>NC_135305.1:142890606-145390606 GCF_048772815.1 Callospermophilus lateralis | reverse complement strand
GAGTGGGGGAGCCTGGTGACAAGAAGATACGTGAGGCCAGCTGGGGACATATTCCTTGAACAAGAGCAAATCTGGGTGAGGGCGAGAACGGGTTCCCTGGTTAGGTGAGGGGCTGGGTTACCTTCACAGCTGCTGCCTGGGAGACAGGGGAGGATGCGGGATCAGGTGGTGAGCACTGGAGTCAGAATGACCCTGCAGGAAAGTCCTCGGTCACTTCCAATCGGAGTCCTCTTTCCTCTGGCGAGGGACACATTTGTTTATTGGTGTCCCTGGATGGACATTGGGGGTGTCCACGTTTGGCTATTGTGGAGTCTGTGTGTGGACAGGGCTTTTGTTTCTCTTGGGGACCCACCTGGGGGTGGAATGCAGTTTCGAGGGTTGAAGGTCCGACGATGTCCTTTTTCCTAAGAACACACAGGATGCCGGCTCTGCTGGACCACTTACCTCACTGCAGAGCTGAATTAGAGGAAGTTGGTGTGAGATGTCACACGGCCGTCAGGGAATTCAGCAGACTCGGATGGCGTGGGGCGTGGATACTGTCCGGAAAAGGCTTCTGAGTATCATCTCCTCTCCTGGCAGGTACAAGTCCTTGTGCCCAGACACCTGGCCACACTGGCACGGGCCTCCGGGAGAGGGCGTAGAACGGCTGATCAAGTACATCGGTTACAGACCCGAGGAGTACAAGTTAGGGAAGTGAGTAGCCAGCAAACTGCCCACTGACCTGTCCTCTGCTGTCACACACTGATTTACAGCCTCATTTTGAAGGGGACTCATTTGTAGATTTATAAGCCCAATTTAAACGTGGCTTCCAATGACTAGAAGAGGAGATGGAGTTCTGAAGGGCCCCTGGGTTCTGAACCTGACTTGGTGGCTGGAATGAATCTCTGCTTGCAAAATGAAGAGGGGGCCATGGGTGGACCCCCTACCTCTGAGCCTAGATTCTCCCATTATTAAAATGGGTGCATGACTTCCTGGAGGTGGCATTAGGACCTATGCAATGTGAAGTCATCTTTACCATCCCCCAAAGTGCTTTCTAGAATAGAGTTGAAGTTACCCTTGGGCAGAGAACTTCTGTACCCGCTGGAAGCCTTCGGGCGACACTTGGTAGGATGAGGGGGATGATCCAAGTCTGTTCTGCGAGTCACCGTGGCCAGGACTCATTTGGTTGCAAGAGGCATGGAGACGGCCCATTCCCAGAATGCAGGGCCCCCTCTCAGGGACAGCTGCCTTTGAACCTATCCACGGGCCTTCCCTGCTGGCTCCTACCTCCTGCTTGCGTGGGGCTGATCTTGGGGCCTTATTCTGGGTCCCAAGAATCAGCTACTTATTCAGTCCAGATAGATCCCTGAGGGAATCGGGCACGGCACTTCCTCGGGAAGCAGGCCCTGGAGGTCAGAGTCAGGAGGTCTGTCCCCAAGGGATGGCCCGGGACGGGGAAGCAGGGGCAGGGGCGTTGCTCACCACTGCGCCCAGTGGCTGCTGGGAAGTGTCCCTCCAGACCTCCCCGGGCTGGGTCTCCCTCTACGCCAGGACTTGCTTCTTCCTTCTCACTCTTCAAGGCACAGGGGCACAGCCTGCAGCAATTTCAGGTTAGCAGGCGGGTTCCTGGCCCGGAACTTCACAACAGAAATCCATTCTCTCACGCTTCCGCCGGCCGGAAGCCCAGGATGAGGGTGCTGGCAAGGCTGTGTCCCTTCTGGACCTCCGGCGGGAGGATCCTCCCTGGGCTGGTGGCAGTCTGGTCTGCCTTGGTCGTCACGTGGCCTCTCTGCTAGGACACTTTCCTGGAGTTGAGGGCCCACCCTAACCTAGTCTGAACTCCTCTCTGTCATCCACAAAGACCCTCCTTCCAAAGTTCACCTTCTGAGGTTTCTGAGCAGACGCGAATCTCAGGGGGATGCTCTTCGGCCACGACAGGGGTAACCCACCAATTCACACATTTCTTTTCACTTCTAGAACCAAAATATTCATTCGCTTCCCCAGAACCCTGTTTGCTACGGAAGATGCCTTTGAATTTAGTAAACATCAATTAGGTATGATTCTTTTTTCTGCCCTGATTGCAGTAGAAGGTAAAATGAGCAAAGTTCAGCTTGGGGGAGTAACTAATAAACGTGGGTGTCTGATTTGGTATTAGAGATATCCATGTTGGAAACCAGGAACGAGTCACAGAATTAGGAAAATACACATGTGCACTGGGGGCTTGAGGGAGTGCCGGGCGGGCAGTCTTGGGCAGGCAGAAACTCCAGTGCCCTAGTGCCTGTTTGTCCTGCGGACCCCACCTGGCTGGGCAGGTAGGCCCTAACACCACCAGAGCCCATCACCCCTGCCTTCAGGTTTTTAAAACTCAGTTAGTATCTGATGTTGGCAGGTACAGCTTCCAAGCCTGGGCCAGGGTTTGTTATAAATGAGAAAGGTTTTTTTTTTTTTTAAATATATTTTTAAACTTTATTTATTTATTTTTATATGGTGCTGAGGATCAAACCCAGGGCTTTGCATATGCAAGGAAAATATTCTACCGCTGAGCCACAACCCCAGCCCAATTTTTTTTGTATTTTATTTAGAGACAGGGTCTCACTGAGTTGCTTAGGGCCTCGTTGTTGCTGAGGCTGGCTGTGAACTGGCGATCCTCCTGCCTCAGCCTCCTGAGCTGCTGGGATGATAGGCGTGCATCACGATGCCCAGCAAGGAGCCATTCTCGAGTAACTGGTGCTTGCTGTATGCTAGGTGCACACTCAGCCCTTGATACCCATGATCTCATTCTCAGAACAAACCTTGGAGTTGGTGTTATCATCTCTATACTCGGGGACTCTGGGGTACAGAGACTTTGGTAACTGCTGAAGGCCACACGGCTCCTGAGCAGGAGGGTTGGGGCTTGGACATGGGGCAGTGCTCAGTGATCTCATTCCTGACTTCAGACGAATGTGCTGGCAGCCGGCACCCAGGGCTGGGGATGAGGTGGACATGGAGGTGCTGGCTCAGCCGGCTGCAGGGGGCCTGAGTCGGCATCTCTGCCCAGCTCCTGGGGGACGTGCTGCTGATCTGCAAGGCCCCCGATGAACCTGGCCTCTGGTGGGACCTCAAACGAATGTGCGGGGCGTGGCGGATGCAGAAGCTGGGGTGTCTTGTGGTCCACCAACCTCAGTGGCCGTATCACCTGTGGCCCAGCAGGTGTCTCCACACTCAGAGTCCCCGAGCCTATCTGAAATGTGTGGGTGCTGCCTGACCCTAGGGTGTGGCCTGGAGATGGACTAGAACACCCAACCCGGAACCGGTGGCTCCACCACTGGGTCTGTCCCCTACCTGGGGAAGGAAAGAGAAAGGCAGGAAGCCCGGCCTCAGGCCCACGAGCGGGCCTGCTCTGAGGTGCTGAGTGGGCAGCCTGTGCCAGGGCTCCGCGGCCTGGGAAGGCCACGCCTCGGTGCTCCTTGGAGGTCACAACCGCAAAGACAACCAGATGAAAGTCGTTTCACCAAAACTTTTGGTTTTACTTTAAGTTGCGAGAATCCAAGCCACGTACAAGGGCCGCCTAGGAAGAAGGGAATACGTGAAGAAGCGACAGGCAGGTAAGCAGTCGGCAGGAGCCTGCGTGTGTGGTGCATGGACCCCGTGGCTGCCCTGCCCGCCCCCTGCCCATCCTGGAAACCTGCCCCTTCTCAGACTTACCTTATGGACCAGCAATGTTTGCTCCACGGGCACTTTGTCCAGACATGGCAGGCAGCCTCGAAGCGCCTCCCACATCACGTTCTCAAACAATAACCTCCGTTTCTAAGATGCAATCTCTGCTGAATCTTCCAGTACTCGTTTCCTTGTTTTTCTGTTTGGCCATCTGTGGACACATCACCAAACAATATATTTCTCGTTTGGCATGCTTTGAACTGAAGAAAATCATACTGTTGGTATTTTATGGCCACGGTTTTGCATTCTAAGTTGTTTTTTGGAATTCAACCAGATGTGATTGGTTCATTTTCATGGCTGCGTTGTATTCCTTTAAGTCAGCAGTCAACAAGATATTGGCAAATATTTTAGACTTGGAATCAGATGACCCCTGCCACAGCTACTCAACACCGTAGCATGAAAGTAGCTTTAGACAATACTAAATGAACATGCCTAGCTGTGCTGCCATTGAATTTTATTTACATTGGTTGGCCTGTGAGCTGGGTGTTCCACAATCCAGTTCTGTCGGTGGACATGTGGGTTATTTCCAGTTACTTGTGCTTCTGTAAAAGAAACAGTGCAGTTCAGTGGAAAAAAAAGAAAGGCATTTAAAAAAATCCAAATTACCAAAAAATAATCTGAAAAGTATTTAAAAATTGGAGGTATTGGCCAGGATTTGATTTTTATGCATTCTGTTTTCTTCCAATTTTTAAATGCTGACCACTAAATCAAAGCCAGCGCTGGGTGAGGCTGACTAAATGTGGTGGTATGACTAATCTACACTATCACAAGGGCCACTCCTGTCCCCAAAAAAGATCTTGGGGAAACCCCCTGTGTAATTCCCAGCTTCCCTGGGTCCTCCAGGGCACCCTGCTCTCTCTCCCTGGTCTAGGTGTCGGCCTGAGTGTCCCCAGGTAAGAACTAATGACATGTGTTGGACTTTCCATCTCTGTACCAACAGGGCACACTGGGGGGTGACCCCGACGTGCCCTGGGTGGACGAGGCCTGGGGCAGCCGTTTGTATTGGCCTGGACTGTGACCACTCGCTAATGTCAGCAATGGGCTCTTTCAGCCACCAAACTGGAAGCCCACTGGCGTGGAGTCCTGGCTCGAAGGGAGGTCCAGCGGAGGAGATGGGCAGTGCAGATAATAAGAAGGTGAGTTCTCAGTCGACAGGGAGCAGAGGTCACTCAACATGGTGTGCTGCAGGGGAGGGTCTTGGGTGTGGCTGGGTTCTTGGGGTGTTTGAATTTGTGCACAAAGATCTTTTCTGGAAGCTGCTGGGAATTCAGTTCCTCCTCTTTGCTCTGAGCTCCCCGATGTGGTAGTAATCCCAGTCAGTGCCTTTGTACTTTCTCTTAGTTCAGAGTCACACAGGTGGATGCCCTCTGAAGCCAGGCAAGTAAAGAGTCTCATGAGCTGGGACGAGGCAGTAAGGTGTGGGGGGGACTGCGGTGAACTGGACCTCAGTCTACGTCAGTGGGGCGGTGACTGTGCCAGTCAGTTGCTGCCTGGAGACACAGAGGCCACAGCTGACAGATCACTCCATCATTCGAGGAGAGCGGAGATCGGGCTTTTATGCAAGACCTCCCGACTTTTTAAATTGGCAGCTAATTCAGACAAGCCAAAGCACAAGGCCACGTGGGTGAAGCGGGACATATCTCTGGGGCGGGGTTGGTCTGTGGGCTTCATTCCTGGCTTCTGGCCCACGTGGTCACTTAAACCACCTGTGACTTTGGCTTCGGAATCAAATGGGGAAGAGAAGGCGCATCTCTGAGGAATTGGGCCAGAAAGCTGACGGAATGCTTCCCTTCTGAGGTTCATCAAGGGATTCATCCACCGCCACAGACCCCTCTGCCCTGACAATGAGGAGTTCATAGTGTTCGTGCGGAAGAATTACATCCTGAATCTTCGGAATCATGTTCCGAAGAATGTGTTGGACAAGAGCTGGCTGAGGCCTCCGGGCATCCTGGAACACGTAAGGACTAAGAAGGGCTCTGTTGCAAGTGACACGATCTCCTTCCTAACTTGTAAAGCCACCGGGGGTCTGTTTGAATGATTCCTATCCTCGACAGAGCTTTCCCAGTAGGTCCAATGATTGTTAAAAAGTTTCTCAAAAGATGGCCTGAGGCCAGGTGTGGTAGGGCACACCTGTAATCCCAGCCGCTCGGGAGGCTGAGGCAGGAGGATCTCAAGTTCAAAGCCAGCCTCAGCAATTTAGTGAGACTGTAAGCAACCTAGTGAGACCCTTTAAAAAAAAAAAAGGGTGGGCTGTGGTTGTGGCTGGGTAGTTGAACATCCCTGGGTTCAATCCCTGGTACCAAAAAAAAAAAAAGGATGTCCAGAGGTGGAGTGGAGGCCACTGTAAGATTCTTCTTGGGCTCCACCTCAGACCCACTGAGTGAGAATCTCTAGGAACGTCACAGCCTGCTCCCGCTCCTCAGAGGGACCATGACCATGTTCAAGTTTGCGATCCGCTACTTAAGCAAAATTGAAAAGTGAGTGCCAGGAAGGCTCGCTGCTTTGATGTCACAATATTAACGCTGAACTTAAACCGCATCCAAGTGTGTTTTCCAAGCTTCCACTGTGGTGGCTCCACCCAGGATGGTGTGGGCCAGGCGGGTGGGAAGGACACGTGCTCTCCACACAGGCCTCCGACCTGCTCAGGAAGATGTGCATGAGGAACCTCGTTCGCAAGTACTGCCGCGGGGTCACGGATGAGCGGAGAGCCATGGTAGGGACGTGGCGTCTGCAGGGGGCAGGATGGAGGAGGGGGCGAGTGCCTGTCCTGCATTGGGGACTGGTAGTGTCAGAAGGCTTTGTCCAGCATCCCCCTACAAGTGAAGGGTGTTGCCAGCCATGACCTGCAGCCAAGCCAAGGACACCAGCACAGAGCCTTGAGTGTCAGCTCAAGTTCCAGTCGGTAGCTCTGTATTGTTACCATGGAAACAATCCAGGACCCTTGCTATGGCCGGGTTTTTCTGTAAAGGGCTGGAGTGCAAATATCTTAGGCTTCGTGAGCGATGCCATCTCTCTGATCTCTGTTGCAATCTAACCAGTTACGCACTCTGCGGCTCCAGCAGGCCGGTAGCGCACGTGTAAGTGACAGGCTCATGTAAGTGACAGGCTCGGCTATGTCCCAGTACATCTTGACTCGCAAAAACAGGCTGCAGGCTGCACTTGGCCCTGGGGCTGTAGTTTGCTGAGCTCTGATCTGAGAAGAGGGCAATTGCTCTGTGAAGTTTGAAAACTCCAAGTAGGGGGACCCGCACAAATGTTGATCCCAGTCTCTCCCAATGTAACTCTGGGGGCTTTTTGGTTAGCGCCAAAGTAGAATAAGGCTCCTATGGTTCAGCAACCACAGATCTAAAGCTCCTCTGTCCCTAAGACAGTCCCAGGGCTACCGTTTTGGCATGTTTGTTTCACCAGATGCAGCAAAAGGTGGTTACAAGTGAAATATTCAGGGGGAAGAAAGAAGGCTACGCAGACAGCTTAGGCCAGCCCTTTGCCACCAGTCGGATAGGTAAGTACCTTTCTATCCAGGTGCCTCCGTCTTCCAGTTCTGAACACTTCAAGGAAGGCGCTCGATGACCCCAGCACTTCCCAAGAGCAGTCTCCCCAGCAGAGACCTTGACCTTGGCACAGAGGAAGGCAAACCCATAGGTGGCTGTGCCTTCCCCCCAGGCTGGCACTCAGTGGTGATTCAGGTGTCTGCTTCTCTCTAGATGAAGGAGACATTCACCCCAAAGTGCTCCAATTAATCAGCAGCGAGAAAGTCGAGGTAAGGGAGCGGCGTCCTCAGCCTTGGGCAGGATTCCCTCACCATGTAGGGGGGCGCCTGTTCTCCCCGGAGTGTCTGAAGCACTACTTAAACGCAGGGGTGCGGCTGGGAGCTGCTCTGGGTGTTATTAAAAGTGACAGGGTGACGAATGGCAATTAGATACTGGTTGCTGTTCTTGAGGTTTTCCTCTGTCATCCTAAAATCTGATTTGTTTTTTTTGTATGAAATTGACTCAGCCTGGAACGTACTCAGGAAGCACCCATGTTGGTGAGGGGCAGTGGGTGGTCCGTCTTCTCAGTGTAGTGGCCGTCTTTTGTGGATGCGGATGATGAGGTCACTAAGGGGACAACCAAGGTGACAGTACCTGCTTAGCCTGCCAACTGGCCTATGTGAGCGCGGCCTTGCTGGTGGGCTCGGTGGCTGTTCCTGCCCTTTTGGGAGTCTGTGGGACGGACTCCTCCCTCCCAGGCTGAGAGGGTTTTCAAGCCCAGAGTGTCTTCCTCTCTGCTGGCCTCTCAGAGCAGAGCCCTGGGGCTGGTGGCCACAGCCTGTCTTCCCCAGAGGGCAACGTGGCAGAGCTGAGCACCCAAATCTACCTCACAGAGAGCCCGGCAAAGAGAAAAGATCTGTTCAGGCAAAACCTGCTGAGTCTCTGTGCTTGAAGCAAGTCTCCCAGGTTCCATACCTGGGAGGTCACCTCCCCTGACCCCCCGTGGTGACACCAGTCTCCTTGCAGTATGGTGTCCCGGTCATCAAGTACGACAGGAAAGGCTTCAAGGCTCGGCAGCGGCAACTCATCCTCACTCGGGAAGCGGCTTATGTGGTGGAAATGGCCAAGATCAAGCAGAGGATAGAGTACTCGGCGCTCAAGGGTAGGCGGGTGACTTTCAGACACTCCTGGAGGTGACCAGGGCTGGTGGGCCAGCGAGGAAGCAGCCCACAAACGGGAGGCTCCGGGTAGGATGCCGGGGCCTGGCCTGGGCCTGGCCTGGGCCTCTTGCTCTGAGCATCCAGGTTGGGCAACAGTCGCCTTCCACGAAATGACTGGCTCTGCCTGGGCTCACAGTCCAACAGCAGGGTCCCCACCCTCTGCCCCAGTGTCTAGGAGGAGGCCGGGTGGGCTGGGGAGTCCCGGGTGCAGCCCTTCAGGTCTGCTAGTGAGCTGCCATCTCCGGCCCCTAACTCTGCATCTGTCTTAAGGTGTCTCCACCAGCAGTCTGAGTGACGGGATCTTGGTCATTCATGTGTCACCAGAAGACAACAAGCAGAAGGTAATGCACGGCCACCAGCCTCTAACATATCAAGTGCCACCAAACCTCAGGATGAGAGCTGAACTTTTCCTTTGACACCACTGACATTGAAACCACGGCCGTCTCCTCTCCACCAGGGGGACGCCGTCTTACAGTGTGAACACACATTTGAGGCGGTTACTAAGCTGGTCATGCTGGTTAAGGAGAACCTGGTAAATGTTGTTCAAGGAAGGTAGGTGGCTTCTTCTTCAGCCTGGGGAGTACCTCAGTGTCCAAACACCAACAGGCCCAGGAGATGGGGGGTGTCAATCCTTCTGCCCAGGCCTGTGTCCCCCCACAGCGGCCAACACGGTCCACCAGTGGGGGTGGGAGGGAATCTCCAGTGGTGTCCCCTGCCCGCCCTGATAAAGGGCTTTCCCCATCCTTGCCCCTCTGCCCTGGGATCCAGAGAAACGAAGAGGTCAGAACCACTCACTGGCCTCAGGAAGTGGTAGTGTTTCCAGGGTTTTCAAAAGAGGTGCTTATGTTCTTGACAGACACCATCCCCAAGTAAGAGGAGGGTCACTGGGCCTCAGCAGACGGCAGCCCACCTTTGCCGTGGATGCCTGGTGGGCCCTGTTCAGTGCACCAGGCCCCAGCTTTGACGGCTGCCTACAGATTAACCAAAGAATATGCTAGTCTCTTTAGGGTACGAGTATAAAAATACCTACCAGGCAGATATGAAATACCCCCTAATTCTCTCCACGGTGAAACAACTGTCACCTTTTGTTGTTTCTCTAGTACTGGGGATGGAACCCTGGGCCTTGCACACACTAGGCAAACACTCTACCACTGAGCTACACCCCAGCCCTTATTTTATTTGGGGGTATGGTCTCATTAAGTTACTGAAGCTGGCCTCAAACTCATGATCCTCCTGCCTCAGCCTCCAGAGTCACTACAGGTGGGCACTGCTGTGCCTGTCCTTAGCTGCCACCTTCTCTATTTCACAGGCAAAGCACAGGAGGTTAGCCAGCATGCCCTGTTAGAGGGCACTGCACTGGCCAGTGAGGGTGTGTGGATCGCTGAGGCCCACGCCCGACTCCTTCTCACGGACTCCTGCACAGCCCACGGAAGCAGACTGCTCCTGAAGAGAAGGGCTCCTTTCCTCTGCTCCAAGTTGTTACAAGATGATGAGCAGATCTGTAGGGGAACAGGGAGAGAGCGCTGGGCACTTTGAACAGAGCTGTCTGTCCTTCTGTACCCGAGGCAGGACCTAGGCGGCTGTAAGAGTTCTGGCAGGCGGGCCCAGTGGCCCGGGCCTGCCATCCTAGAGGCTCGGGAGGCTGAGGCAGAGGATCATGAGTTAAAGCCAGCCTCTGCATAAGTGAGGCGCTATGCAACTCAGGGAGACTCTGTCTCTAAATAAATACAAAGTAGGGCTGGGGCTGGGGCCCAGTGGCCGAGTGCCCCTGAGCTCGATCCCTGGTGCCCTCCCACAAGAAAGTCCTGGCATGAAGATGTGGAGCTCGTTCCTCAGGCATCAGACTGGCCCTATGAAAAACTGATTGAACTACAGAAACATGTAAATCATCCAGTTGTAAAACTGGTTTTCTTCTTCTGATTGCTCAAATAGGCAATAAACACAATGACGAAACAGGAATCTCATCTTGAAACCAACCAAATTTCACATGAGTTTACTTTGCAGACCAAAAGCTGGGGGCGAAAAAAACAATGTGTCAGTAACTTGTCACTTTGCATGTTCTAAGTTTACAGTTTTATATCAGTCCTGGGAAAGAAGGCACAATAGTTTTCCATACTGGACCGGAAGAACACATCTATAAAGATAAAAATGGACAGCTAACGGTGGTGAGTGGCTGCCTTGGGGGTGGGGGAAGAGAAGCCTTTCAGAAGAGAATATAGATTTAGAAAGTGGATTGTTTCTCCCCTCCATCCCCAATTCCACATCTGAGAAGGGAAAACAACGGACACTAGAAGCATGAAATTAAACACTGGAGGAGGCAAAGAGTCTGCCATGTTTAACTGCCAGGAACCAGAGGCTGACACCAAGTACTCACCCCTCAAACTTGTCTCCACGTGGAGCCCACGTGCTGGAGTCCCCCTCAGACATCGTGATTTGG
This sequence comes from Callospermophilus lateralis, assembly GCF_048772815.1. Lineage (NCBI taxonomy): Eukaryota > Metazoa > Chordata > Mammalia > Rodentia > Sciuridae > Callospermophilus > Callospermophilus lateralis. The sequence continues at coordinate 145,379,804 of NC_135305.1, read as the reverse complement.
TTACAGGGGAGGAGAACCCGAGGCTGGGCACTCAGGGACCCGGGCCTCCCTGACCAGGCCCTGTGCTGGGCTGGGGGTCCCCAGTCCACACCAGCAAGGAGGACCAGCTTGTCTGGACCTAATGTTCCTTGGAAGTGAGATGTATAAATCTGGAGGCTAAATCATTAAAATGTCTTTCCTGTTTATACCAAGAATTATTATTTGATACCATTTAAAGAGCAAAGTATCTCCTACACACTTAAACTTGTTTACCAATAAAAGTGTTTTGTGGATTTAACTTTTATAACTCAATGGCCCCCTTTAGGAACAAGTTCAAGGGAGGACCATTTTGGATGTCAACTGATGGGGTGACTTTTCAGTTGACATGCCTGTTTTCAAGCTTACACCCAAGAGACTGACCCTCTCCTTCAGTCCCACGGCCCCTCTTCCTCGGCAGCTGGCTCAGGCTGACGATGCCGACAGGCCCGTGAGCCACTTTCTACATCTACCTTGTCCCCTGGGGGGTGGGGCTGCCTCCTCAGCCCCCCCCCCAACTCTGTGGTGCAGAGGGCTGCGTGATGCAAGGGAGCAGCTGGGTGTCTAAGGGGCGACTCTCCTAGGTGTCTGTCCGGAGGAAGTCCTGATACAGCGTGACGCCTGACCGGACCAGCGCTGCTTGTGCTCCAACTGAGAGAAGGATCGGAAAGCAGGTCAGAATCCAGTTAGCTACGTGTTCAAGGAAAAACGCCACACCTCTTGGAAAAGGCCCCCTGTGCGGAGACCGAGTGGCATGTCACAGCAAAGGCCGACCCAGCTTCCCAGTGGCACCCATATTAGGACGCCTTCTGAGAGCCCACCTCAAGTTGTCCACAGGGGTGGTTTTCAGTGTCCCTCATAGAACCCCCTCAACAGGGCATGTCCCAGGGATGATGGATTCTCTACTCCATCCAGCAAGACATGATGAAATAGTGTGTGGTCTATGAGTAAGTAAATGAAATTTCATAAAGCTTCAAGACTTGAATTTTGCTTTAAATAAGTGAAACTTACAAGTTCAAATATTTGGGTTCAGTTTCTAATGGGGGGAGGGAGCACCCACATGGTGAAGGACGACTCTGCTTCCTCGCCCAGGACTTGGGTTTCAGTCCCACACCACAGGGCCGGGCTCCCCTCCCCTCCCCTCCCCTCCCACCGCAGCGACCACAGGTGTGCAGCAGGACGCAGGTGCTCTGCCCGCTCTGCTGGACACTGCCTGGTGCAGTGGCTCTGTTGTGCTGGACATCCCTGAAAAGACCCAGAAATCACATGGAAAGAGAAGCAGAATAGGACTTTTATTTTACATAGACCCACAAATGCTTGCACAAGGAGGTGTCCACTTCTAGAACTTACGCATCTTCTTCAGCACAGACGGGAAAGCCAATGGCATGCTTAACTTGTTGGAGACTCTGGGTGGAGCCCTAAAGACAATGCACACTCCAGAGGGACAGGTGAGCGGTGTCCCATGAGGATGCTGGGTAGCAGCTGGAGGGTCCAGGTCCAGGCGGACACCAGGGGTGGGGCAGCTGCAGAGGTCAGCCAGCTGAGCCGCAGGAAGCAGCAAAGGAGGATGTGCCAGGTGTGGTCGGAGGCACAAGCCCCTACCACAGTCAGATGACTTGAACTTGATCACCACAGACCAAAAGCTGTTCCCATTGTTTTAAGGCTAAGCTACTACAACATAATAAAACCCTCCTCTTCACCAATCCCAGGGCCACTGTTTTACTCGGATGGTTCAGAAATACTGACTTTTGCCCTGGGTGCTGGCATCAGAAAGATCAGGTCTTTGTAGAGAGTATCTGATAGCAGAACTTGGACCAGCCAACAGTGTTATTCACCATGGAATGTTTTACAGACGTGTTCAAAATCCCTGGGAAGCAGCAACGAAAAACTATAGGTGCCAAGTCAGAGGAAAAGGGAGGCAGAGCCCAAGGCACAGGGCCCATCAGACGCGCCTCGAGCTCTCGCTCACACAAACGCTCACCAAACAACTCACACATGGCTTTTCCATTCCTCTAGAAAACATCAGGACTCACATTCACCTGAACTTTCTAAAAAAGTTTAGCCCCAGTGACAGGCTGGCGTTTAAAACTCACACAGTATAAAATATTTACGAAACGTTTTGTAAGCTCCCTGTCCCAGCACTTAATAAAATGCAAATGGCCTAATAGAAAAGTTCCCCACACAACAGTTCACAAAGCGCCTACCGGAAGTGACTTTCAGGCTCGTTATGATTGCTTTAAAGTTCTACTTCAAAGTCACTGCTGGATACAAAAGAAAGGCACAGGAAGGTGAGGTGTAAACCCCGTGAGATACACACAAAGTCAATCGCCTTAGGAACACGCCTGTCAAAGGCTGCCCACGTTGACACCTTTGGTATAGAACAGCAACGGTCCCTTAGGAAGCACACAGACCCATCGTCCCTGCCACACACCTCTCCTGTCACTACTCTACCTGTCTCAACCAGCCATCCGTCAGTCACAGTTCACTGCTGTCCCTGTGCAGGCACAGAGAGCTGGGAGGTAGGTGACTGATAAAGTCCGTCCCACACAAGCACCTGCCACAGCCAGGCTCCAACCTGGGCCACCGAGGGCCACATGCACACATCCCCACCCACAGTCACACACATTCCTTCAACAAACGTGAACACAAAAGGGACCCAAAGGTATCTGTACCTCCTCACCTGTTCACCGACGGCCACTGTATTCTGCATAGAAATCAGAAAGACATAAGGGGCTCTCCAGGGGACGGCTGTTCATCACAAGGAAGCCACCCAAGACAGGCAAGCTCCCTTGAGGCGGGTGTGAGGGGTCCCCGCCTGATGCCAAGCCGGCAAGGCAGCTGGGGCCACACTTAATTTGTCACCACAGGGGAAGACAAGCTCAGCTCCACAGGGAAGAGGCCGAGAGGAGTGGGCCCTTGGAGCGGCACCTTGTGAGCTACACCTGGTGACCTTCTTGGAATGGAGTGGGTCAAGGACAGCAACCGGGAGGGGCAGGAGTCAGAGAGGGAGCCAGGAGGGAAGCTCAAGGCAGCTAGAGGCGTCCCCTGAAGGCCTAGGCTATGGGACAGTTGGGAGCTAGGAGTCCCTAGGTCCCAGCTGCACTGCTCTAAGCTGTACCTGTCAGTAAGTGCCAAGCACACAGCCCTGTCACACAAGGCACTTCCGCAGAGCCGCGGAGCGCCTGCTCAGTGCCTAGGAGCCAGGAGGCAGGCTGCGCAGGGTAGAGGGTCACCAGCAGGCAGTGCAGGGACCACCGAGGAACTGTCACGTGAACCTTTAGGGAGTGTCAGTCACCCAAGGAGCCCTAATAGGTAGTCAACACCCACAACAATAAATACTGCGACAAAGTTCTCAACACTCCACTCATTCAGACGTTTCTTCTGAGGCCGGGAACCCGGCTCGCAGACTCGGCTCCCTGCGAACGCAGAGCCTCCGGCGGTTGGTTCAAAGGGGCACGAACGCCTGGGTCCAAGCCACCCAGGCGCCTGGTCAAGAAACAGCAAAATAACCACGTGGCTTGCTACAGAAGGACCTCAGGCCCCAGGGGTGGAGGGGCCTGAAGCCTGACGGGGTCTGAGTGTGGCGGGGCGGGGAGGCGGGAACGGGAGGGTGGCTCGGCCGCCTGGTCACTGGTGGAGGTGGGCCCTGTCGTCTGGCCGCTTGATGTGGATCCGCCGTACACGCTCGATCCTTTCCCGCTCCCGGTCCTCGTCCTCATCTGGGTGATGAGAGCGGCCAGCAGCCCCACCGGTGGCCTCCAGGAGTGCATTGTCAGGTCCCCGGCCATCCTGGGCCTCGTACAGCAAAATATTCAGGGTCTCCTCATAAATCCGAGCTTCAGGGAACTCAACCTGTATCCCCACAAAACACAGGGCGGCAGGTTAGCATGACCCCCAGCCCTGAGCTGGCTCCCACCTGTACTTCTGAGCAGGCCACCAGCACCCCACAGGCCCGGGGTGACAGTGAAGGCTGCCACTGTCAAGGCAGCTGTTGTTTTCAGTAGACGACACTTGCACACAGTGCTACGTTCACCAGACACCAAGGGGACACGGTGGACAGGCCTCCCACCCCCCATTTCCCTCTGAGGCCAGGCTTCGTTTTACCCTGACACCCACGCGTGTGAACATATGTGGACCTCCTCACGCTCACACAAAGGTGGCCACCCTGCAGATCCCCATGTACCACCCTGACCCAGGCCTGGCTTGGAGATTCTGCCACCTCAGGGATTAGGACGAAGCGATCAGGCAGGGGTCACTGATGGGCATTGAGGTCGTCCCCAAGAGGTTGACACTAACACTGTGGCCTGAACCCATGTCCACCTCGACTTAGAGCAGGCTGTGAAGCAACTGTTTCTGAACAAGCACCAGCTGGGGACCCGGGAAACACACAGGATCGTCTGATTGCCAAGGGGTTGTGTTGAGTGTTCCAAGAGGAGGAGGGCGCACGGCTCGTCCCAGATATGTGACTCACAACCAAGACTCGGCTTTTAAAAAGCAGGATTCTGAGGTTCTGTGGAGATGAGTGAGCTACCCCACCCTGTTTTCACTGAAGCAATTAAGCCAGGAGGGGATGCACAGCAGCTCAGCAGGACTCGGAGAGGTCAGCGGGGCACAGATGGGTGGGGGTGGGGGGCAGGTGGTACTGGAGGTAAACCCAAAGCAGAAGCATGTTTACCATCCCCAGCCAGCACTGATGCAACCTGAAACCATCACTGGGACAGAGAAAACTCCAGAAGGTCACTCGTGGCCAGAGGGGTGAATACAGTGTATATTGGGACATGGGGACAGGGAACTTCCCTGGTATTCTGCCCTCTATTTTCTCATACCCTAGCCCCAGCCAACCTGTGGTGGCAACCATACACAGCAGGGGTCAAGACTCAGAGAGGCCTTTCCCTGTGGCAACAGGAGGCGAACCCAGGCCCTCACACTCGCTGGGCAAGCCTTCTTCCGTGAGCCACACCCTGACCAAGGACCTTCCCTTCTGAGGAGAAATGCCGTCATCTGAGCAGCTTGGGGAGAACCCCTGCCAATTTTTCCCCCAGTCTTCACACTGGGTGGCCTCAGATACAGGCTCAGCCACAGGAAGTGGGGAGCAGAGCGAGGTAGTTGAGGCCCTGGCCCTCTGGCCAGACAAGTGGAAGGGAAAAGCCAGGGAAGCTGACATTGCTCAGGCAGTTGGGAGGAAGGGAGCCTGAGGAAGTGTTCTCTAAGGCTGCACAGGATGCCTGGAGTCACCCCGGCCGCAGGACCTGCCCCCCACAGCACCATCAGATGGGAAGACCGGACAAGGCAACGGGCACTGCCCACACAGCCTGGCCACAGGACGAGCACAAGGATGGACAGACCTGAAGCTCCTGAAAACTGAGCTATCACTGAAACCACAAGTCCCGGAAGGCTGGCTGGAACCTGCAGCCTGAGCCCAGCTGGGTCAACTACTGCCAAAGCAAAAAGACCAACGTTCTCTCTGGAAAATGAACAAGACCGGGGGCCAGGCAGCATGACGTCCAAAATGTCCAGGACACAATTAAAATGACCCAGCAACAAAGAACTAGGAAAACCTGAGCTCCTGGAGAAAGGTCACCAACAGGTGCCAGTGCCAGGGTGACACAAGGTGCTGGAATCTATTACCTGACAAAAACCTGGAAACAGCCATTGTAAAAGTGGTCCAGAGAGTAAGAGCAATGCTCTTCCAGCAGAGGGCAGCACCAGGCCCCAGCAAGGGACGGGGTAGAAAGAGCCAAATGACAACTAGAACTGAGAACTACAGTGACTAAAGCCAACACTGGGGGACCCTCAGCTCACTGGAAGGGCTCCACGACAGGAGAGGCCAGCAGAAGTAATCCAGTCTGAAGGACAGAAAGACAGACCAATGGAGAGTTAAATTCTGTGCTCAGTTATTATCTGGTCTTCAATGAATCAGAATGAAAAACCAAACGGACAACACAGGCACCAAACACCTTCAAACAACTTCAGCAAGCCACGCCCTTTCCCATCGACGACAGGACAGCTGCGTGATGAACTGAAGAGCCAGAGAGCACGTGGAGTGCTGTGCCAAGAAGGACATTACTAAAACACCACCACAACAGCACACCTGCACAGTGACTTGACCAACAAAACATGTCAGCCTCCTAGAAGTTCGGCTAGGTGAAGGAGTGGCCTATTCTACGAGGGCCACCCTAACCTGACTCCCTGGAAAGTCGGTCACAGGTTCCCCTGGGGTACAGTGACCCTAAGGAATGGGCTACACAGCAAAAGGAGCCAAGGCGAGAGGCCCTGGGCCTGGCCCCAACCCCGGCTTTGCCACTGAGAGGCTTCCTAACCACAAGCTCAGGGCAGCTCAGAGCAGCCCACTCTACAAAGAGCTGGACCAAACCACTCATCTCCAGATCCCTCTGCCCCTAGTTAAGCTCTAAGAGGAGAAGACTCAATATCTTCCACTTAATACGTGCATATCCTGTGATGCTCGCAGAGGCAAACCAGACATATAACAACCAGACCATGAGAACGTGGAGGTCCAGCTATGGGAGGAACTCACCCCCTAAAGAGAGTCCACAAGACAAACAGGGCAGGACTGACGTGGCCTGCAGCTATGTCAAGGGGAGCAGGTAGGTCTGCCATCTCTGAGGGAAAACCACCTCTGTGTGGCTCCCTTGAAGACAGTTTCTTTCAGGATACATCCTGAACCTTTATGAATGCAGCAGGTTGACAAGTCAATCCTGTGTAGGGAAGGCTCAGCCACAGGGGGAGCAAGGGCAGCCACTGCAGCCGGGTGACAGGCGATGGAGATCACTGGACCTGTCTAATTCTGTGAGTGAATTAAATGTTCACCAAATTATCAATGAAACAAGGCTCAGATTTCTACTGTGATTTTTTCCTGTGATTTTCTTTCATTTGCATTTTGCTTGAGGCCAGCTCCAAAATCCCACAGAACTACTGCTTTTTGAAGCTGTGGGAGCAACAGCGAGCTGAATGTGAGGCCATCGGGCGGTATGTGGGTGACGAGAGGCAAGGCAGACCTACTGACCGCATGGGTCAGCAGAGTTCCCACAGATGGGTTGAGAGAGAAATGAAAGAGTAGAGTGTATTTACAAGCAAAAAGAAAAAGCAAGCCTACTCTCACAGCCCGAGGGGGGGGGGGCAAGCAGAAGACCTAGAGTCAAGCTCAGTGACCAGCGGTGCAGAAAGAGGTCTAGCGGCACTCGCTGTGCACTCTGCTCTACGGATTGGCTTGGCAGAAGCCAAGGAAGAGGCCAGGTCCACCTGGGAGAGGAGGATACAAAGATGGATCTACAGTCCAGCTCAGTCGGAGCCACGTGTGGCCCAGGCGGGAAGTAAGGAATGCCATGCAGGCCCTGTGCAGGCGGAGGGCAGCTCTCGGTCAGCAGACAGGAGGACACACAGATGGTCATGACCAAAGAGCTGAGGACCAGGTCTTGACAGCAGCACTGTTCTCTGGTGAGCCAGACCTGATGGGGTCATGCTGGTGGGTGTTGCATGGAAGTGGCGGTGGGATGGCACAGATAGTGTCAGAAGGGTCGCCAACATCAGAGAAGACGCCGACAGCCCGGTACAGAGGTACGGGGCTAAATCTGACCACATGTATGCATGGCAAGGGACTGGGGTGTAGCATGACTGTGTCCATTTGCTTGTTTCTCCCAGACCTACATTTACATCTTTCCAAGGCCCCAAGGTAGTGCTCATTTCCACAGCCATAGACAGGAAGGCGTTTAAAAGCTTTCCTCCTTTATTTTGTTTGAGTGGAAGAAGTGCTCCACACCCGTGTTTCAGAGCAGCCACTCAGGACTGTCCTCTCTTGGACTGTCCTCTTACCTTGGTCTGCTTCTTCTCGGTGGCATAGACGATGGAGGTGCAGCACACTTCAGCAATCTTGCGGCCCTGACCATAAAAAGACCAGCAGCAGATTTCGTCCCCAATGACATCCTTGATGAACAGGACCCTTCCGTTAAAGCGCAGAGAAAGCTTATCGAACAGCTCAATGTTTTTCAACATATTGTCATCTGAATTGCTGCAAAAGAGAATCCAGTAAGTGACCAGGAGCTGGTAAAAACTGCCACTATTTGCTGAGCACTTCAACACACCGGATCCTATTTGGTCACTGTCTCCCTTATCTCATTTCAACTAACAACAATCCCATGGGAAAGCACTATAGTACACATTGCTCAAAGAAGGAAAAGAAAGAGCAATTAGGTAATTGTCACCGGGCACGGTGGTGCATGACTGTAATCTCAGCAGCTCGGGAAGCTGAGGCTGGAGGATCGTGAGTTCAAAGCCAGCCTCAGCATAATCGAGGCACTAAGCAACTCAGTGAGACCCCGTCTTTAAATACAATACAAAACAGGGTTGGGGATGTGGCTCAGTGGTTGAGTGACCCGAGTTCAATCCCAGGTACCAAAAAAAAAAAAAAAAAAAGACCAATTAGGTATTTGTCCAAGGCCAAAACTAATAAATGACAGAGCTAGGCCTCAAAAAAATAGCTCTGGTCCCCAAACCCATGCTCCTGACCAGTGGCACACATGCCTACCCTGCACAACCAGATACAGAATGCTGCAGATGTGGGGCCCCTGACCATAGGCACCAGTGGGGGACAGCACCACACTGACACCCAGAAGGGGCAGAATGGAACTGCCCAAAGCAGACTTTTGATCCTAAGTCACTTCCTGGGCCTTGAATAACCTCATGAAATTCCCCCTCTATCCATCAAATTCCTGTGTTAGAGCCACATATTCCCGAGAGAGCCAAAAGGCATTCTAAAAACCCACACATACTGTTGGTGGGAGTGTAAAGGGTGCAGCAACTTTGGAAAAGAGTTTATTTAGCAGGTCCTTGATGACTAAGCTCAGTTACCATGTGACCTGGCAAGTCCACTCCTGAGTATTTATGCAAGAGAAATGAAAACACAAAACACTTACACATGAACGTTCAAAGCAGCATCACACTCGGCAGCCAGAAAGCAGAAATGACCCAAGTGCCCATCAACCCATGAGTGGACAAAATGTGGTCTACTCACACTATGCAATTACTCGGCCACAAAAAGAAATGACACAGTGATTCACTTTACAGCATGGGTTCACCTTGAGGACATTATGCCAAGGGAAATAAACCATTCACAAAAGACAATATACTGCCTAATCCTATTCAGATGAAATGTCCCGAACAGGCAAATCCACAGGCAGAAGGTAGATTCATGGTTACTAAGGCTCTGGGGGGGGGGGGGGGGAGACTGAGGAAAAATGATGAGTGACTACTAAGGAGTAGAAGGTTTTTTCTAGGGTGATGAAGATGTCCTAAAACTAGACAGTGCTGAAGGCTGCAGGACTGTGGAGAAGTTGAAAACCCACTGAACTGTGTACACTTTAAAAAGTGAACCTTATGGCACATGGAAACTGGATCTCACAGTCGTAACTACTGTCCACCTCTCTACCCCGTTCCAGAGACGCAGGGGTGAGCCTCATCTGCAGGGACCCCGAGGGGTTGGCCTGGCTGGTGTGTTTTCTAGTGAATGCCAGTGTCTTTGCTGGCGGCCACCTTACCTGGTGTACGAGTATTTGTTGTTACTTCTGTTGTAGAGCAGCTTCACGGAGGGCTGTGGGTTGTTGGAAAAAGGAAGAAGTCAGTTATGTGGCCTTCTGGGGCAAGGAGCTACAGACTTCCCCAAGGCCAGGACCCTGCCGTGAGGCAAAGAGGTGTCAAGCACAGGTTGCTGGCTGGAGGGGACTGTGTGGCCCAGCAGCGGGGCGACACGAGATGAGTTGCAGCTTCCCGCTCTGGAGCCACACGAGGCCGCGCTCAGGCAGTTTCACACGGTTTGATCTCGGAACTTAGGCAGAAGAATCCCCATGGTTTTGGGTGGCTAACGAAAGCCCAGGAGAGTGCATCCAACATACCTTATTTGACGTCGCTATGAGTTTTTGTTCTTCCTTGGATGAAGTGATGACAGGAACCTTGCAGAAAGGCTCGTAAGTTTCTTTGTTCTGCCGAAACAAAACATGCCTTCAGCCTAGGAGGCCTGCCGGGCACTGGATTTTTTAAGCTGATGCCAGGCAAAGATAGGCTTGGGCGAGGGAGCTGGGGCAGGCGCAGCGGGAGGAGGGGAAGACTCTCCCCACCAGGGAACTAGGGACGGGGAAGACAAGGAGTCATTTTCCGGACAGTCTTGGGCCATGGCTGTTCCAGTCTTAGGTGCTGAGTGAATGCTAACGACAATTTGACACACTTTCTCCACCCAGATGACACTCAAAACCAAACAGGCAGGTGAAACATGGGTAATCAAAAGCTCCTACGATCCCACTCTAATGACTTCAGAGGACAAGAGAAGAGGAAAGGAATGACAGGCGCCAGGGCAGCAGACGAGAGACGTCAAAACTCAGAGTCTGGAAGCAGATCTCAGGTGAGTGGTGACCACGGAGATGCAGAAAGTGACACTCAAACTGGCAGACAGGAAAGAAGCCCAGAGAGTCCTTGGAGAAGAGCTCTGAACGCTGCAGGGAGTGGAGCAAGGGCAGAGGATTGCTGGAACGTCACAGAAGCACCAGGGAGATGCCAAGATCTGCATCCTTTCCCTCTCCCCTAACAGAAAAAAGGGCCCCCCTTTTTTTTCCTTTCTCTACTGGGGATTGAACTCAGGGCCACTCAACCACTGGGCTGAATCCCCAGCCCTGTTCTGTATTTTATTTAGAGACAGGGTCTCACTGAGTTGCTTAGGGCCTCACTTTTGCAGAGGCTAACTTTGAACTTGTGATCCTCCTGCCTCAGCCTCCCGAGCACTAGGATAACAGATTCGTGCCACCATTCTCAGCAAGGAAGGCCCATTTTTTTCCTGGAGTGTTTTGCGTAAGAGGGGACAGGACTGTTACTATTCTAAAAGTGGGTATTATGATTTGGATATGAGGTGTTCCCCAAAATCTCACATGTGAGACAATGCAAGAAGGTTGGAAGGAGAAAAGACTGGGCTATAGCCTTAACCCAATCAATGAATTGATTCCCGCTGGGATTTACTGAGTGGTAACTGAGGCAGGTGGGTGTGGCTGGAGGAGGTGGCTCCTGGGGGCATGGCTGTGGGGGATATATTTTGTAGCATCCAGAGAGTCGAGTCTCTCTGTGCTTCCTGATCATCATGTGAGCTGCTTCCCTGTGCCACACTCTTCCACCATAGTGTTCAGCCCTGAAGAATGGAGCCTGCTGTCTCTATGTTGACACCTCTGAAACCACGAGCCACCAAATACACTTTTCCTCTTCCACAATTTTGACGGTTAGGTCCTTTAGTCACAGCAGTGAGAAAGCTAACACAGTGGGGACAGGTGAGCAGCTGCATGCTAGGTGTGGAGAGTCCCAGCCTCTTCCCTCAGACTCCGGGAGGCAGCCAGTAAGCGCGCCCCACCACACAGCAGGGGAGTGGAGGACTTCTCCAGGGAGCATCGCCATACGCGCCCTCCAAAGGCACCCCGAGTCTGACATCTGTAAACCCGCTGAAAAAGTGAACCTATCATCCAGCCAACGACAACAAAGGCTGCCCCTCCTTCCCAGAATCTTACTCTTCAGCTTCAGTGGAAGCCAAGAGCGTCAGAGTACGCGTGGGAGCCTCTCCAACGTGAGAACCCGACATAAAAGGTGACAAAGCAGGGGAAGAAGTCCGAAGACAAGGGAGCGGAAGGAAACTTCACCCAGCATCATCAGCAAGACAGAGCAGATGCAGCAGCCTCGGGAACAAGTCAGCAGGCTGTGGAAACTGGCTTTCAAAGAACAAGAAAAGGCTCCCGGGAACAGAGCAGCAGAAATGAAAACTTCAAGAGGGCTTGAAAAGATAGAAGTAAAAAAAAAAAAAAAAAAATTAAAAACGGCCAAGAAAGAACAAAAAGATAAAGTGAGAGCTATTGGAGGAAAGAGAGAGAGGAGGGCAGCCCTGAGGGTTGAGCCTCAGCCTAATGGAAAGAACCCCAGAGGGCTGCGTCCACGTCAAAGAGAAACAGGCCCCGGGATGTGTCTGAACGTCCAATATGAGCAACTGGGAAACCAAGCCAGTAGATCAGCTGTGGCTGAACTGTTAACCATGTGTACACTGCACAAGGTAAACTCTGAATACTGGTTCAAACAAAACGATTATAAACTATTCTGGGAGAAGGCTTGGTGGGGGGGGGGTAGGGTGGTGTGTGAGCTAAATTCACGTTTTTTATAGTAATGCCCGCAGCTAACCCAGAAAACTGCAAAGCCCATACACAGCAGTGCAAGCAAGTGATGTGGAAATAAGAAAGAAAACAAAAAAGGGCTGGGCTGGGGCTCAAGTGGTAGTGCGCTCACCTGGCATGCATGAGGCACTGGGTTCGATTCTGAGCACCACATAAAAATAAATTAAAGATGTTGTGTCCAACTACAACTAAAAAAATATTAAAAAAAAAAAAGAAAGAAAACAAAAAACTGCTGATAGAGGCGGTCTTGGGGGTGAGGGGTGGTGTCTTCCATAGCGATCGTGCAGTCCCATCTGACCTCCTCCACAAGACATGTGCTTCACTTTAACAAACCTAACAATGAAGTGTCAATGATGCAAATGCTGCAACATTGGTTAGATTCATTGGATTGCCACTCTAAGCCAAGGACAGTGCCTCCAGGAGCCTGGCATTAGGGTGCTGCTCCAGTAGTGGGCCACACACAGCCATGTGGCATGGGGGAAACATAAACAAGAGCCTTGCCCCCCAACACACACACATGGGCCTCTGACAGCCCAAAGCGACGCTTCTGACTCTCTGCCGTGGCAGACTGTGCTTGAAACAAAAGGCTACCGGCCATGTCTAGAAGCATTTGTTTTGTAGCATTTGACTCCAGCTAGACTTGACCCCAATGGCCCTGCCCCAGGCCAGCCAAGGAGAGAGAGGCGTCCGTCTGTAAAGACTTTGCTGGGCTCCCAACAATGGTAACTGTAGCCAGAACAAGTTCCAAGTGGATCCAGAAAATGGTCCAGTTTAACACCCTGAGGGGTCTATCACTACTGAGGGGTTACATGTGCACATGAGACGACCCAACACCACGGGGACTGAGACAGGGAGTAGCTGGGTGGCCTGGGCAATGCAGGAAGGCCTCTCTGACTGCAGGGGAGAGGCCCAGGGTGAACGCCCACATGTCTCACTGAGGGAGGAACAGCCCCCATTTTGAGGAAGGGAAATGAAGAAGGCAGGTATGTCTGGTGCCCCCATGCGGGAAGGGGGTGCCTACTTGCAGGGCCGCCTGGCACTCCTCCACCAGGCCCTGGACCAGGTAGTACTTGGCTTCTGCTAGCAGCTCCTCGATCTCCCGGCGGCTCTCGGGCAAGGGGACGGCCCCGTCTCGAAGGTAGTTGAGTATTGTACCAAAGTGCTTCCCACACCGGTCAATGAGGATCCAGCCTGCGGGGGGAGGGGGTGGTTATGTGGCACTGTTCCCACGGGAGGTACGGAGCAGAACTAGGTGTCTCCTGGCTCCCTCCACCTCCTGAGAGCAGCAGCAGAGCGCTGCAGCCACAGCTGCCCCCTGCACACAGCACTGATGTGGCCTGTGGGGCCCAAGCCCAGATTCCTGCGGTCCTCTGCCCCCGGATCAAATGGGACTAAATGACCATCCACTGACAGGAGGAAGGCTCCTGGGGATGGTGCCAGTCAGACTCTGCAGCAGTAGAGTCATTACCAGGAGAACACAGACTCGTCTCCAGACTGTGACGTGACCTCAGGCTCCTGAGGGTGACCCAAACACTCTCCAGACCACAGGAAATCCTATCTACAACTCCTGAAACAGCACTTACTGGCCAGGGACAGCAGTGAGACATAAATGGTGAACTCAGGAGATGGCCATCAAGCAGCCCGACACTCAGGGGACGGAACCTGCTTTAACTAGAGAGAAGCGTGCCACTCCCACCTGCTGACCGGAACCAGGCACAGTGAAAGTTCTTGAGGGGCTGGGGCCAGGGAGACCACCCCGCTGTTTCCCACCATTCTCTTTAATTTTGTCACTAGCTGCTGCTTTTCCACTAGAGAGCCTGAGGGGGTTCAAGATCCCTCCCCTGCAGTGCCACGCTCCTGGGTGGGACATCTGGAGGAGGAGCTAGGACTGAGCCTGGGAAGACGGCGATGGAGAAAGACCATCTCGAGAGACAATGACGAGTATAAAAAGAAGCCAGTTGTGAAGCCTCAGCCGTGCCAACCAGCGGGATGACGTGAGGCAAGGGGCTTCACCAACTCTGCCCCACCTCACGGGGACAAAATGCCAGCACCGAGGGGCTAGGAGGCCTAATCAGAATCAGGCCTCTGATTCCCCCATTTCCTTCCCTTCTGCTCCCAGTTTGGGGAAAGGGGATGACACGTGCACTCCTGCCCCACCCCCCGCCCCCGTTCCCTTACTTGAGTCCTCCTCAAATCCCTGGGCCCTGGATATTAGAGGCAGAGGGCAGCACAAGTGGAGAGCAGCGAATCTGCCTTTTTCACACGCCAAGGCACAGCCTGTCCACCTCACTGTACCCATCCCCCACAGCCAGCCCCTGCCTAGCCCCTCTCACCTTAGTGCACTCTTTTTTTTTTTTTTTTTTTGCAATAATCGGGAGTTTGGTAACTAGACTACTTCCATATTCCTCTCCTGAAACTTATGACACTACTCAGTTCACTGGCCCTGGGCTTCTGCGAAAGGGCTGCCCTCCTCCCTCCCAGGTATTCCACCTGGTCTGCCACCCGCCATGGTGTCCCGAGTGCAGCAGGAGGGAGAGTGCCAGCTGGAGGGAACACCAGAAGACACAGCCTGGAGCCACCCGGGTGCTGAGAAAGGAAGAGGCCTTTGCTGGCAATGGTCGCTCACCCTGCCCCGACTGTGACCTCCACATGTCCCTCCACCCCCACCCCCGCTTCTTTCCACATCTGAGGCAACGAAATATGGACTTAATATCTTCCTGATTCAGCTGCCCACAGGGGCCTGCAAGCTGCAGAAATGAGTGCAGCAGCTGGAGCGCGGCCCCGCCCCCACCCAGGGGTGTTCTCACCCCTGGCCAAGGGTGGCCGGCAGGAATAAGGGCCAGGGCTGCCTGCACCCTGCTGTTCCAAGAAAGGCCAGAAACCAGGTTCTTCTGTGAATCTCCTTTATAAAGTAACTTACAAAGAAAAAGTCACCAATTGAGCAAGCACCACAGGACAAACACGATGCAGGTCCAGGCTGAACTAGGCCCGCGGGCTACCAGCTTGGGACCTGTTACCCAGGATCAGATATTTTTTTCCAAAAATCTGGCGAGGTGTGGAAAGATGGTATTATCTTCCCGACTGATCTTTTGGGGGAGGTTCACTCCCTGTGTTTCCACAGAGAGAGTCCCAGGGTGTCAGTGACACACTTAAACGGGGAGGTCAGAACCAGAACCATCAGGACAAGTCGGGAACTGGCAGAACCTTGGGCTAAAGAGAAACAGCAGCCAGTTCAACTCAGCTGTCAGGAAGAGACCGTCCACATTCCGCCTCTGAAGCGTGGGCCACTCGGCTGCCAGACAAGAGCGAGGGCCCCAAAATCAATTATCCAACTGACAGCCCAGAGTTTCCATAAATGAAGAGGCCGACCGTGACACTGGGCTCCAGCTCAAGAATGTCGTCAGGAAATGCTTGTGGCGAAGGAATCATACTTTGGACAAATAAGGGCACAGGACTCAGGCGCTCTCTCCGTGAGGCTTCAGTCAGCACTCTGACTGGCTTTCAAGCAGGAATCCGTCCTTTTCTGAGGCTGTGCTCAGAAAATCAAACGGACATCGAGCAGCTCCTGCCCGTGGGGCCTGTCCTGGTGCCACGGAGCCGCTGGCTCCTAAGGAGGTCTCTGGGTCCAGGCCAGAGGGCAGGATGGCTGGGCCCTGGGACATGGTGCAGCACTGCACGGTGGCTAGGAGCCCTTGCCTGTGCTGGAACCCAGCTCTGCCCTCACCTGCCAGGTGGCATCAGCATTTCACTCAGGCTCTGTCCAGTAGTTCCTCCTCTTTTTTTTTTTTTAAATATATATATTTTTTTCATTTCTAGATAGACACAATACCTTTATTTTATTTTGTTTATTTTTCTGTGGTGCCGAGGATTGAACCCGGTGCCTCCCACACGCTAGGCAAGTGCTCTACCACTGAGCCACAGCCTTAGCCCAGCAGCAGTGTATCCCAAAGGGTCAGCACAAGGACAGGGCGCTAGATGCATAGAGCGCACATGGCGTGTCTGTTGGTAGACTAAAATTTGCTCTAGGTCTTTGACAATGAGACCTTCACACGTCTTGTCATTGTCATTAAAGAACAGGGCAGCGGCAGCATCTGGAGGGGGCAAGTTCCAGAACCCAGGAGGGAGTGTGTGTGGCACCCAGAGTGCCAGGGCAGAAGGCTGCTCTGGGGCCAGGGGTGCTGGGGTCGGCTCCCGGCTCCCACCCCTACAGCTCGCCTCACACTCCGTTCCCTGGGAGATCTCGTCCCTGGTTTTTCTTTCTTCCTCTGGGGACAGTTCAGAGAGCTCTCCTCGCCATATGGAAACACTTCTACATTTGTGTGGCTCCCAGGCTTGCTCGGTCTTACAAGTTACCTGAGCTGCTGCTTCCAAATTCAGATTCCAGGAACCCGCCTCGTCCTTGAACACCGATCTTGGGGGCAGGGCCTCCAAACTTGGCTCTGCTGACATTTGGGACTGGATAACTGATATGGGGGAGAGGGACTGACCTGGGATTCTAGCAGCACTCCCACTCCCAGCTGTGACAACCAAAAATATCCCCAGACACTGCCAATGTCCCATGGGTCGATAGAGAAGTCACCTATGTCTATGTACCACTGAGGTGGTGTAGCTGGGGCTCAGTGATGGAGCCCTGGGTTTGACCCCCAGTACTGGAAGAAACAAAAACGACAAAACAAAACAACAACAAGAAATTTGACTGTAAAAAGCAAGGACAATGTTGAGGTCTCAAAAGGCTATTTTAATTAAAAAAGCAATGACAGGTCAAGTCAGGTTGGGAGAGAAGCAACACAGAAGCACAAAGAAACGGGATCCAGAGTGTGTACTTCTGCAAAATAATATGAAAAACGTGCAAAGAGACATGGGCAGCTCAAAGATAAACCCAAACCACCAACAACTATAAAAAGATACTTGATGCACTAGAAATTAGGAAATGGGAAACCCCAAAACCGGTTATCATATCAAAACCACCAGCTTGACCCAGGTTAAAAGGTTGCCAGTGCCCAGTGCTGGCGAAAATCCAGCCACTGTGAGGAGGGCAAGCTGACGCGCCACCTGAGAGGGCACTGGCGATACCTCATAAAGTTGAAGATGCTGGTCCCAATTTGCCCTCTGGGAATACACTTTGGGGCAGAACTCCCCGGAGTGGGTGAGCTCTTAACACTGCAATTCCTGAAGCACCTCACCTACCAAGGGGAAGACAGGATCCTCTGCACGCGCCACGATGTGGCAAAGGCTGAGAAACGTGTGCAAGGGAGAATGTTCTGGAGCACTAACATTTTTCATGGTGGACGCTGAAAGCAATGCACACAGCCACTAACAGCATGTGGCTCTGTCGCCTTCCCCAAGTTTCTAGAATGGAAACTCCACCACAGGAAAATGATCAAACTCCATGGTTCCAAGTCACAAGCATAATGTTGAATAAGCAAAAGCAAAGAAAGACACACACAGTACACCGTTTATACAATGTTTTAAAGCACACCAGCAGGATGTTGTATAGGGACAAACAGCTATAGTAAAATCCCTAGAAAGATCCACACCTGTGGTCCCCAACCCTAGCACAGTAGTGTCATCTGGAGAGCTCCTCAAGGTCTCAATGCCCCAGCTACACCTGGCTCTCTGGGCCAGGACCCAGGTATCAGTGTTGAAGTCCTTGGATGACAAGGTTAAGATCCATCAGTGACCCTTAAGAGCTCATGTCTGGCAGGGGAGACAGGTGAACAGACCAGTGGGGACAGGGCCCATGAGAACAGGTGGCACTTTCTACCTGTTGCGTAGTTTCCTAGGGCTCTTCTTCAATCTAGCTCATGCACTCCCTAATTCCAAGAGCGCTAGGCAAGACCCAAACCATGTGGTGGGAGGAGTGCCACACCAAGGCGCAGGGACCTCAGGCGACTGCAGGCAGTGCCAACACGAAATCTAATTCTTACTAGGAAAGGCACCACAAATTCACAGGACCTGGTGAGATTGACAAGAGCTCAGGTAAAAATCACAGCACTGCGGGGTAAAGCCTGCTGTCTGCCACAGTGGCCTCTCAGAAAAGCCACCCCTATAAGCAACTGGAGCACACCACTCCTGAAGGCCAAGGTGGGCCATCCCCTCCTACTCTGCTTCTCTTCAGAGGGTTCTTCCCTCTTCTCTCTACACCCTCACCCCAGGGAGGACTAAGGTCATCAATAATGTCAATAATGATACCCGTTAATCAGTTTTTTTCAATTTATCTGGCACTGCATTTTTTTTTCTAGTACTGAGGATTAAAACCAGAGTCCAGTGCATGCTAAGCAGATGCTGTACCACTGAGCTACACCGAAGACCCCCCGTCCCCCTTCTTTGAGACAGGTTCTCATTTAAGTTGTTGAGGCTGGCCTCGAACTTCTCATCCTCCTGCTTCAGCCTCCTGAGTAGCTGGGATTACAGGTGTGGGCCACCATACCCAGCCTCAAGCGTCTTCTAACATCCCCACTCAATCCCCGTAGCCCTGCAAAGCATCATCCCCAGCATTGCAAAATGAGGAGAGAGACTAAAAGAAAAGGCCACTTGTCCCATGTCACAATTCCAATAAATGGCAAATAGTCAAAATGAGCACAAAATGCCTGACACTTGGAAATAACTCCATCAATGTCAGCTGTGATTGTTACCATGTGGCAGAGCCAGGACTCTGACCCAGGTCTAACTCCCACATCCACGTTCTTCCGTTCAGGAATTACCTGTACATGGGTCAAAGCTCCAACAGGCAGATGGCTAGAGAGCAAAGGGGGATGGAGGCTACCCCACACACCCAGATGGAGCCCAGGGTCTCACCTGAAATAGCCACTCTCTCAGGCATCCTTTAGAGATGTCCGGCAACATGATACCGCACTGCTCTGGACCTTCAAAGCCCCTGTTCTTTCCTAGGCAACTGAGTCTAGCAGTAGAGCTTGTTAATCGGGTGCACTTGACATTGTTGTCTGTGGCAAACTTCACTACAGCTGACGGCTGCCCCCAGGCCAGGGTGAAGCTGTAAGATGCAGGAAGTGTATTCCATTGTGCCCAAGAGGGCTTCCCACACAACAAGCAGGCCACCGGTCAGGTGTGCAGGGTTTTCTCTGGGGGCTACAGGATTGCTCTGCCTGATGGGGATGATGGCTGAGGACCAAATATTCCACCTGACAGCTCAGGCCCTCACAGGGCCCCTGAAGGGCTTTAGCACAAAACCAGCCCGTGACCCATAAGGCTGCCACACACTCCAGTGGTTTGACTGGGGACCCAGGCCCGTGTCAAACCACAGGCAGCAGACGTCATGAGAGTGAGCCCTGGCAAGGGGGGGGGGGGATTTGCCTTTCCAGCCTCATAGCCTTTTTTTTTTTTTTTTTTTTTTAAGTTGTAGTGGGACACAACACCTTTACTGCACTTCTTTATTTTTATGTGGTGCTGAGGATCGAACCTGGGTCCTGCCCGTACAAGGTAAGCACCGCTGAGCCCAGCCCCAGCCCGCCCACAGCTTTTGAAAAAGTATTTTTACTTGCGATGCCAATTCCCCCCTTGGAAAGGCAGCCTCGATTTCCAAATCACTCAAAGGGTCACAATGAGGATTAAGTCAAATAACACCCATAAAATGCCATGCCAAGAGCTTTTTCTTGATAAGAGGGACTCATTATGACGTATGTGACCGGTGTGTCAGACATGACACTGCTTCTCCTGAGGTGCTGGACTTTGCAGGCAGCACTGGGCGAGGCTGTTCCTCGGCAGCGTCTCTAGGAGCAGTCCTGCTGGTACTGTCATGCTCTGTGCAATTGAGGGATGGGGCAGGAGACTCCATCTCATTTGTAACATGGCCACAGACTGCCCAGGTGAGGGCTTTCTAGAAGAGCTTCCACTTGGCCTTCAAGCAGCTTGGCAGTTCTTCTTAAGCCCCGCCCAGGAGACTGGGCAGGGCCCAAGAAAAACCATAAGAATCCTGGGTTCTCAGATCCTCTGCTTCCTCCTGCTGCTTGGGGGTTATTGTCTAGATTTCCCAGGCAATGCAGGGTGTGCCAGCCCAGGGGAGCCGCCCACTCATAAAACACCAAGCCTTTTCCGGTGAGGTACAACAGTGGCCCTGGGGCTCTGATTTACCTGCTACTTGACCGGAAATCCAAGTTCACAGGGAAGCAGAGCCAGTGCCCCACCCCACTCCCGGTCTGGCCTTCTCCAAGGTACAGTGGGAAATACCTGACTAGCCAGCTGTCCCCACAAAGGTCAGACAGTGAGACGTGGCATACCAGGCTTAGGGTCTCGGTCTCACAGGTCCAAACTCTCCCACTCTCCCAGGCCCACATCCCTGGAAGTGGGGAGTGGGGAAAACTGGCACAGAAGGCCAGTCTCAGAAACATACGTAAAGCTTCGCTGTGGCCTGGCCTAGTCTAAAGCATTCTCAGGTCAAGGAATGAAGGACGGGGGTGTTTTGAAACTTCATATAACCTACCAACCAGGTAAGGACATACACCTGCTAGGTGCTTAGTTTCATTCAGGTGGAACACATTTAAAATTTTATTTTTTATTAACAGGACTTCCCATAAAAAAAGCAGCACATACACTGAACATCATGTTCCAGATCCTTCCTATGGGCCAACAGCCCCCACACCGAGGGCTGGGCATCGATAAGGAAAAAGGCATCAGAAGGCTCAGCCGCTTGGTGAGGATCGCTGAATACTAATGGAGGGGCCAGGGCTCAAATCCAGGTCTGTGAGTTTTTGTCAGGACAAATGCGTTTGTCCTAGGAGGATGGGGGTCCAGAGAAAGTACTTATGCCTCTTCCAGGGATGACTGTCACTCTGAAGTCACAGGACAGGAAGAGAACCATCGAAGACAGCTTTGCAAAGAAACAAGCCAGGCCTGGCCCGGGGAGAGGTTTTCTCAAAGGCACGCAGCAAAGCAACAACCAGATGGAGACTCTAGGAGTCCCTGCCCAGGTGACTCCTATTCATCAGGTCTCAGCTCCAATATCACTTCCTAGGGAAGTCTTGCCTTGACCACTCCCCACAAACTAGACGGGTCTCCCTGGGACTCTCAGGGCTCCCTACACACTCTGAAAATGCTAAACACAGCTGCAAGTCACACTTGTGTGTGCAACTGCCCATTTAATATTGGCCTTTTGAAGCAGACGAAGGTCCCCAACCAAACACATGCACGCACAACCAGAAGCAGCCAGCCGGTGGCTTACCTTCACTGTCGGTGAGCACCTCCATGCGCCCACTGAACATGGCTTTCAGCATGGTGTCCTGCTTGGTCAGGGTCTGCATGGTGGTGTAGTAGAGGGCTCCCCCGACATTCAGCTTCACGTACTTGGAGCTGGGACTCGTGCCCTTGAAGGAAGTGGTGCGGGTAGCAGCCGCTGGCACCGCTGAGCTCACCACACTTTCTCCTGACATCTCTTCCTGCCAGTGGAGAAGACACAGGTCACCCCATCACCCCTTTCAGCCCAGGGGCTAAACCTGGCCTCCAGGTGGGTTCTGCATGGTGCTTCCAAGGTTGGCAACTCAGAGCTCACTGCAAAAATCTGGATTTCTGACTTCTCTTAAAGTCAGAGGCCAACTGGGTCAGGAGGGCAACCACTGGTGGGAACTAGGGCACTGGCTGTCCTATGGAGAGGGGCACGCACCTCCCGGTCTGCACTAACCTGCACCCAGAGAGTCTCACGCACTGGCCTTGGCTGCTGACTCCACAGCTTGGGTCTGCCCTGACCCTGTGATACAGGGACTGCCTAATACCCATTCAAATAAACACCCTCGCTGTATCCCATACTGGCCCCCAACACTGCCTGGGTCTCTCTACCTGTCCTACTGCCACACACCAACAAGCAATTACAAGTGCATCTTGCAGTTAAATTACAGATGAAGGAAGCTCACAAGAAGTTGAGTGGGATCCCAATTCCCAGCCTAACACTTCTGGGGTAGAGGGAGTGTTTCTGAGCACTAAACCACAGAAACTCTTGGAAGCAGGTTTCTACGGAACGAGAGGCCTCCTGGACTAGTGCTGTCCTCAAAAGAAGAACTTGTGAGTCTTCTTGACAGCACTGCCAGCTCCTGTGCACACTCAGCCAAAGAAATGGACAGACAAATGTCTGAGCTAAGCAGGCCTGGGAAGAGAGACTGCAGCCCGTATGCAGGGACTCCAAGAAAACATTTTTTGAACAAATAGATAAAATTCTAGAGCTGGGTCTGATGTCCAATCTGGGGCCCAGCACTGAGAAAGAGAAAGCGGCCCTGACCTCCAGACGCTGGCCTGGCCCTCACAGGGAGGCTTCAGTGTTCCCACGGCACATGACCAGGTTCACAGCACTTCACTGTGAGGAGACCACTCTGTGACTGTGTTGCCACAAGACAAGAACAAAATGATTCCACACTCATGTTTGGAGACAACAACATGAACATCATCCACATCAAATGACCAAACATCCCCCATCCAGGCTAATGCAGGTAACTGCTGCGTCCTTACCAAGGACAGACCTGGCCCAGTTCTGTTCTCCCACCTCCAGGACAGGAGTCTCTGAGACCTAATCACAGAATTAGCCACTTGAAACACAGAGCAGGGTCCCACTTGCTCTTTGTGAGATGCTCTCCAGCTCTTCCTCAGTGCCACAAACACGCAAACCCAGATGCAAACCCAAACACAGCTGTGTGTGACCTCAGGTATGCTCCTGGTGAGTTCCGATTGGAGGGCACTGAGGCCACAGAACTTTTTTGAACTAAACTGAAAAAATGAACATTTTTATGTTCTTCATGCCTTCTATTTTTTCCAGGGAGATTCCACAGTAACATGTTTTTTATGTTTACGCTTAAAACAGAAATGCTGGGGGGTTTTTGTTTGTTTTTTTAAATGGGATAGGGGATGAAACAATGGCAACCTATAATAGCAGAGGCCATGACTGAGCTACAGCCACAGGCAACATGCCAACCAAGGTTGCCCAACTCTTCTGGCCAACCCTCCCCAACTCCAGCCGCACAAGAGGGGCCGGGGAACTTGCGTGAGGTTCCTGCAAGAGCAAAACAAAACAGCCTCCTGCAAGTAAGTGTTTTCTTAAACTGTTCCTGCTTCTTCAAGTGAAAACATACAAGAAGGGAAGTCTTCAAAGGTCAGGATGAGCTCACCTGGAGTCTCTGTGGCCTGATGCCAGACATAAAAACAGGCAACAAGGAAGCAATGACCTCTCCCTTCTAGCTTCCCTTTGAAATCGGTCCCCAGAGACCCTACACTAACAGTGATGGCCACCATATCCTCCAAAAAAATTCTGTCCACGTGATGACAGAAGTAGCTTATAGGAATAACGAGTTTCCCCAAATTTTGAAGACTTGGAGAGAAAAAGGCTTATGTGGCTTTGAGGAGTCTTTTTTTTTGGGGGGGGGTAGGGAAATTTGCCCCCAAATGGAAATACTTTTCTAGTATCCCCAAATATGTTCATGGAAAATGGTCTAACACGCTACAAGGCAGCTACCATGAAGAAAAAAAACAAAGTATACTTCGTACACTTTTTCTGGGTGCCCAGTACCTTCATAAAGGTAATTTGCATATAATGAAGTGTATTTTAAGCGTACAGCTGGATGACGTGTAATCAATTTGTACGTCTGTGCTGTCCTGGACCAGTCAAAACAGAATACTCCAGGGCTCTAGAAGGACCCTCCAAGCCCCCTCAGCAATTCATTTCTATCAGCTCGTGACTTTTTGAAATGTTAGTAGACAGCTGTGATTTTTTTTTTTTTTTCATTTTGTGGATTCAGATACCACTGTCCAGAGATAGTTGGTCCCTTCTCAAAGCCAGAAGGTGCATCAGTGATGAACAAGGGAAGGACATGGGCAAATCCTGGCTGGCCTGGAGCCCATCACCTGTGGTATACTTAGAGCTAAGGCCCACCCCTTCCTTAAATGTATAATATAGATCTCTGAAAAAAGGTGGAAGGCAATGTGTGGTTAAAGGTTAGGAGCCAGACCTGAGTTTCAGTCCCCAGCCAGGCCACGTGGTGGTGATGGGAACACAAGCAGATGCATGAATCCAGTTCTATCTACCAAACAGGGGCACCAGTCTCGCCTCCCTGCCACAGGAAAGACACAAAGCACTCAGCACAACCCGGCTCAGAGTCATCACACAAACAGGAAACACTTAAATCAGGATTATTTGGGAATGCTCACAAAGGCTCAAATTATCTTCTCTCCAGAGACCCTTTCTAGCTTTAATGACAGACTGAATTACTATAAGATAAAGGCAGACTTTAGGTTAATCAAGGAGAGATCTCATCAGTCAGCCCAATACCAGGAGAAATCTTGGAGAGAGGGCCTGGGCTGTTGTTCATATCCCTGAGCTCGAGTTTCAGTGAACTGGGGACACAAGCAGTGGACAATAAACCTCTCACAGCAACCCTCTCTACTGCCAGGTCTCCCCTTGCATCTCTACAGGGACCCTGCTGTTTTGCTCCTTTCAAAACTTTGATTTCATTATTAATGAGGTTGGGGACGTGGAATGGGAGAAAACAAAATGGTTACAAGGCAGAGAGGTAATTAATACTTGAGATATTGGTTTGGGACTCTATTCAATCAGAAGTTTATTCCAGTTAGATGGGTAAGTCTAGGCTTCTCTCCTTCCCATCTGCCCTGAATATACTGTTGCAGATTCTAAATAGTGGCTCTCTATCTAGTCACATATTAGAATCACCAAGGGAGTTTACAAATACTGATGTCTGGGTCCAACCTATGGTAATTAAAAAAATCCCCAAATGATTCTAAGGTGCAGCTAAGAATTGCAAGCCGCCATTTTAAGATGTTCTAGACCCTTAATTAGGCTATAATTAAGTCTTAGAGAAGCTCTCCAACTTCTGGCTCCATTGGCCTCTGTGAATTTATGACCCTCACTTAAAAACAAACCAAAGCACCCTAAATAAAAGCAAGGCCCCCTTCCCACTTCAGAGCTACAAGCAAGAAGTAACTGTATACATGCTTGAAAAAACTAAAAATCAGCTAAAGGGAAGAAAAATCATTGTCTTGAACGGAGACCCAAGCAAGTACAGTATGAAAAAAAAAAGTACCAAATTCCTGTATTACTATCTCATTCGTGTGTATAGGGAAACAAACCTGCATGGCAATCCCAGTCCTCCCAGTCCACTGCCTGCATGACGTTCAGATGAGCTATTTAACCCAAGTTTCTGTTTCTTAACTTGTAAAATGGAGTGTTAAAGCCATAATCTTCAAACCCCCGCCCCAGGGAATGAAAGTTAAAGCACTTGGCACCTAGTCCTTAGTTTCCCTCCTACCCTTCAAGCTTTAAGACGAGTTGTTCCTAACCCTGGCTAATAGAACCCATCTCCTGGGTGTACTTAATAAACACTGGTATCTGCCTGGGATAATCAGAATCTTTGAGAAGGGTAGAGGTGGCAGCTCTGTAACTAGAGTGTAAAAATTTCTTCAGGTCATTCAGATTTCAAACGATATCAAAAGTTCTTCAGGAGCTACCAGAGCTCGACCATTAAGTAAAGTGTTTAATCAGCTTGATCTAGGAATCAAGGGGGTTGTGAAGAAAAAAATATAAGTGTGGGGATCCTTACAGCAGGGAAATTTAAGAAACTTCATTTAGATTAGGCCTGACACTTATTCAAACCGAGGGCATTACTACAACTCAAGAAAGTCTGCTGTACCATTTCAACCAAACTAAGTTGAATCAGTCACATAACTGTGGCGTTATTTTGCATCCAAAACTTGCTTATAAGAAGTTACTGCCAATTCCAAGTGTCCCATGGAATGTGTTCCCATTTAGCACACAAACATGGACCATCTTTAGTTTAATGAGAGACTGTTCTCTCAACAGTCTAGTGAGGAAGATTTTACCATCAATGCCACGTTTTATGGGAGAAAACTATAATCAAAACCATAAGCCCTCTGACTCCAACTCACACACCCTTTTCATTTCAGAGCTCAAATCAGGAAATCATTACTCTAAATCCCTATAGTGTTTAAGAGAACAGATCAATGGGCTTTGGCCCTGGACCATCTTGATAGGGCTCGAAAATTTGGTCATTTTTAACAAGTTCCCAGGGAGTGATGCTGTGTTGGTCTGGGGACCAGTTTAAGAACCACTGGCTCAGATGGCCCTTATTTTGCACAAAATAGAGCACATCGAAAAGGAACACAGATTGACTCATTTTTCTTCAGGGAGTGATATTCCCTAAAGATGGCAATGTTCTAGGGAAGTGACAAACAAGGAAAAAGAGGATCTGAGCTGAACTTTGGTCACCCCCACCCAAGGACAAGGAACAGACCCTGAAGGATCCCAAGTAAACAGAAACCTTCCCCACAGGTGAGACAGCACTGTGAGACACACTCGGCTCCTGAGGTTGGCCACCTAGGGCCTCAAAGGAAATGACTGGATAGGTGCCCAAGTGCCAGTTGAGGCTCCACTGCATGGTGAAGGTACCTTGACCTCAGACTCTGGCATCCCTGCCTGGAATTCCAAGCAATGACCTGCACACCCGCCTGCCGGCTCCCTGTTGCCTGTGCCCTCAGACCAACCTGGGAGCCCCTTCTCCACTTCCTCCAAACCCAGCGACTCCAGCTACCACCTCAAAGACCCCCAAACTCTCTGCTCCAATGACTCCCACTTCACCCTCTCCGAACCCCACTACTGTGCTTCGCAATGCCCCAAGTTCCCATTTCCCACCCCAAATGTGTTTACAATGACACCTCTTTGTTCCCATAGTACTCTATTCCCGTGTTCAAACAGCACCCAGACACCAGCACCCCAGACGCCACCCTCCACTCAGCCACATACGCATCTACTCCCCAAGCCCAAGCAGCCTGTCCCGGATCCGCGACAGCCAGAGACCCCAGCCCCTGCCAACTCGCCACCAAGGCCCTTCCCCCATCCGGCCTTGCCCCCATCCCACCCCCCACGGCCGCTTCTCCTCTCACGGCCACATCACCCGCTCCCCGCGATCCCTTCCCCCTCGGCCGTTGTCCGGCTCCCTTGGCCGTCCAGAGACCCTACAGGATGGGCACCGCCCTCCTTACCATGAAAAGTCGGAGGACGACGGAGTCTCCAAATCCGGACTGAGAGAGGCAGGAAACACCCAGCTTACATGAGCCGGGGGCGGAGGCGGGGCTGGGCGGGAACTTCCGCTGTCCACCCCCCACTTCCGCCCCGCAGAGGGCACCTTTCTAAAGAGTCCGCCGGGGCCCCAGACGTCGACCACGTTCCTTGCAATCTCCTCAAATAGAATAGCCTCCACCTTCTCTCGTCTGGGACAGGCATTTATCCAACTCCTGAATGTGCCGCTTTTTCAGCTGCCAGAAGAGAGGACAAGACGCAGGGAGGTTTTTTTTTCCCCCTGGGCAAATAAGCTCGGGGGAACTGTTGTTTCCAGGAACCGGATACTGGCTTCCAGGCGGAGTTCGGAGAGCGAACACCCCGGGGCAAGATGGCGGTCGGGGTTCGGCTGCTGCCCCGGGTCTGGCAGAATTTTGGGGTGTTGGGTTGAGGCGGTGGCAGCTGTGGCCCGGACTCAGAGCGCTGGGGCCTCGAGCGGATAAAGGTCTACGTCCTGCGGGTAGCGAGTAGAAACAGGGTCATCGGTTCTCTGGGCGGTGGGGCCGGGGACTTTGAGGGAGGTGTTCTGGGGCCGAGTCCGTGCTTGGACAGGTCGGAGGGGCGGGTTCTGCACTGCTCTGGGGGCTCCAGGGTGTTCCCCCGGCCCCCGTGGCTCTTTCCATTTGTTATTGAGGCGATAGGCGTTTATAAAGGTAGAAATTCTTGGCGAAAAGTGTGATTGTTGATATTAAGGGAACGGGCTGGGCCTCAGGGGTCACCTAAACTGGAGTTCGAACCCGATTCGCTTGTGGTGTGACTTTGTATGAGTCCACTCACCTCTGTGACCCTCATTTTCCTTCTCTGTAAAACGTAGTAATTGTTTCACAAGAGTGTTTTATATTACCTTTTAGTATCCTCCTTGACGCTCAGCTCTTAATAAAGAGAAACCTGGTTATAATTGGACTCTAGTTTAGCCCCATGGGCAGCCTCACATTCTCAGCCTCTCTTTACTTTGCTTTTGTGTAAATGGGGAGGCCTGGATCTTGTCTACTTACCAATAACTATTGCTTTGGGGTTCAAATAAAGGATCCCAGAGGGTCTGGCAGGTCATGTCCCCTCTGTACATTTTCTCCCCCCTCCCACAGGAAAGTTGGATTGATAATAGCATCCCACCTAGGCTATTAGTTTAGGCAATAGGCTGTAGCTTTCAGTAAATAATACCCAGTATTATTAATAGTTTCTCCAAGTTTTGTTGACTATTCTTGGATTTAAGAAATTATACTATTGAGGTAGGCATGGTGGCGCCTGCCTGTAATCCCAGCAACTGAGGAGTCTGACACAGAAAGATGGCAAGTTTGAGGCCAATCTAAGCAACTTAGTGAGACCCTAACTCAAAATTAAAAAGACCAGGAAATGTAGTTCAGTAGTAAAGTGCCCCTGAAATCAATCCCCAGTTTTAAAAAGAAAAAAAATAAGATTATGGAGACCTAATAAGAAGCAGCTGTTGAAGAGACAGGGTTGCTAAATATCTGTATATTTAGTGTAGTGTCTTCCCTTAACAAATGGTCACTAAACCTGGCAGCCCAGCTACTTCCACCATTCAGGAAAAAATCACTCAGCAGTTGGTACTTATAGTACTTCACCTTGGGAATGATACTTTCTGGACTGTCATGTGCTTTTGTAGTTCTCCATGAAGTTGACCTCATCCAGGAAACACTAATTTTGAGCAGGTCTCGTGGAAATATAGAGGTAGTGCAGAATCAGAACCCTATTGGTATTCAAACCGTGATACTGCCACTTACTAATGATCTAATCTGGACTTTCCTGTAATTGCTGTCTTTTAGATGAGATACTTAGAAAGGACTGGTACATGGGCTGGGGTTATGGCTCAGCAGTAAAGTGTTTGCTTAACGCGTGTGAGGCCCTGGGTTTGATCCTCAGCACCACATAAAAATAAATAAATAAATAAAGGTACTATGTCCAACTACAACAACAACAAAAAAAAAAATTTTAAAAAAGAAGAAAGGACTTGATACGTAGAGGACACTTAACTTTCCTTTTTGAATGATCTTGGTTATCTACTTCTTTTTTTCTTATATTTTTCCCTCTATTTTTGTTTCCCTAACTGGATTGTAAGCTTCATGACAATACAGTAAAACTCATATGCTGTTTTGGGATACCCCTTGAAAATATTTTTTTATTTATTCTAATCATGTTGCATACATCTTTTTAGATTATTATCTGTGGCATTTGTCAAAATAAGTACCTAATACTTGGTTGTTTTCTTTGACTAATGAGCTATAGTACACACCATGCAAATGGAAGAGGAGTACAGGAAAGAGTGAGGAAAACTGTAATAGACTGTTACACAGTGTAAACAGAAACAAACTAGTGACATTGCTGAGAGGATAATCTCAAGGAAGGGATTTAATCTTGGGAGACCTCCCCCAAGAGAAGTGAAAGTTCTGAGAAAGTCTGATAGATACTTAAGCACAATTTGCATGCAAATTTTTGTTTGTCCACTGTGAAGAGACGCCCTCTCCTGATCCCTGTGTCTCCTCTGTTAATAAAGAACATGTTATGGGGAGAACACACCATTGTGCTCATGGCTTTGACCCTGCTTTCTTTTTCCTATCAAGGATGAACCCAGGTTTGTTTGACTGCTGAGTCACATCCCCAACCTTTTTTTTTTTTTTTTTTTTTTTTGGAGACAGGGTCTCACTAAGTTGCTTAGGACCTCATTAAATTGTTGAGGCTGGCCTTGAACTTGAAATCCTCCTGCCTCCACTTCCCAAATTGCTGTGATAACAGGTGAGCACCACACCCAGTCTAAGCAATTTTTTCACTTCTATGGCATAAAAATTTATGTATTGTTCAGAAATGTCAACGTTCAATAGCTTTTGGGTAGGCAGGACTGAATCTAGGGGTACTTTGCCATGGAGCTACATCCCCAGTCCTTTTACATTTTTTATTTTGAAACAGTGTCTTGCTAAGTCACTAAGGCTGGCCTGGAACCTTTGCTTCTCCTGCCTCAGTTTCCCAAGTCACAGGCATCATAGGCATGCGCTGACATGCCCAGCTTTAGTGACTTGTTAACATTCCATCACCTCTTGCTGTTATTTTTGCTTAACATCACAGAGCATGGAAAACTTTGATTCAACCGCTTCTTTTGAGATTGTTTTCAATCTGTTTCCTACAAATTGTGAGGACTGGGGAAAGAGTCTAACATTTGGATGAGACATAAGTATTTCTTTTTTAAACCAGTGGGCACTGTATTATACTCAGTGAGGAAGATATATGATGCCACACCTATGAAATTTGACTCTAACCCTGGATTTTTTGTTGTTGTTGTTTATCTTTCAGAAAATAGCAAGCTCCTCTGAAGTATCCTCGGCTGTGTGTCCTTTGGGAGATCACTAATGGTTACCTAGCATTTCTGCTACATAGGCGGGTCCTCAGGTGAGCTCTCCAGATTGGTGGAAAGAAAGAGAGTGATGCAGAAGACAGCAGGTGCTGTTGATTGTTTAGCAGAGTGGTTGGGCAGGCTTTGTTCATTGTTTCAGGAGTTGCTGGTGATAGACCCACATGCTAGCAGAGCCCTGAAGTTGTTGACAAGTGTGAATCAGTGTTGAAAAGGGGCTTCAGAAGTCCCTGGATATGTTCTCGTGACAGGGGCCTAGCCTGAACTTTTTATTCTGGATGATATTTCTTCATGGGTACTGCTTTGAGCAAAACTGGTAAAGCGATGGTTTTCCAAAAATCTGGGTTTCTGAGTCATTCGTTTCTTATTAGTTTATTCATTTCTTATCTTAGTTTAGGTAGAATGACAAGAGTTGTCAAGCTCTAAAGATGCCACCTCAGTATGGGAGGCTCCATGGGTCCCTGCTGTGTGCTTTTGACTGCTAGCCAAAGCCACCCATTGGGGGATGGACAGTCATGGTCAGATGATAGTTATCATATATACTTTAAAGCCTCTGTCCAGGAAAGCACCTGTCAGTGGACAGGAGAAATTCTGCTCAAAATCTTCATTGGTTCTTGGCAGTATGAGAACAGTAAGGACCACAGAATAAGTGACACATGATGTCAGATGTGTTCAATTTAGTGGACTATCATGCATTCTGAAGTCATGTACAATGCCTTTCACTTTTTTAATGTTAAAATGTCCCTTTCTTTAAAAATGAAACTTCTTTGTGCTGGGACCACATAGGCACCAGGAATCATTTGTTTAGTGAATAGGTAACTAAAATAACAGTGACTATAATCATATTTGATTTTTCCCTTAAGTCTTGGCAAAATAGGAGTTTACTGCTTGTTGTTGGCTTCCCAAACATGATGGATTGCTCTAGAAAATTCAAATATCTGGAAACATTCGACTTAAAGGCTCCCTGGTGTGAATTGGACCTTTATGGATGGGATTGTTTACTTTTTAAACTTATACAGAGCCTGCCTGTACTGTATGCCAGGCACTGAGCTCTTTCTCTGAAGAAAATTAATACAGGATATAACACCCCTGGTCTTGGTGAGTTGTATGAAATGAATTGGTATGAAGTTGAAACTTGTGCCCAGAGAGGTATGAACCCCTTGGAAGGTGTTAGAGGATCCCAAGTATCTCTCTCCTGCTGCCCAGGTCCTTGCCCACCCTTTGCACTTGAGCCCTTTCTGTTGGAGCCTTTTCTTGTGTGTGTGTCTTTCACACAGTCTACCACAGCTTCTTGCTATTTCCTTGCAGGGTTTGTGCAAGTTTGCAAACATGTTCACTGTCTCTCAGACCTCGAGAGCGTGGTTCATTGATAGAGCCCGTCAGGCACGAGAAGAAAGGCTGGTGCAGAAAGAGCGAGAGCGAGCCGCTGTGGAGATTCAGGCCCATGTCCGGAGTTTCCTCTGTCGGAGTCGACTGCACAAAGACATCAGGTGGGGTTCAGAAACTCCCCCGCACATTTCTCTTACTCCCAACCAACAGGAAATAGATAAGTTTTCTCTTATAGGTCTTGAGGAGCCTTCCAGATGCTGTGAATTTTAAAATGCCTTTTTTTTTTTTTTTTAAATCCTTCCCTCCGTAGGAGAGAGATTGATGAGTTTTTTAAAGCAGATGACTCTGGGTCCAGTAAAAGAAGCGCACTTGGTATTTTCAAGATTGCCAGGAAGCTGCTGTTCTTGTTCAAAATGAGAGAGGATAATGAGGTAAATATTAATAACAAACATACATAGTGCTCCCCACATGCCAGGACTTTTTGTAAGTATTTTATAAACGTCAACTCGTTCTTACAGCAGCTCTGTGAGGTGCTTATTTTTGCCCACTTTGTTTTCTTGGGACCTGTTTTGTAGGGATTGTGAACAGTGCTTCTGGGACCTTTTTTGCATTGGCTGTCCCAAGCATAGGTTGGACTCAGACGCATACAGGAGCCAGGATATGAGTGATGGCTGCTCTACATGGGACAAACATAGTCTGAAATACAAATCATAATAAGCAGTGACTGACAGGCTGCTCTAGCAAGGACATCAAAGAGAGCATTGCTACCAGGCGCCCACTAGTGGTTGACCCATACTCTGATTTTTTTTTTTTTTTTTAAGAGATGCTGGAGATATGGGTCATTATGCTTAATGCTTAATTTGTAAAATTTCGTAGCTAATTTGAAATTTTTTAAATATCCCACAAACCAAAAAAAAACATGTCACTTGGTGCCTTGGGATTGGAATGATCAGCTGGAAAATATAATCCCAGTAAAGCAGTAGTGACAGTGGAGACAGTACTAAGGATACCACTGGGGCCCTAGAAGGAAACAATACAGTCAGAGTGTCTACTCTTGAGGTGCTCTCAGCCCAGCAGGAGAGAGAGGGTGCATAGGCAGCGAATCCCTGTCTCATGGACGAGGACAGACAAGCCTGTGGAGAGGGAGTCCCCATCTTACAGAGGAGGAACTCTGAGGTCATGCCGTTCTTAAGGACGGGTCTGGTGTAAGCTGTTTTCTGGTTTCCACTTTTCTCCCTTTTGCATATCAGGGATGGTACAACAAAGCAGACGTCAGTGTCCATGGTGCTCCCCTAACAGCCAATTGGCAAGCCCAAATTAGGAGGAAGCCGCTAGTCTGCATGACTCCAAGCCCAGTTTTCCAGATGGATTTTGTTTTTCAAAAGAAGCTTCATTCTGGATTTTTATGTCAAAGACACCAACCTTTAAGCACATCTGTAGAGCTCAGCCAGCCTCTGGGCCACTCATTAAGAGCCTGTCTTTTGCCTTTCCTGTCCTCAGTTTCCACATCTGTAAGAAGCTGCACAAGCCAGGTGCCCACCAAATGTGTGCTCCCCTCTGTTCCTTACTTTTTGTAGTTGTGGGACTTTATAAGCTCATTTCTGCCTCTGCAGAGACTCGAGAAGTTGTGCCGTTGTATCCTGAGCAGCATGGATGTTGAGAATGAACCTAAGGTATGTGGGTTGGGGGCTAGAAAATCTCCGTAAACTCCTGGGGGCTAGCTCATTTGGCTCTGAAAATTCCTGTTGAACGTTTGGGCTTTTGTTTGCACATGCAAATAAGAAATAGATTGGAAAACACTGATAAAGTGCAAATGATTCCTTTGTCCTTGTTGTCCAAGAAGCTATGTTCTGCTCTTTCATCTTACTCAGGATAGTAAATTCCCTTCCTAAGCTATTTTATCTTTGAGTTTGGTATAAAAATAAGTCCTACATGCTGCTTATTTTTCCGTTCTTCTCCATTGTCCTATCTGGCATTAGACCTAGCTCATAGACCCAGTTCTAGTTGTTATGCCATATGTAGAATGACTGCTGTAACTGCCCGTGACATCCTTTTTTTTTTTTCCCTGCTTGTAGGTGTGGTATGTATCCCTCGCTCTTTCCAAGGATCTCACTCTCCTATGGATTAAACAAATCAAGGACATTCTTTGGTATTGCTGTGAGTTTCTTGAGCAGCTCAAGGTAAAACACAGACACACACACAAACTAAAACTCAATCTGTCACTCTTCCCTGCAGCCTTTAGTGTGTACTTTCTAGCTCCCATCATTTCCTCATTGGTTATAGCTTTGAAGATCTATCAGAGTCTAGCAAAGAAGTTTTAGTTGAGCCATTGTCCTGGGAGAGACATGTAATCATTTTGAGCCCTTCTTAGGTATGATACGTTGGACGCTGACTCATTAATTGCCTCAGTCTTGATGCCGGGGAATCCTGTCATCTTTCCCATCCTTTTGATACGGTGACTATTTTGTGGTCTGTCATTGTACTAGTTGGGCTTCCTGTTAAAAGTAATAGAAGCCTAACATGAGTGCAGCGGGCAATCCAATAGGCTAAGCAAGGAAAAGAATGTTTGGTTGTAGTCTATTGTAAAATAGCAGCAAGCCAGCAGCAAGCCACCTGCATCTTGTCAGGTGAGGCATTAGGATGTGGAGCAGAGGTCTTCAGCCTCTGGTCCTTGGAGTCCTGGGGTTCCACTGAAGTGCCTCAGGGCTAAGCAGATGGACTATCCCCTGCCTCCATTGGAGCAGGCAGACCTTCCTACTGCTATTTGTGTCTGTATCCCACAGCAGCTTTCTCTTTGAGAGAGAATTTTAATATTTTAGTTTTTGGCGGACACAACATCTTTGTATGTGGTGCCGAGGATCGAACCCGGGCCGCACAAATGCCAGGCGAGCGCGCTACCGCTTGAGCCATATCCCCAGCCCGCAGCTTTCTCTTTGAAATGAAACCCTTCTACTTTGAAAACGTGACTTTATGTGCAAAAGCAGATGCTGGGAGAAAAGCCACTGGATCTGGAGCCAGAAGTTCTGTGATTTAGTCCCAACTCTGAATTCCCATGTGTCCCTGAACCCGCCCTGCCCTGCCCAGTGAACTATCATTGTAACAACAACAGTACATAGAATTATCTGTGTGCCAGTCACTGTTCTTGGAGTGTTGTGTGCATTAATACATTTATCCTCATAACAACTCTCTGAGGAAAATAAATATTACTATCTCTAGTCATAGATAAGGAAACCAAGACAGAGAGGTTAAGGAATGCCCGGAGTCCCACAGCCAGTGAGCTGTGGACCAGGGCAGAGCCTGTTAGGCCTGGTTCCTGTCTGCTGTTTGCTGAGTGTTCAGACACACAGGCAGAGATGCCCTTAGGACGAGCCATGCCTCCTCGCCTTGTTGCCCAAAGGCAACTCTCTGTTCCCGGGAGTATTTGATACTGTGGTCAAGCAGTAGTGTGCCGAAGACTACAGTGGTCCCGCTCCAAGAGAAAAGAACAGCTGTGAAATTCTGACTCCTTCCTGGTGAGGGCACCGAGGGAAGCTGTGACATGGGTGCTCCGCCTTTCGGGGCTGGAGGCCCTGTGTCAATCTTGCCCCTTTTGTTGTTTCCAGCCTGAAATCTTACAAGACTCCAGACTCATCACACTGTACCTCACGATGCTTGTCACCTTCACGGACACTTCAACATGGAAAATCCTCCGGGGAAAAGGTCTGTAGAACTTATTTTCAAATTTTTCCCAGTTGTCATTTCCATAGTGAGTGCAGAGCACCTTTTCTCCTTCATAAGAAGCATTTTTGCCACCACAAGCCCCAAAAGACCTTGGTAGGAATGCCCCTGACAGTGTGTTAGTAGTGTGTGTCACACTCTTCTCCTGTCTGAATTTATTTTTAGAGACATTGTACCTCTGATCTCACTTTTTTGTAACTTCCCCAGTGCCTCAGCCTGCAGAGGATGGTAGTCACATGAGCCTTATCATTTCATTTTGGAAAATCATTAGCAAATAATTGTGTTCTGCCCGTGAAACCTGCTTTGTAAAGCTGCCTCCTTCCCTGAAAACTGCTCCCTAAGTGCTTCATACATTCATGTCATCCGTCCACTCAGCAAGTAACCTGCTGTGTGCCAGACACCATGCTAGGCACTGGCCATGTCGTGATGAGCAAAACAGAAACGGTCACTGCCCTCTGGGGACTTCAGGTGCTCGTGCTGAGTCTGCTGATGAAACATACTGAATAGAAGTCACTCGTGTACAGTTTACTCTCCGTATCTCATATTCCATATTGTGGACTCACCCAAACTTGGATGAGAAATACTTGAAAAAATTCCATCTGTACTGAGCACATACAGACTTCTTGTCATTATTCTTTAGTAATGCATTATAACAACTATTTACGTAGGACTGACACTGTATTAGATTTTGTAAGTAATCCACAGGTGATTTAAAGTATACAGGAGCAAGTGTGTAGGTTATATGTGAGTGCTGTGCCATTTTATGTAAGGGATTTGGGCACCCACAAATTTTCATGTCGAAGGGGGGTTTTGGAACCAATCCCCCATAAATATCAGGAGATAACCGTATGTAAAATGACAGTAAGTATGGTAGTGCTCAGAAGAGTCCAGAGGGGATGAGAGTGTTCAGAGGGATTGGGAAGGGTTCCACCTGGGACCCTAGGGCTCAGACACTCCTAAGGGAGTGATGTTTGAGCTTAGAGCTGGGGAGAGGTGGAGTTCCAGTGGAGAGGGGTAGAAACTAGAAACAGAAGACTGCAAAAAACCCCAGGTAAGCAAGGAGAACCTATTTTAGGAACATTCTGGACTCTGGGAGGAGTCTAAAAATTGTTGAGTTCTGAACTTAGCCGGGAAGCTTGTGTCCCAGTGGGCACAGGAGGCACCCAGGGAAAGCATAAAGTGCCATGCCATGGGACACAGTTGGAGAAGGTGTGACAGGAGTTCAGCAATGTTCCTTCTCACTAAGTGAAGGGAAGGGAAGGACCAGCTCCCAAGAGGTAGAACCTGAGTCATGCCTTCCAGGAGAGATAGAATTCCAGATAGTGCCTTCCTGTACTCTGGTTCAGACCCAAGGGAATGGGGCAGCAAGCCAGAGAGTACTGTGTTTTCTCATGGCCTTGGGACTAGGGCATAAATTTTCTGTCCCACATAAACAGGTCACAATATGCAAGAAACTTTTTTATTTTTTCTTCATTTAGGTGAGAACCTTCGACCAGCCATGAACCATATATGTGCAAATATAATGGGACATCTCAACCAGCACGGGTTTTATTCTGTGCTGCAGGTGTGTGGCCCCCTCCCTAATATGTGAGCTCCCATTCTCCAGTCCTGACCTGGGATTTTTACATTGGTTTCGGCACGTCTTACGCCCTCCTCACAGAAATACTTTTTGCAGGAAGAGCTAATGCCCAGTGTCCTCTGTATCTTCCACCTATTGTGGGTCACCTGTGGTTTAAGTATAGGGAGGACAGTGACCTAGGATCTTTTTAATGCTCTATATTTTTGGCTGCAGAGAAAATCAAGTCTCTTGAAATTTAAACTCAAGAAGGCCTCAGGGCTTCTTCCCTCAGGTTCCTGCTTTATTGGTATCTGGAATTATATTTCTGGCTCTGTGTCCTCAAATGGCCTTCTGTCCACTCTGCACCTTATTGTGCCAATTTATAATTCCCAGGAATTATCAGAAGCCCAGTTGCCATTGAGAAATACTGTGAAATCCTTGGGTCTGAAAAGTGACGTTGGTTTGGCTTGCCCTTCTGCCTGCTACTGCGATGGGCCATTTCCTGAGTTGGTCGCATGTTCTCATGACAACCTTACGAGGTGGTGTGCCAGCAAAAGGTGGTCTGTCAACAGTTTATCTCAGTAGAGGAGGCTTCTCCTCAACACTGTAACTCTGAACTGCTTCTAACCGCCATGGCATCTTGAAATTTAAGCTAGGTATTCTTTTTATTAACTGTAAATTTTTTTTTTTTTTTTAAATGACCTGGAGTCTTGCTGTGTTGCCTAGGCTGGTCCTGACTTCTGGGCTCAAGGGCTCCTTTTGCCTCAGCTGCCCAAATAGCTGAGACCATAGGTGCATAACCTCCATGCCCAGCTCGCCACATTTTTATTTTTATTTTTGGTACTGAGGATTGAACCCAGAGGTAATTTACCACTGAGCCACAACCCCAGCCCTTTTTATTTTTTATTTTGAGTTGGAGTCTCACTCAGTTGCTGAGACTAACCTTGAATTTGTGATTCTCCTGCCTCAGCCTCCGAGTCGCTGGGATTACAGGCGTATGCCACTGTGCCCAGCTTAGCTATTAAAAATTTTAACTGTGTATTATTTTTTTATATTAACATTTAAAGCAGGAAGAGTAGTGAAAACAACCTCCATGCACAACACCTTTTCTCCTTCCTTTTCAGGAGACATTGCAAATCAGTGTTTTTATCAGAAGCACTCATTTTTGTTTTTTAAATATACAAACTCACATAAGTTGGTACTGTTCCCTAACCAGTTAAATGTTCTTTTCAGGTATTGCTCACCCGAGGCCTGGCCAGACCCCGGCCTTGTCTGTCCAAGGGAACCTTAACAGCAGCCTTTTCTCTGGCACTGCGGTAAGAAGTGGGGCAAGAGGGCGGCTGCTTCTGACTGTGCCTCCTCT
Organism: Callospermophilus lateralis; assembly: GCF_048772815.1. Lineage (NCBI taxonomy): Eukaryota > Metazoa > Chordata > Mammalia > Rodentia > Sciuridae > Callospermophilus > Callospermophilus lateralis. Next base: position 145,341,176 of record NC_135305.1, on the reverse strand, counting down.
CGACTCTTCTCTGGTGGCGGGTTTAAGGTGTGGCCTTGTCCACCTCGTGTCCACCTCGTCGGGGTTCACAGGAAGTGCTGTTCTTCCTGAGCATAATGCATGTGTGACAGCCCAGGATTTTTCTTGGACTTTAGTCTTTACCCATAAATAATTTTCTAGTGTGATCTGAGGGGAAACAAATTGTGTTCATTCTGCCAGCGGTTGAGATATGCTCACTTTTGAGTTCTTAATTGTTAAAAAGAAAAAAAGCCTATGAGAGCTGGAGGAGGTCCAGCCGGGAGCAGAGGAAAAGGGCCAAGGGAGTGGTTTTAGGAGCAGAGGCTGGAAATGCTGGGATCAAGAGGAGTAGAGAGGTATGGCATTTGTCTTCACTTAACTGAATATGTCCCATTGTCCTACGTAAGGGACACCTATAAAAATCAATAAAAATTTTATGGGACACCTATAAATGGATCAGCATAAGTTTTTGTAGGTGTGTCACATGTAAAAGACAATGGGACATAATGGGTTAATCGGTTTGTGGATTTGAAATACATAAGAAACAAAAGATTTCCTTGTTGAGATTACACCTGCTGTGTCATTGATGGGTCCAGAATATTCCTAAACTGTTGAGGAGTTACTGACTTAGGGAGAGGTCGATCAGCGCTCCTAGAGGAGAGAATCTCATGGTCAGACCAGCTTGGGAAGAGCCACGGCCCTCACATTCCTGCTAACCCCTACCCACCTTCCTGCCGAAAGCTCTGAGGAGTCCTGTGGTTGTCACCGGGAGTCCTGATCCTGTTTAACATGATGTTAGTCCAGGCATATCTGCACTGAATGTCCCTGCCTCTTGTTTGGATGCAGAGCATGTCAAACTCCCAGGGAGCACCACTTTGGGAAATGATGGTATACAGCATGTGCTGGCATATGTTTTCTGTAAACAGGTAGTAAATATGTCCCACTCTGTGGGCCACATGGCCTGTCATGACCACACTGCCATTGTAGTGAGAGAACTGCTGTTCCCAGTGTGGCTAGTCAATGCAGTTATAACTGATCCTTTTACCACATTTCTTCCCGTTAAGCTGTAACAGTGTCCATCATTCTTCTGTGCATTGGATTCCATTGACCACTTATAAGACCAGGCTACTTTAACACATTTCTCCCAAATTGGGATTGTATGTATTCTTCTGAATGTTTATATAATTGAACACAATCAGGATCTTTTAAAATAAGATGTTCAGTGAGTTGTCATACAGAAATACAGACGATGTCTATGAAATCAGAAATAATGTGTTGAAACATGATTACTAAATCCTGAAATCTGAATGGCTAGCAGTCATGGCACAGTTGTTCTAAGACCTCATACATCAGCTGACTCCTTACCACCACATCATCTTAGCTCCATTCTATAGATGAAGAAGCTAAAGCCCAGAGAGGTAAAAATACTTAATCTTGGTCACACAGCAGGGAGTGGCCAGGCCAGGTCACCTGACTAGAGAGCCCATGCTCCACTCCTTATTCTTTATCCCTGCCTCACATGGTGTTCACATTCTTATAGTCTAAGAACAATATGCACACCTTGAATAAATGGGAGCCTTTCCAGAGCCACACAGTTCTCTGAGCCCGGCCAGGTGCACTGCCATGGGCCTTCCGACTCTGGCTTCTGCTTCTCTTGCGGGTCTGCCCAGCTCCTGGGATAAGGTGGACTTTATGACCGACCTCGTTTTCACCCTGCAGTCCTTTAGGTGTCCTCCTGCACCTTGCCATGGTCCTCCCTGGTCTCCCTAGTCTCCCTGGTCTCGGCAGGTTGAGTGACTTGGAGCATAGGTTTCTGTAGGTGGAGTCTTGGGTTTCTGCATGAGCCCCAGAGAAGGCACTGCCCCTTCTGGCCCTGTCATGGTGCTTCCTGTCCTTGTGGATTGCCTCTCCTGGATATTTCACACACTGGAACCCCACAGTGGGCAGTCTTTTGTTACTAGCTTTTTTTCAAGTTGCATAATGTGTCCAAGGCTCGTCCTGTGCTGTAGCATGAGTCCACATGTCCTTCCTGTTTATGGCCAAATGATCTGTTGTATGGGCTATACCACATTGAGTTGTTTGTGCTTTTGCACTGTTATGAGTTTTGCTGCTGTGAACATTTCCATACAGGTTCTTGTGCACACGTGAGCTTTCATTTCTCTTGACGGTATTCCTAGAGTAGAATGGCGGGGGTCGTGGAACAACTGCCAAATTGCTTTCCAGAGTGGCTGCGGCAGTGTGTACAGGTTCAGCTTCGCCGTGTGCTCACCACACTGTCGTCATCTGTCTTTTTGAGGATGGCTATTGCCACAGTCTGGCTGGGCACAGTTCAGGACCCACTTGTCAAAAGAAACGAACTTTATTTTTAGAACCACACACCAAACCACACAGCTCTTCAGGAAAAACCTTCAGAGCCCAACTGCCACCACCGGCTTCCGACAAGCCTCTCAACCTCCCCCACTCCTCCTGCTCTTGAGGCCGATTGACTGGGTCGTGTGGGCGGAGCCAAAAAAAGTCCTCCAGTGAGCAGCTCCGTGGTCTGAAAGGGCGGGGAAACAGCCCAATGAGTATCACTGCAGAGGAGCCAATCAGTTGGCAGCTAGAAGTTGCTGGGGCCGCTGTGAGCCAATCATCAGCTGGCAGCTGGAAGTTTGCTGGGGCCCCTTCGGCTGTGGCTCTCAACAGGCTATCCTAGTGGGGTTGCAGCAAAACCTCATTTTAATATGGTTGCAGTTCCCTGATGGTTAATATGTTGATCCTCTTTTTGCGTGATTATTAACCACTTGTATATCTTCTCTAAAGAAATGTCCCTCTAGGGGGTTGGGGTTGTGGCTCAGTGGTAGCGTGCTTGCCTAGCATGCATGAGGCACTGGGTTCGATCCTCAGCACCACATAAACGTAAAATAAAGATATTGTGTCCACCTAAAACTTAAAAATAAATTTAAAAAAAAAAAAAGAAATGTCCCTCTAGGGGCTGGAGTTGTAGCTCAGCGGTAGAGTGCTTGCCTCATACGTGTGAGGCACTGGGTTTGATTCCCAGCACCATATATATAAATAAGCAAATAAAATAAAGGCCCATCAACAACTAAAATATTAAAAAAAAAAAAAGAAATGTCCCTCTAGATTCTTTGTTTTTCTTGCTGAGTTGTGTGAGCTCCCATCAGGTACATGATATACAAATATTTCCTCGCACTCTGTGTAGGAGGAAATATTGGGAAGAGCCGTGGCCCTCAGGTTCCTGCTAACCCCAGCCCACCTTCCTGCTGAAAGCTCTGAGGAGTTCTGTGGTTGTTGCCAGGAGCTTTTTGCTTTCTTGACAGTGTCTTTTGAATCCCAAAACTTTTATCTGTGTTTTTCCTGTTGTCTCTGTTTTTTGTGTCATACTAAGAAGTCATTGTATCACCTCAGACTTCTGTGCTTTCTACTGAGAATTTTATAATTTTATAAAATTTAGGTCATTTAGATCATTGAGACTTGTGATCTGCTTTTAATTCATTTTTGGATATGTTGTGAGAAAGAAGTCATGATCTTATTTTAGCATTTATCTTTTTCTGATTATGGAGGTAATAAATGTTTATGGCTGAAAACCTAAATAACACAGAAAAGTGTAAGGAAGAAAAAATTTCTCATGATTCTACAACCCAGAGATGCATCGTTAACATTAACTCCTTTGGAGTTTGATCTGACTCTCTTTGGAGTTTCCCCCCAAACCAATTTTTTTGTATTAATGTACCTTTTGTATTGTGCCTATATTTTAAAATGTTAATATCAGACCATATGTATTCTTTTAAATAAGCTGCTTAGTTGGTGAGTTCTTGGTGTTGTCACCTAGTGGACCCCTGGGTAAGCAGCGCTTGATTGAGGAAATGGGTTACACTGGGACTCTAGAAGCCCTTTTGTGTGTCCTTCCCATCATGAGCCCCTCTTCTCCCATTTATGTTGTTTTGTATCTTGCTTTACTTTATAATTTTTGTAATATGGGCATTTTCTTATGCCAGTAAAACTTTAAGGCTCCTTTTTTTCATGGCTGTAAAGTGGTGCATCATGTGACTGCACTGTCACTGACTTAACCATTCTTCCGGTGTGTCCCCGTTTTCACCTTTTAGTTTTCCTAGAAGCCCTGGGAAGCAGTTTTGGGGGTCGGAGGGCATTGGCAGGCTTGCTCTTTAGCTCGGGTGTGCCCGCGTACCTGTCTCAGTAAGCCCATCTGTCTGTGTCTAGCCCTGTGATTGCTGCACAATTTTCAGACAATCTGATTCGGCCGTTCCTCATCCACATCATGTCTGTGCCTGCGCTTGTGACTCATCTCAGCACAGTGACCCCTGAGGTAAGTGGGCTCTGTGAGTTTCCCCCCAAACCAATTCTGGTTTTGCATTTTTCCTCACAATTTAGTAAAAGGATTGCTATGTTAGTTCTCACTCCTCCTGATTTTTCTTCTAAACTAATAGCCAGCGTAGACACACTCAGGTTAGTAGCCCAGAAAAGCAGGTTCCTCTGCCTGGTGCTTGAGGACCTGTTATGCTGTTTGGGGAACAGTCTGCATGTGATCAAGCTCATGCTGTGCTGGGAAATTTCCTTGCAGTTTTCACTTTAACTGTTTGCCATTGTTTACAGCGTCTCACTGTTTTAGAATCTCATGACATGCTTCGCAAATTCATCATATTTTTAAGAGACAGAGACCGATGCCGGGACATTTGTGAAAGTTTAGAAGGCTGCCACACACTGTGCCTGATGGGTGAGTGCCCCGCAGCAGTGGGGTTTAACTGGTGCTGGCCATCAAGGGAAGCCTGGGTGTAACTTAGTAACAACTAGACATGATTACCATAAAAAGCATGTACACAAATGCAGCAGGTTAAAATATTCATGTAAAGTTAAAAAATCACACGGAACATATCCCTAGCAAGCTAGGTAGGTGACCGTAAGTGAACCTTGGCTTTCAGCCCTGGACTTTCCAAGGAAAAAATGAAAATATGGTGAATTGCCTCTGTGGGTCTTATCTCCAGAGAGAAGGGAGGCCATGCTCAGGCAGGGCTTAGGGTGAGTTGTGCCTCATCACCTGCTCTTCAGTGCTGTCACTGCAGATGGAGAAGGGGTTTGTGGATGGAAACACTCGGAAACAGTGGAGATGCATGATTTGCATTGCCTGACGGCAAGAAATTTACCTAGGAAAAGGTCCTTGGGGCCAAATTTTAATGGGAATATCCTGTACAAGTCTTCACACAGTGATAATGAGGAACTCTGCAAAACCTTGGAGAACAGCGATTTCCCCAGGACATTCAGTTACTGTCATTTCTTGGCTCTCTCTTGATTTTTAAATATTAGTATGATATTAAAGTGTACCCCTAACTAACTGTTGTGTGCCTCTGTGTGCATGACGTCTGTCGTTACGTCATGTAGTCTTCATAGAGAGGAGACCATGTTCTAGTCTTAGAGGTGATGAGACAAAGGAGAGGCGGTCGAGAGCCACACAGCTCACCTGTGCAGAGCCAGAATTTGAAGTCAGGTTGGCCTGTTTCTGGCCTCCACACTGCAGCCCCCTGCACTGGCAAGAGCCCTTCCCTGGAATCTTCCTGCACAGCAGCAGGGCTGCCCAAGCCACAGACAGAGAGCAGAACTAGGAGGCACCAAAGTGCTTCTGTCCGTCCCTTCACACTTGGCCTTCTCTCCTCATAGGCAACCTCCTGCAGTTGGGCTCCCTCAGCCCCCGAGTGCTGGAGGAGGAGACGGACGGCTTTGTGAGCTTGCTCACCCAGATGCTGTGCTACTGTCAGAAGTACGTGTCCCAGAAGAAATCCAACCTGACCCACTGGCACCCTGTCCTTGGCTGGTTCTCCCAGTCTGTGGATTATGGGTAAGTCCTGGAGACACAGCGCTGCCTTCTGGCTCTCTCCACGTCACCTCTCCTCCTTCCTTCTGTCTGTTGGCTTCTGTTTTGCTTCTTACTACAAAAATAAGATGTATTTATTGAACAAAACAGGGATACCATCATGAGAACAAAACATCCCATAATCTTACTATCCAAAGATGATCTGAATGAACATCTGTTTAGTGTTTTCCTACATCAATAGTTTTGTATAAAAATGAGATCATATGATTTTGCATTTTGTCCTTTTCATTAAAAATTTATGAATCTTATCAATAGTTTTTCTTCTTCAATAGCACTTTTATTGATTTACTAGACAGCCATATTTTGGAGATGCTGAAACAAGACAAATGACTTAAAGGGATAAAATCACCTCCTTTTCAAGAGATTGGAATATGAATTTAAAAATTTTAAATTAAGAACTCAAAAGCAGGGCTAGGGGTACGGCTCAGTGGTAGAACATTTTCCTAGTGTGCCCAAGGCCCTGGGTTGAATCCCCAGCACTGAAAACAAACAAACTCAAAAACCTTAGGAACACTAGAGTAGAAGACTAGAGATCAAGAAGGGAGCATCTCAAACGCAGAGACAGTGCCTGGACTCAGCTCTTTCCTCTCAGCTGTCCACCCCTGTGTGGTGTCCATGGCAAATACTCTTAAGGCAGAAAACTGAGGGCCCAGAGAAGGGCTCCCTCTTCCTTATGCCTGAGGGTATTTTTGAGTCCTGACTAGTTAAAGTGACCTTTGCCAAGGAACCTGCCCCAAAAGCCCACCTGGGCAGCAAGGCACCTGTGCCTGGACCCTGGAGCCTGGAGCCTGGAGGCTGTTCCGGACGGGGTGCGGACGGAGAGCCACTGGTGGCCACTACTCTTCTCTGGGGGCCTTTGAACAACTTGCCTCACCTCAGTTTCTTCATCAGAGATGTGGGGGGATCACAGTCCGTCCATTAGGGCTGTCTTAAAGGACTGAACAAGGTGACATGTGCCCACTGCTTGGCCTGGCGGATGCCCAGTGACTGGTGGCTGTCACCTCCATGACGCTGTGGTAGGAGCCGTCTTAGGGTCTTGAGTGGCAGGGGCATGCCAGTAGATGACAGGCGTGGGGTGGTGCTGGGGTGCAGCCTGAAGTGGGGACAGGAGCTCTGGAGGCAAGGGAGCACTCGGGTGTCCTGTCTGCTGGATGTGAAGCCGCTGCCTACAGCCAGCCCGGAGGAAGCAGGCAGTGCAGCTGCTTGAGGTAGTTTTGCCTACTGGGTGGTGGGTGTCCAAGATGACCATGGCGTGTGGAGCCTGGGGACCTGGGGAAACAGTAATGCTGATGGCAGCAGGTTTGAGTGTAGTGACAGACAAGATTCAGTGCCTTCACCACACTTGGACCTTGGTGATGGTTTATGGGATCCACTTTTTTTTTTTTTTTTAATTTTCTGCGTTGTCAAGTCCAGGCCTGAGCTACACCTCAAGAGCATAGCCTTGCGGGGAGCTGAACAGGCCCGTCCTGGCCAACAGAGGCACTAATGCACTGTTCTCTTGCTCACCCCTAGCCTCAATGAGTCAATGTATTTGATCACCAAGCAGCTGCAGTTCCTGTGGGGGGTGCCTCTCATCCGCATCTTCTTCAGTGACATCCTAAGCAAGAAGCTGTTGGAGCACCAGGAGCCAGCCCCCGCCCAGCCGGCGTCCCCACAGAACGTGCTCCCAGTGAAGAGTGAGTGGCCAGGGCTCTGCTGGGCCAAAAGGCGGCCCCTGCTTCTGCGCAGGGGGATGCTCTGTGTTGGGGGTGTTCTATCTTCTCCCACAGAGGTCCTGAAGCTGCTTAAGTCAGGTCCACATTTAGCAGAACAGTCCCAGGAACCCCGTACAAATGGAAAGCAAGGGCCAAGGAAATATAACTAGGTAACGGTGCGTAGAAGAATGTTCACAGGTACACATTCCATGAGGGCCACTTCAGTTTGGCTGTGAATCTTCTAGTACCCAGAGAGAACGGGGTCTTGCAGACCCTTTGAACTTTCATATTGCCGGAAGAGGGGAAAGGAGCCATATCTTAGGGGACATAGAGCTGTTTTAAGATCCTAATTATAAAATAAATCTCCCATTTGGAGCTCCTTATAAACACCTCAACAGTACCCAACTGTAGGGTCAGAAGTGGGTACCATGGAAGGCTCTCTTGCTGTCTGCTCTGATCAAAGTTAAGGAAATGACACCAACACAGAATCTACAAGTAAAGTTACTTGTTCACAGCAGTTTCTCGTTTCGGGGTGGCTTTTCTTCTGCCTCCCATACACTGCACGTCCGTGTCTTGTAGCTAGTTAGTGGGCACAGGCTCCGTAGGTATAACTTCAGCAGGATGTAAATGGGAAGGCTTAACAAAGTAGAATACTGTTCAGAACCAAATGTCAGCACTTGAGGAGGTTACGCCTCACTTCCCTCCCAAAGCTCAGAAAATTCAAACTCAGCTGGCCCCCTACCCTGCACCCTCTTCCCCTAATATAGTCCTCTGAACTTTTCCTTTTGCAGCTTCTGAAATTAGGTAATACAAAGAATCCCGTGGTATATTCAGAGTCAGTATACCTGGCTTAATCTGAGAAATTTTCTGATGTTCTGAGTTTATTTGGGTTATACCTAAAATCCAATCATTAATGTTTTTCTAAGTTATCCCAGAGAAATGTCTTGGGTCCAAGCACCAGCCCTACTGCCTGGCCCTGCTGTACAGTTGGAATTTTGTCAAAATGCTGTTCCCTTGACCAGGTGGGGTTTGGCAGATGGCCGAGCTTCTGCTCACAGTGCTCTTCTCCACGCCAGGTCTCCTCAAGCGTGCATTTCAGAAGTCTGCATCGGTTCGGAATATCCTCAGGCCTGTTGGGGGCAAACGTGTTGACTCTGCAGAGGTTCAGCAGGTCTGCAACATCTGTGTCCTCTACCAGACTTCGCTGACCACGCTCACCCAGATCCGCCTGCAGATTCTTACAGGTTTGGAGGCCCAAGACTGCTGCTTCCATCTTGCCAATTTGCTAGACAAGTTTTCTTAGAAAAAGTTGATTTTCTTTCCTGGCTTTTTTCTGAGTTTTTTCTTCCTAGAGATTGGTACACTGTGGTTAAATAGCTCAAGCCAGTCCTAGTCATAGCACTTCCATTTTGTTCCTGTCACCTGGCTCTTATTTTAGTTATGAAGTACAACTTTTAAAATGTTATTTTTTTCTGAATAGAAAACTAGAAAACGAGGGGCTGGGGATGTGGCTCAAGCGGTAGCGTGCTCACCTGGCATGCACGGGGCGCTGGGTTTGATCCTCAGCACCACATAAAAATAAAATAAAGATGTTGTGTCCACCAAAAAGTAAAAAATAAAATATTAAAAAATTAAAAAAAAAAAACAAACTAGAAAACGTAGGGAGACAGGAAAAATACTACTCCTAATCCCACAATTCATGCCTAAGCATGTCATACATAAGTTATAAATATATTGAAACTGATATATTTTATCCTTCCTTTTCCATTAATCATCTTACAAACATTTTATCATGTCAATTAACTCTTCAAAAACCTCATTTTTATTGGCTGCATGATACCTCATTGCATGGGGATGCTCAACACTTTATTTTCTACCTGAGCAAGGAAGAAAGTGCCTTGTGAGCACAGAGCAGCAAGGGCTTTGAGGGGTTCGTTAGTGTACATCAGAACCACAAGCCCAGAGGGTCCTTGTGAGCCATGAAAACTGGAAACTGCAGAAGGATCAGAACTTCTCTGCTGCACTGTATGACTTTTTAAAATCTTAAGTTCCTGCTGCTTCTGGCTTTCATACATTTTATTCATTCTTCAAATACTTATAGAGCACTCATATGTGCAAAGCACTGAGGATACAGAGGTGAACAAGACAGCCAAGGTCTCTGTCCCTGAGGGAATCATATTCTAGCAGTGGGGAGACCAGCAGTACCCAAAAGTTGACTGTATAAAATTGGCTCCGTGAAAATGAGAAGGCATGATGCTGGCTTGGGCTAGGACTGGGTTTCCCTGCCTCGGTATCGTTGATATTCGGGGCTGGATGATCTTTCTCGTAGGGGCTCTCGTTCATCATAGGATGCTCACCAGCCCCTGGCCCATCAGCACCTTCCTCCCCAGTTGTGACAGCCAAACATGTCTCTAAACATGGGCAAATGCCCCCTGAGGCCGAGGTCATTGTGGTCAAGTGCTCTGGCCTAGTGATGGTGGAAAAGATGGAAGCAGGTGTGCTGGAGAGGGACCTCTGTGGGTCCTACTGGGGGACTGGACTTGATGCATGAGGACCAAAGATTCCAAGGTGCTGCCTGTGTGGATGGCGACACCATTTGCAGAGCTGGGGAAGCATGGAACAGGGCAGCAGGGGTGAGGACTGCGAAAAGTTGGAAGTCGTGCTGGGCTGTGGCAAGTGTGAGCTGCTGGCTGGGCCTGCAGGCAGAGGTGTCCAGAGACCTTTGAGGACAGTGGGGGCCATCAGCGGAGGGATGGAATGAAGGCTTTCTGCAGGTTCCAGACCCTGTCTGGCCCCACAGCACCTGAGGGCTTGGGAGCATCCTGGGTGAGAGGATTTCGAGGTTACCATCCATGTCCAGCTTTTAAGATGAGCTCACAACTAAGGTCATTTTCCCAAGTGAGAAAATCCAAAACTAAGGTTTCTTGGCTAATATGAAAATACACATTTTCAAGAATAAAAATAAACTAGTCTGAAGTGTATTAATGACATTCGGTCTATTGGTTTAGCTGTACCCATGTTAAATCAGATTATAGAAAGTAACATTTGTTTTGTTGACCATATTGTTTTTCTATTCTCCTACTTTATGAAGCACCTTTGTTCCTCTTCCCCACGTGCCCTGAGGCCCTGGAGCTCCTGACACCACTCTCTGGGCACAGCTTCCCCTCTTCTGTCTCAGCTGCCCAGGATGCAGCCCTGTTGAGTCAGTATACGAGGCTGTGTTTTAGTCTACACCATGAGTCCCATCGTGGAATGTGAGGATGGCCGTTTTTCTCCTTTTGCCCAGGAGGAGCATATTTATGACCTCTTCAGTGTAATTACTTACTGTTTCTCTATTTTTAACCTGCGAAGTTCCTGTATTCTTTGGTGTGAATAACCTGGGCTACCTAAAAACTAATTATAAGCTAGGTATCTATACAACCACTAACCTGGTCAAGGAACTTTTACTTTTTAAAGGTTTCTTTATAACAATACCATCCTTCCCTTGCAAGCGTAAGGTCAAACCTTTAAGAATAGTAACTCGCTCGATGGTACATTTCTTTGACTCCTGTACAGTTCCTTCAGTTCACCTCTCAGCATCCTAAGTAGCATTGATGGAACCCCACACCCTCCCCAGGCTCTTGTATCCTCCCCAAATAGCCCTTTATTCAAACTAAATTACAGACAGTGCCCTGTAAAATGAGAGGCATTATAAGGGCTCCAGTGTAGGTGACTGCATTTCTGAGAAAATACCATATATTCAGGGACCTAGAGTTTTAGATCCAGACTTTCTAAGTCACTAGCTGTGTTATTGGAATTAAAATATATTAGTGATGTAGGCCTTGGAAAGCAGACTTAGAACGTCCTCTGCTTCACCTTTTGCTTCCCCTGGGTTGATTTTGTGCGGTATTTCAGAGTGTCTCTGCTATAGTCATTCAGTGCTTTCTTATTTGTAATGTAGAGGAATAGAAGTTGATGAGAGGAGAACTTTGCTGAATGTGGGTGAGCCTGCAAATTGTAAATAAACTTTTATTAGAACACCACCAAATCCATTCATTTGTGTAATATCAACTGCTGTGGTGCTATAGCAGTAGCATTCAGTAGCTGTGACTGTTGAACTAAAACTTGGCCAGAGGAGGCCACCATACATTGAACCGTACATACCCTAAATTAATACATAAACTAATGGAAAGCCTGACTTGGGAAAATACTTTGATAACAAATTGCTGATTCTAAGCCAATCATAGCTACAATCTTCAGTCTACCACAGCAGCCAACTGATCAGAAGGTGTTCAAATAAGGAATAGCTGAGTCGTAATAAATCCTGCCTGCCTGCTTTCAAAGCAGAGCTTTCTGAAGCTCTTCTGGTCCTGTGGCCTGCCCCATGTGCCAGTCGTTCTTTGCTCAATTAAACTGCTAAATTTTATTTGTCTCAACAGAGGCCATCTGGCCTACAAAACCTAAAAATATTTACTCTCTAGCCCTTTCCAGCAAAAAACCTTGCTGATCCCTGATTTAAAATATAATTGCTAAATCAGACCTGGGTTCTTTTCTTGGCTCTGACACTTGCTGGCTGTGATTTTGGGCAAATTATTTAACCTGGCTGTGCTTCGGTTTCCTCCCTTATAAAACAAAGATGACACTGGACTTCACAGGCAGAAAGGATATGATGCGTGCAAAGTGTTGAGCCTGTTATCTGCACTCAGGAAGCACCATTAAACGTTGGCTGTTACTATCATTGTGATTCTCAGGGCGACACCGCTTTCCTGATTGCACCTTCTTCTCATGCACAGTAAATGTTCACTAATAGCTTAAGTGTTTCCTTTTCCCAATGGAAGGAGAAATAACAGACCAGATGGAGCTCCCACCTGAAGCTTGGGTTTCTCTATCCTTTTCCAGGTCTCACTTACCTTGATGACCTGCTGCCCAAACTGTGGGCATTTATCTGTGAGCTGGGGCCCCACGGAGGGTTAAAGCTCTTCTTGGAATGCCTGAACAATGACACTGAAGAGTCCAAGCAGCTCTTGGCCATGCTGATGCTGTTCTGTGACTGTTCCCGGCACCTCATCACGTAGGTTGACTGCTGGGGGGCGGAATACTTTCCTAGGATTCAGGACACCAAACTACAATGTCAGGAGGCAAGGAACTGCTGATAGGATCACTGCATACATCTGCGTGGCAGGGTCAGTATAAGCATTAGACAAGAACCAGGCATGGGGGCATATGCCTGTAGTCACAGCTATTTGGGAGGCTGAGGCAGGAGCATCACTTGAGCCCAGGAGGTCAAGACCACCTAGATGACATAGCAAGAACACACCAAAAAAATGTAGACAAAAAAACATTGACAAAGCAGGCAGCATGCATGGGGTGTGCAGCAGCTGTTAGTTCTCGTCCTTTCAGGACAGCTGGGTGGGACCCCCAAGTGTGAACTCTGGGGTCTCCTGGAGATGGGTTCAAATCATAGCTCCACAGTTTATTTACTATACTAGTTAGATTAATGGAAAATTCCAGAGTCAACCAGGGAGCAAAATCTGGCTCTCCCTCGATTTACTAGGATACCCTGGGCAAGGGATCAAGGAATTCAATCTCTCTGCTACTCACTTTCCTCATGTATACATGTAGGTATTTCAGTGAGGATTAAGAGTAATCAATGCCAAGTGCATCACACAGTCCGTGGCACAGAGGAGAAGCTTAGTGTGTGTCGGCTGTTATTGTTGTCATTGTTACCTAACTAGTCCTGGGAAGGTTGCCTAACCTCTGTGAGCCTCCCTAGGAGCATGGAGACACTATTACCAACCTGAAAGAGCAAATGAGAAAAGGAGTGTCAGGTAGTACAGCACTAGACGTGAGTGGAGAACTAATAAGAGGCTCATCCAGTTCCTTGACTGTTCAAGCTTTTGTGTCTCCTGGTATCCTTGGCATTCCTCTAATCCCACGTTCTCTTAATATAATATAGACTGGACCTCAAGCAATGAAGTTCAGCCTAGAAGACCATAGCAGGAAGGGTTAGGGGACTCATAGGTGGCAGTTTGGGCAACATGAGGAGGCTGAGTGAGCAGGTGGAGGTGAGAGCAGTGTCTGTAAGGACCAGGAAAGACACCCTTAATGGTTAGTCACTGAGTACAGGGTAACCTGATAGTAAGTCACATTCTGAAGGTGCATGGAGTGGTTTTAGTACATTTTCATTTAGAACTGTGTCTCGTGTTCATTCATCCATTTATTCTTTCAAGCATTCTTTCACTCACCTATTCTTAATAAGTACCACTAGTGTCTGTCCTCAATGTGAAATGAAGCTCCGCAGCCTTCCTGAGGAGGAGCAGACACTCAGTCAAGAGCCCTTCGTATCAGACAGGAATTTGGCACATTGAGACAGGCATTTAGGCATGAAGGAAGGAAGTGTCACAGCCAGTTCCTTGTAAGAAAGAAAAAATGCAAGAGTGGGGCTTTTTTCCCCCTTTAATTGTATTTTATCTTTTTAGTATAGACAGTTTCAAATAAATAGAAAGTAGAAACAATAACGAACTAAATATTGTGGCCATCATCAGCTTCAGCTCATGGCCAGTTTTGCTTCATCTGAACCCCTCCCTGCCCTCCTCTTTTAGTGTCTTTGAAGCCCATCTCAGACATTAGATCATTTTAACTTTACAGGAAGTGTCTCTGAAGTTAGAACTTATTTCTTAGCCTGATTGTTTTGTCTGGTAAGCAGAAAGATCTTATTTCTTTCCCTTTCTCTGTGGGAAATTCTAAATAATTTTGTCTGATTTAGGATCCTTGATGACATTGAAGTTTATGAAGAACAAATTTCATTCAAACTAGAAGAGCTGGTCACCATCTCCTCTTTCCTGAATTCCTTCGTGTTTAAGATGATCTGGGATGGAATTGTAGGTAAGGTGGTGGTGCTCGCCAGCATTTTATTGAGGCTGCTCCCAGGGAGGCTTTGCTATTATGTACCAAAATTAATAAAAATTTACATTTAAGCCAGGCATGGTAGTTCACACCCCTGTAATCCCAGCAACTTGCGAGGCTGAGGCAGGAGGACCACAAGTTTGATGCCAACCTCAGAAATATAGCAAGACCCTATCTCAAAAAATAAAAATAGGCTGGGGATGTGGCTTAGTGATAGAGCATCCCAGGTTCATTCCCCAGTAGCACTCCAAAAGACCCAATTTATTCACATAACTGGAAGTTTTCTCTCTTATTAAGAGAGGAAGCAAAAGCAGTGCTTGCCAGTTCACACTGCAGATGAGCGCCCCCTCCTGTGGTGTTCCCAGGTGTTCAGTGCAGAGCTCCTTAGAGGTCGAAGAACCTTTGGACAGTGACTAGTGAGATCCAGCAAGAGGGTCTAAGACCCAAGGCCCTGCAGACACTTAGGACCTTCCCAGGGACCTTTTTATTCCTTTCATTCTATAGAAATTCAGAGCAAGAGAGTTCAGGGTTTGCTGGGGACCACAGGAAACAAGCCGTCCTCCTGGTCCTCCAGGTCCTCCAGCTCTGACCCTTCTCCTGCAAGTGTGACTGTCCTGTTTGTTGCCCTGCAGAGAACGCCAAGGGCGAGACCTTGGAGCTGTTCCAGTCTGTGCATGGGTGGCTGATGGTGCTCTATGAGCGGGACTGCCGCCGCCGCTTCGCACCTGAGGACCACTGGCTGCGAAAGTGAGCACCATGGGGTCGGGGGTGGGGAGGCTCACAGCAGCCAGGGGCCTCCATTTCTGTCTGTCTCAGTCTCTCCCTCCATCCCTCTCTCCCTCCCCCCCTCCTCCCCTCCTCCCCTCCTCCATGTCTGTCTCACAGTTTGTGTGTGTGTGTGTGTGTCTCTCTCTCTCTCTCTCTCTCTCTCACACACACACACACACACACACACACACACAGCAGGTGCCCGAGCACTTGCCACTCCTGTTTCAGCATGGAGGGCCTTTTCTTTCTCCTCCGTGTTGGCCATTCATCTGTGGAAAGAGCTGCTGTTCTGTAAAACTCCCGTCAGGACGCATCCCAGCAGCCACTTCTGTTACACCAGGAGGATCAGTTAATTAATGGCAACAAAGCCAGATCACATTTGGCTGCTGTTTCTTATTCAGACTGGGACGAGAGGGTCTTCAGCTGCCCTGAACAATGGGGTGGTAAAAAGTGCTTTGAGGGTTTGGATGGGGGAGGGCACGAGGCAGCAGTCCTCCAGCAGCAGCTAAACTTAAGAGCATGTCCGCATTTTTATCAGGGATGCATCAACTTTTAGGTTACCATTGCAGCTCTGGTACTAGAGCAAAGCTTCATAGACTTTGGCATAGAGGGACAAATGGCTCTAGACCTTGTGGACTCATGTCTCTGTTGCAACCGCTACCTCTGCTCTTGCAGCATGAGGCAGCCATAGGCAGTACGTGCTGCTCCCACAGAACTTTACAAAGGCAGGCAGCCAGCTTGGCCTGCATGCTGTGGTTTGTGAACCCTGCACTAGTGTACGGTTTTCATAACCCCAGACCTGTCTTTCTTCTTAAGGGATCTCAAGCCTAGTGTGCTCTTCCAAGAACTCGATAAGGACCGAAAACGGGCACAGTTGATCCTGCAGTACATCCCACATGTTATTCCTCACAAGAACGTGAGTTGCCCTCAGCTGGGCTCCTGGTGTGTTGCTGTCCCGCGTGGTCCCTGACTCCCTCATTGTTACAGCAGTGCGGAACCCCGGAATGAGGTGGTTGATTTTGCAAGTGCAGCGATGGCATTTCTTTCTCTGTGGCAGGTTACACCAAGTGCTGAGGGTGCCAGGTGGAGAAGGCAACGTGAAGTGGCATTTAGGTGGAGTGGGATGTGTGCCACGGGGCTAGGTGCCATGGGAGCCCAGGCATAGGAACCTGACTACTCTCAGTAAGGGGAAGGGATTAGAGAGGGCTCCAAGGCATTAGTGAACAGGACTTAAAGGTCCAGGGTGAGAGAGAAGCCAAACAGCTGGTCTGGCTGGAAGAAGTCAAGAAACAACTGAGGAGTTAACAGGAGTTAGAGCAGGAAGGGCCTTGTAAACCGAGGCTAGGAGCTTAGATTTTAGCCAAGGCCAATTGCAGGGTTTTAAGTTTACAAGGTGCCAAGACAGAGCTGGAGAGGTGACTAGAGGTAGAGGGCATTAAAGCCAGCTGGCCTGCATTAGAGAGAGGCCTCCAGAGTAGATAGATGACCAAGGCAAGAGACTTTTAAGGAGCCAGCACCTAAGACCTTGGAGCCTGATTACATTCAGAGAGCAAGGAAAGGAGAAATGGAGGTACTCTAGAGCTCTGGCTTGGTGCCTGAAGCCTGGTGCTTGGTGCTTGGGTGGGCTGTCCCCGAGGGAGAAACAGGCGAGGCAGGTCTGGGATGTGGTGGTGCATTCAGTTCTGAGTGGGTGGGTGCATGTGGCTGTGGCTCCTAATGGCTCTGGCGCTCAGGAGGGAGGCCTGAGTTGGAGACAGCTTTCCCGCCTGGGCTTGCAGTGTGGAAAGGCAGGTAGGGAATCAAATGGAGAGGTCCTGAGAGGAGAGAAGGAGGAAT
Organism: Callospermophilus lateralis; assembly: GCF_048772815.1. Lineage (NCBI taxonomy): Eukaryota > Metazoa > Chordata > Mammalia > Rodentia > Sciuridae > Callospermophilus > Callospermophilus lateralis. The sequence goes on along the minus strand of NC_135305.1, from coordinate 145,324,109 downwards.
CTGAGGAAACAGGGAGACAGGAGAGTGTGGTCTCGCTCCAAGGGACAAGAGAGAATTGGGAAGGCTTGCGAACTGTGGCAAGAGCTTCCAGGCCTTATGGGAAACGTGGCTCGCATCCCTGGGAAGGAGCTGGCACTCAGCAATACTGCTGGTGGGTGACAATACTGTGCCTGTCTCAGGAGAGACTCCTCAGAGTCCAGAGGTGCCTTTCTTTTCTTACCCCTTTTTTTGATTCTTTCTTTTAAAATAGACATATTTTTAGAGAGCATAAATCCCATTTTTGTATATTAAATCTCAGAATTCAGAGATTTAATTATTAATTCTCACTGCTCTGATACTGTTGTTGTTTTTTAATATTTATTTTTTAGTTGTACACAATACCTTTATTTTGTTTATTTATTTTTACATGGTGCTGAGGATCGAACCCAGGCCCTCGCACATGCTAGGTGAGCGCTCTACCGCTAAGCCACAATCCTAGCCCTGTTTTTATTCGTTTAATTTTTTAAATATTTATCCTTTAGTTCTAGGTGGACACAATATCTTTATTTTATTTTTATGTGATGCTGAAGATGGAACCCAGTGCCCCAGGCATACTAGACAAGTGCTCTACCACTTAAACCACAACCCTACCCCTCTGATACTGTTTTGACCTTGACTTTAATGTCTGTGGTTGCTATTCATTCCCCTCAAGCAGTGATGTGCAAACAGTGTGGCTGTTAAAATTCTTATTGCACATGACAGACTCTCAGGAATGAGAGACTTTCCTTCAGGGAATCCCTTAGCAGGACACCTGAGCCTGTCTCCCATAAGGAAGGCACAGCCCTGCAGACTATTCTGTGGCTAGGACAGTCTCCCTCATCTGAAGCTGATCTACTTCTAACTTCTACTCTTGGTCTCTGAACCACCTGCAGGGGTGGCATCTTTAATCTGTGGAATAAATCTCTTGAGATTTGCACACAGGTCCTGCTTCTGAGTCCTCTGTTTTCCTAGTGGCTTCAGCTGCTCCAGCTATTCCTCATTTAAAACAGTCTCTGACTTCTCATCTCCTGGTTGGTGGTGGCTGATTTAAAACACAGCATCTGAACTTGTCCCTGTATCTGTGAACTCAAGCTTTGATCCTGGCATTGAGTATTGCATAGTCTGGAGTCTTCTTGCTGTATGACTATGTCTACAGATAACGTGCTGGGGCGCTGGAGTTACCGAAGGGTGTGTTAAATATTTGAGAACGCAGTGGAACACCCCGTGAACTACTAGTTCGAGGTAGCTTATGATTTCAACATTCAGTCACACTACATTCTTTTCCATGATGTCATATTTGCAAAGCTAGGTTTTCAGAATGAGATAAAAATGTTTTATATTTCAATTTATGTGCATTTAAAAAATACAACTACTAATTTCTTAGAATAGAAATGCTTTTTAAGTTGTTAGCACCCAGCTACCTAATGAACTGGCCTAGTAGGCATTTTTGGTTTAGGAGGGCCAAAAAAAAATTACTGCCATCCTAGGGGTGCTGTGAACAACCTAGCGTGGGAAAGCTGAGGTGAGCTGGAGTAACTTGTAAGTCCAAGCCATATGCTGACCTTTTTTTTTTTTTTTTTTTCTTTTGGGAATTTTGCTTAAGATCATCATCAAGGTTATCTGTCCATGACTCCTAAAGTTTCCTCCCTTGAAAGGGAGAGGAGAAATACTGGGGATGATATTGACCAAATTATGTTGTTGTGTCACGCATATAACATGATGTCATATTTGCAGCCTATATTCCCAAAGTCAAGTGGGAAGTGAGCCTGCAGATGGGAGGAGACAGCAGGAGGATGTAGTGTAACTAGATGTTGAAATTAAAGCTACTTTGAACTATATACGTAATATATGTACAAATACGTAACAGTGATTATTAAGTATAATAATAATGCACTGATGAAATAATAATGCACTGGGCTGGGGCTGGGGTTTAGCCGGAGAGCGCTCACATGGCATCTGCGAGGCCCTGGGTTCGATCCTCAGCACCACATAGAAATGAATAAATAAAATAAAGGTATTGTGTGCAACTACAACTAAAAAATAAATTTTTTAAATAATAATAATGCACAACTATTTTGTATAATTACAGCATACCAATAAAAAAAAAAAATGGAAAAAAAATTTCCTCCTTGGGAGGACAGGAGCCTTCCTCATCTCCTGGTCCCTGTCCTGCACCCAGCAGTCCTGGGAGGGTCAGGCGTGCTGTGTTCCGAGTGGCGAGGGCTCTCTTGCTGTCTCCTCCCATCTGCAGCCTCACTTCCCACTTGACTTGGGAGTATAAACCTGCCCTCTGCCACTGGCCTGGTCTTGCTGGGGTGCCCAGGAGGGAAGCAGGATCTCAGCTTTGCCATTGTGCCATCGCCCTTTGACACTGCACCCCTCCCTCATTCTTGCTCTTACTCCAGTGGGTGACTTGCTGTTTCCCTTAACGTTTTTCAAAGACTCAGCTCTGCCTTGCTCACACCCAGCATTTCTCACCGTCTTGCTTTCATCTATTTACCTGTGACTCATCTCCCAACTGGTATGTGAGACTGCCTTCTTGTTTTAGCCCAGAAAACCTAAGTGAGGTGGGGTCCAGGCTGTGTGGGGTGGTGATCTGTGAGTGGGCTCTGGATTTGAATCTGGCTCCCGAGCCATATGACCTTGGTTGAGTCCACATCCTCATCTGCAAAATGGGGGTGGTGTCTACCCAGATGTCTGCCAAGGATTCCGAGGCCTCCCAGCCCCTTGAAGCTGGATAAGGGTGTCTCAGACCTCCTTCCACACCCTGTGGAAATCGAGAACTTCCCAGGTGGAACTCCAGAGGGCACTACTGATGTGGCCAGCTTAGTCTTAAGTCGTGTTGTCAGCCACACGGTTTGACTGGAGGAGACCCACATTTTCACCTCATGTTCCGTGGAAGAGCCCCTGTTCAGGTGGTCATGCTGGAGATTTGGGGTCACTGGAAGCAGTGTGTCACAAACCACATGACTCCATATGACCTTAGAACCCGTTATAGAAAGTCCCACAGCAGCTCCACCCAGAAGGGAGAGGTAGGCACGTTCTTTGGCCATATCACGGGCCCCCCTCACTGGGTCCTCAGTTCGTTCTTTCCCTTCTGCGGGCCCTGGAGTCCTTAGTGCTCTGAGCAGCACCTGCTCAGAGCACTTCGGTCCTTATTTCTAGACCCAGGGTGCCAGGGTGAACAGCAGCCCCCACCCCACCCCCACGTGCCTCCCACCCTGTGCTGCCATTGGCAGTTGCTTTTTCTATTAACAACTCTGTTTATAATTTCCTAGCGTTAATAAAAGGATTGAATAACACGAACTAACCTCCCCCTGGTGGATCCTATACCATTGGTACATTTGTTTGTGTTCTTATTTATATTTACTGAACTCCAGATTTTTAGGGAAATTCCTATTTATTAAAAAACCAGGTGTGAAGCCAGGTGTGGGGGTGTATACCTGTAATCCTAGCGACTGAGGAGGCTGAGGCAGGAGGATTGCAAGTTTGACACCAGCCTCAGTAATTTAGTCCCTAACCAACTTATTGAGATGGTGTCTCAAAATAAAATAAAAAAAAAAATTAAAAGGGGTGGGGATCCTGGCTTGAATCCCCTGGTGCCAAAAAAAAAAAGAAAGAAAGAAAAAGAACAAGGAAAAACCCACTGTGATTGGTGTGTATATTCATTCACTGACTTCCGGTGAATGCTGTCATGAATTATGCTGTTCTGAAGGGGCTCATTGCCAGGCACAGTGGAGGGTGCCTGTGGTCCCAGCTACTTGAGAGGCTGAGAGAAGGATTGATTGAGCCCAGAAGTTCAAGCAGTTTAGCCAACATAGTGAGATCCTGTCTCTTTAAAGCAAAAAATTCAGTAAGCTAGGCATAGTGGTGCCCACCTATAATCCCAGTGACTCAGGGAGCTGAGGCAGGAAGATCACAAGTTCCAAGCCAGTCTCAGCAATAGCTAGACCCTGTCTTGAAATAGAAAATTAGAAGGAATGGGGATGTGGCTCAGTGATAAAATGCTCCTGGGTTCTGTCCCCAGTACTAGGGGGGAAATACAATAAAGGGGCTCATCACAATCTTCAGGCTGAGGAGAAAGGGTTCTAGTTAAGTGATAATTGAGAAATATTACTGGTGGGACAGTGCTGTGTGCTTGAGGGCACAGAGGAGGCAGGCAGTGGGCCAGGGACCTTTTACTGAAGGATCATTTTTTACATTCTGACAGTAGGAAAAATTGTCTTTGAATTGTTGCTGTATTTTAGATTCATAGTATTGATTTCCTCTGAGGCAGGGGCGGCTGTAGAAAGCAGCCTCTCACTTGTTCTGCCGCCAGGTTCCTGCTGTGGATTATTGACTACAGGAGAATGATCTTCTCCTGCTCTGCTCCTCTCTGGACTACAGCATTAGACACACCACTCCTCCCTTGACCCAAGTTCTGCCTTATTTCTAATTCCCAAAAGTGCTATTGGGGACATTTCCCGTCTCACAGGACTCCCCTGTGAGAGTCACACACCAAGGCATCCCATTCTGGTTGAGTCTTGTGTGATTTAAATTTCAGTAATTTTGTGGAGTGGTTTTTATGGAAACATTAGTTGTTGATTCTTTTTCTGGTCTCACCTTTGCTCATTTCAGAGAGTTCTCCTGTTCCGAAACATGGTTACCAAGGAGAAAGAGAAACTGGGGCTTGTGGAAACCAGCTCCGCCTCCCCCCATGTCACTCACATAACTATCCGTCGTTCCCGGATGTTGGAGGTGAGTGGCGAGTCTTGCAGAGGCTGATTACGGAAGTGTGCTCCCATCAAAGAGAGTTTCTGGTGGATGGCCGACTGCCTCAGAACTGCTGTGATCACTTCTTGGTCTCATGGCTCTGAAATCAAGACTCCAAGAGTGGGAAAGGGGTCGTTTGTCCTGTTGACTGATCAGAATAGCTGCTCAATTAAACATGTCCTCAGGGCTGGGGACCCATTATGAGGGTCCCTGTGAGGGTCTCTAGCTAGAGCATCAGACTCCTGGTGTCTCTGAAATGAGGATAGATCTCAGCTACAGCGGCCACCCCACCATCCTCAGACTTCATCATCCCAGCAGGTACAAAGCCCAGGCCACTACCTGTGAGTATAGCAAAGGGGGAGAGGCTGTGACACACCCACTGAGCCACACAGAGCTGGGGATCTTTGTAGAAGCATTGTTGCCCTCCTAAGCCAAATCTGGACTCCAGAGTTAAGCAGAGACCTCATATAATTTAGAGTCTGGTACTCTGTCCTCAAGTACTTTACCTGTGTGTCAGGAAATTATATGATGATTTGTTAGGATGTGAGTGGCAAGGCCTGTGGAAGCCTGTCACAAAGAAATTTGCCCTGCAAAACAGGACTTTTAACACTGACTGGAGACTGCTGGAGCACTGTCGTGGTCAGTGGGCCTCCCTGTCACAGCTGTGCTGTCCGAGCTCACCCTCCCCTGGGTCGCATGTGTGCATCCTGCCTGTGTGTGCTGGTCCTGCCAGCAAGGGCACTGATGGCTGAGCTGCCAGTCTCCATTCCCAGGAGGGCTTGGCTTGATTTATTTGCTGTTTGCTCTGCAGACTTTTATCACACTATGGCCGCAGTTCCTCATTTGCATGTTCTGCCAGAGTGAGACAGTCAAGGGGTCCCACCACAGCTAGGCCATATAGCCAGCCACCAGCATATGGCATCAAACAGCAGCCCTTCCTCCCATGTCTTCATTTCCTCTAGCAGTGCGTTTGCACCACATTTGTGTCACTCCTTATGGGCAAGCCTACTTTAGATCCCTGACCGCTGGTGATTAACACCAGGAGCGATTTGAAAAGGCAGTGGGTGTCAAACAGTTGATGTTTTTAACATTCTTAAAAGTAGAGATAAGGAATTTAAGTGCCCACAGGGACCCTGTATAGGTCCTGTGCATGGCAGAGCTGGCCGCGGGCGTCTCACCCCAGGAGTGTTTTGTTTGCATGCTGAACAAATGGAAATACCCTCCATTTTCACTCCCATTTTTTCTAAAACGTGACCTCTCACTCTGTGCACCTCTACCTAAGGAAAACAACCCCCACGAATGACAGGTTTCATCCAGCTTAGTGTCAGGGAGCAGTAGAGATGGGTGGGCAAGTGGGAGCAGGTACCCCTCCCCACAGAGGACCTCTCTGCTCCAGCCTTCCTGACTCACCACATGGAGGTGTGGGCTCCAGAATGCTCTGAAGTTTTGAGACCAAAATTCAAGGTTTCATTTGTGACCCTCAGATCTCTTACACTGTGAACTGATTAGATTCAGCCGGGGGCTCGGAAGAGCAGATGTTTCCCATTGAACTCAGCCTGCGGCCACCAGTTTGCAGCCTCTTTTGCTTGAAGAAGCAGCCTTGTCATGCTTCAAAACTCCCTTCTCCAGCACTTCTTTGTCAGACCCAGATGCGGCTCCCCTGTTTGTAGAAGACTCAGGCCCACCACCCGTCGTGCCCAGTCAATTGTGGCCAGCACCCGCCCCTGGAGGAGTTAAGTGAGACTAGTGTCTCCTGAGAGGGATGAATTCTTCAGTTCTCTGCTGGAGCCTCCTGGCTCGTAGAAATTCACTCGGCATCCTGGTTCTGCAGGACCCGCGTCTTAAAATACGCCATCAGAGGGACCAGAGGAGAAAGGCTATCTTAGTTCTAGGCACGGTCCTTTTCCTCTTTCCTTTCCTTGAGATCATACTTTGTCATGAAATCGAGTCGGGAAGGGAGAGGAGTGTTTATTCGGTCACCCTGTCGTTTTCCTGGGGTGCTGGCTTGGTTATTAGCACATAAGCGTCCAGTGGACCTTACTTGATACGGACACAAGGGGGCATCAGGAGGCTGCTGTCAGACTCACGCTGTCCTGAGCTTTTTATCCGCCTCCTCCTCCAGAGATGCCTGAGAGGCGTCCAAGGTTAGTCCAGGACCCACAGGAAGCTCCCCACAGAGCGAGCCTGGGCTGGAGTGCTGGGATTTCAGAACTGGAAAACCTCACACAGACTCCTCCCACCTTTCCCCTTCCCCTGTCAAAGGCAGAAATGAGGCCAGAGAAATTGAGATTCTCAGTCAAGGTCACTTGGGAATCAGTGACAGAGCCAGGCCCGGGAACCAGGTCTCCCTTTCCCAGCTCAGTGTTTTCTGTATCTGCCCATTGAGATGCAGTGGAAAGAGGAGCACCAGGCTCCCCTCGTCTCCCCGGGAGGCATATGTGTCACATCGCACAAACACACCAGTTCCTGAAAGGCAGAACTGTTCCAGAGGAGGCGGCCACGAATTCCTCTCTACAGCTTTTTCTTTCTTTTTTTTTTTTTGTACTGGGTATTGAACCCAGGGACACTTTGCCACTGAGCCACATCCCCAACCCTTATTTTATTTTTTATACCTTTATTTTATTTATTTATTTTTACGTGGTTCTGAGGATTGAACCCACAGCCTCACCTGCACTAGGCAAGCACCAGGCTAAGCTTTTTGGAAGGAGTGGCTAATGCGGGGATCACGAAGCAAGCCTGAGATCTGGATCCAGCAGACGTTCCCGGAGCACAGCCACGTGCAGAAGGCGAAGGCCTCCCGGTGCCATCCTGGTCAATCCCTGTGGCCCTGCACACACCTGCTGACGAAGGTTCAGTTAGGAAGCTGGCTTTAAAGCAGAATGGAAAGACCCCGCCGCTCCCCAGGACCATGTTGGAGTCTCCCCACTTCCTTCATTCACTGCAGGGCGCAGCTGTCAAGGTGGACACGGTGCTGCTGCAGCCTCATGGCGCCGTCCTAGTTCCCCCTTTTTTTTCATCTACCTTAATGGTTCTCAGACTTTATATGCATAGAAAGTACTTTTCAAGTATGCATGCACAAAACCGTGTTTCTGTTTCTACTGGTGACCGTTGGGACTTCAGAGGTAATTTCTTCCTGACTCACACTTTGGAGCCTAGGACCCCTGATAGGATTTGGGACACACATAGGGCAGTCCTTTGGATCTCTAAATGAGCATGGCAGGAAGGCACCAAGAGTTCCCCAGAACAAGTCTTGCCATTCTAGCAGATTGCTCTTTTGCATTGTAACCAGGTGACCAGACTGATAGATGGGTGAATGGCTGGGTGCTGCGGAGATGGTCTGTACAAATGTCAGGAAAGTGTGGGACACGGCTACAGCAGTGACTGTGGCGTGGCCTCAGGAGCATGTTAAGGTTGACTTGTAACTCATTGTGTGACAGTATGTAAAGACATCAGCTTCACTCTGATGATGGGTCCTCTTGTGCTGGGCCGGACGTCTCCTTCCTGGGCCCTGTCCTGTTCCCTAATTTTTATAATTACTTGTTTGAAATAAAAACCTCAACGCTCTGATACGAGGAATTCACTGAATGACCGAGTTAGAAGCCGGGACGACCTCGACAGGTGAGAATCCAAAGAGAGAGAAAACAAAATAGCCCAGTAGGAAAACTCTAAAACTCTGTCCTGGGGCCACACTTGCTGAGTTCTGGGTGAGGGATATGGGCTAAGTGACTGAGTGACTGCTTTTTTTTTTTTTTGGTTGGTTGGTTTTTTCCTGGTCCTGGGGACAAAACCCAGGACCATGCACATGCTAAGCTGCACTTTACCACTGAGCTACACCCAGCAGGTGCCTATGTGTTGAGGGAGCTGACCGCAAGGCAGAGATGTGCTGGAGCTTCTCCCCATGGCCCCTGCCCTCGCTGATGCGCAGCAGCTTTCCTGTACCCTTGTCTCTGCCTCCCACCTTGTCCTCTGCCATCTGCCTGCTCTGCTGCCAGTAGATCTTTCTAAAACAGAAAGCCAGGCTTTCTTTTTCTTTTTCTCTCTCTCTCTTTTTTTAAGTTGGTTCTGGGGATTGAATCCAGCGGTGCTTTCCCACTGAACCACATCCCCAGCCCTTTTGATTTTTTCTTTTTCATGTTGAGACAGGGTCTCACCGAGTTGCTTAGGGCCTCACTGAGTTGCTGAGGCTGACTCTGTACTTGCAGTCCCCTTCCTCAGCCACCTGAGCTGCTGGGATTACAGGCGTGCACTGCTACACCTGGCTCAGCCTTGTTTCTTCCTGCCTAAATTCTTTGCCCCCCACCACCACCTCAGTTGCCCTCAGGATATAACCTTGATTCCTCAGCAAGGTCCTGTGTGGTCTCAGGAAAAGCACCAGAGCTGAGCGATGTGGGAACTGCATTTTTCATTTTCATAAGTTTAGCTTTTTTGCCCATGAACTAAAAGATACTCTTAGCATTAAAAGGAAAGAGAGATCTATCTTATCCCAGTTTTTTCATCCTTTGTCTGATGGCCAAGAGCTTGTCATGACTCATTTTGTCTCATCCCCTGTCTGGCTGCTGTGTGTCCTCTTGAGGGCAGCCTGCCCTGGCCAGAGGGCAAAGCCATCACATCCTCCTAATAGACCTTTCCTTTTAGCAGGCTCTCATTCAAAAGCCAGTGAGGACCGTTCTTCCCATGTCCTGCAGTTCCACCGGGAAAGTTTCCTGCAGGGGGAAGGAGCCCTGAACTGTGCAGCAAGCTGTGGGATCCTAAGGGCCGCGGTTCTGTCTTGGCAGGATGGCTACGAGCAGCTCCGGCAGCTCTCCCAGCACGCCATGAAGGGTGTGATCCGAGTGAAGTTCGTCAACGACCTCGGGGTGGACGAGGCTGGGATCGATCAGGACGGCGTTTTCAAGGAGTTCTTGGAAGAGATCATCAAGAGGGTGTTTGACCCGGCACTTAATCTGTTCAAGGTGGCTGGGGCTGCGGTGGGGTTGGCAGCAGCCAGACCTGGAATGAGAAATACGAACAGAGCACTGACCTCTCTGCCCCTCCCTGTCCTTTTGCCTAACAGACCACCAGTGGGGATGAGAGGCTGTACCCCTCGCCCACATCCTATATTCACGAGAATTACCTGCAGCTCTTCGAGTTTGTGGGGAAGATGCTGGGGAAGGCTGTGTATGAGGTAGGCACAGTAGGGAGCGGGAGGCAGCATGGGAAACGAGGTGTGAGAGGACGGGCTTCACGTACATCCATGTCGTCAGCCCGGCTATGGGAACAGCCTGTCATCAGGGTGGATTCCAGGAAAGGGGCAGGAACCAGGGGGTTGACATAAATGCTGGGTTTCTGCATGTGTTGTCTCTTCGAATCCTCAGCAGCCCTGTGTTGTGCTCTGCATCCTCTTTATTGAAGGATGAGAGAACTGAGGTTAGAGAAGCCCTTGTCCAGATGGTAGGAACAGAGTTCGACCCAGGCCAGCTCCGTTCCCTGAGATGTGGGGGTGAGGTGCCGAGCCCGACTGCCTGGGACGCTTGGTCTCTATTGTAGGAAAGCAGCATTATGTGGGCTTTGGTAGTTTTTTGGTCTTGGTTTTGTGGTGCTGGGGATGGAACCCAGGACCTTGCATGCTAGTGATTACTCCCTACTGCCGAGCGACACCTCCAGCCCAGTTTTTAAATCTTTTATGATTTGAGCAAGTACTGCAGAGCCACCCAAGGCTCCTGGAGTTGGCCTGCAGGCTCGAGTGAGAAGGCGGGGTGTGCCTGGGTGAGTGAGCACGGGTGAAGCCCTCCCCCCTTCAGCACCAGCACCTGCCCTGGGCCCGTCAGCCCTCATCCTCTTGTCACTGAGAGGGACCCTGAGTGTCTGCTGCTCAGCTCCTGGGGTAAGGGCCGTGTTGGCTTCTGCTGGCCGTGTGGAGGCCCCCGCACAGCTCCTGACCCCCGTCCGTTGACAAGTCAGGAGAGGCTGGACTTTCTCCAGGCTTTCTCTAGGCTTTGAGAGTCCTACTCCCCAGGAGGGAGGCCAATTCAGCAGCAGCCAGTCTTTTTGGCCTCCTCACAAGCCCTAGCCCTGGGGAGCTTGGTGTGGCACAGAGCTGCCTCATCTTCCCCGTGACTCTAGACCACCACTCTCGACAGCTGGGCAAGTTGCCGGAGGGAGGCCTCGTGGGGAAACTGCTTTGACTCCATGCCTCTGTTCCCCCTCTCTCCTTGGACGCCTCTGTAGCCCTAGACCCCAGCCGTCTGAGTCCCTGTGCAGACACCATCCAGTCCTCCTGCCCTGTGCTGGGGGGTGGCCTGGGTTTTCTTTGCCTCTGATTCCTTGTCTGAAAAATGGGAGCAGTTCCTCAGTGGCTTCCCATCTTAAAAACAGACAGACATTAGAGGCCACCTGGGCCCATGCCATGACTTTGCTTGTAGCTAATCCAGGCTAGCCAAGAAGCTTGGCCTCTGCCTTTTCTGAATAGCATCCCCATGTCCCAGGCCTCACCTCTGTCGCCTTCTCCCTTACCTCTGACGGTCACAGCAGTGATGAGATCAGTTAGACAGATCTCATCAGGGCATTGTCACAATCTGAGTGACCCTGCCTTCTGAATCTCCGCAGTCCACATGCCTCTCTTCATTCCTTTCAGCCGTTGTCACAGTTCAGTCTGTACACGTTTCTTGTAACACTATACAGTGGCTGCCCAGCTGTGTCCCTGCCTCCTGTCCTCCAGTCCATTTCCCACATAGAGTGCAAACCTGTCACTTCCCTGCTTAGAGCCTTAGAGATAGAACACAGATGGCAGTGAGCTTACAGGGCCTTCCTGTCTGGCCTCGTGGCTTGCCTGTCCTCTCCCCAGGCAGGGCTGTGACCAGACAAACCCACACTCCACCCGGGGCGTGCCTGTGGCCTCACACGAGGGCCTGGCACTCCTCTAGGCCTAACTTAGAATCTCCTCTTCTTGGAAGCTTCCCTGCCAGCGTCTGAGAGCCTGTCTCTGTGCCCTCTGCCTGTGCCCTTGGCCCAGCCTCTGTCCCCGTAGCTGCAGAGAGCCTGGCAGAGGTTGAGGCTATGCTTCAGTCCTGTACCTGAGAGACTTACTCTGAGCCCATTCACAGTGAGAAAGCCGAGCTGGAATCTCATCCTTTGGCTGTGTGGCTTCAAAGCCTGCACTCAAAGTCCCCAGGGGCCCTCAGCTTTATTTGTTAAATGATGGGGAGGCATAGCTCTCCAGTTGAAGACTGACGTGGGACCTAGAGATGCCCTAGTCTGGTCACTGAGCCAGAATCCTGGATAGTGAAGTCACAAGCTTCATGTCTTTTGCCCTAGGGAATCGTGGTGGATGTGCCCTTCGCCTCCTTCTTCCTGAGCCAGCTGCTCGGGCACCACCATAGCATCTTCTACAGCTCCGTGGATGAACTTCCCTCTCTGGACTCAGAGTTCTATAAAAACCTCACCTCTATTAAGGTTGGTGCAGAATGGCCGGTGACTGAGCCAAGCCCCCAGGGCTCAGCCTCACCCTGTCGTCATGGTCTCTTCCTGTAGCTGCTGGGGGCCCCGCTTCCTCTTCTGGCACCCCCTCTCAAGGGGTGATGAGTGGCCCCCTCTCTCAGCTGGGAGCAGCCACGGTTGTTAATGTTGACCTAGCAGCACCTCAGGGAAGGCTCCTGGAACTCTTCAAGAGGCATAGGCCTCCTTGACTCTGACATCTCCCCTTCTCTGTTCCCTTAGCGCTACGATGGGGACATCGCTGACCTGGGCCTGACACTATCCTATGATGAGGACGTCATGGGTCAGGTAGGTTGCCTTCCTGACTGGGCTCCTTCCTGCTCTCCATGGGCTTCCTGAGACCCGCCCAGCTTGTGTTTCCCTCAGAAAGACATCCAGGAACCAAGGTATGCCCATTAGCTGGTCTCTTGTCCCCTCCCACATCCCTTCTCCCACCTGGTCAGGTGGGAAGGCTCCCCCTTTTCTTCCATGTGTGCTCATCCATTGAGAAGGTCCCCACACTTAATGTTGCTTTTCCACGTTGACTGGCCATTGCAAAGGGAGCCTTATGGCCTGAAGCTGGGAGATGCCACCAAAGAAGTGTCTCCAGGAGCAGCCCAGTCCTTGTTTGCATTCATCAAGAGGAACAGGAAATCGTGGCAGTGGGCTTGTTCCTGCCACAGGTGCTCCTTTTGGCTTGTCTCTGAAGTGTCCTCTGCCCATTCCAGTAGTGTCCAGTGGAGACACCTGTGAGGCTCTCTGTGCACAAGGTCTGAGGGCTGCTCTGGAGACACACCATGAGCTAGTTAGTGCAGGGCTGGCTTCTTGGACTTGAGGCTTGTGTCACCTCAGAGAGGTCACATTTTGCTTATCTTGCAAAAGTATCGTTTACCAAACGTGAATCCTGACTGGACTGTGGGAGCCTACACGCCCACCCTCCCCGCAAAGGCCCTGAGCATGCTGCTGGGCAAGGGCCTGAGAAGCCTGGGAGACCGGAACCCTGGTTCTGTGTGTTAACCTACAGTCTCCACAGTCACTTGGCCACTGAACTCTTCTTTGAAAGAAAGAAGTTGCTGCCTAACAGAATGATTCTCCCAGCTGGCTTTCAGTCGGGGTGTTCCCTAAAACCCTCCGTGGGAAACAGGTGAAACATGACCAAGAAATTCAACTGTAATGTGAACATGAAGATGAGAACCACCTAGAACACAGTGCCTGGAGGGGCTCCCTGCAGGCTTGTGTCCCCCCTGGACTTTTTCCCATGGGCATATATATGAATATTTTTTCACACCATGTATACTGGCATACCGTCTTTTTGTCCCTTTTTCAATAAATATACACTCCCCATATTTTTTAATAGCTGCACAGTATTCCCAAGTACGGTTTACCAACATTTATTTAACATCCTGCCGGGGCCCACCAGGTTTTCTTCTGTGATGTGCCGCAGCCTTCATGCAAATATTGAAAGATCAGACGAGAAGAACCCTTTTATATTGCCTGTGCAGTTGATGTTTAGCCTGAAGGTTTTGTGAGAAATGATTGCTACCAAACACATACCATCTTAATTCAGTCATTATTATGGACTTTGGTGTCGGGCCCTTTCAGCTTTACTTCCACATTAGAATTCTCTCTAGTAATTACTCCCATCTTCTCCCCAGCTTGTTTGCCATGAACTGATTCCTGGAGGGAAGACCATTCCTGTTACAAATGAAAATAAGTGAGTATAGCAATTAGATTTTAAGGTCACCACTTGAAAAGACTTCATTCTGGCTCTCTGGGCTTACATGAGAATTTATTAAGATAGATTGAAGTAGAAGGAGGCCATAAATATCATAATGGAATTTACTGGTTACAGTTCATAGGCCAGAATTGTATTAAATTCGATTTGCAAAATAAGAATTGACGATTTATTTTTTGCGGTAGCTGTTCTAAGGTCAGAGGCACCCAGGCCATGGTGTTGGTGGGAATGTGATGGTGACCCTAGGTGCAGTCAGATGAGTTCTGAGGCATACTCTCCTGAACCTGGAGTGCACAGATGCAGGGATACCTTGGAGAGACAGCTCACACTGGAATGACAGCCTGTGACAGTTGTAGAAAATGCTGTTCTTGAGAAGACGCAGTGATGAATTCAGATGCAACAGACACGTACTTAGACATGGGGAACCGAGGGAGAGCTGAGGCCCTGCAGCTGTTGTCTCAGATAACGTGCTTTTTAGGAATCTGTCAGAAATGTCAAACCTTTGGGTCCCTAGAAGCAAAACCCCTCAGTGCACTTTCGTCCACCCAGCCCTGTTCTTGCCTAATTAAACAGGGGGACCTGCCAGGAGGAGTAGACGTCGGCCCTCTTGTCAGTCTTCGTGCCAGCTCAGCTGGGATTGAACTGTTAATCTGGGCATGAGTCCCTTCAGTGACAGGTGAGGGCTCAGTCCCACCTGGTGAGTCATCTGGATCAGATGGCTGTTACAGCCCAGTGTTCCCGAGCATTCTGTTCTCTTAGATTGGGTACTTCCATCAGTCTGCATGCTTGGGGAATTTTTTATCTCAACTGTCAGAATAGTCAGAAGAACAGACTCTTGATTCATCATGATTGAAATACACCAGCTTTGCCGCTTGGCCACGGGGCACCAGTTTGAAAACTTTGAAAGAACCAAGAGCCCAGGTTGAAGGGACTTCCCTGGGGAGGAGACTGGACCAGACAGGAGCGTCACCAAGAGCAGGGGGTCCTGGTCCTGCCTGCACACCACCCGTAACCATTTCTTGAGAGGGCTGCCTGAGAAATGTCTGCCTACAACAGCTTCCAGAATGTCTGGCTGAAAAGAAAGACTTGTCAATGACAGCCATGGTCACATGGTATGGGTTGGGGTGTGGCCCCCCAGGGGGCCACCTTTGCTGGGAGCCATAGCATAGGGACGAAGGTTTGAGCTGTGTGTACACATGGCGTACAGACGCTGGCCAAGAAGGTAGGTCTGTGCAGGCTGAGTTGGAGTGAGACTCCTCCCTTGCTGTGAAGCCTGATGTGAAACTCATTTCACCAACTCCTGTGTTCTAAGCCTGAAGCCTAAGTGAGTCCTGCAGACTGACCAGAAACTTCCCCTGCTCACTTACTGGGTGTTGAAGTTTCCTATGCTCCCACCCTCACCTGCCCCAGAAACTGAAACAGTATCAGTAGCCTGCTTCACAGACTGCCTGGGAGGAGTGGCAGTGATAGGAAGACTCATATTTTAATGTGTGAATGTTCGGGTGTGCTACCAGATTTTTTAAAATAGGAATGTTTTCAATGTCATTGTCTCACACCTGAGCATGATGGGGCAAAACCAATTTGAACTATACTTACTTGGAATTTGTGAGAGTCATAGCTGGGCTGGATTCATGTTCTTTAAGCCCTGAGTCACTGGTGCCAGCCAGCTTGTTGGAGTACATTCAGCCTGCTCAGATCACCCCCTGCGGTGCTGGGTGAGACCAGGTGTTCATAAACACCAACCCGCGAGACCCCCTCGGCTGGGCAGTTGCTCTGATTTCCTGGTTGAACTGAGGTGTAACTTGACTGCATCTGTGGGAAGCGTCCTGCGGGTCTGCCTTCTCATGACTTTAGACTCTTGGGCCAGATCAGCAAGTTTGCACTAAGGTTTCAACATGAAACCATTTTTCTCTACTTTAAGGTTTGTTGGAGGACTTATTCATATCATACTCGGTTGTGTCCAGGAGGCTGAGATTAAATAGAAATCCAAGAAGTAACTTTGGTACAAAAGGACTCTCTTCTTACCTGTGAGAATCTCACTTCAATTCCTGATGTAGTGGGAGGGGCCTCCCGGTGAGTGAATGGGAGCATGCCCTTGGGTGCACTCAGAGTGGCACAGAGTGTACTGTTCAGGAGAACTGTCACCATGGTTGTCACTGTTACTGGTCTGGAGAAACGCTCTGGTGTTATTTGTAAGATGTTTTGTAAGATGGTTCAGAAATGACCAGACTCATCCTTGAGTGCATTGATTACAGCCTGCCATGTCCTCTAATTCCCGTTTTTTTCTCTTCCTTGTTAACAGAATTAGTTACATCCATCTGATGGCACACTTTCGAATGCACACCCAAATCAAAAACCAGACAGCCGCCCTCATTAGTGGTTTCCGTTCCATTATCAAACCCGAGTGGATCCGGATGTTCTCTACCCCTGAGCTGCAGCGTCTCATCTCCGGTGACAACGCAGAGATTGATCTGGAAGATTTAAAGTAAGGGTGGTGGGAAGGGAAAGCTGAAATTCTTAGGCCTTCTAGAAGGCAAGCAGTTCCTTCACTGGGTTCCTCTTGGAGAGAATTCCAGAGCCCCTTGCCACACCGCCGCCTCCTCCCTGCAGTGGAGGGGCCGCTTTGGAGGAAAGCCCACCCACGTGAATGCCCAGGTACTGAGGATCTTAGGACTGGGCTTTCCGGAGCTCTGGAGCATGGTGTCCTGGAATCTCAGGTGGCTTCCACTGGGCTTCTGGGCTTCTCTGTGCCAGTCGAGCTTCCAGGGAGCTGGGGTCACCGAGGCATGAACTTGTGCTCTGCCGAGGCTTGCTATGCGGCTGTGCCACTCGCCTGCGTTGCCCCGCCGGCCTGTGTTGATGGTGCCGACCGCGTGCTGCTGAGCCCTCTCTGGTTGTTTTCAGGAAGCACACGGTGTACTACGGTGGCTTTCATGGAAGTCACAGGGTCATCATCTGGCTCTGGGATATTCTGGCCTCTGATTTCACACCTGAGGAGAGAGCCATGTTTCTGAAGGTACTTTATTATTACCTGTATTTTATTATTCCTGGGGGCGTGGATAGTCTCATAAACCCAGGGCAGCTGATGCCAATTTACACTGGAACAGGTGGGATTTTAGGAGGACCTCATGTCACCAGCTCCTCCTTTCCCCAGGCAGCCTACCAAGCAGTAACCAGAGAGGAGTTTAGAGTTGAGGCCTGTGGGACAGTCCCTGCACGGGCCACCAATGTACCTTCTGGGCTCAGGGCTCCCTCTTCCCTTTAGCTGCGCTGGCCTCGATGACATCATTTTTCCTTTTTCCTTTCAGTGTAGAAGTAAATGACACTTATTACCTTAAGGAAAGACAGACAAGTGATGTTTAAACAGCCCTACAGTCCTGAACGGTCCAGCAATGTAGGGTTTTAAACGGTCTACATTCCTGCCTCCCCAGGACGACCTCCATGTCCCCTTCTTCTCAGTAGTGAAACATGTACATGCAACACTCGGCGTCCCTAGGGAACACTCTCCTCAGTCTGGTATCAGTGTATATTTTGCAAACAGGGGGACTGACCTTGGCCAGTTCCCTGCTCTGGTGCCTGTGAACATTGTGAATGCTCACAGTGTTCCCTCCAGGCCCACCGCACTGTGTTTTGGTAACTGACATCTGCTGAGTGTAGGTGCTTTAGAACACTGGGTGGCACACAGACTTGTTCTGTGTTATGTATGTATGTTTTTATGAAAACGGAGTCATTGTTTGGCTTCCTGTGTTTCTGTCTGGCAGCATACTGTGAACACCTTGCCAGACTCTGGCAGTAAATTAAGTGACTTGAAATACTTTCCTCTAGGCATTTGGGTCTCAGTCAGTCTTTTGTTCTTAATATTTTTATTAGTTATTGATGGACCTTTATTTATTTATTTGTTTTTATGTAGTGCTGAGAATTGAACCCAGTGCCTCACACATAACTAGGCAAGTGTTCCACCACTGAGCCACAACCCCAGCCCCTCTCAGACAGTCTTATGTGGCCCTATTGGTGAGGCTTGTGGCATTGTTGCCACCAACTCAAATGGCTGCTGGTTTTCCTTCTCCTTGGTCGGTCCATTCCAGGGAAAGTTCATTCCTGCCAAGACCTTCCCACCCAATCCATTCTCATTCAGGGACTCGGGACAGAAGGCGGACATGACTCCAGAAGTTGACTCTGGGAGCTTTGGCTCACGTTCCCATGCTTTGGCTTCCGGTGTGTGGGGCTTCATGCCCTGCCTCTTCTGGGGAAGGGACAGTCGGGGGCTCTTTGCTGTGCAGTCGCCAGCCCACACTGTGGGCGTGAGTGTGCGTCTGAGTAGCCTGTCACCAGACCTGAGCTCCTGGTTGCATGTGAGCCTCCCTCGAAGGGACTGCACACAGGCTCCAGAGCCAGGTGGAGGAAATGGGACTTGCACTCTGCGATGATGGGACTCTGCATTTTGCTTCTCTCTCTTTTTTTTTTTGTACTGGGAATTGAGACCAGCCGTGTTTTACCGATGAGCTATACTCCCAACCCTTTTTATTTATTTTATTTTGAAACAACTTCTAAGATGCCCAGGCTGGCCTTGAATTCATGCCCCAGCCTCCTGAGTCACAGGGATCACACTTGTGCACCACCGCGCCCAGCTGACTGTGCGTCTTTTTAACGTCATTAGAGCCGAGTACCAGGGCCTTCCTGGGGCAGCCAGCCCCGGCTTGCAGCAGGCAGCAGCGCTGAGCCCCGCTGGCTGGATGTGCAGTTGCTGTGTGTCCCTCATCCTTAGCACAGGACTGCCTGCATTCTGGAGGTGCAGTGTCCCTGGAGTGAGGGCATGAGGTTGTGTTGGGAGTTCCTGGGACAGCATGGTGGGACAGCGGGGGAGCACAGCAATGCAGTCCACATACGAGCAGCAGCAGCTGCTGTGGTAGTTTTATAGATAAAACAGAATAGAAATATATTCAAGACCTTTAACTATTTGAAGTATGACATACATAAAACTGTCTTTGCATGATCTCAGGAATCTCACAGCCCTGCATTACATTGTTTAAGTAGTCATATTTATAAGACCCAAACTCCAAATTGGCCACTGAATTTTGGAGCCAGGCTTGGTGTCATAAGTAGCCTATGCCTGTATCCTCTAGAGAAGAGCATTTTGGTCACTGTTGAATTAAGGAGGGGCCAGTTCCCCTCTCGGACTTCCAGGTTGTTCTGATGCATCTGTCCAGACAGGAGCCAGCGCAGTTGGGCCAGGCGCTGCTGTCTGGAGAATGCCTGGAGTCCGGGCTGTGGAGGGAAGTGTGGCTGCCCGCCACAGGGCCCACCGCCAGTGCCGGGTACCCTGTCTGCTCCTCAGCCTTGCTGGCTCCAGAGTCATGGTCCTTCCCAGTGTGCTAAGAGCAGATGAGTGTCTTGGAGGGGGACCACAGGAGCCCCACTCAGACCACTGTGCATGCCAGCAGGCCAGAGGTTCAGGTTCGCAGCCCATGGTCTCCTTGTGTGGCTGAGAACCCAGCAGAACACTGAGGGTGTCCATTGAGTAAAGCACTGGTACCACTCACACCAGGCTCCCTGTGCCCAGCTCTGAGGCCCCGACTCAGGGGCACCCACAGAGCACCATCAGTTTCAGCCTGGCCCTTCTCAGTGCTGCCATTGTATGGTCTAAGGAAGGGTGTCAGTCACCATTCTGTTCCTGGCTGCGTGACAATCCCCTTTGAGCCCTGCCTCCTGGGGATGTCACACCAGTTTCCTGAGTGGGAGTTGGCACTGTTCCTAAGCTCCCCTTGTCACCCGTCCTCCCAGTGCTGTCTGGTGAGGAGGATTTCATGTGCTTTCATCCCAGAGAGCAGCACCCTGTCACCCCTCCCCTGGTTCAACAGTGGTCAGTGATGCAGTGACCAAGAGGGTGCACGTGCCCAAGTGACTGGGAGCAGGCGCTCCTATGCCCTCTGACCCCGCCTTCTCTTGCAGTTTGTGACCAGCTGCTCCAGACCCCCACTCCTGGGATTTGCCTACCTCAAGCCCCCATTCTCCATCCGCTGTGTAGAAGTGTCGGATGATCAGGTACCGCAACAGGGGAAAGAGCGGTCTGGGCAGTGCTCCCTGACCTCCCCCTGGTCTGCTGTGTTTGCTGTGTGGGGCCCTCCCCTGCTCTGCACGTCAGCAAGGTGACGGCTGGGCTCCTGGGAGCTGGTGAGGTTTCACAGGTCTCATGGCCTGAGGGCCAGAGGGCGCCCGCAGACCTAGGCTGCGGTGGGACCCAACTGTCTGGAAGTCCTCTCTCTCCCTTCCTTGGTGATGGGCACCTGGGTGGAGGTGGGGACGTGCTGTTTTTAGTGGCTGCTGGTCTGGCCAGGGCTCCGTGTCTGAGGGGCAGTGTGGGTGAGGATGGATGCTCAGGACGTGGACAGATACAGGCTAGCACACCAGCTCTTCTGCCTGCTGGTCATATGTTTCTGGGCAAGTGGCCTCATTTCTTTTGCTGTTGAAAAAGAGTGGCCTGGGGTCAGTTGCTCTGTATCGTGAGTCTGCCCACTGTGTGTGATAATAGGATCCCATTCCATACAAGCCCCGTGGCCTCTGGGTGTGGCCGCTTCTCCTCATGCACAGTCTGAGCACCTGTCCCTTCTTCATGTAGGACAGATGCAGTCCTCAGCCTGCATACATAAGGGAAAGCTGACGCACGTTCTCATCTGCCTTGGGCCACAGTCCTGATGCGGTTAGGCAGGAGATGTCAGTCTGCATTCAGAAATGTTCTGCTCCCTAGAGTAATTGTCCAGTGTTCTGCTCTTTGAAAATTGGCTAAGTGGTCATCGGTCGGCAGCAAAGGGCCCATTTCTGAGAGCTAAGTCAGAAGGATTCCCCTGGAGCCCTGGGGGCTGGGCCTGCTTCCGGATCCTCAGCCTCTCAACTCGGTTGTCCTGAGTTTGGGGCTTGGCCTAGCGCAGTGTTTGCTCGCCCAGAGGACAGCACCCATTTCTACCCCAGTACTCGAGGACTGCCCAGGTCCCCTCCCTGCTATGGGCCCTGCCAGATGCCTCTCGACCCAAGATTATGGTGTGTGCTTACAGGACACTGGAGACACCCTGGGCAGTGTCCTTCGGGGCTTCTTCACTATCCGCAAGCGGGAACCCGGGGGCCGCCTGCCCACCTCGTCCACCTGCTTCAACCTGCTCAAGCTGCCCAACTACAGCAAGAAGAGTGTCCTCCGGGAGAAGCTGCGCTACGCCATCAGCATGAACACGGGCTTTGAGCTTTCCTAGCTCCCACCCGGCCCTGCCCGCCTGCCCTCTCGGGCTCCTGGAGGCGGCATGCCCTGGGAACAGGAGCAACACACCAGGTGACATCGGCCCCCAAACCCTCTATAGCCATGAGGCTCCCCTGTGGCCTCAAGAATTCTAGACACACAGGGCAGTGCTACCAGCGCTCTCGGCGATGCCAAGGAGAAGGGGGTGTGGAGAATAAACCTCCCGATTCTGCCTACGTGGGTCCTCTTTCCTACTTTCCAGGGGCCTGAGGCCCAGGCCTGGCGGTTGCAAAGGGGCTTCTTTTTGATAGCTGGGTCTCTTTTGAGTCTTTCCCCTCTTGACCCTCTGAGTGAGCTGCGTGTGGAGCAGCCCCAGGAACTGAGTCTGGAGTGGTTTCATGGGTCTGAGCACACGACGCCCCTACACAGGAGATCCTCTCCTTCCTTTCTGGGAACCCTACTCAGGTAAGGCCTTGCCAAGCCTCTATGCACCCCACAGAGTCTCTGCCCAGGCGCCTGGGCCCAGCTGCTGCCCCAGGAGGCCCAGAGCACCAGGAGTCCAGTGCTCTCAACTCCCAGCTGAAGCCACACGCCCGCCCAGCCTTCCCGGGAGTCCTCAGCAGCAGGCCGCTGTCAGGGAGCCTCGCTGGAGGGCTCCTGTCCTATGCATTCACCTGGCATCCTGGCTTGGGAGAGAGCCCACTGGCCCTGAGAGCTGCTTCGTTCCGGCACCCACGGCTGTCACATGGCCTTCTTGGCCCAGAGGTCCATGGCTTCTCCCCTGCTTCCCGGCCCACTTGTTACCTAATGAGGAAGCACACCCTGGCCTGAGGGACTCCTCCCATCCGCAGGGGCAATGGCTTTGCTCCTGAGCATCTGGGTCCTGCCGCCCCTCGTCCTCTGCAGGGAGCGCAGCCTGTGCACTGAGGGCTCGGGAGGCGAGGACATCACTCACCTCTTCACCGCCTCTGTGTGGACGTCCCTGTTTTCTTTCTGTTTCCATTTCATTTTCGTACTTCATTTCCTCTTCCAGCTGCTGTGCTCCTCTGCCTGCCTCTCCCCTTTATCCCCAGAACTTTCTCCAGATCCAGGGAATTGAGGCCGAGGCCCTGGGAGGGGTCTGTGGTGACAGCCACCCACTCTCCCACCTCCTCACATTCCTCTTGCGTCCCCACCACCCAGTTGAAGCCACAGTAGAAGCCAGGAGCACCCGGGCCCTCTGCTCCAGGCGCTGGTTTAGTGCCGACAGCTCTAGGGAGCGCCATCCTGCACATTGGTAGCAAAGCAGTCGCGGCCTTCTCCCGGTGCCCACCCCCCCCCCCAGGGCTTCCGCGGGTGCTGCTTCAGGCCTGCAGGAGCCCTGGGCTTCTGGGGGACAGTGTGTGCTTCACTTTGGTGAAAAGGTGGTGAGGAATTTAAAGACACAAAGTTGTCATCATGGCTTAAGACTAGTTGGTGATCTCTGTTCCTGTGGACCTGGCGCCTTCGAAGCCGTGCCCTGGGTGCGGAGGTACTGGGTGGCCTGTCGCCTGCCCAGGGAGACGGGGCCCTCTTGGTTTGCACTGAGAACAGAGTGGGGGCTTGAAGAGTGGTCCATAAGCACCAGAATCAACTTCACCTGTTGTGTGACGAGGAGGGTACTTGGTGGTCCACTTAAAACGTTCCTCCTCAGCAGCTGGACATTGCACTATCTAAAACACTGAGTCTACTTTTATAGCTGGTGTCACTGGCACCTTGATGGCTCTAAAATGTTGTGGTTTTTCTGTTTTTGTAGGTAACTTATTAAGACATGTCAGAGGCTTTATTAAATTTGTACTTGAGCACATGATGCCTGTTGTGCTTTTTATCCAGCTGGGTGCCTGGTTGGCTCAAGACGGGGTGCTGGGCCCTGGATGCACAGACATCCCACGTGGCGGGAAGACACCTGGTAGGAGCGTTGGCCCCTTGTCCTGCCTGCCCCCAGTTGTACTGGCGGAAGTGACCTGTGCAGAGGAGCATCCTCTGGGGCCTGTTCCTCTGCCTCCTTCCCGAAGGCCACCATCACCCTAAACTGGGTGTGTGTCCTTGCAGTGACAGTAACTTACAAAAGCTGAAATGCTTGTTTAAAAAAAGTCCAGACACCTCAGGTGCAGGCAGGCTGAGATTTGGCAGCCACTCCCGGGAGCTGCCCAGCCAGGCCCACGCTCACTGCCCTCCCCTGCGCTGCCCACGCTCAGCCCAAGGAGCCTGTTCTAAGCTGTGGCTTTCCTGACTCTGGGTGGCTCCTCCCCTCACCCCACTCTGGATCCCAGCAGCTCTGGATCCCAGCGAGTTCTTTCTGCCCTCCCTGGCCGGGGAGCACCTCAGGACTGAACACCCGGGCAGGGCCTCGAGAGGCAGGCAGGAAGGCAGGCGCCGCCCTCCCCAAGGAGTGTTCTCCCACAGAACATCAGCACCTGGTGGGAAGCGGCTGCAGAGCCCCGGACACGGCAGCAGCTTTCAGTCGAAAGCCCACCTCTGTTCTGAGATATTGGGGCTTCCCTTGCAAGCCATCCCTGCAAAGAGGAAGTTCGTCTTCCTAACTGGAGAAAATGAGTGGGGTTTTGTCTCAATATGCTGACGGGACCGTGGTGCCTCCCAGCAGCCAGCAGCCAGGCAGAACACAGTTTGAGAACCGCTGGCCCCGCTGTGGCCTGAGGTGGACGTGTAGGCGAGCAGGTGGGCACTCTGGGAGCTTGGTTAATGCATAAATCCAGGGCACCCTTAGGTCTCAGGATTACTTCCTGGAACTTCTTAAAACTTCTTAAATTCACCTTAAAACTTAAATCACTCTTCAAACTCCAGAATGACTGAGAGACTCTAGAAAATGGTTCATTCCGTGCACTGGGCCTGGAGTCAGAGAGGTGCAGGCCCCCTCCACACTCCTGGTCCCACGACCTGCAAGCCCAGCTCAGTGCTGTTTCCTTATGTCTTGGGCCTGATCAGGAGCGCTGGAGTTTGATCAGATAAATGTAAAACTGCCCAACTCAGTTCCTGGGCCAGACGAGCGTCTCCAGGACAGTCTTCCTGAACCTTCTCCCTTCAGGAGGCCTGGGCTGCCGTGCCCCTGTCTAATCAGGCTCTGACCTTGCCTCCAGGGCAGCTCTCATGGCTACCCCCAGTCACAGCAGAGCAGTGGAGAAAGTCCTCTGTGATGTCGCCTTGGGATTCATGAGGACGGAGGGACGTCACACCCCTCCCTGCACTGCCCAGGGCATCATCTAAGTGGACACATAAGCAGGGGCGCTTCGGCCCAATGCAGGCTCGTGCGGTCCTGGGGCGCCTCACTGCTGCCCCCCACACCCTCGGGTTAGATTGACATAGAAGATGCTGAGCTGAGGCCCAGGCTGGACCCCCTGCTTCCCAGCCCTTGGAGCAGGGGTCAGAATGAAGTCGTTTCCACGTTGTCCTCCTCTGAGCTGACATTTGTTAAGACGTGTGCGTAACAGCACGCTCTGGCTCCAGAGCACCCGCTGAGGGTTCAGGTGTGCAGGCCTCGGAGCAGGGCATCTGGAGCACCCGCAGCTGGCTCCTGGGCAGGCCCTGCTCCTTGCGCTGCCCTTTCCTCTCCCGTGAGCAGGCCCAGGGGCAGCCACCATGCGGCAATGCTGTGACAGCAGGAAAGGGCCCGAGAAGTCCCGGCTGTGCTATTGGTAGGCCGCCAGTGATCATAGCTGCCAATACTGTCACCAGTACTGTCATCACAGGGGCCAAATAGACATCCTCTCTGCTTTGTTTTTCACATGCCTTGGTGGGACAGCAGGACGTCCTGGGGAGCTTCTGCCGAGCTACACTCAACCCCAGGTTTGTGGGTCCCCTGTGCCTTAGCCCTGCTGTGTCCTGAGCTCCCAGCACCTCTCCTTCATGCTTCTCCAAGCCCCTGGCAGTCAGTGGTCCTGGGGCCCTCGGGAGGGGAGCAGGGTCCTGGGGCAGTTGACAGACCTCCCACCAAGGCAGCAGGACAGTCCCCCAGTGACCACGCCAGAAACCCCGTGCTCCAGGGCAGCGGTGGAGGAGGCAGAGGCTTGAGCCCCACTGCTGAGAGTTCTGCTCCGGATCCTCAAATGTCCCTGTCCCAGATCTGTGAGCAGGGCCGCAGCAGGCCGCCTTCTCTGAGGGCCTCTTTCTAAGGCTGGTGCTTTCTGGGTGAGGAAGTGGACACGGAAGAAAGGAAGACACTCGTCTGGGTGGCAGGTGATCTGAAAACCTCCATGTGCTGGAAATGGGTGCCTTGGCCTCCAGGCCTCGGGTGTGTGAAGGAGGCTGTTCTGAGGCAGCCGCTCCGCAGCACCCCGGCCAGCCTGTCAGGAGGTCAGCGTCACCAGAGCTCGTGCAGTGCCAGGAGCAGGACCCCCCAGGCTGGATGGCAGAGGGGAGAAGGCACTGGGGTCGCTCTCGGAAGCCAGTAAGGAAGCGTGGGTGGGCGGAGCCTGAGGGCCACCAGGGGCAAGGTGGTCGCTCCTCTCTGGCCACAAGAGCCCTTCCTGCTTCTCTCTGGTTCTCTGTCCCTGACGATCTCTCCAAGGCCACCATCTTTGCAACTCAAGCCTCACGACCAAAAAGGGACCTCACTCACTGCCTCCCCGTGACCAGAGGTCCTGGAGGAAGTGTGGGGCAGCCAGTGACTCTGCCCCCAGAGGCCCGTCTGCTGGGAGCTTGGCGTCCTGGGGTTGTGTCACACTGATGCAGAACGTGGCCTGCCCAGGCTCATGGGACAGTCCTCCTCTTCCCAGTACGGCCAAGCCCCCAGTCCCCCTCTCTGGGGTGTTTGGGGCAGTGTTGCTCGAACACCCAAGGGCACCCGAGTCACAGGGCGACCCCGGCTCCCTGGGACCCACATGCGACAGGCTCGGTGCTGCTGCACACAGCCACACTTGGAGAACCAAGGGTGGCCCGGCGTTCTGGCCGGTTATTTGGGAACCTGGGCTAAACCCTGAATGTGGCATCGTAAACTGGCTCAGTTCAACTGAGTGACCCTGGGACAGTTTCTAACTCCCAGAGCCTTATTTCCTCAGTACTTAGTAACAGCACCTGTCCGCTACTGCACAGCATGGGGTAGTGGTGGAGATGTCCCTGTGGACTCAGCCAGGCTCCTCATCTGAGGAGAGGTGAACAAGGGTCTCTACTGGCCGGTGCACAGCACACATCTGTCATCCTGGTGACTCGGGAGGCTGAGGCCAGAGGATGGCAAGTTTTCATCCCTCAGTCTGAGTTCACTGCCTTGAGGAAGGGTCTGTGCTGGGCGTTGGGGAACCCGGGGTGCCCTCTCCAAGCTGGACTTTAGAAGTCAATGGAAACAGGCAGAGAGCCGGACTCTCTGGAGAGAGCGGTCCCCCTGGACAGGCAGGAGAGTCTAGAGTTGGGGCAGGAAGACACGCGGTGACGCTTTCCTGCTGGGATTACAGGCGTGAGCCTCCACACCTGAGCATCAGCCTCACCATCCTGGCCCAATAAATGCTGCCCCATGGCCGCCCTTGACCTGTCCTGTCCACCCAACACCCGGTGTGGGGCACTCAAGGGCTTGGCGTGCCGCCTGCTGATGGCTGTGTCACGTCACAGATGGTGCCAGATGGGCTGGGCAGCTGGCAGGAGTTCTAGCCAGGAGCCAGCCCAGAGAGCCCAGGCTCGCCTTCAGTCATCCAAAAAATGAACATGGAGGCCTCCCACTCCAGGCCGTGCTGGCTGCCAGGGCCGCGAACACCGCGGGCACCAGGGATGGCATCTGTCGTCGGGGATCCCAGAGGCAGTGAATGGCGAAGCCTGGGTCCAAACCCCGGTCTGCTCCACTGAGACCCCTCACCTGGTGTCTGCTGCGTGCACACAGAGGTGACAGGCCTAAGCAAGGGCCAGCTGGGGCAGAGCCCGGGCTGCTCTCTCCCTTGTCTGGAGCCCACGGATCTGCAGCGCACCCCCGACCCGCCGGCCCTTGGGAGGGCTGCTGGCGACCCGCATTAGCGCCCCTGGTTCCCACAGGATCTCAAAGGACTTGCCAAGGGCCCCAGAGCTCTGGTCTCCCGTGTCCTGTGAAACCAGGAGAGGTGGCAGAGGAGCGGTGGTCCCCAGTTACTCAGCTGAAAGGCCGGGTTGGACTTGGGATGTGCCTGAGCACAGGGCCCCCCTTCCCTGCTGCACCCCGCCGCCCACCCTGTAAAGCTCAGCGGATGCCGGGAGGGACAGGGACCCAGGAGGGACGCGGTCGGAGTCCACTGCAGACTCCGACTCTCTGACTTCCCTGGTGCACATGGGAACGTGTTCGTTGAAGGGGACACCACAGGGGTCTCCTCTACGAACGCCTTGTCCCTCGGCCCCCAGGCACCGTATCAGTGACAGTGCATGTGCCACTGCTCAGTGGCCTGAGTCCCTGGCCTTCCCTCGTGGTTGCTAGAACAGTGGTCTCTGGTGAACGGGCTGGGTGGCCTGTCCCGGAAGCTCACCCCATGCGCCAGGAGGGGCTCAAACTATTAAGCTGGATGTTTGGACACTTGCACCCCAAACCTCCACGAGGCCCTCTGTTCAGATGGGGCCCGGCTGCCAGCAGCTGAGCCCCTCAGGGAAGAAATGTGTGGGCAGAGGGGCGCCAGGGGCCCTGGGGAGCAGAGACAGCTGGGCTCAGGACAACCAGGGGCCTGTTCTCCCTCAGCGCACCAGGAGTCTTCAGAGAGAATCCAGGAAGAAAGGAGCCGAGGCTGGGAACTGAGGTCATTCTTTTTATTTTTATTTTTTCGGATGTTGATGAATCTTTATTTTACTCGTTGATTTATACGTGGTGCTGAGAATCGAACCCAGGGCCTCACACAGGCGAGGCAAGCGCTCTGCCCTGAGCCCTGGTGCCATTCTTTCACATTCATTCTGTAAATACTGTTGGGCACCTGCCCTAGGGTTAGCCCTGCTCCCTGACACCGTCCAACCCAGAGCCTTTCTGAACCCTCCCAAGTCACCCACATGTATCAAAATCCTCAAGTCCTTTCTTACAGCCTCTTCCTAACGCCCCACAGTTCCCCTTGACGTGTGTGTTTTCTGGAAAAGATACTATGACTCTTCACCTACCAGGTTTTTCTTTTCTTTTTATATATATATATATTTATTTTATTTTATTTTAATTATTTTGGTACTGGGGATTGAACTCAAGAGCTCCACCCCAGAGCCCCATCCCCAGCCCTTTTTTATATTTTGTTTAGAGACAGGGTCTCACTGAGTTGCTTAGGGCCTCGCTTTTGCTGAGGCTGGCTTTGAACTCACGATCCTCCTGCCTCAGCCTCCCAAGTTTCTGGGATTACAGGCGTGCGCCACTGCACCCATCCAGGGTTTCGTGGTCTTTGACTGGAGGGCATTATAAACTGTAAACCCAAAAATGTCCCCCTGGAAAAAAGTCCCCCAAAATGCTGCCACCTCAAGGGAAGGGAGTTGGAAGTGGCTCCTCATACAGCGGGGGCAGCACCCTAGGGACAGTGTCAAAGCAGCCAGAGGGAGGCAGCTTCTGGAATGGCCGCCCAGGGAGGAGACTGAGAGGGCAGAGGCTGGACGGAGGTTGGGTGGGGCGGGGGACAGCACGCCATGTCCCCCTGGCTCGAATCTTGGATTTGCATGCCTTCCTGTAGAGGGTGACTCAGATATTGAGTTATGATGGTGAGCTCATCAGCTGCCTCATTAATTAGTCAGATTTATAAGTGTTTGGCTCTCAGAGATCTAGGGCCCTGATGTGGCACCCCAGACCGCTGAGAAATTGCTCTGTTGCTAGTTGGCGCTCTTGGGGAGCCTCGGGCTGGGAGGGCCATTCTTAGGGGTGGACTTGGAGGGCAGTCTGGAGTACCCCGCGTCTCACTCGGGAGTCTCTCCTCCCCCAAAATCAGTAGGGCTTTGCCCCAGGAATGCCGAAATGTGGAGAGCTCGCCACTTACTCCAGTTCCTCCCTCTGAGGCCGCGGCAGGCGCTACCACTGGGTCACCAGCCTCCCTCCTGTGACATCAGGCCCGGCCTGGGGCTTTTTCAGTGGGAATCGGTGTCTCTCTCCTTCCTGGGATAAGCCCTTCCCTGCTCCCAGCAGAACAGAAGAGACAGGAGGCTGGGGGAGGGGTTAAATCTGTTGTTTTTTTTTCTTTTTACTTCTACATGACGGTAGGATGCATTTTGACATACCATATGTACCTAGAGTCTAACTTCCCGTTCTTGTGGTTGCACAGGATGTGGAGTTTCCCAGGTCGTGTGTTCATATATGAACATGGAAAGTTATGTTTGATTCATTCTATTGTCTTTCCCATGCCCATCTCCCCTCCTTTCCCCCCATCCCCCTCTGTCCCAATCCTGTGAACCTCCGATCTTCCCTCCCCTCCTCACCTATTGTGAGTCAGCATCCACATGTCAGAGAGAACATTCGGCCTTTGGTTTTTTGGACTTGGGTTGTTTCACTTAGCATGATAGTCTTCCGTTCCATTCATTTGCCAGAAAATGCCATAATTCCATTCTTCTTTATGGCTGAGTAATATTCCACTGTGTATAAATACCATGTTTTCTTCATCTCTTCATCGGTTGAAGGGCACCTAGGTTGGTTCCATTGCTTAAATATTGTGAACTGAGCTGCTATGAACGTTGATGTGGCCGTGTCACTTTAGTATGCTGATTTTAAGTCCTTTGGGTACATGCCAAGGAGTGGAATAACTGGGTCAAAGGAAGCTGGATTTTGATAGAGAAGCCCGGATGGAGTGCTGGTTCTGCCACATGCTGATCGCACCGCCCACAGAGGGGGGAGGGCGGGGCGGGCACTGCGCAGTTTGCTGAGAAGCTGGTGTGACCGCTCCCTGGGGCTCCTCCAGGGTCATTTTCCTTCCCTCCTCTGTGGCCCTAGGGTGGAGGCCAGGTGGCCAGCTGTCTCCCTTGCAGTGGGCACAGAGCTGCTCTCCAGCCTTCCAACTTTGGACAGTCCCCTGGCTCTGGCTCCTGGAGGGTCCCCCGTCCACTGGGCAGAGGTGGGGAGCCTGGGGGACTCTATCTTCCAGAGGCTCCTCTTATGTCTCCAGTCATCCCAGGGAGGACGATGAAGGACTTGCCTGTGTAATAAACACTTACTTGTGTTTATCACACAGGTAAGTCCTTCTCAAATCTAACCCAATTTCATAGTAGAAAACTTAAAAACTTCAGAAAAACTGAAACAGGCTAAAATTCCCCGCAGTCACATCCCTTAGAGGTGAGTGTCGTTAACATCTGGAAAGGACCCTGGAGATCTTTCTGTGTTTCTCTATTTCTCTCCCAGGATCTGGATGATGCTTAGATCATTTGTCACCGTTCTTCTGCACTTTAGGGCTGGGGCCACTCTCCCATAGCGTCACCTGCCGGCACCACCGTCTCCAGTGGCTGCTGATGTTTTGTCCTTATTCAGGGCTTTCCTTCATGAATTCTCCTGCACATTTCTGGGTCTTTCGTTCACGTTGCCAAATCGCCCTCCTGGGCTCGGTGCCCATCTCGGTCCCCCTCAACCAGCCGCAAGGGCCCGCGATTCTGTGTCCCCGGAGTCGCCCGGTGGAGAGCCGCAGGCTCAGACCTCTCTCCAGCTGCTGGGGTCCTGCATCTGGACCCGAGGCCATGGAAATCAAGTGCCCTCTCCCCCTCCCCAACTCTGAAAGTCAGGGGCCCGGCTGGGGCGGGGTCCCCAAGCCACCTGGACGGGTCACCCGCAGCCCCGCCCTCGTGCCTCCCACGGCCCGGCAGGCTGTCGCTCCTGCAGGCCCCGTGGTGGGACACCAGCTCTGAGTTATGGTGACACTCATTCCCCCGTACAGCTCCCACGGAGTTGACAGATGTCCCACGTCTGAGGCAGTCATGCGGCAAGAGGCTTTGGGGCCAATCCTTCCCGTTTCGACA
The DNA here is from genome assembly GCF_048772815.1 of Callospermophilus lateralis. Lineage (NCBI taxonomy): Eukaryota > Metazoa > Chordata > Mammalia > Rodentia > Sciuridae > Callospermophilus > Callospermophilus lateralis. The sequence continues at coordinate 145,293,054 of NC_135305.1, read as the reverse complement.
GTGGGTAACGGAGGCGAAGCCATAAATTTTATAAACAAGAATAAACGACCCTTAGCAACATATGTCTGCTCGACCCTTCCAAGGTGATCGTAAATACAGGCACCTGCCAGCCGGGGAGGGACGTGGGCAGTGCAGATGGCCAGCGATGGTGGCCCACGACCGGGCCTTGGGAGCAGCCCCTGGGAGCTGTTTGGTGGGCTGGTCGGGGACAGGTCACCTTGTGCCCCAGCGTCCTGAACCAGCCGGTGTCTTTGTGCTGTGTATTCAGGCAGCTCCCAGGGTGCCCTCACCCCTCGCCCCCAGGAACTGGCACTTGCTTCTCATCTCTCCACCCGGGCCCTCCTGGCACTGGGGGTCTCTCCTGGTCCCCAAGATTGGCCTCTTTCTTGCTGTGTGGCAACAGCCAAAGTGCCATGTCTCTGTGCCTCAGATTCTGAATTTGGGACACAACGATGCTGATGTCCACTTGAGGGGGCTGTCGTGGGGAGGACGTGCCGGGGGGTGGCCGTCAGGGTTTGCTGTGGTCAGGGGGTTAAAAGCTCTGTGTCAGAAGAGTTCCAAAACTGCCACTGGCCTACGATGACATCGTCACAACCATCGTCATCACCAGTGGACATGTGGCTTTGGGAAAGCCTCAGTTTCCCTGCCCCTCAAAGGAAGGATAATTGTACATGGCCGTGCAGAGCTCCGAGGAATAAGACACATAACCAGCTCTGCCAGGGGCGGCCGCGTGACCCTGTGGTCCCAACTGCTCGGGAGGCTGAGGTGGGAGGATCGATGGAGCCCAAGGGTTGATGGCCAGCCTGGGCAGCATAGCAAGGCCACAACTTAAAAAATGAAGGAGAGGAAGGGGAGAGGAAGAAAGGGAGGAGAGGGAGAGGAGGAGGAGGAGGAGGGGGAGGAGGGGGAGGGGAGGAGGAGGAGGAGGGAGAGGAAGAGGAGGAGGGGGAGGGGGAGGAGGAGGGAGAGGAGGAGGAGGAGGGAGAGGAGAAGGAAAAGGAGGAGGGAGAGGAAGAGGAGGAGGGGGAGAGGAAGAGGAGGAGGGGGAGGAAGAGGAGGAGGGGGAGGAGGGAGAGGAGGAGGAGGGGAGGAGGAGGAGGAGGGAGAGGAAGAGGAGGAGGGGGAGGGGGAGGAGGAGGGAGAGGAGAAGGAAAAGGAGGAGGGAGAGGAAGAGGAGGAGGAGGGAGAGGAGGGGGGTCTGGAATGAGCTGCAGTGGGTGAATGAACGTGGTGTCTGAAAGTGCCCGGCGCTGACTCAAAGGCGGGCTGTCCTCGAGAAGGCCACTGAGGAAATCCAACCAACCACAGCGTGTGGCGTCCTAGGTCAGATACTTGGACATAATCAGGGCTCAATCTGAGGTTATTACTGATATTTACCTATCAAGTTCCTCTCTTCAGGCCTCAGTTTCTCCGTCCACTAAATGGGGGCAGTGTTGCTCAGAAAAGTGTAAGACACAACTCAACGCCAATAGCTTTCTAATTTTTTTGAGCTGCTACCTTGTGCCAGACCCATGGACTTATTCCCTGAACTTTTGGAGGTGGACATTTTTTTAAAATTTTTTTTTAGTTGTCAATGGGCCTTTATTTTATTTATTTATTGGTGGTGCTGAGAATCAAACCCAGGGCTAGGCAACATGCTAGGCAAGCACTCTGCCACTGAGCCCCAAACCCAGCCCTGGAAGTTGACATCATCATTCCCGAGTGTAGAAGATGGAGAGTGAGGCTCAGGGTGGCCAACGAGTTGCTCCAGGTGACCCATGGAAGGGCCAAGTGGAATCTGGATTTGAAGAATAATAGTAAGAGCACTGTAACCATCAGTGCTAATGTTTGCCAGGGAGCTGCTAAGCCCTGGTAAATACTACCTCATTAAACTCTCGCAGTGACCCCTGGGTGGACCGTGGATGCCATCATTCTTGTTCTACAGGTGGAGAGGCAAGTGAGGAGACGGAGGGCCTGGCCCAGAATCATGGAACTAGGACGAGGCCAAGCGGGTCGCTTGCTGTCCCCACAGTTCTGCAACCATCAGAGGTCTCTCCCTGCCGGGCCCAAGTGCTCCTCTTCTCACCCTTCAGGGCTGGGCTCCGTCAGCCCCTCCGGGAGGCGGCTGAAGAAGGCGGCCCGTGAATCTCCACCGAGTTCCTGAAGAGGGTGCCGCGGGCTGTTTCACTGTTTGTTTTGGAGACAGGGTCTTGCTGTGTTGTCCAGGTTGGGGTCAAATCCTGGGGTCAAGAGATTCTCCTGCCTCAGCTTCCCAAGCAGCCAGGACTACAGGCAAGTGCCACCATGCTCCGATGGCCTGGGTTACTTTACCTGGGGACTCCAGGAATGGGTATGAAAATGTACGAGCAAGTGTGTGCTTCTATCTAGGGACAGTGTGAGGGTGTTTTGTTGGAATTCAAAAGGTGACAAACAGCCAGGCCGGATGGTGCACACCTGTCATCCCAGTAGCCCAGGAGGCTGAGGCAGGAGGACTGTGAGTTCAAGGCCAGCCTCAGCAACAGTGAGGCGCTAAGCAACTCAGTGAGACCCTGTTTCTAAATAAAATACAAAATAGGGCTGGGGATGGGGCTCAGTGGTCGAGTGCCCCTGAGTTCAATCCCTGGTAGTCCCCCATCCAAAAAAAGGTGACACATGAATGACAACTTTGGAAGCTCTGATTCTGAGGAGCGGATGGAACACAAGGGACATCCCCTGCATTCCTGGGTCCCCAGCCTGCCCATCCCTTGCTCTGCTTGGCCTGAAGCACCATCTTCCGCGAGGGGCTGTCAGAGAAGAAAAGCAACAGATCAAAGGACAGGCAGCGACACTCCCGCCAGACTCGCTTCCTTCGCTGATCAAGACAGGACAGCGAGGGCCCCTATTGCCAGTGAGATGCTCAGGCCCCCGTCGTGGGGGAGGGACGAGCCACAAATCCTTCCAGGCCCAGATTTATGTAGCGTTCCTGTGGAATTTATTATACAAGGAATTTTATTCAATTAAACTTGAAATGCGTCTGGATCCTTAAAGGTTCAGTAGTGATCGCTGGGACAGAGCGATCATAAAACTGAGGGGCTGTCGGAGATGTCGGGGAGGAGGCGAGGGTGACATTGCAGCTGACGAGGGATTCGGACGTTTGTCATTGGGATGTGTTACAAGTTGGGGCTGTGGAAATTACTCAGTGAAGAGCGCGCATTAACAATGGCCATGAAATATCAGTTAAGGGAAACCAGGCTGAGCGATGGGACAGCAGGATCTATTAGCACCTGGCACTGCTCACCGCAGCCCAGGGCGTGATGAAGGGGACTGTCAAGGGGCGGCGGGCGGGAGCAAGGCGCGGGGCTGGGCGGCTCGACACCACGTCCAAGGCTGGCTCTCGGAGCCTGTCCCCCACCTGCCAAACAGAGCCCCTAGGTTGCCTCCCTGTGTGTGTGGGGGGGCAGTGAGGCTCAGAGGAGACCGCGGGGGTGGGGCACTCGCTGTAGGCTCAGCACGTGGCAGACCCTCCGCCAGGTTGGCTGGCGTCCTTGTCACGGGTTCCTCTCCAGAATGATACCAGGTTCCAGGGAGCTTGGCTGGACGTGGCAGGGTGGGCGAGGCACTTTCTGGGGTGCACACTATGGGAGCAGCAAGACACTTGGTGATCAAGGTGAGTTTTCATGCAATTTATTTATATAATCAGGGCTGGGGCTGCAGCTCAGTGTATCGGGGGTTGAACCCAGAGGTGCTGTACCACTGAGCTGCAGCCCCAGCCCTGATTATTTCTTACTTTGAGACAGGGTCTCGCTAAGTTGCCAAGGCTGGCCTTGAACTTGCCTTTCTCCCTCGGCTTCCCGAGTTTCGGGGACTATGTGTGTGCCACCCTTGCTGCCCATCCCTTGCTCTTCCTCCTCCCCACCCTCCTGATTATTTTTGCCAGTGAGGCAGGTGCACTGGGCTCCACCGGGTCCCTCTGTGGCTGACGGGGCGCCCCTCTGGAGCCTTGGGCAGAGAGTGAGGTCCAGATTTCAAAATACGGAAAACCCCCCGTCTGACTTTACTCTGGCGCTGGAGGGTGAAGGCAAGCTTGACCACTGAACCACATCCTCAGTCCTTCTTTATTTAAAGACAGGGTCTCACTAAATTGCCTAGGACCTTGCTAAATTGCTGAGGCTGGCTTTGAGATCCTCCTGCCTCAGCCTCCTGAGACACTGGGATGACAGGCGTGCCCCACCATGCCCAGTGGGTACTGCCATTCTAAATAAAAGAAGCTGCTATGTCACAACCCCCTGCTACCCTGTGAGGTGGCGGTCAGCTAAGGTCGCTGATTGTGTGCTAACACGTTGGGAAACCCGGGCTAGATGTGTCTTGACTATGAAACTTTTACTAACTTTTCCCACTTGATTTGAAATCTGGGAGGCTATTTTGATGAGTGTACTCAGTGGGACACATTTTTCCTTCTGCGGGGCTCCTCCATGGCTTTGGAAGGTCCGCCCAAGCCAGCCTGCTGCTCCCCCTGGGCTGGGGACACAGACTGAACTGCCCGCGTGTTCCTGGCTGGTCTCCCAGGGAAAGGTCTGCTGATGGAAGGGAAGATGGGGCCAGAGGCAGGGGCCTGGGAACCTGAGGTAAGATCCCCCTGCGAGGTGTCTGGCAAATTTCCTCTTTCCAGGTCATTATTCCAGAACGTCCTAGGCCCTGGGCACTCCTTGGTCCTTCACCCTGGCCAGCAGCATGGGTTGTTGCTTCATCAGGTACAGCGTGCCCCTTCCTGGTGGATCTGGCGCTGTGGGCAGCGCTGCGATGGCCGCAGGCTCTCGGACCCCTGCTCCCTGTCTGGGCATGGAGGTGGCACAGCAGTTGGGGGCGCTTCCAGCTTCAGTCTTGTTGGCACAGGCCGGCACCCACCTCTGCACTTCCCATTCTAACCAGGGGGTGGGGTGGCACTGGATGTGGCCGCCTCCTAGAGGGAGTGTTTCTTGCTCCTGGACACCTGGACCTCACTCTCTGCCCAAGGCTCCAGAGGGGCACCCCGTCAGCCACAGAGGGACCCAGCGGCGCCCAATGCACCTGCATTGCTGGCAGAGTGAGCAGAGGGTGGGGGAGGTGGACGCGTGCCCGCGGCTGGCAGCGGTGTTGCCACTTGCTGGAGTGACCAGCCGTCCGGGCCTCAGCAGGAGCTTGAGGAAGGACGGGTTGTGGGACCAGCTCACCAGGCATCTCAGCCCGGCCACTCCTGCCCTTCTGGAAGTCACTTCCTGCGATGAGCAGCGTGACATCCTCAGGTTCTCACGGCTGCCTCTCCCCCTCATAAATATCCCTCTTCCCAAGGACACAGCTGGCACTGGCGTGTCATCTCATAGCAGGAGGGGAGCGGTGACACACGCGATGACACCCGGCCTGGCACGGATCTCAGAGCGCAGAGCAGGCCTCGCAGTCTCCCTGGCCTCGGGCTGGCCCGGCCTGAAGGTCTCATTTCCTTAAGCTGAACGGTGCCACCTCGCCCTTGGCACTCGGCCCCTGGCAGGAAGGGGCGTCTCTATGTGATGCGGCATCGCTCCCCCAGGGCCTCCTCCCCACCACGGAGGGTCTCTGAGCTGCACCCCACGCTCAGTTCACGGGGGGCGGCGTTTCTGAAGCCACACCTGTCAATTTGCAGCTGTCCTTCCCCCACACGGTGGCAGTGATGGTTGGCTCAGAGGTGAACTAAACTTCCAAATCCAGCCTGCTGTCCCCTTTATAAATGTGACATTTAAAGCCCCGTTGGCGCAGGTAAATCATGATCACACTTCCAAGGGCCTCTGGTGCCACTGCAGATCCTTGAGCAACCGCAGCTGGAGCGGGAGGCTGGCCCGGCAGCGCTCGCTGTCCCCGCTCCCTGTCCCTCTCACACCCGCACACGCGTGGCTCAAGCCGCCCCACTTTTATTCTTTTTCCCACGTGGCCCCTCCTCTTTGCGGCTGTCCTTGACCTTTCTGAGACCCAGGACGCCCTGGGGACGCAGGGGCAGAAATCTCAGGGGCCGTGGTCATTCGAGGGAGGTGGCAGGGGCCGCAAGGCAAAGACCCGCGTGACGAGCTCCTCAGGAGGCAGGACACTGGAAAGCAAGCTGCCCCCCGCCATAGGGACCCCAGCCCCCGCTGTGGTACTTCAAGGAGCCTGGGTCTCAGTGCGATGGGCCGTTCTCCTGTATATCTTCTCCTGGTTCCCCTCCTTCATGGCTGCGTACCTGGCCACCGTGAAGAGGTAGTCGCTGAGTCTGCGGGGACAGAGGAGCAGAGAGGAAGAGAAACGGGGTCAGTGCCGATGGGCCTTCCTCTGCGGCCTACGAGGAGCCATGAAGCCCCGGGAGCACTGTGTGGGGACGGCATGTGCCCAGCCCTCTTGGGTCAGACGGGTGGCACCGAGGTCAGCTTCTGTGACAGCCAGGGGCCCAACTTTGGTACCAGGGTGGGGCAGTTCCTGCCAGACCTGCTGTTGACCTGCCCTGACCCCACGGGCGGGAACTCTGGACCACCCTTTGGGTTGGTTCGTGCACGTTGAGTAACCAGGACTGCTACTTCCCAAACTGGAGGGTGCCCGGATCACCCGGGGCCCGTGTGACATGCAGATCCCCATTCTGGAGGGGGATTCTGCAGGTGGAGTCCTGGTCAGCACTACCACACTTTGAGAAGGGAGGGTTCTTGACCTTGGCAGTAGGACATTCTGGACCATTCCTTGAGGTCAGGTGGCCCCAGGCATCGTAGGGTATCAGCAGCCTCAGTTCTACCCACTAGATGCTGGTAGCACCCCAACACCCAGCTGTGACAACCGAAGGTGTCTCCAGAACCATGATGTCCTGGGAAGCGCTGGCCTGGAGTGTTCCAGTGACCAGGGCACAGTCACTCTCTCTCCTTCCTTTGCCCCAGCAGTGGTGGCCTCCGGGCAGGGGCCTTTTGCAGGGAAACTGGTGGAGAGCATGCAGGACGGGACGCCATGCCTGCCGGAGGTGCTTCCTTGGGTCCATCCAGACCGTCCCCCTCAGCCGCTGCCACACCAAGCCCTCCCCCTCCCTGAGGTCAACACCACAGAACCTCCCTGACCATGCCCAGCCCCTGGGCCCGCCTGCCCACTCCTGGTGGCCCACTGCTGGCTCTTTGGGGACAGTAGGGGAAACTGCTCTGGGTACTGCCCCCTCCTGTAACTCCTGGAGGGCAGCGACGTGCTGTTTCTTGTTGGCTCCGTAGCATCTGCCTGGGGAGGAGCTGCCTGGCCACATGCCACTGCAGACCTTAGGGGCTCAGGGGGACGGGGCTGCAAAGGTGGGATGGAGCTGCCGGTCGGGGGTCTGCGCTTCCCAGGAGGAAGGAGCTGGTCAGGAGCCACCCGAGCCCAGGCCACGACCCAGTGAGAGGGGAGTCCACTGTCAGGAGCCACGCCTGCTATGCAGTCACTCACAGCACAGCTGGGACAGCTTCCGGGGTGCTGCCCCTGGGCTCTGGCCTCGCCCATGCTCATGCCGCCCAGCGAATCCAGTGGAGCAGGCTTCAGGCTGCTGAGGCAGAGGGAGTCCTCCTGGGTCACTGGGTCCTGCAGCAGGGCTCCCGAGCTTGGCCAGGCCTGCCTCTCTGCTGCCCTGAGTGTCTCTGGGAAGGGAGACTGGCTGGTCTCCCTGGGGGTCACTGTCAGATGCCTCGTGAGGACTCCCCTGACCACCCGGCCTCCAGGAGCTCCTTGCTTCCAGCCTGTCCCTCTGCTTATTGGTTTCCGCTATTTTTTACAGTGGTCTCTTCCAACCAGATCTCAGCCTCGCCAAGGACAGGGACAATGTCTGTCTCCTCCACAGCTGCTCCCCACACCTGGCACTGGGCCTGGCACGCAGCAGACACCCGCAAACATGAGCAGAGGGGTGGGCGAGGGAGCACGGCCCCTGCAGAGCTCCACAGACCCAAACCACCGAGGTGCTGTCCCACAAACGTGCCTAGAGTTCAGAGCAGAGACCTGCCCGCCACCTCGCGCAAGTACCTGTTTAAGAACTTGGCCACATTGGCATCCGTCTCTCCCATCTGGACGAGAGGCACCACGCTGAGAAGAGAAAACACAGTCACGCCACGCTGCAGGACCCAGCACACCCAGGGACCTGGAGCCTCTCCCAAACAGCTCTTCCCAGATGGCCCTGGTGGACTTCAGTCTGTACAAACTTCGCCAGCACCAGAGGTGGAAACTGTCCCTGTCCCTGGTGGGCTTAATAGGTCATCCAATCCCCTTTCCTCGGACACATCAGATAGGGCCTGGCCAAGGAGGGATGGAGCACAGAGCAGAGGTTGGTGGGATGGCTGCCCCGCATCCCAGTGCACTGGTTTTGGGGCGACAGGGTCCAGGTCTGGGCCCCTAACTGGGTAGGATGGAGTAGTCACCCCAGCCTTCCAAGGGGAAAGTTAACCCTTAATCCCCAAGGGGCTGCCAGTTTAAACTACGGCTTGGAGCAACTTCATGGGAAAGAAGAGACCCAGCCAACCAAGCTCCCGGTTCCCCACGATTCCGAGTTCCCAGGGTCCAGTCTGTGAGGACATTTCAGACAGTGGACTGCAATCTGCTAAGCACTGAGAAGGTGCAGGCCCTGCCAGGCCCCTCGTGCATATTGCTGCTGCTGCGGGACCCTTGCTGGGCGGCACTGTCCCCAGACCCAGTCTCGGGGTCCTTGCCCCCATCTAAGGTCACACAACTGGCTGATGGCAGGCAGGAAGTGGGTCCAGCCTGCCCCGGAAGGGCACCTCCCACTCAGCATGGAGGTTCTTTACCAGAAGTGTCCCAGCCACTGTCCGCTCCCTGCCCCCAGATGGTCTGCTGCTCATGGCTACAGCAGTGGCCGCCTGCCTCTGGGACCTGCCATCTGCTCAGCCCTCCCCTCGCTGGGCCTCTGGGCGGTTTCTGACTTCCTGCTGCTATGAGCTCTACTGATGTACATGACTTTGAACAAACGACATTTTTTGCTTTTTTATTTTTGTTCAATACTTATGAGGATTGAACCCAGGGGTGTTAAATCCCCAACCCCTTATTTATTTAACTTTTATTTTTAATTAATTTCTTCTGTGCTTGGGATTGAACTCAAGGAGACTTGAATGCTGAACTACATTCCCAGCCCTTTTAATTAACTAATTAACTTGGAGACAGGGTCCTCCTAAGTTGCCCAGGCTGGTGTGGAGCTAACGGTTCTCCTGCCTCAGCCTCCCGAGTCCCTGGGATGACAGGTATGTCCCACTGGGCCTAGCATATTTTTTGCTTTTGAAGCTAAAACTTTCTTTCTTTTTTTTTTAAATATTTATTTATTTATGTATCTTTATTTTTAGGTGGAAACATTAGTTTGTTTTTATGTGGTGCTGAGGTTCGAACCCCGTGTCTTGCGCATGCTAGGCGTGCACTCTACCACTGAGCCACCACTCCAGCCCCGAAGCTAAAACTTTCTGTTGCCCAGGATCCCTTTGCCTGTCTTGGACCAAGAGCCTTTCACGAAGGACAGAGCTTTTGTGGTGTGGGGCCATGGAGAGCTCAGGGTTTGGCTGGACAGACCTGGGCTGAACTACACCCTGCACATGATGTCACCTCTCTAAGCCCATCTCCTGGCTCCTATAAAGAGGGGCTGCCATGTATTTCAGGGCTCTAATGAGGAACCCATGAGATTATGAGCAGAGCGCCTGGCCCACAGGTGGCTTGTACCTGGGGGACCTGTCTTTCTGTTCTCCAGGTGGGTGGCAGCCGGGCTGAGGAGGGGTGTGATTGGGCACTTCGCAAGTCCTTGAAAAGGCTATTGGTGGCTTTCCATTCTGAGTGAGGGAAAGGCCCAGGCAGCTGGTGGCTGGGCTATGACCACTTCTACCCAGGGCCCCCGCAGCCAGGCAGCCCCCCACACCCCTCCTCTCTATGAGCTAAAGGAGTCCTTTATGCCACTCTTTCAAGTAGCCGGGACCCATCACTGGCTTCTTCTTGCTTCCAGGAGAAAGGCAGGCCCCCTGGCCAACGGGTAGTGAGCCCTTGGTGTCTCTGCCTCTGTCCCCCCTCCGAGGACGGGGCTCGGGGCTGGCCTGCCCTGGCCCGCTGACAAAGTCTCCAGGAGCAGAGCTGCCTCTGGACAGGACGCCACACCTGCCTCCCGCCTGCTGTGAGGGCCCCATCCCCGGGGCTCACATCTCAGCCAGGTGGGGGGCGCACGACACCTTACTCAGCTGGGGGGCTTACCGTCTCTCAGCTCGGCGGCACACGGCCCGACAGAAATGCAGAGCAGAGCTACTCTTGCCTCCCGACTGAAAGGAGAAAGTGGGTGTTGGCTGGGCGATATTTGGCCTGGGGGGCCCTACTGGGCACCCCTGGAGACCCACCTCCATCGGGCACAGGGCTGGGGAGGGGTCAGAGAGGACTGGAGGGGCCTGGGGCTGGAGGACAGCTTCTGTCGCTATTAAAGGCTACTGAGGGGGACGTGGAAAGGCCCGTCTTTTCTCAGTACCCCTGGTCCGCAGCGCCCCCCCACTGGGTGGAGGCCGCCCAACACCTACTGGCAGGATGAAGGCTGTGAGCGGGGGCAGCTGGCGGGAGTACTTGTCGATCCACTGCTCCAGCTCCAGAGTGGGCCCCGCCTCGAAGGCTGTGTGTCCTGAGGGTCGCGGAGCAGGAGGAACAGCTATGACGCCTGGGCCCTTGAAGCAACACCCCGAGTCCCTTCAGCCTGCCTGGCTTCAGACTGGAGCCACCCTCAGGGCCAACCTCCCTCCGGGGGCCACGGGGCTTCATGGCCGACTGGCGTGGCCCTGGGCTCCCAGGAGACCCCCGCCCGCCGGGCAGGTGGGAGAGTTACTTAAGTGAGCCTCCCTGGCCGAGGAGCGTGGGGTGGCCAGGGCGGAGCCGACGTCCTGCAGCACGCACTGGATCTGGGGAGAAGAGGAGAGTGAAGACGTACTCGTGAGGCTGGCCAGAAGTGACAGAGCCACACACAGGGGTGCCACCTGACCACAGAGTGTGGGACTGTCGGGCTCTCAATGAGGTGACACTTAAGGCCAAACCGTCAGAACCTGCACGTGGCCCCATGGTGGGCCGCTAGCCCTGTGGAGGGGACCTGTGAGGCTGTTTCAGAGTCTGCGGGAGGACAAGGCCCGGTGTCCAGCGGTGAGCAGGGAGTGCCCCCGTGGAGGTCAAGAGGAACCTTCTGGCTCTGTCCTTGGCTCCCGTGCGCCTGTGCCCTTGTGAGAGCTGCTGCTCCTCTCTGGCTGACCGCTCTGGTTTCCTGACTGGTTGGACTGAGACGCCATCGGGACCCTACAGCCCAATGTATACAGGATGCTGCGGAGACAGTCAGCTAGGGCACGCGGGGCCTCTGGAGCAGGAGGCCTATCTGCTCCCCGGAGCCCATGCCTGGGCTGTCTACCCTCAGGGGACATGTAGATGGAAACCTTGGGTACACCTGGAGGTGCTGTCCCCATCTCTGTGTTTGACATTCACTCTGGGAGTCAGAGACCCCAACTCTCCTTTTCAAGGTACTGGGGATTAAACTCAGGGGTTCTGTATTACTGAGTTGGACCCCAACCCTGTCCCCCTACCAATTTATTTTGATATAGGGTCTCACTAAGTTGCTTAGGCTGGCCTCAAATTTGTGATCCTCCTACCTTAGCCTCCAGGCTATCTGGGTCACAGTCATGTGCCACCCCACCCGCCCCGCTCCTTCTTAAGGAACATTCAGAAATGCTAGTGAGCAGGCCCAGCTGGGCTCACTGCTGCAGGGTGCCCCCGAGCTGTGGCACTTCACTGTGGGTTTCTCAGCCTGGGGGTTACTGCCTTTTGGGACTGGGTCACCCTTTGTGGAGGGGACAGACCGGTGTACTGTAGGATACTGACCCCAGACGTGGCATCACAAATGCCTCTGAGCACTGCCAAATGCCCCCGGGCAGAGCTGCAGCTGGAGAGGCTGCTGCACTTTGTCCTCTGACCTGCCCGAGGAGGAGGGTCATCCCCACATGTCCCCTTTTCACAGATGGGGAAACCGAGGCATGCAGACAGGAGTGACCGGCTCCAGAGGCACGAAACGGGAGCAGGAGCAGGGGAGGAACTCAGGCGGGCTGCCCCGACCTGGGGCAAGAGGACGGCACTTACTTTCTGAAGCTCTTCGGCAAACGTGTGGCCCTTTTCTTCAATTAATTCCATAGCAAACCTGTGAGGAAACAAACAAAAAGGATGTGCTCTAGAGCAGGGCTGCGCCAACACGTCCCCAGGTGGAGGCCATCCACTGGTTCAGCCGCAGCCCGAGGGCCATTTCTCCTGCTGACACCACAAGCCGTTGCCTCTTCTCACACTGTTTTCCCAGTGATTCCCTTTTGAGCACCTGCCCTGGCAGAGTCCTGGGGATTTGGTGAGGAACAGAAGGTGACACAGGCCTGTCCAGCAGTGGGGGGACTTTAGTTCTACCAAATGGGAAGCTGCAGACCGAGGTCAGTGCGGAGGGAGATGAGGGAGCCTCAGCTGGCCTCAGCCAGGGCGCAGGAGGGCTTCCAGGGCAGCTGGAGGGGGGCTCTGGGGGCTGAGGGAGATGGGATGGGGGGAGGAAACTGCCCAGTTGCTGGTCAAGATGCTGCCCCTGGCCTCCTCTGCACCCCGCTGTCTCTTATACCCCTCAGGGTCCTGGAGGGGACCGGGGTGCACTAGAAGGAGGAGAGGCGGGAAGGCAGGGGACTCAGAGGCGTGAGCAGATATGGGGACTGGTGATCATGCCAGAGATAGCAGGAGGGGGAGCCTGAAGGGACAGGGGACGGGGAGGGGCCCACCCTGCAGAATGCTGGATTCCAGGCAGCCAGTGAGGCAGGAGCCCAGGGCCACCAGGCGCCACCCTGCTAGAGCGCAGGCTCCTGCGTGTCCTCAGACCTCTGCACCCCCTCTCCAGCCTCCTGCTGCCCCCTCCCACGGGCTGGACCCCAGAAATCCAGGAAACCAGAGAGCTGGTCACCAGTGAAAAGGCCCGCTGCCCAGGTACAGAAAGGAAAGAGGAGGTGGACAATGTTACAAAAGGAGAACAAAAATGACCCGCGCCTGCCCAGCCATCGCCAATCAGCATGGAATGAGCACAGATTTCGGCCGGGCACTGCCAGTGTGAGGAGATGTCTGCCAGCAAGGGCTCCTCCGGTGCTGGTCCCCTGCCGGGTGCCACCGCAGGCAGCGCCCCGTTGGCATCTGTGGCCTCCTGGAGGCAGGGCTAAGGCTGTTTGCAGTGTCTGACACACGGAGGTGCCCCGTCAATACCTGACAAAGGACCCCAGACCTTGTCAGGGTTCTAGACTGACCTCTTGCCCCACATCGGTTGGAAGATGCTGCTCACTGATTGGCTAATTTTTTTTTTTTTTAACATACCAGGGATTGAACCCAGGGGCACTCGACCACTGAGCCACACCCCCAGCCCTATTTTGTATTTTATTTAGAGACAGGGTCTCACTGAGCTGCTTAGGGCCTTGCTAAGTTGCTGAGGCTGGCTTTGAACTCACAGTCCTCCTGCCTCAGCCTCCAGAGCCCCTGGGATGACAGGCATGTGCCACTGTACCCAGGTCATTTGTAATTCTGAATGGCCAATGTTAGCACCCACCCTGTCTCCCCAGCCCCACAGACAGGGTTTTGCCTTCTCTGCCTTGCTGGAAGACTATCACCCCTGACGTTATCTACCTTGAAAATCTCACCTCGTCTGCACATCGCTGAGAAACGGTAGCCATGAACACATAAGTTATCATGATAATGATAATAGTTAAGCTGGGCACTGTCCTAGGGAGGAACCATGGAATTATCTCACTTAACCGCATAAGTACACAGTGAGATGGATACGATCCCTACGACCATTTGACAGAGCAGTAACTGACGCTCAGAGAGGCCAGGGGTTTGACTGAAGTCACACAGCTACCTGGCAGTGGTACTAAATCTGAACCCAGGTCTGCCTGGTTCCCGTGCCCCTATCACCACAGAGCCATGTCAGACCTGGAATCAGCACTCGACTGGGCTCACCCTGTTCACAGGCTGAGCGTGGGGGGCTGTGCTATAACTCTCAGCAGGTGCTGCCCCTCCCACCCACCCACACCAGGCATATCCACAGGAATGGCTCTGGGACGTCTAAGATTCAGTGTGAGCGTCACCAGGACTCCTCTTCCCTCTGCCCTCATGACTGGTAGGGTCTCAGACAGATGCTGTCCTGCCCTCCTGGGTCCCCTAGTCAAGGCCACGTGGAGCAGAGACAGCCAACCCATGACATGGGTTGAGGTACGAGCCGAAAATATAACTTTGGTTTCTAAGCTCTGAGGCTTGGGGGACAGCGTGGCCTGGTGGATCCCAACTAATTCTTCATGTCAACCTTCTAAATGCCGGCTGTTTCAGAATCATCATGAACGGGATGGCACTCGGCACACCGCCCATCAGACTAACTTGTCTCTGTCTCTTCAGAGACACAACTCGATGGTGCAGCGCTCACCTGAGCAGTGAGGGATCCAGGCAGGGATGGAGGGAAAGGCAGCTAGCTGCACATGGTGACCAGCGAGACAATCAGGAGCAAGCAGGGCCAGGAAGGAGGGTGTCTGCAGCCCGGCTGCCTTGAGGGGCTGACCAGCCTACGCGCCCAGTCAGGCAGGCTCAAGTGCAGACACTCCCACGGTAGTGGCCTTCACTCTCCCCCAATTCAGACCCGACCTCAGGGCCAGTCCCACCTCCCTTACCCAATGGCTGAACTTAATTCATCTGTAGTTCCCACGGCTTCAAAGACCTGGTCATCTTTGGGTCTCCTTTCTCCTGTGAAGGTGCTAGAAAACCCTGTGGAAAAAACATACAGCCGCCCAAATTAAGGGTCCCCCCACTTGCTGTGCTCTGTTTGTTTGTTTGTTGCAGTGGTGGGGATCAGACCCAGGGTCTGTGCACACTAGACAGTGCGCTACCACTGAACCTCACCACCAGCCCGTAGGTGTTCAAAATGAAGCTCAAGAGACACAGAAGATGCTGACCCAGGGGCTGGGGTTGTGGCTCAGGGGTAGAGCACTTGCCTAGCTTGTGTGAGGCACTGGGTTCAATTCTCAGCTCTGCATATAAATAAATGAATAAAATAAAGGTCCATCAATGTCTAAAAAAAATTTTTAAAAAAGAAAGAAAAACACTGACCCAGGTGTGGAGGCGCATGCCTGTAATCCCAGCAATCTCCTGTAATCCCAGGAGGCTGAGGTAGGAGGATAGCAGGTTCAAGGCCAAGTTCAGCAACTTAGTGAGGCCCTAAGCAACTTAGCAAGACCCTGACCCAAAATAAAAAAATAAAATAAAAAGGGCTGGAATACAGTTTAGTGATAAAGCACCCCAGGGTCAATCCCCGGTATCTAAATAAACAAAAATAAATAAATAAATAAAATAAGAAGAAAGAAAGAAAAGAACTGAAACCTGAAGTGCACAAGTTCATGAATTTCTATTAACTAAATATACCTGTGTGATCAGCACCCAGTTCAAGGCAAAACTTGACTAGTGCCCTAGAAGAGCCCTGCCACCACTTTCAGCCACCACTCCTAGGGTGACGGCAAGTCTCACTTCCTCCCTGATATGCTTCTAAACTTTAAAAGCATGTACTAAGCAGCCTGTTAAGAGGAAAACCATTTCAGACATACTACATGTCCATCATCACTGTATCTCACAGGAAATCAAAGTCCCCCCCACCTCTGCCTGGGCCATGGTTCTCTGCGTGGGTCACGGTCCCTGCCTGGCAACACTGGCCTGGCACTCATAGGTAGGTTCATGGTCCCTGCCTGGGTCACGGTCCCTGCCTGGCAACACTGGCCTGGCACTCATAGGTAGGCTGGCTGCTCTGCCGAACACAAATGACTTCACAGAATGCTATCGGATGGTCCACCGTGACTGTGACAGATCAGGACCAAAATGAAAGGGGCGACAGCTGAGCAATTCCACAATATGAAAATACCAAACACCCGCTTTCCTGGTAAGTGTGAGTGATCGCTGCATCTGTATCCCCTCTCCCTCTCTCCCACCTTCTAGGGAAAAATTAGAATACCCTATGACGTAATCAGCCCTGCCTTCCAACAGCGTCCCACTTCCCTGAACCCTCCCCCACGCCACCCATCACAAGCCCAGCCCTATGAGTCCTTTCCGCACCCTCCTTAAAAAATATCTTTATATGTAAATACATCTGTACATATATACACATATACGTTGAGCTGCAGATGGACAACACCTTTATTTTATTAGTTTAGTGTTTTAACGTGGTGCTGAGGATGGAACCCAGTGCCTCACAGTGCCAGGCAAGTGCTCTGCCTCCGAGCCCCAGCCCCGCCCCTCCACATTCTTTTATGGAGTCGTCTCAGAGTCCCATGCTGGGCCACCTCCTTCCTGCTAAGGAGCCAGCTGCCCCTGTATCTCACTGCTGGTGGTCCCTGGAGGTCCTTGGCTGGCAATCATTGACACTACCACCTGACCCTTGTCATCCCTGGGTACGTTTCTTTTTGTTTTGGTGGTGGTAATACATGCTTAACGTAAACTTCACCATTTTGGTCTTTTTTTTAGTCTACAGTTCAATGGCGTTAAGTATATCCTAGGTGTATGTGTATACTTTTAAGCATAGATCCAAAAACAATGTGATCTGCATGGTTTTGAATTTCAGGAAATGGTACATTCTGATAGGCATATTTTTTCCAAACCTAGATAGATCTACCACTGAGCTGTCTGCCTCTGCCTCTCCCCAACCCCAAACATGTTTTCATCACTTGACATACCTTGGGGGTTTTCATTTCACATCACATTTTTGCGATATGATTCAGATCTGTCACATAATTTTTTTTTTTTTTTTTTTTACTGGGAATTGAACCCAGGGACACTTAACTACTGAGCCACACCCCCAGCCCTTTTTGTGATTTTATTCAGAGACAGGGTCTCGCTGAGTTGCTTAGGGCCTCGATAAGTTGCTGAGGCTGGCTTTGAACTCATGATCCTCCTGCCTCAGCCTCCTGAGCTGCTGGGATTATAGGCATGCGCCACAGCACCCAGCCCGTCACATACTTTTTAATGGCTACAAAGAAGTTAGAAGAACTTTGAAATGAGGTCAGCTGTATGTCTTTTGTTGCATTTTTCACCGGTCCTCACCCTACCTTTGTCTCCTGTCTTGGTGTAAATCTTGGGGGTCTTGGGGCTCTTCGATGGAGGCTGTAGCCTAATGAGAAACAGACACCAAGAGGTCATGAGTGAGATATCTTATACAGAGGGGCACCTCTGTGGGTCCCAGCTTTCTGCCTGCAAACTCAGCAGTAGCCCTTACCCCCACCCCACCTTTTGGGTGGCAATATCTTGTTGACCTCTGTTCCCCCTATTCCTTCTACTTCAAGTCCTTTGTGAACCAGCTCTGTACCTTGCCCACAGGTGTCTGGAGAGTAGCTGATGTAATGCATTGCTCAATGGAGATGTTCAATGAATATCTGCTGAAAGAACTGATTAACTAATCCCCCCATAGCTCCTGTACCACAGTGAATTTTGGGCATTCTCTCCTGGATTTATCCTGAAATCCTCCAGTAACCCCAAAGGTAGACACGACCTATTACCTTCATTTTACTATTGAGGAAACTGTAGCTCACAGTGAGACTCATTTTCCTAAGGAGGAAGAGGCAGAGCTTGGATTCACCTCCCAGACTGTCCTACTCCAGGGCCCAAACTGTTACCTCTACCCTCCCCAAACTCTTACTTTCTACCACTAAGTCAGGGCCTCCTGGAGGGAAAGAAAACTGGGCCACTTCCATTCCACAAGGCTTCAGGTACACTTAGAAATGAAGTATTACTAAAACAGGATTTGAAAATTAGCATTTTCACTTTTTTTTTTTAGAACAACAGCCTTTTATTTTTAAGTATTTATTTTTTAGTTTTAGGTGGACACAATATCTTTATTTTATATTTATATGGTGCTGAGGATCGAACGAAGTGCCTCATGCATGCTAGGCAAGTGCTCTACCACTGAGCCACAACCCCAACCTCTTCAGTCTTTTTTAAATTATCGGCAGTGCTGGAGACTAAACCCAGGTCCTCATGCATACTAGGCAAATGTTCTACTACTGATCTACATCCCTAGGATTCCCCCAAACTGACATTTTTAAATAGCAACGTAAAACTTAGATAGTTGGGGTTGGGGCTGGGGCTTAGCAGTAGCGCACTTGCCTGGCATGTGTGAAGTACTGAGTTCGTTTCTCAGCACCGCGTATAAATAAATAAAATAAAGAAAGGTCTATCAACAACTAAAAAAATAAAAAAAAATTAAAAATAAAATTTACATAGCTCAAAATTAAAATGTGACATTATATGGTTATTCAAAAGTTATATTACTGAACCTATAAAATATATTAACCCATTATTAATTCGTGGTATTTTACAGGTTCTGAGGCTGGGATGGTCTTGGGGAGCGGTGCAAATTTCAAAGCATATGATGAGTGCCATCTCGAGATAATGTCAGTGTGTCTACATAAACTGCTTTGGAGACAGGTCAAAATCCGACCGTGGGCCCTCCTGGCCCACAAGGGACATGGCCTGCCCTGACTGATGACAGCTGGGCTGCATTAAAACTCTGGCAAAGAAATCCTGGCTTCCACGTTGCTCACGGTGACGTCAGTACACTGGGGACGTCATGTTGACGTACCCAAGGTGACGACATCACGATGCACTCTGCAGGTGTTCGAGTTACCCACCCAGCCCGACACTCACCTGTCCCCGTCTTCCACGCCCTGAGGGCCGCGACTCTGAAAACGGGGACATAGCAGCTTGCTAGCGCCGAGGCACCCGCGAAGGCCAAAGCGGCCTCCCCGGACCCACACAGCCATGCCCTGGGCCGCTAGGCGGGAGCTGACCCAGCCAGGCCACCGTCCAGGCCCGGGGGATGACTCCACCCACAGCCGCCGCGCCACCGCTCAGATGCCGTTTCCCATTGGTTCGCGGCTCTCGCACCAGGGCGGGACCCTCCTAAAGGACTTGTTTTCCATTGGTTCGCCTAAGGAGAGGGGCGGGAAAACCCTTGACAGCTTGGTTGCGATCCCGATTGGCCAATGCAAGCCAATTCGTAAAGGGGTTCCCGGCTTGCGTGCTCTGATTGGCTGGACGGAAAATAGAGGCCGCCTCCCGCGGGGCACTAGCTCTTGGGGATGGAGGAGACCCGGAGCAGTAGATCAGGCTCCGGAGCGAAGGGGCGGCGGCGGCAGCAGGTGAGAAGCAGGGGTCTCAGGACCGGGTGGCGCGAGATCCGAGGCCAAAGTCGACCCCGTGTCGGGCGGCCAGCTTCGTTGGCTCAGTTTCCCCAACTCTGAGAGTCTGTCCTGAGATGTGAGCAGCCTCGAATCTGGCTGTCCCCCTCCCTAAGAGCAGGGATCGCCGTGGTCCTTAGCTCCCAGTGCGACTGAGGTCTTCGGGGAATAAATAAGGTGTCTCACGAAAAGACTTAAGCGAAGGGTGATTTTGCATTATTTGTAAAAGTGTAAAATGCTACACACCCGGAGACGCAGCAAGGCACTGGCTGCACTTGTTGCAGAAATCTCCGCTGAAGTGTGCAAAACGGGGCAGGACGGGTGTTTCCTACAACCATGTTTATAATTGTGACACCTTGGAAACTGCCTCAATGTCCAGGAAAGAGTTCTTTTTCGTCCACGATTTCATGGGAATCAATCTCCTCCTCTCTCTCTCTCCCTCTTTCCCTCTTCCTTCCTCAATCCCTCCCTTCCCCATCTCCCTCTTCTGCCTGCCCCCCTCTTTCTTGCTGGGGATCAAACATAGGGCCTTGCTCACTGCTCATGGTAGGAAGGTGTTCTACCACCGACCTACCCTCCCAACCCTCATGTGAATTTCTGCCTTCAATAGTAATCGTAATAAAAGAACAAACTAGTAATAATTAGCTATCAGTAATCAAGTGATAACACTATGCCAGACACTTCTATTTTCTTTAGATTAACTTAACTTTCCCAATGATGTGTTGAGGTAGGTTACATTATTGTCTCTATATAATGTGTGGGTAAATTGAAGTTCGTAGCCATTTAAGTGAGTTAGCAAAGATGATATATCACTGGGGAGTAGAAGAGCTGGCATTTGAACTCTTGTCTTTCTCATTTGTCCAGTTGACCGTATTACTGCACTACTTTCAGGTACATAGCAAGTGTTCTTTATGCTGTTGTGGTTGTTACAAAGATGTGCTTAATATGGGCTTCCTCTGAGATCTCTTCCTGCTGTCCTGACATCTAGGCACCTTTGTTCCTCTCTCTGGCTTTCCCTTTCAGGATTCCCAAGAGCCATGTTATCTGAAGTCCTACTGGTGTCTTCTCCAGGGAAAGTCATCCTTCATGGAGAACATGCTGTGGTCCATGGCAAGGTAAAAATCCCCCAGAGCTTTCAAGATTGGATCTCACTTCTCCCCGACACTGATCTGGCAAGAAGGTGAAGCAAGGCTCTGAGGCTTAGCTTGGGAGCAGATCAGAAAGGAGGCTCACTTCTCCCCGGCCAGATGAGGCAAAGACAGATCTTATGCCCACTGAAGAGCTTCCTTGGCCTCACTCAGTAAGACAGCAAAAGATGATATATGTAAAGCCCTGCATGTGGAATGAAATTACTTTGGAAACGAGCTGATGGACAGGAGAAGATGTTTGAGGACTGAGCCCAGGGGCCCTCCCATGTTTAGGAGTTGAAAGATGATCCAGCAAACAAGTCAGAAACATGCATCAGCTCATTTAACCTTTGCACCTATCTCTGGAGGGACATTCCTTTGTTTCCTATTTACAGATGGAGAAGCTCAGGCTTAGAAAATCAATACCCTGACCAAGCTCCGCACACCCTGGTAAATGATGTAGTGAATCAGCTCTGTCTGAACCCAAAGCTCATGCTCATCCACTCATTCATTCCAAGGGCCATTCTTTATGTTCTTATTTATATTTCTCTTTGAGAATGTCGAGATCATGGGGAAGCAAAATTCCTTGGTGTTGAGAACCTCTGAAGTTCTCCATGGAGAAGGCAGATATAAGTGGATATAAACTCCTAATTCAGTGGTAGTGGCTGTGCCCAGGGTCAGTGGGACAGCATGGCCAATCTGATCCCCAGGTCTGCCAGGGCATGGGTGGGAGTGGCCTGCGTGCTGGTATTTGCCCTTACTTCCCAGTATATTGACTCTGGTCCCCTCCCCGCCCACCCTCAGGCTAACTACTCTTGCCCTTTACTATACAGGTAGCACTGGCAGTGGCCTTGAACTTGAGAACATTCCTCCGGCTTCAACCCCAAAGCAATGGGAAAGTAAGCCTCAACTTACCAAACATCGGGGTCGCACAGGCCTGGGATGTGGCCAGGCTTCAGCTGTTGGACACAAGCTTCATGGGTAAGTGCAAGCCCCAGATGTGAGAAGAGCCTGGGCCCCGGAGAGGGGGAGAGAAGGCACCTGGGTGGGTTCCGGCTGTTCCAGAGGGAGCCAGAAGCAAGCCATTCCAGGGATATTTTCTATTCTGACCCTGTACAATTAAAGCTTCACTTATTTAGTATGTTGTCTTAATTTAAAAGTATAAAACTGTGCACCAGGTATCTGTGGGCTATCGTGGGTATATTATCAAGGCCTACTGTTCAGAAAAAAAACACAGAATGTAAAATAGCATCCATGCACACTTACGTGAGAGTCAGTGTGCGAATGCATAGGAACACATTGAGCATGGTGGTACACTCCAACTACTCAGAAGACTAAGGCAGAAGTGCTGCAGGTTCAAGGCCAGTCTGGGCAACTTAGGGAGGCCCTGCCTCAAAATAAAGTAAAAAGAGGGCTGGGGGTGTACCTCAGTGTAGAGCTTGCCTAGTATGTGCAAGGACCTGGGCTCAATCCCCAGTACTGCAGGGAAAGAAAAAGGGATAGAAAAATGTGTGAGGTAATAGACATCAAGCTGACCTCTGGGAGGGTCCTAGGGGTTGGGATAGACAGAGAGAGCCTTCTATAATGTGGCTTTCAACAAGGAAGATGAATGTGTGGGCATTTTATGTGTCAATTTTTTTTTTTTTTTTGGTACGAGGAATTGAACCCATAGGTGCTTAATCACTGAGCCACATCCCCAGCCCATTTTTATTTTTTATTTTGAGATAGGGTCTTGCTAAGTTGCTGAGGCTGGCTTTGAACTTGCAGTCCTCCTGCCTCAGCCTCCCTAGTGGCTGGGATTACAGGAGTGGAGTGCACCACCATGGCTGGCAATTTAAAATTCTTAAAAATAGGACTGAGTGTAGCTCAGTGGCGCACTGTGTGTTTAGCATGCATGAGGCCGCGAGCTCAAACCACAGTGCAAAAAGAAGAACAAAGTATTAACAATGAGAGTAACTTGTGTTTATTCCTAATAGTGAACCCAGCTCTGTCTGAACCCAAAGCTCATGCTCATAATTAACAAAATGACAGATGACAAAAAAATTCATCCATTATTGCTTTTCTCTTTCCCAGTAACCACTCTAAGCAATTTGGTATTAATCCTTCTGAGTTATTTTTTTGTTGATATTGAAATATTTAGATAGATAGATAGATAGATAGAGAGAGAGAGAGAGAGAGACCTTGTTTTTTACCAAAATTGGGTGAGTCTGGCCTGGGGTTGTGATTCTGTGGTAAAGTGCTTGCTTAGCATGTGTGAGGCACTGGGTTGGATCCTCAGCACCGCATATAAATAAATAAAAGGTCCATCGACAACTAAAAAAAATATTTTTAAAAAAATATCCACTTTTCTGGAATGTGTGGGTTTTTTCCTTCAGTGTACCATGCCAGTAAGCAAGGGTGTTGCTCTTGACGACATGGGAAGGCTGTGTCCACCCACAAGCTAGCGTGTAGTGGCTTGTTTTCTTTGGTCAGGGGAGCTGCCACCTGCCCAGAGCTGGAGCTAGTCTCTGTTCTCCCTCTGCGTCTCCCTTTGGGCTGATGTCTCATTGTTGGCCGCGACGTTCCTCAGCAAGCCTTGGGCAAACGAGAATCCCCTTGGGCTTTCTTCCAGACTGTACTTGAACCCTGGGGAGCCACGGCTGCTCCCACAGGAGAGGGAATAAGATTGGAAGTCTTGAGGCTGTGAGTAGCTCAGTGGGAGAGCTCTGGGTTCAGTCAGCACCACCAAAAATTAAAAAAAATAAAAATGAAAAATCTTACAGCAGCCATTTTAAACTGTCATGCCCTGGAGTCACAGGAGGACCTACTTACTGTGATTTTCACCAGTACAGATGGCTTCCTGGCCCTGGGCGTCTCCTTTTGAGAGTCGTTAGTGGTGGTAAGGGCTGCGTGTGTATTTTGAAAAGGGTTCCCTGGGTGATACCAGGGACCCTCAGTTAAGTGCCACTGCCTTGGAGCTTGCCTCAGAAGATGGCACCTGGGACTTGCCTTCTCTGGAGCCCAGGGCCACCCAGCAGGGCAGACATATTCCCTGAGAGCCTGCTGCTGCTTTGGTAAATCAGTAGCATGAGGTGGCAGCAGCCTGGAGTGGCACCTCTCGGGCTTCCTGGGTGAGCCTGGCAGGTCACTTCACCTCTCAGGCCCCCGCAAACAGGGTTGGGGTGACTGAACTCCAGCGGGGCTGGAAGCTGTGCTGCTGAGCTCGGTGGGTGGGTCAGGGCTGTCCGTTGACTTCAGAAGGAGACACAGGAGTCTGAGCCCTTTGGATCCATGTCTAAGAGGTTGCAAGCCTCTGCCACCTTGGGAAGTCCTGGAATTCTCCAGCTCTCCTGGAAGTGGGTGGTGTTATCCATGCCCATTATATGGACATGAGGATTGGAGTTCAGAGGTCCCATGGCCTGAGCCACCCCATGTGTCAGCGCTATAGAGAGGACTCGGATCCAGTCTCTCTGAACTCTAAGCCTGTCGCATCTCCCTGCGGAAGTCTGCAGTGTCCAGGCCTCTGCCACACCTGTGCCAAGACTTAATAGGTGCCCGAAGTTTCCCAGCACAGGCACACCCAACTCCATTTCAGACTGCCTTAGAACTTGGCCTGAGGCCCAGAGAGGGATTTGTAAAGATGAACTGGTCAGACTCCCTCAGCCTCCTCGGTCTCACAGACAGGTGGCCCAGGCTCCCGCCTGTCACTGGGAAAAACCTACAACCCCCCCTTTCCCTCTTGCCCAACCCACACTGAGCTCAGAATTTCCCAACACCTTTCCCAACTTCATCTCCACGGCAACCCTCTGACGAGGTCCCTTGAGAGCAACTGAGGTACAGAGAAGGTAAGTCACGTGCTCAAGGCCACACAGCAAGTGGATGGCACAGTTGGGACCCATTCCCAAGCCTGCCCACTCCCGAGGCTCCGGGTCAGTGGGTAGACTCGGCTCTGCTGCTGGGACTGTGAATGCATGTCTGTCCCTATTCTGCTTCCGGTGACTACTTGTATGTTGTTTATAAAGGCACCTGAGGCCCCCGGCCCACCTGTGTTTGTGTCTGACAGAGCAAGGTGACGTCACGGTACCCGTCGCAGAGCAAGTGGAGAAGCTGAAGGAGGTGGCAGACTTCCCTGAGAACTGGGCCGCCACCGAGCGCCTGGCGGTGCTGGCCTTCCTGTACCTGTACCTGGCCATCTGTCGGAGGCAGAGGTGCGCGGTGAGGCGGGAGGCGGCAGGTCCAGGCACACCCTGCTGGGGAAAGCCCGGCCGCCACGGTCTCTGGAGGCGCAGCATCGCTGTCCTCACCTGTGCCAGCGCCCTCCAGATGCTCTGTAGACGGCAGCCCGAGGACAGGGGCGCTACCTGGTTTACACCAGGGACATAAGGACACAGTCCTTCAGCATGTCGGGAGGGCGCTGCTCCCCCTTCTGCCTGCTCCACCCCACACGTCCCTCCCCATTCTCTTCAGTCAGCGGGGCCAGCGCCGAAGCCCCTTCTCGGGTCCCCAGGTGGCCTCTCCGTGGCTCGGCTGAGGGTCCACATCTTATTGCTCCAGGAAAACTGGTCAGCAGAGCAAACCCTGCGTCCCTTCCCCTCTTACCCTGAGATGTAGGGAAGCCAGCTCCCGAGGGAGACAGTACTGTTAGGCGATGTCACAGGCAGATGGCGTGGGTTCAAGCTCCCACCGTGCCGCTCGTCCCCAGAGCCGGCTTCCCTGTGCCACCGTGGGTGTGGCAGAGGACCTGCTCCTGGTTGTTGAGGGCTCGGTTTCTCTGAAGTGCTTGGTGCAGAGCCTGGCCCGGCGCTCCTCAATGCTATGTTATGGATAATCCCACAGAAAACAGGGAGATTGGAAACCCATCAGGGCTGGGCTGGGGCTCAGGGGCAGAGCGCTTGCCTTGCATGTGTGAGGCACTAGGTTCGATCCTCAGCACCACATATGAATAAATGAATAAAATAAAGGTCCATCGACCATTAAGAAATATCTTTAAAAATCCACATAAAATGGACTTAGCACTGTGCCTGGCACACAGTGAGGATTCAGTAGTATTTTTTTTTTTAAATGCAGAACACAGCGAGCAGCAAATACCGGCTCAACTTCTGGCTCAGCGTCCCCTGTGCTGAGGACACATTCGTAAATGCCAACACTTGCTGTCTCATGCAGGGATTTTTTTTTTTTTTTTTTTGGTACTGGGTCTTAAACCCAGGGGTGCTTAACCTCTGAGCCACATCCCCCGCCCTTTTTATTTTTTATTTAGAAACAGGGTCTCACTAAGTTGCTTAGTGCCTCGCTTTTGCTGAGGCTGACCCTGGACTTGTGATCCTCTGGCCCCAGCCTCTGGAGCCTCTGGGAGGGCAGGCCGGTGGGCGCCCAGCTTAGCGCAGGGGTTTTCAGCTTGGGAGGGGCGTGTCCTTGAGTCTTTCAAAACCTCCCACCCTGGGGAGGGGCGGCAGGTGGATCTGAGATGGCTCCTGGGGTGTTGTCATTTTTATATGTGGCAGATGCTTTAATGGCAATTACTGTACATGAGGCTGACAGGTGTCGCTTGGGGTAGAGTCCAAACTTTGTGGTGATCCGCAGCAGACCTGGCTGCTCGTGCTGGGGAGAGCTCTCTGGGTAACAGGCCTCCCCGGGAGCGTGCCACCAGGTGAGCCACAATGAGGTGACAGTGGGGAAAGGCTACCTGTGGGGGTCCTGGAGGGCAGCTCGGAGTGGCCCTGTGGGTGGTCCAGAAGGATCACAGTGGAAGTGACATCTGAGAGGGTCTTGAAGGGTGGGTCGGGATCTCTGGGGGCAAGAAGAGGTACGAGGGCACCAGTGGCAGAGGCCCAGCTGGGGCCAAGAGCAGGGCGGTGAGGCCTAGCAGGAGGGAGCAGGAAGGCCGGCGTAGGGGGCTTGGTGGTCAGGGGGACCTGTAGGGACAGCTCTGGGTGGATGGTGCAGTGGCTGAGTGGACCTGGTACATGTTTCCCAGTTGTCTGATCCACCAGGAGCACACAGCATCCAACCAGGAAGGCTCTGGGGTCAGGAAACCCTCCTAACTTCAGAAAACTGGGCCAGACGCAGAGTCTGAACCTGGTCCCCGGCCCTAGACTCAGCCTTGGCACCTCACCGTCCGTCCTTGTACGAGAGTCCCACTTTGCACTGGCCTGTTGCAGGGCCCTGCCAAGCCTGGACATCACGGTGTGGTCGGAGCTGCCCCCCGGGGCCGGCCTGGGCTCCAGCGCCGCGTACTCGGTGTGTCTGGCTGCCGCCCTGCTGACCGCATGTGAGGACATCCCCAACCCGCTGGAGGGCAGCGCGCACACCAGCAGGTAACCGTGGTCCGCGTCCTTCCTGGGTGCCAGGCCCTCGCCAGGAGTCTCCTCAGGACCTCGTCACCACCCTCTGTGGCGTGAGGTGTCATGGGCACTTTATAGGTGACGAAGCTGAGGCCCACAGAGGCCAAGCGAGGCCCACACAGCTAGAGGCAGCAGAGTGGGGTTGGAGCCCCAGCTGTCTGAACCCGGAGTCTGAGCCTTCACCCCTGTGCTGAGCCGCTTCTGCGCCCACCCTCACCCCCTCTGGGCTCTTTGAGGGCCTGTGGTGCGCGGTGGGAAGAACTCAAGTCAGGTGTCGGTGGCCATGGGTCGGATGGACCCTCTCACTTCTGACTCACTTCCCGAGGGCTGGGCCTGGTCACTCTGCCTGGTACAAGAGTGCCCGTGGGTCACAGTGCGGTCGAGCCAGTTGGCTATGAAGAAAGGCGTGACGTGCCCGAGCAGATCAGGAGGCGGATGCTGGGGACGCGTCTCCTGGTGTCCTCGCCTCCCGGGGGCTGTGGCCTGGCCTCACTGGTGGGGCACCTCTTCTGTCACTTGGAAAGGCCCCTTGAGACACCACCCAAGCTCAGCGGCCATGGCCTCGTCCTGGCCTCGTGGGTTGTGAAAAAGGCCCCAGAGTCCCCGCGGCTTCATCGTGGGGCGTCCCCTGGGCCCATGTGGCTTGGGGACCCGCCCAGCTGGGGACTCAGGGCACCAGCCGTGTGGTGCTGGCCGCTGTGACCGTCAGGTGGCCTGCTGGGCTAGTCTGGTTCCTCCAGGTGCGTGGGGCGTCCGGTGGAGGAAGTGTCACCACCCAAGTGTGTCCACACCTCGCGGCCCTCAGCAGGCCACAGAGAGGAGCGAGGCCCAAGGACACGAGGGCTCCCTGTGGCTGGAGGCTCTGTCCTCTGCCTGAGTTTGTTCTGAGTTTTTCTCTCTGGCACAGAGAGGCCGGTTTCTGTCCCCCAGCCCTGGGGGCGCCTGGCAAGGCTCCTGTCCCATCCAGTTGTCCCCTCCCTGAGACGTGCAGGTTGAATTCAGCTGAATCCAGCCAGAGCCCCAGGTCACTTGGGTCCTCACGCCCCGTGGAGCTGGAGTCCGGCTGAAGGGTTCCCTGGGTGGGGACAGGGCAGCAGCCGCCACGGGTCAAGGGAGAAATCGGCAGGAGAAGGGATGGCGCCTCTGGGCAGCGCTGTTCTCCAGGGTGTCAGGACTCTGCCTGTGAACTGGCCGCGTAGCCGGGGTGACGACTCCTCTCTGGGGCTCCCTTTCCTCATCTGGAAGTCGGGGACGGGACCCGGGGCTCCCTTGTGGGGGTCTTCTGTCCTTGGCATTTGGCCATCCTGTGATAACTGCTGCTCGTAACCAGATCAGTGAAGGCCGGTTCCCGGGCCCCTGGCCACACGCAGGCCTGCAGTCATGCAGCCTTTGGCCTCTGCGGACCGCCATGGCCCCTCCCCACCCGCACCCTGGCTTCTCCTGTCTGAAGGTCAGGCCCAGTTCTCTCTGGAGCCTTGAGGCTGGGCCCCTGGGGCAGGGCCTGCGCAGTGGAGGGGAGGAGGGGAGGCTCACTTGCCCAGAGGGCCAGCCTCTGAGGGAGGTCAGCCGCCAGCTCCCGTCCCTCTCCATCCCTGCTGCTTCCCAGGCAGCCACTGCCCCTCAGTCCCTGGCCCAGCTCCAGGCGTGGCATCGCGGGGCCCTCTGGCTGGGGTGCCATCCCCTGCCTCTGTCTGGCTGCCCTCCGCCCCCATTTGGCATGAGGTGCGCTCTATTGAGCCTGCATTGTGCTTATCTAAGGGCTCATTTGGGAGTTAAATTTTGCAATGTGACTCGTCTGTTTGTAACTAAAAACCGATTGCTTACAGCTCCCTGTAACCATCACGTTCCAGGCTCCAGGAAGTTGGCAGTCATGTCTCTTAGCTCCTGGCAGTGAACTTAGTTATGGGTCTATACTAGTTGCTCAATAAATACGAACAGGCGAGCGAGCGGATCTCAGCACCATAGAGTTTCATGGGCAGAGCTCAGGCTGCAAGCTGGCAGAGGTGATTCTAGAGTCGCAACAGGTACACTGCGATCTTGGAGGGGACATTTTGCCCATCTGGAGCCTGTTTCCCTTCTGGTAAAAGGGGGTCATAGAGGTAGCTTCCCTGCAGGGTTACTGAGAGGAGGCAGGAGCTGGTCCATCTGAGAAGGCACTGAGCACAGTCCTCGGTACTTGGTACTCAATGGTATTGACCAGTGTTAGCCCATCTTGAGTCAGAGCCACAACCAGCGCATGAGGCACGTGAATCCTCACTTGGCAGGTGAGGAAGGATACTCGGGAGATACGTGTATATACATATGTGTAGGTAGACTCGGGAGGGAGATTCGTATACAGGTGGATATAAATACACACACACACGCACACATACATACAGATACACATACAGATACACATCTTATTGGGGGGTACTGGGGATTGAACCCAGAGGCTCTTTACTACTGAGCAACGTCCCCAGTCCTTTTTTTGCTTAGGGCCTCACTCGATTGATGAGGCTAGCCTCAAACTTGTGATCCTCCTGCCTCAGCCTCCCGAGTCCCAGGTTGCTGGCATGACAGGTGCGTGCCATCGCACCCAGCTCAGAGGGGATAATCGACTCAGCCAGGGCTCTCCAGCAAACGCAAGGCAAGTGCTGTCCCACTGGCCACGTCCCCAGCACTTGGACTGGGTTTGAGGGCATCCAGGAACTGTGATCCCTGCTGGTGTGTTTTGGGGAGCATCTACTGTCCCCTAGGTACATGCAGGGACCCATGGGTTCTTCCCAAATCATGGAGAAGTTGGGGCGAGAGCTGGAGCAGTTGTGGGGGACGCTGGGTTCCGGCCAGCTCGCTGCATCAGCCCCCGCCCTGCCCTGAGCCAGGCCCTTCGCAGAGGCTGCACCCCCACCCTTGGCCGCTGCTGTTCCGTGGGGAAGGGAATCCACAGGGAGGAAGCCTGGGGTCAGGGCTGCTCACCTCTCCTGTCCCCACGTGGTGCTTGGGGTCTGTCCTCATCGGCAGGGACTGAGCCCTCGCCCACTCTGTGGAGGGCTGCTGGTGCTTTGGGGAGGTTCAGAGACGGCGGGTGCCAGCCTGGCCCCCCAGGGCCCTCTGGGTGGGGTCCGCGGTGGCTGGTTTGCCTGCTCGCGGGCGTGAGTCCTCCCCCTGCAGCTCTTCCTGAGCTCCAGCTTGTCTCAGGAGCAGGCAGGGGTCCCCGCAGTGACAGTGACCGCCCACTGTGTGTGGACGCCTTGCGGGGCACTGTGCCAGCCTTGGCCACACAGGTCCACAGCCCCAGGGCGGGTGGAGCTGAGCTTCTTCCACTGAGGGAGGCAAGGACCAGAGCAGTCAGGCAGCTGGCCCAGAGTCCTCAGCTAGAAAGGGGCACTGTGGGGACCCCCAGCCGGGCTTCGCCACTGCACCAGGCAGCTTCCAAAGGAAGGGACGGGAGGTTCTGCCTGCTCTCGAGCTGAGCGGTCAGCGCCGTTGGCTCTGCTTCCTGGGTTTGGGGCCCAAGCCCTGTGCCTCTCCTGCTCCACCCTGCACGGGCCACCGCTCCGGCCCTCTGCTGCCGGAGGTCACCCCCGGTCCCCTCTGACCACCACATGCTGAAGGTGTGTTTCTGTGTCCCCAGGTGGTCCGAGGAGGACCTGCAGCTCATCAACAAGTGGGCCTTCCAGGGGGAGAGGGTGATCCACGGGAACCCCTCGGGAGTGGACAACGCCATCAGCACGTGGGGTAGGTGGCCCTGGCCTGCCTCCTTGCTCTTCTTGGAGTCTCGCTGTGTTCCTAGACCCCCGCCCCCGTTGGCTTGGGAGGCGCGGGGTCCGTGGGTTTTGAGCAACACGGCGCTTCCCGCCTGCCTCACACCCTCCCTCAGGGCCTGGTGGGGCTGGGCGGCCACCCCTGTGGGGAGCAGGCTGGGTGCCCTCTCGCCAGGCCTGGATGCCAAGGCCCAGGCTCCGGCTTTGCTGGGTGGCCAAGTGGAACCACACTGGGTGACATGGGGGAGGAGAGGGGCCTCCTGGACTCCCCGCAGGCCTTCCTGCCTCCTGGCCCACTTGCAGCTGGGCTGGGGTGACCAGCTATATGGCTTTGCTGGTCCCTTGGGGGGCCAGCCTGTGGCACAGGCAACTCTCCCTTGAGCTCTGACGCTGGCTTCTTCCCCAGGGGGAGCCCTCCGCTACCAGCAGGGGAAGATCTCGTCCTTGGACAGGTAACTGGGCAGGGGCTTGGCTGCGTCCTTCCCCGGGCCACGCTGTGGGGGTGCTGCGTCTGATCAGCTGCACACGGGCAGCTGTCCCTGCGCTCCCGCCCCTGCGTGGCCTCATACTGGCTGGCACTGCCCCTGGGTGCAGCGAGGAAGGCCTGGCTCTGGACCCTTAGCTCGTAGATGGCCACGCGTGGCCGTCCCGCCCACCTTCCAGAAGGCAGCCGTTCCCACAGACCCCTGGCTGCGGGTTTGTCTGTCCATTTAGTAAACAAAAGTTGGGACTCTCCCTGTGCCCCTGGTGACCAGTCCTGGGGCCTGGCAAAATAGAGGGGACTCTCAGTCTGAATGGGGGATGGACAGACAGACACAAAGCCCTCTATGGGACAGTGAGGGTTCCGTGACGGGGCGCAGGCCAAGGCAGGACTGAAGCCCACTTCTGGGAGGCTTGAGAGAGGCGCTGACTGGGGACATTGGCGACTCGCCTGTTCTCTGGGTCTTTCCCCTCCCTCTGGAGCTACTGGAACCCAGTGCGCGGTCACAGTTCAACAGCCTGCGTTCTGTGGGCACCCTGGTGAGGTGCCAGGTGCCCAGGCCCAGACGGGTGGCAGCAGGGGACTCTGACCCTCCACGTTGGGCAGCAGTGTGTCCCAGGGACCTTGCTGCTGCCTCCAGGCCCTTCTGTGTCCCTTCCTTCTTTACTCAGGGAGTCTTCTCTGCAGCTCGGCAGCAAGTCCAGGCCTCTGCCCTGGCCAGAGTCGGTGGACTGAGTGTCGGCCCCTGCCCTCAGGAGCCACGGGGACAGGCGGTGGCAGCCACGGCTGTCGGGGTCAGAGCAAAGGCAGCCGAGGGCTCGGAGCTGCGGTTCAGCTGCAGATGGCCCTCGGGGCGGTGGCCTTTCATTCACCTGGTTCCCGAGAGCCAGTTGTACCTAAGCATGGGACCTGCCCCACAGATGGACACGCCCACCTCCGCAGGGGACAGGGGAGCCCCTATCGGCCGAGCCACGACAGAGAGGCTGTGGGGTCCAGGCCTGGGTGTGCGCCCAGCTGTGTCCCGGGCAGCCGGTGCCCCTGGGAAGTCAGTCTCCTGAGGTCCATCTTGTCACTTGCATGTCCCAAGCGCCATCCTAAAGTGCCCACCTGCTGACCAGACAGACCCACCCTTCCCCAGGTGTCACCGAGCGCCTGCTAGTGCTGAGCGCGGCCTCGAGGGAACTGCCTCCCCGGGCCTCACCTTGGGAGGAGACAGCCACCAAGCGAAATGCTCCAAAGGGCTTGTCGGGCAGTCCCCAGCGCCTGGAGGACACGAAGCTGGGCCAGGAACTAGAGCTGAGGGGCTGATGGGATGCTGTCCTGGGGGCCGGAGGGGCCTCTGGGAGCCACAGTGGACAGGGCCCCGGGGGCTGAAGAGTGAGCCGCACGGCTGCAGGGGCAGCGAGGCTCTGGTAGACAGGGGACAGCCAGGGGACAGCCAGGGGGCCAGGGTGACGGGGAGGGAAGAGACGAGGCTGGGGGCGGCCAGGCCCACATTGCTGAAGCGCTTCCAGGGCAGAGCCCTGAGCCATGGCCGCTGGGGGTTGGCCGCTGGGGTCGTGGGCTGGCGGCCCCTTGGCAGAGGACTCTGAGAAGGATGAGTTCCCGTGGGCAGGAACAGAGCGAGGACCTTTGCTGCTCACTGCAGGGCACTGCAGTGAACAGATGGCGGGTCCCCTAAGGGGCCAGGAGGCCGGGCTCCACCTTGATCCCGGGGTGGCGCAGAGGAGCCCTGGTGCCCCATCAGGGGGGGCCTCTCCCTGGGAAACGCACTGTCTGTGGGTCACCCCGCCTCCAGGAGCTGCCCTTTTGAGCAACGACTTGTCTTTAAAGGGAAGAGAAAAGCCAAATAGAATGTTCATCTTTTGTAAAGTTAAAAAAAAACAACAACAAGGCAAGCCAGCCTGGGGCTGGGATCGATATTAATTTCATGGGCTCCTGGCGGTGAGATAGAGCCGTTCCCGGCAGCCTTTCCCAGCCCCGTGGGTTTTCCAATCTGGAACTCTGAACCACGGTGTTCAAAAAGGGGGCGGCTCAGGTCCCCGCGGACAGTGCTCTACAGAGCAGTCGGGGCCCAGGAGGGTCTAGGGGTCTTGCTGGGCACATCCGTTCCCTTCCCTGGGTAGCCCAGGGGGAGATGGACTCCCTGTAACCACAGCCATTTGGTGCTTGGCCACTGGTCTGGGGGCCACCCGTCTGGGGGCCACCGAGGTCGGGCAGGGCTGGGCTGCTGTGCTGGAAGCCGTCCTCAGCATCCGGCCTCCTGCTGCCGTCCTGTGCACCAGCTCCGTGATGCTGCTACGGTTGGAGCATCCCTGATCCCAAAATCTGCCCTGAGCTTAGAAACTGCAGAGGTTTGCAGCCTTTTGGATTTCGGATTCTCTGATCAGAGAGTTTGTGCATATTCCCAAATCTGGAAAACCTGGAGTCTGAGACACGTCTGGCCCCACGCTTTAAAAGGGACCCTCGACCGGCACCCGTGCTAGCTGTTGTGCATGTCACCCCTGCCACCCTGTACCCCTTGCACCTTGGGATCTACACCTCGCCAGCAGGACCCGTCCTGGTCCTGTTGCTGCTGCGTCTAAATCCCCAGCGCCCTCTGCTCCGCTCCCTGGTGGCCGTGTGACTGAGCACCCCCCCTTGCACCCTCTGCTGTGGCCACTTGGAACTTCTACCTAGATGCATGTGCCCCCCCTCCCCCACCTCCAGACTTTGCACACGGCACTCCCCTGCTGGAAATATTTGTCCCCCTGCCTGGGCCTGGGTGATTCATTCTTACCCCTCCCATCTCAGCCTCTGGCAGCCGACTCCAAGGACCTTCGCCTCCTCCCCTCCCTGCCCCCCCACCCCGCGTCCCCAGGCTGAGCTGGGTTTCCCCAGGTGACCCAGCACACAGGTGCCCCGCTGAAATTGAATGGATGACTGCCGTGAGTGAAGAGCCGGGGGCGGAGGGGAGAGGCAGCTGTGGCCAGGGACAGGAGCTCTGTGCCCCCCAATCCAGTGTCACCTCCCTGGGCCTCTACTTCCTCTTGTCTGTCAGGGTGGAGTTCTGGGTCACTGTCTGTCCTGGTCCAGCTCCTCCATCCTGTCTCCTCTTCACCCTGCAGGACCCCAGCTCTCCAGATCCTGCTCACCAACACCAAGGTCCCACGAAGCACCAAGGCCCTGGTTGCTGGTGTCAGAAACAGGCTGATCAAGGTGCTTCTTGGCCCCCTCCTGGGTGGGCTTCAGTCATGTTTGGATTTGGAGCTGTCCTTCTAGTCGATGGGCTTTGGAGGGGTGCGTGGGTGGGACATGGAGACCTGGGGAGGCAGTTTTGACAGAAAAGGAGGTGCTGTGGGTGCTCACAGTCTGGCCGGAAGGCAGGGTGGGCATTCCGGAAGCAGGTGATGGGGGTTGTTGGCCACGTGAGCTCTGCAGCCCGGAGCCAGTCCTGACATGGCAGCCTGGGGCAGGGTGGACAGCGGCCTGGAGGGAGAGCAGGCGGACCCGGGATGGCCCCTCAACGGCCGCCTGCCCTCCCCACAGTTCCCAGCCATCATGGAGCCCCTCCTGACCTCCGTGGACGCCATATCCGCGGAGTGCGAGCGCATTCTGGGAGAGATGGCCTCGGCGCCGGCCCCGGAGCAGTACGTCGTGCTGGAAGTAAGAGCTGCGGCCGCCCTGAGGGACAGGGCGCAGGACAGCCGGGCCGCCTGAGCTGGGGCTAGGGAGACCCCGGCTGCTGCGGCCTCAGGCTCCGGCAGCCTGGCCCCGTCCTGCGTCCCTGCTGACTGCTCATGTCACCGGCTTGGTCAGGCAGGCTCCAGAGCTGTTCTGTGGTCGTCACCCCCATCATTTGCATAATCCTGTGACCCCCACTTGGGACCCTGCTTTGCTTGGGGCAGGCTGGTGTCTGAGTCCCCGCCCCTGAGTGCTCCCTGCTGCAGGCCACAGGTCCTGAGGTCCCACGGGACGCACAAGCACAGCGCCTGGTGCCACCAGCTCCGTGAGTCAGAGGGCTGCTCCCCTGACACGGCCCGTCTGGCCCAGCGGAGGTGCACTGTTGTGGACGGCCATCTGCTTCCCTCCAGCGAGCGCCCTGGCCCCGGCCCTGGCTGTGTGGCAGTGGTCACAGCGGGTCCCCCAGATGGGGCCTTGGGCCCTGTGGCTCGCCATTCCAGGGTGCCCTGGGGCAGAGGAGCCACCGTCCACCACCCAGTCCCGTGGAGGAGCCGGTGGCACGGATGCCCAGGGCAGGTAGGGGGCTCCGTGTGGGGTGCCCAGCACTGATGGGCACCTCTGGCCCTGACCTTTTCCTGGGTTCCCTGCCTGCCGCCTCTCTGCCCAACTCCTGCAGGTCCCTGGTGACCCAGGGAGGCTGCCGGGAGGCCGGGCCTTCACAGATGAGCTCTCCTTCTGTCAACCTGTGAGGCGGGCGGATTGCCCATGTGACATGTGAAAACGGGGTGAAGCCAGGCGGGGTGGGAGGCTGAGGCGAGAGGCGTGCAAGTTTGAGGCTAGCCTCTCAAAATCTTTAAAAAGGGCTGGGGACATGGCTCAGTGGTAAAGTGCCCGGGTTCAATCTCCAGTACTGAAAAAAAAAGAAAAAGAACAAAAAAGACAAAC
Source organism: Callospermophilus lateralis (assembly GCF_048772815.1). Classification (NCBI taxonomy): domain Eukaryota; kingdom Metazoa; phylum Chordata; class Mammalia; order Rodentia; family Sciuridae; genus Callospermophilus; species Callospermophilus lateralis. The sequence continues at coordinate 145,257,570 of NC_135305.1, read as the reverse complement.
CCGAGGCCTAAAGAAAATGGCTTCCTCCTAGGTCATCCAGCCAGTGAGTGACCCAGCCAGGATCAGCAAGCCTGGCTCATGCATCACTTCACTCAGCAGAGCTTTAATGAGCACCTACTATGTGCCAGGCTCCGGGAGTCTGTTAATTCCCCAGCCTTTGCCTTCCTGGCTCTCCATTCCCTCCACGTAGAAAGGAGGAGCAGTCCCCTGAGAAGGAAATTAATAATGACAGAGCACTGCTCAAATGTACCTGTCGGCCCGAGAGCGCCGTGAACCACGAGCTGATTATACGCTGTGTGTATTTTGGGCCGTGGCAGCCGCTGGAGTGTGCAGCTCTGCTCCTGGGCAGCTTGCACTCCAACCAGCGAGCTGTTCTCCTTGTCACAACCTGTCATCTGATCCCTGACAGATTTGGGATCAGAATGTGACAGGTGTCTGGAACCTGCCTTGGCAATGTGACACCTGGCGCTCAGGCGCAGGGTGGGGGGCCCAGAGTCTTCTCACATGCAGCCAGTGGGGCTGGTGGGAGGCGTGGGGGCTGCCACCGGAGCCATCATGCCTGTCTGTCCATCTGTCGCAAGTGCTGGGCGACTGGGAAACGGGGGTGGGGTCCCCAGCCTCCCGGCTGGCGGCTAGGCCCCACCTTCAGGTGGCTGTAGCGGAGGTGTCTTGGCGGAGCTGCGGGGTTCCCTGGAGAAGAGGTGCGGGAGGCCCAGGGGCGCTGGCCGGCAGGTCGTGGGCTCCATGTCAGGCAGTAGCGCTGAGTCAGCACCTGCTGGCACGGTGCCCTTAGGCAGGTCACTTTGCTCTACCTCAGTTTCCCCCTTGGTAGAATCAGGATGGTGGTGACGGAGCCCTCGTCTCGTACGACTCCCCGCACTCACCTGTGGCAGAAGACCCCTATAATCCCTGTTGCCCGGAGGAGACCGGCTCAGAGCCATGGACCTCCCCAGGGACACACGACCAAGGAGAGGCCAGGATGAGGCCCCAGAGCCCAAGCCTTGACTCCCGGGTGGCCGAGCCCGCATAGAGCCCAGCCAGCTGTGTGCGCTTGGCAAGTGAGATGCCAGCAGTGGAGCCCGATATGTCCTTGTTTATCCACCTGCATCTTGCTGGGTCCTTGGAGAACAGGGGTCTTATTTTGCATAATTGAAGAAACTAGACAGATATTTAGCTGTCCCCCACCCCCACCCCGCCATGACCCTGCAGTCGATGCGGGCTAGTTCGTATTCTGCTCAGTCTCAGGCAGCTGCAGGGTAGCATATTATTTGTGACTTTTTCCTCTTGTAAATGACAGGAATCCGTCTCAGCCAGGTGTTAGCAGAAAAGATATTTATTGGCTCCAAACTGAGGAGACCAAAGCTTCAGGCACTGCTTGATCCAGCAGCTGAAACACTGTGTTGGGAACCTGTCTTTAGTGCCATCAGTGACACATGGCAGGCAGAGAACTCTGAAGGCCCATGTCCCTCGGTCACTAACTTTAGCAGCTCCAGTGGAAAGAGGTAGAGAGAACCTGGTTGACCCAACTTGGGTCCCATGGCCATCCCTGAGCAGTTGGAGAGGGTCCGAGTTTCCTGGGCAGGGCCCGGATGAGAGCAGGAGGGTGAACTTCCCCATGGGAAGTCCTGCAGGTAGGAGGGGTTCCTGGGGCCAGTGCCTGGTAGTCAGCGCCTTAGCTGGTCATCAGCGGGCAGGGCCTCGGCCTCGGGCAGGAACCAGTGGACTCTCCTCCCCAGGAGCTCATCGACATGAACCAGCACCACCTGAATGCTCTGGGCGTGGGCCACGCCTCCCTGGACCAGCTCTGCCGAGTGACTGCGGCCCACGGACTGCACAGCAAGCTCACGGGGGCAGGCGGCGGTGGCTGCGGCATCACGCTCCTCAGGCCAGGTACCTGGGGGCAGGGCTCGGGCTTCACTGGAGAATTCCCTTGGGGGGCAGAGGCCTAGGGATAAGTTTCAGCTCGGCTGTATGTCCTTGGGCAAATTGATCAACCTCTCTGGGCCTTTGTTTCCGGATGGTAAAGCATCAAGTTGCCCAGATTCGAAGAGAAACGTGCAGTTAGAGAGCCTGGCTGGGGCTGGCCCAGGTAGGGCTCCTGTCATGGTGGCTGCTGCTGCCTGTGGCCTGAGAAAGAGCAAGGACAGGGTCTCCACCTTGTCAGCCTCTCTGCCCCACCCCACTCCTGACTTGGCTCCTGGTTCAGGGCTGGGGACAGTGACACTTCTGGAGAGTGCGTGGGGTCCCAGACGCGGGGCCAGGCACGTCACCTGCGGTTATTCCAGCTCGGCCTCCAGGAGCTCTGGAGGTGCCGAGGTGTCATTGTCCCCATTCCCAGAGAGGAGACGCCACCTGGCCAGTGTGTGGCAAGGCTGGCTCCGCGGGACGCGCACCTTTTTAAACTTTTTGGTGTTTTTTTTTTTTGGGGGGGGGGCTCTGCCACTGAGCTACATCCCCAGCCCTTTTTTATTTTTATTTTTTATATTTTTAAGTTTCATTTATTTATTTCGGTTGTGGATGGACCTGTATTTTTTATTTATATGCAGTGCTGAGAATTGAACCGCGTGCCTCATGTTTTTGAGGCAAGTGCACTGCCACTGAGCCATGACCCCAGCCCCAGTCCCCAGCCCCCAGCCCCCAGTCCCAGCCGCCGGCCACCCCCGGCCCCCAAACCCCCCAGGCCCCACCCCCTTTATATTAAGCCAGTATCTCGCTAAGTTGTCGGGGCTGGCCTCTGTCTTGTGACCCTGCCCAGCCTCCCAGGTCACTGCGGTTGTGGGGTGGCCGTCACAGCCCGCTTCATGACCCCCAGGAGGGTGCGTGGCTCCAAGTGCCAGCACAGGGGGGTGCGGTGGGCCCAGGCCTTTGGCCCAGGACGGCAGGGCAGGAACCCTGTCCCCAGCCTTTTCCTCGAGTGGCATGATCGTCCTCTTTGGTGGCAGGCAGAGAACTGTCAGTGTGACCTGCCTTCCCTCCCCCCAGATCTGGAGCAGGACAAGGTGGAGGCCACAAAGCAGGCCCTGGCCGCCTGCGGGTTCGACTGCTGGGAGACCAGCATCGGTGCCCCTGGAGTCTCCGTCCACTCGGCCACCTCCCTGGAGGGACGTGTCCGTCAAGGCCTGGGCATCCTCTGAGAGGGGCCCCAACTCCACCGCTCTGCACAGAAGCCCCTCTGGATTTCTGCGGGAGCCACGGTCGGCCTCTGAGCAGCCCCACAGCGTCCAGCTCCTGACTTGACCGGAGGCTCCAGCCTCCACGAAGCCTCTGCTGGCCACCACCTGCCTCCCCTCCAGCCAGCCGGGAGGGGCCAGGAGCGGCCGCTGAGGCCTCCTCCCCCGTCCCGCTCCCATGGATCCATCTGCCCGGGCCACGCCTTCACCCTTGGGCACCCCAGCGCTGGGCCAGACGGGGGCTGGGGTGTGGAGCCCGGCCCCAAGGGCCACCTCCTCTCTCCTCTGTCTCCCTCCACCTCCTCCAGGAAGCCTTCCGGCCTGGTGGGCTGTCTGCACCTTCCAGGCATTGGAATGGGCCGCCTGTGCCCCCTGCCCTCGGGGCCAGCTGGCTGGACTTGCCTGGGGCCAGCTGGTGGTGTCCGCCTCCTGCCCCAGGCTGGGGCTGGCCGTGTGAGTGGTGCGCAGCGTCCCCCAGTCTGGGGGCCTCGGACAGCAGACGGCCGCGGGGAGGTAACAATCGGGACAGTTTCCCGAGGCTCCGCAGACCCCTGGGCCCCCCAGCTGTGCTCGGTGGGGAGTCGCAAGAGGGAAGGAAGAGGGGCCTGGTCAGCGGGCTGTGTCTCAGGGACGGGTGGGTTTCCCAGGTGGCCCCTGCTGGACAGGGACGGGGTGTGTCTGCCGACACGGGACACTGTCCGCTGGCACAGCCCCAGCTGCTGTCTGGCAGGGAATGTCAAGTTCCTGGCCCAGCAGTGCAGTGTCGTGGGCCTCGGGCTGGGAGAACGCAGCAGCCGCTGGGTCAGGCGCAGCTTCTGAGATCAGCCCCGGGCAGAGTGGACGCACCCCAGCCGCCCCGCCTGGCCCCTCCCGGCCCTGGGTGAGCTCGGTCCCCAGGCGACTCGGCTGATCCACAGAAGGCCCTGGAGCACCAGGCGTGGAGGTGCACACCTGTGACCCCAGCGACTGGGGAGGCCCAGGCAGGGTCGCAAGTTCAAGGGCAGCCTCAGCAACAGCGAGGCCCCAAGCAACTCTGTGGGACCTTGTCTCTAAATAAAAAAGGGCTGGGGTGAGCTCAGTGGTCCAGCGCCCTGGGTTCAGTCCCGGTACTGACAGAACCGCCTAGCAAGCTCATTGCCAGCTGCTCCTCAGGAGCAGGCCCCTGGTGCCCATTGCCACAGGGGTGACGGGATGTGGTTCCAGGCTCGGTGCGTGTCTGCCCTTGGCCGCTAGGGGGCAGCTGGCGCCTTTTCCAGCTCCCTCACGAGGAGGGTGGCTGGGAGCTGGGTTGGACCTGGCCCCAGAAGAGGCTGGGCACCACCCAGCACCAAGCCCTGCCCTGAGGGGTCACTTCCAGGAATGTGGGAGCACAAGGGAGGGACCCAACCCAGCTTGACTTGTAAAGGTGGCCCAGCTTCATGGGACTCCCTGGCCCTGCACTCCAAAACAAATGATGCATAGACGATGCTGATTCTGAGCACTTCCCGTGGAGCAGTGTTCTAAGCACTGTACCTTCACCATTTCTTTTCCTTTCTATCCAACTTCAGAGCAGAATCACTGGTGTCATCCCCATTCTATAGATTAGGAAACTGAAGCCCAGAGAGGTTGAGTAAGTTGTCCAAGGTCACACAGTCATCAGTATCAGAGTCAGTCAGGCTGGCTCCAGAGCCTGCCCCATTTGGCCTGGCCCAGCTCTGCACACAGGTGTCCTACCACATGGTTCCTCTTGCCTGTGCTCACGCTCATCATTTCCTCTGTTTTTTGATGTGCTTGGTCAGGGTAGATGTGAGGCTTGGTGGTTTTTCTACCCACATGATGTGGATGAGCTGTTGGTGGCGAGCATGGTGATTGACAGCCAGTCTCCCAACGGTCAGAGGCCAGGAAGATTTGGGGCCTCCCCAGGCATCCTCAGTGCCCACAGCAGCTTAGAACTGGAGGTTGTGCAGCGCCGAGGCTCCAGGGCCTGCCTCTTTGCCACCCCCCAGAGACAGGACATCACCCCTAGAGTAGGCTGGCCCCACCCACTTGCCCTAGTGAAGTGCCTGTAGGTAGGCCTTACCTCAGCCACCACCTGCCACCACATGAGCCCGGTGCCGCCTTCCCCTGGCCACGTGGCTTTGATGTTACACTTGCAGAGGATTCGACAGACGGCAGCTGTCACTGCCTCATTGCCTCCTGCAGAGTTCTCAGTCACCTGGGGAGTGCCCAAAAGACACCCAGGAACCCAGGCCCACCCCTGGTTAGTCTCCTTTAGCTGGTCTCCGTGGGACTCCGTCACTGGTAGCCTGTAGAAGCTCCCGGGTGTTTTGACGTGCAGCCAGGGTTGAGGACACTGAACTAGGAGCCCCCCACGGTGGCCAGCATGGTGGCTGGGCACTTAGTTCTGCCAGGCTCTGCTCCCCACAGCCTCGTGACCTGGGACAACCCAGCCCGATTGAGGAGGCTGCAGACCCTAGAAAATGAGGATGACAAGATGCCCCTTTATAGAGGAATCATGAGGACTGGAAGAGAAGACACCCGTGGATTCTCCCTGGCGCCTGGTAAATGCTCAATAAATGCTCAGGATCGCCCTTGTCCTCTGCTGAAAAATAGGATGTGAGTCACCAGGTTGAAGTGCCCCTCGCTGGTCCAGACCCCCCAGGTGGAGGCCCCAGGTTCACCGCAGCAACACAGCCAGTGCTGCTGCCCCTCCCCACCCCCTGCAGAGATGGCACCTAGCCCACTGCCCTCTTGGCCAGGTCGGGGACAATTGGCAGTGGAGCTGCACTGCCTCTGCGGCCTGTGTTTCCAGGCCACCCCTGAGACTCAGGTTGCTGTGACCTCCCTGGCTCCGGCCCGGGTCTCTCGTTGGGAGACAGGGCTGCGGTGACCGTGCCCGATCTCTCCCAGAGAACGCTGCTCGCGAGCTGCCTGCTGGGAGGGCGCCCCTGGTCAGTGGCCGGGCGGGTCCTGCCTTCAGGGTGGCCTGGCGCCCATTGGTCCCTCTGCCTTGCGGGGGCGGTTCCATTCTCGTTGGTGGGGGCCTTGGCTCCCTTCCCCAGCCCCCCCTGGCGTCCGGCTAGTTCTGGTCAGGGCTTCGGTGGTCTCTTGGCACCACTTGCCAGTAGGGGCCGAGGGACTAGGCTCTGGGTCACCGCTTCCGTAGTGGGCGTCTTTAGCTGTAATATCAGAAAGTCGTTCCCCGTTGGGGGACAGCGAGGACACTAAAAAGAAAACACAGATGAACAAAAGTAAGAACAGCAAGGCCCCAAGTCGTCCCCACGCGGAGGTCTCCGAGGAGCGCCCTCCTCCTTTCCCGGGACACGCGTGGTGCTGCTCAATACGCCAGATCCCGCTGTGAGGGCCCCTTGGCGACCCCTGTGGCTGTTCAGGATTGACGACAGTTCACCTCCAGTGCCCAGGTGTGGCCACCTTGCCCCGGTTAACCCTGAGTGTCCAGAACCCTGTGCAGAGCCACTGTCTGGCTCTCACAACCCCGAGTTCTCTTTTACTCCAACACGCAGCCCAACGAGCTGCCCCGCCCACATCACGCCCCGTCCACGCCACGCCCACAGCACGCCACGCCCACATCACGCCCCGCCCTGCCCACGCCCTCCACACTCCGCCTTCCTGCCACGGCTTGCTCAAGACCCAGGCCACATCCTGCAGGACGTCCTTCTGCCCTGGCCGTCAGAATCGGACCCTCTGGAGCTCCCGCAGAGCTGACGGCCAGCTTTGCTGAGCACCTACCATGTGCCCAACCTGGGCCGCTGGTTCCTGGGCCTCATCCCTGGGACTCCTCAGTCCACTGAGGTGGTTACATTCTGTGCCCGTTCGGCTGGTGCGTCAACCCAGGCCCAGGGCAGTGACTTATCCAGGGTCACCAGGCCAGCACGTGGCAAAGCTGGACGTGAATGCAGGTCTGAGTACTTCAGATCTGCTCTCAGCCTGGATTCTGGGCTGTTTCCTTGGGGCAAAGAACCGTGACCTCCCAAGTCCCCCTTGTCCAGTTGACATGATTGAATGGCCACATTGATCCCAGTGGCACTGGCCCAGCTCACCCCCCCCCCCGCCCCCCTGGCCCTGCTGCCTTGCACACCCGGGCCCCCTGTGGCCCTGCCCACCCGATCACAGGCACGCGGACCCAACTGCCAAAGAGCATCAGGGGACTGTCATGCCAAAGAGCATCAGGGACTGCCTGGAGCCACCGCCTCCCACCACCAAGGGAGACCGCACAGCACAGCATCTTCTCAGAACTGAAACAAAGTGCCCTCGCCCCAGCGTCAATGTCAGTTGCTGGCATTAGAATCCAAAACACTGGGGTCAGGAGGACTCCTGGGCTGCCACATCCCCTTTCTTACCTTTGGTTCTGTCATAGCTGGGGTGTCACAGGAAGAGCATCCAAAGGCCAGCGACCCGTCCGTCTCAGGGCCTGGCATGGCACCTCGTGGCTGCGTGTCTCAGAGCAGGGATTTCTGCCCACCTCTGTGCCCTGGGTCTCAGTTTCCTCGAATGCCACATCCCAGGCAGGTGTCCTCAGACTCGATCCCGTGACAATCCCACGGCACAGGCACCGCAGGACCACGATGCCCGGTCCGAGGCCCCAGGCCAGGTGCGGGTTGGACTGACGATGCTGCAGGCTTTAGTGTTGGCGCCCGCGTGTCTCCTCCCGTGGCATCTTGGGTAGCAGCAGCCACCCGGCTGTTCCTCAGATGGTACGAATGGACCCACCAAGTGGGTAAAGTCCCCAAGTCCTGTGTCAGCCCAGCTGCATCTGCTGAGACGGGAGCTCCAACACCGCTGGGTTTCCACGCATCTTGGATGGTGGGCCTGACTCTCTCCCGCTCTGTGGAGAAGCAGACGGACAGACACCCCCTCAGACGGCTCCAGGTACTTGCCTGGCTTTGAACCCCTTGGGTCCAGCTGCCCACAGCAGGGTCTGACCAGAGCTGGCCTCTGTCACTGGGATACAAGGTGCTGGGCTGACTGGTGTGGGCAGAGGGGGAGGACCCTGGGACCTGGGGCCACTCACGCATCCTGAACACCTGGGGTGCTGGGTCAAGCCCGGGGAAAGGGCGAGCTATTAAATCAAGCTGGGGTCTTCCATCTGATGTATTTAATTTTGGGGGGGGTTATCTGGGATTGAACCCAGGGGCACTCGACCACTGAGCCCCATCCCCAGCCCTACTTTGTATTTTATTTAGAGACAGGGTCTCCCTGAGTTGCTCAGGGCCTCGCTTTTGCTGAGGCTAGTTTTGCACTCTGATCCTCCTGCCTCAGCCTCCCGGGCCGCTGGGGTGACAGGTGTGCACCACTGCACCCACTGTTTACCTTTTTCCCTCCACAGACCTCGTACTATGACAGACAGGCTTTTGGGGATGGACCCCATCTCCAGCCACCAGGTTCCTTCTCCTGGGGCTCTGGGCACAGGGACAGGAGCAGGGGCCTCAGCCGAAGGACAGCAGAGGGTTCCTCCTCCCAGACCACCCTCTTCCCTCCAAGCATTGGGAGGAGGCCGGAGGCCTGAGTGCAGGAATCTGCCAACAGAGCAAGGGACAAAGTGGCCACACGGCCTCTTGTGACTGTTCTGCCGGATGCCCATCCCGCTCCCTCTGGCTGCAAGATCAACTGCGACTGTTATACAATGTCTCAAATCTGATAAGGAAAGCGTCCATTTTGAGCCATTTGCAGAGTGTGGACGGAGGCCCAGGTGTCCCCCTGGATGCTGATAGGGCACCAAGGCTGTCCTGGGACGAGCCTGGCCTCCTGGGGCCCATTGGGCCTCCTTCTTGCACAGGGAAAGGAGCTGCCCGCTGCCCCACCACCTCCTACTCTTCAGCTCACAAACACCACTGGTCAGCACGTGCTAAATGCACACCTACTGTGTCCAGGGGCTGGGTGAGGCCCCAGGGAATTGAGGTGATAACTAGAGCTGCTCCTTCCCTCACAGGCATGTTAGCTCCTGGTCCTGGAGGCTTTCAGGCCAGTTCCCTCCACCTATACCCAGAGCCAGCCCAGGAGGAAAGTGTGTAAGTCCCCCAAAAGGAAGTCCCTGGTGTAGACCCTGAGTCTGGTCTGTGGACTCTAGAGTGCCCTTCCTGGGACACCCTGGCTGCCTTTGCCCCATATGGGTGGGTAAGCATTTGTCAGAGAAGATAGGCAAACAGGATGCGGATCAGGGAAGGAGAGGACAGGATGGCTTGCTGTGTGATCTGAGGCAACTCTCTTGCCTTCTCTGGGCCTGTTTCCCTATCCATAGAAACAATGATGTCTGTTGGCTGTGCCAGGACCTTTGCCCTCATGTCTTCTTTCAACCCTCCCAGGGGTTGGTATTTTGTAGGCTCTGGGCTCAGATGGATCTGATCCTGTCTCATAGTCCACCCGTTTCCGGCTGTGGGACCACATCCCCTCCCTGCGGTCTGTGATATGGGAAAACCTGTGAATGATGAGTGTCTGACGTGGACCCTGGAGCCTGGCACAGAGGGGGAGCTCCAGTAAATGAGGGCTGTCGCTATTCTCAGAGGAGGGGACACTGAGGCTCAGACAGGGGACATGACGGCTTCGAGATGGCTGAGCTGGAATTGGAGCCCAGGAGCGTCTGGCCCCAAAGCCCAGGGCCTTGCTGACCTGTGCTGCCCCGGGGGGTGAAGGTCTTTGGGAAGAGCCAGCCCTGCAGCCCCAGGGGCTCCGATGACAAGGTGCACTTGTCCCCACTGCCTCAGACACTGCGGTCCCCAGGCCCACAGCACCGGCCGGTCATTACCAGGGGCCTGGGGGGGTCGTGACCTTGGGGACAGAGGCTCCCCTGGAGCCCGGCGGCTGCCTTCTGTTGCCAAGGAGGCCACATCTGCTCCACGCCCTTTTGACTTTCCCGCATCTGCCTCCGAGGCAAGTCCACTATTTGAGAAGGGACGTCATCCATCAGGACTGTCCCTCAAGAGCCACCATGTCCCAAGCTCTGTGGGTGGGAAACCGAGGCACGGAGCCAGGAAGGGCCTGCCGTGGCCACTCAGCAGGTTTGCAGCAGAGCTGGGGCCTCAAGCCACGCGTGCCTGACGCCTGGGGTGCCGGGCTAAGCTCGGGAAAGGGCAGGGGCTCCTCATATGTCCCCACTGGCCCAGGAGAGGCCCGTGCCTACACTGTGACCTCAGGGAGCTCTGGGCAGAGCCGGCCCAGGAGGGTGGCAGGCAGGAGTCCCCTGGCTCTGCTGGGAAGTGGCGGGGTGGGATGGAGGAGGGGCAAGAATCGGACCCGGCTTCTCTCCATACTTCTACCTCATGGTGCAGGAGAGCCGGCAGGCTCCTGTGATGCTGTGTGGCACGGGGGCAGTGGCTTCCCGTCTCTGGTGCAGGAGAGCCGGCAGGCTCCTGTGATGCTGTGTGGCACGGGGGCAGTGGCTTCCCGTCTCTGGATCTCGCTTGCCGTTTCTGAGGCTGTCATTTCCCGCTCTGGGGCTGTGACCTGGTCTTGTTCCCCAGGGCCACGGCCACCACTCCGAGGAAGTCTACCTGTTCTGGGGTCTGGAGTCAGCAGGTGACCCAGAGAAGTCAGGCTGGGGAAGGCGCCCAGGTGGCCCATGGCTCCTGCCACTGTCGCCCCTGGGGGAGGGGGCACCTGCCACCCGTCCTGCTGTCTAGCTGTGGGTTCTGTGGTGCAGGACAGAACCCCGGGCCTCCACAGGCTGGGCAAGCCATCTACCTCTGAGCCACCCCCAGCCCCATATGTAGTTTTAAAACAGGATTCCAAAGTCTGAATGTTCTAGGACAATTTAGTTTTTATTTACACATTTATAGGTTCTTGCTGCCCTGGGGGATGGAACCCAGGGCCACTCTACCACAGAGCCACATTCCAGCCCCTTTTTATTTATTTTTTTTAACTTTGAAACGGAATCTTGCTGAATTGCCGAGGCCGACCTCGAGCTTGCGATCCTCCTGCCTGGGCCTCCGGAGTTGCTGGGATCCCAGGTGTGCAGCACGGCACGGGGCTAAGGTTTAGTTTTTAGGTGATGCCGAGCCAGAAAGGAAAGCCGGCTAAGAGAACCGGGTGTGGTGGCACCCGCCCCTGAAATGCCAGCGACTGGGGAGGCTGACGCAGGAGGACTGCAAGTGCGAAGCCCACCTGGGCCATGGAGGGAGACGCTGTCTACAATCAGGCAACGAGAAAGAGCTGGGCTGGGGCTGGGGCTCAGAGGCAGAGGCCCCCGGGTTCAGTCCCCAGGTCGGGCCGTGCTGCAGACTGTAAAGGGCCTGGGGTTGAGACTTCCTCGGAGACCCCCGGGGGCTGGGGGGGGGACCTGACCCCTCCCGGGTCCGCCCACCCCTGGGAGCCCTGAGTCGGCAGGCAGCAGGGGCGCCAGGGCCGGCCGCCGTCCCCAGGAGGCACAGATGGCATTTTTTTCCATCAGTGTCAGCGTTGGCTTCCTTCTGCTCTGATGAATAGACTCTAAAGAGGCAGTGACATTATTGGAGATAACAGAGGGAGCCGAAAGAGGGTCAGCCGCGAGGGAGGGACGGAGGTAAAGGGGAGGCCCGAGGGGGCGGGCGCCCTGGCTGGGGTCCCCTGTCCCGGACGGTGGCCCCTCCCCGGCCTGGCTCCCTGCACTGGGGCTGCCCTGGGCCCGGCTGGGCGGGGGAGGCCGACAGCTGTGCCAGGCCTGCGTCCCCGTCCCTCCCCGCTGCCCACTGACCATTCCGCCCTTTCAATTCGATTCAATTAGGGCTGCCGGTCGGAAGCTTGTCTCCTCCGATATCCAGCCTGACTGACAGGGGATTAGTGCTGTCTGTGGACACACACTCTCTGGCTGCTCGCTGCCGGCACAGCCCAGGGACCCGGGTGATTTATGGAGCTGGCCACAGGACTGTCCCTCTGGGAACTGCTTCCTTTGGAGGGTGGGCTGGGGACCCTGTTCTCTGATGTTCCTCTTCTTGATCCTGGGGCCTGAGGGCCGGAGGAGGGGGACCAGAAGAAGAGCACGAATAGAACTGAGTTCAAATTCCAACTCTCCCCCTGGGCAGCTGTGTGATATCAGGCAAGAAACATCACCTCTCTGAGCCTGTTTCTTCATCTAGAAAATGAAGGCGACTCATGGGGCATCGTGGGTTCAGAGTGGGGTGGCGGGCATTTAGCTCTGCCTTTGGGAAGGCTACATGGCAGTGCAGGAGCTACAAAATAAGTAGGGGGTCACTCCCATGGCGGGGGCTGGGGAGTCCTTTGGAGTGATGACCTGAAGTCCCCAGGCCTAAGAACTGTCCTCATTTGGGGACATGTGCTCATCTGCACCCCTTCCTCGCACCCTTTACCCGATCTTCGTTGGGGGAAGCATGGCCCTGGGGAAGGGTAGGTGTGGACATTTATCAAATCCAGTGCATTCAAAAATGGCCACTTTTGGGGCTGGGGTTGTGGCTCAGTGGTAGAGCACTCCCCTAGCACGGCAGGACCCGGGTTCGATCCTCAGCACCACATAAAAATAAAGGCATTGTGTTGTGTCCATCTACACCTAAAAAATAAATATCTTTTAAAAAAATGGCCACTACTTATAAATATGGGGTCGCCTGTGTCCTCCGTGCCACACTGCACACGGGTGACCTCATCGGTTCTCACAATAGTTGCCACTGGTCCTGCCTCCATCCTCCAGAAGAGAAAACTGAGGCTCAGACAGGGGCTGGGGCTTGGCCAGCGTCCCCCAGTCATGAAGAGGTGGACTGGGACTGAACCCGGGTCCCCGAGGTCAAACACCTGCTAATCCGTCGGACACTGCTGTGGGGCAGACACTTTGTCCCTGACAGCCCGAGACATGGGTATTCTGTCCCTCATTTTGCAGGAGGGAAAGTCGAGGCCCGAGGGGGGCATGGCCCAGTCTGTTGCGGGAGAGCCGGATGGAAACCCAGGGAGGTTTGCCTCGGTTCACGTCCATTTGTCATCTCCGTCTCCTGGTTTCTACCCCAGCTCACGTCTCAGGATTGTTCCAGATTTGTATTAAGTTGTAGGTGGACAGTGAAAGGTCATACCGACCGCCCAGGAGTGAGTGAGTCGCCCCTGCTGGTAAGGGAGATGCCACCTCGGGAGGAGAAAATAAAAATACGTAAAGAGTCACAAGAAGGGTGGGTCGTCGGAGCAGCCTGTGAGGAACCCAGGGTTTCTACTTGTCGCTGGATCCTTGTAACTCTCATTCTGGAGAGAAGTGCTCATGATCATCATCGCAATGACAACGCGTCAGTCATTGTCATGGTGACAATGATCCCGCAAATCCAGTCCCGTGTCGTGGGTCTTGCTGTTCCCACTTCACAGATGAGGACGATGAGGCTCAGAGAGATGAAGTGACGCGTCTGAGGCCAGGTCCTCTAATCCAAAGCAGGTTGCTGTCCTCTGGCCCTGGACGATCCCTCAGAGTGTCCTGAGCAGCAGGTGGTCTGACCTGAGTCGAAATTTTTTCCTGGGGAAGCTTCTCGTCCAAGGCCTGAGACTGACGGAGGCACTGGTCTCGGGGTCCCCGGGGGGTGAAGGGGACCCATCTCTGCCCTCCAGGGTCTGCAGATCGGAGCCAGCTGAGCAAACTGGCGGTCACCATGAGGAGCAGGCTGTTCCCAGGGAACCCCAGGAGGAAGAGGGGTGCAGGTCCCAGCCTGCAGCGGGATTGAGGAGGGCTTCCTGGAGGAGGGGGCAGTGGGCCAGGGCTGAGGGGGGCTGTCCCAGGGGCAGAGAAACTGGGAGCCACCAACGGCTCCGGGTCTAGATGGAGCCTGTCGTGCGAGGTGGCCTGGACCTGCCCGGAGCCGAGTCCATCCCCGGGGCCCCCGGTGGGTGTCAGGGTGGGAGGGTCCTCTGGCTGTGCTTGGTGCCTGGGGGGCAGCAGGGGAGACGCATTAGGAGGTGCGAGGCACCCTGGCTGCACGGGGGCATGAAGGTCACAAGGAGACGAGGTGACCAGCTGGGGGTCCCATTGGTCCTGTTGAGAGAGTGGGCAGGGCCATGTCCCAGCACCATCAGGAGGGGATGGGCTCGCGGTTCTGAGGCTGGACGCCCGCTCCCTCTGCGACACCCAGTGACGTCCTTCCTTGCCCACCCCTGGCTCAGAGGGACGGACGCCAGGAGAGTCGGGGAGTCCAGCGGCAGCCCCCCGCCGGCTTGGCATGTGGGCAGGGCAGCTGTCCCCGAGCGCCTCCCCAGAGGCTGTTCTCCCAAAGAAGGTGTGGATGCCAGCAGGTGCCTGTCACCCGCTCCCCGCGCCGAGTCCCAACTGTCAGAACAAGTGAAGTAGTCATCGCCTAGCTCCGCGCTCGAGACTTTATTGGCAGTTTCATTGTCACCCAAAACCCCTCTTTTTCTCGGCGGGCACGTTCCTCAGGTGGGGGCAGGCGAGGAGGCAGGGCGGGCTCCTGACTCGGGCTTTGGCTGGTGGTGGTGCCAGTGTCCCTGGCCTGGGGTCCCTGGGGACAGAAGACCCCCAGAGTGGGTTCCGCTCCAGGTGTGGCTGGCTCAGCGCCCCTCCAGGGGACAAAGGGAGGTGAGAGACAAGAGGGTGGGCCCCACAAGGGCCCTGGAAACACAGGAGCTGGACAGGGCAGCCCAGCCCTGCAGCCCTCCTGGTGGGCATCCTGGTGGGCATCCGGGAGGGCTCCCTGTGATGGATCAGAGCTCAGGGACGGGCACCCCAGGGCCAGCCTTCCCCCTGCAGGTCGGATGGGCAGGGGGCTTCCATTGGCTGAGGCTAAGCCTGGGAGAGCAGAACCTGCAGAGGTGGGTGCTGTCAAGATACTCTTATTTTTTAAGCATGTTTGTGGTGCTGGGATCGAACCCGGGGACACTCTCCCACTGAGCTACATTCCCATTCCTTTTTAATTTAATTTAATTTTTTTTTTTGAGACAGGAACTTGCTAAGTTGCTGAGGGCCTTGCTGAGTTGCCCCAGCTGGCCTCCAACTTGCAATCCTCCTGCCTCAGCCTCCCGAGTTGCTGAGATTACAGGTGTGCACCGCTGTGTCCAGGTGCAAGACCCTGACTTTACTGATGAGGAGATTGAGGATCCCAGGTGTGAGGTAGCCTGGCCCCGTGACCACAGTGGAGAGTTGGCAGGGCCCAGGTTTGACCTTGACCCTCCACGCCTGGCTGTGACCCCACCTCTCAGGTTAGTGGGAAGCCTGTGGATGATAACGTGTCACTGCGGCGCTGAGCACGTGGGGGAAAGCCATCTGTCTTTATTGTTGTCAGCCTGGGTGACATCCGGCTTCTCCGCCACTGTCCCAAGGACTCCCTGGATGTCCCTGGGTGGTGACATGGGGCGGCCCATGTGACTCCAAGGTCATGGAGTGAGCTCAGGGGTTGCTCTGGACCCCCCCAGGGGTTCGTCCTGCTCCAAGCTGTGGCCCTGCCTCTGCACCCCTTTCCTGCCCCCGGCAGGGCCACAGGCTCCTCTCCATGTCCGACCAGTGCCACTGGGAAACTGAGCCCCAGAGACCGGCCTCTTGCCAAGGGCCACGGAGCTGGCAGGCAGAAGAGTCTCTGGAGCCAGTGACATCAGGTTCCGGTGCCGACACCGGCCTCAGAGACGCCTTTGCCAAATCTCCTAAAGCATCAGTTTCCAAGATCAGACGAGATGGGACACATTCAGACCCAATCTCCTCTGGATAATGGGACCATAAAGGATTTTTCCCCGTAAGGTTGAAGGGGCCAAGTGACATTGCTCAGAAAACACTGGAACACGGAGAAGACAAGAATATGAGCGTCTAAAAGACTCCTCATCCATCTCAGACCCCAAGCCCTTTTGGGGTGCAAGAGGAAACGGAGGCCCAGAGAGGACAGGGGGGTCCTTGTCGCCACCCCTCCATGCAGATGCCCGTGCCTGGGCCTCTGGACGCCTGGTCCAGCCCTCCCGCCCCCCGGCTGCCTTCCACGCCCCTCTCCCTACATCTCCGGCCCCTGGTGGCTTCAAGAGCCGCGCCCCGGGCCCACAGCGAGGAGTGCCACTCTCCTCTCCCCGGCACACTGAAGGTTTTGAAAGTTAAAGTATTACCGTGGGCTTTGTTGTTGCCTAACTACGACAGACAAATTGAGAACCAGTTGTCAAAATGTCAGCGCACAACAGATCAACATGCAAAACGAGTCGCGGTGCTCGGTGGTGTATAATTAAACAAAAAATCCCTTTTAGAAATTTCAGCGAGCGTTGGTTCCACTTTATATTTGTCTGTGTGATTAATAAAGGCGGCTAATTTTCAGACTTTAAAAACAGCCAGAAAATAGCTCCTAATTACATATTAGGTTCCTCGCGGCCCCCGCTGAGCTCCGCCGGCATTGGTGGGCCGTAGAATTTGGCACAGCTTTAATTGCCTTCTGAGCATCATCTAATTTTAGTTAAATGTAATGTAATCAGCAGCAGATGTCTGAAATAAAATATGAATTATGAATATGATGAAATTTCATTCTTGAATAAAAAAGTAATTTGCTATTTAGTTCATTAAAGTCTTAGAGGTTTATTGGGAGCAGGTAGAGAGAGCCTGGTGAGGTTGTGTCTTCGGTGATATCCAGGAGAGAGACAGAGACCCCCCAAAGGGATGCAAAGCTTCATCCAGGGGCACCCAGTTACGATTCATTGCGCTGGGACCTGGGGGAGGCCTTGGGGGGCCCCTGAGTTCACCTGGACTCCCCCAGGCCCTTCGATGTGGGGCCAGAGCTTTGGGATTGAGAGCAGGGAGCCTTGGGGACTCTGAGCCCCAAACTGCCCCTGCTTCCTGCCAGGGACGGGTGCCACTGGCTTCTGACAGCAGGGAGCGGCGGTCAGCATGGCAGGCCCTGAGTGCTCGGGGATCTGGGCTCCGTGACCTTGGACCTGGGCCTCAGTTGCCCTTTCTATAAAATGGAGAAAATGGTGGAACCCGTCAGACACTCCAGGCGCCGGGAACATGGCAAAACCCCTGCTGAATGTCAGCAGCTGCTGAAGCTTCTCCTGTTGGTTTAGAGGTCACCCAGAATCTGTATTAAAATGCCTCCTTTGTCTTGTCTTGGAGATGCAGAGATTGCAAACTCTATTTTGTCTTTCAGCTGAGGCTCAGGGAGGAGAAAAATCCACCCGCTGCCGTCGCACAGCCAGTCAGTGCCAGACTTGGGGTCTGAGCCCAGGGCCATCCTTCCCCAGGGCTCTCTGCGGCATCCCCAGGTGCCGGGGAGTGAGCTGGCGGGGGGCCTGGGTGGGGTGTCCTGTCCCCAGCTGGAGGCATAGAGAGGCAAGAGAGGGGCAGGTGGTGGGCCGAAGGGCGAGGCTGGCCTCCTGGGCTCTGCCAAACGCTGCTCCAGGCAGGTTAGGGGATGGAGGCTGCCTCCGCAGCCCCCTGTCCACACCAACCAATAATTTCCTGCAATTATCTGGAAAAGATTAATTAGCAAACTGCTCTACTGACTGGAGGCTGCCCCAGCTGATCAATAACTTGAGAGTCTCCAGGGGGCCGGGGGGAGGAGCAGAACTGGGAAACGGGCAGGAGGTCCCACCCCAGGGTTCTGAGCCTCATGTCACCGCCCCGGGCACAGCCGGTCATCTTCCCAGGCCAGGCCTGAGTCTGCACCACCCCTGGTGACTCTGGTCCCTCTGCCTCGCTGGTCCCCGGTCTCCCCACGTGGACCGGGTGCCGGCTGCCCCAGCTCAGAGTCTGCTCCCGCTCCCTGAGATTCTGGGAGGAAAGACTTCCCCCTGGACTTGGCTTCCCTTTGTGGCGAGGCATCGTTCTGGGGACCAAGGAAGCCTGTCAGTCTCTGGCGGGGTGTCCCTTGGCCACTCTAGTACCTGCACAGAGCAGATGGGCAGTAAGTGAAAGTCGCTGTCACAGGAGCTTCTAGAACCCGACACACCAGCCCCAGCTTCCTGCAGCACCTGGCGTTTCCCCCTGGGCTGCTGTCCCCGCAGGGTCCAGAGAGTTTGGTCAAGGGTTCTGTGAACACAGGCCCAAACCAGCCAGAGAAGGTGAGGACCTTCCCTCAGGACCTCCCGACACCCCCCCCCCAGACTGAGGGGGCAGAAGTGGGGTCACCAGAGCCCAGCGGAGCTAGAGCCATGGTGGGGTGGCACTGGGCACTTGGTGGGGAGGGGGAGCTGTGGTCACCGAGGAACAAGATACTGCCAGGAGGCCACAGGGACATCAGCAGAGTGGGGAGGAGTCCCCGGAGCCCTCCCTCCTCCCGCCCAGCCTCCCACAGACAAGCCTGGTGGAATGAGAGGCCAGGGGCCCCCAGGGAGGGCCCAGAGCTGGGCAGGGAGGGGATTAGACGGTGGTCGGGTCACCACAGCCCCTCTTGGCTGGAGCTGGGATCAATGTTCTAGGGGGAGGCTTCGGGGTGGCAGCAGGCAGCAGGGGTCCAAGCGGGCCTGGGCCTCACCCAGGGTGCCCACGCTGGGGTCTCTCCTCAGGCTTCTTCCCTTCCCAGGGGCCTCCGCTGGCCCCTGAGAGACCCTCACCTTGCACTCAGGGCTCTGGAAACTGGTCTGCAGCAGATGCCGGGGACAGCTAGGAAGGCCCGGTGCCCACCCTGCGTGCTTGCTCTCCCCGGCTGGGATGACCTCAGGCTGCCGGGGAACACCAGCAGGTCCCTGCCTAAGGCATCTCCGTCCTCCCCTTCCGCCCTCCTCCTCCTCAGCCTCCGGTGGCGTCGGCCATTCATTAGACAGTGACTGGATCCCTGCCCGGTGCCAGGCCTGCATGGGGCCCTGGCCCAAGCTGCAGAGAAGCCGAGACTCATTTGTCCCGCCGTGAAACCTGTCTGAGCAGCCCCAGGTCAGGACACACGGTGGCCCACGAGGCTCAGGGAGGACCCCGACGCACCAGTGTCTGGAATTCGGTTGCTGATGGGGTGGGTAGCGACGGCCGGATGTGGGTCAGAAGAGAAAGAGCCCCCCGCTGTATTGTCAGCCTGGGACCTAAGAGGCTGTCCATCAAGGGCGGGGGCGGGGCTTGGCGTCCAAGACCCCAGTGCCAGAGCGGCCCAGGCCTGGGCGGAGGGATGGGGGCGGCCGGGCTGCGCAGGTGCCTGCCCCTCCGCTCACCCCTCTCGGGACCACCTCCCAGCCTGTCACCTCCCAGTGGGACCCCAGGGCGCCTGCTTGCCGCCCCCACCCCCCCCAGCCACTCCCAGGCCCCGGGTCAGCTGCCTGTCCCTGCTCCATTCATCAAGGGCATGACAGCTAAAATTCATTTGAAGATGAAGAAAGTGCCCGCTAATCCGTTCTGCGAGACATTGATAGACCAGCAGCTCGGGGAGGATTGCAGAGCTGTAATGAAATTAGGCTACAACTGCTGGCGGATTGCAGATAATTGCCCTTGTCTGTCACTAGGAATAACATCTCCCCAATCCAACACAATGATTGCTCAAGTTGCAGGAATTTCTTTTCTTTTCTTTCTTTCTCTCTTTTCTTTAAAGAAAAAAAAAAAGAGAGAGCGAGTCGAGGCCAATCCAGGGCGTGGAAGCTTTGCTTGGGCAGCCCCTGGATCAGAAGGGGGTGGGGGACACCACTAAGGCCTGATGACCTCCCTGCAGCCTCAGCCGGAGGGACGCAGGGGCAAGAGGAGGAGCTGAATCATAGTCCAAGACCTTCTCCCCTCAGCCTGAGTTGTCCTTGGATGTCCCCAGCAGCATCTTCCAGGTGGCAAGGACTTAGATGGAGAGTGGGGAACAGAGGAGACTGGGGGAGCAGGCACGGCTCTGGGTTTTCACGGGGCAGGGTCTGCTTGGAAAGAGGGTCCTGGGACTCATGCTCAAGCCGCACCTGCAGGGATGTTGGGCCGATGTTAATTCCCCATATAAGGGGATGGATTATGGGGGGTCCAGACACCTGGCTTAGGCACTCACAGGCTTCTTGGGCTGCAGGTGTGATCAGCAGGTCGTTGGCTCTCAGTCAGTTACACAGGCTGAAAAACAGCCCAGAGAGTCCAGTGTCAGCACCGGCTCGTTTGGATGTCAGCCTGACGGCCTTCTGGCAGATCAGCGGTACCGCAGGTGTGAGGTCAGCGTCACTGGATGATGTCAGAGAGCCCTGGGAAGTCAGCATCACGCGAGGTTCCGATGTCAGCAGCCTGCAAGGTCTGAGTGTCCTGCCCACAGGAGGTTGGAATTCCAACTTCACTTGACACAGGAGAAAACTTCAGTCCCCGGACGTGGTGGAGTGACTTGCCCAGGGTCCCCCAGCAAGAAGGAGCCTAGATGAAGTTCCATGGAGATCACACTTTGGTCTTGTTGACCCACCCTCTCCTCCAGCCTGCGTCCAGGGAGCTGGTGAGGACGTGCCCAGGTTCTGGGCTGCGCATCAGGAAGTCCCAGAATTCAGTGACCCCTGATCTCGAGTTGGTGTCATGGGTCCCAGCCATCGACAGAGCGACCGTCCCCCTGTTGGGGACTCACCATGGCCAGGCAAGGTGCTGTCAAGGAGGCCAGGCTGTAAGGAGAGTCCAGTGGGCTGCAGGTTCAGGGGGGAGGCAGGTCCCCCCTGAGGGCTCTTGTTTGAAAAGTCTTCCATAAGACGGCAGCCTCTGGGAGCGCGGGGTGGGCAGGGTGTGGGAGACAGCGCCCCCACGTGGACAGGAGGCCCAGGTTCTTCAGGTCCTTCCATCCATCAGATGGCACCTGCCCCTCCCCACATCCTGGGAGCCCCAAGACCATCACCCTGGACCAGGTACCTCCCGGGATCCTGAAGTCCCTTTCGGAGGCTCTGGAAGGTCAAAACGATTTTTATAATAACGCTGAGGCGCCATTCGCCTTTCCCGCTGTTGATATTCTGCATCCATGCTGCAAAAGTAATAGAGGGCCAGAACTCCTGACCTCGTGACGAACGCCAAGCCACCCAGCCGTCACAGAAATCATGTCCTTTTCCCCAACCCTCTCTCAGTTAAAAAAAAAAAAACACTTTCACTTAAGAACGTCCTCGATGAGAGGAAAAACGTTATTAATTTTCAAAAATCGCTACTGCTTTTAAATGTTCTGTGAGACAGAATGGAAAGCAGCCCCAGGAAACCCCTCCACCGTCCTGCTGGTGGCCCGAGGAAGGTGGCGGCCCCTGTCCTGAGCCACACCAGCCCCCGCCCCCCCGACTTTGTACGGAATGGCATTTTTTTTTTTTTAATTGAAAGAAGGACCCACAAACAAACTCCAGCCTTTCAGACTTGGATATCTGTCAGATATTTTCTCCGAAATGAACAAAGTTGCCTGTCAAATGACAGTATTTGTTGCCAACGATAAAATTTGACTTTCAAGCGAAAATTAGAATTTTGGAGATCTTGTATCTGCCACCGTGAGTTTGACAGCTTCCTACTTACATACTTTCCCCGAAGAGATGGGTGGTAATATTAGCGACGGTGGCTTTTTTTATACCGTATTTTGAAATCTGTCAGCATTTGGAAGAGCTGCAAACCTCGGGGGAAAAACAGCTCATAGTTTCCCCAATGACCAGTGCACCATGTCCCAGAGAGAATGACGGAGCCCATCAGGGGGCAAGATGGACGGGGGGGGGGGGGTGTCACTGAACGAGCTGTGGAGATCAATCGTGTGGTTTCAGAGGCCGCATTGTACCAAGCCACCAGGAAACTGCTACCGATAGAGTTTTGGTCTAGTATCAACAAGAATAGCCACACTTATCTAGAGGATAAGTGGGGGTCCTGTTCCTGTTCAAGCTGCAGATGAAGCCTGATAGTCTTCATGCAGGTCAACCAAACCCACGTGGCCCCGCAACGTGGAGGCAGGGCAGACAGGGGAGTCCAGCATGTTCTGCGAGGCCAGACATCTGCACAATTGTGAATCCATGCACGAACCCCCTTTTCCAGGGGCAGAAACTGAGTCTTAGAAGAGGCAGAGCTGACCAGGCCTTGGGTCCAATCCCAGTCCCCGCCGGACCTCCACGACCCCGTCTGGTCTTCCAGAATCTGAAGGGCAAAGGCGGATTCTTCTAATGTCCCCCGCCCGAGCATCTGGGAGGTGAGGCCAGCACAGAGCCAGACCTGACCCCTCAGCCCTGTGATGTTCCTGTCCAGGGTGGATGGGGGACAGGTCCTGGGTGGCTGGCAGCCAGGCCTAGGTCCCCAGGCCTGGCACGGAGATGACCAGGGCCGTTTGGGGTAATGGATGGCGGGTGGGTGGCGGCCGGGTGAATGAGTGTGCGGGCCCCGGCCCGTAATGCCTCACACGCCGGGTCTGGCACGGGTAATTTACTGCCACCGACATAACATATTTCACTTCCCATCGCCCCGATGAAGATTAGTTGTGTTTGAAAGTGGCTGAGTACACAGTCAATGCTGCTTAAACGTTTACAGTCAACTGAGCACAGATAATGCCCCCTCCGAACATGTGTCCGCGCCTCCTGCAGCTTGGGGAGGGGCTGGGAGAGGGGGCAGGGGGGTCCCCTCCCCAGGAAGGGGCTGCAGCTGCCACAGCAGAGAGCCAGGCAGCGGGGAGGGAGGGATGG
Source organism: Callospermophilus lateralis (assembly GCF_048772815.1). Classification (NCBI taxonomy): domain Eukaryota; kingdom Metazoa; phylum Chordata; class Mammalia; order Rodentia; family Sciuridae; genus Callospermophilus; species Callospermophilus lateralis. Next base: position 145,234,993 of record NC_135305.1, on the reverse strand, counting down.
GGAGCTGGGGACTGGGCTGAGATCTATGAATTCCTGGAACCCCCCCCCCCACCTTTTTCAGGTTATCTTTTTAAATCATTCATTCAACAAACATTTCCCTGGGACTGGCCAAGGACATCTGTGGCCTTTGGGTCCAGAGAGAGTTCAGAGCCATGATTTTATTTGATCCCAATAACATCCCTAGCAGGGAGGGTTTATCCCCAGTTTCCAAAGGAAAGGAAACGAAGGCTCAGAGAGGCTGAGTGGCTTTCCTGAGGTCACACAGCTGGTTCCAGGTGGGGTCAGGATTTGAACTCAGACCTGATGGAGTTTCTGAGTCTTGAATTCTCCTTGGTGGCCCTTGAGCTGTGGGCTGGGTTGGACTGGGTCGCTCAGTCCAGCAAGGACTCCAGGGCTCTTGAGCAAACCTGACACTCACACCTGGATCTCTCAAGCTCAGGTTGAGCAGCCTGGGTCAGCCCACCAGGCTGCATCCAGGATCAGAGGGGCCTCGTGCACCCTCCCGGGGACCTGCCAAGCCTGGTCCACACTCAGTGCCTTCCAACACCCCTCCCAGGCGCCTGGAGGGCCTCCCATCACTGACAGGTTTGTCCTGGGAAGATGGACGTTGGGGTGGGGGAATCAGAGACCCTTCCAGACCCCGGAAATAGACTCGGGCAGTCGGAGGAGGGGATTTGGGACCCCCAGTGTGGCCAGGAGGGGACGGACTTCTGGAGGACACAGTTCCCCAGCCTCGCCCAGTCCCTTCCCCGAGGAGGGGCTCGCTGGCTGCTAAGACGCAGGTGGCCTGGGTCCCCTGGGGTGGGACACGCAGCCAGCCTTGTTCCTGGGGGGTGGGTGAGTGGTCTGGGTCCCTCCCTTCTGCTCTGCTCTCCCCACGACTGAGACCCGGCCAAGGAGGCCGTGCTGGTGCCCACGTCCAGGGCCCGGGGTGGAGAACTGGAGAGCGGCCGAGGGTCACCTGAGGTGGGGCCTTCCGAGGCACATTGCCCTAGGGAGCCTGGTGGGCAGGGCAGCCCGTCCCAGGCCTTCCTCAGGGAGGACCCTGAGGCCCAGCTGGGAGGGGACACACCCAGGGGTTGGGCCAGGATCCAGCCCCAGGTGTGGGTCCCCCGGGAGGTCCTGGCCCTGTGGGGTGAGGGGACCTGTGTGTGTGGCCTGGCCGCACCCTTGAGAGGCAGCGTGTGTCTCGCACCCCGTGGGACACCGTCTCTGGACATCACGCCAGCGGAGGCCATAGGACACTGTTGTCTGGGGCGAACTGTCAGGGTGACAGGCTGTTGGTCCATGTCTCGGGGACTCTGGTGGATGACCCTGTTGTCTGTGTGACACAGTGTATTCGTATCAGTGTGACCCTGCTGCCTGGCCCCAGCGGGAGCAGGGATGCTGCCCAACAGTGTCCACGTGGTGCTGCCCGGAGCTGCGGTCCCCTCTGCTTCTGTGTCACGGCCGATCTCTGTCTGCAAGGAACTGCCCAGGTGACCCAGCCAGTCCTCAGGGCACCGTAGGTCACACTGTGTGACACGTACCCTGTGCACCCACACCGCCAGGGTCACACCGTTCACCCATTGTGTGTCTGTGTGACCCTGTTCATCTGTCTGTGTGACACCAACTGGGTGAACATTGTGTGTCTCTGTGACACAGTTTATCAGTCCATGACCCTGGGTGACTTGTGGGTGTCTGTGTGACTGTCCATCTGTCTCCATGGCCTGCTCATGTCTCTGCCACAATGTGCATTGTGCACCCCCGTAGACCACTCTCAGATGCAGATCCCTGTCCAGCCCCCCCCCCCATCACACAGCCAAAGCCTCATGTTCTAGAACAAGAACCCAGGACTGTCTGTGAGCCTGGCTGGTAACCCCTTGCTGTGTGACCTTAGGAATATTGCTGAACTTCTCTGGGCTGAGACATGAGATGACCTCAGCAAGGGCTTTGATGGTTTGGAAGGGTGGCAAGAAAATCAGTGTCCTGCAGTGGGGCGAGCTCCTCCGTGTACAGAGGCTGCCGCTGCTAGAAGTGATAAGATGGCAGCTGCCGTCCCAGCCCAGTGTCCAGTCAAACCCTGTCCACTGCCGCTCCTCGGGGGCGGAGACAGGTTCACAGAGGACACACGGCTTGTGTTGAGCCCAAATGGGGAGAGAGCGACGATGCTAGGACCAGACCCCCCCAGAATACCCTCTGGGTTCCCACCTGATCCAGTGTGGGCGGGGCGTGGCGGGCGTTACCTCCCCTCTTACAGATGGGGAAACTGAGGCTGGGGAGGGAACAGCCCCTAACCCTACTCCCCACTCCTCCCCGATCTCCTTACCATCCTGAGTGCAAACCACACGGCTGGTTGAGGGGAGGTTCCGACAGGCAAAGAGAGAGGCCCTTGGGGACAAAGGGCCCCTGTGGCCACACAATGGTGACAACCAAAGCCAGATGACGGGCACTGGGCTTCAGGAGCAGCCCCGGCCCACCTCGTCTCCTCTGCACAATGGGAGCCTGTGCAGCCAGGACCACAATGGCACCCTGTGTTGGAGGCCCCCTCCCCGCACCCTCCGGGACAGGAGAGGGTCACGCAGCCTGTGCCTGGCCTGGGAGCAAGGGCGGGGCGGGGCCAGCAGACACGGGGGGATGGACAGGCCACTCAGGTGGCATCTGGAAGGCCTCTCTCTTGGCCCAAGCACCCCACCCTCAGTAGCTTTCACCCTGCCTCAAGGTACAGCCATCTCTCGGCTCCCTGTCCCCAGCCAAGTCCGTCCCATCTCAGGGTCTCACTTGTCCATCTGTAGGATGGAGACGACAGACCTGGGCAGAGGGGCCACGAGGGTTCAGTACGGGAGGCACGTTGAGTGACATGTGGCAGTGGCGGGAGGTGTGTGCGTTCCTTTCATGACGGATGGATGGATGGATGGATGGGAGAATAGATGAATGAAGGGGACATGTGGTGGATGGGGGGATAATGGATGGTGGGTGGAAAGATGGGTGGGTGGACAGACAGGTGGACTGTGGGGGTGGGTGGAGGGATGAATGAATGAATGGATGAGAGATGAGTGGATGGGTGGGCGGGTGGATGAGTGGATGAGTGGGTGGGTGGAGGGATGAATGAATGAATGAGAGATGAGTGGATGGATCGGCAAGTGGATGAGTAGATGGGTGGGAGGGTGGATGGATGAATGGATGGGTGGATGGATGGTGATGGAGGTGTGGATGGTGGGTGGGTGGATGGATGGATAGATGATGGGTGGATGGATAGATGATGGGTGGATGGGTGGATGGTGGATGGGTGGGTGGATGTGTGGGTGGATGGTGGATGGATGGATGGATGGTGGATGGAGGTGTGGATGGTGAGTGGGTGGATGGTGAATGGGTGGGTAGATGGGTGGACGGTGGATGGATGGTGGATGGATGGATGGATGATGGTGGATGGATGGACGGTGGGTGGACGGTGGATGGACAGTGGATGGATGGTGGATGGATGGATGGATGGACGGTGGATGGACAGTGGATGGATGGTGGATGGTGGGTGGGTGGATGGTGGATGGGTGGATGGTGGATGGGTGGGTGGATGGTGGGTGGATGTGTGGGTGGATGGTGGATGGATGGACGGTGGATGGTGAGTGGATGGATGGGTGGATGGTGAATGGGTGGGTGGATGTGTGGGTGGATGGTGGATGGACGGTGGATGGACAGTGGATGGATGGTGGATGGATGGATGGATGGTGGATGGATGGATGGTGGATGGATGGATGGACGGTGGATGGATGGATGGTGGTGGATGGATGGACGGTGGATGGATGGATGATGGTGGGAGAGAGCTGACTGGAAGAATGGATGGGTGGGGGAACGTACGAGAGGAGGGTCTGGGTGGAGGGAGAGATGGCTGATTGGTCAGGAAGCCCCCCAGGGTGAGGCACCCTAATCAGAAAGAGGGTTCTGTGTCTTCTGAAGGGCAGGCAGGGGGCATGTCTCTGCTCCAAACCCCCAGCCCTGGGTCCCCACGGAGCCTGGTGCCAGAGATGTGCTGCAGCAGCCAAGGCAGTCCCCAGAGCCCTGGGGCTTCCGTCCCTCCAGGCCCCTCTAGTGAAAGGCACGGGGACTCCGGTCCCTCTCCACCTTGACAAGGGCGGCCTAGACAAGAGACTTGGCATCAGGCGGCCGTGGTCCGAGCGCCAGCCCTGGCCCTTACTGTCAGTGTACCTCTGGGCCACGTCTTCCCTTCCGGGAGACAGAGTCCTTGACCCTGTAACCTGGGGATCATCTCTCCAGGTGTTTGGGCAGCGGCAGGTGGTGGAGATGGTGCCCCTGGCACACAGTGGGCGCACAGCAGGCGCACAGTAGGTGCAGGGCTGGAGGGTGAGGCGGGGGTGGATCGTGGTGGCAGGGAGGGGACTCAGGGCCTGACTAATGGCCTCCGGAACCGTCCTACGGCCCCACCTCCCATCCTCTGGCCCCTAGTCGAAGAGGCCAAGGGACATTCCATCATTTAAAGAGCAGAAGCCGCAGACTCTCAACCCTCGGCCGCCTCTTAGGCTGAATTACTGAAAAGGGCTTTTTAATTAAAACCAAGAAGTTGGGGACAGGTTCATATCCGTGATTCAGGGCCGGGCTCCGCGGCCTCCCACGGTCTCATTTCTCTCTGCTCACGTCTCCCCTCGGCCTGATCTATATTGTGAAAATCCTGCGTGAAAAACGGGCCCAGCTGCTCCAGTGGAGCCGTAAATATCCGCCCTTCCTGGCTCTGGTCCCCTGTTTAGGGACACTTAGAGGCTTTTAAATGCTGCTTGAGACGCCCCGGAGAGGTCTCATTAAAAGTCGGTCTCACCTTTTCCCACTGCTGGGGTTAACGCTCCGGGGGCACCAGAGGGTGGCTGGGACGTGGTGGGGACCAGGTCAGGGGACCTCAGCTGTGCCGGCCGGGGACAGGTCCCTCCTCACAAGCCTGGGGCTCTTCCTGAGCCTTTGTCCTGTCCCTTTCTTCCTGTGAAGGTGTCACTGTCCTAAGCACCTGGCTGGATTCCTGGGGTGCCTTCCTGTCCCATCCTGGTGCTCCTCCAGCCGTGGGTACATTTCTTGGGACCCTGTCCTGGGCCCGGGCTGGGGTAGGGTCTGCTGTGACCCCCAAACGCTCCTGCGTTGGAGTCTGATCCCCAGCTCACCCGCTGACCGTATTTCGAGGTGGCCTTCGGGGCTAGTTTGGGTCACCCGGAATCCCAAGGACGGGGGCCCCCAGGGGGGCATTAGTAGCTTTATAAAAAGAGGAGGAGCGACCTGAGCGGGCACACTTGTGCCCCCGTGCCACGTTCCCATGTCACAAGGAGGACCTTGCCAAGTGCCGGAGCCGTGCGTTGGGCTTCCCAGCCTCCAGAGCAGGGGCCAGATGCCCCTCCACTCCTTACGTAGCCTCTCCCGGTCCCCAGAGTGGGTCAGGGTCCCTCCCTTACGTCTTGTCTTGATGGTAGTAGCAGTGCCACCCGGAGAGCCGTCTTCCTGCAGGTAGAGGCTGTGTCTTGCTCCCCACCATGTCCCCAACCCCAGCGTGGGGCCTGGGCGCTGTAAGCCCTTAGCAGGGGGACAGGCTGGTGAGCCGGGGGTCACTGGCAGCCCCGCCACCTCCTGGCTGGGTCCCGTGGCCCTGCCGAGCTCCGGTGAGACGGTCTGAAGAGCTGGGGGGGCCCCCGGACAGTCTGTCCCTTCACCTTAGGGACGGGATGTGCATCGGAGAGACTCTGGGCAGGGGACTGGCCACGGAGGTAGTGGGTTTAGTGAGACTAATTCGCAGACCCTCTAAAAGGTGTCGGAGAAGGACATGGATCAGGGTTTTCAGTGCGTTTGGTTTTGCAACGGGACCCACTCCAACTGCAGAACGTGTCTGGACATTTCCCCAAGAGGAGGCCCCCACGGCACCCAGACCCGCAGACGCACAGGTCCTCGAGCCGCCCTGCGTCATGGGTTCGCCCAGCGCCCGTCGAGGAAGCCATCCCCACAGTCACGTGTCTCACGGAGGGACGTTCTCAGGGGCCTCCTTTCTGAGGCTGAGTGACATTCCACGGTGGCTCGGTTTGCTTGTCCAGCCAGCAGTCAGGGGACACTTGGTTCCTGGAGGCCTGGCGTGGACAAGGGGAGACACCGAGGAGCGCCACGGCTGAGTCTGTGGGTTTTGTGACAGCGTTTTGGCAGATCCCAAGCTTCCCGGTGGCCTCCGGCTGGTGAGGAGGGGCTGTGCTGGGAGGTGGGGACGGGGTGGGGAGCCCAGAGGAGACGGGGGGGGCTGCTTTGGGGTTAGGGGTGGCCCCATCTCTGAGCCTCGACTTCCCCATCTGCTGAAGGTGCCATCGAGGAGCTTCCCAGAGCTGGGGGGGACACGCGGAAGGACAATTCGGAGGGAGAAGGCTCACGAAAGCCACTTGTCCTCACCAGGTGTGGGAAGGGGCTGGAAATGCAGGGTCAACTGTCGGGGGCCGCCAGGGCTCCTGCCTTCGGGAATGGTGTGGTAGGTGCCAGGCCCTCTGGGCACTGACCCTGTGGGTCTGCGAGGGAGGTGACCTTGGGATACCAGATGAGGAATCTGACGCAAAGTCACTTGCGGGGGTCCCAGGGCCCGGCCCCCAGCCTGCAGGGGTGACACCAGGACCAGGCTCTGATGCCGTGTGAGGGCCCCGGGGGCCGGGACGGCACTGGCTGATCCCCTGGCGTGGGCCCAGGGCCCAGGGCAGCTCCTGGCACAAAGCGGGCACTCGGTCACTTTTCTGAGAAGATGCCCATCTTCTCCTCTTCTGCTTTCTCTTCTGCGAGTGGCTGACGTCTGAGGGCTGAGCCTCTGAGAGCGGCTGGGGTGAGCGCCCCAGGGTGCCCGCTCTGCCTAGAGGTGACTTCCCTCTTTCCAGCTGCTGGGGCCAATCACTGGAGTCAGAAGTTCTCATCTCCCCGGGTCCTGAGGCCACCCGTGGGGGTGCCCCTCGGGGGAATCCCTCACTGATCCCAGGCTCCGGGTGCCTACGCGGATCTGGGTCCTGGTCCTTCTGCCACAGGGCCCCCCTGAGCAGCCTTGGTAAATCCCCCTCTGCCCAGCCCCGAGGGGCCACCTGCGTGACGGGGACGACCGTGCTGCTGCCCGGCATCGCTGTGGTGGGGGGACCAGGTACCTGCTGTACTTGTCCTGGGTGGGCGTCCCGTGGCTCAAATGCACCAAGCCTCAGTTTCCCCATCTATAAAATGGGAGCATAATGGTCCCCGGCCCGAGTGGTGTGAAGACCTCTGTGTGGTGGCCCCGCCATGCCTGGCTCATAGCACAACGCAGGGAAGGTGTGCAGAGGTGGCCTTGAGACCTGGGGGGTGGGGACAGGTCTGGGGATGTGCCATGCAGCGCACCAAGGCGGGAATGGTTTAGCGGGGAAACAGAGACAGACAGAACAGCACCGTCCTGTCTCCTCTAGGGGAAGCCAAGAGTGACTGACACAGACCCCAGACCCCCCGAGGCCAGGCCCGCGGGACCCCTCGCCCGTGGGGCCGGCAGGTGGGCGTGTGGGAGGGTGGTCCGTAGGTGCTGCCCGGGGCCGGGGTTGGAGCAAGTCCCCCATTTGTGTCACTTTCCAATCTGCCGCAAGGAATCAAAGGCTCTGACGGCCTGTTAGTGCCCACCCTCCAGGGACCACTCAATGTCCCCAGCTCTGTGACAATGGGCATAATTAAGGTGTCAGGGCGTCATTTACCCTTCCAGAGGCGGGCTGGCATCTTCAGCCTCTTCAATGAGATGCAGAGAGGGGGCAGAGGGGGCCGCGCACCAGGGGCCTGCAGGTCCTCTCCGGGACCAGGGGGCCATTTCTCCCAGGAGGCTTTGCTGACCCCAGGGAAAGGAGGCACCCAGGGGGCGGGTGGGTGGACGGGTCTCCGTGTGGCCTGGGAGGAGAGGAGCGGGAGGACCAAGGACAGGTGGGAGGGCTGCACCAGCTGGTTCCCGGGACCCAGCCCCACCCCACGGGGGCCTCGCTCTGTCCCTGAAGGAAGGCCACACGTGCCGCCTTGGCAGAGAGCAAAACCCAATAGATACTTAAACTGAGGCCTCGCGGAGGCCCCAGGGAGGCCTGGAGGGGGGCTGGTGGGTGTCCAGCCTCCGTGGGGGGAGGGCTGGACCAGATCCTGGTGAGGTGAGGAGTGATTGGTGGTGGGAAGGCACTGGAAAGATGTCCCAGGCTACTGGGTAGACAACAGGTGGCGGTGGGGTGGGGACAAGTTTGAGCCACCGGATGTGGGTACAGTCTTCATGAGGGACAGCGTAGCCCTACCTAGATCTGGGGCCATGGACAAGGAGACTTGGGAGACAGGACACGCTGGTCAGCGGGGCCGTTCCCCCCATTGCCACTGTATGAGTTTGCTCGAGCTGCTATAACAAAGAACCCCGCAGAAGGTGGTTTCAATCAACAGTGATTTATCCCCTCAAGGTCCTGGAAGCCAGAGTTGGAAATCAAGAGGCCAACAGGATCAGTCCCTCCTGGAGCCCCCGAGGTCAAAGCCATGTTGTGTTTCCCCTAGTCTCTGATGGTTGCTGCTAATCAATCCTTGGCATTCCTCAGCTTGAAGGTGCGTTTCCCCAGCCTCTGCCTCCGATGTCACGTGGCTCCGTCTCTGCATCTGTGCTCACATTTCCCTTCCCTTTTAAGGACACCAGTCATTGGATCAGAGCCCACCCTAATCTAGTATGACCTCATCTTAACCAGATCCCATCTGCGAAGACCTGTCTGAGCTCATGGGTGCTGCTGTAACAAAATGCCACAGACTGGGTAATTTATAAAGAACAGACGGTTTTTCCTTATGGTCCCGGGGTTGGGGAGTCCAACATCAAGGGGCTCCTCTGTGTGACGAGGGCTGCTCTCTGCGTCCAGCGTGGTGCCCTGCTGGTGTGCTCTCTGGAAGGAAAGAACACTCTGTCGTCACGTGGCACAAAGGGACAGGAGGACGAGGAAGCTCTTGATCCCACCGTGCGCCCTTTTGTAAAGGGGTCAGTCCTACTCAAGAGCCCTTGTGACCTCCACACACATCCTGAAGGTCACCTAACACCGTTGGCCGTGGGGATGAAGTTTCAACATGAATCTTGGAGGTAACACCGTCACTCAAACCCTATTTCCAAATAAGGTCACATTTACCAGGGGACCCGGCTTTGACATATCTTTGGAGGAGGCACAGTTCCACCCGCAGCAGCCACTGTCACCCGGGCTGTCACCCCATTGCTAGAAGCTTCTGAGAAGCACCCGTCTCAGCTCTTTGTCGCTCTGACAAATCCCGAGGAAAACCCCTTAGAGGAGGAGAGGTGTATTTGGCTCGCGGCTTTAGAGAGTCAGTGGGTGGCCAGTGGCTCCATAGCTCTGGACAGGACGAGAGGCCGAGGGGTGTGGTGCTGGCCCCAGAACTGGACCAGGGAAGGGAGCAGGCTGGAGGGGGAGGCTCAGCCTCTGCCCGTCCTGCCCTCCTTCCCTGGCATCCGGGTGGATCCAGCAAGGAGCCGTGGCATCTGGCGCCTGTGTAAACGGAGCGTAAATTAGCTTTAACAACCACATCTGGGGCCGCCAAACGGCTGTCTGCTTCCTGCCAGACCCTGGGTGGGCTGGGGTGGGTGGAGGGCCGAGGGTGGTCCGCGGCAGGCCCCAAACCCCCACCGCCAGCTTCACTTTCTCTCCAGAAGGTTCCAGGATAGAAATGTGGCTGTGCTCATGGCGCCCTGGGCCCCGGCTCAAGGATCTCTTCCTTGATTGGGGAATTGTTGGTGCGACACGGGGCCCTGGACAGGGCAGGCGTCCTGGGCACTGAGGCGCTTCCTGCCCAGAGGGGAAGGTGGCCGCGCAGCAGCTGGACCTGGCAGCCAACTGTGGTGGGTGTCCTAAGAGACTGAGGTCACCAGGAGATGGACCTCCTGGGGGAGGTGGCTTTGGGGACTCTCTCTCAGAGAACAGAAATCATGTCCATCGGGTTCATGCTGAATCCCGGCCCCCAGCAGGGCCGGACACACCACTGCTGCCCCCGCGGGGTCGTTGAGTGACTGTGGATTGAAGGATGGGCAGGTTCTCGACAGGCGGTCATCCCCACGAGGGCAGTCAACCTGGCTGAGGGCCCAGAGCCCTGAGGTGTCCACAGAAAGAGCCATTGGAGGAACCTCAGTTAGGAGAAGGAGCCCGTGGCTAGGAATCAGGCGGGTCTGAGGGCATCCTGGCCCCACCACAGGCACACTTGCTGTGCAAATCTTGGCAGATTTCTTAACCTCTCTGATCTGCTGCTTTCTCCTCTCCAGAGTGGACCCCCAAGTGACTTAGGTCTGCTAAATACATCTGGAGGTGGTTCTTCTCCCCCCGCTTTTTATTACAGAATTTTTTTAAACGTGCAGGAAAGTAGAACCCAGTCATCAACTCCCAGGCACCAATCACCCAACAACAACCAATATGTTTCCAACCTCCTTCGAAGACACGGAACCTGCTGTCTCAACTCTGTGCAGAGCGAGGACAGCGTGAAGCCCTGGCCACGCTGGGCCTCCACCCTCCCAGAGAGAAAGCAGGGTTATGAAGGTCCTGAGCCACGCTGCGGGGTCAAGGCCTCAGCCAGGGAAGGTTCTGGAAGGAGGCACCTCTAGGGCTGAATTCTAGGGAGGAGGTGCTCCAGGTGGAGAGGACGGTCCAAGGTGGACTTAGGGTCAGGGACTGGATGAAGATCCCCGAGCCCAGCCCCATGGGCGTGGTGGGAGGAGCAGGAACGGGGGCCAGGAGGGCCGGAGAGGCCACCCAGCCTCAGAGGCACAGGACAGGTGCCGCCGTCCCCCGGAGCAGTGGGCACCATGGGAGGGGTAGGTAGAGTGTCCCCTGGCCAAAGGGACTTTGCTGTTGTCACTCCGTGAAGGACTCTGAGATGGGGCTTTGTCCTTGATGATCTGAATAGGCTCCGTACCCTCACAAGGGGAGGGAGCCAGGAGGGCCAGAGCCGGGGACCAGGTGACAAGAGTGACCTGGGTCATAAGTCAAGGCAGGCGGGTGGCCGCTAGAGGCTGGGACCCAGGAGGGAGGCAGAGCCTTCAGGGGGAGCAGAGTTGGCACCTGGACCCGAGTCCCATCAGACCCACGGGGGCTTCTGTGACGGGTACCTTGGCACCAGGCCACGGGGTGCCAAAGAGCTGGTCAGTGTCCCGGTGGGCAGGCCCGTGGGGGTGTCCTGGAGGAGACTCCTGCCTCTGCCCCCTCCCCGGGCGGCTGCCAGCGAGCGTGGCTCTGCTGTAAGGTCTTTATCGGGAATGTCGCCTAATGCATTCAGATCAAACAATAGCGCCTCATGCATCATCCCTGCCAGAGGCCACCTCCGCTAGGACAAGCACAGTCCATTACCCTGACGGGCGCAGGCCGTGCACACAGCAGATAACAGGTCCCCGCTGTGCAGGGGCTGTGCAGGGGCACACGGGCGGGAGCTGTCACCGGCCCGGAGAGAGCCTGGGCAGCCAGGGCCTGGGTGACTGAGGTTCCGACCTGATAAAGCCGTAGATAGGACGTTGGCCGAGAGCCTGGCTCTGCGTCCCCTGGGAAGCGAGTCCACCTCCCTGAGCCTCCTTGCCCCGTTGTCTCCATTTGTAAAAGGAGAGTTGATGACACGTGTGGGCTGGGGCGAGGCTCAGAGGTAGGGCACCCCCCTGGCCTGCGCCAGGCTCTGGGTTCCATTCCCAGACGGCAAGGAGGGAGAGAACAGGACTTGTCCCTCACGGGGTTATTGGGGGCTAAGGAAAAGAACCCTCCACCGGCACCGTGGTGCCCACCTGTCATCCCAGCGCCTCGGGAGGCTGAGGCAGGAGGATCTCCAGTTCCAAGCCAGCCTCAGCAACAGCAAGGCCCTGAGCAACTCAGCGAGACCCCGTCTGTAAGTAAAATACAGAATCGGGCTGGGGATGGCGTCTTGATGGACAGGCTCCCACCGCGGGGGCAGGTGGCTCACTCCAGCACTCTGGGTGGGCCGTGCGCGGGTGGCCTGGTGGCTTTGCAGGAGGACTCAGGGCCCAGGAATGTTGGGGCTACGGGCACTGTGTCCAGGGGGCACATGGATGGGCAGTGCTCTTGCTGATCGCGTCCCCCCAAATTCATACGTCAATGCCCCGACCCCCTGGGACTTAAGGACGCAACTGCCTTTGGAGAAATAATCTAATGATCTTTCAAGAGCTAATGTCTTGGCTAGAATCTTTTTTTTTTTTTTCAAACTGGGGATTGAAAGCAGGACGCTCAACCACTGGGCCACATCCCCAGCCCTTTTTATATTTTATTTAGTGACAGAGTCTCACTGAGTTGCTTAGGGCCTCACTGAGTTTCTGAGGCTGGCTTTGAATTCGAGATCCTCCTGCCTCAGCCTCCCCAGCCGCCGGGATGACAGGGGTGAGATCTCCGAATGCTGTTGCACTGGAGTTCAGATGAGCAGAAGCTTTAGGGGGCGCGGCCTGGTTAGAGGAAGGGCGGTTCGTGCAGGGGCCACTGGGACCCCAGGCTCTGCCTCTTTCTTCCACTTCCCGACAGTCCCCAAGGTGAGCCGCTGTCCTTCACTGTGCTCTCTCCATCTACAGGGCCAAGGGACAGGGACTGGAACCATGAGTCAAAATAAACCTTTGCTCCTTTTAAGTCATAGTTATTTGTCACAGTGATGAAAAGCGAGCACAGCTAATGTCCCATGAGGTCTTGGGGTGGGCCCTCATCCAATATGGCTGGCATCCTCCTCCAGAGAAGATGCCAGAAGGTGGTCATCCCCAAGCCAGGGAGAGAGGCCCAGAAGGAGCGGCCCCTGCCACCTCCAGAACCGTGAGAGAATAGATCTACGGTTGCAGCCACAGCTGGCAGCCTAGGGGAGGGGTCACCCTGGCCGGCCCTCCCCCTGCTCATCCCTGCAGAGGATCTTTCTGACCCCTTGATCGGTCTCTTTCACGTCAGCCTGTTTCCTTCTCCTCTGTGCGCTGTGCTAGCCCTTCCTGCATTGAAATGCGGTTAGTGACGGCAGGAACATGGTCTGTCTGGTTCGCCACTGTCCCCGGGTCCACAGTGATGTTTCACTCACAGTCGGGCTCCGCGGGGTTTTGGTTAGTCTGCATCAGTGCAGGGGTGGCGTCTGACCACCAGATGCCCGGTGAGGAAGCTTTATCTCCCAGGCACATGGTAAACCCTTGAGAGCATTTGAAAGCATTCTCTCTGTTCCTTCATTGAACACTTACTATGCACAGTCCAGGTGTGTAGTAGGTGTTCAATAAATCATTATAAAGGAAGAAAAAGGTCTGGAGGGAAATCTGTCCGCATTCATTTGCTGTGGGTGGGGGGTTTTCCTCTGCTTTTCCCCTGGGAAGTTGGAGGCTGTGGATGTGCTTTAAGTTTATGGATTTCCCCACTCCAACCTCTGCTGGGAGAGGTGGCCCGCTGGGTGCTGGGTGCTGGGTGCTGGGTGCTGGGTGCTGGGGAGGCGGATTCCCATTACCTGGATCAGGAAATACAAAGGGCTGTCGGGTCCTCCCGGAGGAACTGGGAGAAGAGATGAATTAGATTATTTCTGAGTCACCGAGGATCAAATCCAGGACCAGGGAGAATCTGCGGGTGCCCCTGAAGGGGGCTGGTGACACGGGAGCCCAGGATGGGGACCCAGGAGGACCTTGGAGCCTGCTAGTTTCAGGTCGGCACTAAGAGCTTTTCATCATCAGCTCATGGAATCCGCACCCGCCAGGCGGCTGGGTGGGGGGTAACAGATGGGGCCTGTCCCCTGGGCTCAAGTCCCGGCCCCCACTTGCTGGCTGGGGGACGCTCTCATGCTGACCTCCCGCGGCGGCTGCACAAGGGCTGGGTGGGAGGCCTGGTGGCCTGAGTCGGAATCACAGCTCAGGCCGTTCACAGGACGTGCCTGTGCCCCCCCCCCCTCACCTCGTCACTGTCACACGGGGCTCTTTACGTAATGGAGAGCTTTGGGTCCCGTAACAGAAATGGCAGCTTGATCCTTGCTGATCCATTTTACAGACGACGGACAGGGACAGAACCGGCAGCTGGCACCAGCTCAAGGCTGGGGGCCCCTGTCGAGTCCAGATGGGCATCCGCCAGTCAGAGGGGGACGGGCCTGGGGAAGCCAGGGCAGGGCCAGTCCCCTCCTCTGGGCCCAGAAGTGGAGAGTCCCATGGCCATTGGTCCCTGGGCCCGAGCCCCAGAGGGACGGGGCGGGGTGATGGGGTGGTGCTGGGACCCAGAGGCAGGAAGGGGGCCTGGCCTCTAGGGTTTGATGAAAGACTCCAGTGAGTGTGTCTGACGGGACTCGTCCCCAGGGCGGGCGACAGGGGATCCCAAAGCCCAGCTGTGGCCCAGGGTCAGAGGCTGGGGGGCAGGGAGCACCCCCTGGAGCTCCTGGGCGGGAGGCCGGCTTCCTGGAGATGCCGCCATACATCACGCGGCCGCCTTCCCGCGGCACCGGCCGGGCTGACAGCAGCCATTTATCTGAATGTCACTGCAGTAAACTGGCGCAGGGCGGGGTGCGCAGGGCGGGGCTGGGGACCGGGAGGGGGCAGGGGTGCCCCTGGGAGTTTCCCAGAGGCCCGGGTCTTGGTGAGGTGTGTGGGGGGTCTTACAGGCTGCCGGGGGAGGAGGGGCCACCGTGTCACCAGGTGGCACCTGCTGGCACCTCCTGCCTTCTTGCTGGGACCCTGGGGGTGGGACTGGAGAGGACTTAGGGGGGGTCTGGGTGCTGTCCCCAGGAGCCACTGTGAGGGGAGGGAGGCGAAGCCGCAAACCCTCCTCAGTCCAGGCACAGAACCTGAAGTTTGGAGCCACAATCCTGGTGTCCTTTCCTAGGCAAAGAATATTTACCCCTCAAGAACACTTTCCGGGCTCCGGAGCCACGGGACATAGTCCCTGTGGTTCGCAAAATCACACAACCCAAAATAAAAACTCACCACCATCGGGTGCCGTGGTTCACACCTGTAATCTCAGCGGCTCGGAGGCTGAGGCAGGAGGATTACAGATTCAAAGTAAGCCTCAACAACTCAGTGAGACCCTGTCTCTAAATAAAACATAAAAAGGGCTAGGGATGTGGCCTAGTGGTTAAACACCCCTGCGTTCAATCTCTGGTACCAAAAATAAATAAATAAATAAATAAAAACCCACCAACCATTACCATCAGCTGTGTGACCTTGGGCAAGTGACTTGATCTCTCTGTGCCTCAGTCTTCCTTTGCAAATTGACAGTAATGGCCACTCCATGGAGCCATGTGAGGGTGAGGGAAGCTAACGGACCATAGCAAGTACCTGATAAGTCTTGTTGGTGTTGCTGTCATTACTAATGCTACAGTATATGGGGGTCCTAAGAGGCAATAACAGGGGGAGCTGAGAAAGACTTGAAGGACAATTGAGGTTTGTATGGGGGTAGGGGGTAAAAGCCTTTCAAGCAAAGGCAGAGGTAGCATGGGCAAAGGTCCTGGGGTAGGAAGGAGCAAGACTGCATTTAGGAGCTAAAGGGAAGTCAGAGGGTTGAGCTATGAGCATATTCCCTGGGCAAGTACCTAAGCCTTGGCTTCTCAGTCTGTTAAACAGTGTCACAGCAGGACCTCTGTTCTTGGAGGCTGTGAGAGTCAATGATAGGACGTGTTTAAATGGCATCGTATGAGTTCTCATTGACACTGGCTTATAGGATGGTTGTATTCCCAGTTCCAAATCCAGGGAGGCCCAATTCACTTTCTGACACCCCACTTTGGGGCTGGAAAGGACCCCAGGAACTTTCACTTTATAGGCAGAAGCAGAGAGGACTTGGGAGACCCACTGAAAGGGGAATAGCCTCCATGGGGTGGGGGGTGCGCGGTGGGATCAGAAGGGGAGGGGGCTGAGGCTGGGGCTGAACCCTGATTCCCAGGCAAACTTCGCGGCTGTGGGGTTTGGTGTGAAGGATCCCAACTGCAGGAGTCCAGTCTTCTCACCTGTGAAAGGGCCGGCAGCGGAGGCCAGGCAGGAGGGCAGGAGGGGAAAACAAGGCCGGCAGCCCCGTGTCGCCTGGTCTTCCAGCTTCTCAGGAGGAGATGGCACCTCCCCCTCGTGTTAGACATGGATACAAGCTCTGGAAAAGCACAGGAGAGTTCGCCGCCTCGGGTGCACGGAAATGCATTCAGTAGGTGCTCAGTAGTGGGGTCTCTTTCCCTAGGGGAAGCTCTGGCTCTTCCTCCTCTTCTGTCTGTCCCCAGTCCCCAGAGCTTCCCATCTTTCTGCCCCCACCTGCCTGCTTGGAGTCGCACCTCCCAAGACCAGGCGGGAACCCAGGACCAGACCCAGAACCCTCCAGGCCAGGAAGGGGAGAAGCCCACCCAGACCCGAGCCCCGCCCCCAAGACCCCAAGTCCCGCCCACCCCACCAGACCCGAGCCCCGCCCACCCAGACCCGAGCCCCGCCCACCCGGACCCGAGCCCCGCCCCCAGACCCGAGCCCCGCCCACCAAGACCCGAGCCCCGCCCGCCCAGACCCAAGCCCCGCCCGCCCAGACCCAAGCCCCGCCCACCCAGACCCCAAGCCACGCCCGCCACGCCCAGGCCCGAGCCCCGCCCACCCGGACCCGAGCCCCGCCCCCAGGCCCCAAGCCCCGCCCGCCCAGACCCGAGCCCCGCCCGCCCAGACCCGAGCCCCGCCCACCCACCCAGACCCAAGCCCCGCCCACCCACCAGACCCAAGCCCCGCCCACCCACCAGACCCAAGCCCCGCCCACCCCACCCCTCCTGTCGGCCCAGGGACCAGGATCAAGAGATACGCAGGTGGCACCTGTCGCTACTGTCACCGCTGCTACTGCTGCTCCCTCCTGACTGTGGCATGAGGAAACCCCAGGAGCCAGGTGACACAATTCCCTGGGGCCTGCAGCTGCCTCGGGGGAGGCGGCTGTGACTCAGAGGCGGACCCGGCTCAGACGCCTGCAAGGTGGGGGACGCAGGTCTGCTGGCCTGCCACTGAGCCTTCTGTGAGAACTTCCTGCCATCGAGACTTGGAGCAGGGAGGTTGAAACCTGGGGCAGAAGCCACTCCCGTCCTTCCCTGTCCCCTGGGTGACGGAAAGAGGATGGCTCTGCAGGCCTGAGAGCTGTGTGCCCATTCTGGTCTGCCACTTACTGCGTGTCCTCAGACAAGTCACTGACCCTCTCTGGGCCTCGGTTGCGTCATCTGTAAAATGGGAATAAACTGGTCACCAATGTTGAATGAAAACTTACATAAATTGCCTGGTTCATAAAGAGGGTTTAAAAAGGTGTTTTATCTGCCCTCATTTCAAAAAGGCTTAGAAGAGGCTTACAAACACCCACCACCAAGCAGGAAATACCCAGATAAGGGGATGGGGTGACTGGCCGGTAGGAGAAGGTCCATTCTGATTTCCGGCAGGGGACACTGTACACGGGATCAGAGTTTCCTGGCAGAGAAAGGGGACTGTAATCAGTCGCTTAAGAGAAGCAATGGACTTTTCTTAGGGTGACAGGTGAGTCGTTTCTGGGAGTCTTCAAAAATGAGCTTGTAGGAAGGAAAGTGTTCATTCGCTTTCCTCTCTACTCCCTCCTGTCCCCCCACACCTCTGCCCAGTTTCTGAAGATGAAAGCAGTCTCTACCGCTGTGCAGCCTCGGGGTGGAATCCTGGCTCTTCTGAGCCTCAGTCTCCTGCTCTGTAAAATGGAGCCATGATGAGACCCCCTGGCCAGGTCGCCCTGAGTAGTCCTGGAGGAATCTTCTGGAAAGAGCTTGCAGCAGTGCTTCGCACACAGTAAGTGCTCAATAAATGGCGGCTGCCATTCTTTACAGCAGGAGCTCAGCAAACGTGCAGCGCTGGCTCTCAGGAGGGGAGCCACGCATCCCCCCCCACCTCCCGCCCTCCCTCCCGCGCTTCTCGGCAGCCCCCCCCCCGCCCCCCCAGCGCACGGAAGCTGCGTGTGTGTTTAATCAATTCCACGGTTTGTGGCAGCCAAAAAGCCCAGGTTAATGGAACAGAGCCGGGTCCCCCGCGATTTCCAAACCCTCCTTGAAAGGCCTCGGCTTGCTCCCGAGCAGCCGCTGGGAAGCCGCAGCCTCCACTCCGGGAGGAGAAATTGAATAATTGATGCAATTTGAATAACACTAGGATTTGTAATGATATTGAAATGTAAAGATAAAAAGGGGCGGGAATGGGCGACGCGCGAGGAAGGGGAAAGTTGTTAATCGGCACTTAGGGCCGGCGTGGGGGGCTCCCTGCGAGCGGAGGCCTTGCAGAGGGGAGGCTGGGGAGGAGGGAGGCTGGGAGACCTCCACCCCACGAGGGGGAAAACCATCTTCATAAATAAGAGGCGGAAATTTCTCCCGACTCAGCAGCGCTAACAGTTAGAGAGTGGATAATTATTTAAATGCCAAATCATTCCGTTCATTAGAATCCCAAATCATCTCAGAAGAAACTGATTGCCCAGCGCAGAACCGCGGAGGGGGCGGGGCGGCAGGAAACCAGGTGAGCCCCTCCCCAGCCTCCATCCAGGCCAGGGCGGCAGGAGAGGGTGCAGGTACCTCCATTCCGGTGTAAAATTATAATGCACCAATTAAAAAATAATTAAAATGTGGGCTCAGATGCCACACAGAGCTGGTTCAAGTCCAGGGTCTGATACCTCCCCGCTGTGGACATTTACCATCTGCCTCTGAGCCCCAGTTTACCCAGCTGAAAAAATGGGCCGACATGAGGGTCTTCTTTGTAGGCAGTGAGTGTCAGCTGCTGTGACAGAGGTTCCCTAACTTACAGTGGGCAGGGCCACGCCCCCCCAAGCCCAGCATGTGTGGAACCCTGTGGTTAGGTTGACAATGACTTGAATACACCCGACCTACAAAGTACCCCGACTTAGCGGGCTCACCTTCAACACACTCAGACACTCACATCCGCCCACAGTTGGGCAAAGCCATCTAACATCACGTCTCTTTGGTGTAGCCAGATGTGGTGGTGCACAGCTGTAATCCCAGCAGCTCCGGAGGCTGAGGCAGGAGGATTGCAAGTTTGAGGCCAGTCTCAGCAACTTAGCAGGGCCTTGAGCAACTTAGTGAGACCCTGGCTCAAAATAAAAAATAAAAAGGGCGGAGAATGTGGCTCAGTGGCAGAGCTCCCCTGGGTCCAATTCCCAGTACCCATCATCATCATCATCATCATCATCATGGAAAAGTCCATAAAGTTTAAAAAAAAATGTTCAGTGGGACCTTTGTAAATTGGGGACCTTCTGTGTCTGTGGCAGAGGGGCCTCACCCACGGTGCCATCAGCTGCTGACATGGGTCCAGGAAGGAGGCAGCTGGGCTGGGGAGGCTGGGAGCCCAGGCTGAAGCCCTTCTCCCTCTTTCTTATGGGTGGGAGCTGAGGCAAGAGGCGGAGCTTAAAGCCCAAGCTGGGGACAGAGCCAGGGACCCCAAGCACACATGCAGCCTAAAAGCCTCTGCAAGTCCCCAATGCCCAGCAGGATGTGACTGCCCTCGGGGTGCCTGGAGGCCTCCCAGTGGACCCCAGCCAGGCCCCAGAGTGACATCCTGTCCCTGGATGTCACAGGGCCGGTCAGTCGGTGACAATTCAGTTATGCAACAGGCTCTGGGCTGGCTGGTGCCCCTCCCTGCACGGAGAGCCAGGCTGCGCCCCACTCACACACAAGTGGGGGTCCTGGGGCCAGGCTCTGCTGGGACAGGAGGTCCCCAAATGTGCAAGCAGGATGCACTCAGGAGCTCTCCATATGTCAAGGCCAGCAGCAGCAAGAGGACCGCAGGCTGTGCCCGGGCCACCCTGTCTGTGGGCGCGGTCCCCGTCAGGCCCTGTGCTGAGCATTGCCCCGTGACAGGGACAGAGGGCACACTGAGGCCCCGAGAGGGCAGGCAGAGCGTTCCTGCTGCCCCAGAGCTGGGGGGCCAGGGCCTAAAGCGCCTGCCTGCAGGAGGAGTCTCAGAGGAGTCTGGGGGCTCCCAAGTCCCCCCGGCTGCCAGCACGGTGGCTCTGGGGGGCAGGTCCAGGTGCACCCACAGAGCCATGGAGGGCTGCTGGGATTCTCAGCCTGCACCCCCGCTCTCCGCCTTCCCCTGAGCCTCAGTTCCTCCCTGGTCCCAGCCCAGTGCCCTGACCACCCTGCCCCACCCTCCCTGTGGCCTCCTGGTCACTGCAGGGAGCTGTTTGGGCGCCTCTTCTTCCCCAACTCCTTCCACGGGACTGCTTGGGGCCACTTGCCAAGTCTAAGAAACTTGGGGAACCAGCCACAGGACTCTGGTGGGCCCCCTGCTTGCTAAGGGTCACCCTAGGACCTACGGGCAGTGGTTGGGGTTGGGACCAGGCCCGCCCAGGTACCCTTAACTAGATTCGAGACATTAACTGAGTATTTGAGTGGCCCTTTCCCGGTGTGCAGCTCTATAGGCTGAGGCAGCGCCCCCTCCGTTCCCAGGGGATCCCTGCGGAAGCCCTGGAGCCAGAACCAGCCAGAGGTCGGGGAGCCTGTCCGCGGGGCTGTGTGAACTGGATCCATTCCTTCCCGTCTCTGAGTACAGATGGAGCCTTCAATCCTTCCTAGGATTATTAGGATTACCCCAGGGCCTGGCATACAGTAGGTGCTGAATAAGTGTTTAGTAGTATTTGCAAGGTGAGCTGCCCTTAGTGCTGCTGCAGACGGCGGGCTGTTTGTCACCACTGCAGACTCCCGGGCCCCCCCTGGCACAGTGGTCGGCTAGTCCTGGGCCTCGGAGCATGCACTTGTGACATGCTGAGTCCCAGCTGTCACTGCCCAGAGCCGAGGCTCAGTAGGTAGCCCTTGGGCTGAAGTGGGAAGAGAGAGAAGTGTTCGTTCTGGGGTGTCTGGGAGGAGTGAGGGGGATGCAGAGCGTGGCATGCAGTAGGTGTTTAATAAATGACATCCCCTTCCCCCACCCTGTGCCTTCGGGGGGCAGGGGGCGCTGAGGATCTCTCCTGCAGGGTAGGGGCAGGGTGGTGGCTTGTCCTGCCCCAGGGGAGCCTCGTCAGCAGGACCTGCCGCAGATCGATCTTTCCCCCCATTTTCGCGGGGCGTCAGCATCTCCTGGGAGGGCGGGAAATGCCGGCGTCAGCACGCGGCCCCCGCCAGACACCGCTGCTCTTTATTAATTAACTGCCAGATGTTAGTTTTGCATCTTTTATCAGAGGGAGCTTTGTCACGGGGACCTCCTCTGTCAGGCCATTAGGGAGAGGCAGGGAAGCATCCCGGGGGGGCCCCGTGATTGGCAGGAGCTGGGGGGGGCCAGAAACTAGACATGTGCCCCTCCCCCCTGGGGCACACAGCCCCGGCCGCAGCATCCCCTACCCTGGTGGCACCCCACGCCTCCTGGGAGGTGCACCTGGCAGCCACTGGGTCCTTCAAAGAAGGTCCAGGAAGCGGCTAGTCGTGGGCCAGTCCCCTGGGCCGCCGTGGGGAGCAGAGCACCCCCAGACCCACAGCCAGGACCCAGGGAGCCCAGATCCACAGCGTTATCAGAAACTGGGACCTGTGTCACGGAGGAAGGGCGCAGAGCAGGCTGAGGACCTGATTTAGATGGAGCAGTGTCCCTGGGGAGGGACATTTAACTGGAGTCCTGAAGAAGAAGCCAGGGGCAGAAGGCTCCACACAGAGGGCAAGGCGGGGCAAAGGCCCTGGGGTCCAGCCACGGCTTGAGAAGGACATGACACTCACCGGTACTTACAGAGTGCCAGGCAGGAGGCAGATGGGACAGGTCTTGGGGCGGCATGGGATGTTGAGGTGAGGAGGGAGGGGCCCAGGGGACTCTAAGAGTTCCTCACTGCAGCCACATCTCGGTGGCCTCCCGTCCTCGACACTCTGCAAGACTGGAACCACGAGTCATCTGCATTCAGCAGACACAGAAATGGAGGCCCAGAGACATGCAGTAGCATGCTCGAGGTCACCCAGCAGGAGAGGCGGGTCCTGCGTGGAACCTGTGTCTTTCCTATGAACAGCTGCCCACGCCTGTGTTGTCCTCCCCAGTGACATGGCCAAGGCCACAGGGCGGAGCAGAGGGGCCACAGCTGAGCTGACCGGGCAGAAGGTCAGTGGTCCCAGTCCCGGCTGCCCAGCCCACTGGCCCCAGGCCCTTGACTCATCGCGGGCACCGTGAATCCAGAGGGGGTCGGGTTTGTGTTGCTCCCAGTGCAGGGGCGCCCTCAGCCTGGTCATTACTTTCTTCCTGATGCACTCGCCATCTGATAAGCAGGAGATCACTTCTCCCCCAGGTCAGTTCCCGATTTGCATATAATAAATACCACCCCCAGGAAGCGTGCGCACACGTGAGGGTGGGGGGTGGGAAACGGG
Source organism: Callospermophilus lateralis (assembly GCF_048772815.1). NCBI lineage: Eukaryota > Metazoa > Chordata > Mammalia > Rodentia > Sciuridae > Callospermophilus > Callospermophilus lateralis. Next base: position 145,212,721 of record NC_135305.1, on the reverse strand, counting down.
GCTCATGTCTTATTTATGAGAAATAAACAAGAGAGCAAGCTGCCGCATCAACCCACGTTTAATCTGGCTCTTACCCTCTTGACTCTAATCATGCAGGGCTGCGAGTGTGTGTGTGTGTGTGTGTGTGCACGCGTGTGTGTGCACAGGCTTCAGGGGATGCCCCCGCCAAGAGCTTCATCCCACCCCGGTCCAGGGTAATGGCTGGGGACATAGCCTGCCTTAAAGGACTTCTGACCCCAGGGACCCTGGGGACCCACCCATGCTCCTCCAGAGGTAGTCTGGAAATCCTGACTTAAGGTGTGGGAAGAAGGAGACGTTTGCTCACGCCAACACAACTTTAAAGAAGCGAAAGTTATTTTTTAAAAAAATATTACTGAAATACACCAGGTGAAGTGGTGCGCACCTGTCATCCCAGCGGCTTGGGAGGCTGAGGCAGGAGGATGGCGAGTTCAAAGCCAGCCTCAGCAAAAGTGAGGCCCTAAGCAACTCAGTGAGACCCTGTCTCTAAATAAAATACAAAATAGAGCTGGGGATGGGGCTCAGTGTTGAGTGCTCCAAGTTCAATCCCTGGACCAAAAAATACACACACACACACACACACACATCCAAAAAAAAAAAAAAAAACTGAAATAAGACTGAACCATTAAAAGTATTTGAAACAAGAAGAAATATACATGGCACATCATTAGCGGCAGTTCTGTTTGTGACATTGAACACCACGAATTTTTCAGCAAGATCGGGAAACAAAATTGGAGAAAAGGGGGAAAAAATAAAATCCACCAAACACTGCATTGGGAATTAAAGCCCTAAGCTCATCCTTGCCAGAGCCAAGACCTGGAAATCTGTCTGGAGTCCCAGTCTGGCTGTCCACTGGGTTCCTTGGTTCTTAAAGTTGCATGTGCTGGGGCTGAAATGCCCAAGTTGGCTCTTCCACTCACACACCTGATGCCTGGGTTCGGGGACTGGGGTGGCTGGGCTGCACATGTCCTGTGTCTCCATGTGGCCTCTCCCCCTCACCAGCTTGGGCTTCCTCACAACATGGCGGACTCAGCGTCATCAGGCCTCTGACTGAGTGGGTGGCTCCCACCAGAGGCATCCTTCCCAAGTCTCTGCTGTGTGTTCTGTTCTGGTGGGCTCCTTGGTTTTTAAAGAATACATTGATTTCGTGCAAACAGAAGTGATAGGTGTGTGGTGCAAAATCTCAAGAGAAAAATGCAAAGATTAGAGCAAAAAGAAGAAATTGCTCAAAATTCCAACAGCCACAATTAAACATTTAGTGAACCTCAGCCAACAATCTTTCTATGAGCCGGGGGTGGTAGTGCAAACCTGTAATCCCAGCGACTCCGGAGGCTGAGTCAGGAGGATTGCAAGTTCAAGGCCAGCAAAACAGACCCCACCTCAAAGTAAAAGTAAAAAGCACTGGGGAGGCATCTCAGTGGTAAAGTGCCCCTGGGTTCAATCCCCGAGACCCCCCACCAAAAAGTAATTTTTCTACAATAAAGTTAAATAAAGAAGAATGGATGGATGGATGGACAGACAAATGGGTGGGTGGGTGGATGGGTGATGGGTGGATGGATGGATGAATGGATGGGTGATGGGTGATGGGTGGAGGGATGGATGGGTGATGGGTGAATGGATGATGGGTAATGGGTGGATGGGTGGATGGATGGATGGACGGGTAGGTGATGGGTGGATGGGTGATGGACGGGTGGATGGATGGATGGGTGATGGGTGGATGGGTGGGTGGGTGATGGATGGATGGGTGATGGGTGATGGGTGATGGGTGGGTGGAGGGTGGGTGATGAGTGAATGGGTGATGGGTGATGGGTGATGGGTGGGTGGATGGTAGGTGGATGTAGTGAATAACTAAATGGAGAGAGGAAAAGATAGAAAGATGAAAATAATCTTGACTATTGTGCATTCTACGAGTTGGGGAAGGAGGCAAATAAGTTTCTGTGGAGGCCAGAAAAATGTCAGAGCCCTGCCTGCGAGACCCTTGCTCCTGCCTCTCAGTGCCTGACGAGATGTTGGAATCTTCTGGAAACGGACCACTTCCTTCAGTGAATCATCTAGAGGAGGTGTTTGGGAGCTCAGCGCCTCACAGGACCAGGACGGGTCACCCCCTACCAGGCTGCATACAGTCCCCTGCCTGGGTCTTCTCAGAACTCCAGCTCTTCCTCCTCCCTGTCCACAAGGTGAAGTCCAGCGATGACAACTATCGCCCCCACCACAGTGACCACAGCACTGTCATCACCACCATCGTTGCTACGGTTGCTATTGATATCGCTTCCACCGCCATTATCATTTCCTAGTATTGGGAAGTACCATGGATCGCAAGGTTGGGCCACCTCTGGCCACCTCGCAGGGCCTCTGTCACCCTGCAGGAAGGAGGCCTCGCATCAGCCCGAGAGGGTCTCTTGGCAGAGGCCAGTTCCAGGCACACTGTCAAAGGTGGCTGGGGACACAGAGCTCTCAAGACACAGGGCAGCGGGCCTCTTTCTGCCCCCGTTGACCCGTCCTCTATATTGACTTTGATCTGGACTGTGCCCTGGCCCCCGGGGTCCCACCTGTCCGGGGGGCTGGTGCAGGAGGCCGGGCCTCCGACGGACACCCCCAGACCCGAGGAGCAGGCTTTCTGGTGCGCATTGATCTCTCATCACCACCGGTGACAGTCGCGGTGAGCAGTTCACGATTACGAATCCTCGTTAACAGAGCAGCGGGAGATATTTCACTTGAAAAAGAAGAGAAAACGCAAAGGTGTCATCACGGGGGAGGCCGAGGGCTGAGACCGGCCTTCCAAGGGGACAGAGCAGAGGCTGCGGGAGTAGAGGAGCCAGGCGCTCAGGTGCCCCCCGTGGTCAGGGCCTCCTTCCCACACACAGCGAGGAGGAGAGCCGGACCTGGATGATGCTGTCCGTGGCGCCCTCTTAAAAAGCCGGTGAAACTGGACGTGCCCCTCATTCCGGCCTCCTGTCGGCTTTCCGTGACTATAACACATCTCCCGGAACATCAACAGGAAAGGTTTATCTGGGCTCACGGCTTCAGAGTGTTGGTCCCTGGTCTCTTTGGCCCTATGGACTTTGGGCCCCCTCCCGATGGCCAAGAAGCAAAAGAAAGACAGGAAGAGACCAAGGTCCACTGTCCTCATTGGGGCACATTCCTAATGACCCCAGAACTCCCAGTGGCCCCACCTTTTAAAGGTTCTCCCCCTCCCAATAATTCCAAGGGCTGGGGACCCTAGAGGCCTTGGGGGACACTTATCCAGACCATCGCAAGACTGAATAAGTGAAAATTATAATACGTCCATTTCAGAGGAGTACTAGGCAGCTAGGAAAAAGGAGGCAGCATTATGTGAGAAGAATGTAGGACCAGTTAGCGCAGTGGTGTGCTACCACCGATGTTCAGGAAACCATCTATGTGGTCCGTGTGCAGTTGTGGCGGGGGGTGGCTCGGTGGTAAAGTGCTTGCTCAGCATCCCGAGGCCCTGGGTTATGCCATCCTCAGTACCTTGAGAAAAACAAAGATATTTAAGGGTTTGTGCAAAGAGTTACACCAAAAAAACTATTCACAGTGGTATTCTCTGGCGAGCGAGATTGCAGAAGTTTTGATCTTCATTTCCTGTGCTTTTGTAATTTACTTGCCTTTTCTCTGGGTGTAATATTACTTTGATAATTTTAGAAGCTGAAACATAGTAAATGCTCGTTTGAAAAGGGATACATCACAATTTTCCTTTAGATCCTTCTCCGTTGCTGGAATATTTTTTTTTTCAACCAACCATTATGTCTGTAAATATGAATGCAATCCAGAGTTTAAAAACAAAAAACAGAAAAGCCTAGGCTTTGGTGTCAAGCCAACCTGATTCTTGTTTTCAGATCTTTCCTTGGCTCGCTGGGTGACGTTAGGCAAATCACTTGACCTCTCTGAGTACCGGTTTCCCGTGCAGTAAAATTGGATCTTAATGGGAAGTGAGAGCAAGCCTGCGGTGGAGAGTAGCTTTATCATGATAATCATTATCCTCCCCTCAAGGGAGAGAGCGAACCCTCGTATGTCATCCTCCTGGGTGAATTAACGCCATCCTCGCCACAGACTCTGAGGAGCTATTTAAAATGTTGTCGACGGGGGTCCCGAGGAAGTTTCTAGAAATGTAATTCAGTTAGAAGTGAAATCCTGGGTGGAGACCCTGGGGGTGGGGGACATTTTACAAGCGTTTGAACTTGACGTTTATACCCAGAGCTCTTCTGCACCCGGCCCCACCCCAACTTGGTGACAGTGACCTTCCTCTGGGGAGATCATCCCACCCCGTCCCCTGCACCAGAGGTGGCATGGCCCCAGGCATCCTCCAGCCACAGGGAGAGGTTCAGGGGCCAGATCGTGGCTACTAGGGGCCAACTGAAGAGAAAGAAAAGGTCCTTGTCCCCCTGGACTTGAGCCTGAGATATAGGTGCGGTCAGCCTAGAGCTGCCAGAGGCCACCCTCAGAGCCTAATGAAGCCAATACTGTCAAAGATGGATCTGAGGGACAGACCTGGTGACAACTGGAGAAAGCCCCTGATCACACTGTGCCTGAAGCTGTCTCTTTGAAGTTTTTTTTTCTTTCATGTAGGAATCATCATGTTCCAGCCATTTAGGTTTTCTGCCACTTGCCCCCCCAAAAGTTAAATGATGTATTTAGTTATAAAATCAGTTAGGAATCACGACAAAGGCACTTTGACAGATAGAAACATTTGAAATCAAAAGTTCGGGCTGATAGCCACTGTCTTATCTCAGGTCTGCATCCAACTTCTTCCTACTTGGCTTTGGTTGCCCAGTATCAAGAAGATCTCGATGCTCGGTGAGGGTCTGGTGTAGGGCTTCGGAGCCAGACTTCAGAGAAGGACCGTCTGAGTGGAAGTACTCAGAAGCTGTGGGTTGTGGGAGAAGTTGCTTGACCTCTCTGAGCCTCCGTTTCCTAGCGCTGATTTCACTGGATGGTTGGGAGAAGCTGAGGTGATCTCCGTGAAAACACTTAGCTAGCGCCTGACACCTGGTTTGGGAAGACTCTCATTAATATTCTGCCACAGTCACTCTCTCCGGAGCACCTGGGTGCCACCCTGGGCTGACAGCGTCACCAGAATGAAACCTGCTAAGTTGGCTTCATTGATAAGCATCCGGGGTCGGCGGGGAACACCTTAATAAGCACCCTGGCCACTGCGCACCTCTGGCTTCGGGCATTGCTGATAGTGACCTCCGACCGCGCTGGCCGGGGAGGGGAATCGCTAGAGAAGTTTTGGGGACATGAGTTGAGCTCCACCTGTGGACCGGGCCGGCCCTGAGCAGGAACAGGGGGCTGGGGGAGGCTGAGGTCCCCACCAACTCAGAGTGGGCACCCACACACCATCTTGCTAAGGACACTCTCTGCCAGTCTCCTGGGAACGGTTGTCATTTTTAAAAGAAGGTCCAAGGTCAACGCTTAGTACTACGGAGTGGTTTCTAAGGTGGACCCTTGGGCACCTTTGCATCTTCCCTGTCCCATGGGGGCAGAGTAAGGGGAAGGGACATGTCCCGCCCATCTCCCTATGGGGGGCTTCAGACCACGGCAACAGTACTGAAGAGGCCAGTTAAGCCGCGGACATGTGATCTCATTTCTTCTCACCTGGGGAGAGGTTTGGAGGTGGACAGTCCTGCCCATTATCCTCCCACATTCCCACACATTCACCAGGACTCCTAGTCCTGCTCCACCCACAGACTGGAGAGCCGGGGTGGGTACCAGGGACAGGGAGGCAGGTCAGTGGAGAGGTCTGCACAGACAGCCCGTGGTCCGTGCTGGGAGACGGCTTCAGGGAAGAGCAACCGTAGGCCCTGGAAGGTCCCAGCCACCTGGAACGGAGGAAGATCTCTTCACCGAGCATTTTCTGTGCCTAATGAGGATGGCAGCATTGATTAATGCCTGCTGGGTGGCGCACCTGGCTCAGCCCTCCCTGAATTTCTGCGGGGCGGTAGGGATCCTCACTTGGCCATTTTGATACGAAGCTTGAGGCTCAGAGGAGCAAAATCTCTCCCCCAAACGGCGGCCTGGCTGGGCTCGGAGGTCCTCCCGCCTCCTGCCACCCCTCTTCCCCAGGCCTCCCCAGACCTCCAAAGCGGTTCCTACCCATTTCACAGACAGGGAAACAGAGGTCCCCAGAGGCACCCTGGACCTAGCCCCTAGCATCAGGCTGACCAGGACCCCCCTGCCCAGTGCCGGGGACCTCCAGTCCTGGGGACTCCCCTGTCGCTGAGGAGACAGACTGGGTCCTCGGGGGTCCATTTCCGGCTCAGGGGACAGTGTGCCCCGTGGAGGAAGCAGGCTGCAGACCCCCCTCTTCCCCTGCAGCCCCCTGAATCTCTCCCCACCCCCCACAGGTGCCGCTGCGGTAGCAGATGAATCATTATGTCCTTCTCTTTAAGTGACATGGAAAATGCTTGAAAAATGAAAAGACACCCACACGTCATTTGTGTTCGATGTGTGTGTGTCGCTCTTGACAAAGTCCTCAAGGACTGTGAGTTGTGGGAGAAGTGGCTTGACCTCTCTGAGCCTAGGGATTTAACCTAGGACTCCCCAGCCTCAGGTTCAATTCAGGCCTCCCTCCTGGAGGCTGGCAAGGCTCACGGGGGCGAATGGGCCCTTCCTGCCCCACCCACCCCACACACCTCCCCTGGCCCTCTGCTCCTCCCCGGCCCGCCCACCTCTCTCTTCTCTCTTCCCCGAGAGCCCTGTGGGTGCCCTGCGCGGACAGGCCGTTTATAAAGGCGTGTTTACTGCAAAGTGATAGTACCTGGAGGCTGTTGAATTACTGATCCGTGTAGATCTAGGACGGGGCAGGCCTGGAAAGGACCTTTGGTCCAGACTTTGCTCCATGCCTCAGAGAAGGCAAGGGTTCCAGCCCTCCGGGGCTCAGCCCGTGCCCAGCCAAGGCCTGGGCAGTGGCCACAAGGGGTGGTGTGGGTTGGCAGTTAGACCCTGGCTCACTGGCCCCCGGGAACAGTAGTGGGAAGGGAGACTAGCTTTGCTCTGACCATTCCTGGTCTTGCTGCCCCACCGTGGCTGGTGCCTGCCTTCTCCCAGGCAGGGCGCCAGGCCTGGGGTCACAGAGATGGATGGATTTCTCCCAGTGCTTGGGCTAGGGGAGGTATATATGTCCTTATGCAGAGAGAAATGATAGCCAGACTCCAAGTGCAGAAGTGGGACTTCCAAGGCTACAACCGCAAAGACACTGCGGCCTCTGTCAATGCCCTCTTTGATCATTTGCTTCGCGGGGGGGGGGGGGGGGGGAGCCAGCCACCATATTGTGAGGACCCTCAAGCAGCCCCGAGGAGTCTCCTCACATGGGGAAAATGAAGAGTCACCTGGGGGACTGGATCCTCTAGCCCCCAGGTTAGGTTTCAGATGGCTGCAGCCCCGACCAGCATCATGACGGCAACCTCAGCAGACTCCAAGCCAGGGCCTCTCCAGTAAGCCACTCCAGCTGCTCAACCCACAGAAACGCTCAAGATACTAAATATTTATTATGTGAAGTCCCTCGTTTTCAGAGTGATAATTAACTCATGCAACCTCCAGGGGAAAGGATACATAAAAAAGCCTGATAAATAGGGAACACAGATCATCATGGTAAGAACATGTCTAGTCAGCCAGGCATGGTGGTACATGCCTGTAATCCCAGCAACTCAAGAGACGGAGGCAGGAGGATTGAAAGTTCAAGGCCAGCACTTGCAATTTAGCAAGGCCCTCGCAACTTAGCGAGATCCTGTGTCGAAATTTAAAAAAAACAAAATGGGCTAGGTATGTAGCTCAGTGGCCAAGTGCCCCTGGGTTCAATCCCTAGTTTGAAAAGAAAGGCCATAGAGTCACAAAATTATGTTTTATCTATCTATCATCTATGTATCTATGTATGTATGTATCTATCTAATATATAGATACACAGATTGATATAGATATGGATATAATGATGATATATTTTTTATATATGATATAATCACAATAAATGTGAATGAGTTAAATTCATTAATTAAAAGAACAAATATTATTTTCTTCTTTTTTCATAATAATCACATGAGATAGGCATTATTTTACCCATTTTACAGATAAAGAAGTTGAGGCTTAAAATAGGCAAGAAAGTTGCCCCACCCATCCCAATTCAAGAATGGTAGGATTGGGATTCAAACCTAGGCTCTTCCGACTGTACAGCCCAGACTTTTACCACCCTACTGTATTATTATTATTCCCTTTGGGTAGAAACAGAACCAGAGTCTCAGAAAGGGTGAGTGATTTGCCCAGGGTCACCCTGTAACTTGATTCAAAGGTAGAGACAGAGCCAGGCATCTGGCTTCTTGTCTGGTGTCTGCCCAATGGCCTTTTGAGTTCTGCAATCAAAGCACATAGATGTGTGTGTGTGTGGGGGGTCCTGTGTCTCTCTGCTGGTTTAGAATAGCTGAGCCCCTTGCGCATGGCCAGAGACGCCCTATGAGGCCAGTGGGTAGGGCCTCCTCCAGGGAGGATGCCTGCACAAAGCAATATGCAGGGGTGCAGGGCCAGGGGGGTGGCTCGATGCATTGAGCTGAGCTCCAGTAATTACATCAAGGCCAGCAGTGTAATTTGTATCTGGGTGATGAATGTCTGTGTTTTCGGGCCTGATTGCCCTATTTACATTTGGAATTTGCTGATCTATTATTAATGTCTCCTGGAGGCCAAGACCATGTTTATGCAGCTGGGGAGCCCCAAGCCCCTGGATCCAGGGGGATGAGCTCTTAGGTCCTGGCTCCCCAGAGCTCACACCACTCCCTCCTTGTGTGACCCTGGCCTTCCCACAGCTCTCTTCAACCTACTGGCAGGGAGGCTGGCCTGGACTGAGATCTTTACCACCTTGCCAAGACCTGTACACTCACTCTGATGTGCATACGCTCAGGCAGGGCAATTGCACACACACTCACAGGTACACAGGCACCCGCATCCTGTATGCCCACAGCACCTGCACGCTAACATGTTGTACATGAAATGCATGTGCATGGGTGTGCAAAGCCCATGTGTGCGTGCACAGCTAGGTGTGTACACGTGCACATGCACCCCAGCCTTACACCTGCGACGCTGGGAGCAGCCCAGCAGACTGCCAAGGACTGACCTGAGTGGTAATGGCTGGATCCATGGACATGGGCCCAGATGGCACTGCCCAACTCTGCCACTTACCAGCTGTGTGACCTGGAGCAGTTTACTTCACCACTCTGAGCACTTCATCTCTCCTTAGGTAAGATGGGGATGCTAACCTCACCCATCTCACAGGATGGTGCACGGTAAGCAGGAGACACTTACTTGCTTTGTCATTGCCTATTGTCACTTACGTGCCTTTAAGGTAGTGCTCCTTTTGTTGAAGGGATCAACATGCTCTTTTCCCATGTAACACACACACACAAGTGCACATGCATGCGTGCACACACACAGTCCCCGGCCTTTCCCTGCCCCCCTTCCACACCTTCGGGTCCATCGAGCTCCGCCCGCCGTCTCTTCCCTCTGAGCCCTCACACCTCTGGTCCACCTTGAGGCTGCAGTCAGGGGGACAGTGCTGCACGTGCAGTCCCCAGGCTAAGAATCAGAACCAAGCTGTGCCTCCCGTGGGCCTGTTGGCAGCAGGGCCCTGGGGTCATGCTAAGCCTCAGTTTCACGGGGGTGGGGTGGGGGGTGGGGTGGGGACTGCTCTTGGGCGGATGGCCACTAGTGGGGGCGCAGAGCGTAGGAGGTCAGCGTGCTCTTTCCCTGGGCTGAGCCCTGCTGGGAACAGGTTGTGGGGGAGTGACTGCACTGTCATGCAAATGAGCATGCAAATTAAGTTGATTCTCTGAGACAGGGAAGCCGGAGACCCCCTCCCCTCTCCACCCAGCTGTTTGCTTAAAGGCGCAGCAGCTGCATAAGAGCGCTGGGCAGGGAATCCGGAGACGTGTTCCAGGGATAGTAAGCACGAGGACAGTGTATTGCAATCATACCCCACTCGCACATGCAGGGACACCCGCACTCTTCTCTGGCGACTTCATGCAAACATGGGCATGCACCCATGAACATGCGGATGCCCCAGGCGCAGCCCCGCCGAAGAGCTGGAACTTGGAGGAGGTGTCACCGTGTAGCCTGGCCTGAGTCTCTGCACGTCTTTAAGCCTCAGTTTCCATCCTCGTAAATAAAATGCAAGGAGCCACAGCTGTCCCCTATTTGGTTGTAGTGAGGCTGAATGAGGCAATGGATGGCAGGCTATGACCACGGTGCTTGGTATACAGGAAGCACTTAATAAATGGCAGCCATATTATAAGTGAAACCAAGGGTACTCCACCATTGAGCTACATGCCTCCCCCAGGGGCCGCTTCTTATTTTGAGACAGGCTGGCCTGGAACTCGAGATCCTCCTGCCTCAGCCTCCTGAGGAGCTGGGATTACAAGCGTTGGCCACCTCGCCCCCCTTCCAATCCGTTTGGATCTCCTGTCAGGTCCTCGTAGGCAGGAAGTGGAGACAAAACTCAGGCTCAAGGTCACTCAGGACGCGAACTTGGGTCTGTTTGACTCTGGCCTTTAGTGTCTAAGCTCCGGTGTCTCCCGGGGAAGGAAAGCACAGAGACGTGGGTCTGCACACGGCCAGGCCGCCTGGCAGCAGAAGCCTCCCGGGCTCCTGGGGACCCTGGGAGGGAGCTCGTGGCCCGTGGAGCCACAGCAAGAATGCCCTTTGCGCCCTCCCGAAAAGGCCCCGCCGGGTTTCCCGCGACGCAGGGGAAGGTCGCTGCAAGCGCATTAAGTAAGGCCATCAATTTGTCATGAAGGTCTGGAAATGAACGGAGCCCTTATCATTTATGGATGGAATAATGAAGCCACGACTCTCAGCGGGCTCACCCAGGCCTGCGTTTGGATGCCAGGCGCTGCCAGCAGATGCGCTGGGGACCAATTTGGAGCCTTCGCTTGTCAACCCCTAACCCAGCGGCTCTCACACCAGCCCGGGGGCGCCGAGTCCCCGCCTGCCGCCAGGGAGCTGCCAGCTCTGCCATAGGGCTGCCCCGCCCCCGTGATGTCATAAAAGCCTTGGCCAATCCCAGGGCGACTCTGCCTGACGCCCCGCCCACGTGTGGGCGTGCCCACCTCCTCAGAGGTGGTGGGACGGGCTCCTTGGGACCAAAAGAGGCCCAGAGATGTGAAAGGAATTTGTGGGGAATTTGGCCCAACCTGGGTTCAAGTTGTGACTCTGTCATGCTTCGGCTGTGCGTCTCCGGGCTAGTCACTTCTCATCTCTGAGTCACATGCCTGTAATCCCCCTGGCTCAGGAGGCTGAGGCAGGAGGATTGCGTGTTCAAAGCCAGCCTCAAAAACTTAGCAAGGCCCTAAGTAACTCAGTGAGACCCTGTCTCTAAATAAAATACACAATAGGGCTGGGGATGGGGCTCGGTGGCCGAGTGTCCCTGAGTTCAATCCCTGGTACCCCCCTCTTCCCACAAATAAAAGGGTAAAACAGCCAGGTGTGGTAGCGTACCCCTGGAATACCAGCGACTCAGGGACTGAGGCAGAAGGATCCCAAGTTTGAGGCCAGCCTCAACAACTTAGCAAGGCCTTAAGTTTGTGAGACCATGCCTCAACAACAAAAAAAGAAAGAAAGAAGAAAATTAAAAAACGCCCCTGGGTTCAATCCCCTGCCCAAAACAAAACCATGGCCAAAATAATGTCTCCATGGGTTGTATGTGGGATCAAATTAAATAATAACTATAAAATACTCTGTGAGGGTGTGGCATGCAGTACGTACTCCACAGATCCAATATCTCATTGCTTTCTCCCAACGGAAAGGTCAGGCAGTACTTCAAAGTTCAGAGAGGCAATGAGACCTGACCAAGGCTGCACAGCAAGTGAGCACCTTCTTGCTTTCCTCTGGCTGGTCATCGGTCACTCAAGACGGGGCTCAGCCCATTTCCCAACAGAAGACTGAGGCCTCTGTCCCTTCCCTGCCCCCAGGTCAGTAGAGAAGAGAGATCATGGTAAAGGGGATCATAATTGGGAACCTCTCTAGAGCTCTGGCCGTGGACCGGACACCGGCCTAGGTGCCGGGCAGTCATGGTTCCATCTTGTTCTCCAAGCCACCATCAGAAGTGGGCATCATTGCTTTTCTTCCCATTTTAAAGGTGAGGAAGTTGAGGCTTTTGCTTGCTCAGCCCCTTGAGCTGAGCCACTCGGTTAACAAGTGGGATTTGCGGGAATTCCTGGGCCCCGGGGGTGCTCGGCCTGGGGAAGACGGTGAGTCAAAGACTGTTTGGACTGTGGGCTCCTGTCACATGGGGAGCTCTGGCTTGGATGTCCATCCTCCCTGAATGGGTTGGAGCCCCGTGTCTCACAGACGGGAAGACTGAGACGCAGCCACAGCGCTCCCTCCGCCCCTGTTTCCTGGGCTCCGGGCCATCCCGGGTGGACACCAGGGTTGGTGGGATCAGAGGTGGCCTGTGCCACCTGCCGGGGGAAAGGTCTGGACCCTCGCGCCTTCTCACCCCACCTACCCTCCGTCGCTATGGCAACCGCGCAGGTGAGCCTCATGGCTGCTAATCCTCTAATTACCAGCCACCTCTTCAATCGGCTGTAATTACTTTGGGGACACAGTTAACCTCTCATTAGGAACGCACGGCCGCTTTCTCCAAAAGCGCAGCAGTGACATGCCTAGTAATTTACCGCCCCGGCTCCCGGGGCCGCTTTGTGTTTAACTCGGGCACCATCGCATCCCTGTCATTACTCCAGCCTGGTTGTCATGACGATTAATCATTCAATCCCTCATCAGCAACTTTTGCCAAATGTCACCCGGCTCCCGATCAAAATCCATCCTGCGGCCCGACACTGGGGGACTAATGACTTGGAAATAGGCTTCCCGATTCCCGAGAGCGTTTCCCCCAAGACCCGCCGTCAGCCCCCTCCAGGAAAGGGAGAGGGGGAGCCGAGCCCCGGGGTACGCTGGGGGCTGGGGGCTCCCTGGGTGCCAGGTGCCTGAGGGACACGGGTAGGTTTCCCCTGGTGGAGACCCACTTCCTGGGAGGGGAAACTGAGGCTCCGGGGGAGCTGAGATTCTTACACTGGCTCCAGGACGGAGCTCCTCCTATTGGACCTTGGGAATCCTGAGCCTCTCCACACCAGCACTCCTCCAGCCGGAGTCTAGCATGGAGCTGGCCCAGGACGCTCAGGGCACAGAGCCTTAGGACAGCCCTGGCTTATTCACAGTAGGGAGCCCAGCCCGGGGGGAGCAGCTGACTGTCACAACACCTGTGCCTGAGCAACCTGCAGCCACACTGCCTCACAGCACCTCAGGATCTGGATGGAGGAGATGGAGATTGTTAGTCGTCAGGCCAAGAAATTATCTGCACTGAGAAATTCTTTTTTTTTTTTTTTTTTTTTGGTCCTGGGGATTGAACTCAGGGGCACTCAACCACTGAGCCCCCTCCCCAGCCCTATTTTGCATTTTATTTAGAGACAGGGTCTCACTGAGTTGCTTAAGGCCTCGCTTTTGCTGAGGCTGGCTTTGAACTGGAGATCCTCCTGCCTCAGCCTCCTGAGCCGCTGGGATGACAGGTGTGCGCCATGGTGCCCGGCTTCGCTGAGATCTTTGACCTAGGCTCCTGGGGCTTCATGCTGATGTCAGTGTGTGAATTGCTCCTCTAACACATTTCCCTCAGCTTCCCCCACATCCCTACTCTGTTGACGGGAACACAGAGGCCCAGAGAGTTCCAGAGCAAGGCAGGGTGGGGACCACAGGTTCCCGCAGGAGAGACCACCAGACAAGGAGGGTCGCGCAGGCTGCAGGCTGCGGGGTGCACCACCCCAGGTTTTTTTGAGGACAAGGACATGCCGGGCACCCCCCTCTAGGTCCTGCTAGATGAAGGGGGACATTTTTTTCCTCCTTCACAAAGGCCTCCGTCCCGGGTCCCCAGGCTCCTGAGGACACCCAGCCCCCGCCCTGCTGGAGGACTCTGTCTGAGGCTCCTCCCAGGACGGTCCCTGGCTGCGCCTCCAGCCTGTGTGAGACGTCATGACGGCACGTGTAAAGGGCATTCGCAGACTGTCACAGCAGCCACACGGTATTAGCACATGGCTCTGCCTTCATCCTGCAGTCACCACAGTCCCCGGGCTGAGCGCTTCCCAAGGGGTCATCTTGGAGGTCCAGGTTGCAGAAGTCTCCCGATGGGGACCCGGGGTGGGGACGATGGTGGGATCCGACTCCCAGAGGCCTGGAGATGCGCGTGGCTTTGTGGAGGCTCAGCAAAGAGCTGAGCGGACAGTTAGGAAACGTGAGCGGTTCACCTGGTTCCGCCGGACCTTCTGTAGGGGAGGAGCTGACCTTTATCTGGCATCGGATCCTGTGCCAGGTGCCCTTGAAGGTCACCTTGTGTATACCCCATGGCCACACCCAGAAATACTATTCCCCACTCCTTCACCGAGGCTCAGAGGGGAAGGTGTCCTGCCAGGGTCCTTTCAGCAACTGAGTGACAGCTGTAGGATCCAAATCAAGGCCTGAGCAGGGCGCCGTGGCCTACGCCTGTAACCTCAGTGACTCGGGAGGCTGAGGCAGGAGGATCACCAGTTCAAAGCCAGCCTCAGCAAAAGAGAGGCCCTAAGCAACTCAGGGAGACCCTGTCTCTAAATAAAATGCAAAATAGGGCTGGGGATGGGGCTCAGGGGTCGAGTGCCCCTGGGTTCAATCCCTGGTACCCACCCCCAGAAAAGAAAAATCAAATCAAGACCTGTGGTCCCCGAACTTGGCCTTTTCCATGTATGATGTTGCCGGCTTGGAAAATGCTTTGATTGGCTTTCTGCCAATAGATGATATAGCCTGGAAAGTAATTCCCTAAAACCTCCAGCCCACAGAAAGTTACTGGCCCCCAGCTCTGCTCAGCAGGGCTTCCAATGGCCCCCTGCAGTCCCAACGTAGCAGTAAGTGAGATGATAATAAATATTTTGCATTTCCATCCAAGTTCTCCTCTGATTCTTTGTAACAAACGGGGGGGGGGGGGGGGGGATGAGAACCATTAGGCCTATTTGAGAGAGTTCAGAACTAAGGCCCAGAGAGGGAAAGCAACTTGTCCAAGGCTCCACAGCAAGTCTGGCAAAGAAGCCGGATGAACTACCCTTGTCTCCTGGTTCATCCCCAGACCTGGTTATTTTCCACAAGCCCCTGAGAAAGATGTCCTGGAGCCTGTGCTGGGGGAGACGGAGCAGGCAGACACTCCCGGGGTGCTTCCTGCCCTCCCACCTGCCTGGTGGGCGGTGTGACCTCTGCTTTATCTAAAGGCCCCCAGACAGCAGGACGGGCAGCCTCTGACTGGTGAGCAAATCCCTGGCTGAGCGGGTCATATTTTATCCAGGACACCACCTGCCAGCTCATTTGCTCACAGATACAGGTGCTTCATCAGGGAGGAATTAGCGGTGACTTAGCCCAGAGACCTGGGCGGACAGAGGGGGTGGGGCCGCACGGGGGGGGGGGGGGGGGGGCGGTGCAGGAAGCGGGGTGCTGTGTGGGAGGTCCCCAGCTCCTGCCAGGCCCCCCTCACTTAGGGCTGCTCTGGAGCCAGAGCAGGAGTCGAGGCCCGAGGCCTCGCTGAGTCAGGGGAAGCCCATCCGGGTGCCCAGCCTCATCCAGATTCTGCAAGTTCCCCAAGGCTCCGCGCCAAGATCCCCGTTTCCTGAAGGTTCCCAAGTTTTCCTCTCACTGTGCCAAGGGTAATGATCTGTAAATGGACCAGCCCCAGGGCAAGTGTTGATGCCCACGACCTCAGATACGTGGCCTCCTTTAATCCAAACCAAGAAACAGCGCGCGTTTTTAAATGCCCATTTTACACATCGAGAAAACTGAGGCTCAGAAACACGGAGACACTGGCCACACGGAGTCTGGGACCCCAGTCTCTCTGATCTCAGATCTCTCCTCCCTAGCAGGACCTAGTGCCACCCCCAGGCCGGTCTCCAAACCCTAACCTTTGCTTTTTCAAAGATTATTTACTTGTTTATCTAATTTGCTTTTCTTTCTTTCTTCAAAAAAAAAATTTTTTTTTTCTTTCC
The DNA here is from genome assembly GCF_048772815.1 of Callospermophilus lateralis. Classification (NCBI taxonomy): domain Eukaryota; kingdom Metazoa; phylum Chordata; class Mammalia; order Rodentia; family Sciuridae; genus Callospermophilus; species Callospermophilus lateralis. The sequence goes on along the minus strand of NC_135305.1, from coordinate 145,196,666 downwards.
TGTAGTGCTGGGGATGGAATCCAGGGCCTCACTCATGCCAGGCAAGTGCTCTCCCTCTGAGCTACACCCCTGCGTCCTTTTTATGTTTCATTTTGAGACAAGGGCTCACTAAGTTGCTGAGGCTGGCCTCCAACTTGATCCTCCTGCCTCAGCCTCCCAAGGACCTGGGATCACAGGCGTGTGCCACCATGCCTGGCTTCCAAATAATTTTTTAATTTCAGATTTGCATTATATAAACAGTACAGTTTCCAAACACTCCGCACCCAGTTCCCCCTGTTATTGACATCTTACAATGGAATGGTCCTTTGGTCATAGGAATGGACCCATCTTGATGTGCGCTTGGTTAGCCCAGGACACGTCTGCCCTCTGTACCTCCTTCTCCTTCCCCTCGGCCCTCCCTGGAGGATCTTTGTGTCATACTTGAGCTCATCCCCTCCTCGGCTGCACCTCCTAAAGGACTCTGGCTCAGTCCTTCCTTGGTTTATCAGCTTTTCCCAAAACAATCTGCTCTCAGGCCGTCTCATTCCATGGGGTCTCAACAGACAGTCCTCTTAAAGTCGTTTCTGGAAGCAAGGCATTTGAGGTCCCAGGGTCAGAGACGAGATCTGGACTGCAGGACGTGTCAGATCGTCTAAGGTGCTAATGATGGGAGTCGGCTAGATTAACCCCTGAGCCCCATCCCCAGCCCTTTATATATTTTATTTAGAGACAGGGTCTCATTGAGTTGCTTAGGGCCTCACTTTGCTGAGGCTGGCCTTGAACTTGCAATCCTCCTGCCTCGGCCTCCTGAGTCACTGGAATGACAGGCGTGTGGCCCGGCGAATGTAAGTGTCTGTACCCCTGGATTTCCCACAAGGCCCTGGGTCTGCAGCCCCTTAGTCGCCCCTCGTGCTGGGCTCCAGCAGGCCGGTGGGAAAATGACAGACACCTAGAGGGACCTGGGAAGAGGAAGGCGACAGCCCAGGATGGTCACCTCTCTTCATCCCTGCTCCCAGCTCCAGAGGGCTCCCGGCTGACAGAGGGCAGGACCCAGGAAGCCAAGAGCAGGGCGACTTGAGACCAGATGTGCCCGTGCACACGTCTGCGCCCGCCCTGGTGAGAGTGCGTGTGCGCACGTTTAAAGATAGAGCGTGTTTAATATAGCTGCCTGGGTCGCTTCCAGAAAATGATTTGAAGTAGTTGACATTAAAAAAAAAAAAAAAAAAAAAAAAAAGATGCTGCCTAGTTAAAATTATACCATTAAAATTAGAAATAAAATACAAGGTCTGAGTATAAAGGGAACTGAGAGCAGAGTGGTTGCTGGCTCTCACCTCTGTGGGGGGAGCCGGGGAAAGGCCGGTGCGCTCAGGCAGGGGTGAGCAGCGTGCACCCCAACGGGCTACGCTCTCCGCCTGGCTTCTCTCTGCTGTTCCTAGTCATACAAGATCCACCTGTTCCCCTGGAGGATATTTAAAAGAGCCAACTGATATGGCACACACCTGGCATCCCGGCTACTTGGGGAGGCTGAGGAGGGAGGATCGCCTGTTTGAGGCTAGCTTGGGCAAATTAACAAAAAGTAAAAAAGTGGTGGCATGCCCCTGGGTTAACTGTCCAGTATGATGTGTGTGTGTGTGTGGGGGGATTAATTATTTAAAAAGCACCTTTTTGCCAGGTATGGTGGCTGGTGCACGCAACTGTAATCACAGAACTTGGAGGCTGAGGCAGGAGGATTGCCAAGTTCAAAGCTAGCCTCAGCAACTTAGCAAGGCCCTGTCTCAAAATAAAAAATAAAATTAATGGGGCTGGGGATGTGGCTCAAGCAGTAGTGCGCTCGCCTGGCATGTGTGCGGCCCGGGTTCGATCCTCAGCACCACATACAAACAAAGATGTTGTGTCTGCCGAAAACTAAAAAATAAAATATTAAAATTCTCTCTCTCTCTCTCTCTCTCTCTCTCTCTCTCTCTCTCTCTCTCTAAAAAAAAAAAAAAAAGAAAGAAAAGAAAAATTAAATAAAAAAAAAACACAGTCTTGGGATGTGGCTCAATGGAGAGATGGATTCAATCTCAGGGTTCAATCCCCAATACCAAAAAATAAAAAGCACCTTCTATCTATTTATTTCTTTATTCCTTTTAGAACGTATTTGTTTTTTCCTACCAGCATTGGAGAAGACAAATGATATCAGAAAGCCTACCAAGGTAAATGAGAGCATTTATGTGTAAACTGATCCTGAGCTTCCTAGCAGCCATGGGAAAAGAGAAAACAGATTAGTTTTCCTTGTGTGATTTCAACTAGGCGGCTTTTTTTTTTTTTTTTTTTTTTTTTTTTTTAATGTTAAAAAGCAAAGCACAAAGGAAGTAAAACCATGAGCTTTTAAGAAAGAGATTGTCCTCGGGTGCTGCATCCTGAGCGGATGTTCTCTGGAGCCTTCTAGATTCCACGCCGCATGGAACGGTCTTGGCCAGTGTGATGGAGTAGCTTCTGGACAACAGACTGGCCTTCCCCCGATTCTCTCTCACACCAGCCCTCTGCTCAGGGCTCCAATCAGCCTGGGCGCTGGGGGCCAGTTCTGAGGAAAGAGTGACTGTATCGGACTTGATCCAGACTCCAAGCCTCGGTGATCCAAGGGCAGAGGCTGGATGTCCTCTGCAAGTTGCAGCAGATAAGACCCTGGCAGCCTTGGGAACCTCTCCCCGTGGCTCAGGACCCAACCAGCGAAGCCAGGCCTCTGATTTCCTTCTGGAAAGTCACAGTCAGGGCCGTTGCAAACCAGAGAAGGCCTCAGTCAAATCTGCTAGGGTGAGTTTTGATGCCAGTCAATCAAGACTCTCAAGTCCTGCCGGCTCAAAGGCACAAGCCTCCCGGGAGGCTGAGGCAGGAGGATGGCAAGTTCAAGGCCAGCCTCAGCCATTTAGCCAGGCCTTCGGCAACTGAGCGAGACCCTGTTTCAAAAATCAAAAAAACTCAGGTCCTGGGTCTGTCACTAGCTGTGTGACCCTGGGTAAGTCTCCGAGCCTCCTGAGGAGTCTCCTGATTTTAAGCTCCTAGTTTGATGTAGTTTTCATGCACCACCCCAGTCACAAGGGGGAACACTTCCCCCCAATCCCCCCCACCCCGGGTTCCCAGCTTTGCCTCTTTCTGACTTCCAGCCCTAAGAAAGGAAGTGGGCAGAGCCCTGGCTCCCCTGGAGGGCTGCCGAGGCACCAAGTGCCCCTGAGAATGACCTTGTCCACCCTTGCAGAGGGTGAGGGTCCCCCTTTGGCAAACCAGGGAAGAGATGCTCAGAGACGGGCAGGACCTGGCCAAGGTCACACAGCGCAGACCCGGGGAAAGCCGGGACTCCTCCTCCTCCTCCCCGGATCTCAGCGACGGAGCCGCTTGGAGGTCCTGCAAGATTCAGAGGGAGCCAGGAAGAAGCCACGGCGAAGAGGTCAAGCCACTGGGGACGAGGGGACACAGCTGGGCAGGGACACCCTGTCTACTCACTGGGGAAGAGCAGGGAGCCCGGAGCACCCCCCATTTCTCTGGACGACCTATGAGGGTCCATCTGCCCGCTGTCCCTGTGAGCAAGCCCCAGCTGACTTCAGGGTAGGGACAAACTCAGTCCCGCCCCCAGCAGGGGGACCTCAGGGGCGGGAGGAAGGGATCGTGTAGTTTCTGGAAACCCCTGATGTACCCACGGCTGGGCTGGGAGCCGCAAGACGGCAGCCTCCTGAGAGACGGAGGGGAGACCAGAGAGGCCCGGGGTGCGCCTGGGGCCGGAGGAATGGGCCCGGGGAGGAGGCCCCCAGGCCCTGGCCAGGGCTCAGAGGCCTGTTGGAGGGGGGCTGAGGGCGGCTGCCTACCAGGAGGGGACTTCAAAGAGTCCCCTGATCCCTGTGACATTTCCAGACCCAAGAGTTTGCTTCCTTATGCTGCAGATCAAAGCTCAGAGCTTTACAGATAACCCTCCGTAAAAGCCCAGGGGTTTGTAGAGTTAAACCATAAGTCAGGCATTTGGGGCAGGAGAGAGGACCAGGGACTAGCTAGCCCCCGGCCTGCTCTGTGTCACCGGATGTCCCCCACCTCAAACCCCCGGGAGGGCCAAGAGCTGGAAGGCCAGAGGGCAGGAGCCTGGGTGGCCTGGGTGGGACTTGAAGCCCCACAGCCACTCCCTGCAACGCCTTGACACACACCTCCTGGAGCTGGCCGTCCATTCATCAAACATTGGTCACTTGTTCACCCGTGTGGGTCAGCCAGTCAATCAACAAACGTCTCCTGATGCTGTTCCCGTGCAAGGCCCCTGACCAAGGCACGGCTGGGGTTAGAATCTCTGCATCCCCCACGGACAGCTGTTTCAGAGCCTGATCTGTAAAATGGGGTAGAGGGGGGTTTGCAGCGAGGGTGGGAATACCCAGTGCCTGGCACATAGTAGATGCTCAGTAAATGACTCTAATCCGTTTCGCTTTTCTTCCGGGAGATTCCCAAGAGGAGCTCAGCACCGGTGTAGGAGGAGCCAAGGGGGCAGCTGGGGAGGGCCCCTGGCCCCCATGGACGTGAGGTTGGGAGGTGGGGGAGACCCTAGGCCGCCTTCGGGGCCAAGGAGGTGAGCGCACTTGGGCTGGGACCAACCAGTTCTGGCTCAGTCCAGACTGGCTCTCCTGCTGCTCCCGTGGGTGCCAGAGGTGGGCAGCCCAGGGCCAGCGTCTCCCGGTGCCGCTCTGACACGGCCATCGGGGAAAGCAAATGAGCCCCCCGGAGCTGAGAGGCCGCTCTGTGTCGGGGGGATTCAGATGTCCTGCTGCCACGGAGCTGCCGCCCGCCCGGTGGCTCTCTGCAGACAGATGGGGTGGGGAGCCAGGAGAGACGGGGTGCGGGGAGCTCGGTTCCTTGCTCTGGTCATTCAGTGACTGGTGAGTCACTGGTCCAACCAGCCTTTAGCAGGCCTACCACAGCCAGGGGGCCCTGAGGCTCAGAGAGGTTGAGTGATTTTCTCAAGGCCACACAGCTAAGGCCTTTTGATTCCAGATCTTCCCGGTGAGCTGTTTATCTGGGGGCCCTCCCAAAGCTCCCGGGTTGCCCCCTTCTTGGTAAGTCACCCGCCCTCACTGAGCCTTAGTGTTCTCATCTGCAGAATGGGAGCCCTGGGGGGCTGAGCGAGCCCCGGGCACGTCCCTCAACCCCACCAGCAAACTCACAGCCACATCTCCCCCGACCTAAAGAGGGCAGGTGGCCTGGAAGCAGTGGTCTCTGGGGAAGGCACAGCCACAAACTTTGTCCCAATTAGGGCAGAGACAATGGGAGCCCCCGGGGCTGTCTGGCCTAGTTGGCAGCAGACCCCGGGGAACGGTGCCAGCTGCGTTGAGACCATCTCAGGATTCAGGAAAGACCGCCAGGGTGTCCTCCAAGCCAGAGTCGGGACCCGTCCATCCGTGGCCGGAGGGTGGCCTCAGACGCCAGGCCTGCGCCGGGCGCCTCTCGGGATGCCTCCGCTGGCTCCTCTCGTGGGCTCAGCACCTCAGGGCCCAGTTGCCAGGGGTCCCCCTGAGGATGGGGTCGGGGAGCGCCCACCGGGCCTCGGCATGTTGCAAGCAGTTCTTGAGGAGAACCCTGATGACCGGGGTCTGAGTTCCCCCATTTGGAAATCAAAGATGATGCAGCCCACCCCACAGGCAGGGCACGGGCCCTCCCTGACCCTCAGTTTCCTCTTCTGTAAAGTGGTCTGCATCTGACTTGCCCGTTAGTGGAAGAGTTAACCGCCCAGTCCTAACGGTAGTGCACAACTATTGAGCACTGACTGTGTGCTAGTGTTGGGGACTCTGCAGGGTGACTTTCCGTTCCCGGTGACCTGGGGAGGAGGTGGTTTCTGCCACTTTCTGGGTTTTACACCTGAGCAGACAGTGGTTCCGGGAGGTGAAGGACTCGTCCAAACACAGACCCAAGGCTTGGCCGGGGGAGGCCCCAGAGGTGAGCTGTGGTTTCCTCTCCCTTCTCCCTCACTCTCTCCGCCCTTTCTTCTAGCATCTTCTAGCTCCATCTGGACAATGACAATGGGGGGTCCTTTCCAAGTCCTCCTGGCCCCCCGGGTCCTGGCAGCGGGGCTGAGGTTGGCCTGAGGCTGCCATCTTTCTTAGGGCACCGGGGATGCCAGCTTATCATGTGACCCTGGGCGAGGGGCAGGTCCTCGGTGACAGGATCTGGCGTTCCCAAGAGCACCCCCGTCCCCGCCCTGGCGCACCAGCCCCCCAGAGCCGCTGAGCGGTTTCCTGCGGCCGCAGCCTCGTTCATCATTCCGAGGGGGCGTCGCTGCTGTGAGTTCCCCGGGGACAGCTCACCAGGGCCCCATCTGATTGAAATCCAGGCCCAGCCAACACTCGGCGTGGGAAATGGCCGCCTGGAACCCGGAATGAATAACACGGCGGGCAGGAGGCACAGATCTGCCGCTAATTACGGCACATCCTGACTAAATGGGGTGCGCAGAGAGAGAGCTCAGCTCAGAAGACGAATCGGCCGAGGGCTGCGCGGCCAGCCGCCCTCCTCCTCAGTCTCTCCTCAGAGGGGCACAGGACAGGGCCTTGGCTCAATCTACCGCTGGCTCAGCCTCCGCCACCCTCCGTCTGCGCCTCAGTTTCTCCTTCTGCAAATTGGGTGGATGTGGAGAGGCCAAGGGTGCTCTGAGCGGGTGGCACCGCCGCTGATGGTGACCAGCACTAGGCACTGGAGTGCTGTGGGTCATTGTCACTGCACGTGGTGGCAGAAGGCTCAGCCCTGGACAGGGCCCACGCTGTCCGCCCCCCCTCCCCCGCCCCCCCCCCCCCCCGCAGCCGCCTGTAAGTCCTGCTAGAGGTCTCTGTGCTGGCCGTCACAGATGCCACCTGGTCATTTCCTTGAGCAAAGCCACACCAGGATGGAGGGCCCAGGGGAGGCAGGGAGGAGGGAGAACCATCCTGGAAAAGTTTAAATCAATTAACTCCCTTCCAGAAAGCCGGCTGGGAGATGGAATGGAGAAAGGATGGCTCTTCTCCCCAGGACTAAATGACACAGCCCAGGCCCAGAGAGGAACCGGGACACAGGCTCGGGGGCCCTATTTTGGATGGCCTATGTGGCCTTGGGAAAGTCTCGGTCCTTCTCTGAGCCTCCGATTCCCCACTTAGAAGGAGATGGCATGAACCAGCGTCCGGAGTGGCTAATGGGTGGCACCCCTCCCCCACCCCTCCCTTGCCGGTGGCAGGCAACAGAGGTTGGGTTTACGACTTGGCCCCCAAGACCTGCGCTAGCATGGGGCCAATCCTCAGCACAGAGTTCTTATTGCTATTAGAGACCGGGCGTCCACCATGGCCCTGATGACAGAGACCAACATTCCCTGAGAGCCGCCAGCCGAGCTCTGTCCTGCCTGATCTCATCTATTAACTCTCTGCAACGTCGTGACCCTCAAACGAGGCAGTTATGGTGAACCTTATTTTAGAGAGGAGGAAGCCAAGATCAGAGAGGGGAAGAGACAGACCTAAGGTCACACAGCGAATTAATGATGGGGTCAGAATTTGAACCCACGCCCCTGTCTTACCTAAAATGATCCAGAGGAGTAAAGGCACCCCTGTCTTCTCTTACCATGGGAAGTCTGGGAAGAGCGCCACCATTTCTCCACGCGAAGGTCTGTGCCATTTATGCAGCACACGTTGTCCGCTCAGGGCTGTGATCATACTCATTTTCCAGATTGGGGACTGAGGCTCCAAGGGGCGGTGGGGGTCTAGCCAAGGTCATGTGGCTGATTATTTGGGAGGGGTGGGGTCAGATGGCTCCGGTCTTCATCTCCCACCCGTCCTTGTCCCTGTAAGAGCCCCGGGGGATGGTGCCCATTATCCTGGGAATCGGCGGCGCCCCGCCCAGGACCATGTGGACTGAGTGGCCGGTCCATCCTAGAGGAGCGCTGAGTTCAGGGCCCACCCCAGCCCTCCCACACCGCCAGGCTTCAGAGGCCTGAGCTGAATCCCTGTCCCCGTCCTTGGCTGACGCACCTACTCTGGCTACGTGACCTCTCCCCTCTGCTCTTGGCCCCGGATGACCCTCAGGGTTTCTGATCAGGGTCCAAATCCATCATTCCCGGGTGGACTGACCCAGTCCCGCACCCCCCATCCATCTTCCTAATGCAGCCTCGGCGAAGGGGGAGGGGCTGGCCTGAACGGGAGGGTACGGTCCCACTCCGGGAGTCCTCGCCCAGCGTCCCCAGGGCACCTCCACACCCCCACTCCCCACCTGCAGAGCACCACTGACCCCAGCAGACAAGAGACCCCCCCTAGGCAGAGGGCTGTCCTCGGTAGGCGCTGGGGTCTGGAGACGCTCCACCCAGTGCCTCCCTCTCTGAGCCCCCGACGGAGGGTTCTAGAAGCCGCAGAGGGAAACTGTCCTCAGGCCAGCAGCCACTGGCTCCTTGTGACCTGGAATCAATGTCTTCCACTCCCTGGGCCTCAGCTTCCCCATGGGTGACAGGAGAAGTTTGAGCCAGTAGCTCTCCAGCCTTTACGGTTGGAGTACCGTTGCTGGAACTGTAGAAACCTACCTTCTTTTCAAACAAGCTCCTAGTGTGAACGCCAATATGGAAAGGATGAACTGCGACCTGCCTGGGCTGAAGCCGGCTGCCCCGGGGTGGGGTGGACCCCAGAGCAGCTCTCTTTTCCTCTGCCCTTGGCCCAGCCACCAACCCAGGACCCCTGAGGCATCTTCTAGGACCCGAAGTTTCCTAGAGAGATTTTGAAAATACAGGAAGAGCTATTATCCGTCAGACCCTCCATCATGAAGGTGCTCAAACAGAAGGCAAAGTCAAAGATGCTTCCAACAAACACTTAGATACCCCCCGCCTGGGGCCCCCCGTCAACACGGAACTGTACTCACTTTGTCGGGTTAGGGCACCCTCTCAGCTCCCCCCCCATACGTGACTCAGGTCTGTGCTGGGAGCACGGAGTCCTCGTGCGAAGCTCTGGGAATGGGGCCGTCAAGACCAGCTGCTGTAACAAGCAGGCCCGGGCGTGTGGGCTGAACTCAAGAAGAGGTCGTTTCTCATGCTACGGTTCAAGGCCTGGGCCCCCGGTCAACAGGTGGGCAGCTTTCTCCCGCAGGTGATTCAGGGGTCCAGGCTCTGTCTGTCTTGTGGCCCTGCCCTTGAAGGGTGATCCTCCTCCTCCTGGAGTGGGTGGGGAGGCCGGGGGACAAGAGGCACCCCTTCAACCACGCTGTCCTGCCTTTCATTGGCAAGAGCACCCATTCCGCCCCGGGGCAAGGTGGCCGTCTCTGCCTTATCCACTGTGGCTGTAGGCCCTGTCCCCACATCCTGAATCATCTGTCATCCCCCAGGGGCTACTGCACGCCCAATCAGAGGGGGCCTGTCCAGCTCTTCAGAGGGGTTTAACTTTGCCCAACAAAAACATATTAAGCATCCCAGCAGCTTGGGAGGCTGAGGCAGGAGGATCAGGAGGAGTTCAAAGCCAGCCTCAGCAACTTAGCGAGGGCCTGATCAACTTAGCGAGTTGATAAAATGTCAAAAAGTGCTGGTGAGGTGGCTCAGTGGTTAAGCAACCCCGGGTTCAGTCCCTGGTACCACTAGATAAATAAATAAACATTAAGCTTTTACTAAATACCTTTGCATCTTTCTGCTCCATCAGGGTGGCTGCTGGACCCTGTCGTGAAAGAGACACAAGCTAGAAAAGAATTCGTTGGTCCCTCAGTTCTGCGTGTCCCCTCATTTCCTCCACATCGACTGGCCCATGAAGTTGGTGCTGTGATTCTTGCCATTTTACAGCACAGGAAGCTGAGGCTCAGAGAGGTAAGGTGACCAACCCGAGGTCACACAGGCGTTTGGTTTCACATCCCAGCCTATTGAACCGATTTCAGGCACACTGTGACGTTATCAGTGGTTTTGATGGCTGACCATATAGGCAGCAGGACTGGTCCTCATCACAAGGATGGTTTGAAAGGCGATAGGAAGGTCCTCTCCGTTAACAATGGCTTGATGGTATTTTAAGGCGTCTTTGAGTGATCATGGTTTACAAAACGGCTGCCAACAGTTCAGCAGATGCTGTCACTACTGGATCCCAGCCAGAAGGGGGCAAGGGCAGGGCACTTTCCTGCAGTACTCTGGGTCTGAGCCCAGGACTCAGGATCCAGTAGGTACCCCCGGGGGGCGGGGGGCGCTGGGCAGGAAGTAGGGACCCGGCCTATTGACCATGGAGGGCCCAATCAATGCTATCTCCTCAGGCCATGCCTAGGCAGCCATCGATTTCCCCGGCTGCTGTTAAGCCCCTGTTTATGTAACGCCTGAACTTTGCACAACTGAACCGTTTAGTGTGCGGAGAGGCCCGTTACCATGAACACCAGCCGTGCCTGGCAGCGGGGGCCGGGCTCCCTGTGTTACTGGCCGGCACTGAGTGCGTCTCAACCTTGATAAGTCAACGACTTTTTGTACCAAAGGAGATCTCCCAGGAGGGCTTGGAGGCACCCGGGAGGGCCCCGCTGCCCTTTCCAGGTCAGAGGGGAGGAGGGGTGGGCGGGGGCTTTAATCCCCTGGAAGCCTCCCTGCCACTCAGAGCCGGGAGGACCAGGCCCGGCTGGCCAGGGGACAGAGCCCGCCTTGGGCATCGGGTGGGGCGGGGACCACCCCGTCTCCAGCCCCTGTTCCTGGGGTGCTAAGGCCTCGGGCGCAGCCACTGCATGGCACAGAGACCCTCCAGGATTCAGAGCCAGGCTCCACCCGCTTGGGAGCTGTGACTTTGAGCAACGCCATGGACATCGGCCGGCGAGTCCACTCGTGGGCCTGCTGCCAGGTGGATAGGTCCTGTAGTCACAGCAGCTGGGGCCGTGCCTGGTCCCCAGCGGATGGTGGAGGGATGTGACTGGTATCGTGGGTCCATATATTTTACGATAATGGCTATTGGTTGTGTCTGCAGATGCCAACAGGCTTGGGAAGTGCTCTGCTCCTTATGGTCCTTGAGATGGGCAGGGCTGAGGGCAACAGCCCCGATTTTCAGAGCGGGGAAAGGGAATTGAGTTGTCTCGTCTGGGGGGGTCCCATGATCAGAGGGTGGCGCAGGCCGGAAGAACCACGCTTCCTAACTCCCAGCCGGAGGTTCTTTCAAACTCAAAAACACAAACAGAGGAATACCTCGCTTGAGTTGCGGGTTCTCAAGTCTCCAGTCCGAGATGCGTGACAGACATCACCAATCAAGGGCAGCACCGTCCCCCTGAGCTGTGTTTGAAATGGGGCTCACATAGAACTCTATGCCCCCTGCCAAAGGCTCTGGGTTCAAGTTCCACCTCTGGCCCCCACTCACTGTGTGACCTCAGACAAGTTCCTTCCCCTCTCTGGGCTTGCTGATTCCCCACAATGAAACAAGAGGGACATTTAATGTTTCCTGGATTCTCTGAAGGGGTCTCCCAGGGTGAAGGGGCCCCTCACTACTTCCAGGTTCCCACCCCTGTCTCCCTCTTGGATCCCCCCCTACCTTCTCCGACAACCTACTGTGTGTCAGTAAATGGGCAGGGTGTTCGGAACACCTTGCAGAGAAGAAATGACCAAGAGTCTCTTTCAGAACGGAGCCGAGACAAGGAGACCCCAAAATGAGCCGAGCCAGAAGGGCTCAAGAGGCAACGAGGGCCAGGGAGGAGGAGATGGCTGAGGGAAAGACCCCGGATGGGAGTAATCAGGGAGGGCTTAGGAAGGGAACAGTTTGTCCCCGGCCTTTAACTGGAAATGGCACAACAGCTCAAAACAGCCCAGAGAAGGCTGCAGTGGCTGGAGGGGGTGCGGGTGGGCTGTGGGTGGGAACCGTGGCAGGGGTCTGAACCTCCGGCTGCCTGGGCCTCCTCAGTCCCTCGCCACTGCCTTTCCTCCCTTGGTCTCCTGTCCCCAAGCCCCGGAGGCCCGCCCCCGCCCCCAGAGGGGCTCCAGGCTCTGGGGGGCAGGGCTGGTGGATGACAAGGTTACACGTGCCCCTTTTCTCTGGGAGCAGCATAAAGAGCTCTTTCTTTCCTGCTTATTAATAGCTCTGATTAAATTATCTCTGAGCAACCTGCGTGGTGTGCACCATGGGGGCCGGCTCCCTCCAGGCTCTGGCCTAGATTACCAGGGCAGGTGAGGTGACGGGGGCGGGGGAGGCTGGGCCAGGTCTGTCCCCCACCAGGAGCAAGCCCCGGCTTTCTTGGCTCTCCCGAGACCCTGCTCAGCCTCGGACCCCCACCCCCTGCTCTTGGGAACCTCTCTGGGTCCCTCCGTTGGAGTGCCAGGCCTTTGAAGGGGCAGGTCCCCTGCTGGGGACACACCTCTTTCCCCACATCACCTGTCCTCTGCTGGGTTAGGTCCCTGAATGACCCCTGGTTAGTTTCTTTGTCTACGTCCCCATGAAACCGAAGTTCTGTAAGACCTCTTTTTGGACCAGGTCGCTGTAGAATCCCCCTGTGTCTGACACCAAGTGGTTTCTTAGGAAATAGATGGACAAAGGAATTAGCAGACGTGGTTGGACAGTGCCAGGCCTCAGGGAGGGCGTGACTACTGGTCCCTAGGTGGGAGGGCGGGAAGCCAGGCGCCAGACCCCGCCGCCCAGAGCCGTGCCTATGTGGCAATCCAGCCTGCTTCACCGATGGGGGAAACTGGGCACAGAGAGGGGGCGTCACACGGCTGGTGACCCAGGCCATCGGATTCCACTCCCTCCTCTTCTTCATGTTCCTCCTCTGGAAGAAAAGAAGGTGGGGGTCAGGGAAGGCCTCCCAGAGGGAGCGAAGCCCTCACCTCAATCTGAGGGAGGCGCATCCTAGATGGTGGGCACCCCGTGCAAAGTGCCAGAGTCACACGGGAGCCTGGGTAGATGGTTCAGCAAGGTTGGTGTTGGGGGCACCAGGCGACGGTGAGGAATGAAGTATCCTCCGTCCCCCTATCCTTCTGGGGCCTCTTGACCCCTGTGGGAGTCAGTGATCGGGCTGCTTCATGGACTGTGGCAGATGCACATTAACAGTCTCCAATCACATAATGCAGAAGTACTTTTTTTTTTTTTTTTTGGCCCTCGACCACTGAGCCCCATCCCCATCCCTATTTGGTATTTTATTTAGAGACAGGGTCTCACTGAGCTGCTTAGGGTTTGAACTTGGGATCCTCCTGCCTCAGCCTCCTGAGCTGCTGGGATGACAGGTGTGCGTCACCACGCCCAGCCATGCAGAATTGCTGGACACAATCAAGAACAAAGGCATGGGGCTCTACCCTCAGGGAGGCAGGTGTCTTGAGGGGCTGTGAATGTGTGTTTGGGGGGGCATAAATGTCGGCCCCTGGTGGAGCCTCTTCTGGTGCATCCACTTGCCTGGGGGCTGGGGGAGGCAACTGGAAGACACCTCTCTACCCAGGTAGCTACCTTCCAACTAAAATCCCACCATTAGCACAAAGTGGACTCCCCAATCTTCAGAGAAGGGGGTCCTTCCAGATCTTGTGAACCCCTGGTTGTCAGCCCTGTCTACACTTTGAAATCTTGGGGAGACCTTTGGAAACGACTGACCCCCCCCCCCCCAGAAAGGCTGATAAGCAAACTGAAGTTCAGAAAAGAGGAGAATCTTGTCCTCTTAGTGGCTGTCACGGGATGCAATAAATCAAGGTCCCGGGAACTGGTGTTTGGGACCCAGTTCTGTCATTGTGTGACCTTGGGCAAATCAGGTGGCCTTCTTCTGATATGTGACTAGTAATCCTATGTCCCTCACAAGTTTGCTGTGAGAGTCAAAGGAGAAGGGAGTGTGTTGCGTAAATAGCAGGGAACACACACCCAGCACCTAGTAGGTGTCCGTCCAGTCACTGTGACCTACAACAGGAAAAAACAAAAAAATCCCAGACTTTGGAAAGATGAGGGTGAGACCCTGCCGGCTCTTTTTCTTTCCAGGTTTTGGTTGACAGTGTCCCTCCTCCTCCGGTCCCCAGCTTGAATCGGGTCCCCCTACCTGTCCACGCCCGGGGTCCACCCAGCGAGTCGCCAGGCAACCGGCCCTGACGTCAAGGCAGCTCTGGCAGCTGGCCCGGACCTGGAGCCGCTGGAGGTCGGGTCACATTTCCAGGTAAATCCCCGCCCCCAACCCCTCCCGCACTGAGGGTGGCCAGGGCGAGGGCCGGGAGCGGAGAAATAGAGCGGGCACCGGGGCCAGGAGCTGGAACCCGCATGCGTGGCGGCTCCTGGCCTAGATAAGGTGGTGGGTGGCCTACTTGGGCCGGCCTCCGAGGTCCCCGGCGGGTTCCAGGCAGGTGCGGGATGAGTCCTGAAAGTAGGCTAGGGCCCCATTGTAATCAGCACGTCCTGCTGGATACACTCCCCGGCCCTCCAAAATGGAAGAGCCCTGCTGGCATTTCTTAAGCACTTCTAGTGTCCTTTGCATGCAAGAATCCATTCCGACCTCAGACAAGTTTATACAGTAGGAATTAAGATATCCTATTCCCCCCCCCCCTCATTTTGCAGACAAGAAATGGAGACACGGAGCCATGAAGATAAATGGTCCAAGCTGACAGCTAGAATGGGCAGGGCTTGAGTCCCACTCAGGTTCTGTGGGATGCTGGGCGTCACCCCTGCCCCCAACTTGCTGGTGTGGTGGACTCTTAGCAACCCATAGATCTGCCACTCCCAGGACTCAGTGTCTCCATCTGTAAGTGGGAGCCAGTTTTATACAGGCCATGCATAGCCGTCAGGCAGACCAGGTCAGGACTTCCGCAGCCGCTTAGAAAGTGAAAACCACTGCAGAGTTTGACAGACCCAAATCTGGACCTCAGGTTGACGTGACTCTGTGCCTTGGTTTCCTAGTCTGTCAAGTGAAAGAAAATACCAGGGCCCTGCCAAGGTGATGGCACACATCCGTAGCCCAGGCACCCGAGGGGCTGAGGCAGAATGGATGGCTTGAGCCCCGTAGGCAGCTTGAGAGCAGCCTGGGCACCAAAGCAAAACTCCCTCTCAAAAAATGCAAAGAAAGAAAAGAGCAAAGAGTTCAAAAAGAAAAGAATCCAGGATGCATAGCTTATAAAGAGCTGAGCTAAAGAGCTCAGCTCACTGCATATTGTGTATGCAATTAATGCTCCACAGACCTCAGCTCTGAGGCCAAAAACCAACGCTGCCCAAATTGTGCCCTGATAAAAAAACACTTAAGGACACTTCGCATCTTAGGATCTCAGTTTCTTCTGTAAGTTGGGAGTATGATCACAATGCCTACCATATCAGTTTTCTCATCTGTAAAATGGGCGTGGTAATACCTATCTCAGACGATTGTGAGGAATAAGTATGTACCGTGCTATGTAAGTGTGGTAGCTACTGTTACTGACTGGTATTAGTGTCAGTGCTGGGGACTGAACGCAGGACCTTGCCCACCTATGCGGTACCATCGAGCTACCCTCCTGACATGTTTTGTGATTATTTTTAACACATTCCTCATAGGGTTGTTCCCAAGGTTAAATTAAACAATGCAGATAATGTACTTAGCATAGAGTCTTGCCTCAAATATGAGCTCTATAAATGGTAATTAGTTTTTCCATGCCAGGTTCCTTGACAAAGGGACTACAAGTACCAGCATGCCCTGAGCCCCTAGTCGGGTCCCCTCCACCCGGTGTTAGCGCGCTGCACGCCGGGAGTTGCAGTCCTCGAGAGGCAGGTCCCGCCTTGTCCCAGCTTGGGGGAGGAGGTTGGAGAGCCGCCCTGCCGGCCTTTGAATTTTGCCGCGAAAAGCGCGCGTGGCGCCCCTCGGCCCCGCCCCCTGGAGGACGCTGCGCCGCGTCACCGTGGTAACCGCCTCTTGGCCCCCGCTGATTGGGCTGGGATGCGGGGGGCGGGTCGGGGGCGAGACGCTGCGGCGGCCGCCGGCGCTCGCGCCTGTCAGTCGGGCCAGAGCGGAGCAGCGGGCAGCAGTGCCGGGCCGGCACCTCCGCCGAGAGGCTGCGCGCGCCGGCCGGGGGAGGCGGAGAGCCGGGCCCGCCGCCTGCGGGGCGCGGCGCGCGGCACCCGGCCCTGAAGCAAGGCGAGACGCCCGCGCGCACCAGGCGGCGCGAGGCTGCGGCCCCGGGAGCCCCCGCGCGGCGCCCCGGGCCATGGGCGCGTGAGAACCCGGCGCGCGCCGCCCCTGCTGCAGTTCGCGAGCTCGCACGCTCGGTGCAGAGTCCCCCGGGCCGTCTCCGCTTCCGCCCTGCGCCACCTGGACTTGCTATTCCTTGGCGCCGAGGCCCCTGAGGCTGCATCCGAGCCTCCGACACCCGCTGCCGCCCGCCACCGCTGCTCGCCGGCTTCCCCTCCCCCCACACCCGGGGCCGGGAGCCGGAGGAGGAGGGGCCCGTGCATTCTCGCCGCTGCTCTTTGCAACCTGCGGGGGCCGGTGCATGCCTGGCGAGGAACCGGGGCCGCTGCAGGTGCGTGCAATCCCGGGAGGAGACGACCCCACCCCCACCCCCCAGCGAACCCGGGGGCTGCGAGCGGCGGGCGGGCTGGCGAGCGAGAGGAAGCAACAAAGACAGGCTGCAGCTGGGGCTGGCGAGAGGGGCCGCGGCCGCCCGGCTCCCTGCGCGGACGAAGAGGGCGCCCTGGGAGCGGCGCGGGGCGAGCTGCAGAGGTGAGCGGGGCCCCGAGGGGAGGCGCAGCGCCTCCCGCCGGACGCGGCGAGCACAGACTCCGGCGAGGATGCGCAGCCTGAGCGCCCTTGCGGCCCGGGTCCCGGGCGAAAGCGACCCTCGCTGAGCAGAGAACCTCCCAGCCCCGACTTCGGACGGCGCGCTCCGGAGTCTGGATAGCTCTCACCGACAGCGTCCCTTCCCACCCGGAGAGAAGCATCGGTCCCCGAGCGGGGCTTCCTCGGGCAGCCTCTGCCACCTCTGCATGGCTGCAACCTGTCGAGTGGAGCATAGAGGCCGCTGAGATCGGGTGCCCTACGACCCCCTGGCTGATCGGGTGAGTTGCGAGGGGCGGGATTCCGGGCTAGAGCTGGGGGCACCTCTTGATATCAGGGCAGCCCGACTAGACCTAAAGGGGACCTATATTGTTGGGGGTGCTGCGCCCCTAGCCTGTCCCTTTCCCTTCCACCCACAACTTGTTTGAACTGGTCAGCTGACTTGAGTGGAGGCTGGGGTCCCCTGGTGTCCCCCGGGACTAAGGTAGTGCAGATGGCAGAGAGGAAAGGTCACTCCACCCATAAAGCTAACAGACAAAGGTAGTGGCTCCAATGTCTGAAAATTCCCTGGGAACTCCCGCGTCTTGGAGGAAATGAGGGGGCACCCAGGTTGGGACAGCATTGAGGGTCTCCACAGCATCGTCTGAGATCTTAAAAGGGAGGATCAGAAGGAAGGTATGAGGTCCTGGCCACGGTGGCTACACAGAAGATTTTGCCCTCTGTGGACGGACAGTAGGGTTCCCCCCATTCTGACAAGTGTTCCAATAAATAACTTGCAGAGAGACCTGGTGTTCAGTGGCCCTGGGAGGAGACGTCACTGCCCAGCCTCTGATGTCACTGGAGTGGTAATGGCAATGAGACTTGCCTTGACCCAAGGCTGGAGGAAGCAGGGCCAGATGCCTTTGGGTAGTGGAGAGGTAAAGGCTGACTCCCCCACCCTAGCAGTCTTCTGACCTAAATCCCCAGCCACCACATGAGGTGGGGGAGGGAGACCGTGCCAGCTGTCCCTGCTGATGCTCCTCCCTCCAAGGACAGGTATTTAGAACTTTGCCCATGTAGAGTGGCAGTGCCTGGGGGTTTGGGACTCCCAGATAGAGTGACTTCTGCTTTCAAACAAGGTGCTGAAGAGGACACCTCCCTGAACCCCACCATATACCTAGCCAGCAGGCTAAAGCTCCCGGGGTCCCTAGAGAGATGCGGGCCCTCAGCCTTCCAGCAGGCCACTTCCGCTCAGGAAAATGTGAATGCCTGCTCCCAGCCGGGGAAGGTGCAGAGGAGCCGCTGCCTGCCATGCTCCAAGTCCAGGGGATCCCCTGCTGTCCAACCCCAAGGGAAAGGGCTTGGCCCAGCCTGCCCCACGCTCCCTTTGGTGTTTAAGATGATTTCGACCAGCCTAGTGTGATTGATGCTCATTACGTGAACAGAGGACAGGTCAGTGTTAAGGTCTGCATCTGTCTCGGCCAGGGCCAGTTTAGATGAGCAGAGGGCACCCACCCTGTTTTCCCCTCCCACTGACACTGGCCCTGTGTTTGCAAAGCCCCGGAGAACCCCCAGCCAGCTTCCTGCTGGGGGCTCTGAGATTCTACCATGTCCCTTCCAGCAGTTACTGCCAGCGTCAGCTGTGGGTGCAACTGCTGTGACCACATTTCTAGGAAAAGGTTTGAAAACCGTGTCATTGCTTCAGCAGTGTGGGGCGGGGTGAGAGCCGAGAAGGGTATGTGGGGGGCCATTCTTAGAAGCGAGGCCCCTGTCTCCGTGCAGTGAGCATTTCCCCTGCTCTCCTACCAGATTAACAGATCTAATAAATAGACCTGTCGGAACTGCTTTTGGGGGCTTGGCAGGGAGATGGTATTTCCAGCTGAAATGGTGTCGTTAAACACACAAGCTTCAGAGGACAGAGGAGCAATAGCAGATTGGGGGAGATGTGGGCAGAAGGGCTGTTTGCACTGCCTCTCGACGCTTCCCAGTTTAGAAACAAACTCAGAGTGTGCGCCAGAGATCCACAAACAGGCAGGGGGAGGCCCTCCGTCGAGTGTTTACACTTCCTCAGCCAAGGCGGAGGGAAGGGCTGTCAGAATTGGGCAATTCCTTCTGTTCCCTTCCCTTGGCTCCCTGGGCTTGGCAGTCGGTGCCAGACGAGGAACGGGGTGGGGAGTACCGGCTTCTCCCGCGTCTCCCTGTGCGCCAGGCATTTTACTCCAGGATCTCCGTGAAGTGGCTTATGAGCTGTGGCCCATTTGATAGCTGAGGAAACTAAGGCTCAAATCAAGAAAGGGATGGTCTACAGGTGCTCATCCAGGTAGCTGCAGAGGTTTGGCCCTGAATTGCCCTGGCTCCAGATCTCCAGGACCTCCCCGCCCTCTTGCATGGGTCCAGGGAAGCTTCCCCTGCTTGCTGGAAAGGAGTCCGTGCAAGAATTAGGAGCTCTTGGTAATGGAGGGAGGCTGGCTCCACCAGGATGCCTTGTCCACACCAAAACCCAGGTTTCAATCCTGGTTCCCCCTGACCTGCAGGCCAGTGTTGGGCAGAATGGCAGCTTCTGTCCTGGCCTTGTAGGCGGCCTGCCCCCTAACCCTGGAGCCCTCTCCAGCCCTGGAGAGAGGAACGAGTGGCCCAGAGCCTCCCTGCCAGGGAGAGCTGGGAGAGCCCACCTAGGCCACTTTGTCATCTGCCTTTCTGGGTTCGTTTGGAGGGGGTGGTGAGGCCACCCTCAGCCATCCCAGGGACCCTGTTGGTGGGTGGAGCCGGTGGGGAGGCAGGGATGCAGACAGCAGGGACCCCAGACCTGAGTGGGAGGGGCCCCGTGGAGCGGGTGCCATATGAGTCTCCAAAAGGACCCCTAGGGCTGCTCCAGTCAGTGAGAGGGGCTGGGAGCAGCGGAGATGCCTGTGGGCCCTGAGCCTGCTGAGCTCAGTGGGGACGGGGTGGCCAGGAGGGGTGTCCTGGAGCTCGGGTCACAGGGGAGGTTTAAGCAGGGAAGGCTCCCTCCACAGGGACTGTCACCCTGGACACCTTTTGGGCCAGAAAGGGAGCTCTCCTCAGTCCTCTGGGCAGTCTCCTCTCAAGGTTGGCTTCCCATGCCGTCCCCAGTAATCCTTCTCACTTGGCTAATTCCGCATAAGCGCCTCCACGTTCCTCTGAGCCTCCAGGTTGCTCTGCACCAGGACCTGAACTGGGCCAGGCCCGTTTGCTTACACCCCTTGTAGAGAAACCTGAGGCTCCCTGGTGAGCAGTGGCTCCCAGGAACCCTGCCCCGCACTTGCTGACTGTGTGACCTTGGGTGAGGAGCAGCTGCTAACAGCACCCATTGCTGAGGGTTATGATGAGGATTCAACTGAGGGCTTAGTACAGGCTGCAGCATGCAGTAAGCGCTCCATAAATGCACAGCCTCATGGCTCCTCTTAGCTTTATCCTCAGAACAGGGCCTTGAATGACTGTTCCCAGTGAAAGGTGGTAGGCTTCAGCCCAAGGCAGGCACCTACCTTCCCTCTGGCCTGCTCTGCACCAGGGCACCTCCAGTCACCCGGGGGCCCCCACGTGGTGCGCACACGTGGCGCCCATCTGAGTTCTGGCGGGCCCCTCCCCAGGCTCCTCGGCCTCCCTTCCCTCCTGGCCCGAGGCGAGCCAGCAGCTCATATTCATGAACCGTAATTCAATCAGGCGGCGACTCCTCTGGGCCCGGGCGGGGGTGAGAACGAGGAGGCGCGCACAAAAGGGCCGCTTTATTACCTCCCGCGGGCCCGGGAATTGCGGCTCTCCCCCGGCAGCGGCCGGAGCCGCCTTTATTGTGTTAACCCATTTGCGTGTCAAGAGCTATTGTGCGCTTTCCCCGCCTGTGCGGGCGCCGGGGAGGAGGGCTGCGCGGCGCTGCCGGCCGGTCACCTCCGCGGGCGCCGCCCGCCGCCCTGATTGGTTGCTAAGTGATTTGCATCCAAGGTAATCACTTTTATCTCAGAAGGATGTCGACTATAATTATAAGCTACTGACATCTTTTGAAATCTGCCTAATGACTATTTTAGTCTGCCCGGGCTGGGGGTGGGGAGGCGGGTTCTGAGGGGGAGGGGGATGCTGAGGGGGGGATGGATTCCTTCCACCTGGACCATTGATTCCCCAGTTGCCAGAGACATCTGAGGCCCTGGAACAAAAGGCCAGGAGGCTGAAGGGGAGCTGGCATTCCTGTGGGCGGAGTTAGTGCCATTTTAGAGATGGGGAAGTGGAGGCCTTGGGAAGGAGCCACCTGCCAAGAAGACCCAGCCTACCTCGTGGGCTGCTCTCCTAGTTGGGGAACAGACGGGAACAGTGTGATGGTGCCTGGGTAGAGGGCAGTGGTCGGGTACCTCCCGGGGTGTGGGTATCCCCGTTTTACTAGGGAGGAAATGGGCACAGGGTAGGCATGTCACTGCCCAAGGTCACACAGCCAGCAGAATGAGGTCAGGGTGGAAGGGGTGGCATGGGCAGCCCCGGGGTCCAGCTACCCTGCCTCTTTCCTGCTTCCTGTTGTCCAGCCCGGCCATGGTACCCAGGTGCTGGCCATGGTCAGGTGGCAAAGCTCTGAGGGCCCACATCCTCCCTGCAGCCAGCTGGGCCCCTGGGCAGAACGGGCGTGGGGCTGGGAGGAGGGGAGGCTGCGGCTGGGTTCTGAGGACTGAGTGGATTTGCCCCCGTGGATGGATGAGGAAAGGCAGGGGGAGCTTGTCAAAGGGCAGAGGTCAAAAGGGTGACAAGCCAGGAGGTACTGGGTCCTTGAGTGCCAAGCTCAGGAGCGGATGTGGTCCAGAGGAGGAGGAGGACACCTCTCAGAGGCCAGGCCATTAAGTTGTGCTGGGGGAAGGGCTGCCCTATGCCTGGGTGCTGGGTGCTGTCGAGTCAGCAGGGGGCTTGGAACGCTCTCAGACCTGGGCTCCCACCCTGTCGATGCCTGTGTGTCCTCAGACAAGTTACCTCACCTCTCTGGTCCCTGGTTTCCTCGCTTGTTGAAGAGGGTGATTGCAGTCGCCTTATGGGTTTCCAGATGGGAAGACCTTGTGTGTCTAGTTCCTTTGAGCTCTGGGGACACAGAGGGACAGAGAGGAAGGGAGGGGCTCAGCAAGCTGGGTGACATGGGCTCAGACACAGGCCCTGGCCATCCCCCTGGCCCCACAGCAAGTCACTGTTCCAGCTGCAGCAGCTGTTTGGGGCCCTGGGAGCCCCTGCTATTGTGCAGAGAGCACAGGGGACAAAGGCCTGGGAGGTCAGGGGCCAGGCCATAGCTGGCTGTGAACAGGCTCCCCTGGACAGGGACTTAATGACACAGAACGTAATGACCCAGAATCCACGGGGAGAAGGGCCTCCCTTGGAGGAAGAGTGGCGGGGGAGGTCAGCCACCAGCTGTCTGCCCCGGGATTCACTGCCAGGGCAGGGACACCTGCCTCCAAAGTCCAGGCCTGAACTGGGCACTGGAGGAGGCTGAGATGGTGGTCCCCCCCAGGCCTGAATTTGGGGCCCCATCTCTGTGTGACCTCAGTCCCCCAGTTTGTCAGATGGGCCCAGGGTCCACCTGGGAGGGCTGTGAGGCGTGGCAGTGCAGAGAGGAAGTGGGCAGGAGCCAGGAATGGCTATTTCTGCTCTTTATGCGTGCATTCATTCAGAGGTTTGCTGCTCCGTGCCCGGCTCCCTGCCAGGTGCTGGGGACACAGAGATGAACCAGAGCCCCAGTTACTTTGAAAGGTGGCATGCACCGAGGGCGAGGCTACAGACAGAGTGGAGGGGGCAGATCCACCACAGAGGAGTCCACCGTGTGCGGCCAGGAGCAGGGACCCAGCAGGGATGTGGTCCCTGCCCTTGGGGACCCCGGACTCTCAAAGTAGGCTAGAAATTGGGAGGTGGAAGCCTACTACTACCTGGGTGACCATGCAGGCTCCCCGACGGGGGAGGCACTTGGAATGGCTGGCTTTGGGACTCCCTTTAAACACTTGCCTATTATGAGAATCACGGGACACTGTTGACATGTACTGTGGGCCACCGAGCTCCCTGCCCTGGCGTTTTGTTCTCATTTAATCCTCTAGCACTCTGCGGTGGGTGTGTTTATTCCTATTGTGTAAAGGAAGAAACGGAGGCTCAGCAAGATGAAGTTACCACCCAGATCCTGGGCCACATGACAAGGTCAACACACTCCCCTTCATTGTCCCCAGGACTTTGGCCTCTCTTCCTCCTCTGAGGGCACTGAACATTTTTTGTGGGGAGAGGCAGGTAACCAGGGATTGAACTCAGGGGCACTCAGCCACTGAGCCCCTCCCCAGCCCTATGTTGTATTTTATTTAGAGACAGGGTCTCCCTGAGTGGCTTAGGGCCTCACTGTAGCTGAAGCTGGCTTTGAACTCGCCATCCTCCTGCCTCAGCCTCCTGAGCTGCTGGAATGACAGGGGTGTGGCACTGCACCTAGTTTAGGGCACTGAACTTGAGAGGTGCTATTCTGGGAGGGTCCTTGAGCAGGCACTGAGGGAGACCTGTTTTGGGTCAGCTGTCTCCTTTGTGAGCTGCATGCCTTAGAATAAGTCACCCCCACCTGACCCCAGCCTCAGCCATGTCCTTCCGGAGACATCAGCTGATGGCAAGTCCAGGCAGGCGTGACCTCCCTGATACTGCTGTGCCCTTGACAGACATTGCCAATCAATTGCTGCCCTCTTCCCTCGCTGAGTTCCTCCCCTGACCTTGGGTTCTCTCCAGGGCTCTGGGCAGGCAGCACCAATCAATCAGCAAGGCCTATGAGCTGAAACTCTCGCCTGCCTGGCCTTGATGAGCTCCCGGGTCCCTCTGCCACCTTCATGTGGTTTGGAGGACCAGAGTAATCATAGCAAGGGAATCTGGGGAGGTCTCTAAGGATACGAGTGGTTCTTCAGCCACGAAAACCATTGAAGTATGAGAGTCAATTACCATTCTCCAGTTCTGACTCAGGTCTGTCCACGTGCAGATTTCTGGAGTTTATTTGCAGTTAGCATTCATTGAGCTGCTCCTGAGAGAGAGGTCCTTGATGGGCGCCCTCTGACTCCCCGTCTACAGAGCCTCTCGGCATCTCTAGCCCACGGAGAGATGAGGAAACCAAGGCTCAGCATGGTTAAGCAGAATAGGTTTGTGAACCCGCGGAGCGGCTGAACTGGCCTTCAAACTTGTCTCAGAGTCCCCAGCCTGGGGGTGGCAAGCCTGGACAAGGTGTCGGTCCTTGTGACGCCCTGAGGGCTGGTGGGCTTCTAGCAGACAGAGCTGGGCAGGGTGGCCTGGGTGGAGGTAAGAGCCCAAGAGGCAGAGCAGCAAGTGTTTCTGTCGAGGACCATCGTGTGGCCTGACGTGGCCAGGATGTGGCGAGAGGGGACTTTGGAAAGATCCACAGCTGTCCTTGGCATTTGGACTTTGCCCACTCACCATAAGGTGCCACAGCTGCTGTTTGAACAGAGGAGCCATGCGGTCCCTTCTGAGAATCTCTGAACCCAGGGTGGGGGGCGTGGGGCTACCTGCCTCTGACCTACTGGGATGTTAGCCTGGAACGCAGTAGGTAGGTGCCCCAAAAGTGTCTGTTCAAAAAGAATGAATGCTCCCCTGACTAAGATGCTCCTGACCTGCCTCCCCAGGGGCTCAGCTGCCAGGAGGGAGAGAGACCAGGGTTCCTTTCTCCAGGGACAGTGGAGCAGCAGGCCTGGTGGTGAGGGACACGCCGGTACCCTGGCAGGAGCTCCCCTCTCAGCACTCTGCTGCTCCCCGAGACCCTTCCAGACCTTCCTGTGGGCTGGCCACGCCTCACTGGCCACGCCTGGCGGGCAGCGTGGGCCCAGTGCTTAGGGGGATGAAAGATGAAGGTTCGTGACCATTTTTTAACTCAATAAAGGGAGAGACAAGCGGCAGGCTGCAGGCTGGAGATATAATTAGTTCGCAGCAGTGGCGCTTTCTTGATTTAGCTTCTGCGAGAACAAGACAAGGATGTTATACCCAATTAGCAGTAACATCCAGTCGGAGCCTCAATAGGTGAGATAACAAGCTATTTTTATGACTTTTCTTTCCCAGCTTGGAGGGGGCGGGGGAAGGGGGCATGAGGGCCTTATTTCTTTTCATCGGGGAACAATTATGAGCGATCTCAGGATTTCCCAAATCCAAATGATGCATTTGTTAACCCAAACAAGCAAGCCTCCCAGGGCAGCAGCGGCTGGGGTGGCCAGCGGGCATTTTGAGCCCAGGGGGTGCGGCCCCTCGTCCACTTTCTGGGAGCCCCGGGAGAAGGCTGCCATAGTTTGACTGGGGAGATTCAGCTACTCGGAGATTCTTAGTGCCTGCCTTGATGGCCCTACCTGCCTTCAAAGGGACGCAGGAGGCAGGATGGATTTTTCTAGGGGTGAGGGAGGAGCCAGTTCTGGCCCTTGGCGCCCTTCCTGGTACTGCCCTCAATCGCTTCTGCCAACTGGGCCAGAGGTTCTGGCTCTTCCACCCAGAACCTGCCAGGGCACTCTGCCTGGTGAGCCCCTATCATGGCGTGCGCTGCCTACCCACCCTCCTGCCTGTCCTGGGTCCCAGATCTGTCCCCTGGCAGGTCCCGAGTGTGATTAGCTGCACTCTCTCCACGCTCATTACCCCACAGCCGGGCACCCCGCGCCGGCCAAGTCCCCGCTGGGCAGGGAAGCCCTGCCAAGCCCCACCTCACTGCCTGGCTGTACCCGACTTGGGGCGAAGGCCAAGGGATGCCCAGAGAGGGGAGCTGGCCCGGCTGCTACCACACCCCCCCCCCCCCCGTGCCAGGACCCCATCCCCGCCCCCCCAGCAGGTTGGTCCTGAGGAATCTTGCGTCGGCCGCCTTGTCCCGTGCCGCCTCTGTCACTGCGGAGCTCATGGTTCAGATAACTGACAAATCCAGCCATGCAAAGTGGGAGTTTAATTGCAAACAGTTTTTATGGATCATGGGCCCATCTGTGCCACCATATGCAAGAGGGAAAAGTGCCCCCCTCCCCCCCCATCTCACTCTCAGACTAACTCCAAAAAAATATGGCAGCCTTTTCTGAGGGCTTCCAGAAGGCAGGATATTTTTTTTTTTTTTCTGGCTGGAGCCAAGCACAGAGCAAGTGCCTTCCCAGAAGTGAGACCTTCTCTGGGCCTGGGCCTGGCCGGCCTCAGCCTTTCCCAGGCACCTGGCTGATGCTCTTCCCGCGGCCTCAGCCTGGGGAGCAGCACTGGGTGGAGATGTATGAATGACCGGGGTTGGAGGAGGGGCACGTCTTGGCAGACCTCCCTCTGAGGCTGTAGCCTGGGTTCAACCCCCCGCAGTGCCGCGTGCCAGCCAGGTGACTTCAGACTGTCTCTCTCTCTGCCTCAGTTCCTCTCTCCGTCCGTCAGGGGTGAGAGCCGATGGAGTGCTGCCCTTGGGGTGCCTTTGTAGCTGTCCTCTCCCCCCCGCCATGAGGCTGGGGGCCTTGTGAGTGGGGGTCCTTGCTTTGTTCCCTGGGACATCCCAGGCCCCTGATGAGGACCCGCCATGGCTGTGGGAACACCTGAGGGAGTGAATGAGCGAGGGAGGGGACACGGGCCCTTGGCTGGCCAGCGATTCAGGGATCCTACTGCCTTTCTCTCTGGAGTCTGCGGGGTCGTGAACTCCATTCCCCCCGGGAGGAAAGCCAAAGCTCCGGGACAGTAAGGGACTCTCTCAAGGTCATGCAGCTGAGGAGAAGCCAGAGCTGGGACTGGAAGCCTGGTCTAAGTGACTTCTGGCTGCCCAGGTCCTGCCCTGCACATTACAGGTGAGGAGGGTCAGGCTCAAAGTTGGGGAGGGACTCGGCCCAGGTCACACAACAAGGAAACGGCAGTCAGGATTCGTGGGGGTCCTTCCTGTCCCTGTCGTACAGATGAGGAAACGAAGACCCTGTCACCACGGAGCCAGGCCAGACTTGCTCCGCCTCTCTCCTTTCCCTGCCCCCTCCCCTGGGCCTGGGCCTGGGCCTGGGGGCTTCACCATGAGCCTTATAAACTGGCAGCTTGGGAGTGCGGCAGCCAGGCCCTGGGCAGGAGTCCCTGTTCCCCACTTGGGCACTTGGTACAGCCCACCCACAGCAGGTGGCAGGCAGAGTGGGGCAGGGGCTGCATCCCCCGGCCCGGAGGAGCACAGGCCTATTCCCCGCCCGGTGGTGATCACCAGTTCCTGTTGTAATCATTAAAACTATTAGAAGGAAACGTTCGCTTGAAGCAAGTGTCAGGCTCCGAGTTGTGCTTTGTAAACGCTCACAATTAATGCCAATCAGGCCCGGAAAAAAGCCGGCCCGGAACCCTGTCTGTTTCGTCTCATTTGTCAGCTGGTGCGCGCCATGTTGCACATTTTCATACAATTGCTATAAACATAAAAGGGAAACTCCACAGTGTTCCCGGGCGCCCGGATGGTGCGCGCAGGCTTAATGACTTGGTGTTCCGCTGTGCACTTGGCCGCCCCGAGCAGGTGGCAGGGAGGGAGGGGGACTTTGTGTGGCAGGATGGGGACTCCTGGAGTCAGCCAGGGAGGTGAGCTGGGGGGGACCTGGGCCTCTTACCACACACTCTGCAGGCTGTGTGGCCCCCAGAGCCTAGGACATCTGGAAAGAGTCGGTAAGCTCTTCACATAGAATAGCGGGTCCACCAGGCCTGGCCGTGAGTCCCCTAGGATGTCCCCTAGGATGATCGCTCAGGGTTTGTTGCTGCCCCGTCACATCAGGCACCTACCAACAGGGCTTTGGTTTTCCCCTGTGCACTGGGGGGGCAGCCCAGGGGTCAGGATTTCAAGCCAGCGGGGGCCTGGGAGCATCACCGGATTGTCTTACATGGTTGCTGCCTAAACTCTTTGAGGGCAAACCGTCCCTCTGAGCTACAGGGAGCGCGAGTCCATAACCACCGTACCACCCTGCCTCATCCTCCCAGAGTAGCCGTGGGTTTAGGAGGAGATGAAAGAGCTACAAGTCCCAGCACACAGTAGGTGTTTAATAAACAGTAGCCCCTGTCGTCCCACTGCCTGGAGATGGCCTGAGGCAGAAGAGACCTCAGAGCCTCAGGGTCAGCACCAACAGACGTGGACCTTGCCCGGGTGGAGGGTGGGGATAGAGGGATCTAGAAAGGGGTACTGTCTCCCTTCCCAGGAGGCTGGGCCCACAGCCTTCTGGGGTGGGACTGAGGAAGGAGATGCTGAGGACATGGCTGGTCAGTCCCCAGGGCTTCCTGCCCACCATCCCTTTCCAAATTTCACACCAAGCCCCTCATCATCTCTCTGAACCCCCTGTCGGTCCAGAAGGTTGGCCACGTTGCTGTCACAGTCCCCACTGTACAGATGAGGAAACCGAGGTCCAAACCAAGTCACAGGTACACAGCTACCAGGTGGAGCTGGGGGCAGAGCCGCACCTAGGCTTGGCACCCCGGAGTCTTTCCTGCCTCGCTAACCTGGGCGTGAGGCCTCGCCACACATCTGTGGTCTCCCTTCTGAGCTTTCGGCTCTCTGTGGACAGGGTCCTCTGAGGCCAGCCTGGCCCGGCAAGGACACACTGGCCTTTGTGTAGGCTCCGGCCAGGCTGGGCAGCCAGCAGAGTAGGAGAGGGTGGTGTGGCCTGCTGGCTGGGACAAATGCACACAGCAGGAATAGAGGCCCCTTTGTGTGGCTCTTCGTGGGGGAGGGGGTGCTGCCAGCTGCCACCCCGTGTGACCGGGGAAGCCCGAGCCCTCTGTAAGGTCGCCCCCCAGCCCCAGGGGACCATCCAGGAAGCCTGTCCTCTCTGCCACTTCCTGCTCTTGTGTGTGGTCCTCTTGTTTGGCGGGCTGGCTGTGAGAGGAGCTTCAGGCGGCCACTCACCTGCTCTGCTGTGGGCCCACTGTGTGCCGGCAGGGACCAGGCACTCCGCAGGCCCTGATAGTGAGGTGCAGTAGTCGCTCCTACGGACTAAGACACCGAGGTCTTGTGCAGAGCGTGGCTCACAGTAGGCCTTCAACAAAGTCCCAGCAAAGATGTGGGCAGCCCCGGCCCCCACCTAGGGGGAGAAACAGGCCAGTGACCAGGACGCGTGTCCAGAGGGGGTCTGACACTTTCACAGTCTCTTGGGGCTCCTAGGGCCCGGTTGCAGATGAGGAGGGACCCTCAGAGAGCCAGGGACCCGCTGGGCTTCCGCAGCTCCTGAGCCCGAGAGCCCAAGGCCAAGGCCAAGGCCAAGGCAGGTGCACCTGGCCCTGGGAATCAGGGCCTCGGTGCTTTCAAAGCTGACAGTTTTCTTCCCCAAGAGACCTCGCAATGAGAATTTGAGGTAGGATTTTAGTTTTGTTGGTTTTTTTTCTTTTTAATGTTGGCAACCACTTTTTTTTCTTTTTTTTTTTTTTTTTAATGCAGCAACAGCAAAGAAAGACGTGTGTGGGCAGGGATTCCCGTGGTGCTTGGGCGAGGGGCATGTCGGGGGTCCCCGATGGCTCGTCTTCCCCATCCCCGGCCAGAAAGAGCCCTCAGAAGCCACTTGCACCCCCGGAGCCCCTCCTCACACCCCTTCCCTGCCTGAGGCAGGAGGCAGGGCCCGCGCCCGCGAGGGCACCACCCAAATAGCTATAATCAGCAGCCTCGCCAAGACTTCAAACTCACCCAATTATCCTGCGAGGGAAAAAAAACACAAAATGAAAACAAATTAACATGTTTGCATAGAAGCCGCCGCGGCAACACACACAGACGCGCACGCACGCTGGTGCTGGCGCGCGCCCCAGCCAGGCTGGGAGGCACCGCCGCCATCCTGTCCCCGGGCCTGGCACCCACCTGGACCACGCAAGCCCAGTGACCAGATTGGCCCTGAACTTGGGGCCACCGGTTTCCTGATTCTTTTCCTGCCGCGCTGGGGACGGAGCCAGGACCCGTGCGCGGGAGGCGAGTGGCCCTGCACGGAGCCCGTGCCCTGCCCTTCAATCGCTGCCTTTTTTCTACCTGACAAACTTGGGTGTAGGCTGGAGTCCCTCCGCGCTGAGCTGGAGCTAGGTGTACCGTGAGCCCCGCTATGCAGATGGAGACGCGGAAGCCCAGAGAGGCTAGTGGGCCCGCCCTGTGCTGCCCAGCCCGCAAAGAGAAGAGCTGGCAGGGGCGCAGCCTAGACGGTCCAGCGCCGGAGTCTCTACTGTGACAGTTGTGTCTTCTGGGTGGCTCCTTGTCTGTGGGTGATGTGCCAAAGCTACAGCCTGACCTTGGAGGCCCCTCCGTCCTGTGGCCCTCTCTCAATCACCCGGGAGCCCACTTCTGCCCTGCAGGTGGCCCTCCTCTGGTCACGGTCCTCATGTGGGGTCAACTCCTCGCTCCAGCCCGTCCTTACCAGGTGGCTTTGGGCTCTGGCTTCCCCTCGGTGCCCTGCTGGGTGCCTTTCAGCTCTGTACCAGGCACTGGAATACTCTTCAGAGGGGCTCAGGTGTCCCCTTTCCTGGCCTGGGGACAGCCCCTCTCCTCAGGGCTCTGTGAAGCTCCGTCTGGCCCAGGGTTGGGGGTGCTGGGCTCCTGCCTGTGCATCCCTACGTGTCTGACTCTTCTGTCCCCAGCCTGGCATGCTCAGGGACTCGGTGGGGTCTGGCGAGCGTGCCCCTCGGAGCCCTCTCCCTGCCCTTGCCTGAGCGTGCCTGGGGCCTTGTCCCTGGGGGTTGGAGAAAAACTGCAGCAATGGGCGGAGGCTTGGGTCCTGGAGCTCGAGGGTCCGCAGCCGCCCTGCCCCGTGCTCTGTGAGACTCTGGGCAGACCCCTTCAGCTTTCTCAGCCCCATGCTCTCACCTGTGATCCAGACCAGTGACAAACAGGCACCACGCCCTGCACAATCTGTTCTGGCCTCGTTCCCACCCTGGCCACCGAGGGAGGCGTGGCTGGAAGGACCATCGGGGACAGTCCCTCCTGGGGCTAGAGTAAGGCCAGCAGGATGCTATTGTGGTGGTGACCTCTGGGTGGCCCCTTTGACATCGGCCTGTTGGCCTAGAGTTATGCCAGCAGCCACTCAGGGCAGGGCAGTTGTCAAAGGTGACCCAATGCCCACCCCAGGAGGGGCCACCCCTGTCCTGTGGGACAAGTCCTCAGTTGGAACCCAGCCCACCCTCAGCCTGGCCATGTCCTGGCTCTAGAGCTCCAAAGACCCAGGTTCCCATCCAGACCCCAGGAGGTAGCCAGGGACAATCCCTTTTCTCTCCTCCCTGAGCCCCTGCTGCCCCCAAGAGGACAGGAGCCCTGAATAAACAAATATCGGGCTTAGTGCCTGGTGTGCTGAGGCACAGCACCCAGCGGCCCTGCCCAGGCCTCGTGAAGTGGAGGCCCTTTCCCTCTTCCAGAAGTTTCTGGACCCTGAGCCTCCGTGACACAGCCAGGGGCTGGGGTATGCACCACCTCCTGCCCCCTGCCCCACTGCAGGTAACCAGGGCTGAGAGGAGGCTCTTGCCCACCACTGAGAGCCCGGCCCACCGCCCGCCTTGATGAGTGCTCTCAGGTCTGGGGGGCCTGGGGTTCCCAGGGGGTGTGTGTGGGGGGGGTGTCAGGTCAAGCTGGAGGGAGGCCAAGAGCCAGACCAGGTGACCAGAAGAACTGTGAGCCCTGGGCCACACAAGGGGCCAGGAGGACAGAGGTCCCGACCCTTCCCTCTGTTGACCCCCTGGGATTTATCAAGCATCCGCTGGGGGAGCCGCGTGGCCTGGCTTCCTCGATGCCGGTCCCCTGGGTGAGCCGTGAGGCCTCTCTGGAGTCAGTGTGCTCACACAGGGCTTCGGTGGCAGTCACAGCAAGGTAAGGTTCAGTGCCAGGTGCCTGAGAGCCCCCCATCCTGAGAGTAGGACAGGGGCCGCTTCCAAAAGTGACTGTGGAGCTGGGCACCGTGGGGTGGCCCTCTCCGATCCACCCTTCTGAGGCTGTGGAAAAGAGGATTCTTCTTCCGTCCCATTATGAAAGTAGTATTCAGAAATGACAAGCTTTGCTTCATGTTGGGGACATGCTGCCAGGTGCTGGGCATTTGGGCAGTGTCTGGTCTCACCTTGGGTAAGTGACCAGCCTGGACAGGCGGGCTCCGTGTGCTGGAGTGACCAAGCCCATGTCTTCCCCGGGCTCGGGCACGTTCTGAAGTGGACTCGGAGCCACCTGCCCAGCAGCCCGGCCGTGGGTGCGGAGCAGCCGTTGTGTGCACACGTCTGAGCCTGTCTCTTCCACATCAGGTCATTTGTAACCGTCACCAGGCAGTCGGGCCGTCGCTGATCCAATCTTGGCTTTGTGCTGTCGCAGCCGTTTTTCTGCGCCGGGCTGATTTTCAAAGGAGGCCCATCTT
The DNA here is from genome assembly GCF_048772815.1 of Callospermophilus lateralis. Lineage (NCBI taxonomy): Eukaryota > Metazoa > Chordata > Mammalia > Rodentia > Sciuridae > Callospermophilus > Callospermophilus lateralis. Next base: position 145,164,792 of record NC_135305.1, on the reverse strand, counting down.
CTGGCCCACTTTTCAGAAGCAGGGGGTGGACCGGGGAGCTGTGTGTGCGTGTGAGTACGGGTGAGCACGTGCATCCGCCCTCCTCCTCCTCTGAATGCCCAGAGTGGGATTTGGGGTGAGGTAGGCAGACAGGGTCCCCCCAGGCCTGCTGCCTCCACTGTCACCCCAGCCCCTACCACCTGGCCACTTGAGCACCTACTGTGTGCCCCGCTTGCTGACACAGCAGAGTCTGTGCTCTGGTGGAGGAGAGATACTCAGCCCCTCATCAATAAAATATTCAAGGTAACGACAGTGAATGAGCCACAATGGTGACGGAGTAATGGCTGGGCAGAGGCTGCCAGTCCACAGGGTGGTCAAGGAGGGCCTCTTGGAGGAGGTGATGTTTGAGATGAGGCATGAATGAGGAGATGGGGCTGGCATAGAGCGTGGAGGGTGGTGGTCAGTGGGCAGTGTTGGGGACAGTACAGCCATGCACTGACCACAGGTGGTTACTGAGCAAGTGCGGGGAGGCTGAACTGAGGTGCCCTGTGGGTATATAGTGCACCCTGGATTCCAGAGATGTAGTATGAAAAGAAGCACACAGAATGTCTCATTGATAACTGGGAACATCGATGACATCTTGAGGGGGTACTAATTTGGACCTATTGAGTTAAATAAGATACATTATTAGATTTAACTTTCTGCTAGAAAATTTCTGTGTGGGGTTCCTTCTACTGTGTATTTTCATTGGCCAGCACTGGCATCAAGACAGAAACGTAAGTGCAAAGGCCCTGGGGTGGGACTGAGGTTGTCCTATTAGAGGATCAGAAGACCCAGTGTGGCTGAGCAGAACTAGTAAGGAGACAGGGACAGTGCAGGTAGGGGGTGGGGACGGGGTTCCCATGGGGCCTCCGAGGATATTGTTACAAATGCCAGGAAGGGAGTTTTGAGTGGAGAGGGATGTGAGACACATATGACCCTCCAGGGTGGGGAAGGGCGTGGAGGCCAGGAGCCCCTGGTCTCTGGACAGCAGGGTTCTGTGGCAGAAAGCATTGCTTCCTGAAAAGCTCAACACTTCCTGGTGCTCCTGGGTTTCTGGGACTTACGTTCCTTCTCCTCCCACCTGTCCCCTCTCCTCCCCCGCAGCTGCTCCCTGTCACATCAGTGAATTTACCATGAGCACCAGCCTCCTGTCAGGTGGTCAGAGGTTGAATCCCTTTTGAAACGTCCCTAAAGATAACCAGAACACAAGTGTGCGTGTGCGCTGCAGAGAAACAACAAACACAGACAGGCGCAGAGAAGAAAAATGGAACCCCCAAGATGAATGGTCCCGCGGTGGGCAGCGGCAGACGGTCGGCCCTGCACCCCAGCACTTTGTAAACCGCGTGCTCTGTGGATGGGTGACACATGGAGGGGTCAGAGACACCCCGCCAGCTCACAGCCAGGGCGAGGGCTGGAGTCTGGCCCGTATTCGAGGGATGCGTGTTTGGCCCTCAGAGGTTTAGAGACAAAATTGGAGGAGACCACTCCAGGGCTGGCGCTGACCTTGAGCCTCTGTCCAAAGCCTGCATCCGTCTTTCTCCCAGCCCCAGAAGCGTCTGTTGGCCTTGGCTTTGGGCTACAAGTCAGAGCTAGCCCTTCCCAGCCTCTGTCCCACTGTCAGCTGTCTGTCCTCCGGACACTGCTGGACCTTTCCTCCCCAGGGCCCAGTCTCCCCTCCCCTGGGTGTCTGAACCCTTACCTTCCTGCCTTCATCAGCTCCCTGCCGTGGCCCTGGAGGCCGCTCCCGCCCTGCCTCTCCTCCCGGGTACGGCTGTCATTCTCCAGGTGGAGCGTGGGTTACGTGAGGTGGCATCTGTAGAGTGCGGAGCCCGTGGGGAACACTAAAAATAAAGATCAGCGCTCACTCTTGCTCTTACTACCATCCTGCCTCCTTCCCCGCTGCCTGGTTTAACCCTGAACTGTGGGTGCAGGGTGGGGGGGGTGGCTGGGACACTGAGCCCCTCCTGCTCTGTCTCACCTTTGCCCTCTGCACAAGGTGCTCCGTCTTTGGGGACCCCTTACACCTGGTCTCACCTGATTACACATTTGTTTTGGTCTCTGTTGACATGTTGCTCCCCCAGAAAGGTCCATGCCCTCCCAGAAATCTGGATGGGGGGGCCCCTTCCTGCCAAGCCCCCGCAGCCCCCATTGTGGCCTCACAGCACGGTATTTGGTTTTAATTCCCAGCTTCCTCCACCTTTTTGGGAAGGTGAAGATGGAGACTTGGCTGCCACTTTTCACGCAAGGGCCGAGACCAGGACTAGGAGAGGGGGTGCCTCTCTAAGCTTCCCACCTTGGGGTCTGGCTCCCGGAAAAGGTGCGTCTTAGGAGGTAACAGCTGGGTAGGAGGCTGAGATCTGGGTCCCCTCCCCCGCCAACCAGAACCTGCAAGCAGAGGCTCCTTATATGGGAATGAGGAGTCCCCGCTTCCACGCCAGTGGCCACGACTGCCCCCCAGCCCTGGAGGGGCTATCGAGCATTCCTATGAGACCCCGATTCCTATACCGAGTCTCTCCCTGCCCTAAGGCAGCACTGAGGGCTCGGGGGTCTCTGCCTCTGGAGTTGGGGGCTCCACCTGGATGAGGTGCTTTCAGCCCCTCACCTGGAAGGCGGGTCCTGCTGCAGCCCAAGCCGTCCCGGTGCCTCCCCACTCCTTTCTGTCCATCCTCCGTGTGCTCCCCATGGGGTGCTCCCGTCATCTTTGCTCCCTCCTCCCTCCTTCCTGCTCGCCAGCTGAGAATGATCCCACGTGATGCTAGAAATGGCTACCCTTTGCCACGAGGACCTGGCCCTGTGTGTACAAGTTCCTGGTCAGAAGTCAGCCTCCTTTCCAGATACAGAAACTGAGGCTCGGAGATGATGGAGGGATGTGCCCCAAACAAGAGTTCAGGGATAAAGCTGGGGTTGAGGCAGAGGAGCGGGCTCAGGCGTCTGGCTCCAAAGCCCGGGACTGGATGCTGTCACCCTCCTTGTGAGGCAGCTGGGGTGTCCCCCCCTTGACACCCCTGGGCCGGGCCGATAGTCCCATCATGGCCCCCGTCTCCTTCCCGCCTTCCGACGGCTCTCACCCCATCAGGATCTGTGACTGCCCAGCATGTGCACAGGACCTGGCACACAGTAGGTGCTTGTCAGGCCACCATCACATCCCCGGCTAGTTCCCATGATGAGCGAGGTCCCCGTGCTCCCGGACCCACCCCTTCTTGGCATGGTGGCTGGGAGCTGGCCGTGGTGCTGAAGGGCTGTGGGACAGCCGCCCACCCCCCAGAGCCAGCCCTGTGTCCCATCCTTCCTGAGCCCACCTACCCGTCAGGAGCTGTGTTTCTGGAACCTACAAAGCACAGGCACTGGGTCAGCCTTGGGAGCCGGTGCAGGCAGGGTCAGGAGGCCACATGAGGAGGAATCCGCCCCGGCCCCGTCCTAACACACTCCCCTGCACATGGATCTTAGGAGCCCTGAGGACCCTGGGCTTCCGTGGACGCTCAGGTGGATTCTTAAGGGGGAGGGACTGCACAAGCCATGGCCAGTAAGCGAGCCTCACCCCCCGGGGATGCCCCACTGAGGACCCAGGCTGCGGCCAGAATTCAGGATTGCCACCATAGTGTTTGCTCATCTCTCTGGCCCGGAGCCGCCAGCACCTCTAGCTCTAGTGCCCAGCCCAGACCCAGGCCGCGGTGGGCCTTGGGGGCTTGGATGCAGCAGTAACTTGTGGGGAGATGAGGCCTCGGGTTGAAGGGCACAGTGCTCCCCCACACCAACCTTAAAAGAGAGTAAAAAATCCCCTTCTGGTGCTGCGGCCCAAATAGCGGTGGGAAATAATCACTTTTCACAGGCCCCTTATCCACGGCCAAGCCCTGCAGTGCCCGTGTGACTTGAAGATTCCCCGGCTGGAGAGATCAGGAGAGGGGTTAAAGAAAATTACCCTGGCCTCCTCCATGCTAATGTAATCTCTAACCAGATCTGCCTAGCCGCAGCTCAAATTGCTTTTTAGATTAACATTTAATTATTAACAGGGTCCCCTGGCAGGCCTGGGGCTCTCAGAACAGGGATGGGGGAGGGAGCCACAGGAGGGAGTGGGGGTGGGGTGGGCTTCAGCTCTGGCTGCCTTGCAGAGACAGGGTGAGTGGGGCGGGGAGAGGGGAGGGAGGAAGGAGAGGGTGAGGGGTCAGGCCAGGAGCAAGACAGACAGACAGACGGCTGGAAAGGAGGAGAGAGACATAGGGGCAGGGTTGGAGCCAGAAAGAGGAAGAAGTAGAGGGTGATCTTCCCATCGTGGGAACCCCAGAGGGGGCGGGGAAGGGACTGTGCACCGAGATTCCCAATGACTTTTTTTTGGGGGGGTGGGTACTGGGGATTGACCACTGAGCCACACCCCAACCCTATTTTGTATTTTATTTAGAGACAGGGTCTCACTGAGTTGCTTAGCGCCTCACTGTTGATGAGGCTGGCTTTGAACTGGCGATCCTCCTGCCTCAGCCTCCTGAGCCTCTGGGATGACAGGTGTGCACCACCGTGCCTGGCCCAGTGACATTATTGGGCCAGGATCCTGCACCCTTTCTTCCTTGGCACGGGAAGGCTGGTTTCTGGCCCTTTGCTGTTCAGACAGGGCTGTGCTTTCTGAAGGTTTGTGCTGGTTCAGCTCATGGTACAAGGACCCCACCAGAGATGTGACCCCCTCGGGTCATATGGCCAGGGCTGACCCAGATCCTGCCTGTGTTCTCCTCCCAGGCTCAGGCCCCCCACAGCACTTCAGGATCTACCCTAAGTTTGGGGACAGCTGGTGGCCAGGCCAGGGGATGGAGGCGGGTGGGTGCAGGTTGGGAGGCCCTCGGGCCTAGGCCGAATTTCTCTTTCACTCAAATCCTCACTGGCCACTCGGCTTCCTGTACGAGCCTCTGGGTTGTCCCGACTTCTTGTCCCATCTTCACTTCCAATTCTAAGCCTCTCAAAGGTAGGGACCGCAGCCACGTGTGGTGACCCACGTCTGTAACCCCAGTGACTCGGGAGTCTGCAGCAGGAGGCTCACAAGTTTGAGACCAGCCTGGACAACTTAGTGAGACCCTGTCTCAAAAAACTAAAAAGGGGCTGGGGATGTGGCTGGGGTAGAGCACCCCGGGTTCAGTCTCCAGTACCACCAAAAATTAAAAAGGAAGGAAGAAGGGCACTACGTTTAGAATCCTGAGGGTACGCCCGTGCTGTGGGTCGCGTCTGAGAGCCCAGTGGTGACATCCTCAGTGTCGGCTGGCTCTCTGCCCACCCAGGGTCAGTTAGGGAGGCAGAGACTCAGATGATGTGGTTTCCTCAAGGTCACTCGGCCAATAGGAACCCCCATGCTGGCTAGTGACACAGGACCTCTGGGGCCAGCTCTCCTCTCTGGGCTCCGAGTCCTGTGGGACACCAGGAGGGGCCTGGTTCGACCTTCCTGTCAGCCATAGCCGGTCTTTGGCCTGGCTGTGGAGCCTGGCTGCTCTGGGGACAAGGGGGAGGGGGAGGGCTGAAAGTGAAGGCCACAGCCTTGTCCTGCTGCCTGCTCCAAGGACAGCCCAGCCTGGCTGGGAGACCAGTCGCTAATCTGTGGACCTAAGGGCAAGTCCCGCCCACCCAGTGCCCCGGGACAATGCGGGGGGCGGGAGGGAAAGTCCGTTTTCACCTGGAGCTGGATTGAGCCGTGGAGGGTCAGTTCTCCTGGGGTACTGCCCTGGGGCCCTCTGGCAGGACACTCTTGGCTTCCACGATGCATGGCACGGCTTGGCCTCCAGAGGTGCTTGGCGAGTGTCTGCCACCTCAGTGGAGGGGTGAGTGAGCGTGTGCATGGGTGTGGAAGAGCCAGGGCCTGGGCCTTGCTGTCTTAGGATTTTTTCGGGGAGGGGTGGGATGCTGGGGGTTGACCCAGGGTCGCTCCACCGCTGAGCTACGGCCCCCAGGCCTTTCATTTTATTTTGAGACAGGGTCTCACCAAGTTGCTGAGGCTGGCCTCGAACTGGTGACCCTCCTGCCCGAGCCTCCTGAATCAGTGAGATTACGGGCCTGTGCCACCTGCCCTCGGCTTCCTCTCAGTTCGGCCGTGCCCAGCGCACTGTGCCCTGGCTACCTCAGAGCTGTGTGACCTTGTACAGATTGCTTCCCTGGTCTGGGCCCATTTCCTCATCTGTGAAATGGGGCTAAAGATGGACACCTCCCCCCCTGCAGAGCCTGCTATGGGGATGCAGCCAGAAGAGGGCCCCGCGCATGTGGGGCGTGGCCCAGGGGGGACATTGGGAAATGCTCGCTGTCCGTATTAGTACCAAGGTGCACATTGCTATTTCTGAACTTCCCCCTCCCGCTGGTTGGGGGGCTCCCGGACACCCCCTGCAGCCAGACAGGCAGAGAGAGGTGACAAAAGACAGTCAGGACCAAAGGCCCCAATTCCCTGTTCTTTTAATAAAAATCAAGATGGCCCGCAGACACCCCTCTCTCGCTCATTGTTCTGCCAAGGCAGGCAGCAGACCGTCCCTCCTTGGACGTGGGAAGTTCCTTCCTTTCTTCCCCGTCCCCTGTCACATTTCCTTTATCTAAATCCTCAGCTATGAAAGGGCGTATCGACCGCTGGGGGCGTTATCTGGTGGAGGGGACCTTTTCCTCGGTGTCTCCGCGATAAGTCGTCTTATCAGCCCCCGTGTCAGGGACGGTGCCAAAGCATTCTAATCATTGAGGCTTGCGACGTTTTTCCTCCCTCCCTCTCACCCCGCTTTTTATTATTAAAGCCACAAAAGACCTTGAGCTTATAAACAGTCTGATGTGCAGATAGGATCTCAAAATGAGCAGCTCTCTGGATGGTCCCCAGCAAAGCTGGGGGAGAAATGAACCCATGTGGGGAAACTGGGAGACTGGCAATCTGCAGTTGGGATGGTGCCAGGCAGTGAGGGGGATAGGGTGGGGTCAAAAAGATCATGAGGGCTTTAAGCGCCCACCCAGTCCTGTCTCTGGCTTGCTGTGTGGCCTTGTACAGAAGGCTTGGCTTCTCTGGGCCTCAGTTACTTCACGTGCAAATGATCAATTCATTGATGGAGCCATTCAGTCGACACCTGTTTATTAAATGATTACTCTCTGCCAGGTGCAGGGGACAGGAAAACAAATAAGACACGCACAGTCCAGTAGCCAGAAACAGATGTGAAAACTGGCCATTACAACGGGGTGTGATTAGGGCTGTTTTGGGAGGACCCAGAAGGGGGGGGGAGCCGAGCCAGGATGGGTCTGAGCGGCAGTGCAGTCCACCCAGGGACCACACAGGTGACTGTCTGGAGGCCTGGGTGGCTGGCAGAGGCCAGGGAGACAGGTGGGCAGGCCTAGGGCCCTGCGTGCCCAGTGGAGACGGTCAGGCTGGGTTTGAGGCCCAGGAGAAGTTCCGGCTTGTCTGGCTTGTAGGTGTCGGGATGTCGGTGTCCACTGGTGTTCCGTTGGGACTGCCCTGGAAAGGCCAGCTGAGGCCTCCTCCCAGAAATCCCTCTGGCCCCTGAGCTGTTGCCTGGTCCCCATCGCTGTCTGCACTGCCTGGGCGTCCACTGCCCACTGGCAGCCCCCAGACAACCAGAGCCCCTAGGGTGCGGCCTGAGCATGCTGCGGGGTGGTCCCTGCAGCACTGGGGCCGGGTCTGGAGAGGGACTGAGTTTCTGGCACCTGGTGAACAGCTGCAGGTAGAAAGAAAATGACCTGGGGGTCCAGAGGGACCCTGGAGTGACTTCAACAAGCCAGAGAGGGGCAGTAGCCCTCCTGGGGTCGCTGAAGGGCTGGGATGGAGGACACTCCGTTTCCAGCCCAGGTCCACGGCCAGCGCCTTCCTCCCCCGCCCAGCACTGCCCACCGTGGGCGGCAGCAGAGCCTCCTGGTGAAGGGCAGGCTCCCCGTGCTGCTCTGGGTGCCCTGGGCTGGGCATTGTCCCTCTCTGGTCTGCGTTTCCCATTTGTTAGAAGGGCGGGCGCAGGCTGGCTTGCTCGGGCTCTCCCCCAGCGCCTGCACAGGAGGGCAAGAGGTGGCCACCTCTTGGAGCGGAGGTGGCTGCCCAGCCTCCCTGTGGACCTCCTCCCTGCAGGTGCCCAGGAGGGTGTTGCCGCCCGGGAGCTGTGCAGGGCCCCGAGTGGGTGCAGAAGCCCAGCTCTGGGTAGGGCGGAGCGTGCCTGGCTGTGTCCTCCAGGCCTGTGTCCAGGGACACCGGAGCAGTGGCCCAAGCCAGGCCTGCTCCCGCCACCTGCTCACGTCCCAGGTCCCAGAGGGAGCGGTGCCACAGTCAAGGACTTTCCTCCGCCATCAGCCCACTTCAGTCCCTTTTGAAACCGTGTCATTGCTGCCTGATTGTAATGGCATATTTTAAAATTACCAGAAATCACAGCCGGGAAGTGGATACTGCGGCTCTGAGGGCCTCGCTGGCGATCCGGAGGGGGAGGCTCCCCCCCTCCCCCACGCCACCCCCACTCTCTGTCTCTTTTTTTTTTTGAGACAGTAATAGGAGAAAATTGGTTTTGAAACTGAATAAAAGTCCCTTTCAGAGGAAATCATTTCTTTCAGGGTACCTTGGCTGAAAGTAAAATAGAACATAATGAAAGGTGGTTACTGATTGTCTTTCACGTACCAAGAGGCCGGGGACAGACGGAGGCTGCCACCGTCTCGGGGAAATACAAGATTGGAATAATTGCGCCCTAACAAGGAGCTTGTTGTGAAATTAGTATCTTAAGAAAGTGGCGAGAAAAGGCTTCTCCTCATGAATACTTCATTATTAGAAGAAAGCGGCGGGATTTGGGGCTCAGACACCTGTTTAGTATTAAATAACTCCCCTCTCTCCCTGCGGCGCCCCCTCCCCTCCTTTCCTTCTCTTTTCAAACCAACATGAGGGTGGAGGTGACCTGGCCCAGCTGCTAGGGACCTAGCCTGGGAGGGGGTGGCCTGCCTGGGTGGCCCTAGGGGTGTCCTAGGTTGAGCTCACACCTGGACCCGCCTTCTCCACAGCAGGGACGGAGGGAGGGAGGGAGGACGGGGCCTGGCAGGAGAACGTCCACCTCTCCTGGTGGCCCACCAGGGAGGCCTGTCCACACCCCGCTCCTCAGGGGCTCCGGGAACGTGCCTCAGCCTCCAGTGTCCAGTGTCCAGCCCGTCTGGCCGCCACCTCCCGGGTAAGACTGCCTGGCAGAGCAGGGCTGCCGTGGGTGACCCTTCCCTTCCCGTTGGGGTGAGGCCCTCTGGCAGAGGGTGACAGAGATTGGGCTCAGAGCAGCCTTGGGGGCCTGTGGAGCCACCAGGTACCCCCCAGCCTCCAACATCCAAAGATCTCCACTCCGGTGGCCCTGGGAGAATCCCCCAGGTAGGGACCAGACCAACACTTGGACCAAGTGGGACGGTGAGAGCCCCTGGGGTTTCCTGGGCAGCCCTGGGTAGATTCCAGAGATGAGCAGATGCAGGGAGCGTCCCTCCCCTGGGTCAGCGGACACGCAGGGTCACGTGCAGCTGGAGTCCACCACCAGCCAGGACAGGACAGCCTGCCTTGGGACACACAGGGCAAGGATCTGCCCCATCTGGGGGCTGTCGGGGCAGCCCGCTAGAGGAGGGGACCTGCAGAGGCACATCTGCCTCGTCCTGGAGGGAGACACCACCCAGGAGGCCAGGGTGCTTTGTGTCAGCCCCTGAGGCCGCAGGAGAGCTTCCAGGTGCGCGGCCTGGTCTCACTTGCCCATGGGGAAGGGATGTCTGCCTTGAGTCTCCGCCGTCTTGCAGGATGCTGGGAGGGTGGTGGAGGTGGGCGGGGGGTTGTCCTCCAATGACAAGCACCTCGTCTCCTCCCCACAGGGACCCTGCTGCAGAGCGCACCTGGCGGGGACCCCGGCACAGCCATGCTGGCCTGTCTGCAGAGGACCCAGAACCCTCCCGGCCAACACCTGGCCTGCCCAAGCAGGAGCCTGGAGCTGCGCAAGTGTGAGTGTCCTCTCCCAGCCTCCGCGCCCTCTTCCTCTGCCTGCTCTGAGTCCACGGGCTTGCTTTCTGTTCCTCGGGCTTCCATGAAGCAGGTCCTGGCCTAGGAATGCCATTTGCCCCCCTGATGCCAGCCAACCCCCTCTTTTTGGGGATTGAATTCAGGGGGCACGCGACCCCTGAGCCATGTCCCCAGCCCTACTTTGTACTTTATTTAGAGACAGGGTCTCACTGAGTTGCTTAGGGTCTTGCTGTTGCTGAGGCTGGCTTTGAACCGGTGATCCTCCTGCCTCAGCCTCCCGAGCTGCTGGGATAACAGGCATGAGCCACTGTGCCCATCTACCCAACCCCATCTTAAAGCCTGTGTGTTCTCTGAGGCCTCTAGGCCTTTGCCCATGCTCTGCTGCCCCCTGTGGGGGGTCTCCCTCCCCACAGTGACACCCACTCCCACGGGGCATGGCCTAATCTCCCTCCCTGAAGACTCTCTTCCCCGCACCCGCACCGAGGCCCAACCTCGTTCTGGGACCCACCGCCCAGCACGTCTGTGTGGCTCTCTCTCATTTTCCTGCATTAACAGAAGGTAGCACAGCTTTGCAGCCAGAATCATCCTGGACAGGAGCCCAGCCCCGGGCCTCTCTCATTGGCTGTGTGGTCTTGAGCATGTCCTTTCCCTGGGTCTGGCTTTGTCAATGTATCAATTAGAGAGCTGAACGTAGTGACCTTCAGGGGGTCTGTCCTCCTTGATCATGGAGCACCAGGTTACTAAACTCTCTGACACTTTTTAGCCTCTACAGGGTTTTTTTTTTTTTTTTTTAATTTTTGAAGTACCTGGAAACAATTCAAAACAGGGAGATTTGCATAAAGAGCTGGATTTCTAGTGTTTCCTGAAAAACATCAGAGGATCTGGTAACATAGGCCTGTGCAGCTGCTGGTTAGAGCTCAGCTGCTGCCTCTTGCCATTCATCTCCAGCTCGCCACAGTCCCCACCGCGCCCTATCGCTTCTCCTAGAGCTAGAGTTGGTTGCCACATGACGCTTTACATTTTTCTTGTATCTGTTCATCTCTAGATGAGGTGACCTTCTTGTCCAGTATTCACAAGGAAGGAAGGGGTGTGCAGACAGAGCTTCCCTCTGCCAGAGGTGGCCAGTGCCATCCGCTTCCTGCGTGTCCTCCCAGATGTGCCGTGTCCCAGCAGATGTGTGTGCGTGAATGTTTTACACATCGTCTTGCACCCTGCTTCTTCTTTTTTTAATACTTTTTTTTAGTTGTAGATGAACACAGTACCTTTATTATTTTATGTGGTGCTGAGGATCGAACCCAGGACCTTATATGTGTGAGGCAAGTGCTCCGCCACCGAGCCCCAGCCCCAGCTCTGCACCCCACTTCATTCTTATATGTCCGCTTCTAAAAAGCTTCTTCATTCTTTTGCTGCATAGTTCTCCCTGGCAAGGGTGGACCATAGTTTATTTGGCCAGTCTTCTATGTAGACGTGCCCCACCCATTGCCATTTTGAAGAATGTGGCAATAAACCCCTGTGTCACAGGCTGTGAATGCACTGCACATACTGGGGTGGAGGTGTGTGCCTTTATGATTTTGGCAGATGTGGTCTGATATCTTTAGATGTCATTCCCACAGACACTCATCTCCTCGGTCCATGTTTTCAACTGGGGGTTGTCTTGTCCTTTCTTATTGATTTGTAGGAGCTCTTTGTATATTATGGAATTAGACCTCTGTCTTGTCATTTGTCTTTGGTTCCACCACGGAGGAATTTTCTTTAAGAAGTGAGATCTGTCAGTATTTCCTTTTATGGCTTCTGGATTTTGCATCACATTTACCAAGTCCTTCCTCCAGCTAAAATAGTAACAATAATTATTGTTAGGACAATATAATAATAGTAATAATAATTATTATCATTATTATTTGAGAGGAGGTTTCAAACTTGTGGGCTTAAGTGATCCCCCCACCTCAGCCTCCCGAGTATCTGGGATGCAGGTGCATACCACCATGCCCAACTTGAGATTATTATTAAAAAAAAAAAAGGAAGAATCCCCTCAAGTTTTCTTCTAGTTCTGAGCCCCATCCCCAGCCCTATTTTGTATTTTACTTAGAGACAGCGTCTCACTGAGTTGCTTAGGGCCTCGCTGTTGCTGAGGCTGGCTTTGAAATCGTGGTCCTCCTGCCTCAGCCTCCTGAGATATTGGGATTACAGGTGTGCGCCACCGTGTCCGGCTCTCTTATGTTTTTTTTTTTTTTTTAAATATAAGATCTATATATTTTCAAAAGCTTCATCTATTTTTTTTTAAAGAATGATACTCAAGGGGCTGGGGATGTGGCTCAAGCGGTAGCGCACTCGCCTGGCATGCGTGCGGCCCGGGTTCGATCCTCAGAACCACATACAAACAAAGATGTTGTGTCCGCCAAAAACTAAAGAAATAAATATTAAAAATTCAAAAAAAAAAAAAGAATGATACTCAAGAAGAGTCATCAGAGGGTATTGATGAGAAAGGGACTGGAACAAGCAAATGCTGAAGAGACTGTTTTGTTGTTGTTGTTTTTTAAAGAGAGAGAGAGAGAGAGAGAATTTTTTTAATATTTATTTTTTAGTTTTCGGCGGACACAACATCTTTGTTTGTACATGGTGCTGAGGATCGAACCCAGGCCGCACGCATGCCAGGCGAGTGCGCTACCGCTTGAGCCATATCCCCAGCCCACTTCGTCCATTTTTTATGGTATTTTAAAAAAATACCTGGTCTCTGTTTTGTGATTTATCTGGTATGAAGGGTGTGACGTGGATCTCACTGGATTCAGATATCAGTGCGACGCTGTTTTAATTACTGTGGTGTTATAATATGTTTGAACAACTGAGCGGCTTTATTAAGATAGGATTCACATACCATTTACCCATTTGAGGTGTCACAACTCCGTGGTTTTAGTATGCATCGAATGGTGGACATCAACACTATTTTGGAACATTTTTATAACAAGAAGAAACTCCATGCCCATGGACAGCTTCCCCTTGTCCCCCACCTGCCCCCTCTTGCTCTACAGATTTCCCAATTCTGAACTTTCCTAAGTGTGAACTCAGATTGTTTGTGGTCTTTTTGGCTCCTGGCTTCTTTGACTTAGGGTGATGGGTTTTTTTTAAATATTTATTTTTTTAGTTTTAGGTGGACACAATATCTTTATTTTACATTTATGTGGTGCTGAGGATCGGACCCAGTGCCTCATGCATGCTGGGCGAACGCTCTACCACTGAGCCCCAGCCCCAGCCCCAAGGGTGATGTTTTTAAGACTCACCCAGGTTGAGTGGGTAGATAATACATTTTTAAAATTATTTATTTTATGTGGTGCTGAGGATCACCCAGGGCTTCACACGTGCTAGGTGAGCGCTCTACCGCTGAGACCCAGCCCCAGCCCTATAATACATTATAATATATGGTGGAGCTTGTTGCTCCCTGTTATTCCCACCTCCGAATCTCCTGCTGTATTTATTTTCCCATCTAGACTTTGGAATCCATTTACCGAGGAAAAAACCAAAAATCCTGTTTTTTACTGGTATTACATTATACTTACAGATGAATCTGGGAAGAAATGTCCATTTTACAAGGCCATCTTTTCCTCCAAGAATGTGCTACGCCTTTCGGTTTTATTTGGAATTCCTTTTAATGTTTGCCTCATTTAGATCTTGCACATTTTCTGGTTATGTTCACTTCTGCATAGGTTTAGCTTTTTTTGATTAATTTTCTTCTTCCATAAGTGGAGGCTGTTTCTATGAAGGCTGTTAACTTCGGCCACTTTACTGAATTCTTTTTATTGTTTATAATGGCTTTTCAATTTTGTCTCTGGGGTTTTCAGGGTATCACTGCAAATGATAAATTTGCCTACTGCTTTGTTCTATCCCTTCATTTCTTTGTTTTATTTAATAGGGTTGGCTGCTACCCCTGGAACAGTGAAAGTAATGGTGGTAATGGACATTCTTACTTTGCAGTTCTAGATGTGTCTCCCTTGAGGAAATGTGACTTTGGGCAGGTATTTTATTGGATGAAGTAAGTCTTCATCCTGTCCTGTTTTGTCAAGGTGTATTAAAATCAAAAGCATATGTTGAACTTTGCCAAATGATTTTTTCATTTTATGAAAATGAACATGCGGTTTCTTTAATCTATTAATATGAAGGATACTACTAGAGTTTTTCATATTGAACCATCCTTGCATTCCTGGTTGAACTCCACTTGGTCATGGGACCTTTATTTTTATTTTTTATTTTTTTATAAAATACTTGCTGGGTTGGGCTTGTTATTTTACACAAATTTTTTGCTTCAGTTTTATCAGAGATTGTTATTTTTCTGAAGTGATTTTTTGTTGGGTTTTGGTGTCTGCAGTCTTTTCCCTGTGCTTTGGGACAACTTGAATAGACATGAGATGATCTGTTCTTTAAAGGTTGGTTGGTTCCCCCATGAAAGTGTCTGGAGTAGTGCATTTATTTCGGTGGGTTGGTAGCTCCTTGTTGATGCCTTCTATGTCTTCTGCAATAATTGGTTAGTTTTAGTTGTCCTACTGCCTCTTGAATGAACTTGGTAAATCATGTTTGTCTTAAAAACTATCTATTTTATTCAGGTATGTATGTGTGTATGCATGTATGTCTTTTTGTAGTCCTAGGGACTGAACCCAGTCCCTTGCACATGCTACTACTAAACTACATCCTCAGCCCTTTTTATTTTGAGACAGGGTCTCACTAAGTTGCCTAGGCTGGCCCGGGGCTTGCAGTCCTCCTGCCTCAGCCTCCCCAGTGGCTGGGATCATGGGCGTGCACCACCATTCCCCACTCGAGTTTTCAAATTTGTTTGCATGAGACTAAACAAAGTAATTTTTTTCAGTTCTTTTAAGTGGTGATTTTACCCTTCTCTCTTTCGTTCTTCCTTATTTTTAGTACTGGGTGTCAAACTGAGGACCTTGCACATGCTAGGCAAGCCCTTTATCTCTGGACTACATCCCCAGCCCCATCTTAATTCCTTTATTGTGTATTTTGTGCTTTGTTCTCATTTTTCTTGATTGGGTCAGTTAGCTAATGATATTATCCATATCCCTTCCCCAAAGATCCATCTTCAGGATTTTTTTTTTTTTAGTAATTATCTTTTTTTTGTTTGTAATTCATAAATTTATACTTTTAGCTCTATTAAGACTTTCCTTCTGTTTTCTTTTAAATTTTATTAAGTCACTTAAAACTTTATAGTTATAAACAGAAAAAAAACAAAACAGGAAAAATTAAGGCTGTCTCGGAGCCCTTTAGCCATGTCCTGTAGGTTCTCATACGTAATGTTTTCAATTTCATCGTTTTCTAGATACTTCAACATTTTGGTTTAAGACTCATTTGAGCCCCACACGTCTGTTTAGGTAGTAGATGCTTTTCAACGTCTCTGATTTCCAGCATTTTCTTTTATTTTGTATTATGAACAAAGAGTCTTATCTATTTCTGCTTGTTTGGAACTTTATGGAAGTTTTCTGTGTGAGTAAGTGTTATTTAGTGCTTAACTATCAGGGCCTTAGATCCATATTGTATTTTATGCTTTTTGCCCTGGATTCAGTATTATCCATTAAAATGGCATCCTGGCCAGGTGTGGTGCTGTAGGCCTGTAACCCCAGCTACTCAGTAGGCTGAGACAGGAGGAGAGCAAGTTTGGGGCCAGGATTGGCAACTTGGTGAGACCCTGCCTCAAAATAAAAAATGAAAAGGGGGCTGGGGATGTAGCTCAGTGGTGGAGCACCTCTGGGTTCAATCCCTGGTACTAAAGGCGGAAACAAAAAATAGGAACCTCTACTGTTTTATTACATTTTTCTTGAAATCATTGCCAATCCTTTTATCTCAGCCTTTCTGAATTAAGTGTGACTTGTGTACTATAGAATGGGATTCAACTTTGTGATCCAATCTAAGTACCTTTTCCCCTTTATATATATATATTATTTTTTAGGTGTAGATGGACACAAATAACAATGCCTTTATTTTTATGTGGTGCTGAGGATCAAACCCGGGTCCCGTCCATGCCTGGTGAGCGCTCTACCGCTGAGCCACAATCCCAGCCCTTTTCCCCCTTTTAATAGGAGAGTTTAGCCCATTTACATTTATTGCTGTGACAGATGTCTGGTCCTAAGTCAATCATCATGTACTTTGAGTTCAGAAGCTTCTCACTTCGTGATCTGTGTTCTCTGCTTGGTTTCGTGTACCTCCCCGCCATAGGGCAGGTTGGTGCTTTTGTTCTGGTAGCGTGATTTTAAATAACTTTCCCTGAGACAGACAAAATGATGAAATCAGTGTCCTGCATTTTCCTCTTGACTTTGTGTTTTTAAACCTCTGTTACCTGACCTCAGCTTGAAAGGATCCCGTTTGATCCTGGCTGCTAAAGATGAAGGTATCATCTACTTTGCCACCCCCCTGGAGCCCCGGCCTTTCCCTTTGGTGTCAGTGGTGCCATTACTGCCTTATTCTCAGGGCTTAGAAAGTGGGCAGTTGGCTACATCCCCACACCTGCCTCCATCTCAGTCTCCTTGATGAATAAGCTCGGTGCTTGCCGCGGCTCCGTGTGACATCCTGTTGTTCCAAGTGGGCCCTCCCGTGTGTAGCCGAAGCCTCCTGTGAACACCACTCCCGCCCATGTGGAATGTTCTGTTTCTCGTCTTTCTACTTGAACAGGTAAAAAGAAGAAGTTGTTGGTGGGTCACTTGGTTTCCTTGAGGATTTTGTATTCCTCGTTCTACTGCCTTCATGTTGCAAGGGAGAAGTTGAAGCTGATTTTTCCTCCTTGAACTCGATTTGGATCTTTCTGTACCTTTCACGGCCAGTTACTTCACTAGGATACTCTTGGGGTTAATCACCTTGGAGTCTGTTTCCTGTGGAACATGGTACTGTGCCCCTTGAGCCTGTGAACCCGGGGCTTGTACTATTCCGTTGAAGACCCTGGTTATATGCTGGCTGTCTTTCACTTGTCTTCCCTGGGGGACCCCCTTCTGAGTAAGCCTAACTCCCACTTCCTTTTCATTTTAACTCATTTTTTTAAATGTATTTTGATTAGGTCCTATGCTGGTCCAATATTAATTACTTTTCCTTTGGGGGAAGTGAGTTTTTCCCAGCCCTGCTATGTGCAGGAGGTTCGGGTTGAGGAAAGGCCAGAGCCATGTCCTGGAGTTCTCCTCAGGACTATGTGTGAAACTCATTCATTCCTTATTTCCCTCCAGTCGCCTCAGAGACAAATAGGTTCCCACAAACATGGCTTCTCTGTGTGATTTCTTGTGCAGCCCCCTCCTCTGTTCCAAGCCAATTGGGTCTGTCACCAGCCAATCCACCCCTACTTTTGCTGCTACCAATAAAGGGTTTAGGTTTTATATCTCGGGGTGACTTCTTTTTGAAGCCTGTAGCTGCAGGGTCTTTCCGCTGCTGGTTCCCGCAGCCTCACCTGACCTCTGTTGCTGTTTGGAGCTTATTCACCTTGTTGGTTTAGGGGTTTATCAGTATTTTGCCGCAGGGCTTAAAGAATGACGTTTGACTATATGTTTGCTGATGAGCATTGAGGTTATTTCTAGTCTCTCAGATTGAGTCCAGGGTGCTCTACCACTGAACTCCATCCCCAGCCCTTTCTATATTTTATTCCGAGACAGGTTCTCACCAAATTGCTGAGGCTGGCCTCAAACTCTCAAACTGTTGATCTTCCTGCCTCAGCCTCCCTTATTGCTGGGATTACACATGTAGACCACACCCAGCTTCTCTCAGTACTCTAAACATCTTTGTGCACAATAATTGTGCAAAAAAAAAAAATAATAATTCTCCCAGGAGGAACTCCCTGCCTCCAAGAGTCATCGCGTTTCACCCTGGTTGCTGCCGTCCGGCTGTCAGGGCCTCCCCACCTTGCCTTGCCTTTTGCTTCTGGAAGCTGGAGACAGGAGCTGAGCCTCGTGACTTGGGCTGGACCTTCCCTTCTGCTCCCAGGCTGGAACCAGAGAGCGTGAAGGGTCACCACCCCGAGCTCGGGTCCTTTCTCATCTCTGCGCTGATTGGAAAAGACAGACTCTGCCTGTAATTGAAAAGCACAGGAAAGAGGGAGGGAGGAAGGGAGAGACGCAAATTGAATCCAGCGCCCCGCTGCCGGTCAGTGCCTGGACACTGGGCGGAGGAGGCTCCTGCCCCTTTCTTCTGGGCATGACCCTGGGGTGGATGGAGACCTCTTGCCCTGGGCAGAACCAGGCAGGCAGGAAGGGCCAGCCCTGCCGCTTCCCACCAAGGGAGAACAGTCTACCAGGCCTTGGGCAGGTCGGTCGGCCTCCTGGGGCCTGTGTTCCCCCTTCAGAGGGTCAGGCCATCAGAGGGTCAGATAGGGTGAAGCAGACAAGCCACCCAGCTGTGCCCATCTGTGGTGACAATGGCTAAAGGTCAGCTGGAGAAGGGGGCACTCTGAGACCCCGTCCTCCTTTTCCTATAAAATGGGGATCAGAGCAGTGGACCACACAGAGCTCCCGAGGACCAGCTTCCAGGCATGCCCAGAGCATGGCGAACCAGACCCGGCCGCAGGTCACACCTCTGGGAGCTGAAGGTGCCTCATCTGTGTGGCCAGGAGCCTATTCCAGGTGACCAAAGAAAGTGACCTGGAGAAAAAGAAGGAAAAATTCAGAGACAGGGGAAGTCCCTTCCCTCCCTACCTCAGGCCTCACGCTCCTCCCAGCTGGCCAGAGGCCCGGGGTCCCAGGCAGGGTCTACCCACCCCTGGGACAGAAAATGATTGATTTCAGCTGCTTCAGAACTTCCCACTGATAAATATTTGGCTTTCTCATCGTGGTGTTAATACACAAACTGTGAGTCACCACTGCTGAAAGACAGGCTGCGCAGAGCCCCAGGGAGGCACAGGGGCCGTGGACGGGGATCCAGGGACTGGTCTCTTCCGCATCCAAGGGGGCTGGGGGTGGGGCAGCCGCCCAAGAGGCAGGTGGGAGCTTCCTCTGTCCTCTGCTGCACTCAGGCGGTGGTGCGGCCCTCCAGCCTCAGTTGCTCCTCAGTAGGTGGGGGGCGCACACCTGCCTCCCCCCGGTGACCCCCAGGGCACGGGCTTGCAGGCTGAGACAGGTCTAGGGGTCAAATCTTGGCTGTGCTGAATGGGCACCTGCATGGTCTTGGGCAGGTGAGCGGCTGGGCCTCAGTTTCCTCGGCCATGATGTGAGGACAGGCACGGAAAGGAGAGCCCGCGGGCAGCCAGCCCCAGTGCGTGTCTACCCACCCCCAGGGCTGGGAGCCCAGCCCAATGCCCGCACTCAACAGGGGGACGTGGGGCTCCCTGACCCATCTCTCATCCTCAGTGATTAGACCAAGGCCAGCTCATGCCCAGCGCCCACCCTCCCCTGACCCCTGCCCTACAGGCCCCCGAAGCCCCCAGCTGGAGCTACTGCCCAAGGGAACCAGAGCCCCTGAGCATCTGAGCAGGGCCAATGCTTCCAGCTACACTAATAAAATATGGAAGAAAGGGGGCCATTTGAATTCCAGTAAAATTCAGAACAAACCTTGGCCTCTGCAGCAGATTTGATGATGTAACTGCTACCAAGTGCAGCCCGAGGGCCCCACCCAGCCCCACTGCAGGAGGAGGGCCGAACCCCCACCTGTGACCTCACAACTGAAAATAAGCTCTGAGCCAAGCCCACCGAGAGGGCAGGCAGCCTCCCTCATCTGCCACAGTGTCGAGCCACATCCACTAACCAGTACACCTGAGCAGAGATCCACGTCACTGCCTGTCCACACCGCAGGAGTCCCAGCCAGCACAGCAAGACAGGAAAAGTGAATTAAAAGATGGAAGGATCAGCCGGGCAAGGTGGTGCACACCTGTCATCCCAGCAGCCTGGGAGGCTGAGGCAGGAGGATCGCCAATTCAAAGCCAGCCTCAGTAACAGTGAGGCCCTAAGCAACTCAGTGAGACCCTGTCTCTAAATAGGATACAAAATAGGGATCAGAAAACTATTTGCCTAGGGAACCCAAGAGAATGAGACTTCAGCCAGATCATGAGACCAACATACGAACACAATCGCACTGTACCACAGAGGTGGGCACACATTCCGTGCAGAGTACATACTTTCAGCCTTGCAGGGCATTTAGTCTCTGGTAGGATGTATTAAAGCTTTGGGGTCCAGCAGGAGACAGGCATAGACTCCATAAATGAACTGTGGGTGTGGCTGTGTTCTAATAAAACTTTATTGACACAAACTGGTTGCAGGCTGGAGTTGGAGTTTCTATTCTTTCCACCAAGTCATGCAATCTCTCCACTCTGAAATTCAGGAACATTTTCACAACCCCCAGAACTATTAAGTGGTCACTCCCCATTTCTCCCCAGCCCCCTCAGCCCCAGGCAACCTTTGAGTCTCTACAAAATTGTCTGTTCTGGACACTTCTACACTCATTCCTTTATCATTTCCAAAGTTCATCCACATCATGGTGTGTATCAGCTCGTCCTTCCTTCTTATTGATGAATAATTCTGTTATATGGTTATGCCATGTTTTATTTATCAGTTGATGGACTCTTTTGCTGTTTGTTTTACTTTCGTGGCTGTTGTGAATTACGCTGGGAACATTTGTGTACAGGTTTCCTATGGATGTATGTCTTCATTTATCTTGTGTATGTACCTAGGAGTGGATCCGCCAGCTCACGCGGTCACAGTTGACTTTCTGAGCAGGCGCCAGGTCTTCTCCAGAATGGCTGCCCCTTTGCCTTCCCAGCACAGGAGGAGCTGTTTCTGCACACCTTCACCCACACGCGGTATCCTCTGCCCTTTGTTTTATGCCATCTTAGTGGGTGTGAGGTGGCGTCTCAGTGTGGTTTGAATTCACGTTTCCCTAATGGCTGAGGAGGTTGAACCCAGGGGCACTCACTTGACCACGGAGCCGCATCCCCAGTCCTTTTTACTTCTTCATTCAGAGACAGAGTCTTGTGAAGTTGCTGAGGCTGGCCTTGAACTTGTGATCCTCCTGTCTCAGCCTCTTGAGTGGCTGGGATCACAGGTGTGGGCCACCATCCCTGACTGGTCGCCCCTTTTTAATTCAGGTCTCTTTCTTATCAGGTTATAGAAGGTCTTCATATCTTCTAGATACAAGTCCTAGATCACACACCTGATTCCTAAATATTCTCTCCCGTTCTGGGGTGATCTTCTGCATTTTCTTCGTGGTACCCTCCGAAGCACAAGTCTTTAATTTGGATGACGTTGAAATGTCACTGGTCACTTGGGTTTTTAGCATTTTATCTAAGAAGGCTTTGTATGATCCAAGGTCCTGAAGATGAACCCCAGTGGACCCCGTGTTTTCTCCCAAGAGTTTTCCAGGTTCAGATCCTCCCTTTAGGTCTTTGATAGACTTGGGGTTAACTTGTGGGTGTGGTGTAGGAAGGCAGCCCACTTCCTTCTGTTACGCGTGGACACAGTCGTCCCAGCACCCTTCCTAAACCTTGGCACACATCGCCGTGAGGGTGACGGTTTATTTCTGGGTTCTCTGTTCCAGTGTTCTCCGTTCCTGTCTCTATGTCTTGATGAGTGAGATTCTGCAGTCAGTTTGAAGGTGAGAAGGTGTGATTCCTCCGACTTTGTTGTGGGTCCCGTGAATTTTAGGATCAGTTTGTCGATTTCTGCTAAGAGGCCTGGTGAGGTTCAAAGAGGGGTTGCCCTGGGTCTGTAGATGAACCAAGCCTTCCAATTCACGTCGACAAGGCATCCTCCCACTTATTTAAGTTTTCAGATAACATCTTGCTCTTCTTTTGTTGAAATTCATTTGTACTTTATTATTTTTGATGCTATTGTAAATGAAATTGGTTCTTTCTTTTTTTTCTTTTTGGACTGGGGATCAAATTCAGGGCCCTGTGCATGCTGGGCAAGAGCTCTGCTACTGAGTCACAGCCCCAGCCCCGGGATTATTTCTTTTCTTTTTGGTGGTGCTGGGGATTGAACCCAGGGCCTTGTGCATGCGAGGCAAGCGCTCTACCGACTGAGCTACATCCCCAGCCCATTTCCTTAATTTCATTTTTTAATTGCTCGGTGCGAGTGTGTAGACGATGCAGTTCATCTTTGTGTCGTGACCTTGTGTCCTGCAGCCTCGTGGGACTTGTGTATTCGAATGGTGTTTGCACCTGTGGCTAGAGATGGCCTTCCTCCTTCCCTTCTCATAGGAGGGTCCTTCCTTGCTTTTCATCTGATCGCCCTGGCAACGGAAGCCCCCTGCGGCACACGTGGGACACCAGGTGTCTCTGTCTCCCTCCTCATTCCGGAGGCCACATTCAGACTTTGACCATTAGGTATGAAGTCGGCCGTGGGGTTCTCCCAGGGTGTCGGTGTCTGTGACTTGGAAGGATGTGGAGGGGGACATGCTTTTGCTGCCTCCACTGAAGTGACCGTGTGGTAGCTGCCCTTTATTTCTGTGGATCTGGTGTTACCTTCATTGATTTTTTGATGTTGAATCAACCTTACATTCCTGGGACAAGTCCCACTTGGTCACGGTGTGTAGTTCTTTCTATGTGACTGGATCTGGTTTGCTGGTACGTTGTGGATTTTTCTCTCTCACAACGCAGAGAGGTTTTATGTATATATACAGTTTTTTGTGGGGGGGAGAGGGCCTTCTGTTTGGGTATTAAGGTAGTAATGCTGGGTTCACAGGGTCACTTTAAGAGTGTTTCCTCTTCTCTTTGGGGGAAGAGTTTATAAAGAACTGGTGATAATTCTTCTTTAAACCCTTGATAGAATTCGCCAGCGAACCCATCCTGGCCGGGGCTTTGCGTGGTGGTGGGTAGTGTTTTGATTTCTAATTCATGCTCTTGCTATTAGGTCTGTTCTGATTTCCTGTCTCTCAAGTCAGCTTTGGTAGTTTAGGCCTAGGAATGTGTCCATTTCATCTAAGTTCCTGGTATAACATTTAAAATTGTGATAAAATAAGTCAGCAGAAGACGTAAATGGCATTTGTACAGAAAAATAAAAGTTTATTCAATGGTATTTTTAAAAGGCCTAAATAAACTTAGACGTGTGCCATGCTCAGGGACAGAGATCCAAGATAGAAAAATGTTCAATGTAACCCCTACATTTGTTATTGTTGTTGTTGTTTTGGTAACAGGAATTAAACCAGGGGCACTTACTCACTGAGCCACATTTCCAGCCTTTTTAGATTTTATTTAGAGACAGGGTCTTGATAAAGTTACTTAGGGCCTCACTAAGTTGCTGAGGCTGGCTTTGAACTCACAATCCTCCCGCCTCAGCCTCCTGAGCTGCTGGGATGACAGGTGTGCACCACGGCGCCCGGCCTCTGAGCCCTATGTCTTAGCTGTGCGTGTGTGTGTGTGTGTGTGTGTGTGTGTGACTTGAAAAGCTCACTCTGAAGTTGAGAAGGAAAGACCTAAAGTCCAGCGTGGCACTCTTGACAAGGTACGGGCTGGGTGTTGGGCTTTACTGCCGTGGCTGAAGGGGGGACAGAGCAGGACCCACAGCCACAGTGAGCTCCGTCTAGGAGTAAGTGGGCCCCACAGGTCACGGGAATGCACCCCAGTGCTGAGACAACTGGTTGTCCTTCGGGAATAAGTGACAGTGGAGCCTCCCTCGCACCGTACACACGCAGAAACCCCAGCCAGACAGCAGACCTCCCCCTTGTGGAAGGACAAGGGTGGAGAGTGTCATCCCCAGGGTGGGGCGTGCGTCCAAGAGGAGAGAGAGGCCACAACTAAAGGACGCGTCAGACCACATGAACACTCGAGAGAGGCCACACATCGAGAGGTGTCCACAACACTGCCACGGACTGCCTCCCGGGAAAGAGCCCCAGAAAGAGAAGGATGGACCCAGAGGTGGCTGGAGCCTGAGGCCGGGTGGGCGGGGAAGACAGAGGTGCCAGGCCCACACAGGCGTGGAGGGAGACGGGGTGACATATGGCCAAGGGGGCAGAGACCAGGCAGCATGGATCCCTGATCACTGGGAAAGGGGGAGGGGGATCTCCACAACCGAGCCCAGGCGAGGGCTGAAAGTCAGGCCAAGAAGGACAGGAGCACCCCCAGGCTCCCCTACAGGGTCCCTCGGCCACCCCAGGGCTCTGGCTGGCCTCGGGGTGAGGAGGCGTGTGTGGGTGTGAGCGGGTGTCTGGGCACCCCTGCAGCCTCTGTGTGTGCAGGGTCCCTGAATGTCCGGGCACATGTCTGGGCAGCGGCCTCTGCTGAGCACCTTCTGTATACCAGCCTTCTGACACACACGCTCATTCGATCTTCTCTCCTTCCCCAGGGGAGCAGAGGGCTGTGGTCACTTCCCAGAGGTCCCCTTCTGGTAACTGGAACACCTGGATTCAAACCAGGTCTGACCCTCAGACCACTACCCAGGTCAGAGGGCTGGGTGGGCAGTCCCTGGGACATCCAAGGGCTGAGGAGCCGCCCTGCCACTCCAGCAGCGGCCAGAGAACAGCTGCGTCTGCCCTGGCCAGGCAGCCCCCCTCCCCCTCCCGGGCGACCTCATTAGGGATTCTGCTGGTGCCACCAGCTAATTAGTGTCACATTAATTGAGCATTCAGGAGGCTGCCACCTCCAAGGGCGGAGTGTCACCACGAAGGGGAATGCAGATGTGGGGCCGCTTCTCCCTGGGGGCTGGGGCCAGGCCCTGTGCCCAGGGGCCCCTTCTGTCCTGAAGCCTGAGACACTCTCGCTCCCCCGTTTCAAATAACACCCCGTGTGTCTTGGCGAGCCTTCATGGAGGAGGCAACAGGTCTGAACACCTACTATGTGCCACACACACCTGTTATTGTCTCCTCCTGTGGGAAAGTGACAGGCAGCCCCGCTACACCCAAGGACCTGAGGTCACCCAGGGAACTGCTGCTCCGGGGTCACGCTCTGTGAGCCAGTGGGAGCCAGGGGGCCACAGAGCCATCCAAGAGGTGGCTCCGGAGCCTGCAGCTCGCCACTCCCAGTCCTGGGACCTTGGGCTAGGGACTTGTCCCCTCTGAGCCTCAGTCTGCTTCTCTGTCACTTGGGGCCAGCTCCAGAACGTGCCTCGCAGGGTCAAGAGGGCTGGACAGAGCACGCCTCTCCCTGGAGGGACAGACCCAGGTCCATGGCAGGTACCTCGGTCCCCAGGGGACAGCGGGGCCAGGAATGCTGCTTGCCCTTGGTGAGCAGGTTCAGCAGCCCTGTGACACAGCCACCCCTTCGTCCTTCTTGCAGATGAGGACTGGAGGCTCCCCTGCCCAAGGTGACCCAGAGCAAGTGGCAGAACCGTGACTGGACTCCAACGGAGCTCAGCTTCTCACCACCCACCCCCTCCCCCTCAGCCTCCAGCAGGCAGCCATGCAGCCAGCCCCCTCCCCTTCTCCCTGTGGCGACATTAAATCCCACTCAGAGGGCTGGTTTTAATTGGCTTAATATACTTGTTAATAACCGCGTCTATTTAACGCACCTGTAAAAGGCCCATAACATTAACTTAATGGCGGTGACGATCCGCGGCACTTCCAGCCAGCCTTTTACATTTCCTGACAAGCCCTTAATGGGGGCCTCGGTGGGCAGAGACGGTCGGGGCCTGGTTCACAGCCGGGCACCTTGGTTTCTGCACACCCCAGTCCTCGTTCTTTCTCTCTCCAAGTCACAGTGCGCCCTCCAGGGGCCTGAAGGGGAGGTGGCACCGAGGGAGGTCTGAGCCCCGCAGCCCAAGGTGGTGGTGGTGGTGGCTTCAGTAAAACCAACACCAGCAACACCCACGGTGCCCATGGGCCTAGGGACCAAGCCAGGCCAGCCCTTTACGCTCCCCAGGAAGCCCCCGCCCCCAGCAAGGTCAGCAGCAGCACTGACCCATTTTACACAAGAGAAAACTGAGGCTCAGAGAGGGGGCATTCACACGACCGAGGTCACACAGCAAGTGCGTAGCTGAGCTGGGATTTGAACCAGGTCTGTGACTAGAAGTCTGCATGCCACCCCACCCCTCAGGTGTCGTAAGGCCATCTGCCACAGCCTCTCCTCTGCCCTGGGCAGAAGGGGCAGCTGGAGTGGCCAGCAGGCTGCTCGATGCCAAGGGTTAAGGAGGATGTTTGGAAGAGGGCCAGATGCAGAGGTTAAGAGCATCCCCTCCCCCAGGACCCAGGGGGATGTCCCCCATCCTGAGTCAGTAGTGGTCATAGCTGGCCACTGGTGATGACAGAGAGGCAAAGATGAAATTCCCTTCCGCCTTGGGATGCTCTGCCGCTCCTCGGGTGGCCCCTGTTGGCCCGGGGGGCTGTTTCCTTCAAGTCCCGGTTCCACCTTGGAGAGGGAGGGAGGGAGACCAACGCCTCTCTCCACCCACCTGCCCCACCTGAGCCTGGGAAAGCTCACTCTGGTACCCATCCAGTCCCTGCTGCTAGCCGACTGGGGGGCCCCTCCCCCATCACCAGCCGGGTCCTGTGACCTGGCTCTTCCCCAGCCCGGGCTCCTCCATGGGGTCCACGCCCAGGTCCCCACAGTGCCCCGAGGTCCCCACACCTCTAGTCTGCCTCCAGCCGTCACCCCAGTCGCATGGGCTTTACAGCGGGCTGTGGAAGTCACGTCACTTCTAGGCTCTTCAGTGGAATCCAGTGGCCCCGCCAGTTCACGATCAAGTCAGAGGGCCAGGCTCCGCTCTGCGGGAGTCACATCAGTCACTCGTCCTTCCTGCTCGGTCCGTTGGCGGGATGGATGCTGTCCCCCACCCCCAGATGCCAGCTCCACCAGGCAGGGGGGTTTCATCGGCTTTGATGGGTGCTGGTCCCCGAGGCCCAGTATGCTGCCCGCATGCAGGGGGAGCAGGAGATGGCAGGTGGGGCCTGGGGGACAGCTGCTGGGGCACAGGGAGCGGCGGGATGGTGTACCTGGTCGTGGCCTCGCCATTCGTTCACCGTGGTGTCCTTGAGCATCTGCTTCTTCCTGGGAGCACTGGGGACTCAGCGGTGCACAGCAAGCCAGCACAGGAGTCTGGAGGGTGTGGGGGACCGCTGGGGTCTGTCCAGGCAGGACTCTGCTCCAGGCCGCCAGCGGGGCGGGGCAGGGCAGGGCAGGGGCCTGGGCAGCAGTGACAGCTGCCTGACTGGGGGGCTTCCAGCGGGTCACCTTCCTGCCTCCGCCAGCCCCTGGGCTGACTCTGGTCCTTTTAATTCCGTTGAAGAGTGAGGCTCAGGAGTCACCCGGCTCTCCGTGGGCCCTGCCTGGGTTGGGCAGGGTGACTGTGGCCCAGAGGACATGGGTCCCAGCTCCGCTCTGCTGGCTGTGTGGGAAACCTGGTGTCCTTGGCTCATCTGTAAAGTGGAGACCCTGGGTGTCATCTCTTCTGTGTGGCAGGTGACTCCAGAGCTCGGAGGCTTAAAACGGCAGCCATCCTCTGCTCTCTCCCTTGCCTTGAGTGGCTTGGCGTCTCTCAGGAGGGTACGGTCAGCACGTCACCCAGCGCTGCCCTCTGACCTGGAGACCAGAGGCCTCCACTCATCTCCCTGTGGGCCTTCCCCTAAGCAAGTGATGCAGGCAGAGCCACAGGCAGCCACGACATCTCTTGTGACCAAGCCCCGGCAGCCACACGCCCCCATCCTCCGTGTTCCGGCCACACGGTTCACCAGCCCTGCTTGGCGTGGGTCCGGGGTGCCACACGAGCGCGTGAATTCAGGGGTCAGAATCACTGGGCAGTGGTGGGTCTCGGGGGTCAGTTCCCGAATGCCAGGACCTGTTTCCTATCTGTGACCCCCCAGAGCTGCCAAGTCCTCCAAACAAGAGCCACCAAGAAGAGTCCTGGGCACAGAGGCTGGCATCTGTACGTGCCTGCCAAATGGCACCATGTCCTGGCACCACGGTCATCTCCCACAGGAGCCAGAGGGTCCGCACCCCCCTGCAGGAGCCCAGCTGGGCAGGTGGGCAGGATGTCCCTTCCTTGAATGAGTGGAGGCCGGGAACACTGGTCGCTTCCTTCCCCCTTCTTAAGGTCTTAAACACCTAATTTATTCCATCCATTAGATAGATTTTGTAGATTTAATCATTTTCACAGTTGGTGGCTCATTGGATACTCAAGATAAACTCCAAATGGAAGTATAATGGTGAGGACAAATGAGTTTTCACACCACAACAGCAGAAACTTGCTTGGGAAGAGACTTTAAGAGGAACGAAAATACATACAGATATAATTTTTTCCCCGGCAGCTGGTTTTGCTGACTCTAGTCGGGTTACCACAGCTAATTTCACCAGTTTTGTTCATCTGTAAAATTGCATAAAAGTGACATTTTTGTGCTCATTATAGCAACTGCTGATTTATGGCTGGCAAATGAAGAACGGGTCCCTTTTTTGAGGGACTCTCCGAGCGGCGCTAAGTGTCCATGAAATTGCTTGTATAATGTAGTTTAAATCCAATCTCGGAGAAAGATTCCCCCGTTGGCCAAAGTGACATTTCCATTCTCCACACTGAGTTTATTTGAGGCCACTTAGGAGGGGGCTGCCCCAGGCAGGGTCGGGATGGGGACCCACCGTGGGCTCACCTGCCCTGCCCGGGTTAGGACAGAAGGACACGGCCCCAGCCCCTGCGCGGTGTGTGATGCCACTTCCTTCCCTTCCTGCTGCCGGACTCCGCCCATGGCTGCCCGCTGCCCCCAGGCAGGGCTTCTCCATCCCGCTCCCACTGACATTTGGAGCTCGGGGGTCCTGGTGTGTGTGGGGGGGTCTG
The DNA here is from genome assembly GCF_048772815.1 of Callospermophilus lateralis. Lineage (NCBI taxonomy): Eukaryota > Metazoa > Chordata > Mammalia > Rodentia > Sciuridae > Callospermophilus > Callospermophilus lateralis. The sequence goes on along the minus strand of NC_135305.1, from coordinate 145,136,172 downwards.
TGCTGTGCATTGTGGGACATGTGTCTACCCACCAGACGCCAGCAGCACCTCCACCCCCTGCTGTGACAACCAGACACCTCTCCAGATGTCACCAGTGTACCCCTGCAGCGAGACCCACTGCCCCCTGTGAGAGCCCCTCCCTGGCACCTCTCCGTCCCTCCTCCCACACAAGCCTTCTCTGGCCTTTGCGCTCATCCTAGGTTACTTACGGTACCCACCCGGGATGTCCTCCCTCGCCTCTGGACCTCTGCCCTGCCATGTCCACCCCCCCATCTCCATCCCCTCCCTCCTCACCCCTGCCACTGTGGCTTCAGCCCTTCACTGGGATGCCATTCCCTCTGGAGAGCTGCCTGCCCCCCTGGCTGGGTCCACTCCCTTAGCCCATGCGCCTCCAGGGCCAGCATTTCACTCAGATCAACTGGGAGCCGGCAAGCAGGGGAGGCTCCGGGAGGACCAGTGAGGAGGCCGGCAGTGGCAGGGTCTGCAGCAACAGCCCCGCCTGCGCCACCTGGAAGGGCAGCACGAGCCCCTTGCTCTGCAGAGGGGTATTAACAGCACCAGGTTCCGCTAAAACTGCCCCCTCACAGGTAGCCTTAACAGTAGCATTGCACTATCTTACAGATGAGGAAACCAAGGTCCAGAGTGGTGACCTCATTCCTCCAGGTCACCATGCAGACCCATTCCACAGGCGGGGAAACTGAGGCTCGGCTGGGTAGCCAGCTTGCCCAGGGCCACACAGTCCCATCCAACCCCAGAGCCCAGGGTCTTTCCATCTCATGCAGCCCCTGTCCCTACTACCTCGGCCCTGGGAGGCTGTGAGCTGCACTCAGAGATGTCTCGGGACCCAGAAGGGGCTGTAGAGGGGTGGGGAGCTCCACCCATCATGACCCGCTCCCCTGGGGCAGGGCCAGTTGTGCCCACCCACTGCTAATAGCAGTGAAGGAGTGACGGGGCCCAGATGAATCTCACCAACAGCGTTAAGTGACACAGGCACTAGACACCAGCGACACCAGGTGCAGTGTGGGGCTCCAACTCATCATAGACGGAAACCAGAAAAGAGCAGCCTGTCCTGTTAGGGCTCAGGAAGACTTGGGTGTGGCTGGGGACTTCAGGGGACGCAGGAATCTCTGGGATCCTGGCAGTGCCACCTGTCACCTGGGTGTGCTCCATTTGTGACAGTCCGCCAAGCCCATGAGGCCTGCACTTTCGGTACATCACAGCTTTAATTTTGGAAGGAGTGAACAGACAGGGCAAGGGGGCTGGGCGGCCCCTGGCTGTCGTGGGCAGCAGGAGGGTGCAGTCTCTGGGCCTCACCTGTGCCTTTGTCCCCGCAGGTGAGACGGTGGCCAGCTCCATGCATTCCTCCCGCTACCCGAGCCCGGCCGAGCTGGACGCCTACGCCGAGAAGGTGGCCAACAGCCCGCTGTCCATCAAGATCTTCCCCACCAACATCCGGGTGCCGCAGCACAAGCACCTCAGCCGCACGGTCAACGGCTACGACACCAGCGGCCAGCGCTACAGCCCCTACCCACCGCACAGCAGCGGCTACCAGGGCCTGCTGGCCATCGTCAAGGCCGCCGTGTCCTCCTCCAGCGGGGCCGCACCCGCCGGGCCGGCCAAGGGCGTGCTCAAGAGCGCAGAAGGCAAGCGGACCAAGCTGTCGCCTGCCACCGTGCAGGTGGGCATTGCGCCCTACCCAGCCCCCAGCACTCTGGGGCCCCTCGCCTACCCCAAGCCCCCCGAGGCGCCTGCCCCGCCACCCAGCCTGCCCGCAGCGGCCACCACGGCCTCGGTGATCCCCCTGCCCGGCCGCGGGCTGCCCCTGCCGCCCTCCAACCTGCCCTCCATCCACAGCATCCTCTACCAGCTCAACCAGCAGTGCCAGGCCCCCGGCGCTGCACCCGCCGCCTGTCAGGGTGTGGCCGTCCCCCACCCGAGCCCGGCCAAGCACGGCCCGGTGCCCAGCTTCCCCAGCATGGCCTACTCGGCCACCGCGGGGCTGCCCGACTGCCGCAAGGGCGCCGAGCTGGGCCCGGGAGCCACGCCGGCCCTGACCTTGGCGGGGGCCACCAAGCCCGCAGGCTACGCCGACGGCGGCCTGGACTACCTGCTGTGGCCCCAGAAGCCGCCCCCGCCGCCGCAGCCCCTGCGCGCCTACAGCAGCAGCAGCGCGGCGGCCAGCAAGTCCCCCGAGGCGTGCGGCGGGCGGGCCTACGAGGGGCTGCCCGCCGGCTTCGCCGTGGGCCAGTACTTTGCCGCCCCCTGGAACAGCGTGCTGGTGACCCCCACCAGCGACTGCTACAACCCGGCGGCCGCCGCGGCGGTGGCGGTGACTGAGCTGGGGCCCGGGACGGCGCGCGAGCTGGCGGGGCCCGCGGCCGACGGCCTCTCGGGCCTGCCCAGCAAGAGCGTGTGCAACACGTCGGTGCTGAGCAGCAGCCTGCAGTCCCTGGAGTACCTCATCAACGACATCCGGCCGCCCTGCATCAAGGAGCAGATGCTGGGCAAGGGCTACGAGACGGTGGCCGTGCCCCGGCTGCTCGACCACCAGCACGCCCACATCCGCCTGCCCGTCTACAGATAAGGCCGCCCGGCGCATGCGCGGACTGACGGACGGACGGGGCGGGACGCAGGCTGCAGTCGGGTCAGGGGCGGGGTCAGGAGCCGGCCCTGCGCCCGCAGAGTCCGCAGGGAAGCCCGGCCCGCTGCTGCCTCGGTGCCGCGCACCCGGAGAGGCAGGATGACCTCGGAGGCCCCACCCCATCGGCCACCCCAGGACACGGGGAGGGGCCGGGGATGGCCGGGGATGTCCATGCCTCCCTCCACCCAGGCCGGCAGAGGCAGGGGGAGAGAAGCCACCTCCACGCAGGAATGGCTCTTTCTGGGTCTCTAGAAGAGGGGCTCAGACGACCAGGGTGGGGTGCAGGAGGAAATGGGGTGCTCCAGAGTCTCTTCCCACAGTCTCCTGGAAAAAGGAGCAAAGGGGGGCTTTAGGAAGTCATGGGATCCAAAGGGTCCCCCTGCCACTTGATCCAGGTGAAGACCACTCCCACCCCAGAGTCCCACCTCAGTCCCTCCTCCCTCAGACTCCCCCCCCCCCGATTTCTTCTTAATAGAATTGCAGCCCCCCCCCCCCCCCCCCCGACACACACACCATTCTCTGTACCCTGGACCGACATCTACCCCCTTCCCTCCAATACATCTTATAGGGCTGCTGGGCACAGTTGTGCAAGCTGAGCACTGCACAGGGGACCTCCTTCGAGGACACCACCTGCATCTTAGATTTGTATATTTATCACAGTTTTCTGCATCCTGAGGAAGAGGCACCATGGGGGCTGGCGAGAGGGACCCCACTTACCTTCTTTGGAGGGGAGTTTCCCGGGAACCAGCGAGGGGGCAGCCTACTGATTGTATTTGGGAGAGCCCATCCAACTCCTTTCTGGCAGACTGGCCTCCAGGGCCTGGCCCCCTCAATCATGGGGGGAAGGGGGGCAGGGGTCCCCAGTAAGTCCCCAAGGCCTGAAGTCCCACACGTCTCAGCCCTCCTGGCGCTCGGCCCGGTACTGTATCTCTCCAAGGCCTGTTCAAGCACTAAGTGCATTTACGAATCTCTGAGAATGTTTTTTTTTTATACTAAAATTGACCATTATATTCTACTGTGAGAAGTGCGCTCCGCACTATATTGTTTTAAAAATGAAGAGAAAGAAAAAAAAAAGAGGAAAACGCAGAGTGGTGTCTGCGCCGTCCGCTTGCTTTGGAGCTCTGGGTTGTGCTGGCTCTTTCTTCCTGCCCTTGGGGATGAAGGGGGCTGTGTCCTCCCTGGGGAACAGCCCAGGGAACTCCTGCCATGCCTGGAGCTGGTTTGGGGAGCCTCAAAACCACCTTGCAAGCCGGGAGGTGTCTGAGAGTGAGAAGCTGAGGCTCAGAGACATGCAGTGATCTGCCCAAGGTCACACAGCAAGTCTGCACGTCTTGCTTCTGCTTCCCCAGGCTCTTCTCCCCTGGGCTTAGCAGCCCAACATCTGGGCCAGGAAAACTCAGAACCTCCCCCAGTCTGAAGCCAGGCATCCCTCTTCTGTGTGGGGCCCTGTGGCCAACTAGTAAGTTCAATGCAGAGGAGGGAGCGTCCACCTCCCCAAGACCAGGCCCCCAAGTCTGGCAGCACAAGGAGCCAGTCCCCAGGAGGGTACTGGGCTCCAGACACCGGGTTCTCCAGCAGCTGCCCAGCCTCCGTGGAGGGGGAAACAGAGGCTTTGGGAGGAAGCAGCTGCTTTGGGTAAGACCCAGGCCCTTGGAAGCCGGTCAGTGAGGCAGCCCAGCACCCAGCCAAGAGGCAGAGCTGGGGGGGCCTGGGAAGGAGCATGATAGTGCATGATTAGCCTCGGCCCCGGATGCCAAAGGACTTTAGAGCCACTCATTTGTATCTCACAACCACCCTTGACATCGCACCCATTTACACATGGGACACAGAGGACCTGTGGCCACCATCAGGGCCAGCCCAGTGCCAGCTTGTTCTCTGGTTCACCCAGAACCCACCCATCCCGGGCCCACCTGGAGAAGGGCAGAGGCAAGACCGCAGCTGAGCTCATGGCCAGGTCCCTTGCATCCGAAGGTCTGGGCAGCCCACCCACTTACATCTTGGAAAACCTCCTGGCCTTGCCAGGGTCTGTACCTGCCCCGACATGGACTCCCTGGGTGCCTCAGTCTCCCCATCTGAACCCTCTGGCACGGGTGCTGTTCCAGCATGTCTAGTCCTGCCCGGTATTTCTACAGTCCCTGGGGATTAGAGGGCAGGACGTTGTTGCTGTCACCAGCACAGCCCACGGCTCGTGCAAACAGCCGGGGCACCGGGCTCAGAGCTGAACAGCACCTAATCCTCTCAGTCACTCAGCACGGCATGCTGCACGGTCGTGCTTTACACGCGAGGTCCCGAGGGCTGGAGAGGGGCCGTCACTTTGTCCAGCTGAGGGCAAGGACGGAGAAGCAGCTGGCAGAGGACACAGGCCTGTCCAGTTCCCAGCCTGAGCTCTCGATTGCCACGCTCTGCAGACGACGTAAATTCCCAGCCCCTGCCCGTGGCCGGTTCAGCTCCAGAAGCCAGGCCCATGGGTCCGCAGCCCGGGCACCCCAACATCAGGCTGATGAAGGGGCTCCCTGGCCCAACCCTCCTACGGAGCCGCACCCTTCTGTGTCAACCCCCACGTCCTCCTCCCCAGGGAACCCTCCTGGGCTCACAGCCTCGGTAGCCAGGGGTGCCCGCACCTAACGTCACTATTCCTAACATGTCCCAACTCGGCCACCAGGAGATGGCCCGGTCTTCTGGCAATCAGAGCTGCCCCAGAGCAGAGGGGGCCCCAGGAGCAGATGGCAGTGGAGGGACCTGAGTCAGCAGGCACCCACTTTTCCAGGGTGGCTCCCTGTTTTCTGGACTCGGATCCATGTCTTAGACCTGTCCCCCAGGAAGCCAGGACAAGTTCAGACTCCCGAACTTGACCTCCAAAAAGCAAGACCTTGAACTAGCGCCGTTTGGCCTCAACTCCAAGCCGGAGACCCAGGAGCTCCCGTGAGGTCCCACGGGGCTGCGTGGCCTCTGAGCCGCCAGGAGCTCTCCGAGGGGCGTGGCCCGCTCCCAGGGGCGTGGCCCGCTCCGGCCCGACCCCTGGAAGGTGAGGCTACAGCAGGTGATTTTCTCTTTAAATCGCCACATCACCAGCTTACCAGAGTGGCAGCGGGGTGGGGGGAGGCAACAAAACTGTCCTCGGCATCCCGCCACCACCACACGTGACCCTGGATAACTTGGGGGACCTCTTAGAGCCTCAATTTCTAGATCTATCAGAGGCAGAGGTGGCCCCTGAATTAGTACAGTGAGAAGGGTCTCCCCAAGGGCACTGGGGCTGAGTGGCCAGACCGAGCTAGTCTGCCCCCGTGAGCAATGTGGCTTGGGCGAAGTGATGGGGACCCTAGCCACCTCTTTGTCAACTGCAACCTGAGGCTGATCAACACATGAACCCAACCCACCATGGCTACAATATCTTTTTTTTTTTTTTTGTACTGAGGATTGAACCCAGGGTGCTCTACCACTGAGCCACACCCCCAGCCCTTTTTATTTCAAGTCAGGGTCTCACTACTTTGCTGAGGCTGGCCTTGAACTTGCCATCCTCCTGCTTCAGCCTCCCGAGTAGCTGCAATTACAGGTGTGAGCCACCAGGGGGAACCTGACAACCTTACAATTTTTGGACTTTACAGGGGTGCAAGAGCCGCAGGCGTTCAGTGGAAACTACTTTGAATTCTGACTCTCCTCCCCCAGTAGACTTGAGGAAACGGAGTTCCTTCTCTTCGGGACTCAGTTTCCCCAGTTGCAAGGATGGGGTTTATTTCTGGGACTGCCACATCCTAACTGGTCTTCATCCACCACCTTAAGGGAGGCACCAAGCAGGGGAAGACCCTCGGGGAGAGTGAGGAAACCCACCATTGAGAAGTGGGGGGTGAATACCCCTATTTTGAAAAAGAAAAAAAAACTGAGGTTCAGAGAGAGGAGGCAACTTGTCCAAGGACACACAGCAGTTTGATCCTCCAGAGGCGAGTTTAGGCCACCTTCTGTCCTTCTTGGGGATGGGGGTATTTCCTGGGTCTCACAGACTCAGCTCACCTAAGAAGGAGCTCAGGAAGCTTCTTTCTGACGAGGTCCCCAAGTTCCAAGTTCCCCTCAGGTCTCTTCTGCCGAGGCCCCCAGGTGTGACCGCAGCGACCCCTGGTGGCCAATCTCCAGATCTCAGCAGCCCCGCCCGATGGCGGAAGGGCAGATCCGTGGGAGTGCGGGTGCCTTTGCACGTGGTGCTGAGAGCAAGCAAGACCCTCTGACCTCACGATCCGACCCCTGCTCCCCCACTAAGGACCTCAGGGTGCTGAGAGCTGTGCTCTGGGTTGAGTCCCAGCTCCACCCACCCTAACACAAGGCCCTCTGTAGAGAAATGGCAAGTGGACACGTTTGGAGAGGCCATCGACACTCAAAAACAATCCTACCACCCCCAGAAAATTCATATTAAGGCACTCTCGGTGCATATCAGGCCTCACTTTCTTCAACTGTAAAATGGAGGTAAAAATTCTGAGCTTGCATCTGTATGATTTTAGCTAATAGAAAGTCCTGATTCAATTTATTCTCTCAAGTAATCATAAGAAGATATAAAGTCAGGTGGCCAAAAGATGGCTAAATTCAGGAGCTCATTAATGTCATCAAGGGCCCAAGTTCTTTTCATTCTTCTGTTTTGCGGATCCTCCTCATGGCCACAACATAACTGCTGCAGTTCCAGGCATCACATCACATCAGACCTGACAATTTCGAGGAAAGAAAACAAGTTTCTTTTCCTTTATTCTTTGACTTTCCCAGAGTTTCCCCTCTCCTAGTAGACGTGTCCTCTTCTCTCATGGATCAGAACTGAGACATGAATGCCAGCACCAAGCACAGCACCTAACACAAGGCAGGTGCCTGATCGGGGTTCATCGGCTTCCTCCTTTCTGAGATTCCCTTGAGAATACAACACCTCCTGGGCTGGAGCTCCCTGGTCGGGGGGGGGGGGGTCCCCACTGCCCACGCCTCTCCCATCCCATCCTGTGCTCCATCACCACCCTCGTTTTTTGTCTCTATCTCAAAATCCTGGGATGAGCCTTTGTTCTCCATTGTCCCCAGTGACCTTGGATTCCTAAAAACCAAAGGCAGGAGGCGTTGGGTTCACACAGAAATTCTTCTGCCAAGAAGCCAAACGTTAATCACAGCCTGAACAGAATGATCCCCGTACCCCGGGAATCTGGGCGAGGCGTGGGGACTGACTGCCCACCGCACAGGACCACATCCAGGAACGTCAGAGGCACCGCTCAGCGTGGCTGTTCATCATCACGGCTTTTGATCAAATAAAAAAAAAAAAATCCGCAGCATTCCTCTAACACAATCCTAACAGCAGCGAGTCAACAGAGGGCGCGTGAGGAGGAACGCTTGGCAGCATGACCTGGGAATCCCCGAGTCTGTCTCTCCGGATGGGACCCCTTTGTTTTTGACTCGGGCACCACTGATGATCTCCCAGGGTGCTTTAAACTCAGGAGGGAAAAACCCTCCTGTCAAGCCCGACACACAAGTGCCTCATCATTATCAGACACACCCACGCGCACTTAATGAGAGACCCTTGTGGACGGCAGCCAGGGGCGCATTCAAAGGCAAAGGGCACAGAAGACAAGCTGGCAGGGACTTGGGAAAGGTGGCAGGTGACAGCCAGGGTCTTGGCCACAGAAGTGACGGGGCCGTCACCTGTCACCCCTCACCTCCCCAGCGTGCCTGGGCTCGAATCCCGCCAGTGTCGATTACCAGTGGGATGTCCCTGCTCTGCTGGGGCGGGGGAGGCAGGCATGTCCACTAACATCCCAACAGTCACACAGGTCACATGATCAAGCGCAGGGGCGGGAGACTAGGCTGTGACCCAGCCAGAGGGCAGCACCAAGGTGGGACTTTTAGGGGTGGGAGTGAAAAGAGGAGTGGGAGACTGGGGCTGCTGATGCCACCTAGAGCGGTTAGTACCATTTCGACTTTCCCTAGGGAGCCTCGTCCGGCTGCTTTCTGTGCCTGCAGGATACGAAAAGCCAGTTCCACCCCAGCTCTAGAGGTGACCAAGTAACTCAAGTCTGACCAGACAAAATTCTGCTTCCCGGGAAACAGTGACTGGTTCAGAATAGACACGTGGGTGAGGGATGTGGCTGGCAAGCACTCTCGAAACAGAGTCCAGTCCTCAGCACCCACACATACACACAAAAAGTAAACACGGGACCCCAGCGGGTCTGGTAAGAGGCAGAGAACAAAGCTGACCAAGGAAGAAATAGACACAGGTGATAAATTAGTCCTGATGACCTCATTCAAGCCCCTAGATCCAGCCCTACCTGAAGCTACACATGCCTTGATGCTAATTTGTATTCAGATTCCTTGTCAAATGCAAAAACAAAACAAACAAAGTGACTGACTAATGCCTGTGGGCAGGGATAGAGACTGTATTAAGAGTTCCAACTTTATAGTGTCACTCTGGCTTAAATGAGCTTATATATGTAGAAGCACTAAGGTCAAGCCTGAGACACCTGAGGAGTTCATACAGTGCAAGTGGGTTTTTATCAGCTATTAGAAAATACATGAGTGAGCAATTAAGAAGGGGACAATGGGGAGGAGTCATGGAGGAGGAGAGGAGTCCACACCTGGACTCAAATCTGCATTTACCCTGAATGGGTCATTGCACCTCTCTGTGACTTGTTCATAAAGGGAATGAAACCTCTTATTCCCTACCTGCCAGGATTATTCAAAAGACTGACTGAATGAGGCGTAGTGGCACACGCCTGTCATCCCAGTGGCTTGGGAGGCTGAGGCAGGAGGATAGTCAGTTCAAAGCCAGCCTCAGCAAAAGTGAGGCCCTAAGCAACTCAGTGAGACCTGTCTCTAAAGAAAATACAAAATAGGGCTGGGGGTGGGGCTCAGTGTGTGAGTGCCCCTGAATTCAATCCCTGGGACCCCTCCCCATTAAACACAAAACTTTCCTTGAGGGCACTACTTAATCTCGAGAAACAGAGCTTGCATCAAACAGCTCTTATAACTGAAAAGAAAAAGAAATTCAAATGTTTTAAACCACTCTGTTCTTCCAGAAGTTCAAAGCCAAAAGATCTTTCACTATTTAAAACAGAGATTATTTAAAGAAAATTTAAAATAAAACCCAGAAGCACCAAACTGAGACCTTGACATAATCAGGAGACACGGATAATTGAAAAAAAAAATAGGTTTTTAAAATGCAATTTTGGAACAATGTGTCACCTGAAGATATTTTGGCATATAACCAGTACATGTCTACAATGGGAAAGGGCATTTTAAAGATCTTACTGGACTTAAATCTCAAAGACTTGAAAACTTTTAAATTCTCTTAAAAGCTATTGAGTCATAGATAATTAAAACTAAAATCCTCAAATTTTTTTAATTTGAAAAAAGTTGATATATGGCTAAAAGTGCATTCATAGGAAAATTCATAGCCCAAATTATTTCACTGTAAAAGCACAAATTTTGCACTGAAGAAGTCACTGTATCTCGGGGTTGGGAGGCCTTTTGACCCTGTGGGTAGGCCCAGGTCATGGGCCCCTAAAAAAGTAACCTATTGATGGCTCCACAGTGAGCCTCAGACCTTCTTGGTGACAGTGAGGGCAGACACTGTTGGTTGGCCAGGCAATCTGGGCATTGTCCTGCATCACAGAGCTCAGGCCTGTCCAGGGTCACCTCCTTCCTCCATTTGCCATCTGCTTCTTTAGGCCAGTTGCTACTTGCTGTCTGGCACCTGGCTGGAGCATGAAACAGATGGCAAACTCTGGCCAACAGCAGGAGAGGGGAGAGGAGCTGAGGAACTGTGGGGAAAGTTTCCTTCTCTATAGACAGAGAGAAAGGGGGAGCCAGCTCCCCTCCTTCCTATGGATACAATTGGATCTGGGGCTCCACCTTGGTCCCCGAGGGAAGCCAGTGTGAGGGAATTCCCGTCCCTCTTCTCTAGCATCCACCTTCCAGGAAAGACCCAGGCCGCCATCTTGTCTTCTGACCAACCCAGGGCAAGCGTCCAGCACCAACAACTCAGGCAGGAGAGTGTTCCCTTCCCAGGGATTGAGGAAAAAGGAAACTGGAGTTCTTTATTTTTTTTGGGGGGGGGCGGTAGGTGGGGATTGAACCACTGAGCCCCATCCCCAGCCCTATTTTGTGTTTTATTTAGAGACAGGGTCTCCCTGAGTTGCTTAGGGCCTCACTTTTGCTGAGGCTGGCTTTGAACTTGCGATCCTCCTGCCTCAGCCTCCCGAGTGGCTGGGATGACAGCTGTGTGCCCCATGATGACAGGTGTGTGCCCCATGCCCGGCCATGAAATCTCCTTTCTGTCCCAGGGTCCTTCCATGCTCCTCGGACTCAGAGCCCAGGGGTCCCTACCTGGATCCTTCCTGAAGCCTGACCCTGACTCGTCTGTCACCTCCAGAGCATGACCTACCACTGTCACCATTCTGGTCCGGGCTCCCGGTGATCTGGGGAGGATGGGCCAGGGGGGCCGCCCCACTCCCCTGGCCACGGAACCTGTTCCCTGGAGGAGAGCCTCGGCCGGCCGCCCCGGGCAGGGGGATGAGAGCTGGGTCCTTGGGGAGCTGGTCCCTTCCCCCCGAGCTTGGTACCTTTGTCCCTAGCTGCCCAACCACCACTCAGTCTCACCCCCATCTCGCAGGTCACCACGACCACCACCGCACCATGGCCGGTCCAGTCCCATACCGCTGATACCTAATGCCACCTGATCCCTCCAGCAGGGCAGCGTCTACTCTCCTGCTCCCTAGTGTCACCCCCGGGCCGGTCACCGTCGCCCCACGCCCGCCACTGGGCCCGCCATCTCCACCATCAGTGAGTGGACGTTTATTGAGCACCGACAAATCCCAGACCCTAGAACACACAGAGGGCTCCGCCCCACCCCAGGGCCCGACCCCCGCGGTAGGTGCTGGTGCGTGGAGGGTGGGGCTGGGGGCGTGGGCGGTGGGCGTGGCCGGCAGTGCACCTGCAGCCAGGTGCTGAGGCCTCAGGGTTCCGGTGCAGGACAGGGTTGGGGGGGTGGCACATGGCTTTCCTGAGAGGACAGCAATAAATAATGGAGAGGGGAACAGGTCTGCCCCTCTGGGTGGAGGTGACTCCATGGGAGTGAGACAGGCGGCCAGGAGCCCGTCCCCAGGGGCAGGCAGAGGGGGACAGGAGCCTGGGGACCAGAGGGTCCTGGGGCCTCCCAGCATCTCCATCAGCCCTCGCCTCTAGGAGTCATGGGAGGGTGTGGGGACACCTGGGAGGAGCTGAAATGCAGGTGGACAAGGGCAGGTGAAGGGCGGGATCGGGCTGCAGGTGGGAGACCCCAACCCCGCCCGCGGCCCCTAGAGGGGTGCATCGTCAGTCCTCCACTTGGGGGGATAACTCTGCTGGTGGCTGTCGCAGCTGGGGTTCCCCAGGTTGTCCAGAGGCACCACCACCTCATCCGGGCTCGAGTTCTTGTTCAGCTCCACCACGCGGGGCACCACGGAGGACCAGCGATCTGGGCAGGAGGCACAGCGGGGGAGCGGGGGAGCTCGGTGGGGCTCGGCACGTGTATGGAGCACCTACGTGAACTGGGCACTCCCGATCTCACGGGGGATTATTATGCCCATCTTATAGGAGGTAGAAACTGAGGCTCAGAGAGGTCAAGGCTGTGATGGAGGATTGCACAGGAATGCAAAGAGGAACCAGGCTCCAAGTCCAGGTCAGAACGCCAAGTGCCCAAACTCCAGGTTTGGTGGAAAACAAGGGTTCTCCACCCTGGGGCTGGCCCAGGGGCTCATCTTGCCTCCCGGGGCCAGTTTGCATCTGGGTGTAGGGAGAGCCAGGATGAAGCCACAAAGACCGGGCAAAGCAGCAGAAGAAACCCACCGGCAGCCCATCCCACAGCCCCATCCTGTAGACCCTGAGTCCAAGCTGGGGCCAGGGCCCTCTGGGCACATTGTGACAAGCCTGGCGGGCCCTCGGCCTTGCTCACCCCTGCGCAGGCGGCCCACGGTGTGCGAGAAGCCGTAGTACTGGTAGGTCTCGCTCTTGCCTGGATCCTCATTGATGATGCCCAAGTTCTGGTTCCAGTGAGACCAGTTCACCTCGTCCACCCTGGTGGGGCCGAAGAAGAGGGTTGGGGAGACCCGCCCCAGACTTGGCAGCACCCCTCCTGCTGTTTTTCCGACTGTGGAGAGGCACATGCCTGACTGGGTTCCCATCATTGTAAGCGCACAGTTGGGCACATTCCCGGGGCTCTGGCACCAGTGCTCCTACCTACTTCCCAGACCTTCCCACCGCTCCAAACAGAAGCTCTCCGCCTAGTCAGCAGTAACTCCCCGTGACCCCTCCCCGAGCCCCTGGCAGCCCTGGGTCTGCTGCGCGGCCGCTGCCCCCCACCCCAGCACCCTGCCTTCGCTCTCTGGTTTGCCCCAGTTCCCAGCCCGCTCTGTGGCCTCTGCTGAGCATGCGCACGGGCCCTGGGCGGGGCCTTCCTACCTAATCCGCTGTCTGTTTTACGGTGTTTGCCTCCTCTGGGAGCTTCCTACAAGTGCCATCATACAACCTGTGGCCTTTTGTGTCTGGCCTCTTTATCTGGCATTATGTTTTCCAGACACATTCACGCTGTAACAGGTATTTGAACTTCACTCTTTTTGAAGGCCAAATAATATTCCAGTGTGTGAATGTACCACATTTTGTTCATTCATTCATTCATAGATAGACATGCTGCTTGATATTTTTACTTCTTATTGGAAAACTCTGGTAAAGTCAGATTACAACCTCTTGGGTCAAATTAACCCAAATGGGTTTTTTTTTTTTTAACATCATTTTAAAAATTATTTCTCATACAATCTCTATTTTTTTATTTTTATTTTTTAGCAACTACCACGTCAGAACTTGGCAAAGAAGATGCATTTCTGGTTCCTCCTGTTTTACCGATGAGGAACTGGAGGCAGTTTGGGCGGCTTCTGCCAGGTCACAAAGCTGGTAAGTTAAAGGGTCAGGATTTGAACTTTGGGTTCAGCCTCAGCAGAACTGAGCAGCTGACTTAGGAGGTAGTTGCCTTTGTCCCCATATCACGGATGAGGAAACTGACTCTGCCTGATTCCAAATATCGCCCTTAGCTTCTCTGCTGTCAGTCACCAAGGAACGAGTCATTTTAGAAGAAAATACCACGGTGGGGGGCTCCCCGAGGAAGCCCGCATTCTGCGTCCCCTGGAGTAGGGGCCGCTCTCCACGTCCCTGGAGGATGCCCACTCCCGGGTTTCCCCGCTAAGCCCTGGCGCTGAAGTCCCCCGGTTGTTTGTGGATTGGGGACGGTGCCCTGAGGTCAGACGAGGCTGGGTCTCTGCTGTCCTGCCCCCGCGAGGGTCAGAGGTGCCCTCGGCATCCAGACCATGCCCGGCGTCTGATGCTGACCAGCACCTCCCACAGGCTGCACAGCTGGCCAGGGAGGTGGCACCATCATGGTCCCCAATCCACAGATAAGAACCTGAGGCCAAGGGAAGCCAACCAGTTTGCCCAAGTTCACGGGGTGGGACCCTCGGGGGGCGCTGAGCAGGGCCCCTATGGCTCCGGAGGTCTCAGTGGAGGAAGAGGCCGCGGGAGCCTCGACCTCCCAGGACCACTGGGCTCTCCCGCCCGCGCCGCCTCACCTGAAGCACCACCTGCGGTCGGGAGTGCCATCGGAGCTCTTGCCCACGGTCACCATCTCCCCGGAGCGGAAGGCCTTCCTCAGGAACACGGGGAAGGAGCGCTCGATGTCCAGGATGGTGGTGGCCCACTGCGGAGAGGGAGGCGGGGGCGGGATGCAGGGGGGCCAGCCAGCCGCACCCACTGCCCTAAAGGCAGAAAAGGGGGTGACAGGCCACGGTGGGCAGAGAACTAAGCCTTCCAGTCCCTACTGTCCCTAGGAAGGAGCTTTGTAAACTCAAACACCTAAAGTGGCCGGGGCGCAGTGGCGCACGCCTGTCATCCCAGCGGCTGGGGAGGCTGAGGCAGGAGGATCGCCAGTGCAAAGCCAGCCTCAGCAACAGCGAGGCCCTAAGCAACTCAGGGAAACCCTGTCTCTAAATAAAGTACAAATAGGGCTGAGGATGGGGCTCAGGGGTCGAGTGCCCCTGGGTTCAATCCCCAGTACCCCCCTCCACCCGGCAACCCAATACCCAGCACAGGCAGGAAGGCCCCGCCCAGGGCCCGTGCGCATGCTCAGCAGAGGCCACAGGGAGGGCTGGGAACTGGGCAAACCAGAGCGCGAGTGCAGGGTGCAGGGTGCAGGGGTGGGGGGGGGCGGGCAGCGGCCGCTTAGCGGAGCCAGGGCTGCCCACTGCTCACAGAGGGTCAGAGCTTTTTGAATTTTTATATGGAGTCTCTTCATTTTTAAAATGTTGCATTCACCTTTTTTTTTTTTAAATATGGAAAAAATGAACCTTGGGTGGTGGGATCCAGTTCCCATCTCATGGGTTACACTCGGCGGGGAAACTGAGGCCCAGTGGAGTTCATGGTTGGGTCAAAGTTCCGGGGTGGGCCCCACCACGTCCCCTCACACTCAGACCCAAGAGGACAGACGACCTTGGTCTTTGCTTCTTAGTTTTTTTGGTACCAGGGATGGAAGGCCGGGCACCTGACCACTGGGCCACACCCCAGCCCTTTGATTTATTTTTAAATTTTGAGACAGGGTCTCCCTAAGTTGCTGAAACTGGCCTCGGACTTGTGATCCCCTGCCTCAGCTGGAATCACAGCCAGCTGCTGACCGTGGTGTTTAGACTTTTTTTAAAATACCTTTATTTTATTCATTTATTCATTTTTATGCGGTGCTGAGGATCAAACCCAGGGCCTGGCACATGCTAGGTGAGCGCTCTACCACTGAACCCCAGCCCCTGACCATGGTCCCAGTGTTTCGGGGGCTGTTTCCTTGAAGCCCTGAGTCAATGTGAATGTGGGTGCTCTGGGGCTTTTGGATTTTTTTTTTTTAATTTTAGGGTTAGGTGAATTCGTGGGGGTGGGACCCCCCTGTTGGCATTAGTGGCTCTTTAAGGAGAGACCCCAACTTGCATGCTTGCTCTATCTCGCCCCGTGGTGACCTCCGCCATGTCATGACCCAGCAGGAAGGCCCTCACCAGGCACAGCGCCATGCTCTTGGACTTGCCAGACTCCAGAGCTGTGAGCCAAATTTAATTCTATTCTTTATAAATTACCCCGTCTCAGGTATTTTGCTGTAGCAACAGAAAAAGAACTAAAAGACTCTGAGAATTTCCTGTGCAACAGAGATCACTCAGCCATGGTGGATGGAGACAATTGGGTCCTGAGAGCTACAGGATGTATATCTCTAACCACAGCTGGTGGTCAGATAAGAAGTCCCCTTAAAATTCACTAGGTTACCAGAAGGTGGCCCACGCCTGTCATCCCCGTGGCTCAGGAGGCTGAGGCAGGAGGATGGCGAGTTCAAAGCCAGCCTCAGCAACCGGTGAGGCACTAAGCAGCTCAGTGTGACCCTGTCTCTAAATAAAATACAGAATAGGGCTGGGGATGGCGCTCAGTGGTTGAGTGCCCCGAGTTCAATCCGGGTAGCCTCCCCCCAAAACAGAAATTCTCTAGGTGGCCCTCGGAAGTGGGCAGTGGCCTTTGGTGCCCATTTTACAGGCAGTGAAACAGAGGTGGGAGGAGATGCCAAGGCCCCCCAGAGAGGGAGCTGGGGAATCCTGTCTCCCCGGGGGCAGGGCAGGGTCCGGGGCCCCACCTGCAGCTTCCAGATGTGCTTGCTCTCCTTGGAGACCTGGCCCACCGTCTCCCCCATGAGGGCGATGAGCATGTTCAGCAGCAGCACGAAGGTGAGGATGATGTAGGTGACGAGCAGGATGATGAAGACCACGGGGTACTTGGTGCTGCTCAGCATCTCCAGGTCGCCCATGCCGATGGTCAGCTTGAAGAGGTCCAGGAGGAAGGTGCTGAAGGTCTCGCTGTCGCGGCACGACGGGTACGTGGGCACCGTGCAGTTGGTCTGGTCCTCGTCGCACACCTTCATGTTGGCACACGGGTTCAGGAGGGAGACCAGAGCTGCAGGGGGGACAGGGGTGGCCTCTGCTGAGTGGGAGGGACGGAGTCAAGGCCGGGGGAGGGAGAGCGCCGGCCCCAGGTCACCCAGCAGGTTGGCCAAGCCAGTAGCTGGCTGGGCCCACGAGGCTGCAAAGCCTCTGTCCTTCCCACAGACCCCCCTTATAAGGACAGAGCTTTCAGGATCTAGGCCAGGGCTTCTTCACCAGGGGCAGTCTCCTCTCCAGGGACATTGGACAATGTCTAGAGACACGGTCGGTGGCTGCAGCCGGGAGAGGGGGTGCTCCTGGCATCTAGTGGACAGAGGCAGAGGTGCTCTTGAACACCCACAGGGAGCAGTTCAGCTCCTCACGAGAGGATGGTGTCTGGCCCAAGAAACGCCAATGTAGCCTGTCATTCACTGGGTCTTGGATCCACTCCGAGGGGCACACTGTCCCTCCACACCAACCCAGGTGCAGATCCACGGTGTCCCAGAAACCTGGCTTCACAATCCTTGCTCAACAAAGCTCAGCAGCAACAACCTGACCCTAAACCAGCCAGGGCAGGGCTTCCAATTCATAGGCTAATGTTATTTAATTGTACTGTTAAAATGGGGTTGAGAAGGATTCTGAGACCTGGTCTAAGATGCATCAGAAAAATGACTCTGTGATCCATTAGCAATGTCTGCCATGGGCACAAAAATGGGAAGCAGTAGTACATGGGCATCGTTTATGTCATGTCGGCCTCAGACTTGGGATCCAGTGACCCTAGACAGAAGCAGCCTCGGGACCTAGCTGATCACTAAACTGCTACCTGAGCCCCCATTGCTTCTGCCTCCGTTTCGATAATTAGGACTTCGGTGGGGCTGGACCCCCAACCTGAAGCCCAACCTGCTGCTAAACATTGACACGGCTAGTTCTTCCCGCCCCTTCTCTGTCCCAACCTCCACAGCCAGGGCTGTCCAGCTCCGCTTTCCCCAAATAATCCACACAGAGCTTCAGGAGCATCTGGGATAAAATGTCTCCACCATCAGGTGCCTGCTGCCAGGCAGGTCCCCCCACGAAGCTGCTCAGAATTTAGTGTAGCCTGGTCCAGCCTGAGTTGGCCACTCCCCATGGGATATGGGGCATTGAGAGCAGATCAGCCACTTCTCGGGGACCAGCCAGTGACTCGGTCAGTTTCCCCATCCTGGGCCCCTCCTGCATGGCCTGTGCCAGTGAAGTCCCCGTGTGCCTCGGTTGGGCATCATGACATCACCGAGAGGCACGCTGAAGGAAGCTGATGCTGGACTTGTATCCACGCCCCTTCAGTGTGGCCTATGGCCCCCCCATCAATGACTGGAGTCTAGCCAGGTACAGTGTAATCCCAGCAGCTTGGAGGCTGAGACAGGAGGATCACAAGTTCAAGGCCAGTCTCAGCAATTTAACAGGACCCTGTCTCCAAATAAAAAAAAATATATATATATTTTTAAAAGGGCTGCGGATGTGACTCAGTGGTAAAGGGCCTCTGGGCTCCATTCCCAGTACTGAAAAAATAAGTGGAGCCAATTTCTCCACCTCCTGACTCAGAGCTGACCTTGGAGTTGCTTAACACAGGGAGACAGCTGGGATGCCAAGCCAGGCACTGGCCTTGAACACATCTGGCTCAGTTTCTTGGGCCCTGAGACCACCCCCATCAACAAGCCCACCCTGGCTGGAGGACAAGTGACCATGTGGAAAAGCAACAGTCCCACAAGCAAGGCCACCCTGGCTACCCCTGTCTGTCGGCAGCCGGCCTTCCAGGCGACCAGAGACGCAGGGGCCCACGAGACCGGCCAAGCCCGCCCCAGTCAGCACCACCACCCAGCTGACCCACAGACTCGGGAGCAGATGGCTGTCGTTTGAAGCCACTACGTTTCTTGTGTCTCCCGTTTTATCACTAGCTTTTTTTCTTTTTTAAGAGAGAGAGAGAGAGAGAGAATTTTAATATTTATTTTTTAGTAATCGGCGGACACAACATCTTTGTTTGTACGTGGTGCTGAGGATCGAACCCTGGCCGCACGCATGCCAGGTGAGCGCGCTACCGCTTGAGCCACATCCCCAGCCCCTATCACTAGCTTTTGAAGTTGGTCAAATTATCTAACCTTCCTGAGCCTCAGGTTCCTTATCTGTGAAATGGGAGAATGAGGACAGCGGTCTCACAGGCTTGTCGGGAGGACGGGACTCGGCCCCCGAGCCAGCGGGCAGTGAGAACTCGACAAGCCGGTGATGGCTGCCTTTCCAGCCCTGGCCACCCCCTCCCCCCAGGGTTCCCAGAACTCACCTGAAGCGTAGCCGATCATGAAGAGCAAGTAGACCAGCAGGAAGCGGAACAGGTCTTTGAAGAGGATCTAAAGCCCCCCGTGGGATCACGGAGGCAAAGAGGAGACAATGTTGATCTGCAGGCCCCTGAGACTTGCATGTGGTCTGTCTGACTCCACCAGGGACACCCAAGCCCAGGGGACCCTCCGCCCCATACCTTCTGGATCATGATGCTGTAGGTCCCCGTCAGCTTCAGCCCACGGGTGAAGTACAGGGCGTTCATCCAGCCCAGGACCAGGGCAAAGACCATCACAGCCAGGTAGGCCTCGATCCCCGCCAGGTAGAGGGCCGCGGACACAATCACCAGCACAGAGTAGATGAAGCTACAGAGACCACAAGGGGGCCAGAGGGATGGGGACAATGAGGCCCTGCAGGGGGAGATGTATCTCCAAGCCCTCCACTGTACCACGACATCCCAATGTCTTCTAGATCCTCAAAAGAAAAGCAGAATGGATTAGCTGGGTTCCCGAATGTTGAATGCTCTGCTAACAAAACATTAGTTAATTAGCCATGAATCGCACGTGTGATGCCCCCGAGGCCCTAAGAGATCCCCAGGTGATGACTTTGGAATTGCTAGAGAAAGATTTGGTGGTGTTCAGTGGAGATTTTTGTGGCTGAGTGGATTTCACTGTCTTGTAGCTCTGGGTGGGTGGGGAGGGGAAAAGACTAGCAGAGCTGCAGCGACCCTCAGATCCTGTGCCCTATGCAGACATCACTAATCAATGACAGCTCTCTTTCCCACGAAACCCAGACAGTTTCACACCCCTTCTGAGACCCAACACTCCAGGAAGACATTAGCAATCCATCACTGGCAAAAGAGGCCAAAATTTTTCCATGATTTTGGTACATATGGTAACCCCTTCAGATTCCAATCTGTGAATGGTACTGAGTCACTGGCGGTATGTCTTTAACCAGAAGACTCCACTGCCTGACATTGCTTTGTCCAGTTTGGATTAGTGCTGCCCAGCTGAATGAATTCCCTCCTAATAGGGTTACCTCTTCCCCCGGTCTGGATGGCCCCACAGCCCAACCCCACGGTCCCCACCCAGACGCTGTCCTCCCGGGACTCACTAGAGCAGCTGGAAGGAGCCATCGATGAAGAGAGAATTCACGCCAGGACATTTCTTCATGAACAAGTCTTTGATCTGAAAGAGGGGAGGGAGGGGGCCCGTGGCAGGTGGGTCAGGGAAGAAGGTAGAGGACCGGAGAGAGGGAGGGACAGAAGAGAGGGAGGCGGAGCATGTGACAGAGAAGGGACATGGGCTCTTGGTTGCAGAAGAGAAGGTGGAATTGGAGAAGGAGGTGGAAGAGGAGCAGGAGGAGGAGGCTGGGCGGGCTGGTGGCGCGGGGCCAGCACTCACGTTGGTGAAGAAGAACAGGACCCCCGTGAAGAGTGTGACGACCTCCCCCGCCAGTCTCAGGTAGTCCATGGTGGTGCGGTAAGGGTAGGGCGGCTGGGAGCAGGGCACAGGGTCCTCACCCGCCCTCCACCTGGATCCCGCGCCACCTCCTCCCTCTGCGTTCCCACAGGTCTCCCATCGCAGAGCCACCCACGTAGGGGCACCTCCTCTGCCTCTCGCTAACCCTCCCCAGGTCCTTCCCCCAGGGAGCCCAGGTGGCTGGAGCCGCAGCCCCGCCCCCGCTCTGCCTGACTCCCGGGCACTCACAGTGCCCTCTAGTGGCTGGTAGTAGGCAGTGAGGGTAAAGATGACCATGGCACACAGATAGGAGACCACGTTGATGTAGAAGGAGACAGCCCCGAATTTGCGCCACTTGTCCCGCAGCAGCTCATTGATGGGTTCCACGGCCAGCATCTCATGGCGGTTCTGTGAGAGGCAAGAGGGTCGTGGCCACCTTCTGATGCGGGGGATCCGCACGGGCTGACTCCAGTATGCCCTCCTCCACCCTCGGCCCCAGAGCACTTCCCCTCCCCTCCCCACCCATTCTTCAGCTCTGCTCAGGATCTGGGTGCAACTGGACAGGTCTTCAGAATCCACCCCAAACTCCTGGGCTCAGCATTCAAGGCTCTGCCCACTCCTGCCTCAACTTACCCTTCCCACCCCAGTCTATAGACCAGAGCTGGGAAGCTCCTTAAAGAACATGTATCCTGGCTGGGCACGGTGAGGCGCCCCTGCAATCCCAGTGACCTCGGGAGGCCAAGGCTACAGGGCTGCAAATTCCAAGCCGGCCTCAGCAACTTAGCCCTAAGCCACTTAGTGAGACCCTGTCTCAAAACAAAAAATTTAAAAAAGGACTGAAGATGTGGCTCAGCAGTAGAGTGGCCCAGGGTTCAACTCCCAGTACCAAAAAAAAAAAAAAAAAAAAAAAGAGCAACTGTCTTCCAATTTTTATCTGTGAATGGTATAATGAGTCAATGGCAGCAAAAATCCCGTCTGCTGCTTGTTAAAAATCAAAGTAAAAATTCCTGAGCTCCATCCTCAGAAATTCTGATTCAGGGATCAGGACTGGGACATTGAGCTAAATGATGCTGAGTGATTAACTCATCACAATACTCCAATTCGCAGTCCAGGGCAGACATCAATAGTTGATCCCTGCACTTGCCTGGTAGGCACTACCCATCAATCAGAGTTTGCATCAGAGATGCTAAACCTGCAAACCCCAATATAAATCAAGTTGACCCCTAAGTTTAAGAATGAGGTCCTGCAAGGGAAGCCAAACTCACAGAGCCTAGTAAGCCACAGGGCAGAACTGGAAGGGAGGTCATTTGTACCCATTCTCAGCTGCCCCATTTGATTATCATCCTTTCTAATGACTTGAGTTTCTTCCTAACTGTGGATCTGTGTGACAATAAAGCCATAAAGATGCAATTGTAGCATTTTCCTCATAGTTAGAGGCTGTAAACCCAAACAATCAGCAGTAGAAAAAAGGTTCATTAGAAGGGGTGCATTTCCGTTCAGCAACGATGCTGTGCGAGAATATCTAACAGCGCAGAATGATGTTCGCGAAATACTTCTAAGTGAAAGAGAAGGGCTTTCAGCACTTCATAGGACGCCCGCTAACGATAATGGCTGACACATCATGGTTCATCTCTGCCAGGCTGTTCTAACATGAACCCATTTGATCCTCCCCAAAACCCTATCGGATAGACATGATGCCTCTCTTCAGTTTGCAAATGAGGAAGCTGCACCTGGAGAGGTTCAGTCGTTCATCCTGAGTCCCACAACCTGGAGGTGACACAGCCAGGATCCCAACCCAGCCCCCCAGCCCCACAAGCCTTGGTTACTTGGCTAAATGCTAGACACCATTCTGGGCTCTTCGTCGGCACCAACAGACCTGCCACTCTGGGTCACAGCCACCCCCCCCCCGCTCCCCCTGTGGCCCAGCCCCTGCCCCTGCCCCGGCGCCCACCTCGATCTTGCTGTTGTACACCAGGATCTCCAGCACGGAGACCTCCTCTCCACACGTGTCCAGGGAAGAGAGGTCGTACAGCGAGGAATACACGGGCCCGTAGGCCCAGTCCTTGAACTTGCGGGACAGGTGCCGCGTGTCCTCGTCTGTCACCTCTCTCCGGATGATGTGCTGAAAGATCTGCCCGGGAGCAGGATGTGGAGTCAGAGGGCCCAGGGGAGGGCCCCCGATGCTCAGCCCTTGGAGTCAGAAGGACCCTGAGGCCAGGCTCACGGAGCACCCTCCTCACCATCTTGGTGTGCAGATGAGCCAACAGGCTTGGAGAAACAGGGCTTCCCCTGAGGCCACACACTCCGAGAGCCCAGGCTGGCCTTAAACATGGAGGTGACTGTAATGAGCACCCTCCGCACGGCCTTGGAGCAGCAGCAACTCCATCTTGTTAACAGACCGATCAGAAGCACGTTGATCCTATTACCACCCCTTTATCTTTGGTTCACACACAGGGAAACTGAGGCACGAAGAGGGAGTAGGAATTTCCCAAGGTCACACAGTGTTGTACCAGGACAAAGCCAGAATCTAAACACAGGCCTGCTCTGCTGCCTCAAGACCTTGGTTTAAGCGGAGCGCGGTGGTGCACACCTGTCATCCCAGCAGCTGGGGAGGCTGAGGCAGGAGGATCTCGAGTTCAAAGCCAGCCTCAGCAAACGCAAGGAGCTAAGCAACTCAGTGAGACCTGTCTCTAAATAAAATGCAAAATAGGGCTGGGGATGGGGCTCAGTCATCCAGTGCCCCGAGTTCATTCCCCAGTACCCCGCCAAAAAAAAACACCTGGTTTAACTGTGACTTTAGTATTTTTGCTGTATTTTTAAGAGTCCCGTCCCTACCATTTAGGAATACCTGATAACCTGTCCCCAGCTCCTTGTGGATGGTCTTTTTTACTGGCACAGTGACACTCACCCAGAGGGCACTCTTATTAGCCCCATTTGATAGACAAGGAGACTGAGGCTCAGAGAGGGGAGGGGAGGTGCCTAAGGCTGCGCACTGGCAAGAGGCAGAGCCGGGTCTGGACCAAGTGTTCCTAACTGACTCCAGGGTACTCCAGGCTTGGCTTTCAGTCCTGGTGATGGAGCCCCCCAGGGGACAATTTGGCAATATCTGCAGGCATCTTAGGTTGTCACAAGTGTGACGAGGGAGGGTGTGCCACCAGCATCTAGTCCGTCAAGGCCAGGATGCAGCTAAGCATCCTGCAATGCACAGGACAGCCCCACAGCAAGGAGCCCTGGAGCCCGCGGGTCCCAAATGTCTGCAGCATAGAGGTCAGGGTCTTGCTGAGTTATTAAGGCTGGCCTCAAATTTGTGATCCTCCCACCTTGGCCTCTGAGTTGCTGGGATTACAGGTGCGTACCACGACACCCAGCTCTGGGAACTCATTTTTAAACCAGCAGCTTATCCTGGCTGGTGAGAGTAGGGAGGTGAGCATCTAGTGAGGTGGGAAGAGGTGAGAGGCTCTGAGATGAACTTGAGCAGCCTGGCTGGACAGTAGGGAGCCTCAGCAGGTTCTTGAGCTAAGACTCTGCAGGCTGGGGTTGGCATGATGACTGCCGGTCACACCCTCGTGTGTGCGTGCGTGAGTGTGCATGCGTGTGTGTGTGTGTGTGTGTGTGTGGAGGGTCAAGAGTCAGCTCCCACTCACCCCAATCTTGCCCGTCTTGGCAGCCATCATGAGGGGCGACAGGCCATCGTTGTTGAGCACGGCCTCCAGGTTGCTGTCAGGGAAGAGGCGGGCACACTTGAGCAGCAGCAGGTCGTACATCTTGGTGACAAACTTGGTGTTCTCGCGGGTGTTGTCAGCGATGGCCACGAGCGCGTGCAGCACGGTGTTGCCCCGCGAGTCCTGCCGCCGCATGTCCGCCTTCTTGTGCGGGTTCTCGGTCAGGTAGTTGACGATGTGGGGCTGGTTGGTGCAGGCAGCCAGGGACAGCGGCAGCTCCCCTGCAGGCCGGGACGCACGGTCAGGGAGAGGAGCTCGCGCGGAATCCTGCCTGCAGACACTGGGTGACAGGACCCCCGGGCGCGGATGGACACAGCGCCTACAGTCACGTCACCGTGTCCCGGGCCACTGCGGCTTTCCGGGGTGATGCCAGGGAGGTGGGTGTGGCTATTGGGGGGCGTGGCCACAGGGTTTGGAGGCTGCAGGGGATTGGACGGTGGCACTCCCTGTGGGACTCGGTCTCTGACCCCCACATAACGCGTGCCTGCATGTAAGAGTGACATTATGGAAGACATGGGTTTGGGGTCCCCCCATCCGGCCATTGGCTCCAAGATAAGATTAAGGGGCACACGCAATAAGGTGCGGGTGCTGACACCTGGTCACAGTCCGAGGGTCCTCCTGATGCCACTCCCCAGAGGGGGAAGCTGAGGCGCAGGGAGAGGAGGCCACGTGGCTGGGGAGTAGCAGATGGAGGATTTGAACCCAGGTCCCTGACTCCACACTGTGGTCTTGGGAGCAGGACCCACACGCAGCCCTTGGCCAGCCCAGCTCTGAACATCCTCAGGGCTCTGGACACCAACTGGCATTCTTTGTCCCCAAGCTCCTCCCAGGATCCCCGCGCCCCACCAGGCCCTGCCTCACCGAAGTAGAAGTAGCCGCCCTCGTCCTTGGGCTGGAAGAAGCGGCCGCGGGCCTGCGCGTGCACATCGGCTCCCTGGGCCACCAGCAGCTCCACGTAGTGTTTGCAGCGACGCTCGATGGCAATGTGCAGGGCGGTCTGGCCTGGGGAAGGGGTGACAGTCATCCGGGGCTCCAGCAAGGCGGAGGCCCCAGCAGGCCTGGTGGGGGTATAGAGTGGGCCAGCCACCAGCGCCTCAGATGTCCCCCAGCTGTGGAATTTTGTGCGCACGAAGCCCCAGATCTGTATTGGAGCAGGATTTTTTTAAAAATATTTTTTAGATATTGATGGGCCTTTATTTTATTCATTTATTTATATGCGGTGCTGAGACTGGAACCCAGTGCCCCACACATGCTAGGCAAGCACTCTACCCCTGAGCCATGACCCCAGCCCATTATAGCAGAATTTTAAATTCCAAGGAGGCCCAACTTGTGGGATCCCCAGGTCTAGAACTTTCCAGGCGCTGCATGCTGCTTTCATCCAAGAGGAAACAGCATCTTGGCCTCACTGAATTTTGGGCTTGGGATAGCAAATCCACGGACTTGGAATCTTAATGCCCAGGATCCTGAAGGCCAGCTTCCATTCACAGCTCGGAGCTGAGATCCAAAAAGCGTGGACAGGTGTGGCCTTGGCCTCTGGGATCCGCTGGTCACTGACTCCTCCCGCAGAGCCCGGGAGGTCAGGCCCCCACACTGTGCAAGTGCGGGATCCCAGGCTCCCGGATCGCTGGGCGTCCTGCCGCCCAGTCTGGCTCCGGGTCTTTGATTTTGCGACAAAGACCATCAGAGTGAAGGGTTGGGACAGGTCACTCACTCAACAGGCAGCTCCGGGGCACAGTGCAGCCACTTGAGACCCAACAGCCCTCCGAGGGGTCAGATCGGGTGCTGGGCCGTCACCCCTGTCCCCAGCCCCCGCACCTCGGTAGTAGATGTCCCTGAAGGGCGAGTTGATGAACTCCCGCATGTTGCCCGTGCGCTCCGCGATGTCCAGGAGCACCGGGATCGTGTCGTTGCGGCCATTGCTCAGGTTCAGCAGGGCCTTGGGCAGGCACGTCTTCCCCGTGGACGGCTCTGGGGAGAGAGTACGGGTGAGGCGGCCTCAGCCCGGGCCCTGAACGCTGGGCAGCGGGCAGCGCTCACAGGCCCCCACCCTGAGACTATTCCTCGCCCATGTGCTGGGGACACGGGACGGCTCTATCTGCCCGTCGCTGGTACCGAGGGCATCAGATACTCATGCAAGTAGAAACGCTTTGAAATGTAGGAGGCCACAGTCATATGTGTGGGGATTTTTCGAAAGGGTTTTTTAATCAAATCTATAGGAATGCAGGGTTAGACAAAGTCAAGCAGGCTGGGGGTGCCGCTGCCCGGTGCAGCACTGGCCTTGCATGTACCCCTGGGTTCCATCCCCAGCCCTGAGGGTAATGTCAGCCATGTTTTTTTTTTTTTTTTTTTTTTTACGGCAGGACTTCTCAGAGCCTTTATTATGCTAATGGAGACTGTGCACCTCTGAAAGCAAGCACATCAGACAGCCTTTGCCCACCTTCTGGAACACAGAATCCTTTTCCCATTAAGTTTTTGTTTTTGTTCTTGGGGTTGGTTGGTTTGTTTTGGTACTGAGGATTGAGCTCAGGGGCGCTTAACCACTGAGCCGCATCCCCGGCCCTTTTTTATATTTTATTTAGAGACAGGGCCTCACTGAGTTGCTGAGGCCGGCTTTGAACTCGCGATCCTCCTGCCTCAGCCTCCTGAGCCACAGGGACCAGCCTCCCATGAAGCATTTACACTCGTGCTTCTCCAGAGGAGCTGGGGGCTAGGGGGTCCCCAGAGTGTGGAGTGGATGCACAGGGGATGTGAAACTGCCTTCCCAGGAGCGGGAGCGCTTCTTGGGGTTCTGTGGATGCAGCAGGAAACTGACAGCCTCATCCAGTCTCCACTTGGTTCCACGGGTCCTTAACGCCTCTCCCTCCGCTTCTTTCCCTTTTATGTTTACAGGGATTGATTTATATCTCAAAAGAATGTATCCAGGACAACAGAACCCTGCAAATTAGGCACGGGGCAGAGCCGGGCTGGGGCACAGGAAGGCCCCGAGCACAGGGGACACAGGTTGAGGGGGCCATTCTGCAGCCAGACACCTCAGGATTTGTGACAAGACAGTGGTGTGAACCTCTCTCCGCTTAGTCTCCTTTGTAGTTAAATTGAGGCTGTGAAAGGAAATCGATGAGCTCATCAATACTCATTGATGAGCTCACTACCAGGCAGATAGGATCCCTCCAACGTGACTGTCCTAGTTAGTCTCCCAAGGGAGGGACTTTAGATGCCAGGAAGCATGAGGCGAACTCGAAGCCTTGTGCAGACCCCAAGTACTGCCCCAGCACCCCCCAGGAGCCTCAGCCCCCAGCCCAGAGGCAACACCAAATAACTATTTCTTGAATGAACAACTAACTGTAGTTGAGGAGCCGCCCCCAAAGCTGGCCAAGGCTTTGGGGGATTCTGCAGACACAGACACCCCCCCCCACAGTTCAGGCCTTGGGGCATCAGCTCATTTTGTCAACAAGGGGTGGTACCCCCACCCAGTCCAAAACTGTGATGTCATCTTAATCTCTGCCCTCCCGTCTCTCCTCTGTCTCTCCCATGCCCAAGACCTCTCCCTGGTTGTCCCCCAGTCCCTCTGTCCTTCCTTCATCCACTCTCCACATGCCAGCTGCAGTGGTCACCTCAGAGGTATAACTGATCACAGCGAGCCACAGGGCCTTTGAACATGCTCTCCCTGCACCCTCTCCGATCTGAAACACTCCCTCTCTTCTTCTCACCTGGTTAATACAATTCATTCACGTAGATCAAGTGTCACCTCCTCCAGGAAACTCTCCTAGATTTTCCTAGACTAGCTCAAGCCCTCCCACACAGCCTCTTATTGACACCCTTTACAGTTTGCAATGGTGTGTTTATTTCTGTGGTTGCCTGGCCCATGCCAGTTTCCCCTAGGAGTCTGGGAGCAACTTAAAGGCAGGGTCACTTGTGCCTCACTGTCCGCTCATCACTGTTGGTCCCAACCTAGCACCGTGCCTGATGCTTCATGGGAACCCAAGGGCCATTGGCTGAGTTAATAAACATCCAACGAAGGCAGGGAGCTGAGCGCGCCACATAGCCAAACCACAGGTGGCCCAAAGTGGAACCAGACCCTGGATTTGGGCTTGTGCCCCCAGACACGGGCTAGAGTGGGGCTGGGGACCGCCAGCCTGGGAGTCCTGGGCAGAGAGGCAGGAGCAGGACGTGCAGTTCCGGGGTCCGACCACCAGATGGCGAAGTGGTTCTGCCCGGGGCTGGGGGTGGGGCGCAGCAGCTGGAGCCGGGGCCAAAACCGGGAATGGCCCAATGGGAGCTTGTGAAGGGCGCAGGGGTGGGAGTGCGGGTGGTCTCAGCCTCCCCGGGAAACGAGATGAGCTCATCCGCCTCCAGCCAGAAGAACAGGCAGGGACGGCCAGGTTCCTGGAGCCTGAGGTTTACACAACCCGGGGCCTGTTTACCAAAATGGGCTGGCCATCGTAAACTCCCCAGCCGTCCAGGGCCTGACGGCGCCTTAGCAAGCCGGGGCCCTGCACCTCATTAGCAGCGTGGGCCCCGAGTCAGTCTCCCCTCCCCCAACACACAGGGACCCCTGCAACTGCAGGTCCCTGCCCCCCAAGCCCAGCAGGTGCCCCCCCAGCTCCTGCACCCACACACCTGCCCGGGGTTTCAGGACCACCAGAGATGCCACCCAGCCCGGGAGGCCTGGCCAGGTCCAGCTGGTGGGGCGGTGCCATTGGAAGCCTCCATCCCTCAGGACCCCCCTGCCCTACAGTCCACCCCACCCCACTCTGCCAGTCCAGTGCAGTAGACCGAGGGTGGGGTGGGTGGCAGGGAAGGACCCTTGGCCTCCCAGACTCCAAGCTTGCGCCCCCAATCAAGGGCACCTTGGCTAGCCCAGCAGCAAGGACGAGTACCTTTGAGAGCAGTCCAGAAATTCTCTACTGATGGCCACAAAGACATTGTGTTGGATTGTTTTCGGGTTAAGAATCAAATTGAGCCAGGCCTGGTGGCTCAGGCCTGTCATCCCAGCGGCTCAGGAGGCTGAGGCAGGAGGATCGCCACTTCAAAGCCAGCCTCAGCCAAAGCGAGGCCCTAAGCAACTCAGTGAGACCCTGTCTCTAAATAAAATACAAAATAGGGCTGGGGAGGGGGCTCAGTAATTGGGTTCACCCTGGGTTCAATCCCTGGTACCCTATCCCCCCCACCCCCCAAAAAAGAATCAAACTGATAAATGTCTATGTGGAAAATGAACCATAGACTCTAGCCCCCCCTTTTTTATGTTGTTGTTTGGTTTTGGGTTTGGTCTTGCACATGCTAGGCAAGCACTGGACCTCTGAGCTACATCCCCCAGCACTTCTTAATACTCTGTTTCGAGACAAGGTCTTGCGAAGTCACTGAGGCTGGCCTCCAACCTGCGATCCTCCTGCCTCAGCCTCCTGAGTAGCTGGGCTCACAGGCCTGCACCACCATGTCCAGTGGTCACCCTGTTCTGCGACTTCATATGCTTAAAGTACCTGAAGTCTTCAAATATGTCCTCTTTTGACCTTCCGGAAGCTTCCTTAGACCTAAGCCACAGACCACTCATGGCCAGCCTTTCTGAGACGGTCCCTTCTTTACGGGAAGTGCCATGATTTTGACACTTTGTACCGGTCTGCGGGGTCATCTGGCCAGTTAATCATGGCTCCTGGCAGCCAGCGCATGGGGTGCAGCCGAGTTGGGCGGAGGGGCTCACAGGCCTAATTCACAGCGAAGGCCGGGGCAGTGGAGGAGCTGGTTCCTAGACGGGCGGAGGCTGCTAGAATAGGGAAGGGGAGCTGGGGCTCGGGCCTGGGGAGGGGTGCTCCTGGGCGGGTGGGGCAGGGGCAGAGGCACCTGTTGGCCCTGCCCAACCCTCAAAGGCCCTCTGAGAGGGAGCAGGGCTCCAGGACTCCAGCCACCTGGGCTCAGCCCTTGGAGGGTGATCTCTCCTCCGAGGCCAGGACTGTGCTACCACTTTACAGCTGGAGAAACTGAGGCGTAGAGCAGCCACGCACCCCCGTGAGTACTGGAGTGATATTTGAACCCTGTGGGTAGACGCCGCTGCACTCACCCTTTCCAAAGTAAGGACTGACCGAGTGCATGAGTGGAGGTAGCCAAGGCCCAGAGAGGGTAACACAGCAAAGGGCACACAGGAGCAGACTTGCTGCCCCGGGCTCTTCAGGAGTGCAGAGGAGAGGCAGAGGGGAAAGGAGATCCCCAAAGCCAGGCCTCCCTCCACCTCTGCTGGCCACCCCCCGCCCGTCTTCTCCCGGGGGTGCTCACCCCGGAACTCCTCATCCGTCAGGCGCTTCTTGTGGGTCAGCAGGAAGGGGAGCAGCCCGTCCAGATCCGCGGTGGAGCCCCGGGACACGATGTCGAAGAGGATGGGCCGGTTGAAGACTTTAAGGATCGGGGGCGGCTGGGGGGCAGGAGCTTTGGGGCTCTGCGGCTGCTTCCTGCAGGAGACAGGAAATGAGGAGAAGCGCTTCCTGGGCCTGACCCACTGCCCTGACCCCAGGAGGCCCCACTGCCCTGATCCCGGGAGATGTTCATTCAGTCATTCAACAAACGCAAGTGGACACCTGTTGTGTGCTGGGTTCTGGGGTTGGTGGGAGCTGAAGTCCAGGGGACATGGAAACCCCAAGGGATATTTTACTCAGCAGACCATAGGTAGACCTACTATGTACTGGGGAAACAGATGAGCAGAAACACACAACCCGCCTACCCACCCACCCATCCATTCCCACAGCTGTCACTAAGACAGACTGACAGAGCAGGAACACAGGAAGACCAAACTGAACCATGAAGCATCTCCTTCATTCACTCCAACACTCCTTCATTTATTCATTCAACAAACGTTTGAGACAAGGGAGGCCTTGCTCTTGCTCGCCGGTACTTAGCCCAGGGCCCACCACACAGTAAGCACTCAATAAATGTTAGCTGAGATGACCTTTCTTAAAAAGCCTGCTGTGTCTGCAGCTTGTGTGTGCACGGGAGAGAAGCTGCGCCAAGAGGCAGGCAGACAAAGGACTCAGCCCAGAGAGGGCTAGCAGAGAGAAGGGGTCAGAGAGAAAGTAGGAGGAGAACAGATGCTAAACTGAGTGCAGTGGGTCGTGCCTGTCATCCCAGCAACTCGTCGGGAGGCTGAGGCAGGAGGACTGCAAGTTCGAGGCCAGCCTCAGCAAGTTGGTGAGACCCTAAGCAACTTAGCAAGGCCCTGTCTCAAAGTAAAAAATAAAAAGGACCGGGGATGTGGCTTAGGGGTTAGACACCTCGGGGTTCAATTTCTGGTACCCCCCCCAAAAAAAAACCCCCGATGCTAAGAGGAGAGCTTGGAGACGTTCACTCAGTCACTCAACAAATGGCACGGGGGCACCTGTTGTGAGCTGGGTTCTGGGGGAAGGGCCAGGCGGGGACGCAGTGAAGAGGAACCCCTTCCCTGTGCGTTCTCACCCGCACTCGGCCCCGGAATCTGTGAATGGAGAGAAGGACAGAGATGGAGGCAGAGGGTCTGGGGGCGGGTAGGAGCGAGGAGGGGTAGAGGCCTGATCCACAGAACTGAGGCCGTGAGGGGAGCGGCCTGCTGCTGGGGAGACCTGTCTGCACCCAGCCCGTGTCACCAACAGAAGGGGGCAGAAGCTCCCCCCCTTCCCTCTGACGGTGCCCACAGCGGGCTCTGGGGAAGGGGTCTCCGGCACCAGCCATGGGTGAGGGGCTTCTTGGGCCTGGCCCAGAGGCTGTCACCCCTCTGAACTTGGACCTTTGATTCCCAGAATAAAAAGAACACTGTCCCCCCAGACCTCAGGGGGTGGCCTGTGGGGTCTCAGCCGCTCAGACACCCCGGTTCCCCCTAACGCCTCCCAGGTGGGAGAGGGCAGGAGGCTGGATGGGGGTCCAAGGGAGGGAAAGAGGGGACCCTGAGCCACCGGCATCCAGCAGGGTCTCAGGGCGTGGGGAGCAGGGACGCTCTGCTGCCTGGGCGCCAGTGTCCCCCCTGAGCAGAAGTCCTGTAGATCACCCTGCAGGGGCTCTGGTCCGTGGACCCCAGGGCCCCCAACTCCCCCAACTCGACCGGGGTCTCCCGTCTCATTGACTCGCCCTCCCCCGCCCCTCTGGACTGAGAGGCTGTTCCCGCAGGGGTGGAATCTAGGCTGCCTCACCTCAAGTGCCCCAGGGCTAATCCCGCGGCTTAGCACATAGTAGGTGCTTAAGAAACACCACTAAATGAATCCAGGGCTCGGTGAATAAAGAGAGGGCTGGTCCCAACGGAGCAAGGACTGGGAAGAGTGAAGGGGCCTGAGATCAGCGGCAGCTGGACACACACAGGGCACCAAGAAGGGCTGGCAGGGTGACAGGGGACACTAGGGGCAGCAGGGCAGGACCCAGGGAGGATCGTAAACTGCACTTGGGAGCAGGAGCAGAGGTGGCTGTGGCACCCGCTGTTCCCACTGGGGCTTCTTTCCATGCTCCTGCTGGGCTTCCTGCGGCCCTGAGAAAGGGTTAACTCCCCAGGCTTCCAGGGTGGTGGGGTGGGTGAGGTGGGAGAGGTAGGGGGATTGAACCCAGAGGCGCTTTGCCACTGAGCTACACCTAAGTTTCAGAGGTTGGCCTCAAACTTGTGATCCTCCTGCCTCGGCCTCCTGGCTCCCTGGGATTACAGGAATGAGCCACCGTGCCTAATGAGGCTTCCAACTCTTGGTGAGCCCCAGAAAGCCAGTGGAGGGCCAGGAATAAAGGTGATGCAGCGGGCACAGCTGGGTTTGTGCCAGGAGAAGAAAGTGGGTGGATAGATGGATGGAAAGGTAGATGGGTGGAAAGATGGGTGAGTGAATGAAAAATTGAATGACTCAGTGACCAACAAATGACAAACAGCTGGAAATGAATCAGTGTTTGCAAGAGAAAGAGAAAGGGGGAAAGAGGGAGGGAGGAGAAGGGGAGGGCAGGAAGGAAGGAAGGGAGGGAGGCAGCTCTGGGCATCAGAAGTGCAGTGAGGAGATGGTTTCTGAGTGGTTGGAAGCTGATGGCTGGGGGCTAGAAGGGGCGCGGGAGGGCTTGGCGGGAGAGCCGCCTGCTGTGCCAGAGCCCTGGGTTTGAGCCCCGTATCACCCAGAATAAGAAGGAAAGGAAAAGAAAGGGAGGGCCGGGGAGGGGCGGGGAGGGAGAAATAAAGAGAGGAAAAGGAGGCAGTGGTGGACTGCAGGATGTAGAGACATTTGGCTAAGCAGGTGGCAGAGGAATGGCAGGCTGGCTGTGTGGGTAGGTGGCTAGACAGACATAACGAACCGACGAGTAGATTGATATTTGAGTGGATGACGGATAGATGGACTGGACAAGTGGAAAGATGGGTGTCGGGGTGGATGGGTGGATGGATGGTGGGTGGGTGGGTGAGTGGATGGTGAGTGGATGGATGGATGTTGGGTGGATGGATGGATGGTGAATGGATGAATGGTGGTGGGTGGATGGATGGATGGTGGATGGTTGATGATGGATGATGGGTGGATGGTGGATGGATGGATGATGGGTGGATGGTGGATGGATGGATGATGGGTGGATGGTGGATGGATGGATGATGGGTGGATGGTGGATGGATGGATGATGGGTGGATGGTGGATGGATGGATGATGGGTGGATGGTGGATGGATGGATGATGGGTGGATGGTGGATGGATGGATGATGGGTGGATGGTGGATGGATGGATGATGGGTGGATGGTGGATGGATGGATGATGGGTGGATGGTGGATGGATGGATGATGGGTGGATGGTGGATGGATGGTGGATGGTGGATGGATGGTGAATGCTGGATGGATGGTGGGTGGGTGGGCAGATGGGTGGATGGATGGATGGATAGATGGTGGATGGGTGGATGGTAGATGGATGGATCCTGGGTGGATGGATGGATGGATGGATGGTGCATGGATGGATGGTGGATGGATGGATGATGGATGGATGGTGGATAGATGGTAGATGGATGGGTGGATGATGGATGGTGGATGGATGGATGGATGGTGGATGGATGGATGGATGGTGGGTGGTGGATGGTGGATGGATGGATGGATGGATGGTGGATGGATGGATGGATGGGTGGATGATGGATGGTGGATGGATGGATGGATGGTGGATGGATGGATGGATGGATGGTGGGTGGATGGATGGATGGGTGGATGGATGGATGGATGGTGGATGGATGGATGGATGGTGGATGGATGGATGGATGGGTGGATGATGGATGGTGGATGGATGGATGGATGGTGGATGGATGCATGGATGGTAGATGGTGGATAGATGGATGGATGGATGGATGGTGGATGGTGGATGGATGGTGGATGCTGGATGGATGGATGGATGGTGGGTGGGTGGATGGTGGATGGATGGATGGTGGGTGAATGGTTGAATGGGTGCATGGATGGATGGATGGTGAGTGGTTGGTGGATGGATGGATGGATGAATGGTGGGTGGGTGGATGGATGATGGATGGTAGTGGATGGATGGATGATGGGTGGATGGTGGATGGTAGTGGATGGATGGATGAATGGTGGATGGTGGATGGATGGATGGATGGTGGGTGAATGGTTGAATGGGTGCATGGATGGATGGATGGTGAGTGGTTGGTGGATGGATGGATGGATGAATGGTGGGTGGGTGGATGGATGATGGATGGTAGTGGATGGATGGATGATGGGTGGATGGTGGATGGTAGTGGATGGATGGATGAATGGTGGATGCTGGATGGATGGATGGATGGTGGGTGGGTGGATGGTGGATGGATGGATGGTGGGTGAATGGTTGAATGGGTGCATGGATGGATGGATGGTGAGTGGTTGGTGGATGGATGGATGGTGAGTGGTTGGTGGATGGATGGATGATGGATGGTAGTGGATGGATGAATGGTGGGTGGGTGGATGGATGGTGGATGGTGAGTGGGTGGATGAAACTGAACAAACAGAAGCCTGGTTGTGTGGGTGGGTGGACAGGCAGCGGGGGACTGGAGGTGGGGGTAGGTGAGTGTAAATATGGATGAATGAACGCAGAGTGAGCCAGGAGGAGCTGGAGGACAGATGAGGAACGACCGCAGGCGCTGCTGGAAGAGGGCGGCCAGTGGCTGGACAGAGGGACACGTGGAGGGATGGACCCGGGAGGGGAGGAGCCGTGGCCAGGCAGCCAGCAGTACTCACTCCATGACCTTCCTCCTCCACCGCCTGTTGTCGCTGGGGTGGTGACGATAGGTGCCGTAGTCGAAGAGCGAGTCCATGGGCGCCTTCTTGGGCCCGGGGACCACCGAGGCCTCGTACAGCGTGGACTCCAGCAGGTCGATGGGGTTGGGCACGCCCTTGCGGAAGGCGCCCTGGAACTTCATGCGCAGGTTGGGTCGCCCGTCGCCGGGGCCCGCGGGGCGAGCCGTGTCGGCAGGCGACGGGGACGGGGAGCCGTCCTCCCCCTCGAACAGGTTGGCCAGCGAGGACAGGGGGAAGGCCTCGCCCCCGGAGGTGCCGCTCTCCTCCCCGGGGGGCTCGGCCGGGTCCCCAGGCCCTGCGCGGGGACTGTCGCCGGGATCTGCCATGCTGGCCCCGACCCGCGGTCAGCGCTGGGCCTGCGGGGGAGGGAGAGGAGTCAGGGAGGCCAGCGGGGGCTCTAGGAGGCCGCCGCCCCCGGGCGCGCAGCACTGCCGCCAGCACTTCAAAGCCACCGTTGTAATGACAGGGGCTGGGTGACCACTCCCAGATGTGGTCAGCGGCCAGCGCCAGGCGGGATCCGCAACAGGGGCCTCTTTCAGGAACCTGAGACGCGGTCTGCCTCGGCCCAGCTACCCCGGGCGCCGGCTGGAGGAGGACGGGCCTCGGGCCCCCCTGGACACCCAGCCTGGCACCGGGGTCTACTCTGAGCCACCTGAGAGCCCCACAGAGCAGAGCCCCACCCTGGACCTTGGCCTCCGCACAGCATGAAGCAGCGCAGCACGGCCTCAGTTTCCTCACCTGTAAAATGGGGGCATCTGAGCCTCAGGGGAGAAGATGCTGGCCAGGGCCCCACACAGACAGCCACCCGCCCCCATGCGCTGGGCACTTTGGCCCAGCAGGTGCCCAGAACAGCCACTGTGCGTGGCCCAGTGGTCCTCCGTTTCCTCCTCTGGCACCAATGTTGTGATCCCAAGGCCCAGACTCAGGTGGGCCTCCCCAGCAAGGGGGCTCCCGGGGCTGGCCATGCCCTCTCCTCTGCTGGCCGACCCCAGCCCTCTGTGCTCCCACACAAGGAGACTGAGGCTGCCAGAGGGGACAGTCACATGACTGGTCAGTGGGGTGGGGACTCTCTCAGGCTCCCAGCCCCAGGGCTCAGCCAGGAGCAAGGGCAGGGCAGGGAGGCCCTGGGTGGCTGTGGCTCCCGCTCTCTGCAGTCCAGTGATGGCCAGGCAGCTGGGCACTGAGGACCGAGTTCCAGAACTCTTCCCATTCCACCTGGGAGGCTGGGACAGGTCTGAAGAGTGGCCTCTCGTGTGTCCCCATCTCCCCCACCGCCCGTCACGTGTGGAAAGGGACACATTGGTTCCCACCTTATTTGTTTTGTGGCTTCTAGGAGGAAAACCTTGGACCAGAGAGGGAAAGACACCACAGGAAGACACACAGGGCCGGAGCCAGCTCCCCACTGGACCTCGACAGGGAGGGAGAGCCTGGACTTGGAGTCATTTGGGTCTGGGTTCTAATCTCAGTTCTGCTAGTTAATGGAACATGGCCCTGGGCTTGTGGCTTGAGCCACCGAGCCTCGTTTCCTCTCTGGAGAATGGGTACAACTGTAGCAAGTGAGATCAGGCACAGCCACACCCGTCTTTGGGCCTTAGTTTTTTCACCTGTAAAAAGGGGGTCACCACACCCCCTCCTGGGGTCCTTGGGCTTGAGAGGCACCCACCCCAGAGAACCTCTGAGATGTTAGGTCTCCTGCCAGGCAGGAGAGCCAGGCCCAGGACCCCCACGACACGGGAGAAATGCGGGGACGCGTTTGGTCGTCCCAACTGTTCAGGGAGAGAGAGCTACTGGCATCTAGTGCATTGAGGCCAGGGATGTCACAAAGCATCTTCCAATACACAGGACAGCCCTGAGCCACAGAAAGAAAGACACAGGCCGAAACGCCAACAGGACTAAGGTTCTGAAACCCTGCCCTAGGTGTGGATTTCCCATTTTATGGATGTGGAAACTGGTTCAGAGAGGTCAAGTGACTTGCCTAAGGCCACACAGCACATTAGGGACAAGAGCGAGATTCAAATGCAGACAGTTGGCTGCAGAGTGCAAGATACCCTGATCTCTCCGTTTACTGGACATGGCCTGGATGCTGGGCACCATGGGAAGCCCCTACTGTGACCCATTTGAGCTTCCCAACCACCTCAGAAGGTAATGATCCTAAACACCAGCCCTGCTAATGTCTGAGCCTGTGTTCTTCCCCTTTGAAGTGGAGGTCGCAATGACAGCTCCCATCCTTGCAGGGCTTTTGTGACATCCAGTAGGTCCAGCGTCTGGTGAGCGCTATGAACACTCAACCAACGCTGCCTCTTGTCCTATTGACTCATCAGCACCCGAGGACAGGGTCTGCCTCCCCCCAGGCCCCTCCCTCATGGAACCCCAGCCAGGAGGCCAGCCGGGGCGCAGGAGGACCTGAGACGGCTGAACCTCCTGGGCCCTTCCACCCAGCCCCCCCAGCAGAGTGAGCGCAGCAGTGAGCGGGTGCACACACACACACACACACACACACACACACACAGCCGCTCTGCTGCTCTGTGGCCATTTCCTGTCTCTGTGGCCTGTCCTCTGTGGCCAGCTCTCTCCCTGTCCCAATTTGCCCTGAAGGCTGTTATTACACATTCCAGGCCCAGGCCAGCGGGGAGGGGGCACCAGGAGAGTGGCTGGGCGGGGACAGCCTGGGTCTCTTCTGCGCTTGTGTCTTTGTGTGTGTGTGTGTGTGTATGTGTACGCGCGTGTGCCCCAGGGTGGGAAGGCACCCCGGGGGCTGTGGGCTCACCAGCACCTCCCATGGGAGGGGCTCTGCAGCCACAGCACCAGAGGCCACCGCGTAGCCCTGGGAGCGCCACCAGGAGGTGGGGCAAGAGTGACAGACCCCACCTGCCCACAGCTCCGCAGCTGTGTCCTTGGGAGCAGCGGTTTTCCAATGTTTTTGTTTCAAGTGTGCAAAACCCTTTTTTTTGAACGCAAGCACCAGATGGGAGGGGACAGTGACGGGCGCTGCGGGCACCCGGGCAGAGGGGAGGGCTGGGCTCTCAGGCCCCGGCGGGATTGAAGCCCCCTCCTGTTATTTGACAAAAGTGTGTTTGGTGCCCTGTGTGCCAGGCCTGGTGCCAGGCCCCGGAGCACACTCCTGTGCAAACCTGGGAAGATCCCAGGGCTGACCTGTGGGGAGACCGAGGAACTGGGCAAGGCCACCCCCCGCAGGGTCACCACCAGGGGTGCTGAGCACTGCACTGGCCAGAGTGGCCCCGCAGAGGCGTGGGGGTCCCGAGCAGGGGGCAGGAACTGGTGCCCAGCCAGAGCCCCCGTCTTCCTATGAGCCCCAGAAAGGGGGCCCAGGCTTTCCGAGGACATGGTGACCTCACAGGTCCCAGGCACCCTGGGCGAGCTTGAGCAGGTCACTTGGCCTTCCTGAGCCCTGTCCTCTCCTGCCCCAGGGACCCTCAGGGCGCTGTGTTGGTCCCAGCAGGGTTGGCACTGCAGATCCAGGACGATCCCCAGGGGGGCCCGGGCGCCCCTCCCCCATTCCCGCCCTGCAGGAAGGAGGTGGCTCCGCCTGACCCCACGGAAACCCTGGCACCGATCTGCCAAATCCCAAGCTCCTGACGAAGGACCCAGGAAAGCGGCTTAAGTCGGGGCAGGTTTGGGCACGCAGGGCGGCACCGCAGGGATGCCTCTCAGCTCCCTCCCTCCAGGATCAGTTCAGCCCAACAGGCAGCCATTGGGCACCACCTGTTTGCAAGGCACAGGGCGTGGGGCGGGGGCAGGAGGCAAGATGGACACAAGACAGGGGGTTCAGAAATCTCAACCTAGGAGGGAAGGCGGCAACCTGGACGGGGCTGCCTCACAGCCTGGCCTCCCCTCTGTCCCGCCCCATCTTTAGTGGTGGACGGAGGTGGGAGACGCGGGGCATGGACCCCAGGGCCTTGCGCATGCTAGGCAAGCGCCAGCCCTTCCATGTTTACACTTTTTTTTGGTACTGGGGGTTGAACCCAGGGGTGCTGAGCCACATCCTCAGCCTTTTTCATTTTTTGTTCTGAGACCGGGTCTCACCAAGTTGCTTAGGGCCTCGCCAAGTTGCTGAGGCTGGCCTCCAACTTCTGATCCTCCTGCCTCAGCCTCCTGAGTCACTGGGATTCAATTTTTAAACTTCCTCTATTCCCTCATCCATCTTCCTTCTTCCCCTCTAGTTCTAGGGCCAGGACGTGGGCACCGCTCCGTGCCCCCTGTGCGCCTGGCCTTCAGCACCATGAGGAGGTGGACCAGGGCAGGGATGAATGCCGTTGTCTTGGTGGCACTAATCCTGATGTGTCGGGGAGCCCATGAGGAGCGGGGGTCCTGGGGTGACACCTGAGCAGGATGAAAGGGCCGATGGGGTGCCAGGGACAAAGGTGGGAAGGGAGCAGGACGGGGGGCACCGAGGACCAGTGTGGCCGGGGCAGGAGCTCGGCTCCTCACTGATCCGTGGGGTCCCGGCTTCCTGCAGGACCGTGGGCCCCCACCTCCAGCTTGGCCTTGGAGTGGGTGACGTGGGTGGGAAAGGGACCGGGGGGACAGGGACCCCAGGGTTTGTGGGGTCAGAGAGACACCTGATGTGTCCCCATTGCCTTCCAGGGAGGCAAAGCCACCGTCCAGTGCAGGGCACTGGCTCTACAGCCTGGGTGGCCCCGGGTCGTGGGTGTGCACCTGGGGAGGGGCAGGGGAGGGGCTGGGGGAAGACTGGGGGGCTGGGGGGACGCCAGGTGGCCAGGCGGGTGACTCTGAGGCCTTCCTGTGACCGGCCATCCCCACCTGCAGCAGCCTGTGGGAGGTTAAGTGTCCCCTGGGCCCAGAGCGCTCTCTGGCCTCCTCAGCCCTCTTGCCACAGTGTCACAGACGGGGACGGGGACGAGGCAGGTGTGACTGCCAGGGCTGGACAGAGCCGGGGGTGAACTTGGCAGCCGCCGCTGGGGCTGGATCCAGGCCCCTTGGCTGGTGAGACCCGGTGGCCGCCAGGCTGCCCGCGACTCCAGGGCCCTGCAGGCGGCGGCAGGGCACCGGGCCATGGCCGCCACCTTCCCAGCCGTGTTTACCCAGCAGGTCTCGCCCTGCCCGCTTCCTGCCTGAACACTGGCCGCCTGTCCCCGCACACAGAGCCCCAGTGTCCTGCGGGGTCGCCGCCACCCACCAGGGTGTCCCCCTCGGTGCTCACGCCACCCAGGCGGGGCAGGTGGGGTGACTCAGCACCAGGCCCCCCGGAGGGCAAGGCCCTGGAGGTGGGTTCTGAGTGGGGTCCAGGCGCCCCCAGAGGACCCCAGGCAGGGGGGTGGGAGGCTGGGGAGGCTCAGAGGTGAGGAGCAGGCATGTCCTGCAGGATCCAGGCCCTGAATGCCCAGAACAGGCAGGAAGCAGACTCGTCACCAGAGGTGGGACGCAGTGCCGTGGGCTGGGGGTACGGGCTCCTTTCTGGGTGAGGAAAGGTTCTGGAGTTGGACGGTGGCCCACTCCACACACGCGGAGGGACCGCGTCAGACACTTTAAAAAGCCCATTTGTGTCCTATGTGATCACCAAGGAGCCTTCCAGCCAGATGCTGTGGGACACACCTGTCATCCCCACAGCTTGGGAGGCTGAGGCAGGAGGATCAGGGGGTCGAGGCCAGCCTCAGCCACTTAGTGAGGCCCTGAGCCACTCAGCGAGACCCTGTCTCTAAATAAAATATAGAAAGGATGGGGCTGGGGCCCAGTGGTTGGGCACCAACAAACAAGGAACCCAAGGACCTTTCCAGGCCCAGTGACCCTGGGCCAGCCACCTCCCACCTCAAGCCTCAGTTTCTGCCAGGTCCCCGGATGCTCCAGGATGAAACCCCGTGAAGGTTCAGCACAGGGTCCGCCTGAGGATACGAAGCCCCTGCCCGGGAGGCTCAGGGTCCTTCTTCCCTTGTCCCCCCACCAGACCCCAGCCCAGGTTCCACCCTCTCAGACTCAGCCTCAGCCTCAGCCTCTCCTGGAGGATCACCCCAGCCCCCAGAGAAACCCAAACGATAATTTTTTTAAATTTTTACATCACTGGAGATTGAACCCGGGGGGCACTGAACCACTGAGCCACACCCCTACCCCCTATTGTTTTTTATTTAGAGACAGGGTCTCACTGAGTTGCTTAGGGCCTCCCTAAGTGGCTGAGGCTGGCTTTGAACTGGCGATCCTCCTGCCTCAGCCTCCTGAGCCGCTGGGATCACAGGCGTGCGCCACAGGCCCCAGCCCAAGAGATGATTCTGTAATTTTGAAACATCACCTGATCTATATTCTGCTCCCTACCTGCCTCCTCCGGGCCTCAGTTTCCTCCCCTGTAAAATGGGTGTGATAATTACTACCATCCGGGAAGGGGTGGCCCATCTTCGCTCCCTAATTATTTGGAATATTGAACACTTAAATTGAAAAATAAGATTGCAGCTCCCACTTACTCCACAGGCTGTCGGATTCAAGAGTCTGACCTCCCGTCTGGCATACAGTGAGCAGGAGCTGGGCTCGGGGCAGGGAGCCCCGGGCACAGACGGCCACTTCGGACCCTCCCTGCCATCCTGTGCCAACGGGGGCTGCTTGGAACTGGGCCTG
This sequence comes from Callospermophilus lateralis, assembly GCF_048772815.1. Lineage (NCBI taxonomy): Eukaryota > Metazoa > Chordata > Mammalia > Rodentia > Sciuridae > Callospermophilus > Callospermophilus lateralis. The sequence continues at coordinate 145,094,273 of NC_135305.1, read as the reverse complement.
TGCTTGGGCAGCCCCTAGGCACCCTCCGTGGTCACGCAGTGCTCACCGGGCAGCTGGGGCCAGCCTCCATTCCCAGAGGAATCAACCGAGTCCCGGGAGAAAGCCAGAGGGGGCTGATGATGTTCCCCAACACCTCGCGCCTGCTCAGGGCCGCTACCTTGCTCATCAGACCCAGGCAGGACGCTGTCCCCTTCCACAGAGAAGCAGACTGAGGGCAGAGACCAGCCGAGGTCACCCGTGAGGGAAGGGGGGGTTGTGAGGGATGAGCTCCGAGTCTTGTCTGAACCTTGGTTTTGTCCCTGGGTAGCTGTGTGACCTCAGGTGGGTCACTTCACCCCTCTGAGCCCCCAAACTCCTCCTCTCTACAAAAGAGCTCATCACAGTTACCCAGCACGGGGTCACCTGGCACTGGGTGTAGAGCGGTGTCACTCAGGAAAGTATCAGAGGGACACAGACTCTGTCCCCCAGGCCTAGAATGCGGCCTGGCAGATAAGGAGGCAAAGACCGACTTCGTCATCCTCCCCCGGCCCAGGCCTCCAGCTGAGCCTCTACCCAGGGCACCTGGCTGACTTTCTCCTTCCTGGCCCCGAATGGGCGGTTTATTGAGCACCTACTACATACAGGGTTCCCTGACCTGATCCAACGGCTCCCCCGAGGGCCACGGCCATCACGAGTCCATTTCACAGATGAGAAAACTGAGGCTCGGCAAGGCCAGGCCACGGCCCAGCCCACTGGTCTCAGAGCCGCGGCCTGTGCCTGAGAGGCGGTTCCTTCTGCGGCCTGCCTTGCTGGTCTGTCTGTCCCTCCTCCTCCTCTCCCCCTCCTCAGGCGACAGGGGTCCCCACCCCAGGGCAGCTGCACGGTGCCCGCCGTCCCACGCACACACACACACGCACGCACGCACGCACACACACGCACACACACACGCACACATGCACACACACGCACACACGCGCGCACACACACGCACACACACGCACACACATGCACACACACACACACACACACGCACGCCGGAGCAGTCGTTCCAGAAGGTGGTCAGCTCTCCTGGTCAACTGGGTGGAGCCCAGGCCACGGCACTGTCGGGGAAAAACAGGCACCAGGGACACTGAGGAGCCCTTTGTCCCGGGCAGGCAGGGCGGAGGGCAGCCGTTACTCACCCCCCCAAGAAAAATATGAGTGCTCCCGTTAGGCTCAGGATCCGCGCCCCTGCCACCTCTGAGGCCTTTCCAACACCCTGACCTCATCTAGAGCAGACCCACAAGGGCCGTCTGTGTGCCCAGCACGTCTTGAGGGACCCTCCCTTACCAACGAGGAAACATGCTCAGAGAGGCATTGTGACTTCCTTGGGGTCACACAGCCAGCAGTGCCCAGAACTTGGAGCAAAAAGAAGAAGCTGATGGTCAGGAAGGAACTCAGGGGTGGAATGGAAGTTAGAGTCATAGTGAAAGTGATGGCCAATCCCCCTTCCTCATTCCTTCCCGGCCAGACCACAGGATCCAAATGGCTCAGTGGCTAACTCATGGGACACAAGGGGACTTGAGGCAGTGGGAGCCAGGCCAGTCCAGGGGAGTGGTATCCAAAACAATCTAAGTGCCCTCAATCTGGCATAAGTCTGACTTCCAGGAAACTTTGGGTGGCAGCCCCAGGAACAGAGAGGTCAAGCCACCTCCTGAGGTCACACAGCAGTGAGTGGCTGATCTAGAAGGTAAACCAAGGTGGGATCACACTCCAAGATGGCAGGAAGCTTTTCTGGGCTTTTCTGGGATCCAATGGGACCAGAGTCACTTGCATCTGACTTCCAGATATTCTTTTGCTATGATCCAGGCAACTTGGTAAACTACTTCCTCCTCTGAGACTCAGGTCCCTCACTGTCAAAGGGGTCTCAGCTTTCTGCCCAGACATCTCCAGTGGGGGTGGGGCTGTGTCACCTGCTCACAGGTGACAGATGTTGCTTATAAACTGAAGAATCAACGTTGGGCTGGAGATTGTCCCGAACCACCCCCACGGAGCCAGGCACTCTCCCGTCCCCACTGCACAGAGGAGAAACTGAGGCCGAAGTGTAAGGAAATTTATCACCACGATTAGCCCCTGGGCCGCTGGACTCTGGCCCTCGCTTTTAAGCATTAAAATCCAGAAAGCAGGCAACGCCGGATCCCTGGCGCTCAGTCGGCACCCTGGGGTCTTTCATGGGCTGAAGGAATCATCCTCTGTCCAAATGCAAGTCTAGCTCTGCCCCTGCTGGTGCCTGGCACAGAGGGATCTAGGAGGATGCCCACCCGGGAAGACACACACCTCGCTGGTGCGGCCGGGGCCAAGGAGAGCCAGCTCAGGGTGACGAGAAGGCCTGAGCTTCAGCCCATCTCTGTGCCTTGGGCATCCTCGTAAAGAGGGGACCCAGAGTTTAGCAGATGAGGAAACCGAGGCTCAGACAGACCAGTCACTTACCCCAAGCTCCCCCGACTTTGGAATCAGACCAACGGGACTCAGGTCCCAGCTCTGCCGCTTTCTAGCTGAGACGCTCAGCCACCTACTTCATCCCACAGAGACAAAGTTCCTCCCTCTGAAAAATGGGTACAATAACGGTTTTGTATCCAAGTGTACTCAAAGGGCTTGGCTCAGTGCCTGATGCACAAAAAAATTCGAGCTCCCATTAAATATCTACCAGCCCAGCCCAGGTCTGGCCAAAGAGATTTGCATCTAGAGTTCCATCGGTGGCCACAGGGGCCCCGGGACCACAGGACCTCCAGAGGTCGGAATTAATCTTTAACCGAATTTAATTCTGCTCCAAATCAATGATGCAGAGCATTCTCCAGGGCCCTCTGGCCTGAAATAAATGTCCCCTGGCTCCCTAGACCCCGGAGAACACAAAGAAAGTTGTTCTCTGGATCCGTAAAACCGGAAAGAGAGTCAAATAAGGAGAGACAGAGGCACACGGCGGGGGTCAGACGCCCGCCCATGCTGGGGGGACCCCGTCCCCTAGGAGCACAAGAAGGAGTTCAAAGGCTCAGAAGTATTTGTTCAGGGGCTGGGGACGGAGTTCCTCAGCTCCATCCCCAATACCTACCCCCCCCAAAAAAGGATTTGTTCAATCAATCACAAAGGGGATATCTACAGAGTCCCTACTGCGTGCCAGGCCCAGTGTTTCCATTCCACATCCAGGACGTCTCTGCCCTCCAATACCAGGCTCTCCCACTGGGTGACAGGTAAAGCCGTGTCTTGGCTGGTGCATTTCCTCTACCTCAATGCCCTTTCCTCTAGCTCTGCTTCTGCTCTCTAAGGCACAGCGCAGTCACCAACTTGATCAAACGTTCCTTGGCCCTCCTGGGTCTGCCCCCTCCCTGCAGCAGTACCTTCTGCCCCACTCATTCAGCAGCGCGCACTGACCAAGCACCTACTGCACACACGCACGCTCATCCCATCCGGGGCTCAGGGAGGGACGGCTCTTTCTCCATTTGTACCTTCTGGGGTACAGCTAGGCTGGGGTCCGGGCACCTGGGTGCTCCAGGGCCCAGCCCCGCTGGCCCGACCCTCAGGGAGGACTGGCTAGCACCAGGTCAGGCCCGAGGAGCCTCTGAGGTCCTGCCAGAGGAAGGTGTCTGCATTTCCTGTGGAATTCCAGGCATGTTCTCAACAGCCAGTGTCCGTCCCGGGACGTCCTCTTCTCAAGGGGCCATTCATTCCCCTGGTGGACTCCCTTCCCACACCTCCCACCCTGGTTTCCCAGAACGAGCCAGATCGGCCATGATGGCCTTTGGGATTCTCCCTGGGACTCGCCAGAAAGGTGGGAAGGAGGGGTCCCCCGGCCTTCCAGGTCCTCACCATCCTGCACACAAAGAGGCCAGAGGAAGGACAGGAAATGACAGATTGTCTTGTCACCTTCTCCACTACAAACACGTGACAAGAACAATGGGCAGCCCTGAGCCTGATGGCCAGGCTTCTCACAGGACACTGCTCCTGGTATTAGTCGGAAGGGAGGTCAGACAGCTGAGGGACCATCCCAAGGTCACACAGGAGGGACTGCAGGGCGCACCTGGAGCCCACACAGGCGGGCTCCTCACGTGGCAGGTGACAGGGCTCTGTGCCTTTCAACGCCTCTCCCTGAAGAGACCAGCCCCTCACCTTTCTCAGGACAGGGCTGAGTGACCCCCTGCCCTGACCCCCAAGCCAGGTGGCAATGATTAACTCCTGACGGTCCCCAAACCAAGCTCCCACATGACATTTCCTTAGAATCTCAGGGGTTCGCGGCCCCCTCCCCCAGCAGAGGCCCTTGGTTTAGTAGCGGAGCCAGAAAAACCACAGGGTCCACCTCCTTGGGGTCACTTCCTGGGCACCCTGTGAGCGCCACTCTGCGCAGAGCTGGCTTGGGGACAGGACACCTAGTGTGGCGAGGAGGGCTTTGGAGCCAGTCCCCGGGTACAAGTTCACCTGGCTCTACCCCCACCCTGGAGCGAGCCTGGGTTTCCTCATCTGCAAAATGGGAAGGACAGAGGGCCTGTCTGGGGCCAGACTGGGGCAGTCGGTCCCTCCATCAGCGCACGGTGCTTGGCGTCCTGGGCACGCAGCGGGTGGGTGGTCTCCCTGTCCTCAGGGGAAGACACGCTGACCGCAGTCTCCAGGGTGAAGCTGGGGGTTAAAGATTTTCCTGCCTCTGGGGGGACAGGGCCGTCTTTCGGGTACTCAGTAACCAAGAAGTGGCCTTTGGAAGGTCCTTGTTTCTAGTTTCTTCCAACTTGCTCAGAGCCAAGGGCCAACTGCAGCTCCCCCTGCACCCCACGCCCCGCCCCCCCGCAGAGCGGGATCCCGCCCGAGTGGGCCACGGGGGCCTTTGGTTTGGGGACTTGGGGACCCGACCCCCACGACCCCAGTGATTCGCCCGAGGCCCGCGAGGAGATGCGTGGCCCAAGGACATCCAGCCGCGCGCCCGCGGGACCCGCGCCTCCCCTCTCCTCCCGCGCGCCCCGGGGGGACTTCGGGGTCCTCGGGGGCCCGATCGGCCACGGAACGGTCCCCAGAGGCGCGAGGGGACCTCCGCCGGGCCGAGCCCCCCGGGCCCCGACGCACTCACCTCCGGGACGGCTGGGCGCCGGCGGCCGGGAGCGCGGCTTCCTGAGTCCGGGCCGCGGAGAGCCCGCCCGCCTCCCGGCTCAGGTTCCAGGCCGCCGCCCCGGGCCACCACGCCCCCGAGCCGCCACCGCGCCCCCGAGCCGCCACCGCGCCCCCGCGCCGCCACCGCGCCCCGCGCCGCCACCGCGCCCCGCGCCGCCACCGCGCCCCGCGCCCCGCCGCCCCCGGCGCCGGCGGCCAGCGCCCTCCCGGCCCCGCTGCAGCCCCCCGGCCTCGGGAGGGCGCCGGCCTCAGTTTCCCCCCCTGGGGGGACACCAGCTGGTCCGGGCGCCGCCGGCCGCTGGCTCGGTGACGGCGGCGGCCCGGGGAGCGCTTCCTGGGCGGCTCTGCTGTCATTCAGCCCAGAGGATGGCCGGCGTGGGTCCCTGTCCCCAGCCAGCTCCGGCCGACAGCGGAGGCACCTGATTGACAGGCTTGTCCCTCCCGTCGTTAGCCAGCCTGTAGCCCGAGCCTGGCTCGGAGGGGACGCTCAACGCCTGTCTTTTGTTTGGCGGGGGGCGGTGGCAAAAGTGACCCCCATCTACCCAGCCCTGGTCCGCTGGAGCACCCCCGCGGGCGTGGGAAAACCCAGGGGTGCTGGCCCTGGGTCAGGCTCCCTGAGCCCAAACCGTGCTCCACCCCCCGCGGCCGGGGGCCCTGGGCAGGTCCTTCCCCGGGGCCCAGGTTTCCACACGGGCCAGCGGGGACTGGAAGTCCACTCCTCCCAGGCACAGCCCCGCTGTGGGGAGCATCAGGTGTGAGCAGAGGCCAGGGACACCCTAGCCATCTTCCTGGAGGGGGGCTGCAGACAGCAATGTCCCCCAGGAGACTCGGCCGCTGGAAAGTGGGGTTTTAGAATTGTTGGAGACAGACAGACAGACAGACCCAAACCCTGACCAGAAGCGATGCTTTCAAGCCACCAGGGTGAAACATCTGCAAAGGAACCTTGATAGTCAACTCCCACGTGCGGGAGGAGGGGCGTGGCCCAGGAAGCCCCCCCCCACTCACACCAACCAGGCTGTGAGGTTGGGGCTGTGTGCCCGAGCTGCAGATGGGACACTGATGGAGATGACAGTGGCCCCTCCACAAGTGGCGGCCTCCCTGGTGGGGGTGGGGGGGGGAGCCCAATGGAAGCCTTCCCTCCCGGGTGGCCCCCAGAGCGAGCCAGCAGGAGGTGAGGAATGTCTGCAGGGCCCCTGGCGCCCCCCTGCAGCTGGGCCGCTGGGGGGCCTTCCCCAGGTGGAGCTGGGGCCAGGGCTGGGGCTGAGCCAGGTTGGAGACCAGAGCATCTGGGGCCAGGGTTGGAACTTGCTCCTCTCCCAGGTGGGAGGACACACTGGGCCACTGAGACCCCCCCCACACACATGCCAGAAGACGTCCAGGGCTGGAGGCCAGAGGTCAGCCCCTGGTTTGGAGGCCTGAATTTCAACGTCTCCCTGCCTGCGGGGGATTACCTGGGAGCTGTAGGAGGAGCCGCCTCTCAGACCCCCTCTCTCAGACCCCCTCTGAACATTGCCCTTCACTTCCATGAAGCAGGGGACACAGCTGCCCTGTTCCACGACCAGGACCAGCACCTGGAACTCAGCAGATGCTCTCAGAGGTGCTGGGAGAGCTGGGCCTGATGGCGCCGGCTTGGAATCCCAACCCCTGGGAGGCTGAAGAGGACCCCAAGTTGGAGGCCAGCTTCAGCGATTTAGTGAGACCCTGTTTTTTTTTTTAAAAAAAGGTTCTTTTTTAAAAGGGGGTGGAATGTAACTTAGCGGTGAGCACCCTGGGATTCAATCCCCAGTGTCCCCTGACCCCAAGTGCTTGTCCATGAAGCTGTGGGGAGGCGAAAATGTGGCATTCTCCTTTATTCTGTATAGTTTCACTTTTTTTTTTTTTAATTGAACCCAGGGCTTCTTAACCACTAAGCCACAGCTCCAATCTATTTTTATGTTTTATTTTGAGACTAAATTGCTTAGGGCCTCGCTAAATTGCTGAAGCTGGCCTCCAACTTAGGATCCTCCTGCCTCAGCCTCCCCAACCACTAGAATTACAGTGCTTCCACGCCCGGCAGAATTTCAGTTTGCAAGAGGCAGAGTTCTGGCGATGGTCAGTGGTGATAGTAGCACAACATGAATATACTAACTACCACTGAACTGTGCACTTAAAAATGCTCAAAATGGCCGGGTTCAATGGAGCATGTCTGTCATCCCAGCATCTCGGGAAGCTGAGGCAAGAGGATCGATCGCAGGTTCAAGGCCAGCCTGGGCAACTTAGTGTCAAAATAAAAAAATAAAAAGGGCTGGGGATGTGGCTCAATGGTAAAGCACTTGCCTACCACGCACGAGGCCCTGGGTTCCATCCCCAGCACCCACACACACACACCCACACACACACACACACACACAACGGGTAAGATAAAGTTTTTACCACAATAAAAAAAAGTGGGGGGAAATTGGGTTCTTTGGAATCTTTCTGCCGTTCAACTTATAGGCAATGTCCACAGGAGGCAAATCCATAGCTTTAGGTGCAGGGTGATGGCCAAAGAGTTGGGGGTTTTATTTTTGGGTGATGTGTTCTGAAATCGACTGTGGTGATGTTCGCTCTCATCCCAATATACTACACAGCACTGAATGACCACCCTGGGTGGGTGAGTTGCGTATCTCAATAAAGCTGTTATAAAGGATTAAAAAGAAGAACATGGTCTCTGGGGTCAAAATGTTCAAGGTGTGTTTCTGCTAGACTTCTAAGCTGTGTGTCCTTGGACAGGTGACCCTGCCTCTCTGAACCTGTCTCCTGAGCCTCATCTGTAAAATGAGGGATGGGGCCTCTGCTGTGGGAGGGGGCCTCCTGCCCATTTTGCAGAGGGGCAAACGGAGCATCCTTGGTCCAAAGAGGTAGCTGCGGCTGGCGGTGCAGTTTGAACTCGAGCTCTTCTGAATTCCAACCACACCCTCCAGCCACTAGAGCAACACCCGCCCACACCTGCCTGGATGAGATGGAGAGGGGCCTGGGGGAGGAATTTTAGTCGTGCCTTGGATGGGCTCCAGCCACGCAAAAGGAGGTAATTGGGCACAGAGGGCTGGGGAAGTACTGGAGCTAACTCGTGGGCACTTATGGAGTGCTTGCTGTGTGCCAGGTACTGTGCAGGGTTGGTCTTCCAGGAGAGGAACATGCTCAGAGAGGTGAAGACACCTTCCCAGGGTCACACAGCTGAGAAGGGGCAGGGTCCTCTGAAGCCTGCCTGAGGGGACAGCAGTCCCCCCCCCCCCCCCACCTCCGCTTTTCCAAGAATCCCTGGAGTCGGGACAGGAGGAGGCTGGAGACAGTGAGCTAGTTTGTATACCTTGGTTCCTGCAAAGAGTTGGCTTCTCTCCGAGTCTGGAGGCCCCACCCTGCCCAGGACCCACCTTCAATGAGGCTCTTCTGGAATCTCCCTGGGGCAGAAACCTGAGGCCAGGTGCCTTTCTCCTCGGATGACCGTTGCCATGGGTACAGCCACTCTGGTAGCTCAGGGGCTGGCAGTGATTCCGAGTCTCTGGGCAGCTGGCCTGGCCGCCTGTGGGTGTGGCTGAGCCACAGCCGGGCACTTCAGAAAGGCTGCATCCTGAGCTGTGCCCCTGCGAAGGGGGTGTGGGGACAGGGCCTGGCCTGGTCCCCGAGGGCCAGGGGCTTCTCCTGGTCTCTGGGTGGGCAGCGGGGCCCAGGGAGGCCCGGGCTATGGTGCATGGGATTGCAAAAGCTTAATGAGCCCTTTCTGGAGAGAGAGTGACTTCCGCAGGGGTGAGGGGGCCCCTCCCCACCTCAGCCCCCCCAAAACTAAGGCACAGCGCATTTCCTTCCCTGATTTATGGCGTTCCTCCCACCCGGACCCTATTCAGCTTCTGTGTCTTACAGGGTCCCTGCGCCCAGCTGAGGAGCTCCTTCACAGGCGGTCAGCAAACAGGCTGATTGACTTTGACTTTCAGAGAATCCCCCAGGTCCAGGGCTGATAAACAGTTTATCTAGCTGCCCTATAGCCAGCCCCTGGGGGTCAAGGTGCTAAGAAGCTGGCCACTTTTCCCCTTCAAGGCAGAGTGTTGTTTTCTTGGGGTCATGAAAACAGCCAGGGGTTGCTCACAAGGCCAAGAGGTGTCCCCGGTAGCCAGTCAGAGCATCTAATGCCCTGATGTTAAAGTTGAGGAAATTTGAGGCTCAGAGGGGAGAAGTAATTTACCCAGAGTCACACAGCAGATCTGGGCTGAGGGAGGGCAGAGGGAGGAGTAGCAGCCAGACTGCAGGATGTTTTCTGGAACATTCTTTATCATTGTGTGTGACAGGGGCCTCCCTGTATCTTTAAGAACAAGGAGTGGGGCTGGGTGCAGCTGGGTGGCAAAGTGCTTGTCCAGTGTGTGTCAGGCCCTGGGTTCCATCCCCGATGACTGCGTGTGGCCAGGCTGTGACTGTTGCATTGGGACGTTCAGATATGCTGCTTCCTCTCCTGCTCCAGGGCCTTTGCACCTCCACAGTGGGTTGTCCTCTGGCCAGGTGGTAGCATCATAATAAATAAAGATATCAGTAAAAGCCACTTGATGAACACCTCCCCGTGTCGGGCATCCCACACACACTGCTTTATGTCACCCTGGAAGGCAGAGGTGGTCTCCTCGAATTTATAGATGCAGAAACTGAAGCTCAGAGAGGCGCACTGACATTTGCTGGGTCACACAGGTACGAAGTTACAGAATCTGAGCTGGAATCCAAAAACTGTCAGGCGGTGGCGGGCAGGGAGCAGTGGCAACAGTAGTGATACAAGTGACAAGACACACCAGGGACCCTCATACAGAGCTGGCCTGAAGGAGAAACCCAGAGAGGGTCTGCAAACTTTCCCAAATGTTCACGCAGGACTCCTCTTTGGCCCTCGGGGAAACAAGTTGGGCAGGCGGGAAGGGCACAGGCTCCCGACCCGGTCGCTGTCCCACTGGGGGCGTGGGCTGCGGGCCAGGGGGCGGGGCGGGGGCGGGGCCTGACTGGGGCTCCGGCTCGGCGGGGTGGGGGGAGGGGGTGGAGCCAGCGCGTACAGCGCCACCTACCGGGCCCCGGGGGAGCTGCAGGCGCTCAGGGAGCCGGGAGCCTGCGTAAAGCAGAGGACCTCGCCACAGCCACCCAAGCCGAAAGGAGCCTTCCTCCCGTTCCCGCTGAACCTCCAGCCAGCGACAACGGGACGATGACTCAGCTAAGCGCCTGCCTGGGCAGTTTCATTGGCTGGGCGAGCTAGGCTCTGTGAGCATCCCCCCCGCTGTGTGCACCCCCACCCACTGTGTGCACCCCCACCCACTGTGTGCGCCAGGAAACTGAGGCTCAGAGGTCAGCGATTTGTGCAGGACCACCTGGGTGGCGATCAGCAGCGCCGACACAGCCGACCTCAGACTGGATCGCGGCACCGAAGCCCCCATCGCAGAAATCTAAGCTTGCAATTCTATTTAACACCAAGTTTCTAACCTCCAATTGCTTGGTAAATCCTGTAGTAACGGGGGTGGGTGGGGGGCCAGCCTTAGGGAGGCCGGGTGAGGCCGCTGTTAGGAAAACAGGCTCCTCACCTACAAAAGATGCTTTATAATGGTTTGAAATAGCGTCCTGGGCCAAAGATATTTTTTGGTTGTAGATGGACACAACACAGCTCAGTGAGTTTTCATGGAATTAATCAATAAGCAAATACGTGAATCGATCTTGGCCAGACTTTTGGGCTAAATCTGGTTTCTGTGAAGCATGGGGCTCATCCTGGGAATGCGCGGGCTGATAAGCTACACTACAGGCTGGGTCACCCTGGGCCAGTCCCTGCCCCTGGAGCAGAACCACGGCACTGGGGAGTTCATTTTCCTCTTGGGATGAGTGGATGGGTTCCCGGTGCCCACAGCCCAGGAGGAAGTGAAGTGGAGACTCTCGGCTGTGTTTCTTTCTTCCTGGCCCCGGGCAGGACTCAGTTCCGCTTTGACAAGGATAAAACGGGAAGGCCCAGATGCACACGTCTTTGTCTCAGAGGTCCAAACCCCAAATGCTCCCAGAGACTCAGTGGGTGACAGGCATGAAGGAGGTGACCCTCCTGTGAACAAAGTCCCCCTCTGCATTGTATTATGTATCAGGGATATGAAGAAAAGAGAGAATCATTTTAATTTGCTAGCACAACTTTGAATCTCTAGGAAACCCAAAGGGAGAAACCCTAAAAAGCCATCAGGGCTGAGGAAAAGAGCAGCCTTCCTAGGATCAGCCTTGAAGGCAGGATTTTCAGGGTCAAGCTCAGGGTCAAGGCAGGGCGTGCTGCCTGCTGTGGGCCAAGTCATCAGGTCTCTGCTGATGTCTTGGAGTGTCCCCTCCCTCTCCCCTCCGTGGAGGCCTCTTGCAAGCTGGACTCAGCAACCTGCCTGTCGGGGTGTGGCCCTGTCATCTGCCCTGGGCTCCCTCTAGGGCAGACCTTCTGCATCACCAGTTGACCTACTGGCCCATCCTGCCCACTCCACCGTCAGCTCTTTGGAGATGGATACTTCCCACTTCATCAGCATCAGCCGGTGACAGAGTGCCAGTAACCACTGGCCACCGGGTTGGTGAAGCACAGAGATAGGTGGGGTTGGAGTCCAGCTGGAAAGTGAGCCCCCAGGCCCTGCTCTGTCTCCCCAAGGGGGCCTCTTCTCTCAGCTCCTGCCAGGAAGGCCGGTTCTTCAAAGGAGGCTAGGTTGGGAGGACAGCTCAGGGGTAGAGTGCTTACCTAGCAAGTGTGGGCCCTGGGTTCGAGTTTCAGCACCCCAAAAGAAAGAAAAAAGAAACCCAAGATTTTTATGTGAAATCCCTCAGTTTTTTCAATGTGGCAAAAAGTTCCATTTTTTTAAAACCATGGAAGACAGTAAACAGGTCCTTGGCAGGATTTGGTAGCAGGGTCCCCAGGTGTAATCTCTGATGCAAAAAATGAATGAACCATGGATTGCTGAGTGCAGTGGTGCACGCCTGTTATCCCAGAGGCTTGGGAGACTGAGGCAGGAGGGTCCCAGGTTCGAAGCCAGCCTCAGCACCTTAGCAAGGTCCCTAAGCAACTTAGCAAGACCCTGTCTCTAAATAAAAATAAAAAAGGGCTGGGGATGTGGCTCAGTGGTTAAGCGACCCTGGGTTCAATCACTGGTACTAAACAAATAAACAACAACAACAACAAAAACTGAAACAACACACAGATGTGATTCCAAAATAGACATTTGTTTATTAAGGATCATTTAGTTTCTGCATACAAATCACCAATTGTTCCTCATTGGGTTTTTAAACACACATCACTTGTTCTGGGGTTGCTTTGTTTGTCCCCACTTTAAAAAATAGAGTTCTTTTTAGCGCCAAAAAGGACAGTTAAGGCAGCAGGGTGTTTCCTGGGGTCTCATGGGCTGGAGGGCTCCCATCTCCCCCTCCAGAAATTCATGTGGTAGGTAGTTTCTCAGGTTGGAAAACCTGTCCCTGAAGAAAATAATCGTGCAGAAGAATGCAGATACAGTCATCTGTGGTCAACTGTGTGTGCCCAACAGCTGGAAAAGAAACACCCTCTTGGTCATCAAAGACTTGCTGGTTGGTTTCGGCTACTTAAAAAAAAAAAAAAAAAAACTGGAGGAAAGAAGCCAGTCAGAGTGCAGGGTTCCTTAGTGATGTGCTGTGAGGTCGCTGCACACACCAGACAAGGACACACACCAGTTTGCTTTTTCAAACAACGCAGTAGGGACCCTGCATAATTCCCTATCAACTCTTCTTGGCCCTTAAAATACCCATAGCTGGGTTCAGCGACTTCCTCCAAGGACACCTGCTTCTCCATAAAGAGAGGCATCCACCCTCGCCCAGGAGCTGTGCTCCTGGAGGGGAAAGAACCAAAAACCAAAAACCCTAGGACTTGATTGATTAGAACGGTTAATGGATTTTTTTCACACTGACACAGGGGTCCAGTGGGTCTACCTGCGGTGAAATCCAAAGGAGATTTGGAAGGAGGATCATGAATTATTGCTTCATTAGAATAGATCCCCCCCCAAAAAAATGACTTTTAAAAGCAGGGCCGACGCCTGCAGGCCCCAGCTGGGCTGAGGGGCTCTGGGGACGCAGAGGGCCCACGGCTTGATTCACAGTGATCGGGTGGCGGGTGGCCGGTGGCGCTGGCCGGCGGCCATGGGCCGGCGCCGCCTACACCTTGTAGTTGAGCTCGGCGTTCATCTTGGTGTACATTTCGTAGATGACGTCGATGGTGGCCGTGTAGTTGACCAGGAAGAGGCGGATCTTCTCCAGGCACTCCTCCTCTGTCACGTTCTGTCCCTTGGAGAGGGCCTTCAGGAAGTCCGACTTGTAGGGCGCTGCGTACAGCGCGGCCTTGAGTGGGCGAGAGGGGCACCGGGTTAGTGGGGCACAGCCGGGACCCCAGGCCCGCGCTGAGATCTGGCCGGGTTCCCCAGGTCCATGCGGGGCAGGGTCTGTGCTGTCTGTGGTGTTGGGAGGGAAAGGAAAAGGGAGGTGTGTTTTCCCTTCTACCCCCGTGAGGGACAGCAGGAAGGACACCAACTAGGGGGACGGACAGACAGACCTGGACGCACACTCCAGCTTGTGCCGCCGACTAGCTGTGAGCCTTGAGCAAGTTACTTAGCCTCTCTGAGCCTCAGTTTCCTTGTCTGTAAAGTGGGGATAATAATGGCATCCACCTGAGTCACTTCCGTCAAGATGGGGGAGATCATGCCAAGTGCTCGGCAGAGCACCAGGCACAGGGGCTGGCGCCGGGCACACGTGAGCTTGGGGCTCGCATGCTCTGGAAAAGGGGACCGGCTGCTTGGGGAAGCCCACTGAGTGGGCACAGGCTGCTAATCCAGGCTGCAGTCTTTCTTTTGTCCTCAGCGGGTGACACTTCCCCAAATTTTAGAACAGAAAGCAGCAGCAGTTGCAAGCTCAATTTTTTTTTCTTAAGAGAGAGAATTTTTAATATTTATTTTTTAGTTTTCGGCGGACACCACATCTTTGTTAGTACGTGGTGCTGAGGATCGAACCTGGGCCGCACGCATGCCAGGCGAGTGCGCTACTTCCCCAAATTTTAGGACTTAGAAAGTGCACTTGAAAAGCACTGAGAAGCCAGGAGCAGTGGCACACGCCTGTGATCCCAGTGACTCGGGAGGCTGAGGCAGGAGGATCCTGAGTTCAAGGCCAGCCTCAGCAACTTAGCAAGACTCTGTCTCAATGTAAAAAATTTAAAAAGGGTCAGGGATATAGCCGAGCGTAGAGCAGCCCTGGGTTCAATCCCCAATACTAGAGAAATTTAAAACAATAATAAAAAATAAAAAATATGAGGATACTGAAGCTCCAGGACTTCCAGCCCCATTTTATTTGTTTTTAAGAGCTGGGGCCTGGCTGTGTGGCCTAGGTTGGTCTCAGACTCCTGGGCTCAAGTGATCTTCTCGCTTAGCCTCCTGAGCCACCACACCAGTCCCCACTCCTGCTCCGTGGGCTAGGACTTGACTTATGGGAGCACCACCGACCTCGCCTGTGAGCTGGGGTAAGAGCAGTCCCCGTGTCCCGGAGCATCGGGGGCTGCGGTCAGACAGCTCCCTGAGACAGGCATGCAGGCCATTTGTCCTCTGTGGGGACAAGGCACCGAGGGGAGGGTGGTCTCTCAGGGTGCCCCTGGGAACTGGCCCTGTCCCAAGCCATGCCAGGGGACTGTGCCAGAGGTGACATTTCCTGCCTGGACCTCGCCTGGCTCCTGACCCAACTGCTCTCAGCATGTGCCTCTCGGGGATGAGTCTGGCCACCACTCCCTGGTTTTGGGGCAGTGAGGATGAACAGGCAGTTAACTGGGGCAGGAAGCTAGCCACTAGCCACGGCAGGCTGCAAGGCCTCGCTGAGACGGAGGGTCAGCAAGAGGCAGGTGGCCAGCAGCAGCCTGCAGGGGACATTCCCCCAGTGGGCGTCTCTGCTGGTAACCCTAAGGACCCTGCGCTAGCCAGGCTGGCGCTGGAGCTCTGGTTCCAGGAGCCCTGTCAACATCACCCCAGCGCAGGCCACCAAGAACCCCGTGGGCCAGTGTCCTTCCAGCAGAGGCCTCAGTGGGGACAGGGGCTGTTGCTCCTTCCTTTCCAGGGTGGGGAATCCAGATTGAACCTGGGGGCAGTAAGGCCAGGCCACCCGCAGTCCTCAGGGGCTCTGCTGTCAGGCCGCACGGGCACAGCACCTGCAAACGCCACCCCCAGGGCCATGAGCAGGGCTGGCCAAGTGGGCGGGAAGGGACCCTCAGTGCGGCAGCTTGCCCCAGAAAGGGCACCCCAAGGGGCAAGCGCAGGCCCCAGGGGAAGCCTGGGGGTGGAGCTGCAGTGGGTGGTCCCCCGCTCCCCAGTCCTGGAGGGCGGCTCACCTGGAAGATCTTCTGCACAATCCAGCCGTGGTACTTCTTGAGGGCCATCTCGTAGGCCTTGGTGGCATTGACGCGGATGAGGTTGGGGTGGTTCTCGTCCCGCTCGCCATCACAGATGCTCTGGAGGAAGACCTGGATGAAGCGAAGGCCTCTGTGGCCCAGAGAGGGTGGCTCTTTAGGACCCGTGTCCACAGCCAGCGCTCCCTGCCATGGTGGGGCTCCTGCATCTGAGCCCAGCACCTCCTGTGAGCCACGTGTTCATGGGGCACTGCCCTCGGCCCAGCCTCACTCCTGCCATGAGGACATGGCTGCCAGGCGCAGCCTGGTCCCTCCCGAGCACCTTGCCCGGCTGTGAGACCCCCAGGGTGGGGTCTGAGCCTGTCCTCTCCGTGTCCATGTCCACGTGACCTCTCACAGGTTGGCACGTGCCAGGCAGCTGTCGGGGCCTGAGGGTGAAGTGCTGGCCCTCAGGGGGAACACGTCAGGGGGGCTGCAGAGCCAGCCCCCGCCCCTGGGGCTCAAGGCTATCCCACGCCCCTGGGACCCTTCTGAACCTGCCACACTGCACGACGGCTGCCCAGCCCATGCTCCCGTCACGTCTGCACGATTCAGTGGCCACAACAGACCTCCTCAGAGCCAGGAGAAGGGGGTACCAGTCCTTTAGTGTCATCTCCCGCCCGTACCCCATCCCCCAGGAGGCTGAGTGGGGTGCCATTAGCCACTTCACAGAGAACTCTGAGGTTCCTCCAAAGGCTCCCAAGCCAGGACCCTCCCAGCCTGCGTCACCCCCAGCTGGGCCCCTGCCTCTGCTGCCCCTCCCTGTGCCAGTAGGTCTCCAGATGGTCCACTCCACTCGTCCCTGCAGGATGGTGGGGGTCAGCTAGAGTGCAGGGCCCTCACAGGGCAGGAGTGCTGGGTTTAGGCACCGAAGAGACCCTCACTCCTCACCCTTGAGGTGAGGCAGACCCTCCAGGTTCAGCCCAGAGCCCACCAGGGATCGGCCTGGAGCCCGGAGCTGAGGATGGCTAGGACGTGGCCTGCCCTGGACAGCAGTTGCTCTGGAGCCCTGGTTCCCCCTCCCCTGACAATCAGGATGGTGTCCCCGAAGGCCCCCTGACCCACTGTGACTGCTCCTGCCCCCGGGTGGCTCCTCAAGAGCCCCCTAGGCTTGTGTTCCTACCCAAGCTGGTCTGGGCTTCTCAGGCTGCGGCCTCACGCCCACCCCGAGGCCTGTGTGCCAGGTCTGCAGCAAGGCTGTGCCCTCCTCCGTGGGACCCTCCTGCCCAGCCTGGGACACTCCACGTGGCTCCGTCCTCCAGGAAGCACCCCCTGCCCTGTCTCTGATATTCTGCTGCTCAGATCTGCCCGCCATTGACTCCCCCAGACAGCGATGCCAAAGGAGGCCGCAGAACGCTCCTGGTTCACCCCCTTGGCCGGCTGCTGACCACCAGTGCCCCTTGGCCTGGCCTAGCTCACATCTAACAATCAGGACATCTCCTCCAGCTTGCTCCTCCCCAGAAACCACAGCACCTGCGAGGTGGATGGACCCGAGTCTCTAGTGACCAAGGCAGGCAGCTTGGCAGGGACACTTCCTAAAATGTGCTATAGGGTGCCGTCTGCAGACCTGCTCCTGCCCAGCTTCACCCTCCCTGCTGCATTTCACCAAGATGACAGTGTGATGGGGCTGGGGGTGGCAGGAGGGCTCCAGGGGACAGTGGAGAGAATGGGGCGGGCTCCCTCCCAGCTCTTGGTCCAGGCCTCCAAGGGAGGACAACCCTGGGGACACCTGCGGGGCCAGGAATGGGCCTCTGGCCTCATAGCCGCTGCTGGTGCTGCACAGGTACAGGAGAATCCTGGAGCTGGTGGAGACCCAGGGGTTCAGAGCACAGTGTGTGCGGGCCCCAGTGCAGAGGATGCCCATGTGCAAATCAGACAGAAACCCTTCTCTTCAAGACTGTTGTTTCTCTGAGTGTGGTGGTGAGCACCATGATCCCAGGGACTCAGGAGGCTGCAGCAGGATGATCACAAGTCGCAGGCCAGCCTGGACAGCTTGTTTTTGGTACTGGGAATGGGACCCAGGGGTACTTAACCACCAAGTGACATTCCTGGCCCTTTTAAAATTTTTTTCTTTTGAGACAGGGTCTCACTAAGTTGCTTAGGACCTTGCTAAGTTGCTGAGGCTGGCTTTGAACTTGTGATCCTCCTGTCTCAGTCTCCTGAGTCACTAGAATCACAGGTGCATGCCACTGTGCCCCAGCTGGCCTGGGCAACTTAACAAGCCCGCCTCAAAACAACAACGACAAAAAAAGGTAGTGGGGAGGGGGTAGAGCTCAGTGGTAGAGCACCCTGGGTTTAATCCCTAGGACATCCCCCGCCACACAAACACGGCTGTTATTTCTGTCAAGAAACTAACATAGAAACCCACCTTGTGCATTATGTGACCAACCATGAACAGGACACCTCTGTGTGGTGCACAATCTGTGCAACTGTGCTTGGAAGACCTGGGTGTGCAACTTGGCCTCCAAATGTCCCTGGAGCCTCCTCTGCAACACGGGGAGGCAGCACACCTAACCCACAGCCTATGAAACTCAACCCGAGTAGGAAGAGCTTAGCCTAGTGCCTGAGGATGGAACAGACGCTTGCCATTCTGCTCTAGGGACTAGAACAAGGATGTGTCACCACTGGACAGGCTCTGGCCCTTGGGAGGCTTTTTCTTGGCCATTAATAAGCATCACACGGGCTGGGCTGTGGCTCAGCAGTAAAGTGCTTGCCTAGCACGTGCAAGGCCCTGGTTTGATCCTCAGAACCACATAAAAATAAATAAGTAAAATAAAGGTATTGTGTCCAACTACAACTAAAAAATAAAATGTAAAAAAAAAAAAATTAAAAAGTCTTTCAACTTAAAAAAAAAATAAGCATCCCACTAGAAGCGGGTGTGGACCCCACGCGGGTGTGGCAGGGCTTCCCCCCTGCACAGGACCGAGCCCTGGGCCCGCCTCTGCCCCGCCATCACCTTTTCAGCCACATCAGTGCCAGCGTGGCCCCCACTTTGGGCCATTCTGCTCCATACATTTCCTTCTCCACCTCCAAGATGTTCTGCAGGGTCCGGAACTTGGCTGGGTTGGTGTCATACACAGCTTTGATTTTCTGAAATGGAACACACGGGGTTTTCCACTTGGAAAAGCTGCTCACAGCCAGCCATGTTGCTGCTGGGAGGAGTGCCTGTGGGAGCGGCAGGACTCCAGCACCAACTCCCCTGGGCACTCCTGTCTACTGTGTGCGCTCTGCATTCCAGGCAGAGTCTCACGTGGTCCAGTGGCAACCCTGAAGTTGCCATCAGTATCCCAATCTGCAGATGAGGACACTGAGGCTCAGAGAGGGCCAGTGACATGCCCAAGGCCACACAGTATGCAGGTGGAGCAGGCCCCAGCTTGCCTGGCGCTAGAGTCCACCTCCTCCAACCACCACTGACCCTGCCCCAGACACCAGGTGCTTCAAGTTTCGCTTCTGTGAGAGAGTAGACATGGGCTCGTAGGATTCTGAACTGGAGCCAGGTCGGGCTGGGTGGGAATCCCAGCTCTGCCACTTTCTTTTATTTTTGGTACCAGGGATTGAGCCCAGGGACACTTACCCCCTGAGCCACACCCCCAGCCCTTTCTTATATTTTATTTAGAGTCAGGGTCTCGCTGAGTTGCTTAGAGTCTTGCTATGTTGCTGAGGCTGGCTTGGAACTCATGATCCTCCTGCCTCAGCCTCCCAAGCTGCTGGAATTGCAGATGTGCGATATCACGCCCAGCTGTCACTTTCTAAGTGACCTTGAGTGAGCCTTTGACTCCTGGTCCTCAGCTTCCTCATTTGTCAGAAGTCCTCAAAGGGCCACTGGTTCACGTGGTAAGCCCCAAGGCTGTGTGGGCCCTGAGTGGACCCTCGAGGGGAGGGGCTCTGTAGCTGGGGGATGGCACCAGAAGGCCCAGGGCCAGGGAAGGAGAGAGCTGGGCCAGTGCCACCTGTGGACTTTGGCATTGACTTGTTTGGTGGAGGTGGCAATATCCTCCTGCCTAAGCCCTGCCCAGCTGCCGCTAGGTGGCGCCATTACAGAGGAGGACCAGGAACTTCAGGCTCCAGTGCATGATCTTGGGGCCAAGCCTGTCTTCCATGACAGCTCCCTGTCCCTGGACTGGGGAGCCTGCAGCTGGGAGCAGGGTGCTGGCGACGGGAGCAGGTTTAGATTACTGTGGGTGCTGTAGCTGCAGCTGCCAGGCCAAGTACATACCGTGATGTTGCCACTTATGTCTGCCTTGATGGGTGTAAACACGGGGGACCCAAGGCAATCTGGGGGAAAAATGACAAGAGAGATTTAGATTCCCAACAGGGGTAATGTCCAGGACCGCTGTGGGCCACAGAGGAGTGGAGGTCTGAGGAGAGGCCACCGTGTTTAGGGGCAGGCAGAGTTGTTCACAGGAATCAGAGATGTTCTTGGACAAGTCCATCTGGGGAGTGCTGGGACCAGATGGTCACGAGAGCAGGACTTTTCAGAGCCTTTAAATGGAGGCTGAAGGGCTCAGAAGCGCATCCTTCGTCCACCCCACTCTGCCTCGCCCAGCACCTCCCACTAGAACTTTCTGCCATCCGGGCCCCGTCCTGCTGCACTGTTCAGCGTGGCACCCACATGACTTGGGCTTGACTCAGCTCTGCACCTATAGGGGTGGGGCACATCCCCTCAGCTTTCTGAGCCCACATTTCCTGTCTAGCAGGTGATACAACAGACCCCAGGGACTTGAAGCCCCCGATGTGCACTTCGTCCCCCTAGAAGCGCCCTGTGCTTCACAGCAGGCTTCTGGCTCTTCCTGGCAGAGCCTGGCCCAGCAGTGACCCCGCCAAGCTCATGGAACACAGACCTACAAACTGCCCCTTGGGAAACACGAGACGCCTGCTGCCTGCCTCCCTTCCACCCCTGTCCCCTGGTAGGCTGTCCCAGGGCCAGGGCCAGGACACAGATCAAAGAACCTGTGGGCCCACAGGTTCTTCACCACAAGGCTCAACACAGACCTTGCTCTTGGGCCTGATGTAGGCAGCTGCCTGTCCTCTCCTTCCATCACCAGGCTGACACACAGCTGGGGACCAAGGCCCCTGAGCAGCACAGAGGTGGGTGCCAAACTGTGGGCAGGACCCTCAATATAGGCACCGACTGACCTCCCGGGTGGGGCTGGGGAAAGTACTTCTACAGGCCAATTCCAGCCAAGGTGACCCAGCACACCTGGCTGGCCATCTGGAATGTTCTAATTGCACCGGATGCTTTAAATGAAACACCCTGTCATGAGGGCTAGGGGTGCCGATGGATGGCGCTGGAATTGTCACCCGGCCACTCCTCAGCTGAGCACATCTCCTCCCCTCTGTGTTTCTCTGTCTCCTAGTGTGTCAAAGGGGGCAACTACAGTGCTTATTTCATAGGGTTGTCATAGGAATTAAAAATAGTGCGTCAGCTGGGACAGGGCTCAGTGGTGGAGCCCATGCTTGGCATGTGCAAAGCCCTGGGGTTCCATCCTTAGCATGAATGTGCATGTGTGAGCCGTGTCACACACTACATATATGTAAATAAATAACACATCAAACACCCTGAAGGCTCCGTGAGGTGAACCCTGGATAAATGGGCTTTAATCATTTTCATGACTTCATATCATCATGATCAGAGTCAGGATCCTTAGTCCAGGGGCAAAGCTGCCCACCAAGGGCCAGCCGGCACCTCCCCTAGGTGGCCACATCCGAGGGTGGAATTCTCAGTGGCAGAATGCTTGCCTAGCCCGTGGGAAGCCTGAGTTCCATCCCCAGCACTGCGAACAAACAGGACACAGGGCAGGGGCTGCTCAGGTGCTGTGCCAGGGGTTCAGGCCGCCCAGACGGCCTGCCAAGGGCTCTAGTGCAGTAACCACTCCATCCCACCCTGTGTCCCTGCCTGAAGCACCACTGAACTCGTCCTGGGTCATGCAATCTGTTAGTCCCAGGAGATGCTCCCTCTTTAACAATGCGAGAGAACCGGGATTTTCTTTCCTCTGCTAGTGAATCTTGATAGTGCGGCCGGGGATCACCAATTCCAACTCGCATGCCTGTCATCCTAGCAGCTCGGGAGACTGAGGTAGGAGGATTGCAAGTTCAAAGACAGTCTCAGCCACTCAGGGAGGCCCTCAGCAACTCAGTGAGAGCCTGTCTTGATATAAAAAATCAGTTGTCCAAAGATTCGCAGGGGACTCATGGTTGGCCGGAGGAATGCACAGACAGGTGCAGCAAATTATGGTAGAACCTAGGGCTGGGGATGTAGCTCAGGGGCAGAGCCCTTGTCTAGCATGCTCACGGCTCTGGGTTCAATCCCAAGTACCATAAATAATAAATGAAATCTAAAATTATGGCAGAATCTAGGTGGTAAGTGTATGAATATTCACTGTGAAATTCTTTCGCCTTTGCTGGATGCTTGAAATTTTTCATAGAAAATATTGGAAATGAAGATCAGGTTTGGGGCTTTCTGCTCAAAGTCACACTTCTTTCTTCTATATTTTTCTTGCAAGTACCTTTCACCATCCAGCGATCATAGTTACACTTTCAATGCTTTGCTTACCGGCTGTCTTGCCCACCATACGGAGCTCTGAGAGGCCTGGCACCCAGCTCAGTCAGTGACCCCACCAGGTGCGGGGATGATGTCTGTGCAGTGACCGAGGGAAGGACTGTGGGAAACGTGGAACCTACCGGGCTATTCCCTGCGAGGCGCCTTAGACCCCCCCAGATGGTGAAGGACTCATGAAGGTGGGGACCTCAGTTTCCCTGCCTGTCACAGGAGGACCCTGCAAGACATCCCAGACGCTCTGAGGAGGCGGCATCCCTAGGTCAAGCCAGTGCTCGGAGCCCGGCTGTGATTGCTGACACTGCCCCAGGATGATCTATGCAGTTTTCAAATGCCAAGACTGGAAACCAGGGCTTGGGGACAGGGCAGCAGCAATCAAGGGGGTGGCTTCTTAGCTATTCTCAATGACTCAGGTTGCTCCACGTTAGATGCAGAAAAAAATGTTCTCAGCATCCTGGTCTTTGAAAAATGGCTTTGGTGCCCTTCTGGTGGCCCTGCCCTGATGGCGGGGAGAAAGGCTTTTTGTCTGGGGTTCTCCTGACAGTGCGCTCCAGGGTCACGGGGCCGCTGTGGTCAGCAGGAGCCGGGACCTGACAGTAGGCCTTATTGTGTGGTGGCGGGGCCCAGGACCAGGGCTGCTCAGCTGTGGGGGAAGGACGGCGTGCTGAAGGGCACTTCTGAGGCAGGGGACCCGCAGAGGCAGAGAGGGGGTTCAGACAGACCTCAGCAGAGAAGAGGGGGAGGGTAGGGGCTGGGAATGGGTCCCCAGCATCCACAGGAAGGGGCCATGCACAGAGGGGACCGCAGGCAGGAGCGGTGCTCCCCTGCACATCTCCAGCTCCGCGGTCTCCACGCATGCGCAGTGTGCAATGGCCACCGCAAGCATCCCTACGTGGCTTCTGGTGATCAGAAGCCAAGGGCCTGGTGCCCTACAGCCAGCCAGTCAAGGGCTCAAAACCTGACTCTGGTGTGGCTTTGGCCAAATGACTTGACCCTCTGGGCTCCGCCCTTCACTTCCTATCGCCCAGAAGTGCTGCCCAAATGGCACCAAGCCCAGAGAAGCCAACTGACTTGCTCAGGGCCACACAGGAGCACCAGGAACTCGGACCCATTACAGAGCCAAGGCTGCTTCCAGTACACCCTCGTCTTTCTTTCTAGAGTGTTCCCATCTACTTGTGTAAAAAGTGAAAAAGAAAAGAACTCTCACAGACATCAGAGGAGGGTTTAATTCCCAAGCAGCAGTGGCCTTTTGGACAGGTTGAACTTGGTGCTGCTCAGACAGAGAAGGGCACACTTCTAGTAAGGCTGCCTAGTGCTCCTGCAGCCTTACCTTTCCAACAGAGAGCAGCCTGCCACAAAATGACCTTTCTTGTTTTACCAGTTTTTAAGTTACCCTAAACTTGTTTTAATCGTTGTTAGCAAACAGGCTCTTTAAAATGTCACCAGAACCTGTCTGCCTGGAGGGAGGGAGGGGGCTGGGCTGGTTTTCTAGTTCATCATCCCACCTGGGGCGGGGGTGGGGAGGTTGTTACCAGCCAGTTATGATCCCACCATCTTATTTCCTGGAACCAGCTCAGATGGGCACAATACAGTAAAGATGGGATTATTGGCAACACCTCGCCCCTGCTTTTTGGTGGACATATTTTTTCCTCCTAAGCATGCTACTTAATGCTGAAGGCATAAGGAAAAGACCAATAAATTTGATTATAAAATAAAGACTATGAGGCAGGGGGAATCCTACCACTAATCAAAGCCAGACAGTAAACCAGGGTGGGAGGTAGCATCTGTGTAACAAATAGAACAGATAAAAAACCATTATTCCTAGTGTGCAAAGCGGTTTTACAAATTCATAAGGAAAAAAATATATAACAATGAGTAATTCACAGAAGAAATGAAAAAGATGCTTAATCTCAATAATAAAAAAGAAAATTAAAATAGGGTAATATTTTTCATCTACCAATTTTTTTTTTTTTGTACTGGGTCTTTAATCCAAGGGCACTTTACTGTAAGTTACATCCCCAGTCTTTTTATCTTGAGACAGGGTCTTGCTAAGTTGCTTAGGGCCTCGATACATCACCAAGGCTGGCCTCGAACTTTCAATCCTCCTGCATCAGCCTCCTGAGTTGCTGGAAAGACAGGCATGTGGCATGGTGCCTGGCTCATCTACCAAATAACTTTATGAATGTACCAACCTTCTCTGTTCACCTGTTCTGGATGGAATTTGTCAAAATATAACACAAATGTCCCTGCTTTCAAACAACAGTGTTTGTAACTTTCTTTTTCTATTCTTTCTTCCTTTCTCTTTTCTTTTTTTGGTATTAGGGATTGAACCCAGGGGCGTTTAACCACTGAGCCACATCCCCGGTCCTTCAGATGTTTTATTTTGAGACAGGGTCTTGCTAAGTTGCTTAGGGCCCAAGTTTGCTGAGGCTGGTTTTTTTTTTTTTTTTTTTTTTAATGAATATTTATTTTTTAGTTTTCGGCGGACACAACATCTTTGTTTTGTATGTGGTGCTGAGGATCGAACCCGGGCCCCATGCATGGCAAGCAGGCGCGCTACCGCTTGAGCCACATCCCCAGCCCCCTGAGGCTGGTTTTGAACTTGGGATTCTCCTGCCTCAGGAGCTTGGGATTTCCCAGGTATCTGGGATTTTTCAGCCTGCACCATGGCACCCAGCCTCTTTGGGTACTTTTAAAACCTTCTCCCGATGGTTGGGGGCTATTCCACCTGCTCTGTGTGCAGCTCTTCTATTCTGATAGACACTTGAAAGACAAATAGCCCACAGTGTCAGAATCACCTGCAGAATAGGAGACAGACACCCAGGAATCCAGGGGAAGGACTTGTGCATGATGTCCAGGACTACTCTGGCTGCCCAGGGGCCATTCAGGGCCTCCTGCCTGGGTCTCTGCCACAGTTCAGATGGGGTGACACTGCCCAAAAAGCAGAATTCCCCATAAGCTAACAGTTACCAAATGCCACCTGGAATCAGACTCATTTCCTTTTTTTCTAGCCTCGGCAGAGTTGGAAAGCACAGTTCTTGTGCTCTGAGCGAGGCCACAGTGCAGCTGTGGGTCCAGCCCTCTGGCAGAGCGCTTGCCTAGCACATTTGAGGCCCTGGGTTCCTGCCTGGGTTCCTGCCTTGCAAAAACAAACCCACCAAACAAAACCACCGCCAGCACATATGTGGAAATTTCCATCCAAGCTGCCCACAGTGTCTTCCTCTTTTATAACAGGTGAGACCCCCTGTGGGCCAGCAAGGTGCCCTGGCCCACCCTCTCACTGGATCTCAGGAGTAATTTCATTGAGAAACAGATGCACAGTTTTGGAGATGCACCATGTGACTCAGGATGGGAACACACCTAACCCCAACCCATAAATGCTTATTTCAAAAAAGGAGGAGCAGAGGCCTGTGTCGCAATGCCCCCGGGTGTGGGAGGCTCCAGTCCACACTCAGTTGTTTTTTTTTTTCATAGCTGGATAATAAAGTTCAGTTGTTAAAGACACAGGGAGATTAACTTTACAGGCTCTGGGTTACAAGGATCATAATAGGAGGCTCTCAAATTCCAGCTGATGGAGATGAATCATTTATCAATTTCAGGGTAGGGGTTGTCCAGGCTCAGGTCACAGTAAGGATAAGAACCCTGGAAATGTCCATGTTCCTAAAACTGGTTTGTGCTTGAATTTTACTGTTTAAAAACGTGTTTATAAAACCCTTCACAATATTGCTTTTAAAAGTCACCCCAGGTGGGGCTGGGGTTGGGGCTCAGTGATAGAGCACTTGCCTCACACGTGTGAGGCACTGGGTTCGATTCTCAGCACCACATATAAATAAATGAATAAAATAAAAGTCCATCAACAACTAAAAATAAAATATTTAAAAAAAGGCATCCCATGACATGCTAAATCTTTGTCCACAATGACCGACTTTTTTGGCAAAAACCAGCCATGAACTGGGAATGCAACTGGGAAAAATCCCTTCTACTTGCTGTGAAATTAGTTAACCTCTCTAAGCCACAGTTCCCTCGTTTGTAAAACGAGGCTGACAATGACCTTACCTCACAGGGTTGTTGTGAGGTTTAAATGAGTTTTTATAGTAAAGGGCTTAGCACAGTTTCTGGCACCCAGTAAATACTCAATAAAAACAAGATATTATTATTTATGCTTATTATTATACATTATGTTATCAGCTTCATCCTTCCCAAAGGTAAGGCTTCTCTTTAGGGAAGGAATCCAGAAGACAATGATTAAGAAATCAAAGGAGGGCTGGGGGGGCAGCTCAGCTGGCACAGTACCTGTCTCACATGCAGAGGCCCTGGGTTCAACCCCCAGCACCACAAACAAACAAATCAAAGGTGACCTAGCTAGCGTTAAAGAGCTGGCCTAGCATGTCCCAAGCCCTGGGTTCAGTCCCCAGCACTGCATTAGAAAAAAGGAAAGAAAGAAAGAGAAAGCGGAGGAGAAGGGAAAGGAAGGAGGAGGGGGAGACGGATTGACTGATAAGGGCCAAGTCGCCCAGTCATAAAATCATGACTTCAGGTGTATTCAGACCATTAAAAAGGGATTTCAGAAGGGCCTGTAGCCGGGAAGTTTGAGTTGCTGCTAACTGCCTGGCGGACACAAGGTTTTATAGGACCCTGGGGAGGGCCATCCACAGTAAGGACTTTGAAATGCTCAGATACAGTTAACACTCCATCCAAAAAAGGAAAAAAGACCTTGATACAAGTAACACTGTAAGAATGTAACAAAAGGACTCCCTGTCCATCCACCCAGGCCATTCCCAAGCTTAGACAATGAAACCCAAGCCATCATTTCCATTCTAATTAGCCCTTTGAAATAAGCATATTGTCTTATGGCCAGGCCTCCTATCTGGTTCCTCCCCCACAAACCCAGCAGACAGGGGACAGGCCCTGTTCTGCCCCAGAAGCCTTCCCCTAGCCTCCTGTGTTCTGATCCAGGGCTGGTCTCCCTGTCACGGGCTGGACCTGCTTCAAAGCCCCCAGGCCCCTTCTAGTGTCATCAAATCCCCTGCCTCTCTGAACCTGTTTCCTCTTCTGCAAAATGGTGCCAGTTCCTCATATTTCTTTTTCTTTTTTCCCTTCTCAGCTGTGGATGGACACAACACCTTTATTTTGTTGACTTATTTTTATGTGGTGCTGAAGATGGAACCCAGGGCCTCCCCCAGGCTAGGTGAGCACTCTACCACCGAGCCCCAACCCAGCCCTCCTCATATTTCTTAAGGTCCTTGATCTTGGGGCCACACTTGCTGACCAGGGGTCCTGCAGCAGATGTCACCAAGCTCTTGGTCATGCATTCTTCCCATTCCTTTTCAGCCTGACAACAGCTGGCCACCTACACTCTGCGGGATCGCCAGATGCATTGCTAGGTCCCCCAGGGCCTGACTTCTGCCCCCAAGGGAGTCGTCATGGGGCGGAGATGGGGCAGATGCTCTGCAGACCAGAATGGAAGCCAGATTTCCTTCCTGCCTTTCCCTCGGTTCCCGAAGCAGAGGCTGGACATCGGGCCTTGACCCCAAGGCCAGGCTTCCTGGAACGCAGAAAGACCTAACCCCATCATCAAGGGACACAATGGGTGTGCGCGGTTGGTCTGCACGCTGCGCTGGCCTCCCCGTGTTGTGGAGGAGAATGCTGCAGAAATTCCCAGCATGGAGCAGCCCGTGGCAGGCCTGAGCCCTGACAGCTGGTCACAAGACTCAGAGGTGGCTCCTTTTTGGCAGATCCCTGTGTGCAAGAGGTCCAGTTTCTAGGGTGACTGGCCTACCTGTGCAAAGAGGGGGTGAGTCCAGGCCTTCAGCACCAACACCATCTGTGATGCCGCCTCCATGGACCCCCTGGGGGGTCTCGCTGTAGGCTAGTTGGGGGAACACTTGTGCCTGAACGCACAGTTTCAGTCCCACGAAACCAAGGTCAGGCTGGCTCAGCTGGATGTGAACGTCCACGTTTCTCTCCACTCAACTGTCCAGCGTGCTCAAGGCATGGATATCAAAGAAAAGTAGATTCAAAATGACTTTTCCCCTGAGCGCAAAAACAGCCACACAGAGGCTGTTAGGTGGATTGACAGGAAAACATAACTGGGTCAGCGGTGGCTCCCTCCCGGCTTGCTGAGTGGACTCAGGCCAGGTAAGATCATGAGGTGCACCACCAGCACCCTGTAGTTGCTCCTTGAGCTCCTGGAGCCTCACCAATCGCGCCCCTGCAAATGCACCTGCAGCCGATGCCAGGAGGCCAGGAGGCCATAGGCAGTTCCTGAACTGTGCAAACCATCGCACAAAGTGTCTGCTTGACCTGGTCTCTCCGCGAGGGTCCCTCCCAGGCCACAGTCCACGTCGCCTTCCTCTAGAACCCAGCTAGTTCCTCTAGAACTCAACCACAACGGGCACTAGCCTGCTGTACTGGGAAGGTGAATATGATTTCACTTGTCTGTCTTGGGCTATTCTATACAACGATAAAACTCAATGTATATTTGCGTTAACATAAAAAATAACAAAACAGCTGGGCATGGTGGTGCACGCCTGTAATCCCAGAGGCTCAGAGGCTCAGGCAGTAGGATTGCAAGTTCAGAGCCAACCTCAGCAAAAGCAAGGCACTAAGCAACTCAGAGAGACCCTGCCTCTAAATAAAGTACAAAAAAGGGCTGGGGATGTGGCTCAGTGGCTGAGTGCCTTCAATATCTGGTACCCCCCCCCGAAAAAAAAAACATATCGGGGATGTGGCAATGAACCTGAGTTTCAGAAGTGCTTATTGCAATAGGGGCAGCTTCTTACAGGACAAGGGGTAATAAGGGGCTGCTTCCCAGGCAGGAAATGGTGCTGGGAAAACTGGAAATCCATATGCAGCAAAATGAAATTAAACCACTATTTCTCACCATGCACAAAGCTCAACTTGAAGCGGATCAAGGAACTAGGAATTAGACCAGAGACCCTGCACCTAATAGAAGAAAAAGTAGGTCCAAATCTTCATCGTGTCAAGATTAGGTCCTGACTTCCTTAACCAGACTCCTAAAGCGCAAGAAATAAAATCAAGAATTGATAAATGGGATGGAGGGCTGGGGTGGTAGCTCAGTGGTAGAGCATTGCCTAGCATGTGTGAGGCCCCGGGTTTGATTCTCAGCACCACATGTAAGTAAATAAAATAAAGGTCCACTGACAATTAAAACTATTTAAAAAAATAAATAAAATAAATGGGATGGATTCAAACTAAAAAGCTTCTTCTCAGCAGAGGAGAACATCTTTACTACACGCACCTCAGATACAGCACTTAATCTCCAGGATATATAATGAACTCAAAAAACTTAACTCAAAAAAAAAAAAAATATAACCCAATCAATAAATGGACTAAGAAACTGTGAATAGACACTTCTCAGAAGATGATTAACAAATATACAAAAAAAACGTTCAACTTCTCTAGCAATTAGAGAAATGCAAATCAAAACTACTCTAAGATTTCATCTTACTCCAATCAGAATGGCAATTATCAAGAACACAGGTAGGGCTGGGACGTAGCTCAGTTGGTAGAGAGCTTGCCTCGCATGCACAAGGCCCTGGGTTCAGTCCCCTGCACCACACACACACACACACACACACTCACACACACAAATAATACAAGCAATAACAACTGTTGGTGGGGATGTGGGGGAAAAGGAACACTCATACATGGCTGGTGGCACTGGCACTGCAGATTGGTGCAACCACTATGGAAAGCAGTTCGGAGATTCCATGTCCCAATTAAAGGAAAGCTGACCTGTTTTCGACTCCTTCCACAAAGGGACTTCCACACCTCCGCCATTCCTATTTGCATTCAAATAAACAGGAGTGGCAGACCCAGACAGGCAGGCTGCCAGCCTCAGAGGAAATGTGCATATCTGCTCTGGCTCCCAGGCCACTTGCCATGTGGCAAAGTTACCATGGTGCCAGCAGAGCCCCGGATTTCCACAGCCGCCGAGCACCTGGAGAGAAGCCAGGACAATAGGCAGGCCTTGGCAAGAGCACTACGCGAGAAGTCAGAAGGCTGGATCCAAGCCTGGTTATGCAGACGCTCCCTGGCTGTGTGGCCGTGGGCAAGTCACCTTGACTCTGGCTTAAGAGTTTTGGGGCAGTAAGAGAGGAAAATAACTCTGAGCTTCTAGGTTGCCACACACACATACCCCCCACCCCATGAAGTAAGCATTGAACCAAAAATTATAGCAAACCAATCTCTTTGGGCTCACTCTAAGACTATTTAATGAGTGCCACATACCTGTATAGTTGGATTTTTAAAAAATTATATATAATTTTCATCAACAATTTATATATATATATATATATATATATATATATATATATATATATAAATTGTTGATGAACCTTTATTTTATTCATTTATTTACTTGCAATGCTGAGACTCGGACCCATTGCCTCACACATGCTAGGCAAGTGCTCTACCCCTGAGCCACAACCCCAGCCCCTCTATGACTGAATTCTATGGACATCCAATTTAATTGTGCTAGGAGGCATTAATGAAGAAAAATCATGCCTAGAATTTGGATCTCAAGAACTGAAATAATCCAATAATCTAATCAGTAAATAGGCAGATGGTTTACACAGATACTTCTTAAAAGAAAAAAGTACAAATGACTAACAAATATATGAAAAGGTCCAACATTCTTAGCAACGAGGGAAATGCAAGTCAACACTACCCTGAGATTCCATCTCCCTCTGGTCAGGATGGCAGCCATCAAGAAAACAAACAACAAATGCTGAATAGGATGTTGGGGAAAGGAATACTCATACATTATTGGTGGGACTGCAAATCAGTACAACCACTTTGGAAAGCAATGTGGAGATTCCTGAAAACTAGGAAAGGAGCCTCCCTATGACCCAGCGATGCCACTCTTTGGTATTTATCCCAAAGAACTAAATCAACATGCTAGAGCCATACGTACATCCCATCGCTTACAGAAGAGCAATTTACAACAGCCAAGTTATGAAACCAACCTAATCTGTCTATCAGCAGACAAGTGGATGAAGAAAATGTGGTGTATACACACCACGGAGTTTTACTCAGCCATAAAGAGCAATGAAATTCTGTCATTTGAGGTCAATGGATGGAACTAGAGACCATCATGCTAAGTGAAATAAGCCAGACTCAGAAAGCCTAGGGTCAGATGTTTCCTCTCCTATGTGGAAGCTAGAGAGAGAGAGGAATAAAAAGGGGACATCATAAAAATATAAAGGAGACCAGTTATGACAAACAAAAATATTTCCAGGAGGGGAGGAAAAGACAAAATCTACCAAAGTGTGCCATGTCCATTTATGAAACTGCCGTAATGAATCCTGCTCCTGTGTATGATGATAACATACTAATTTAAAATAATAGTAATAGACGGGAGACAGTAAGTAGAACAAAGGGATCAGGAAGAGGGAGGAGGGGAAGAAAAGGGGAAGTACAGGAAGCCAGACAGATGAGACCGCTATGTGCATGTATGGACGTGGTATCATGAATCCCCCCGTTATGTAGAGTTATAATGCACCAATAAAAATAGAAAAAAGAAATGGCATTATACACGTCTAATGATTCTTGACTATAAAAGAATAAAAGGTGGGGGGGAACAGAACAGAGAGTAGGGGAAATCTCTGCTCTTCCACCTCTGGTCTCTCCCCTAGATGGTGAGAGCAAATGCGGTCATCTCCCGCACCAACTCTGATCTGCAGTGGTTGCTGAGGAGGATGCTGAGGCTGGGTGAAGCTCAGAGGAAGAGAGCTTGTCCAAAATGACACCAGACTGTAAGAAAAGAAAAAGAAAGATGCCAAGGCTTCGTCTGAGCTCAAAGGGGAAAACGGTATCATGACTGATTAATAATTCTAGCATGAAGACAGGCTATAAAAGGGGTTATATATTTTAATTCAGTCATGTGTTTAATTTAATCCTGTGTTTTAATTTGGAAAGAGAATGGAAAAGCAGTTTCAGCAGAAATCTAGAAGAATGGGAATGGAACCAAAGGTCTTCATTCAGCAAATGTGTTAGCTTGCCAAGTGCTGGCCCCGAGGAACTCAAGAATGGGATGGCTTCTGCGAGTCCGGGAGGTCAGGGAAGGCTTTCTGGGTGAACTGACCATGAGCTAATTCCTTAAGGGTACGTGGAACCCAGCCAAGTGACAGGTGGGCTAGGAGTGGAACTGGGCCCCGACAGAAGGACCAACAAGGGGAAAGCCCCAGAGACACAGCACAGTGCCACTGTGGGCCTTGGGGAGCCACCGAGGCTGCTAGGCAGGGAGTGACAAGACCAAATGGCATCAGTCTCCCCGCCTCTGCCCTCCAAGTGTTAATGCTCTAGAACAACCATATGATTGACCTAAAAAATGAGAAAGTCAGCCTTGCAAACTGATCAGTTAGGTGAGATCTGATTACTGGGTCAAGATAGAAGCTGGACAAATGGCTGGCCTCTAAGAGAATGTAGTAAAACTTGTACAACTCAAGAGATTTGAGCTAGCGATATGGAGGAAGGACAAGCCCAAAATGATGATGCTCTAAATCAGAGGAGCAGAGGCTGATCTGCAGCCCACACCCACTGAGGGAGGAAGAATCAGTATTCGTCAAGCCCAAGCAATTGTGTCATAAACCACACCTGGCAAAGACTGAAGGGATGTGGCTGCTCCAACAGGTTAAAGCCTCCCCACTCTTGGATGCAGCAATTTCACTTAGAAAAATGAGAATCAGGGCTGGGGTTCTGGCTCAGTGGCAGAGCGCTTGCCTGGCATGTGTGAGGCATTGGGTTCAATCTTCAGTACCACATAAAAATAAATAAATAAAAATTAAAGGTGTTATGTCCATCTACACCTAAAAAAATTATACATACACACACACACACACACACACATATGATGAAAAACATCTTTTAACAGTTCTTAAGAACTGTGGAAAAGCATAACCCACAAAGATGTTCATTGCAGCATTGTTTACTAGATCAAAAAATATAAAACAATGTGAATGTCCAATACTAGGGGATTGGTTGAATAAATCATGGCCACATGGAATCCTAAGCAGCTATGAAAAATGATGACTAAAAAAAAAAAATAAATAAAAAAATAAAAAAAAAAAAAGAAAAAGAAAAATGATGACTGACATGAAAAGATGGTCACGTTGTTTCATTAGATGTAAAAAAAATGGTTATACATATTTTCAAAGATGAATGAGTCTGGAAGGAAAATACTCTAAAATGCCAGCAGTCTCTCTTTAAAAACCTTATTTCACATGGTACTACCATATGATCCAGCTACACCACTCCCAAGTATGTATCCTAAGTCATCAAACTATAGTGAGATAAGTTTATAGCAGCACAATTCACAATAGCCAAATGCGGAGCCAGCCTAGGTGTCCATCAAAAGATGGATGGAAAGAGAAACTCTGGTGTACATACACAATGGAGTTTTTGTTCAGTCATAAAGAAAAATAAAATTATGTCATTTGCAAGAAAATGGATGGAACTAGAGACCATTATGTTAAAGAAACAAGTCAATCTCAGGTCAAGGGCCATAGGTTTTCTCTCATATGTGGGAGCTAAAGAGGAATAAGGAAAAGAAAGGTAGAAGCAGATCTCATAAAAATTAAATCAGTAGAGGAAAGGGACCAGGGGGTGGGAGGTGGAGAGGGAGGGGTGAGTTCTGGGGAGTGATATTGATCAGATTATATTATTATATGTGTGCGTGTATGAATATGCAACAACAAATCCCATCAGTACGTGCAACTACAGTGCACCAAAAAAAATGTGGGAAAAGAAAAAAAATCAACCCCTTATTTCAGAAGGTTGTGATAGGATTAACTAATCAACAAATGACAGACATGATTTGTTTGTGCTTGATTTTCCTTCAATTAACAGATCTTCCTTGCAGAATTGAATACTTTTTAAAAACACAGTTTGGGGGCCCTTTGTGGTTTACATCTGTATCTAGAGTAACAGTTCCCCACCGGGGATGATTCTGGCTCCCTTGAGATAGTTTTGGTTGTCACAACTTCAGGGAGAGGTCTGGACAGCTGCTCAACATCTCACAATGAACACGACAGCCCCACCACCAAGAATCATCTAGCCCCCAAAGTGGGCAGTGCCATCGTGGAGACACCCTGATTGGAAGGAAACCACACAGCAGTGTTTTTCAGACTCCTCACATCCACCGCTCTAGTCCTGCTCCAACTAAGAGAGATCTGTACCACTCAGCCCATCCAGGTGGCCAGAGGCTCCCTGGATCTAGACAAAGCCCTGCATTAGGGCTGACAGCAGATCTCAATGGAACCCTGAGCCCTGGAGAGAACCCTTCTGAGACCCGTGTCTTAAATTCACGTGAGAACGTTGGTCCCCAGAAGCAGCATAATAGTTCAAAATGGATTATCACTGCTTCTTCTTCAAGAGCACTAAACGTTATCCTCCTGGGTGGACAGTAAGCAGCTCTGGTGGGCACAGTGCCCTGTAGTGGTTAACACTTTGTGGGCAAAACCCACTGAGGCTTCTGTCTAAATGATGCTTCTGTTCACAGCTGTGGAGACAGCCAGAGTCACAACAAAGACAACAATCCTTTGAGACCAGGGAAAGGGAGGTAGAGATGCTCTTCTGTCCTGCCTCCAGCTGCTGCCTGCCCCTTTCCTCCCAAACCAGCCAGACAACTGTATCCCAAAAAGGTGCCCCTACATGCAGAACCCACAGATGTGCAACCTGTTGAAGAAGAGGAAGGAACAGGATCCTAGCCCGCCTCACCATGCTGACATTTAGGGCTGGATCATTCCTTGTGGTGGGAACTGTTCTGTGCCCTGTAGTAGGTTCAACAGCACCCCTGTAGCACCCACAGCATCCAGTAACACTCCTGAGTTAAGACAAACAAAAATATTTCCAGACATTGCCAGATGTCCCCTAAGGGGAAAAATCATCCTCAAAATCTGGTTTAAACAGATTCTGAATCCTCCAGGGTAAGCTAGCTCTGACCTGCAAATATTCAGAGGACACAACTGTCACAAAAATAAACAACTCCTCAAGGCTCAAACCAGTTAGCTCCCAAGCCGCTGCCTGGAGATGCAGTATTACCTCAAGCTAAGTTACAGATAATAAGGAAGTTTTGACCATTCGACAGTACTAACTGAGCACCTATTATGTACCAGGTACTGTTCTGGGCACTGGGGACATGGCAGTGGATGTAAAAGGCTGAGACTCTGCTCTCAGGTTGTTTACCCAGATCTGAGAATCAAAAAAGCCAGGCAAGTGCACTCATCCGATTAATTACCTGCTATGAGAAGGAACCAAAATTACTTCCAGGAACTTAGAGACACATAATTATTCCTCACACAAGGAGCAGTTTGGCCTCTGTGCTTTACACACACCCTCACTTGGCTAGCCTAGGAGATCAGCATCCTCATTTCACAGATGGGGATGCTGAGATTCACAAGGCTAGGAGGAACCCGGGATACAAATCTGCATAACCACCCCTGTGGGAAGTAGTGCCCACAGTAAGCCCTGACCACCCATGGGGGCAAGGTAAGAGGCTGCCTAGGTGCCAAATCTCTTCAGTCCAAATTAGTCTGAAGGTTTTGCCTCCTTGAGGATTTCAGCTGGACTCTGCCCTGGAGGCTGGTATCTTCCTGTAAGGATACCAAGTGAATCAGCAGGGCAGGCACTGGGAGAGTCCCCATGGAAGAGAAGAAAGCAGAGGCTCGGGTTGCACCCTTTACTGGGAATGAAAGGCAAAGGGCAGGAGCAGTTGATATTAGCTTCTAGTTCCCGTTTTCCATCCAGGGCCTGTGCTGGGGGGAATCGAGGGAAGGAACGACGGTCTACAACTGGCTTAGGGACCACCTCCATCATGATATAAGGAGAAGGTTCTTCCTCTTTCAGGGCCCAAAATGAGGAAGGGATTTGTACCAAGCAACCTGAGTCTGACATCACCCCATAACCCAGCAACCACTTTCCTAGCCCTGTCCTGAATGGAGGAAAAACTGGTGCTTTCCCCTAGAAAAAGGCCCAGAGTTTTGAAACTCCATCTTCAAATTCCCCTCTCCCCAGCTCCCTGCCCTGCCCCACCCTTGAAGGTGGGGTGGAGGTCTTTGGAATGGAGGAATTCTGAGAGAAAAGTGCACAGGTCCCACGAGGGAGAGGCTGAAGAGAGGGATTATGCATTTTAAAGGGAGGAGTTGAGGACCATTCTAAAGGGGAAGAAAGATGGGGGGAGGGACGAAGGGATTGGGGGCTGCAAGAGTAAAGGATGCGTGGAGGCAGATGGAAAAGGGAGCCCACTGAGCAGAGGTGCCTGAGTTCGGGGAACCTAGGAAAGATGAACAGCTGAGGACAGGGAAGGACTGAGATGCATCTGAAGGACAGGGAGGAATGTCGGGTGTCTGGGGTGCATGGGCAGAGATGGGGTCTGTGACATGTCAGGAGAGATGATTTAGGAGCAGTCTGGGAGAGGGAGAACTGGGGATGCTTGGAAGGAAAGGGGATGGCGGAGGTAGGAGACAGGACTCGGGACGCCCTGGGTAAGCTCGGCGGCAAAGAGTCGGTTGTGTCTGGGAGCGCTCTGGGCCAGCTCCCACCCTCACCCCGGCTCACCGAAGAAGGGCGGCAGGTGGGACACCGCCTCCAGGAAGGGCCCGGTCTCTATCTGCTTGTCCGCGGGCAGCGGCTTCAGCAGGTGCTCCGCCAGCAGCGCCATTTCGGGGTCGAGGCCCGCGGTGATGCCCCAGCCGGCGCCGCGGGCGTCCACGCCGCCCCCCGGGCCGCCGCCGTCAGCGCCGGGGCCGTCACTGCCGCCTGCCGCAGGCTCCGGGGACGCCAGCGTCGCCACTTCCGCCCGCGCCGCGCCCTCGTAGCCGAGCGCTCAGCGCCGCCCGCCGGCGGAGCGACTAAGCTGCCCGGCTCGCCGCCCCGCCCCTCCCACAAACGTCCAATCCGCGCTCGCCGCCGCGCCCGCCCGTCCAATCCGCGCTTGCCTCCGAGGAACTCCGTGCCGCCATTGGCTGGGAGGCGGGGCAGCATGGAAGCGCGGGACTCGCAGGGTCCTGGTCCGCCCAGGTGAGCCGCTCCCAGGTGAGACTTTCCCAGGTGTGCCTCCCGCTAGGCTCCTCAATCCTGGCTGGCCGGTTCGTTGCGGGGCCTCGCTCGCAATCCACCCACTTTCCTGGTCACAGTCCAAACCACAGCTAGTGCCCCTCAGGACCTCCTGCTTCTCCCCCAAATGGGCCCGTCCTCCAAACAGCGGCCGATGACCTTGTTGGATACTCCTGGGGGTATGTGGTTCTTTTAAGCTATTACCAGTGGAGACTCTTGACTGCTGGGTTCTTCATTTTCTATGACTTTACACCTGTTGGATGATGCTAAGGTCACAAGCTACCTCCGCCCCTTCCCAACAGATTCCTGTTTCCCCCAATCCGGAGTCCAGTCTCATCTCAAAAGTCTGATGTTACCTGTTGGACTCAGCTCAGTTTATACCTTAACCTGATTAGGCGCTTTCCCCCTCAAACTAACACTGATCACCCAAACAGCCCAAGGTCTATGCTTCTTAGAACCTGGGTCAGAAATCATCTCCACTGCAATCCACTAAGATGTTCCTGTCCTAAAACTCAATGCACACCTTATCCAAGAATCCCAACACACTGTTGTTGGATGAATTTATTCATTCCAGAATAATTATTCATTGCACCCCTAACTATGTGTAATATACTGTAAAAGGGATTGAGGATAAACTGATGAACGATATATAAAAATCCCTGCCCTCTTGGAGCTGGCATTGTAGTTGGGGACACAGTACAATTCAATATGCAAATAAATAAGACAATTTCAGACACCAATGAGTACAAGTGAAGAAAACAAAACGATGTGGAATAACAGAATGACTAAAGGGTACAGGCTGGGATAGGACATAGGTCTGTAGGTGCAGTACCTCTGAAGAGGTGACATTTGAGCTGAGACCTAAAGGAGAAGTAGGAAGTAGCCAGGCCAAACACCATGCGTGGTTTTGCATGAGCAAAAACGTTAAGGTGACAAAAGATCTTGGTGTGTACAATGGACCAGAGAGAACAGAGGAGGGAAGAGCCAGGGAGTAAGCAAGAGATGAGTGGAATCATAGGAGTTGAGGTTAGGGAGGTGAACAGGGGCTAGGGAGTGGTGAAGATTTTGCATGGGCTGGGGATGTGGCTCAAGCGGTAGTGCGCTTGCCTGGCATGCTTGCGGCCCGGGTTTGATCCTCAGCACCATATACAAAACAAAGATGTTGTGTCCGCCGATAACTAAAAAATAAACATTAAAAAAAATTCTCTCACTCTTTCTTTAAAAAAAAAAAAGATTTTGCATGTTGTGATAAGGGCCATAAGAAATCACTAGTGCCAGAAAAAAACATCTGTACAACCTTATTAAATATCTTTAATTTAACCTTTTAGGGAGCAGATGAGAGAAGAGATTGTTTCAAATCACAGGCTTGACCCAGGCAGGAGGGACAAAGCCATCATCATCTCTTGCACATAACTCAAGCCATGACATGTTCCACCAAGTCAGATCTCTCACTGATAGGAGCCCAAGCCACCAACTTTGGCTTGTTCCCACCCCACCCAACTTCACCACCATGGGCATCCTGTGATATCATCTCCTCAAAGCCTCCTCAGCCTGCCCTGCACCTTGCACCCCAACTCAGTGCCAGAACCCCACCCGTCTTTCAGACGCCTCCATCAATTCCACAGAGATATCACAACCTACACAGGGGCCTCTGGCATCAGGCAACATCCTGATTTCTCAACTTCTCCATCTAGCTAAGACATTGAGAAATGATGGCTGAGAGAAGGAGCACCCTGACATAGAATATGAGCCTGATGTACTGAGATGGTCCCTTGCTCTGGGTTAGTGATGTAGTTTGGAAGGTTAACCATTTTTCTATTTATTCATCCAAAACACATTTTAACTGCTCTGGAATGGAGTTTCGCCTTCCCATAACTTATTCCAGATATTGTGCTAGAACCAGGGGCCATTCTGGTAGCATAAATGGATGCTGTGAACTGGGTTCTCCACTTGGAGAAGTGGAGGTCCCACACCCATATAAAAGGACTTATGGTGCACAGAATCCACAGTTTGCATCTAATCTAAGATACACAACCTGAACCTAACTGTGAGGAAACATCAAACAAATCCAAACTAAAGGACAGTGTACAAAATAACCGCCCTGTCCTCTTCAAAAGGGTCAAGGTCATTGGGCACCATTTAATTTTTTATTTCCACCAGTCATCATCTTGGGTTGTTAGCTTTTCAAATGCTTCAAGCATGAAATCTAGATTTGTAGGTAAAAAAAAAAATCACTTGGATTTTTTAATGTTGGCAACAAAATCAAAATTTTGGAAAACACTTATGTAAACTCATAAAATGTTTATTTTTTTGTCACAATTTCAAGCTTGCAGAAAAGTTTTATATATATATCATATAAATAACTCTTTTCCCCTGAACCAGTTTGTATACCAAAAAACTTCAATATGTATTTCCTTCAAACAAGGATACTCTCCTGCAGAATTATAACTCATCTATCAATGCAGGAAATTAACACTGATCTATTAGTACCATCTAATCTTCAAGACTTTATTCAAAGTTTGACATTTGTCCCAATAATGTACTATATATCATATATCCCAATTTACGATCACATGTTGCATGCAGTTGTCCTGTCTCTCGAGTCTCCTTCAAATCTGGAACATTCTTTGGTCTCTTCCTGGACTCCAATGACCTTGACACTGTTGAAGAGGACAGGGCGGTTATTTTGTACACTGTCCTTTAGTTTGGATTTGTCTGATGTTT
This sequence comes from Callospermophilus lateralis, assembly GCF_048772815.1. Taxonomy (NCBI): domain Eukaryota; kingdom Metazoa; phylum Chordata; class Mammalia; order Rodentia; family Sciuridae; genus Callospermophilus; species Callospermophilus lateralis. The sequence goes on along the minus strand of NC_135305.1, from coordinate 145,054,386 downwards.
CCTCCCAATTAGGTTCAGGTTGTGTATCTTGGATTAGATGCAAACTGTGAATTCTGTGCATCACAGAATAGTGCAGGAAGGAGGCTTGTCCTTCTTGCATCATGACAGATGACACATGATCTCAATTGATCCCATTATTGAAGATCTAACATTGACCACTTGCATGAGGTGGTGTCTTCCATATTTCTCCACTCTAAAGCTGTTCTTCTTCTTTTTTTTTTTTTAATGGAGGTTTGAACTTAGGGATGCTTTACCACTCAGCCACATACCCAGACCTTTTAATTTTTGTTTATTTTGAGACAGGATCTCACTAAGTTTCCCAGGTTGGCCTTGAGCTTGTGATCTTCCTGCCTCAACCTCCTGAGTCACTGGGATTATAGGTGTGTGCCTCTGAACCAGGCAGGCTATTCGCTTCCTTTGTGAAATCAATAAATATTTCACAGGGAGGTACTGTGAGATTTGGTAAATATTCTGTCATTCATGAATCTTTGCATCTATTTATTTCTACTAGTGTAGACTTGTGATTCTGTGGTCATAATTCATTACTGGTATGATTTATTTGAGTGTTCAAATTATCCCAGGTTGGGCTGGGACAATCAAGCTGGCTTCTGAGTCCATTCAAAGTGTCCCCCATCGTTCTTTTAAGTACATCCTTATTCTCTGGCATAAGAAGTTCCAGGCTTGTGATTCTCCTCCATAATCCAAAAATCAGTCATTTCTCCAAAAAATACCTAGTTCCTTTCAGTGGCATATGGCATTTAGAAACCAAGATCTACATGTGCTTATTGTTGTCAGGATGTCACTGCTCCTGGACCCTCTCAGTGGGTAGTCTTACACACACACACACACATTTATATCTGTATTTTCTGTATTTGTTTCTGTGGTCATCCCTCTATACCGAAAACCGTGTTTTTTTTTGCTCTGATAGATCCATTTTCCAATCAAATTCCACAGCGTTCATTCTGTCTTCTCCCTTTCCCTAGCTGTAGATCCCAATCGTGAGAAACTCGGTGTTCTCATTGTTTTTTTTATATGTTCAATTATTGACCAACGCTGACATGGAACAATTTCCTGTCATGGCCGCCACCCCGCTCCCCAACAAGGGTGCCCTTTATGCCCCATTGAAGCCCTGATGCTTGCATCCCCCCTGATGCCACCCTTCTTCTCCCATTCAGTCTCTGACCTCTCTTTGGATCAGCGTGACCCGTCTCCCCACCCTCATTGCTGATGCTTGGCTTTCTTGGACCCGAGCTTTTGGTTTGAACTGCTTAAGAATAGAAGGTAGGGGCTGGGATCGTGGCTCAGCGGTAGAACGCTCTCCTAGCACGGGCGAGACCCGGGTTCCATTCTCAGAACCACATAAAAAAATAAATAAATAAAGGCATTGTGTTGTGTCCATCTATACCTAAAAAATAAATATTAAAAAAAGAATAGAAGGGGAAAAAGGAGGGGAAGTGGGGAGAGGGGAGGAAAAAGAAAGAGCCACATAAACCTTTAGCAAGTTGGCTTTAGCCACAGCCATCATTCCTACCCCCAGCTTAACAGAATAGGATGGACATTCCCCTCTGAGCCAAGAGGACGGAAGATTACATAAAAAACACCATAAAGTGTCGTGGGGTAAAGTACTACCAGATATGGAGGAGCCCCTTCATCTTTTTGGTTTATTGGGCCACCCTGCCTCTCTGTGAGTTGCAAACTCCCTCCCAAGCTGATGGGCAGGACCAACTGGTTCCTGTGAAACGAATTCCAGGGGTGAGTTATTCAACCCACGAAGTGTGTCGTTTTCCCAAGCTGGCTCCACCCAGCATTAATAGCCTCTTCCCAAACTGAATCATCAAATCCCGTCTCTCCCCAACAGCATCTGGTGGGATGCATGAAGAAGGCCAAGTTCAAGCGCACGGTCTATTTGACATTTCATCCTAAACCGGGGAGCCTCTCTACGTGCAGCACAGTAATAACAATACTAGCAGCCAACAGTTATAAACAGTTACTCTGTTTAAAGTACAGCATGTTTATTTTCTAACCATGTGGCCTTGAGCAAGTCATTTCCTGTGGCTGCTGTAACAAATAACTACCTCTTGGTGGGCGTTTAAAACCACCAACATTGGTTATCTCACAGTTCTGGAGGCCAAAAGTTCAAAATCAGTATCACTGGGATGAACTCTGGGTCTGCTAGACCACACCCTCTTAGGATAGTCTGCAGAAGAATTTATCCCTTCCCTCTTCCAACTTCTAGGGGCTCTAGGTATCCTGCGGCTTGTGGCTACCTCACACCAATCTCTGCCTCCATCTTTCCTCAGCTCTCCCCTTGTGGACATCTGAAGTCTCCCTCTCCTCTCTGTCAACACACCTCTCAGGATGGTGTGTTAACCAGTTTTCTGACAGCATAATAAATACCAGAGATAATCAATTTATGAGGTGAAAAGTTCAGCTAGGTATGGTGTAAAAGTTTAGCCATCCACCTGCAATCCCAGATACTCTGGAGGCGGAGGCAGGAGGATTCTGGATTCGAAGCCAGGCTGGATCATTTAGTGAGACCCTGTCTCAAAATAAAATTTTAAAAAGGGCTGGGGACACAGCACAGGGTTGGGGTAGAAAGCTTGCCTAGCACCTGCAAAGCCCTGAGTTCAATCCTCAGTACTACACGAAAGAAAAGGAGGTTTGTTTTGGCTTATAATTTTGGAGGTCCATTCCATGATTGCTTGGTCCCGTTGCTTTGGATCCATGGTGTACATCATGGTGGGAGTGGGTATTGGACCAAACCATTCACCTACCTCATGGCCAGAGAGTGAAAGAGACTAAAAGGGACTAGGGTCCCATCGCTCCTTTCAAGGGCTTGCCCCAGTGACTGAAGACCTCCTATTAGGCCCCACCTCCGGAAGGTTCCAATACCTCCCAGTAGTGCTACAGGCTGGGGACCAAGCCTTGAACACATGGCCTTTTGGGGACATTCCAGATCAACTCTAACAAATGGCAGTGAGTGCCCACCCAGGTAATCCAGGACCAAGATCCTTAACTGAGTCACAACTTGCAAAAGCCTCGTTTTTAAATAAGGTGACAACGAGAGGCTCCGTCGATTAGGATCTGGTACTTCCAGGAGCTATTCATCAGCCTACGGCCCCTCCCTTCTCTGAGCTTCCGTAGGTCGTCTCACTTGTAAAGTGTGGATGGTCTCAGGGTGATGCCAGGTTTCCTGGGTAAATCTGAACTGGGCCGTTGGCATGCCAGCAGCCGGGCAGCCCTGGATGAATGGTGTGGTTATTATGAATCGATTTCTTGAGTTATTTCTACCGGGGACTGGCAATGGTAGGGGTAATTGATTCCAGTGATATCACCTCTCTGGCTGCCAGGTTTTCAGCAGGATTAAATGTGCCAAATGGGCTTTGTTGAGCCAACTCCCCTGGGTGTGAAGAGCCGCCGTGCCAACCCTCCTGGCTGTTCTGCGGGCCCGTCTGCCGCCTCTCCCTAATTAACACCAAGGCGACACCAGCCAACAGGGCTTGCTGCCATCCTGGGAAGCAATTCGGCAGGCAGCAGCCAAATATTTGAACATTATTTTTTTCAGTGTTTTTAGATGAAAATAGTATTTTGGTCACTTAAACAGCACAGAGTAGTGGAGAAGGGGACGCGCCACCTCGTTCTCCTATCTGCACAGGCAGGCCTCATGGGATGAGAACATTGCTTCCTTGTGGTGGGCGGGCCAGTGCCAGGTGACCAAGCTGTAACCAGGTGGACCTGTCTTTGGAACTTCTTTCTACTGGCCAATGCCCCTGTGGCCCTCGTCTCACCTGTGTCCAGTTTATTCCTGACCAGGTAATATTCCTCTTTGTGTCCAATGTGTGTCTCCTAGATAGCTGCTCTCTAGGAGAGCCTGACTGGGAGGACAGGCAGGTTTGGTTGTGCCAGGCAGGTAAGAAGCAAGAGGGGCCAGAGAAAAAGTGGAAACAGCTTTTGTGAGTTCAGGGTCCCAGAGAGGAGCGGGCACCAGGACTCACAGGGTCAGTGGGAAGGTGGAGCCAGCCAGGATCTGTGGGCTTCACCTGTGGGTGAGGGGCAAGAGAAAGAGACGGTGGGGAATCTGGGGTGACCACTTTTTACTCAGAGTCCAGGGTTACACAGTAGTTTTCTGAGGCAGTTCTAATTGGTGCGTTTAGAGCAAACAGAGTTCCAAGAGGTCACACTCGAGAGGTGGTCACTTTGGCAAAGCTGTGCAGCCCATGCAGAAGAAGGGGATCTGTGGGGTTAGACCTGGGAACTGGGCACCAGGTGCTGGCGGTATCAAGCAAAGACAAGAGGAGTGGAGAGCTGGAAATGGTGCCAAGGGTGACCAAGCCCTGTTCCATTTAAATCCACAATGGACCCTAGCAACAAAAATAAGAATCCACAAGACTGTGCAGGCCTTCCCAGGGGCGCGCTCCACCCCGCCCTGTTGCGTCCTGCCAGCGAATCCCAAATCTAGGTAACGCCCAGGAGACCTCGCGTGAGCTCTCCAAGGTCACCCTCTGCGACAGCAGCCTGCTGCGTCGTGCAACCGTGCAGCCGCTGTGGCTCAACTTCCACGGCACCAGACGGTGCTGCAGGGCAGGAACCTCAGCATCCACGGCTACCGAGGTCACCTTTGGCTCTTCAGAAATGCAGGCACAGACAACGGGCTTCTGGTTAACCTAACTGAGCTCTTCGTGCCATCTCTCAATGTGGATGGACAGCCTATTTTTTTTTTTTTTTTGCCAACATCACTCTGCCAGTGTGTATACCCTGAAAGAGCGATGCCTGCAGGTTGTCCGAAGCCTAGTCAAGCCGGAGAACTCAGGAGACTGGCCATCCCCAGGGCCCCTCTATGAAGATCTGGAAGACCACCCTAGTGTGGGGAAAGACCAGGAGCGCACTGAAAACCAGTGATTGGAAGAAGAGACTGAAAAATTTAACTGCAATTAGCATTCCTGCATCTCAGCTTTTGATCACACTGAGGAGGCTTGATCTAGATACAGGACCGGTCACTTATTGTCCATTTCAAAATCTCTCATTTTTTTTTTTTTTTTTTTTGGAGTAAAATGAGTTCCCATTCCCTGTAAACTGACTTCACCAGGCTCTGTGATGTTAGGAAAGAATGTCAGGGAGGGTCACTTAGCACCTGCTCTTTGGAGAAGCACTCACCAGGAGAAAAGACTTGCATTTTTGCCTCCTAATGAGTCACGGAAGTTTCAGTGTAAGGATGTTTGTATAAGAAATTCAGTGAGAATTGCAGCATGACTTTTAATTTTAAGAAAGTGGCAGTACCTGGTGTTTTTTTTTTTTTTTTTTTTTTTTTTTAATTGGGTATTGAGCTCAGGGACACTGCACCACTGAGCCACATCCCCAGCTCTAGTTTGTATTTTTATTTAGAAATCTACAGGGTCTCCCTGATTTGCTTAGCACCTTGCCATTGCTGAGGCTGGCTTTGAACTTGCGATCTCTCCTGCCTCAGCCTCCTGAGCTGCTGGGATGACAGGCCTGCACCACCATGGCTCTGGCACCAGTGTCTGCTTTTAAGGGATACACATTGTAGTTGGGGGATGTGTCCACCTCCCACTTTTGCAAGACTGCGATGTCCTGGAGACAGGGACAGTTTTTCTCCACTTTGAGACCCCAGTGCCTTGGACGCTGTGCACCAGCTGACTTCCTTCGGTCTCCACTCAAATTCAAAACTTAGTTCAGACTGACTTCTTGGCAATTAATAGGTTTTTAAAAATAATCCTCGGCTGGGATTGTGGCTCAGCAGTGGAGCGCTTGCCTAGCACGGTCGGGACCCAGGTTCGATCCTCAGCACCACATAGAAACAAAGGCATTGTGTTGTGTCCATCTACACCTAAAAAATACATATTAAAAAAATAATAATCCTCCAGGAGAGCTTTTCAACTATGTATTTCCTTTCAGCCTCTTACAGGTCTGTACAGTTTTGTATCCTACTTTTTAAATTCAACTTTATAACTTAAATATTCGTCCACACTATCGTAGCTGGGCATAAACATTAGCATAGTCTTTCTTTATAATTAACGCTTGGGATTTCTTGGCATCATTAGTTCTTTGGGGCACAATCCTATGTTCTACAACCAGAATGAAGCAAATGGGACAAGGGTGAAGTGTTTCCCAGTGCCCTTTATCTGTCACCTAATCTTAGTGCCCTCTTTCAGCTTTCAACAAGTAAATTGACTTTTTTTTTTTTTTTTTAAAAAAGCATGTTGTAGTAGTTTTCATTCAGTGGCACACCTTTAAATAATCTATTTTTTTTTTTTTTGTTGAAATGTGGGGTGAGGGAAATACGTGGAAGGGGAGGGTCCCTGTGCGGCTGTGGGCGGTGTCGGTGTCTGGTGGGACTGAAAAGAGACTGGAGGAAGTCAGCCGGTGCCACCGTTGTTTAATGTTGCTTGTATTTTTTTAAACCTGTCTTTGTGGGAAAATGAGATTTCACATTCTTCTTGTGAAAACACTCAAGTTGAGTACCATGTTTTTGTGTGTGTGTGTGTGTGTGTGTGTTGTCCAAGGCAGATTGAAAACGTGTAGCATGAGTAATATATGTTTTTCATTTGGAATCCTGTGAAAGTATTAAGTGTATTGTTCTTAAGAGAGAGAAAAAAATAAGAATCCACTGCAGTTCCCCTTGATGATGTGGTATATGTCACTCAAGAATTACACTCTGAAGCTGGGTGCGTGCGATGGCACATGCCTGTCATCCCAGCCACTTGAGAGGCTGAGGTAGCAGGATCTCCAGTTCAAAGCCAGCCTCAGAAAAGAATACGAATATCAAGAAATGTTAGATTATATCAGCTATTTTATCCAATAAATAGATTTCAGCAGATGGAGGCAGGTGGAGTTATGTCTAGGCTCCGAGTAAAAGGTTCTGGAATGGAATTCCATGTGTGGCCCTCCTCCTATGCAGACAGAAGCCAGCCTGTTAGAACAAATTCTGATGAGCGCGTCCGATTTCCGGTTGAGGCGTCACCTGGGTAGTGCTGGGCACACACCTGAAGATCACCGGGCTTTCCTGCACGCTGGGGTGGGGAGGGGTTGAGTGCCGTGGGCTGGGAGCCTTGTCTGCTGCGGGGAGCGTGTGCCAGGCACATGTGGATGGGTGAGAAGGTGCCCTCCTGCAGGGGTGGTGAACTACGTCAGAGAGACAATGACCCCAAGTGACCCACGATGAAGCTGGAATAGTGACTTCAAAAGCTGTCCACCTTACACGGCCAAAGGGACTGTGCAGATGTGACAAAGGTTGAAGTCCTTGACCTGCGGAGGGAAACCAGGATGATCCCAGGGGGTACGTGGATCTTGAAAGCACAGCAGCATTCCCACAATGTTGAAAGCGAGCCCTGCCACTGAAGAAGAGCCAGGGGGTACTTCCCTTTCTACCTTTGAGGATGAAGCGGCCACACCCTGAGCCACCGAGGAGTCCGGAAAGGAGGCAGGGGTGAGGGGGTGGGGGTGGACCTCTTTTCTCTTGGATCCGTCAGCAAAGGATGCCGCAGCTCTGCCAACTCCTTGATCTCATTATTTGCCCAGGCTGGCCTTGAACTTGTGATCCTCCTGCCTCAGCTTCCTGAGCAGCTGGAATCACAGGTTGTGCCACCACACCCAGCTTGCCAATCTTTTCATTCTTAAAAAAAAAAAAAAAAAATTACACAAGTAACAGTGAGCATTGTAAAACTAAAAACCCAGTGAGAAATAAAAATGAAAATCACCCCTCCTCCTGCTCCTGTGCCTAGCCACTGTTTTCAGCAAGTGCCGTCTTATACTTCTTTCCTAGGATATTTACACTTATCGGAATCAGGACGGGATTCTGGATAATATTGTCATGATCAAAACACAAAGCCAGCAGCCCTATGGCCAATCTTTGAGCCCAGTTGCGTCTGCATCTCGGTCTTCTGAGAGGGCAGAGCCCAAAGGTGAAGAGTTAAGCTGGGTGGTGGATGTTGAAATGCTGAGAAAACCCACTGTAGGTAAACACATCTTGGCAATGCCACCTGCTAATTGAGGCTCTTGTGTGGCCTCCCGTGCTGTCACATTTCAGCTGATGGAGGGCCACTGTCATGTCATTACCTCCTTCCCCGGTTTTCTCCTCCCGTGCTGGACGATGAGACACACAAGTCCAAGAGCAGCTTCCTGCAGCCGTCTAAGGGCCATAGTCATTGGCCGGTCATGAAATATTGAACATTGCTGACTCCTTAGATGGCACCCAGCTGGTCCACATTTGCAGGCCTCTTTTAAGAGTTTCAAGTGGAAGTTTGAAGTTTGAAGAGTTGCAGGTTGCAGGACACAAACCCATGAAACCCCTGGGAAAACAGACTGAAGAGGGGGGTCATAAGCTTCACCAACTGGGTGTTAGTCTTGGCTTTCTTGGTCCGCGCCCTGTGATCTGGAGAGAGCTGCTTCACCTCTCAGCACCTCAGTGTTCTCATCTATAACAGGGGAGCAGGGACCCCTGCCTCCCATGTAGGAGGGAGGCTTAAACAAGGTAATGTGTCTAAAAGCATCCTGCACCTAGTAGGTCTTCAAGATATGCTCGTTCCTGTTCTTTTTTTCTTGCTTTCATCACATTTCCTTTTTTATTTTCGAGAAGGGCGGGAGGAAGAGTGCAAAGACAGGGACCTACTCACTTTTCCATTCTTGACACGTGTTTGTTGCCCATTACGCACCACACATTGGGGACACAGAAGGGACATGGTAATGGAGAGGGCCCAGGCTCTGGAACCAGAGGAGCTGGGTTCAAATCCTGACTCAGCGACCTTTCAGCTGCGGGTTTCTCAGGCAAGTAATGGCACCTCTCTGAGGCTCAGTTGAGGCTAAAATGGGAACAATAAAATATTTCACGGCATGTGTGCGAGGAACGAAGGAAAAGGTACTTGTAAAGGTATATGAGCTTCAGGCTTCATCAGTATAATCTTGAGGCTGATAAGTTGGACTGGCTGTGTGGGGTGGTCAGTGAGGATGGCCAGCCAGCAGAAGAGGCCCAGAGGCCATGACCTGGGGCCTTTAGGCTCAGGCTGCTTGGGAATGGCCGCCCTCTGGTAGGCCAGTCGAGCCCGGGGCCCTTGAGTCTCCCTTAGGGGAGCTTTTCCTGTCCTGTAGGCAACTGTGTGGATGAGGAAACAGGCCCAGAGAGAGACCCAGAATCAGGAGGTGAAGCCCGGTCTCTCCCATTCACATGAAGTCCCTACCCTGCTCCCCGGGGCCTGGCAACAGACACGCGCTGTGTTCCTTGCTGCACTGATCAAGCGGGCAGCTGTCTCCCTCGTGCACTGGGGATACAACAGGTGAGAATGGCCATGAGCTTGGCCCAGGATCAGGGCAACCTTGGGGAGTCTGGAGCCCAGAGCAGGTCTGCTCCTCAGGAAACCTCATCAACCAAAGGGAGGTGGGATGGGGGGCTCCTGTTTGTGGGCCCGTAGGTCTGACCCCGTGAGTGCTCCATCTTTATTTACTGTCCCAAGGGCCACCCACAAAGCAGCACAATTGTTAACGCTATTCCAGAGACAAGGAAACTGAGGACAGAGAGGACGAGATCTGTCCAGGACCATGCAAGTAGCAAGGTGTAAGTTGAACATGAGCTTGAACACATGAGCTACACCCCCCAGCCCTACTTTCTATTATTTTTAATGGAATAGCTGCTACCTAAAATAATTCATGTGAGTTATAAAACATAGGAAGCATATGAGTAGAATGAACTAGAACGAAAGCTCCTGATCCAGTCTAAGACTACCATGGGAAGTTATCAGTAACTTGTAACTTTTAGGGTGGCAGTTCTTCATCCCAGCTGCACACTGAATACCCCTGGGGAACTGGGAACAATACTGACACTCTCAGAAAGCCTGGTTCGCTTCGCGTTTGGTCTGGGCATTTGGATTTTTTTAAAAAAGGCAAGTGGATTTTTAGAAGCCCCCCCTGTGCAGCCATGTTTAGGGGCCCCTGTCAACCTTACTATTTTTCAGCACTGGGGATTGAATCCAGGGCTGCCCTCCCACCGCGCTACACCCCTAACCCTCTGTATTTTTTATTTTGAGACAAGGGAGTCTACCTAACTGCTGAGGCTGGCCTTGAACTTGTGATCCTCCTGTCTCAGCCTCTCTGGCCACTGGGAGGTGCACTAGCGTGCACCACCATCCCTGACTTTGAGGACCGCTGCCACATTCTCCTCTTCTATCTTATAGCCTTGGTTTCCGCACGCTCCTCTTCACCTTCATCCCACCCACGTAACCACCACGCTGGGGTTTCGAGTGGACTAACGAGGTTTGTCGCTGATCTCCCGCCCACCACAAGGGGGCGTCAGAAGAAAAAAAACGCAGTCTTCTTTTCCTTCGCGCCTCCAATATCGCGCGGAGGTGGCTTGGCCCTTGTGGCGTTCCGTTGCCCAGAACGTTACCCAGGCAACGAGCCGGAAAACGGCCGGCCTTGCTGCAGCGCGGGCTGGAAGGGAACCCTCGGAACTGGCCCGGCCTGGTCGGGGCATGTGGGAGCTCGGGCCGGGTGACTCTTCGGAAACTTTGGGGCACAGGAGAACGTGAGTCGGGAGGCTGGGCTGGTCCGGGGGAGCCCGCTGTAGGCCGGGTCCCGCAGGACCCTCCGCAGGCGGCGCCGCGCGGGCAGGAACCCGGGCGGGGAATCGCGACGCGAGCCCCGGGTGCCTGGGGGCCGGCCCTCTCTCTGCGGCTGGCGCGCTGGATGTGACCCTTTGTAGCTGCTTTTGCTAGATGTGGGTGTTGGAAGCTGAGAGGGGATGTGGTTTGTTAAGGGAAACCGCCCGGCCTGGGGGTCTGGAATCTGAAGCTGCTGACTCGGTGCAAAAGCTTCTTCTCCACGGCGGCTTTACAGGACCGAGGAGAGTGCGTTAGACCTGCCCCCGTCTCAGGACAGGCCATACGTGGGTAGCAGCAGGCCACATGGGACCCACGGATGAAGATTATGTGCCCCTAGCACCTGGAGGACGATGCCTGGTCTGTACACAGCTCCCCAGACAGTTCAAGCTCTGTGCACACCCTCTGCCCGGGAGGCAGCTCTTGGCTCAGGAGGAATGGTGACCAGAGACTACCCTTTGCTTTCCAGGCTCCAGCATTGTTGCCAGGCAACTTGATTTCCTCCGTGCATCTGTTTCTTCAGGGTCCCACATGGTAGCCCGAAATACTTCCAGGTGCTACACCCAGGCTTAGCTCTTCCTGGGCTCTACCAGAACTAAGGCATGTTGGAACCAATAAGCAGTCTGTGGCAGTGGACCGAGCCTGTGCATTTGGCTCATTTTCCTGCCATTGCTGTTCCCCATAGATGGCGCTCCCCACGCTGCCCTCCTACTGGTGCAGCCGAAGGCTTCTGGATCAGCAGGCAACTCGGCAGCGACAGAGAGAACAAGAAGCCCGGCTCCGGCAGCAGTGGGACCAGAACAGCCATTATTTCCAGAGGTCTGACATCTATACCTCCAAACAGGCAGAATGGAGCTCCAAAGCTTCCTACCTGCGGAGGTAACTGTCCAGTAGATGGAGGTGAGGGGTGGCACTTATTGGTCAGGGGATGTGACCTTAAGGGCCAGGGGAGTGTGGTTTGATGGCATGTTTTCTTGAGATTTGCCCAACAGCATGGATGACCCATGTGGTGATATATTTTTTAAGCTGGAAATTGGGAAAAAAAAAATCAGCATTGAGGTAATGCATTTGCACTGGAAAAGATAAAATGATATAGAAGTGGACATATGGTAGAATCTGGAATTCTACCCACATCCCAGAGAGAAACATAGTCAACAGTCTGGTACATATCCTTCCATATTTTTCCCTTTTGTGTTTAAGTACATACACAGACACAGCCCATTTTATAGAATAACCGTAAAAACATGGAGATTAAAAGCATAAGATTTAGAGTCGGACCTTGGAAAGCCTGGCTGTGTCATTGTTGTATGAATAAGCCTCAGTTTCCTCATCAGTTATTTTATTTAGTTATTTTGAAAGTTGCCCAGGCTGGCCTCAAACTTGAGATCCTCCTTTCTCAACTTGGCTAGGATTACAAATGTGCTCCTCCACGCCTGGCTGGTTATGATTAAAATGAGGCCCAAACCAAACCTACTTCATAAGGACTCAAGTGATAAATAATGTAAAAACTCCCATGTGTATATTACCTGGCACATAGTAATTGCTCAAAAAATTAGCTATTACTACTATCACATGTGTATATACGTCCATTATGTTTTCTTTTTGCAAAAACAAAATATGCATCTTGTTCTGTGACCTGCTCTCTTCACCTTGGCTTAGAGCACCTTCCTGTGTCGTTGTTGTGTGTGCCTCAGTCTCTCCTCCCACATGGTGGAGTAGAGCATGCCACCTGAGGCTGTAGCACGATTGATGTTTCATGGGCCTCTTCTTACCCAGCATGCATGCCTACCAGCGAGAGAAGATGAAGGAGGAGAAGAGGAAGAGTCTGGAAGCGCGTCGAGACAGACTCCGGCAGCTTATGCTGGAGGAACAGGACCTGCTGGTCAGGGAACTGGAAGAGCTGAGGCTGAGCATGAACTTGCGGGAACGAAGAATCCGGGAGCGGCATGGGAATCTGAAATCTGCCCAAGAAGAACAGAGGAAACTGGTAACTGTCATAGCCCTTAGGAGACTGTGGAGGAGTAGGGGCATCCCCACCTGTCAGTGTAGTGACATGGGGTCAGTCACTCCTGGGAGCTCTGGTCTGATGAGATGCCGGTTACCTCCAGAGCCAGCCTGGAAGAGTGCCCCCTCCATTCTTGTGCAGGGAGCATTCTTCTCTTTGGCCCCTTAAAAGATGACAGCTGATTCCTCTTTCCTAATTCCAGTTCTGTGGTTCCACAAAGGTCTGGGACTGCTGTATTTTATCTTCCAAAGCAGTTGTGGAATAGTGAGCCCCAGTCTGCTCATAGCTTGCTGTGTATTTGGGACCCCCTAGAAAGAACCCATCTGTGGCATCAGATTTTGGCCCCTTTCATCACCACAGTATTCGTAACTTGTCAGAGTCGTCCATTCTGCTTGGAAGCCTGGCTCCCAGTGCTGTAGGTGCTGGTCGTGTGGATTTGAATGATGGGTGCGGTGACATCTCATAAGCAGGAGGACATCTTGGCCTGAGCTGACTTCCATTGTGCATCATTCAGAATATGAATGGATTGGAAAAGCGACATCAGACTTCCCCTTTTGTGTTTTCAGATTGCTGAACAACTTTTGTATGAACACTGGAAAAAGAACAACCCAAAACTCCGAGAGGTAATCCACTGATTTACCTGAGTAGATAAAATTATGAAGCCAGATTTAAAATTTTTTTACCATGCGTCTTGTTCTGAGTTGAAATGGGAGGGAATCTCCAGCTCCTAAAAAGAGCACCGGGTCGGAAACCTGGTCAGATGAGCAGTTCATTCGTTTGTTTTAATACGTGCGTGTTTTGCTGCTGGGGTGTGATCCTTGCCCTTAAGGAGCTTGCTGGCCAGTGGGGGAGCCCGTGGGCAGCTTGTTCAGTGCAGGCTATAGGGAACTGGGCAGGTGGTTGTGGGAGCCCCCTGTTCAGGGGTTGAGGAGGCATCCTAGAGGAGGTAGTAGGGTGGTGGGGTCCTAACTCGACAGTATCAATGTGAGGGAAGAACTTCTAGTAGAGGTGACGGCGAGAATCAGGCCTGAGTTCTGAGAACAGAGTAAGTCCAGGGGCTGAAAGAGGCTGGGACATCACACTAGAAGCGGCAGTCCCCAAGAGATGAGGCTGGTGAGGCAGACAGAGTCAGACAGTCCCCGACAGTCCCCTGGAGGCCCTGGGGATACCCAGAGCGCTTTACCAGGGCCCAGAGGAGGGTGTTGAAGGGGCTGTTGCGTAGCCCAGTTGGGGGATGCTGAAGGCCTGAACTGGGATGGCAGGAGACAGGTGGATGAAACTGCAGGACCTGGTGACAGGGAGAAAGGGTGGCATCATTTAGCAGAGACTGGCTGAAGGAAGTTGATCTCAGTGATGAGTGATATTCATTTACTTCAACTTAATGCTTTGAGCACATTTGGCACTTTTACTTCATTTGTAGTCACACTTACAAGTTGGCGGTTGCTAAGGGATGGAGTTTCTGGGCGCTTTTGAGTGTTGTGTGGTTAGCATTAACCTGTGGGAAGACTCCTCTCCGTGGCTGTCTGTCAGCTTAGTGGGTGAAGTCATGTCCTCAGAAAAGTTATTGGCAACATTCAGTTCATCACAGTGCTCACAGTGTTGGGGGAAGAATTTAAACTTTATAAATAATTTCAAATGAAAGAGTGTCACATTCCTTTTCTAATCCAGAAGATTCTCTAAGCCCTTATCTCTGGTAACCCCAGACTTGTTGGACCTGCTTGTTGCATCATTTGATAGAGGGAGCACCTGTTTTCACAGTTATTACTTTGCAGAGGAAGTTTTGGGGACCAAGCTCATGGTGGGCTCCCAGGGTCTGCCCCCATCCAGCTGTCTCTCAGAGCCTGGGAATCTGGCACTTGAGGCCAACAGAGGTGGCTTTTGAAATTTTATTTCTACTCAGTGTTTGCGGGCTTGCTTGCTTCTCTGCCCCACTGAGAAGAGTTTCTGTTACTTTGTTTCAATGCTGGAGTTTGGTTTGGAAGCACCTGGTCCTTTGGTTTTCTAATTGACCAGCATTCAGCCTATGTCAGAGCCCCCCATGCACCTTACCAAGCCACTCAGGCCCCGTAGAAGTCATGATCATGTTCCAGCGGGTGGCATGGAAGGTACCAAAAAATGTTCCCAGCAGTAGTATGTGTCACATAAGCCAATGAGGAAATTAATATTGTCCCCCTCTTATCCTTAGATTGAGTTGGACCTTCACAAGAAGCATGTGATAAACTCTTGGGAAACACAGAAAGAAGAAAAAAAACAGGTGTAGTATGTGACTCTGGAAATAGCCACATGTGTGGTGGTTGAGAGTGTCTTTGTCTCTGGATTTTCTTCCTGTTTTATGTTATTGACTTAGTGACGAGGTGCAGGCCAGGTGATCAGGGCTAATGGGTGGAAAGTGACACATGTGTCTTTAAGGGCATTTTTTGTTGCTGGAGTTTGTTTTGATAAAATTCATATTATAAAGACCCAGGGGGCTGCATGTCACAAGTGTTGGCTCTCAGATTAATGTGGCTTCTTGCAGGAGGAAGCCACCAAAGAGCAAGAGAACAGACGCTATGAAAATGAATACGAAATAGCTCGGAGGGAGGCAATGGAGCGGCTGAGAGCCGAGGAGGAGCGGAGGCACCTGGAGGATAAGCTGCAGGCGGAGGCGCTGTGTCGGCAGATGGAGGAGCTGAAGCTGAAGGAGATGGAGGTGAGTGTGAAACGGGCCTAGGTCACAGGTCCTCAGATAGCTGGGCGGGCGATTCCGGGCAGTGCAACCGCAGACGGTGCTCCCTTCCCATGTACTCCCATCCAGGTCCTCTGTGCTCTGGAGTCGTGTGCCTAGATTCTAGAACATTAGCCAACCTGAGATAACACCGTTCTCCTAGATGCATAGCCATCTCTGGGAGTCTTAGAATGTGGGGTTTCCCATGCGTTAAGCAGACATGACTCAGTTGGATGAGGTAGCACACGGCTTTTCGCTGGTAGCTGGTCTTGGGTCTCGGGGGTCTGGGAGCCTGTCTTTTGAGGATGCTGTGCTAAGTACTCCGAGGGGCCTGGATCTTCCCCTTCATATGCAGTGAGGCCCCATATCCTTTGACCTCCTGTCCTCTTCCTTTTCCTTGCCTAAATGTTTTAATGACTGGATGCTTACTGCCCACCACAAATTCTGGATGTGAGAGTAGAGCCTGAGCAAGGTCCTCACCCCTGGCCTCATGGGGTTGCTGGTCAGGTGGGGAAGCAGCTGTTAAGGTACATTAAGTGTGGACAGCACAGAAAGTTCAAGGGGCCAGAAAAGACCCTTGCAGGAAGTGATTCAGTTGACATGGAACCAGTGGACAAGTTAAGCTGAGAAAGGGGCTGAACCCCAGGGATGGAGGGGATTGTGAGCCATGGGGGCCAGGCCATGCTTGTGTAGTTCCTGCCAAAAATGGAGAGGAGAAATCGCAGACGATTTGGTTGCCATGATCTCATTGGCTTTACCCTTAAAACTGCAGGCAACCAAACTGAAGAAGGAGCAGGAGAATCTTCTGAAGCAACGGTGGGAACTGGAGAGGCTGGAGGAAGAGAGGAGGCAGATGGCAGCCTTCCGGCGGAAGGCAGAGTTGGGGTGCGTGTGGGGAACCCTGCCCTGGTCCAGGCAGGCAGCCTCTTACATCCACAGACTCACACTGGGGTCCCTGGAACCCATCCTCTCCATCCACTAGAGGATGTCACCTGAGTGAGCAGATGTCTCTTCTCCATTCTATTGTTTGCAAAGTACTGAAGGCAGCCCACGGTTTGTCATTCATAGGCGTTTTTTGAGACATCAGTACAACGCACAGCTCAACCGACGCACCCAGCAGATCAAACAGGAGCTGGTGAGTCTGAGTGGATGTCTTGGCGTTTTCCACCCTTTTTTGAAAAATATCTTCCGCTGCTCAGTAGACACTTGCATTCTCTTAAGAATTTTTTTAAAAAATGAGGGGTGGGGAATGGGGAGATGTTGGTCAAAGGATACGTACTTCCCATTTTGTTTAGTTTTTTTTTTTTTTTTCTGCAGTACTGGGGAGTGAACCCAGTGGTGCTCTGCCACTGAGTGACAGCCCCAGTCCTTATTATTTTTTTGAGACAGAGTCTTTCCCAGTCTGGTTTCAAATGTGATCCTCCTGCCTCAGCCTCCTTAGGATTAAGAGATTAGGAGCATTAGGGGCATATGCCAGCACGCCTGGCTCTAGTGAGAGAATGAATCTAATGAACAGTTTGGGGATTATAGCTCAGAATACTGTTGCTGTGATTTGAAATCTGAGGATGCAGCGTAGGATTAGGGCATAGGTTTGACGTGCATGAGATCCAATGTTCAGTTCTCAGCACCACCTAGAAAAAAAATATTTGTCAAAAAAGTAGTGTTCTCACCACAGGAAAAGGTAACTATGAGGTTATGTATGTTAATAGCTTGGTTGTAGTAATTATTTAACATGTATATATGTATCAAAACATCAAATTATATTTCAAGGACTGGGCTTGGTGGCACATACCTGTAATCCCAGCTGCTCAGCAGGCTGAGGTAGGAGAATCACAAGTGTGAGGCCGGCCTCAACAACTTAATGAGACCCTGTCTCAAAATGGAAAGTTAAAAAGTGCTGAGGATGTGGCTCAGTGGTAAAGCGTGCCTCGTCAATTCTCAATACCAAAAAAACCCCACAAAAATTATATTTCAGTGAAACTATTGTTTAAAACAACAACAACAAAAGAAAACCTAAACAGCACAAAGATTCCTCCTGTGCTGCCCCTCCCCTGGGATGTCCATTTGGTGCCTGTTTGTCTAGATACACATACCTATAAAGAGTTGGGTGCTTTTTTCCTTTGGCTGTTTTTGAATACAATTGAGGTTGCTTTCTTTTAGCATATTCAGTAGTACATACGTAACTTTAAAAAGAGCAGTGTATTTAGATTAAGCGTGGCTTTTTTATTGTAGCTGCTCAGTGGTTCCTTTTAGG
This sequence comes from Callospermophilus lateralis, assembly GCF_048772815.1. Taxonomy (NCBI): domain Eukaryota; kingdom Metazoa; phylum Chordata; class Mammalia; order Rodentia; family Sciuridae; genus Callospermophilus; species Callospermophilus lateralis. The sequence continues at coordinate 145,036,819 of NC_135305.1, read as the reverse complement.
TTCTTTACGGAGCCCCCCATGAGCAAGGGAGTCGGCCCAGCGTTCCACACCCTCCCGGCCTTCTCTGTCAGGGCAGCTTGTTGGGACGCAGAGTCACCCCTGTGCATGCTGCCCCCGTGCGGGGCATGGGCCGCCTCCGGCTCTTCCCTCCTGCGTTGGAGCTGCAGGAGCGGTGCGTGCACAGCCTTGGTGTTTGTGTCACTGTACTCGATATTCTTAAAAGTGGAATTGCTGCCAAATTATGTTCTAAAAAGCCGTGCTGTCCCTATGTCCAAGGGCTTGTGATGGCACAGGGTGGTGGAGAGGGGCTCTGCTTTTAGGCAGCAATTCCACTTCTGCGAACATGAACTACAGTGACAGATGCACAAAGAAACGCGCACACTGCTCCCTGCAGCTTCAGTGTGAGAGAGAATGACCCGGTGCCCCTGGGCAGGGGATGGCCTATTGCACGGCTGGACCAGGGCACCCACACTGACTGAACCGCCCCTCCTGGTTACCCGTGATGTCTTCTGGAAACAGTCCAGCATCTTCCCTTCTCTGTCTTGAGAATGTGGAGTCTCCCTCTGCAGCTTGTGGGGAAGGGATGGGGGAGGGGACGCATCCCTGTGGGAGAGAAGCTCAGGGGCCGCAACTGGGCTCTGGCCAGGCGCCCACCGCTGTACCTGCTTCCTCTAGGAGGCAGACAGGCGCATCCTGCAGGCCCTGCTGGAGAAGGAGGACGAGGCCCAGCGCATGCACCTGGCCAGGCGGGAGCAGGCCCTGGCTGACGTGACCTGGATGAAGCAGGTCATCGAGGAGCAGCTGCAGCTCGAGAGGACACGGGAGGCAGAGCTGCAGATGCTGTTGAGGTGAGAGGTGGCAGCTGCCTGGGCTTATGTTCCTGCTCTCTGCTCTAGGACCTTGAAATGTCTGTTAGGTCACCAAAGGGCCACCTTTGGGTGTGTGTGTGTGTATGTGTATGTGTGTGAGCGTGTATTGAACCCAGGGGTGCTGGGAGCTACACTCCCAGCCTTTCTTACTTTCTATTTATTTATTTGGATTGTTAATAGGCCTTTATTTATTTATATGTGGTGCTGAGAATTGAACCCAGTGCTTCACACATGCCAGGCAAGTGTGCTACCGCAGAGCCCCAGCCCCTTTACTTTTTATTTTGAGGTGGGTGTGTTAAGTTGCCCAGGCTGGCCTCCAACTTGCAGTCCTCCTGCCTCTGCCTCCTGAACTGCTGGGATCACAGGTGTGTGCGTGCCATTGTGCCTGCCTCCACTGTCTTCTTTGAAGCATTAGTCCCTGTTAATTTGGCCATTCCCTTGTGGGCATGTTTCCCTGAAATTATTAGGATTTAAAGTAATGATGTGTTCATTTTAAATCTTAGAAATCTGAAAGGAAATTGTTATAGATTATGGAAATGTTGAATGCTTCTTGAGTCTATAAAAATGGGCCTGAGTCTGTATGTGTGTATGCATGAATAGTGCATCATATGTGATATACGTCAAACTTCACACCTGTGCCGTATACACATACGTACAGACGTGTATGTACACACACACCTCTTTTTGAGATGAGGCCGTGCTGTGTTGCTTCAAACTATAGGGCTCAAGCAATCCTCTTATCTCAGCCCAAGTAGCTCAGGCTATAGGTGTGTACTACCACACCTGGCTTTGAAGCCTAAAAATCAAGCTAGTAAATTGAAATAACTTAATAATATGCAGCATGCACTGAGCACTTCCTGGGTGCCAGACACTGTGCTGAGTGCTTCACAGCCCCCCTGTTCCTGGATCCCAACCTCCAGCTGAGTTGCAGGTATGGGGACATGGATGCTAGAGGAGGTCATTTGTGGGAAGCCATCCATGAAATCCATGACCACCTTCTCAGGGTGTGGAAGCCGGGGAAGGAACTGTCCGTGGTTCTCCCCCAGTAATAGATGGCCCAGGGCACTTGACCTTTTCCTTCGCTCTGCTAGAAAGTTCCTCGTGTAGAACTGAGATGGGCATATCCCGTGAGGAACTGGACAGCTCACCTTCATCCTGTTTTGGTGAAGAAAATTCTATGGAAGGCCTTTGATGTTTCCTGATGTAAATAAAGCAGGCTTGGACTCCATCTTTGTCCAGAAGTTCGATCATGGTCAGCTTGCCCGCCCTGTCCCCTCTTTTGAAACTACTTTCTGTGTTTTTTTTGCTGTTTATTTCTCTTAGCTTTTATTTCTCAGCCAGCCCATTCCACCCAGAGGAGCCCTATTCCCACTGCCCACATGGATGTGGGTGGGAGTCATTTGCCTGCACCAGGATGAGCCAGCTGTGACCCCAGATGTAGGGTGACAGGGCTTGCTTGGGTACGGTGGTGCTCTCCCGTCTCCATGTCCTGATGGTCTTGTTCATGTTAGACGGCTGCAGTGCAGGTCAGCACTAGAGCTTTCTGTACGTGGTGTGAAGCCTCTGTCATCCGCTTGTGTTTGCCCAGGGAGGAGGCCAAAGAGATGTGGGAGAAGAGAGAAGCAGAGTGGGCCCGGGAGCAGAGCGCACGGGACAGGCTGATGACCGAGGTAATCCTAGCTGCGAGGGGCTTACCTGGCCACTGGTCCTGGCAGTGTCTGGAGTCGGCCGGCATATAATGATCCTGCCAGCGTACTGGGAATAGTCTCTGGCTATTTTAAGTGGGCTTTAAAAAGCATTGTAAAAGTCATACAGGCTTATTAGAAATTCAGAAGTACAGAAAAACACAATTGAAAAGTCGGGGCAGAGCGTCCCCGCCCCCGCCCCCCAGCCACGGCCGCTTGGCTCCTTCCACTCTCCTGTTTCTGTGCAGGGCGTCTTGCCTGCATAGGTCGTTTTTTTTGTTTTATTTTTAAATTTTTTGGTAAATACTGTGCTACTTGATTTCCAGTTTCGACCTACTAGTTCATCTGCTAAGTGTCATGTTGATGGCGTTGTCACGAGGTGCACCCTGGTTGGCTTTCCTTTTTCCTCTGTGGACATTCTGTTGTTTTCTAACTTTGAGTCACGATAAAGAATGCTGTGTGGAGCACCTGTGGGAGGCTCTCCCTGCTGTGGGTGTTTTCCCTGGGTGGGTCACCAGAAGCCCACCAGAGAGCATGCGTGGAAGGTACACCCATCATGGGTACTCTTCCTGCATCAAAGGTATTTTTCTTTTTTAAGTCAATGAATTTTTCTTTAAGGTATTTCCCATTGTGGTTCCTTTGCTGTCCATCTCAAGGATGCCCTTTTTTTTAATTGTCGGTGGACCTTTATTTAATTTTTTTATTTATATGCAGTGTTGAGAATTGGACCCAGTGCCTTGAACATGCTAGGCAAGTGCTCTACCCTCAGCCCCAGCCCCAGCCCCAGCCCCAGGATGCCCTTTTAAAAGAACTGATGCTTAATCCAGTCGTCCCATCAGCCTGCCATTCTTTTTTGGCGGATGGCTTCTGTTTGAACTTCAATCGTGGACATACTGAGAGGCTCTCCCACTTCTCCCTCCAGGATATTTGGGATCTGATTTCTTCAAGTCATTGACTTTAGGATCTCTTTTGGGGTGAAGGGATCTACCTGGTTCTCAATTGCTGACCCCTCTGGACATCAGTGTTCACATCATCCTCATCGCTTTCATCACCCCCAGGAGCAGTACAGATGTGGATATGCCAATACCTAGATAAAAAAAATAGAGGTCTCTCTTACTTTCCATCAATTGCCTAGTAGTTCCTTCCCATTGACCCAGCAAATAGTCCTGGGAGTAAAGCTAAACTACAGAGGAAAACACTTGAAAGTGGTTCAGAATGCAAGGTCGCACCTTGTGCCTGCCAGCATGCCACATTTTTAATCCTTGGGAAATTGGGTCGCAGTTGGTGATTTTTCATTTGTGAGTACTAAATATTCTCCAGTGGCTCTGATTTTCTCCATTTAAATTCTCCTCTTGATTGTGGCCACTTCATGTGTCCTTGCAGAGAGTAGAGCTGGTGTGTGGGTGTGGTGGCTTCCTGGTCACTGAGTCTCGGCTGTGGCCTTGGCCTGTGGCGGGACGTGACGTTGTTCTGGGGTCCAGTCTCCAACACAGCAGTCCTCTGGTTTGTGCTGCATGGAGAAGTCGATTTGAATCCAAGCTTAGGCTGACCAGGTTGTCCCTGGTCATCTGTGTGGCTTCTTTCTTTCTTTATTTCAGAGCCCGTGAGTTGTGTGGGCCTGTTTCTGTTCGTTTCCCTGGTCTGGGGAACAGGCTCCAGCCAAACTCTTTGGGAGTCTCTGGCACCGAGCCTGCATCTGTGTGTGAGGAGAGGGTGGGAAATACCCTTGTACCTGGCAAACATGGCCAGCACTGGTCTGGCTGGACCCGTGGCTGGGCCTGAGTCCTCCATCTGGGTTAAGGTGGGGTCTGAGGATTAGGCTGGGTCTTGAGGCAGCTGCAGCCTCTCTGGGGCTCGTAGAACGACAGGTGTCTTGAGATTCAAATCCTCCTCTTCCTCTCCTGAGGATAGGTTCTGATGGGGAGGCAACAACAGATACAAGAAAAGATTGAACAGAACCGACGGGCCCAAGAGGAATCCCTCAGACACAGGGAGCAACTCATTCAGAATCTCGAGGAGGCAAGAGAGTCGGCCCGCCGAGCGAGAGAGGAGAGTGAAGAACTGAAGTCAGCCAGGAAGCAGGAGTTGGAGGCCCAGGTGGGGCTGACGTTGAGGGCAGTAGCATCTCTGCCAGGAGCCTGAGGCAGCAGGCCCTGCCCGGGTTCTGCATCCATGGGACAGAATCTAGAGACCCTTGACTTGGTCCGTTGCCCGCCCACTCTGGCTGTTGAGTTCCAGCAGAAGCCTGGTGGCTGGGGTTCACTCCTGCAGTCCCTCATCTCTGGTGGGCACCAGGTGACATCCTGTTTCTTTGTGCTGTCTTCATCTGGAAGCAGCTGGCTTACTGGACTAAGGTCTCTATTTGGTACCTGATGTCTAACCCAGAACATTCTCCTAGACACACAGCCTGTGCAGAATGTTTACCAGGCCCATAGCCCCACACAGATGGCTTTTTCCATCCCCTGAGGCCCATTCCCTTTTCCTGGCATTTGCCATCATTGTTCCTTAGCTCTGACCCGCAGCCGGGTAGGACCACAGGCTTTCTCTCCCAGCGCTCTCACCTCTGGGCCTTTCCTCCGGTGACTTTGTTCTTGGTGCCCAGGTGGCAGAGCGCCAGCTGCGGGCATGGGAAGAGGACCAGCAGGCGGAGGAGGAAGAGGCGGAGACCAGGCAGGCAGAGCAGCTCTCTGACGCTCTGTTGCAGCAGGAGGCGAAGATCATGGCCAAGCAGGGCTACCGGCCCAAGGTAGGAGCCTGCCAGGCGTGGGCCACTGAGCCCTGTGCTTGCCCTGTCCTCCCTGTCCCTGGGTCTTCCCCGGTCCTCCTCACTGATCTCTCTCCTGACTGGTCAGCGTCTGATGGTCTCTTTCAGTCCTTGGTTGGGCCCAGCAGTCCTCTAGGTGATTTTTCTATGGCTCCTGCTGCTGCATCCCAAAGACAGGGTCTGGACTGGGGGCTGTGTGCCTGTCCACCCTGTTTGGGGACAAAACACAATCTAAAGAGCTGTGGCCACAGGTGGTGAGAGGAGACAGTGGGGCCAAGTTGTACCTGCTCAGTGGGCCAGGTGACCAGGAGACCCCTGCTGGCCTCTTCCCTCTGGCTGATCTCTCTTCCCCTCCCTCCTGTCTCTTGCTGCACTTGAGTGACCCCTATGGACAGCACCTGCTTTGAGGGAGCTGACTAAGGGAGGGCACTGCCTGCCTTTCCTGGGGCCACCCAGGCCTCTGATACTCTAAGGGGCACCCCCGTGGACACCTGCTGCAAAGATAGAGGACTGTCTGCTTCATGGTCAGACAGAACTGATGCGACAGAGTTGGCGCAGGCCCTCATCTGCAAAGGGCTTGGAGGCAGGGGTGGGCGGGGATCGGGGAGGAGGACCAGGGTTTCACGGAGCACAGGAATGGCAGCTTCTAGAGGGCCTTCTTTAAGGGCTCAGGTCAGAGCTCTTTCAGCTGTAGGTAAAAACCAGCTCTAATTAAAATGAGACTACTTCCCATCTTCCAGAGACGGCTGATCTCATGGTCTCCTGCCTGCTTTCTTCCCTCAGGCCTACGGACACCCCAGAATTGCTTGGGACTAACTTTGCTGGTACTGTAGGCACAGAGAAGAGTGGTGCTGAGTTCCTTGACCCGCGGCTGCCAGACAGTTCTCCAGTGTTTGGCTCTGCTCAGGGTTCAAGGCAACACCGGGAGTCGAGCTCTGCAGCTCAGGTGTGTGGTCAAGGGCAATTGAAGGGTCCAGTGTCCCCCGGCGTGGATGTGCAGAACCCCGGTGTGAGGCCCTCTCCCGCCTTTCTCATCCAAGAGCCTCTCACAGCTCCCGTTCACGGTACTCTTGTAAAGTATTCATAAATAACTTAAGGTTCTGGATCAATACTAAGAGGTACAAGTCGTATTTCATAACAGGATATGTGGTTTCTCGGCTGCCTCGTGTCAACTCCAGAGAAGACTAGCCAGGGCGTTGCACATGCTAGGCAAGCACTCTGCCACGGGCCGAATCCCCAACCCCATACTTTCAAATTGTCATTTAAATTTAACTGTTGTATTGAAAACAAACTTACAGGTCTTGGTGCAGTTTATTTCAAGGTTTATGAATTTAGTAGCCTGAAAGGAGCACATCTTTTATATTTGGGAAGCAAAGAACTAGGAATAATTAGGACCTTCCAACAGTCTGACGGTCTCTGGATCTTTTTGGAAAAGTGGTGAGAAATGAGTCTTCCTCCTTCAGGGAAGTGTTTTGTGAGAATTTCTGCAGAGTGTGTATGCAGGGCAGCGATCATAGCGTGTGTTGCTGACCCTGCAAAAGAACCCCAAACGGTCCCCTGGCTGACTGGTCTTTTAAAGGCAGGGCCCTGACCCTCTAGTGTCTGGGGAAGGTCTCCGTTTCACGCAGCCACCTGGGATTTTTGTGCCCAGAGAAAGGGGCTGAACCTGAAGAAACCAGATGGACTCAGACCACGGACCCGTCCCCCGCTTCTCCCACTGTGTGTCAGTGTGACATAGTCCCAGATTTCTCTCTACAGTCGCTGCAGTTCCTTGTAGTAATGATGGTATTTTTATGACTGGTATTTTCCCCATACTCTTCCTCTGAGATGTCGTTTTCATGACGTTGTATTCAAGGTTCCATGGTTCAGGAAATGGCAACTAACTATTGGCTATTTTTCTGGTTATTAAACACCAGAGTTTAGTGAGATATTTCTGAGTCTCGGGTCACATTTCCTCTCCCTTCCATCATGTTGTGAAAACAAGTTGAGCTGCAGACTGCATCCTGAACCCGATGTTCGTCCTGTGTCTTGGGTTCTCCAGGAGTGACCCCCGAGCCCCGCTCGTGTCGTGCTTGCTCGTCTTTATCCCCAGATGTTCATTAATTGTGACATAAAGCCCTGCTTGACAGCGCACCTATCACTGCACAGTGCGTTGCTCGTGGTGGCTCTTTACAGATTAAACCCACCTCTCCCGCAGGTCTGGATGTTTTCTGTGACTGATCATTTATTGGTCATATTCATTTTTCTTGTCACAGGACTGTGTTCTCCCTTCATGTTTTCCTTGGGAACTGCAGAAAGTTATTAGCGATCATATGCTGAGTTCCCATAGAGACCTGATCTGGACAGAATTCCTGGTAAATAGGTCTTTGAACTGAACAAAGCTTTTATTATTTTTGAAGCCTGGCGGTCATCTTCCTCATTATTATTATAATTCTGTCACATTGGCTCTTCCTAATATATTTAAATATTTCTTCACTAAACTGGACTAAAATATCTATTTTGTAAATCTGGACGTTCCACCGTCTTCCTGTCCCTGTCATCTCCTGCACCTCTTACTGCATATGGGTTAGGGTTGTGACTATAGCTGTGCATAGTCAGATACCACCCGGTGACAGGGACGCCTGTGAGGAAAGTGTCACGCAGTCTCATTGCTGGCCAACAGTACTCATCCAAACTAGTTGGCTACCCGCCGAGGCTCTGCTGCCTTGCCTCGGGTGTGCAGTTGCCGCTGACCCACACCTCAGTTATGTGGTGCGTGACTGTATATTGATTTTATTGTTTTAAAGTACCTTTTTTTCCTAATTAAAATTAATGATTTCTAGTGCTGAGAATGTAGCTCAGTAGTCGAGCACTTACCTAGCATTCTCGAGGCTTTGGTCCCCAGCACTGCAAGATAAATAGATAAATAGAGAAAGAAATAAAGACTTCTAGGTTATTCTTCAGATTCTGCTAAAGGTCGATTCCTTCTATACAGGATGGCGCTGAAGCCATTAGTGACACGAAGCGATTCTTGCAGCGCTCTAGAAATGGCGGCCTTTCTCTCTGCTCCTCATTCAGCACACATCTCTCTAGGGATGGTTGAGTGCTGGGTCTGGGCAAGGGACAAAGCTGAACAAGAACACTGACACTGGAATGGGTCACGGATGAGCAGACACGACTGGCAGGCATAGAGCCAGTTGCAACTCCTAGGATTGAGAAGGCCATTTGTGCAATAAGTACACCCGGCACCAGCAGATTCTCAATGGATACAATGAATTTTTATCACCTGGATTTTTTAGGTAGTTGTCAGTGAAATCAACCTTTAGCAGAATCTGAAGAATAACCTAAAAGTCTTTATTCTTCATCTATCTGTTTATTTATTTATACGGCATTTTGGGACTGGGGGTATAGCTTAGTTGGTAGAGCACTTGCCTCACATTGCACAAGGCTCTGGGTTCAATCCCCAGCACCACCAAAAAAAAAGTAAAAAAGAAAAATATATGGTAGGCATCTTTTTTCTTTTCTTTTTTTTAAGCAAGTGCTGGGGGTTGAACCTAGGGCCTCGCACATGCTAAGCACGTGCCCTACCATAGCGCTACGCTCCATCCCAGGGCATCACCTTAAAACCGTGTGACACCTGTGAAACCATGGCGTTACGCTTCCCAGTGGTCTTGACCGACTCAGCATGAAGCCACATGGAGTTGACACTGCAGTGTCTTCCTTCTAGAGAGGCATTCACTTTGTGACCTAATGTTGTGATCACCCCAAACACTGTACCTACTTCAGAGGATGGATGCATGTGATTTTTTTTTTTAAACATGTAGCTGCGGTTTCTATATTTTCACTCCTATATGTAGTTGATTGTGTAAATACACTTTCTTTATTCTCATTTGTTTGACTTTGGTTTTTTCCTATTAAAAACTTTTCTAAGCCAGGTGCAGTGGCACATGTTTGTAATCCCAACAGCTCGGGAAGCTGAGGCAGGAAGATCCTGAGTTCAAAGCCAGCCTCAACAACTCAGGGAGACCCCGTCTCTATATAAAATACAAAAACAGGTTGGGGATGTGGCTCAGTGGTTAAGCGCCCCTGGGTTCAATCCCCAGTACTTCCCCCCGCCCCCCCAAAAAAACCATAACCTTTTTCTAAACCTCTGCACATAACTTCTAGTGCCAGGTGATCTTGAAGCTGGGAGTGGACCTCTTTCAGCTTCATCGCTGTTCTGGAATGACGAAGAGTCTTGGTTCAGGACGCGGACTGCCTTCTAGCTGCTTCGGTACCCTTTCCTCATCTTACTTTGCTTAGCCAAGCAGAAAGACTACAGCTCCCTTTTGTTTATTTTTCCCTAAACACTGGGTCTCCATTTCTGTACAGAAACATTCATGGTGGAGTGAGGTTGGTGAGAGATTGCCTGAGCGGTGTAGTACGGTGGACTGGGCCACTGACCTGTGGCTCCTGGGACAGACACTGCACTGAGTGGTTGCCCCACCAACTCGGGTTTCCAGTTCATCCAGATGTTTCTTGATCCTTCTGTTGCTGACACCAGTGGGGTCCTTTTGCAGTTTGAGCTTCTGCCATTTGTAACCAAAGAGTGCCAGCCTTTAGCCCCAGGCCTCTCCACCTCCCAGCCCCTTCCAGGTGAAGCAGGTGGGCCCCCCTTCCAGGCCCCTCCGAGTCAGTAACTCCTGCATCACCACCACACTGGGTGCTGCCCGCTGTGTCCCGGAGCCTCCACTCCCAGAACTCACCAAATGAGCCAGATTCCCATCCCTAAAGCCCCAGCCAGGGCCCTTCTCCCAAGTATATTCTCAGAGAAGTGACTGGTGACACTGTCCTGCCAGCTGCACAAGCCATGGACCTACAGCCGAGTTCTGCTACTGACCTGGAGTCTGAGTTCATCTTCACTCCTCTTGTCACCTCCTTTTGTGGTGACTTCTGTTTACCCTATCTCTTCTTCATTCTGCAACCAGAGATCTTTTACAAACGTATCTGAAATGAAAGTCAATCGCCGTCTTGAGCGCCCTCCCATGATGCCTAGGGCCAGTACCGGGCCCACCCTGGCCTACACGGCCTGTAGTGCCTGCCTCTGTAGAAGGCTGCCTGGGACCAGGCCCGAGGAACAGGGAAAACACTGGGGCAAAGACCTTGCTCACTGCGTTGGTTCGGGTTGCAGACCCTGCTGACCCGGATGTCTAAGACGAGGAGGCTTCTGGGTTTGGGATGTTATGCACACCTTGAATTAGGATGGAGAGCTTCCAAACTCAAGTTCTGGAGACCTTCCTGCTCAGCTAGGTTAAAAGGTGTTCAAAAGTAGTTATTTTCATAATTCCATTTTTAAGGAAGTAGTGCTACCATGTGGTTATTTCCCCTCCACGTGTGTGTGTGTGTAGGTGTGTGTATTGTGGATCAACCTTTATTTGTATGCTGAGAATTGAACCCAGTGCCTCACACATGCTAGGCAAGTGCTCTAACACGGAGCCACAGCCCCAGCCCACCAAGTGTTTATTTCTAACAGTATAAATGCTAATTTTCATCTGGGATGCTTTTCTGTATTTTTCTAGAGAACATCTATAGCTTTTGAACTCAAGGAAAATGATATTTTAAAAATAAACTGGGGCTAGGAGGTAGCTCAGTGGTAGAGCACTTGCCTAGTATGGGTAAGGTCCTGGGTTGTGGGTGGGCACACACACACACACACACACACACACACACACACACACAGGTGCTGAGGCCTGTAGTTGTACCAGTCTCAATATCCTGATTCTGATTTTGTGTAATAGTCAGGTGTGGCCATGGTGGGAAATTGAGGGAACAGGCTCCTATTATTTGAAAGTAAAAAAAAAAAGTGTAGGGAAGGTTTCTTGAGAAAGATTGGCAAATAGGACTATGTTAAAAAGGTTTATCTTCAAGATACCTAAGAGGAAGAAAATCGACCTCAGAATAAGGATGTTTGTAACACAGAAATTTACCAGGGGATATGTTAATGTTCAGGACATTTAAAAAACTCCGACGAATAATCTTTTTCTTAAAATAACCTAATAGAAGACTGAGTGTACAACCCAACAGGTACTTCACCAAAGAGGAAATCAAAAAGGCTAAAAACATGGAAAAACAGGTAACCGTATCTTCAACCAGAGAACGTTAATTAAAACTACAGCAAGGGCCCCAGGGTACAGCGCTCGTCTGGCTTGCACAAGGGCCAGGGTTCAGTCCCCAGTATTGCAGCGAAACAAAACACTGCAGTGGGGTAGATCCCACTAGTAAGCCCACCGTGTCAGCCCAATGAAGGTGGCTGTTACCCCAGTACTGGGTAGGGCGTGGCGCATTGGGATTCTTCATGCTGCTGGACCAAGATTTTGAAAGCCTGTGAAGACTGTGAGCTTTGGAGATGCACAGCCTGACCCCGAGGCCCCCTCCTAGGTGTATACCCTACAGAGATGTATTTCCACATGTGCTGAGTTACAGATGTCAAACAGTTTTACTCAAGAGTCGGAAATGCTCGTGTGTTCATTCAGTGGATACCAAGCAGCATTGAGCACGAACCACACAGTGTCCCGACTGAATCTTACGACATTGAGAGCAAAGAGAAGGCATCCTGAGGGAACGGGCATGTTTCAAAAACAGGGGAAAGTACGCTTTTAAATTGGGGACACACGAGGTCTAGGGGAAGGAGGGCCCATGGCCATCTTCTGTTTCCTTACCTGGTAGTTGGCACACAAGTGGCCACTCTGTCATTCTGCAGACATGTCAAGACTTTCAGAAAGGGGTGTACAAACGTGAGCCACAGAGAAGGTGAGGCAAAGGACCATCTGTGGGTTCCATCCTGAGGCCCAGGTGTAGCAGCCTAGTGACCACTCTCTGGGCCCAGTCCCTCATCTGAATTGACTGCAGAAACTCGAGGGTGTGAAGTGCAGGGAATACAGAGCTCAGAAGCCCTCATTATTCCCGCCAAGACGATGCCTCCCCGCAGGAAGTGACCTGCCAGTGGTGGACTGGATCATGGCCCTGCTGCTGGACTCGGGCAGGACTTTCACTGTCTCAATCAGAAGCAGGTCAGACTCACGCCTCTTTCTCCAGTTCTGGGTCAGAGGCTCCCTCTACTGAGGGGAGGCGCCTGTCCTGGAGGGAGCCCTCTCCCCCCAGCAGGCACAGGGCTGCTCCCTCAGTCACTGAGCTGTGGCAATCTGTGGGGTCCTTGTATCGTTCCTGCCCTCTAACTGGGCAACCACCACGGAAAGATCAGGGCCTGGTTGAGCAATGGTTCCTGAATATCTTGGTTTAAAACAAATAGAAAAGATGAGAAATATTTGTGAAAAAATAGAAAGAACAGACCCAACCGCCCAAGCGGTTAAGCCTCCTCCTAAAGCAAGTGGAGACCCCGAGCTAGGGGCGGGCTGGGCAGAGGCTGCATCTTAGCTCAGCTCCACACTCCCCCCAGAAGCAGTGCGAACGAGGTGGGGACCACAGGCTCTGGTCTGGCCCTCCTAACCGCTGGGCCTCGGCCAAGGTCTCTCGCCCCTCCTAGTTCCCGGAGGTCTGCCATCCTCATCTGGGACGTCCACTGTGCACGTAGAGCCCTGGCGTTCAGAGCACAGGCTCAGAGCTCTGCCCGGCTCTGTCGCTTCCTGGCTGTCTGGCTGAGTCTCAGCTTCCCCATCTGCAAACTACCAAATAGGTCCCAGGGAAAGGCTGGCTTGAGAGGGGGACAGCCAGGCAGTTAAGGGGAGAAAGAGGCCACTGTAGTCTGATGGGTGCATCTGCAAGACCAAGTCAGATTTAAAACTTCCCTGTCTGTGAGGTGTTGGGGCCAGAGAGAGGGCTTATAGGACCATGCCCGGGGAAGAGGCAAAGCCAGGTGAGTGGTGATTATCTGGGCTTCCAAAAGGGAGAGACAGTGGCACGCAGGCCAGGGTGGGGCTGTGGGGCCCAGAGGGCAAGGTGTTGGAAGGGGTGAAGAGAGGGATTTTGGAGGAGGAAGAGGCACCATGGTCCTTGGAGAGTAGCTGCACTGGGGAGAGAAATGGGGCTAAATGGTTTGGGACCTGGGCAGAGAGGGGGCACCTGGGCTGTGATGTGCCCAGCAGGGGCCTGGGGCAGAGACAGACGTTGTGGGTGGATGGGAGGGTGAGGTGAGAGTCCATGCGACCTCTGACCTCCAGTGGCTCTTCCTTCCAGACCTAGTTTGTGGTGTGACCTGTACAACTGTGAAGTGGATGGACGGCCTGTATCTGGGTGGCTCTGGCTTCCGGCCAAGAGGAGCCAAAGTCAGTTGGCAGCAGTGGGGACCTCAAGAGTGTAGTTCACCAAGACTGGCTCCTGGACAGTCTCATGTACCTTGACTGCTGGGTACCAAGCAGGTCCCTCCTTGGCTGGTCACCAAATGTCTCTGTTTGGTGGGGTGGTGAGGTGGCCTGTGGGGTGGCCTGTGCACAGCCTCGTGCATGGAGATACTTTGGTCAGTGTCTTGACCAGGTGGACAGAGGCCTTGGTCTGTCCTGCTAGTTGGCCACTCCATACTGGAGAGGTCCAGGTGCCAGCAATTGAGGGATGCAGCCTCCCGCTGGAGGGTCACAGGGATTTGGACTCAGGCTGACAGGGCCCCTTGTCGAATTGTGGCCTTAGCTGCCCACCTGCCTCCTCTGGGCTAGAGGGGAAGGGCCCTGAGGCTGCTGCAGGAAACCAGTCCACCCGGCATCCCCACCCCAGGAGGCCACGTTCTCTGCCATTCCTTGGTTAAGGTAGTGACTTGGCAAAAACGAGAAAATAGGGACAGGCAGACACCCCCGCCTCCCCTGGGCTGTGGGCGATTCCCTGCTCCTCCCAGGGCGTGGGGAGGAAGCAGGTGGAGGTGACATCCCGAGTGGCGACCTGCAGTGAGCGCAGCTCAGACCGAAGGAAACCCATGTTCAAGGCAGAGGCGGGTGATATGGTGGGGCCGGGAAGAGGCCCACAGCAGCAGCAGCCTCTTGGCCCCAGAGGGCAGAAACACCTGTTCCCAGGCCCCTGCGGCTCAGGCTAGGAGGCGCGGCCAGCCACCTCCGCAGGAAGCTCTGCTCCGAGGGCCTCCTGGGTGGGAGCCTCCAGCCCGGTGGTTCCGGGACCTCCACAGCGACCATGCTCCACTTCTCCAGATTGCCTCCTTGGAAAACGTCCCCAAGATGGTAGCCCTTACCCCGCTCCTTTCTCCTGTCCGGAAGGAGCATCTCAAGTCACCTGTCCAGAGGACAACTGGCTGGCCCTGCGGAACCCAGGTGTTAAGTCTCTGCCTGATGTAAGTTACAGCAGACCCCTGTGAACCTGCGCAAGGCCTTCCTCTGAAAGTGAAAACTGACTGGTGGCCTCAAGAGATGAACTAATCCCTCTACCTGATCGCCTGTTGGGAAAAGGACAAGGCATCCATGCTGGGCTGGCTTTGGTGGACCTAAAAGTTAGAAATTTTAAGGAGAAAATACATCATGAAAGATTCCTGGAACTGGGATCCCCCTCCCCGAGCACAGAGAGGTTTATTAGGAAAACAGATACATATTGAGAGCACAATGCAGCTATCCCCAGAGGGAGAGACAGCCTGGAACCAGGACCTTGATGCCTTAGTCCAGGCTCCTCTGGAGGCTGAGGTGGGAGGATGATTTGAGCCCAGGAATTAGAGGCCAGCCTGGGCACCATAGCAAGACCCTTTCTCAATAAAACAAACAACCCACCCCCACCCCAAAACAATAGAGCAAGGGAGAAACCATGAAAATTGATGCAGGATATGCTTTTCTTTGGTGGTACTGGGGATTGGATCCAGGATCTTGTGATATTAGGCAAATGCAGTACCACTGAGCTATATCCCCGTCCTTTTTATTTTGAGTCAGGGTCTTGCTAAGTCATCCACGATGGCCTGGAACTTGTGATTCTCCTGCCTCACCCTCATGAGTTGCTGGGGTATAGGTGTGTGCCACTGTGCTTGGCTAGAATTTTTTTTAAGAAAGCTATTTGCTAATAAGAACAGAGGAAGAAAAATCTGGTCATTATTGACACTGTCTTTAAAGACGGCGTTATGTGAGAACAACTCTCTCCACGCTTCTGGGAATATTTGGAGATACCAGTAACTGGCAGAAAGCACAGCATGACCACAAGACATTTATAGATAAGCCTGTTTATTGCATAACTAGCAGGCACAAATCCCAAAACGATTTTACAACATGTGAAGGGTACAATAATTACAGGAATAGGATGTACAGTAAAAATGAGAAGTAAGCACAGTCATGAGGGACACAGAGAAAACACATTTGAATAAAAGGCATCTCATTTTTTTCCTATGCAGCATTTTCTTTTGTAAGAACAAAGGTCAGCTTCAACCAGGACAAGGAGGAAAACAAAGTCCTACTATAGGGAAGCTCACGGGTGCTGTCGAGGGTAAAAACATGCTAGTTTCACTGAGTTCTGCGACTGAAGTCGCCTGGGGAACCGGGTAGCAGCTCCCAAGTTGTGCGCTTCTAGTTCCAATTTCATGAAATGCTGTACTTGATCTTTGGGCCCAATCCATTGTTCTTTGGCAAATAAGAACTATCTGCATTCCCAGCTGGAAGATGATTTCAGTGCAAGGAGCGGGGGCTTGGGGGTGGAGCTGCTTCCTCCTGCTTAGCACAAGTGCTTGTTCATAAAGTGCAACTCTGTCCTGTTGGCTTCAGGGAGGCGGGGTGCACAGGTGGGGAGGGAGAGTTGAGAATAAGGGCGAAGAAACACTTCAGGATGCAGACATGACTCGTGAAAGGCTGTGGAATCCATGTGCAAAAAAAAGGGCAGGACAAGTGCGCAGACAAGGTGCAGTTTGCCAACAGGAACAGAGAACTCTGGCGCTAGGAACAGAGGAACAGAGGTCTCACACAAGGGAACGTCATGAGGAGGGAAACTTGGGGCTCTCCTACCACTGCCTGTCACTGCACTTGGGAGCCTCTGTCCAGGGTCTGGCACTGGGGGTCACTGAGCCAGCTCTCCAGGTGGTATTCTTTGTTGGTCCCACAATCCTCGACTCTCTCTAGGGTATAAAGACAACTGCTGCAGGTCCCGAGTGTTCAAGGGAAGTCACCACTTCACTTCCTGCAGACGACTTGTCCCACAATCTCTACGGAGACCTGTTCTCCCTGGGAGCCAAGGGTACCAGTTCAGCAGGCCACTGGGTCTTTCCCAAATCTGGGAGCAGCAGGTATTTGCAAGCCCATGAAGCACACAGAGGGGGTCAGCCAGCACTGGAGCTCAAGACGGGAGGCCCCTTCTAGAAGGCATCTGCTGAGCATCCAGCACTCCTGTGGCACTTAGGGCTGTGCAGACAGTAAGCAAGAAGTCTTCAGAGACGTGAACCCTTTTCCTGTGCTGTTCACACTGCAGCGAACCAAAGGTGTCCACAGGCCATGATGTAGCAAACCCCAAAGCACCATAGTGACACTGCTTCCAGGACAGCATAGGTCAAGGGGTAAGTGTGGGAGTTGGTTCTGTGAAAACAGCCCCGGTCAGCACGCGAGGTGACTTGTACTTTAATCACTTGACTTCCTCAGGTATGATCACCATGGCACAGAATGTATAGGTAAAAAGAGGGCAGATGGCAACATCAGAGGGTGGGACCGCCACCTTCTGGGTCAGGCTCAGAGGCCAGGGAAAGCCAGGAACTCCCGTTTCAAGTTTATAGCCCCGGGTAGAGGCCGTAAGCCCGCAGCTCACCTGTGAGTAGCCGCCTGTGGATGTGTCTGGATTGGCTGTCAACATTTCTAATTGGAGAGATGGCACCAAAAAAATCCAGATTTCTGGTGCCTCTTGTGGCACAAAAAAAGCTCTGGCAACACCAGGCCCACTTTCCTACTGGTGATAAGTGCGGTGGGGGAGCAGCTGTCCCTGTCTGGGTGGCCAGGGGTCCCGCTGTCCCTCTTCAGGCCTCTGCTGTGCTCTGGCCCACTGCATTCACGGGTACTTCAGGTAGGTCACTGACGAGTCACCCCCACAGGAACTGCTGCACAGAGCGGGCTCTTGAGCCGCAGCATGTTCTAAACTTCAGCTGCTCCTTTCCTAGGAGCATGCGAAGGAAGTCCTTTCCTTTTTTCCTTTTTTCGGTGGTGCTGGGGATAAAACCTGCATGTGCTCCGCCACTGGGCCCTGCCAGGAATTCTTGAGAGCTGGCGTCTAAGTGCCAGTGAGGTGAAGGGGGAGACGCTGACTCAGATGACATTCACCTTAAGGAGGTCCCCACAGAGGATGGGACACGTGAAGCTGCTCATGTGAGGAAGCTGTCGGCGGGAAAGGAGAACCAAGGTGTGGATGAAAGGGACATGCAGTGTCAGTCTGTGGCAGTGACATCTGAGTAGGTGGAACAAAGTTAGTTATGGCTTGTTAAACTGATGCTTGTCTTTGCCGCACGTTCTGAATGAGCCGTGTGGTTTGGGGTAAGGCAGAGTACTTGATGATGGGTGACAATGGGTAGTGCTCCTTCCTGAACATGGCCACATGGGACACGGTGTGGAAGGTGAATGCTTTATCTGACTGTAAGGAGACTTCAGAATAATGGTAAAATATAAACAAATAGAAAATAAAGACAAAAAATTAAATAACAGAACATTCAGACATGATAAAACAGACACAGGCAATTCCTTGTTCCCTCCTACATGAGGTTGTTAACACTAATTTAGAACATGGCAAAGTCCTTTCTCTACATACATGCTTGGAGATACCCCAAACTTAAGATACCCCAAACTTGAACTTGTTTTGCAGTTGGTTGGGAAAATCCACTTATTGCACGATGCTTGATAGGGAAACAGGTGGTATTCACTTTTTTTTTTTTTTGATCCAACTCTCTCAAGAAAACGTTTTACTAAAAAATCTCACTTATGATCTTACCTACAGGTAGGGAGCTTAAAGGGATTTTAACGAATTTTGAACAATGAAAGTACTTTTGGATGTGTATGATCATGGTCTCACAGTCACCAACAACACAACGGGACATCAGAAACTAAATGGGCAAACAGGCACGAAATAAGGCAAGTGGGTTAAATTAATAGTTGAAAATTTGTTAGAAAACATGCAAAAATAATACTGAGTTTTCTTTTAAAAAGTTTTAAATCGTCGTTAAATGTTTTTGTAAAAATCTGGAGTTCCATGTCTAAATTTGAATCAGACTTTTAAAAGTCTAGAAAAAAGAAAGGACAACACTCCACTGTTCAGTTGTTGTTCTCTTTGGTGGTGATGGTGACCAGCTGCTTGGCGGCCTTGGCGATGTCGTAGGCACACTGGATGACCTGCTGCGTGACCAGCTGGACGTCCGTGGGTGAGCCTGAGTCCCCAGGGAGGGCCTTCTTGCACTCTGACTGGAGCCGGTAGGCGCTGGATGTCAGCAGGCGAAGGGAGGTTCTCACCATGTCAGATTTGGGTTTCTAAACAGAAAAACCACAGCCGGTCACCAGGGACTGCATGTTAGGCACCCACCAGCAAGGGACAAACAGGCCTGGAAACCCCTCTGGCTTTTCCATCTGGCCAGAGGCACATTGATTGGTTGTTCACTTCTTAACAGGGTTCTTTTTTTTTTTTTTTTTTTCAATTTATTTTTAGTTGTAGTTGGACACAATATCTTTAATTAATTTATTTATTTTTATGTGGTTCTGAGGATCGAACCCAGGTCCCGCCCGTGCTAGGCGAGCACTCTACTGCTGAGCCCCAGCCCCAGCCCTTAAACAGGGTTCTTTAAACGCTATAAGCCCCGCAACCCCTGGAGCAGAAGATGCGGAACCGCCTTGACTCCAGGAGTTAAGTGCGCGCAGGGTGATTTTAGTAGTGTGGGCTGTTCTGAGATTGTTTTAAAAATATTAACTCGTGCAGTGACAGATTCCAGATAAAACTTTATTCTGTTAATGGGCTGCCTTGACTTCTATATCCTTGTCTTATTAAAATCAGTATTTATGTAGAATGAAAATAGTCCAAAACACAATGTGACTGCATATTTAAAAATTCTACAGGTTACAAAATGGTTAACATGACATGAAGATCATAAAAAATTTCTTGCAGTGCAATTAAAAGGATATAGCTGGGCACTGGGGTGCACACTTGTCATACCAGCGGCTCAGGAGGCTGAGGCAGGAGGATCGCGAGTTCAAATCCAGCCTCATCAACTTAGCCAGGCCCTAAGCAACTCAGTGAGACCCTGTCTCTAAATAAAAAATAATAGGAGCTATGGATGTGGCTCAGTGGTTGAGTGCCCCTGAGTTCAATCCCTGGTACCAAAAAAAACAAAACCAAAACCAAAAACAAAAAAACATCTAAAGCAAGTGAGTAGAAAGTGACTTACTTTGGGGAATAATGCTGCCATTTCTGTAACAGCTACATGTATCCTCTCTGAGCAGGGGATATAACTGCAAAATAGTGAAGAGGTTATTCAAAGACTGTCAAAATGATCTGGAGGCAGACAATTCTCAGGGACCAGAGAGGTTCCATGTACATTTCTTTGACAACGCCGCCCAGCATCCTAAACCAACAGAAGGCACAAGGTTATAAAGCGGGGTCTCTGTCCTCTGGTGAAAGTTCAGTCAACCTGTAAAAATAGTCTCCAATTGTGAAATGTGGCAACATATACTACTGGCCAGGAGAAGCCAGAAAACAGGATAAAAGCCATTTATACCTCAAGTTCATCCTTTACTCCTTGAATGTTTCCTCTCCCTTATTTCTAGAAAGAGAAACAAGGATTTCCATGCCCAAATCTACAAAGGTCAAAAATAAAGGACTGAGACAAATTCCTTAAAGTTATAATCGGAGCTCCTACTTCAGTATCCAAGGCCTTTCATCAGTGGGCCCTTCTAAATCCCTTTCACTCACATCCATCTGAATTGTTAGGGATGCGTATCTTTCACTTTGGATAAAGAGAAAACACTGAGGTCTGCCTCATATACCATTCAGACATTCATCTACTTTGTCATGAAGTCACCATGTGCTTGTCTCTGATAAAATGCTATTACATACTTTCTCGTATTTTGATGAGCTCTAAGAAAATAGCACACACCCCATCTGCCACCCTCACCCTTTCTTCCTTGCTGTCTGGCTGCCTGGCCTTCCAGGGCTAGAGACTCACTTGACATTCCCTGTCGCCTTAGAGACTGGAATTTTATCACACCCACTTTTCGAATGAGAAAGCTGCACCCCAGAGAGGAAGACAGGTCCAGATCCCACAGAGGTCAGAGGAGGACTGAGCTCAGACCCGCTGGCCACAGATCCACATCATCCTTATGGCAAGACTCTTTCCAGCCGTGAACAGTGATCTGACTTCTTGGGATGAGAAAGGAAAGACTTAAGACTGTTTTTACCTAGGATTCTTTTTTTTTTAGTACTCTGGCAAGCAACAGATGAGGCCAGTTTCGTATCTTAAAAAAAATGTTAAGTTTGCCTCCCGAGGAGTGTACCACTGCAGTATGCACAAGGACAAATACAGCTGTGGTGGCTCAGCAGGCGAGCATGTGCTGAGCATGAACAGGGTCCTAGGTTTAATCCCAGCACGGAAGAAAAAAGAAGCAAAACAAAATTGATGAGGTTGAGTGACGGTTGTTAGATACGACACTGCCACTGAGCCTGGGCTTGTGTCTCTGAGGACTGATCCACAGCGCAGGAGCAATGCTGGGTATGAGAGAAGCACTTTTGGAGCAATGCTTAGTATTTTAAGAGACACTGCCACAGATGGGTGTGGCTAGAAGAACCCAGGGAGCTGGCTTTTGAATAAAGATGATATAAGCAATCTCTGTTTCTCCTTTGTAAGACATTTAGTATCAAAACTATTTTAATTAAGACTGCCTACACCAGTTATGGTGGTGCACGCCTGTAATCCCAGCGGCTCCGGAGGCTGAGGCAGGAGGATCATGAGTTCAAAGCCAGCCTCAGCAACTTAGTGAGGCACTTAGCGACTCAGCAAGATCCTGTCTCTAAATAAAATATAAAAAAGGGCTGGGGATGTGGCTCAGTGGTTAAATGTCCCTAGGTTCAATACCAGGTATCCCTACCCCCCAGAAAAGAAAGATTATTTTAATTACGTCAAGAAAATGGTTTATATATCTAAACATGCCTTCAAATTGAAAATCCTGACTTTAATTTTTCTTTTCTTCCTGGTACTGGGGATTGAACCCTGGGGTTCTTTACCACTGAGCCACATCTCCAGCCCTTTTTTATTTTTAATTTTGAGACAGGGTTTCACTAAGTTTCTTAAGCCTTCACTAAGTTGCTGAAGCTGGCTTAACTTACAATCCTCCTGCCTCAGTCTCCTGCATTTCTGGGATTACAGGTGTGCACCACCATGCCTGGCCTTCTATTTTTGAGAACAATTAGAACCATATATGATACACCAACAAACAAAAATGCCAATGAATAAGGAGTTAACTTGCAAATGTGAAGGGACAACAGCCTCCCTGGTCCTATGGGAAGAGCCACATCCACAGCAATAATTTCTGTCACTCAAGAATGTTCCCAATAATATCCCCGCAGCTGAGAACCACACCTAGAGTTTTATGCTTTGCCGGTTAGGGTTTCATTTTGAGAAACACAATTCGCCCCTGGGACATCCTTGACAAGCTACACGCACAACAGGCAGGCACATATGAGTGAGGAGGTCGTCTTCCTGTGTCTGAGGGAGTTTATGTTCACAGTATCAGATTGGTATCTTTCAAAAAAAATAGATAAAAGCTTCTGTACATGATCTGTTTGAATCCCCGTGTGCACGAACATGTGCGTGTCAAAGAGAGAAGAGCTAAAGGGGAAGTGGGACTTGCAGGCCCAGGAGATAGCACTAGGCAGCAGGAGGTCAGGGGCTGAGGGGAGCTTGCTGGGCCCAGGGAACCGGGAGAGAGCCTCAAAGTGGCTGCAAGGTCTACCTGAGATGAGGTGAGCAACAAATTGGCAAAAGGAGAAACCACCAAAAAAGGATTAGGTTTCATTAGTACAGCACCAGGCTGCAAATGGAAGCGTCTTGGATACAGGAGTAGCCAGAGACCTTAACAGAACACGCAATGGTTTATAAAGTATGAATTCTTTAGACCTTAAACCCAAAGCATAAGTTAATGATTAAAATCTCTGCATCATTCTCTCATGGTCTTAAAATAAAAAGAGATCAGATCCTGAAATGTGTTGAATGGATTTGTACATCTTCACAAAAAGAACCAAGCACCATATTGAAATCTCTGAAGCCAGAAATGGCCTCAGGGCAGATATTTATATTTTTAACAACTACTAAAGAAAGCAATACGATGTAAGCACATTTTTAGTTAGAAATACCAGCACAGCACTTCTGAACTGGAGGAAACCAAAAGTGGAGAACACTGATAAATGGGGTTGGGGGACTGGGGAAGGAGTCGTTTTTGTGTCATGATTACTTGGAACACTGTCAAGACTGTGCCGTGGGAGGCTGCAGGTCACTTCACTCTACAAGACAGGGTTACTCACTGCCAAGACTGTAGCCCCAGGCAAAGGGACTGTGTGCTTGTAACACGTGAAGTGCAAGCACCTGGGAAAGCAGGAAGCCAGACAGCTCGGTGGCTTCTGCAAAAGGAAGCTGAGGAAAGACAGGTTCCTC
Organism: Callospermophilus lateralis; assembly: GCF_048772815.1. Lineage (NCBI taxonomy): Eukaryota > Metazoa > Chordata > Mammalia > Rodentia > Sciuridae > Callospermophilus > Callospermophilus lateralis. The sequence continues at coordinate 145,013,959 of NC_135305.1, read as the reverse complement.
TTTTTCTCGAGGAGCTTGCAGCAGCCCACCCAGGAAGGAAAGCTCTTATCTTTCAATAAACACACTGTTCTTTTCTTCTCCAGTGGGAAATAGTGCTACTGGGAGAAGTGTGAGCTGCATAAAAAAGAGAAAAAAGGCAGAGAAAGGGGAGGTGGCCCAGCAGTGTCAGGGGCACAGGGGAGAGTCACAGGTAGGCTGTGGTGAAGAAGAGGAAGAAGAGGAAGGAGCAGTGCTGTTCCTCGCAGGGGTCAGGAGGACTTCTCTGCATCCTCAGCTCTGCTGACCTAATGCATGAGACTGTTCTTGGGATTGAAGAATTTCTGCTATTTTCTCAAACCTGGTGGGAAGCTGCTAAACAATGTTTATGAGTGTGTCTGTCTAATCCCGCCTGTGGAGGGAAACTAGGACATTATGCAAAACAGTTCACAACCACCAGAATTCTCAGAAAACAAAAGGATCAGCTACTCAGTAGGAGCCAGTAATCTTACAAGTGTACATATGCACACACAGGAGAGCCAGGTAAGAGGTAAGAAATCAGGTCCCTCTCGGGACACTGCTGGGCTGGGTAACCTTGCCCCTAGTGGAGGGCGACTTTGGAGCAGCAGAGGCCAGAAGAATCAATGGAAGGTCTGGAGGCAGCTTCTTCCCCTCTCCATCAACAATCAGGACTGCTGCCCCAGTACACTGACTGCAGCTTTATTTCTGGAGGCATTTATTTTCAGAGAGTTTGATAACGTGTTGAAAAACAAACAAGCAAACAAAAAACAAAACCCCCAAACCAAACCTACACTTTTTTGCTGAGTTTCCAACTACCTTAAAGTCACAAGGTAGAAGCAATTTCCTTTTAGGGCTCCCTGTGTCCCTCTTGTCCCTTTCGGAGCATGAACACACACCCTCCCAGCGCAGGACTCTAGCCCGCTCACCTGTCATGTTTATTTTCCTGGGCCGCTCGCAGGAGCTCCTGTATGTTTTTGGTGATCTGTTCAGTCTTGCGGATAACATCCTCGGTGCTGGGGAGCGTGGGGCTTGGGGCCATGTGGGGCTCTGGTGGATCTGGCATTGAGCACTCGCCTGGCCACACCATACTCCTTTGCCTTCCCTTTCGGCTTGACCTGTGAACAGTGAGGATGTGGCTAGACAGGACAGGCGCATATTAGCTGCTTCAGTTTCCAGGAGCTGCCTCTTGTGCACTGGCTGAACACACAGGCAGGTGGATTTTGTGGTTTCTTTCATCTGTTTGCAGAAACAGGGGAGGCTCCACTTCATCCTGTCAGCTCACCTAGAGGCTACTTCCTTCTGCCCTTAGACCGGAAGCCAGGACCCAGGCAGATGGGTACAGAGGGACAGGGAGGGAATACCTGGGGGGTGTGGCATTAGAATCCCTGCAGAGCCAACTCCTTAGGTACTGTCAACTTAACACTGAAGTAAAGCACAGAGCAGATACCCAGACATGTCTAACCAGCTGGTAAAAGGACAAAAAGCCCCTGTGGCAATAATGTGAATTAAAACCTATAAACTGTGAGTCTGTGCCTGAGTATCAGTTTTGAAAATAGGCACAAGACCTACAGTTTTGAAAATAGGCACAAGGGATGCAGACGGCCAAGGCCTGCCAGTCGCTGGTCCATGAGAGCCCACCCCCAGCACACTCTTCCCTTAGATGTACCCTGTGTCATCTGGCTCCGTGTCATTGGGAGTGTTGTCATAGTCACTCTCAGGTGTGCTGTTCTGCTTCTCCAGCCTGGAAGCCTACAGGAAAGAATAGGAGACCCCCATTAGTATAGAACACAGGACACTTTGGTGTCTACCTAGGGAATCAATTACCTGTGAGTCTATGTGGCCTTCACACCTACACCTCATTTGGGACAGGAGCCAACTCTTTACTGAAATTTAGTAAAAATGAACAGTGGATTCAGAAATGTTTTCTTTCTCCACAAACAGTTCCACAAACTAAGCTGACACAGATACACAAGACTGTCTCATTTAGTTCTCAAAGGAATATGAAATTCATAATATAATGGATTCAGTCAATAAGCAAACATGCCAGCATTTATATGACCGCAGACTTTCAGTGCTGGAAGTTACGGGCAGATGATCTGATGGTTTAACACCAGAAGAGAAAATGAAGGGCCAAAAAAGACGGCTGACCTACCCAAGGACATGGAGGCTCCTGAGAAACAGGACCAAGAGCCCAGGCCCCCATATCCTGCTACAGGAATTTCCAACCTTCCATGCCTGCGCTCAGATAGCTGTTGCTGCTCTCCAAGAGTTGCCTTCAAAGATGGTTTTTATGAGCCACCTGAGAAAACTGGCATTATTAGTTTACACCCACATGTTGTTTGTGAACCAAAATGGATAACCCAGTTTGACATTTGGTTTTAAACCAATTTTGTTTCCAAAACTATCTGCCCCTTAAAATATAGAGATTTGGTGTAGTTGTAGAGATGAAAAAATGGAATGCAGATTTAAAGGAGGAATCTTGGAAATGTTCTAAGAAAAAATGGCAGCACCACTAAATACAGTGCACTCCAGGGTGACAAAATGTGAAGGGGACTGGATCATACGCCTTAGAAGGGGTCTGTGTTAGTTCCAGGATGTTTAGTGAAAGCTAATTTCCCTTGGAATGCTTTTCTCCATAACGTTTGAGGACTTCTTTATCTAACAAAAATTGATGTAAGCTATTCAAATCTTAAACTGATTACCTTACAAAATGCAAGTACGAACTACTTCCAGCTATATACTCCGAGTTTCATTCAAGTTAATCAAAACATATGACTGAGAAATTTTATTGATGCTGCAATAAAATGTGACTGTATGCTTGAACACGTGCAGACTTGTACCTTCATCCAAAGCATAGCTACTGGAGAGTAAGTTAAGCCAGGCACAGTAGTGCACACTCATAATCCCAGCTATTCAGGAGGCCTAGACAGTAGGATCACAAGTTCAAGGCCAGCCTGGAAACTTAGTGAGACCCTGTCTCAAAATAAAATTAAAAAAGGCTGCAGATGTAGCTCAATGGTAGAGTTTTTGCCTAGCATGTATGAGGCCCTGGGTTCAAACCCCAGTAAAAGAGGAGGAGGAGGATGAGGAAGAGGAAGATGATGATGAGGAGGAAGATGATGAGGAGGAGGAAGGTGAGGAGGAGGAGGAAGATGAGGAGGAGGATGGGGATGGGGAGGATGAGGAAGATGATGATGAGGATGAGGATGATGAGGAAGATGAGGAGGATGAGGAGGATGAGGAGGAGGATGATGATGAGGAGGAAGATGAGGAGGAGGATGAGGAGGAGAAGGAGGAAGATGAGGAGGATGAGGAGGAGGATGAGGATGATGATGAGGAGGAGGAGGAGGAGGAAGATGAGGAGGAAGATAAGGAGGGGGAGGAGGAAGATGAGGAGGAAGATAAGGAGGGGGAGGAGGAGGAGGAAGATGAGGAGGAGGAGGAGGAGGATGAGGAGGAGGAAGATGAGGAGGAGGAGGAGGAGGAGGAGGAGGAGGAGGAGAAGTTGTTGTTCATCCAGAGCTGCTCTAGTGGAAAGAATAAAATAAAATTAAATCCAGAAAAATCACACTTTTTATAATGGATCTTTTTGACTTCCTTGATGTAAATTTGATAGTTACAGATCAAATACTTTATCCACAATGATCAACAGTACCAAGTTTCGTTTAAACATTTTAGAGGAGTAATGACTCACATACCCACTAAATGTCCTCAGGAAATGTTCCTCAAGTATAGAAACCACCACGCACGGGGAAATCAGTTACTTACGCATTATGTCCTTCATCGTTGTCAACAAAAGCAAACAGGTTTCAATGTAGCCATTTAATTTTATGAGAATTATTGTGAACATGCAGAGCCAAGAGCCATTGGTTAAGTGTTGCTCTCTCAAAGCTGTTAATAGAAAAGTTATCTTATAGCTGGTGCTGGTTCAGTTTATTGAAGAGATTTACAGTTCTCTCTGAATAAAGACATGTCATGAATATCTAAACCTAGGATGAAGCTGTCATGAACAACTAGGTGGTCGGTTTAAATGACCTCACTGTTAATTTTGTATAAAACTGTCTCTCACCAAGCAGTGTTTGCAATGATTTCTGAAACTACCAAAAAAAAAGCACAAACATTTTCTAAACCCACAAAATTTCACAGTGGATGAAAGAGAAAGAGGTTTACTTGACTCTTACAAAATTTCAAATGAGATATTTCATTACTATTTTGCTGTCTTTTAGTTTTTTACAGGAATAACAACATTACAAATCAATTTCAGGACTGCTCAGAAGACTTTGAGTATGATGAATCAAGAATTCTTTTTTTAAGTTGTAAATGGATCTTTTATTTTATCTGTTTATTTATATGCAGAGCTGAGGATCGAAACCAGGGCCTCACACATGCCAGGCAAGTGCTGTATCACTGAGCCACAACCCCAGCCCCTCAAGAATTATTTTTAATACATAACTTCAAAAGTACAATAAGGAATTTCAAAAGGGCCTTAGCTAGTTGCACGCCACTGACAGTGGACAGAAGCTTCTCCATCGTTCCTGGGTATAAGGGAATGGACAAAGGCTCAGTGTAAATTCCACAAATAGGCTCACTGACACCTTCGGTCATTTCACCTTTTCTACAGTATCCTTTACTGAAAAAAAGACTGAGCCAGAATCTGAATGCAGGTCTTCAAACTTGGGCTCTGTTCAGGGCTTCCCCAGGTGAGTACCTGCTGCAGTCATGTTCTCTTAGTACATGAAAAAAAGATTTTTTTTTTTTTTAAACTAACAGAGCCTTTGGGAACAGGGACTATGCTGCTTATAACTGATTTACCGAAAGGATGGGTAAAAAGAGATGCTGAATACATGCTGCCTGGCTGTACTAAGAGGCGCTTACCTGGATCATGTTCTGCTCTTGGGAATGTAAACTACACACCAGCGGCCTGGGTCCGACCAACCAGCACAGGTGAACAGCTATCTGCTAACAGCTACCTGTACCCTCCCTGGATGCTAAGTGTTACAATTCTGGTTTAGGATGTAGGGTCTGTAAACCTCGGTTTGTAAAGTATAGTGCTGACATAAAATATACCAGCAGTTTAAAGTTTTCATGCCGGTCCAAATGGAACAGTTTTAATCTGTTAACAACAGCTCTGAATAAATTGGACAGATGTGCCCTATTATAATATTTAACCAGCAGCCAGCTAATTCTATGATTATTTAAAAAGACAGTATGCTCAGAATAAATGTTGTAGGGTGATTTGCGAACTGTTAAACATGACGTGAAAGTGAGCAATGTGAAGTTAGACAAGAGGGAGGCCGCCTCTCCACGGTATTCGTGCATGTACGTGTGCGTGAGTGCGCGTGCCCGCTGCGCTGTGGGAAACCAGGAGGGAAGCCAGCACTGCCTCATGCAGGACAGAGGGTAGTTAGCAGGGGACAGGGACAGGAGGGCCAGCGCCCAAGCACAAAGCGCCCAGGAGCACTGTCCCTCCTCCAGAGCAGACCATTCAGAGTGTACTTAACCCTTCGGGTGCTTTCGTCCCTTGACCAGGAAAGTGTGGAGGGGAAGGAAGGCAGAGATGAAGAGGAGGTCACAAGCGCACTCCTCCCGATCTGGAAGGGGAAAGAGAAACACACTCGGGAAAACACAAAACAAACAAACCCAACCGCCTTCCCTGGCTTCAGGAAAAGAGTCCTAGAAGACAACATCCTATGTGAGGTGAGTCCTGAACTCTAGGTGACAGCCCAAGGCCATGCCCCAGAGGTGTGGAATCCCCTGGTGGAACACCTCCTAGAAATTACTCTGAATTTAAAGGACTACTTTTTTCTGTATGGGAAAAGAAGACCTCGCATTTGTGTCACATTTGCCAACAATTATTTCTAATGGATTGTCGAAACCGAATGTGTCTTTCAATCAGGACTAATATGAATGAAATGAGAGACTACATACATGACTGTAAGTGGTCCACGCCATTACTCTAACCTTGACACTGCAATCACAGAGCTTCTGCAATAATATGACTTCCTTACCTTCTTAACTTTTCTAAAATAGGAAAGTACACTGTGAAAGCTAACAAAGGCTGCTTTTCCTCATTTTTTTCCAGTTATATAGAAATAAGTTCAACAGCATTCCTTTACACTAAATGTATCAAATCAATTGCCTTAGAGTTTTAAACTCAAACAACTTCAAGCTGAATAATGGACTCAATTATATATAACAACATTGCCATTTTACCACTGTGCAATTTAACACAATTAAACTAGGGTTTAATTTACTAGACTGTATCCTTTACTTTGCATTTACTCTTGATTTTTGGAACTCCTATATGTTTTGAATGAAGAAATTATAACTGGATGTTCAAAATGATAAATATTAGTTTCCAAAGAAAGCAATGTGTAAAGTTCAAAACTTCTGTAAAGTTTTTTTTTTTTTTTTTTTTTGGCAGTTCTGGGGAATCAAACTGAGGTCCTCACGCATGCCAGGCAAACACTCTACCACTGAGCCACATCCCCAAACCCCAAACCTGGATTTTTTTTTTTTTTAAATAAATTTATCCGAAAGACAAATAACTTTTGTAAACCTCAAAACACAATACTTATCTCATTGCAAAATGAGACTGTCAGACCTCTGATATAGAATATAGTCTTTGGAATTCAACAGTTTTAAAGTGGATGAAGAGTTCTTATAATAATTAAGTTTGAGGAGAGGACAAGGCCACACTTCTGGTGGGAAGGGGAGGAGCAGGATGCAGAGCCTCACAACCAAGGTGCAGGGAGCCTGTGAGCCAGTGGACAGGCTGCAGAGCCTGGGGTCTTCTGCACTTGGTTGGTGTACTGGCCAAGGTGCCATCTGCTCATGAGCAGCCAAAAAGGCATCTTTACTCCTCAGGCTCCAGAGATAAAGAGGCTCGACCCTGTCTACCGCAAAGATGACACCTCTGCTAGTGACCTTTACCATTTGCTTTTGTTTTTGCAAGTGGGGAAGGAAGGAAGCTTTACACAAAAGGTTCCAACAGGAACTGACTGGGAAATGTATCATGGAAATGAGGAGGAAAGGGGAGTGGGAGCTGAGCAAGAGCCCAAATCCCCAGCTGGACCAGAAAACTTTTAGTCCATGGTCCTGGGTGCTGTGGGAACACCGCACCCACCCGTGGTGGACACATTCACACAGCAAACACAAAGCCCACTCTCAGAGCCCAGCTTGGCCAAGCAGAGGCACAAAAATCTGTGGGTTCAGAAGAAGGAACAGAGCAGTCAGGCTATGCAGAGGGAACAGTGGAAGTGCCAGCGGTGCTACTTACGTGTGCAGGGAAGGGCTGGAGTCTTGTTCTGCTTTCCTCAGGGTGATTTGCTTCTCCCATTGGGAGATATGGTTTCTGACCTGATCCCGTCTCATACATGGACATGGGCCTACTGCCCCGGGCAGACGGACGTCGCTTTAAGGAAGAGTGGTTGGAAGTGTCTGGGTACTCAGAACCAGTTTGCACCTGATATACATTGGTTGTGGCCTGTTTCCTGAGGTTCGAATTCTCACTCTGGAGTGTTTGAAGCTGAAAGAAATGTTTAGCAGAGGGACTGTGTTTTTCCATAGCAAGCAGACAAAGCAAACATCAAGTGAAAGATCAGATCTAAACAATAAGAACAAAAAGGACTAGCTGGGTTCAAAGTAAAAGGCAACCACAAACAAGGACTTTTTCTTCCAGAATAAGTGAAATGCATTCAACTTACTTCATCATGCAGCTAATTGAATGGTTTAATTTCTGAATGTGGAAAAGTTGCAATCTGGGCTTTTTAAAAACTAATCACCTCACTACTTAAAATCTGTGATAGCAGGGCTGGGACATGTTTGCAGGCAAGCTGTACTTTGAATTATTTTAAGGTTGGTTCAGCCAAGAGCTTGAGACCATTAGAACATCACTGAGGTAACTTGCTTTCAAATGAGCCCTGAGCAATTGCCAATGCCAAAAATGACAGCAGACACCATGGAAGCAGCACAAAGGTAACTAGAGTTGCTCTGCAAAGCAAGAAAGACAGGGAGGCTCTGCTTACGAAAAATCAGATCAGCTACTGCTTTCCAAGAAGCCGACGAGAAAAATCATGATCAACAAGTTTTTATTATATAATAATACTTTTGATATTCCAAACAATTCAGCACTTTTTAAAAAAAGTCAGAGGGAACTGGATTATGGTTAAGTTTTCTTTGTGATATGTCAACATAGCAAACTGGAAACCTATGGGACCGTTAGCCTCTTCATAGGAAGGAATGCTCCACGTAGCACACTCGCTCGCTTCTTGGTCATCGGTCATCATTCGGCTGGGGCTGGAGTATTTGGCCTTTCTCTCCTTTGTCTTTGTGACCCAAAAACCACGAGCATGGTGGGGCTGGCTTTGAACATGCTAAGCTGCCTGGCACCACCCCGTTCTAGTTAGACACTGTCACTGGAGACCCCAAATGCTCTCTCCACTCCTCACATGCAGGCTGCTTCATGGTTAGGGGATCAGCAAGGAATCCTGGGGCTCTTTAGTATCTGGCAGTTTAAACAAATAACCGTGGCCATCCCGCACAAGGTCCTTCCCCTCTGGTGCGCCTTCATCCTCCACGACATTTTATAAGCAGGGTGTAGAACAAGTTCAGCTGTCTACTCTTTAACAGAGACTGTAAAATCTGACCAAATTCCCTTCCAGTGCCAGGGTTAAAGTCCATAAGCAACTGTCTCTGCATCAGAAGATCCTTACTCTTCCAATAGCAACCCATGCAGTGCTAGGAGGAGTTACTTTCAATTTCTATTTAGAAAGCACCGATCTGGGAAAAACACACCAATAGTGGCTGCTCCTCTTCATTAATTAGCATCCTTTCCAAGCAACTGTTAAATGTGAAAGATCAGATAAAAATCATGCTATTTTGTCAACTCAATAAAGAAAAAATTTCGCCTAGATTTAAAATAAAACAGATTCCACACCTTGGTATTAGTAGTGCCAAACCTCTGTGATAGTGTGGCTAACTGGCACAGGAAGGCCATTCCTTCTCAGCCTCCTTGAAGTACAAGCCATGGAGTGACAGACTGCTTCTACACCACAAAGTCTTTGAGGGTGTAACTTGTATTGCAATCTTCTTTCCAACATGAGACATTTGCAAGGTGATAAGCAGCTACGGGAAAGCCCTACATTCTGGGGTACAGCCAGGCTTGAGGCACCTGTCAGAACTACTTATTGAAGAACCTGTGACCTGAGTAGTCAAGGTCCAAAGAATGATCAGCATAAGGACTCATGTCCCAAACATGACTTCGAGTGTTTGCCTATGTGAAAAGCCTCTGTTAAGAGTTTTCACAGACTGGGCCTTGAAATCAGATAATTTATCTAACACTGTTCATGCCTGGGAAACATCCAGCTTAGATTTTGCTGGAATGTGTTTTGAGATGAGCATGTTTCTGGTTTTAATTAAAAAAAATTTAGTGCTCTGTATTTAGAGAGATGTCCTTGGATAAATTTGATGAAGTTTATCTTAGTAAGAATCAGGCTCCATTTTTTGTTTGGAAGGAGTACGGCAGGAAATAAAAAGTTGAAGATAATTGAACAGTTTCAGAAATCAAAAGCATTTCTAAGAATTGAAGAGATAATCAATGAGTAATAGCAAGTAATTCCACTCTGCATTTCTTAAAGAAGCTCAAGACATTTGTTCTCAGAGATAACAAAGTTATCTCTGGTGATTTCAATAAATACCAAAAGGAACATTATAGAATAAAAAAGGTGATGCTTGGAAGACTGAATGTCAATGTTAGGAATGTTTTAGAAAAAGTAATCTCAAGAAAATTATTAGTCTGATTAATGGGACAAACTATAATCAATTAAACAAATCTTATTTCAGAAAAGGCAAGAGGAAGTGCAAGTCTTGCGTGTTATAGCAAAGGGGCTCCTGGTCTGTCTCAGTCACAGCTGCTCCCCAGCCCACATTGCTGGGAGGTACAGAACAGTGTCTGTGTTTAAAGGCAAACTGATCTGCAAGTATTTTCACTCCCTGCACTGTAGGTTATCAGAGCCACTTATTTCCAAAGTTATCAAAAAACGTCCCCAAACTCAACACCAAAAGAATCCTAGATCAAACCCCAGAGAAGGTACACAGCAGCTTACTTCCCTTGCGAGGATTGAGTTGTAGGCCTTCCTTTAGGAAGCCACTGAAAAGCACCCAGCCAAAATGAAATGCACCTTGTGACCAAGTCTTGAAAATAAATCTGCAACATTATTCCTTAATGACAGTAAAAGACAGATTATAGTCTGTTTTTAATAGTTTCTATTTAAGGGAAGCATTAAAATGTCATTTTTTGAAGAGAACTGGATGATGGGAGCAATACCCATGAAGTCTGGGCAACATGGAACTTTTCCATTTCCTTCTCTTGGCCTCCTTGTAAAGAATTACATGTGTGAGCTCCCTCTTCAGTGAATGCTTTGCTACTATTGGCCAGACTCCTTTAGAGATTAGGGTACTCATGTGGTTCTGATTCTCTCAAAAGGTAAGGAATGAGAAAATTCTGAACTGATGGGATCATCTCTTTCTAGTACGTAGTTCTTGCTGGTACATGGAGTGAGTGTGTTCTTTTATTTAATGAGAACCTACTCTGTGGCAGGCTCTCCTCTAGGCTCTGAGGATGCTGCAAATAAGGCAGGGATCTGGGGGAGGACTGCCAGGCTGGGGTGGGCTGGGACTAACATGTGGACAAACATATACATCTGTCCAGGGTTTTGGCCTGCTCTATCTCCATGGTGTGAGCACTCTATAGGACCAGCAATACAAAGAATCACACCCATGCAGAGGATCCAGATACTGAAGAAGCAAAGACTAGGTGTTAGGATTCTCCTACTTGGGGAATTTTCTCTGGACGTACTCCTAATGAGAGCTATTTCGTTTCAAATATGCAAACACATCCTGCTTCCGAAAAGACAGCTTGGCCCCAAGATTTCTAGGTCTGTTACAGTAACTGTTTTCCTTCCCTCTGATCAAGCATGGTGCCTGGGATTCTTCCTTATACTATGGGATTAAAGAGTCAACCATCCTGTCATATTGACATGTTACCTTTTTCTGCATAATTCTCAGCTCGTCACTCAAGTTGTTATTCACCTTCATTAGCTGTTGTATCTTGGCCTCAGAAGCCACTAGAGCGTTTTTGACCTCCATAAATTCCTGTACAGTGACTGGTCCATCTGATAAATCTGAATCTAGGCTCTAAAAATAAATTGGGGAAAATGTTCACAATCTGAGATGATGATAACATTAAAGACTAACAGCTAAAGAATGTCCAATTCTGGCCATGCCAACTGAATTGCAAAATTAAACCAAATCAAGGCTTCTGAGAGAAATGTAAAACTGAAACACAAAAGTAGGGTCACTGTGATACTCAAAAATTTTTCAAGTCAGTATTTTCTAATGGAGCAGTCAGGGGGGCTACTTTGACTGTCTGAGGGGGTTTGTCCTGTCTTGCATACGTTTCTCTTACTCTGTCATTTTCTTCTTTTTTTTAAACATTTAACTTTTAGTTGTAGGTGGACACAATACCTTTATTTTATTTTTCTGTGGTGCTGAGGATTGAACCCAGTGCCTCACCCATGCTAAGCAAGTGCTTTACCACTGAGCCACAACCCAGCCCTGTCATTTTCTTTTTTATCCATTCTTTCATTAATTCATTCATTCCAACACTTTTTATTGAACATAGGCAATTTCTAGGTGCTTGGGATGTATCAGAAAAGAAAATAAGACAAAGATTCCTGCTTCCATGGTGTTTACATCCCAGCCAGCCACATGACAGAGGGAAAAAAATAAGTAAATATACAGTATGATTGAAGGTGATTAGTGCTGTAGAAACAGACAAAATGGAGCATGGCAGGGTGCAGGAGCTGAAGTAGGGGTGCAGGTGGGCTGCACATCAGGGAGCTGAGGTAAGCCTTTGAGTAGAGCCTGAGCAGGCGAGGAACCAGTCAGATGGTGTCTGGAGGGAGAGCTTCCAGCTGGCAGCAGAGCTCAGCTAGAGGAAGCAGGTGTGGGAGGTGGAGGGGTGGGAGCCTGCTGGTCAACAGAGGGCCCGTCCTGGAGGGTCCCATCATGGCCTTGGCTTTCACTGAGGGAACTGGCAGCTTTTGGACAGTCTGGGAGAGGTGTTCTCTCCATCTGCCAATGGCATTACAATTCTCAGTCATGGAAGACAGAAGTCTCCAGACACATGTTCTGTAAGTCTATCTTCCCTCTTTGAACTTCCAGACCCTTCCTGTCTACTTTCCTATTCATGCATTCTCAGTGTCTGCAGAAGATCTCTGAGGGCCAGTCCTGGGAATTCACCAGTGACTGGACTACCCAGGATCCTGTGGTCCTCTCCTCCAGCTCACACTCTGGTGCCTCAGTATCTCCCCCTAGGACTCTCCTAGCCTAGGTGCTGAGGCATCTCCCATCACCCCATTTGGACTTCTTCAGGAGCATCCTAACTGGGTTGTCTCTCTGCCCTCTGACCTTTGTCCTCCTACCTGCCTAAAGCTTCCAAGGCTCTGAACTGCCCAGGAGGCCTTGGTTCTTCAGTCTGGGTGTCACATTCCTCCTGCTGCAGCTCTGAGTCCCGTTCTTTTAGACTGTCCTCTCTTGTGAGCAGCTTTCCTGCAGACACCCCAGATCCACTTTCTCTCTGCTCAGCATCCTGCCCAGCCTGGCTCATGCCCCTCCTGGGTCTTAGGTGCATGCCAGGAACAAAGCCTCCTCAGCGCTCCTCAGCACTAGATCTCTCCTCTCCCTCCCTCGGCTTTGCTCCTGTTTGGCCTGACACTTGTTGCTTTGTCATTTTACTGCAGTGATTACTCCTCCCAGGCAGCACCATCCTCATGGGACAGAAACTAGGACTTGTCTGGGAGAGTTATGATCCTGAGAAGGCTCTTAGTAAACGCCCGCCTCACAAGCTTCCTCAAGTCACGACAGCAGCGAAGCTGTGACTCGGTACTTGGCTAAGGGAAAAAGGACCCTGTTCTAGAGCCATTGACCTTGTGTCACCTTCGCTTGGCCTGAGCTGAGAGCGAACCTGACTTTACCTCTACAGCACCTCTGGTAGGGCTCGCCCTCGCCTGACAAGGTAGGCAGTTCTGCAGGAGGAAGGTATGTAAAACAAACATATCTGCCCTACTGCGTCAGGCATGTCCTCTCACCTTCTGCCGGTTTGCCTTGCTTGCTGTGGTTTCCAAATCTGTGTCTTCATCAGATGCCACACTGTCATAGTCTGGCTGGTCATTGTCTTGACTCTCAATACTATGCTGGTTATTGATTGTTTTCAGTATGAGCTCCACATTGTCTATTAAGAGAAGCAAATAATTTACTTCAGGCTCAAAACATTTTTTTTAAAAACTGTTTTTTAGTTGTAGATGGACACAATACCTTTATTTATTTATATGTGGTGCTGAGGATCGAACCCAGTGCCTCACACATGCAAGGCAAGCGCTCTACCACTGAGTCACAACCCCAGCCTCTCAGAACATTTTTTCCCTTCCAAAAAATTACTGGGATGACTTTTTGGCTTAGCCATTTAAAGGTCTGAAAAAAAATAGCAGAATGGTAACATTATGTTTATACCAATAGAGGGACCGCAGAGAAAATGATCCACCTCATGGGCAGATTCATGAGGGCCTCAAGCATTCATCTGATCTAGGGGCCCAAGGTGGGCAAATTAGGGAAGCTTAGGAAGGAAGTGCCGGGTTGAGGAGGCGGATGCCCAGGCGTGGCTCCAGACCATAAAGATGTAAAATAATGTAATATGATTTGATTCCACTTGCAACATGTTCACAAGGTAAAACTGAAAGTAAACTGTTAAACTAGAGCCTGGAAACTAGGTGCTCAAAACACTGGCAGTTAGTCACCAGAATCCAAGGAAGGGGCAGGGAGAGAGTGGACCCAGTAGACAGCCATGTATGCACTATTAGGAGTGTTGATTCCATGGGGAGGGGCAGGGATGATCTAGAGGTTTTGACATATTTTGAATAAAAAAATCTCATCTCACAGACTACCCAGGTCTTTCCTGTTTCTCTCAGGCAACTCAGGCTCACCTCTGACTACTAATGTTTTAATCCAGATATCCTGAGGGTTGGTATCTGGGCAACGGATTATAGTTTCTTAAGAGAACCAGGTTCTATTTTAATTTTTTAAATTAATATTTAAAAACTCATAAATATATGTGATTACAGAAGTAATAAAGATTCAACATAGAAGCCAGATGTGGTGGTGTATACCTATAATCCCAGCAACTTGGGAGGCCGAGACAGGAAGATCAGAAGTTTAAGGCCAGCCTTAGCACCTTAGCAAGGCCCTAAGCAACTTAGCAGGACCCTGTCTCAAAGTAAATAAATAACTAAATAATAAACAGATAGCTAGATAAAAGGGACTGGGGGTGTAGCAGTGTTAAGGCTTCAATCCCCAGTACCCAATACTATAAAAAGACTCAAAGAATTGGAAACCAGTGAACAAAGAGGACAGAAATTACTTATGGTCATCATTACATGCTGATTTCTCTCTTTCATGTCTGTTTTCTACATATGATGCACACAGTCAATTCTTGTTAATCTCAGTAGTTAAGTTCTAGAAAGCTGCTGTGAACACTGAGCCAACACCAAACCACTGGCTCCCATGGGAAAGACAGGCTTAGGGCCTTGTGAGCCTCTGGTCACATTTTCACCAACTGATCCACACACAGTCTTGTTTTGTGTGTTTATCTTATTTAATACACACTGTTGAGTCGTAACACTGAACCTCTGACCACCAGCACTCTAAGTCCTTCTAGGACAATACTCACTGAGCATCATTTTCTCTGGAAGGCACATCTTGGCCTCCTCCTTTTAATGTTTTTCAGTGCTGGGATGGAAACCAGAGTCTCACATGTGGTAGGCAAGTGCTCTACCTCAGAGCTACATCCCAACCCCAACTATCTAAGCCTCCTTGTCCTTAGAACACTAGATAGCACCCTTGGCACTATGCTTAAGGCCTACTTTTTTTGTTGTTACCAAGGATTGAATCCAGAGGCACTTAACCAATGAGCCACATCCTTAGCCCTTTTTATTTTGAGACAGGATCTCACTGAGTTGCTTAGGGCCTTGTTAAGTTGCCGAGCCTGGCTTTGAACTCACGATCCTCCTGTCTCAGCCTCCCTAGCCGCTGAGATAATAGGTACCTGGCACTATATTTAAAAAAAGAAATAATAATTTTTATGTGGTACTAAGGATTGAACCCAGTGCCTCACTCATGCTAGGTGAGCACTCTACCACTGAGCCATAACCCCAGTCCCCATCCAGACTATTTTTTAAAAGCAAAACCACCGGTTACACATCCACCACCACACACATACACACACACACACACACACACACACACAAAAAAAAAAAAAAGCACAAAAATGTGAAGAATATGGCATGAAACAGGAGGCAAGGAGTTGCCTGGCTCCACCTCAGCCAGGAGTGTGTTTTATTTTTATTTATTTATTTATTTATTTATTTTTAAAGAAAGAGAGAGACAGAGAGAGAGATAGAGAGAGAGAATTTTAATATTTATTTATTTTTTAGTTTTCAGCGGACACAACATCTTTTGTTTGTATGTGGTGCTGAGGATTGAACCCGGGCCGCACGCATGCCAGGCGAGCGCGTTACCGCTTGAGCCACATCCCCAGCCCTAGGAGTGTGTTTTAGATGTTTGAAGTTTTTTGCCACTCAGCATATGTTTGAGAATGACCTTGAGGTGCTTCAAGTAGTTAATTTGGGGGTTACAAATAAAGATGAATTTGCAAATATGGACTGTGCAGACGAAGATCAATTGTGTGTGTATTAATTAACATGTGGTATACACTTGCACATATGTATGCATATAAATGTTTTCCTTACAAAACTGGGATTATACTAAACCTTTAAATATTTATCCCTTTATTCCACAGTCTCTACAAAAAAGATGTTTGTATACCATTCAAATATGTAACTAATCACTCTCTACTGATGATTATTTAGACTGTTAAGTTGGGTGTCATACATAACATACATATAACATTTCTGATTATTTCCCTTCAATTAAGTGTAGGCACATTTTCAGACTTCAAATTTATGCAAACTCTTGGCACTGCACCTTCACCAAAACTGAATACACCTTTTTAGAATGTCTTTATTCTTGGGTGACCTGATAAAATCAAACTCCTGAATAAGCAAGAGGAAAGAACAAAATGTTGTTGGATAATAATTCTTATCTTTGGTGAATGTGATACTGGATAGAAACTTAATTTTTATGGTACATACCTTTTTGTTTAAATGCCTTACAATAAGAAAAGTATAATTTCTATAATTACAGGCAGCAGCAACACACAGTAATGGGCTGCAGAGGAAGCAGCTCCTAAGTGCAGAGACAGGCCCTGAGTTACTGCGTGAGACCTGACAGGGCACTCTGGAAACAGATGGTCAGTGTTCTCTTCATAATTTTGAATCATAAACTTCTCACTGCAGACATTTAAAACTGACAGCAACACATTTTAATTTTAGAACTTTAATTTTTAGAACTCAGTTTTGGAGATAAGCAGTAATAGATGAGATGTCATTTAATTAGAAGAGTTTCATTTCTTATATCCTTAGTAAGATTTAAGTTAAACTCTTGGGTTAATTTCTGGGTACATTTTTATAGGTAAAGTAAGTGACTCCAAAAGAAAAAAATCATACTTAAGGTAAATATGAAATAGTTAATAATTTTTAAATACCGTTAATTCACTGGGGCTGAACTTCTTATCATACTGTATTACCAATAAAACTTATAAGATTGCAAGCTATGTGTCAATGACTGCTTTGATTCATTCACAATGTAAATTTTTTTAAAAAACTATGTTTTGGTTGTCGATGGACCTTTATTTTATTTACTTATACATGATGCTGAGAACTGAATGCAGTACCTCACACATGCTAGGCAAGCACTCTTCCACTGAGCCACAGCCCCAGCCCACAATGTAAAATTTAACCCCTGAGTCTTACAAGGCCCCAAAAGCACACAGTTAGAGGTGAGATGCTTACCTTTTGAACCAGAGAGAGGACTGCCCTGCTGTCTCCTCTTGGCATCACTGAGAATGTCGATGACCAGTGTGGCAAACTCATGGGCATTAAACCGAGCTAATTTCTGTCTGCCCTAAGGGTGAGAAGATAATTGGAAATATTCCCCACTGTAAAAATATAGACATGAACAGCTATCCCAAACTAGTCAGACTACTGACAGGATTCTGGAAAAATCTTCCAGCCCAATCAAAGCATAATCAATCATAGCCATAATCAAATCAAAACATTAGTATTTTCCATGAGACTACGTTAAAACCATTTATATAAAAAACATTTACATTTAAATTCTCATAATACATATTTGTTTTTGTGAACAAGAATACAATGGGTTTAGCTGGGGATGCAGCTCAGTAGTAGAGCACTTGCCTAGCATGCTCGAGGCCTTGGTTTCAGTCCCCAGGACCACTTGCCTACCTACCTACCTACCTACCTAAACAAATAAAATGGTTCCACTTAATGCTTTTCTTCCACTGACGATTTAGTTTTGAAGTAGAGTAGTGGAAAATCAGTTTGAAGGAAAATTTCTAAATTTCAAGATATAGTTGTGGTCCAGATGTGGGGGCTCTATCTTTATTTATAGTCACTAATCATAAACACTGAAACACCTTCCTCATTTACTCACTGCTTCTCCTCTTGATGGATGCTGAAACAATTTTTAATGCTCTACATTTATATATATAGTGATTTGATGAAAATTATTGTGTGTAAATATATTTTAATTTTACTAAGATATTTTCCCAAATGAAGAATTCCTCTGTAAAAGGATATGCTTAATTTTGAGTCTTGTGAGAAACTGGTAAACAAACTGCTTATTTCTAAAGTCTACAGCAACTTTAAATCCTATCTGTAGCATGACCAAGCTCATCCCACATTGCCAACTCAGAGGATCTTCATTATACATTTGGCTAATCTGCCTTTGGCCTGCTTGCTTCAATTACTAGTAGGGTTAAAGATTTCTTCATAAGCCATTTCTGTTTCTTCTGTGAATTGTTTTATATTCTTTCCTAATCAGCTATTTACATCTATTTACATCTTGTAGGAATGCTCTACCATTGAGCTACATTCTGAGACCACCTACCCGCCGACCCCCCCCCCCCCCGCCTTTTTTTTGGTATTGGGGATTGAACTCAGGGGCACTCAACCACTGAGCCCCATCCCCATCCCTGTTTTGTATTTTATTTAGAGACAGGGTCTCACTGAGTTTCTTAGTGCCTTGCGATTACTGAGGCTGGCTTTGAACTCGTGATTCTCCTGTCTTAGCCTCTGGAGCCACTGGGATCACAGGTGTGTGCCACTGCACCCAGCCCCAGCCCTAGCCCTTTTTGAGACAGGCTCTCACTAAGTCGCTGAGGCTGGCTTTGAACTTTTGATCCTCCTGCCTCAGCCTCCGGAGTTGCTGGGATCACAGTTATGCACTACTGCAACTGGCTCTTAGGGCGTTGTGAATTGTGTGTTTATGCATAAAAAGGACATTCAATTTTAATCAATCAAAAAACACTTAAGATACTCATCCTGGAAATATCAAACACCATGACATCAGCCATTCCCCAAATAATACCACTAATTATTTTTTAAACTGAGCTACTTGCCTGGTTTCGTGTTGATGAATACTCAGGATTGACCGGAAGAAAGGGGACGACAGTTGTCTCCGTTACCAGGGTGCTGTGGTTTTGCGTGGCAAGCCAGACTAGCCAGAGGAAAGAGCCAGAGACAGAATCTCATCACACCTGGTGTGCCACTGCTCTGCTGGGAGGCACGGCTCACGCGTTACTAGGGAGACTTAGGGAAGCACACTCTGAAGCCAACACACGCAAAGGTACACGTCGACACACGAGTTATCAGGACAGTAGAAATTGGGCAAGTAAAACACTGAGGCTGGCAGCTTGTCACTGCCCACTGATAATAGAAGCTTAGTAGATAAAGGCACATGTTAAGTCACCTGCATCAGTCTCTCGCCTGTCAACTTCATCGTACACATCCATGGCAAGTTCTTCAAACAAATGATTACTTAGCTGAAAGTAAAAATATCAGGGACACAAGGGACAACGATTAACACCAGGAGGACGAGAGGGGACTGTGACTTATTCACCCTTTTATCTCCAATGTCTAAGCCAGGGCCTTGCAAATGCCCGGTTACACAGACAACTTGCCACAATTGTACAGAGCCTCTAGAAGCATCTGCTTCCCGCAGCAGCCTCACTACTCTATGACACCCAGCAGGGTCGCTGCTACAAGAAGGTTAGAGGTGGCTAATCTCGCGCTCAGAGGTGGACCCAGTCCTCTACTCTCCTTGGGGAGCCCCTATGAGTGTCTTCCATCTTGACAACATTTGTCATTTCCCCAAAATGTAAGGGCTCCTAACCCCCCGGGAGGATTAAGAGGTAAAAACATGCCCTTTGACAGGATAATCTGCACCACTGCACAAAAACTCCAACCAGAATGGGGTGAGGCCTCTTGGCTGTCTTGCTGGGAACAGTCCTCCAACCCCAGGGCCGATTGTCCCTGACAAAACACCACCTGACTCATCAATACTCTGAGCAGTGTCAGCTCACAACACAATCACCATAGGCTGAGGGGCCTTACTGGCTGTAGGGTCAGGGAGGACAATCAAGGTCTTTCCAATTCAGATGAGGTTAGACCCCTGACAGGTGGCACTGGCTGTCTCCGCACTTTCTACCTCAGGAAACTCACTCTGGCACTTGGCAGTTGTGACTCTTCCCTGCTCTGTGAGGGCAGATGCTCAATTTGTTACATTGCCAACCATCCTCCTCACATCCTGAAGCAGTACCAGATACTCGGCAGGGGCTCAGGAACATCCACTCACTAACTGACCTGAAGGTCTTCTGTGCAGCAATTTAAAATGCCTCCCACAGACACCTCGCAGGAAGGAATAGTGAAAGGTATATGATACATTGTTGAGTGAAAAAAGCAGGAGACAAAAGTGTGATACACATGAAATAAGACTTGAAAGAAATACACCAAAACACTGAGCCTGAGTCCACTTACAGGGACTGAGGGTGATTCTCCCCTCTATTTTCAATACCTCTAGCATGGTCACGCTGTAGTTACATTAAAAATAAACCCTGAAAGCCTGCTGTTAAATAGGAAAATGAAGGGTTGGGAGCTTGAACTTGCTTGATAAACACTCATCTCTTCCTCCAAAGGACTACAGGCTTTATCATTATTGCTATCATTAACAACGACAGCACTGGTCAACACTGACTAAGGGCTCACATTCCAGGCACTGTGCTAACAGCATCCTATTTAATACTTAAAACACCTCCATGAAGATAGGGTTTGCTATTGTCCCATTTTACAAACAAAGAAACTGAGGCATAGAAGTTAGTAGCTTGCCTAAAGTCAAAAGCTAATAAGTGCCAGACCTGGGATTCAGGTTTAAGTCTACCAAAATGTTAACATTTACTAATTCAGGAAAATACTGATCTTTGTTTTTCATTAGGGAGGGAGGGAGGTAAAGAGAAAGAAAGAAGAGAGGATAGTAGGGAGGAAAATGAAAGGGGGAAAAAGGGAGGGGAAAGAAGGAAGAAATGAGGAGGGAGGGAGGAAAGGAGAGAAGGAACAAATGGTGACCCGGTCCAGTTAAGAGCAGCACCTGGGAGGAGCCGGCAGGGCAGGGTCCACAGGCAAGAGGAGCAGCAACCCTTCCTGAGCAGCTCTGCTGAGCACTGCCTCCCTCTTCTGGGGAAGGACACCGAGGCACTGGGAGGCTATGGCACCTTGCCTTGCAGAGAAGTGAACCTGACCCACCTGACTCACAGACCAAGTTCACGAGAGCTCTACTATGTTCCCTCCAAGCTATTTACTTAGTGCCTGTGCGTGCAGGATATTAGATACAACTTTAGCTTTCATGCAGCTTCTAGCTGAGCAAATGCAAGAGAGTCAAAGGGAATCTGGGGTTTATCTAGGTTTAAATTAGTTTCAATAAAAATTTGCTCTTATATTATGAACAATTAAAAGGAAAGCACAAAATACTTGGTGCTGACTTCAAAGCATATCATCTTAATACATGGTCTCTTTAAGAAAGGCAGTAAAACACACAGACACACAAAACTGTAGATATAGAACACAGAGACGCCAAACAAATTGCATAAAACACATTTATTTCATAATACAGTTAAGTACTAGTAAGGAAAGGTTCATTTTCTGTAATATTTAATACTTAATGTTATATGAGGTTCTAGAAAAGGGTCTTCTCTGAGAAGGGGAATGGGAGGAAGTCACAAATAGGGAAGCTGCAGTTTCAGAGCTGGGCTTTGGGAAGGCTGCTGCCCATGCTGGGGAGGTGGTCAGACTCCAGCTCCTTGAATGAGAAAGGTAGGGGAGCCGTGCGGGGCAGACACGTGGGCAACAGAAGGCCTCAGAAGAGGACACTCTTGGTCTCAGAGTGTGAAAAAACACACACACACACGCACACACACACACACACACACACACACACACACACGGGACCAGGGCAGAGTCTGAAAGGTGAGTTGGAAGATGCCCTTCAAGGTTATGAAAAGAAGTTAAGAGTCTGATTCAGAGAGTAATGAGAGGAGGTGAAGAGTAGAGTCTGGGGTTAAAATAGCTGGGAGGCTCCCCTTGAGGCAGCTGGACCAGGGGAAATGGTTCCCAGAGAAGTCAGTCTCCAGGGGACCTGACTACGGCTGGCTGGGCCAGCTGCAAACACACACACTGATCATAGTGAGGTTGTGACCCGTGGGGCTCCACGAGCTGTCAGGACACAGTGGGTCTGGACCACCAGCTTTGAAAAACGAATCTGAAAACCTCTGATGAATGGCATAGGATGGGTGAGAGAGTCACTATCGTGGCATTGAGTGAACCTGCAAACTCACCAGCAGGCCAGCACCAGATTTTGTCATTCCCTGGCATCCAGCACGGCTAGACAAAACTCCAGGAAGTATGCCCACTTACTCATTTACATGAGAGAACTAGGCAACTTTCACAAGGAGAAACAACTTCCTAATGTCACAGGCCCTGTCTTTAGTTCTCAATATGACAGAAAAATGGGGATATCTGAAGCAGAGCCTATGAACTAGATATACTGAACTAGATGTACTTTCGGTCTTGCTACATACTCAATGGTCTGCTTCTAATTTATCATCTGAAAGTATGAAATAAAGTGATCTGATGCAGTGGGTAACTTGAACTGAGAACAGGTATTGGCAGAATACACTGATTCCCACACCGGGTTCACAGTAAAGAGATACTCACAGACTGAAGTTTCTTCTTAGCAGCTTTTGCCAATTCAGACAAATCCAGGCTGCTAAGAAAATGTACAAAACTAATAAGCAAATAAATAGAACCATGTTTGTGAGCTCTGTTGATTAAGATACCCAAGGGATGAAAATATTAGTTATAGTTCATGGACACACTGAGTCAAGCATTCTATGGCCCAAAAGAGTTCGTGAGGAAACCGAAACAACATGTCAGAGTGATTCATTTCAGAAGTACAGTAGTCATATCATATATGATAAAGAGAAAAAAATCACCCACCAACTAAATGACAAAAGCTACTGTCAAGTTAATTTCCAGGTCCTTATTATGTGAGGAGTCATAATTATTATCTTTTTGGTACTAGGGATTTAACCCAGGGGTGCTTAACCACTGAGCTATATTCCCAGCCCTTTTTATTTCTTAGAGACAGAGTCTCATGAAGTAGCCTAGAGCCTGGCCTCAAATTTTCAATCTTGTCTCAGTGTCTGGAGTCACTGGGGTTACAGGCATGTGACACCATGCCCAGCTATAATTTTTGAAGTACTAAAAAAAAAAAAAAAAGAAAAGAAAAGGCAAGATAGAAGAAAATACGAAAATATGAAAAACTGGAATGGCAAGATTACATCTGGAACAGCAGTTAATCATTTCATAACTCTTGACAGCATTTGTGCAAAGGTAACTGGCTAATAGGGCTTAAGGTTCATCCCTGTAATAAACAAACTCATCTGATGTTACAAATCAGGGGTCGGCAAATTATGGCCTTCTTTTTGCTTAGCCCATGAGTTAAGAATGCTTTTTTATATTTTTAAATGATTGGGGGATTAAAAAAAAAGGAAGAACAACATTCATAAGATATGAAAATTATATGAAATTCAAATTCCAGTGCCTGGAAAAAAATTTTCTTAGAATAGACATGCCCATTCATTTAGTGTCCCCAGATGCTTTCATCTAAAATAGCAGAGTTGAGGGGTTGCAACAGAAGCTGCAAGGGGACCTTGATAAAGTTTGCCGACCCCGGTTATAGAAAAAGAATATCATCTCTATGGGTACAAAAATATTTTGTGAATATGATCTATCACAACTGTGTAAAACAGTGACACTGACTCCAATTTCCTTATCAGTAAATTTGTTACTTGTGCTCTTTTGAACTAAAGTTTGATAGGTGGTTTACTTACAGACGTCTTATTTCCAAATTGTATAGCCATAAAAGAGAAAAATGTATGGGCTTTGTTAAACACAAAAAATATGATATATTTAAATACTTTATTACCGAGGAAATACTGGGGGCAGGTACAACTGATTGATCTTTTGAGGGTCTTACCTGTCTGCCATTTGAGGTATTATAAAGTGCTGTCCGTTTTTGTGATCTGAAACAAAAACCAAAGTTTTGGTCATATAAAATATGAATAGGACCTATAAAGGAATACCACCATTATTTTCTCAATGTAAGCTTCACAATTAGCATTTTTTTGTAATTATGAATCATGTGGGGAAAAGATGTTGCCGGATTGGCTATAAATTCCTGAGGACATGGGTGGTATGGAGGATACAGTCTTGTTTTCCTTGGTGTGCAGGTCTAGACACCCAGTAGAAGACAATGCTCACTCTAAACCTTACCCTTGTTCAACCCGGGGTGAGCGATGGTCCTGAGCTGTGGAGGAATGCTGAGGGGGTAGAATTAGCTCATAGCAGGCTTCTACAACCTCACTGTGTGGGACCCTGGTGCTTCAGTGAGCTTTGATAGCTTCTTCAAATTATTGAAGACAGGGCTTGGGCAGGTGGCCTTTGCAGATTCAGAGAGAAATTCCATCTCCCAAGATGCTGACTGACTTGGTCCTATTCTAGCTTTGGAGGATGCTGATCCACATTCCAAAAAATAAAGCTGTTATAGGCATCTACACAAGCTTTTGTGTAAATTGTATTTTTCTTGAGTAAATACCTAGGAAGGGACTGCTAGGTTATATGGTAAATGTGTGTTTAATAGGGTAAGAAGCCACTAGACTTTTTCCCAGAATAGCTCTTTTATTGTTTGTGTGGTGCTAGAGATTGAACCCAGAGCCACTCTACTGCTGAGCTACATATCCAGCCCTCTTAAAAATTTATTTTATTTTGAAATGGGTTCTTACTAAGATGCCCAGGTTGGCCTTGAATTTGTGATCATCCTGTCTGAGTTGTTGGGACTGCAGGCATGTGCCACTACACAGGGCTAGCTCTATCATTCTGTATTCCAAACAGCAACCTATGAGAGTTATGGTTGCTCCAGCTCTTTCCCACCACTTGTATTGTCAATTTTAGGTTTACTTTGTTTTAAAAATTTTAGTCATTCTAATAAGTATGCTGTGGGACCACGTTGTGGTCTTCATTTGCATTTCCCAATTGGCTAATGATTCTGAGCTTATGTTCATGTGCTTATTTCTTTGCCACCTACATACTGTCTTTGCCCAAGTTTCTCTCCTTTCTCCTGGTGTCTGTGTTCTTAAGGCTGGAACTGCCTCAGCTTCCAAAGTACTGGGACTGCAGGTATGTGCTACCACATCTGTCTCTGCCCAAGTTTTTATTGGGTTTTTTTTTTTTTTCTTACTATTGAGTTTTTTTTTTTTTTAAGAGAGAGAGAGAATTTGTTAATATTTATTTTTTAGTTTTCGGTGGACACAACATCTTTATTTTATTTTTATGTGGTGCTGAGGATCGAACCCAGTGCCCCGGGCACGTCAGGCAAGCGCGCTACCACTTGAGCCACATCCCCAGCCCCTTACTATTGAGTTTTAAGAGTGCTTTAAATATTCTAGATACAAGTTCTTTCATTTTGTTTGTGGGGTGGGAAAAAATTCTGGGCTTACACATCCTATCCCTTAGATACATATTCTTAATTGAATATGTGATTTCCAAATATTTTCTTCCAGACTGTGGCTTGTTTTTTTCATTCTCTCAACCACAGTTTTGTCAGAGTAAGTGTTCAATTTTGATAAAGCCTTCCACAGTGAGCTATATTCCCAGCCTATTTTTTTTAAAATTTTGCTAATGCATTTATTAGGACATTACAGCTATACATAGTAGTGTGGTACATTTTGACATATCCATAGATGCATATATCACAATTTGCTCCCTTTCATCCTAGTACTTCTTCTTTCCCTTCCCTCTTCCACCTGATCCCCTTCCTTTATTCTACTGAACTTCCTTCCACTTATTTGTTTTTTTAATTGATACATTGTACATAAAAGTAGAATTCATCGTGATAAATTCATACATGCATATAACATAGTTTATTCAATTTCACTCCATGGTTCCTCCCTTTCCCATCCCTCCTCCTCCCTCTCTCTCCTTCTTCCTCCATTCTATTTTCTGCCTTCTATTTTCATGAGATCCCTTCTTAAAAACTCCTTATTTCTCTCTAGCTTCTACACATAAGAGAAAACATCTCACTCTTGAGTTTCTTATTTCACTTGGGATGATATTCTATAGTTCCATTCATTTATCAGCAAATGCCATTATACCATTCTTCTTCTTCTTTTTGTTGTAGTTCTGGGGATTGAACCCAGGGTCTTGCGCACACTAGGCAAGGCTCTACCACTGAGCCACATTCCCAGCTCAAGTTCATACTTCTTTATGGCTGAATAAACTCTATTGTGAATATACAGGAGACATTTTCTTTATCCATTCGCCTGTTTTTGGGCCCTTAGGCTGGTTCCATAACTTGTCCATTGTGAATTGTGCTGTTATGAACACTGGTATGCATGTTTCAGTTATATAGTTATATAGCCTATGTTAATTTCAGTTCTTTTGGATAAATACCCAGGAGTGGGACAGCTGGGTCATACAGTGGTTCTAATTCCAATCTTCTGAGGAATCTCCATACTGCTTTCCAAAGTGGTTGTACTAATCTTCAGACCTAACAACAATACAGAAGTGTAGCTTTCTCCACATCCTTGCCAGCAATTATTGCAATTTGTGTTCTTGATGATTGCCATGTTAACTGGAGTGAGAGGAAATCTCAATGCAGTTTTGGTTTGCACTTCCCTGATTGCTAAGAAGCTACAGTAATCAAAACAGCCTGGTATTGGCATAAAAATAACCATGAAGACCAGTAGAATAGAAGACAGAGACAAATCCACAGAGATAGTCATCTGATTCTTTTTTTTTTAATACCTTTATTTTGTTTATTTTTTATGTGGTGCTAAGAATTGAACCCAGTGCCGCACACATGCTAGGCAAGTGCTCTACCCCTGAGCCACAATGCTGGCCCCCATCATCTGATTCTTGACAAAGTGTTAAAAATATAGGTTGGAGAAAAGATAGCCTTTTAAACAAATGGTGCTGAGAAAACGGATATCCATGTGTAAAGAACTCGCTCTCTCAACCTGCACCAAAGATCAATTCAAAGAGGATAAACACCGAGGAATTAGACCAGAAATAATGGAACTGCAGTTGGAAAAAAACTAACGCAATGGTCAGGCACCATTCTTCCTGAATAAGACTCCTAAAACTCAAGAAATAAAACTGCGAATCAGTACATTGGATGGTCTCAAATTAAAAAGCAAAGGAAACAAGATGGTGGTAACAGATCTTCCAGAATGAAAACAAATCTTTGCCAGCTATTTTTCTGACAAGGGATTAATATCCAAAATATATTAAGAACTCAAAAAAAAAAAAAAACCCTCCAAATAACCCAATCAATAAGTGGGCAAATTAGCAGATATTTCTCCAAAGAATAAATATAAATGGCCAACGAATACATGAAAAAATGTTCAACATCTCTGGTTCCTATTTCTTACTAATCTTTTAATGTTTGATTTTATTTTATTTTAGCGATATTCCCATCTGTATATTCTTTCCTTTTTTGCTAGTATGGCTAGACATTTATCAATTTTACTGATCTTTTCAAAGAATCAGCTTTCGGTCTCATTAATTTTTCTGCTTTCTTTCCTCTTTTGATTTCATGGATTTATGCTCTTTATCATTTCTTTCTTTCTGCTTGCTTTGGGTTTACTTTATTCATCTTTTTCTAGTTTCTTCAGGGGGAAACTTTTGATAGACCTTTCTTCTTTTCTAATGCAAGAATTAAAGGTTATAAAATATTTTTCTAAAGCATTATTTTTGTTGTATTCCACAGATTTTGATAGGTGATGTAGTTGAAAATATTTTCTGATTTCCCTCAAGACTTCTTTTTAGACACATGGATTATTTAGAAACATGTTGTTCAATTTCCAAGCACCTGAGATTTTACAGTTTTATTTTCATTATCCCTTTCCAGCTTAATTCCATTATGATCAGCAAATATATTTCGTAGTATTTTAAATCTTTTAGATTTGCTAAGTTTTGTTTTATGACCTAGGATATGATTTCCCCTCTTAAATGTTCAATGTATACTTGGAAAGTGTGGGTATTCTGATGTTGGTTTCAGAATTCTAAGAATGTCAATTAGATTGAGTTGATCTTTCATTTGGTTTAGATTTATATCCTTACTGACTTTCTACCCACTAGTTCTACTTATTGTTCAGTCTCTAACAATGTTTGTGGATCTGTCCTTTTCTATCAGCTCTATTGAGGTCTGCTTCATATAACTGGAAGCTCTGTTGCTGGTTATGGACAATTTAGACTTACGTCTTGGTGAACTGACCCTTTGATCATCATTTTATGTTCTTTCTATCTCTGCTAATTTTCCTTGCTCTGAGGTCTACTTTGTCTGACATGAATACATTCTCTCTAGCCGTCTTTGACTTATGGTTTGTATGGAATGTTTTTGTGCATCTTTTGGCATTTAATTTTATCATTATATTTAGAGCAGGTTTCTTGTACACAGCATATAGCTCAATCTTTTTTTTTAAAAAAAAACTGGTGTTTTTAGAACATTAATGTAATTATTGCTATATCTGGATTTACGCCTATCATTTTATTATTTATTTTGCTTGATTCTCAGATTTCTGTTTTCCCCTTTCAATTTTTTTTTATGGCGGGTAGGGTGTAGGAGTGGGGATTTTGCTATGTATGTTGCCCAGGCTGGTCTTGAACTCCTGGGCTTAAGCAATCCTCCCAGCTCATCCTTCTAAGTAGCTGGGATTATAGGATAGCCATACACCACCATGCCTGGGTTAAATATTTTCAATCAAAATATCTTTTGACCATCCGAATAATTTCTAACATTCCATTTTAGTTTATCTTTACAGTTTTTGACAACTTTTCTCTTTTAAGTGGTTGTGCTAGGAATTACAATATATTTACTTAATTTCTCACAGGCTACTAGGAAATAATATTTTACTATTTTAAGTACAATGTAGAAATATTATCATCATATTTCTTTATTCTTTCCCTTTTCCTACTGTAGCACGATACTGACATATTCTATACATCTACCTGCTAATCATGTCTTTCAACTCTCACATGTATCTTACAGAATTTAAGAGAAAAACACAATCCATTATATTACCTTGGTACTTATTTCTGCTGATTTTTTTCATTCTTAAAGTTCCAAGATGTCTTTGGTATCATTTCCACCCCAAAAATATTCCCTAGAATTTCTGTTAGCACAAAAAATTATTACTTTACTTCACCTTAGAATGTCTTTATTTTGACTTCAAAAGGTCATTTGCATTGGATGTAGAGTTCTGGATTGACAGTTTTGGTTTTTTTTTTTTTCTTTTTTGGTACTGGTGACTGAACCAAGGAGTGCTGTCCCATTGAGCTACATCCCCCAGTCCTTTTAATTTTTATTTTGAGGAAGGGCCCCACTAAATTGCTGAGGCTGGCCTTGAACTCGTGATCCTTCTCTCTAAGCCTCCCAAGCTGCTGGGATTACAGGTGAGCACTATAACATCAAGCAACAGTTTCTTTCTCTTAGAGCTTTAAAAATATTTCTGCATTTTCTTCTCATCTTCATGGTTTCTGATGAGAATAAGGATGATGTTCAAAAAGTTTGGTGTTGTGGGACATTCTGATTACAGATACTTAATTGGTGAAATCTATGCAAATATTCCCAAATCTAAAAGCTTCCAAAATCAAAAACATTTCTGTCCCATATAGTTTGGATGAGGGATGCTTAAGCTTTAAAGTGTATTGGATTTTTTTTTTTTTTTTTTTTCTGGCTGCAGTCAAGAAAGTTCCTCTAAAATCTTAGCTTTCTGCAGTTTGGTTTTGAAGTTCCAAACATGGCTTTCTTTCAGTTCATCATCTTGGGGGTTTGTTGAGGCTCTTGAATCTGTAAGTGTCTTTGACAAATTTTTAGAGTTTTTGGCCAATATTTCGTCAAATATTTTTTCTGAACAACAGTCTTTCTCATCTCTATTTGGGAGTCCAATGATACCAATGTCAGATCTTCTGGTACTTTTTGATTCGTCTCTGAGGCTCTGTTCAGGTTTTTCTCCTTCCCACTGCTTTTCCAATTGCTCAAACTGGATAATTTCTAGTAATTTATTTTCAGTTTTCTGACTTTTTTTTTTTTTTTATATCTCTCAGCTGCTATTAAGCCTACTCAGTGAGTTCTCTTATCTTTTTAGAGCATGGTTTTATTAGCTTCTTTAATAGGTGATAATTTCAACACCTACGTCACCTTGAGGTTGCTGTCAATTGACTGCTTTCCTGAGATTTGGTTCTTCATCAGTTCAGTCTCTACAGATGGTACTTGGATATTTTTAATATTAAGTTGTGAGACTCTGGGCCTTCTTTAAACTCTATGGAGAATGTAAACATTTTGTTTAAGCGGGCAGAGCAGGTTGGGTTCTGCCTGTGGGGCAGGGTGAGAGAATTGGGAGAAAAAGAAGAGCAATCTAGACTTCCTAATGCCTCTATCAGACATTTAGGCAACTGTGTAGCTACAGGCTTGCTCCTGGGATGGGAAGGAACAGAAAAAGGAAAGAGGAAAAAAACCCAGGGGAATCCCCTACTCTCAGGCTTGTATGAGTCCCATTTACTGATCCTTAGACCAGAAAGAGAGGGCTTCTTTGCAGTCATTATGCAGTTCCAGGTCTCAGGTTGCCACTCACTCATATCAGAAGTAAAACAAACAGGACCCTCAATACCAGCTTGATGGCATTTCAAGTTCCTTAATCCACCACTTGGATTTTACTTACTCTTCGGAGTCCTTAGAGAGCTGCCCTGAGCATTTGGTCCAGGGTTTTTAGTGCCAATCCCCAGGAGACAGGATGGGGTGTGACTACTCCATCTTATTCAGTGGTGAAACTGCACCAGGGGCTCTTAACTCTACTGTACAATCAGGGTGGATAACCACAATGGACATGTATGTGGACATTATGATCAGGTGTTGGCAAACTATGCACAGCTCTGAACAGTAAATATTTTAGGCTCTGTGGTGTCCTGTGACAATACATCCTATTCAACTCTGCCATTGTTGTGTGAAAGCAGCCATATACAAGATGTGAGTTGGTCCGTCTAGTTTGCAATTAAACTTTTTTTTTTCCGGCAGGGTGGGTGGGTACTAGGGATTGAACTCAGGGTTACTCAACCACTGAGCCACATCCCCAGCCCTATTTTGCATTTTATTTAGAGACAGGGTCTCACTGAGTTGCTTAGCGCCTTGCTTTTGCTGAGACTGGCTTTGAATTCACGATCCTCCTGCCTCAGCCTCCCGAGTTGCTGGGATTACAGGTATGCACCACCATGCCTGGCTTGCAATTAAACTTTAATGAAACAGGTGATAGGCTGGGTTTGGTTTACAGACCATGGTTTGCAGATTCCTGTTCCCTATCACAAATAAGATGACTAGATACAGGTAAAATCACATTTGGACTTTTTTTCTATCCTTAGCAGAATTCTTCAAATCAGTACAAAAGTTGTTGCTTTGTTCTTCCTTTGCTAGTTCCATGATGTTCAAGAATTGTGGAGCACATTCAACACTGGGAGGATTATGCTCTTTGATTCTGGAGAAGCCACTTCTCCAGAGCTAAAAGGAAGTTTTACAAACTAAAAGTTCAAGGGGATTTAACCAACTTTGTATCTTTTACATAGAGCTGAAAATTCAACCATCATCTTTTCCTATAAAGAAATTACTCCCAATTTTCTGAAGGACATTAAAGAAGAGGAGGTCATAAAAAATAGTGTCCTGTCTTGTTTTCCCAGAACCTTCCAGAGTGGAGGTGTGGCGAGGTCATTAGCCTTTCACTTACCAGGTTTCCTGCCGCAGAGATAGAAGGCCAGTCTGTCTGTTAGCTCGTACTGTATTTCCACAAGGCGTTCTGCCAGCTCATGGTGCCCTCCTTGCCTACCAAGAGAAAACAAAGTACCATTGATATCACTCAGGATTCACTGGCTGGAGAGTAGGAAAGTACAAAGACATCCCCTGAGACACCTGAGCAGCTTAGCAAACATGACTTTTTAGAATAATCAACTTTTTTTTTGGTGAGGTAGATAACTGTTAAGATCTACTTTGAGTCCTATTTTTATAAATTGTTTATAAAACAATTTGAACTACCCATTTCCTTTATTAATGCACAAAACAGAATACTTAATGGGAAATTCAAAGACTCATGAGAGATTTAAAGAAAGCGGTTCCAAAAAATTAATTTGAATGTTTCTAGAAACATACAATGTCCAGACCTCACCCTTGGAAATTCTGAATCATAGGCTGGGATGGGCCTGGGCATCAATATTTTGAAGAAGGCCTTTCCCTTGGATGATTCTGAGGCAGCCAGTCTACCTCTGGATGAGTCTAGAAACCACTTCTAGAGCTACAATTTAGGCAGAGACAAACCAACCAAATGCAAAGCTCAGACCTAAGCTACTTTTATCTTTTTCTTCCTTTGCCTTTCTTCATTCATGAAATAAATATTGAAGCTACTTGGAACCTTTTAGTAACAACACTTATAAATAAATTATTAGATTGAAAGACTATTATATGTGAGGTTTGTCTGAGGAAATTCCAAAGTAAATGATAAAGTACTTAGTGCAGACTCTTTCCCTCTTCAAAGATCAAATCTAGTTTCAACCAGTTTCTTTTCCTACTATTCAAAAAACTATAAAATACTCTAACTTACCACACATCTTTGATTTATTTTTACCATTCCATGTCTTTTGTTTCACTTTTTAAAAATTTGTTCTTTTGTTAGAAATACGTGACAGTAGAGTGTGTTTTGACATATTGTACCTACAAGGACTATAACTTATCCTAATCAGAATCCCATTCTTGTGGTTGAACATGACGTGGAGTTTCACTGGTCGTGTATTCATGTATGAACATAGGAAAGTTATGTCCAATTCATTCTACTGTCTTTCCTATTCCCATGCCCCTCCCTTCCCTTCATTCCCCTTTTTCTAATCCAATGAACTTATGTTCTCTCCCCACCTTTATTGTGTGTGAGCATGCACATATCAGTCAGAACATTCGGCCTTGATTTTTTTTTTTTTTGGCATCAGCTGATGTCAATTAGCACGATAGCCTCCAGATCCATCCATCTACTGGCAAATGCCATAATTTCATTCTTCCTTATGGCAGAATAATATTCCCTTGTCTATATGTACCACATTTTCTTTAACTATTCATCTGTTGAGGGGCACCTACATCACATGTTTTTTTCTCATTTTAAAAAATCTGTAAATCACAAAACATTCTATAACTGATGGTATGTGATAATTTAACTGGCAGAGCTTTTTTCTTTTTTAGTGCCATATGAAGTAATGATGCACTGTAGAATCAATGAAGTTGCAGGTCTGGTGAAGTATTGTATTGCTGTGGTCATTCTCACGTGTGCTTGGATGTCTTCAGTAGAGTCTCCAGCTGTGCTGAATGTGCCTGTCTGCCCATCTCCAGACCTTGACTCTGCCTTCCCCTCCCCTGGATCGATGTAGTTCCTCATTTGCATGCCCACAAATAACCCATTCTTTAACTAAAGGAATTTCCTAATCTTTTGGGCCACAATGAGGAAAACTTAAATATGCTCTTTAAGACCTATTGTCCATTTTGCCAATGAATCACATATTATTTTGCCTCAGTGAACTCTTTCAGGTACTTATAAATCATCTCTTCCAAGAGAGAATAAATTTGGGAGGACAGAGTTTATTCATTTATCCTCATTTATTCTCTATGTATGGCACTTTGCAGTTAATAAAAGAAATTTGAAAAAAGAAGGAAAGATGATTGATCTTCTATCATTTAAATGATACTCAAAGCTAACTGATGGATTACTTGTTTTTCAGCCTTTCATAACCTTTAAATAAAGAAAAATTACAAGGATTTTACAGTGAGAACTCAGATGTTCTATCTAAAAATTACAACTAAACATTTATTACATTTGTTTTATTACATATGCATCCATAAATTTGCTTTTAAGTTCAAGCAATGATTAAGAATATTAAAAAATTGAGACAGGTATGGTGGTGCAAGCCTGCAATCCCAGCTATATGGGAGGCTGAGGCAGGAGGATCCCAAGTTTGAGGTCAGTCTCAGCAACTTAACAAGACCCTATCTTAAAATACAATAGAAAAAGGGCTGAGGGTGTAGCTCTGTGATAGAGTGCCCCTGCGTTCAATCCCCAGTACTGCAAAATAAAACAAAGAGTGGGTCTCTAATTCATGATACCTGATTTGCACTCTAATTATGGCTCAAATAGCAGGCATGGTAAAGGACCAAGTTAAAGACTAGAAGCTAAGCACATGAGTTTTATGATTCTACACTTCCCTGATTTTTCCAGGCTACTCTAGAATGTGTTTGAAATGCCTTTTTTTTTCCTGCAAAATAATAGAATATAAATCTTCAAAGGGGCTAAACATTAATCATACACAACTCATGACTCATACCGAACACACAGAGAAGTGTCAAGAATCTGTTTCTTTTATTTTTTTTAGTAGCTGACGGACCTTTATTTTATGTATTTATATGTGGTGCTGATAATAGAACTCAGGGCCTCACACATGCCAGGCAAGTGCACTACCGCTGAGCCCCAGCCCAAGAATCCCAGTTTCTTACCTTGCATAATCAACAGGAGTTTTCCCACTAGAATCATGCGTGCCCGGGTCTGCTCCATATACTGCCAATAATTCAGCCTGTAAAATCTGCCCTGCTTTGGAGGCGACATGGAGTGGGGTGTTTCCTTTTTCCTAAGAATAATTAATAAAAAGTTGTCAGAAAAGCAAATTAGACAAACTAAAGGCTATTTGAATACAACTCAGTTTCAATTTAATATCTGAAGCAATTCACGTTTTCTTACAGGATGAAAGAAATTGGCTTGGGCTCCTAAAGACAACAGTCTCAGACAGGTTTCAAGATTTCCAGTTCTCACACTTGAATGGAGTTGCTGAAAAACACATAAATAAAAGAGAATTTTCAAAAGCACCAGGAATGAGATAGTAGAGCAGCTGGTAGACTATTTTAACATACACAGCTTTAATAACACATAATCTTTATTTGGCTCAGTACCCTTTGCTGGTTACAACCATTCCTGAATTGGAGGGAGATCAGGTTGACCTGCCCAAATGCAAGACTCATTCAAACAAGTGGCAAAACCAGAACCTGAGTGAGAGACAATATGAGGAGGATGGTTGCATTGGCTTTGAAGTCTGACAGATCTGAATTTCAATCTCTTGCCCCTTCAACCTGTAGGACTTTGAGAAAGTTCCTTAAGTAAGCTGACCCTCAGTTTCCTCATCTTTTAAAATAGTGATAACAGCCAGCCATGGTAGTACATGCCTGTAATCCTAGACAGAGGTTTGGGAGGCTGAGGAAGGAGGATTGAGTGTTTGAAGCCAGCCTTGGCAACTCAGTGAGGATGTAGGCAACCTAGTGAGAACCTGTCTCAAAATAAAAAATAAAAAGGGTTGGGAATGTGGGGTTCAATCCCTGGTACCAAAAAAAAAAAAAAAAAAAAAGGAGTGATAATAATGCTACCTATTGACAAGGTTATTGTAAGGATTCAATGATATAATAAAGTGCTTGAAGAGTTCAGATGCCGTTATTAAAATAATAATTATTAGTTGCTGTCATTGTTACTGAACCTAGGGATTCAAATCCTATGCTATGCAAGTTACAGGACTCTGCCTTACACTGTACCCTCTCCACAATGCTATTCCTGACTTATACACAATGATTTCCAGAAGTCTCTCAGGGTGGGAAATAGGGCTGTGGCACACCAAATTCTGTACTATTGCAGAAAAGTTCATCACCAGTAAGAAGATGAGCTGACTTCCTTAAAGGCTCTAAGATTCAATAACCCTCATCATAGGAATGGAAAAACTACTCTAGCACTCCATTCAAATACCTTTATTTTTTTTGAAAAGCTGGTTAAAAAGAAAACCCCCTGAGTCTTATTAACTAGAGGAAGTAACAATTATACACTTCTATGCAAAATTTAATATTCTGAACTGTGATCATCGCCCCTGCTCCATGCAGTGAGATTTGTCAGAAACAACGTTTTGGGAATACAGATGTGCATTTCTTATGGCATCCCTCAAAAACATGCTGAAGCCACATAAAGAAAACCATCCACTCATTCCACAAGTATAATGAACGATTCTGTGTGCTACAGCTTTGGGTCACACCCTATTTTCTGAAGACCATTCTTACTGCTCAACCTGGAAATCCAAGGAAGTTAGCCCTGTCTTTACTATGCTTTTCTAATACTTATTAGAAATAATGGTTTAAAAATTTTTCAGTCCCTTCTAGAAACAAATTTTGAGATGGTTCTAATTCCAAACATAAATAAAAATTTATCAAAATACAGTTTAAAAACCATATTGAGAAAACAAACAGCTTTGCATATACTTATTTCTCCCCTTTACCTTTGTACCCCATTACAATAAATGGCTTCCACTCGAATTAAAATTAGAGATGAATCTAGGCGTGGTGGGGCAAGCCTATAATCCCAGCAGCTCTGGAGGCTGAGGCAGGAAGATCACAAGTTC
The DNA here is from genome assembly GCF_048772815.1 of Callospermophilus lateralis. Lineage (NCBI taxonomy): Eukaryota > Metazoa > Chordata > Mammalia > Rodentia > Sciuridae > Callospermophilus > Callospermophilus lateralis. The sequence continues at coordinate 144,977,819 of NC_135305.1, read as the reverse complement.
AAAGCCAGCTGCAGCAACAACTTAGCAGGCCCCAAGCAACTTAGTGAGATCTTGTCTCAAAATAAAACACAAAAAGGTCTAGAGATGTGGCTCTGGGTTCAATGTTGAATCCCCAGTATTAAAAAAAAAAAAAAAAAAAAATTAGAGATGAAACTGATTACAAAAAAAAGCTGATACTGATTATTTAATGTACAAAAATGAGTTTTTCTTTTTTCCCTTTTGAGCCCCCCCCCCCCGCCTTCCAAAAATAACAATATGCTGTCTCATCCAGATCTCTTAGGGACTTTCAAAAGGTTGTGACCCACCTTACTAAGATCTTTGGCAGTCACACTATCATCATCCCGGCAGGGTAAGCGGTGGACAAAGGCTAACATCTGATACTTGGCTCTGATGAATTCTGCTTTATTGGGACTGGTTCATAAACAAAAAAGAAAACAGTTCATTCACAGTGCAGATACAACATTCCCCAGTCTTTATACTGTAAAAAGAGAGGAAGTGGCCCACATCCCCCACTAAGTGAACAATGCTGAAATAAGTTTCAGGAGCAAGACCTGAAGTCTGAAAACACACATTAGTCATAATGACTGGGACTGCAGAATACCTGCTTTTTATAGCATTTTTCTTCTCTGTGTAATTTTCTCAATTGATTGCAACCCTAGGAGGAAGTGGCATTTAGTCTCATCTTATAGGTGAGGCCTACGGCAGACTGGTGCCCAGCACATAGATTTCTGATCTGCTTGCCTCTTGCTTGAGTGCTGAGGTTTCAATTTGATTACATCTATAGCCTCCAAGTCGTGGTCTCCAACTGGAGTAACCATTAACTCCTGTCCAGTAATCATGCAAAACAGACGGTCCCCACCTGCCTCATTCTGAGTTTCTACCAGCAAAGAGCTCATGTGCAACTGTGGTAACTACCTCCTGCACTGCCCTGGTGGAGGCTGATCAAAAATAGCTGTACTCCATTTAGTGGGTCCCATTTGTTATAAAGAAGTAGAAGTATTTATAAACATTCCACTCACTGCACTTTATCCTGTGGATTAGCTTTACGTCTTCCACTCGTAATGGAGGCAGGGTCCAGTAAAGAATGCTCCCATATAGAATTTGCACCATTGTTATATAAGGTCTCAACCATCTAAAATCAAGCAGTATGAAATCATATTTTAATTTTTTTACATAAATATTAGAAGAGAATCAGTGACAAGTAGAAAACAAAGCTCCTATACATATACTAAGATGTTTTGATTATTACTCATGTTATTGTTTTCTGATTTTAGAATGAGAAAGATGAACCTGTATTCGGGATCCAGTTTTGACCAGCAGGGCAGTCAAATCTTTAAATGGATTTGACTGTACTGTAGTCATATATTGAGGGATGAGGAACATTTTAGGGCAGTGTTTCCCAAGCCTGAACAAATACTATTTTACCCACATATTAGCTATACTAGTCACAACATTTTTCTTTAAATTTGCTCATTTTCAAAACTTAGATTGATAATTATGGTATGATGTGTTAGTTGCAGTTTTCTTATATACACTAACATAACACAACTATACAAATACATATTGGATTATGACCTACATCTGTCTTGAGTACCACTGATGGCTTATGTTCCATATTTTGGGAATTGTTGTTTTAGAATCAACCCTGGCATTTTAATTAAAATACTCAACTCTGAACTTAATTCAGATTCTATAACATAGTATGGCTTTGTAAATGCAGACCTGGGAACAGTATGCAATCCCTTTCATAGGACAATGGGCTATTGGAAACTTCTAAGCAAAAAATAATCCACACCTCCCAATTTCATCTCAAAGCAGACTCCTAAAATGTTTCCATCTTCTTTTTATATTCATAGAGATATTTTCACGTCAGAGATCCAAACCTACTTGTTTGTGCCCCTTGGTTCGTGCAAGCAAGTTTAAGGGCTATGCAGCTGCCACAGATTTAGTGATGTGTACTCAAGACAAACGAAGGCAAAAAGCACACTTAATCCTAAGTTCCAGGAGAACCTGAAGAATGTGTACCCCAAATAAAAGTACATGTAACATGACATCAGACCCCAAATAAGACAAAGAGCCCACTTAACACTCAATAGAGTGTTAGGCATGCAATCAAAACACATTAACTTAATTTGGTCTGATTAGTATTGACAGCTTCAAAAAATGTAAATAAGATACTTCAGAAATTTCTAAAGAACCCCAGTCCTCCTATTAAAGCAAAAAAAAAAAAAAGTTCTAAAGATATTAGCAGGTACTCAGTCAGGATTAGGTACAGTAATGAAAAGTTTTTCAGGCAGCAGCTTTTGGAAACAAAAGATGGGTTATTTAAAAACAATTTCTGGGGATAATCTAGAAGGTCAGCAGTGAAATATTACTAGAAAATTTTAATTTTTATCTGTCTATAATTGAGCTTTTGGAACAAGATTTATGTTAGGAGTGGAAAAAATTTTAAATGATAAATTCAATATGGAGAGTACTTATACTCTATATCAATGGGCAAAAACCTCTATTGGATTATGATCCAAACATTTTATAAGATTTAAGAAGTATACTAGGAAAAATAGCCATAGTGGCACAAGCCTGCTACCCCAGCTACTTGGGTTGGTGGGGCAGGGGGATTGAAAGTTCCAGGCCAGCCTGGGCAACTTGGCAAAATCCCCAGGTTAAAAAAAAAATATATGTGTGTGTGTATGTATGTATGTGTATTTATTTATTTATTATTTTTAAAAAAATATTTGTTAGTTATAGGTGGATACAATTATTATTTCATTTTTATGTGGTGCTGAAGATAGAACCCAGTGCCTCACGCATGCTAGGCCAGCGCTCTACCACAGAGCCACAACCCCAGCCCTGTATGTCTAGTTATATATACACACACATATATACATATATATACACATATATATACATATACACATAAACATATATTTTAGTTGAGAAATTTTATTTGCTAAAACATAAATTACAAACTGTGTTCTTCTTACCCCTTACCTGAAGCAGTGTTGGAGGCCACGGTGTGTGTTTCAGATGCCTTACTTGGGAGATATGACGCCCTAGACTCCGATGGACACTGCAACACTCATCACATATAAAAGTTCCCCTATTTACTGATGCCCAGGAAGGATCTGGAAAGATAATGAAATCTCAGTGACAAGAATACCAGCTGGTAGCTATACGACAGAATGGCAAAAGATATCTGATGTTTGGTTTTTCAGAAAAGCAAACCATTTTTGTTGTTTTAGCACGCTTGTCAACATATCGTGCTGGTAATCACACCCAATGACACTACCTACCTGGCTGATGAAGCACAATGTTAACTGACAACAAAGGGCCCTAAATGAACAGTTTCCTTCTTTCTGGTTCAGGGCTACAATCTATAACCCTAATGTGGATCTATCATCTTAGCTGGATGCTCTTTCATTCAACATAAGAAAAGCAAATTGAGAGTACAGATGAATCTCCGCAAAGAGCAAGATAATATAATTTTGACAGTGAATTATCCACACAGCGGTACCTAAAATAAATGAAATGACTACTGTCCTAATGCACTGCTACAAATCAACATGTCTACAAGTTAATGGAAAGCTGTGAGTGACAGGATTACTGAGTTGCTAGGGTTCTAAGGACAGGGAAATTTGGCCTCCTCTCATAGAAAATATTCTATGGTATCCATTAGTTGTTTATAACAAACTACTGAGTCCAAGCTTGCAAGTGATCCGAAAGAATAGAAGTTGCTTCACGGAGACAAAGATATAAGATAAAAATAAGTAATATATTTGATGTGTGTATTAATATTTTTTCTTTGAAATTCCACAGAGCTTCAATAGACATCCTTTCAAACAACAAGTAATACATACTTAGTAAGCAGGATGGATCTGCATAAGTAAACTGAACATCCAAAATAAAGACAAAACCCCAAATAAAGACAAACCTCTACCTTTCAAAAGATTCACAATAGGGCGACAACAGGTGACATCCAAGCTGTCTGGTCTAAGGATTCTATTTTAAAATTCTTCAATGTCCTCAAAAACCTCTAAAATGTATACACATCATCTTTACCATTTTTAACAGTTTATTCAAACCCTTTCAAACCATATAATAAAGTTATGGAGGGGGCTGGGGATATAGCTCAGTTGGCAGAGTGCTTGCCTAGCATGCACAGGCCCTGGGTTCAATCCTTGGTCCCAACAACAAAAAAAAAAAAAAAAAAAAAGAAAGAAAGAAAAGTTATGGGATTCCAATCAAAGACAAATACTGGCTCGTGTGGTGGTTAGGAGGACTGGCTGTGGAGGCACACATTCATGGTTTGAACCCCCATAACTGTCATTTCTTGCACAACGACCTCAGGCAAGTTACTTGAGTACCCTCACCATGGGTGAGGTGGGAATAAAACACATCTCCAGGGTGTGAGAATATAAAGTAGCTCTCCTATGGTAAGTATTCAAAAATATTAGCTGTTGTAACTTTTCTAAATTATTTTATAATTATCATTCAAATATTTTAAAGAACTCACTGAAATTCATGATCCCTGGAAAAAGTTTTTTGACTTGAAATACTTGTAACATCGAATGTTTCACACAAATACTGTGCCACTGTAATAGAAATTTCAGCAGTTTTTAGGCAACTTAAAGCTTTGATATATTTAAAATGAACTAGATTCACTAAAAAACAATATTTAAGAAGACATGCTTGCTGGGTGCATTGGCACATACATGCCTATAATCCCACCGACTTTGGGGGGTTGAGGCGGAAGGATCACAAATTCAAAGCCAGCCTCAACAACTTGGTGAGACCCTGTCTCAAAATATAAAATAAAAAGGTCTGAGGATGTGGTTCAGTGAGTAAGCACCCCTGGGGTGAATCCCTGGTACCAAAAAAAAAAAAAAAAAAAAAAAAAAAAAGGATATTATTGTAATTAAATGTTCACCATGAAAGAAACAAAGAAATTAAATACAACAATTCAGCAAAGTGTAACTGTGTCAGTACCACTATGCTATTCTAAAGAGCAAAAACCAGAAACATCAAGATGAAAGATCCCTATGAAGATACATCACACAACACTGCTAAGGACACAACAGGCTGAGAGCAGAGCTTTGGTTTTCACATATCATTCAGAGGATTCACAGTATTCTTGGAGGAAATTAAACAGGAACAAGATAACAACTAATTTGGTTTTTGAGTACTTCTTTAAACATCATGGATCAGAAAACCCACAGAAAGAATATCAGAATATTAACAACCTAGAAAAATTAAAACTGAATTTGTAGTAATGAGGTTGGATAAAACCCTTCCAGTTTATCTGGATGCCAGGGCTTAACTTAGGCTCCATGGTCACTATAAATTGACTTTGAAAATGTCTGCATCCTCCCTGACAACTTAGGTAAATTCTGTGGGAAAGAGTAAGTATAGGTACATTTTTCCAGGGAGAAGGCCTTAGTGCTCATCAGACTGTCAAAAGGGTCCCCTAATCCTATAGGTAACTCTTTCACCAGGGCATGTAGAAAAGGGAGCACAATCCCTAGCTGTTCAAATTCACAGAACACTTCAAGGTAGCCTCATTATGTTCAAAACAGGAAGGAAATGACTCAAGCCTCTGTAGGTTTGGTATTCAAGGCAACTAAAACGATACAATGGAAGAAAAAATGTTCTGAAATGCACAAGATGCTGCAAAAATACAAGATAGTATTTAGAGTGGCTACAGAAGAGCAATTTGCTTTTGCCCCATATACTCCATCAGGAACCAAACAATATGCATCTCAAGAGGAAGTTTGAAGCCAGACACATGTGAATCAAACTGATCACAGAAAGCTCAACTGAAAACACACAAGAAAAGAAGGAAGTGGAACAAATTAACATTTTTAGAGAAAATGACAGTCTGTATAAACTTGATGTATAAATCCTCTTCTTAACATCCTCCATTCCCATCTTCAAAGGAAATTGGAAACATCACCTGTACTATGCAACTCATGAAATAACCATATAAGGTTGAGTTATCACAATACAATTTAAAACCAGTCTTTGCTTTCAAGTGACAAGATGAAAATTGGAACAGTTGCAAAGCCACTGGTTTTCAAAGATTTACTTAAGATTGCTAATCGGACCCTATGGAACCAAAAAAAAAAAAAAAAAAATCATCTGGCATTTGAATTATTTCAAACTCAAAGTAGCTAAATCCAAGGACCAAAACCAACATATAATAATCAATTGAGTTCCAATTACTAAAACAGATCCGATTTTTAAATCTCAATAGTATGTGTTGGGAGAAGGGTTTGGGCCCTAGTGCTCATATATGCTTATATTACCAGTGACTGTGTGGGTGTCTGGTAACTGTAATGCATGTACCATTTAGAAATTCCTCGCTAGTTTTAGGGGACTGCAAGGGTTCTGAACTGAATAACAGAAAAAAAAAAAAAAAAGAAAGAAAGAAAGAAAAAACAGTAGCAGCAGCTCAGATGAAAGGATTCTTAGAAGAATCACTGAATCTCCCTAAACGTAGAGCATGGTACTCATCAGGTTATTCTCATCAGCAAAATGAGGAAATCAAGCCTTGGACAAAGTGAAGTCACCAGTCCAAGGTCATTCAGAGGCAAAATCCAGCGTGAACCTAGGCCCTTGGGATCTCCAAACTTGAGTCTCGCACTGACTCCTAAGAGCTGGTAGTGTGTGCAAGACCTCGACCTGCAGATTCTTCCCGTGGAGCGGCTGCCGGGATGTCAGGAGCAGAGACGTCATCCATCCAGACCCTCTGGCAAGTGTCCAAGAGCTGAGCTGGGAGTGTCGCCCACCCTGGGCTGGCGGGGCGGGGGTCTGGCGAGGGGTGACACCTGCAGCCTCTGGGGGCCGCAGCCGGGAGGACGCTCGCATTACTTCTGTAATCGGGTCTTCCTGTGGATTGCCCAAACCCTTTCCTGTCGGGGGAGCGGCCGCGAACCCCGCCGCCGGCCGGTCCCGGACAAGGGGGCGAAGGGGAAGGGAGGGAAGGGAGGGAGCGGAGGGCGGCGGCCCCACGGCCGCCCGGCTGACAGGCCCGGGGCAGGTCTGGTTCCAAGGCCACCCACCCCGGGGCCCCGCTCGCTACGACCTCGGCGGCGGGATGCGAGATTCCATCTCTGGAACTCGCCGGCCTCGAGGGGGCGGCTCCGGGACAGGGGTCCCGGCCAGGGGAGCATAGGGGAGCGGGCCCGGCCGGTGCGACTCACCCGGCCCGCTGCAGTCAGCGCACAAGTCGCTGCTCCGGAGCCTCTTCGACATGGCTCCCGCCTCCACCTGCCGGGAACCAGGGGCCCGGGAACCGCGAAGGCAGCGGCGGCGGCGGCGGCGCTTCCGCTCTAACGGGTCCCCTCAGCAGCGCTGGCGGCGGGCGCCTCTCCCCTCAGCGCCTCGCAGCCGCGGCGCAGCACGCAAGCGCGGGGAGGGGCTCTTCTGCGACTGGCAGGTCATGTGACCGGAAAGGGCAGTCTTCCTTGTCGCCATCTCAATTAAGGGCAGGTAACTGCCCCAGCATCCTCTATCCTGCTCCAAAATCCTCTTGCATTTGGGTCATCCTTTCTGGAAAAGATTCTCTTCCTCTCAGCACTGATTAATACCAGTCGAATCAGCAAAATCTCATGATTAGAACTCTGTATCCACGACCTCCCTGAAGCATTAAGTGGTTAAGTCAGGTTCAACCATTCATTCCTGTAGTCAAGAAATATGTATATTCCACACACTGTTCCAGGCACTGGAGAAAAGTCGGTAAGCAAAGAAAATAGCACTTTTGGTCCTAATGGAGCTTACGTTCTACTAAGGGTAGCTTATGCCAAAAAAAAAAAAAAAAAAAAGTGTAAAATAAAGATATATTAGATAATTTCTGTGGGCTACAATACTAATTTTGTTTTAAAAATGTAGATAATGCGTTGTCTACAATATGTTTTTGTATAGCCCGTCATCTAAGGATTTTTTTTACATTAAAAAAAAGAAGAAGAAAGAAAAATAAGGTGTGGTAGCACATGCCTGCCATCTCAGCAACTCAAGAGGCTGAGACAGGAGGGTCACAAGTTGGAAACCACCCTGAGCAGTTTAGTAAGATCCTGCTTCTGGTGTAGCTAGGTGGTACAATATCCTTGGGTTCAATTCCCAGTAGGACAGAAGCGGGTGGGGGTGCTAGAAAGAAGGAGGGGGGAGAGGAGGGGGAGGGAGGGGGAGGGCGGGGGAGGAGGGGAGAGAGACGGAGAGGGAATATGAATGAGAATGAGAATGAATAGGAAAGAAGAATATGTAACAAAATTTGTATGTAACCAGCAAAACTAAGTATTTACTAGCTGGCTAGAGAAATGGATTAAGCTATGGGAAAATGTGATACGCCTGCTCCATAGTAAGCCTTCAATAATTAGTAGCTTTTTTTAAAAAAATATTTTTTAGTTGTAGTTGGACAAAATACCTTTATTTTAATGTGGTGCTGAGGATGGAATCCAGGGCCTCACATGTGCTAGGCGAGTGCTCTACCGCTGAGCCACAACCCCAGCCCCTAATTACTGCTTTTCTTCATAAACTTGGAATTTGAAAATAAGAATAGCTAATTTAGAGTAATTCACAGAATGTCATGAGATGAATTCAATGAAGTGAGGATAATCAGAATGAAGGAAAAAACAGGTGTGACTCTAACAATAATGGCTGTTTATTGTTATGTGGTACATGTAAACATAAAACTATGATCTCCATTGATCAAATGTTGGATGCCTGTTGTGGGCCAGGTATTATTTTGGTTATCTGGTAAGCAAAGCAGATGTGGTTGCAGCCACTGTGAAAATTTCAGACTGAGATAGGAGAAATGTTCAATAAACGTGGGATGTTGAAGAGAAAAAAGATCAAGTTTCACAAGACTTCTAAAAGAACAACTCCTGAAGAGGCCTCAGATGCATTGGTGTTAAGTCCTTCTCTTCATTGTGATAAACGTGTAATGTGGACATCAACATGTAATTCCTACACATCCCTCGATTAGAGCTCCTGGTGTCATCCTGATGCTCTTGCGTCCTGTTTTGGTTCAACAACTCACAAATTTTCTGGGCTTCACTCCACACGTGTGGAGAATGGATTAGGCTAGGATTTTTGAACAGCTGCTGCAGGCATCTGAAAAGCTGCATGCACATACGCAAGGAAGACAGGGAATGTTTTCAGAATGCATTGAATAACTTTGCCCAGTTATGGGATCTAGTTGTAGACAGGTGGGCAGAAATGGTGATTGTTTCTTCGTTAAGACAGTGGTGCCTCCCTATAACCCCATGCCTATAACTGGGGAGGCTGGGGAGGAGGTTTGCAAGACCACTTTCAGCCTTGAGCCCTGTCTCAAAATAAAAGTTTTTAAAAGGGAAGGGGTGTTGGCGATGTAGCTCAGTGGCAGAGCACGCCTGGGTCCAATTCACTGTGGGGTGTGTGTGTGTGTGTGTGTGTGTGTGTGTAAATGGAATAAACCACCACTATAGGCAGCTTTGAGTCATAACCCGGTTTGGAATTCAGAGAGAACAGTGATTCTCAACTAGAGGTGATTTTTCTTTCCCAGAGGACATTTGGCAATATCTGGAGACATGTTTTGGGGAGTGCTATTGACATTTAGTAGGTAGAAAAGCCAAGGATGCTGCCCCATATCTCACAAAGCATCTTATAACCTCCACACAAAGATTTATCCAGCTCAAAATGTTCCAAGGTTACGAAATCCGGAGACAGAATTATCCCCTTACAATGCAAACACCTCAAGCCACCTCTCTAGGGTTGGTAGTAACTCCTTGAAAATTTTTTGGTGTTGCCCACTTCCAAAATGGCTTCTGACCAATGGTAGCAGGATCTGCCCTGGTCCAAAAAGGTTGCAAAGGAGTCAGTAGCCCGAATGGTTTGGTCCAGGCTCCTGTCGTCACCCCCTGACTGCAGAGCCAATGGAAGAGGCCCAGTTGTGGACCGAACCACCTCAAGTCGCTGGAGCAGGGGGAGACAGGCTGATAACGGCGAGATAGAGTTCCTCACGCTGAGATCGTAGGCCAAAGGAGAGAACCGCAGCTCTACTCTGGATGTGTCATTATGTTTCGCGGTGTGGACATGGAGGTGGATGGGACCTGGCGGACCTCGGACCCGTTGCCTGTCCTCGGCCCCTCCTGCCGCGGCGCGCGGTGGTACGCCCCTCGCACTTCCCTGTTTGGGGCAGTTCGGCCCGCAGAAGTCGGTTCGGGAGCTGTCAGCGCGGGGGCGAGCACGGCGGGGCGCGGGGTGGGCGCGGCCGACCCGGTCCCCGACCCGGCCCGCGACCCCCAGACCTCACGCGCCCCACACTCGGCCCGCTAGGCCGCCCGGCCGCCTACCGCGTCCCTCGCTCGCTCTCCCGCTCCTCCTGTTCTCTCCGCTAGCCGGCCGCCGGGCGGGCGGCGGAGACCCCGCCGGGACCGAGGCTTCTGCCTGGCGGACGGCCAGACCCCGGCCGCGGCCTCCTCGCCATGTCCTCGACCAGCGACGCCAGCAGTCACTTCCCCCTGCACCTCCTGGTCTGGAACAACGACTACCGGCAGCTGGAGAAGGAGCTGCGGGGCCAGGTGAGCTGTGGGGCGGAAGGAGTTGGGGGGTCGTTTCGTCTTCCTGAGCCCATTTCCAGCTCTCTCCCTCCAGGGACCCTCAGACCCTTTCAGCTTTGCAGCCGTGGGATAGTAATTATAACAGGATAAGTGTCGTTTGTTTTCTGTAATGCCAGGCCCGGCCCTGGGAATTTTGTGTGTCATCCCTTTTGACCTTTTCTATAACGCTAGGAGGTAGGTACTATTATTATTTCATTTAGTAGAGAAGGAAACTGAGGCTCTCGGGGCACTTGCTTTGCCAGAGGCTGCTCCCCCCCATCAATACCGGAATTTTAACTCGGGGGAGGGGGGGGGCTAGCTCTAGAATGCATCACCTTTACCATTTTTAAGCTCTGTTGCCTCAAAGGCATAAGAACAACACACACACCCTTACCCCACCCACCCTTGGGAAGAAGGGCTTGGTTGTTTTATAGTCCAGGCTCCAACTTGCCCTGTGACCTTGGGCAAGGCATTTTCGTTCTAAGGTCCACGTTCATTTATCCTTAGAATGAGGATGTGGGTAGTGATGTAGGCGAACCCAGTACTTGACAATATTGATAGTTCTTGGGCGCGGCCTGGGAATCAGCATTTTACAAGCTCCCCAGAAAGACTGATACATAGTAAAGTTTGAGAATTCCCGGTGTTCGATCTCCTTAAAATTCGGTCTTGTTCCGAAGTGCCTTAATTTTTTGTTTTTTATTTATTGCCGTCTATTCACAGCAGAGGTTCTCAATTGGAGGTGACTTTGCTCCTGTGTGGGGGGGGGACATTTGGGAAAGTATGGAGACATTTTTGGGTGTCTGTGAGGAGTGGGTGCTACTGGCATCTAGTGGGCAGAGGCTGCCAGGCTGCCCGATCCTACAGTGCACAAGACAGCCACCCACAACAGAATTATCTGGCTTCAAATGTCATTTGTGTCTTAGTTGAGAAATCTTTCTTTAAGGGATCCTGACAATTCTAGGAAGTTCTGGTGTCCTCAAGTTACAAACCAAAAATTTAGTGAATAGGATAGGGATTTGTAATTTGCAATCTGGTGTAATTGTTCTTGTTGGTTTCATTCATTTTATTCAGCATGTTAAAGATCTAATTTTTGAATACCTCAAAATTGACCCTGTAATTGTCAAGAGATTTTAGAGGAAAAGGAGCATTGGTCCTCTTTTTGTTGGCAGGAATTGAGGAAGATTAGCCTTACCATGTTTGAACAGTTACTGCTAAGTGCATGCTTGCAATTTGCTGTATTTAAGTTGGTTGAACATCCACTGGAATTCAAAAGTTGCTCTTTTTTCAATTAAGAAAAGAACTCCAGCTGGGTACATGCATGTAGTTTCACCTACTGGGAAGGCTAAAGCAGGAGGATTACAAGCTTGAGGCCATTCTGGGCAATTTAGAGAGACTTTGCCTCAAAAGAAATAAAAAGATCTGGGATATAGCTCAGTGGTAGAGTACCCTGGTTCCTTCCCCAGTAAAATGAAAAATAAAAATAAAAGATAAAAAAGAATTCCAGACAGAACAAAGTTTTGTAAGAGTCATATTCTTAATTAAATGACACAGTAGCTATTTAAGAGTTAAGGAGATATGACACATGTTCCCAGACAAAGTGATTCACCTTTAGGTATCCCAGTATACCTGATGATTTAATACCCTATTACTAGATGTGGCTCAGAGGTAGTTTCTACCATTTTACTTTTAGCTCTAAGTCTCATAAGGGGCATTTTAAAAATAATCAGTTCTGATTTTTAGGGGTCTGCTTTTTGCATCTGCACTTTTCAGTATTGTGGCTGCCCAATTATGTAACGCAGAAAAAAAGTACAAGAAAATCATAGAATTAAGATCCTATCACGAATGAAAATTCTGTATCATAAAAAGAGTCATCATCATTAAACCACACACTTTCAATTCCAGTTTCTAAAAACAGTGTGCTCTCCACTCATTGGAGGTGAAGTAAAAAGTTTAAATTTTTATAAAAAATGTCTAAACAAAGTCTTGGTTTATAATCTATTATTTTAATGGTATTAGGGATTTAACCCAGTGGCACTCTACTAATGAACTACATCTCTAGCCCTCTTTTTTATTGTTTTTTTGAAATGAGCTTGACAAGTTGTTAAGGCTGGCCTCAAATTTGTGATTCTCCTGCTTCAGCCTTCTGAGTAGCTGGAATTCCAGGCATGGGCCACGCACCTAACTCTGGTTTTTTATTTTAAGTGTATCAAAGTTATCTCTTTCCTCTGCAAACTATGATAAGAATGTCTACTGAAAGTTTTTTGTCTTTTACCTTGAAAAAACTTAGGACATTTGTGATTAGAACTTGGGAATTAAAATCTTGCTGCAGACTTTCCCCAAGTAAACTTTGGGTCCTCAATGCCCTTGACTGTCAAGGAGGTCAGGAAGAATATTCATACATGCAAATTCTTTGGTTTTGACTTGGTTCTCAGGAATTATTGTGCACCATTTGAGGAGGAGACAATTGACATGTATTCATAAGGCAGGTCTCTACTGGGAAAGTTAGTTGACTGTCAGTATAATACAACTTCAGTCTTGAAACTTGGCCATTGGAAGGGCCCAGACAGGGCAGTTGCACAGCTCCTCTCCATGCGTGGTTCAATGCTCTGCTGTCACCATCTTGAAATCCTTAACTATTTTGAATAAGGGGTGCCTTGCATTTTTATTTTTACTGGGCCCTGCAAATTATATAACTGGTTCAGGGTGAAGAAGTGGATTATCAATATCATTAAACTACATTAAAATACAAGACAGCAAATATTTTATTGCCCTCCTGTATATCTAGAGTCTGTTGATTATGAAACAACCTCCTGCTTCTGTGACCCAGCGGCAGTGGGGGTTAATGGCCCCCACGAATGCTGATTAATTTGTGAGCTTGGGTGTGTTACCTTTGCTGAATCGTTTTATCACCTGTTAAGATGGGGGACGCTGAAAGCCTGCTGTTTTATCAGGTGTTGCGCTGAGATGTTTTATGTGTAATCTTAGATTTAATCCTCACACCAGCTCTGGGTGGGTGCTACTATGATTCCCACCTTATAGATGAGGCAACCGAGGTGAAGAGAGGCTTAGTCTGAATTAGGATTTTTTTTTTTTTTTTTGTACCGGGGATTGAACTCAGGGGCACTCAACCACTGAGCCACATCCCCAGCCCTATTTTGTATTTTTATTTAGAGACAGGGTTTCCCTGTCTTAGTGCCTTGCTGTGGCTGAGGTTGGCTTTGAACTCGTGATCCCCCTACCTCAGCCTCCAGAGCCACTGGGATTATAGGCATGCACCACTGCGCTTGACTCAAATCCTGGATTCTTAACCCCTCTGCTCTTTCAATAAAACTGGAGAATAAGGAAGATAACAGATTTGAAAGTGCAGGCCCATAGTAAATGGGAACGGTACCATTTGGAGTAGCTACCACTATTTTTAATTGTAATTGTCATTTATAAACCTGGGAATTTAGCTCTTTTTTAAAAAACATTTTTTAAAAATGTTTTTTTGAGTTGTTGGTAGACCTTTATTTATTTATTTATATGCAGGGTTGAGAATTGAACCCAGCGCCTCACACAAGGGTTGAGAATTGAACCCAGCGCCTCACACATGGCAGGCAAGTGCGCTACCGCTGAGCCATAGTCCCAGCCTTGAATTTAGCTTCTTTTAAGTGTGTTCTATTTTTTCTACAAGGAACATGTATTGGCTGCATAATTAAAAAGAGAAAAATTCCCTTTCACCTCAGCAATAAAACCTGCCGTTTCCCTTAATGTTTCGTTTGCCGTTGAGATTCTGCCATCTACTTCATTCCTTCCATCACACTAGGGGGACTTGAAGCAGGCGCAGTGGTAGCTGGAAGGGTTTAATTTGTTTCAGGAACTTCTGCAGCACAGAAAGAATCAAGTTTATACAGATGAAGAGGATGAGCACATTTCAGCCACAATCCCACAGTGTTGCTAGTAGCTGGTGTTGGTGTCACTTTGCCAACTATGCAATTGTCTGAGGCCTCCAGTGCTTGCCCAGCAGAGGCACTTAGTAAAGTGTCTCTTAACCCATCCACTCTTAAATGTTCAGTGGGGCCTTGACATTGGAAACTGTGTTCTGTTTATGTCATTTAGCTAGAGTGTTCTGTTCAACTCCTTTGGCCTTTTTACCAATGCTGGGGACTGCGGAATCGCTTATGGGGACAAATGCAAAGGTGAGTTCATGCATCGCAGAGAGTATAGGGAAAACTTTGGGACCAAGTGGGGTGAAGAGTGGCAGATAAGGCCTGATGTTAGACTCTAACACCCTCCTTGGAAGCCATCAAGTGAAAATATAGCATCCAGGCAGGAGGAAGAGAATGTTCCAGGCATCAGCAATACCTGGAACCCAGCAGGGAACCACCGTGGGGTTCTCATTTGCAGCCTGTGGCAGGCCAGATGAGACCACTGGGCATATATTCAAGTCAGTGCCAGTAAGGAGCCATCCCAGACGAAGTGCCTAGAAGTAGACTGTAGGGTGTTGGGGACTCAGGCTTACCATAGGAAACTGGCCTGTGGATCCCTTTTCCCAGCTGACTTGAGGTGTTGAGGTGGGATGCTGGGGCTGGGTCTGTCTGTGAAGAGTAATGAGGGAGTTTATCCTGTTGGGGGAAAGGAAGGCTCCTTAGCCTCTTGCCAGAGGTTCCCAGAAGAAGAGCCTACAGCAGGCTAGGTAGGGTACGGAGGGGCTGATAACTCACCTGAGGCTAGTGGGGAAGTTGGAAGTGGTACCCTGTCTGGCTTTGCAGCCTATCCTCAAAACTCCTTTTGGAGGACAGTGGCAAGGTAGAGAAAGCTTTTGAGCAAGAAAAGACCATGGGCATCACTTAGCAAGCAAGAAGATGTGTAGACACCTCATTCCTTGACTTTTGAGATGCTCATAGTTAAAGGGGGTGTCTGAAGAAACTTAAATGGACAAACCTAAATGATCATCTTTAAAAGTGAATTCCAGTTAAATTCTGAAAGCCTGTGTCTGAACTGTATCATTAGTTGATGATCCTAAACCCCGCTACTGTGATGAAATTTGAACAAATGTCTTTTAAGAAGAGAGTGACAGCTAATATGAAACTCCACGGTGTGGGTGTATGCTAATAAGAGCTAACTTTTCTCAGTGTGCACTGTAGTGTCAAGCACAGTGCCAAGTTAAGCCTTTACTCTCAAAAGAATTATAAGGGGGGTGTTTATTTCTGGCTCTCATTTTATATGCTAGCAGACCAGAGCTCAAGAGAAATTAAGCAACTAGTCAAGCAAAGCAAAACAGTATCCAGATGATAGGTTAATTTTATGTATTACATATAATACTACTGTTTTCTTCCAGCAGCTTTATTGAGATATCATTCACTTATCAGACAATCTACCCATTTAAAGTGTTCTATTTAGTGATTTTTAATATGTTCACTGAATTGTGCAGCCATCACCACTGTCAATTCTAGAATATTTTCATCACCCCAAAAGAAGTATCATCTTATCCCCCATTTCTTGCCAGCCCCTTCAGCCCCAGGTAACTGCTAATCTTTGTAGATTTGCCTGTTTTAGACATTTTGTATGAATAAAATCAGGTGACATATGACCTTTTCTGTCTGGTTTCTTTCCCTTAGGCTGTGTGTTTGGAGGCTCTTCCATGTTATGGCATGTATTAGTTCTTCATTCTATTTTATGACTGAATAACAATCCATTGTATGGATTTTTTTGTGTTATTTGGACATTTGGGTTGTTTTCACTTTTTAGTTATTATGGGTAAATCTGTGAATATTCCTTTATAAATTTTTAGATGGTGTATGTTTTTATTTCTCTTGTGTATATAAATGCTGGAGAGTAATTGCTGGATCATATGTAGCTGCACTAGTTTACATTCCCACCAGCAGGGTGTAAAGGTCCCAGTTTCTCCACGTCCTTGGCAACACTTATTATTGTCTGTCTTTTAGGTTTTAACCATCTAGTGGGTGTGAAATTGTATCTCATTGTGATTTTTATTTGTATTTCCCTAATGATTTGTGATGTTAAAGTTCTTTTCATGTTCTTTTTGTCTACTTATATGTTAATCTTCAGAGAAATGTCTATTTAAATGCATTGCCCATTTTTAAATTGAGTTATTTGACTTTTTATTGAATTATAAGAGCCCTATCATATATTCTAGATAGAATATATAAGAGCCCTTTCATATATTTTAGATAGAATATATGAAAGGGCTCTTATAATTCGATATAGAATGTGCAATTTTTTTCTCCCATTGTGGGTTGCCTTTTTTCTTTCTTTGTGTTATCATTTGAAGCATAAAAGTTTTAATTTTGTTAAGTTCATTTTTTTCTACATTTTCCTTTTTTTTTTTTGCTGGGGGGTGGTGATGCTGGGGATTGAACCCAGGGCCTTTTGCATACAAGGTAAGCACTCTACCAACCAAGCCATAGGCAGGTTCAATCACCAGCACCCCACCTCCTCCCTGCCAAAAATACTATCATCATACATTTTCCTTTTATACTGATCAATGCTTTTGAAAAATTTGTTCTAATTTGTTATATATGACAGCAGAATGCAATTCAATTCATATCACCTGATCTATGGTTTTGATGTTACAGCTAAGACAGCCTAACCTGTGTTTGTGAAGCTATACTCCTATATTTTCTTCTGAAAGTTTTTTTAAAAAATCATTTTAGTTCTCTGGGGCTCGGGATATGGCTCAAGTAGTAGTGTGCTTGTCTGGCATGCGTGAGGCACTGGGTTTGATCCTCAGCACCACATAAAAATAAAATAAAGATATTGTGTCCACCTAAAGCTAAAAAATAAATATTAAAAAAATAATTTTAGTTCTCATATTTGGATTTTAAGATCCATTTTGGGCCAATTTTCATGTATAAGGGAAGAAACTTCAGTCTTTTGCATTTGAATGTCCAGCTGACCAAGCACCATTTGTTGAAAGGACTGCTTTTTTCCCCCACTGAATTATTTTGGCACCCTTGTTGAAAATTGATTGACCATAAATATGTGGGTTTATTTTAGAACTCCTAAATTGTACTCCATTGAGAAAATGTCTGTCCTTATGCCAGTACCACACTGTCCTTATTGCTGTAACTTTGTGGAATAAATTTTAAACTTGGGAAATAAAAATCCTTGAACTTTTCTTTTTTTTGATGAATATTCTGGGTTCCTTGAATTTCCATATGAATTTTAGGATCAATTTGTTAATTTCTGCAAAAAAGACAACTGGGATTTTGATAGGAATTGCATTGAACTGCACCTTAGTTTGGAGAGTATTGTCATTTTTTAAAAAATATTTTTTAGTTGCCAATGGATCTTCATTTTATTTATTTATACACGGTGCTGAGAGTCGAACCCAGTGCCTCACACATGCTAGGCAAGCGCTCTACCATTGAGCCACAACCCCAGCCCCGTCATCTTAATAATAAATATTTCTGAACCATGAACATAGGGTGCTTTTACATTTGTTTCAATTTTTCTTATATTCTTTTCAGCAATGCTTTATGATATTCAGCTTCATATTTTTTGTTTAATTATTTGTTTTTTTCTTTTTGATGCCATCACAAGTGTATCATAATTATTAATTTTGTTCTTGAGTTCACTGCAAGTATATACAAATACAATTGATTTTTGTATGTTGATCTTATATCCTGCAGTGTTGCAGAATTCATTGATTTGTTTTTTAGTTAACAAAAAATGTACACAGAAAGGAATCTTTGGATTTTCTGTGTACAAGATTATGTAGTCTATGAATAGAAATACTTTTACTTCTTTTAAATCTAGATGCTTTTTATTTCTTTTTCTTGCTTTGATGCCCTCAGTGTTAAATAGAAGTGTTGAAAGAGGATATCCTTGTCTTGTTCCTTATTTTAGAGGGAAGCATCAGTATTTCACTCCTTCAAGTATGCTGTTATCTCTGGGTTTTTATAGGTGTTCTTTGAGGATGTGCCTTTTATTTCCAGAGTGTTGAGAGTTGTGCGTTTTTTTTTTTTTTAAAGGGGTATTGGATTTTGTCAATACCTTTTCTCTATCTGTTGACAATCATGTGGTTTTTGTTTTATTTTATTGACAGGTATATTGTAATAATTATCATATGTTAAACCAATCTTGCAATTATAAGATAAATCTCCCTTGGTTGTAGTATACAATGGTTAACCTTTTAATATACTTGCTAGTGTGTTTTTGAAAAATTTTGCATCTGTGTTTATGAGAGATTGATAAATTTTTTTCATGCCAGATTTATAAATTTGGGCTCATATAATAAGTAGGAGAGTTTCCCTTCCTCTTATGAGTCTTGAAAGAATTGGTGAATAATTGGTATTAATTTTTAAAATATTTGATATAATTCAACAGTGAAGCCATCTAGGCCTGTCTTTTTTTGAGGGGAGAGGGTAGGAGTTATTTTTTTTAATTAGTTCTCAAAACATTACAATGATCTTCACATATCATATATCATACATTTGATTCAAATGGGGTATGAATTCTTATTTTTACCATGTATACAGATTGCAGGATTACATTGATTACACATCCACGTTTATACATGCTGTCATACTAGTGTCTGTTGTATTCTGCTGCCTTTCCTATCCCCTTCCTATCTCCCCCTCCCCTCCCCTCCCATCATCTCTCTACCCCATCTACTGTAACTCATTTAAATGCACAATTTAATCAAATGCACATTTGATTAAATTGTGCATTTAATCTCATTATGAATTTATTTGGATTTTCTATTCTGTGTCAGTTTTGCTGGTTTGTGTCTGTATAGGAATTTTTTTTTAATATAAGTTATCAAATTTGTTGGCATGTTCATAGTATTCCTTTATAACCTTTTTAAAATTTATATAGAGTTGATAATAATATTCCTCCTTTCATTCCTGAGTTTAGTAAAATGAGTTCTTTTTTTTCTTGGTCAATCTAAACTAAATATTTGTCAATTTTGTTGATATTTTTAAAGGACCAACTTTTGGCTTTGTTGTTTTTTTCCGCTATTTCAACATCTAATCTTTATTAATCTGTTTTATTTTATTTTAATTAAGAATGTTTTTTGCAGTAATGGAGAATGAACTCAGCGCCTTGTGCATGCTAGGCTAGTGCTCTACCACTGAGCTACATTCTCAGCATCCTCCCCCCCCCCCCCTTTTTTTTTTTGTACCAGGGATTGAACCCAGGGACACTTATTCACTGAGCTACGTTACTACATTTCTAGTCCTTTTTTAATTTTTTATTTTGAGACAGAATCTCACTAAGTTGCTGAGGCTAGCCTTGAGTTTGTTGTCTTCCTGCCTCATCTTTGCAAGTTGCTGGGATTATAGGTCTGCACCACTGCATTTAAAAAAAAATTTAGAGACAGTGTCTCCCTAAATTGTGGAGGCTGACCTGAAATTTGTATTCCTCCTGCCTCAGTCTCCTAAGTAGCTGGAATTACAGCCTCCTGAGTAGCTGGTAGCTGCATCACCACGCCCAGCTTTACAACAGTTTTTAAATCATGTTGTCACCATAATATATTTCTTCCCTGCCTCTCTCATTTCAAGTGAGACAGACACAGGAGGAGGCTCTGAAGAATTATAATCAGGCATACAAAGCTCTTTGGCTTATGCATACATTTTCCCCTGTGGTCCAAGGTAGAACAAAGTTAACAATTTAATATATTTGGATTTTATTTTATGCATCATGTCTGAGAGTTGTCTAGCAGTTTGAGTGTTAATCCTTAGTCTGATTTGTTACTTTCATCCTGGAACGTGAATTGCAGTAAGTAGAATTTCTTTTTTTTCATGTGATAAATGTTGTTAAGCCCCTCCTATGTGGCAGGCAGCGTGCCAAACCTAGCACCTTTCATGTAGACTGAATTTGAATACTGGTTTATATAATAGAAGTGTAGGAAGGTAATGACTTTGCTAATTATTTCTTTCTTGCTAAACATAGTTCATAAGTTCATAGTCTTGTTATTTTAAGAAAACAATTATTTAATGCAAGTTAGTATGTAGGATGACAGAAGCTAAGAAATATAATGCTTGGACTCTGCCTTTTAGAACTCTCAGTCTCTTTGTTGTGATAGACAAGCCATCCCTTAGGAAAAGTCAGGGAATGATGGGACAGTGTTATGGACCATGTTCCAGAAGGCTTTTTGGTACAGTAGTCCCTCCTTTTCCAGGGTTTTACTTTCTGAAGTTTCACTTACCCATGGTCTACACACTCTGTAAATATTTAATGGCACATTCCAGAAATAAGCAATTCATATGTTTTAAATTGCATGCCATTCTAAGTAGCAGGGTGAAACCTCACACCATTCCACTCTGATGTGAATCACTGCATTGTTCAGTGTATCCACTATGTATCTGCTACCTGCCCATTAATCACTTAATAGCCACGTTTGTTATCAGATCCACTATTGGGGGGCAGTATTACAGTGCTTACGTTCAAGTAACCCTTGCTTTACTTAATAATGGCTCCATAGCACAACAAGAGCATTAATGTTGGCCACTCAGATATGCCAAAGGAAAGCTCTAAAGTGGCTTCCATTAAGTATAGAGGTGAAAATTCTTGTTTGTTTGTTTTGTGATGCCAGGGATGAAACCTAAGACCTTGCACATGCCAGGCAAGTGCTCTGCCACTGAGCTACACCCCTGTCTGCAAATTCTTGATTTTGTCATATGTATGTATGTAGGAAAAAAACATGGTATAGGGGTGGGGCTATGGCTCAGCACCACATAAATAAATAAAACAAAGGTATTGTGTCTATCTACAACTAAAACAATGTAAAACAAACCCCATGGTATGTATAGAACCAAGTACTGTCCTCTGTTTCGTGAGTCCACTGGTGTCTTAGAACATGTCCCCCATGCAGAAGGGGGGGAACTATTGTATTTTAGCACCTGGGAGGACACTGAAGTCTGGGATTTGTCTAGCAAGCCCCGTGTTCAGCTAGCAGAATGTTTTCAGCTGCTTCTATTATTCTGCGACAATAGTTCTTGTGCTGCACAATAGCCATGATATAATTTTAGCAAACTTGGGAGGTTCCATAGTTGTTGGATTATGGTTATTTACCCACAGTTCCATTTCGCCTCCCTTCCTCAGTGGCGTGTGGTGTGTGTCTTTGGAGACTGAAGTTAGTGCCTGTACAACAACTAGCATCTCAAATCAAGATAAAGCACATTCCCTAAGAAGTGTTATGGTGTTCCGAAAGGTTTTACATTCCGAAAGTCCCATGGCAGTTCATTGTGTCCTTGGAAGAACTTTCAGAGCCCCGTTTTGCAGGCAGTGCTCAGTCGGAGACTCATGCCAGAGAAGCTGCTCCTTGGCTCTGGCGACCCGAAGCATTTCTGAAGGGCGGGCTTCAATAGCTGAGCAGGAATGAAGAGGTCGAGGCCAAATGTGTATGTCTGTCACAGAGAAGAAACCTTCCAGGGGATGCAGCACACATGTGTGCGGGTCCCTGGCAGGTCATGCTCCTCGCCAGGTGCTGCTGGATATTGTGTGTGACTTCAGGGCACTTAGAACTCAGTATGCAATCATGAGAGAGGTGTTTTGGTGCCAGTCCAGCTACACAATGTAATTTTATTCTGACCCGAATTATCTTTTGTACTTTCAGTTTTGATTAACGTCCTGCACTTCCTGTTCTAGACCTGAATGCTGATATGTGCTTGAGAAATCCCCCATGTTCTGTGTCACAGGGTGCTTGCATTTCATCAAAGTCCCTAGCCTTTTTTAGGCTTAACTGGAGTACTATTTAGAGCTTAGGTTGGGTTTGGTGGTCTGAGGCCTAATCATTCTTATTTATTAGGCACTTAACTTTATAGAGAAAGGAACTCATTGCTTAAAACATTTTTTTAATTAAAAAAGGAACTTGAACTATTATCTTTATAGTCCTTAAATTCATATTTCAACTGTGCTCACATGCAAACATACCTTTTTATATATTTCTGTAATAATGTATAAATAGTTTTCTGCTTTTTATACTTAATGTATCTTTCATTTTCATATTCTTATGCATCCAATTGTATAAATACCAGTGTTTACTTCACAGAATGTGGAGGCTCTGGATCCACGAGGTCGAACATTATTACACCTTGCAGTTTCTTTGGGTCATTTGGAATCTGCTCGAGTCTTGCTCCGGCATAAAGCAGATGTGACCAAAGAAAATGGCCAAGGATGGACAGGCAAGTATACTTGTAAAATAATTTAAAGTCACTCATTTCAGTTTCTCTTTCTGAAAAAAAAACTAGTTTCAATCATGATTTTCCTTTGAGTCAGCTGTATCCTTCTTGGGAGGGATGGGGGATGGGAGCAGATGAGAGCCAGAGATGCTGGCTGGCTGGTCTGTTGCATAGAGTCACCCTTAGTAGAGGTGACTCGACTCCTCTTCCAGAGACAGCCTTCATGCAAACCTTGCCCACCAAGTTGAATGTGGAGGCCAGTTTTGCCCTTTGAGTATGGTGGGGACTCCACTGAGTCCAGCAGGGTAGGGAAAAAGAAAAAAAGCAATTATTGGTAGAAATAGGCTCTTTTGTTAAAATCCTGTCATCTCGGTGTTTGCAAGCTCTCTTATTATCAGTCAGTAATTTTCTGTTGACTAAGCAAAAATACTCACAAGTGCAAGTCCTCTTGCTAGCTCTACATGTAACCACAGGGAAAGCTAGCTCTCAGGAAACACTGTTAGGACTTCAGAACCAGTGGCAAGAGCGCAGGGAGTGGAGAGGAGGAGAGGTGATCCCCAGGCTTAGTGTGCCCCGTCTGCTTCTCTTTAGTGATGAGCTAGCCATCAGAAGTCATGGTCATACCTCTGTTGGACTGCAGCCTCATTCTTTCTTTGAAGCAATATTGGTCTTTGATCCATATAGATAAATGGGCTTTGGGATTTGTCAGAAAGTATGAGGATACTCAGTGATTAAGTTTCACTCTTTTGTTTCCCAGTTTTACATGAGGCAGTGAGCACTGGTGACCCTGAGATGGTGTATACAGTTCTTCAACATCGAGACTACCACAACACGTCCATGGCCCTTGAGGGAGTTCCTGAACTGCTACATAAAATTCTCGAGGTATCCATAATACCAGCCATGCCGTACATGGTTTAGCACCATGCTGGTGCAGTCTTGGGACACAGTTTGACATTGTTATGTACCTTCCTGAAGAGTTTCATGGATAGCTAATATGATATTTTGATTGCCTGTCCACCTTGTGGAAGTGTGGGGGCTTCTAAGTCACTGGGATTATCTTTTTAAGTGCTATTTTGAAATTATAACTAAGGAAAATGGACATCAAACACAGTCAATTTGTCTAGGTGCCTGTTTTCTTAAAAGCAGCAGCGCCCTGTGCAGAGGTGACCTGAGGCGCAGAATGAACGTTGGTTACTGTGCATGCAGTTTCAGGCTTGCTAAGGCCTGGAGGTCTATGTGCCACTTCTCTTTGCCACTCATTTGTCATTTCTAGACATTAGTATTTCACAACTTCTAATCTAGTGCCTCAATTTATTTACAGTTCCTGGCTTTGGGGAAGTTTATCTGGCTTATGAGTCAAATTTATGAGCTCTCTGACTCTCATGCCTTTCTTAAAAAATATTCCTGCTAGCTCCTGGGTTGTTTTGGATGATAGTTGCCATTCTTCAGATAATACTTGTTATTTGAAAGAACCATCTTATCAGTCAACCATGTGCTGTATTCCCAGGGTAGTAGGAAACAAGAAAGTAGCAGTGGTTCAGTTTTCAACATTATTCATTCTCAAATTAAGCACAGAGTTGAGTTCTCTCAAATATCTCCTAAGATGTTTGCTAGTTAAATCAGCTTTACAACTTTGGGTAAAGGACATTTCTTGAAAAAAGGAAAAACTTTGTTATAAGATAATCGTTGTTCATTATTTGAGTACTCTTTTTTTTTTTTTTTTTGGTACCAGGAATTGAACCCAGGGGTCCTTAACCATTGAACCACATCTCCAGCCCCATTTTCATATTTTATTAGACACAGGGTGTTGCTGAGTTGCTTAGGGCCTTGTTAAGTTGCTGAGGCTGGGTTTGAACTTGAGATTCTTCTACCTCAGCCTCCCAAGCTGCTGGGATTATAGGAATGTGTCACCACACCTGGCTCCTAATTTGAGCACTCTTTAAATTTTTTTCATTGTTTTGAACCTGAGTCATGACCAATATATTCATTTTCATGTACAACAAAGAAACTTCCCATAAAGTATGAAGTGGTTGTATGCATTGTTTTAAAAATAGATGTATTGGGCTGGGGTTGTGGCTCAGCTAAAACATGTGTGAGGCCCTGGGTTTGATCCTCAGCACCACATATAAATAAATAAAATAAACGTATTGTGTCCAACTACAACTAAAAAGTAAATATTAAAAAAAAGATGTATATTTAGGAGTGTGCAAGGTTCACATGAATTTATTTTATCTAACTGTAGGAGGAACATCATCATTTGCTGATTTGACAAGGGCAGAAAATGACTAATTATTTAATATGGAATCTTCTTTCATTTAAAAAATTCACTGTAAGGATTTACTTTTTTCACCTGTATTGATTCACAGCAGTGGACCCCATGTATTTATATTCTCTGCTTGAGGTTATAGACAATAACTACAGGTGCCTCCTGTCGTTAGTGGCACCAGAGGCTGTTGTTGACCTGTTTTTTAACAGTGTCTCCTTAATAACTTGTGCCAGCTTTGCTTATCCACTCTTGGAGGTTGTCCGTGCCTCTCATTGAATCCTGGCTGGTTTTACAATTCCAGGGTAGATTCACAGCTTTCCTGCCCTGTGTGTCTGTAAAAACCACAGCAAAACCTGGACTTGTGAGGGCACAAGTAAACAAATAACATACCTGGAATCGTAGTATTTCTCTTCTTGAGTGATAACTGTTGGATTTCCTAAGAAAAGAACTCTAAACAGGCTGCTCTGCTGGTATAGAACTTCAAAAAGCCTAATTCTAAAAATTTAAGAGAAAACTAGAGCAAAATCTTCAGTTAAGTGGAAGGAAAAATCTACTTCCTATGGAAGTGATGTCTTGCAGTAACTGAGCCCATCTTTCTCTAATTGTTGGGAGACTGACTGAACCCCCAAATCAGATTTGACTTGTATTCCCTTCCAACTTCATTGCTGTTAATATTCTTAACTGTATGGATACATTTTATATCAAGATAAAAAGTAATGGCTTGAATATAAAATTTCAGTGGATTTGTACTTTGTTTCTTCTTATTTTCTCCATTCTTCCTTAATTTTTTAAAAAGCCATCTTAACCCTTGCTGTGCTCGTGTTTGGTTTATAGTGCCAAAGGTCATCTATTTTAACCCTTTGTCTGTCCTCAGGCTCCGGATTTCTATGTGCAGATGAAATGGGAATTCACCAGCTGGGGTGAGTGTGGGCTTATAATTTATTTTTGTTTCCATATTTACAGTACCTGTGTTTAGGTTTATTTTTCCTTTGTAAAAGTTACGTATTTTTAAAAAAATCAGATCCAGGAAATGCAGACAGAAAAATAAGGAATAACCGTCACCTCTAGCCCCCCTTTTGTTTTCCTTCCAGTCTTTATCCCCAAGCATTAGACATTTGCCCCCAAACATGTACACAGATAGTATATGGACATTTGCTTCTCCTTTCATTTATCTATGTTATTAGTTATTTTTCTTTTCTTTTTTTTTTAAAGAGATAGGGTCTCTCCGTCATGCCCAGGCTGGCCTTGAATTCCTAGGCTTAAGCAATGCTCCTACCTCAGCCTCCCTGGTAGTTGGGATGACAGGCATGTTCATCCAAGCCAAGTTAACTTATTTGTTTTTATTTAAGTTTTTAATATTTATTTATTTATTTTGTGGCATCTAGCACTTCATTAGTGGAGAAATCACTTTAGTCTAGGCAGAGAGGAAGAGGAGATGGACAGGTCTAGTACCCATGTAAGGAGATTTTCCTGGAAATCAAGTGGTTCTCCATGAAAGTTAAGTGGAGGGGAAATCTGCTTCCTATGGAAGTGATGTCATGGATGAGAGCCTCACAGAAGGCAGCAGGCAGCCACGTGTGGTGGTGCAGGCCTCTAATCCCAGCAGCTCAGGGGGCTGAGGCAGGAGGATCACGAGTTCAAAGCCAGCTTCAGCAAAAGTGGGGTGCTAAACAACTCAGTGAGACCTGTCTCAAAATAAAAAAGGGCTGGGGATGTGGCTCAGTGGCTGAGTACCCCTGAGTTTAATCCCTAGTAACCCTCCCCACCTCTCCTCCCCGCCAAAAAAAAAAAAAAAAAAGAAAGAAAGCAGCAGGCATCTGCGAAGTCAGAATAGAAGGGTTACCCTAGGCATGGTTGGGCCACTGAGACAGTGCAGCTTTGATGTCAGGCTGGATGTTGATGATTCAAGTTCTGCAGCTGTACCTCTATACTAGCACAGTGGCAGGACCCACCAGGAACTACTCAAAGTTCCAGGCAATGTCACTGTGGCACTCCAGAGACCACATGATGAACCAGGGTTGGTCCTGAGGGCAGTGGAGTCATGGCTCTGCACCCGCAGGGCCTCCCACAGGAGTGTGGAGAGTGGTTGCGCTTGGTGTCATTCACCTCACATTTCTCCATAAAGGTGAAATTGGGCTAGAACCCACCACCAGGTTGGACATATTTGAGGGAATTCAGAATCTCTTTGTGGTTGCTTCTCTGATGCCCAAACTGCTTGCAGGGGAATCTAAGCAAGACTGAGCCAGGATCCAACATGCCCTTGCGGCTCATTCTTCTGGGTGTAGTCCCAGATCACGGTGCCTCAGAGGGTGCCCTGGGAGCATGGGCACCCAGGTTCCCTGCTGGCCAGCAAGCAGACTGAGAAAGCATCAGTGGGGATAGGCTGCCGCTGTCCCCAGCTGAGCAACATATGTGGCTTGGGTATTAGGGAATTGAGGGGAGACATCAACCAGCGCAGCCATCTTATTAGTTTTTAATATGTCACTGTAAAATGCTAAAATTTTAGTAATTTTGGATAATTTACTTGCATAATTTACTTACTCATTTCTTTATATGGTTCAGCTTGATTCTTTCAAACTTACTCTAGGGAAGAAGATGAGGCAAATATTGGAATGGTGTGTGTTTCACCAAATGGATATATTTCTCCAGAGTACTATATAAGGCAATTGGGTGTATGTTTTCATGGGTGTTCTACTTTTACTTCTTGTCTGTCCATTAACAGTAACTCCAAACTCCCAGGATTTCATCTATTTTCATTTCCAGACTTTTTTTTTTTTTCCAGGCAAAAAGTTCTATTTGTAATGAAACATGTAAGTGAGGTAAAAAGTATATAAAGGAAGAGGATGGGATTGTTCTGAGAAACTAAGGGATTCTTTTCTCATACAGATAGCCACTCTGATTTCAGGTTTTGTTGAAGAGTGATACGTTTTAGACATTTGATATTTTGAATGGTGGCTATGTCAATATGGAAGGCCGCGTCCATATGGCAAGAGTAGCACGTGTGTGAGAAAGGCCAGATGGACCTACTCAATAGCCCTGGTGGGGGTCATAAGTGGAGTTCACTTTGGAATTGAGAATACTCTTGGGATATTCATTTAGAGTTTTCTCAACGATGGAACAGAAGGTCCATTATTTTATTTATTTTTAATTTAATTTTTTTCTTTTCCTTTTTTTTTTTTTTGGTGTTGAGATTGAACTGAGGGCCTTGTGCATGCTAAGCACACACTCTACCATTGAGCTGCACTCCCACACCTCCATATTTGTTTGTTTGTTTATTTGGCACTGGAGATTTAACCCAGGGGTGCTTTACCATGGAGCTACATCCCCACCCCCAGCCCCCCTTTTTTAAAATTTTGAGACAGGGTCTCACTAAGTTGCTGAGGGCCTTACTAAATTGCTATAGCTGACCTTGAACTTGTGATCCTCCTACCTCAGTCTCCAAGTCACTGGGATTACAGATGTGCATTACAGTGCCTGACCAATTTTAATTTACAGTTATTATTATTATTTTTTTATTGAACCCTGGAGCAGTTAACCACTGAGTCACATCCCCAGCCCTTTTATTTTTTATTTTATTTTGAAATAGGGTCTTACTAAATTGCTTAGGGCCTTGCTAAGTTGTTGAGACTGGCTTTGAATTTGTGATTCTCCTGCCTCAGCTTCCTGAGTTTCTGGGATTACAGGTGTGCACCACCATGCCCAGCCCATTTTTATTTTTAAAGGTGACTTCCTATATGATAAGTGGGATACAGGGGCAAAAATCTAGTTCTATTTAGCAGTCACAATCTTGCCACTCCTCTCCTTTTATTAAAGTCATAATCCTGAATTTTTGGCCTGGGTGTTCTGCTTGACCCTTAGGTTTTCTCAGTAGTACACTTCTCTCCTCCAGTGCCCTTGGTTTCCAGAATATGCCCTAATGATGTCTGTCGAATTTGGAAAAGTGGTGCCAAACTGCGTGTTGATATCACATTGCTGGGATTTGAAAACATGAGCTGGATAAGAGGGAGGCGTAGTTTTATATTTAAGGGAGAAGGTAAGTGATTCCATTGTAATAATCACTGCTTGAGCTAAAATTACAGTGATTTCTCACCATCAAAATGTGTTCATATTCTTGTGCTTAATCTGTCTGATCCTGTCTGGGACCTGTGTTTTTGGTTATTCTTATTAAGTATTCAGCTCTCCATCCCTCTTAGTTCTTGTCTGGCTAGTTCTTTTGCACATGTGATTTGTCATGCACCAGTTAACCCTTCTGACCTGTGGAACAGCTCAAGGCTTTGAGCGCAAGCCTCCTGTCTTGAGTCTCTTTATATTCCCTCTATAATGAGGCCCGATCCTTCTAATGGAGGATCACCCAATGGGATACACAAATAGTTTATACTAATTCCATAATAATGTATTTTATAAAGATCATAGACAAAATGTGTTCCTAATAAAGAAAGCAAGTTATTTAAAAAATCTATGTCTTTGGGGAAGATGGCCTGGATACACCTAGGAGTTGAGGAAAGCTGGCCAGATAATCCCAGTGCCAGTAAGTAATTGATGATCATTACTCTTTAGGTTTCATCAGATAGCATCTGGGAGGAAAAAGTGATTGATTATACATTTTTTTTAAAGAGAGAGATTGAAAGAGAGAGAGAATTTTTTAATATTTATTTTTTAGTTATTGGTGGACACAACATCTTTATTTGTATGTGGTGCTGAGGATCAAACCCAGGCCGCACGCATGCCAGGCGAGCGTGCTACTGCTTGAGCCACATCCCCAGCCCCGATGATACATTTTAAAAAATATTTATTTACTTTTTTAGTTTTCAATGGACACAATATCTTTATTTTACATTTACGAGGTGTTGAGGATTGAACTTAGTGCCTCAAGCATGCCACATGAGCACTCTACCACTAAGCCACAACCCCAGCCCTGATAATACGTTTTTAAAAAATACTTTTTAGTTGTAGATGGACACAATATCTTTATTTATTTTTATGTGGTACTTGCAGGCAAGGTGAGCGCGCTACCACCGAGCCTCTGAGCCCCAGCCCCAGCCCCAGCCCGAGCCCCAGCCCCAGCCCCGATCATACATGTAATACACGGCCATCCTTTTTTGTGCCTCTTCCTTGCATTGCCCTTAGTATGTCTTTGTTTCTATTAACAGACAATTGGGCAGAGTTGATGGAAGTCAACCACGATGACAAAGTGGTCACCTCCGAACATTTTGATCTTTCCCAAGAAATGGAGCGCCTCACTCTGGACTTGATGAAGCCTAAAAGCAGGGAAGTTGAAAGGCGGCTCACAAGCCCAGTCATTAACACCAGCCTCGATACTAAAAACATTGCTTTTGAAAGGTATGAATTTAGACTCCAAATTTTAATGTCTAATTCCTGTGCTGCCATCTTTAGTGACATGTATGTGTTAACTGGAAATTATGGACAGAGTTTTTTCTAATATGATGTAATAACACTAGTGGGTTTTAAGATTGATTGCTAACCAAATATAAACGGTAGTGGATGTATCCTACCTTGCCTGTCATTTTTATAGTTCAGCATTGGTTAAGTCTTGGGAAAGTTTCTTCATGTTCTATTATGGGCCCTGCCTAGTAGATTTTAGTTGGATCTTATTTTATTTTTTGGTATTCTGGATCCACAACACTCTTTAATTGAAGTGTGGAGCTCTGAGTTTCAGGAAGTTGAATTGACCCAGTGTTGAATTTTGTTGTACTGATTCTAGCCAGTCAGATTTACACATACCATATAGTTAAGTATGGTTCTTTTTTCTGCATGTAAGACCTGATAGTTTGGAGCAAGAGTCTGGAGGGGATTCAATTCTCTTCCAGATTCTATGGAAAAAATTCTCTAGATAGGTCTGTGTCTTCATTAATCCAGAGGAGAGCACCATTCCTGTTTATCTAGGTCTGGGTCCCACAGAGGGAATGGAGGGCATGTAAGTGTAGGGGAGCTAGAAGCCATCACAGTGTCTTTACTGCGGAACACACTGAGCTGAGGGAACCCACAAGAGCCTTTAGTGTTTGCCTAGGATGTCACATCCAGCTCTCTGCAAAACAAAGTAGCTTAACCTGAGCAAAATGGACACTATTATCCTGGATTTAGCTGTTATATTTTCTTCATGAGTATGTTCACTGTCCTCTTAAAATTTTTCTTTTCTTCATTTCCAATTAAAAAAATGGTTAATAAAACTAAGAGATTTCTGTTTAGTCAAATAATTTCTGATTTTGATTAGGCCGTGGAATTAGGATATCAATAGCAGAAAGAAAAACCAGAATGTGCAGCCTGTATGGTGTCCAGCAACTCTTCTGTGTTGGTAGGAGCCCATAGTTGGTAGGACTGTCCCCTGAGGCAGGGAAGTCCCCTCACCAGCCTCCTGGTATCAGTCTTAACATTGATAGCTGCTGTTGTCCTGGGACAGTAGGGTTTAGGGATTGGTGATAACTTTACTTGGAAGAGTGTTGGAAAGGTATCTCTAGGCTTCAGCATGTGCCTCTGCAGACAGGAGGGTACCTTTAGTTCAGGGGTGTTCGTGCCCCAGGGTGTAGAGGAGGCTGCCTTTATCACCACAGCCCCTGAGAAGAGAGTGGGAGAGATTGCATGCTTCAGCAGTTATAAATCACTGTGGCTTTGGGCAAGTAGCCTTATCTCTGCTTTTCTGTTTCCTTAGCTGAAAGAAGAAAATGAATGAGTTTTGAGGCGAAGTCTGTAAGTCTGTGACTAAGAGCCATTGTGTCTAGTGTAGCTCATTAGTGGAGTTGCTGGAGTCGTTGTTTGTCATGGAGTGTGATTTCTGAAGGGAGTGTGGCAGTTACCGGCTTTACCCCCGAGTACAGATGAGAAGTGATAGCCACTCCACTTGTACTGAGGAGGAGGGTACACTGTGTACAGCATGGTCACAGAGTTTTCAGACCTTCCAAGCCGATTCTGCCTTCACAGCTGACAGTGGGCTGCTGAGTGGGGGCTCCTGGAAGGAGCTGCTTTTTTATGGTGATCAGTGAGCTTGTCAGGCATGGAGCAAGGATTTGAACCACTCTTGAGTGTGCGGTTTGCTAATACGAAAAGACTGCTCAGCTCCTTCTAACTTGAGTTGTGAGTGTTCATTGATTGAATGTGGAAGGCGTGGCTTTCTCCCATTTTATGATAGTCACTGTCCTCCATTTCTTTCTTCTAGTCTGTTACTCAAGACTTGATGCTTGAAGAATTTTTGGCCTGCAGCATGTGCTCTGGTTGCCCTTTGGATTTTTCTCTTCTCTGAAAGATTCTGCTCTTCCCACCTCAAATAAAACATTCCCTGCCACCTTCAGAGCTTTCCTTCAGATTGTGGAAGGATCACCAATCCACAGTGCCTGCCAAGTGGCCTTTGGTGTGGTTGTCTCAGGGGAGATGTGCAGAGGTGGAAAGGGCACGAGAGGGAAGCAGGGATTCTGTCATCTTCAGATGCCTGAGATGCAGGGTCAACCAAGGCCAAGGAGTTATTAGAATCTTGGTTTTAAATCAGGCATAGCCACTGAGTTCATTAGCTAAACTGCTGTCAGAGTGGGCCGTGGAAGTCAGGACGGCTCAGAGTAGATGTGGATGACTGAAGAGCTTGTGGGTCCTCCAGGGCGCAGCGCAGCTCCATCTTCTCAGACACGTGAAGGATGAGGTGGAGCAGAGGGTGTCACTCTTTACTCCCTCAGAGGACTGTGTGCCAGGGAGCAGTGATTTCCCACCTCAGACATCAAGTGACATCGTAAAGATGAGGAACCAAGGGTTGAATTAGTTAATTGAAAGAAATATCTTGATTTTCAATTATAGTGGTTCATTAATCAGTCAGGTATAGCTCCTGTCCCCTGTCCTGTGACTGTTATTTTGTTTCTGAAGTGTAAGTTAGAGAGAGCTAGCATTTGGGGTAATCCCTTTAGGATTCCTGTCCATCCCTGCTGGGGTCATTTTTCACTAATTGTAGACAGCAAGGGAAATCTTGAAGCCTGGTCCCTCCTCCTGTGTTGGGCTAAAATACAGACGTACATCCCATTATGTTCCATCTGACAAATTTGATAGCTGTTGTCAATTACCAAATCTCATTAGGAGGAAAGCAGACTGAAAACACAAAATGTCAATGACCACATATGTTCTTTGTGACTTGGATAACTTGCCTGTTCCCTGAGCTTCTTGCACAATGTCCTGCTTCACTAGGGGTCAGAGAAGGCACAGGGCCAAGTAGAGCTAGGATGTGATGTCCTAGACAAACGGCAGGGCTGCTCAGGGGTCCCCTCTGAATGGTAGCATTTCCCAGGCAAAAAGCTGCTTGGAAGAAGAATTAGAACCTCTTGGCTCTTTTTTTTTTTTTTTTTTTTTTTTTTAAAGAGAGAGAGAGGTAGAGAGAGGTAGAGAGAGAGAATTTTTTAATATTTATTTTTTAGTTATCGGCGGGCACAACATCTTTGTTTGTATGTGGTGTGAGGATCGAACCTGGGCCGCACGCATGCCAGGCGAGCGCGCTACCGCTTGAGCCACATCCCCAGCCCCCTCTTGGCTCTTCCTGGTTCCTAAACGCCCCTTCCCAGGAGTACAAAGTTGAATAACTGGGTTTCTGGGTGTGAAACCAATCCTGCAGCTGCCCCTGGAATGCTGGGCTACTTTAGAAGAAATTCCATAGACTGGAGTCAACAGCTGGGCTGCAAAGCCATTTTTAACGTCCTTTGCCCCTGTTGTACTAGGCCAGATAGAACGTGTGATACACAGGCCGTTTCACAGCTCTAATGGCTTCTCCAAGCAGCTCGCCGCAGTGATGAGTTCCTGCCCATCCACGTCCCTCCAAAGAGCAGAATGCTCTGTGCTTCACTGTTTTAAGATTCCTCGATGGAGATGTGGCTGCTAATGCAGACAGAGCCTCTGCTCATACTCATAGTTAAGATGACCCAGATAAAGGCTCTGACCCAGATATCTCCTTGTGGCAAGTCCTTGAATGCTGGTCATCTCCACTCACTTCTTTAGGACAGCTGTCCAATAAATGTCACCACCCTTGTCTTCTATGCTGGCAGTTTTTGTAAAGAAGCCAAGAACAGAGGCTGTCTGTGCCTGGAGTGAGGCAAATTGATTAATAACTGTGGGTGGGGGATGGGGGTGTTTAAGCCATCTGTCATTGATAGCATCCTTTGTGGACAATAGGACTATGATTTCCAAGTGTCCTTCACTAACTTAAGCTGGGGGAAAAACTGTAAAGGCTGCAGGGATAAATCTGAATGGCATATTGTACATGTAGAAATTTGTGGTGTTCACTTTTTATCAGAACTAAATCCGGATTCTGGGGCTGGAGGACAGATAAAGCAGAAGTTGTTAATGGTTACGAAGCAAAGGTAAAAGGAAACTCTTAAAATAAGATTTAATATAGCTATTTAGCTTCTATGCAAATGAGGAGTCTGTTCAGATTTTTTTCATGCATCTGTGCCATGAAGGTCCTCTGGGGATTAAATACTGTTTAATGTGTCTCTCACTTGGATGTTTGTTTTATTGACTTTCAGAAAAAGGGATAGCATGTTCTGAGGAGGTCTTTAGCTATGCCAAAGAGAAACAATGTTGTAGAGAAATGAGAATAGGTACCAGTTGTCCCAGTGGGAAGGACAAGCTAGTCATTAATCCTTCGAAAAAAGAAAAGAAAAGGGATTAGATTTCACATGCTTTTTCATTTTTTAAAATAACCTGAGTGCTTTTTTTTTAAAATCATGATATCTTTTGTGTCTCTATTACTTGTATTTTTTTTTCTTTTTTAACTTATGTCTTTAGCTGATTCTAAGCCTCTATTTTTAAAAAATCAGCCTAATTGTAACCAAAGCATCTCAGCCTATTTGCATGACATCAGTGACTTTAAAGCGCTGTAATGGCAGAGATGATTGTCTGTTGAGTCATCTGGCCTTTTGTCAGCTGGAAGGAAGGCTGTTTGCTGGCCTTCCCTTAGTTTTGCAGTACAGAGGGACTGATGGCTTGTGGGGATGGTGCCAGGTGCTGCAAGGTCCTTTGGTGGCCTCTGAGTGAGCAGAGAAAGCTTACGTCATGCTCAGCAAGATGCATTTAGAAATAGTCATTCTGGTGCTGAGTGTACTTTCTGCAGCTTTCAATGTTGGGAATCCACATATGGCATCTACAGTTAATTGTCTGTTAACTGTTATATTTGATTTTCCTCAGTCATTCCTGTTAACAGCATTTCCTCTGGCAGTTATAAAATAGATGTATGTGTATAATTTGTCAGTAGACAGAATACCTTTCCAGTAGTGATTTGCTGGTTTTCTCTGCCTCTTGCAGGTCTAGAGAACCTGTGTTCTTTCCTTTTCCTTTAAGGCAGTACTGTCAGATTACCACAGATCAGTGGGAGTTTGGGAGTCAGGTTTGGGTACTTTAGTACAGTAGGAGCCCAGGTGGGAATCCTAGTTGCAGGACTTTTGAGACTGTTTAGCAACAAGAAGGCCAGGTAGGAAGATGCAGTCTGTCGCTATTCACTCCTCGGTGTTAAACTGTCAAATATGGAAAGTATCTGCTGATGCATTTCTAAGTTGGTAGTTACATATTTTCTCTAAAGGTTCCTAATGATTGTTAACCATTTATCATTTTTATTTTGCTAGATTTTTTTTTTTTTTTGGCTTCAGCATTCTTGCTCTTGCTGTGCTTATTTTTTTGAGATTTGATTCCCTGTGTCACTATTTTCTTTTGCACACATCTCTCAAGGTCTACACAGTAAACAATGTGAATGTGATAACCAAAATACGCACAGAACATCTGACTGAGGAGGAAAAGAAGAGGTATAAAGGTAATCACCGCCACCCTCCTGCCTCTTTGGTTTTCTTCTTCTTTTTTTCCTTGTATTTTTCAGTCTAGAGAGAGCCTTTGTTTGTTCTGTTAAGTTTGCAGTAATGTGATCTGGACATGCTAATCCTAAGCCTAACTTCTTTTTTTATGAAAATTTCCTGAGACTGACTCATTCTTGGAGTGTTTCCCCGTAGTTGTCTCAGCTGTAATTAAAGCCATTCATGGGGGTTTGTTTATGTGTTATGATGAACAATTGTTATATTCAGCCAAAAAAATGTAGATAAGGATGTGGGAGAATAGTATCTTGGGAATAAGTGATTTAGTCTTAACTATTGCAATGAAAGATTTGGATGGAACCTGGGTTCTGAGCCAAACAGTTGCCACATCCTGACTCTGTCAGCTCTGTGGCCTTGTGAAGTTACACATGCTCCATGCCTAAATTTTCTTGGTAGTAAAATGAGGGTGATACTGGTCCTTTTTCAGTTATTGAGAAGAATGAGATGAACAGCCACGTGCAAACCTTTAGTACGGCACGTGCAGCATGTGGTTGCCGCTTACCACCAGCACCACCATGACTGTGCCTGTTGCTCAGTTTGACAGGAAACTAAGGCCCAGAACATATGGCAGTGAGTGACTGAGGAGGGATTAGAATCCAGATCTGGCTCACTCTTAAATCACAACTCTTTTCTACTATTCTGCTGAATTCTTTCTACTATTCTGCTGAATTCTTGGTTTAGTGATCTTAATAAAAAATGTTCTGTAAAGGATAAATTAGAGTTATGGATGATTTTTATCAGCCTGACTATAAATGGGTTTCCTAATGCAGGTAGTTTGGATCCAAAACTTTAAAATATGATAAGGAACTTTTTCTATAGTCATAGTCAATTGTAATATTAGACATTAAACATTCCCTTCCTCTGCAGCGGACAGGAATCCACTGGAATCTCTTCTGGGAACTGTGGAACACCAGTTTGGTGCTCAAGGGGTAAGTTGAAGCCACATGCTTTCAGGTCAGTTTAATAAAAAAAAAAAAATCAATTTATGTGTGCTTGTGATGGATCCTGATTAGGCTGCTCTCTTCAGAAATGTTAGAGAACTCCCAAGTTGGAATTGGAGGTATAATTTTGGATGAGAATTAGATGAGGGAGTCTTTGAAAATAAAGGTTTTGGAGGAGAGGTAAGAGTATAGAAATCAGGTGTTCTTGCTCTCGCTTTCGCAGTCACTCATCCAGTATAAACTATCGTCCTCTCTATTAAAATGGCACTTAAAAAAGGGTTTGGGACTGTATTGTAATAGAGCATCTTAACAAACATTTTCTGATTTGATCCCCACAATAAACTATGTGCAGTTGGTACAATCGGTGTTACTGGGTGAGGTTCAAAAAAAAAAAGAATAAATTTTCTTTCCAATGTTGAAACTCGAGAATGATAGAACTAGCACTTCAATTTCAAGTCTTTCATGTCGTACATACTTTCGGATATTCTATCTCCCTCTCTCTTTTCTTTTCATAAGCAGGAGGAGAATAGAGAAAAATTTAAAGTTGGGAAACATTAGACTTGCCATGGTAATATCTTTATAGACTTTCTTGTTCCATGCAGTAACTTAATTTTAAAAGGTTAATGATTGGAACCTCTTGATCTGTAGTTGGTTAACATGTCCGCCTCAGAGACCTCAGAGACTAGGTGGAAACCTGTATTACTTGGCTGATTTCCTGAATTCTGGCTCAGCAGGACCTCACCACAGAGTGTGCCACTGCAAACAACCCCACGGCCATCACGCCTGAAGAGTACTTTAGTGAAGAGTTTGATCTGAAAGACAGGGATATTGGAAGGCCAAAAGAGCTGACAATTAGAACACAAAAGTAAGGATGATTTGGTTGCTACTTTGAACTGATGGATTTTTCTCAGAGGTGCTGTTTTATGGAGTTAGGTTATCATTCCTCTGCTCCTTTCCTTTCAAAAGAATTTTTAAATTACTTTGTCTGATGAAAACTAACTGTAGATTGTCCCTTTTCCAAATGGACTATAGAGTAGATGTAGGAATTCTTTCTGCCGGGTGCAGTGGTGCACACTGTAAAACTAGGTACTTGAGAGGCTGAGGAAGAAGGATCGTAAATTTGAGGTCATCCTGGGAAATTTAGAGAGATTCTGTCCCAAAATAAAAAAATAAAAAGGGCTGGGGATGTAGCTCAGTGGTAAAGTGCCTTTGGGTTCCATCCCCGGTACCAAAAAAGAAAAGAGAAAAAGAATTCTTTTTTCTTATTTAATTTTTTTATTATGAACAAATCTTGGCCAATCAAATGAAATTATTTCCATCAGCTATCAATTTCTTTATGATTATTATCAGTTAAGGCTGCTGTAAGAGTAGGTTGTAATATAGACAATTTTCCCCATTGCCGATTCCACGGTGATCTAAATTCCTCGTGGGTCCAGTCCCTCAGTAGTTCTGAAAAGTTAATTAAAAAAAAAAAGAGATAATGGGGAAGAATGTGGAATAAGGAAGCAGGTGTTGTCTAGCTTACTGCATAGCAATAATGTGCTCTCCCCACGTGGTGGAGGTCGCCTTAGTATTTCTTTCTTTCTTTTTTTTTTTTTTTTAAGTTGTAGATGGACACAATATCTTTATTTTTATTTATTTATTTTTTATGTGGTGCTGAGGATTGAACTCAGGGCCTCATGCGTGCGAGGCAAGTGCTTTACCACTGAGCTACAACCCCAGCCCTGGCCTCAGTATTTCTTTGATTGAATTCTACAGGTTTAAAGCAATGCTGTGGATGTGCGAAGAGTTTCCCCTCTCCCTGGTGGAGCAGGTCATTCCTATCATTGACCTCATGGCTCGAACTAGTGCTCATTTTGCAAGACTGAGAGATTTCATCAAGCTGGAATTCCCACCTGGATTTCCTGTTAAAATAGGTATCATTAAATAAAACTCAGGAACACTTGTAAGTTCTGCCCATTTTTGTGGATGACAGAAGCACAGAACTGAAGCACATTTGGTACAGGGAAGCACACAATACACATAATGCAGGGATCTGAATTATTCTCTGGTTTGATTTGATTTAAAGAAGTGTCATGATGCTAATAAGTTCATTTTACATATCAAAATTTGGAGATCTCCAACCATCAGTTCAATTTATATATGATGCTGACAGATTAAAAAGGCATGGAAGAATTCATTGTTTTAATGTCAACTGTAAGTGAAACTTCAAATTTGATAATTACTTAAGACAATTGACACCAAGATCCTTTGATAACATAAATATATTTTAGGGCCTGAACTAGTATGTATAGTGTTTTATATAATCCATATTATTTGTGAGGAATTTTAACATTCCTGACATTTGAATTCTGGTCAGTCACTTAATCACTGTGATCGAGAAGAAAATGCTTAACTTTGAATCTACTGTTTTCCCTGTATGTTGTTAGGAGGTTTCAGTGAAATCATAATGGTAAGAAGTGCTTGGCATAGTACCAGTTAGTAAGGACACAGTAAGGGAATGCTTTCAGTATTCTTCTCAAGAAGTTTATTTATAAGAATTTTTACTTTTTATAGAAATTCCCTTGTTTCATGTCTTAAATGCACGGATTACTTTTGGAAATGTTAATGGTTGCAGCACTGCTGAAGAAACTCAAAATGAAGGGACCCAGGCTGATTCAGGTAAGAAAGCAAAGTTGTTTTGTGATTAAAAGAAGTTCATATATTAGTCAATAAATTAATTATTCAGTTTGAAATGGGGGTATCTTGTGAAGTAGATCTCTGTTGGATAAGAAAAATTAGATTTAGTTTAAATTAAATGAAAAAATGACTTGTAAAATATGTATGATCCCACTCGTATTAAAAAAGACAGTATATTCTTAAAAATCAGCTTTATTAAGAGTGATGTCCGGGCTGGGGATGTAGCTCAAGTGGTAGCGCGCTCGCCTGGCATGCGTGCGGCCCAGGTTCGATCCTCAGCACCACATACAAAACAAAGATGTTGTGTCCGCCGATAACTAAAAAATAAATATTAAAAAAAAAAAACTCTTGGAAAAAAAAAAAACAAAAACAACAACAAAAAAAGAGTGATGTCCGTACAGTCTAATGCTCCCATTTAAAGTGGATTTGAATGAATGTGTATCTGGACACCACCACAGTCAAGACAGAGAGCATTCCTAGGTGCCTCCATTATTTATTTCCTCATGTTCCTTTGCGTCAATCCAATTCATATTTGGGATACTATTATAAATGGATCTGGTTTATTATTTTGTTCAGTTATATTATATAGAACTTGATTTTTAAATTTTGACCTGTTATCATGTAACATTACTGAATTTACTTGACTTCTGGTAGTTTTTTTTGTAGATTCCTTAGAATTTCCTATGTACATGATCATTTTGTCTGTGAATAAATACAGTTATAATTCTTCCCTGCCGTTCTTTAAGCCGTTTATTTCTTTTTCTTGCCTTGTCAGACTGGCTAGGACATCCAGTACAGTATTGAATAAGAGTGGTAAGAATGGACATCCTTGCCTTGTCCCTGACTTTAGTGGAGCAAGGGTTGTTTGATTATTAAGTATATTAGTTGTAGGTTTCTTTATAGATGTCCTTGAGTAGGTTAAGGAGATTCTCCATTTGTATCCTTAGTTTGTTGAGAGTTGTTTTTGTTCTGTTGTGGTTTTGAGGTATTGGGGATCAAGCTCATTGTTGAGTGTTTTTACCATTGTTAACTGATTTTTATTAAATGCTTTTTCTCCAACTATTGAGGTGGTCATATAGTTTTTCTCCTGTTAGTCTACCAGTCTGATGAAGCATTTTAGTGTACATAACTTAAAATTTGAAATTAAAAAAGTTGTGGAGTGAACAATAATATACAATTTTATACTCC
This sequence comes from Callospermophilus lateralis, assembly GCF_048772815.1. Classification (NCBI taxonomy): domain Eukaryota; kingdom Metazoa; phylum Chordata; class Mammalia; order Rodentia; family Sciuridae; genus Callospermophilus; species Callospermophilus lateralis. Next base: position 144,937,199 of record NC_135305.1, on the reverse strand, counting down.
CATGTTGCAGTAAAGTTGGGTAATATGAGGTTGTGCAGCAAAGGAACATTCATTCACTTTTGGCAGGAAGTGTAAATTGGAATACTTTCTTGAAAAAAACAACACCTGGCATTAATTAGTAAATTAAGATGTGACACTCTATGATCTAACAATTTTTAGGTATCTACCCCAGATACATCATTCATATGGGCATCTGGAGACCCCCAGTAATGGCCAACAGAATTGCTTACAATAGTGAAAATCTGAAAACTACATAGACGTCATGAGATCACAGAATGTGCTAATTGTGTTACATAATTCAACAGAATAAAATACAGTAGTGAAAATAAAAATTTATAGCCAAGTGTAGCAAAACTTAAAAACATAGTGTTGAATGAAAAATAAAACCAGTTTGAATAATTCTATATGATTCCATTTAAGTCAAGTTGAAAACGGGTTAAACAAACCACTCATATTTTGCACATATAGTAAAATTCCATAGAAGAGCAAGGTAGTGAATACTGCAGTTGGAGGAAGGGGATATTAAGGGATATACACTTGGGATATGCATGGGCAGTATTCCATGTCTTAGGCTAGGGAAGGAGACACAGGCATTTGTTTTATGGTTGTCACTTTTAAGTGTTTAGATAGTTCATATACTCCCTTTTTTATATGTTTACCATATTTCCTATTTTAAAAAGAAAAACACATTAGTGTGACCCCCTGTATATAGACACATAAACACTCCCATGTAGACATACATACAGCGCAGTCCTCAAAGGACACACAAGCAAACCCTTGTTACCTCTGGAGTTTGGAAATAGAATTAAGGAGAGAAATCTTCACTTTTCAGTCTGTAGTCTTATATATATTTTTTAAAATTTTTTGGCACTTGGGATTGATCCCAGAGGCGCTTTCCCACTGAGCTAACATCTCTAGCCCTTTTTATTTTTTATTTTGAGACAGGGTCTTGCTAAGTTGCTAATGCTGGCCTCAAACTTGCAACCCTCCTGCCTTAGCCTCCTAAGTCCCTGGGATCACAGGCATGTGCTACTGTGCTGTACTTTATTTTTTATAACTGCATTAATTTGTTTGCTAAAATCAAGGCAAAAGAAAAAGGTGCATTATGATTTTTTTATTGTCATAATTTTTTTCTCAAAATCTTTTACATAATAGCAAACCTTGATTATTCAACTTTGATCCTTTCATTCTTTTATTTAATTAAGAAAAAAAAAATTTTTTTAAGTTGGCATGGTGGTGAGTGCCTATAGTCCCAGATACTTGGAAGGCTGAGGCCAGAGCACTGCTCTGAGTCCAGCAGTTTGTGGCCAGCCTGAGCAACATAGTGAGACCCTGTCTCCAAAACAAAACAAACTCCCTACCCACATCGAAGTTTGAGTGGAAAGTTGTTATAATTAACTTGGACGCTGGATGGTTGCCTTTTGTGTTTCAGCTTCCCAGGTCACCAATTTTGAGGTTGATCAGTCTGTGTTTGAAATTCCCGAATCTTATCACATTCAAGACAATGGCAGAAATGTGCATTTGCAGGATGAAGATTATGAGATAATGCAGTTTGCCATCCAGCAGAGCCTCTTGGAGTCCAGCAGGAGCCCGGTGCGTTTGCAGGATAAATGACAGGGCTTTGGAAGTGTTACCCTCAGGTTTCAGCTATCACCAGAGACTTAGTCTAAATAGCAAGTCTGGTGCATCGGGTATACACACAGATCATTCAATGTTCTACAAACCAGGTCTTTTACAAAAGCTCGTCATGTTCGAGACCATCTACGTAATCCCAGTCAGCATCACTCACAAGGTGCCTTCAGACAGGCTTTCCTTTTTCTGTTGTGTTCACCTGTGTAACTAATGATTATGTACATTTCAGGGTGGGCTTTATAATTTTCTAGTATTGAAGCAGTAATTTTAGGGTAACTTACACTATTGTCTTTTTCCTGAGATACTATTTGTCAGTAGACTTAGATGAAGGTAGTAATGGGCTTTTAATCCCCACCTCCTCCCCAAGAAAGAACAACATGGGGTGGTGGTTCCCCAGTAAGTAGGTGATGAAAATAGCTCTTGATTCTGAAGTATGCAAATTTTTTGACTCATGAGAGGCGTCATCCCCTTAAACTCTCTGCTTCTCTAGCAAAAAGTGGAGCTAGGAACAGGAGAGACCTGGGTAAGAATAGTGGCCTTATGTCCTGTTGTGGTGTCTTCAGACTTCACCTGCCTGGGACAGTCTGAAGCCTCAGCTCCTCCCCCATCATTGGCTCCTTCTGTCCTCTCCCTTCTCTGGTTCTCTGCTCTACTCTGCTGGGTCTGGTCTGCTTTTTCCACCTTCTGATGGAACCCCTGGGCTCCTGCTGTCCCTTGGTTTGGTTGCTGCTTTTTTCTTTCCTCCCAATGTTCTCTCAGCAGGTATTTGCAGAGTGGGCTGGGAATTCTTTGGTGAGGCGGCCCTGCCCCCATCCTCCTGGGACTGCTAAGCTTGGAGAGTAGTACCCACATTTTAGCACCTCTACTTATTGAGGTTTGGGTTTTATGGTTTATCAAGTCTTAAGCTTGAGTAATCCGAGTCCCCTCCTTCACGTCCCCTGTTACCACCATAGACCAATTCACAGACCCATTCAGTTTTCTGAGGCTGCTGGATTGAAGGCCAGATTCCAGAGCAGGCACGTTCCCTTGGGAGGCTCCCTGGTAGAAGATCTCAGCCCCAAACCTCAGTGCCAGCCCAGCACACTCTTCCTTCCGTCCCTTCTGTAAGTAGGATTAGCTTTTCCAAACCCAGTATCTATGGAAACTTTATTGACGTAAGTTTTGACAAGGGGAGTAGCCAAAGTTCAGTACGACAAATATTGAATTATGTCTTCTGCCCTAAAAACCTGCTTTGGTCATTTAAATGTTGCCCAAGATTAGCTGTCTTCATTAGATTGATTTTTGTGTAAAGTATGGTGGAAGTTGTTCATCAGGGTAGCACTGCATGGTGGTACTGGTTGTGACCTGACATTTGGTGTCATTGTTGAGGTAACCCAAGTCCTTGTCAGTATTTCACACCAGACTACCAATAATAGGCATGTAAATACTTAAAATTTTGTTTCTTGCTGCTTTGGTTTCCTTATCAGTGTGGTAACTATTCCTTCTAAGAGGTATTCATGTCAATCGTGTTTGATTTTGCTAGGAACTTTCTGGACCAGCTTCGAATGGAGGAATCAGCCCAACACAGAGCTATGAGGCCCAGTACGAGAGGTAATCGACATGAGTCTTAATGATGTGGCTCTTGTCAAACCAAAGTTGACAAAGGCACTTAATAACGTAGGCAGACGCATGGCCCAGCCCCTAGCAGGAGAGACAATGTGTAAGCTCTGCTGCTTCCTCTTTGGCAGTTAGTTGTTAAACCAGCTCTGAACCCTTGACAGTGCCTTTCCAGGAAGGGGTGGTAATGCCCACTGGTTCCCAGGTCTGCGCCATTGGCAAAAAAGATCAAGGAAATGTTTTCTGATTGGTTTGATCCTCTATGAACATCTGATCACAGGGGAAGTTTATCTAGTGGGAAGTTTATACAGTGTTAAAGATCACCACACTTGGAGTAAGAGCTACAGAGATGATTAGAAGCACTTTTTAAGGGAAAAAATGATTCATTTTCTTATACTTTAAGGATGTATGAGAAACTGTTATGGAGAACCTGGGTTTTGCCTCACAACAGACTCAAATTTAATTTGCAGCCCCATCACTTAGTAGCTGGATAAGCTTAGGCAGTCTTCTTTGAGCACTGGGTTTCTCATCCGTGTTCAGCACTGGCACCCCTCAGGTTAAGATGGCGTTGTGCACACAAAACACAGCATGAACCTGGGAAGCAGTTACAAAATGCAGCTGTCACCATGACCTTAGTAATAAGCATCTCTCTTCTTTTTCCAACCCAGAGCTATCCAGGAGAGCCTCCTCACCAGCACAGAAGGCCTGTGCGCAGATGCCCTGAGAGACACGAGCCGGTTCGACAGCGACTTGCAGCTGGCCATGGAGCTCTCTGCCAAAGAGCTGGAGGAGCAGGAGCTCCGTCTCCAGGAGGAGGAGGCTGAGCTCCAGCAAGTCTTACAACTGTCACTCACTGAGAAGTAGACCTTGCTGCCCGCGGGCTGCACAAAGCAGAGGCTCTGGGCTGCACATTAGTGCTGTGTCAACTGAGGCCTCAGGGCTGAGGACCTACACTTCTGCAGATGACAGCTGCCCCTTCTTTACACAGAAGTGCAGGACCAGGGACTGCCAGGCACATCCAGGACATTCCCCAGAGTGGAGAAGAGTGGGGGATTGGCAGGCCCCATCTCCAGGCTAAGGGGAGAAGAACATCGTCACTTTCCATTAGTTGTATGGCTTGCAGGTCACATTTTTACTACCAGCTTTAGACAAAAACCCAATCCCTGCAGGTCTGTAGATACGTTTTTATCAAGGAGTGATAACAAAACAAGTTATTGCAGAGTCAGGGTGCTTTTATATACGAGAGCAGCAGCAGCAGCCTCTGTAGAGTGGTTTATGAGAATCTGAGACCTTCTTTATTGTTCACCAAAGAAATGGGTTGTGCGGATCTATTCTTTATTTTTACCTTTATATATAGGGTTTCTAGAACATTGTCATTATTCCTCCTCCATCTCCACCTTATTCCATTCCTTCCACCCCCAGCTAAAGTTAAAGAGGAGATATGTACAGGATCTATTTTAGATTATGGTTAACTATTTGCATCAAATTAAGATATACAGATGACCATGGATGTTGCCTTAGCCTTAAAAATCACTAATAGTTTGAAACCACCTCACTCCATGTATTGAGGGATCTGATTTGAATTTGTAAAGGCAGCTCCTTTGAGAGCAGGATCCTCCAGGCTAAATCAAAGGCAGCTAATCCTGTCCCTGAAGGAGCTGCTAGAGGAAGCCATGGCTTGTTCTTGAACTGGGGGAGCTGGCCACAGTATCAGAACAGCAGATAACTAAACCAGGGTGACTTCTGCACCTCGTCTGGTAAGAATTTCCAGAAAGACACTTAGGAAAAACGGGCCACATGTCACCCAAAGGATAGGGATGGATTTGAAATTAGAAAGGGAGTTAATGTAGAGCTCAAATGGTTCTTCACTCAAAAGGGAAAAAGGGATTCCATGTTGCTTTTTAGAGTTCAAATCAACATCTTTCTGGATGAATATATTTTTTAACAGAATCTTTTTATTATTTTTAAAAGATATTAAAAAAATGACTACTCCCATCAGTAGCAATACAAGGTTATACATTTTAACCAGATTTTCTCAGGCCTTTTTTGGATACCTTTAGTAGTTAACTATTTTGTCTAACCCTCCTGTAAATACCCATCGCATAACAGACAGACCCCTGGGGAATACAGCTGAGGGCACCTCTCCCTCTGGCCTATGTATTTATTCCCACAGGCTGCACTGAAATAACCTGGTAAACAATATCCTCCTCTGTTCCACATCTATTTCCTGTTGTGCTTCTTTCAGGATAGGAAGAGAAACATACTACCGTTCCAGTTAATGTCTGTATCCTACAGTTAGTGTTGCCAGTAGAAGGTTTCTACACACAAAGAATTGTGCTTTTAATTCCATATTGCCATCTGCCTTTTTGTCACGGTCTGACCAAAATTCCTTCTCTGCACACGAGGCCAGTACAGGCAACATCACTTTTGTTTCATATGCAGCTTGGTGTTTTGTTTACTTGGCATTTATTGTGAGCAAAGTCACTTTTTGGGAATGGCTCTAGTTAGGCCACGTCATTTACTCACTAAGGTGAATCATAGGCAATTTCTGTGTTTGCATTCCATTGCTCTGCTTCCCAAAGTCTTTTGACTTTCTCCCTAGGAAGTCACTTAAAAAGGGACTGAGCAACATGTCAACCTGTCAAAGCGTTTTTCCTATGTGTTCTCTTAAAATGCAAATAAAGACTGCTTCTGTAGAGGGTGCTCATCCAGTATCCTATTCAGTCTGAGTCTTGTCTCTTTTTTAAAACATTTTTTTTAAGTTATAGATGGACACAATATCTTCATTGTGTCTGTTTATTTTTATGTGGTGCTGAGGATCAAACCCAGTACCACACATGTGTGAAGCAAGCACTCTGCCACTGAGCCACAACCCCAGCCCTGAGTCGTGTCTCTCTCTTTTTTTTTTTTTGCATTGTCTTATCATCACTGGAACAAGTTGCTCGGTTGTATACCATGACAAGGTGGCACACTTCTGTCAGCCTTCCTACCAACTCACACAGACCACATGTGCCACACAACTTGTTCCAGATGAAAAGGAAAAGCATCCACATTGGATTGCTCAGCCAGCCCTGCAGCAGTGTCCCCAGGCGCACTGGCTCTGGAGGAGGACAGGAGGGCCCGCTGAACATTCCTTCCCTGGTGTGCTTTGGGAGGCTATCTTTACCCATTCAGATGATACTTAGGGCTTCCAGACTCATCTTACACTTAATATGTTTTACTAAATCAGAAAAGGTAGTTTATGGCCAGTAAAAATTGTTTGTTTGGGTTCTGGAAATGAGGCTTTGATATTTCTGAGAGGATGTGAAAAAGCTGCTTTGCTTTTGTGGGAAAGTAGATACCAATTCACTGAGCCATGAGAGCACTGTGAAGAAAAGAAAATGATTCTTCTTAGGTCAAGTGGATGAATGATTTAACAATAGTTGATAGAAGGATGATCAGATGATGTAACAATAGTTTTATTTTTCTTTTTTTTTAAACTCTAGGTTCATTCAAGTTTGAATGACCCAATATCAGCAGAAACTTTAAGCAACTTTTAAGTTTCTAAGACTTTCTTTTCCATAAAGAAGCCTGTCACACTGCATATGATGTGAGGTATCAATGAAATAGAAAAGATGGGCTATGAAAATTACAAGTGACTGGTGATGGGAACTCAAAGTCCAACCTTGACCTATGTCTAGAAATAGGTAGGTGTGGGTTAAGATTAACGTTCAGTTGAGAAAAGTATAATACACGAATAGTACCCAAGAGTCCTCAGACCTCAATCAGCACTGAGAGGCTTCTGAATCTCAACTTTAAGAAGTTTATTTAGTGTTTGCTAACATTTTCTTATTGGTGCAGGTTAAACACGTGTTCATCTGGCTACACAGGTAGTATTCTGAGAATGGTTTAGTTATGTGGTCTAGGGTTGACAAGCATACCTTCAGAGATGAAGACTAGGGAAGTAATCCGTTTCAAAGTACTAGTTGGCTAGTCTTGACTGCTTAAGTTTTGGGGATAATTTTCTCCCCCAGAATTAATATTTTTGCATCCCTCTACAAAAGGCCTCTTTCTGCAAAGATTATTTTGTTGAATTGATACAGATGATGAAACTGGAACATGAATGTAGACTGGGTCTTGGATTTGTGTGTGGAATATCATTATTGCACAGTTGTTTCAGAAAATTGGAACAGATGAGTGGAAATTCTAAGCGAAAAGCAAGTCACAAGATTTAACTGTTTGACAGTTTTTACTGTTTCATTTTAAAATTCTAAAAATGGCAATGAACATCATAGCAGTATTTGAAGTTGTTCTTCCAGATGAGATGGTAATGGTTGTGTATTCCTAGGACTGGACTCTTGTAAATGCCAGTCTCTGTGTCCCACCCCCTTCTTCCTCAGTCAGTAACCTAGGACTTCTATGGGATGGTCCAGCTGTGGTGATTCTTCCTCCATTTGTATTATTTTTCACATCATTGGATTTTTACAATAATTAAGAGAGTGTGTATATCACCACTTTACAGATTAGAAAGTTGAGGCTCTAGAGAGATTAAGTCTGTTTATAATTGGAGATGGGACAAGAATCCAAGCCTTACCTGGATCCAGCCTGAGAGTTGATTATGGCCTAGTTTCCTTTTTTTTCTTTAAAATTATTACATTTACTGAAACACAGTCTCAAATGCATAAAGTAGGCATTAATTGGTTAATCAAAGGAAAATTTTAAAAAATGGACTTCCATTTTGTGATACTTTAAAATCTTTCTTGGTGATTGATTAAATAGATGAAATGAATTAAAAAATCCACTAAGATAAGGACTGGGGTTGTGGCTCAGGGAGAGCGCTCACCTAACGTGTGAAGCCCTGGGTTTTTGACTTTTATGCAGTCAAGACTAGCCAACTAGTACTTTCAAACAGATTATTTCCCTAGTCTTCATCTCTGAAGGTATGCTTGTCAACCCTAGACCACATAACTAAACCATTCTCAGAATACTACCTGTGTAGCCAGATGAACACGTGTTTAACCTGCATCAATAAGAAAATGTTAGCAAACACTAAATAAACTTCTTCTTTTTTTAATGAAAACTAGTTTTATTTTAAAATTAAGTGCATAGCACTCATCTAATTCCACTGGTGTAGACTTTAGCACCATGCTCGCTATTTGCAATTAATATCATAACACAGATACATTTTGGTTTGCAGTCTGTACTTGAGTAGTGTTTATTTAGTGGACTTTGGTAAAGCTCTTGATACATATTAATCTCTTCACAGTACACATTTAATGATGGTCCAGTAATCTCAAAAAACAAATAAACTTCTTAAAGTTGAGATTCCGAAGCCTCTCAGTGCTGATTGAGGTCTGAGGACTCTTGGGTACTATTTGTGTATTATACTTTTCTCAACTGGACGTCAATCTTAACCCATGGGACTTTGAATTTCCATCACATACTGTACCACATAAAAATAATAAATAAATAAACATTAAGGGAAAAAACCCCACTAAGATAAAATAAAGCAAAAGGCTGTAAATAAACTTGATCTAAGAGATACAGAATATTAGAATTAATTTTCCTAAGGTCACCACAGAGATCAGAAACCTAAATCAATTTTTTCCCCCAAGAAATTAGCAGTATTCAGATCACATTTTCTAATCACAAAGTCAAAGTTTGAATTTTAAATCCTCGGTAAAACGCATACATTTGAACATTAAAAATACCTTCTAAGTACCTGTACAGTCAGTCAAACTAGAAATCAAAATCAAAAAGGTGAGAACTATTAAATCTTGACCCTGAAGTACATGGTTCAGTTTTTTAAAATTAGTACCTTTGTCTAGTGGCAATAAGTTGTTTCACATGAATTTAAAATTCCACTTCACAGTGCTTCCTTAAGAAATCAGATTCACACATACACACCCACACACACCCCTACCTGCACTTTAACACTTGGGAAATAATTACTAAGAGTAAAACAGCACATAGGGTTTGGTTTTTCATTTTAATTGACAGTTTGCTCAAAAGTACAGAAGGAAGAATATCTCAATGGCTCAATGTTACAAGGTTAAACAAAGTCCTTAGGTCACATTGTTACAGTATGCCTCATCAGTTATTTCACATTAAGTGCAGGTTGTTGAGAAAAGAAAATATCAGTGCTGTGCTAAATAAAGCACAAGATAAGCATTTCAGCTTCATAACAAAATTAAATCTAGCACCTTTAAAATAAATACTAATAACCAGTCTATAAGTGTGGAAGTATCATTTTAATAAGGGGTAAAAAAATCCAGTTTACCAGCAGTGCAGACTAACTAATCTCAGCATTTTCAAAACTGAGATTGAATTTATGTAAACACACAGCAGCTCACAGTGGAAATGTACTTCTTGGTTGAGCCCTCCCCACACCCAGGGCTGAACAGGGTTCCTGCTGAGTCTGGGTTCCCCATCTGAAAAGCTAACACAAGTTTTAGGGCTGGAAAGACTTAAGTACTAAACAAAGGGATCACTGTGTCTGAACAGGATGGAGTTCTTTTCCTGAGGGGCCAGCTAAACACTTCCAGTCCAATCCCAGAGCTTTCTATGCCAAGGGTGCATACAGTAATAGGCCTACCTGATGCGACCCTGACTTCATTGGGGGACATCCACATACAGAGTTGGATGCAGGTAGAGAGTCACAGGCTCAAGTTCCCTACAGTGGACACTGCTTTGCAACCAGGGCATTCTAAGTCAACTCAGTATAATGAAAATTGTGATTCTTAATCTGCTGTGAGCAGATGGCTCTAGTGCAGGCAGTGTCTCTACAGGCTAAGCCTTCCTCTTACTACGATTTCAAGCATTAATGGTAGTCCTTTCCAGTGTGGTTCTTATGGGTACAGGGTTACCATGTTTTCTTTCTTGCGAATACTCCATCTTTGCCCTGAACCTTGGAGCATCAGTTCTTTTACAAGTATAGTCAGACATAAAAAGAAACATCAAGAAGCAGCTCAGCAGCCAAATTACTTGCATTAGGATGTTAGGGGAAAAAAAAATCACTAGATTTTTTTTTTCTAAACCATTTAGCTTTTACCAAATGACCAAAGGTCATTTCCAAATAGAAAAGTTCTGATTCCAACTTCTCCATTGGCCCGTGTGCAACACAACTTATCCTGTCCCCAAAAGCTTGTGGTGGAACTCGCTTGCTTGGCTGTTATCGACGCCGAATGGGCTTGTAGACACAAAATGCCAGAAGGATGACGGTCACCAGCAGGATGCTGAAAATGGTTCCCATCAACACTGCAAAGAGAAAAATGTCACTCCGAAGGGCACACAGATTCTGCAATTCATGCATTTGTTGACTATGATTTTTCAAATGCCACTTATTGCCAGGCACTGTGCCAGGAGGAGGGAGAGAGCTGTGAATAAACCCTTGTGCAGTGAGACATAAATAAAAAACTTTCATATACCTTGATAAGCTGTGAAGAAAACAGTGCTGTGATGGTGATGGGATGGCGGGCAACAGCAGGTAGGGTGGAGGGGGAAGCTCAAAGGTGACACACAAGCTGAGCCCCTGATAACAGGAAGGAGCAGCTGTGTGCAGCTCTGCAGGGAGAGCATTGCCCTCCCAAGGATCAGAGAAGGGCCAGAAGAAAAGGAGACAAATATGAAAGAGTAAAGAGAGAAAGGAAAGAGGCCAGACAGGAAGGCTGAAGCCAGTTTATGTAGGGCCCTGGAGCCCATGAAGAAAATAAGGACTTCCCCCAAAAAATTTAAAGAGGAGCTTTAGGAGGACTGAAGGCAAAGGGAGACATGCTCTGACTTTGCTGGGGAAAAGATCCCTCTTGCTGCTCTGGGGAGAACCATCTGACTACGGACAGGTAACAGGTGCAGGGAGCCCAACTATGTCTGGAAAGCCACTAGTAAGACCTGGAAATTCAGTAAAGAATAAAATATTTCAGTCTCTTAATATTGTCTTGACCAGGATCTTCTCACCAAAGAAGCAATTAACCAACTGCACAAACCTATTATGTTTTTGAGAATAAAGTTCACAACTAAAATTTTCAAGGTGCTCAGGTGAGAAGTGGGATCTACAACTATTTACTCAAGTTGAGCTTTGCTGGTACAGGATGATGAGGACCTGTGCTTTAAAATATTAACCAGTCACCTGCCAGAAGGTTTACTCAACAGCAGCAGTGATGTGCAACCGTGTTTCAATAACAGAGATCTTAGGAAGCATTCAAAATGCTGTTACCATTAATAAGCAAGTATATTTATATGTGCTTGTAAGTAAGTGGGGCCTAACCAGCTGGATTGTTTTCCAATCAAGTTACTGTTCCTCTGGAAAACCAACATTTCATCAGTTTTCTTCAAAACAGTAATTTCAGAGTATTTGTGACTTTCCCCCAGTGCCCCATCATCATCCACACTTAACCCAATTATTTGCATGGGAAGGTCATCTTTTTAGGTGAGTGAGGGAGAGAAGAAGGGTAGAAGAGATGACAAAGACAGTGTGCCATAACTCCAAAAGGTTACAAGTAACTTTAATGTCTTTATTAAACAAAATCTACAACTTATGTGAGCTAAATGTCATATCTCAAATAGCCCTTGTTTCCTAAACACCTGCCCCAATTTTCAAAAGTCTTGAATTCCAAGTTCCTAAAATTCTGACTGTAATTAGATTCAAAACCGTCTTATTCTGCTTAAGCCATTTTCTTGAATTTAGAAGGGATCTAAAAAATTTAAACTCCCAAAGCAGAAATTCTGAGGATTGGAATGGGGGATGGAAATCTACTTAAAATAAATTAAAAACAGCTTAAAAGCATGTGTTTTGAGGTATACAATGTCCATTGGGACAGCTACCGATCCATCTGGGGTTTGATTGATTCTCCTGCTCACCACCTCTCTCTGCACTTTCCATGTAAAATCAGTTATCTGACTGGCAGGTCCAGACAGAACCTATTAGACTATTTCACTCCATCCTTATGGTCAGTTCCCATAAGGGAGCATGATTTTCTGCATCCATCAAATGGGACAAATGACACCCACTTAAAAAGTTTGAGGGCCAAATAAAAAAGTGCTCAACAAACTGCTGGACATATAATAAGCACTGTTACTATTGTCAAGATCAGCAACATGGCACAGGTTTGGGTTTCCATGTATGTTTACAAGCTACATAAGCTTACACAAGTCATCCAACCTCTGTGTCTGTTTCCTTGTCTGTAAAATTAGGTAAAAATACCCACTGCACAGGATTGTCTAGGGCCATGTTTCTGGTACTACCAATGGTAAAGGACTAGTTTTTATGATTTATGGCCCAGACCTGCAGCTCCCTTCACCTGCGAAGCGTTCCAGGTCAGAAATACCTAGAACTGGTCTCCACTTGCTGGGATGTTACAACATCACGGTGTTAAGTTTTGAAACACTCAATTTCTGCAGTCATCTCTTTGAAGATAACCTAGATTGCAGACCACCCTTCGAGGAGTGCTGATCTATAGTACTGGTCTCAGCGCTGGGGATGTTCACCCAGAGGTCACTGGTAACCACTGGAAACATTTCGATGATCTAAACAGGGTGGGCTATTGGCATCTACAGGGTAAAGGGTGGGGGTGTTGCTAAACAACCTACAGTGTTCAAGGTAGCTCCCTCCACCTGAGAAAGAATCTTTTGATCCAACATGTCAGTAGTGTCCAGGCTAAGAAATCCTGACAACGTGTGGAAGCGACTTCGCAGGGTGCTCAGGGGTTTAGGGCGCGCCTCGTTGCCTAGCCCTCGCAACCACACAGGAGGGGGCCCAGGCTGAGACGCAGGCTGTTGTCGATTGCGGTTCATTTAGGCACAACCAGCACATTCCGGGAAAATAACAAGTCACCGGGCCTTGTGCTGAGCATCAGGCCTTCGGAGACAGGGTCTCGAGGCTCCTGAGAGTCCCCACCTGCCTCGGGGCCCTCACACATCTCCCACCCAGTGTGGCAGGTTCCTGCGGACGGAAGCTGCAGAAGCGGAAGTGCGACCCACTGCCTGTCGCCCGCGGCTGCTCACCTAGGTTCTGTCCGCGCAGCACCGCATACGGCCGGCTCCGCTCCGACGGCTCCACTGGGCTTGGGGCCTTCGCCTGCCCCAGCAAGAGGCTGCACAGGCTCAGACCTAGCCATAGCCACACCGAACGCAGCATCTTCCGCGGCACTAGTGGTAAAGAGGCCACTTCCGCCGTAAGTCCCGCCCTTGCCTCGAGCCGCAGTCCGCTTTCCGCAGCCTGCATCCGCCCGGCGCGTGTCGTTGCTAGGGTGACAGTACCTCCCGGCTAATGTTCCGAACCTGCAAAGGTTCCCTATGGATGAACGTTCCGCCCAGGCAAATTTTCCGCACGGATCAAACTACCGTTCCGGGCATCATTCCACTGTCTTTGCCGATCCTCCGGGACCCACGTCGCCCCTTGCGTTGGGCTGCAGGAGGCATCATTCGGTAGGAGTCTCTTAGGTCCATCCTGGACCTACGGAAGTGTGTGTGTGTGTGTGTGTGTGTGTGTGTGTGTGTGTGTGTACCAATCCATGCCCTTTCTTACAAAATCTCCACCAGACCTGAAAAATAGTGTTCCCATTTTACAGATGCCACCTGAGGGAGTCCTTAGCTAACTCCGCAACCCTCCCTCTGCCTCAGAATGCACACTCCCACCCTCGTTCTTTCATCCCCAGTGTCCTTAAACTCACCACCATTTACCTTTTACACTTGATGTACATTTAGTGATATTCCTGCCATCCACTCTAGAATGTAAAGTCCAGGAGGCAGGGGTTTTGTTCTTGCTCACTGCTCTATCGCAGAGAGAGGAGTAGCACAGGATGTGCAATGGATGTTTGCTGAACAAGCGAGTACACTGCGCTTAAAGTGTTTGCCCCAAGGCTACAAGTGGCAGCGCTAGAACTTGACCCTGATATTATACATTCTCAAACTGGAGGCTTTTCCAGTTCACACACTGTCTCATGTCATTGTTCAGGCTTGACTTGTGGTAGGATTAGTACTATCTACCTCACAAAACACAAGCCATGCAAAAGAGATAATGGAAAGCATTCTGCCAACTCTAACTAGTTATACCCAAATGCACGAGATCTCACAGGTCTTCATTTATATATTCATTTTAAAATTGGATTGGGAATGTAGCTCAGTGGTAGAGCATTTGCCTAGCATGCAACAGGGCCCTGGGTTTAATCCCTAGTACCGAAAAGAAAAATTAAGTGCTTACCCCTTCTGTGTCCTGATGTAACTTTTAGTCTAGTTAGGAAGGCAGATCATCAAGGATCACAAAGAGAATTATATAATTCAAAATAGCAATGGATGCTATAAAGAGAAATAATAACAACAGGGTACTGAATTTACACATCAGGGAGGCAATTCCCATCAGGCTGGTGGAATAGCTTTGTGAGATCTGGTCCTGGGAACTGGTGGAATGTAGTGCACTAAAAGAACCTCCATCTGAGAGGAGGATGGAGAATGGTTCTCTTTAGACAAGATTAGGACCCTCTTTAACTTCTTTGGGATGTTTCCTGGCAGGTCAGTTATTTCATGCTGGGTTCTAATGTACTTAAAAGTAGAAGCAAGTGGTGGAGTGGAGTAACACCTAAGCATTAGTAGTTAAGTGAGCACAGTGCTCACCACTCTGAGCCTCAGTGCCTGTATGTGGAAAATGAGGATAAGAGAATTGACCTCTGTTAGAGGACTGAACTAAGAAAATGCTTGTAGTTGACAACACACAGTGTAAGTGGCTTACATGTTAGCTATCATTTTTGTTTGTTTGTTTGGGGAAATATGCCTTAGAAAACTGGGTTTGGAATGGACCCTAGAAGTTATGTAGTCAAATTAGTTTGTGTCTTATTGAGATGCCTCGATTTCTATTCTTTCTTGTGCTGCCCATCATTGAACTATTTCTCAAATTCCCTTCAATTAAAGGATGTGCAAAAGAGACATAGGAGGATAAGCAGTTGTTTAAAGAAAATGTGTTATATGGAATCACACTGCATGACCTTTCTGTTCCCACCTCAAAAATCTTGAGGCGGGAACAGAAAGGTCATGCAGTGTGATTCACTTACAGTGCTCTTTCTTGAGAACTGTACCCAGCAGGCCTCTGCCTGAAGCACTCCTTAGGGTGCCCATGCCTCAAACCCTCAAAGCCCTGCAGTCACTCTGTCTAGTTTTCACCAGTCTACATTTTGTTCTCTCATTTTTTTTCTGTTGTCATTGTCTTCCTCTCTTACCTCCGAACCCCACAAAGGGAGAGACAACATCGGGTTCACTACTCTGTTCTCAGTTCCAGAGCAATGCCTACAACATATCTTCAAATATGTGCTGAGTGGATGTGAAGCAATAATGTTGAGGAAGTAAAAGAGAAACATGTTTGTCAAAAAGGGTTGAAGGAGGGGCTGTGGCTGTGGCTCAGCAGTAGAGCACACGCCTAGCACGTGCGAGGCCCTGAGTTCCATCCTCAGCACCACATAAAAATAGAGAAATAAATAAATAAAATAAAGATATTAAAAAAATATAAGCATAATATATTTTAAAAAACCAGCCTGTTTTCTCCACTTATGAACTTCACATATGTTTGCATACTGCCAACAGAGTGGACCACTCAGAATTAAATATAATAATCTTGGCTACAAAATTCTCATCGCTCTTGATCTTTTGATGCTTGGTTCATTATACCTTGCATTTTGGTGACTTCAGAACAACTCTTATCTCCCTAACTGGACAATGAATTCCCTCTATCAGGGTTTCAGGACATCCAGATTTGAATTTCAGATAAACAATAAATAACGTCTAGTAAAGGTACATCCCAAAGATTTGCATGGGGTGACATATTCTATATTTTTTATTTGCTCAATCTGGCGACCCTACCTTCAGAGCAGAATATAGAACTTACTCATCTCTCTACCCTTTTCTTCCCATGTTCAAGCTGGCATGTGTTTTACACAGAGTAGGTGCTCAATAAACTCTTGTGCAATGAATAATTGCATGACTACAGACTGAGGGACTTATATTCAGGTTACAACATTTCAGCAGACATACTCCCATTTATAGTTTTTTCCTATAGAAACAAAAGAAAAAATGGAGAATCTGGTCATGTGGTAGCTTCCAATTAATTAATTAGTTAATGTTAATTAAATATATAAAACATTACATTTTCATTAGTTGTAAGCAGACAATTCAATGTCATCAAATACATGAAATACATTCACAACGCTGTGTGACTATCACCACAATCTAGACCTAAAACCTTTCATTACTGCCAAGAAAAATCCTCTATTAAACAATAACTCTTCCTCCTACCCTCAATCTATAGAAACTTCTTTTTCTGTGTCTATGAATTTGACTATTCTCAGTGCTTTGTATAAGTGGTATCATATATATTCATTCTTCTATGATTGGCGTATTTCACTAAGCATGTTTTCAAGGTCCATTCATGTTGTTGCATATGTAAAAGGTTCACTCCTTTTACTCCTTTGGCTAAATATTATTCTGCTATGTGCACATATGTATCTTGTTTATCCATTCAACTACTAATGGGCCCTTGCGTGGTTACTGTGAATGATGCTGCAGTGAGCGCTGGCATATAAATATCTGTTAGAGCCCCTGTTTTCAATTCTTTGAAATATATACCCAGGAGTGGAACTGCTGGTCATGTGGTAGTTCTGTATCTCAACTTCTGTCTTCCACAGTGACTGTATCACTTTACACTCCCTCCAGCAATGCATGTGTATTCCAGTTTCTCCATATCCTTTGTCAAGACTTGTTTTTATTTTTTTCTTCTCAAGTTATAGCCATCCGATTGGGTATGGAATGGTATTTCTTTATGGATTTGATTTACTTCAGAGGTACCAATTTTAACTTAGGAAAGAAATGGTTTGTATCTGTGGCTTAGAAAAATAGTTTTTTAAAAAATATTTTTTGTTGTAGATGCTACCTTTATTTATTAATTAATTTATTTTTTATGTGGTGCTGAGGATCGAACCCAGTGCCTCATGCATGCTAGGCAAGCGCTCTGCCACTGAGTTACAGCCCCAGCCCATAGGAAAATACTTTTAGCAGATTTTTCAGTTATAAAGGCAAATCCCAGAACACAGTCTGGAACAGAAAGTTAAAGACAGGTAAATTATTCCATATTTTTATTGTGTGTAATACTGATTTTTACCTGGTATCTAATAAGAGACATGTGGTGGGAGCCTTGAGAGAGGATGATATCAGAGAAGGGAGAAGAGACGGGAGGAGGCCAAATCCAGCATCAAGATATCAGGAGGCTCACAGGATGGACAGTCATATACCTGGTATTTGGGTTTCTGTGGCTTCCTATGCTGTTATAATTCCAAATCCATCTTAACCCCAAAAGTTTGGTAAAAGGGGATTATGTACAACACGTTAGATTAAGAGTGCTTTAGGGAGTGAAAGGGGGGGATTGTGCCTGTATCTGGGGTGAGTCACCTTCAGAATGAACTTCAGCCTTAGGAAAGTTGTAGATACCACCAGGAGCCAAGAGAAGATACAGAAGGAGTACTGGGCAACAAGTGACCACCAGGAGAAAGCTCAGGGGTGCTAGAGAAAGCTCCGGACATCTCATCATCACCACAGAGCTGACGCTGTCAGGTTTTGGATGCCCAGGATCTGTTCCCTCTTCCTCCAGCGATAGCTGGTGACCAGTGGGAAAGCACCCCTTCCTCCCAGCCTATGGGGTCCTCATGCCTTTGCTCTGGGGGTGTGCACATGATCTGCACCTGGCCAACCTGCATTTTCCATCCCTCTGACTGCAGCATTGGTTCAGGACAGAACATGTGACCAAAGTTGGACCCATGAGAGGTATCTCTAGGTCTTTTTCCACAGCTCTTGAGGAGGACATTTTTTCTGCCTAAGTTGTTAAGGGCCATCTTTGCCACCCATTGAGCCAATACAGAAGCAAAGAGGTACAAGGGATCGGAAGATAACATGGTACAAAGTCTGATGACACCGAGCATCTAGCCTCACACTCTTGGGCCAGGCATTGAAGTCACATGAGCCAATCAATTTAGTTTTTGCTTTAGCTTATTAGTTGATTTGGGTGGCTCTGATTTTCACCCAAAAAGATCCTGACATGAGAGAGCTGTAAAAACTTGAGTTGAACCATCTCAGCAAAGGAAATCACTGCTTCAACTATTGTCCTTTTGCTTTGCCTGAAGGAGGATGCGATCATCCTCGCTTTTAATCCCTCCTTCTCACGTCCTTAGTTTTCCATACTGCATTTAGGTATTCCTTGTACCACCAGCTGACATGAAGCAGAATTCCATACAGCCCTCGTGTCCTTTATGTGAAAAGGCTCATGCCCATGGAGATGGCGGGTCAAGGGCAATGGTATTTGAAGAAATTACCCTGATTTCTGATGTTGCTGGGTGTTGAGTATTTCCTTAGAGGATGCATCAGGTACTTGTCTTTATATTTTAAAAATGTTAAAACCCTGGAAACAGAGTGTCAGAGGATGAGAAGAGACTGGCTTTTAAAGATGTTCTAGAGACTGAGGTGGGGTCGCTTCCCTAACAAAGATGGAATAAGTTGTAGATGGACACAATATCTTTATTTTTATTTATTTCTTTGTATGTGGTGCCAAGGATCAAACCCAGGGCCTCACGCATGCAAGCTGATACTTGATGAATGAGAAGTCATCCATGTGAAGAGCCAGGAAACAAGCTGTTTAAGCATCTGGATCAGAAGACAGGCCCTAAGATTTCATCAAAGATCTAAAGCACGTAGATCGATTCGGGAGCTGAGAAAATATACTGCTAGTCCTGAAATGAGATATGACAGAATCACAGGACGCCCAAACAAAGGAACTGAAAAATGTGAATGAAAAAAATTGCCAAGAAAATCTGATGTGGAAAGGAAAATAGAAATAGTACAGTTTGCTAGCCGGACACGCCAACTCTTCGTTCGATTATTAGCTTTAGTAAAATGGGCTAATAATGCTGGCAAAGTGGAAAAATGTGCGATGATCTCAAGCTTCTTAGATCAGCAAGCCATCTTATTTGTGGATACTGCTGATCGCCTGGCCTCGTTAGCTAGAGATGCTCTGGTCCATGCCCGCCTGCCTAGTTTTGCCATTCCGTATGCCATCGATGTCCTGACTACTGGCTCTTATCCACGGCTGCCAACCTGCATTAGGGATAAAATCATTCCTCCAGACCCAATTACCAAAATCGAGAAACAAGCCACACTTTATCAGCTTAATCAGATTCTTAGACATCGGCTTGTAACCACAGATCTTCCTCCTCAGCTAGCAAATCTTACAGTTGCAAATGGCCGCGTGAAGTTTCGAGTTGAAGGAGAATTTGAGGCTACCTTGACAGTGATGGGAGATGACCCTGATGTTCCATGGCGTCTTCTCAAGCTAGAAATTCTGGTTGAGGATAAAGAAACAGGAGATGGGCGAGCCTTGGTTCATAGTACGCAGATCAACTTTATCCATCAGCTGGTGCAGTCTAGGCTCTTTGCTGATGAGAAACCGCTTCAGGACATGTACAACTGTCTACATTCTTTCTGCTTATCACTTCAGTTAGAAGTGTTACATTCCCAGACTCTAATGTTAATCCGAGAGCGGTGGGGAGACCTTGTGCAGGTGGAAAAGTATCATGCTGGAAAGTGCCTCTCGCTGTCTGTTTGGAATCAACAGGTTCTTGGTAGGAAAACAGGAACAGCTTCTGTTCACAAAGTTACAATTAAAATTGATGAGAATGATGTCTCCAAGCCTCTACAGATTTTTCATGATCCCCCTTTGCCAGCTTCTGATTCCAAATTAGTGGAAAGAGCTATGAAGATTGACCACTTTTCAATAGAAAAACTCTTGATTGACAGCGTCCATGCAAGAGCTCATCAGAAGCTCCAGGAACTGAAGGCCATTCTTAGAGGCTTCAATGCCAATGAAAACTCTTCCATCGAGACTGCACTTCCGGCTCTCGTCGTCCCCATCTTGGAGCCCTGTGGTAATTCGGAATGCCTGCACATTTTTGTAGATTTGCATTCTGGGATGTTCCAGTTGATGCTTTATGGACTTGACCAAGCCACTCTCGATGACATGGAAAAGTCTGTTAATGATGACATGAAACGGATCATTCCTTGGATTCAGCAACTTAAGTTTTGGCTTGGACAACAGCGTTGCAAACAATCTATAAAACATCTGCCTACAATAAGCAGTGAGACATTGCAGCTTTCCAATTACTCTACTCATCCTATTGGAAACCTTTCTAAGAATAAGCTGTTTATTAAACTCACCCGTCTTCCACAATACTACATTGTTGTGGAGATGCTGGAGGTTCCCAATAAACCTACACAGCTGTCATACAAGTACTACTTCATGTCCGTGAATGCCACCGATCGTGAAGACAGCCCTGTGGTGGCACTTCTGCTGCAGCAGTTCAAGGAAAACGTCCAGGACTTGATTTATCGTACAAAACCTGGGAAACAGACTAAAACTGGAACTAAGTGTAAGTTATGTGACGATCCATGTCCAGTAGAATCCAAGAAAACCAAGCGATCAGGAGAAACATGTGCCTTCAATAAAGTTCTAGCTCACTTTGTTGCCATGTGTGATACAAACATGCCATTTGTAGGACTTCGGTTGGAGTTATCCAATCTGGAGATTCCGCATCAAGGAGTGCAAATTGAAGGTGATGGCTTCAGCCATGCAATTCGCTTATTAAAAATTCCCCCCTGTAAGGGTGTAAACGAGGAAACCCAAAAAGCTCTGGACCGCTCTCTTCTTGATTGCACTTTCCGATTACAAGGTAGAAATAATCGCACGTGGGTGGCAGAGTTAGTGTTTGCAAATTGTCCACTTAATGGCACTTTTACAAGGGAACAAGGCCCATCCCGGCATGTTTACCTGACCTATGAAAATCTGCTCTCTGAACCTGTTGGTGGTAGAAAAGTGGTTGAAATGTTCCTTAATGACTGGAACAGCATTGCACGATTATATGAGTGTGTGTTGGAATTTGCACGTTCCCTACCAGACATACCTGCGCATCTAAATATTTTCTCAGAAGTTCGTGTTTATAATTATCGAAAACTTATCTTGTGTTATGGAACCACCAAGGGAAGTTCAATTAGTATCCAGTGGAATTCCATCCACCAGAAGTTTCACATTTCTTTGGGAACAGTTGGCCCAAACTCAGGTTGCAGTAACTGTCACAACACCATTCTCCATCAGCTTCAAGAAATGTTCAACAAAACACCAAATGTGGTTCAGTTATTACAGGTACTATTTAACACTCAGGCTCCATTAAATGCCATCAACAAACTCCCCACTGTGCCGATGTTGGGCTTGACCCAGAGAACCAACACTGCCTAGCAGTGCTTCTCCATTTTGCCACAGTCGTCCACCCACATCAGACTGGCCTTCAGGAACATGTATTGCATTGACATATATTGCCGGAGTCGAGGTGTCGTGGCAATACGGGATGGTGCCTATAGTCTTTTTGATAACAGCAAATTAGTTGAAGGTTTTTATCCTGCACCAGGGCTAAAGACTTTCCTGAATATGTTCGTTGACAGCAATCAGGATGCTCGAAGAAGATCTGTAAATGAGGATGATAATCCCCCCTCTCCTATAGGAGGGGATATGATGGATTCATTAATGTCACAGCTCCAGCCACCACCCCAGCAACAGCCATTTCCAAAGCAGCCAGGAACATCAGGCGCATATCCTCTTACTTCACCCCCCACATCTTATCACAGCACAGTTAATCAGTCTCCCTCTATGATGCACACACAGTCTCCAGGAAATCTGCATGCCGCCAGCTCCCCCAGTGGGGCTTTGAGAGCCCCATCACCAGCGTCATTTGTTCCAACTCCTCCCCCATCCTCGCATGGAATCTCAATAGGACCAGGGGCCAGTTTTGCTAGTCCACATGGAACTCTTGACCCTAGCTCCCCATACACTATGGTGTCACCAAGTGGACGAGCAGGAAACTGGCCAGGGTCCCCTCAAGTGTCTGGCCCTTCACCAGCAACACGTCTGCCTGGAATGTCACCTGCCAACCCATCACTACATTCTCCAGTTCCCGATGCTTCTCATTCCCCTCGAGCTGGAACAAGTTCCCAAACAATGCCGACAAACATGCCTCCACCTCGCAAACTACCTCAGCGCTCCTGGGCGGCGTCCATACCTACCATCCTCACTCACAGTGCCTTGCACATTTTACTGCTGCCCTCTCCAACGCCAGGTCTCGTGCCCGGCCTGGCAGGTAGTTACCTTTGTTCCCCACTTGAGAGATTCCTTGGATCAGTCATCATGAGACGACACCTTCAAAGAATTATTCAACAAGAAACGCTGCAACTGATAAATTCCAATGAACCCGGAGTGATCATGTTTAAAACTGACGCCCTGAAATGCAGAGTAGCTCTTAGTCCCAAAACCAACCAGACCCTTCAGCTAAAAGTGACACCCGAAAACGCGGGACAGTGGAAACCTGATGAACTTCAAGTTTTGGAGAAATTCTTTGAAACACGAGTTGCAGGCCCACCTTTTAAAGCCAATACATTAATAGCCTTCACGAAGCTGTTAGGAGCACCTACGCACATCCTCAGGGACTGTGTGCATATTATGAAGCTAGAACTGTTTCCTGACCAGGCAACACAGCTGAAGTGGAATGTTCAGTTTTGCCTGACGATTCCCCCCAGTGCACCGCCCATTGCACCTCCTGGGACACCTGCTGTGGTGCTGAAATCCAAAATGCTATTTTTTCTTCAACTAACTCAGAAAACATCTGTCCCTCCCCAAGAACCTGTTAGTATTATAGTTCCCATCATTTATGACATGGCTTCAGGTACAACTCAGCAGGCAGACATTCCCAGACAGCAGAACTCTTCTGTTGCTGCTCCCATGATGGTCAGCAACATTCTGAAGAGGTTTGCAGAGATGAATCCACCGCGACAAGGTGAATGCACAATATTTGCAGCTGTTCGTGATTTAATGGCTAATCTTACACTGCCCCCTGGTGGGCGTCCATAGACACTATTGTTTTTAAACCAGGAAGGCTGACAAATGAGACAAAACAACACAAAAAAGTCTGAATTCAGCCTTCAGTTTAAAAAAAGGAAAAGGACTTTTTTGATTTTCAGAGATAAATATTCTAAACTGGCAAAAATTTTCAGGGTGCACTTCTTTCATCAAAAAGACCTTCAATCTTTTGTATAGTGAACTTGTATAGTGTGTTTAAATGGGACACATTTCAAATTAGGTAATTCATGAGTGTCCGCTTGCCAGTAATAGATTTAATATTCTGTTTTATACTATAAAGTTATGAAAATGCCAAACTTGTTTATTTAATTGTTTTCTTATGTTTTGGGTGTAATAGTCCTTTTTTTGATTTTTGTTTTTTAAGGCAGGTCTGTCATTTTTGAATACTGTAAAACTGTGATAAACTTTATATTGGAGCTGTATTTTAATATGACCGCTTTGAATCCTTACATGAAAATGTTCTGGGAGTTGTTATAAACACATCCCAAAGAAGCAATATTTAATAAAACTAGGTTAAAAAAAAAATAAAGATGTTCTAGAGAGCCGCCGCGGGCACCCGCAAGGTAGGCAGACCTGCGACCGTCTACAGAACAGGCCCAGCGGCCCGCCGGCATGGTAGACACGTCACCCCAATTGGAGCAGGGGCAGAGCAGAGCTGCCGCACCCGCCCGCAAGGTAGGCAGACCTGCGACCGACCAGAACAGGCCCAGTGGCCTGCCGGCATGGTAGACACGTCACCCCAATTGGAGGAGGGGCAGAGCAGAGCCGCCGCCTGCACCCGCAAGGTAGGCAGACTTGCAACCGACAGGGAGAACAGACCCAGCGGCCCGATGGCGTGGTAGACACGCAGTAGACGGCGTGGGGTGCCAATTGGAGGAAGGGCCCAGCTGCCGCCCACAAGGGAGGCAGACCGCGAGTCCCAGAGAAGGGGCCCAGCGGCCCACTGGCCTAGTTGAAAGATCACCCCAATTGGAGGAGGGGCACAGCCGCCGCCCGCGCCTGCAAGGTAGGCAAACCTGCAACCTGGAGAACAGGCCCAGTGGCCCGCCAGCGTGGTAGACAGATCACCCCTATTGGAGGAGGGGCCCAGCCGTTGCCCGCAAGGTAGGCAGACCATGCAACCTGGAGAAGGGGCCCAGCGGCCCGCAGGCGTGATAGACAGATCACCCCAACTGGAGGAGGAGCACAGTCGCCGCCCGCCCCTGCAAGGGAGACTTTGCAACTATACAAGAGCAATATAAATATATAGGGGGAAAATTCAATAACACAACAGTTTCACCAAGCAGAAAGAAATGCGAGCAGTATGAAAAGACAAGGAAAGAAAGGACCACAAGCAATGCAGTTCAACTCAACTTTAGAAGAGGTAATAGCTGCAGCAGATGGAATGTCAGATAAAGAATTCAGATTTACATGCTTCATATGATCTGGAGTCTCAAGGAAGACATTAGACAGCAAAATCAGACAATGAAAGATCACTTCGACAATGAATTACATAAACAAATCCAAGAAGCAAAAGATCAACTAAACAGGGAGATAGAGGTTATAAAAAACAAGCAAACAGAAATCCTAGAAATGCAGGAAGCAATAAACCAACTTAAAAACTCAAATGAGAATACTACCAGCAGAGTAGAACACTTAGAACATCAGACAATGAAGACAAAGTATTTCAACTTGAAAAGAACATAGACAGCTCAGCGAGACTCTTAAGAAACCATGAGCAGAACATCCAAGAAATATGGGATAACATAAAGAGACCAAACTTAAGAGTCATTGGGATACAGGAAGGTATAGAGGTCCAAACCAAAGGAATGAACAATCTGTTCAACGAGATAATATGAGAAAACTTCCCAGACTTGAAGAATGAGACAGAATCCCAAATCCTAGAAGCCTACAGGACACCGAATGTGCAAAATCATAAGAGACCCACACCTAGACACATTATAATGAAGATGCCCAACATACAGAATAAGGAGAGAATTTTAAAAGCTTCAAGAGAAAGGAAGCAGATTACATTTAGGGGTAAACCAATCAGGATAACAGCTGATCTTTCAACACAGACTCTGAAAGCTAGAAGATCCTGGAACAACATATTTCAAACACTGAAAGAAAATGGGTTCCAACCAAGAATTGTGTATCCAGCGAAATTAAGCTTCAGGATGGAAGATGAAATTAAAACCTTCCATAATAAACAAAAGCTAAAAGAATTTGCAGCTAGAAAACCATCTCTTCAAAACATCCTCGGGAAAACATTACAGGAAGAGGAAATGGAAAATAACAATGAAAACCAACAGTGGGAGGTAGTACAGTAAAGGGAAAAAATAATCAAAGAGGAAAAACAAACCATGTTAAGTAACATAAATAAACAAATATGGCTGGAAGAACAATCCATATCTCAATAATAACCCTAAATGTTAATGGCTTAAACTCACCAATTAAAGAGATACAGGATAGTAGAATGGATCAAAAAAAAAAAAAAAAAAGATCCAACAATATGCTGCCTACAGGAGACGCATTTGATAGGAAAAGACATACATAGACTGAAGGTGAAAGGTTGGGAAAAATCATATCACTCATATGGACTTCGGAAACAAGCAGGAGTGTCCATACTCATATCAAATAAAATAGATTTCAAGCCAAAGTTAATCGAAAGGGATAAAGAGGGACACTACATACTGCTCAAGGGAACCATACACCAACAAGACATAACAATCATAAATATATATGCTCCAAACAATGATGTAGCTATGTTCATCAAACAAACTCTTCTCAAGTTCAAGAGTCTAATAGACCACCATACAATAATTATGGGAGTCTTCAACACACCTCTCTCACCACTGGACAGATCTTCCAAACAAAAGTTGAATAAAGAAACTATAGAACTCAATAATACAATTAACAACCTAGACTTAATTGACATATATAAAATATACCACCCAACATCAAGCAGTTACACTTTTTTCTCAGCAGCACATGGATCCTTCTCAAAAATAGATCATATATTATGTCACAGGGCAACTCTTAGACATTATAAAGGAGTAGAGATAATACCATGCATCTTATCTGATCATAATGGAATGAAACTGGAAATCAACAATAAAGAAGGAAGGAAAAATCATGCATCACTTGGAGAATGAACAATAGGTTACTGAATGATCAATGGATTATTGAAGACATCAAGGAGGAAATTAAAAAATTCTTAGAGATAAATGAAAACACAGACACAACATATCGGAATCTATAGGACACAATGAAAGCAGTGCTAAGAGGAAAATTCATTGCCTGGAGTTCATTCCTTAAAAAAAGGAAAAACCAACAAATAAATGATCTCACACTTCATCTCAAAATCCTAGAAAAAGAAGAGCAAAACAACAGCAAAAGAAGTAGAAGGCAAGAAATAATTAAAATCAGAGCTGAAATTAATGAAATTGAAACAAAAGAAACAATTGAAAAAATTGACAAAACTAAAAGTTGGTTCTTTGAAAAAATAAATAAGATCGACAGACCCTTAGCCATGTTAACAAAGAGAAGAAGAGAGAGAACTCAAATTACTAGCATACGGGATGAAAAAGGCAATATCACAACAGACACTTCAGAAATACAGAAGATAATTAGAAATTATTTTGAATCCTTATACTCCAATAAAATAGAAGATAGTGAAGGCATCCATAAATTTCTTAAGTCATATGATCTACCCAGATTGAGTCAGAAGGATATAGACAACCTAAACAGACCAATATCAATTGAGGAAATAGAAGAAACCATCAAAAGACTACCAACTAAGAAAAGCCCAGGACCGGATGGGTATATAGCAGAGTTTTACAAAACCTTTAAAGAGGAACTAATACCAATACTTTTCAAGCTATTCCAGGAAATAGAAAAAGAGGGAGAACTTCCAAATTCATTCTACGAGGCCAACATCACCCTGATTCCTAAACCAGACAAAGACAATTCAAAGAAAGAAAACTACAGACCAATATCTCTAATGAATCTAGATGCAAAAATCCTCAATAAAATTCTGGTGAATCGGATACATAGCTATCTATGCTAAGCCTCAGGCTAGCATCAAACTGAACGGAGAAAAATTGAAGGCATTCCCTCTAAAATCTGGAACAAGACAGGGATGCCCTCTCTCACCACTTCTGTTCAACATAGTTCTCGAAACACTGGCCAGAGCAATTAGACAGATGAAAGAAATTAAAAGCATAAAAATAGGAAAAGAAGAACTTAAATTATCACTATTTGCAGATGACATGATTCTATACCTAGCAGACCCAAAAGGGTCTACAAAGAAACTATTAGAGATAATAAACAAATTCAGCAAAGTGGCAGGATATAAAATCAACACGCATAAATCAAAGGCATTCCTGTATATCAGCAACAAATCCTCTGAAATGGAAATGAGGACAACCACTCCATTCACAATATCCCCCCCCAAAATAAAATACTTGGGAATCAACCTAACAAAAGAGGTGAAAGGTTTATACAATGAAAACTACAGAACCCTAAAGAGAGAAATAGAAGAAGATCTTAGAAGATGGAAAAATATACCCTGTTCATGGATAGGCAGAACTAACATCATCAAAATGGCGATATTACCAAAAGTTCTCTATAGGTTTAATGCAATGCCAATCAAAATCCCAACGGCATTTCTTGTAGAAATAGATAAAGCAATCATGAAATTCATATGGAAAAATAAAAGACCCAGAATAGCAAAAACAACTCTAAGCAGGAAATGTGAATCAGGCGGTACAGCGATACCAGACTTCAAACTATACTACAGAGCAATAGTAACAAAAACAGCATGGTACTGGTACCAAAACAGGCGGGTGGACCAATGGTACAGACTAGAGGACACAGAAACCAATCCACAATATTACAACTATCTTATATTTGATAAAGGGGCTAAAAGCATGCAATGGAGGAAGGATAGCATCTTCAACAAATGGTGCTGGGAAAACTGGAAATCCATATGCAACAAAATGAAACTGAATCCCTTTTTCTTGCCATGCACAACAGTTAACTCAAAATGGATCAAGGAGCTTGATATCAAATCAGAGACACGGCGTCTGATAGAAGAAAAAGTTGGCTACGATCTACATACTGTCGGGTCGGGCTCCAAATTCCTCAATAGGACGCCCATAGCACAAGAGTTAATAACTAGAATCAACAAATGGGACTTACTCAAACTAAAAAGTTTTTTCTCAGCAAAAGAAACAATAAGAGAGGTAAATAGAGAGCCTTCATCCTGGGAACAAATCTTTACTCCTCACACTTCAGATAGAGCCCTAATATCCAGAATATACAAAGAACTCAAAAAATTAAACAATAAGAAAACAAATAACCCCACCAGCAAATGGGCCAAGGACCTGAACAGACACTTCTCAGAGGAGGACATACAATCAATCAACAAGTACATGAAAAAATGCTCACCATCTCTAGCAGTCAGAGAAATGCAAATCAAAACTACCCTAAGATACCATCTCACTCCAGTAAGATTGGCAGCCATTAGGAAGTCAAACAACAACAAGTGCTGGATGTAGGGAAAAGGGTACACTTGTACATTGCTGGTGGGACTGCAAGTTGGTGCGGCCAATTTGGAAAGCAGTATGGAGATTTCTTGGAAAGCTGGGAATGGAACCACCATTTGACCCAGCTATTCCCCTTCTCAGTCTATTCCCTAAAGACCTAAAAAGAGCATACTACAGGGTCACTGCTACATCCATGTTCATAGCAGCACAATTCACAATAGCAAGACTGTGGAACCAACCTAGATGCCCTTCAGTAGATGAATGGATAAAAAATTGTGGCATTTATACACAATGGAGTATTACTCTGCATTAAAAAATGATGAAATCATAGAATTTGCAGGGAAATGGATGGCATTAGAGCAGATTATGCTAAGTGAAGCTAGCCAATCCCTAAAAAACAAATGCCAAATGTCTTCTTTGATATAAGGAGAGTAACTAAGAACAGAGTAGGGACGAAGAGCATGAGAAAAAGATTAACATTAAACAGGGATGAGAGGTGGGAGGGAAAGGGAGAGAAAAGGGAAATTG
Organism: Callospermophilus lateralis; assembly: GCF_048772815.1. Taxonomy (NCBI): domain Eukaryota; kingdom Metazoa; phylum Chordata; class Mammalia; order Rodentia; family Sciuridae; genus Callospermophilus; species Callospermophilus lateralis. The sequence continues at coordinate 144,907,955 of NC_135305.1, read as the reverse complement.
CATGGAAATGGAAGGATACCCTCAGGGTTTTACAAAATTACATACAAGAGGAAGTGAGGGGAAAGGGAAAAAAAACAAGGGGGAGAAATGAATTACAATAGATGGGGTAGAGAGAGAAGAGGGAAGGGGTGGGGAGGGGAGGGGGGATAGTAGAGGATAGGAAAGGCAGCAGAATACAACAGACACTAGTATGGCAATATGTAAATCAATGGATCTGTAACCGATGTGATTCTGCAATCTGTATATGGGGTAAAAATGGGAGTTCATAACCCACTTGAATCAAAGTGTGAAATATGATATATCAAGAACTATGTAATGTTTTGAACAACCAACAATAAAAATTTTTAAAAAAGATGTTCTATATTTAAATTATAGCTGCAAGCTGTGTATTTTCACCTACATTAACAGCAGGGAAGCAGCTATACTTTTCTGAACCATTTGCCTTCTTAATTGGTAACAAAGATTATCTTTTTCCATTTTTTTCCCCTCAGAAAGTACCACATTTATGCTCTTTTGGTCTGTAACAGGGTGGAATTTAGTTACATCAACATCCTAATTTTAAAACCATCAGCTCAGCAACTTTTATCCTTAGTCACTTGAGCACAGCTACTTGGAACACATCAAAAATTACCCTGATTTTTGCTCCTGCTGGGCATTCAGAATTTCCTTAGAGGATGTGTCGGGTACTGTCTTTGCCTCAAGATCATGATGAACAGAGTTGACTCCTTCACTGAATGAGTGACTAAAGGATACATTAAATCCCAGACTTGAGGAGTTAAATGAGACATTTGCCATGCATCAGGAACTGGCAAGCAAATGATCATCCGCTGGATTATGTGTCTTGAAGTTACAGTTTTTCTGTATTTATTCCAGGGTCTGCAAAGCTGCCAGACACCATCAATTTCATTCCTACATGCTTCAAATTTTCCTTTTGGAAAGTATTTTCCTCTTTCTCTACCCTACACTGCCCTAAGCAAAATTTAGAACTAAGTGGTTATAAAGATGGAATCCAGAGCCGAGATGTTAGAAAATGAACTTCAAGTACTTACCCTGTTACTTTCTGACAAGGTGACTTGACTTCTCTGGGACTTGGTTTTCTTTTCTCTAAAGTGGATATAATCACAGATCCTGCTTGGGAAGGATGCTGTAAGGGATAAATGAGATGATACTCATGCCTGGTATAAATGCTGCCCCGCCAGAAACTCACTGCTGGGTTAACTATGCACATCCTATACTGAGAACCGGTGGTTTAGAGTAAGGTTATGCGTCTGTGACAACGTCTGTTAGTTTGTACATACTAACAGAGACAAAGGGTGTCTTCTGTTCTTTGTCAACAGTGCTGGGCTTCACACAACTCCTTTGAGTCTAAAAATTTGGTAAAGCCAGTTGAAAGAGAGATATAGCTTACTGGTGTGGCCTGGACATGGCAGGAGGGAGGTCAGGGTTATGGTGTGATTGTGGGGTTCACCTCTCTCTGTCTCACTCAGTCCTTTGGCTCAAGCACCAGGGTTCCTATTTCTCCTTCTGGGGAAAGGAGTCAGTTAGAAGCAGTTGGGCTTTGAACCCTGGTTTGTCTTCTGTGACATCAGACACAAATCTGGGTGCTAGGGGTTGAGTACTAGCTAGGAGTTGAGTACTAAGATTGGTAAGTCACTGCTGGAATTTACTTAAGCAACAGGCTCTCCAGTTACTGTCCTTTCAAATTTTGAATTCTTTCTCTACTCTAATATCAAGGTAATGATCAGTGGCAAACTATTCCTCCTAATTAAAGTTTTGTCTTTTACCAACATCTTCTCTACCAGTAACTACCATTTTACTCTTATAAGTCTGATTTTTTTAGATTCCATTTATAAGCGAGATCATGTAGTGTTTTTCTATGCCTGCTGTATTGTACTGAAATAGGATCCTATTAACATTTATTTTTTTAGTTGTAGTTGGACACAATACCTTTATTTCATTTATTTATTTTTATGTGGTGCTGAGGATGGAACCCAGGGCCCAGCATGAGCGAGGTGAGTGCTCTACCACTGAGCCACAACCCCAGCCCTTAATTTATTTTTTTCCATATTTTTTATTGGTGCATTACAGTTGTACATAATGGTACAATTATTGGGGTTTGTTGTTACATAGTCACCATGCACACAATATAACAATATAATCTGGCCAATATCACTCCCCAGTATTCCCCCTTTCCCTCTCTTCCTCCTTCCTCCTGGTCCTTTCCCCCTACTCTATCAATCTCTTTTTAATTTTCATAAGATTGCTGTCTATCTTTCTTTTCCTTTTTTCTCTCTGGCTTCCTCATATGAGAGAAAACATATAACCCTTGACTTTCTGAGTTTGGCTTATTTAATGTAACATAATGCTGTCAATTCCACCCATTTTTCTGCAAATGACATAATTTCATTCTTCTTTATGGCTGAGTAAAACTCCTTTGTGTGTACATGTGTGTATATATATATGTGCCTATATACATGTGTGTATATATACATGTGCATATATATATATATATATACACGACATTTTCTTAATCCATCTTTCATTGTTGGACACCTAGGCTGGTTCCATATTTGGCTATTGTGAATTGTGCTGCTATAAATATGAATATGCGTTTATTAGTGTAGCATCATGACTTTAATTCTTTTTTTAATTTATTTTTTAGTTGTAGTTGGACACAATACCTTTATTTTATTTATTTATTTTTATGTGGTTCTGAGGATCAAACCCAGGTCCTAGGATGTGCTAGGTGAGTGCTCTACCACTGAGCCACAACCCCAGCTCTGATGACTTTAATTCTTTAGAACTAAGTGGTATATATAGTTGGGTTATATGGTGGTTTCATCCCTGGTCTTTTGATGAGCCTCCATACCAACTTCCATAGAGGTTGCATGAATTTACAGTCGTACTAACAGTATAAAAGTGTTCCTTGTTCTCCACATCTTCTTCATATGATCCCACTTATATTATACTAAATTTGTATTTTTCTGTGTGCATCAAAACATCTGGAAGAATATATCTGAAATAATAAGATTATCTCTAGATATCAGGCTGGTTTCTGTTTCTTCTTTTTTATTCTTCAACATTGTCCAAATTTCTCTATCATTATCATACATTATTAATTTGGTACTGGAATACAAAAAATAGTTATTTCCTACTAGGGAAACAAAAAAGGAAAATATTCAAAAAATACTTGTGAACACGTTAACAGTGTTTGTCTTTATTTGGAGATTTCTTATACTTATTTTCATTCTAAAATTCTTTAATGAAGATACATTACAGTAGTCTCATTTTATTCTTGGTTTTTGCTTTCCAAGATTTCAATTGCCTGAGCTCAACCAGGGTTTTAAAATATTATGTACCAAATTCCAGAAATAAATGCTGTTTTGAGTATGTGGTAAAATCTTATGCCATCTTGCTCTGCCTTGACCAGGACATAAATCATTCCCTTGAAAAGGACATGAATCTACACTGTTTATTATACCACCTACCAAGTAGCCATCTCAATTATCAGATGAACTATGGAGGCTTCTCAGTGCTTGTGTTAAAGTAACCCTTATTTTACTTAATAATGGCCCCAAAGCACAAGAGTAAGGATGCTGACAATTTGGACATACCAAAGACAAGTCACAAAGTGCTTCTTAGTTAAAAGGTGAAAGTTCTCAACAAGGAAAGAAAAAAAAATTCATATTCTGGGGTTTCTTAGGTAAGTTATTATGGTTAATTTCTTACTATGCCTCATTTTTAAATTAAACCTAATTTAGGTATGTATATATAAGAAAAGTCATAGTATACATAGGGTTCAACAGTATCTGAGGTTTATGGCATCCACTGGGGCAAATATTCTCTATAGATAAGGGGGATTATTGTTCTGCTTTTGTTTTTATTAATGGTTGTTACTCCTTATTTATTTATTTATTTATTTTTTTGTGGTGCAGGGGGATTGAACCCAGAGCCTGGTGCAGGCAAGGCAAGCACTCTACTCACTGAGCTCTTTGACATTCCTACAACTACACCAGCTACACCAGTATTTATTCTTTCTTTGTTTTTTTGAGGTGGGGATCTTACTATATTGCTGAGGATGGCCTCTAATTCCTGGGTTCAAGGGATCCTCTTGTCCTCCTCTTGCCCCAAGTAGCTGGGATGACAGGTGCATGCCACTGTGCTCAGCTACAACATCCCTTTATTTTTAACCTTTCTGAGCCTTTTAAAAAGTTTATCTCTTATATAATCTCAAAATTATGTTGACCAGATAATTTTCCTTTTGTTATTGTGGTAAAATGACCTTAATATAAATTTTACCATTTTAAATATTTGTAAATGTACACTTCAATGGCATGAAGTACACTCACAACATTGTGTGATCACGACCTCATTTCCAGAACGTTTTCATCATCCCAAACAGAAACTCCATAGCTGTTGGACAGTAAGTCCCCATGTCTCCTGTCCCCAGCCCCCAGGGACCTCTGTTCTACTTTTTGCCTCTATAAAAGTTGTGTATTCCAGGTATCTCATAGAAATGGAACATATAATATTGACCTGCTTTTTTTCTACACTCCTTTTTATATTTATTTTTTAGTTATAGGTAGTCACAATATCTTTATTTTATTTTATATGGTGCTCAGAATTGAACCCGGTGCCTCACGCATGCTAGGCGAACGCTCTACCTCTACAACCCCAGCCCCTCTACACTCTTTTATTTTTTATTATTATTATTTTTTTTAAAAGAGAGAGAGGAGAGAGAGAGAGAGAAAGGAGAGAGAGAATTTTTTTTTTAATATTTATTTTTTAGTTTTCGGCGGACACAACATCTTTGTTGGTATGTGGTGCTGAGGTTCGAACCCGGGCCGCAGCGCTCTAACGCTTGAGCCACATCCCCAGCCCCTACACTCACAACTATTTTTATGGTTTGTAGCCATCTCAAAACTAGCAGAAATTACATGCACACTTGAATGCAATCAGAAAACTATCATTTTCTGTGACCACGTATCCTAACATCAATCACTCATAAAATATGAAACACGGCCTGCAGTTTCTCAAATTTAAATACTGCACAAACTTCTTTATGTTGAAAGGGAGCACTATTTGTCCGACTCGAATGTGAGTTCATCCTTTTCAGATTCTCAGATCAAATGATTAGCAGACACGTGGAATCTTTGGGCTCCGGGAGTCACGCATCCCCCCTAAGGCCTGAACTGGGATCCGCAGGGGCCGCCCTGGGAGGCCGAGTCCAGGGCGGACAAACCTCCGCCTTCTCCTACTTGGGCCCGACACTTTCTCTCCAGTCCATCAGGCATCATTAGACAGAGACTTGGGGAACGGGAGTCTTCATTCCTCCGCGCACACGACGATGCGTCCCGTGAACACCCCCAGCGACAGACAGCCCCGCTCACCACGCTGAAAAGTGTCGAGCGACTCCACCGCACAGAAGTCCCTGCTGAGGAGCCCCTCGCCGCCTCCTCGGAGAGACCACTCGAGAGAGACACGCGCGCAGGGCTAGCGAAGCTGCTCAGTGGTGGAGCGCTTGCCCAGCAGGCGGGAGACCCTGCTGTCCAGCCCCAGCACCGCAGCCAAAGACTGGCTTGGAAGTCGTCGGCCCCGTTGGGCCCCGCCCCCAAGCCTGCCTAAGCCAATCAGGGCCAGACGGCTGGGCGGCCACGCCCCCTCGCGAGAAGTAGCGCCCACTCTAGGCACTACTCTGCCACCTTGCGCCGCCTCTGGCCGTGCTGAGTAATGCAGATGGCGGGGTCGGGGGCTCCAGTTGATGAAAACTGACAAAGCCTCTCTTACCTCAGTGGTAAAGCGCCCAAGAGTTCAATCCCAGTCCCAGCAACAATTTAGGGAATCAGTAGTAGCAGTTCTAAGATTCAGAAAAAGGGAAATAAGCAACCTATCAACCTGTCTGCAGTATTCAAGGAACTAGAAAAGCAGGACCAAACTGGGCCCAAAGATAGCAGAAGGAAAAAAGTAAAAATAAATAAAACAGAGACTTGAAATATTATAGAGAAGATCAATGAAACAATAAACCGGTTTTTGGAAATGGTCAACAAAATTGAAAAGACGTTAGCTAGACTGAGAGAAAAATCAAATAAAAATTATAAATGAAGGAGAAGACATTGCAAGTGATACCCAAGAAATAAGATCATAATAGACTCCACTACCAGAGTGGAGTCATCTCCTGGGCACCATCCTCCGGGGCTTCCACGGGGGCTCAAGACCTATCTCAGGATACAACAGGGCCTCTCATTGCTGACTTCACTCCTCTCTCCCTGCTCTTGTCCTGTCACCCCTCCTTCACCTACTCAGACTTTGACTTAATTATAGCAGAGAAGAGATTTTGTTTGGTGATATTTCTCCCACTGAATCAACTTAAGTCAAATCCTTACAGTGTCTTTTTCTTTAATAGGGAGATACCATTAAATTGCCATCACTCTATATTAGATAGATCTACCATACTGATTTCATGAGTTTTTCTTAGAGATCCTCCTGTCATTTGTGAGAAAGGATGGCTCTTCTGATATATAGGATACAATTATGTCTTTGTTTGTAATCCTAAACTAGATTATTCAATATGGTTGCATCTGCAATTTTATAAAATGGTATAAATTCCTCATATATCAAAATCAAAGATCACAGATGTGTGAGTCCCATTGAATAAATTCAGGTAAAAATTATTTACTTCTATTTGCTCATCTCTGCTGCTGAAAATTTTGAGAACTCCTGAGAAAAATAAAAAATGACCATTCTTCTTCTAATGGGTTTAAGGTACTTTACAGGGTGCCATGGATGAGCCGAGTCAAAGGGTGGGGAGCGTTTTCTCAGAGGCTTGTGTGGGCAGATGGTGCATTATGCTTTCTTCATTGACATCAACCTGGAGTCATTTCTTTTTCTTTTTCTTTTTTTTTTTTTTAAGAATAGACGCAATATCTTTATTTATTCTTTTTAATGTGGTGCGGAGGATTGAACCCAGTGCTCCACACTTGCAAGGCAAGCACTCTGCCACTGAGCTTCAGCCCTAGCCCCTGGAGTCTTTTAATCCCCTTCTATATACTGGGATTGAATATAATCTTACTATTTCCCCTCTCTTTGCAACTGACCACAAATTAAATGAATTTTCTCTGTTTCATAAAAGAAGAAAGACCTAATTTTGATCCTTTTCAACCATGTCTCCTCATGGGATGAGATGACTCAAGAGAGAGTTAGGTCTTGATCAAAAGGACTGATCTGTCAGCAGGGGTCATGGAAGAGGCAAGACTCATTCAAGTCATTATATTAACTTGCACCGAACTTTTTAAAAAAGCTGTGTTTACCAATTTCAAATATGTGGGATGTAAAATGTATCTCGAATTAAATGAGTTTCCTTTTTTTTTTTTTTTTTTTTTTGAGATTCTGGGGACTAAACGCAGGGCCTCACCTGTGCTAGTTAAGCACTCGACAACTGAGCTTTAACCCCAGCTACATTTACATGTTTTTCAGCTCAATTGCAAAGAAAAAAAGAAAGAAAAGTCTACATTTTTTCCATCAAGAAATTTCTGGAGATTCAGGAATAGGGGGAAATGTGTAGGGTTGGTATTTCAAATCTGGAGTGGAATTGCTTTTGGCTCTCAGTATGTTAGATTTGACTCCCTTGTATCATGGGCTTTTATGATCCAGGAAAATATTTGTGGCAGGGAAATAATATTTGCTCACTTGTTTTCATATATAGAGGATAAAATGTGTGGGTCTGGGGTTCAGGTTTTTAAGCAGAACATGCTCCCTTACACAACACACCAGGCATTGTAAAATATACTTGTCTAGATAGCAGAGGAGCAGCACCCTGAATATCATGGTGTGTGCTCATTCTAAAAATCCTGTGAGAACCTGTTGCTCTGGTAATTGGGGATGCGTATCTTGCCTTCCATTCTGTCAATCTGTGATCTGAGGAGGTTCAAACTTGAGAAGAGTTTGACGGTTGTCAGGTTCTTACCCAGCATCCTCCAAGTTGGGAAACCTGAACTGCTGATGCAGAGGTATACCACCATTGAGCTTTTGAAGGCCGTTTCTTCTAATGGGCCGGCTAGCTCCTACTCAATCTATTGCTTTCATTCCCCCACTCTGGTTTCTCTACTGATTTTGAAGTGTGTTTTATGATTTTGTATTATCATTCCCCATTTGGATTTTTCATTCTTCTATCAGCTGGTTGCCTTAAATAGCTTCCTAACTTAGAAAAATGTACATTTTCTAATGTCAATTTCATAGACATTTTTTTAAGAGAATGAAATATCAGGACTCACACCCAACTGTTTTATCAGATCAGGAGACTCTAGATGCTATATCTGGCAATAGATGTCCTACAAAAGGAGAATTAAAGGCCAAACTCTTCTGAACATAGACGTCAAAATCCCAAATCCTGGGTGGTCCTCTGGGAGGGTAGTGGGGTGGGATTGACACTATGGTTATGGTTGGCCCACTCTAAGGTAAATAAGACTCTGTCTGCTGGCCCTGCAGGATCAGGTGGGGGATGGGGAAGCACATGAGCAGGAATCTGCCCAATGAGAGCTGGTGCCACCGGGCAAGTTCTCAGCCAGGCAGTTGTCCAGCTGCTTAGACAGTGGCTTAGATCAGCAGTCCCCAGACATGGGCACATGCCAACTTCTTACTCTGAAGCAGTCCAGGGGGCCCCTTGACCCATTAATAAGCATTATCCGCTCATTTGGGAGTGATTACAAGGAAACAAGTTAATTCTCTAAACAGCCATCAAGAAGTGGCAGTTGGTTTGGAATGTCACGAGATCTGAGTGAGGCTGGGAGCCCCGGGGTTGCCAACTGCTCATCAGGAAGGTTCACTGACTGGCAGTTAACAGCGAGAAGATGCTGGGCAGGATGGTCACAGTGTGGACCTCCCCCTTGTCCTTCAGAGAGGCTTCATTTGGATGAAATAATCATATTTCAGGTGAGGGATGAAATCTAAAGACAGTTATGATTTCAACTCCTTTTAGCTCAGTCAGATCTCCCCGGGCTTCAGACTTCACTAGGGAACCTTGGGGTAGGAGGATTTGAGAGTAACAAGGGCTCTTGGCTCATGGTTTTAAGCCATCATCTTGAGGATGCAGGTGTTCTGGGATCTCTAGGGAAACATTTCCACTCCTGCCCCAGATCTATCACCCATCGTGTGGTGAATCTGGGAAAATCACCTGAAACCTCCTAGTTCCAGTTCCCTAAATGGTGAATTTTGGGTTACAGTCTCTGCTCTGCCTATCCCTTGGGTAAGATATGGGGTCATAGGCAATAAGAGGTGCTCTCACGAGCTACAAAGATTACTCCCGTGTGAAGGATGAAGAACAGACTTTAATCCTCCATTGCTCTGTAGCCATGTCTGTGTTCCACTCCTATCAAAGATTTCGCTTATCATCCAGACATTTTATTTATTTATTTTTTAGTTATAGTTGGATACAACACGTTGATTTTATTTACTTATTTTTATGTGGGGTGCCAGGGATTCAACCCAGGGCTCTGCCTGTGCTAGGCGAGCGCTCTACTGCTGAGTCACAACCCCAGCCCCTTCTTCCAGACATTTAGTGAGTGAGTATTTTAGTGCATTTCAGGAGCACCTGTTTTCTTAAAGCTTTGCCTATACCTAATTATTGTTAGCCTTTTAGCATAACATAGGCCAGATGGACATCTCCACATCTCCAGACAGGGAACTAAGGCACAGGTGGGTTTGTTTCGCCTTCTCAGGTGCACCCAGCTTCCACACTGGATTTGAACTCAGCCCATATGGCCCCAGCCCTGTGCCCTTGGTCACTGTTCTCTCTGCCTTTCTATATATATCTCCTCAGTAAAGGCATTTTCTCACACAACAGTCTGTTTAGTTTTACGTTCACACCAAACTGCAGAGATTTTTTTTGAAGTCCGGCTCTGACTCACGTGCTTTGCTGTCCCAGTGGTGAAAAGTCAGATCAAAAGTTTGAACTCTGGGGCTGGGCTTTTTTTTAGGTGTAGATGGACACAACACAATGCCTTTATTTTTTTTTTTTTATGTGGTGCTGAGGATTGAACCCGGGTCCCACCCGTGCTAGGCAAGCGCTCTACTGTTGAGCCACAATCCCAGCCCCTGGGGTTTTAGCTCAGTGGTAGAGCACTTGCCTAGCACGTGCGAGGCATGGGTTTGATCCTCAGCACCACATAAAATAAATAAATAAAACAAAGGTATTGTGTTCATCTACAAGTAAAAGAACATGAAAGAAAGTTTGAACTCTTAAGAACATTCAAATTCCTTTATTCTAACTATATAGAAATATACATTGCATTGTTGTTAACTCTAGTCACTGACTGTAGAGAGCATAGGATGATACTGTTCTACTCTTAACTTCTATGAGATTGATTTTTTTTTCCATCTGTGAGATGGTACTGTATTTTTCCTTGTGTTCCTGATTTATTTCACTTAACAAAATGTCCTCTAGATCCATCCACACTGTTGCAAATGATGGGACTGTTCTCACCACACACACACACACACACACACACACACACACACACAAAATGGAAATATTGAGGAGCTGGTTGTGGTATCATTTGCATAATATTCATATGTAGGGAAACTTCACGTTGTCCCCCCAAATGCATGAAATTATCGCATGTTTTTTTTTTTTTAAAGAGAGAGTGAGAGAGGGAGAGAGAGAATTTTTAATTTTTATTTTTTAGTATTCGGTGGACACAACATCTTTGTTTGTATGTGGTGTTGAGGATCCAACCCGGGCCGCATGCATGTCAGGCGAGTGCGCTACCGCTTGAGCCACATCACCAGCCCAAATTATCGCATGTTGATTTAAAAAGTTTTAACGTTGGGGACTGGGTTTGTGGCTCAGTGGTAGAGCACTTGTCTAGCATGTGTGAGGACCTGGGTTTGATCCTCAGCACCACATAAAAATAAATAAATAAAACAAAAGTATTGTGTACAACTAAAAATATTAAAAAAGATAAATAAGTAAAGGTATTGTGTCCATCTACAACTAAATTTTTTTAAAAAAAATGTTTGAACATTGAATCAATGATTCAGTCTTTGAATTCAATCATCAATAATAATTTTAGTTTATTCAGAATTCCACAGCTCAGAGAAAACTAAATGTTCCATGTCATATTCTCTTTTTATTTGATGTGTACAAATTTAAATTCATTAAGTTGATCAGCATTCCTAAAACTCTAGAAGTAAAGATCTATTTTTGACTTAGTTTTATACACTCTTCGTAGTAAATAGGTCTCATTCTGCAACAGTGATTCCAAATTCAAAACCAAAGGAATAGAAATTATTTAGAACAATTTTAGATTAAAATAATTATTGAACAGATAGGGCAGAATGTTCCCAAATTTACTTCATAATACCTGTTTCCTTTTAAAAATACAGTTGTTTTGGGTGTGGTACATTTGTTACAAAGGTTGAACTAATATGGATAGATTATCATTAGCTAGAGTTAAGTTCATCCAGTGTTGCACAGTTCTATGGGCTTTGACAAAGGCCTAATGTCATTTATCACTATTACAGACAGGTCAGCATCATGGGTGGAAGCATCTTGGGCTCGTGCTTTCCTCTTTGAAGTTACTGATTTTTTTTTTTTTTTTTTTTTTGGGTACTGGGGATTTAACTAGGGGCGCTTAACCACTGAGCCACATCTCCATCCCTTTTTAAATATTTTATTTAGAGACAGGATCTCACTAAGTTGCTCAGGGCCTCACTAAGTTGCTAAGGCTAGCTCTGAATGTGCAATTCTCTTGCCTTAGCCTCTGAACCGCTGGGATTTCAGGCATGTGCCACTGTGCCTGACTAAAGTTACTAATTTTTTTTTTTTTTTGGTGTCAGGGATTGACCATTGAGCTACATCCCTACCCCTGTTTTGTATTTTATTTAGAGACAGGGTCTCACTGAATTGCTTAGTGATTCACTTTTGCTGAGGCTGGCTTTGAACTCAAGATCCTCCTGCCTCAGCCTCCTGAGCTGCTGGGATGACAGGCATGTGCACTGTGCATGGCCTGAAGTTACTAATTACTGATTCAGTTTCTTTAATGAATGTAGGCCTATTTAGATTATCTTTCTCTTGGGGTAAAATTTAGTCTTTCTGCCTTCAAAGGAATTGTTCTGTTTCCTTCATGCTCTCAGACTCATCAATAGAGGATTGTCAAAGTATTCCTTTATCATCTTTTAATGTCCATGGAATCAGTAATAACTTCTCTTGGATTATATTATTGGTCCATTGTGTCCTCTTCTTTTCTTTGGGGTTAACCTGGTTTGAAGCTGTCCAATTTGCTGATTATTTGAGAGAACTAGATTTGGGGATTGTTTAATTCTCTATTGATTTCCCATTTTTTATGACATTGATTTCTGTCATGATTGCCATTTTTATTTTTTTTTCTGCGGGCTTTCCATTTTACCTCTCTTTTCACCCTAGTTGCCTGAGGAGGAAGCTTAGATTCTTGAATTCATTTCTCTTTATTTTCTGTACTGTCACGTTCCACGACTAAACACTCAAGGTCGCTCTAGGTGAACTGGGCTGCACGAAATCATCACACAGAGACAGAGGGTGCTTAACCACTGAGCCACATCTCCATCCCTTTTTAAATATTTTCTTTGGGTCTTGTGACAGCTCCTCTGATGTTAGGGGTCTGTGGAAAGAGAGAGAATGAGGAGCACGTGCTGAACCCTTTTACTGGGGAGAAGCCATTCAGATGAGGCAAGGGGTCAGGTTTCAGGGGGTTGAGGCTAGCTTCCTGAAGTCTGCAGGATGTTGACATCTAGGAAGGCCACACCCATCTCATGTGCTGTGTGGGGATCAAGAGCAGAGCAAGAGAAGGGGACACACAAAGGGAGTTTCCATGGAACATTCTATCCCAAACAGGGCAAAGGGGTAGGATTACAAAGGAATAGGTGAGTGGAGCTCAACCCCCGCAGGTGAACCCTACACCTGGAACCATGGCTTGCTATCGGAGCTGGGACAACGCCCAAGTCACTAAGAAATGTAGTGATTGGTCAGAGCCTCATGAATCAGAACTTGAAGGTCATCTGCACCCAGGGCAGCTCCCGTCACTATACTGTTGTGTTCAGTGCTCCAAACTTCCTTCTGAGTATTACTTTCACTGTATCTCACAAATTTCACAAGGTGAATTTTAATTTCCCTTTGTTCAAAATATGAAATAGGCCTGATGTGGTGGTGCATGGGGAGCCTGAGGCAGGAGGATCTTGAGTTCAAAGCCAGTTTCAACATTTTGAGGCCACAAGCAACTCAGTGAGACTCTATTTCTAAGTAAAATACAAAAAAAAAGGGCTGGTGATATTGAGTGCCCCTGAGTTCAATTCCTAGTACCCGACCTGCACCAGAAAAAAAAATAATAAAAAAATAAAAAATGAAAGAAAGAATTTCTCTGGAGGCTTCTTTTTTGACCTGTGTGTTTAATTGAATGTATTGTTTTCACTCCAGACATTTGGGAGTTTTTCAGGTCTCTTTTTCTGTTATTGACTTGTAGTTTAATTCCATATTGACATGAGAGCATATTTTGTATGATTTGTATTCTTTTAAAAAATTCAAGGTATGTTTTAGGACCCACAATGTGATTGTCCTGAGGAATGTCTCAAGTGACCTTGAGAAGAATGTATTATCCTGTTGAGTGAAGTAGAGTACAAATGCCAATGGGGCCTGGTTGGTTGGCAGTGCTTGTTAGCTTCCCAGGGCTGCCATGGCCAAGGGCCACACTGGTGGGCTTGACATACTAGAAGTGCATTGTCTAGGGCTCTGGAGGCTGGAAATCCCTCATGAAGGCGTAGGCAGGCTGTACTCCCTCTGACAGCTTAGGGAACTCTCTTTCCCCACCTGTTCCTAGCTCCTGCAGGTCTGTGGCCATCTGTTCCTTTCCTGGCCTGCAGCCACCCCACTTCACACTCTGCCTCCATCATCCTGGGTGTGTGTCCCTCCTGGATCTTTTCCCTGTTCTTATGAGAACAGCAGTCCCACGGAAAAGGAGTCCCCTCTGTTCCAAATCACCTCCTGAACTGAGTCTATTTCCAAATGAGGGGAAGTTCTGAGGTTACTGGTGTCAGGGCTTTAACATGTATTAACAGAGCTGTTGTGTTCAATGCTGTCCCTACTTGTTTTCTTCCTGATGATCTGTCAAGTTCTTAAAAATAGGTGTGGAGGCCTGGGGCTGGGGTCAATGGTAGGGCACTTGCCTGGCATGGGTGAGGCACTGGGTTCAATCCTCAGCACCACATAAAAATAAGTACATAAAATAAAGGTAACTGTGTTCATCTACAACTAAAAGATATTTTTAACACTTGGGTGTTGAAATCTTCCACTGCAGCAGTGGATTAACCTATTTCTCATTATTGTCCCATCCATTTTTCTGTTTTTTATTTCTTGCCTGGCCCACTCCTTTTCCTTCTCTCATGGACTAAGAAATACGTTCCCGCAGCACCGGAATCATCTACCTCCTCTTACCCCAGCCCCGTGTTCACGCCAAGAAATCTCCCTGAGTAATTCTTCAGCAGCACCAACGCCCTGGCAGATCCCCTAGAGGTCGTGATGGAGGTGATTCTGTTTGACAAGGGAGAGCACCAGGTCCCATCTGTTGCTGAGGTAAGGTGGCCCTTGTGTCTAAGACATAGATGTTGATGTTGTGGTTTCTTCATTTTTACTTAAATCCCTACATGAAAATCTGACCACGCACACTCTAGATGACATGTCCAGTTTCCCTCAGCTGCAAGTCTATTCCCCAAAGATGCCCAATTCAAGATGGTCGCAGTGGGGACAGCCTCAGTTAGTGCTGTTTGGTAGTGAGCCCTCTCCTCAGTAGCACTTTTTCCTGGTTGAACAAGAATTTTGTGTGTGCCAACAAAATGGACCTGCCCAAACTCCCGTGAGAAGCCAAGTGTCCTCTAGGCTTTATTTGGGGGCCATCACTGAGTCCCATCCATTTTCTAATGTCCCCATAGTGAACAGTAGACCTGTGCACACAGGACTCGGCCTGACAGGACCTCCCAGTGTCTTCCTGTCTGTAGGCGCAGGTGGACTCCACAGCAAGTGAAAACTGTATGTGTCCTCCACTCGCTCTCCTGTCGAGTGGACGTGTAGTGCTGAGAAAGGCTGGGCTTTCCTGGCCGCTTTTGTCTAGAAAGCCCTCCTGATTCCAGATGCCTGATGGAAAAGGGGACAGGGTTTAGAGAGACGCTGATACCCCATTGAAGAATGCTGACCACTAACCACTCTTCCTAAAAGTTATAATGTTTGGACAACAGGAAGGACTGTGTCCTTGAGGCACAGCACACACTTGAGTGTTTACTCTTTTTCTTTCTTTCTTTCTTTTTTTTTTTTTTTTTTTTTTTTAGAATGACTGCTTCACACTGACATGTCACCTTTATCTGGAAAGTCAAAGGTCCTCCTTCCTATTTCTCTCCTGCTCCTCTTCTTTGCCTTACACTCTTGCCCCATGTCCACATCAAGTAATATTCCTGAATGATTCACGAGCAACACCATCCATGTACTACCAGTCCCTCTTGTGTTCTCCCAGGTCCCTCAGTGGACTTGGTAGAGTTCGATTCTCCATGATGAGATGGATAAAGAGGACCATCTTATGCTCTGGTAAGTTTTACTACTTTATGTGAGAAATGCAAGTATTATTTATTTGGATTGTCTTCTATTGTTTTAAGTCATGACCATCTGAATATGTATATCAGGGTTGGCATATACAATTTCCTTTGTTGGGAATTTCAAAGGACAGTCGGTTGCCAACCAAGACTTCATTGAAGACAAAATTTAAAAATGAAGGGTTGGGGATGTTGCTCAAGAGGTAGTGCGCTTGCCTGGCATGCGCAGGGTGCTGAGTTTGATCCTCAGCACCACATAAAAATAAAAAATAAGGATGTGTGTTCACCGAAAACTGAAAAATAAATATTAAAAAATTCTCTCTCTCAAAAAAAAATTTAAAAATGACAGCCTTTGGGCTGGGGCTGGGGCTTAGTGGCAGAGCGCTTGCCTTGCATGTGTGAGGCACTGGGTTTGATCCTCAGCACCACATAGAAATAAATAAATAAATAATAAAGGCATTGCATCCATCTACAACTAAAACAATATTAAGAAAAATGACAGCCTTTCTCCACCCTGTATGGTAGCATGCTTTTCCCTCAGCAACAGTTTTCCCTCCTGGCAAAAGAGATTTGTAATTGTCAGCCAACATGGACTTGAAGCATCCACACCCCATGAAGAGCTTGTGTCTTTCCACAGGAGTAGGCTGGCTCTGTTCTTGCCTTTGAGTTCCCTTGACTTGACTGCTGGCTTTCCTCTGTTTTTTTAATGTTACCAAGTGAATAAAAAGGTCTGTGCACACAGGAAAGAGTATGGTCTGATCTTTACAGTGACTCATTCTAAGTTCAGGTAGATCCAAAAGGAACCAAATATGGTATGTGTCCTGGACTCGCTCACTTGCTGAGGATGATCTAGATGATTAGAAGGTGGGACAGTCTTGCTGACTTTAGTACGCAGAGCCCTAGTGGTGAAAGCTTCCTGCTGTGAATGAGGATTGGGCATATGGTTGTAGAACTTGATTTTCCAGAGAAAGCACCATGGCCATTCTTTGTAGTCCATAGAAGGTCCATGAGGGCAACGTATGTCTATGTGGGCCTTCATGTGTCACAATCCAGAGTGGTCTGTAGGTGAGCCATTTTGGGTTTTTATTTGTTTCTCTAGATACATATTCCCCTAGTCTCACTATGTCAATGTTTTCATCCAAAAATGCCATCACCACAGAGCATGATTATGGATGCATGTAAATTAAAGTGTACATTTGTTTATGTGCAGGTCTTTTTTTAAAAAAATGTTTATTTTTTAGTTATAGGTGGACATAATATCTTTATTTTTATGTGGTGCTAAGGATTGAATCCAGTGCTTCTCACATGCTAGGCGAGCACTTTACCTGTGAGCCACAACCCCAGCCCATGTGTGCAGGTCTTTGCATGCCAATTAAACATCAGTTAACATGGGGGGGAGGTATCCCATCTGAACCCACGGCTTGACAAGGTCAGAGTTGTGTTTCCTAATTCCTGTTTATGGGCCAGTACTAACTTCGTTTAATAATGAACTTCATCTGTCAGTAGGTCACTATATTGCTCCTGGGTCGTTCATGATGCTTTACTCTTGATACTTAACCTCGTTCTCTCACATCTTTTCTGTGAAAGGTAGAATTCATCCTCTACAGTCCATCTTAGCAGAGAGTGCTGGGCATGACCCTTCCTTTGGAATGATCCCCAGGTCCACTTACATGCCACACCCAGTTCTGGAAAGACTATGAGGCAGGAAAGCAGACTTCAGACTTGCCAGTTTCTTGGTTTCACCTGTCTCTGGAATCTGCCTGGCAGCAAGTTGTAGCGACACATGACTAAACCAGGCAGGGTCACTCCTGGTGAACTGGGCTGGCACGAAATAATGACACACAGATAGAGAAATACCTTTTTCTTTGGGTTCTGTGATGGCCCCTCTGACCCAGCTCCTACAAAGGAGGCAAGGCAGGTAAGAGTGAGAAGGAGCAGACCTTGAACCTGGGTTTTATTAATGGGGGAAGTTAATCCATGGAACATTCTATCCAAAAATGGGCAAAAGGGTAGGATTGTAACAAATAGGTGGGTGTAATTCAACCCCATTGGGTGACACCCACTCCCAGAGCTGCACCTTTCTATCCAAGCAGAGGCAGGTCCACATGCATTGCAATGCATACGATGCCAGTCCAGTAACTCCTCGCTCAGTACTGAGGTATTTGGAAGAGGCAGAAGTAGGAGAAAGCAAAATTTTATGAGGAAGACTGAGTTTAGCTACAAAGCAAAAAGAAAAAGCTATAAATAGTATGCTCAAAGCTAGTAGACAGACTAGCTCTTATTCCTATGACCTCAAAATAGGAAAGCAACTCCTGTTCAGGGTGGCCCCCAGCAGCAGGTCATTATTAACTGAAGGTTGTGTGATCCAGAGACATGTTTAAATTGGAGGGAGGGCTGAGGATATAGCTCAGTTGGTAGAGTACCTACCTTGCATGCACAAGGTCCTAGGTTCAATCCCCAGGACCACAAAAAAACGAAACAAAAACCCCCAAACCAACCAAACAAAATAACAAATTGGAGGGAGCTTAAGGGACATAGCCAGCACAGTCACAGCATGTCTAGCTACAGAGCAGGGAGAATTCAGCATGGATGGGGACTGATCCCACAGTCTAGGTGGTCCTGGAAGACATCGCTTGGAGACTTGTCTCTGGTATGTCTCCTCATTGTCGCCACAAATGCTATCCAGGTCCTTCAACTCTTGGGTAAGCAGATCCTGGTCTCGACTTTTCCCAGTGAGGGCAGGGCCTGTGTCCCCTTCATTCCTGGGCTACTTTTTACAGTCCCCATGAGCATTCCCCCTTTGAGCAGAGATCATGCTCAAGTGTGGAAAGGACTCCTCCTCAGCTTGTCCAGCCTGTGGTGCCCCACGTTGAGCCAGGTGCTCATACAGGCCCTGACCCCAGGATGGGGGCATGAGAACAGACTTACAAAGACAGTGGCTATGTCCCCCACTCTGCCCAGTTTTCTCATCACCCTAGACAAGGTGTCCCAGGTCATGTTGGGAACCATGTAGGCCTGAAGGTTGACTTCATTGATGGAGTGTTTCCAGGACATTTCCGAACTCCTGGCTCTTGTGCATGTGCCCAGGGACTGTTTGTAAATGAGTGAGTATGTTAGGCCAGCTAACTCCTCTGCAAGAGAAAAACTAGGTAAGGTAGGCCATATCTTGCTCCTCTTTGGACTCTACAATTAAATACTCAGAACTTATCCCACTAGCCATATTTCAAGTGCTAATATATGTGCAGGCGTTGGATTCGTAATGGACAGTGAACATTCCCTTTATCTTATGGGTACCTGCTCTGAGTTGGGCACAGGGCCTGTTCACTGGGTTCATAACTACAAAATGTGTTTTCCATGGCCATTAATTCAGAAAACTGGTGAGGGGTGATGGGAGATGAAGGAAAGAAAAACATACACTCAGAGAGAAAAGGCTAGGGCCAGAAAAAGCTGATGGAGTTTGACTGACCCAGAGCCAGGACAGCACATTTATCATATAGGTTTCATCAGAAGGTTATCTGTGGGAAGTTTCTGCAGAGTAGGCAATCTGAAGGACATAGGACTGGTGAGATATTAGGGTTATATTGTTATGTTCAGATTTCTCTATCCCTGGGTGTTCATGCCTGAACTCAAGTTTCTGATTAGATAAAGCTCCACACCTTTGCACATAACGTCCTCTGGCGGGCATCACCTTGACCTATACCATCATACAGGAAGTTCCCAGCGTAAACACAGCCAGGGTTCAAATCACCACTCTCCACAGGGGTTCATCACAGTTGCAATTCCAGGTTGATATGTGTGGAGAAGAGAGCAATTTGGGCCTGTGATTCCTTCAACTCCTCTCTTTCCCTTGAAGGTTGGTGACCGGTTGCAGTGCCTTGTTGACTGACTCCACCAAACCCAGGGAGAGTCTGAAAACACAGCACAGATCCTGGTGATCCTGTGTGATTTAGGGTATTTGTTTATTTTCTATTTCTGAATGAAACACCTGCAGGTGGGGACGGTGTGCGTAACTCCCAGGTGTGGACATTTGGCAGCATGGCCCTTGCATTGCCCGGCATGATGAAAGCCCACTGGGCTGCATCCCAGTATTATGGGTGACATGATGGTGGGTGCATGTGTGAGAGGCAGGTATCACGCTGTGAGACGGGAGCCCGGGGACTCAGAGACCTGGTTGGCGTGTTTTGTGACACATGTCCCTTGAGGGAACTGACCAGGGTGTGAGGAAACTCTGTGAGTCTCTCTGAGGATGGTGCCCTTTATGACCCTCCACCAGGCCCCACCTCTTACAGGGCTCACACCTCCCAACCAGGCCAAACTGAGGACCAAGCCTTAAGCACGTGAACTTGGCAGGCAAGACACATCCAACCATGCCACCCACCTTGAACCCAAGGGGTGTGGAAGAAAGGGGTGAGGCGCTCTCAGTTAACATTGCTACTGATGTTTGTGTCTTTAAAGATCGGATCATCAGCAGAAGATAGGATTTGAGCAATGAGGATGAAATCTGCAGGTAGGTGCCTCGGAGGAGTTGAGTCTGCTTGTTTATTTGGAGATAAAAGAGAAGGAAACAGGAAATGTGTGATGCTTTCCTATTTTGAGGTCATAGGTCTGTCTACTGCCTTTGAGCATACTATTTATAGCTTTTTCTTTTTTTGCTTTGCTAGTTACACTCAGTCTTTATAATAAGATTTGCTTTCTCCTACTTCTGCCTTTCCAAATACCTCAGTACTTGACTTTAATTAGTCAGCATCTCTTGGAAACTAGGCTTTGGGTACTGAACCACAATGGAAGGCATCCGGTAGGACACCCTCCCTCGGAGGTACTGCGTGAAACTAGACAGAGTTCTTAATTGTGCCAGGTGGTGGGCAAGAGTTGACTCGCTCCTCTGCACATTTGGCCCTTATACCATCACTTTCTCTTCTGTCCTCTTGTCCACTCCTTGGTTTCAAAGGCTGTCCCAGGTTCTGGGGAGTTCAGGAATGTTTCCTCTGGGCTCCCCACACGTGCTGCTTGGTGCCTCTGGAGAAGAGGGTTGAGAAATGTATCCTTGACCACATTTCTCACCTCTTCTTCTTCGCTAATTTCTACATCCTGGGACTAGAGCTTTTATTTGAGAGTCCTGTGTCCATCTGTCTTTCAAGCCCCTCTGGGCCCTCATGACCCTGTTGGCTACCTGTCCTAGAACTGGACAGGCTCAGGAAGAAGCCTGTGGGATGTCACTGCTCTGGAGTGTCATTTAGATCCAGGATATCACTGCTCCTTTCTCTCTACCGCTCCTTCTGAACACCAGTGCCCCATTCCTACACTTCAGCTGGGTCTCCACCTGGTCCCTACTCTCAGGTGTACTGGGCGTCTTCCCTCTCAGTCCCCCACAGCTGGCAGATCCCATTTCTTTTACATTGCCACCAACACGCCTGTTTTCACTTGTGTACTTGCTACTCGTATACTTGGGGACTCGGACAAGTTTCTCTTATGAACTTGGGTTCATCTTCTGTAATCAGTTATGGAATTTTGGGGAAAGATAAATGCCTCCCACAACCCTAATGTCACCCCAGGCCCAGAAAACTCACTTGGCATGTGTGTTGGTTGTCATTCTTTCCCATAATACCAGCACAGTTTTGGTCCTGAGAAAGGTGCTCCTGGGCTTGGATGGAGTGGTCAATTGATTAATTAGGGAGGGTGGTAGTGTATCCTTAATCTTTCCACCAATGTCCCCAGAGTGGACACACACATGAGATGGAGTTTGACAAAGGAAAAAGAAGCTGGAGAGAATCAGGGAAGAGGAAAGAGACAGGTGGTATGAGGGAGCATGTCAGGGAAGGGAAGTCAGGAACATGCCCAGAAAATCCTGGAGACAATGGCAGCTTCTTGGAGATGTGAACTTGGGCTGGAAAACAGGGCCCGAGCTTCTAGACCTCATTGCAGTGGTGAAGTGACTGAGACCTACACACAGGAGTCCAGAAATGAGGAGAATGGAGCTGTGACTGTGGGTTCTAGGACACCAGGAGCAGCAGGGGCCCAGGTTCTTGGCTTGACTTTAACTCTGTCCTTCCTTTCTCCAAGGCCACACCATTATCATCGCTGCCCTTGTGCATGGGGAAGTCTGTTTCACAGATTCTGAGGATGAGGATAATGGCACCAGCAATCTGCATGTAATTTATTTCCTCTTTGTGTCTATTTCTTATCTATAAACTCATCTTTTCTGCCCTTCCTAATTCCCTCTTTGCCACTTTTATGCCTTTTCCTGGAGGTGCTGGTTTTATCAGATACCTGAGGTCCGTGGGTCTTCAGTGTCTGCTACATTTCTCTGTAGAGCTCCTTCATCTCCTTCTTAGCTGTGCCCTGGTTTCTTCACCTGGTTGTGCTGAGCAACCCTGCACAGCCAGGCAGGCTGCTGGGGTTGGAGTAGAGAAGCTAGGTTCCTCCTTACTGGGGTGGGGGGCGCTGGAGATATCTGTGGCTGGGCTCTGGGCACCCGACACCTCAGTTCTTCTGCCCTGGGTGACTCTGTCAAGATTTATGCAATTAAGAAATAATTCTTCCCCAACAGGCATCTAGTTCCAGGAATCCTATCCTGAATTGAAAAGAAAGGATCAAGGAACTCAAAGGGGATGAAGAGGAGGAAGTGTGAGTGTGGAGAGAGCAGGAGGGGGAGCGGAAGTGAATGAGTGAGCACATTCTCCATTGCTTCCTAGATGTCTCCCACCTACCCTTTTTTTTTGTTTTGCCCTATTGAATCAATATTTATTTCAAAACCTACCATGTCAAAATGAAACAAAAGGGTCACTCCTTGCTCTTATCAATGGTATTGTGTTATAATAGCACTTTACAACTCCCTCCCATTTTTCAGTGTACATTACAGGTATGTGTGCTGCTTACCTGAAAGCACTGCTCTATTCAGATCCACAACCCAAGCACTCTCTGAACGTTTTTTTTTTTTTTACAATAAGGGAGAAGGGGAGGAGGAAGAGGAGAGAGTGGAGTGAGCAATAAGGTCAGGAAGTATGAAGTTATTTTTGCCGTCTTTTCATCTCTCTGTTGTATGAAGTAATGCTTACCACACAAGTCCAGCAGGCCTCTTCTGGGCTGTAACTCAGTAATTTTCTTCTTGCATGCAATGCATTTTCAAATATGTTTATTAGTGTACTCAGCAATCGCACAACAACTATGTTTATCTACAGTGTTTAAAGGAATATATTTTGCCATGAGGACAAAGCTCTGAACAGATTTAACCAAATATGTAAAAATTGAGAGTATAAAAGGAAAACAGAGAAACAAATATCATCAAAGAAAACAATTAATAGTAGCTTAAATATAAAACTAAATCAGTAGTTTATTAACCAAACTATAAGAGCTAATAAAAAGAAAAATCAGCCTGAAGTATTTAAACATTTTAAAAACTAAAAAATAAGGCAGTACTTTGCATGGTATTGGCTTTATTTCCTTTCTCTTCTTTCCCTTTTCAGTGTTTTCATCTGCCTGCAGGGGCATACAAGAAATCATTTGTATTTGACCTCAAATGTCTAGAGTAGAGTGTTTGCTATTCTGTGAGTTTCTTGTGTTGGTAAGTTTAGATATCATTATATCTGCTAGTTATAGTACCGACCATGCTGTCAAACTCAGATTCTTCCACTGGTTCTCCTTAAGGGAATTTGACTTTTACAATCCCTTGCCTGCATATTACTTGTTTTTTGGTACCAGGGGCAGAAATGTCTAATTTGATGCTGTCCCACTTATTGATTTTTGGTCTTACTTCCTGAACTTCAGGGGTCTTATTAAGAAAGTTGGTGCCTGTGCCAATATGTCACAGTATTTAACCTGTTCTCTTATAGCAATCACAGTGTTTCTGATCTAATTCTTAGTCTTTGATCTGCTTTGAATTTTTGTGTAAGTTGAGACAGGAATCTAGTTTATTCTTCTACATATGGCTACCTGTCCCCCCCAGCCTCCTGCCCTTTATTCCAGCACCATTTGTAAAACAGCTCTCTTTTCTTCAGCATGAGTTTTTGGCACTTTTGTCAAGGACCAGATGACTGTGTCTGTGGACTTGTCTCTCCATCTTCTGTTCTACTCCATTGGTCTTCATGTTGATTTTTATTCCAGTACCATGCTATTTTTGTTACCGTAGCTCTGTAGTATAATTTGAGATCAGAATTGTGATGCCTCTAGCATTGCTCTCATTGATCAGTTTTGCTTTGGCTATTATAGATCTTCCTTATGAATTTTAGGACTTTTTTTCTAGTTCTGTGAAACATGTCATTGGTATTTTGATGAGGATTACAGTAAATCTATAGGTTGTTTTTTTGTAGTGTGGCCATTTTCACTATTACTTATGTCTATCCAAGAACATGGGAGGTCTTTCCATCTTAAATTTTTTAATATCTTGCTTCAATGTTCTACTTAAAAAATATATATATATATATATATTAGTTGTTGATAGACCTTTATTTTATTTATATGTGGTGCTGAGAATTGAACACAGTGCCTCACACATGCCAGGCAAGCGTGCTACTGCTGAGCCCTAGCCCCAGCCCCGTTGTGTTCTAGTTTTTAGTGCAAAGGTTTGTCCACAGGTATTTTATTACTTATTTTTTGAGGATTGTGAATGGAATTGTTTTCCTGATTTTCCTTTTCAGCAGATTCATTGTTGGATTATTATAAAGCTATTGAGTTTTGTATATGGATCTTGTTTCCTGCTACATTCCAAGTTTTTAAAAATCAGCTCTGTAAGTCTTCTGATAGAATTTTTTGATATTCTAAGTATAGGACCATGTCTTCTGCAAACAGATAATTTGACTTCTTTTTTCCTATTTCTATTCTTTAAATTTCCTTCTTTTGCCTATTTTTTCTTGCTAGGGTCTCAAGAACTATACTGAATATGTAACGATGAAAATGGACATACTTATTTTGTTCTTGATTGTAGAGAAAACAATTTGAGATTTTTTCCTTTTCACTATGATGTTAGTTTTGGGTTTATCATTTACAGACTTTATAATGGTAAAGTAAGTTCCTTATATCCCTAAGTTCTTCAGTGTTTTTAACATGCATGGCTGTTGCATTTAGTTTTTTCCTGCATCTATTGAGATGAAAATGTGATTTTACCCCCTTTATTGTATTTATGTCATGAGTTACATTTATTAATTTGCATCCCTGGGATGAAACCAACTTGATCATGGTGTACAATCTTCTTAGTGTACTTTCAAATGGAGATTGTTAATATGTTAGTAAGGTTTTTTGCCTTTAGGTTCATTAGGGATATTGGTCTGTAGATTTTTTTTACATGATGTGTCTTTATCTGGTTTTAGTATCAGGGAGATAGTGGCTCCATAGAATTGATTTGGGAGTGTTCCTTCCATTTTTCATGGAAAAGATTGAAGAGATTGCCATTAGTTCTTTAAAGATCTGGTAGAACTCAACTAAGAGTTTAGTCCTGGGCTTTTCTTGGTTGGAAGATTTTTTATTACTGTTTTAAATTCTTTGCTTATTATTGGTCTGTATAGATTTTATCTGTCTTCCTGGTTTAATTTAGAAAGGTCACATGTGTCTAGAAATTGCTATCTTCTAGATTTTCTATTATTGGGATATACATTTTCAAAATTTCTTCCTGATGATCCTCTGGATTCCAGAAATGCCTGTTGTGATATCTCTTTTCTCAACTCTAATTTTGTTGATTTGGGTCATCTCTCTATTTTGATTAGTTTGGCTAAGGGTTTATCAATCTTGCTTATCTTTTCAAAGAACCAATTCTTTGTTGCATTGATCCTCTTTGCGATCTTTGGTGCATTTTCATTTTCTATTTCATTAATTTCAGCTCTGAACTTAATTATTTCCTGTTGACTGCTGATTTCAGAATTACATTGTTGACATTAATTGTTCTTCCTCCTCTAGGGCCTTGAGATGTAATTAGATGGTTCATTTGGGATCTGTCTGATTTTTTATTTAGTCATATAGTGCTATAAACTTTTCTGTTAGAACTACCTTCACAGTATCCCAGAGATTTTGCTATGTTATGTATTGTTTAATTCTAGGAATTTTTGTATTTCTCCTTTTATTGGTTCTATGATCCATTTCTTATTGAAAAGAGTATTGTCAGGCCTGGGGTTGTGGCTCAGTGGTAGAGCACTCGCCTAACACGTGTGAGGTGCTGGGTTCCATCCTCAGCACCACATAAAAATAAATAAAATAATGGCATTGTGTCCAACTACAACTAAAAAATACAGTTTTGTCTTACATGAGCACAGCTACTCCTGCTTGTTTTTGAATTCCATTTGCATGGCATATCTTTTCTCATCCTTTCACTTTCAACCTGTCTTTGTCTACAAGATGAATTTCTTGCAAATAGTAAATAGTTGGTCTTGGTTTTTAAATCTACCCTGAAAGTATTTTATTTGGAGGGTTGAGATGGTTTACATTTTGAGTTATTATGGAAATATGTTTATTATTTCTTGCCATTTTGATTTGGTTCATATTTTTAAATTTATTTTTAGTCATCGATGGACCTTTATTTTATTCATTTATTTATATGTAGTGCTGAGAATCAAACCTAGGGCCTCACACATGCTAGGCAAGTGCTCCACCATGAACCACAATCCCAGCCCTTGGTTCATATTTTTAATTCCATCTTAATTTTTAGGGAGCTCTTCTAGTGAGTTTAATCAATTTGGAAGCTCTGGGGTTTGTTTTTGTTATCTTCTGTTTGTAGTATTACTTTCAGTATTTTCTATAGTGCCTGCTTAGTGGTCATGAATTCTTATAGTTCAACCTCATCTTGGAAAGTTTTTATTTGTACTTCAATTGGGAAAGACTTTGCTGGATATAGAAAACTTGGTTGGCAATTGTTTTCTTTTAGAGACTAGATTATCTCATTCCAGGCCCTCCTGGATTTTAGACTCTGATTGAGAAGTCAGTAGTGAGGCTTATTGGTTTTCTTTCAAATGTGATCTGATTTTTTTCTTGCAGCTTCAAATTTTCTATTCTTATTCGCTTATTTTGTTTATAATGTGCTTTGGGAGAAGTTCTTGTCTGTTTGGTCTTCTATATGCATCCTATATGTGAATGTCTATCTCATTTCTAACATTTGGGAAATTGTGTGTTATTATTTCATTCAAAAGGGTCTTAATGCCATTAGCCTGTATCTCCATGCCTCCTTCAGTTCCAATGACTCAAGACTTCTTGTACATTCTGATCATGGTCTTCTTTTTTCTTTACTGAGTGTTCCAGTTTGTATGCCCTGTCTTCAAGACCTGAGAGTTTTTTTTTCGCCTACATGGCTTAATATGTTGGTGATGTTTTCAAGTAAATTTTGTATTTGATTAATTGTGTCCTTCATTTCTTAAAGTTCTGATTGGTGTGTTTTCAGAATCTCTCTTTATTGAAATGGTGTTTCACCTCCTGTATTTGCTCCTTTAATCCATTTTTTGGATTTTCTTTAAGCTCATTAATCATTTTTTAAAATATTTATTTTTAGTTGTAGTTGGACACAATACCTTTATTTATTTATTTATTTATTTATTTATTTATTATGTGGTCCTGAGGATCAAACCCAGGGTCTTGCACATGTGAGGTGAGCGTTCTGCCACTGAGCCACAACCCCAGCCCTCATTAATCATTTCAATAATAATTTTTTGTAGTCTTTCTCTGTAATTTCACCCCTTAGATATCTATGGATTCCTTTTGGAGGGATTGTAAGTGGGGGGCTTGTTTGCCTGTCTCCTTGTTTTAGAGCTCTTAGATATACTCATCTTCCCCTTTTCTGTGGGGCTTGTTTCTGTTTATCTCAGCTTTACCACATAGGCTTCCTGTAGTCCATGTATTAATTCAATCTCCAATGCCTCTCAGTTTGCTGCTGCAGAACTGATTATTTAATTCACTCTTGGGAGCTGGTTTTTGTACTATTGATTCTTCTGAACTGAAATATTCTTCTACTTCTATGGTCTATATTAGTGAATGTTTCACTGACATTGTGAAAGAAGTGTATTCTCCCATTGTTACATGAAATTATGTGCAAATGTCAATTAAGTCTAGTTGATTGATAGCAATTTTATTAGTTTCCTGGGATTACCATGACTAAGGATCAGATTGGTTGGCTTGTAATACTAAAATTGCATTGTTTCAGCATTCTGAAGTTTGTACCATACTCCCTCTAAAAATCTCAAGGAAAAATCTTTCCTTGTCAGGAATTTCCTAGCTTCTGCTGGTTTGGTTGCCATTCTTGATTTTCCTGGCTCGCAATGGCAGCAGTTCATTTTCTGCCTCCATCATCACATGGCAGTTGTGCCCTGTGGATCTCTCTCCTATGCTATGAGAACAACAGTCTTACTGAATATGAAGGTCACCATATTCCCATATATCCTATTGGCAATTGGACACATAACAGAGATGTGTGGTTCTATACTCATCTCTTCCTGATACATGTGTCAAGTACTTATAAAGGGGTGTTCACTTCTTCCACTCTAACAGTAGATGATGCATTTTTGTTTGTTTTTCATCTTTTTTCCTTGTCTAGTCTTTCTCATTCTATTATCCACTAAAGAGCATATTCTAGAAGCAACTGCATGTAAATCAACAATCCTCATCCATTCTAACCCTTGTCCACACAAGAAATTTCCTTGAGTATTTCTTCAGCAATACCAAGGTACTGGGATTTACATGTTTTTTTTTTATTGTTGTTGTTGCTAGATTCTCATGAGGTCCTGATGGAGGCGATTCTGTGTGACAAGGGAAAGGATGAGGCCCATCTATTCACAAGGTAAGGCATCCTTCCTTGTCTAAGGGCTGTTTCATTGGTTACTTTCTTTTCATTCAAATTCAGACTTGAAAATCTGGACATGCACATTATAGATGACTTGTAAATTTAATTCAACAGCAACTTTATTAATAACTGATGCCTGATTCAAGATGATGATCACTTATGGCAGACAGCATCTGTTGCCGACTGAATAGCATTGAGCAATTTCCTCAGTAGCACCTTTCGTGGTTGAAAAAAGCATTTTGCATGTGCCGACCAAAATGGACTTGCAAAATCTCCCATGAGAAGCTCCTGTCTTTTCTGCAAGTGCCCTCTGGGCTTTACTTTGGAGCCACTGACCATATTACTGTTTCCCATTTAATTTTCTAATATCTTTAGTGAACAACAGACCTGTGCACATAGGACTGGACATGATGTGATTCTCGTAGTCTGTCCCTTTCTGTTATTGCAGATGTATTCTGCAGCAAATGAAAATTGTACATCTTCCCAACTCCCACCCATGTTGAGGAAAAAAAATCTTATCTGTTTATGTCTAGAAAGCCCTCCTTATTCTAGAATAATGTTGGAAAAAGGAGTGGGGTATGGTGGTGAAGGAAACTGATAATCCAGTGGAGAGTTTTGCCCATCTACCATGGTCCTTAAATCACCTGTTATTTTGGTGGCATGGATATGTGTGCATAAGCGTTAGGAGGTATCTCAGAGTAAATCCATGTGTAGTGATTATGAATGTTTGTGGAAATGTGTGTAAAAATATTGTCTTATATGTACAGCTCAAGTGTCACTTTTATTTAAAAAAATCCAACACTACTGTACACTTTACATCTCACACTTCAAATCTCACTGTAGCTGAATATTTATTGTTCGCACTGCCTACACGGAGATGTCAGAGTCAAATGATCCAAACTCTTGACTTTGTAAGTGGAAGGGGCAAGTGTGAATGTAGGAATGGTTGATGCCCAGAGGACAAACTGACCTCAACTGATGTAGAAAAAGGGGTGATTTACTCTCTCAAAAGATGTTGTTGTTATGTTTGTGTCTCTACAGATTGGATCATCAGCAGATGATATGATTTGAGCAGTGAAGTTGAAGACTCAGTAGGAAAACTTCCCTGGTAAAAGTGAGTCTGCCTATATATTGGGAGACAGATACATGGTCTAGAGGGTGAAAGAAGCAGGGATGTATGGTTTTTTTTCATATTTTAATCACATGAGCAAGAGCTAGTAATTCTATTTGCTTTAAGCATCCTGTTTGCAACCTCTTTTTTGCTCTACCAGCTAAACAGTTTTCCCCATAAGACCTGCTCTGTCCTGATTCTCTGCCTCTCCCAGACATGAAAGCAGTTGGTCAGCATCTCTTGGGAATTATGAACAAGAGATTTTGTTCTGGGTTTTGAGTGTTGAACCACAATGGAAGAAATCTAATGGGATACACTCCCTCAGATGTACTAAAGGAAACAGGATAAAAAGTTTTTGCATGTGCCAGATGGTGGGTAGAAATCACCTCTCCCCTCTGCACTTTCAGGTCTTATAGTATCACTTTCTGTTCTGTCCTCTTGTCCACTCCTTGTTCAAAAGATTCTCCCAGGTATGGGGAAATTAAAGGATATTTCCTCTGGACTTCCTTCACATTCTTCTGGGTCTGTCTGTAGAAGATTGTTGAGAACTACATCCTTGGCCATTTTCCTCACCTCCACTCCTATCTAATTCCAAACTCCCATTAAACCTCTTTAGGCCTCCTTTTTTCTTAGCCTTGCCCTGATTCTGCACTGTGATGAGAAATGCTGCACGGCCAGGCACAGAGCTGCAGGAGTACGGCTCTGCTCTGGGTACCCCACGCCTGGGTTCTTTTGCCCCGGTTGGCTCTAAACATGCATGATCGTTGTCTTCTTTTCCTCTGTCAAAATTTAAAAAAAATTCAAATACTTCAGCCAGGAATCTGGTTCCAGGAATCCTGTCCTGGATTGAAAAAAAGGGATCAAGGAAGTAAAACAAGGTGAAGAAGAACAGAGAGAGGAAATGTGAGTGTGGAGAGTGGATAGGGTAGCAGAAGTCAAATAAATGCACATATTCCCCATTGCTTCCTGAAGATTGTCTGTTGCACTTAGGAAAACAAGCAGAGCTAATAAGAGCATTGCAGTGCCACTGCTGCCCGTCACCGTGACCACACAAGGGCAGATGAATTTATGGTTAAAATCAGTGCAGGCAAATGAAGGGTGCCCTGAGAACATATCTCAGGGAATGGATATTCATTCCTTGGAAATCCTTAAGATTTTTAGGCCGAGTCCTGCACTGCCTGTCTTAATTAGGAGAGGTTGTAGGTGTCCATAGGGCACCATGTGCTCGCCCCTTTGTTTTCTTCGTGGAAAGTATCTTTGGAGTAGGTCGTCATCCTATCCCTACAGGACCCAGGCCCGCATCCCCAATCCTTCCAAGGAATATGGGGAGCACCCAGCTCACGGATGGATGTTGTGGGATATTGTGGAATTGATGCTCCCATTTCAGGTCTCTGGGGATGAGGTGAAGAGGAGACAGGTAAGCAGAACCCCTCAGGCAAGCAGGGGAGTTCATTTAGTCCAGAAATGCATCCCTGTGGACTGGAGAGATCCTGGCACTGCCCCTGTAAACCTGGCTAGGAGTAAGCAGCTCAACTCCTCAGGGTCCCTCAGTCTCTGAGGAGCTGTATGAGGGTTTGTGCTTTATTGCACCATTTCTCAAACTCAGGTTATTTGGATGGCTTTTGGTATGTATGTCAAAGGTGAAAACCACACAAACTCAAAAGGAAATACACTATCATAATTACCCAGAGTCTATTTAGATAGTGTAATTATAAGTTTTATGTTTGTTATATTTTCTAATTTTGTAAATTAAAAAAAAAACAGAACTGGCTTCATGATGTTTTAAAAAGCAAAATTGTCTGTGACCGTATCCAGTCAGAATTGTGAAAATCCCCAAATTTATAGCTTTATGATCAAGCATAGTGATTTCCTTTTTCTTCTTCTTCTTTCTTTGGTGTGGAGATGGACTCAAGTCTCCTGCATGGTCATCTGATCCAAGAAGCAGTTGAAGGATGGGTCCTCCAGAGAGCAGGGCTAGAGGGGCGAGATCCTGGCACCACCCTGTTTCATCAGACCTGCTGATCCTCAGGGGACCCAGCTGTGTGAGACTCAGCCTTTCCACCCCAGCATCCAAGAGACCCCCTTTCCTCTGCCTCACGTTCACTGTCCAGGGACATATTCCCTGAAGGGATGCTAAGGGGAATGTCCAGGGGAATCCAGTGCTGGAGGACATTCACATAACTAGATAATTGGGTGGGCTTGGCTCTCTTTTCAGGTCTCTGGGGAAAGGGTGAAGAGGAGGCAGTCGGGGCAGGGCTTTTCCTCCTGCAAACAGTGCATCCCAGTGGGCTCTGCAGAAGCCTTGGCATCAGCAAGGGGACACTGCACCCTGCAAACCTAGCTGAGATTAAGTAGCATACAGACAACACACTCAGCAGAGGGCAGCAGGCAGGTCTCAGTACCCGCTGACCTGAGCTCTGAAGATCTCAGGTACCAAGGTCACCTAAGAGGGCCTCAGGAGCCTCCTGGTTTTCCACACCCTCCCCAGTGAGCACTTCCTCCCTTGTCTAGGTATCTTCCCAGGGTGGCACACCTGGGTCTGTGTTGCAGAACCCTACACTGTCACCTGGAAGGACAGTGATCTATGGTCTTGGAGCTCTGGGGCTCAGAAGAGGGGACTGGGCAGTGTCTAGAACCAGGCCACAGAGGAGGAGCCACTTGGCTGCTTTTCCTCTCCCACATGTAAAATAGTGTATACAATTGTGCACATTTAAGTTTACTTTGTACATATATTGGTCCTCTACTTAATGCTGAATGTTTTTGTATTAAATATTTGCTTGGTACCCATTGCTTTTAAAACCTTTTCTGTAAAAGAAAACACATTACAGGAAAACACAGAGGTAGTGCCCCCCCACCAGTGACCACCAGCATGATCACTCCCTGCCTCCTGTCCCCCTCATTTTTCCTTAATTGAACACAGTAACTTCTGAAGTAGCACTTCCTAGCTGTCCTTGTATCAGGGTCCTTCTAGGATTTTGTTCATTGAATTCTGTTTGTTCCTCTGGAAGGGAAAATGGGAACAGGATCACCCCAGGTCTTCCATGACACCTGGGATGTCAGGGCTGTCTCATCCATGGCCACCCATGTCCTTCATGGAAGATCTTCAACATGTGGTTCTGTTTCCTTTAGGGAAAGCTGACTTCTCTCTGAAGGAGTAAAGCTATTCTGCTTTTCATTATCTTTGCACTTTCATCCTAGATGCCCCAAGGTATTTCTTTTTCTGTAAAGCCCAGGATTTTACTAGGATATCCATTGGCTTTCATCAGAATTCTCTTGAAGAAATGACTCCAAAGCATTGTTTCATTTCAGGAAAAAAATTGGAATTACATTTTTAATATTGGCCTTGTATCTTTGCTTTGTGTTCTTTCTGAGACCTTGAACATTTCTATAACCAGATGTCCTAAGGTGATTTTTTTTCTCCCCCATTTTTTTTAACCACCTCTTGCTTCATTTCTTTTGAAATATTTTTCTCTCTCTGACCTTCTGTTTCCCATGAGGCACAGCCCTTCACTGTGCTGCTGCTTCTTTACATCTCCTTGTGGAACCTACTTTCCAGTGTTTATTTCTTCTCTCCTCCCTGGTTATATGCAAGGCTCACAGATATGCAACCCCAGTTCTATGTTTGCTGACTCTGGCTTTTCCCATCCTTTAGTGAGTACTCTCCCTCATCATCCCTTGATACTGTCCTTATCTAATCTTGAGCTTGATGTTTCTGCACTGGAAGAAGACAACTGCTACTCTATTACCCAAACCAGTAGTCATTCCCTTTAAGTGGCTACCCATTTTCTGAATCCTTATTTAGTTATTGTCCATTATAAATGTAACAGATCACCTCCTTCCCAAATTATTATTTCATTCTTATAATTATTGTTTTTCAGTTTCTTCAGGTTTAAATAGTCACAGTATTTGTTTGTCTTGGATATTTACCTTTGAGTCATTTGATATTAGAGTCATGAATTTTCTCATTCTTTCTAGAGTGATTTGGTTTGAGCTCTGGGAATTTATTTGTAGTGAGTGTGTGGTTTTTATTTTTCACCCTTTAGATTTCTCGACATGCCTGTGCTGGCTCGTGCTCAGCTGGTCCCACATCTCTCTGGGCCAATGGCTTTTGCTGTTTTCAGGCATAGGCAACACGCCCACCTTGATACCTTTTCTATGTCATAGCATGCCCAAGGATTGTCCTTAAAGCCTTTCCCATATTATCCTAAAAAACCACTCTATTGAAATAACCTCTGTAGAAAAAGATTTTTAATTTTCTTGACAGTTTTTAAAAATTATGTGCATGTACCAAAAATGTTAGCCATATTATGCTAAGAATGTCATTCCACCTTAGAAATAAAGAAATCCTGTCATTTACAACAATATTGATGAAACTAGAAGACATTATGCTAAGTGAGATAAGCTGATATAGACAGTATGATCTTCTCTGGATATGGAATCAGCGTGGAATGGTGGGGGCCAGGGGCTTGGTGTTTGGGAAGATGGGAAACTATTGGTCTAAGGTGACAACATTTCATGGATGCAGGATGAGTAAGCTCTGGAGAGTTCATAGGTAGCAAGTTTCCAACAGTAAAACTGTATTGTAATGATTGATGAGAGTACAGATCTTAAACGCTCTCACCAGGCACACACACATAGAAGGTAAAACACATGAATCAATTACATGAATCAATTACAATTAGTGTAACTATGGCAATCATTTCATAATGTATATGTTCATCAAAACACCACATTGTACCCTTTAAAATATGCAGTTTTTATTTGTCAATTTTATCTAAATAAAGATGGAAAAATGTTTCAGTTAAAGCTAAACTTTCATGAAATTATGGGTTTGGAGAATTTAATAATTTTAGAAAATTGACTCCATAAGTATGATCAGCTATAGGTATAATATTCACTCAGCATTGTTATAGCCTAAGAAATGCATTTAACAGCTGCACTCATGGTTGAAAAAACAACGAAAGATCCTCCAAAGTTATTGAGATTATTTATGATCATATAGTTATCAGGAATGACTGATGCCACTCAAGTGTATGAATTAAAGTTGTTAAAGGTATAAAAATATATAACAATATTATTAAAAAATTAAGCCAAAATCTTACAATTTATCAAGATAAAATATTGAGGAAGTATAAAAGTGAGACCACACCTGAACAGAAGTGTGTGCACTTATTTTGTAATGTGTAAATTTATGTTGCTCTTTTATGTGTCTTTGTCACTTCTGGTAGTTGTATAAATAATATTTTAAGGGAAAAGGTATTTATAATTGAGTACCAAATAACCACTTTTTTTCCTGCTTATTTTTTGCATAAGGGATTCTGAATTTTTTTGCCTTGGTTCTTTGTCTTAATCTTGAGCTACTGTAATGCAATACCAGAGGCCTCTGCCTCATCTAGTGGCACAAGGTGAGGGGACAAGAGGGTGTGTGAGAGCTTTTCATCCCATGGTGATGGCATTAATCATGGTGGAAACTTTACCAGTGAATGGCCTCTGCAACATCCCGGTTCTCCGGGATGTTGTGGCACTGGGGATCTTGTTGCCGACACATGAAGGACCCTGTCAAACCATAGCAGCCTAGGCCATAAAACGTAGCCAGTCCTGAGGTTGTCAAACCACTGGTGTGACAGCCCTGGTGAGAGGATGAAGGGAACTAGCAGGTCGTTTTTTATCCAACTGTAGGCTGAGAGTCCACCCGAAGGGGCCCTGCCATGTAGCATCCAACTTAGCCATATCACCAGTGGTCATGCCTGGGCAGGCCCATCAGCAGTGGGGAGGACACTTGTGGGAGGACGGAGGCCTGGTGGTGGGGGGTTAACTGCAGAATGTGACTCTCAACCTGAGAGGGCAGAGAAATCCCAGGGCTTGCCTAGATTTCCCTGTCTTAAGTGAAAATGGAAACTTGAAATCAAAATGGAATTTGTTGGAAAATGAGAAGGTATTGCTTTGGAAACACATCCCCAACGACTCTTGTGCCAGGAGGCGCCCTGAGGTTAGGGAAATCCTGGGGTGGGGGGTACAGGGATTGAACCCAGCACACTTGACCACCGGCCAAATCCCCAGCCCTATTTTATTTAGAGACAGGGTCCCACTGAGTTGCTTAGCTCCTCGCTTTTGCTAAGGCTGGCTTTGAACTCAGGATCCTCCTGCTTTTCACCCTCCCAAGGGTATTTTATCTTATGTAACAAAATTTGAAGCTTTTTTTCCCACCCAGATTCTGCTAGAGTGGCATTTACTTGTTCCCAGAACAACCACTTAACCAGCGAACTCACTAGAGAAACTCTGCTCAGAAGTCCCTATAAAACTAAAGCCACTAAAATATTCACAAACAGGTTTTTGTGAGATTTTATTTCTCTTGGTTAAATGCCCAAGCATGGGATTGCAGGGTCGTGGGGTAGGATGCCCTCCCAGCCTGCCCTGCTCCATTCCTGGCCTGCCCCCTTAACAGGCCCCAGGGGGTGCACGCATTTCTGTTCTCAGCTGCTGCCCCTCACGTGTTCCAAGGTAAGGGCAGGACACACAGGTGTGGGTCCCACAGCTGCCGCCTCATGCAGCAGCTGCTTATCCAGGAAAATTACTTGCCAGGAGTCACCCCTCTGATGGGCAGGATTTCTGTCCTGAGTCATGTCCCGGCAGCTCTGGGGGGCCAGATTTGCGCTCTAGTTCAATGCCCTGAAGCTAATCACCCTCAATTTTCAGCAGGAGATGGGTGGGTCAGGGGCTGGTCTGCAGCCTGGGTCCAAGTCAGCTCTTTGTGGTGCCTCTTACTGGTGTCTCTCTGCAGGGCGTGCCAGCCTTGCACACCAGACGGTTTTTTTTCTGCACATGCCAGTTAACACACTCTTTGCTTGTGCATTCCAAAGATGTGTCCCAGCCACAGGCCAAACAGTCACTTCCCTATGCCTAACTGGCAGCTAAAGCAGAGGAACAGTCAGAGCTCCACTCTCCAAAC
Source organism: Callospermophilus lateralis (assembly GCF_048772815.1). Lineage (NCBI taxonomy): Eukaryota > Metazoa > Chordata > Mammalia > Rodentia > Sciuridae > Callospermophilus > Callospermophilus lateralis. Next base: position 144,871,544 of record NC_135305.1, on the reverse strand, counting down.
CAACTATCCAATTTTACCCAACTGCTTCTATGGGCAGTTACTGGCTAAAGTTTGCCCCTCGTCTGTGCCCATGGCCCTAGGGGGCAAGGATCTGCCAGAAGGACTCAGCTGCCTGGAGCCTGCTCACTGGGCCCACTACTCAGTTCCCTTGGCTCATGTGGTAGCACAGACGCCCCTGACCCAGCATCAACTTGAAGGCCGTGATGCAAGTGCCCAGTGACTTTGCCCTGGCAGTTTGCCAAAGCACCTCCAAGAAGCTACTTCTGCAGACACAGTGCTCCTCTCAGGGGATCCGTACCTCCATCAGAAGGGGCCGGTGCTGTCTGCTGCCAATTCCAAGACGTCCCACAGATCAGTGAGCGTGCCGGGTAAATCAACTCTGTTTTTGGTCCAGGAGCAGAAAGTCACCCCTTGCACACCAGGTGTGCCCAAGACCCCTGCACAGGGATGACTGTGCCCAGAGACCTGGGAGAGAGTAGGAAAGAGCTGGCTGGCCGGGGGAAGACCCCATAGTGTAACTACGGAGAAGCAGGACCATCAGAGAAAGGGCCCCCATGGCACTAGAGGCCCACGGTTTGGGGCCCTGGAGGTCCATGGCGGCCTCTCTTCCTCAGTGCTAAAACCTGGGTCTCTACAGAGAAACCTCCATGCCAAGAGCTCTGAAGCCAAAACCAACAAGGAACTCCACACCTCATACGTGACTTCCCTCCCCAATGAAATGCCATCAGCTACCCATATAGCTACACCCAAGTTTCCCACCACTGCAGAGGAGGGGTCAAGCCTCTTCAGGTTGCTCCTCAAGTCTTCAAGAAAATACTAGTCACTGGGGCTCTTGGTCTCCCTCTTGGGCTTCTGAGGTTTCTCAGTGGAAGACCTGGTGTACAAAGGTGTCAGACTCTACAACAGGGAAGAGAGCAACCTTGAGTTGAGCACCCACATCCAAAAGTTCTAGGCTCCTAAAAAGCAAGATTCTTCTGTTGCCACACAGATGGGGTGGGGGGGTATCCATCACTACACAGATGGGGTGGGGGGGGTATCCATCACTTTGGGGTCTAAGAGGCAAATGCTGACCTGAGAGAACATCCACTTCATCCCATGCTAGACCTTGTGTGATAGGAACCTGAAGTCTTGACTAGACTTCTAAGATCCTGAGAAAAACTGGAGGCTCAGAGACAGCACTCCATTCCACCTACTTATTGCGGCTTTGTCCTCAAAGGTTAATTCTTTGAGGATGTTTTGGTCTAATTCCAGTAACTGGGTCCTCATGACAGAACACAGAGACCCTTGGCCCATTTCCCTCTAGTCCTAAAGCAGACAGTGTTGGGAGTCGCCTGGGCGACTAATTTCCCCATCCCCGCCCCGCCAGACAGTGGCGGGAAGAGCCGCCCAATGGTGAGCCCTGCTGAGCCTCATGATCCTTACCCACCAATCAGAAAGCACCCTGCTCTGTTGAACCGCCCCTGGCTCTATAAGTGTGCAGAGCTGTTCCTCAATAAACGGGCATTTTCTCCGACGTGGAGTCTTGTGCGGCTGTTCTTTCATTGGTGCTGAAACCCGGGGACCCCTCTCTCAAGGCTTGCTGTCCTCGTCCACTCTTTTGAGCGCTGCTGCTACTCACACAGCACCGGCTCTTCAGTAGGTGAGTTCCTCTGTCGGGATCCAACTTCAGACGGGCTACGCAGGGGCTTTGGCCACGTTCATCCGGCAAACCTCTGACGCCCACTCTGGAGGAGAGAATGCACCCCACCACCACCTTCACGGTCACGGTGGACTCTCTGGAGCCCAGTTTGTGATCAGGAGGTACTGAGGGGTGGAAGAACAGGCACCCCCCCCCTCTCTCTCTTTTTCTAACCACCCTTGTCCCTCTCCTGACCTAAAAACCTGAAAATCCTGGCGCCAGGTGGTCCGTGACTTCTGGCCTTTCTGGGCCTGCCGGCTGGACTTTCAGGTTGACGACTCCACCATCCTCCAGGCCCCGACTCTCCCGACTCATATTGGTCGAGCTCTCCTTGCGGGGACGCCTGTGAGGAGGCTCATCCGATTCTGTTCTGGTCCGGACCCTTCCCACCTTCCTACTTCCTTCTTAAGGTTATACCATTATGGGGGCCTCTTCTTCCCTCCCTGCAGACTCCCCCTTAAAATGCCTCCTGGCTAATCTGGATTGGCTATCCCTCACTCCTGATATAAAACCCAAGACCCTCATTAAATTCTGCACACAAGATCGGCCTTACTATCAACTGGACAATCAAAGTCAATGCCCCCCAGGAGGCTCCCTAGATCCCGCAGTTCTCAGAGATCTGTTTAACTTCTGCAAGTGCTCGTAAAAATGGAGGGAAATCCCCTATGTTGAGGCTTTTTCTCTTCTTCGCTCTCACCCCGACCTATGCTCTTACCCTAACGACCCTACTGACTCTTCTTTTGATCCAGCAGATGAACTACCTTCCCTACCGACCTCCCCCGTTGGCTCCATCCAGCCCCTCAGGTGCTCCCCCTGACTCGGCCGACACCTTTAGTCCCCCACAAACTAGGTCCCGCTCCCTAGTCCCACAAACCATGGCCCCCTTAAGAGAGGTTGCAGGACCTGAGGGCATTATCCCGGTACCTGTCCCATTCTCTATGAATGACCTCACGCAACTCGAGCGGAGCGAAGGTGGGGCTCATTCACCACAGATCCCACCACTTACATGAGAGTTTCAATGGGTCCTCCAGGCTTATAGCCTCACTCACCATGATATATGTATGTTATTGGCTAATACTCTCCTTCCTGAGGAATGTACCAGAGTCTGGGAACTTGCCAGAGCCCATGCAGATGAAACTCACCGAGTTAATCCCAATCACCCTCCAGGGCCACTTGCTGCCTCAGATCACGCTCCCACCTGGGATTATAATACACAAGCTGGCATACAGAGCAGGGACCCATTCTCCCTATGAATTATTGCTGGGCTCAGAAAAGCAGCACGTAAGGCTGTCAATTTCCAAAAATTATAAGAGATTATTCAAAAGTGAGAGGAGATCCCATCAGAATTTCTGGATCGGCTTACGAAAGCCCTTTAGCAGTATACTAATCTAGATCCCGAAACCCCAGGTGGCCGTCATGTCCTTATGACATATTTCCTCTCGCTTATGACATATTTCCTCTCGCAGAGCTACCCCAACATCCAGGCCAAACTAAAAAAGCTAGAACAAGGCCCTGCCACCCCCCAGACTGAGATCTTTGTGGTAGCCTTTAAGGTTTTTCACAACCGGGATGAAGAAATCGAGCGCTGCAAGCACAGGGCCGAACACAACAAATTTCAGATGCTTGCCCAGGCCCTGCAGGGTGCTTCCTCGGGTCGCCACCCATCACCACGGGTCAACACTCCCCCCGGCGCTGCTTCAGTTGTGGCCAGGAGGGACATTGGGCCTAGGGCATGCCCTGCACCAAGCACTCTGTGAACCCCATGCTCTGAATGTCAAACAACAAGGTCACTGGGGCTCTGACTGTCCTAGATCCCGTAGGGGCCTATGGCCAGGGAGCCCTCCGACCTTCTGGGCATGCAATCGAAGATTGATGGATCCTTGGGTCCTTGTCCCCGGCCGTAATGACCCATAGACAGGAACCCAGGGTGCAGATTCAGGTGGATGGGCACAAGGTTGACTTTCTCCTTGACACCAGAGCTACCTTCTCAGTCCTGACAGAATTCTGGGGGCAAACAGTGCCGTCCACCTCTCCTATTGTTGGGGTAGGAGGAAAGACCATCTATCCAAGAGAGACTCCCCTATTACTCTGTTCCATAGACAACTTCCCATTCTCTCAGACGTTCCTAGTTATGCCCCAATGTCCAGTTCCTTTGCTCGGCCGAGATATTCTCTCTAAATTCAATACAACAATCAACATCCAGGCTCCTGGCAGCAGTCAGGCCCCAGAATCGGCCTGTTCATCTTTTCTGGCCCTTTTGGCAGAAGACTGGCCATTCTGCTCCACTTGTGAGGCTGATGTGAAATACCGTACTAACCTGGTTGATCCGATTGTATGGGATACCACACCCCCTCCACCATTTCCTGCCCACCAGTTAACGTTCATCTCAAAGATCCTAACACCTTCCCCAGTAAGGCTCAGTACCCCCTGTCCACAAAAGGTCTTCTAGGCCTACAACCTGTTATTCAGGACCTTCTTAGCAAGGGGTACCTCCGTCCTGCTCATTCCCAGTACAATACTCCCATACCAGCGGTAAAAATTCCCAAAGGGTCCTATCGCTTAGTTCAGGACCTACGACTCATCAACACCTCCGTTAGGCCCATACATCCTTTGGTTCCCAACCCATACACCCTGCTGTCTCAGGTCCCCCACACTGCCACCCACTTCTCGGTCATCGATTTAAAGCATGCTTTTTTCTCCATTCCCCTTGCCCCTGAATTACAAGATCTTTTTGCCTTTACCTGGACAGATCCCACCACCACACATTCTCGACAACCTGGACTGTCCTTCCTCAGGGATTTCGAGATAGGCCACACCTCTTTGGACAAGCCTTGGCCTCCGACCTCCAATCTTTTCACCCCCAGTGCCCCAAGTCCACCCTCTTGTAATATGTTGATGATCTTCTCCTCTGTAGCCCATCCAAAGGGCGCTCAACAGATGACACAGTTCTCCTACTTAATTTCTTGGCTTTAAAGGGATATTTGGCCTCTCCACAAAAGGCCCAAATAGCATGCAAAGAGGTCACATATCTAGGGTTCTCTATCTCTCAAGGGAAAAAGGCCATTACAGCAGACAGAAAACAACTTATTGTGTCCATACCTACCCCAAAGACCAAAGATGACATACTCTCCTTCTTAGGTTTCGCTCGGTACTTCAGGGCCTGGATTCCTAATTTCTCCCTCCTTGCCAGGATGCTATATAATCTGACCAAGGGTCCCCAAGATGAACCCCTACCCTCAACAGTAGGGAAGCCCTTTACAATCCTTAAAAAGGCCCTCCTCCGGGCACCCGCCCTGCATCTCCCCGACCTCTCCCGACCCTTCGCCCTCTATGTACATGAAAAACAGGGACAAAGTCTGGGCGTTCTGGGTCAGGAATATGGCCCCTCATTTGCACCAGTGGCCTACCTATCCAAACAGCTTGACCCCCACCGTCAGGGGCTGGCCCCCATGCCCCAGAGCCCTAGCAGCAGCCCATGACCTCCAGAAACAAGAACACAAGCTTACCTTTGGCTCCCCACTAACCATCTCATCTCCTCACCATCTAAAGGATTTCCTCACTTACAAGGGGCTACAGCCACTTCCTGCTTCCAGGGTTCTATCCCTCCTTGTCTCTCCTTGAAAATCCCTCCATCTCTTTTCAGCCCTGCTCTCCGTTAAACCCTGTCTCCCTCCTCCCATCTTCTGCCTCACAAGATCCCGTCCACAAGTGCCTGGAGGTATTAGAGACTATTTTACCCTGTGTTGGAGGCCACGACCAAGTCAAGATGGCGCCTGGCAGTTTGCCAGGAGGAGTGGTTTGTGAGGCAAAGCCACCAAGCCATCAAGATGGTGGGGACTCCTTATTGGCTGATTGCTGTATCTGTAGGGGAGCCATGCTATGATTGGATGATGCTGATTGATCACGCTTTATGTAAATCAGTTAGATATATATACCTCTGCTGTTCCTCAGTAAAGCAGTTCCTGCTTCAACCTTCAAGTTGCTTGTCATCTCTTGGTTACTTTGCCCAGCTGGACTGCAGCAAGTGGTGGCCCGCATGGGGAACTCTGGGATGCTCGGGGGTAAGTGACAAGGTAAGCTGCCTGTCCCTAGAAATAAATAGGATGGGAGGAAAGCTGCTTGCTCCTGAGGAGCAGATAGGGCAAGAGGACGGATGGCCATTTCAAGAAAATAGAAAAATTGATACAATGTATTTTTGTTTCGTTTTTGTTTCGTGTTCTCTTAGTGTGTTGTGTTGTCTTTGTTATGAAAAGTATGGGATCAGAAGTTAGTAAAAATCAAACCGAAAGGGTGTTATGTAAATTGCTAAAGGAAGGAGACACCCCAGTAAAACCAAGAACAGTTAGGGCATATGTTGACACGATACAAAAATGTAGCCCCTGGTTCTTAGAGGAGGGGTTGTTAAATATACCACAATGAGACCATCATGGTGAAGATTTAAAAAAGATAGAAAAGCCCAGGAACTCTGCCAGTCGGCACATTACCATTATGGACGTTGATACGATCTTGTTTGTTTAGTCCAAAGCCTTCAGTTCAGACTAAGGTAGAGGAAGGAGAAGACAGATCAAGTAAAAGAGGAAGTCTCTCGAGCTAGTCAGAAAGGGGAAGAAAGTTCAGAGGAGGAAGGGCTATCAGGGGAGGAGTAACAACAGGAGGCTGCTACTAACCCCTTTCTATCACCAGAGGGCATACGTATTCAACCAACAGCTCCACCTATGTATATGGGGACAACATATGCTGGGTGGCCCCCACCCCCTGTAGTAGATAGATGGGATCCTGAGACAGGACCTCGAAGATTAGCATGCCCTGTACTTGAGGATGTGGGAGGGCAGCGATATCACCAGGCTTTGGATTTTAAAACTGTAAAGCAGTTAAAAGAAGCTGTAGCAGCCTATGGTCCTCAAGCCCCTTTTACCGTAAGCATGGTTGAATCCATTGCAAGTTTAAACTTGACACCAGCAGATTGGGCTAGCATGTGCAAAGCTGTGCTAAATGGAGGACAATATCTGTTATGGAAAGTTACTAATCAGGAATTATGGGTGGAGACTGCCAAGCGAAATGCAGCAGCCGGGTATCCACAGAGAAATTTAGACATGTTACTAGGAGAAGTACCTTATGAGGGTCAACAACAACAAGCTGGATATGATCCTGCTGTATATTTACAGATTGCTTCAGCCACAGTTAGGGCATGGAAAGCCCTAAAAGGACAAGGGGGTTTACAAGGTCAGCTATCTAAGGTGATACAAGGAGCCAATGAACCTTATGCTGAGTTTGTGGATAGGCTTATGCAAACAGCAAGCAGAGTCTTTGGGGATGTAGAACAAGCAATGCCATTAATAAAACAACTAGCTTATGAACAAGCCAATAGATGGTGTAGGGAGGCTATTCGACCTTGGAAACAAAGGTTTAAATGCATACATTAAATTGTGAAGAGATATTAATGAATCAGTGGTACAGGGGCAAGTCTTGGCAGCTGCAGTAACCCAAGGAGTACAACAGGCTTTAGGTACCAGGCCAAAAACATGTTATAATTGTGGTCAAGCAGGACATTTTAAAAAGAGTTGCCCCATAGGAGGAGGGTTTAAAACAAATAACTGGGGATGATCAAAAAAGAAAAATACCAGGTGTTTGCCCCGATGTCGTAGAGGAAAGTGAATGCCATTCTCAGACTACTGTAGAGGGTATTCCATTGCCAAAAAAACGGACGGGGGGGGGCCAATGCCCCGGGGCCCACAACTACAAATATACAGGGCATTGAAGGAACCCAGCAACACCATCAGGGTAGCACCCAGAACACATTATCCATTAACTCCCTTATCAGACAAACCAGAGGGATTGCAGGATTGGACATCTGTGCCTCTGCTGGAGCAGTACTAACTCCAGAGATTGGAGTTCAAATCATTCCCACAGGGGTAAAAGGACCTCTTTCCCAAGGAACAGTAGGCTTATTATTAGGATGCAGTTCTTCTACTCTAAAAGGACTTATGATAAGTCCTGGGGTAATTGATCCCGATTATGAAGGTGAGATAAAAATTATAGCCAGTTCTCCAAGGGGTAGCTCAGTAATTTCACCAGGAGATAGGATTGCACAGTTATTAATACTACCCAGTTTACATGACAAATTTTCACCTGTAGGATTTATAAAAGGAGGATCGATGTTTAATGGGTCTTACAATTATAATACTAGGTACTACGTTTGAGACCAATGTACAGATAAATAAGACTAAATATATAGATTTCAAACCTACTCCTGTTTGTTTACTTTCACCTTTCCTTTTCATTATATTTAATAATTCTGTTCAGGATAATGTACTAAATTGTTCAGGATAATGTACTAAATTGTTCAGAAAATTGTGCCTGCTGGAACGTTACACAATTTTCTTTAGCCATCATTGCCAGAATTCCTATCTTCATCCCAGTGCCAGTGAAGACAAAAATAGAAGAATTTCCAGTATTACTGAAAACCAAAGGAGACTTCGGAATTACAGCTACCATCATCACAGCTATTGCTGTTTCTGCTGCTGCTGCTGCAGCTTCTGCGGATAGCTATCACACAAACTGTACAAACGGCTGCATCAATAAATAATGTAACTCAACAAGTAGCACAAGCTTTACAAACACAAAACATTGTTAATGATCATCTTAGAAATGGAATTCTGATGCTCAACCAAAGAGTCAATTTACTTCAAGAAGGAATAGACATATTAATGGATTCCTCTGCTTTAAGCTGCTTGCAGAACTTACCTGGACTGTGTATCACTTCTATGCATTATGATAATATTTCTCGAGCAGCAAATCTTTCCAGACAACTAGGAGCCATGCTTAATGGCACATGGAATGTAAAGTTTCAAAATTTAACTAATGAGACAACAAAATTGTAACTCTTAATAGTACCAGGGTATCTTTGCTGACGATGTCATCGGTGGTACAATTTTTCCAAGGGCTTCTCACTTGGAGCCATCAATGGCTTGGAATTGTGGCATTTTGTATTCTCCTCCTTCTGCTTTGGCAGGTTGTTTATGGTGTTTGTGTAGATTACACAGATTCACAAGTATGGCTAAATATGCTGGGCTGGTAGTCAAAGATGGCTAAGATCCCATTGCAATGTACCAACCTAAGCCAGGAGGCTGATGATTTGAGGTCAGACCATCCAGTGACAGGTAAGGACCATATGTAGTATTGGACTACCTAAGACAGGCACGGTCCCTAAACCACATACTTGTTGTTTAATAAAACAAAAAGGGGGAGATGTTGGAGGCCATGACTAAGTCAAGATGGTGCCTGGCAGTGTGCCAGGAGGAGTGGTTTGTGAGGCAACGCCACCGAGCCATCAAGATGGTGGGGACTCCTTATTGGCTGATTGCTGTATCTGTAGGAGAGCCATGCTATGATTGGATGATGCTGATTGAGTCACGCTTCATGTGAATCAGTAAGATATATATACCTCTGCTGTTCTGCAATAAAGCAGTTCCTGCTTCAACCTTCACAGTTGCTTGTCACTTTGCCCAACTGGACTGTGGCAAAACCCTGCCCTACCACCATTTCTGAGGGACCCCTGCCCTCGGACCTCGTGTGGTTCTCAGCTCCTTTATACATGAAGGGGTTAAAGTGGCGGGGTATGCTGTCGTTTCCCTCTCATCCATCACAGAGGCAAAACCTCTCCCACCCAATACCACCAACCAACAGGCTGAACTCATAGCTGCCACAGGGCCTGCGAGCTAGCAGAGGGAAAACCCTCTCCCTATATACAGATCTCCCATGCAGCCATTTGGAAAGAAAGGGGGCTATTGACCACCAGAGGATGGCAATAATTAATTCCACACTTATTTCTGGCCTACTGTGAGCCTCCAGGCTGCCTTCCCAACTGGGAATAATTCATTGCAAGGCCCAGCAAACTGACTCCCCCCTTACTACTCTGGGGAATTCCAAGGCCGATCAAGCGGCTCGATCAGCCGCCCTACAGAGCTTCACCTCCTCTCCGCTACTCGTTACCACCGGGGATCGGCCCAAAGATCCCCAACAACTCTCACAGTTTCTTCACTCTCTATTCCATTATAGTCCACAGAGTCTCACTACTTTCCTTCACTCCTTTTTCACCCTTTCCCCATGCGATAAGACCCTCCTACAACAGATCACTTCCGCTTGTCAGATCTGCCAGAAAACCAATACTCCATTAAAACCTAAACCTTGGGGCTGGGGATGTGGCTCAAGCGGTAGCATGCTCACCTGGCATGCGTGTGGCCCGGGTTCGAACCTCAGCACCACATACAAACAAATATGTTGTGTCTGCCGAAAACTAAAAAATAAATATTAAAAAATATTATATTAAAAAAAAACCCTAAACCTTTCCCTTCTCATCAGGCCCACGGTCATACCCCAGCTGCAGACTGGCAGATTGATTTTACAGTAAAAAACAAGCCTTTCCCACTTCTAACAAGCGGGCCTCTACGGTAATTGATCTGTTGCTTACTCACATAATCCCCCGTTTCGGGATGCCCACTTCTATCCAATCAGACAATGGCCCAAAATTCACCTCGCAGGTAACTCAGGGACTGGCTCATGCGCTATCACTCTCTTGGCATTTCCATTGCCCTTACCACCCCAAGGCTTCTGGAAAGGTTGAAAGGACCAACGGGGCTCTTAAAGAGACCCTCACAAGCTCACATGGAATTAAGCCTGGACTGGGTAAAGATGCTCCCCTTGGCTTTATTGCGCATTAGGGCCTTACCAAAGAAGCCTTCTAATCTCTCACCTTTCAGTCATGTATGGCCGTCCCCTCGTTCCTCCCGGACTGCCTACAGAACCCCTACCCATCTCCAAAACCTATGCCTTGCCCCTCCTCTTCCATCTACGCTCTGAACTCTGGCGCTATCAAGACTGGCTCCTTCCTGACCCCAGTCTCTCCCCAAATCCTTAACACTTGGTAACTTGTTTCCTATTGCCCACTGGGGAAAAAGCCCCCTCTAAAACCAAACTGGGAGGGTCCTGTTCAGGTGATCATGTGCACTCCCTTGGTGGCCAAACTCAAGCTGTCTAATAACCAACTTACCCTGTGGATTCATATATTCAGGCTTAAGCCCGGCACTCTGGCACCTTCATCAGAAGAGCCAATGATCCTCACCTGTCGTGAAGTACTCTTGTCAATGCGCCCCACAAGATCCCCTCAAGCTCCGCCTCTCCCATGTCTCCGTTCTTAGCCCAGTATGTTCCATAAATGGGTTGTCCTAATGCTCCCCCCCATTCTGGCCCTCTTGTGTCCTCTCTTCCCCTTATGTCTGGAGATTCAAGGCAAGTGGACCTGCCTTGCGGCCACCACTGATTGACCCCTCTTGAAGGTGCAAGGCGTCCACTGCTGAATCCCTGGCCTCCCTAATCAGGCCTTGTGGAAGAAAACATTGTCAAATTCACTGACTTGGCAGCTACCCTAAGGGCCTCCTCCAGCCAGACCCCCTTCTCCTCTTTACTTGCTTGGATCTGGCCAGTAGTGGGTCCGTTGTGTGTTGTCCGCCTTATGTGCCTGTTCCTTCCCTTTATCATAAAGTCCATTCAGGGTAAAATTTCTAATCAAGCTTTTAACCAGCTTCTCCTCAGGAATTATGAACCAGCCAGCTCTTTTAGAGAACACCTCATAAGTCCTGGAACATCTACTTACAAGCTCTGGCTAGCGACGCCTGGCTTATACCTCCAGTCGAGACCTATGCCGAGTGGACTGACATCATCACGGATCTGTGGTGGCAAGGAACCTTCATTGATCTGGTTCCTGAAGTTATACCAGTCTTCTCTGCCCTCCTGTGGGGGCTCCTTACTTCCCTCCTCTCTGATTCTCCCACATCGCCCCATCTCAGCAGGAAGCAGCCAGAATGAGTCAATGCCCACTCTCATTTAATAACAAAGAGTGGGGGGTGGGAATGTTGGGAGTTGCCCTGGCTCGAAAGATGACGCTGACCGTGCTTCTCTTCCGGTACTAACTTCCCCATCCCCCAAGACAGCAGTGGGAAGAGCCGCCCAATGGTGAGCCCTGCTGACTCTCATGATCCTTACCCACCAATCGGAAAGTGCCCCATGCCAACTGTTAAATTGCCCCTGGCTCTATAAAATGTGCAAAGATGTTCCTCAATAAATGGGTACTTCTCCGACCACGAGCCTTGTCTGGTCATTCTTTCAGACAGGACATCCCCAAAGACAAAGAGAAAACCTTGAAAGGGGCCAGAGGAGGAGAAGTCATCTTATCTACAGAGAAATTAAACAACAAATGAAATTGGGTTTCTCTTCAGAAACCAGGCAAGAAGGGATTGGAGGAAAATATGTAGAGTTGGAAAGGCAAAAGAACCTCACTACCCTAGAGTTCTTTATTCATAGAAATTATCTTTCAAATAAAAACTTTCTAAGATTAAATAATAATAATAATATTGAATTTGTGGTCAGCAGACCTGCCTTGCAGAAATTTAACATTTCTTCAGAGAGAAGCCAAATGACAAAAAGTCATAAAGAATGGAAGATTGTGAGAGAAGAGACTCATGGAGGCATAGAAAAAGGCCTTTTTACTTTTCTTGTTAACAGATACAATTTTGCTTATTCATAACAAAAATACATCTGGTGACAGGGTTTATGGATAAGGATGATGGGAGAGAGGAATCGAGCTCACTCTCACAGGCGCCTGCAGTTACATGGAGCAGTTTAGTACTTGCAAGTCAACTTAGGATACTTGTATGTTTATAGTATAAATTTTAGAGAAAACATTCAAAAATGTTTTAAAGTATAATTTATATGCTCAAAGAAGAGAGAAAATGGAATCAAATAAAATATTCAATTAAACAGTGAAAGGCAAAAAATGTGTATGAACTAGAAAACATCAAGGGGAATAAGTAGAAAAGTGCTATCAATTATCACTTCATTTCTTTCTTTTTGGAATGGGAAAGGAATTTTATTCAAGAAGATCCCTCATGGTGAGCAGGGAGGGTGGATGCCAACACTGGCTTCAACTCCATTAGAAACACTCATCTCCTGGCCATCTCATTTTACAGAGAAGGGAAGAGAGCCTTGGAGGAGTTAACATGTGCCCAATGTCACAGAAACTTGGGAAGTGGCAGGGCTGAGACTTAGTCACAGATCTGGCAAAATGCCAAGCTTGTGCTCTTTTAAGCACCTGCTTCAAACATCTCGGGTCAAGAAGGGATTTATTGAAGAGTCAGGTTGGAGTCCTGGACCAAAAGTGGGCTGACTCTGAAAAGCTAGAAATAAATTAAGACTGAACAAGCATACTAGAAAAGAACTGGCCCCAGAAGAATTCATGATATAAATTCTATGAGGTGTGACTACAAACTGAAGTCAAGAAGTTGACTTCACAAGCCCTACCTGATAAGCCAGTTTTGCTGTTTTTATTTACAATTAATTTATTTTTTAACTAGGTATATATGACAGCAGAATGCATTTTTATTCATTGTACATTAATTGCAGCACAACTTTAAATTTTTACGGTTGTACACAATTTAGCGGTACACCAGTTATAAATGTACCTAGGGAAATGATTCATCTCATTCCACCATCTTTCCTGCCCCCATGCACCCTCTTTACCCTCCCTACCCTTTGTCCAATCAAAGTTCCTTCATTTTTCCATTGCCTCCCCCTTTCCCCATTATGGATCAGCATTCACTTATCAGAGAGAACATCTGGCCTTTGTTTTTTTGGGATTGGCTTACTTCACTTAGCATGATATTCTCCAATTCCATCCATTTACCTACGAATGCCATATTTTTATTCTTTTTTTTTGTTCTTATGAAATCAGGACAGCAAAATATGTATTTGCAATTTGTAAGTCTTTGTTGTTACATGTCACTATTGCTTTTTTACATGTGTGAGTCATAAAGACCACCTGTCCCTTGAGGTAAAGTGGGGGCTTAGAAGATCTCTAAGATCTTTTCCAGTTCTTTGACTCTGTGGTCCATCCTTCAGTTAGTGTTCATGATAGCTTTCAAAACTCAGCTTGCAAACCGGTTTCCTCAAGTAGTGTTTCTAGCTTTCCGTCAGCCTGAGCCCATCATCACTTGTCAATGCTATATACACAGAGAATTGTGGCTAATGATATGGCTATTTATTCTTGATCCATGGATCATATAGGACTGAGGAATCCTCCCCCCCAATCACTTTAATTATGAATATTTTAATATGCCAACTAAAAGAAACTACCAGAATATCTTAAAAACAAAAAGAAGACCCAATAATATGTTTTGTATAAACATCCCTATTTTAAATGTAAAAACAATTTTTATATTGTTTTTACATTTAAAATAGGGATTGTTAAGGGATGGAGGAAGATATACTTGCCCTGTTAACACAAACTGAAAGAAAACTGAAGTAGCTATGTTAATTTCAGACAATGCAGACTTCAGAACAAGAAAAATTATCGGGGCTAAGATGAGCATCACATAAAGTTAAAGGAGTCAGTTCTCTTAGAGGTTATAACAATCTTCAACACATTTGCACCTAACAATAGAGCTTTGAAACAGAAGAGGGCAAAAACTGGTGGCATTGCAAAGAGAAATAGACAAATCCACTCTGAGCATTAGAGACCGCAACACTAACCCCTTGTGATTGACAGATGCAGCAGGCAGAAAAGCAATAAGAATACAGTTGACAAGAACAGGATCACCGGTCACCTGGATCCGATTAACAGTTCTAGAGTACTACATTCAGTTAATGAAAAATATTGAAATCCTTCTCAAGCCCACATGGACCATCCGCCAACATAGATCACTGTCTGGGTAAAAGGAAAAAAAGCAACCACATCTCAACAAGTTTAAGACAGTAGAAATATACAATATGTTCTCAGGTCAAAATGGAGTTCAGAGAAGTGAAACAAAGACCTGAAAAACGCCCAATATTTTAAGCTTAAAGGACACATTAAAAAAATGGATCAAAAAGAAACCTTAAAAGAAATTAAGAATATTTTCCACTAAATGAAAATGAATACACACAACATGTCAGGATGTGTGAATGTGATGTTGGCAGAGCTGAGAGAGAAATTCATAGCATTGAGCATTACGTGTGAGAAAAGAAGAAAGACCTGAAATCAACAATCTAAACGTCTGGTATGGAGAACAAGTTCCAGAGACCCAGGCGGGAGCTGCAGCGCCTCTTATGGCCTCACCTTCTACCATATTCCACTGACCACACATGCCAGCCTTTGTCCAGAGAGGAAGGCAACTGTGTAAGTGTGTGTTTGCAGGTGTGGGTTGCAGGGGTCATCTGAGAGACAGGCTTCTGTTCCTGAGGACACTGGTGTGTTCCAGGCACCTTGCTGGACACAGGATCCCTGGAACCCACCCTCACTGCAAAACGTTTCACACCCCACACCTTGAGTGTCAGCACTGTCTATAGAACCATCTGTGACGATGGAAATGTCCCTTCTTTGTGTCCACTAGGGCAGCCCACATGGAGGTAATGAGAAACTGAAATGTGTGACTAAGGGACTGAACTGTAATTTAATTTTGGCTGATTTTTGATAGCACAGCTCTAGAGGGAAATGCTGACCACTAGGCAGGGGGTTTATAGTCTCTCCATGACACCCAGTCCCCTCAGGGTCAATCAAGTCCAGCCTCCTGACAATGGCCTACAGGGCTCTGCATGGTCTATGCCACGCTTCCTGCCAGGCCAGGCTCTCCACTTGTTGCCCTGTCCGCTTAAGTCCGTGGAAGCGGAGTGCTTGCCACACCTCAGGGCCTTTGCACCAGCTCCTCCCTCCGCCTGGAACATTCCTTCTCTGACTCCCATGAAATGACTACTTCTTCACCTCACTCTTTAGGGCTTTGGGTTGTGGCGTTTAAACTGTCTACCATCGATATTCCCCAGGGAATACCCAAGGGTAATGCAGGAAGGGGGGCTCAGGGATCTGAGGGGTAGTGATCAACCAGAAGGGGCAGGATCCCAGAAAGCCAGGGGCCGAAAGGGAGAGATTCTGCCTCTTTCATTCAGACCTTGGGACTGGTTGGTCCTCCTTGGGGAAATCAGAGGCTGGGATGGCATAGGAGAAGATGTACCTGGAGGCCTCAGTCACACAGGTGCTGCAGAAGAGCCTTCTCCAGGAGGGGGATGGGCAGGAATGTTCCCATCCTTGGTTTCATCTGTAGAGTAGCCCTCAGCTGCAGTTCCAGTTCCTTGATCTTGGCAATCAGCTTCGCCAGCTGCTGGTGGGGCCTGACGTCCTCCTTCTGAGAGACCACAGGGTAAAAGTAGCCCTGCAAAGCCTCCCTGTGGGAGTGAGTTGATGCACTTGCGGGAGAAGATGCAACCCGTGGTTCAGGTACATTAGGTTTGCAAAACAGGCTGGGCAGATGGGACATTCTCTTACTTCTAGTAAGAGTTCTGCCATGTCAACTGTCTGGGGAAAATGTACCCTGGAGTGAGTTTCCATAAGTTGAAAGACTGCTGTGACAAGTGACAACCTTTGCATGCTCAGGGCCATTGGGTCACAACATTGTCATCACTAGAACAAGATTGGAAGAGTACAAATGCTAGCTCCCATGCTCTCTGTTTTCAGAGACTTGAAGTTCTTGAAGGAAGGTTACAGATGGTCATTGTACTTTGTGCGCAGTGGAGGAAGTGTCCACCCTTCCAGGCAGCCTCTGGCTGTGCCGATGGAGGTGTCTGGGCACATGACCCAACATTGCACCACCTCCTAGAGTGACCCTGGTGGTGATCTGATTGAAACAAAGGAGAGACTCATCCTGTCTGCAGCCCTGCCACTCAACACCAAGGTGGTGCCTAACGCGACTAGTTGGGGATCCAGCATGGCTGATTATAAGTCGCTGGGTCAGCAGGCAGATAGCACTTGTTCAATTCATGAGTTACCAAATTCTTTTTCCCACCTTCTCTTATAATTGGCAATTCTAAATATCTGAGAACGAGAACCAAGAGACACAAGAATGGGTTCACCTTGTCTGATAGAATCCCCAGGTGTTTCCACAGCCAACTCAGGAACATACCAGGGCTTTTCATTGGTGAGATTCCCTCTTCCCTCCACAGTACAACCCTGCCATACATCTTAGAGTTCACTTAAGTATAGCAGAGAAGAGGTTTTGATTGGTGATATTGTACTGGCAGTAAACTTAGTCAAATCCTTAGTTCTGAGAGTCCATTTAAAACATGTTTTTAGCTGTAGATGGATGCAAATAACTTTTTTTATGTGGTGCTGAGGATCAAACCCAGTGCCTCACACATGCTAGGCAAGTGCTCTACCACTTGAGCTACAATGCCAGCCTCACTTTTCTTTAATAGGGAGATAAAATTATGCTTGCTTTATATAACATTAGACTCAACTAGTATACTAGTTTCACAACTTGGAGACTTCTCTATCATTTGTAAGTAGGGATAGATCTTTTGATATACAGGATACAGTTAAGCCTTTGTTTATAATAGTAAACTAGATTCTTCAATATTATTGCATCTGCAGTTTTATCAAATGTAATCAGTTTATATATATCAGAATCAAAAGTCATAGATGGGTGCATCCCATGGATGCCATTTTGGATGCCATTTTAGATCATTTTTACTTACTTCCATTTGTTTATCTCCGTTGTTGAAAACTTTTGAAAATTCATTTAGAAATTTGGAAAATAGGAGCTTCCTAATGGATTCCAGGCACTTTGCAGAATGCTGGGTATCAGCCAATCCAGAGGACAGGAAGGATTTTCCCAGGTTGCTCCTGGGATCAGACACAAATTGTTCCCAGTCAGCTCAGTTGTGATTTCTTTGTTGGAAACAACCCAGAGTCTTTTCCTCTTACTCCCCTCTGTATACTGGGGTCTTCACAGCTTTGCTTTTCAATTTCAAGTACTTTGAATATAATCTTACTGTTATCCTCACTCATCAGTTGATTACCTATTAAATGAATTTCCTCTCTTGGATTTTTTTTTTTTTTTGCACCAGGGATTGAACTCAGGGATGCTCAACCACTGAGTCACATCCCCAGCCCTAGTTTGTATTTTATTTAGAGACACGGTTTCACAAAATTTCTTAGTGCCTTGCCTTTGCTAAGGCTGGCCTTGAACTTGTGATCCTCCTGCCTCAGCCTCCCGAGCCACTGGGATTACAGGCTGAGCCACTATGCTTGGTGAAGAATTAATTTTGGTCCTCTTCAACCAAGACTCCTCATGGGTTGAGATGACTCAGACAGAGTCAGGTCATGAGCAGAAGGACTGTTTTGTCATCAGGGGTCCTGGGAGAGGCAAGGCTAATTCAAGTAACTGAACTAACTTGTACTGAATTTGTGAAAACATTGTGTTTATCAATTTCAAATATGAGGGATGTAATCTTACTGCTCCCACGACCTTAAAATGTATCCCATGTTAAATGATCTTTATGTATTTTTAAGCCTAATCTGTAACACAGTAACTTTTTCCATCTAGAAATTTCTGAAGATTCAGGAATAGTGGGAAAAGGGTAGGGTTGATATATCAAATCAGGAATAGAATCGCTTTGTGCTCTCTATTTATATTTGACTCCCCTGTATCATAGGCTCTTATGATTCATGAAAATATCTGTGTGTGTGTAATCTTGTTTATTTAACTTATTTTCAAAATGTGTGAATCTGGGATTCAGTTTTTCAAACAGAACGTGCACCCTTACACCACACCCCTGGCATTGTAAGTGGTATTTGTCTAGATACCAGAAGACCCACAGCCTGTAGTATAACATGTGCTCACTCAAAATCCCAGGAAGACCGGTTGCCATGACGATGTGAGGATGCACATCTTGCCCTCTGTTCTGCCAGTCTTGTGAGCTGAGTGGTTCAAATTTGAGAGCAGTTGGGATGCTCCCACGTTCTTGCCTAGAATCTTCCGAGATGGGAAACCTGAATTGCTGCTACAGTGGTCTCTCACCATCGAGCTTCTGAAGGTTGTGTCTCCAAATGGACCTGTTGATTCTTACCAAACATATTTTCTTCTTATTTTCCTCATTCCCCACCACCCCATTTTCTCTGTTAATTTTTAAATGTATTTTATGGTTTTGTTTTGGGAATCTGTATTTTTGATTCTTGCATCCAACTGGTTACCTTAAATATCTTACTAAATTAAAAAAAGGTATATTTGTTAAGGTCATGTAAAGGTCAGGCGAGCGTCGGAGGAAGAGACCACCAAGAGACCATCTCATGCAATGGCAAAGGGTTTATTGGTCAGCATGCTGAGGCTCAGAACTCACTTGAACAGAGCCGAGAGAGAGAGAGAGAGAGAGAGAGAGAGAGCCCTGAGCCCAGCTTATGCAGAGCTTATATACTTCTCTTGGAGAGGGCAGGGAGAGAAGTTACATTTTGCAGTTTGGCAGTTGGGGACAACACATTCTGGGAACAAGATTAGCAAGCAGTTTCTTAAGATTTCAACAGTGTTTTGTTGAGCATACAGAAAAATGGAGTGACAAGTACCTGTGTTATTAACCTTTCAGTCTGTTGCACACTCTTCAGAAGAATAGATTCAGGAGAGCACACTCACACTGATTTCATCAGGTCAGGTGACTCTTGATACTATATATGGCAATGGACATCCCATGGAAGAAAATTAGAGGCCAGATTTCTGAATGTAGATGTCAAAACCCAAAACCAATGTTAGACATGTCCCAATCCAGACATCTTTAGAAAAAGAAAAAAACAAAACACCCTGGGATTTCCGGTGAAATGTGTATGTGGTTGGTAAATAAATAAAAGAGTCTCTCCTGTATGGGGGCTGCTGGAAGAGTGGTGACAAGGGACAGTGCCATAGGGTAAGTGAAGGGCATGAGAGCCTGGGCAGTCCTCAGGGAGGGTCCTAGAGTGAGGATTCACAGGCTGTGACTATGGTTGGGTCCCTCTAAGGCAGACAGGACCTCTGCCCATAGCCCTGCAGGATCTGGGGAGGAATGAGGAAGACATGAGCTGGGACGTGCAGGTTCTCAGCCGGGCCGTGGGCCAGCTGCTCGACAGTGGCTCAGATCAGCATTCTGCAGAGACGGGGTCATGCCAACTTCATAAGCAGAATCACAAAAGCACCAGCCTTGCAGGCCACTTTGCCCCAGTAAGGAACACTAATTGATCATTCAGGGATGATCACTGGAAAGAGATTAAAATCTAGAGGCGGGAGACTGGGCTACAATCTCAGCCCTTCTCCTGGTTCATTCAAATCTTCCCGGACAGTTTTGAGAAAGAGTGAGAAAACCTCATGGTTCAGCTTCTATGACCTCATCTGGAGGACTCAGGTGTTCAGGGATCTCTGTCCCCAGGGAAACAACTCCATTCCTGTCCCAGTTCCATTACCCATCACTCGCAAAAATCTCCCCATTTCAATTCTCTTAATGGTAAATTTGGGGTCATAGTCCCTGCTCTGTTTATCTCTCTCCATGAGCTGCAAAGTTCACCCCCATGAGAAGGATGAAGATTACACTTCGATCCTCCCCTGCTCTGTCATCCTGTCTGGCTTACTCTCCCAGACATTTTAATGAGCGAGCGCTTTTGGGCGCCTTTGAAGCATCTGTCTTCTGAAGGCTTTGCCTGTCAATCATCACTGCTAATCTTATGACATAGGCCAGATGGACATTTCCACATCTCCACACAGGGAACTGAGCACAGAGGGGTCTGCCTCACCTTCTCAGGTGTGCATAACTTCTACACCGGATTTGAACCCAGCCCGTGTGGCACCAGCCCTCTTCTGCCTTTCTGTATGATCTCACCTCAGTAAAGACATTTTCTCACAAAATGATCTGATTTTAAATTCACACCAGAGTCTCTTTGAAAACCAACTCTGACTCAGGTGCTTTGCTATCCCAGTGGTGGGAAAAAAAATAGTTTGACCTCCAAACATTCCAATTCCTCCAATTATATTGAAACAAACATTGTCTTATTGTTAACTACAGTCATGGGAGGTGCAAAAAAATTCCAGAATATTTTCTTATCTAATTGTAACGTCATCTGTCACCTCTGGTAACTGCTATAATACTCTCAACTTCTAGAAGAGCAAATTTTTAGATTCCACCTGTGAGAGATTATACAGAATTTGTCCTCCTGTTCCCAATTTACTTAATGTCCTCCAGGTCCATCCACAAATGTCAGAATTATTCTCACCACAAAGAAATAATACTCAAGGTGCCGGGTATACTGTCATTGCATAATATGTACATGTATGGAAACATCACATTGGACCCCCAAATATGTAAAATGATCATGTGCCCATTTAAAAAGTTTGAGCTGTGAATCAATTATTACTGATTAATCCTATGGTCTTCTGCCCGCAAGATGCCAGCAGCTGTCCCTATTATATTCCGTTTCTCAGGATCTTCCTTCCCTGACATTGTTCTCCATGGTCAAGATATCCTACTGCCTGCCACAAGCTGTGATTGGAGGAATCTGTCTCTGACCACCCAATAGTGTGTACCCTGTAGAGTAGTCTGATGAAGGTGGAATGAAATTCATCAATGATGATTCTGGTTCATTCAGAGTTCTGTAGTTTAGAGAAAGCCCTAAATGTGCCACACCATATTCTTTTTCTATTGGACATGTACAAATTTAGATTCATTAAGTCAGTCAACATTGCTACAACTCCAGAAATGGAGTTTTGTGCACGGTTCCTAGTGAGCAACCTCTCAACTGAATGCTTACACACCCAGCAGATTGTTGACCGTGAACTGAAAGGCCTCCTTCCGGAACAGCGATGCCAGATTTCATGATACATGGAAATGAGTTAGGACAACTTTAGATTAGAATACTCTAAAGTTGAACAGATAGAAGGCTCTCAAATCCAACCCTCTACCCTAGACTCCTTTTTAAAATACTGTCTTTGCAACTAGATATCACCATGTTAAGTGAAATAAGTCAAACTCAGAAAAGCCAAGGATCACATGTTTTCTCCCTTATGCACAAGCTAGAGAGGAAAAAGGGAAACAAAGATGGGGGTGCATCTCTTAGAAATCAAAGGGAGATCAGTAGAGGAAAGGGGTGGGAGATGGAGAGGGAGGGGAAAGAGCTGGGGAGTGATATTGGCCAAATGATATTGTTATATTGTGTGCATTATGCTTCTGTAACAACAAATCTCATTAATATGTACAACTATAATGCACCAATAAAAGCAGGTGGGAAAAACCCACAACATTCTCCATAAAATAAAGTAAAATGAAATAAAATACCATCTTCTTTAAGTGTGGTACATTTGTTCCAAAGGCTGAACCAATGCTGACATGTTACCATTAGCACAGTTCAGAGTTTGCCTTGAGGTTCACCTCCTCAACTGTTCAACTGTTGCACAGTTCCGTGGGTTTTGATGAAGGCCTAATGTCATTTATCACCATTACAAGTAGGGTCACTGTCCGTTAATATTCCCTCTGCTTCATCTGTAAGTCTGCCTTCTGTTTTTTCAAGACCTCTGGAAACAACTGGCATTTCTACTACCCTCTATGGTTTTTCTGTCCCAGAATTTCAGGTGGCTAACACCATGAAGCATGCAGCTTTTTTTGGACTGGCACAAGGGCAAGGGTCCCCAGAGGGTTCTGGGTCCAGGTTCTTGGCCTCTCAAGCAAAGAACTGAGGAAGAAATGAGAGGTTGGCAGGCAAGGTAGAGGTTTATTGAAAGCGAAAGGAAACACTCCCAGAGGGAAGGGTGGGCTGAGCCGCAGTCTGCACAGCTGAGCTTGGCTTCTATTGGATTGTGCTGTTCTACCCCCTTCTCCTCTGCGGGGTGGATTTGGGGTTGATGGACAGCTGAACTTCACATGATTTTTTTTCTACTGCCCATGCCTAAGTTTCTCCCTCCCCCCCCTCCACCCCCACCCCTGGAAAATGTACAGAGGAGTAGCAAACCACAATATGTTAAGTAGCAACAAGTTGACTTTAGGTCAGTCCCTTGGGCTAATGTACATGCCTAAAATTGGGGACTTTCCCTTGAGGGGACTGGATTCCCCTTGTAAGTTGTCTGGCTTCTTCCCTTTAACCTCAAGATCATCCAAATTTCCCCTCACAGGAAGTCTGAGGCAGATTTTTCAGGTAGAGCTTACAGGTTCCTCACCCTTCCCCAAGCTCGGTCTCCTACCTCGCAACTTGACTTAGCTGTATAAATTAAAAAAAAATTTTTTTTTTTTTTAGTTGTAGTTGGACACAATACCTTTATTTTATTTATTTTTATGTGGTGCTGAGGATCAAACACAACACTTCACATGTGCTAGGCAAGCGCTCTACCACTGAGCCACAACCTCAGCTCTTAGCTGTATAAATTTAAGATTTCTTTTACGACTTTATGTTGCTTGATAGTTCAATGACTTATCACTAAATAATATCCCACTGGATATGCATACTAAAGTTCGTATAGTTCTCTGTGGTAGAAGATCTTGGTTGCTTCCGGACTTGGGCAGCTGTGAATAAAACTGTCATAATAAACATTCTTTGCAGGGCTTGTTAGTTTTACTGGATCCATACCTAGGATTGGGATCACTTGGGATTACTTTGCATGGTAAGTTGTGTTTCCCTTTCTAAGAATTTGGTAGGAATTACAGGTAGAAGCATTTTGGTCTGGTGCTTTTTTTTTTTTTTTAAGTTAACTGATTATTGATTTAATTTCTTTAAATATGGACCTGTTCAGATTATCTTTCTTCCTGGATAAGTTTTGTTTTTTTCTGCCTTTGAAGGAATTGGTCAGTTTCCTCTAAGCTTTCAAATTGCTGGTAGAGAGTTGTTAAAAGTATTTATTTTCATTTCTATTATTGATTGTGTCTTCTCCTTTTCTTTGTGCTCAGCCTGGTTACAGAATGACCAATTTTGCATTTCAGAGAACTTGATTTTGGTTTTGTCAATTTCCCATTTTGGGCTAATGTGTATGCCTAAAATTGGGAACTTTCCCTTTAGGGGACTGGATGTACTTTGATTTCGGCAACAATTGCCCTTTTCTTCTTCTTCTCTCTGCCTTATATTCCACTGTTTTTTTTTTCTCTAGTTTCCTAAGGTGGAAGCTTAGATTGTTGAATTCAGTTCTTTTTATTTCCTATGATGTTGTATGCAATGCTACAAATTTCCCACTGAGTACTATTCTCGCTGTATCCCACAAATTTCAGAAGGTGTATTTTCATTTTGTTCATTTTGTTCATATGTAAAGAATTCCCTGGAGGCTTCTTCTTGGACCCATATGTTTTAAAGAGGGTGTTTTTAAAAATATTTTCTTTTAGTTGTAGTTGGACACAATACCTTTATTTTATTTTTTATGTGGTGCTGAGGATTGAACCCAGGGCCTCGCACGTGCCAGACGAGGGCTCTATTGCTGAGCCACAACCCCAGCCCCCCACCCCCAGGGTGTTGTTTAATCTCCAAATATTTGGTGGTATTCCAGATGTGTGTTATTGAATTGGAATGCAACTCCGTATTGTTGTGAGAGCATTTTTGGTATGATTTTTGTTCTTTCACACAGGTCCAGGTATGTTTTATAGCTCACAGTGGTCTATGTTGAGGAATGTCTCAAGGAACCTTGAGAAGAATGTATTCTCTCACTGTTGAGTGAAGTAGAGTACAAATGCCAATGAGGCCTGGTTGGTTGGCAGTGCTTGTTAGCTTCCCAGGGCTGCCATGGCCAAGGGCCACACTGGTGGGCTTGACATACTAGAAGTGCATTGTCTAGGGTTCTGGAGGCTGGAAATCCCTCATGAAGGCGTAGGCAGGCTGTACTCCCTCTGACAGCTTAGGGAACTCTCTTTCCCCACCTGTTCCTAGCTCCTGCAGGTCTGTGGCCATCTGTTCCTTTCCTGGCCTGCAGCCACCCCACTTCACACTCTGCCTCCATCATCCTGGGTGTGTGTCCCTCCTGGATCTTTTCCCTGTTCTTATGAGAACAGCAGTCCCACGGAAAAGGAGTCCCCTCTGTTCCAAATCACCTCCTGAACTGAGTCTATTTCCAAATGAGGGGAAGTTCTGAGGGACTGGGGTCAGGGCTTTAACATGTATTTGGTGGGACAAAATTTGACACAGGACAGAGCTGTTTGACTTCAGCTCTATCCCTACTTCTTTCCTTCCTGATGGATCTGTAAGGACTTAGACAGGGATGTTGAAATCTTCCACTTAACAGTGGATTAGCCTATTTTTTTTTAATTGTCATCCCATTTATTTATCCTGCTGCTTTCCTTCTCCCTCCATCATCTGCTAAGAAGCCTGATACAGCCGCCATTGAGTCATGCATGTTCATCGACCACCAGCACCCACCCTCACCCACCCTCACCGCACATCCACGCAAAGAAAGTTCCCAGAGTAATTCTTGAGCAGCACCAAGGTACTGACAGCCACACTGTGTTCTCCTACATTCCTCTCAAGTCCTCATGGAGATTGTCTCATTTGACAAGCAGAGGGTGAAACCCCATCTATTGCCAAGGTAAGAAAACCCTTCTTTAAGCTATGAAGGTTGATTTTTTTGGTTTCTTTTCATTCAATATCCTACATGAAAATCTGACCACGCACACTCTAGATGACATGTCCAGTTTCCCTCAGCTGCAAGTCTATTCCCCAAAGATGCCCAATTCAAGATGGTCGCAGTGGGGACAGCCTCAGTTAGTGCTGTTTGGTAGTGAGCCCTCTCCTCAGTAGCACTTTTTCCTGGTTGAACAAGAATTTTGTGTGTGCCAACAAAATGGACCTGCCCAAACTCCCGTGAGAAGCCAAGTGTCCTCTAGGCTTTATTTGGGGGCCATCACTGAGTCCCATCCATTTTCTAATGTCCCCATAGTGAACAGTAGACCTGTGCACACAGGACTCGGCCTGACAGGACCTCCCAGTGTCTTCCTGTCTGTAGGCGCAGGTGGACTCCACAGCAAGTGAAAACTGTATGTGTCCTCCACTCGCTCTCCTGTCGAGTGGACGTGTAGTGCTGAGAAAGGCTGGGCTTTCCTGGCCGCTTTTGTCTAGAAAGCCCTCCTGATTCCAGATGCCTGACGGAAAAGGGGACTGAGGTGTGGTGAAGGAAACTGATAATCCAGTGAAGAATTCTGACCATCTACCATGGTCCCTGGGGCAGCTCTGTGGTCTTGGTGGTGTGGCTATGCATGATGAAGGCTGGGTGCATCTTGGAGTCCACGTGTAGTGATTGTGCGTGTGTGTGTGTGAGAATGTGCATTTTCTCAGAAAATATGTTCTCAGATGCACAGTACAAGTGTCACTTTTCTGAAGGGAAAAAAACCCTTCCACTCATTGCACACTTTACATAAATCGATTCCTTCACCTGTCAACACAGCCATATCTGAAGGTTGGGGCTACCCCCCCCCCCCCGCCCACACTGTCTAGATGGAGACGGTTCAGAGTTGCATGATCCAGCCTCTTGACCAAGTGGAAGAGGCAAGAAGAATTTAGGAATGGGTCCTGATGTTAGTGCTCTGGGCTGCAGAGCTCTCTGTATTTATCACTCAGCCATGCATCGCCACACCAGGTTGTTCCAGAATATTTATGTACCTCTGTGGGATTTTAGCTTATAGATACTCCAAACGCTGTCCGTTGGTGGCTTTAGTGGTCACTGCTGTTGGCTACAGTCCCCCACATAGGCTACCTGGTACTGGTCAAGTGACATATTCTGAGAGTTGTGAGGCTCCATGTGGGACCATGAAGAGCAACAATTTGCTAATGCTGGGGTCTCTCTGGAATCCCTCATTCATACCAGAGAAGAGCCAGGGAGTTATTTTATCATATTTAATCACATGATCACCACATGCCTTGGAGATGCTCGAATTCATCACACAGACCCAAGGTACAAATGAAAATAAGAACTCAAAGTACAACTGGGTTGTTCGCCTAAGGTCTACCCTACTTGTTGCAAATCTCTTCTGCAGCTGGGTTACAGTGTCAGCCTGCAGGCCTACTGAATCCTATCAACTCTCCTATCGTCACGGGTAGTGTGAGCCTGGATAGTCAGTGTTAATACACACACACACACACACACACACACACACACACACATACACACACACACGTTGCACAGAAAGGAAGACAGGAAGGGAAAATGTCATGTGATTACTAGTGGTTATTTTTCAATGTTAGGATTCCAGTACAGTCAAACCTTCTGTACAAATTATTGTAAGAAAGATTAGATATACAATAAATAATAAATATCTTATTTATAAATATTATAAATGTATTTATAAATATTATACATTTATTATATGATAATATAATAAACAACATAGAATATTTATATAATAAATCTAGAATATTTCCTAGAATTGAATCCAGTCTTCCAATGACTGTTACTTAAATCAAGTACAAACTCTTATAAAAAAAGAGGTAATATGTGCATAGCCTCATTTGTAGATGCAGGGGAAGATATGGTCTTGGAAGATAGCAAGAAGATAGTGGCAGATGAGTTCAGCTACTGAATGGGCAGGAGGAGACCTCGGACTGTGTCGTTGAGGCACAGCATGTACATGAGGGTTGACTCCACGCCTTTTTTTTTTTTTTAGAGTGGCTATTTCACATCTATACTTTGCTCTTAGCTGGAAAGCCAAAGGCTCTGCTTCTCATTTCTCTCCTGCTCCTCTCCTCTGCCTTACATTCTCACCCCTTGTCCACATCAAGTAATGTTCCCGAGTCATTCACCAGCAACATCTGGGTACGAGAGTCACTCTGTGTCCCCCCAGTTCCCTCCCACACCTTGGTGGAGTCACTTATTCATGACAAGACGGATCAGGAGGAACCATCAAATGCCCTGGCAAGTCAGCTTGAGTTTGTCCAATATTGAAGTGTGGCTTTTTGCTTTCTTTCTCATTCCATTGCACAAAGAGATGATAATCTGAATATATGTGTATTAGAGAGGCCAAATGCAGTTTCCTTGGTGGGGGGCATTTTCAGGGAGGGTCGGTGGCCAGCCATGACCTCACTGGAGGCAGCACTGACAAATGTCAGCATCGGCTACACACTGTACAGTAGCAAGCTCTGGCCTCAGCAGCACTTCCCCCCACCCCTGGCAAAAGAACTTTGTAATTACCAACCAGAATAGAGCAGAGTGTCTTGTGGCAGGGAAAGGTTTTGAATTGACCCCTGTTTCCAATCTGATTTTCTAATGCCTCCAGGCCAACAAAAAGCCTGTGCACCGGGACAGGGCACGGCCTGATCCTCAGAGTGACTCCTTTTCTATAGTTACAGGTGGATCCAAGAGAAACTGAAAATGGTATGTGTCCTGGACTCACTCACTTGCTGCAGGATAATCTAGATGATGAGAAGGGTGGGACAGTCCTTCTGGCCTCACTAGTGTCCGGAGCCCTAGTGATGCAAGCTTCCTGCTGTGGATGAGGATTGGGTGTGTGGTCGCAGATCCTGATTTCTAGGTAAACAACAATGGCCATTCTCTAGTTCTTGGAAGCAACTCTCCTTCCTTTGGGTGGTGGAGGGTTGGGTATGTGTGAGTTTGGGTGCGTTTCTTTGTTTCTCTAGATACAGATCACCATAATCGCATGATTCTGGATGTATGGAAATCCATAATCAAACTGTGCAGTTTGTTGCATGCCAAGCATGCCTCAGTTTACATGGCAAAAATACCCCACGAGAACCCAGGACCATATTCAAAGGGTTGGACCAGCGCAATGTTCACAGGGCTCGACAAGGACAGAGCTGTGCTTCCTGATCCCTACTAGTGGACCCGTAACCACTTCACTTCATAATGAACTTCACTGTCAGCAGGTCTCAGTATTTGCTCCTGGCACTGGATTGATTGTGATGCTTCACTCTTGACTCTTTTCTCACTCACATGCCTGTTCTCTGAAAGGTCTCAGAATTCATCTTTTACAACCCATCTTAAACAGGGACTGCTGGGCAGGGCCCGTCCTTGCAATGATCCCCAGGTCCACCGACATGCCACACCCCATTCTGCTAGGAGTCTGAGACAGGAGGACAGACTTGAGGGTTGGCCCGGAGGCAGAGGTGCCAGGGTCTGGACTCCTGTTTCACTGGATTCTGGAAGCTGCCTGACAACCAGTCTTTGTGTAGACTGGCTGGCCATCTGCTTCAGAAACACATTTAAATCAGAGGGACTCTGCACATGGCCTGTTGAGCACAGCTGCTGTGTAGGTGTGGAGCAGAGAGTGTGGCTCCAGGGCAGGGCAAGCGCAGCGGAGCGGAGGGCGGGGGGGGACGCGGGCTGATCCCACACAGCTGGTCCTCCTTGTGCCCTCCTACGGTCCAGAAGACATCACTTCGACAGTGTCCCTGGTTCGTCTTCACCTGTCAGTTGCAAATGCCATGTATGTCCTCCTGCTCATAGAGGGATTCTGGCCCTGGCTGGTCACTGTGAGTGTGGGGCCTGTGCTGGTCCTCTTTCCTCCATGTCCCGGAGCCCAATCCTGGGAAGACTGGGTCAGGACCTGTGAGCCTTTGAGGACACCCCACTGGGCAGGAATTAGCCCAGGTTCAGAAAGCTTCCCTCCTCCACTTGTCCACCCTGTGGTGCCCCACACTGAGCCACATACCCACAGGGGTCAGGGGAACGAGAGTGGGCTCAGGAAGACAGCATGGTGTCCCCCTCTCTGTCACCTCTCCTGTTCCCATCACTTCTAGGCTGGGCCCTTCAGGGAGCCAATGAGCCTCAACCTTGACCTCAGTCATTTCGGGTCCCCAGTGGCTCACAGAGCGCCTGCCTGGCTCTTGTGCATGTGCTCAGGGACTACTTAGGAGTGATGGGGTCAGGGCAGCAAACTACACCGCAAGGGAAAATCAAGGGAAGAGAGGTCATGTCTAAAGCCCTCATCTTTAGAACCAAGGCTTTGTCATCCAATGGGACAGACACTACCCTGGATGTGTCGTCCATATTTAGATTAAATAGACGACACACTCAGAGCCTCGTCCCACCAGGCTCCTTTGGACGTCCAGTAGACACGTGCATATACGTTGTGTGCATGGCGCAGAGAGAACGTTTCTGCACCTGCTCTGACTCTAGCATGGGATCATCAAAGTGTGGGCATCACAGCTGCAGTCCCAGGTTGGTGTGTTTGAAGAAGGGGGTGATAATGGGCCAGTGGAAGTGAGAATTTGAAAGATGAGTCCTTCGTCTCTCTTACTCTGGGGCTTGCAACTGATGGGGGCGTCTGTGGAAGTTTTCTGATTCCACAAAACCCAGGGAGGATCTGAGAACACAGAGGACAGATCAAGCTGATCCCGTGTGACCTTCTGTATCAGTCTGTTTTCTATTGCTATAACAAAACACCCGAGGCTGGGGAATTTATAGAGGTGTGTCCAGCTCTCGGTTGTGGAGATTCAAGAGCATGGCACTGGCATCTGCTTGACTTTGGTGAAGGAGGCCTTCTTGGCTGCATCAAAACATGATGGGTGACATCATGAGGGGTGCACATGCAAGAGGGAGAGGTCATGCAGTGAGACAGGAAGTCAAGGGGATTCAGAGGCCTGCTGTGTGTGTGTGTGTTTCATAACACGTCACTCTGGAGGCAGAACTAACCAGGGTGTGAAGAAACCACTCAAACGCTTCTGAGGGTGCTGCCGTCAGTGAGCCCACACCTTCCACCAGAGCCTTCCTCTTACAGGTTTCACACCTCAACATGGTCCCCGGAGGACCACGCCTCAGGCGCACGCAACCTTTGGAGGACAAACCACACCCAAATCATGGCATCTACCATGACCTCAACTGATATAGAACAAAGGGAAGAGACTCAAAAAACATCATTGCTGCCATTTGTCTCTCTAAAGACTGGATTATCAGCAGAAGATACGATTCGAGCAGTGAGGACGAAGACTGCAGGTGGGGAGCCACCCTTGGGGGGCCACGTCTTGGGAAAGGGTCCGGGGAGGAGTTGAGTCCACCTGTTTACTTGGAGTCTGAGGCATGGAAATAGAAAGGCGTAGGAAATGTGTGTTCTTTTCATATTTTAATGACAGGGCTAGGAGCTCATAAGTCGGCTGGCTGGCTGTGACCTCTTTTTGCTTTGCTAGTTGAATAGTCTTCCCCATAAGACCTTCTCTGTCCTGCTTCTGTGTCTCCCAAACATCAAAGCACTTGGCTTTGACTGGTCAGTGGAATCTCTTGAAAGTTGTTCACAAAAGATTTCCCCGTGGGCTTTGGTGTTGAAATGCAATGGAAGTGATCTAGCGGAACACCCCCCTTCAGAGAGACGATGTGAACCTAGAGACAGAGTTCAAGCGGGTGCCAGGAACTGGGTGAGGACTCAGCGCTCTGCTCTGCACCATCGGCCCCATAGCAGCACCGTCTCTTCTGTCCTCATTGTCCACTCCTGGTTGAAGAGACACCCCCAGGTTTGGGGGAGTTCAAGAGCATTGCTGCACACACTAATGGGTCCTTCTGGAACAGAGCGTCGGGGACAGGGACATCTCACCTGTTGTTCTCACTCGACTCCTCTTCTCCTTCCCCTGTCCTCAGACTAGGAGGAAAACCTGCATTTGTTCCCATTTGAGAGATCTGTGCCCAGCTGGCCCTCAAGCCCCTCCCAGGCTGGACAGGAATGCCAGAGGACATGTGGAGACAGGCTGTGCACAGCCCAGCTGTCCATGTGCCCCGGAGCTTCTGGGCAGCAGAACCAGGATGTCACTGCTCCCCTCTTGTCCACTTGTCCAGCCAGACAGTAGTGTCCAGATCCTCTCCTCAGTCAGGCCCAGCCGGTTCCCTGTCCCCAGGCGCCTCCCCGGCCTCTCCTCCACAGGTTGGGGAAGTCTGTGATGCTCATTGCCGGTGTTTTTTTTTTTTTAAGCTGTAAATTCACCTGCTGTCACTTGTACATGAGCGGAACTGGGACAAGTTACTTTACCTCTAAACTTGGGCTGATTCTCCCTAATCAGTTATGAAATTGTTGTGAAGATCAAATGCTTCCCAGGCCCCCTTGACATGTGGTGATTGTCATTCCCTCCCACAGACGCCACCCGACCTTGGGTCCAAGACAGACGCCCCTGGGTTCGGACGGAGTGCTTGATTCAGTGGTGGACCAAGGAGGATCCAAAAATAGGGGAGGGTGGCACTTTCCACAGAGGAAAATAGGAAACTGGAAAGAACAAGAAGAGAGAAAAGAGGCGGTATGAGGAGGACAGGGAGGTCAATGTCATGCCCAGAAGGTCATGAACACAGTGGCTGCCTCCTGGAAGAACAGGAGGGCGTGGGCGCCCCTTCCTTTACGCAGGTAAAATTTGGGCTACAAAAAAACCCTGGAGATTCTAGACCCACTGCTCCAGGCAGAGGTGAGGGCACCGAGGCCAGGAGACAGGAGTCTAGAGATGAGGAAGAACCGAGTTCTGACTTGGGGCTCCACACCAGCAGCAGCAGCAGGGGCCCGATTTCTCACCTTGACTTTAACTCTGTCCTTCCTCTCCCCAGGGCCACACCATCACCATCACTGTCCTTGTGCATGCAGAAGCCTGTTTCACAGATCCTAAGGATGAGGATAATGGAACCAGCAATATGCATGTGTTGTATTTCCGCTTCCGGTCTCCTTTCCTACAAACTCTTTTTTTGTAGCTTTTCCCCATTCCCCCTTCCCTTTTTTTTTTTTTTTGGCCTTTGCCTGAAAGTGCTGGTCTCATCCAGATACCTGAGGTCCTTTGATCTCCAGTGTCTGCTTGTCCCCCCTGTAACCCTCCTCACCCTCTTTCTTAGCCTTGCCCTTGGTTTTGACCCCAGGTGGCCGGGCAACCCTGGGTGGCCAAGCAGGGAGTCACGGTAGGGATCAGAAAAGCTGGGCCCCACCTTGCTGAGTGGGACCCAAGAAGCAAGGCTCTGCTCAGAACACCCCACCCCCTGAGTTCTCTTGCCCTGGGTGGCCCTGACCAGGCACGGGTGATGTCTTCCCTTCCATCTGTCAAGGGGACACAATCTTAAAAATAATTCTCCCAACAGGAATCTGCTTCCAGAAACCCTGCCCTGATTTGAAAAGAAGGAATCAAGGAAGTAAAAGGAGACGAAGGAGAATAGAAGAGGAAACGTGAGTGTGGGAGGGAGAAGAGAAGTCAAATAAGTGCACATATTCTCCATCGCTTCCTTAACTTTCTTTGTTGCCCTTTAGGAAATCCAGCGGAACCTAGGACAGCACTGAAGGGGCATGTGACCATGACCGTGCAAGGGGAGGTTGAGAAGTTCATGGTTCAAATCAGTGTAGGCAAGTGAAGGAGGCCCTGGAAATACGTCTGGGGGAATCGCTCTCTGCGCTTGCCAGGCCAGCTCCTCCCCTTAACCAGGAGAGGCTGGAGGGCCACCATCCGCTCACCCCACTGGGTGTAGCGCACATTAGGTTTTTTTGTTCAAAGTGTCCTTGGAGTGGGCGGCACCCCAGTCTTGCAGGACCCCAGGCTGCACTCCCAGTCTTCCCAAGGGGAACAGGGAGTACTCTGGATGAATGTGGACAGAGACTATCCCATTTCAGGTCTCCTGGGAAGGGAGGGGTGAAGAGGAGGCAGGCAGAGCAGCACTCCTCCTTATGAGGGCCTTGGAGCTGGGCTGGCCCAGCTGGGCATCCTGGGAGTGCCGTAGAGTCCCTGTCATCAGCTCGTGGATGCTTCACCCCGCCAACTTGGCCGGGAGTAGGTGGTTCAACTTCTGAGAGCCCTGGGCCTCTGGGGAGCCCTGCAGGGGAGTGCATCTCACTGCACCGTTTCTGAGGCTGAGGCTCCAGCACTTGTTCCTGGTATGTAAAAACCATGTGAACAAAACACAAACCCGAAGGAGAGAGTATTCTAACTCAACCTGTTCAGAGGGCAGAATTACAAGTTGTTGGCATTTCTTTCAATTTCCACTTTTATGAATTAATAAAAGTGGAGGTAATGTTTCAGTTGCATTTTAAAAAGCCAGATTATCTGTAACCTCATCCGGCCAGAATGATTAAAGTCTTCAAATGTAGTTTTCTGATCACAGCAGAGTGATCTTGTTATTTGTCAAAGCCTCCGGAATGGACACCCACTGGAAAGTCACTTGAGGATGGATCCTACCACACAGTGGGACTCCAGGCACAGGAGGTCCTGGCGTCACCCTGTGTCATCAGACCTGCTGATCCTCAGGGGACCCAG
Source organism: Callospermophilus lateralis (assembly GCF_048772815.1). Lineage (NCBI taxonomy): Eukaryota > Metazoa > Chordata > Mammalia > Rodentia > Sciuridae > Callospermophilus > Callospermophilus lateralis. The sequence goes on along the minus strand of NC_135305.1, from coordinate 144,837,891 downwards.
ATGTGAGAGACTCAGCCTTTCTGCTCTGGGTCCTAGGGACCCCCTCCCCTTTTCCTCTGCCTCAGGTTCACTGTCCAGGGGCAGCCCCGGAAGGCTGTCCAGGCGAATGCCCAGGGAAATTCTCTCCTGGAAGACATTCATAGACACTCTCTGCCCACAGACGACACACTCAGCAGAGGGCAGCAGACAGGCCTCCGTGCCCCCTAATGAGACCCCCCAGGCAGATCAGTACCCAAGGCAACCTTGCAGACCCTGAGAGGCCCTCTGGTCCTGTAACCCTCCCCAGGAGAAACCTCCCTTCTCCTCTCTGTCTCCCCAAGGGATGCTGCCTTGTTGATTCCTATACTGACACCTGGAAAGACAGGTGGCTCTGTGGCTCAGAGGCGGAAACTTGCAGTGTCTAGAACTGGAATCAGACACCAAGACACAGGGCAGGAGCTGCCTAGCTGTTTCTCCTCTCCCATGTGTAAAACAGCGTATAGAATCAGCCTCTATTCAGTGTTAGATATTTTGGTATTAAGTAATAGTCACTTGCTACCAGTTGCTTTTAAGACCTTTCCTGTAAAATAAAACCTATGCCAGGAAAACGCCCTACGGAGTCGTAGACCGTAGTGAATTACAAAGCAGTCCCCCCAGGGACGCCTGCCACCACCCGTCCCCTCCTTCCCTCCCTCCCCCCTCCTTTCTATCCCCCTCAGTTTGTCTTTATTGAACACAGTAACTTCTGACTTGGCACTTCCCGGCAGCCCTGCGTCGTGTCCCTCTGGGGATTTTATTCTTTGTGCTCCTCTGGAAGGGAAACACAGGGTCTCCATGATGAATTGGGTAACAATCAGTTTGGCCGCTGTCCCTTTCATGGCTCCCCATGTCTTTCCTGGGAGATCTTCAAGGCATTGCTCTGCTGCCGTCGGGGAAGGCTGGCTTCTCTCTGAAGGAGTAAAGATATTCTGCTCTCCATCTGTGCTTTCATCCTGGACGCTCCAGAGATCTCTCTTTTTCTCTGAAGTCTCACTAGAATCTCTCTTGGTCTTCCTCATTCCAAGTTAGTGCTCAGAATTCTCTTGAAGAAATGACTCCAAAGCATTGTTACATTTCCAGAAAAAATTCAACTGCGGCTTTTCATGTTGGCTTTGTGCTTTGGTTGTTTCTCTTTCTGACCCCTCAGTCATTTCTGTCTTCAGGTGTCCTGTGGTTCTCTCTTTGACTTTGGGCCTTTAGTCAAATCTCCTACCATCTCATGCTTAATTTCTTTTCAAATATTTCCCTCTTTTGACTTTGTTTCTGTAAGACACAGCCCTTTGCTGTTTTTCCTTCATCAGGACTGAGACCTTTTGTGTTTTCCAGTGACATGACTCAGTACTTATTCCTTTATTCCCCCTCCAGTACCTTTATATGGAATTGGTGCCAGTATTTCTGTTGCTCATTGTGCTATGAAATTTGTTTTTGTGCATTTTTATGAGCATCACCTTTCAGCAAATCTTCTCTGACCTAACAGAGGTTTTCTCTGAGGTTTCTATGCAATGCTTGTGAATATACCACTTCCTTTCCTCCAGTCACGGCCTCGGGACTTCTTCAATGATTCCTCTCTCTAACCATCTCTCTTGGACCTGTGATCCCACACCTGACTGTTGGTAATGATGTCTTTGGAAGGGGACAACTGCTACCCTATTACCAAAACCTGTGGTCATTCCCTTTAGGTGGCTATCCATCTTCTGAATGCTTTCTGTGTCCATCATATATCTAAAAATCATTTCTTTTCCTAATTATTATTTGAACTTCTCTTTATGGATCACTATTTTTAGGTTACAATTATTGACTTTCGTTTACTTCTGGCTTATTTCAGTTACAGAAATCCTTTGTCTTGCATATTTCCTTTTGAATCCTTTGATTTTTAGATTCATGAATTTTTCCTTTTATTTCTAGATGCATCTTCATTCAGAGGGATTTGGTTGGAGCCCGGAGGATGTATTTTTAATCATGGTGTGGCTTTTATTTATTTTGGACCCTTTATATTTCCATTCATGCCCAGGCTGGCTCGTGTCCACCTTGGCCCACACCTCTTTGGGCAAATGTTTTTGTTTCTGTTTTCACCCATAGGCCCACCTTGATGCCTTATCTCGTGTCCCAGTATCTTGAAGAATAAAGATAAGGACACTGTTACAAAATAACCTCTGTAGAAAAAAAGCTTTTTAATTTTCTTGACATTTTCAAAATTTATAAACACACGCAAAAGCACAAAAGCATGACAGCCATATTATGACGAGAACAAAGAAGCCTCCTGGTTCACAACAACATACATGAAACTAGAGGACATTATGCTGAGTCAGACAAGCAGAAGCAGACAAGGACATTATGCTGAGTCAGACTGCAGAGTCCTCCTTTGGTTGTGGAACCTAAATCTGTGTGCACAGAGCAGAATGGAATTGCCCAGGGCCTGGAGTTTGGGAAAACAGGGAGCTGTTGGTTGCAGGTCTCCATGTTTCCTGGCAGCAGGATGCGTAAGCTTGGAGAGCTTCCTGCAGGGACACTGTCCTGTGTCCTGGGCTCTTGTTCAGAGAGTAGATCTTAGTTTCCTCAGGACACACTTGGAAGGTAAGCATGAGTTGGTGGCTGTGTCAGTTAGCTCAATTCTGAGAACCAGTGTGTATTGTGCACCAAAACACCACAGTGCACTCCTTTAAGTGTGTGATTTTTCTTTGTGAATTTTACCTTTATGGAAAAAAGTTTTGATTGGAGAATCTATTTTAGGAAAGTTGTGGCACAAGAATCATCAGCATATGTACAGTAAAATTTACATTTTTGAAATAACTGATCAGAAATCCAACCATTGCCGTTAAGGCCTTTTAACCACTCCACATCTGGCGGAAGCAACAGAAAGATCCACTTCCACATTGTAAATGACCGAGCAGGTCTGTGATCTCACAGTTGCTTCAAGGGACTGATGCTATTTTCGGTTACATCAATTACACAAAGTTGCTCCATGTATACATTTTCTTAATGTAATTAACAAATGTACATGAGCAAAAGTCTTATGATTTATCAAGATTTGGTACTGAGGAACTCTTACTTTTGTATTATAGAAAGTATGCCACCAAAAATTTTTTTGTTGTTGTTTTTTTGGGGGTACTGGGGATTGAACCCAGGTGCACTCAACCACTAAGCCATATCCCCAGCCCTATTTTTATTTTATCTACAGACAGGGTCTTGCTAAGTTGCTTAGCACCTCGCTTTTGCTGAGGCTGGCCTTGAACTCATGATCCTCCTGTCTCAGCCTCCTGAGCCGCTGGGATTACAGGCATACACCACCGTGCCCGGTCCAAGAATGTTATTTGTGATGTGTACATTTACATTGCTCCGCATTCACCCTTATCACTTGTATTATGTAGTATAAATAACATTTTAAGATAAATGTTCCTAATTGAGTATCTGTCACCACATTGTTCTTACGTGTTTTTACATGAGGACTTTGAGTTTTCTCTTTGCCTTGACTGTCTTTCCTAACCCGCTTTATGTGACTGTAACAGAATACTAGAGACTGGGTAACTTAAAAAAGGAAGTACATTCATTTCTCAGTTGCTGGCATCTGCCGAAGCCCTCCCCGCTGCGTCCTCTGGTGGCTGAGGGCTGAGTTCACCTTTATAACAACCTCATCAAGAACCGGCTCCCCAGGAACCAGCACTAATCCATTCCTGACTGCAGAGTCCTCATGAGCAAATCACCTCTGAAACATCCCCTTTCTCAACCCTGTCACTTTGGGGCTTAATTTTCCAACACATGAACTCTGGAGACCCTTTCAAACCATAGCAGTGTGTGACATAGCACACAGCCAGTCCCGACAGCGCTACTGAGTGGAGCCAACAGAGGTGCCTTTTATTCAACCTCACAGTGACAACAGACTGACCCTGTCACCTAAGAATTCCCCTGCCTTGCAACACCCTGTCTCAGCCGAGGGGTTCATGCAAAGGTACCACCTGCCGGGGGCAGCACGGATCTACCACCAGTGGTCGTTCTGGGGCAGACCCCATGCCATGCCACCGTGGGAGGACTCAGGATCCCACGGAACCCCCTCCCTTGTAGCTCTGGAGCTCAAGGTGTCAGGTGGTCAACTGCAGAATGTGACTTTAAACCCAAGAGGCCAGAGAAATCCCAGAATTTGATTAGATTTTCCTGTCTAAGCCTAAATGGAAACATGAAATGGAAATTGAATTTACTGGAAAATTTACAGACCATGCATGACACCTTGGGGTCTAGGTGGGATTTAGGGGAAGCCTACAGGGGTTATTAGGGGGAGACATTTATCTTAAAATGATGTTTTGATGTATTGTTTATAGTTCAGAAGGATCTAAATGCAAATATAAATCTCCCCTTTACCCACCCAGAAGCAGAATCTGCTAAAAGCAGCATTTACTTATCCTAGAACAAAAGCTGTAAACCTAGGGCAAACTCACTAGAGAAAAGTGTGACGACTTCCGGAATCCCAATATCTAGAAAACCAAGGCAGCTAGAACATTCACATTCAGATTCTTGTGAGATTTTATTTCTCTTGGTTAAATGCTTTGGCGTGGAATTGCAGGGTCATAGGGTAAGAAGATGTCCCTCCCAGCCCACCCTGATCCCACTTTGCCTGCCACCCCCCCCCCCCGCAGGCTCCAGGAGGTGCCCACACTTCTGTTCTCAGCAGCTGCCCCCTCCCATGTTCCCAGGTCAAGGGCAGGACCCACAGATGCTGAGCACAAAACTGCTGCCTTTTACAGGAAGGCTTATGCAGGAAGCCTACTCCCCAAGAGGTGCCCCTCTCTGCCTGCCAGGTCCTGGTCCTCACAACTCTTAGCAGGAGATCAGATGCCTGGGAGGGTCCAGGGGGTGGATCTGTAGCCTTGGCCCATGACATTCCCTTGTTTCTCTCCCTCCCACATCTTATATATGGCGCCTGGGCCTTGTGAGCACGATAAAGGCACATATCTGTTATGCGTGTGCAGATTAGTGCTTTCTGTGTACACGTGCCTGTTCTTTGCTTACAGGTTCCAAAGATGTGTCCCAGCTACAGGCCAAAACAGTTCCCACTTCCCGTATGCCGAGTTGGCAGCTGAAGAAGAATGCTCAGAGCTCAGCTTTCTGAACCAAGGAACCAGCTTTGCCCATCTGCTTCCCTCATCACCCCTGCCCGTGACCTTGGGGGGCAAGGACCTTCCAGAAGGACTCAGCTGCCTGGAGCCTGCTCACTGGGGCCAACCCAGTTCCCTTGGCTGGTAAGGTCATACAGATGCCCCTGACCCAGCATCAACTTGAAGGCCGTGCTGCAAGTATCCAGTGACTTTGACTGGCAACTTGCCAAAGCACCTCCAAGACGCTACTCTGTGATTCTGCAGACACAGTGCTCCTCTCAGGGGATCCGAACCTCCATCAGAAGGGGCCGGTGCTGTCTGCTGCCAATTCCAAGACGTCCCACAGATCAGTGAGCGTGCCGGGTAAATCAACTCTGTTTTTGGTCCAGGAGCAGAAAGTCACCCCTTGCACACCAGGTGTGCCCAAGACCCCTGCACAGGGATGACTGTGCCCAGAGACCTGGGAGAGAGTAGGAAAGAGCTGGCTGGCCGGGGGGAAGACCCTACAGTTATGGAGAAGCAGGACCATCAGAGAAAGGGCCCCCATGGCACTAGAGGCCCACGGTTTAGTCCCCTGGAGGTCCATGGCGGCCTCTCTTCCTCAGTGCTAAAACCTGGGTCTCTGCAGAGAAGCCTCCATGCCAAGAGCTCTGAAGCCAGAACCAACAAGGAACTCCACACCTCCCGTGTGATCTCTTGCTCCAAAGAAATGCCATCAAGAGCTCATACAGCGTCACCCGAGGTCCCCCATCACTGCAGAGGAGAGGTCCAGCCTCAGTGGGGTGGACAGTAACCCTCAATGATCTGTGCTCCCACACCTGACAGTTCTAGGCTTTGAAAAGGCAAGTTTCCTCTGCTGCCACACAGGCAAGGGGACCCTCTGATGGTGCTGCCACCTCCAGAGCAGGGATTTTGTCCGGGAGAAGGAAGCCATGCTCCAGAGCATCACCACTGAGGGGCGAGGCCCAGGCCATCAGAGACCGCAGCGCCCACAGCTTTCCAGCTCTCCTTCTGCCTGCCCAGGTGCTGTTCCTCCTCCTGCGGGTCCTTCCAGCACCCGGAAGGCGTGCACTGCCGAGGAGGTGTGGGAGAGAGCAGGGGCCCCTGGGACTGGCTACAGTGGCAGCTTCTGTGCATCCTGTGTCTGGCAGGAAGTGGGGCTCCCCCTGTCACCTCCTCTTCCTCAGAGGCCCTTTCAGGCTCCGCTTCCCGCTCCCTGGGGTCAGCCCCCAGTCACTTTGCTGATGCTTGCTCCCTCTTCTGCCCCTGTCAAGGGTGACATCACAAGGCCACATTCTGCCTTGCTTGCCTCCTTCAGCTGGGGAGACCTTTCCCCACTTCAGGTCAAAGCCCCCTGTCAGGGGGATCCCCCTCTGCATGGGGAGGAGCCAGGCCCTTTGTGTCCCAGGGCTTCAGCCAGAGCGACAGCAGGTGCGGTTGTCTCTTCCCACCATCCCCAGCACCCCCCACCATGGAGCCTCCTAGCGTCCTCCTCTTCCCCAGTCTGCCAGTTGGGGCATCTTCCATCAGTTCCAGCCCCTCAGTCAGCACATGGGCAGGCTGGGCTCTAAAGACAGTGTATGGCTCTAGGGCCACTCCCTCCTCCTCCACCCACCTCCCTGCCTCAGCTCTTCTTCTGAGATAGGCGCCTGCCTAGGTCCTTCCACCCCGCTGCCCCCAGGGTCAGCATGGCTTCAGCCACAGATGCCTCCAACCTGCCTGCCGGGAAGTCCTGCTGCCCCATCCAAACTTCAAATCTCCCCTTGAACCCTGGAGTCTCTGCCCCATCTGTATTTGGAGCCCTCGATGGGCCGCAGCCCAGAGCCCTCACCTTTATGGCTGTCTTGAGACCTGGCTGCTCCAGCTCGGTTCCAGGCCCCAAACTTGACTGCAGCATGGACACCCCTGGGCAGCCCAACGCAGCCAGCCCCTGGTGATTCTCACCCACAAATCCCACCTTGGACACTGTGCCAGCACCCAGCCTGCCTTTGCTGTCACCTGAGCTATATTCCCAGCCCAGCTCCTGGTTTTGTGCACTGCCTCTGGTTCTGTAGCTGGCCACCCACATGCCCAGTACTTCAACCCATTTTGGCCCCGCCATTGGCAATGCTGCCCAGTGTTTGCAGACCAAAGCCCAGTCCCCTCGGGGTTGGCAGTTTCAGCAGCACGTATGGGCTTTGGAAGGAAAAAGTCGGCAGCAGATCTGATATCTGCTTTGGGACACTAAGCATCTCTTCAGAATGAAAAGGTGCCCCGGATGCCGTGGCTCCCCCACCCCACAGCCAGAGAAATCCCCATGACACCACCAGGGGACCAACGCCCAGAATAGTTCCGTGTTTGGCAGCACTATTGTCTCTAATTTTAGTTCCTTCTCTGGTAGCCCACCCAAGCAGAGCCCTGTAAATTCTATTCAGGAGCCTAGCGCCTCCGAAAATAAGCCTGCCTCAAGGTTTTGAGGTCCACATAGGCCTCAAAACCTGGCAATCCTGCTTTTCTGGGGTGGGTAACGCAGCGACACTCATCATGGCCCTTAGGGCCCCTTGGTCCGTTGTCCAGGACTCTGCTGGGCCCTTGACCACGTCTTCCTCGTCTGGGTTGGGGACCCATTCCTTTGGGATCTAAGAGGCAAATGCCAACCTGAGGCAACATCTACTTCCCCCCACGCTGGACCTTGTGTGAGCCATGCTTAGATGTGGCCTCCAGGTCCAGACCAGAGCTCTGTGATCCTGAGGCAAACTGGAGGCTCCGGGACCCAGCATTTCATTCCTACCCACTCCTGTGTGGCTTTGTCCACAAACGTGGGTCATTCGAAGCTAACGTTCCATCTAATTCCAGCGGCTGGTCCCCATGTCAGAAAACAGAGAACTGCGGCCCATTTCCCTCCAGTCCTAGAGCAAACAGACAGCCCCTTCCACCAAGACTCGACTCCCGTCTTCACCTCCCTCTCAGAACGCCTGTGGATCTTCCGTGGATCTTAGAATAAAGCCTGGTTCTTACTCTTTTGTTCTCAAGTGTCTGTGCTCCCCGGATCCAGAGTGAGAAAGCACCGCTTTGTATGTGTGGCGACATTGAGGTCAGACCTGTCGCTGAAAGTTTCTGTGGCCCGACCAATGGGCGGTGGTCAGTCGCACCTCTCAGTGGCTACAAGGACTGACACCTGCATAGCAAAAGTGTACTTTGAGTTTGAGGGATGGTGGCCCTGGATCAAGTGCCCCCAAGGGAGTGACAGACATGGATACCCCCCTTTGCTGTTGAGCAGACCCCCGCCTGTCTGACCTGGAGTGGGCATTTTCGTCTCCCGCCCCATCCACCAGGTGTCCACACTCACTACACTTAGTCTTTCTTAACGTAGTGATTTCTGTTTTGACTTTTTTGCTTTTAATGAGTCTTGGGCTAATCACCGACATGAACATCTCACCCAGAAAAGTGTGGGCCTGGCCTCAAGGCTCCTGGGCCAGGAAGAACAAGGAAAGAAAACTCACTTCTGTTCTGTAACCAAGAAAACGTTCACGACACAGTGGAACATTCTTGGCCGATCGGTGTCATCTTGCTTTGAAAAAGCTTAAGCTCTAAGTACACCTCTTCCCCTTTTCTAAAAATCGGAATGGAAGGGGATCAAAGGCTCAAAGACTTCCAGCTTGCTGTCAGAGGCTAAGACCTCCAGTGGCCTCCAGAGCTGGGAGTCCATTCACTGCTCCCCTCACAACAAGAAAGAAGCTGAAAAATGGATCACCAGTGACTCTTCCTAGATCCGTCAGAGAATTGAGATCACAGAGCAAACCCTTGCAGTGAGCTTAACCGAGCAGAGCAGGAGGCAGCACGTAGGTAGGAACATTCAAACCGTGACTGATTAGAGCAAGGCCTGCTGTGGGTGAGCTCGGAGACTTCGCGGTCTTATCAAGTTTTACCTCCAAGAACCCCACCACTTTCTCAGCGTGAGGATCAGAGAACATTTCCTCATGCTTTCCTAGGAAGGAGGGGAAAATTAGTCATTTTGGAAGCACACCGAGAGCATTCTGTTCTCCTTCACAACAGCCTACCCTTGAGGGAAACTAGTTTACCAGAGCATGTCCATCTTAGGGTCTAGTAACAGTGTACCTGCCCAAGGAAAGGAAAACATGTAGCCACCTCTAGACTTCCACCTGGTAGAAGGGAAACAGCCATTCTCTCATCTTTGTGGTGGAAAAAAAAATAATAAAAAAAAAAGCTTAGAAACACTTGTGATGGTCAAAGCCCTGGGACACAGGGCCACTGGAAGTCTTTGCCCTCCGACAGCAAACAGTAAAGACAGCATGACATCTCAGCCAGATAGACATGCATCTCACGTTCAAGGACTGTTCCTCTTGGGTGTCTTTGCCTGTGACATCACGGAGGGCTTTTGACAACAGAAACATTTCTAAGGAATACTAAAAGGGAAAAAGACAGTTTGAAGGGTTAGGGCAAGCATCAAACCAGACTCAGATGGCGGACAGAGATTTTGGAATTAGCAGATGGGGGATCAAATTAACTAGGATTCATAGGCTAAGAGCTCTAATGAAAGAAGTGGGGAACATGCAATACTCACAAGGAGAAAGCACAGCGTGAAGAGACAGAGCGAGCTGAAGAACCAGGCTGATGCGGCACAGAGAGTGGGATCACGAGACCAGGAATTTACAACTACCAAGATGGATACTGATAAAGATCGGATGGGAAATGTATAGTCAGCATGCCAGAACCGATAAGAGGCGTAAGCAGGGAGATTGGAACTCTAAGGAACAATCAAAGAAATGCTAGAAATGAAAAGCACTAATATAAATGGGGAATGCCTCCTGTGGGCTCCTCAGTAGACAGGTCAGGGTGGAGGGAAGAACCCATGAGTTTCAGGAGATATCCATGGAATCTTCTTGAACTAAAATTTGAGAGAAAACCAGACTGAAGAAAACAAAAAGTACTACAAAAAAAGGAGACAATTACAAAAGATGTAGCATCTTCGTAAGGCCTGAGCAGAAGGTGAGAGAGTGAGGAGGTGTTTGCGGTGATGATAAAGGACAGCCTTTTATTGAGGTCCACCAAACCCCAGACCCAGGGATCTCCGAGAACACCAGGCTTGGTGCAGCCTATTCAAACGTTAGAGGATCAAAAACACAGGCCTTGAAAGAGGCCAGAAGAGGAGAAATCATCTTATTTGTAGAGGAACGAAAATACAAATAAAATTGGGCTTTTTCTGTAGAAACCACACAAGGGAGAAGACTGTGGAAAGCAGTATGTAAATGTCGTAAAGAATCCCGCCCCCCGACCTAGAGTTCTATATTCATTGAATTTATCCTTCAAAAGTAAAGGACCAATAAAAAATTTCTATAATAAAAGGAGAATCTGTGGCCAGCAGACCTACCTTGCAAGAAATGTTAAAAGAAGTTCTTCAGAGAGGAGCCAAATGATAAAAGTTTGGGTCTACAGAAAGAGTGGAAGAGTGTTAGAGAAGTTACGCATGCAGGCGAAGGAAAATGGTGTTTAATTTTTACTCTTCTCATCAACAGATACAATTTTGATCAAAATCACCATAACAACAATGCATTTGGTAATGATAGCTTGGGGACAAGCAAAATGTAGAATGGCAATTTCCTAAGCATTGGGAAGGAGAAACTGAGCTCATTCTTATAAGGTACCTGCGCTCACTGTGGAGCCATATTTAGCTTACTGGCATATTTGGGTGAATACAAGTGAAGCCATTTTTAAAGTTTTCTTATGCTAAAAGAAGAGAGAAAGTGGAATCACATAAAATGCTCAATTAAAACCCGAGAACACAAATAAATAAAGAAAAAAAAGTTAAGCGTGTGTATATGCGTGTGTGTGTGTGTGTTTGTGTTTGTGTGTGTGTAAGAAATAGAAAAGGACAAGGACAATGAATAGAAAACAGTTTTAAATATGGTAAACATTAATCCAACTATGTCCATAATCACTGTTACTAGTAAATTAATATTGCTTATATGAAATCAAGACAGCAAAATATGCATCTGCAGCTTGTAAATTGATATTGTCATTCGTGTGTCACCATTGCCCTTTTACACATATGAGTCATATGTCTCCTGTCTCTTAAGTGGCGATATAGAAGATCTCTAAGATCCTTTCCAGTTCACAGACTCTGTGGTTCATCCACCAATAAGTGTTCTCAACAGCTTTTAAAACTCTAACATTTCTTCAAGTGGTGTCTCCGCTTAGCTTTCTGCCAGTCTGAGCCTGTCATCAATATTCATGAACACTCTATATGCACCGTCTGTGCCACACCCTCTGCTGGGCCAGGCTGTCCACTGGTTACCCTGTCTGCTTAGAGTCTACGGAAGCACAGTGTTCCCCCTGCCTCAGGGCCTTTGCACCATCTCCTCTCTCTACCTGGAGCATTCCTTCTCTGACTCCCCATGCAACCCCTCACTTCTTCACCTCACTCCCAAATCAGGGTCACTGCTGAATTTCTGAGACAGGGCCTTTCTCCCTGGGGTTTGAGAGCCTTGGGTCATGGCCTTAAGCTGCCCACGAGGGATGTGCCCAAGGAGTCCTAAGAGTAATGGAGGAAGGGAAGGATCCTTGATGGACCTGAGGAGGGGGTAAGCTCTGTTTCTGCTGTTCTCATCCATTTATTATTATCTCAGTTTTTATTATCAGTAAAATGCTAATAACAAAAGCAGCTGCATCTCCCTCTGGAGGGTGTCTATGTCAAGTGGATACTGCAAAATCACAGGGGGCTCTGGAATTGGGGCTTGAGGGAAGGGGTCAGGGTTTCCATGGTCAGAGCTTGTCATTATAATCCCACAGGTGGACACCTCCTCCCACAGAAATGAAGCTCCTCTTGTTTTAGGGGTAGAAGGCTAAAGTTCACTCAGAGCAGAGTTGAGGCAAGCGAGGGCCAAAGATGGCCAGAAAATCACCAGTAGTCACAGGGCCTGGGGGCGGCACTCCTCTGGTGTCTAGTGGGTCCAATGGAGGGGAGCGAGTCCCCAAAGCCGGTCATCTCTTTGGTGGGGGATTCTGCTTTCTTCGGGCCAGACCTTCCAGGGGGACTGGTTGGTACCCCCTGGGGGAATCAGAGGCTGAGACACCTCCCCGTATCCCCTGAGGCTGTGGAGAGATTGTAACTGGACTTTCCAGGCATATGGGTCCTGTAGAAGGGACCCTCCTCTTGGAGTGGGGAGGGCACACCAGGGGGTCCAGGCAGCGAGTTCTTCTCCATATCCGACGAGCCACACAATGGGACCCACTGAGGTTCTGGGTCAAGGCCAGTTACCTGGAGCCATCCCAGGGAGTCCCAGGGAGGAGGACTGGTGAGTGGCCTGGGGCCTGGCTGCAAAGCCAGGATGGTGGTCTGACCCGAGCCTGCAGGTGTCTGGAGTCTGGCTCTCTCCCTGATGCCCATCTGCTACCTCTGGGGCTGAGCGCGGGCAGGGCAGGTGTCAGCCAATCTGAGCGGAGGTGAAGTGGGGGTGAGTGGGGCTCTCGCCTCTGCAGGGTTGGGAAGGCAGGCGGAACCCCCAAAACACAGAGTGCGTCATGCTCCCCCGGGCTGGGAACAGGTCTGGGCGGGGGACGCCCTTTCTCCCACCATCATGTGCTTTGAGGAGCAAGTGGCTTCACTTCTCTGACCCTCAGTTTCCTCATGTGTAAGTGGAGGTGACAGAGCTGCTGCTGTCCAGGCGTTTTCGGGGTGTCGGGAGAGACCCATCAGAGCGCTTGGCCTGTCGGGGTGAAGCCTCCTCCCCTCCCCCTCCCCCCAGCCCCCACTCTCCGGCCTCCTCTGCGGGGGCTCAGGCAGCGGGTGGCTAAAGCCCAGCTGGAACCAGCAAGATACCGGCCCTGCGACCCTGGACCAGTCCCTGCCTCTCTCTGGGCCTCAGGGTCCCCATGTGTAGAGGCAGATGCTACCCTACAACCTCTCTGAGGGGCAGAAGTGACGAGTACATTTATGGAGCACTTACTCTATGCCTCAGGCCTCCCTCGCAGCCCCACCCCTTGTACCGGGAGCCCGGCTCAGAGCCGACTGGCCCATCCACGGGCCACAGCTGGAGGCAGAGCTGGGAGGCCCCAGTCCTGCTCCCCCGGGTGGCTGGTCCCCTTGGGCGCTGGGCTCACTTTGAGGCTTCCGGTCTCCCTTCAGCCCTCCTCTCCTCCTTCCTCCCTCCCCAGCCTCCGGGGCTCTCCTGGGGCAGCAGCTGCCACCAGCCTCCACCAAACTCAGCACAGAAGGCCACAGCAGCTGCGGCCCTGTCCCCACCTAGCCAGGAAATGAGACGGAAAACACAAAACCACGTGAGGGTGGCCAGCCTGGGGGCGTCTGGGCGCCTGCAGCCCAAATGGGGATTCCATTCCTTCAGCTGCCTGTGGCCCCACTGTGTGTCTGGCACTGAGTGAGGCCCTAGGGAAGGGGTGGGAGAAAGGACACACGTTTGTTCCATCTGAGCGCTCGCCCTAAATCACAGAAGGCCACTCTGGGACATGCTTCTTGACCCACCCTCACCCCAGCGGTCAGCACTTTTATTAACCCTTAATGAGGCACCTGGAAAACAAGGTCCAGCCAGGGGAAGGGTTTTTTTCTGAGTTTGCACAACTGGTTGGTGCTGGAGCTGAGAATCAGAATTCTTTTCTTTGAACCGTTGGTTGATGGGCCTTGACCTTCATCACATTTACCCTGCTGTTTTCTAAGGAAGCTTCGTCATCCTTCTGTCTCACTGGTGTTTGCCCCGCACATATATCTGGCATTTTAACAGAAACATGCACTGATCTTTAGTGATGTCTTAATTACTCAGCTCTTGTGTTGGAACCACTGCAATCCACCACGGGCACCGATACATTTGCAGTTATTTCTACTAAATTTTTAGCTGGGTGTCCTAATGGTTCCATGTCTCCTTCCTGTGTTTTCTCTTCTTTTGAATTGAGCATCAGTATTATTTCAGACATTCTTACCACTGAATGATTATGGAATTCAAACTCTATGCTATTATTCCTACTTGTACCATTTGGATACCCCAAATTAACTTAGTGGAAAAGGATGTGCCTACCTCACTTCAAACTAAATGAAGACACCAAATCTTGTCACCATCCCTCTTACCCTATGTCACTTTTATCTTATAATTTACTTCTAACATGTTTTATTCACCCCCCTCTTTGAAAACTGTTATTTGAGAAGTATGTCATTTCTGTTTATTTACCCATGTCATCTTTCATTCCGAGATGATCCTTCCTTCATTCCCTCAACTCCCTCAGGCTTTCTCTGAAGAGTCCTCTTTATTTTCACTCTGACCTGTGTGTAACACTGGGGGTGGGGGGAAGCTTTGGGAGCTTTGGGAGGTGGGGCCTAGCGGGAGCAAGGTAGGTCATTGGACAGGCTCCGCCCCTTCCTCTCTCTTTGCTTCCTGAGCCTCTCATAGGGAGCGGCTTGGCTCCACACGTTTCCTGCCATCATGAGCTACCACAGGCCCTCAAAGCAGTGGGCCAACCCACCCAAACTGAATCAAGTAGGTCTTCCCACCTTTGACCTTCTTGGGTCACAGAAACATAGTGATGGATTTTCTGGTCTAACTCATGAAATGAGTTATCAGTTTTAATTTCCATATTTTTCATTTCTATGTGTGTATGTGTGTGTGTGTGTGTGTTGCATGCTAAGCACATACTCTACCCCTGATTCTTTGACCCTGTTTTTGATTTGATATTTAGTAGAATCTGTGATAATGTTATTAAAATATTTAAAACATCATATGATTCTGACAATTATACTACCTTAAGCCCTTGGATGGCTAATGTAGTACCTGAATATAGAAGAATTTCTAATGTTGAAAATCCATGGGTTCTATCTTCCCAAGTTACCTCAGACCTATATATAATTGGCTCCATTACTTGTTCTCTTTCTTTTATTTCCATTATGAAATAAGATGAAATTGCAAATATACACTTAGTAAAAGCATATGTCACTCATGTGAATATACATATTCAAAAGACAAAATATACCTATTCAGAAGACAAAAAATTATTTTTTTGATATCATAGGCAGACTAAGCCAACCAAAGCTCTCAATAAGTGTAGACTTCTGCCAGCCTTTATTTTAGATGACGGCATATTGCCTGTGGGCCTCGCACTGAGTGAGGCCCTAAGGGAGGGGTGGGAGGGAGAAGGGGCACATGTCCGTGCCATCCGAGCGCTCCCCCTAAATCACAGAAGGCCATTCTGGGACATTCTTGATTCGATATTTAGCAGAATTTCTGTTTATTTAAAATTAGGACCTTCTTATTAAAGAAGAAGGGGGAAAGAAAGAAGGAGTAAGAACCCATCTCCACCCTACTAGGGAGTCCTCGATTTATGACCATGTGAGGATTCCTTGAAAGTACAGCATGCATGCCAGCAGTCTACTCCACAAATGTGGATATGATCACTGACAACTCTAGTAGATGGGTAAGAAGAGCTCTCCAGCACAAAGAAATAAGGTGGAAAGTACATTTTTAGAAGTGTCCCCCAGATTTATACCACGTGTGCACAGGAGACTCTCCTCAGGATCCCGAGCATCTTAGTATTGGGCAGGGCTGCCCTGGGAGGGGCCCCATCCTGTGGTTAGATGTGAATACATTTCAGGTGGCTCCTGCAGCCACCTGGGGCTTTTTGATGCTGTAAAAATGGTCACTGTAAACGTCCTAAGGTAACCCCAGCACTTGGTTTGTGATAGATCACTCAACTACTCTGTGTGCATCTATCTATCCCCTCACCACTTTTAATTGAAATTTTAAATGTCATCATTTTCATATCCTAACTGTGAAGTTCAAGGAACTTTCACAGGCTGTGTAGTCAGCACCTAGGTTGAAACAAAGCCCGGACATATGCCTGGAACTCACACCCACAGAGCTCTCTGAGGCCCCCTTCTGGTCACAGGTCCCTCCCCCGGGGTTTACCATTGTCCCTTGCAAACCTGGATTCCTTTTTGTGTCTGCTTGTGCTCCCTCTACATTTAGAGAAATTCACCTACATTCTTTTATATACTTAAGGATCACTCTTCCCATGAAAATATAGCATGCAGTTGTTGAAATATGCTGGAATTTGTTCACACCTTCTACTGCCAATGAGGAGTTGGTAGCTGCTTTGGGAGGTGATGGATTATGCTGCCGAGGACCTTCCTGCCAGTGACCACCTGGGACACACACGTTGATGTCTGTATATTTCTCCCCGACAGGAATCACTGAGATATAGGGATGCTTTTGTTCACCTTCAGGGGATGCAGCGTTTTCCAAATGGGGTGCAAGTCAGATGCTCACTCCAGCTGTAGAAGAGAGACCCTTGCTTCACAGCCTCACCAACACTTGGCATTTTCTACCTTCTTTATTCCAGCCATGCTGGTGGCTTTCCCCCAAAAGCAAGAGAAAAGGGCAGGTGCTTCTGGGTACAGTAGCTCATAGATCCTGACAGTTTGGAGGTAACAAGAGGGGCAACTTGCTCCACCTCTGTCAGTGCTGGGGTTATTTTAGCGTCTGATCCAAGAGAAATAAGAACAGAGGAGGTTTTGAGTGGTATTGGAGAGCACTGCCACCACGAGCCCTAGGAATGCTCAAATCCCGGGAGCTAGGCGTCCTAGGAACAGTGTCAAATATGAACGCGAAGGACCAGTTTATTCTTGGTGTGCAACACATGTTGCCATTCCCTTGAATACTGGGTTAGGGCAGTGCACACAGCTCCACCACCAGTGAGCTGGCCACTCCCCTTGTTGGACAAGCTTCCTAGTGACAGGGCAAATGAAGGGCCTGTTGAAAGCCCAGCTGAGATGAGCTGTCTCTGTCTGAGATAGAAGTCTGTGCCTCTGTCTTTATCAATTTAGTGAAGATATGACACCTTGATCGTTTCTTGCTCTGAGCCTCTTTTGAACAATGTTGAATTTCCTTTGTTTCAGAGTCCGCTTACTCATGCCTTTACCCTCTTTTGTCCCATTTGTGTCAAAGAAATGGGTTATTTTTACCCTGAGGTGGCTTTCCTGCATTCCCCATTATCCCATCATTTTGGCTGGTTGGAGTGAAAACACAAGTCACTCACCCTCAGGGACTCTGACATAAAGTTAAAAATATAGTCATGGTTTCTTGTGGAATCCCTGCTTCTGACGGCTGCAGTTGGGGCCCTGCTCCTGGGACCACTGCATTAGTTAAGAAACAAAGTACAGGTGACGTGGGGAACAAGGAAAGAAGCATATTGTTCCCCCTCTTCCCTCAAGGGGAAGAACCACAGACGTCCACATCCTCTTCACCCCCCGCCCCCCCCACTAGAAAAGCAGAGGCATCTGCCTAGTGGGGGCACCCCCTTGGTGCCCCTCTTGAGACACATGGGCACACAGAGGTGGAGACAGGTGAGCAAGCCCATGGCATCTGCATCTCCTGCTTCAGAACACGCCTGCGCCATTGACCACTACAGGGAGGATGAACACGTGTCCATTGGTCTAGCAAAATGTGTTTGGTGGCCTGAATTGGTGCAGTGCCTTCTGCTTTTTTGCTGCACTCTCAGCATTCACAGGTGGCTCCTGGTATCCACGGTGCAGCCCAGAACCCACATGTACTATCTAAAACCACAGGTAGCCTGCTGGGCCTCCAACACTGGTTCAACACAACCCACTTGCTGGCTCTGTGTGGAGTCTCCCCTACGGCCATCTGAAGTCTCCTCTTGTTGGCAGACAGAACACTTCTGCTAGGCACTTTGGGCCTTAGAGGTTGCAAAAGCAATACTTGGAGATTCAGCCCATCTTTGCTTTGCTGCAGCCCGGAGGTTCCTCATTGAGTGGACCCACGTGGCCACCTCGAGCATGCTCACTGGCATATCGGCTCACCAGTTTCAATCACCTTATGAACTTTCTGAAGAGCCACAACATGTTCCTGCGAGTACCATTCAAAAGTTGTCCAGCTCTTTGTTGGCCAATCAAGAATGATTTGTAGGGTACCATTCAAGTGAACTAGAAGCCAGGTGCTCCTCAGGTGGTTCCCAAAGTTAGTTCTAGGGAAAGAGTCCACTAGCTGGAGAATGCCCTTAGCTGTTGGCATTGCCTTCTAGCATGTTCTGCACAAACCATTTCCATTTTGGAAATGTACTCTTCTGGGTACTTCCCTCCCTATTAGAGTCTTTCTCTGATATCATCCAAGGTATTATGGATATTTCAGATTTGGGGTCAGTTTTAATTTATGTCTAAGAGAAAGTTAATAATTGCTTCTTAAATGGAAATTCTCTTGTAGTTAATCTCACAGTTGTACTGGGAGTGGTTCAGGGGATTTTGCTGTAGGTTCCAGTCCATTCTGCATACAAGGCTATGAACATACCAACATTCAAGCTTCTGTTCTGTACTGTGGGGGCCTCAAGTGTTTCTACTGATTCCCATTTAACCTGTCCAACTAACTTTGCTTGAAAGGTACATTTCCATGCCCTAGTCAGATACAGTATCAGTATCCAAAACCATAATGCCTCTAGGTGAAAGAGACACAACCACTTCACATAAATCCTGCTTAAACATTTCAATTTTTGTCTAAATTTTTCATCTCGATCACATTAACCTTTGCATTTCTGTATTTTCTCAATTTAATTGTCAATCCTGTTAGGACTTCACAATAGCTTTTGGTACAACAGTTGTGGGATTTCCGTTAAGGAGTCCAGATTATTCGACCCACTCGTGTGCATAAAGTTTTGGGGTTCCCAGGGGGAGAAACACAAGATTCACTGGCTCTTTTAGTTTTTGATAAATCTGCTTGACGAATGCCCCCAGGAGGACCATTGATCCACCCAACCTTTCACAGGGCCCCACTAAGATCTTTGTTTCAGCGCTTTGGGGGTCAGGGTTATTCATCTCAATCCTTAAAGATCAGGTAAGGATCTCCATCCCGCTGGGGTGAGCCCCTTGATTCTCCCCCTTTGCCTTTCTCCACATTTTCTCCTCCGGGTTGTTAATCAGCCTATTTTTGTCGTCTATAAGACGCATCATGGGAGCAATGAGTCTTTTCAGACTGGGGCTTGGTTTTGCAGCAGTAGGGTTCCGTTGCGTGCCCCTGAGACTGGGCCCTTAATTACAACATTGGCCCTGCTCTGGATAAAAGGGTGAATTCAGGGGATTGATATCACTGATCAACATAAAGCCAGGCCGCCAGGGCTGGCCCACGACGCACGTCAAAGGCCTGGTGTGTACAGGAGCAGTTGGGCAGCCTCCTTCTCAGGATAAACTTTACAGTGGCTTTTATCCGGCCCGCCACGCCCCTGTCCCCCCCCAGAATGGTCTGCTGTGTGTCTGGACCATGTATAGGTATCTGTGGTTACTCCATAGAGAAACGTGGGTCCTGCATCCACCCAAACAAACGTGTTCTCCCACCCCGCCGCATTCAAACCCAGAAGGTACTGCCACTGGTCAGCCTGACAATCCATTTTAGTGCTGCTTCTTCGGGAAGTTGATACCAATTTTACACACACCCAGTTGCAAAAGTTTTTTGGTTTTCACCTCCCCCTCCGTCATGACTCCCTCCCCTTCCTTTTGGGGACAGCTTGAGGCTAGTGGACATAGCTCAGATGGACTGAAATTTGACCTTGGTCTAGCATCAAGATCTGACCCAATATTCTCTTTAGGAACTAATTTTAGTTCCTAAAGATAACAGTAATCAAGGCATAACACGTTTCATGTTTTGTTATTTTTCATTTTGTAATGCATCCAGGGAACCAGCTGCCAGAGAGTTCAATCTTCCCCCTAGGTAAATTGTGAACTTCAGTCATTGATTTCCACACAGCTGTTGTTCCAAACCACGGGTGACTTCATGGCTACCCAGGAATCCAAAGGATTCTTGAACTTTTCAACTCTTCTTTTCTCTGGGTCAGAGAACTCCACATCATTTCCCCCCAGCTGGGAGTTACTGCAGTGCAATCCTGACACTAGACGCCACAAGTTGAGGATAAAGTCCCACATGAGACCATGCTTACCCTCAGACACCAGTTACGATTCAGGGATCCTTAGCCCCCGGAATGCTAGGTGGACTGGCTCGGTTCCCACATGAGGGTTCCCACATGCCCTCATTCAATAGTTCACTAAAAATGATTCAACAGCACTAAGGAAGGCACTGCCCTTGCAATTACAATTTTGTCAAAGTATGCACACAGGTGAGATCTGAGTCCTGAACTTCTAGGGTCATAGGATATCACAGTCCCATCCCACCAGTTGCTCACCAGCCAGGAATCTCCACTAAGTTTGAAGTGCAGAGTTTTTATTGAGATTTCATCATGAGGTGTGCTTGGTTGAGGCACTGGCTACAGGACTGAATGGAGTCAGCCTCCAGCCTTCTCTCCTCCCTGAAGGTCAACTTTGGACCAAAGTTACTGCCTTCTAATCCTGAGGTTGGTCTTTCACTCTCACCCACAGGCTGTCTTGAGTCCTGCAAGGAGCCACCTCATTAATATTACAAATACAGTCCTATCAGGCAGGATACTCCAGGAGTTTTTGAAGCTCCAGATACATTCTTTGTTATGCTGCAGCTCTTTCTTGAAATCTATGCAGTTTCTTTTATGTCAAGTAGACCTCCATAAACAAGGGCAAAAGATACCCCCCAACCCAGGAAAGTGTTCATAAGGTTCTAAATGAACAAAGGATCTCAGGATCCCTATTAACAACTTCATTTAATGATATTACCTCCCTTCTAGTAGACCTTTATATCCCTCACATGGGAAGTTGATTGATCACATAAAGAACTCAAGGCTGTTGAACTATGAGAAAAGGGTTGCTTCAGACTGTGGAAGCATTATGCAGAGCTGAACATCCAGGGCACCAGAAACCAGACCCTGCAGACGAACTCTGATACCAAATCCTATGCAGTTTCTTCCTGCCTTTACTTCCTGGGGGACAGACTCTAAACTTCTACTATGAGTTTGGCATCGATCATAGTTTTAATCCTTATTATCGATTCTCTCTACATTGGGTGCTTGTTGGGACACAGTCTGCAGCAAAAGCAGAGTTCCTGTTCCCTCCAGTACTTTTGTCATTTCGAGGGATATTTTCTCCATTCCTGCTTCATTCCAGGCCCTCTCCATGTTTCCAAAGCCTTTTTATTACAAGAGGCTTCAAAATGAATCCTCAGCCCATCTTAAAAGCAAGGAGAGCTGGGGCAGGGCTCCTTCTCTAGTGAGCTCCCGAGCCCCCCCCCTCCCTGTGTAGCTTCAGGCCACACCCAGCTGTGGCAGGAATTAGAAGGAGGAGCTTGAAGGCAGAACTGGGGTGATTTCACTATGACTTTCTCCATGGAAGTCTAACATTTATCTTCAGATAATGTTAAGAATAGGGAATTTCATCCCTCACATGGAAAAATCTGTGTCCCATCATTTACACCAGCCATTTTTTTCTCCTGTATGATGGACAGCAACTACTATGTCAACTGGAGAGAGAAGCAAGAGATCATCTTCAGAGACTGAGGATCAGAGTGGGCACAGGCTCCCTTCCTAGAAACATGAATTTCAAGGTGGGGGAGAGAAACTCAGTCCTGGGGCCGGAGAATCCCCAACTCTTGTCCCTGGTCAAACCTACCAGTGGAGATATGTTCTAGGTTGCTTCTGAAGGCCTTTGTGGAAAATCACGTCAAGACATTTCTTTATGTAAACAAAAATGAGGCAAGCACTGTCTTGACGAGCCTTTTGCATTATGAATACTGTGTGAATTATGTTGTATTTTAATAGAATTGGATTTTTCTGGATTTGTCAATATTTTCCCCCAGAGGAAGAGCAGGAAGAAAAGATTAACATTAATCAGAGACATGAGGTGGGAGGGAAAGGGAGAGAAAAGGAAATTGCATGGAAATGGAGGGAGACCCTCAATGTTATACAAAGTTACATATAAGAGGTTGTGAGGGGAAGGGGAAAATAAACAAGGAGGGAAATGAATTACAGTAGATGGGGTAGAGAGAGAATATGGGAGGGGAGGGGAGGGGAGGGAGGATAGTGGAGGATAGGAAAGGTAGCAGAATACAACAGTTACGGATAGGGCATTATGTAAAAATGTGGATGTGTAACCGATGTGATTCTGCAATCTGTATTGGGGGTAAAAATGGGAGTTCATAATCCACTTGAATCTAATATATGTAATATGAGATGTCAAGAGCTTTGTAATATTTTGAACAACCAATAAAAAAAATAAAAAATAAAATAAAAAAAATATTTTCCCCCACAAAACCAAAAGATGGGACTACTCAATTGAAAAACGTCCCTTTACCTCTTGGAATCAAGTTTCTCATGAGATTGCCCTAGACATCCCTAATCTCTAGAACGCAGTTTCCAGTGCTGTGTGATGGGAAATCTGTGATCCTTAAAAGGAGAGCTACCAAGACCAGGGGCTCTGGGAATCTAGAGGTAGCTGCCCAGTGGGTTCCATGGGGTTTGAAAGCAGGGCTCAAGTCCATGGGGCTGGACCTTATGAGGGCGAAGATATGGAGGGGGCAAGGGAAATCAGGACATTGAGGATCATCAGCTGAGTCCAGCCACGGCCATCTACACATTAAGCTTTGCACTCCTTCCAAGCGGGAATGAGCAGGATGTAGGTGCTGTGGCTGGAGTGAGCCCCACACTGTGTGAACGTCTTCTGAGGTGTCCAGACATGGGATTCTTTCCTGTTCTGTTGCTTCTCCAACTACTGTGGCAAGTCAGGCACTTCCCTTTGTGGAAGTTGGCGAGAGGCAGAGAGTAGGAGTTGGGTCTCTGGTCCTCAGACCCAGACTAGAAGAACATAGGTCATCAGGGACAGGACAAGTCTTAGGCCAGACACAGAGAGGTTCCCAAGCCTGACAGTCACCTGTCAATAGCCCTTATATAGACACCATTAACCAAGGACTGTTTGGCCCAGAAACACATTTTAAGTGAAAACAGTCTGACACCGTTCAACCAGGGAAGTCGCAGAACATTCCAATTGCAGAGAAGGTAGCGAAGTGCACGCTCCAGCCAGGGTGAGCTCGGCACAGCTGCGGGGGCTCTAGAGTGGGGCTGGAAGGCATCATTTTGTCTAACAGGTCTTAGAATCATCTTGCGCAGTCCTTTCTCCTACTCACGGGTAGAGTAGGGCTCTTGTCCCCAGCTGGTCACTGCCAAGGGAAAGGGCTGTGTTCTCATCCCTGGGCTGTCCATCTTATTCCCAATGAACCTTAGGTGAATTCCCCCCACAAACACGCACACTGTGCTGAGATCTTGCTCAGATGTGGAAAGCTTCCTTCCTCACTTGTCCAGCCTGTTGGGCCCCACACTGAGTGGGTACCTTCCCAGGCTCTGATGTAGAGTCAGGGGCAAGAGGGTGGGACCCGGAAGATGGCACTGTGTCCTGCCACTTCCCACTGCTCTGACTTGTGTCTAGACAGGGTTTTCAGGGCCTTGCTCTTCACCTCTATTTACACCTGGAGGTTGATCTCAATGTCCCTAGGGCCTCAGAGTGTGGGATGCTGGTGCTTGTGCCCAGGGAGCCCCTATAAATGAGTGATCCATTTCAGCCAGCAGATTCCTTTACAAGGGAGCCCCCTCAGGAGGAGTGTCAGATTTTCCTCATCTTTGGACTCTAGGTCTACGCTATCCTGTGTGGTAGGTTGCACTACCCAGATGTGCTGCTGTTAGCAACTAATTTATTTCAGTAACCCATTAATTAAAATGAGACATCCAATCCTTTGGTCACATGAGCTGCATTTCTAGTTGCCCCATGGAGTTATATGCCACTGGACACCGTATTTCACAATGCAGAGAGAACATGCACAGAACACTGTCTTGGGCCTCCACCCTTCTGAGCCTGGCACAGGGTATGTTCATTGAACTCATCTAACACAAAGTAAATCCATCACAGTTGAAATTTCAGCTTGATGGGATCTGAGCTGAGAGCTGCAATGATCCAATGGGATCTGGGGAAGTGGGAATTGAAAGGTGAATTCTTCGACTCCTCTCTCATTTGGAGATTTGCAACTGTCGGAGGCCTTTGACCCCCCCGCCCCCCGCCCTTACACACAGGGAGGGTGTGAGAATCCAGAGGAAGGGGGCAGGGTGACGTGTGAGCCAACATAACCTCAACTGGTATAGGCAGGAATGGGAGCTCTCACTGTCTTAACAACTTGCAGTTTATGTTTCTATTTCTAAAGACGAGCTCCTGCAGAGCATCTATGACTCCAACAATGAGGAAGAAGACTCTGGGTAGGTTACAACACTCCAAGCAGAGCCAGCGGGCGCAGGTGCCTGGGGCCGTCAGGTTACACCTGCTGCTCTGCAGATCCGAGGAAGGGGGGTATGAAATCAGAAAGAAAAAGGAAACGTGTGCAAGTGTCCGACTCGTTTGGACAATAAATATCCCAGTGGCCTAAGAGGAAGAGGCTCGGTACCTGGGCTCTGAGCGGGCTGGGTTGGTCACCATCTTTGATGGCTCTGGTATTTAAAGATGCTCTTTCCTGGAAGGCCGGGTCTTTCCCGCCTTGGCCACAGGCTTGGGTTATGTTTGGTAGCACCTCCTGGGAACTGTCCCCAGAAATGTTGGCAACAATGGAAGCCACAGGACTCTCAGGCCTAGGCCTGAGCCTGGAGATAAAGTTCCTCTGGCACGTGCCACGCGGCGGTGAGCAGTCAGTCCTCCCGCTCTGCGCTCCCAGGACTTGCAGGTGGGGACTTGGGTCACAGGGCACTGCCCGGGGTGGGGGGGGTGAAGGAGCATTTATTTCCTCTTGGATTACTGCATGTGCACCAGCATCCTAGAAGGGAAGAGAGGTTTAAACTTGGCTCATGTCAGTCTCTCCACTTTGCCCAAGGCCAATGCTTCAATTTGCAGCTATTTGTGAGGACTCTACTCTGTCCAGCTGCCCCATGAGCACCCCCCATGGCCAGGCAGGAAGTGGGTGCTGGGCTTGCTACAAACTCGCCCTCACAGCCCCACTGGATTCGTCTCCTAGGATTGAGCAGGCCCAGGACGGAGCCTCTGGGCAGCAGGGCCAGAGGTCACTGCTCCTTTCAGACACTGTTCCAGCTGGACAGGGCCACAATGTCCCTGTACTCCAGCCATGCCCCTGCCTGTTCCCTGCTCCTTCCTTCCCAGTCCATCCGTGGCTCGGTGCTAACCCTGAGAGTCCCCATTTATTTACATGGCTCCAATTTCTTGCCTCACTTGAAGACTAAAGGGGTTTGGACCAGTCACATTACCTTTCAACTTGGGTTCACTGTTTCTAAAGGACCCCCCAAAATGCATCGGGGCTGCTGTGAGGATTCAATATTGAATATTGGTTCAATTTTCAATATTCCAAGCCCCTAAGCTCATCCCAGGCATCCAACAGCCACTTACTACACGAAATTGGTTTGTCATTACCTGCCACAGGACCCGGCACTGCCCCCAAGCCCATGGCAAAGTGTTCCCACCATAGAAAGGGATCCATCCACTTATTTCTTCAGGTTCTTACACTGAAGCAAAACATGACCAGAAGAGATTGGCATGAGGATAGGCAATGGGCATTATTCGGGAGAAAGAAAACAGGCACTAAAGGGAGCAGCAGGGAGGGAAGACCAAGTCATGCACAGAACGTTCTGGAGACAGTGGCTGCCTCCTGGAGGATCAGGATGTCAGAGGCTTCCCTTCTTGTCACGTAATGGAATTGGAGGGCTGTAGATCAGAGACCCCTTCTTCCCTCACTGCAGAGCCAGGGCCACCCAGGCCCTAGAGATGAGGACACAAGAGGGCCCCGAGGTCAGACCCCATGGATCCGGAGGCCCCAAGTCCTCACCTCCACTCTGCTCCCACTTTCCTTCCCGTGGCCACCCACCCCTCATCACCACGACCGCTC
Organism: Callospermophilus lateralis; assembly: GCF_048772815.1. Lineage (NCBI taxonomy): Eukaryota > Metazoa > Chordata > Mammalia > Rodentia > Sciuridae > Callospermophilus > Callospermophilus lateralis. Next base: position 144,812,006 of record NC_135305.1, on the reverse strand, counting down.
CTAGACACTCAGAAGACTACTTTGCCAATGACGAGGCCTGAGAGAGCGACAACCTGCCATTTATCCCCCTTCTCATCTCCTCTTTATCTTTTCTTTCTGAGCACCTGCTTTGAGCTCTTCCCACTTCCTTTTCTGATCTTCATCCTGAAAGACCTAGTCGGCCCATCCAGGGAGCTGAGATCCCTGGTCCTTTCACTGTCTATATAATCTCTCTCTGGCTCTCCTCTTTTTTAAATCAGGCTCTGGTTTCTGTCCCCAGACTGCATCATTGAACTGTGGGTGCCAAGGCAGGGAGCTGGGCTTATGGCCAAAAAGCTGGGCCCCGGCCCTGATGCTGGGGGCCCCAGATATCTTCTGTTTTTCTCTGAGTACCCCACGCAGTTCTGCACTGGGTGGCTTTGGACATACATGGTCATTTTCTGCCGTCCAGCTATTAAGAAATTAATGTTGAGTCCACAGAGAGGAGCCAGGATTTCAACGGATATGAAAAGGAGGGAGAACGAGTGTGGAGGGGCAGGCGGGGGGTGCGGCCCAGGGGGACACGTGTGCTCCATTGCTGGCCTAACTGTCTTTTTGGCACATCAGGAAAACCAGCAAAAGCAAGGAGAGGACTGGCATGGCTACCAGCGTGTGTGAGCACCCAAGTGGAGATAAGAGGAGTAGTGAAAACCCATTCACGCAAGTGAAGGGAGCCTGGAGAGTATTGGCCAGGAAATGGAAACCCACTTGTGGGAACTTCTACCATCACCTTCCACGGCTCCTTAATCTGGAGGACAGAGCTTATGGGTGCCTGCAGGGCTACCACATGCATGACTTCAGGGGGTGAAGAGTGCTCCCAGATTTACTCAGTGACTCGCTCTGCAGGACCCAACTGTAAGCCACCAAACTTCTTTCATTCAAGAGGAGAGTTAGTGCTAGTGTCCTCCGCCTCTGCGTGTGTGTGATGAAAAATGTAGGTTGGTCTTGACCACCTTCTCTTCTGGCCTCCTGGGAGAAGGGTGGGGTGGACAAGGGCAGCACAGACTCCTTCTCCTGCAGGCACAGCTTGGCAGGTCCTGGCATTTCATAGAAAACATGAGAGGGTCCAAGACCGGTTGGGATCTGCCCAAGCCCTGGGAGCCCTCAGAGAGAACTAGGGTGGCCTCATAGCACTGTACCTTAAGTTGAGCTTCTGTGGGACTTATCCTTCCACACACTTTTCATATGCAAAACTGAAAGACTGTGTGCGCACACGCGCGTGCGCACACACGAAATTTGATGCATGCTAACTGGGTCTATGTTAAGTCAGGATTACAAGTTGCTTGTCCCTTTTATTTTCCATAGTGATAAAAGAAATACAGTTGAATTCAACTTAAACAGAACACGGGACTACATTAAGCCCTAAAATTTATTTTTTAAATTTGCTACAGCATAATGGTCTTCTTTTGGTTGAAAGGCATATGCAAGGTTTGGTAGTGATAGAGAGAAGAATGATCATTTTCAGATAAAAGAAAGCTCCAGGAAGCTGTTCATATTTAAAATGGGGGTCTCAGGAGGATGCTGCTGAGGGTAGGGCTGCAGGGCAGGGTCCTGGCTACACCCTGGGTTCTCAGGCCTCCTGCTTTTTAGGGGGCCCAGCTGTGTTATCCTTTGCACCCCCTTTCCCTCTGCCTCAGGTCACTGACCAGGGGAGCGGCCCCTAAAGGCTGCCTAGGGGGATGCCCAGGGGAATTTACTCCTAGAAGACATTCACAGACTCTCTCTGCCCACAGACGACACACTCAGCAGAGGGCAGCACACAGACCTCGCTGCTCTCTGACCTAGACCTTGGGGAGGTCAGGGTCTGAGGTCACCAGCAGGGTCTGAGGAGCCCTCTGGTCCTGCATACTCCCAAGCTAGCACCTCTCACTGCTCCCTGCTGTCCTCCTCCACTCCCCACCCATGCCATCCCCCGCAACCCTGCACCAGGGTCTGTGTTACAGATTCCCATTTGGACACCTGGGAGGATGGACCGTGGCCACGGGACCCAGAGGAGCTGCAGCTTGCTGAGTGACGGGAGGGAGGCTGGAGTCAGACAGGACATCCAAGGACAGAAGCTGCCTCCCGCTGTCCTCTCCCGTGTCAGAAGAGGGCGCTCAATTTGAAATGGAGACATTGTTCTGAAATGGGAAGCTGCTCCAGTCAGACAGGAGGTCAAAGGACAGGAACTGCCCTGGGGCCTGTCCTGCGTGACAACTAGAGGCAGTTGATTTTGGATTGTATGATCTCGGATCAGATTCAGAGATGTGCTCCGCACTCTGTGCTGGAGGTTTGCATCTTAGACCTTCTGCTAGCCCCGCACCCCCCCCCCCCATTTGAACTTTACCTAAACTCATGGGGAAAAGCGGCCTAAACAAAGGGACCTGGGGCCCACGCTCCACGCCCCGAGAAGTCCCCTCAACCTTGTGTCCTGCCCCAGTGAGAAGTCCCCTCAGCCTTGTGTCCTGCCCCAGTGAGAAGTCCCCTCAGCCTTGTGTCCTGCCCCAGTGAGAAGTCCCCTCAGCCTTGTGTCCTGCCCCAGTGAGAAGTCCCCTCAGCCTTGTGTCCTGCCCCAGTGAGAAGTCCCCTCAGCCTTGTGTCCTGCCCCAGTGAGAAGTCCCCTCAGCCTTGTGTCCTGCCCCAGTGAGAAGTCCCCTCAGCCTTGTGTCCTGCCCCAGTGAGAAGTCCCCTCAGCCTTGTGTCCTGCCCCAGTGAGAAGTCCCCTCAGCCTTGTGACCTGCCCCAGTGAGAAGTCCCCTCAGCCTTGTGTCCTGCCCCAGTGAGAAGTCCCCTCAGCCTTGTGTCCTGCCCCAGTGAGAAGTCCCCTCAGCCTTGTGTCCTGCCCCAGTGAGAAGTCCCCTCAGCCTTGTGTCCTGCCCCAGTGAGAAGTCCCCTCAGCCTTGTGTCCTGCCCCAGTGAGAAGTCCCCTCAGCCTTGTGTCCTGCCCCAGTGAGAAGTCCCCTCAGCCTTGTGTCCTGCCCCAGTGAGAAGTCCCCTCAGCCTTGTGTCCTGCCCCAGTGAGAAGTCCCCTCAGCCTTGTGACCTGCCCCAGTGAGAAGTCCCCTCAGCCTTGTGTCCTGCCCCAGTGAGAAGTCCCCTCAGCCTTGTGTCCTGCCCCAGTGAGAAGTCCCCTCAGCCTTGTGTCCTGCCCCAGTGAGAAGTCCCCTCAGCCTTGTGTCCTGCCCCAGTGAGAAGTCCCCTCAGCCTTGTGTCCTGCCCCAGTGAGAAGTCCCCTCAGCCTTGTGTCCTGCCCCAGTGAGAAGTCCCCTCAGCCTTGTGACCTGCCCCAGTGAGAAGTCCCCTCAGCCTTGTGTCCTGCCCCAGTGAGAAGTCCCCTCAGCCTTGTGTCCTGCCCCAGTGAGAAGTCCCCTCAGCCTTGTGTCCTGCCCCAGTGAGAAGTCCCCTCAGCCTTGTGTCCTGCCCCAGTGAGAAGTCCCCTCAGCCTTGTGTCCTGCCCCAGTGAGAAGTCCCCTCAGCCTTGTGTCCTGCCCCAGTGAGAAGTCCCCTCAGCCTTGTGACCTGCCCCAGTGAGAAGTCCCCTCAGCCTTGTGTCCTGCCCCAGTGAGAAGTCCCCTCAGCCTTGTGTCCTGCCCCAGTGAGAAGTCCCCTCAGCCTTGTGTCCTGCCCCAGTGAGAAGTCCCCTCAGCCTTGTGTCCTGCCCCAGTGAGAAGTCCCCTCAGCCTTGTGTCCTGCCCCAGTGAGAAGTCCCCTCAGCCTTGTGACCTGCCCCAGTGAGAAGTCCCCTCAGCCTCGTGGCCTGCCCCAGACCTCCTAGCAGAGATCCCTGGGTCTCTGCCTGTCCCCGCTCAGCTCCTCCCCCGGGGAGGGCCCCGCCACGCTGGACGTGCCAATTATGTGTAATCACTGTGCTCGGAATGGACCCTAGTGACTGATGTCACTCTTTAACCTACTGACTCAGGCATTACCTGCTCCTCCTAGGAGGCGACTGCGGTGCTTGAGTAAGCAGGGGACGCTGGCCTGGGGTGGCCACTGGAATGCTCATGAGGAGCCACATCTCCTAATGCGCTCACTGAGCCTTACTAAAAACTTAGCATCAACTTAAAAGCCAGGAATACAGGTTTTTATTTATTTTTTCTCTTTTTGAAAAGCAAATTCAAGCCCAGGGAGCTTCCTCTGAATTCTACCAAATAATTCGCCGGCATCAGGCCGTCCCCTGGCCGCTCCTCCTGGGGTCGCTGCGGAGGCCAGGTGGCCGCACAGCTCTGCACCATTAGGAGAGCCCCGGCGCCGCCAGACAGGAAAGGGGATTACAGACCAAACGCTCCTGAAGGCGCTGCCCAGGCTGCCACTGAGCAGCGGCCACATGAGAGGCAGGAAGGGAAAGGACCTGGGATTTCAGGGCAGGGTCCCTGGGCTGGTGAGGACAGGATCCCGCCCTTCGGGTGCTGCGGGTGGAGGGGGAGAGGGACAGTGCCATCGGGTCAGTGGGGTGGACATTTGGTGACAGAGGGTCGCTGAGACTGGATGCTCCTTGGGGAGGGTGTGGGGTGTGGGGTGTGGTCACAGGCTGTGGCCATGGAGGGCCCCCTCAGGAGGACAGGGTTGGAGATGCTGAGTCGTGCCGCAGACACGTCCCCTTCTCAGCAGGTCCTTTGTCCTCCTGCTCAGTCAGTGGCTCAGATCAGTGGTCAGCAGACCTGGGCACAGGCCTGACTCTTCCACTAAGCCACTGAAGCCCCAGCCCAGCGGGCCACGGTGCCCCTGCTGGCTGCTCCCCCAGGACTGGGCTGCTGGACCCCAGGCCAGCTCGCGGTGGCAGTACCACATGGGCAGGTCCTGAGCCACCAGGGGCAGCTGATGTGTGAGGACGGGACAGGGGCTTCCTTTCAGGAAAATGACATAGCGTGCGGCAGGAATGGAAACCTGGAGGTGGGTGCCTCCTGGGCTCAGGGGCCTCCCGGGGGCTGGGCGCCTCCCCTGGGCTCAGGTCAGGGGCCTCCCCTGGACAGGGTGCCTCCCCTGGACTCAGGTGCCTCCCTGGACTGGGCACCTCCCATGAGCTGGGCGCCTCCCTGGGCTGGGTGCCTCCCCGGGGCTGGGCGCCTCCCTGGGCCAGCCTGCAGCAACCTTGGGGTGAGGAGAATTGGGAATGAAGTGAGGGAAGCACTTGGTTCAGGAGTCCAGAGCATGTAGACCACGGCCGACTTGGGTTCAGGATTTCTGCCGCCAGGAAACCGACATTTCCCTGTCTCGGGTCCATCACCCCTCAGTGTGTGACTCTGGGCAAGTCACTTCCCTGACCAAGAGCTGGGGGGCAGAGCCCTTGCCCTGCCGTCCACGGGGCTGATGGGGGGTCGCAGGAGAAGGTAGGGGACAGTCGCCCACCCCACAGCAGCCTGCCCAGGTGAGGGCTGGAAAGGAACTTCCCGTCTTCCATGACTTGTAGCCACCCGAGTCTCCTCCCTGGAGGCCGCCGGTGCCCGGCTGCCCTGGGCCTCCGGTTACTGTCTGAATTCTCTGCACGCTTACGAAGCACCGGTCATTTTCCTTCAGGTTTTATTTTATTTCTGTATTTGCGTCTGATAGGCAGGCCCTGTGGAAGTCCCCTGTAGCAGAGCAGGGGACCTCCCAGGACGGAGAACCTTTTCCCGGGTTCTCAAGCTTCTAAGTGGATCTGAGTTCAGCCACTGGCCCCAGCGCGGGCGCTCGGTCACTGTACCGCCGTCTCTCAGTAGAGCTGTGCCCCCGCATCAGCCCAGGGGGCACCTTAAGGCTGCACCGCCCCACAGGAGCCCCCTCCCCTGGCCTTTGATGCAGCTGCCCCCACCCCAAGACAGCAGGGGTGGAACCCGGGAAAAGCTGACCCTTTCCCATGGCCTTCTGCCACCAGGGCGTCAATAGCCGTCCCTTCTGACCACATCTTCTAGGTTTAGGGTTCAAGGGACCGAGAAGATCTCAAAATGTTGTCAAATGCATGATATAGCACACAAGCGACCTGAAGTCATGGAGCCCACTGCCCGTGTCCCGCAGAGGTTCTGCAGCATCGGAATGGGCATCTGGCCAAACGAGGGAGCGGCAGGCACCGTCCCTCTGACTTCTGCACTGAGGCCCTACAGGGGACCCCGAGGTGGCTGCAGTCTGCACAGCAGGGGCTGAGTTTGGGCGAGGAAGGTCGCGGGCAGGAATGTGCACACTCAGAGCAGGGGCAGCCGGGCCCTTTCTCAGCCAGGCCCTTTCTCAGCCAGGGAGACAGATCTTGTCAATAAGACCCTGGAGCCTGGAGACCTTGACAGAACCGACTAAGCACCCGCGCCAGCAGGCCACCTCCCCAGCAGCTCCTCAGTCTGAACTAACTGCTCACCACCTGGGTGTGGTCAGTTAGGGCAAAGCTAATTATTCTGCAACTGTCACTGGGCAGTTGGCTGGAGTGTTCCGAGTTCCGAGTCAGTTAGGAGTCAGGCAGACCACTGGGGGTTCGGGTGGTCACATGACCAGAGAGGAGCCAATCCTGGGGGTAGGGGGAAATTTGGACACCTCTCCCCCCGCCCCACCCTGAGCCTACAAGAGGGCTTTATCACAGACAAAGGCATTTATTTGCCCTTTTGTGTCAGAGATTGAAAGGTAGAGCCAAGAGCTGAGTCAGAATTTGGGTCATTCTCTGGGGCCAAGCACTTCGTCTAGGACACCAAGTATCTTCCTGTAGCTACATTGGGGTAGGAGGATTTGGGAAAGAGAGTGAGGTGAGCCCTTGATTCAGTGTCCAGGGCATGAGCTGGTGGTCTCAGGTGTTGAAGGATCTCTATCCCCAGGAAACCAACTATATTCCCTGCCTTAGATTCATTTGCTCCTCAGAGACGTGACACTGGGCGAGTTAACATCTCAAAAACTGTAGTGCCTTAAGCCATAAAATAGACATGAGCTCCTACTGTGCCCACGAGATAAGAGATTGTTCTGTGAGCCATAAAGCATCATACCCATGCCAGTGTGGGAAAGGGAGGAAGGCTCTGCACTCCCCTGACTTGTTGCCTTCCAGGTACCCTCTCTGAAGCCCACCAGGATTGTGGATCCTGCTTGTTCTCTCAGACATGTAATAATTGAACACTTGTGTAGGTAAACTCATGAAGCACCAGTGATTTTTCTTCAGGTTTTTTCTGTATTATTTCAGCCTCCTAAAAACTATGAAGCACATCCTATTAACATTTCTGACATCACAGAACAGGAAACAGCCACAGGAGCCAAGGAACAGTCCCAGCTCCATGTGGCTTTGATTGCAGGGCCTCAGATAACCAGCACCCATGCTCTTGGTCACTTCCTGCAGAGTCTTTGGTTGTTTTCAAAGCACACCAAGAATGCAAGATCCATCTTAACCAAGTCCTGTTTTGAACTGGATACCAGCTAAATGTTAAGAAGGTCTAAAGTTTGACTTGGGATTAAATTATTAATAATACTTTTATCGGGAAGATGTCAACAGCTCTCCCTTTTAAAAATATTGTCAAATATTAAAAAAGAAGAAAAAAAAGATAATACATTGAGATAAAAGTTGCACACAGGGATTGATCCTGGGTGGTGTCTCCAGGAATTGTTCAGCAGCATCAAAATGAGCACCTGGTAAATAACAGGGTTGAAACTCAAGTATCCATCCCACGTAACCCACTCCATTAAAGTCACTGTGGGAATAGTCAGTCAAGAAGCTGACTCAAGAGTAGTAATTGTAGTTTATTTGGTGCATCATATTTAGAGACAAGCTATAAAAATGTCATGCCATATTTTGTAAATGAGATATAACTCACATTCCATAAAATTCATTTTTTAAAAGCGTATAATTCAGTGACTTTTTTTTCTTTTAGAATCTATACAGGTTTTGCAATTAGTATCACTACACAGTTCCAGTAACTTTCATCACCTTGAAAAGAAAACCCTATACTTAGTCAGTCTTTTCTCTCCACCTACCTCTCAGTCTTGGAAACCTCTGTTCTACTTTGGTTCTATGGATTTTTCTCCCCTAGACATTTTATATAATTTGAATTACATGACGTGCTGCCTTTTGTGTCTTCAAGAAGCCAAAGGTTTTGAAGATTCACCAGCCTTTGTAATGTATCTGTACTTCACCCTTTTCATAGCTGAATAATCTCCATTGTATGGATATAACACCGCGTCCCTATTTACTGGTGGATGGATAGTTGGGCTGTTTTCATTTTTGACTGTTATTTTGGCTATTTGGCTGATGTGAACATTCATGTACAAAGAAACAAGTGTTTTCAATGAAATCTACTGGATCTGTTTTTGCTTTCCTGGACTGTGCCACAAAAGGAAAGACACATCCTATCTAAGAAGTCATAGCCAAACCCAAGATAACTTAAGCTTTTACTCTTCTTATTTCTGTGTCTAAGATTTTGATAGTTTAGAGGTTACATTTAAGTCTCTGATCTATTTCTAACTTCTGTGTTTGGTGTGAGGTAGAGGTCCAACTTCATTCTTTGCATGTAGATATCCAGCTGTCGCACAACATTTGTTGAAAAGACTGTTCTTTCCCCACTGAATGTGCTTTGTGTCCTCTCCCAAAAATCAATTCACCATAAACGGGAGGGTTTATTTCTGGACTCTGGATTCTACTTCATTGATCTTTATGTCTATTCTTATAACAGTACCCTGTGAACTTGAATATGGGAACTTTATAGTAAGGTTTTAAATTGGAAAGTGTGATCATGTCATCTTTGTTATTTTTATGTGTCTGGTCCCATGCGTTTCCATATGAATTTTATGATTGTATCACTTTTTGCAAAAAAGGTGGCTGGAATTTTTATAGAAATTTGAATCTGTAAAATGATTAGTAGAGCATAGCACCTAAACAGAAATATTCAATTCTATGAACATGTATTCCTTTACATTTACTTACAATTTTAAACTTTACTGAGGTATAATTAATACCTCACAATTTTACATAAATTACACACATTTAATGTAAACATATTGGTGAGTTTGAACATATGTATATGCTTGCAATTCTATCACCATAACTGAGATATCAAATATATCCATAAAGTCCCAAAATGTCTTAGTGCTTTAGTTTTCCAAAACAAAGTCTTTCCAAAACTTAAAAAACAAAAAACCTTTGAAGGTGTACAATGCGGTACTGTTCATTACAGGTACAATGTTGTACAGTTGAACTCTAGAGCTTAATTCATGTCACTTAACAAACTTTATACCCATTGAAGAACAATTCCCCATTTCCTCCTCCTTCCAGCCACTGGCAATTACTATTGTATTAATTGATTCTATGTCTTTGATGGTTTTAGTTACCTAGTTAGCCTAGTTAGTTGTGCTGGGGATCAAACCCAGGGCCTCACGCATACTCTACCACTGAGTTACACCCCCAGCCAGGGTCTTGCTAAGTTGCTGAGGGTCTTGCTAAGTTGTCCAGGCTGGCCTTGAACTTGTGATGCTCCTGCCTCAACCTCCCAAGTAGCTGGGATGACAGGTGTGCACCATCATGCACTATTTGTCCCTCTGTGGCTGGCTTACTTAGTATAATGTTCCCCAGGCTCATCCATGTTTTTACAAGTAGCAGGATCTCATTCTCTATTAAGGGTAAATAATATTCCATTATATATATCTATATATAATGCACATATAATGCGATCTATCCCATTTTCTTTATTCCATTCATCTAATGACATATAGGTTGTTCCCACACCGTGGCAATTGTGAATAATGAGATTAATGTGGAATTGCAGATTTCTTCTTCACATACTAGTTTTAATTATTTTGTATATATACCGAGTAGAGAGTGCTGAATTGTGAAAACATAAGAGGGAGTTTTTAATTTTTTGAGGAACCTCCATACTGTTTTCCGTAATGGCTCTACTAATTCATATTCCAGCCAACTTGCACACAAGTGTTCCCTTTTCTCCACACCTTGCCAGCACTTCTCCATCTTTGAGAAGATGCTGTTTGAACAAGTATGAGATACCTCATGATGTTTTGATCTTCATTCCCTTGATAACCGGTGAGGTTGAGCACCTTCTCATAGATAACGGTAGTACTTTTGGAGAAATGTGTTTTCAAGTCCTTTGCTCATTGTGTGTGTGTGTGTGTGTGTGTGTGTGTGTGTCTGGTGTGCTGGGATTGAACTCCTCATGGCCTTGTGCATGTGAGGCAAGCACTCTACCAACTGAGCTACGTCCCCAGCTGTCCTTTGTTCATTTTTAAATTGAGTTTTCTCTACTGAGTAGCAGGAGTTGCTTCTGTTTCATGACAGTGAGACAGATCCTTCTGTGTGTCACTCACTATGCATCAGGCATTGCTCACTTTATGAATATAATTCTCTCTTCTGATGACGTAATCCATAATTATAGTTACATTGGCATTAATGAAATGAAATAGATTATATACCTCTACATGTATTTCTTGTCAAGTTGTTTACTTTCAGAACTGCATAATGTGTTTTTGAAAATGCTTCATATATCTATGTGAGTGATTTCGTAGAAAGTAGTTCAATGTGTCTGACAGACTAAAACTACCAAGTTGCCCATAATCTTGATTTTTGCTTCTTCATTATGGGACTAAACCCCTGGAGAGTGATGACATTTAGTAGTTGTTCAAAAAGTATATTTGAACAAAAAAAGTGAATACAAAAAAGAAAAAACTATGAACATTTACCTGCTCTAACCTATGGGCAAACATGGTTGAAAACATTTCAGGGTTTTTACTTTTTTTAAAAAAAATTTTAGTTGTAGATGGACACATTTATTTTTATGTGGTGCTGAGGATCGAACCCAGTGCCTCACACGTGCTAGGCAAGTGCTCTACCACTGAGCCACAACCCAGCCCCAGGTTTCTACTCTTATATTGGAACTTTCCATCCAAATTCCCACATTCCCTGTCATAAACATGGGAGTTCTTAGAAAGAGCCACATAAAATGATCTCCACATCCAGTTAATTCCTGTTTCATCTTTACTCTTCTCCCATAGCCTATTTGGTGGCTGGTAAAACAAGCAAACAGAGTGGTAAAGATATAGTTGACAAAGTTTTTGTTTGATAAAGAAGTTTATAATTGCATATTAGATAATATGACTTGTAAATATTTTCTCCCATTTTGTATGTTGTTTTACTAATTCTTTATAGTGGCTATTTGATGCTCCCAAGTTTTTAATTTTTTTCTAAATCAAATGTAAATGTTTTTTCTTAAAAGTGTTGCTTATGCTTTTGATGTCATTTCTAATGACACATCGACAAATTCAAGATTATAAAAATTTACTCCTATATTCTAAGAATTTTTCCCAGTTTAAGCTATTACATTTAACTTTTTAAATGTTTTCATAGTTAAATTTTGTAGGTAGTGTGAGGTATGGGTCTAATTTGTTGTCCATGAATATCCAATAGTCCTAGCAATATTTGCTGAAATGACTATTCTTTTTATTTTGGCACTGGGGATTGAACTCAGAGGCACTCGGCCACTGAGCCACATCCCCAGCCCTATTTTGTATTTTATTTAGAGACAGGGTCTCACTGAGTTGCTTAGTGCCTCACTTTTGCTGAGGCTGGATCTGAACTCGCCATCCTCCTGCCTCAGCCTCCTGAGCTGCTGGGATGACAGGCATGCACCACCACGCCCAAATGAAAAGACTACTCTTTTCTCCATGCATAGTCTTGGCACCCTTTGGAAAGTAAGTTGACCATAGATAGAAAATTTATTGTTAGACTCTCAATAATTTATGAGGCAAGAGGATACAAACTTATTTATGTATCTTTCCTAATATAGCATCACACTGTTTTGATTACTACACCTTTGTATTTAAGTATTGAAATTGGAAAATGTAGACCTTTGTGTAGTCAGCTTTCTGTTACTGCTAACAAATACCCATGATAATAGGCATAAAAAGAACAAAAGGTTTTAGGTCTTTTGGATATATATATACACACACACACACACCAAGGAATGGGATAGCTGGAAATATGGTGATTCCATTCCTAATTTTAATCTATCATTTGCATAATACAGGAATATAGCTACATAAACATTTATAGCAGCTCAATTAACAATACCCAAGTCATGGAATCAACATAAGGTACTCTTCAATAGATGAATGGATAAAGAAAATATGGTATGTCTATCCAATGGAGTATCATTCACCTATAAAGAATGGAATCTCACAGCATTTGCTGTTAAATAAGCCAGATCCAGAAAGCCCAAGATAAATATTTTCTCTGATATGAAGAAAGTAGTCCAAAATAAGAGAGTGTGTGGGAGGGAAATTAGGGGGGGACTAGGTTCCATCAAGATAGAAGAAAGATCAGTGGAGTAGAGGTGTAGGGAATTTAGGGCAAGGGGAGTGGGGGACAGGATAAGGGAAGAAGAGTGAAATGAATCTGACCTAATTTTCCTATGTACCTAATGGAGACACCACAGTGAATCTCACCATTGTGTATATCCACAAGGCACTAAACACTATGAGTAAATTAGCAGATCAGTGAGTGGAGGGAAGGGAGTGGAACAGTGGAAAGGGGAGGGTAGGGGAGCGCTGGGGACTGAATTAGAGCAAATTATATTCTATATTTTTATAATTATGTCAAAAGGAATCCTAATGTTACATATAATTAAAAAGAGCCAATAAAAAAGAAAAAGGTTTCTTCTGGCTCACAATTTTGGAGGTTTCCGTCCATGGCTGATGTTTTTAGACCATCATGGTGGGAAAGCTTGGCAAAGGAAGCTCATTTGCCTCATTATGGTCAAGAATAAAAAGAGAGGAAGAGAAAGAGACTGTGGTCCTGCAGTCCCACGCAAGGGCAGCTCCCAGTGACCTACGACCTCCCACAGGCTCCTTCCCATACAGGTTTTCACCACCTCCCGATAGCACCAAGCTGAGGTGGAACCTCCAACACCTGGGTGTTCGTGGGCATTCCAGATCCAACTTTCTTCCTCTTTTTCAAGATTGTTTTGGCTATTTGGGATTTCTTATAATTCCATATGATTTTCAGGATTAGCGTTTTTAATTACAGAAACAGTGTCAGAATTTTTAGTGTGTGGACTGGGGATTGAACCTATGGCCTCATGCATGCTGGGCAGGCACTCTACCACTGAGCTACACCCCTGGTTCAGTGCTGAGGAATGTCACTGAATCTATAGATCATTTTGGGAAGTCTTCCAATCCATGAGAATACAACATCTTTCCAATTACTTAGGTCTTCTTTATTTTCAATGTACCTAGTGTATCAGACTTGTACCTCCTTGGTTAAATTCATTCTTAAGTGTTTTAGTCTTTTGGATGCTACTGTAAGTTAAATTATTTTCTTAACTTCATTTTGGACTATCCATTGATAGTGTATGGAAACATCTACACACAGTTATCTCACTTAGGTATGGGAACATGTTCTGAGAATATGGTTGGGCAACATCATCATTGTGAAAATATCAGAGTTTATTTACACAAACTAAGATAGTTGCAATGTCACTAGGTAATAGTTTTTATGGGACCACTATTATATATGCAGTCTGTTGTTGACTGAAATGTTATGTGGCATACCACTCTGCTTTGTTGTTCTTATTTTTTAAGTTTAAAAAATCAGAAATGAGTGTTGAATCATATAAATTGTTTCTGGTATGAATTAGGAAAGGTATGTTTTCTTTCATGATGAGTTATAGCAAAAAAAAAAAAATTCACCTGGATGAGAATTAGGGGTCACCAGGATCAGGAAAAAGTGTCACGTCTAAGGACAGCCAGAGGAACTAATCCAGGAATCAGGTGTCTGCAGGTGAACCCCCTAGAGAATCCCCAGAAGGTCTTTTACAGTATAACTATTCTGAGAGTACTGGAGACTAATCTCTCTCTGGTGAGACTTGTGTGTCTCCAAGTCTCTTTTGATTATATCACTTCACAGTTCTATGGATGATGCTTTGGCAGCATTTGAGATAATTTGTTCTGCATAAATAAATACTCATAAAACTTCACCCAATGTGAAGGCACATAGAATTAAAAAAACACATCCCTCTGCACATTGTCTCCCACATAGATTTTGTGTAATATCTGTGCCACTTACAAAAGCACTGTGAAGAGAGACTCCAGAGGCAAGGTGTTTCAAGAATGAGAGGGTTGGGGGCACACATGGATGGAGTTTGGAACCTGCAGAAGAGAAGAGAGAGAGGGAAGGTGACCACAAGGAAAGGATCTTTACATGTGCCTGAGGCAGTCCCCTGTATGATGAAAAGATGGGGAGGGAGCAGCAGAATTTTCGTGGACCATGAGAGCATCTGTGGCTGGTAGTGAGTAGACTTGGTTCTTGTGATGATTGCCCATGGCTGAACATGACTATTCCTGATATTGAAGGTCATGCAAACAAGATGGTAAGGCTTCCCATGAGGCAGCAGTGCTCCTGCAATCCTGCCTGTACATTAATACGTATCCAGGAAGTCAAGAATATTTTGATTCTTGTGACCTGTTTAAAATAGGAAAGCCTTGATCAAGGCTTTTAGGTTTGGCACAAAGATGGATGGTTGGCTAAAGATCAATGTAAGATACTATTCGATTCTCCCCAGTAGAAGCCTCACATGTCTGGGCAAGCTCATAATGGATTCTAAGAGTGGTGATTGGGTCCTGAGCAAGAAAGACACCATGGGAGGCCACTAACAGAGACTTCGACTATTGTGAAATATGGCATCTGGTACGGCCTAGAATCTAGGGAGCACAATGATCCCAAGTTAATCAAAAAACAACAGTAACCAAGAACTATAAGATTCCATTTTAGGTAAATAGATAATGTAAAATTAAAGAATGAAAGAAATGATACAGCATGTGCAAGAGCTGTGGAAAGATGTTTGTCAGTTTTCTAGTACTGTACAAATGCCTGAGATAATCAACTTATAGAGACAGGAGGTTTATTTTGGCTTACAGTTTTGGAGGCTCCAATCCATGATCAGTTGCTCACATTGCTTTGGGCTTTGATGAGGCAGCATGTTATGATGAAAGCGTAGAGCAGAGCAAAACCACTCACCCCATAATAGGGAAACCAAAAAGAGGCGAAAAGGAAGGGCTGCAGTCTCCCCATCTCCTTTGTGGGCATGCCCACTGATGACCTTGAGACCTCCTAGGCCCCACCTCTTAAAAGTTCCATCTCTTCCAATTAGGCGCCATGGGCTGGGATCAACCTGCCCACACAGAAGCCTTTGGAAGGATCTTTAAGATGTAAACTACAGGGCAAGACAAAGTAGATTTCAGAAAAATATCACAACATATGAGTGACATCTCACTATGATACACAGGTTGATTCATCAATATGACATAATTCTAAATGCATGTGGACCAAATAACACAGCTTCAAGATGCATGACAGGATTTTTTTTTGATAGCAAAAACTCAAAAGCAAAGTAGCCAAGTCAATGATAATAACTGAACACTTCCATATTTCTCCTTCAGTAATCACAGGAAAAAAGTAGGTAGAAAATCAGTTAGAATATAGGAATGCAAACAAACTAGAACAGCTTGGCCTCAGTCACACTTAAAGCACCCTGCTATTGAAACAGAGATCACACTTTCTTTACCAGGGCACCAGGATACCATATACAGAACAATTTACATGAACACATTTAAAATAAGTGAAATTAAACAAGGTATGTTCTCTGACCACCATGATTTTAAAATAGAAATATATTAGGAAAAGACACCTGAAAAATTCCTAAATATTTGAAAACAATAAAAGAACTGACACACTTTGAAACAATCTGTTGTTATGGTTTAGATATGGTGTCCTCCAAAAGCTCATGTGTGAGACAATACAAGAAGGTTTGGAGGAGAAATGATTGGGTTATAGCCTTAATCCAACCAGCAGATCAATCCTGATGGGATTAACTGAGTGGTAACTGGAGGCAGGTAGGGTGTAGCTGGAAGAAGTGGCTCATTGCAGGTGTGGCTATGGGGTATATATATATTATACCATCACGTGAGCTACTTCCCTCTGTCAGACTCTTCTGCCATGATATTCTGCCTCATCTTGAGCCCCAAGGAATGGAGCCAGATGTATATGGACTGAGACCTCTGAAACCATGAGCCCTCAAATAAACTTTTCCTCCCCTAAAATTGTTGTGGTCAGATCTTTTAGTCACAGTGGTGAAACAGCTGACTAAGACCCCGTGGAGTAAAGAGAAAGTCACATGAAAATGTGGACCATATTGCAGATTAAATATATATATATATATTAAATACATATCAAAGTTTGTAGATTGAAACCAAAGCAGTATGTATGGGGAGTTTTAATATTAAATTCTTTGAATCAACCATCTAGGTTTCAACCTTAAGAAAGTGCTAAGAAGAGCAAGAACATATTGGAGCCAGGAAAACCAGATGGAGGAAATGAGAGAGAAAAGCATCAATCAATGAAATTGCAGCCTCATTAGTTTCCTATTTTCATCTGTGCAGCATGTTGGCTAGTAAGTGGATGGACCTGGAGACTATCACGCTAAGTGAAATGAACCAATCTCAAAAGATCCAAGGTTGAGCGTTTTTGCTGATATGTGGAAGCTAAACCACAATAAGGGGTCAGGGCAAGAAGAGAAGTTCAGTACTTTAGACAAAAGTGAAAGAAGGGAAGGGAGTCAGGTGGGAACAGGAAAGACAGTGGAATGACCCTGACATAATTTCCTATGTCCATGTATAAAAATACCTAAACGAATCCTACCGTTGTGTACCTCTACAAGAATGGGGTCCTAATTAGAAGAAAGTATAAATATGCATGTATAATTTTATCAAAAAGGATTGTACTGTCATGTATAAGTTAACAAAATAAAAAAAAAAGAAATAGGAAAATGGTAAAAGGAGAATCAATGAAGCCAATTGCTGATACTTTCAGGAAAATTATAAAAATTGACAGACCTCTGGTTATGCTGATTGAGAAAGATTGAGATTTAAGAGGGCTGGGGAGGAAGCCCAGTGACAGAGCACTTGTCCAGCATGTGTGGAGCCCTGGGTTCCATCCCTAAAAAAAAAATAATTAAAAAGGAAATGTGAGGAACAACTATATCCATAAATTTGATGATTTAGATGAACAGTCAAGTTCCTTGTAACACAAACCCATCAAAAAGCTCAATCCATATAAGAAGTTCAATCCATATAAAAAGTTTGAACATGCTTATTAAATAATAAAAATTAGGGATGAACATGGTAATTGCTCTGTGTTGATAATTGTCCAATCCATACATGAATCAAAACATCACATTGCACCTCTTAAATATGTACAAATACCATGTCAATCAAAACATTAAAATACATATATATAAAATGTGAAATATATATATATACAACTCACACTTGGAGTTAAAATCTTGACCATAAAGGCCCAGCTGTTTCCGATTCCCCCCTCTTCCCTCTTCTCTCTTTCTGGTTCTTTTTAGGCAGTACTAGAAATTGAGCCCACATTCTAGGCAAGTGCTCTACCAGCTGAGCTACACCCCCAGGCCTCCCCTTATCTTTCTGGATCAGGTACGCCCTCTCCTTCCCCTCTGACAAGCCACTTTTTTTTCTCCCCATCCCCTGCTAAGAAGAGCCCCCCCACTGACTGGCAGGACCGAGCTGCACCCAGCACCATGAGTGAGATGTGTTGCTTACAGGGGACACCATCACAGGACTGGACTCAGGGAGGCCAAGCCTTTATCCAGGAATCCATAGAGGTGACTGAATCCTTTTGAAGAACATCTGGACAGTCACACTATTCAGAGAGACCCTGGAAACAGTGCAAGAATCAGAAGAAAGAAAAAAAAAAAACTGCTGGAAAAACAAGTTTATACCTAAGACTCCAAGTAAGGAAGAAACTGAGAAGGGGGGGGGGCATGGAGATACCAGTTTGCATCAGGAAACAACAGAAGTGGATGTTCAGTCATGATCTTGCCTGGAGAAGGGGTGGATCTAACTCTAAGCGTTGGGCGCAGCCTGCCATTGTGGAGGGTCCCCACCGCATTTGCCAATGAACCACGTAATACTCAGGATATAATTGAATTATGCAACAGCTGCAAGTCTACAAAAGATGTCTCTGAAAAAGAAGACAAGGACAAAAACAAAAGTTGCCAAAGAAGATGCCATCCAGAGATTCCAGCCAAGACTGTGTGGACTCCACTGGAGTAGACTGACAGGTATTTATTGCAAACACTGAACAACAACAAAAAAAGAGAGACAGAATCCTCTTGCTAAAACTAGAAGAGGGGATTCTGAAATCAATGACATCCACGGGTAATTCAAGAAGTCCCTCAGATGACCTTACGACCCCGAATGCTATTCAACTGCCTATTTGGGGATGGACCACGATGTTGACCAAACTGGGACAGCAGTTCCCATCCACAAAGCCAGTAACATACAAATCCCTGAACAAAGGGTCTCAGAACATATAAAGGATGAGAAGAAGAACACAGAGACCTGCGGAGAGATTCATTGTCAAGAAAGACGGTGCCCGGATGGGCTGAGATGATAATGAAGGTAGCCAGAACAGGTGTCTAAATGACGTCAGGCAAGGGCTGAGCTGCACCTCAAGCAGCCACTGGAGCACAGTAGACACGGGAACTCAGGTCCCTGGAGCCACCACCTTGGAGCAGCATCGACTCTGATGGTTCTGTCATTGTCACCAGAAGCTGCAGTGGAATCTCTATCCTCACCCAGGCTGACAGCATTGGCAAGCAGTCAAGGTGGTAGTGCAGGAATGACCTCCTGGTCAGCGTGGCACCAGGTGCCCCCGAAGCATGCAGCCCAGTTGCCTCTGCCCAGTCTATCTGGGGCCTTCTCCCTCGTGTTTTTCCATCCAAGCCTCTCAGTAAGTCATCTTGGAATAATCTCATGATCTCCCAGGCAGATGGCCTCAGCAACCTCCCTAGATAAATGAGCCTTAGCCACCAGGGTGCGATTGAAGCAGCCCACCCACTTACCCTTGGCTCTGTCCCAACCCCTACTATCTTCCAGCATCCTCAGCAGACAAGCTTCATTGTGGCTCCTGCAAGAAAGCTCCTCCCACTTCTGCCTCTTCTCTCGCCTTGCACCACCTGTTGCAGTCCGTGAAGTCCCCTGCCTGAACAGGTCTGGGTTTCTTGCTGTCCCCCTGGATAGTATCCTAACCCCAACCTGCAATTTCAACCTCTCCCTCACATTCGCTCAGTAGTCTACTGCCCCCAAAGTGAGAAAGAGCTGCCTCCGCCATCCTGGTAGCTGGTTAGTGGCCCATGAGGCCTAGAGTGGATTAACCCTGGCGTGACTGGGGATGACAATGCGAGTCCTGCTCAGCAACCCAAGGGGCAGCATGGGAGCAGGCAGATGAGGCTTGTGGTTTGTCTTCATCAGCACCTTCTTCCTAAGGTCCATCCTAGTGGGTGATGACACAACATGTGGTCCAACTGCCTTTCCAGCAACCCATGCTGGTCTCTGAGTCTATGCAAGAAGGCCTCTGGGACGTGGCTGTACCCGTGTGGCCCAGCAGGGTCCTCGAGCCCAGCAGAATGGTATGAGCCATTCTGTGGGGTTTCTGGGACCTCCCTGCTTTGAGCAGCCCCAGGACGCCTCAGTCTCCCCTCTCTCTCTGTGGTCCCTTACAGATGTCAGAGCTCAGATACTCAAGAGTACCACCCTCTGGACCAGGCGTGCTGGTCATGGAGCCAAACATCTCTAATGGACTCTAGACTCCTCCAGGACCATGGTCTACTGGGCTCACTGGAAATATTACGGCATGGACTAGTGGGGTCAGACCCCTGGAGGCCTATATCATCCTGACGGGAGCCCCCAGGCCAGCACTCAAATGAGTGGCACCCCTGTCATACCTCCTAGCCAGTCTCTAGTACCCTTTCCTTGACCAGCCTCAGTGGCCTCAGCACAGATTCAGTCCCTTCCTGTTCTCACACAGTCTCCTCACCTCGGGGTCCAGCACAGGATGGTGGGCACTACTCTCTTTTGGGTCAGCCCATCTGCTCCAAGGTCAGTGGACTTACCATGGACAGAGTGAGTTGGAAAATGGAAACCGGAATAAGAGACAAACATCCAATTCTGCCTCCAGTGGCCTGGGGATGGCAGGTGTTGCCCTGAGGTGGGGGCTGGAGGTGACTGATCTCCATGAGGCACCTCCCTTACTGAGACGGACACACTTCACTCATCTCCCCAGGTCTGGTACCACGATCCAGTGACCCCAGGATGCTGGGGTGGAGGTGCGGGTTGCTGAGAAACAGCTGTCACTCAGATGTTCCTGCTTGTCTGACACTATTGTGGCCATGTCCCCCTCCCCCCAGGCCCACATGTTTCCCTTCACCTCAGCAACTCCATGAATAACTTCAAAGTTCAAGTGATCCCCACAGAACAAAGGCCCGAGGATCCTAGAGCAGCCACCTCCCTTGAAGAGGAGCAGGCAGAGGTTCAGACAGGGTAGAGAAGGCCTGAGGATCGTGGCTGACCAAGGTGAAGGTTGGAAGTTGGAGATGCCACGCTGGAGCCCAAGGCATGAGGGATGAAGAGAGAGATTCTCACACTGGCGCTCAACTCTCCACCCTCCTGCCAGGGTCCCCATTTCCCCCTGACTTGTCCCCTTCTGCTTCCCATCCTGTTCTCTCGTCTTTAATCTCTTCTCCCACCGTGAAATTTCTTTCTCATTTTATGGTCTGGTAGAATTGGGAGGATCCCACAATCTCCTAGGCTCTTATTTCTCAAAAGTCCAAGCTTTTTCCTTTGTTGTAGTCTTTAAATTTTGTTTTTCTTAATTCTTTCTCCCTCCCTCCATCTTGGCCCCCCAGACCTCACAGAGTCAAACCCTACCTCGGATGCACTGTACATTGTTTTCGGTTTATTTGGGAGATTATTGGGGGAAAGGTCGAATTTTTGCTTTTAAATATTTTTTTAAAAAATTTGTCACTGGGAGGAAGAAGAAGATCTGGCTGGCTTTGTGAATCACACCAAACATTCAAGGAATGATTACTACTAATTCTACCCAACTCTTCCATAAAACAGAAGGCTTCCCAAATCAAGTGCAAAGTCAAAAAAAACAAAACAAAACAAAACATGAAAACAGACCGACCACATGGACACACCCTTATGAACATAGGCACAAAAATCCTAAATGAGTAAAATCAAATCTAACAAAATTTAAAAGTGCAATTAGGACTTATCCCAGAAATGCAAGAGTCATTCAACATCCATTCAAAAAGAATCCATCAGGAGCCTGAGGCAGGAGGATCATGAGTTCAAACCCAGCCTCAGCTACTTAGAGAGGCCTAAGCAAGACTCTGTCTTCAAATAAAAAAAAATATTTAAAAAGGGCTTGGGATGTGGCTCAGTGGTTAAGTGCCCTTGATCTGGGGCTGTTCCTCTGATTGGGACTCAAAGGGGACTATTTCTGGGGCTGGCGGGGCTCCAAGAAGGCAGCCACATTACTGGCAGGGGCTGCGGCAGGGCCAGGCAGGTCCTCGGTGTCCAGCACTGTTGCCCCCAAAGCCCGAGAGCTCACACCTCCCAGCCATTGCTCTTCACCTGCCCCGTGGAGAAGGGAGATGAGCATGTTGAGCTGGAAGAGCACTGAGAAGCGAGGCCGGGCAGGCAGCCTCCAAGGGAGCCTCGCTCAGTGCTCACCTCAGAGAGAGCTCAGGTCCAACCAAAGGGAAGTAAAAACAGGGGCTCTGCCAAGGCCCAGAAAACCACCACGGTTCTGGGAGGAAGGAAGCCCAGGGGCAGACCCATGGACCCGAGAGGGCACCTCGCAGGAGTCCTTCCAGGAGGAGCAGGGACCGTGCAGTGTCCCCCTCTCTCCAGGAGCAGTGTCCTTCTGGGACTGGACTGCTTGGCTCCTCTTGTACTGTCCACCTCTTACCCCAGATGCACAGACAGGGCCCCTGGCCAGCCCCCTGTGCCCTCGCCACCCTGGGACACAGCCCAGCAGCTGCTCCAGGGCCTCTGTGGCTCCAGTGGGGAGCAGTTTTCCTCCAGCTTCTGTTCCCAGCCATGTCTGTCTGTCTGTCTGTCTCCCTCTCACAGCCTGTGCCTGCTGCATCCCCATTCCCTTGGTGGGGGACATTGCTGTCTGGGCTATTCTCCTGTTTCCTATGGCTTCCCATACAGAGGCCTAGGAGGGCTCCTCTGGCCTTATAAAGGGCACAAACCTGGTCTCCCTTTGCCATATGCCCCACTCTGCTGGACCGGAAGTAGGTGGAGTGGCCAGTGGAGAAGTGCCCAGCCCCCAGGTTGCTCCAACCAAACCCCTTCCTCACACGTCTCTTGCCTCCTCGCTTCATCTGATTCTGCGCTTGGTTGGGTACAGGAAGGAAGGCTGGAGATGGAGCCCCTGTCCCCTGGTCGGAGGTCCTGCACACCTGGCCTTCACCCTGGGGTCTGAGTGGCTCCTTCGGTGGTGGAGATGAAGTCACCTCCTTCCCAGGTAAGGCCCAGGTTCCCTGAGCAGCCCTCTAAGGCAGGCCAGGGGCCCACTTCCACTCTAGGCTGTTCCCTTCCTCAGATGGGCGCTGACAAGGACCAGCTCCGCCCGCTCCTGCCTTTCCCACTCCTCCCCAACTGGCAAGGTTCGGGGTTCACCTTTCCTCTGCTCACAGACTAGACTGCCTCTGACCAGCTGTCGTTTGGCTCAGTGTTTCATCAATGGCTGCTGCTACCCGTCCACCCTCTCCTTGGGGAAGGCAGGCTGGGGTGCAGCAGGCGGGAGTACCTACTGCCCAGCCCCAGCAGAGGAGAGGGAGAGGGTATTGTCCATAAAGGCTGTAGGGGCCACATTCCCCACTGTTCTTGTCTGGGAGACTTGTCCCAGCCTAGGACTCCCCCCTCTGGTTTCCTATTTGCAGTTACTTGAGTAAAAAATTATCCTTTTATTAAAAAAAAAAAGAATCCAACTTTATAATTGTGGTAGCAAACTACTCACGAAAAGATGTCCGAGTCCCAATCCTTGGAATCTGTTAGAAAATTGCCTTACTTTGGGAAGATTGCAGATGGAACTAGTCACCTGCCCTTAAAATAGGGACACTGCCCTGGATTATCCAAATGGCATTAATGTGAGCACCAGTGAGTGGAAGTGGAAGCAGAAGGAGAGTCACTGTCAGGGTGACAATGTGAGGCTGGTCAGTGGGTCCTTGCTGGCTTTGAGGACGAGCAAGGCCCCCGAGAAGCCGGAGAGGGCAAGGACACGGATTTTCTTGTAGTGCCCCCAGTAATGCAGCCTCACCAGCACCTTGACTTTAGCTCCTCCAGATCCGTGTCAGACCTGTAACCTTCTAAGATACCACATGGACACCAGTTGAAGGTGACAGGTTTGCAGGCATGGTTACACCAGGTATGGGGCTCTGATCAAACAGCACTCCATCATAGAAACAGACTTAAGTAAAATCATGGTCATTTCAATAGAAATGCAGAGAAAGCATTTGGCAAAAATTTCGGCATCTACTCATGATAAAAAACTTTTGAGAATTAAAAAGGACTTTGTCAACCTGGTGAAAGGCACAAAGAATATAGTGAACCACACGTTTAATTATAAAAAACAAATGTATTTCCTTTTCATTCTTCAACAGTGTACAAGACTTGGTAACTGCCATCATTGTTTTAAGCAAGAATACTCCGTGGGTGACACACCAGTGAGTATAAGAAGGAACAGAACACTTGGGCTTAAAATATCTTCCTACAGGACACTTACTACAAATGGAAATAGTAACTTCAGAAAACTTAAAGTGATCCAAGCTGTCATGACTAATGGGATACAGCAACACCATGTACTTCCCGAGAGGAAGATATGGCATCACTTCTGCGCTATTACTACCCAAAATACAAAGCATGGATTTAATCATAGCTCTATGTTGTGTTTTGTTTTTTAAAGAGAGGTGAGAGAGACTGACAGAATTTTTAAAAAATATTTATTTTCCAGTTTTTGGCGGACACAACATCTTTATTTGTACGTGGTGCTGAGGATCGAACCCGGGCCGCACGCATGCCAGGCGAGCGTGCTACCGCTTGAGGCACATCCCCAGCCCTATGATGTGTTTTTTAAAATATGATTTCCAGCCTGTCCTGTATTTTTTTACATTTGTATAACCTTTATTAATATAATTTTGTTAATCTCTTACCATTTTTATTTTCCCCCTTTTTGTTGAAGCGTTACAATTGTACGTACTGATTTGTTGTTCCATGTTCTTCCCTGCATGCAATGCCAACAATATAATAAGGCTAATACCACTTCTCATCACTTTTGTCCCATCTATTCTCCTTGTGGAAACAACTATGTCCAGCAAATTTCTAGAAATGAAAAAAATGAGATTCCCTCTTTATATTCTACATTTCCTATCTTTTCATTTCACGGCTTTAGTTTCTTCTGATCCGCCTACCATTTCATGAGTTCTCTTAAGTTGTGTCAAACGTGCTGCTACAGCCATCCTCAGTTATTCTAGATACTGTTTTTTCTTAGAATTGGCAAGTTCTTTTCCACAATTTCCTCGAGATTCCTTTTAATTTTACCTCTCCTATTATTCTGGGTTGATAACTTGTGTCATTTTAGCCCCTACAATTCCATTAACATTGTTTCTGATTTCCCTTATATCCAGTTATTTTCCATTGAGTATTATGTATGGAAAATACAGGAAACTGGTGTTAAAGATGTTATCCTGCAGAGACTTTGCCTCTGGTGGATAACTGTGGGGTATTAGCAGTCTGGTTTCGGTTCCTGGATGGTCTTATCTACTTCACGATTCCCCTAGGGTATAGGCCACAGTATTTTAAACCAAAGATTGTATAAGTCACCAATAACCAACCCTCCATGCAACATATACCCACACATCAAAATAAATCCAACTTTTCAATTGCCTACTGTGGACTTTGGGTTTAAAAAATACCATTTTTTCCAGATTTCCTTCTAAATATTGGTACAGTTTGCTTTGCTCTGCCATCTCTTTGAACATATGATTTGTCCAGCTTTTTCATCAGTACTCAGGGAAATAGCCGATATACAGCTTCCCCTCAATATCTACGGGAGATTGGATCCAAGATCTCCCAGGACACAAAAATTTGCAGATGCTCAGTCTCTTATATAAAAGTGTTAATTTGCATATAATCTTTTCCTCGTATATTTTACCTCCAGATTACAAATACCAAATACAGTGCAAATAAACAATTATATTGGATTATTTTGGTTCTACTGACAAAGAATTCTTAAGTCTGTTCATGTTCTGTACAGAGGATGCCTTCCTCCCCACCCGCCATACACACTTATTTTCAGTCTGAGTCTGAACCACAGATGCAGAACTCACAGATCTGGGGTGCCAACTGTATGTTATTCACTATTGCCAGAATTAGGAAGTGCATTTTCTCCTAAGTTGTTATTGTATTGCTGCACAGGATGCATTCCTGATAGGCCTTTAATTTGCACTCTCAGCCCCTTCTCCACAATGTAAAACCGACATTGATGTGTATGACACATTTACAGAAATTTTTATAATTTTGGAATGGTAAGATTTCCTTTTTGCACACACTGAATACCCAACTTCCTTCACCTAATGTTCCCCCCTGCCAATACTAGGGATTTGAAGTCAGAGGGGCTCTACTATTGAGCTACATCCCCAGCCCTTTTATATTTTTATGACAAGATCTCATTAAATTTCCTAGGCTGGCCTCAAATTTGCAATCCTGCTTGGGCTCCAGAGTAACTGGGCATATACCACCATGCCCAACTTGCATTTCACACAATTTTATAAAAGACTAATAGGCTAGTGAAATGAGATATGCCTCAGTTTTAGTAATATTTCCATTCATCTTAGAAAAGCAACAATTTAATCAGAACATATTAAGGTACTCAATGACTTTAATCTGAATAGCTTTATTGATATCATTTTAAGTTTAATAGCATTAGGAATGACATTTGTATATATGCAAACTTTTTCCGATAAATTAATAACAGTGTTCTACTCTTTCTTTCCAAATTAATCTTTTAGATTTCTAGAAACAACATAAACCAAATTCTAATTTCAAAAAAAGAACATTTGCCTTAGCCCTTGTTTAATTATGGGCCTATCTCCTCTATTTATCATGGTTGGCTGTGTATCTCAGTAGAATTTTACCTATATCACAAAAAATTTTCTTAAATGATTCATTATTTTTAATAAGACAGGCACAAATCGCAAAACAAAATCAATTACCATATAATTAAAGCAAGTTATTTCCTAGCATACCTTCTGTTATAATTGAAACTAATCTCTGCCCGCCCTGCCTTGCCCAAGTACCATTGTGTTTAAAGGAGTATGAGAAAATAAAGTTCTCATACATTTGTTTTCCTGAGTCTATTCAAAAATCCTGTTAAGTGGAAAGAGTAACCTGTGTGGTTCCCGAGAAAGCATGTGCCCTCATTGGTAAGGTTAAACAACAGACTGAAAACTCTGATGATGCTGCAGTTAATATGGCATCACACTGGGACAGCAAGCAAAAGAAAGGCTAAGAGATGTTAATATCCTTTGTGGTAGAAGTGGCAAAAGCTGTCCATGTTCCCAAATTGCCAATTTAAATCACCAGGTTCTCTTTATTACCTCTCCAAATAGACATCTGTTCAAAGATATAATCCATAGATGACTAATGCCCCCTTCTTTTCAATCACCAGCACACCACTTGGAATGCACAGTGTTTGGGCACATTTAATTACTTAAGCTTTGCAACATTTGAAAGGGAAATTGCAAGACAATCCTCTGTCAGTTCTTTGCAGGCTGGAAAGGCAGCCTTGGGTCAAGTCAGGGGTAGTATTTTAAGTAGAAAGCACCACTGATTTGGACCCATCAATCTGTCAACATAAATTCAACTTCTCACTCAATTGTCTCCTGTGGAATTTGTGGTTTAATATGCAATCCCAAATACCAGAGTTAATATTTCTAAATTTCTTTCTGCTAGATATTGGTTTGGTTTTCTTCTTTGCCATCTCTGATGCTGTTCAACATTCTCCCATGTGCAATAAAAAATGATTACAATTTAGCTATGAATATTTCAGATATCCAGCTTCAAAAGTTTTTTTTTTTTAAAGTACGAATTGTGGTTTTCAATATCACATCTTCTGCAGCTCAAAGGTAATAGAGAGAGTTAGCTAGTAAGCTACTTGGCTGATCATGAAGACTCTGGCCCACAAGGTAAGCCAGTTTATGGGCATAGTGGCAAGGAGCAGGAACTCGGATGATGCCCTTTAGTAGAAAGAAAAAAAAATATTTTTTTACTTTACACTCAAATGGACATTAACTATCTCTAAGTTTACATTGTCATAGATATCAATTCAGAGGTTGAAAAGTTGCTCAGTTTTGAACAACACATCATAGATTTGAAGGGAAATCACAATAAAATACTCACTGGCAAATTGTAGTACATGTGGCACAGTTTGTAAGTTAAACGCTGGACTGTATCCGGGTCCAAGCAGACGGTGTCATAGATAACATTATAATGAGTGGGAGTCACAGTACCAACTGTAGAAGACTGACTCACAATGTAAAAGTCATACCTGCAATTACAGAACACGGGGGTCTCCGCTTATTTTAGAGAAGAATATGATAACCCTAGTATCAGATGAAAATATTTCATTTGCTAATTTATAGAAATCTGTTCTATAGACAGGCCTCTCCAACAATGATTAAGTTCAGGTAGACAATAACTTTCCTGAGATGGAGACTTGAAATGTAGGTACTGATGCCCAGGAAAAAACACAGAATTGGCACATTGGGTGGCAATAGGTAATTAGATGCAGAAATTTAAAGATGAGGCTTCTTGGGCCGGGGATACAGGCTTCTTAAGAATTGTTGGAATACATTCAAACTCTGTAAATGACACAACTGGCAAGGTTAATCTATTTCCATTTGTTGTAAATACTGAATTTTATTTTTATGTGTACAGTCCTATGTAATGCTTTATTGTGCCTTTGCCTTTTGAATTAGTTCTTACCTGTATTAGGCTATATTGATCAATGTTTCTCCCTTCCTTAATGTAACTTCATTTCTTCCCTCTATTCATATGTTTTATTTCCCATTCCAATTTCATATAACTCAATTATGGAAATGAAACATCTACATCTAAAGTTAACCAGAAGCTCTTGTTTTCCCCAGTAACTGAGAACCTTAAAATGTTTTAATTAAATATGATTATAGCTGTCCATATAGATCTACTATTTAAAAAAAAACAGACATCCATAAGAATGGAACTCTACGATGTTTTAATATACCTAGCAGTTATTCATTACTTATGAAGTCAAGGCTTTTAGCGAGAGCTGGGTAGATCTGCTCATGTGGACACCATATGTTTACCTAAGCATGTTTGTATTTTAGGTACGCTTGTTGATAGCTTAGGGGGCTATCAAATTCTAGTTTGATATTTTGGAGGCAATTTGAAGATACAATATCACTGTATTGTTTCTATTCCTGGTACTGAATAATTATTGTTTATAAATATAAATAATAAATAGTATTATTCTGACTGCTTTTAAAATTTCTTATTCTTGCCGTTCTTAAATTTCAACTAAATGGAGACTCATTTTTATTGTTGCTCAGATTTTATTATTTTCAAACATGAAGATTCAGAATCTGTCTTTGCTTATTACTTCTACCCATGTTTTTCCTATAGAACCTTCTATTTGATATACAGCAAGTCTTATTTTGTCTCATAATTTCCTGAGCATTTGTTTCTTAGCTTCCATATTTTAAGGCTCACTACTGCATCATGGATACTTAATGTATTTTCTAATTAACCATTTTCTTTCCAGGTAAACTTCACTTTCATACTTCCTCCAATTTCTTTATTTTTGTAAAGTTTATCATTGTTAACTATCCAAGTCCAAATTGACCTTTTAATTCAACATTTCTTAGTTACTTTTCTTATGACTTTTATTCCATGACTTCATTCCATCTTCCCTTTTAAGCATACTTTACTATGGAATGATTGCAATCATTTCATTGTCTAAAAGTTTTGGATGTCTGATCCTGATGTCATTTTCTCTGCTGATTCTCACTCATGGTGGGTTGCTTCCTTACATGAAAAAAATTCATCAGTGACTGCTCTGATTTATTGAAGATGTTCATGGATAATAGAGCTGACAATATAAAAGGATAATAGAGCTGACAATATAAAACTATTTTTTGGCTTATCCAATATTACTTTATAATGTATTATTTGTCCATGTTCTTACAGGATAAGTGTCATAAGAGAAACTTTTTTTTATATTGCCCCCTTTAAAAGCATCGAGACATTTTTAAAAATTGAAAACCTCTTCAGGTTATTACTTAAATAGACATTCTCATAGGGCGTATTTCATATTTGATTTGTGACAACTCCCAGCTGTCAAACACAATTTGCTATTCTTTAAAAAAAATTTTTTTTAGTTGTAGATGGACACAATACCTTTATTTCATTTATTCATTTTTATATGCTGCTGAGGCTCAAACCCAGTGCCTCATGCATGCTAGGCAAGCGCTCTACCACTGAGCCCCAGCCCATTTACGACTTTAAATGAAGGCATTTTAGGCCACAATAAAATTACTTTTATTTTGCCACAGACAAAAAATACTAAATCCAAATGAAAAGTTCCTGGCCAAGTGTGAAAAAATATATAGATCAAATTAGTTGTCAAGCATGAGAAAATGCTTCTAAGGTGAAGTTACTGGGATGAAGGGATTTTGCAAGGTGAACTGAGAACATTATAGATGCAGATATAAAAGTAAAACTCTTACCATTGCTCCCTGGTTACCATCATGTCAACAACAGTTCCTGGAGCTGGATTTCTAAGTTCTTGATTGTGTTGAAGAAAAAACCTGGTGTTTATTCGTTTCTTCACCACAATGAAAGTTAACTTGATACTTGAAAAATTAGGATAAATTAGTATGTTTACTCAATCTCAGAAGTATTCAGGGTGCTAGAACCTCACACGCTTAGGACCTATTTAAAAGCCTGTGGACAGCAGCCCCCCTCCAAACAGCCCAGTTTAAACACTTGGTTGCATGTACCCAAGTGGGGCAG
The DNA here is from genome assembly GCF_048772815.1 of Callospermophilus lateralis. NCBI lineage: Eukaryota > Metazoa > Chordata > Mammalia > Rodentia > Sciuridae > Callospermophilus > Callospermophilus lateralis. The sequence goes on along the minus strand of NC_135305.1, from coordinate 144,782,090 downwards.
TAGAAAAGGAGGAGTCTCTTTAGAGCCACCCATATCCTAGGTGAAGGGACCCTTCCTCTGAACCTCAGAACCAGTCCTGCTGTCTCTGCTGGGCAGCAGGCCCCCCAATCAGAAGAGGCTGCGGATACAGCTAGGAGGGAGCCCCAGCACAGAGACTTAAAAACTCCAGGATCAAAGGAGTGACATCTGAGAGCCATGGACAAAGTGTTCATGGACATCTGAACATCTGAACAGATGTTCATTGTGAATCTGTAAGGCAGATGAGCACTCCACACAGTGCTCCATGAAGGGAAACAGGCTGCCACCACACTCTGCACCCCGACTCCGTGGGAACCACAAAGGCTGTTAACTGCCCCCCCAGCCACTGAAGCCCACTGTGTGAATCAAGCCCCTTTTTTTCTCTTCACATGTCACTTAGATTTTTTTTTTTTTTCCTTCCCGAGAACAGCTTTTTATCTTACATTATCTGAACTGGACAATTTATGTACTCACCTATATGGGCACTCATTTTCTAAGTAGCTCACGAGCTCAGATATTTCATGGTCAAGCAAGGCCTGAAGCTGACCATCTCCCACTCCATCCCGATAGACCACAATAGATTCTGGTGCATGTGGTACATTTCTAAGCCAGGAATTCAAGGCACCTGAAAGGAACCCAGAAACATGTAAGCACACCTCAACTTGGGACAAACTGGCCTCTGCTTTTTTGACAATGTCAGGGTTCACCTTTCAACACTGTAGCTTTCAGGACAGTTTCGCTCACAGACTCCAACTTCAGAATAGTCCAGGGGTTTCTTTTATTTTAGTCCAGGGGTTCTCAATAACAGTACCATTGAAATTTGAGTGGTATGGGTGTGTGTGGACATGTTATACACAATGGGGTGTTTTGCCGCATTTCTGGTCTCTACCTGCTGGACTACATGCCAGCAAACCACCATCCCAGTGTGGCAACAAAAAAGTGTTTTCGGTCATGAATGAATGGTCTCTGGGGGCACTATCTCTACTTGTGAAGAACTACTGATGTAGAACGTTGGCACACCAACCCCAAGGCTGACCTTGCAAACAGTTCTTCAATCCATCCACAAGCTCCTCTCCTGGTGCCTGGAAGATACATTGAGAGTACCACCTATTTTCAGAAAAAAAAAATGAATTAACTGGAATCTTAAAATTTCATCATTTGGATTCACACACACCCCAGTAGCCAAAGGATCCAATTAAGGATCAATCCCTTCACATATCTACAATGATCAAGTATTAGCCTCTTTTGATATCTTAGGCATCTTTCAAGGGTTTTTGAATACACACAAACAAGAACTGTTAAAATTATTATGAATTACTCATTTTGGGGCTGAGGTTGTGGCTCAGTTGTATAGCACTTGCCCAGCAATTGTGAGGCACTGGGTTTGATCCTCAGCACCACATAAAAATAAAGGTATTATGTCCATCTGCAACTAAAAAATTATTTTAAAAAATTACTCATGTTTAAAAAATTACTCCACATACATGACTACTCTAGTTTCACCTGCTGGGGAATGTGACCAAGTGAAAACTCTTCTCCTGGAGATTTCTGCTTTGGGGTCAATGTCTTAGGCAAAGGGCTCACCCATAATAATAATCTGAGGAAGCAATTTGATTTGCAAGACTGACAGCTATTATGACAACTTCAACATGTCCAGTAAAATCAGAATGGCTGGGCACTGTGGTGTACACCTGTAATCCAAGTGGCTCAGGAGGCTGAGGTAGGAGGATCATGGGTATAAAGCCATCTTAGCAAAAGCGAGGTGCTAAGTAACTCAGTGAGACCCTGTCTCTAAATAAAATACAAAATAGGGCTGGGGATGTGACTCAGTGGCTGTGATCAACCCGTTACCACCCACCCACAAAAAAATTCATAAAATGTCTCAAGTTGCTCTCTCTTTACTGTTTACTTCAGAATGAGCTCACCTGACCACCTGACATTATCTGCTCTACTTATTTGTCTGCCTCTTTATTAATCTCCATGAGTTACCATCAGTATTTGGTTCTCTGTTTTCCCTGCTGTACTGCCAGTATTTAGATCTAGAAATTACTTCAGAATGTCCACTGAGTGACACTGTCTTCCCATTATTGCAACATTTTCTAATTCAAAGAAAAAGCGGTATAAAATGTTACTGTGTGGAAATAGAGGATCACTGGGGGAAATGATGTCATCTGTGGAAATGAGGATGGATTTTCTCTAAAGAACACTCTGAAATCATCCTCTAGTGGCCTACAAACGTCAATCATGGGGGCACGGGTAATCTGAGGGCCACATATCATGTAATACACAAGGGCTACAAACTCATTTTAAGGTGTGGTGTGTTTTCTACTCTAAGGATGGGGGGAAAATGGCTCCAGAAGAAAAGGGGAGTTGTGGAAATACAGATATACATCTCCTTTTGTGGGTACATTACATAGAAAGGCCCGAAGAAGGCAAGATTCTATACCTCCAGGCCTCTGGTTGGAAGATGGGGGGGCATGCGGAAAGGAATGTGCACAACCTCTAAGAGGCTGGACTGGCCTGCAACTGACAGCCAGCAAAGCATGGGGACCTCTGTGCTACCACCACTAGGAAATGGCTTCTGCCACACCCACGAGAGCCTGAAGAGGAGAATGTGGCTCGGCTGAGATCTTAATTTCTGTCTCATGATTTCAGAGTCTCACCCAAAGAATTAAATATAAGCAGTTATTGTCATCTGCTACTTTTTGCTCTGTTAGATGAAAAACAAACAACCCCCCCCCCCACGAACTCAACCATTCATGCAAAATATTTTGGGAGCATAATTTTGCCAGAAAACTGGGATAGCTCATGGCTAAGAACTACTCGTCTGAACTCCCAATAAATATGAGTCAGGTCAGCTCTTCGGTTGGGTGCACAGACAGCTACCAATCAAATGTCTACCAAAGCTTACTCACTTGGTTAATTCCTCATCGGTGCTTGCCACAAATCCTGCAATTGACTTCTGACGACTTACAATATCGTGGAAACAATCAACACCGACGAACATTGTCTTTTTCAACTTTTTTTTTTTAATAAAAAAAGTAAATTTAGAACAGAATATGAACAAAACTTAATGGTTAGATTAAAAAACAGACTCTTAAATTTCACTATTCACAAATAAAAGAGAAGGTAATGAAATCCTACATACTCCTGTCTCCACCTTCCAGAGGGCTCCTCCCATCTTGCAATTCATCTGCTGGGCAATCTTTATGACCATGGTTTTTAAAGTACTGGTTTTATTCAGGGTATGTGCCACCACACACTGGCTTGGAATTGGAGATTTAACACACAAGTATTTTTTTATTTCGTCATACCTGTTTTTCCTATCATCAGGCAATATGCAAACCACCTTAAAAGCAAGCAGACATAAAACTCTTTAAGACAGTAATGATAAGAGAAATGAAAGCCATTTCAAGGCAGAACACTGATAAACTAGAGTCTACTAAGTGACTAAGTCTAAGGAAGTAGAGAGTGTAGAATCACATCACAAGGAAAAGGCTGCAGAATTGGCAAACTGGGAAGTGTGCATCCAATGCTTAAGCTTGAAAAATCTTTTGTTCCATTGACTCGATTTCCAAGAATTTAGGGTGAAGTTAACAAGGATGGGTTGAAAGTGTCCACAGAAGGATACCAGGATCAGGAAAGTCACCATTTGCAAGATGATCTTTATAGATAGGGTACTTGCTAGGTACTCTACTTGTCCCAGTTCATTTAAATCAACATCCTGTGCTTCCTGATATAATGGATTGAGAAAAACCCACTACCACATCTATGGTATTTTGCAAGAATGCATGACTTGAATCTAATTATGAGGAAATGAGCAAATCCAAATTGAGAGAGATTAGACTAATGGATTAGTTAGTCGATTAGACAAATATTTTTCCGTCTTACAACTAAAATCCTAAAATGCAGGCATAAGATTTTGTGTATGTATTTATGCATGTTTCACAGGTGTACGTGGTATGTGTTAAACATGACTAATCATCAGGGAAATGCAGATCAAAGTCATATGAGGCATCACCTCACTCCATTGAGGATGACTGTGATCAAAGGTGTGGAGTAGGGTGTTAGAGTCTGTAAACAAGTCTGGATGGCGCCTGGCAAAATGCCAGAGGGAGTGGTTTGTAAAGTAACACCAGTGAGCCATTAAGTGTGGAGATTCCTGATTGGTTGACTGCTGTATTAAGATAAGCTGTGTGGAATGTATAAATACCACTCCTGTCCTACAATAAAGGGCTCCCACTCCTGCTGTATCGATCTATACAAGTTGTTCTATACAAGTTGCCAGGCACCATCCTGACTTGTTTACAGACTAACAGTAGGGCACCCTTGCACTCTGCCAGTGGGAATGTCAACTAGTACAGTCTATCATTGGAGACAGAGGGGAAGTTCCATGAAAACTAAAGCAGAACTGCCCTTTGATCCAATGATCCCATGCTGGGTATATATGTAGGAAACAAGTTCATGAAAGAAGTATCTGTGCTCCTACGTTTACTCAGCGCTATTCACAATAGCCAAGATATGGCATCAACTAACATTTCCAAGAGATGAATGGTCAAAAAAAGTAGTATATACACACACATAGTGAATGCTACTCACTATAAAGAGAGGGAAATCTGGTGATTTGTGATACCATGGATGAATCTGGAGGATATTAAATGAAATAAGCCAGGTACAGAAACAAAAAGCATCATATAAACTTCACTTGTGTGTGTAATCTAAAAATGAAGTGGAAAGTAGGACAGTGTTTACCACAGGTGGGGTTGGTTACCAAGAATGGGGAGCCTGCAGGGGTGTTGGTCAAATAACACACAATTATAGTTAGGTATAAGGAATGAGTTCCAGAAATCTAGCAGGCAGCACGTCAACTATAGTTAGTGGTGTATATAATATTCTTGAAAAAAATGTCATGAGAGTAGATATTAAGTGTTCTCACCATAGACAAAACTATTAGGTAATGCATGTTAATTAGCTAGAATTAACCATTCCACAATGGAGACATACTTTAAAACGTGTGGTATCCAATAAATATATATCTCTATTTATTGATTTACCTCTTTTTCTGAATAGCTAAGACATTTCATTTGAAAATGGATATTGGCTCAGAAAAGGTGTTTGCCTCCCAAGATTCCCTATAGCAATTAAAAAAAGAAAGTCTAGGCTTCATATAAAAGGAAGAAAAACATACTGGCCTCATGATCAAGAAAGCCTCCCTGGTCAGAGATCATCCTGAGGGAAGGAGGAGGATGCAAGATGAATTAAGGAAAATAATTCAAGGAAGGGAGAAAGATGGGATATTTCTGTAGTAACTCAGACACCAGGTAATGACAACTTGGTCTAAACAATGGATGGAAGAATCATTGAACAAGAGGAAGGACTCGAGCTAGGAGAAATACTATACTAAATAAACATTTACCTAGATCATAACTGGAGATGAAAATCATGATGATTTTTATAACCCATTTACATTAAATTTATATGTCATATCACTTTATAAAATAATTCCAAATTCAAAAGCCTGAGAAGGGGCTAGGATTGTGGCTTAGCGGTAGAGTGCTCGCCTAGCACGTGCAAGGCCCTGGGTTCAATCCTCAGCACCCCATAAAAATAAAATGAAGATATTATGTCCAACTACAACTAAAAATAAATATTTTAACAAAATAATTGAAAACTGAAAAAATGTAAATGTCCAAGTATAAGACTATTAAAAAATAGCCTGAGAACATTAGCAAAAGGAATAGCTAAGCCCTGATAGTGCACATTCAGCTACACTCTAGAGATACATTGGCATTTGTTGGTTAGTTTAGGGGAACATGGGCAGCCTTCTAAATTTTAAAGTACATGTAAATGCAGATTTAGAACTAAAGAACACACACCAACTAGACACTTACCATTTCTGGGCCATCTTTGATGAGCGTCTTTAAAATGTCTATATAATTAGAGATAGTGTTATCAGGTACTTCTCTCCTAGAAAATAAACATATCATCAATCCTCAAGTGGAAATGAATAGTGAAACACAACAAATATTTCATGCAATGAATAAAAATAAGCCATGATAAAAATGTCAAGATTTCCATTTTAGTTGTTTTTCAAACTAATTTGTAGGTCTGGTTTCCTTTGTAATGAGCTGGGATGTCACCATTTGGTCATCAGAAGTAAAAAGCTAAATAGACTGAAAAAAAAAAAAAGAGAGGTGAGGACACAGGGCAAATGGCTGCCCCCAAGGAAAAAACACAGGTGATCCCAAGAGTCAGAGCTTGCCCGAGAGGCTCAGAGCAAACAGGCCCAAGACAAAGCAGAGACCTAAATTGTAATTGGCAATTTATTGAAATTGGTGGATGCTCAGTGTGGACAACTGGGGAAAATTAAAAAACTGCAGGTATACCCAGGCCCAGGGAGGACCCCATAATTTGGAAGACTCACTTCTAGGAGATCAACAGGTTCTCTAAAATATCAGAAAAATCCCCTTGTGATTCCAAAAGAGGAGGGGAAGAAGAATCCTTCTGAAATATTTTAGAAAACTCTTCTTCTCAGCCTGGCTGGCCTGCAGGGAAAACCAGTTACCAGAGCCTGATCTTTTGGGGAATTATCAGCTAATCTGCATGAGATAAGGGAAAGAGCAACTCTAGCACACTCTAGCCGTCTGGTCCTGCCTGACCCAGGAGAGAAGAACTTAAGCACCTGTGAAATTCACAATCCACAGGCTCCACCTCACCACAGAATGACACCTCATTATAGGAGTCTAGTTTCCCTTTAACTCACTACCACATGACCATTTACAGCACACACTGACCCAAAGCATCATATCCAGCCATCAAGGAAAAATTACAAGGCACACCAAAATGCAAAAGCACAATCAAGAGAGAGACAGCAAACAGACAACTCTCAGATCAGAAATTGAGCACAATTTTTCATAACTAAAAGGATTGATTAAAAAAAAAACTTTTAAAAATCAGATGTGTCCCCACATATAAAACTCCTTTAACATTTTACTCAGTTTCTTACTAATGTGATTATAGAAGAAAAGTCAAAGCAATAAACCTCTTTTTGTAGATGATATCTGTGACAAAAATCTGAATCAAAAAAATCCTGAAATGACTAAGAGGTTACAGTAAGGTTTCAGGATACAAGGCTTAATATATAAGAGCTAAATGCTTTTTTAAAAAAATACCAGCAACAAAAGTAGAATTTGAAATGAAAAAACAACAATATTCACACCTCAAAATGAAATACTTAGGTATAAATCTGACAAAATATGCCTAAAACCTACGTAAGGGAAACTAAAATTCCAATAAATAAATAAATAGGAGCAGTATTCCATGTTCACAGATAGCATTGCATCAACTATAAGTTGAGTCTAATCAAAAACCAGTGAATAATTTTGTGAATATTGGCAAACTAATTTTTAAAACTTATGAGAAGCAAAAGACCCACTATAACCAACACAATTTTTTTTTCTCTTTCCACTTTTTTTTTTTTTTTTTTTTAAATTGGAGCATCACAGCTAACCAATACAATATTGAAAAAGAACAAAGGTGGAAGAATGACCTCTCCAACATCAAGACTTAATAGAAACCTACAGTAATGAAGACAATGTGTGGTTTTGGGGACGGCATAGACAAATTGGTCAATGGAAATTATATAGCCAGATATAGACTTAGGTCAATAATCAGACAGAGGAACAAAACCAACACAATAAGGAATCTTTTCAACAGATGATCCTGGAACAAATAGACATCCATGTGCCAGAAAGAAAATCAGTCTAGACACAGACCTTACACCTTCCCAAAACTAATGCAAAAGTGGATCACAGACCGAAATGTACAACCTCAAATTAAAAACTCCTAAAGTTTTATAGGAGAAAATTTCCATGACCTTGGTTATGACAACAACTTGATACAACATCAAGGGCAAAATTCATGAAAAAAAAGAAATAGATTAGTAAGACTTCATTAAAATTAAAAACTTGTGCCTTGTGAAGGAAACTGTCAAGAGATGAGAAGACAAGCCACAGACTAAAACAAAATATTTGCAAAAGACATCTAACAAAGCACTCTTACAATTCACCAATAAGAAAACAAGCTGATTTTAAAATGAGCCAAACATATAAGACCTCACCAAGGAAGATAAATATGGAAAGATCTAACAAATAAGCATGTGAAAAGATGCTCCATATTATGCTATTGAGAAAATGCAAATATAAACAACAGAGTCAATGTCACCCTAGAATCACCTGATCCCAGAACACCTGTAACACCAAATGCTGGTGAGAAATTGGAGCAGTAGGAACTCTGATCATTGCCAAGGGGAATGCAAAAGGTACAGACACTTTGGAAAACAGTTGGTGGTTTGTTAAAAACTAACACTTCTTTATGATATGATCCAGTAATTGTGTTTCCTGGTATCTATCCAAAGTTGTTAAACACTTGTGTCCACACAAAAACTGGCACATAAATATTTAGAGCAGCTTTATGCATAATTGTCAAACCTTGGAAGAAAACAAGATGTCCTTCAGTAGGGGAATAAAAAAAAACTGGTACATCTAGACAACATGATAACATTTAGCACTAAAAGGACATGAGCTATCAAGCCATAAAAAGAAGAACTTTAAGTACATTATCACTAACTGAAAGAAGCTAATCTGAAAAGTCTACATACTATATGCTTCAACTGTATGAAATTCTGGAAAAGTGAAAACTGTGGACATACTGAAAAAAAACTAGTTGAGACTACTCTTGGTATTGTAATGGTGGATATATGTCACATACATTTGTCCAAATCCATAGAATGAATTTCAATCTTGATTTTGTACAATGTAAACTATAGATTGAGCAATTGTAATGAATTAATATAGGTTTATTAATATAGTTTCATCAATTATTTTAAATGCACTGCTTTAGTGGGAGATATTGATAATGGAGGAGGTAGGGAGTACATGGGAAGTCTCCATACATTCTCCATTTTTCTGTGAGCCCAAAATTGCTACAAAAAGATTAAACCATTTAAAAATAAGTTCAATTTTTAGAAACATGATTGGGACCTTGGTTCTTTTTAAAATTTTTTTTTAAGTTGTAGATGGATACAATACCTTTATTTCATCTATATATTTTTATGTGGTGCTGAGGATCAAACCCAGTGCCCCAAACATGCAAGACCAGCACTAACAATGAGCCACAACCCCAGCCCCTTGTTGTTGTTCTTTTTTTTGTACTGGGGATTGAACCCAGGGGCACTAAACCCCTGAGCCACAGGCCCAGCCCTTTTTATATTTTATTTAGAGACAGGATCTTGCTAAGTTTCTGAGGCTGACTTTGAACTTGTGAGTCTCCTGCCTCAGCTTCCTGACCACAAGGATTACATGCTGTGTCACTGCATCCAGTGGGACCTAGTTCTTAACAGTCCCCAACCAGAACGGGAGACTATCATGCTAAGTGAAATAAGCCAGTCCCCCAAACCAAAAGCTGAATGTTCTCTCTGCTTTGTGGATGCTAACCCAAACAAAGGAGGCTGGGGAGGGGAATGACAATAACCCATTGGATTAGACAAAGGCAAACAAAGGGGTGGGTGGGGGAAGACAGTACAATTTAATCAGTCCTCACTTTGCTAGCCTTGTATTTGTATACATGACCAGTGTAACGTCACCTTTGTACAACCACAAGAGTAGGATCCTAAATAGAATAAGTTAAACTCTATGTATGTATATTCTGCCAAAATACATTCTCCTGTCATGTATAAGTAAACAAATTTAAAAAGTATTCCCCATCCATTCATACCAAGTTGCTCATTCCCATGCCTTCCTCAACATGTATCCTAACAGCCACAAAGCATGTCACAAAAGTCTGTTTTCTAGTGTTTGTTGACTATAAGAAATTAACATTTACTTACAGGGTTTCAGAGTTTTGATAAAGAAAATGATTCCTCCCAGTTGATATTTCAGAGACTCTACTTTCAGATTGTTAACAACCGATTTTTAAATTGGAAATTGCCACTCTACTTACATTTTTGCTTTTTCTAATGTAATGCCCATGGCAGGGGTGACTAAGTTTAGATTCTCCTCTAAGATCTTGGCCTCAGAAACACAGTTCCTAGTATGAAGTATTACCCAATGTTTTAGTGACACCGCTCTAAGTAAGGATGTACTTCTTGATCCTCTTAACCAGTCTGCTGGTGAATTAGCCTCAAACTAGAAAAGATTGATAAGACATAAATTACTTTTTTTTTGACATCAACATTATCCAAGGACATTTCCATTGTATATCTGTGCAATTTCGATTGAAATCTCTCAATTCTTAGCTTAAATAATGTGTGGATTACATATTTAAGATATAGATTAGAAAAACTTGGATTCTATCTTGGGTGTTATGAAGTTTTAGTTGAGAGTTCATTAGACTAAGATGATTCCAGGATTTCAGTTTCCTCAGAGGTATGTGGAGACCTAATGTAAAAAGTAAAATAAAACTAGGAACTTTACCAACCAGAAACTGCCAACCAACATCTATGTAGGGTCTTTCTACTCTAGTCAATATATTGTTTTCATTGTACTTCTACATCAGCCTGTGGCAGCTCACTGCCCACACTGCTGCCATGAAACTCTGAACCTCTTCTGGTTCAGAGTGCTGCCGGATTCATTAATCCTTCTTTGCTCTAATACTGTTAAAACTTCAGTCTTTTCCTTTATTACAGGTTCCTCTGCATCATTTCGATTCTATGTATCTGGTCCTTAAGAATATACTTGGAAGATCAGTCTTCCAACTGCCAGGAGCAAATGTCCATAGATTTAGATAAAGAGATGAGAGAGCTCACCATAGCCCAGTGCTTCACACATATCCTTATGCAGTGTTTGCCTGTCATCTCACAGAAAGAATAGGTGTACTGAAAAGAGCAACAGGCATAGCTATAAACATGACTGAATTGGTTCCTTTGTGTATTACTCTATTTGACTCCACCATGACATGCAAATCCTGACAATTCATCTTACCGAATCATCATGTTGGAAGATTCTTTCTTCTTTCAAAGTTCTTCCTGAGACAGACAAAAAGTCTAGGTCAAGCTCAAAACTCCAGCGACTAAGTTCTCTTTGTGCATTCCGGTCTCTAAAAATATAAATATTCCCATTGTGATCAGATCAAGAAAAATAAGCAATGGCAATTAGATATATGCAAATCAGGACTATTTTCCTTGAATCCATTACTGCCTGTTCTCAGGGTTGAAATATTGAAATTCAGCAGTGGAGGTGTTTCTATTCATGGTGGGAGTTGATGAGATTTTAGAAACTGGAAAACATCACGATTTGGATATCCATTATCCAGCCTTCCTGCTGCAGGATGCCTGACTGTCTGGGAACACCCGTCAATCACTAACAGAAGCCCCCCGAGATCAGCTTCCTAACAGGAAGGGCTTTGGGCAGAGAATTCCCCCTTTCTTCTCACTGAACCACTTTTTGAATAAAGTCATTTGCCTTGCCTCAACTCCTTAGCTGTCAACTTAATTGGTCAAGCAAGGGGCAAGCAGCTGGATCTTAACAATATTGCAGATAGAACTCTGAAATAATCTTGCCCCTGGACTCACATTTCTGTAGGCAATTTAGAGCCTCTTTCATTATTCCTGTATCTTGGTCCTCTAACATTGCCCAATCAGAAAAACTGGAATTGCTCCCCCTCTCCCGCAAAGAATAGCATTTTTTTCTGCAATAGTCATTTTTTAATAGAAAAATCTGAGATGTCAAGGGATATACACACGGAGCTCAAACTCAGTGCACACGACACTCAAGCACAAGCACAGTCAGAAAATTAGCACTTACACTTGTAGAGAGTCCCTGAACTCCATCAATACTCTTGACCTGTCCATGGGACTTGGTCTCATTTTTGCAGACAAGTCTTTCATTATTGAAGATCCTTTCTGTAAGGTACCTGTTAGACCTTTAAAAAAAAAGATTAAAATACAGCTATACAAGCAAGAATAAATTTATATTAGAGAAGACCTAGGGAGTGGAGGTAGTGGGAACCACACCTGACCAACTTAGGGGTTGCAATTCTGGGTCATAGGCTTCTGCAAAAAGACTTTCTACATCATAATTCAATCAGTGACTTTTTCTCTGGTATTAAAAATTCAGAGACTGAACTGGGCAAGTGCTCTACCACTGAGCTACATCCCTACCCTTTTTATTTTTTAGGGAGGGTTTCATTAAGTTGCCTCACCTGGCCTCAGATTTGTCATCCTCCTGGCCTTGGCCTGTGCTGCTGGGATTATAGGTGCACACCACGGCACCAGCTAAATCTGACTTTTAAAGACTTGGGTTGTCTTCTACAGAGACTCCATCAGTCAGCATTACCTGTCAGGTAGCACAGCTGAGGGACCAGACGTATAGGTGAACGTGGCATGAGCCTCCGGCCCTTTTTCCATCTTCCTTGGCTGACCAAGAGTGGCTGTTTGAAGTCAGTGATATATTCATTGTATTTCTGCTCAAGAGAAGCAAGGAAGATGGGTGTGACTATCAGAAAAAAAAAACAACAACAACATAGAAAACCTGACATAAAGAGATACAAAAGCACATGTTTTTGATCACATGGATGCCTGGAGGTGTGCTGGTGATTACTTTATTAGCTGTTAAGAATGCATGAAGGGCTGGGGATGTGGCTCAAGCGGTAGTGCGCTCGCCTGGCATGTGTGCGGCCCGGGTTCGATCCTCAGCACCACATACAAAGATGTTGTGTCTGCCAAAAACTGAAAAATAAATATTAAAAATTCCTCTCCTCTCTTTAAAAAAAAAAAAAAAGAATGGATGAAAAGGACTTTTTAAGTTTTCTTAATGTTGATGTCCCAGGGACCACGGCGCTATGGTTCCTATAAGCAGACATGGCAGAGAGAGAGTCGGGCTCCCACAAAGCATTACATTGAGGTCACTGTTCTCTACTCTACCCTTATACACAGTGATGGCTGAGAGACTTAGGAGTATACAGTGATCACTGACCTTGCCTTGAAAACTCCTAACGCACACCAAGAACTCTTAAGAAGACTCACACTAATGGGGAAGGGCAAATCCTGACCCCTTTTAAAAATTTCTACATCCAACATTTCTTCTCAGTCTTCTTCCCTAAGCTCATAGTTCCTGTTTCCAGGAGGAAAAGACATTTTAAAAACAAGATGTCACAAACAACTTCTTACACTGATGCTGCAATTCTCAAATAGTGTGGTGCCTTTCCTCCCGAAAAAAAAAAAAATAGCAATCCTGCTAGAGCCTTCCACATCACTTATCAGCAAGGTCCTGGCTGATGACAGTCTGTCACATGGATTCTGGCATCAGGTGTTTCTCAAGCACCTGGGAATTTCAAGAAAGTTCCCACACTCCGAAAAAGACAACCTCAAATTCATTCAGCTTTTTGTGACTATTCTTCTTAAGAATTGAAACTAGGAGGCTAGCTTAAGACATTGATACAGAAGATATAGATGTCTTTTCCTTAAAGAGGCCTGTAGTTATTTAAAACGCACCTGGGATTTACCTGTGTCCCTGTCCTAGAACTTTCTCGTGGTTTGGAGTTCACCGATTTTGCAGTTTGCAACTCCATCAGAGCCTCTCATACCTCCAGCCCACCCAGGCCAGCTTCTCCCAGGCTCCCCCATCCCAGAGGATGATGCCATCATCCACCCATTTCCTCTCCTTTTTCTGGCACCCATAAGATCCACACCATCCACAAGTCCTGCCCATTCCTATTCACCTCTCCAAGCCAGGACACCACCATTTCCGTGAGTCCCTTTAATAAACTCCTCGCTGGATTCCTTGCCTCCATTCTTACCTAGACACTGCCTGTGCTCTCTCTGTATATATAGATAAAATAGTATTTAAAAACAGATCACTTGAGCTGGGGATGGGGCTCAGTGGTAGAGTGCTTGCTTAGCATGCTCAAGGACCCAGGTTCAATCCCAGGGCCACAACAAAACAAAACACCAAAAGCCCCCCCCCCCAAAAAAAAAACCCCAAACCAAAAAACAAACAAACAAACCCCAGATCACTTGATCCATCTACATATTACCATTTGATCACAGTAATCTTCAAGTTTTCCCAGGGCTCAAAATTCTATACAAGGCGTCCCCTACCTCACCCTCCAATAAGGGTGCAGCCCCAGCCCTGTTCACACGCTCCCTCTGCGAACCACCTTAATTCTCCAGAAAACACACCAGCTCTGAGATAGGGAAACACTGTGAAAAAGGGACCTTCACTGTCCCCTTCCTTTTCTTCTCCCTGATCTGCACACAGCTCACTCCCTTATGACATGCACATTTCAGCTTCTCGGGAGCTTCCATGACCACTCAATCTACGTAGCCATGAGAGAGGCCCCATACATGTAAGAGGATCAGAATGGTTTTTTCTTGTCTGCCTGCTGTGAGAACCCGAGTTCCTCAAGGTCAGGAGGCTCCACTGTCCTAGCAAGCACAGCCAAGAGGCGATTGAGGCACTAACTGCTTTCTGGATGGAAGGCACAAGGCTGAGGGTGGCATACACTCCAGGGTACTGTTGTTCCCTTGGACACCCACCAGAGTGCAGTCATTATCAATGGCTCCACGTGGCTATATTTTGGGTTCTTATATACAAATATAAGCTTTTCTTTATCATCCATCTGCAACTTGTTTCTAGTTGCTACAAGTATCTGGCATTCTTTAAATGATCATTCTTCATCTGCCAAAACTAGAAAGTCGATTGTATCAACTGGTGCGCCCTGGTTTACTAAGTTTACTTATTTCTTTGTGAACACTCACATTTGAAATTGAGGAACCCATGATGTGCCTAGCACATCACTGAGACATCACATCAAGTGTAATTGATCATTTTTATTCTTTTTGCACCAAGTACTACAGAGTTGAGACTTCTAGACAAGTACATTTTTCTATCTGAAGACTGACCATATTTTATTTTTATCTACATGTTGAAAACTACTCTAGCCACTTCTAAGGCTGACAGAGTGGCCCTGCTAGAGCTGTCTAATGATGACACTTTGCCCCCTACACAGGCACTTGAACACATGGATAATAGATAAGGCAGCCCTAGTCCCCAAAGGGGAGTATGTTAATACTGTATATCTAAGGTTCCTAAGTAAGACTTCTGAGAAGTTGATTCTACTAAGTTTGAAAAATTTTAAGATTCAAATTTTTAAAATAAGATTTCCTACCTGTTTGTAGTATTGCACATAGGTGATTTGGCCACCATCCGATTTTGGAAATGTATCTCTGGGAGTCTGATTCCAATCGATAGCATCCACCCTGTAGGTTCTGTTGTTGTATCTGTGGCGGAACCAGAATGTAAGAGGGTATTCCTGACTTAGTCATTGCACACGAAAGTATTTTTAATCCTCCAAGTAATTGTAGGATATATCAATACTAACAAGATTTGATTCACATACTGTACAACTCACCCATTTAAGTGAATGAGTCAATGGTTTTCATTGTATCTGCAGAGTCGTACAATCAAAAATCTTAGTACATTTCTACCTCCTCATAACCATAAGCAACCATTCATTTCCACCCTAGTCTCCCAGCCCTAAGGTAGCCAAAAATCAACTTCCTGCTTCTATACAGCATGTAATCTTTCCTGGCTTTCACTTAGCTTAATGTTTTCAAGGTTCATTTAGGCTGTAGAAAGTGTTGGTAATTGATTTTTTTTTTTAAATTTCCAAATAATATTCTACTGGAATCAGAAGCAGTGGCCTGTGCCTATAATCCCAGTTACTAGAAAGGCTGAGTCAGGAGGATGGCAGGTTCCAGGCCAGCCTGGGAAACTTAGCAAGACCCTGTCACAAAAGAAAACAAAGGGCTGGGACTGTAGCTCAGTGCTAGAGCACTTGCCTAGCATGGGTGAGGCCCTGGGTTCCAAAATCTTTATTATATATATACATACACACACACACACACACACACTACATATGTATATGCACAAATACACACATTTTCAGTTGGATGGATAAACATTTTGTTTATTCATACACCAGTTGAGGGACCTTAGGGTTGTTTGTTTATAGTTGGGTTATTATGAATTATGTTATGAACATGCAAGTATGAATTTTGGCAGATAAAAGTTTTCAGTTCCCTTAGGTTTATAAGTAGGAGTGGGGTTTCTGGGTCATGTGGTATGCCATCTTTAGTCTGACACTTCCTCAAATGACATTTTACAAAGCAATTATTTTACATTTCTACCTCAATGTAGAAAGTTGGTTCTACATTTCCCAGATCCTTACCAAGTTGTTGATATCTGCTTTCATATTAGCCACCATCATGGATGTGAAGTAGTACCTTATTTTGAGTCTCACTGGCTGATGATGTTGAGCATTCTCTCATGTGCTCACTGGCCAGAATATCTGCTTTGGAGAAAGGTCTACTCCGATGATGTGTCCATTTTTTAAAAAATTGGTGGGCTTCCTTGTTGGGTTGTGTCCTTTATATATTCTAGATACTACTACTTCTAATACATGTGACTTGCATGTATTTTCTCCTTGTCTATCAGTTGTCCTTTCACTTTTTTGATAATGTACTTAGAATAAAATTTGTTAACATGAAGTCCAATCTACCTATAATGTTCTTTATCTCTGTGCTCTTGATGTCCTATCCAAGAAGGGTTTGCCTAATCCAAACTCAAAATTTACTCCTACTAGCTCTTATGTACGTGTACAGATGATCTATTTTGAGTTAGTTCTTGAATTAAATTTGGGTGAACTTTGTGCATTGTGTGAGGGGTCAGGTGGATATCCAGTCACCCCAGCATATAACTGAGAAGGCTTTCCCCTCTTGTTGAATTAACTTGACATCCCTGTAAAAATAAGAAACTGCAAGGGTGAGGGCCGGCTTCTGGAGTCAGCTCTGAAACAGTGGTCTGCAGGTCTATATTTGTGCCAGTATCACCCTGTCTCAATTCTTGTCACTTTTTAATAAGGTTGCAGTTGGGAAATTCGAGTTCTCTAGCTTTCTTTTTAAGATTGCTTTCCACTGTCTTATCAAGTTAATACTTCTGTGTAGAAGGAAAATTAAGATAAAAACTTCCTTCCAATAAAATGTAGCCAATGGATTATATGTAAGAGCTAATTTTTAAAATGGTTTATCATTCACCCAAAAAAATAAAAGGGAAGAAATGCAGAAAAAAACATGCTGCTCTGGGCAAGCAGACCCAATGAATGGGCATCAGGGACTGAGGGACAACAAGAGCCTAGAGACTCTCTCCCAGGCTGTAACCAGATGGTTCTTATGATTTTCATGCTATTTCTAGTCCTAAATGTCCACCTTCACTGATTTAAGAAGTACAGGAACATCTTGTGTGTGGGGTGAAGAGAGTAATCAAATTGATGATTATATAAATTTGTTTAAAAAGTAGACTTACCTTGTAAAAACAATTGACCCAACTAATTCTTCTTTGATTTTGGCAAATTGACGGTTCTCCTTTAGTCTCATTATTAAATCATAAGCAGTTTCCATTCGGAGTAGTTTATGGCTCAGGTCGGCACACAGAGTAAGGCTGTTTTCATATGGAAGAATGGAAGTAATATAACCAGGCAAGACTTCCAACCTGCAGGCACAAGAAACCGCATGAGAGTATGAGGGTCAGCCTCTGCGCAGGAAGCAAAGTGTTCAAGGCCTGAGCTCTGGGTCTAAAATAGGTACAAGTCAACTGGTTTTGATCCCTTAACTTTAGCAATAATTGATCTTTCCAAGGACCTTCAAATAAAGATGACTTATAAGTAGCACATCTCTTTGTTAATTGTTATTACTACATACAGGCTTAATGCATCATCTCTAACTTTTAAAATAAATTTATATACACACATATCCCAACAATAGAGATGCATATAATATATAATTGCTACTAAATTTCAGACATTTATCACTCAATTTTTAATTGATTTAGGCTTCCTGTGTTGTTTATACAATAACTGAATACTTTTAGGTTTATGTTTTTCATATTAGGTTCCCACCCCACCTTTTTCTAATAAAACCAAAAGTTTAATTGCTTTGCTAGCAAAGGAGAAACACAGGGGGCTCCTGTCCCAGAGACCGATTCTGCCCATCATAGGGAACAGAGGTTTTTTACAGAGGCAATTCCAGGTGTTCCTGGTCCTACTTCACTTGTTATTTTGGGAGATAATCATTTCTTAGCTCTTCCGGTGCCATCACCAAGTCTGAAATTCTTCACTCCTGTGGTGGGTATACACTTAAGGACAGATAACTGGATGGGGACCAAGAGTAAATCTGTCCCCCCGACCCCAGGTTAGGGAGGTAGAGAGGGAGGAGAGAAAAAAAAAAATGTTCATTTTAAAATAAGCCTCAGTGGCAGAGCATCATGCTGGGTTTTTTAAGGTTAATTTTTCTTTTTAATTTATACTAAATTGAACTTTAGTTGATCATGGTGGGTGGGTGGTACAATTTAAAGGGTATATCACTTTAAAATCATACCAGTTCAAATAGAGCAACTTTCTAAAAACAATATATTAAGTCTATAGAACATTGTATTTTCTACTTTATACAAACCTATGTTTCGACATATCACATTTCTTCCTGTAGTCATAATAGTGGCGGCCGATTTGTTTCAAATTCATCTGCCTCAGAGTTCTAGAAGTTGAAACAATAGAATTTATTGAAAAGAGTGAATGTTACTAAGCATCTGGTCACACGTAAGATACATTAGGAAAACAGTCTGCCAATGGTTTTGGTTCTATTATCAATTAAGACAAAGCACCCGATAATAAATTACATGAAGATTATATATTCATATTCTCACACATGCATATATATCTCAAAAATATGTGTATATAAATACAAAAAATATATATTGGTTATATATATACACACACACCAAATTATGCATATATATATATATATATTATACATTTTTGATAGCAGGGATTGAACCCAGGGGTTCTTAGCCACCGAACCACATCCCCAGCCCTTTTTAATATTTTATTTAGGGACAGGGCCTCTCTAAAGTGCTGAGGCTGACTTTGAACTCACAGTCCTCCTGCCTCAGCCTCCAGAGCTGCATGTGCCAATGCTCCCAGGGAAGATATAAAGGCTCATGTAACTTCAATTTTTCTGGCTCTTTTTAAAAGACAAATTATATGAATCTCAGCAGAATGTCCTTCATTCCCAGAACTGAACTTAAACATCTTAAAACTTGGGACACATAGTTTGTGATTCTGAACATCTGGTCAACATAGTCACTCCAGAAGAAGGGGCAAGCAGGTGCTCCAGAGAAAAACACCCATTATGCATCTGATAACTCTGGCAGGTACCAAACACCGGAAATGGGTGTGGGCAGGGAGAATGAGTGTTGGAGATGAGCCACAGAGCTTGCCCCAGGGTCACTTCTTCCCCAAGACTTCTCACCATTTCAATATATGGAGGCTGTCAATTCATAAAGTGTGAGAAGCACACAGCTCTGTTCACCAGCACTGATGCCTAAGTGAACCATGAGCACAGCTCATGGGAACTCAATCTTGCCAACACACCTTCTGAAGAGAACGTTGTAATAGCGCACACAGTCAGGGTGGTTGGGTGGCAGTTCCTTGGAAAGCTGGAGTGTGATCTTCACAATGCTACGGTTTAGGGTATAGCTGACAAATTCCATCTCCTAAGGAGTAGGAAACAAAAAAGTTCCAGACGTTCTTTCAAGAAAGAAAAGTTTCATTGAATAACAAGCCAACATGACCCTTAGATATCCAACACTCCACTATGATGCCTGTGTGTAGAAAACACGGTTCACAAAAGCCAAGCTTTAGAATTTTTTAACTTAAGCTCCTATAAATAATTTATTTGGTTAACTAATATCAAAATTTGTTGATGATGAAGTTCAAAGAAGATATGAAAATGCATAAAAGGAAAATGTGTCCTTATCCAAACACTTTTTTTGCTAAAGTTTGAGAGTAAATGAAAATTTTAATTTTTTTAATCAGCATTTTCCAGCCACATTGTGCTTCAATTCCATTTAAATTCCCCTTAAGCACTAACATCAGAAGCATTATTGATCATTCAAATTGATCAAATGTGACACGCAGGTTAGTTACAAGTCCTGTGGGCAAGAGATCCTCAGAACTTCTCTACACGCTCTTGTACAGAAACAGTTTTGGAATAGCAAAGTGTAAATGCAAGAGAAAGAAAAGAAAACGTCAGATATTACTTAACCTGATTTGTTAGCCTTTGAGATAACAATAAAGAGTTTCCATCAAATATATGGTTTATTCCAGAAACTCTTTCATGTTGAAAAAGTAACTGTGAACGCAGATTTGTATCGTCTACATCTGGTTTGAAGTCAACGTTGTACTTATATGCAATACACTGGGGGCATCTCAACTGGAAATGGTTTGTTAAGAGTCTTACCGCTTTACCTTCTGAACCTGAAAAAAATAATGCACATGTCAAAAATGGGACAAAGTGACTGATTTGACCCCAAATAGTCTGGACACTATGATATTTGGAAACAAACTTGGGTCAATCACGGAGATAAAGAGTAAACGAACATTTGTACACACCTGATCTCCAGAGTGCCTGTCAATTTGGTGAGAACTGATGTAAATATAAATTTAGAGAGTTTTAACTTTAAGATTAAAATATTATATAAATCAAACCCCAAACTAAATCTCTACAGCTACCAAAAGGAAAAATAAGCCACTATGGATAACCGTTGTAATTTTTTAAAGCTCAGGACAGCCAAAGAACTGAGTCATTCTTTTTTATGGGCTTTTAAGGAAAGACAAGTAGTCTACCCAAACTCTACAATGAATTGTCATTTCTGCAAAATTGAATGAAAGGCGAGTGGCAGCCCGAGTGAAATATGTCTATGTAGAGTGATGGTGTGAAGCTGTGCAGAATCTCTTAAACACACATTATTGGTAATCAAGAGCTTAAAATGAACAGCTCCATGAAATGTAATGGTTATAGGCCAACACACCTGTTTTTGAGTGTCTAACATGCTCCAAGTTCTGCCTAGTATTCACCACAAGATCTTGAAAAACTCCAGCACGCCTCATAGGCCTCACAGATAATGCCTGCAGTCCAGCTTCCAGTTGAGGTTCTCCTACATATGAATACATGCAAAGGCTGCAAATTTATACAGCAAAACGGGAAAAGAACAATGTAACCCCAACTATCAAGCAAAACAATCAAGGTTTAAAATGATGCCACTGAAGATCCAAACGTCATTTCATGGACAGGTTGCAAGAAGTTTACTAAGAAAGTTTCCCAATAATCTCTTTTATTGGCACTTGATTTATTCCTGTTACACTATTTGTTCACCCTCACAAGATTTGGAAAATACCCTGATTTCTGGTGGCAGAGCTTCATAGCTCAGCTCCTGGCACTATGTGCTGCCCTCTAGTGGGCAGCAGAAAGTGCCCAATGAATGAATGAATGAAGTAAAAAAAAAAAAAAAAAAAAAGAAAAAAAAAATTATATCTATCTATCCATCCATCCAGGCAATTCCCTTTTAGTATGGAGGAACTGACCTTTCTATGTAGAAAAACTGGAAAGGACCTCAGCCTATTTCATTACCTTCTAGGATTTATTTAAATATTCCACATAGGCAAGATTTGAATGAAAGTGCGAATAGTGCATTGTGAAAGATATCTGTAAATCCCGTTTCCTTGAATGGCCAAGAGTCCATAGTTTGGATGACCAAAGTGTTTTACTTCTGAAATGTTACTTTTGAAAACTATAATTCTTAGTTTATGGTGCTCTTACACAGTATTAAGAGTCTGTATTTCTACAGGAGAATGACTATTCACTATATTTTATGTATAGAATTTAGAACTAGCTCCTGACACATCCAGCAATCAAATTCATTTTCAGTGGAAGAAAGCAGCAGTTATCAATTATTGGCATTTGCTACACACCACATACTTATTTAGTCACACCTGCAGAACTGTGATGGGAGATACAAGTGTGTTTTAATGTGATGTATTCAAACTTCACTTTCTTGGTTCTGGATTTTGTATTGGTATATTAAAACATTTTAGCCTATCACAAGTTATTTGGCTATAAGAAGCGAGGCAGAGAATGGGGTCTGAAGTTTGATTGCCTTAGCCACACCCTTGGCAAATAAGGACAGCTGAGCCTGAGGGCTCACCTGTATAATGACGAAACCTGTCACCTGCAAGGATGCTGAAAGGCAGGAAAACACCCAGTAAAGAGCTGCTCAACCTTTTCAACACAGCAATTTAAACAGACAAAAGAATCATGTTCCCAGAACTCCTGGCTAACTTAGGGTTATCTGTACAAATATATTATCTAACCTTGAGAACAATATTGAATTGGCTCATGAATAATGTTCTCTGCTTCTTTTTCATTAGCTTTTCAAATGTGAGGCAAATAAAACACCGGCAGTCAAATAATTCACTGCAGGAAGGGAGATAATTATAAGCTGCCCATGCTCCCCATCCTGCCAAGCATCATGGGAATACTGGAGCTTTCTGTTGGTGTGTGCACCTTCCCCTGGCAATCCTCCCCTGACCCTCACACACTCTCCTTCCCTCATCTCACCTGGAGCCTGGACCCCTCCTTCTGCACCTCTTGGCTGCCCATGTGCAGCTGCTTGGACCTCCTCTCGTGGTGGGTAGGGGCCACGCTGCCACGCAGCAGCCTGAGGGGCCTGCAGGATTTCAGGAGATAGAAATAAAAAGTAGTGTTGCCCTGTGTGTTCAATCATCATCCAGATGATATATGCTCGGGACCCAAAGAAAGCCTCTCGCTTGGAAAAGCTTACATTCCAATAAAAAGTAAATTTTGAAAAAATCATTTCTGTTGCACCTTGCAGTTGTTATGAAAATGAAAAAATGCAGAGCAAAACAGAATGGGGGGGTGGGTAGCTGGGTGGGAGGGGAAAGTCTGCTCCAACTCATGGGGAGCAATGAGGAACCTCAGGGGACACTGACATAGGATGAGCCAAGTCCCACGGGCCATAAATAGAGGTGGGAGGGCAAAATTTCTGGGGTGCACAGGTAGAAATGTTCAAGAAGAACGAGGATCCAGTGTGGCTGGAAAGGTGAGACACAGGATGAGAAGACAGTGGGATTAAAAAAAAAAAAAAAAAAAGGGGAGGCCATTGGAAGGAACTTGCCTTTCACCTTGAAAATGGGAGCCTTTCCAGGGTGTTGGGCACAAGAGCTACAGGACCTGGTTTGCCTGGTTCCTTGTTAGGAATAGATCAAGTGGAAGACAAGGGCAGAGGCAGGAAGACCAGTCAGACCACTGCAGTGTTCAGGGAGGGTTGCGGATAACTGAGACCAGAGGGAGGGATCCAAGTGCTGAGAAGTTGGTGGATACTAGATAGGCTTCCATTCGTGGCTTTGGGTGGGAGTGAGAGAGAGTATTCCCTGGTGGTCTATGGGACAGGTTTGCCATAGAGTCTAGGATGAACCCAAAGATGTCGGCCTGCACAAATGGATGAACGCCTTTGAATGCGGTGGGAATGACATGTTTGGTAGGGGAAATTGGGAGTGTGGAGTGTCCATGAACATCTGTGAGGATTGTCGGGCAGTGCAGGAGAGGTTCTGGCTGGAGATCTAGATATGAGGACTGTCCACATACCAGACATTTCAAGCCATGACACTGGCTAATATCGCAAGGGAGTGAGTCTAAATGGGAGAGAGAAGAGGACCCAGGGCATGTCATGGGAGCAAGGAGGAGAAGCCGGCCAAGAACTGTTTAGCAGGGATGGCAGTGTTGGAGGAGGAAAACAACGGTGTGCATGGTGGCTAGAGGGAGTTCATCAAGGAGGGCACGTGCAGGCAGGACAGAAACAATCTGCGGATTTGGGGAGGCAGAGGGTACTGTGGAGCCTAACAGCAGTCTCAGAAGAGCCCCGAGGAGAGCCCAGCAGGAGGAGAGAGAGAAAAGAGAAGAACTGGGGGTCAGAATGGAGACAGTTCTGCAGAGCGGGAAGTGGGTGGTGAAGGCGGGACTGTTGGGGAGATTACCTGCAGAACAGGAGGAACCTCATTTGTATGCAAATACTTTAGATGAACAATACCCAGCTGCCTTGAGTAGCTGACAGGGGAGTTGCCAGAGGGATTCCTGGGATCAAGGACTGCTGAAGGATCCCTGATGAAAGCAGAGCTAGTGCCTAGGGCCTCAGGGAAGGGGCTGAGACCAGGGGTTTTGATGCTCCTGGTTGAGGAGACAAAGTTAGGAGGTCATTGACATTGAGGTCAATGCTCAATGACCTGGGAGTCAATGTCAAAGACTTGAAATTAGGACGAGAGAGGAGATGGTGAGGCTTGAGGGCAGCAGAAGAGGACAGGAATAACACAGAATGGGCAGGTTCAGATGTGTCTTGCCAATGCCAAGCAGTACCCAGTCCCACTAGAGGTCACCAAGCTGGACTCCATCAGTAGGGGTAGGGTTCTCCTTCACCAGTGAAAGTTGATATGCACTAAAAGAACACAGAACATATCTACATAGCAGGGATATCAAGTGTTAAACAAGACTTGCAAATTCTATCTGGTTCAGGTGGTTGAGGACTTTAATGAAGATGCTTATTTCCAAGTCATTTCCAAAGAGGTGTCCTGGGCTCAAGTCAAGAAATTTAGAAACCTTTGTGATTACTCTGGGTTGAAAGGAAAAATCCATTTGCATGTGGTAAAAAACAGGCAGGGAAACAGCAGAGAGGAAGTAGGTGAGAGCTCTGCATCCCCTCAGCCAAGAAATCTGACTTTTCTTAGAAATCTATCAGTTCTCACTTAACAGAAAAGAACTCTACACTGGACTATAGTGGTAGAACCTGGGCTTTTAAATTCTTTTCACCTCCAGCAGGGATCTCTTGCATAAAGAAACAATTAACTTTACAGCACTCACTGCAGCAGCTCCAGGTGCCTCACGTTGGGGGATAGGCTGATCGGCCCTCCTCCTGGCTCTGCCAGGCATTGTGTTCCTGGCCCTGCCAGGGATTGTGCCCCTGCCCCTGCCCCTGCCAGGCATTGTGGTCCTGAGGACGATGACCTTGAAGGAGAAAAGCCCTGAAAGAACATGATTGTAACAGATATCATTGGAAAGTCTCCTGGTAATTTAAAACAGAAAACAAAAGCGATTAACTAGGTAAAAAAAAAAAAAAAAAAAAATGAGGCATGGGGTGACTAACTACACAAGTTTTCCAATCACACCAATGAGACGGATTGCTCCCGAGTTGGCAGAGAAGTGACAGAGAACCTGCTAAAACACTGCTGGAAATTGAAGAATCAAACCTGGCATGGTGGCCCAGTTTGTAATCCTGATGACTTGGGAGGCTGAGGCTGGAGAATCTCAAGTTCAAAGCCAGTCTCAGCAATTTAGTGAGGCTCTAAGCAATTGAGCAAGACTCTGTCTCCAAAAAAAAAAAAAAAAAAAAAAAAAGGACTAGGGATGTGGTTCAGTGGTCAAGTGCCTCTGGGTTCAATCCCAATGGACAGGATTCTTTTTCTCATACAGATTCCCAAGATGGTACCTGACACTGTGCTTTTTTGGTACAAGTCAGTACCGGTTCTTCCCACTTACCACACATTGGCATAGCACAACATCCTCTGTACCCGACACATACACTTGAGCTGCTGCACCCCGGCATCCTCTCCCCTGGCCCTTTGGCCCTCACCCCGAAACTCACCTGGGCCGGAAGAAGTCCAACCTAAGCGCTATGCACACCTGCCCAGGTTTCCTGGCCTGAACCTGCAGCGTCTGAGCACCTCTGATCTGGGTCGATTGGGGGGCGCAAAGCTCCTCTCCAGGAGAGGCGCACACTTGGCTCCCAGCCTGTCCAGGGTCAGCCCTGTTCCAGGCAGCGGTCAGAAAAATGGCCGGCGGCGAGGGGTGCGGGGAGGGTGGGAATGGGAGGACCTGCTTGGCCTCCCGGGGGGAGATGACCCACGCAGCAGGGCAGCCGCCGGCCCTTGCTCGCTCGCTCAGCTTCAATTTCAACCCTGCGGGGCTGGCCTCTTCCGGAACCGCCTCCACACGAAGCCCGCACCGGAGCTGCACCTGCAGGACTCCGAGGTGCTGAGTCTAGTGGATGGGAGACGGGGCGGCTCTCCCCGCTTACCGGCCCCACCTGGTCTCGCCTATTGAGCATCCCCGGATTTACCTGCCAGGTAACTTTACAAAATGATATGCACATGGGCCCCAGAAACTTAGCCCGTAGCACTGAAGAGCTTTGACCTAATCCCTGCAGTGGCCAGCACAACTGAATGCAGCTGCTCCGACCTCCTTGGATTCAAAGAAGATATCCCAAGTCCACTCCGGGGCACTGATCCCTATGAATGGGTCTGCAAGCTTTTGAGTATTTTGTGTCCCTTAAAAATATATCTGTAGTATCAGCCGTACTGGTTGTTTCCGGGTTTCTGTCATGCTTTGGCTTTGCTGCTTTATTATTATTTTTTTTAATCACCAATCCTTTCTTCTAACATTTTAACAGTTGCATTGTTGTGCATTTAAATCCTTGACACACACACATCAGATACTCATTTTAATTATACAACCATTTTATTTATGTTATATTGAGACATAGTTTTTTTTTGGTATCTGTATTGGTACATGTGGTAATTCAGTAAATATACAGAATGTGCAATGATCAAGGTAATAAGCATTTCCATCTATAGGGAAAATGGCGTGAGTCAGGCCCCTCACCCTGATGTCCAGGAAGCAGTGGTTAAGATGTCTTATTAAAGTCAGAAACAAGGGTGCACGTGTTTTCTTATATAGCCCTTGATATCATACTTGGCAAGCTGCTAGCTTCATTTTAATCCTGTATATAAACTAAATGGGACTTTCCACTTCATGGATTCCCACCCACCCATCAAATAAAAGCATGTCAGATCGCCCTACTGCTCCGTGTATCTTCTTAGGCTGCCTGAATCTTAGGCTGCCTGAACCTGCCTCAGATTGAAGCAGTTGTACTACCTCTCTTCAACCATTAATTTTTCTGTGCTTGGAACATACCAGATGGTTTTAACCTACAGTTACCTACTCTGCTAAAGAAGAAGCAGAACTAATTCTTCCTCTCTATGTTTTGTTACCCCTACTTGAATTTCTCCGCATCCCCCTGTCTCCTTTCCTTCCCAGTCTCTGGTACCACTAACCCTTTTTGTTCTTTTTGAGACTGACTCATTAGTTTCCACAAATGACTGAGAACTTTCTCTTTCAGTGTCTGGCTTATTTTACTTAACATGATCATCTCTAGTTCCATCCATGTTAATGAAAATGACAGGATTTTTATGGCTGAATAATGATTCATTGTGTGTGTGTGTATATTATTCTTTATCCATTCATCCACTAGAGGGAATCCAGGTAGGTTCCATGTTTTAGGTATTGTCAATTGTCCTCCAATAGACATGGGAGTTAAAGTATTTTTTTTGGTACAATGAGTCCCTCTCCTTTGGCTCTATACCTAGTAGTTGGGTTGCTGGATCATATGGTGGTTCTATTTTTAGTTTTCTAAAGAATCAACATACTGTTTTCCATAATGGCTATACTAATTTATGTTCCTGCAGTATGAGTTTTCTTTTCTTCATGTCCTCTTTAGCATTTGTTATTTTTTAAAGTAATCTTTATATTACCCACTACTTCGAGATTCCACCAATGTCCTATAGAAAACTTCTATAGGTCTAATTCTGATGTCAACTATGCACTGTACTGTCCTTAGTACACTGACAACACATTGTTCTGTTTATCATATCTTGAAAATATTCTAAAAACTAGGAAAGCCTAACTCTTCTTGAAGTTGACTTCAGAATTATTGCATTGGTTTGCAAAGTATAATCATTTATGGTGTCCTCTTAAATTGGGGCTTTATTGAATTTAGACATTGGTTTTGTTCCTCTACATTTAGAGTCCTCTCTCTGATTTTCCAGAAAAATCCCTGTGCTCAGAAGTGATTATAAGAAAGCTGTCCATGGTGTCAAGTTGCTGCTGAGAGTTAGTCATGGAAACCAGCCTTGGGAGTCTGCTGCATAGTGACATTTCTCATTGAATGTTCTAATTTAAGATTCTGATTCATCTGGTGGAGAGTAAGCCAGGAAGGAGAAAATGGAAAGAAGAGGAGGGGAAGAGGATAAAATGCTAGTGCATTGGGTTGGATGAGACACTCCCAGATATCACAGTATCCAGTACAGCATCCATCCCAGTATCCAGCCCAGGGCAGAGATGGAGCCCGTTCTCAGTACATGTTGCCAGAGCCCGCATTAATCACAACTGGTCTGCCTCTTTCAGTAAGTACTTACCTCCTTATGATACCTGGGACACTCTCCAATAGGCCTTCTTTAATGTCTTTGAGAAAAGTGGTACCGTTTTGCTGCTCACTGGTATTTCAGGTCATGGTACCGAGTCATCCCTGGGAACCGCAACTTTTCTATATCTATTTATTATTAGTCTTTCACCAAAAGAATGCAAGGGTCACCTTGGAGGGGACCTGGTCTCTCATCTCACAGTCTTTGGCAAGCAGTAGACACTCCATTAATAAGTTTAGAGAGAATAAATGGATGGATGATTAAACTTAATATGGAATCCAACAGGAAAGCAGTCTACATTTTAATTCTCATATACAACCCCATATGTCATGCAGTTCTGGTTATTGTTATTTCTGAATGAATTAATATCCCCCCATCAAAAAAATTGCTGCTAGTCTTCTGTCTGGAAAAAAATGAATGGGGAGAGAACAGTGGGAGCAAAAATGTCACTTAAGCTGGAAAAATTTATGAATACATGGAAACAAATGGCAGATGACTAAATACAATTCAAGTATGTATCAGAACTGGGTCAACTATATGCACACAAAAATTTATTTATACCTCTAATTAGAAAACATATTTAAATACCAAATAACCCTAATAAAAGCCACCCAATGGAGAAGAATAATAAAATCGAAGGTGAAAATGCATGGAAGCAATAAATAAAATGAAGTGATGTTTCTTTAAGAAACTAATGTAGTCACTAAACCACCAGGTAGCCTAATTAAGACAAAAAGGAGATTCCACAAAGTTGAATAGAGAACGAAGAAATGATCACCAAGGAAAAATTATCAGAGGATAATTAGTACATGTCTGCCAGTTAATGGAGAAACCTGGGTGAAACGAAGGGCAGGCTACCAAATAGGCTACAAAGAATAAACCTTGGCTGACCTTCCTGAGAAAAGTACACCCACAACTCTCTCCCGTACCCTGCTTCCTGTCGCACCTCCTCACCAGGTGAAGTATTGAAAGTCATTAGTGAGAGGTGACTGTCCTGATCTGTGGGCAGAGAGATTCCTCCACCACATCCCTAGGACTCACCGCAGTGGTGACCAGGAGGAGGACACTCAGGGAAAGAGCACTGGTCAGGGCTGGCTCTTGTCTATGGTGTTTGTATTTAAGAAGAGGAATCTGAGACCCTCATGTGTCAGCAATATGTTGATTAGAACCCTCATTATTAAACATAAGGATGAGAACTTCTGAAATAATGGCCACCAGTGATTTTCCACCCTGGCTCTACATTGGCATCACCTGGTAGCTTATAAAAATACAAATTCCTGGAGCCAAGGGTGCAGCTTAGTGGTAAAACACTTAGCTAACTTAGCTAG
The DNA here is from genome assembly GCF_048772815.1 of Callospermophilus lateralis. Taxonomy (NCBI): domain Eukaryota; kingdom Metazoa; phylum Chordata; class Mammalia; order Rodentia; family Sciuridae; genus Callospermophilus; species Callospermophilus lateralis. Next base: position 144,752,529 of record NC_135305.1, on the reverse strand, counting down.
CATGAGTTTAGGCCTTGGATTTATTCCACACCCCCCACTTCTCAGTACTCGTTCTGCAGAGCTCCTGCCTTAACTGGCATGAGGTAAAGCTAGCCACCTGCATTTCTGGAACCCCCACAGATGATTCTGATGCCTGCCCAAGGAGGAAAAAATTGAATTAACTGTAAAAACTGGAATGAATCCATTGTTACGGGTGAGTCAGAGTTACCACTGGCCCTGACCTTGACTCTGGGTCTCATAGTTGACAGCCCTCAAATTCCAGGCAGTGCACCGCTCTTCTGATCACAGGAAAGCTGTGAGGATAATGTGACTAGCTATTCCAACAGGTCCCCAACTTGAATACATAGCAATTGTGATAATAATAACCATTACCCAGAAGGCTTGGGTAAGTACAGATTCCCAGGTCCTGTTCCTCCTAGTTCCTGATTCAGAGATGGAGATCATCCAGAGAGGGCCACGAAGCAACCAAGATAAAAACCACCATATCTGCTACAACCTGATCTAGGAAGTGCTCCACAATAGCCCCACCATGCTGTCTTTCTGTGCCTGTCTCTCTGGCTCACTTCACTAAAACAATGACCTCTGATTCCATTCATGCTTGTTGCAAATGGTAGGATTCCATTCTTTTTTGTGACTGAATTGCATGCCGGTGTGTATATGTACCATGTTTTCTTTATCCATTCATCAGTGTATGTACACCTGGGTTGCTGCAATTTCTTGGCTATTGTGAGTAGCAAGGAACATAGGAGTTCAGATGCTTCTCTGAACTACTGGCTTCATTTATTTTGGACCCAATAGTGGGATTTCTGGATCATGGGGTAGTTTTATTTCTGGTTTTCTGAGGAACCTCTATCCTGTTTCCCATAGTGGCTGTACTAACTTACATTCCCATCAACACTGTGCAAGTGTTCTACTTCCTCCACATCTCCACCAATATGCATTTTTGTTGATCATTTTGGCAATAACCTTTCTTGCTAGGGTGAGGTGATGTCTCATGGCAGTTTTGATTTGTATTTCCCTAATTATTAGTGATGTAGAGAATTTTTTTTTCATATAATTATTGATTATTTGTATGCTTTCTTTTGAGAAAAGTCTGTTTAGGTCCATGGCCCATTTTAAAATCAGGTAATTTGTATTTTTGCTATTGAGCTTTTAGAGTTCCTTATATATTCTGGATGCAACCCTTATCAGATGTCTACTTTGCAAATATTTTCTCATTCCATAGGTTGTGTCTAGACTCCATTGATTGTTTCCCCTTGTATGTAGCTTTGTAGTTTGATGTATTATCATTCACCTGTTTTTGCTTTTGTTCCCTGTGCTGCTTTTGGGGTCCCCTTCAAATCTTTGCCCATTCTAACATCTCATAGTCTTTCTCCATGTTTTCTTCTAATAGTTTTATAGTTTTGGGTTTTGCATTTAAGCCTTGAATCCATTTTGGGTTGAGCTTTGTAACTGGTGAGATAGGGATCTAGTTTATTCTAATCTAGCCTACTTCAAATACCCGATGTGATGCAGAGACAGACAAGAAAAATATGTATATTGTCACTGTCTTTCTACCGGAGTCATTTTCTCATGTGTGACATGGATGATATTTGCAGAGTTAACATCATCACAACACCATCATGGGAGCAGAGCCAGCTCTGGGAACTTCAGAGTTATCCTGTTTGACCTTTCTAGCACCTGGCACAAAGGAAGAAAGCCTCAATTTTATTATCTCATTTCTTTTATTTTCCTTTTTTTTTGGTGCATACTTAATCTTTTGTGTTCATTCATTCATTTTAGTAATGGGCTTGCGGGGCTGTGGAATTTCTAGTGAGCACAGATTTAGCCACACTTCACAGTGAGTGCGTGAAAATAGAACAGTTAGGACTGAAGCCAAGGAGCCTAATATCTCATGTTCCTTCCAGATCTCATTTTTAAAATAAAATTATGGGTTTTGAAATCTTTCATAGAAGGATGCTGAATCACAACTTCAGGAAATGTTTCTGTGAAACATTTTACCTGAAAAAAGGAACTGCCAGATGTCCCTTTATCCTCTCCCCATTAGTGAGCCTCAAGGAATCCTAGATAGTAAAGAATTCTCCATTCTTCTGGTCATGGGAACCTATCCATCTCCCTTTCTATCACAAAACTGGTGCTCATGTCAGCACTATGGCCAGAGCACCTGGGGCATGTTGGGTGTGTCCCCTGGGATCTAACCCCTCCTGTGTCTTTTTTTTTGTTCACATGATGCTGAGGACCCACCAGGGCACTGTTGGAGGCTTCGTGGCTACTCAAGATGTGGCCTGGTGGCCAATGTGTCAAGAGACTCCTAGAAATAAATTTCCTTTTCATAAATAGAAACACTGGGAAGGAGGATGTGTTCTTGTTTCCTCTTCGTCTTCATTTAATCAGAAGAGGTGCCTTCTCTGAAGCATATGATGGCAGCCCTGGTTTGCATACACAGAGGCAGTAAATAAGAGCTTCTTCAACAGATGTGCTGATACCTGGTCTACGTACTTAGGGGCATTGTGGAGATTGGGTAAGAATCTGGGCAGAGCGATTTAAGAGGACAACAAGGATCAGCACACTGGACATCAATTTTCACTGAGGTGTTCATTTTGTTATTGCTTTGGCTCACCCAATCCTGCAGCCACACAAGAGCTCAAAGCTATCCTTTGGTCCCAAATGCCTGAATATAAAAATGTGACCTTATCAGTGTATCTGAGGAACAAGTGGTGCAAAGGCCACACCCCTCAGCTGTGGTTCTGTCATCTGTGCCTACTCTTAAGCTTAAGATCAGTAGGCAATGGGAATGAAAGGGCGTGGATTAGGTTCCCATGAGCAGAAGAATGAAAAAGAATTCCTTACTATCTAGAATTGGGTTCCTTGAGGCTCACTAACGGGGAGAGGATAACGGGACATCTGGCAGTTCCTTTTGTTTGGGTAAAATGCTTTGTCCGCCAGCTCTCCCCTGCTCTAACAAGGTCCCTTCACTCTCACAGCTCCACACTCACCCTGGCAGGGGCTCTCCTGAAGGGACTCTGACCTTGCCAGGCACTGCCTAGCCTCCCATGGTGGGTGGGAAGTGAGTTGGTGCAGCCACTACAGAAAAGAGTATGGAGGTTCCTCCAAAAAATTAAAACTAGAAGAATATGATCCAGTAATTCCACCTCTGTATTCTTTGATCACAGAAAATAATTCACTATATAATCTGAAGATGCTCTTCCGTACACCAACATACTTATAAAATATAATTTTAATATTTTGTGGAGGAAGATCCCTACAAAGAAAAAAGTGCCTAAGGTCCATGAAAGTCATAATGCTGTCCCCTAATGTCAGCCTCCAGATTTAGATGGCATAACAAACCTTTATTTGCTTAGACTGTTTTCCATTACTTGTAGCCAAAGCATTCCTACCTGCTGGATGTGAGAAGGGCTTTCTCTCTCTCTCCAGTTCTGCACCACACTTTGCTATCAGGGTCCAGGAGCAGCTCTTCTTGAGACTGCCATACTGATAAGTGGTCATTAAGTGACCATCATCTTCTGACCCTCCCTTTCATGTCCTTCAGGACTCAATCCCATTCCACAGATTCTGCCAGGGCACAGCACCCAATCAGCTCCTCTTTGCCCAACCGTCTTTTCACACCCTCACCACCTGCACCTCTCCATTCTCCTCCAGGCCTGCCCATGGGGGCATGGATTGCAGTGTGTGGTTTTGAGATGAGGTATGTGTATACATACCGGCATGTGTGACTCCAATCCAAGTTAATGCATTTGTTTTCATCACAATTTATTCTACTATTATTGTAAACCAGGCACTAACCTTTGAGATGGCATCTTAAGAAAATGAAGGATGTTAAGAAGCAAAATTATCCTTAATAGCAAAATTGTGATCGACCCAAATATTCAATAATAGATCATATAAGTTACAGAGCATTCGTACTCATGAAATCCTTTTGTAGACAGGGAGATCAATGATCTTTCTCTGTTTATTGACATGGGAAGTGTTTGCTTTTTATGTGAAGAAGCAGATCAATTACCTTTCAGTTTGTGTGCCTGGAGAATTGTGTGGATTTACATAGAGGGGAACAGTATGGATCAGCACTAACTTGGGTACAGACTCCAACAAAGTACAGTAGAATGGGCAGCCTGTCGACAACAGGACTTTATTTCTCACAGTTTGGGAACCTGGAGTCTGCCATCAACATGTCAGGATGTGGATTCTGGGGAGGGCTACCTCCTAGTCCCAGGGGCCCTAGCTCCTAGTCCCACTAGCAGGGCATTGGGGCTTCCACATACTAGTTTTATGGGAGGACACAGATACTCAGTCCATAACAAGCATGATATTTTCCACTGCAATTAAAAAAAAATCTGTAACTTGGTTACAAAATAATTGTAGGACTGTTCAAGAGACCATTCTGGCTAACCCCACTGAACTCCATTCCCCCAATGTTCCCAAGCATAGGCCTGAACTTGGTTACACCAGGAACACTGAGGAAATAAATGTTTGGGAAGAACATATCCAAAGGGGTGTTACTGGCCCAAGAGCCCCATGTTTCTCTCTACCTTCTTAATTGAGCTGGGTAAATTCCATTTGCCCATCTGTACCCTCTGACCACACCTCTGCATCCTACTCTGGGTCCCTGAAGGTGAGTGCTGAGCTTTCCTAACCCTGTCAGTGCCTCCTTTGCTCTTGACTTCTAACTGGGATCAGTCAGAGAGTCACCTGCAAGGGAGACAAGAAGAGTGGGGTAATAGTGCTGAGCCCCCTGTGCTGATGTCACAGCTCCTGTCCAGACAGTCCAGTCCAGGAACACACCTCTGCCTGTCCCCTGTAATCCCGAGGGTTGTATTGTCAGTTTCATGGAGTAGCCAACAACCTCAACATCTCAGTGGCTTCTAGAACAGACATTTTGTGACTTTTCAGGTGGGCTTTGCCTTTCTCTTGGTCTTGGCTAAACTTGGTTCAGGCGGCCAGTGGGGTTTAGATTTCCCTCGTGGGTCTCCTCTTTCAGAGATCCATCAGAGCATGTTCTTCTCATGGCAAATGACAGAAGCATAAAAGGAAGAGTGTGGCATGCCAGGCCAGGTCTGGCCCCTGCTCATATCACACCCTTCCCTGAGTTCTACTGATCTGAGCAAGTCCTTCGGCCCTGTCCTAAACCAGTAAGGTGAAGATGGACTCTCTGTCTGTTCTTCTGGGAGACACCTACCTCAATGTCACATGGTTCAGAAAGAAACACAACTAGCTGCCCACGTGGACAGGGCACTGAAGCCGAGCTGCTTGGAGGAGCTGGAGGAGCTCCTGCCACCTGTTGGGCTAGAAGGAGGGAGCGTGGAAGGGGGGAGGAGAAGGGAATGGAGCAGGGACCAGAAGAGGAGGAAGAGGTGGACCCCCGGATCCAGGGAGAACTTGAGCACTTACATGAATCCACGGATGCCGTCAACAGATGGGAGGCTGAACTTGAGGCTGCCGTCACCAGTTCTGCTCTGTTCTGGTGGAGGCAACAGTGAAACTGGATGAACTGCTGAAGAAAATTGGCCAAGCCAGGGAGAACTCGCAGCCGGACTGGGAGGCTGGCTCAGCTGGAAGCTCAGCAGCCACACGGGGTTTTCAGAGGGCCACAGAAGTGCTCCCTGTTGCCAAAGAGACCCTCTCCCTGGCCAAGCAGTGCTGCTGGAGGATGACAAGGGGCAGTTCCACTCCTCCTGGCAGGAAATGGTGAATCTTGGAGGTGGAACAGGCCAAGAGGAGGAGCGAGCTGGCTCATCAGAAGACTGCAGCTAGGTAGGACGCTGCCATAGGCTGAATGCGACAGCTGGAGGAGAAACTCAAGAGGGCCCTTGATAAGTCCAAACCTTACTCTGTGCAGCCTGAACTACTGGAGAAGACTGTGGATGATCTGCAGGCCAAACAGGCCCTGGCAAAGGGCGAGTAGAGGCAGCGCTGAAGAACCTGGAGAGGATCTTGGACTAGATCCATGAGTGGCCATGCTCCAGCACCTTGGGGCCTGGGTCTGCTGCATGGGGGACAGAGGGCAGCAGCACATCTGTGGAGGACCTGGTGGGGAGCCAACCTCAGCCAGATGCTGCTTCTATAGCTTCTTTGTGGGAGTAATGCTGACCTAAAAATAGTGCAGATTGGCTGACACATCCAGGGCTGTGGCCCACATGCAAATCAATATTTATACATGAAACTGTGCTAATAATCACTTAATAGATGCCAAATTTTAAGCATCTACACTAAGGTTTTGCTGCACCAGTATTCCTGAGAGGAGATTGTCCTTTAAACTAGGAAAGGGAGTGGCCTGTGTAGGCTGAGATGGTTAAATAGAAGCAATGGAGTTTGTTATGCTAATAATATAAGTGTTAAGAGGCTCTTCTTTATTTTCATGATTATGTAAATTTAGAGCCCTTTATTTTATTTGTCCTGTTTCAAGAAAATTTAGCGTTTCTAAAAGAAAACAAGCTCCTCATTTCAAATTGTCTGTTAACTGTCAGAACTGTATATTTTGGTCCTTTGTATATATCTTGTCACACTGTAGTGGTTTCTCCTTTTTTATTGACTGATACAGTATCCAGATTACAAGCTTATTTTGTACTTGTCTTAATATCTTGAGTATAATGAAAACTGCTTAAGGAAAAAAAAATCCTAAGTCAAACTGCCTTCATTCAGGTACTGCCTGCACCTGTAAATAATTCATGCATGTGTTATTTTTATTTGAGATTGCATTACTTTAATATATTTGTGTTATCACTTATTCCACATTCCTCATCTTACCCACTGTGACAATGGTTTCTTGCTAGGACCCTGAAGAATCCAACACTCCATCCTGGAACTGAGTCAACAGGACTGAACACTTCTCCTCTGGGCTCAGTTTGGGGTGGATAAGAACCAGATTTATAAAGCAACACCTTCTCTTTGCCGAACTCATACTCTGCTCTGTGCCCTGTGCTCAACTCTCTGCGTGTGTAACCTCTGTAGTGACTAAAACCAATTGGGGCTGGATGTTCTGTTTTTATTCCAATACAAGGAAACTGAGGCTCAGAGTAGTTAGTGATTTGCCTCAAGTCAATCAGGTAGGAGGCCAAAAAGACAGAATTTCAACTGGCTCCTCCTGGCTCCACAACCCTTTCTTCTTGTGCTTTCCAGCCTCCTATTGCCAAAAAAAAAAAAAAAAAAAAAAAAGGTACTTTGTAAATGTAATCTCATGACATCTTCACCCTGTCTTTGTGGGTGAAGACTGAATCTTGGGGAATTGAACCTAATTCTTCAGTTTTCTTAACTATAAATTTGTAAAGCTGAAATATAAATCTAGTTCTACCAGAATCCCAAATCCATCCTCCTTCCACACAGCTCATGGCCGACCACATCTACTCTCTTACAAGACTCCATCCTGAGCAAGTCCCAGAAGGAACTCTGGTAGGCTCTGCTCACAGCCTTCTGGACACAGGTCGGCCTCCTCCACCCTTGGCATCATCTTTCCTCTGATTGACTGCCTCCTTTCCAGGCTCTTTGAGCTCTCCACTCCTGTGTCAGTTGTTCCGTGACATCACCTGTCATTCATGTTTCTACAGGCCTCTGAGGAAGAGAAAATCCACATGGATTTCAGAATGGCTCAAGATGTAAATGACTGGTCAAGATTGACTTGGCCACCCTAAAGGGGGGTGGTATTGACTGGACAAGGGGTATGAATCTCATGATGGCCCAGAAAACTCACTTATAGAGCAGCCAAAGCTCTAGGTAGGTGTCAATTTTTAACTAAAATTTAGAAGTCATCTTCATCTTAAAATAGCCACAAGCTACCTGCAAATCTCATCTGGAGCAGTCAGTAGCCTCTATCTGCTGGATCAAAGTTCAGTGGTTTCTTTTGGAATTGAATTAGGTGTGAAAATAGCTCCTGTGCCATTTGGTTATGAAAATGGTAATGATGATGAAGGTAATGCAATAGCTAATATTCATGGACCACCTTGCATATAGTATTTCATTTTAATATTCACAAATTCCCTTCACTGGCTGTCCTAGTCAGTTCCAGCTGCTACAACAAAATACTCTCAACTGGGAAGGTTAAGAAACAATTATTTATTTCTCCCCATCTGGGAGGGTGGGAAATTCACGGTCAAGGTACTGATAGACTGAGTTCTTGGAAAGAGCCCTCTTCTTGCTCATAGCTGGCTGCCTTTTCACTGTGTCCTCACTTGGCAGAGAGCAAGTAAGTTCAGGTCTGTTTTTCATCTTCTGAGAAGACTAATCTCATCTTGGGAGCCACGCCCCCCTGGCCTATCTAAACCTGATCACCTCCCAATGGCCCCACTTCTCATGCCATCACACTGGCATTAGGGCTTCAATATATAAATTTGGAGGAGACACAAACATTCAGTAGGGAATGCCACGGTGGGTCCTGGACATGTTTTATATCTTCTCTGTGCTTCTGTTTCCCCATGCTGAAAATGGGCAAAAATAACACCTGATCCGTGTGTGTGTGTGTGTGTGTGTGTGTGTCTGTGTGTGTGTATCATCACTTTCAATTTAAAAACAGGTTGATTAGATGATATGTATAAGTAACTCTAGATTTTTAAAAAAATGTATATAAAACCATTACTATCCAAATAAAAGCTGAACCCAATTCTAAGAGTAATTTTCAGTGTGGGCATAAAAAATATTTCCCAGCTAGAAAATAAAAATGGGAGTTTGTCCTGATGATATAAACTTTTTAACGAGTTCAAATACATACTTATGAAATTTAACTTGATAATTTAGAAGAAATTACATATTTATATTATGCATAATATGAGAAATACATATTACTATATTGTGCTTCCACATTTACAAGTCAATTTTAACTAAAATTCTTCAGTCAAATTCAACAACTTTTTTTTTTCACGTGCAAAGTGAATTTTGAGCCTTCAAAGGCAGTTTCCAGGACTCAGGTTCTGTTCCCTCTAAGGAGAGGGAAAGATGGGTCTTTGTGAATTAGCATGATCTTGACAAACCAAATGAGGCTTTCATGTGGCTTAGGGTATTTGCAAGTTCATCCTATAGGTGTATATTTGTGACCACCACAACATAGATTTCTTTTAAATGACTGCACAACACTTGGGCACAACACTATCCATACATTCAAATATAAGGCTACCTTCCAAGGAATCCTGGCCAAATCTAAGTTCACTTTTTTAATATTTATTTCCTGAGTTCACCATGTCATCTCTTAAGACTTCCAAATCTTAAGAAATCTTAAATCTTTTAAAGCTAATATGTTCCCCACCCTAACTGTCCATAGCATGTCAAAATTAAGTTCTTGAGACTCCCTCACCCCCTAAGCATTCCTAAGCTCTCTCTCGTATAGGAAGGTGGGAGGCGGAGCCCACCTAGAAGTAAAACATAAAGATGGTGCACCACAACGACAATGGTGAGGGTCCCTTGGTTGCTGGAATCCTTTGTTATGGGCTGTTTTTAATTTTGTTTGCAGATCTGTACTTTCTAACTTATCTACCATAAGCGTGAATTGCTTATTTTTTTGTGAATTGCTTATTTAATAAAAAATAAAATAAGCAGTAAAGACTGTGTTTACCTTTATTATCAGAAAATAAAGAGCTTGGCCAATCCCAGGCTCCAGGACCTCTCAGGTGTGGCTCAAGTTCCCTCACTCCCTCCATCCAGGCAGTCAGTACCCTGACTCTAGAGGCAGGCAGGATCTAGCGGGGTATCCATTTTTCTTTCCCATGTAGCAGGAAATGGGAACTGAAAGAGGACACTGAGCATTTCCCAGCCTGAGAACCTGTGTGAAGGCCTATGGTGGGGGACATAAACCCATCTCCCTGCCATTTTCCCCAAAGCACTATGATTTCACTACACTGAGGAAGTGGAGGAGCTTCGGGTCCTGGCCACTCCAGAGGAAGGTTCAAGATAAGTGCCAATTCAGCCGTGTGGCATGGGGGAGGACCTAGACACTGAGCCCCAGGACCATGTACTTGGCAACCCAACCCCAACTTTATCACCCACTGGGAGAGGAGCACTGGTCTGTGGCTGCACTGGCCCATCTGGTGATCCCGCTCCTTCCAGAGCCCTGGTACTCACTGCAGCCTACCAGGTAGCACCACCAACCAGGCTCAGGAGGATGCAAGACTAGATACAAATGCTGGCCTTTAAGAGAGGTCAGGGTGTCCTTACCCAGCCCCAGCAAGGAGATCCTAGAGATGCCATCCTTACTTGCTCACCTGCTGGTGCACCGCCTATCTAATGCCCTGGCTTTCCCCTTCAGAAGCCCAGGGAGGCTACCACCCTGCTCCAAGCTTGGTGGTATGTGGGGCGTTTATATGGGGGCCGCCCCACTGCCTGCCTTTCCAGAGAAGAGTGCCCCTGAGGAGGCACGGGCAAGGCCCTGTACCTGTGGCGCAGGTACTGCCAGCCAAACACCTGCGTGTATCACCCCAGTCCCCACCTGCTCCAGCCCCAAGAGCTGCCCTCTACCACCAGAGAAAGGCTGCTCAGTCCTCCCACGCCCGCCACCTCCCTTGGATTCCAGCCCATCTGTGCAGCCAACCTGGCCGCCTCTGGGGATGGGCGGGGCGGCTGCCCCAGTCTGAGGGGAGAGATCCCTGCCATTGCTATAGCTGTGGACCCTCAAACCCAACATCTACGACCCTTCCCGGATGATCGGGAAACCTCACTGGTCAGTTGGTGGGCCAGCAGGATCTGGATCCAAAGCCTCACTGCCAACACTCAACAGTCCCCTCAGGACTCACACACGCATCAGGCACGCAGCTCCCGCCCCTATTTCTCTTGCATCTGGTGCAAGCCCGTGGACTTTGCACGCGCACTTTGCATGCGCGCGGAATTTGCACGCGCATGGAATATTACGAGCGTATCTTTTCCTGCCGCAAGCCTGCCTCGTGCCCTGTGTTGACGCTTTTCTGCACGTGCCCGCGGGTTCTTTACACAGACCTTCGAAAGCTGCGTCCTGGCAACAGGTCTGACTTTGCCATTTCGCCTGAAGCTGCCTCAGCTGCAGAAGGAGGACCGCAATTACTGAATCCTGCCTTCCCTAACTACTGCCATGGGTACTTCCCAAGGCAAGATTTTTCCCTCACCCATGCTCCCCGCCCTAGGGGGCAAGGACCTGCCAAAAAGGTCCCACATGAAGCCCGGTCACAGCGCCTGCCGATTTCCCTATTGCTCACTCTGGGCTGCCCAGGCCGGCGGGATCACCTGCAGGACATCCTGCCGCCATCCCGCAACTGCGCATAGGCAATTGAGAAAAGGGCCTCCTAGGTGCTTGTTCAGGGTCCTGAGGACACTTCGATCGTTTCTGGGAGACCTGGACATTACCCCCACCCTCCGCATGCCTGGTCTCCTGAAGAAGATGCTGCTGTCAGCTGCAGCCCAGACCACCCACTCAGCAAACAGACGCCTGGTGTGGCACAGGAGCAGGGAGTCGCTCCCTGCCAGCTCCCAGCACCACAGGAACCCTGCCCAGGGAGGACTGTGATCACAGCTCCTGGAGACAGTGGCCAGTGGTGGCTGAGCAAGCGGAGGACCCTGCAGATAGAGGACATCAGAGGGGGCCCCAGGTCCTGGAGGAGCACAGTCTGCCTTTAGGCCCCTGGTGGCCCACAGCAGCCTCCTGCCTTTGTGCCCAGGCCTGGGGCTCTGCAGGGAACCCTCTGCACCCGAGCTCCCAAGACAGCTGAGAGCTCCCAGGCCACCTATATGAGCTCCTTCCCCAAAAGAAACCCCATCAGCAGCTCCTACAGCTCCACACGAGGTCTCTGAGCCCTGAAGACGAGGGCTCCAGACCCATCCAACGGGGAGCTGCCCCTGGGATGTTCTTCATGTCCTTGGGTCAAACATTACACATGGAAGTCATCACACAGGGATTCCCCCAAAGAAGGCCCAGTGTGAGATGGTGGCAGAAGGCAGGGTGGGGCAGCCATTGCCCAGGAAGAAATGCTCATCCACGGGGGACACTGGTAGGCCACGGAGATGAAAGTTTCCTCTCCTGCCACGCTGCCGAGGATAACCTCTGATGCTGCCACCACCTCCGGAACTGGCCTTCCCAGTCACCGCTGAGGACCTAGACCAGGATAAGGAGAAAGCCCTGTAGCCCATCAACCGCCTTCTGATGGGTGAGACCCAGGCCACGCGGGACAGCTGTACCATGGCCCCACAAGCCCATGTGCGGCCCCCCTCTGCATGGGGAGGGGCCAGGCCTCTGGCATCAGTGGGCCCCAGCCAGACCTTTCCCCACCCCCAGCAGCACCACTATGGTGGCCTCCACCCCAGTGTGGGTGGGCCTGCTGTCCCCTCCCAGAGACACCTCCCACCTCCAACCTTAGGGGGCCGCTCTTCCCCAGCCTGCCGATGGCTGCTTTGGCCCTCCTCCCAGGCCCTCTCCCAGCACACTGGCAGGCCTGGCCCCACAGCCAGTGGCCCCCTTTGGGGTCACCCCTTGAACACCACTATGCCTTCACAGCCCCCCTGCCATCTGGGGCCTCCCTCCACCTCGGGTAGGAGCCTCCTGCCCTCTCCCCAGGGCCCAAAGCCCACCAGGACTCACGGGCCCTCACCTGGAGACAGATCCAGCCAGCCGGCTCCAGGGGTGCAAAACACGCCCCACAGGGAAGCAGCCCCTCCCCCTGGAGCCGCCATCCCACCAATCCCTGGGGTTCCTGATGGGAAGAAGCCCAGAGCCCTGAGCTTGGCCAGCTGTCAGCAGCTTGGACACCGGGAGCTCAGGTCCAGGGGCAGCCCCAATGCCACCCTTGATGGCAGGCCCCCCAACCTTGGGCAGCCCAAACCACTCAGCCCTTGGGGCTGCTCATGCCAGCACCCAGACACATTCAGTGACCTCAGTAGCAGCTGGGAGGACAGACTTGTTTCTGGCTCTGACATCTCCCATGGAAGTCATGAGCATCTGCTCAAAAAGTAGAGAGACCCCCAAAATCAGAGTGCACCAGAGGGCAAGCTTGGGAAATAACAGCTACACTGCCCCCAGCCAGAGCACCACCACGGCACCAGGAAACACACACAAAGGGTAAACATGGGCAAGGAAACACTGGTGTTCCTAGTCTGAGTGCCATCCCTCAAAGCCTGCCCACCCAGAAACACCTATGCTCACCTCAGGGGACAAGCACTACCCCCAGAAAGGGTAGTGTCTCTCTGGTTCCTGTGACATCAAAGGAATCTGGGAGCTCAGATCAGACTTGCTCCCTGAACTCATATCAGCCTTTGGGGCTTTGGGTATCTCCTCCCAAAGAGGAGGGACCTTGAGAAACATGCAGCAACATGGGGCAAGGTTGGAACAAAACACCTCCAGTGCCCCTAGGCAGAGCACCACCATGGGGACCAAGGGACAGAAGGCAAGGCACACACCAGGGAAAGCAACCACTGGTGTGGCCACAGTTTCTGCCATCCCCCAAACCCTGCCCACACAGAAACACTTAAGCTTTCCTGGGGGAACCAGCACCACACCCCCAAAATCTACCTCTACTTTGAAGTCTGTCCATATTCCATCAATGGGTTCCGGTAGCCCAGAGTGTCTCCCAGATCTGATCTCTGCCTTTGGGGCCATGTCTGTCTTCAAAAGTGGAGGAACAAGAGCACGAGAAAGCGCTAAGAACAAACTTGGGCTTAAACACCTTCAGCACCACTATCCAGACCATCCCCATAGTGACCACCTTGCACGGGACAAGGACAACTCTGTTCCTGGAGACACGGGCCCACTATGTTAAGTGACAAAAGGCCTGCTTCCCTTGCAGAAGCCCCCACATCCACCTGGGGGCACCAACACCACCAGGAGCAAGTCTGCCTCTAGTTCCACATCTGTCCTGGCTGCTCACCCTGGCAGCTCTGCTTGTCATGGGGGCACAGGGAGAGGAGCCTGGCCTTTAGGACCCATCCTTGCTGGGAGCCATTAGCCAAGTAGGTATGACAATTTCCTTGCCAGAGTACCCCATGTTGCTTAGTGGAAGGACTCGTGGAAATAGGACATTTTGCAGTAACATTGCATGTAAGGTGACCTTGCTCAAGGACCAGGGCGGATCCGGGTTTAGGGCGGTTCCAGGTTTAAGATTATTCCTGCTGGGAATAGGGTGTATCCTGCTGCCTGAGTTCCCCTTGAGTCTCTCCCAGGATTCAGAGAGTATTTTGAGAGGCAGAGGAGGTGGATTTGGGCAGAGAACGTGGATTGTCCCCAGAACGTGTTTGGAGAGGGCTGGTGTGAGTTCGGGAATAAAGAATTGCTGTTTGAATCTACAAAGCTGTGAGTGGCTCGTGATTTTGTGCCCAGCCAGACTGCGGCATTTGGTGGCTCCTACGCGAAATGCCTGAAGCTTGGGGGTAAGTGAAATTGCTCGCCCCTGAGGGAAGGCGAGAGAATGGGTGACCATTTCAAAAAACAATGTGTTCTTCTTTTGATTTATTTTGTTTTTGTTTCAAGCTGCCTATCCCTAGAAATTTCTCAGGCAAACTGGAAAAAATGGTTGACTAAAGGTTTGAAGTTTGTCGGCCCTGAGGAAGAGAAAATTGATACGATTTTTTATTCCGTTTTTGTTTCATTCAGTTTTGGTTTTGTTTTGTGTTATCTTATTGGGTTGCGTTATCTTTATAGTAGATTAGAAATTAGTAAAAAACAAACTGAAAAGATGTTAAGTAAATTGTTAGAGGTTCAGACCATGGAGAAAGACATTTTAGATCAAGCAAAAGAGAAGGTCTCTCAAGCTAGTCAGACAGAGGAAGAAAATTTAAAGGAAAAGGGGTTGTTAAGAAAAAGGCCACAACAGGAGGCTGTTACTAACTCCGTTTTATTACCAGAGGGCGTAATTCAACCAACAGCCACACCGATAGAGACAGCTGAGTGGCCCTCAAACAGAGTGTTGTTGCCAGGGCTGTGCCACCACCATGGGGGGAGTGGTAGGGGATTTACAGGAACCCTATAGCCAGGCACAGAAGGAGAAGAACAGGCAGGTTGAGAAACAGAGGTTTTATCAAGTGCATCTCTACCAAAAAACAAACAAACAAACAAACAAAAAAAAACAAACAAACTAAGTTTGAACCAAGGTATAGAAGTTTGTGGTTTCTCATGAAGTGTTTCAACTATTTTCTCCCGATCTTTTGAATTTAGTGTCCCGCTTTTTGGATAAAAAGGGACAACTAGAGCTTATCTCTGTCAGCAAGGAAGCAAGATCAGCATTACTCCACGGTACGTCCAGCCTTACTAAGTAGGGGAGAAAACTTGGGCTGATGATGTTGCTGAGTGTCAGATAGAGAATTACCCATAGTTACTGATTAGGGTTCAGTACAGCCGATGAACGATGAGTCAAAAGCCTACACCAGGCATAAGTAAACTATTCTCCGCCCCCGTTACCTGTCAACATCTGGAAGGGTCTCTATCAAGGCAGTTTTTGTTGTCCCAAACTCTCTGTGGAGTGAGTGGCTGTGTGGGGAGAAAAGTGTTCTCATGCCCCAATGTTGGAAGGAATAATAATAATAAAGGGTGACACAGAGACAAGGTGCAGAGGCAGGGAAGGTGGCCGAGTGGCTCGAGGCCAAGCTGCCAAACTTTATATCAGTAGGTTCCAAGAGGTCATTAGTACCATAACTATACATTATTGTTTAGAAACCAGGAAGGTTGCATATTCTGCAGTTACATTTCTCAGTTACAATATGTAATGTCAGGAGCTTTGTGCAGCTCTTAAGATTAAGTTTATTGTCTAAAGTTACTATTACAGGCAGATCAGGAGCACCAGAGCTTGGTGAAACATTGTAGTTATCTAACAAGCAAGTTCCTTTATTTTCAGGAGTTCTGTGCCTAAAATTAATGTTTCTGTGCAAAGGCATAGGATGCCCAGTTGCTATGGCAGTGCCATAGCCATGGACATCCTGTGCCTTTGCACAGAAACATTCCCAGGCACCGAGCATGCCATAGCCATGAAGTCATCAGGGACCCAAATCCCAAACACAGAACTCCTACAAGCATGCAAGAACTGATGAGGGATGGAAAGAGGATAGTGGAAACTCTAGTAAAAATATAATTATGAAGATTAAATGCTAAAAACATTCTCACAGGAGAGGGTGTTCCCCACACGGGCTCCTGCATGGACTGGGCAGTGGCCAGGAGAGAATCTGTGAGACCAGGGATTCAGGAGAGCCATTTGAAGTGAACTCAACAAACTCTGAGAAAACAGAGAGAAGCAATACAGGAACCTGCCAGAGAAGGTGAGCCAAGCGATTCCACTAAGGTTCCCAAATCACACAGGAATCCTGCCCCTGAGAATTACAGGGAACGAGCTCCCAAACATACAGAGCCTCAGAGCAGAACTGATCACCCAGAGGGAAGAATCGCTGAGCTCCACACAGTTCACTTAAACCCCAAGAGAGGAGAAACAAGTAGAAGGAAGGAAAACAGAGTAGGAGATCGGGGAAAGTAACACGAAATGCCATCTTTATAAGATGAATAGCAAACATTAAAACAGCACTGAAACTACCAGAGGATAAAAAGAGAAGTGAATAAACTTTGTCCAATTTCAATGTGGAAAACCAAGTAGAAGATCTTGATGAGCGTTAGAACCCTAGGCATGTTACATTGGCAACATTAGTACATTAGTTACACACTCCTATCTGATCACTGACACAGACACGTATGCTAAAGAATTCCCACAACACAGCGCTCTTCTCTTGAATGATCTGCTTGTGTCCATCTGGAAGAAGCTGCATCCTTCTGGTTGTCTCAGTCCCTTCAAAGGCTGTAAGTGATCAGAAGGACAAAATACCTGAAAAACACGAGCCTGATCTCAAAGTCCATAAAGCCCCTGATGAGAAGAAAGAACAGCTTCCTAGACCCACCTGTGCAAGCCGTGGCTGGAAAGCCTCCTGCCCAAAGCAGACACAGACTACAACCAGCTTTATAAGAGTGGTGACTGTTGTACAATGGAACACATAAGATGGCTTTCTAAATACCTGTCCTTGCTCCTCAGTCACAGCAGAATACACTAAGATGTTCATTCTGCACCTACCTTATAACTTTCATGAGGAAAAGTAAAACCATCATAACTGCTACCAAAAGTGGTGTGTGTGTGTGGGGGGGGGCAGGGGGAGGAATGCAGTGCCCAGGAGCAGCTCTCTGTTGGATCACCACCTTGAGGATTTCCAACTCTCCTTTAGCTTGACTTCCATCCCTTCCCATTTCTACCAGGACACTTAGTTTACCGAGAGCCATGTTGCCTGCCCCAGAAGGTTGCTACTTGTAAAAACTACTGTTGATGTTGCTTTTAGTGCTTCCTCAGATTTCAGCAAACAATTACCTTGTGGCCATACTTCTATCTGAAAGGGTAGGCTGATTGACGACTCCCCTGCAAAAAACAGTGTTTTCACATGAATTCTGACAACTATCAGTGTTAGAGAGCTATCCCGTTCCCAGAGTTGTGCTTAGGATCAAAATGAGATTTCCTGGAAATTCTTTTTATTTTTACTGTAGCAGTATAGTTGTTCATAATGGTGGGATCTGTTGTTACATAGTCGTCCATGCTATATAACAATATACTTTGGCCAATATAACTGCACAGTTCCTCAGCCCCTCCCACCGCTTGGTCCCTTTTCTCTACTGATCTTTCTTTGATTTCCATGGGATCCACCCTACCTTTCTTTTCCTTTTTCTTTTCTATTTTTTGCATATTAGGAAAAAACATACATCCAATATTTGTGCATCTAAGTTCTTTGGGGATGTTGGTGGGTAGGTTTTTTTCCTTGATACATTCTTATCTGGTTTTGGTATGTGTGCAATGCTGGCTTTATAAATTTGGGATGTGTTCCATCCCTTTGTATTTCATGGAGTAATCTGAGGAGTTTTGGCATTAGGAATTCACCTGAGAGTCCATCCAGGCCTGGGTTTTTCTTTGTTGGAAGGCTTTTCATTACTGTCCCTATCTTATTACAAGTTATTGGTCTGTTTGGGTTTTCTTCTTGCTCTTCAGTTTTGGTGGATCCTATTTACTTTGAAATGTATACATTTTGTCTAGGGTGTCCAATGTATTGGAGTACAGTTTTCAAAATATTCCCTAATGATCAGCTGGATTTCTTAATATCTATGTGATTTTACCTTTATTTTATCTCCAATTTTATAAACATGGCTTTTCTCTTGATTACGTTAGCATGGGAGTTTATCAATCTTCTTTATCTTTTCAAAGAAACAACTGTTTCATTGATCCTTTGTGTTGTTATTGTGTGTTCTCAACTTCATTAATTATGGCTCTGATCTTAGTTATTTCCTTCCTCCAGTGTTTGCTCCTCCCTAAGAGCCTGGCTTTTAAACCATCTCCCACTTACACGGTGATGATGTGGCTTCCTCAGTAGAGGGCGCTGAAGGGACACTGCAGGAAGAGGAGGCCTCTTATGGCTCAGCCACTGCACCACTGCTCTGTGAGGCCACCATGAGTCCCCGTCAGGACAGCGTGGATCAGCTGATGGGGTTCTCAGATCCTGAGGAAGGCTTTGGTCCCCAGAAAAATTTCCCAGCTTTTACCAAGCTGATCTTAGGAGATGGTGCGCTCATAGTGAACTGAAGTTGGAGGCACCTGGCTCTGAGCTCAGAATTTGGCAGTCCCTGGCCCCACCCATGCCCACCTGCCTGTGGTGGTTGAGTTGAAACCCATCTAGTCTTTTATCTTGGAGGAAAATTTCCAGGATATTAAGGAAGGATCAGCTCAAGGCAGCTCCCAGACTCTGTGCTTGGTACAGAGTGGAAAAAACATGGGTTTTGAAAAGTGGCTTCTAGAGTAAGGCTTAGGCTCCCTACTTTTCTAAAGTACCCAAGTTGACTTAGGGGTGCAGCTAAGCAAGACCCATCACTGGAGCCTGAGGTCAGAATCTGAGCTGCTGCTTGCTTGCTGTGTGCACTTGGAAAAACACTTTCTTGGTTTTCTTCATCTCTGACATAAGGACAAGGGGGTCATGCAATAGGGTCATGGGGTCATAGGTTCAACAGAGTCATGCAACCAATACCCAGAATAGAGCAGGTCCTCAATGTATGGTATTGGTGTTATTATTATTTTTATTATTATCATTATTTTTTAAGCTTTTTATAGCAGTGACCAAAATACTTGACACAAACAACTTAGAGGAGAAAAGATTTGTTTCATCTGATGGTTTCATAGGATTTGGTTCATGGTCAGCCAACTGCAAGCAGAGACCTGGTGGAAGGGTGACCCTAGAAGGGTCACCTTCTAGGGCAGGTGACCAATGACCTACCTTCTTGACTCAGTCCCAACTACCAGTAATCCACCCAGTTATCAATAGATTAATCCATCAACTAGATTAAACCATTTTTTAAAGAGAGAGGGAGGGAGGGAGGAAGGGAGAGAGAGAGAGAGAGAGAGAGAGAGAGAGAGAGAGAGAGAGAGAGAGAGTTTTTAAATATTTATTTTATAGTTTTTGGTGGACAACATCTTTATTTTTTATTTTTATGTGGTGCTGAGGATCGAACCCAGCGCCCCACGCATGCCAGGCGAGCGCACTACCACTTGAGCCACATCCCCAGCCCTAGATTAAACTATTGACGAGATCAGAGCCCTCATGATCAGATCCCTGCCTAAGAGCCCCACCTCTGAACTTTGCTTCACTGGGGACCACACTTTTAACACATGAGCTCGGGACATTGCAGATCAGAACCATAATGTCATTTGTTTTTTGCTGTCAAGCATCTCCCATTCTCCAGTCTCCTGTGGACTCAGCACAGTGTCTCTGGAGACAGTGGGTATCCCCTCTTCCAGCCCAGGGATAGGCATGTGTCCCAAGTCGGGGAATGCAGATCTTAAACAGACAGTGCCCTCTTTACTTGAGGGGTAGCAGGCCAACCACACTTCCCTTGCCAGGAGAATCTTCTCAAGGGTCCCCCGTCCCTTTCTGTTCAGAGGATGCTGTGGGAGTCATGGCTGTAGCCCCCACAGGTAAGGAAGATCCAGGTGGGCTGGGGGAAGGACAGCCCTGGCTGCTCCCATCGTATGCTCACCCATGCCCACAGGCTTGTCCCCAGGAGCGAAGACCTGGCAGAAGGCAGAAGCTGCTGCAGAACTTGAAGAAAAAGGTAGATGCGGGATGCACCTCTGGGAGGGCACAGCCAACTTGGGTGGGGGGCAGCAGCTACTGGAGGGCTGCTCCTGGGTTGTGGGGGCTGCCCCATTATAGGCAGGCTCACCTGGGATGAGCATCTACCTCTGGGGGGCTGGAGGTGTGGCCCATGATTTGGGGTCCTGGGGCTGGAGGTACAGGAGTACCTCTGGGTGGATGCAGTGGGAGGATCCTCCAGGTTGGGGGCATACTTTGAGGTGTCTGGGTGGGACTTCATCTTGTGCAGGAACAGGTGTGTGGGTCTCAGTGAGGGGGCCTTAAAGGAGAGACAAGCTCAAGGGGACAGGCAGGACTGTAGGGGGTGGGTCGATGTTGAGTGGGCCTGCCAAAGAGGGCTCAGCCTTTAGCAGAGGAGAGAGGTTCAGTTTGGGGACATAAAGACTCCCTCCTGCACCCACACACTCCCAGTCCTCTGAGCCACCGCCAGGAGCCAGAGGCCCTTCTTGAGGATCCCAGGTCAGGGTCTGTGGACTGCTCCTTTGGCAGGCAGGGTCCCCTCCCCCAACCACCCCATACAGGAGGATGGCAGTCTTCTGCTGCCCCGCTTCCCTTTCAATGTCCCTTGGGCCACCCTGGAGCTTAGTGCAGCTTCCAGTTTCACAGCCAGCCACCTCCCATGTCCCTGGAGAGGTGAGGTAGGGAGCATTTATAGCAGTGGGGGCAAAGGATGGCATTTGCATGCCTGGACTGAGTGTGTGTGGGTGCACACATGGCTGTGTGTATGTGTGTGTGTGTGACTTGTGGCTGGAGCAGGCATATATGATAATGAATGTGCATTGTCTGGAGATGTCCAAGTGCATTTCCAGGCATAGTATGTGAATCTGTGTGAACGGTTTTTGTGAGTCTGTGTTTGTGTGATGCATAGTATATGTGAATGAATAGGCTATGATTTTGTGTGTGTGTGTGTGTGTGCGTGTGTGTGTGTGTGTATGTGTGTGTGTTGCCATTCTTGTCACCCCCCACCATTGCTCAGCCTGGCACTCCATTGCAGTCATGTTTGCATCTTGTGAGGAGTCAGCTCGAGATCTTGCATAGCTGTAGACCTTGTGGACCAGCCTGGTCTTTGTGTGTGCCTGGGTGTGTGTTTGTGCCTGTTTGTGTGTGTATGTGTGTGTGTGTGTGTGTTAGGGGTGGCATCATGTGGTGGCCACAGTGAGAACTACTGAGGATCCCCTCCCCATGCAGATGCAGATTGAGCGCTTACTCACGTGTTTTCATTGAGTGTACAATCCAGTCTGGGGATATGAAGATAAATAATATATATTCAAGATGACAAGTGCCATGGGGAAAATAAAGACTGAAGAGAGAGGGAAAGGGCTGACCAGAGGTGTTAGAGATGGCTTTCCTCAGGGGACATTTGAGAGAGAGCTGAAGGAAGGGAGGATGTAGGCTTCTTCAGGAAGGGTGTTCCTGGCAGAATTATTAACACCTGCAAAGACCTTGAGTTGGGAAGACAAGTATCAAGGAGGCCAATGAATCCAGAGCAGAGTGAAGGAGAAGGACGATGAGGTCAGAGAAAGAACAGGGCCCACCATGCTGAGCCTGGTGGCTGCTGAAGTCTTTGGCTCTCACTCTGGGTAAGACGGGAGTCCTGGGGGAGTTTGGACCAGAGGAGGAACATGCGAGTATTGGGGATGAGTGGGGAGGAGGAAAGGACACCAGGTCATCATGCAAGAGAGGAAACTTCTTCCTGTTCTTCACAGAATTTTGATTCTGGGTTGGGAACCTCAGGCCCAGCCTCCACTCTCCAGCATGCAGAAGTGCTGAGAATGCTTGCTCATTGAATGGGTGCAGAACTTCCAAGAGGAACATTTCTGTGTCCACTGAGTCCTGCAGGGTTGACTCATATGGGCCTTTGTGTGTGGGCTCACGGGGGCACAACTTCTCCTGAATAACACAGTCCCGAACACATGATGCATTTTGAGGCTTTTTCAGGGATCTGGCAGTGCAGCTCCTGAGAGCTATGGATAGTGACAGGTGTCTGGTGGACTTGATGGCCCTGGTTCTCAGAGGCGAGGGGGCCAGGAGGGGCCAGGCTCTCTTGCTTCCTTGTTTCTCCTGTGTCGCTCTGTTGGGGCTCCCTGTAGCAGCCTCATTGGGTGCTATAGGAGCTGGGGGGAGCATTTTGTCATGGATTAGCAAGTAAGAAAGGGCACTTTTGTCACCCACATGGGCCAGCAATTGCTAAGGCTGCAGAAACCTGATGCAACAGGACATGGCCTGAGTTCCTAAAAACCTGGCCTCTCTTCCTATAAACCATGTGACTCCTAGCAAGTCCCTGCTCACAGGCCCCACTCCTGTTTTCTAAGCAGAGAAGGTTCTAAAGCTGCCAGAGTCTGATGACTTCAGCTCATCTGATTGGCTGGCACCACCCTCTGTGACTAGGCCCCCCCCTGGATTTGCCAAGCCTGCACGTAAGATGTAATAAAACAGCAGCTGACAAGACTTTGGGAGTCTGGCTCCCCTCCAGGAAGCCCAGGGATCATTTAAAAACATCCTAAGCAAATAAAGGCATAAAAACAAACAAAAAACACCTTATGACACAGAGCTTGTTCTTTAGAGAATCTCATTTAACTACCCCCATTCTCTGTGCAGTGAACAAAACACCTTCACTTGTGCATTAGGAAACTGGGGCCCAGAGATGGCAGATATCTTGCCTAAGGTCCTCGAGGTGGTGAGTGGTTCACCCAGGGGTCTGGCTGCAAACCCTGCTTTTCATGGCTCCGCAGCTAAAACCAACATCACACGTGGTTATGACCTATGCTGGTAGTGTGGAGAGGGCAAAGGGCCAGACTTTGGAATCAGATAGTCCTGGGTTCAAGTTGTGGTCCTGCCCATTTAGAAGCACTTGAACCTCTGGGATGACAGTCTTTTATTCCTTATGCAGCGGTGCTGCCGACCTGTCCATACAGTGGCGCCATCTGTATGCAGGAAGGTGTGCTTGGCTCACCCCAGTGGGAGCAAGCTGGACTCCGTTGCAGGGGGTCAGTTAGTGCCCTCTGGTCACAGATGACTTTGCAGATGCTCTCAGAGCAGGAGCTTGCTCACCTGGGTAAGCCGTGGGTGGGGGTGCTGCAGCCCCCAGAGCTTATGTTGAATGCAAGGGGTGGTTCTTTTTTTTATTCTATTATTTTCTATTCTAATTTGTTATGTATGACAGCACAATGCATTACAAATCATTTTACACATACAGAACACAATTTTTCATATCTCTGGTAGTATACAAAGTACATTCACACCATATGTGTCCTCATACATGTACTTAGGGTAATGATATCCATCATTCCACCATCTTTTTTACCCCCATGCCTTCTTCCTTCCCCTCCCCCACTTTTGCCCTAACTACAGTTCATCTAATCCTCCCATGCTTCCCCTCCCAATCCCACTATGAATCAGCCTCCTTATATCACAGAAAACATTTGGCATTGGGTTTTTGTCACTGCCCACCAGAGAGGCACATTTGTTCCAGTTCAGGAACCCACATCATTGTCACCTAGAGTCTGGGGCTTACCTTAATCTTGACTCCTGCTGATGCACATTCTGTGGCTTGGACAGTTGTAGAATGACCTGTACCTGCCTTTGACCATGACCACGATGTTCAGTTGCAGTGAGCTGAGGAAGCAGGTGTGCTGGCCACCTGGACAGAGCAACTTGAAGCAAACTGGGGCTCTACTGATGCAAAGTGCAGTCTCCTCACAAGCTTCATGGGCCTTGCCTCTCCAGGTCAGCAGATTCATTGGGAACTTGGGAATGGAATAGTGACACCTATACTGCATAGTGGCTATGAAACTTTGGGCTAATTCCACCCATAAAAGTCTATTGAATGAGTGAATAAGTGCACCTACTGTGTTCCAGACTTGGTGTTGAACAGATGAGCCTGGGTTTGAATTTCCACCCTGGCACTCCAAGCTGAATATTCTGTGGCAAGTCATTTAATCTCACCATGACTCAGTTTCCTCATCTATAAAAGGGGGAGGGGTATACCCATCTCATGGTAACATGAAGAGTTGAACAAATCCTGTCCCTGAGCATGGGCCAGAAACACAGTGAACACTTTAGAGATATGTGTTGGGTGGTGCTATTAAACAAATGTACAGACACTTACTATGCAGCAGCTATTGTCTCTGATTCTTGAAAGTTACTGTGACCTCTCCTATCATGGGATGTAGGTTTTTGGACCCCTGCAATGCCAAAGTCCTTAGATGCTCAAGTCTCTTATATAAAATGCAGAGTATTTACATATAACAGAGGCCTGTCCTAAATCATCCCTAGATAATTTACAGCACCTTATAATACCTAATGCAGTGCAAGCGCTATATGAATAATTGTTATGCTCTGTTGTTTAGGAAATGAGGATGAGAAAAAAGAAACAATTTTAAAAATTATTTTCAATCAAGATTGATTGAATTGCAGATATACAACCCTTGGATATAGAGTGTCAACTGTATGGCTGTGGGGCAGAAAAATATTACCTGTATCACTGGTGGCAAAGGCGAGGCCCAGGAAAAGGACATGAATTATGAGTTACCCAAGGCCATGCGTGCCAGAGCTGGGATTGGAACTCTGGAAGTCTGGTTCCAGAACCCAATGTGCATAACCATGCAGTGGAGGCCTGATGCTGGGAGCCTGGAAGAGGGGGACCATATCAGCTTGGGATGGGGGTCTCAGAGAAGAATGAGGAGGCAGGTGTAGTTTGGGAATTCATGAAGAGCTGGGGACAGATAGGAGTGGGAGGGGATCAAGTGAAGGGACTTCACGAGGAAGGCCAGGCAGTGGGAATCCTGTGGGTCAGGCAGAAGGAATGACACCCGGGAGCAGCTCAAGGTGCAGGGAGGGAGAGGGGCGGGATTCAGAAGGAAAGGAAGATTGGGCCACACCATGGAAACAGCCAGATCTGGCAGGGTGCACCATCCTTACCCCTTTCATTCTCCAGGTCTGTGTCTGTGCCTTGAACTTCCCCAAATCCTTCCATCCTCACGGCCACCACTGGCCCTATTCCAGCCCCTTCCCAGCTCTCACCTCCTCCCTGCCCCACCCATAACAAGTGAAAAAAATCCAAAGCTGCCAGTCATTTCCATATAGTGCTTTCCCTGCACCTTGTCTTTACATCTCAGCTTGAACTCCAAGTTGGCTCTATGAGAGCAGCACAGGCTCTCTCTGCTTTAGAGTTGGAGAAACTGAGGCCCGGAGAAGTAATTTCTACCTCTGTTTCAGATCTTGAGTCATTACCCGCTCCAGGAAGTCCTCCCTCACATCCCTGCTACCTTGTCAGGTCTGGTTTCTTGGTTATTTGTTCTCATAGAAGCAAGTTTTTAGCTGCAGGGAACTGACTGTGGGTTGTCACTGTTTCTCCATCCACATGGTTTAGTTTATGTGTATTTCACTGTGCATTCAGGAGACACAAGAGAAATACTGGGTGTTTAAGTAGAGTTTGTGTTTTTGTAACAAGTTCCAGGAAGAAGTTTTAGTGGAACACGCGCGGGGCACCACATTGTCCCCATGTGTGGTATGAAGAGTCTACGGAGCTTCTAGGAGGAGGAAATGACTTGACTGGAGCTTAAAACATGAATTACAGGTAGCAGCTGGAACATGCAGGATGGGACCTGGTGGGAGGCCTCAACTGAGCCAAGGCATGGAGGTAAGGCCCTAGCCCCTGCCACCTTCAGGAACCTGGTTTTAAGGACTGAAAATCTGATGAGCCTTTAATTTATTTATTTTGGTACCAGATATTGAACCCAAAGGTGCTTAACCACTCAGCAATGTCCCTAGCCTTTTTTTCATATGTTTCTTTAGAGACAGCATCTAGCTAAATTGCTTAAGTCCCCACTAATTTGGTGAGGCTAGTATTGAAGTCCTGATCCTCCTGTCTGAGCCTCACCAGTACTTGCATTAGAGGTGTGTGCCACCACACCTGCTGGGCCTTTCATTTTGGCCAGATATCAGCTGGTTAGTATTTTTGTTAGTAATGGCCGGGGGGGGGGGGTGGTAGAGGGGGTCATAAATAGATTGTTTCTTATTGTAAAGGGCTGGGAGTTCAGTTTCAATTCATCTAACTGTCTTCCTAACACTGACCTGAGCATTAAATCTACCCACATTTTCCCTAACTCTCCCATGGGCCTATGCCACTGTGGGTCACTGAGGGTTTTCTGAGTCCAGCCACAACCCTTTTCTTGCTTACTAAGACCAGGATAAACCTTTCTCTCATGACACATCCCAGGGCTGCAGGTCTTGACTAAAGCTTTTGCCAGAAGTGCCTTCAAATATATCAAACTATAACTTTGCTATCAAGTGACTTATTTTGTCCAAGAATCATTTTCTCCCAAATCAGTCCCAAGAGGTCAGACTGGAAGGAGGTCTAGTCACTTGCCATGTGGACCCTCTTCAGGTATTCCAGCTCCTCAGTACTTTCCAGCATTTCCTCCTCTTTGGGAAAGTAGCAGTTTAGAATCGGAGCACAAGTGTGATGAATGTTTCCAGCAGGAAGCTGGGGTGGGGAGTCCTCAGTGCTTCCTGAGTGACCTTGCCTTTTTATAGTAGGTGACCCTGGGATGGGACAGCTCGCAATACCTGATAGGTGTCAGTATTCACATGAAACAGCTGATGGGGTGTGTTCACCAACCTATCCTTTCTTTAAGAAGAAATGAATGTTCACAATGTGTTAATATCATGAAGTACAAAAGATCACCTGCACTTATCTTTGGGAAGTAGTTTCCTTGTGGGGCAGGCTCCTGGACTCTGTGTAAATTACATGGCCTGATACAGGTGGGCAGGATGGAAGTCCACCTCAATGTGAACTGAAAACCCAGAAGTGACGACAAGAGACAGCTGCTCCTTGACACTGCATTCCTCCATCTCTTGTGTTTAGCATTAGGAAGATTTTATTTCTTTGGGGAATTGAGTCAATAGGTGGTGGATACATATCTTAGTTGCTTCTGATGTGGCTGAGGAGCAATTGTGACTGTGTAAAAAGCTGGTTTCTTTGTATGATTTTATGACCAGCCATAACTCTTATGAAAACTTTTCAGTCTGTTTCTGGTTTTGTTGGGATGTTTTTCAGCCACATTGTGTTGAGTTAGGTGTAGGAGGCCATTTTTCCCTCTTATAAATGATTTGGTGGAAATTTATGATTGGGTTTTTTAATGAGATATTTAATTCACATCTGAATACATTCCCATGTGAAAGGACTAAATCAATCAGTCATTATGGATGTGGCATCTTTCTGATGGATAGAAGCAATTCAAAAGAAGAATAAGGATGGGGTGTTTCAGAAATGCTTTCAGGGTATATATTTTTTTGGTCAATAAATAACATGCTTAATAAATATTGTGTTAGGTCAGCTTAGTGTTTACATTTTTTGTATTCTAGTAGAATTTTATCTAATTTTAATATTTGTTGATGAGAGGACCTATTTATCCTGAGAGACATCATTTAGTGCCACCTTTCAACATTTGCAGTGGTGTTTATCCAGATGCTTCGGTGAAGCTGCTGTTGTGGAAGGAAAGCCACAGTTAGGTCATATGAAGTCTGCTGTCCGTTGGAAGCCACAGCAAAGAAACCAGGAGATACAAGTGCATTTAGGTTATTTGGAAGTTGATTCCTGATCATTTCTTAACTTTGCTTAACTAATCTTCTCCCCTTTAGTTTTTTCTTATGGTATTTTGAAACTGATGATTCTACTGGTATTTTCAGGAGAGCATAAACAATTAAAATTTTTATTCACTATAAGTTAAAAGAACTTAGCATCATTTGACTTCTCTTTGGTAGGAAGATAATGAGCAGCCACTTGGTTCTCTATGCACGAGGAAGATGGTCTTGAGGTTCCTTAGGAGAGGGGAAGGGTGTCAGCTCACTTGTGTTTTATTCAGCAGTGAGCACAGGGCACTCAGTGGTCATGTGTTAGTTTAGTGAGTGACCCTGCAGGGAGTGGTCTCCTGTTCCCTTTCCCGTCCTCAAAACTATATTGTCTGTCCTTCTTTCTCTTATCTAGTATCCTTAGCTATTGAGTCAAAATTGCCTCCTGAGATGCTTATTTGTTCATACTACTGGGGCCTTGTTTCCAAATTTTAGTTGGAAAAATAGGAGAACTAAGTGTCTTGAACTGCACACAAAACAAAAGAGGAAGTGGCTTGCTGCCTCCCTGAAAAAAGCAACACAACTTCTCCCTAAAGACATGGAGATAGAGGTGTTCACTCCTGTGGTTATGACCTTGCTATTGGACAAAATCTTGGCCACTTCAACTGTTCTCGCTTCTTGATATATTTTGTGCATCAGCAAATTTTATAACCCATTTATTTTCTGCTATGTGAAGCACTTAGAAATGGAAGCACAGAAATACCATCTCCTTGCCATTACATGGGGTCCCTGGGTCTCTTCCTGCTCCCACATTGACTTGCACCACAGAGATCTGGAATCCCAGCAGTGCCCCCTGCTGTGGGGCTATGGAGTCAGACAGAAATGAGACATCCCTTGACTCAAACTTGGAAATGATATTTCTGACCCTTGCTGATTTCTGTTTCTTAGAAACAAGATGCTGATGCGGATCCACTTAGGGGAAGGGCTACAGGCCTTTTGATCAGGATGCTGTGGTGTTTGAGACCCCTGTAGGGTGCCTACATTGTACAATGGGAAGAGACATTGGGACAGTTCTAAATCTCATAGAAAGCCATTGGCAGATCTCTGGTAAAGGCGGAGGGGCTATCTCTAAAGTCACTACAGCTTTCCAGTGGTGCAGAGGGGGAACCATGGCCAAGAGAGAACTTGACTTTTCCTCTCTCACTGTGGTAGAGTTCCATGTCATCCTTTGTCTCTCACCTTCCTGTGTTGTGTCATCTGTAAATTTGTGTATTACAGACACATGACTTTAGCATTAAAGTTTCTCAGGGAGCGCATATGTCTGGGCACATTCACCTGATGACCTGAAAAGCAGGTGCTAGAGTGATCCCTGGGGAACATGCTGGGAAGCCATGGAGGCCCTGAAAAGCACAATGATTTCTTCAGGGTCATACATACAACCAGGATGAGGAGATGGGTCTGGACAAAGTTCTGTCCCAAACCAGGGGAGCTGCCTATACATGGCCTACTGTGAACCTGATCCAGGGTGTTGGTGTAACTGTGTCTACTGGTGCATATGTCATGAGAAAAAGATGGGAGCAGCCCACATCCCAGGGGGCCTTTGGAACAATCTTGTGTGAGAAATGGATTCAGGCAAGAAGTCCCCATGGAAGTGACCTCACTTCTTTGGTCAAAAAATACACAAAACTTGGATCCCTAGTAGCTAGGCACCAACAATCAGATACACTCTCAGTCTGCTCCCTGGTGTTGAGACAGCAAGCCTAGAAACAAGCTCTTATCTACTGATCTCTAAATGCTCAGGCCTCAAGAAAGCCCTGGGTAGGGGCCATTCCTGAGTGTGGAGGTGCTGGGTCAGTGCTGGGTCCCAACAACTCTGGCAATTTTTCCAAAGAAGACCAGAGGTGAGACATGACAGGCCGCTGCAGATGACCATAGTCTTAACCCACCACTGAAATTCCCCTTGATCACTACAGACCCTTACCAGGGGTGTGTGTGTGTGTGTGTGTGTGTGTGTGTGTGTGTGTATGTCTCATATTCCCTGAGAATATCTTTCATTTTTCACATGACTGTATGGCAGTGAGTCATTTTGCAGATGGCTCCTGTTTCCATGTTGAAGTGTCCCTCTTTGATCCCCCAACCTAGGGGGAGGATGGCCAGGATTCATCAGTGGATGTGCCCTGTCTCGGGGAAACCCTCACAGCACTTGTCCTGCAGGAGCTGAAAATGGCTGGTGCCTGCCCTGCAGAGGGGGACACCTCCTAGGGCCATGAGTTTTTGTATTCCTACTGCAATTTATAGCCAGGACACAGAAGGTGCTGGGGCTTCTGTGTAAAGGTACGTATCACCTCCAAGCCCTGGCACATGGCCATCTCCTGGCTTGGTGCTGGAATGCTGGGCATCACTCTGAACCTCAGTCAGCTCTGAGAAAACCAAGTAGGATGAGCCCTAGGAATGCCTGCCTCAGGCCTGGGCCTGTTGACAGCTGTGGCCTTCCCCTGTAGGCATGTCCCCTCCTTGTGAGGAAGTTTTCTACCTCAGGCCTCACTACTCTGAGGCCTCAGGAAAAGCAATTTCCACATTTGGGAAGGAGTCTGTGGATTGCATCTGGGAGCATTCCAACCTGCATGTAGCCAGAACAGGGACTCCTGGGAAGAAAAGAATGGGGTCCTGGCCCTGAGGCAGCTACAGTAGGTGTGTTGGGTTCAGTCATGGCTCAGCTGTATGTGAAGCACCACCATCAGCCATCACTTGGCTTATCATTTAGGAAGCAATACAGACAAACTTCCCTGCCCTCCTGAACTTCCATGATTATCAGCAGATGAGGGGCACAGGTGATATCCTCCTGGCCTTCTCTAGAAATGGAAACCTTTAGCCAGATGTTCAGGAAGAGTACCTTCAAGGAAAGAAGTGAGTGGTCTTTGGGCCAAGAGGGAGGGCTCCTGTTTCAAGAGGGGTGAATTGGGGGCCTGTTGTAAAAGATGTTTGGGCAAACCCCCAAGTTCCACCCTCCAGCAGAGGACTCAAGTCTGGAGCTTACCCTTTAGAGAGAACATAGTGTGCTATGGTGGGATTCTGGGCACCCAAGGAACAGAGTGGTGGTTGGGGCCTCAGAGCCAGGCCCATGAGGATCCTTCATCAACAAAGCCAATCCCAGCTAGGATTGCACACACTTTTCTGAGACTGGACAGCAAGTGTGGGGAGGCCCCTTACCCACACCTGTGCCTCACAGGTTGTCTCCTTTGCTCTGCCGCATGGGCCTGCTTGGCCACTCTGTAGGAAGCCCACCATGTAGGGGTCCTTGGGAGGATACAGACAAAGGTGTGGCCCAGCACCTCATGGCTTCCTGTCTCACTTCACACTCCACAGAGCCCTCTGCTCCATCACTGAAATGTGGCTGTGCCTCTATCCAGAATATTTTTGGTGTCTTGGGACCTGGACAACCTGAACCTTCTCAGGACCTCCCTGTTGCTCACCATGCCTGAATCAGAGGGGACCTTCCAAGCCCAGAGACTCCTTCCACAACTGGATAACACAGATTCTGTGAGTGTGAGCCCTCTCATTAAGGGGCCTGGGGTGGATGACTAAAAGTGTGTGAAAAGGAATCTGTGCTGGTGCCCTGGGATCTGCCATTTGGTCCCAAGGCAGATAAAGCTGGGAGGGCCAGGGCTCTTCTCGGAGGCAGGTTCTAGTGTGAATTGGGAAAGGCCCAGGGAAAGGAGGTCACATTGGGGGCATTTTCTCCTGCAGCTCCAGCACCACCTCAAGAGATAGAACTGTCTCCAGCAGCAGGGGCCCCGTTTCCCTGATTACATTTGGGGGAGCATATCATCCTTCCCCTCCCCTCTGAAACTGACTGTTTTATTTTTTGTAATTCTTTTGTTGTTTAGAATGGCATTGTAATTCCCTGTGAAGGAGGAAGAATAGCCTTCAAAACCAGAAGATGGCCCAACACTGGCACCTTCCACACAAGGAGAGACGGAGCCACTAGTGATCACTGGGAACCTTCAGCAAGGCAGAGGACATTGCACATTATCATCCACTTGGTAGATATGGGGATCCAAGCTGCCCTCCCATCCTTTGAAAGAGAGCCAACTTTCCTGTCAGCAACATAAATTTCAGGCACCGAAACACCAGAGGCAGGAAGTCAAGAAACTTAGGCCAGCAGCCCTCTGCTTCTCCTGGAAGGTTTTCCCGCTGCCCTATTTCTAAGGTCCTCTATGGCTCCTCCCACTTGAGCTCCTGAGCATTACCCAGTGCCAGACCCCCCACCACAGCTACCCTTCCCCTCCCCTCTGAAATTGTCCATTTTATTTTTTGTAATTCTTTCACTGTTTAGAATGGCATTGTAAGTATTTTTAGTAACAATCTTTTATGTTGACCTACAAGTGCTCAATCCCTTCACCAGGCTGTGCCCCTGCCAGCACTGTGTAGAGGCTGATGGAGCCTCTGTAAGAGCACATGGGTGCTGTGGGAGAGGACACAATAGGCCATCCTGGAGGAGGTGAGGTAGAGGCCCCTGTATATGGAGAAAGGTGACTGCCTAAAGGGTGGTGAGGATGTCAGGTCATTATAACTCGTATTATGATTGTGATGGTAACTATTTTAACTGTCATGTGGCTCTACAAATCCTGTTCATATAAGATAGCAAACTTATTATGTGCATTCTTATTGCTCACAGATCATGTCTTATGGTCCTTTTATTCTCTAAGACACAATTTTGAAGTTAGACCAGTTAATGACTCAGTAATGGCCCAAACTGTTTAAATAAAAGGAAGAGTCATATGTGTTGCACTTTAAATAAAAAGCTGTGCATCTTGCACTACCAAAAACAGCCTTATTGCTGATATGGAAGACATTTTCAGAGTCTGGAGAAAAGATGAAACAAGCCACATTCCATTAAGCTGAAGCCAAATCCAGATAAGACCATAACTTTAGATTGTTCTAAAGTCAAGAGAAGTGAGAAAGCTCCAGAAGAAGTTTGAAAGTGCCAAAGTTTGGTTCATGATATTCATGGCAAGAGGCCCTTCTCCATAAAATAAAACTTCAAGGCAAAGCAGCAAGTACTGATGTAGAAGCTCTTGCAAGTTATCAAAGAAGATCTTGCTAAGCTATTTGATGAAGATGTGTTGTGGTTTAGTTAGAAGGTGTCCCCCAAAACTCATGGGTGAACCAAAGCAAGATTGAGTGAAATGATTCAGTTTTGAGAGCCTTAACCCAATCAGTGAATTAATACCCTGACAGGGATGAACACGCAGCAGGCATAGAAGGGCATATGTTGGACCCTTCCTAAGCCTGGAGGTGAGGTGGCACCTGCAGAGGCATCCAGTGGCTGTTAAAGAAGTCTGGTTTCTAGGACTGAAGCCTATAGAGACCAGCCTCAGTGTTCCACCACAGGGTTCCACATTGGAGGTTCCCAGCGACCAGGAGCAGTGTCAGGATCCTGTAGCAGGGGCATCCATCTGTGGGGAGGATGTCAAATAGCGAGCCTAGATGTCCTAAGGTAGTTTGGGGAGTCCAGATGTATCAGTGGCAGCATGGACTCGGCCTCAGGCTTGGAGTGGCCTAGGCATGAAGCCTTGGCGTTGGGTGTCTGTGGAGGCCTTGGTGCTTGGAGTTCAGCTATGGCAGAGGTGGCAAAGGTAACCAAGGAGTCGGCAGTGGCAGGCCAGGTGACCAGACAGGCACATCTTCACCCTTTGGGGATGGCAGGAGTCTGATCCCAGTGCAGTGGTGGTAGAGGCAGCATTGCTGGTGGCCATGTGGGGACTCCAGGGCCTCAGTGTGGAGCTCTGGTGGTAGC
Source organism: Callospermophilus lateralis (assembly GCF_048772815.1). Taxonomy (NCBI): domain Eukaryota; kingdom Metazoa; phylum Chordata; class Mammalia; order Rodentia; family Sciuridae; genus Callospermophilus; species Callospermophilus lateralis. Next base: position 144,719,054 of record NC_135305.1, on the reverse strand, counting down.
AGTGACGACAGTGTGTGACAGAAGGCCCCAGAGTCAGAGGGCAACTGGAGGCTGGGGTGGCCTCTGTGGTGGCTTCTATGGGCCACTGGTCTTGCTCCTAGCAGAGCCTGAAGCAGGAGCTGGCCATACCCAGCCAGCTGCTGAGGACCTTAAGCTGCCCATGCCAGCAGCACCTGGCATTGGCCTTGAGTCCACTGTTGGTCATTCATTTCAACCCTGAGTTCACCCTGTCCCTCCCTGGGTTGCGACCTCTGCAGGAGGAGTAGGCGGGCTGCCAGCTGGGGTGGCCTTTGGAGAGGACGCCACCCTCCCAGCCACATCTCTCCTGGGCTGTGGGGGCGGAGTGCAGAGGTGGGCAGTGGGGGGCCTAGCAAATCCTCACCCTCCAAGCGCATCCCTGGGGCGGGACAAGGGTGGAGGGCGGCAGAGGGAGCCCAAAGGCGCAGAGCCCTCCGTCTTGTTCTTCTGCCACTCTTGGCTGCCAAAATGTGGTTTGAGGATAAAGATGTCCTAGGACCTCCGCACTCTGTCCCCACAGCCCATGTGAAATGTGGCTGGGTGCCGCAGTCTGGCTGGGCACAAATCACAAGCCACTGAAGCAGGAACAAACTTTATTTTTGAACTCCACCAAAACACTTCACACATGCTCCCGGGGAATTCTCCCGAATGCCACGCAGCTCGTCCAGGAACCAGCAGCTGGAAATCTCTCCTCCGGAAATCCCTCCTCCTGCACTTCCATAACCAATGGGAACTCTCCAGGAATCCCCGGGAATCCCCAGGAGAACTCCAAAGTAGCGCGAGAACTCCAAAGTAGTGGCCAAGGTGGATAGTAATGCCTCGCCTGTCAACCAATACTATGGGCAAAATGCCAGGGGCCATTCCGACTCGGCTGTGGCTCTCAGCATCTCCCCGCTTCTGTTTAATTAAACAACAAGCAATGAGGCTTAGGGACCGTGCCTGTTAGGTTGTCCAATTCAACATATGGTTCTTACCCATCATCGGATGATCTGACCTCTAGGCGTCAGCCTCCTGTCTTAGGTTGGTACCACTGCAATTGGATCATACCCGTCACTGACTACCGGTCCAGCATACAGCCATACTTGTGGATAGGCCTTTGCACCAGTGGGGGGGTGAGGTTCTTTGCCTCACCTCTGTTGACCCCCAAATTTTAGACCATCACTAGCAGAAGGGAGGAGGATACAGAAATGCCACGACACTAAGCCAATTGATGGCTCCTTTGAAAAATTGTACCACTGGTGACACCATCAGCAAAGATATTCCAGCATTACCACAATTCACTGCACCAACAGATAGTTCACAATATATACAAGTGATACATAGTCCAGGCAAGTTCTGCAAGCAGTTCAAAGCAGAGGAATCCATCAATATGTCCATTTCCTCCCAAAGTAAATCAACTCCTTGATTGAGCATTACTTGTTGAGTTATTATTCATTGATGCATCAGTTTATACAGTTTACTGTGATAGCTATCAAAGAAGCTGTAGTTTGGTTTTATCTTTGTCTTCACCGGCACTAGAATGAAGATAGGAATTCTGGCAATGATGGCTAAAAAAAAAATTATGTAACATTCTAACAGGCACTAAGAAAACAATTTTCTGAAAAATTTACATTATCCTGAAAAGAATTATTAAATATAATGAAAAGGAAAGGTGAAAGTAAACAAACAGATCTGTAAACCTCCTTATTTGTTCACATAGTAAAACAATCCTCAACAGCTGTTTACCCAATTTAAATTAAACCATTTAAATCACGTGAATAAAAAAATTCAGATCCGTTTTTTCATGAGCACTCCTCATATATGAATATATAAACATACACACAGACAGACATACAACACAAAAAAGAAAGTGTGCACACATAACATAATATATACAACACATAACATAATAGTAAAGGCCTTGTAGTTTTTCACAGGTGAAATCTCCATTGCAATGTTTAAAAACTCCACAGTCAAAAACAAAAAAAACTGATCAGAAAAACATTAACCTAGGTCTGTATGAGCTCAAGAAATAAAATAGAACTTTATGATGTTGAAAAAGGCAATAATAAAATAGATATTGACAAAAGCATCCTGGTTAATCACTGTCGCAGATGTAAGAATAGCCAAGCTGGAGCTCTGGATATCAGTTGTTATGGATTTGAGTCAAATCATCTTCTTTTTGGTCTTTAGAAATCGCTTTGGTTAGTCTCTCTAAAATCCAAATCGGCTGCTGTTCTCCCTGTGGAAACACACAAACAGAACCCTGACTCCAGACAATCACTGGGTCAGGACCTTTCCATTGTCCTGTTAGAATATCCTTCCAAAGTACCTTGGGCTTATGTACATTTTTTGGACACATATGCCTTTCCACAGCACTAAGCCCTGATGAATCCAAATTTAAAAAGTTTACAGTAAAAAGCATTATTTTAAGTTTATCTTTGGGGGATATATACCCCTTTCCAATTCCCTCTTTTTGCTTTAATAATTACATTTTAATAGTTTGATGAGCTCTTTCAACTATGCTTTGTACCTGTGGATTATATGGGATTCCTGTTATGTGAGTAATGCCAAATGATGAGCAAAATTGTTTAAAAGAGGTAGAGGTATAGCCAGGACCATTATCTGTTTTTAACTGTTTTGGAATGCCCACAGTGGCAAAATTTTGTAAGCAATGAGCTATAACATCTTTAGTTTTTTTTCTCTGGCATTAAGGGAGCCCATCAATAATCTGGAAGAAGTATCAACTGTAACATGCAAATATTTTAACTTTCCAAATTCTGGCAAGTGTGTGACATCCACCTGCCAAATATGGTTAGGTATCAGTCCTCTAGGATTGACTCCAAGATTAACTTGTGGTATAAAGGTCACACAATTTTGACATTGTTTTATTATTTGTCTAGCTTGTTCCTTAGTTATTTTAAAATGCTTTTGTAAAGTATTAGCATTGACATGGAACCTTTTATGAAAATTTGTAGCTTCTTCTAGTGTAGAGAAAATATGTATGTCATGTGTAGTTTTATCTGCTAAATCATTGCCCAAACTAAGGGCTCCAGGCAATCCTGTATGTGCTCTGATATGTCCTATAAAGAATGGATCTTTTCTGTCCCAGATTAGACTTTGTATAGTGGAAAACAAAGAGAAAACAGTAGAGGAAGGGGAAATCCTACCAGCATCTTCAAGGGATACTATAGCATTAACTATATACTGACTATCAGAAAATAAATTGAATACAGAATCTTTAAACATCCCCAAAGCTTGTAATACTGCACTAAGCTTTACCTTTTGAACTGATTGTTTGGGTAATAAAAATGTAAAAGTTTGATCAGGGGTAACTACTGCTGCTGTACCATTATTTGACCCATCAGTGAATACATTTGGAGCATTCATGATAGGGGTTTTTCTTGTCATTTTTGGAAAAACTACAGGATGCGAAGACCAAAAAGGCAACAAAGGATTAGATGGTAAGTGATTATCAAATGAAACATAAGATTATTGCCCAAGTATTTAACTCATTAGCTGACTCATCAATTTGATCCATAGTATATGGAGTAATAATTTTATTGGGAGAAATTCCAAACACTCCCTTTGCTGCTTTTATTCCATTGAGTATTAATTGTCCTACAGCCTCAGGATACCTAGTAAGAATAGTGTAAGAAGAATAAGATAAATGTATCCACAGTAATGGACCTTCTTGCCAAAATACTCCTATAGGAATATTTTTTGTTGGTATTACAATAAATAATAAAGGCAAACTTATATTAATTCTATCCAAATGCATATTTTCCATATATGTTTCAATAATTTTTAATGCCTTTCTTGCTTCAGGCATTAACACTCGGGGTGAATTTGGATCTGATGGACCTTTTAGGATATCAAATAAAGGTCCCAACTCTCCTTTTGGTATGCCTAGATAAGGCCTTATCCAATTTATGTCTCCCAATAACTTTTGAAAGTCGTTAAGTGATTTGAGTTGATCTACTCGTATTTGAATTTTTGGTGGATGGACTATGGTTGAGAATAATAGAACTCCCGAATAATTAATTAGAAAATTTAATTGTACTTTATCTATTGCTATCTCTAGATTATAATTTTTAAAATAAATTTGTAAGTGTGGCATAACATTCTAGCAATGTGTTTTTATCTTTGTGTGCTAACAATACATCATCCATATAGTGAAATATTTGTAGTTCAGGATTTTGATTTCTAAGTGGCTGGATTGCTTTGTTAACATAAATTTGACACATAGTTGGGCTGTTAGCCATCCCTTGAGGGAGTACTTTCCATTCATATCTCTGATCAGGACCTTCATGATTCAGTGCAGGGACAGTAAATGCAAAACATGGACTATCCTCAGGATGAATTGGAATTGAAAAAAAACAATCTTTAATATCTATAGCTAAAATGTACCAGGTTTTTGGCAAAGCAGACAATTGAGGAATCCCCGATTGAGCAGGTCCCATAATAACCATCTCATTATTAATGGCTCTTAAATCTTGCAATAATCTCCATTTACCAGATTTCTGTTTAATGACAAAAATGGGAGTATTATAGGGAGATATGAAAGGTTGTAAATGTCCCTCTGCTAATTGTTGTTTGACCATGTCATGGGCTGCTTGTATCTTTTCTTTAGTCAGGGGCCACTGAGGAACCCATACTGGTCTTTATGATTTCCAAGTAATTTTTATTGCCTCAGTGACCCCTTCTGAAAACCCAATCCATGTCTATTTATTCCTTGATCTATTTGAATTGGTGCTGCTATACCTTGTTCTTGTTCTCATAATCTTTTTTCTTTCCTGAAACCTTGTCTAGCCCTAATAGTGGGTGCATTTGGATTGATGTTATTTGTTAATGTCAAACCTAATTGATCTAGGACATCTCATCCCCATAAATTTATAGGAAGATGTTCCAATACATATGGCTGTATAGTTCCTTCACATCCTTCAGGATCCTTCCAATCTAATATCATTGCACTTCTATGGGGATTATTGGCCATTCTTGATGAGATATGATGCTAAGGTCTGCACCTGTATCAAGTAGCCCATTAAATTCATGTCCTTGAATATTTAGTTTTAGCATTGGGCGAGAATCTAAATTTAAGGACAGCATAGCCCAATCTACACCTGTGGAGCCTAATCCCCTGGAACCTCTTTCTACAGAACGACTGGAAAATTTATCATGTAGGCTGGGTATTATTAATAACTTTGCTATTCTATCTCCTGGTGAAATTACTGACATACCCTTTGGAGAGCTAGCTATAATTTTTATTTCACCTTCATAATCGGGATCAATTACCCCAGGACTTATCATAAGTCCTTTTAGAGTAGAAGAACTGCGTCCTAACAATAAGCCTACTGTTCCTTGGGGAAGAGGTCCTTTTACTCCTGTGGGAATGATCTGACCTCCCATCTCTGAAGTTAGTACTGCTGTGGCAGAGGCGCATATGTCCAACCCTGCACTCCCTCTGATTTGTCTGATGAGAGATCTGATGGATAATGTGTCCTGGGCAATACCCTGATGGTGTTGTTGGGTTCCTCCATGGTGTTCCTGGGTTTCTTCAGTGCCCCGTATATTTGTGGGGCCTGGAGCATTGGGTCCCCCTGTCCGTTTTTGGCAATGGAGCCCGATGCCTTTTTCCACAATATCATGGGTAAACACCTGGTCCTTGTCCATTTTTTGATAACGGAGTACCCTCTATGGTGGTTTGAGAACCGCATTCATTAGCCCAATGTCTCCCTCTATGGCATCGTGGGCAAATACCTGGTATTCTACTCCTTTGATACCTAGCTTTGTTAAACCCTCCTCCTATGGGGCAACTCCTTTTAAAATGTCCTGTTTGTTCACAATTGTAGCATGTTTTTGGGCTGGCATCTAAAGCCTGTTGTACTGCAGCTGCCAAGACTTGCCCTTGTTCATTGATGTCTCTACATAATTTAATATATGTGTTTAAATCTCCATGTTTCCATGGTCTAATGACCTCTCTACACCAATGATTCGCTTGGTCATAAGCCAGTTGTTTTATTAATGGCATTGCTTGTTCTGTATCCCCCAAAACTCTGATAGCTGTTTGAATAAGCCTATCTACAAATTCAGCATAAGGTTCATTAGCTCGCTGTATTACCTTAGATAATTGACCTTGTAAATCTCCATGTCTTTGTAAAATCTTCCATGCCCTAACTGCATCTGCAGCAATTTGTGCATATATAGCAGGATCATATTCAGTTTGTTGCCGTTGACCCTCATAAGGTCCTTTTCCTAACAACATATCTAGATTTCTTTGAGGGTAACCGGCTGCTGCATTTTGCCTATCTGTCTCCATGCAAAATTCCTCATTGGTAACCTTCCATAACAAATATTGCCCTCCATTTAGCACAGATTTACACATGCTAGCCTAATCTGCTGGCATCATGTCCAAGTTGGTAATGGATTCGACCATGCTTACAGTGAGCGGTGCTTGAGGACCATAGGTTGTTACAGCCTCCTTTAACTGCTTCACTGTTTTGAAATCTAAAGCACAGTGAATTTGCTGCCCTCCTGCCTGCTCAAGTACAGGGCATGCTAATCTTTGAGGTCCTGTCTCAGGATCCCATCTATCAACTACGGGGGTTGAGGGCCACTCAGCTGTCTCCATAAGTGGAGCTGTTGGTTGAATTACGCCCTCTGGTGATGGAACGGTGTTAGTAGCAGCCTCCTGTTGTAGCTTTTTCCCTAATAGCTGTTTCTCCTCTAAGCTTTCTTCCTTTAAATTTTTTTCCTCTGTCTGACTAACTCGAGAGACCTTCTCTATTGCTTGATCTAAAATGTCTTTCTCCATGGTCTGAACCTCTAACAATTTACTTAACACTCTTTCAGTTTGTTTTTTAATAATTTCTAATCTACTATAAAGATAACCCAACTCAATAAGATAACACAAAACAAAACCAAAACAGAATGAAACAAAAACGGAACAAAAAATCGTTGTATCAATTTTCCTATTTTCTTGACATGTGCATTTGTGGTCTATTTCTATCTCTTCCTCAGGGGCTAACAACTTCAAAACTTGAGCCAACCATTTTTCCCAATTTGCCTGAGAAAGTTCTAGGAATAGGCAGCTTGAAACAAAAACAAACAAATCAAAACAAGAACACATTGTTTTTTAAAATGGTCACCCATTCTCTCGCCTTCCCTTAGGGGTGAGCAATTCACTTACCCCTGAGCTTCAGGCATTCCCTGCATGGGCCACCAAATGCCACAGTCTGGCTGGGCACAAATCACGAGCCACTGAAGCAGGAACAAACTTTATTTCTGAACTCCACCAGCACGCTCCCAGGAACTCTTCCTGATCGCCACGTGGCTCGTTCAAGAACCAGTAGCCGGAAATATCCTCTGGAAATCCCTCCTCCTGCACTTCCCCAACCAATGGGAACTCTCCAGGAGTCCCCGGGAATCCCCACGAGAACTCCAAAGTAGTGTGAGAACTCCAAAGTAGCGTCCGAGGCGGATAGTAATGCCTCGCCTATCAACCAATCCTATTTATAAAATGCCAGGGTCATTCCTACTCGGCTGTGGTTCTCAGTATATGGGGAGGGTGGGGTCCTGTCTCTCAGCCCAACCTGGCAGACGGCCTAGTGCCCCTGCAGAGGCCGTATCAGGGGTGGGGCAAGCAGCTGCCCATTGGGCTCATGGCCAGTACAGGCCTGGCTATGGGGATAGCATAAGGTCCTGGGCAGCTGCCTGGGTACCGCTGCCTCCCATATGTTGCTTCCTGAGCAGGCCACTCTGCCAGGAGCAAGACAAAGGCCTGGAGTTGCCACCACAGAGGCCATCCCAGCTACTGGTCAGCATCTCACTCTGACACCCACTGCCCCACGCCCTTGCCACCGCTGCCAGCCCTGACGCTCTTGGCTCCAGCCTTAGGACTCCCTACGTGGCCACCGCATGCCACCTTCATTGCCCTGGAGTTGGACTGCCCACCCAGGCCCCACCGTCACTGCCATTTACACAACGCCTGACGCCCTACCCCTATACCGAGCCTGGAGTCCTGATGCAACTGAGTGTTGCTGCTGCCCCTGCCAGACTCTGGAGCTCTACTCTGCTGCCACCAGACTTTAACATGGACACCAGACAGTGACACTCAGCACTGGGGCCAACTTCATTGCAAGTGATGCTGGACCCTTCTCACTATGGCAGGACAAAAAGACTCAAGGCTGGATGCCTCTGTTGTTGACACCTCTCTTTCTGGATTCTTCCACTGTCACTGCCACCATGAGTAGGAAGCAAGGGAACTCCCAAATCACAGCCGGATGTTGACACCTCCACAGACACCCCCACCCCACACCAATACTCAACTCCTGACCTCTGATGCCTGATGCCCTATGCCCAAAGCAGCTGCATGTAGCTGCTATTGCTACCAGATGCCGCCATTCCATGATGGTAGCATTGCAGTGAATTGACCCCAAGGCTGCTGCTGTGCCCAAGACCACAAGAGCTGGGAACCTGGGCATTCTCCATCACAGTCGCCTCACCAGAGTCCACTGAATGCTTCCTGCCTTTCATCCCCAGGACCATCCACTGGTCTTTCAGGACCCTTGAGGAGTTGCGGTGCTAACTCAGGGAACTCATCCAAGGGTAAAAAGTGAGTACTTTAAATAAAGGTTGCAGTCCTTACAGCAGGCAGTGGGCGGGGCTAGGTAGGTCCAGATCACTGGTGAGGGGTGGGGCAGAGCCTGGGGGCTGTTGGTCAGGTTTGGACCTGACCCTGTGGGGCAAGCTAGAGAGAGCTCTCTGGTGGCTCTGGGAGTCCAGGCCTGGGAGCATCTTCTGGTTCTTTCTCCTGAGCTTCCCACCCTGTCTCCTTCTCCCATCCCCCACTCCTCCCTGAGGAGACTCTGGCTCTTGGAGACAGGGTCACTGGACACTAGGTCTCTGGGGCAGTGGTGTGAGACGCAGATACACTGTAGCAGGCTGAGGACAGCCAGAGTGACCGGACTCTACCCACCTGGACTTGGGATAAAGCAGCCTCTTTGGAAAATACCCTCCTAGATCTACCAAATTTAGCCTGACATTGGCTTCTTCCAAGAGATTATCAAGAAAAGAAAAAATAGAAGTTTGTCTTGCTAAAGGGTCCTGTGAGGAGAGGCAAAGACTTCAGAGTGGGTAGAGCTGGATTCAAATCCCTCTTACCTGGGTGAACTTGACCAGGGTACAGCACTAGGTACAACTTTGGGTTTGCATCTGGTAAAGTAAATATGGTGAGAAGGATAAGCCAGAGGTAAATAAAGCTGTTGAGAACTATCTAAACTTTGGGAGCCAGGTTGGCATTCAGCATTATTTCCATGCAGAAATATATTCTGAGATTAAAGTTAACTCATTTAGACTAAATGGACTTTTAGAAGGCAATATTCCTGTGAGGCAGGGAGTTGAAATTTACATTTTTAGATGAAATATTAATATATGGAAGATCATAAGCCAAAGCATAAGATGTTGGATCAGAATCATGATATTATATTTTATATGTTTATATTTATATTTTCAAATTTGTTTAAAGTTACATTGAGATAAATCTATATATTTCAAGCCTCCTGGGATATGCCCCACCTCTGCCACACACACATGGAGCACTGTCCACAACCCCTTACTCTTCTTTAGTGTCACCAACTATCAGAATACATGTATATATACCTACGCAGGTATACATTATGTAATATTTTGTTCCTTTTGGCCTGTTTTGGAACCTCCCAAAAATAGAATCTCATTCTCACATCCATTCTTCTGCAACTTTCCCTCCTTAATTTGCACCCCTTCAGCTGAGCATCAGGAATAAAGAACCAGCAGACAAGCTTTCAGAAGGACACCAGCCCTGCTCCAGTCACACTGGAAGCTGACTAGCCTGCACACGTCCAAATCTTGAGGAAACATCAGCCCTGCTTCAGCTACCTGGGGGCTGGCTGATCAACACAAGGTGGAAGATAAACTAACCAATAGGAAAATGGACTGTTTTATCCTCTAAGTTGGCTCTTACAGTGTGATTAATTGCCACCCATTACTTCTGTCATATAGTCCTTTCTTTTGCATTGATTCTAGGACAGATAACAATCAAACACATAGGTAACAATATGAGAAAACTAACCCATTTACCAGTTCAAACCTGAAAGGGCATTATAGTTGGGGTCCAAGCTCACTATTTGGAGGATGGTTTCCTATTCTTAGTAGATTCAAAAGCTTAATTGATATAGAAGGGATTATGCTGTTAACTTGTTTATTGCTTCCATGTTTGTTTTCCCTTTACGTTAAAACTAGTGGGTCTATTATAGAAGCAGCTGTTAAAAAAAGAGAGAAACAACAACTACAATAGACATTAGACAAAGCTTTAAAGCAAGAAGATAATGATGCTCTTTGATTTAAAGGATTAAATAATGAGCATCCAAGGGGGTAATGATGTGGTCCCCCAAAGATCCCCCACTTTAACTGTAACACATAAGCCTCTCTTCTAGTCAAGAATATATTTTTAAGAAGTCAGCAGGATTTCTAGAGTGCTCATTGTGTTTTGAGCTCCTCTTTGTTGTGAAGGCCAGGTTTCTTTCTTGTGAAGGCCTGCAAGGCTGGGGTTGTGGCTCAATGGTAGAGCACCAGCTTAGCACATGAGGCATGGGGTTTGATTCTCAGCACCACATAAAAATAAAGCAAGAATATAAAGGTACTGTGCCCATCTATAACTTAAAAAATTTTCAGGTCTCCAATCAAGTTTGTTGATGTGTAAGTTTCTGTTTTCTAAGAACATGGAACAAAAAGTAACTGTTATGTTAACCATTGTGTTGTGTAGCCACCCACTGAGTAGAAATTTCAGAGAATTTCCAGACACGGAGTCCAGAGATTGTTTGGCATTAGCCCCTTTGGATTGCTGTAGTTTAAACCTACTTCCTGCAAATTCCTCAGGTGTCCAGCCTCATCTGTCCTACATCAATGCCTGCTTGGAATGCTACAGTGTCCCGCTTCTTGAAGGGAATGCAGAGACAGTCTCTCTGACTGTGCCACAGTATGAATTCTATGCAAAGTCATTCATCACAAAAAAACTAAAGGCAGGTTACACTACAGTGATTCCCTGGAAGTAACATCAATGTTACATGATAAAACTTGTACACCTATATTGAATTGCCATGATATACCCCATAAAGATATACAAATAATATATATGAATAAAAATTTTTAGCCTGGTGGAAAATGTGAGAACTCTGAATGCCATGTTTGATTTTGTATTATTTTAAATATTATGCTGTAATAATATTTAATATCAAGAAATTTTTTAAATCTCAAAAAAATCAGAATTTTGTACCATAGTATTGTCAATAAAGCAAACAATTTATTGATTAGGACATATGTTTTCCTGTTTTTAAATCTAATAGTTGAATTAAAGTTTTGTACCAGACACCAACTCCATCAGAACTTCAGTCTGGTGAAGCCACAGCTTGGTGCCTGCCCAAGCAAGTACCCACGTGTGCCTGGCTCTTTGTCACTCAGCAGATAGGAGCTCTAGATAGGAGCTCTGACCCAGGGTGGTGGGACCTGCATTCCAGCCCCCTTAGTGCTCTGCTTTAATTTCTTATCTGTGGGGACTTGTGTCCAATGTGCCCCTGGGGCTGGTGAAGATCAGCGAGGAACTTCATCAAGTTAAAGAAATCTGGCTGGTCTACAGTGTAAGGAGGGGCATCCTGTCAAAGCTGTCTCTGTGGCTGACTCCCAGCCTCTACCTGCTTTCCTGTTTGGCCTTTATGGAAGGCAGGGGAATTTTGTTCACCTGTGATGTAGCCTGCTAGCTCCAAGGCAAAGGGTCCTTCCTCTGACCTCTATCTGCCAAACCAAAGAATATCATTTTTGTCAGTTCTCTAAGGAGATGAGAGAGATTAGATCGCAGTTAATAGTGAGCATTGAAATGCAAACCAATAACAGGGCAATGTCATGGGTTTTCTTTATGTGGTTTTTAAGACTTTCTTTAAATACATTTAAGGCAAGTGAGTAAACAGATAATAGTATACAAATAATCAGAACAGAGGAAGCCAATTAAGAAATACACCAAGAAAAATTAATGGAGTTCTTACTAACTCTTGACAGGATCTGTTGGGGTTATTGTAAAGCTAGAATTTATGGCCATAGGTATCTCAATCTATATCAGAAGAGAAATTGTCTCAGTATTGCAGGAGAAAAAAGTTAAATTCTGTCTGGCCATTGACCCCAATACTCATACTAGCATAGTATTTATTTGTAAATGAAGGACCCCCCTTAATAGGATGGCCACCATGACAGTTTTGACCACCTAAGGTCAAAAACTCTACTCTTGACATGAAGGAGTGGGGCAATTGAAAGAATGGTGAAGGTGGACCCAGTTCTCAGGGCAACCATAAAACACCAATGAATTTGGAGACAGCACTGTTTCCTTTGTCGTTCTATGCTGGGAGCTGACGTACTCTCTTGAGAGTGCTCTTTATTTGAGTCTTACTTTACTTTTACTTATGAAAAGAAAAGTCATCTTGCATGGGTTGACTTCAAATTTTCTTTCTTTGGGTCACAAGAAGTGAGATTTGAAGCTTCAACTCCTCACTCTCCTGTGACATCTAACCTGGTGCTTCCACTCAGACTGACAGCCATCTACAGGGCAAGCATTTGAACTTCACCCTGTTCCTCTCCCAGCTCTGTTTGAGATAATAACTAACTTAGCCTCTAATATCTTGCATTTTGTTTTGGGATTCTCTGTGTACTCCTTTTCTCTGCCAAAACCTCTTCCATATGTCACACCCATGCTCTGTTTGCTTGATGTCATTTTTGTTGTCACTGTTCATCTTTTATTCCTGTTAATAACTGTAGTGACAACTTTTCTTCCTGCTGACATGCAGATGTACACTCTCTCTTGTTTTTTTTTTGTGGCATCCTTTTGAGCAAGGCCATCAGAGAAGCATTGAGGCTTCACTGTTGTGGCTGTTGCCTTATGGTGTCCCCCTGACTCTCTTCAGTAATGAGCATCACACCACCTTCTTTTAGAGGCTATGCCCAGAAGCTGCAGGGCAATGAGTTCACCACCTTTACCTACGTACAAATCACCTCATGGGGCACTAGTTTAAGATATCTCACAGCTAGGAAAACTTTTCTCAGCTGATGTCTTTTCCTCACCAAAATGGTAGTTATTGTTCTTTCTCTGTGGTACTTTTGCATGAACCCTATGTCCCCTCACATTTATTATTCCAAGGGAAAGCCAAGGAATGCAATGATCCTTGCCCTTTTCTATGTCACTTATCCTATTGTTATTTTTGGATTATGTTTTCAACAGAGTGACACAAAAACCCCTGCACCCCCCCTACCACCCACTTTTCAAAATCATGCCCATCTTACTCTTAAAATTCTCTGCAAAAGGATTAAGAGTCACTTCTCCAAGTTAAGTCAACTGGCTGGCATAAGGGTATTACTAAACATCTTTCTTCAATAAGATTACCAGCTTCAGCAACAGAGGGTTCAGCAAATGATGCACAAGTAAATATACACACTTAGATACATTCTAAACACAGAATTTTTAAGGAACCACACAGGGATGCCTCCTGGTTCTGGGTTTAAAATGGAATATATGGGAAGGATGCCTACATATATTCATCTCTCTTGCCTGTCAGTACTGCTGAGGGACTCCTGGGGTGTTGATAGACTATGCTTAGGAAATCTGAACTACAATAGTCTTTCCCTAGTAGATTCATGTTGCAGAGAGGAAGGAAAATGGCCAGAAGTCCCCTACATACAGGCTTTCTTTTTACTGAGGGATCAAAAAGATTTATGTGTTATGTACAGCACTGATGACACCTTTCTAGCAATGATGAGTCAAAACATTACTGGCTTAGAGTACCCCCCAAACCACACCTTCCTTCCTTTCAACAGTATACTTTATATATCTGTCAAAATAGAATTCTCCCACTCTCCTCTGAACTCACCATTATGTACTGCTCCCACTCACTGCCATACTGGTATCCCTCATCATAATTCTGTCCCTATTCAGCCCATTGCCAGGTTATACCCATTGCAAGAGACAAATGGAGAATCTGGACTGGTAGGAATGCAGGTACCTTTTTCTATGCAAGATATAAAACAATTCCAACAGGATTTAGGAAGGTATACTGATGACCCTAATGAATATATAGAGGGATTCCCACATCTGACTAAGGCTTTTGAAGTAATCTAGAGAGATGTAACAGGAATTTTGAGTCAGACTCTAGAAAACAGAGAGAGTCATCAGAAGACAGAAGCTGCTAAGGTTTGGGAGATGATCTATGTAAATATATGACTAACACTGTATACCTGTGGGTCCTTCTGCCGTTCCAATTGAGCATCCTCATTGAAATTATGATAAATCACCTGGAAGGTGGCACAGGGATCATGTGATCATTTGTCTCAAGGCAGGACTTAAAAACAGTAGGATGAAACCTATTCCATGCCATTGGCATCAATTGATAAGGAGTTGAGGTGAAATCCCATGGCTTTTGTAGAAAGATTGAAGAAAAGATTAGTAAAATATACAAACTTAGATCCTATATCTCTGGAAGGGCAACTTATTTCAAAAGACAAATTTATTCTCCAATTTGCTCCAGATATTATAAATCAAAAAATTGGTAGCAGGCCCTGGGAATTCCCTTAAAGGTAGCCATCCAGGTCTTTTATGATTGAACCAGGAGGAAACTTTAAGGGACCTATGAAAAAAGAAAAGAGGAACAAGAGACCAGTTCATTTATCGACTGCAGCTCTTAATGGCCACCACCTTTTCTCCCCACAGGACCTTTGAGCCTCTGAAGGCATCTGTCATCATTACAGAAAGTGAGGGCACTAGAAGAAAGACCACCCAATTGATGGCAGGCTTCCAAAGACTTCTTGCCCTATATGTGGCAGGAGAGGCCACTGCACACACGCCTGTACTCCCAGTGGCTGGGGAGGCTGAGACAGGCAACTTTGCAAGTACAAAGTCAGCCTCAGCAAACTATCAAGGCCCTAAGCAACTCAGCAAGACCTTGTCTCTGAATAAAATATAAAAAATGGTTGGGGATGTTGCTCAGTGGTGAATTGCCCCTGGGTTCAGTTCCTGGTACCCAGCCCCCACAAAAAAAGAGATTTGTGTTTCCCAATAGGTGCCCTGTCCTCACCACCCTTGCCACAGAGACAACTTTTTAGTTGGTGGTTTTCTAGAACTTTCTGGCGGAGGAAATTGATGGTGTCTGGATACAACTCATTGTATCCAATATTGCTGTGTCTCCTGTTGTATCAATCTTATTGTGATAGTCGTGTCTTCTTGTTTTTCTCTCAGGGCATTTGCCTCTAAGATGATATTAGAATCTGTTTCTCCTACATCAGATATTGTGGCCCCCTGGATAGGCCTTAACTCATAATCAAGAGCATTTCACTGGTAATGATTTGATTTAATCACCCTTGTCCCTCATATGATTTTGGGTTTCCAACCTTGGCAGGGGTATTAGATAACAGTTAGTAGTGAGCAGTGGAATGCAAACCAATAACATGGCAAGGTAATGGGTTTTCTTTAAAGTTATTTTTAAGGTTTTTTTTAAAGTTACTTTTATGGCAAGTGGGTAACCAGATAACTTATAGAAAAATAACAGGTATGGAAACCTTAAAGAATAAACAGGGAAAAAAAGACCCCATCATGATACATATCCAGAAAGGAAGATTAATGCACAACATTTAATGGAGCCACAGTGAGTAAACAGGCCACACACAACCAGATGATGACTCACAAATACTAAGTGGAAAGAGCAAAATGTGCTGTATGTTCCCATCCTTGACACCTTCAAAGCCAGGAGAGACCAACTACTCTTTAGGGTGTGAGAACAAAAGCCAGGGCCAAGGCCTTCTTAGGGGTGGAGCAAGCAGGTCAGGAAGAATATGTGTGTGATTCCATGGTGCTGGGGAGGCTGCAGGTCCTGATTGGGAAGTGGGTGTCAGCCACATTAATGGTATAATTCATCATCCCCCACAGATATACTATATGTATTTTGCATATATATTTTATTTCACAAAGATCACACAAAAAGGAGCCACCCCGACCCTAGGCCTGTGTTGGTCATCACAGGGCACTTGCCCCCTCATGTCTTGCCCAGATTGTCTTAGTGGGGAAGACTGGGTAGGGAGCTGCCAGGGCCAGAGGACAAGCCACTCAGGTGACCCTGGGCCAATGACCATCAAATACCATTTTCATTCCTTCCCCTGGGGTGTCCTCCTGCCCCCAGCACTGCCATACATTTGCTCCATACCTCTTGTGGTCTGTGATGTTGACCTGGGGACCTGGCTTCCTGGCTCTGTCAGGCTGCCTGGAGTGGCATTATCTGACCAATATTTGTTTCTTACAAAAGGGATTGGCTCTGATGAAGTGAGCACCCCTGCATACATGGTTAATGGACTCTCTGGAGTGGTGTCTTTAGTATTCATTTATGTATGTGGTCATCTGCTCACTTACTTACAGTTGGGAAGAACCTTTGACTATGTGTGAAGATACCAGTCATATAACATTGGGAACTCCATCTCCATGTCAGGCACCTCATTAGGCATACAAGGTAGAATACTTTTTCTTGTGGAGAGGACAGGTGTGCAAAGACAGATTCATGTGATGAATGCTGCAGAGCAATCTGGGGCCCTGTGGGAGCCAGCAGTGAGCAAGGCAGGAAAGGGATCCCTAAAGAGCTGATGTTTAGCTGGGCACAATGGCACACACCTGTAATCCCTGTGGCTACAGAGGCTGAGACAAGAGGATGGTGAGTTCAAAGCCAGCCTCAGCAATGACGAGGCACTAAACAAATCAGTGAGACCCTGTCTCTAAATAAAATACAAAATAGGGCTGGGGATGTAACTCAGTGGTTGAATGCCCTTGAGTTCAATCCCTGGTACCAAAATCATAAAAAAGTGATGTTTATATGGAAATCAATAAACCTTACATTATACTACAGAGCAATAAAAACAAAACCAGCATGGAATTGGCACCAATACAGACATGTAGATCAATGGTATAGACTAAAAGGCACAGAGACAAACCCACATGAATACAGTTATCTCATACTAGACAAAGGCACCAAAAAACATACATTGGAGAAAAGATAGCCTCTTCAACAATGGTGCTGGGAAAACTGGAAATCCATATTTAGCAAAATGAAATTAAACTCGTATTTCTCACCCTGTGAGAAACTCAACTCAAAGTGCATCAAGAACTTACAACTAGAACAGTGGTATATATACATAATGGAATATTACTAGGCCTTAAAGAATGAAATGATGGAATTTGCTGGTAAATGGATAGAGCTGGAGAATATTATGCTAAGTAAAATAAGTCAATCCCAAAGAACCAAAGGTCAAATGTTGTCTCTGATATGTAGATTCTAATTCACAATAAGGGAAGGTGTCCAAGGAAGAATAGGGACACTTTGGATTAGACACAGGGCAATGAAAGTAGGAGAGGGGTATGGGGGTAGGTAGCATAGGAGAATAAATCACACATTATTACCCCATGTGCATATATGATTACACAACCAGTGTAACTTTATATCATGTGCAATCAGAAAAATGAGAAGGTATTCTGAACTTACGTATTAAGTGTCAAAATGCATTCTACTTTCATACATAACTTGTTAGAACCAAAAAAAGGCAATGTATTTGAGCATGCTGAAAAATTTTAAGATATTTTCACTGGCCCTTTAAGTGACTGTGGACCCTATCTATATGCTGCAGAATCTATATGGGTCAGAAGTATTAGCTGGCCCTCCTTCTAGAGAGTCTACTGTCTGTTCAGGAAGGAGAGGCCTGGCATGCATGTTGCTGGGGGATTTCACTACAGCTGCCAACCTGAGGGCTGAAAGCAGTGCCCAGGCCTGCAGGGTGCGAGTGGCCTCCTTTATGAATTTCCTGCCACTGTCCATTCTCTACAGCAGCCCCTATTATACACCATGGCCCATCAGAGTTCCATGTGTGGTATAGAAATGCTAACTTTTGAAATACCATATATATTTTTTCAAAATCACCCAATCAAGATAATTAAAATTCTTATTACATAATTCATTGCCTAATAATGAAAGTGACAAAATCAGAAAGTGCCTCTAATTTTTACACCTTCGTAGAAACCATTATTAACAGCAGCAGCAGCAATGGACACACACAGGCACATCCAAAAACAAATGGCCACTTTAACAGACCATGTTTTAACTCCAGATTTGCGAATCTGAAACTTTAATTTTGGTGTGGAAGAAATAAAACAATTTCTGACCTCCTTGTAGTTCATCTTCAGATAGGCCAGCTCTTCAGTCAGGTTCTCAATCTGCATCTCCAGGTCAGCTCTGGCCAGGGTCAGCTTGTCCAGCACCTTTAGCAGGCCATTGATGTCAGCCTCCACAGTCTGGTGTTGGGCCAGGTCATTCTCATACCTGAAAATCAGTTTAACTATTCAATACAATGATTTGCACAAGGCCAACATTTCCAATGTTGGCAAAAATTATCTGGCAAAACAAAGGGAAACATGGAAAATGAAGTCCTAATATACATGTAGGTTACAAATATATTTTTGGCACAAAATTCAAGTGGTAACATTAAATTCTCTTTCATTAAGAATTTTCTTTAAAAGTAATATTTAAACTACAGCCTGAGGATGCAAAATCAAGGGATGATGGTAAAACCCTACTCTCATTTCAAGTTCTAACAACAACCCTTTAAAATAAATAGTATTATTCTTATTTTACAGAAGAGGAAACTGAGGTTCAGAGAAGTCATCCAGTTAACATGTGGCAAAAGAAGGACTCAAACTCCTGGCTGCATAATGTAAAAGGCAGGAATTGAAGAGGCTGTGGTCAGTCATGGCCAGGAAAAATGGTAACATCAGTGGAAAGTGCCTGTGTAGGCTCAAGAGAGACACTGATAGTAGAAGTGATAGGATATTAGAGAGGTGTCAAAGATGACTCCCTGTTTCTGTCTTGATAAATGAGAAGGACAGTGATTAAAAAATACCAAGGTGGAGAAAAGGGAGGAGCAGGTTAGGAGAAAAAAATAATTCATCTAAATTTGATGCATTGTACTTCATTAAAAATAATAAAATATATGTATATATATTCATATGTATGCAACAAATACACACACACACACACACACACACACACACACACACACACTTGATTCAATAAAAATAAAATGAGAATAATTCCCTGCCTAGAACCCCTGCCTTGTGTCCACCCCTTCTTCAATACCAGCATTCTCTTGCACATTTGAGTCTTTGTTCCTCCCAATAATTAAATAAATTAAATAATTCTGATTCTTGGGCCCTCCAGGACCCCAGGCACATCAGGACCAGGAGCACCACTGTGGAGGATTCTGTCCTTGTCCACTCCACCTTTTCCCTCAGAAGCCGCCCCACAATTTCTCCTCATCTTCCCACAATCTCCATTGTCTGAAGAGGCCAAGCAAAGGCAGGAGTCTGCTCAGGGGCCTGTCCTTCTGCTCTTCAGAGCATCCTGCCTGTGCAGATCTGGCCCCACAGACATGCCACCTCTGCAGCCACCCAGCAAACTACTCAGAAGTTCCCTACCTTTGGTTAATGCACATCTGTTGTAGTCTTGAAATTACTAACATATTTAACAAGAGGTTTCATATGCTCATTTTGCACCAGGCCCCACAAATTCTGCAGCCACCTGTATACAAATGTCCATATCACACTGGTGCAAGCTACTGAGGGGGCAGCCTCTCTGATCTGTGAGAAGCAACCTCATTTCTAGCTAGGAAGACCCACTGCCTTAAATTACAGGGAGGTACAGGGGGAAAAAGCTCAATTTCTTTGTTTCTATGAAACACATAGCTTTAGGTGCGATTTTATGTTTCTTTCTAGGTAATAATTTAGGAGGACCCCTTGGGGACAGAATGCAGAAATAACATATTTTGGACCATTAACTGTGCCTTATTGTTTTTTATGGCTTAGAGTGGAGTCTGCTCTGAGTTTTTGTGGCCCTAAGTTACAGGCAGGAAGCATGGGCTGCTTAAATATGACATGGAGCCCTGGAGAGGCAGAGGAAGGAGTGGTTGAAGAATCCCAGTCCGGCTCTTGAAGCCCCAACTGCCACCCAGCTCTAGCCAGGTTTAACGATCTTCTGTTACCAGCTTGGGGGATTAGAGGGCCCTCACCTGTGCTCCTAGCTTAGCCCTACTTGACATGAAAATCTTGAAAATTCACATTACCAATACATCATGTCGGAAGATTCTTACTTCTTTCAAAGTTCTTCATGAGACAGACAAAAATTCAGTGTCAAGACTGAAACATAAGCGTTTAAGTTCTCTTTGTGCATTCTGCTTTCTGAAAATTAAAATATTTCTAGTGTAATCAAAGGAAAAAAAAAGAAGTGTTGCTAATTAGATATTTGCAAGTCAGGACTACTTTCCTTGAATCCAAAATTTAATACTACTTATCCTCAGTGTTGAAAATTCTGAAGTTCAACAGTGAAAATGTTTCTGGTCATGGTGGGGGTCACTAGCTGAGGAAGGAGGCTCTGTTTTCACTGCTGGGGAGTTTACAGCATGTAACTAACTGAGGAAGGATGTTCTTCATTTCAGGGACTTCCATGAGCAGCACAGCTGCTCCCAGTCCTATCATAGTATAATACCCATGTTCAACTTGCTTTCACCCAATTTATAAAAGATTAATAGGCTAATGTAATGAGATAGTGCCCTAATTTCAGTAATATTTCCATTTATCTTAGAAAAACAACTATTTAATCATAAAATATATTTTTAAGGCACTCAATTCAATGACTTAAACATGAATACCTATATTGAATTATACCATTTTAAGTTTAATAGCATCAAGAATGACATTTGTACACATTTTATTTATAGGAAACATTCAGAAAGTTTCATAACAATGTTCCATTCTTTCCTTCCAAATTAATCTTTTACATTTCTAGAAAATTAACATAAACCAAATTCTAACTTCAAAAAAAGAACATTTGCCTTGGCTCATGTTTAATTATGGGCCTAGCTCCTCTAGTATATACATCACTGTTGGCCATAGATTTTACCTGTTTAAAAATTTTAAATGCTTTGTCATTTTTAGTAAGTCAGGCACAAATTGCAAAACTAAATCAATAATAAATAAATAATAAATAATAAATAAATAATAAAACTAATTATGTCTTAGCATACCCTCTGGTATATTTGAAACTAATCTCTGCCCCCTGTCCAAATACCACTTTGTTTAGAAGACTACAAGAAAATATAGTTCTCCTCATTGTTTCCTAGGTCTATTCAAAGAATTCTCTTAAATGCAAAGACCAACCTGTGTGGTTCCAGAGAAAGCATGTGGCTTCACATAAACAATGGATACAAAACTCTGCTGATGATGGTTCAGTTACCATGGGATAACACTTGGAATATCAAGCCAACAAATGACTGATCTGAATTTTTGCACATGTTCATGGATAGTAGAGATGACAAGAGAAAACTCTGTATTTTTTAGCATATCCAATATTAATATTACCTTGTAATGCATCATTGTCCATCTCCATGTCATAAGAGATACTGTTTTTCTATATTGTCTCCTATAGGTGGACACAATACCTTTATTTTATTTATTCATTTTTATGTGGTGCTGAGGATCAAACCAGTGCCCCATGTGTGCTAGGCAAGTGCTCTATCACTGAGCTACAACCTCAGCCTGTTTGCTACGTTCATATTCATACCTGAAGTCATTTTAGGGCCACAATAAAGTTAACCTTTATTTTGTCACAGACACAAAAGCTTGATTAAGAATGTTAACCACAAGACCAGTCACAATTTCTAAATCAAAATGCAGTGTCTCTGGCTAAGTGTGAAAAATATATAGATCAAATCAGTTGTCAAGAATCAGAAAATGCTTCTAAGATGAAGTTACTGGGATTAAGTAATTTTGCCAAGGTGAACTGAGAATGTCATAGATTTAAAAACAAAACTGTTTTACCATTGCTCTGTGGTTAACACCATGTTGATCACAGTTCCTAGAAATGGATTTCCAAGTCCATTATCATTTTCAACAAAAATTCTGGTGTTTATTCATATCTTCACCACAATGAAAGTTAGCTTGATACTTGAAGAAAAATTAGGATAAGATGTTTACTCAATCTCATCTCCAAAGAATTCAGGGCCAGAGAACATCACACACTTAGGACCTGTTTAAAAGCCTCTAGACAGTATCCACCTTCCCAAAAGCCCAGTTTACAGTCTTGATTGCACCTTACCAAACAGAGCAGCAAAGGAGGAGGAGTCTCTTCAGAGCCACCCTTATCCTAGGTGAAGGGGCCTTTCCTCTCAACCTCAGGACCACTCCTGCTGACTCTGCTGAGCATCAGGCCCCACAAAAAGATAAGGTTGAGGAGACAGGGGAGAGGGAGCCCCAGCACAGAGACTTAGAAACTCTGGGATCAAAGGAGTGATACCTGCAATCCACAGAAATGTTGTTGTTCACAGAAATCTATGAACCTCTAAGGCTGACGAGTGCTCCACACAGTGCTCCATAAAAAGAAACAAGGGAAAGATGCTGCCACAACACTGTGCTCTGCACCCTGATTCAGTGTGAACCACTGAAGCCCACTGTGTGCATCAAGCCCCTTTCTATCTCTTCACATGTCACTTTGTTTTTTTTCCCTCCCTGAGAACACATTTTTCTCAGTACAACTTACATCATCTGAACAGGACAATTTATGTGCTAACCTATGTGTGCACTGATTTTTTAAGTAGCTCATGAGCTGGGGTATTTCATGGTCAAGCAAGGCCTGAAGCCAACCATCTTCCACTCCATCTCAGTAGACCACAAAAGATTGTGGCACATGTGGTTATGTTTCTAAACCAGCAACTCAAGGCACCTAGAAGGATGTAAATCAACCTCCACTTGAGACAAACTGGCCTCTGCTATTTTTGATAATGTCAGGGTTCACCTTTGAATGCTGTAACTTTCAAGACAGTTTCAATCAAAGCCTCCAATTTCAGAATAGTCCAGGGTCTCTTTCATTTATTTATTTATTTAATCTATGGTTCTCAACAACAGGACTATTGAAATTTGAGACAGACAACTCTTGGTGATGTGGGGGGGGGGTGTGGTTGTGTCATGCACAGTGGGATGTTTTGCAGCATTTCTTGTCTCTACCTGCTGGACTACATGCCAGCATGCCACCATCCCACTTGTGGCAACAAAAAATGTTTTCGGTTATGAATGAATGGTCTCTGGGGGCACTATCTCCACTTGTAGAAAACAAGTTCTCCTCATTGTTTCCTAGGTCTATTCAAAGAATCCTCTTAAATGCAAAGAGCAACCTGTGTGGTTCCAGAGAAAGCATGTGGCTTCACATAAACAATGGATACAAAACTCTGCTGATGATGGTTCAGTTACCATGGGATGTAGAGTTGGTACATGAACCCCAGGCTGAATTTGTGAACAGCTCATCAATCCATCTGCAAGCTCCTCTGTTGGTTCCTGGAAGATACATTGAGATTACAACCTGTTTGATGAAAAAATAAATGAGCTAGAATCTTAAAATTTCACAATCATTTCGATTCTGAATTAATATACGACAAAACCTATATGTATGTATATGTCCATTATATATTCATACATAGCACACCAGTAGACAAAGAATCCAATTAAGTATCAATCCTTTCATATATCTATAATGATCAAGGTATCACTCTCTTCTGATATCTTCATCACCTTATAAGGGCTTTTGAGTACACATAAATAAGAACTATTAATATTATTACAAATTATGCATGTTGTCAGCCTGCATGACTACTGTAGTTTTATCTGCTGGGAAATGTGATCAAATTCCTAGAAATTCCTGCTTTGGTCTCTGTGTCTTAAGCAACGGCTCATCCAGATAATCATCTGCGGGAGCAACTTGCTTTGCAAGAGTGACAGCTACTGTGACAACTTCAACATGTCCACTAAAATCATAAGATATCCCAAGTTGCTATCCCTTTACTGTTCACTTCAGAGTGAGCACACCTGACCACCTGACATTGGGTGCTATCCTTATGTGTCTGCCTCTTATCAGGATTTAGCCTCCGTGATTTACCATTGGCATTTGGTTCTGTTTTCTCTGCTGCACTGCCAGTATTTGGACCTAGAAAATGCTTCCAAATGTCTACTCAGTGCATGGTGACACTGTCTTCCTATTATTGCAACATTATTTTCTAATTTCAAAGAAAAACGCATACAAAATACTGTGCTGAAATGGAGAATGCCTGGGAAAAATGATGTAATCTGTGCAAATGAAGATGGATTTTCCCTAAAGAACACTCTGGAATTATTCTCTAGTAGAACACAGACATCAATTGTGGTGGTGACAGTGGGGAATCTGTGAGGACCACATATCAAATACACAAGGGCTACACACTCATTTTAAGGTGTTGTATGTTTTCTACTCTAAGGATGAGGGGGAAATGGTTCAAGGAGAAAAGGGGAAGTGTGGAAATACAGATGCACATCTCCATTAGTGGGTACATTACATAGAAAGGCCTGAAGAAGTCAAGATTCTATACTTACAGGCCTCTAGCAGCAAGGACTTGGTGTGCCCTGGCTGGTCAGAAGATGGGAGGTAAGGGGGTGTGCAAAGAAATGTGGGCAACCTCTAAGAGCCTAGATTGACCTGGAGCTGATAGCCAGGAAGGCATTGAGACCCCATTGCTACTGCCAGAAGGAAATGACTTCTGCCACACCCACAAGAGCCTAGAAGAGGACCACAAGCCTCCAGATGAGAATGTGGCTTGGCCAACAACTTAATCTCTATCTCATGATGTCCTGAGAGCCCTGTGGTGCCAACTGTCTCACCCAAAGAACTACACAAAAGCAGGTATTGTAAGCTACTACTTTTGTGCTCTGTTAGAAAAAAATGAATTAATCATTCATGCAAAATATTTTGGGAGTAGGGAGTATAACTATGTCAGAAAATTGGGACAGCTCATGTCTAAGAACTACTTGTCTAAACTCCCAATGAATATGAATCAGGTCCACCTCTTCTGTTTGGTGCACAGATGGTGACCAACGGAATGTCTGCCAAAGCTTACTCACTTGTCTAATTCCTCATTGGTGCTTTCCACAAATCCTGCACTTGCCTTCACTGATGTAAAATATTGAGGAAACAATCAATACCAATGAACATTGTCTTTTCCAACTTTTTTCAAAAAAAGTAGTAAATTTAGAACAGAATATTAACAAAAGTTAATGGTTAGATTTAAAAAAGTAGACTCTTAAACTTCACCTTGTACAAATAAAAGAGAAGGTAATGCCTCCACCTTCCAGAGGGCTCCTCCCATCTTGCCATTCAACTTTTGTGGTCATGGTCAGTAACATCAGTACCACATGTACTGGCTTAGAGTCGGGCTATGAAAACATAGGTTTTTTAAAAAAAATTTATAATACCTGTTTTTCCCATTATTGGGGAGTATACAAACCACCCTGAAAGCAAGCTGACACTAAATTCTTTAAGACAGAGTAACAATAAGAAAAAACCATCTCAAGGTAGACCACTGAGAAACTAGAGTCTGTTAAGTGATTACTGGAATCTAAGAAAGCAGAGGGTATAGAATCACATTCCATTCCACAACTGTGAGGAGTGGAAGAAAAAGGCTGTAGAATTGGCAATTTGCCAGCGTGAATCCAATGCTTAAGTGTGCAAAATCCTTTATTGCGGGCTGGGGTTGTGGCTCAATGGTAGAGCACTTGCCTCCCATGTGCAAGGCCCTGGCTTTAATCCTCAGCACCTCTTAAGAATAAATAAATAAATTAAAAATTCCTTTGTCACAGTGACTCAAATTCTAGGAAATTAGGGTGAAGTTAATAAGAATTGGTTGAAAGTGTTGATGGAAGGATCCAGGATGAGGAGAGTCACCATTTGCAGGATGATCTTCATATGTAAGGCACTTGCTAAATAATTTATTTGATGCAGCTCATTCTTTTTTTAAAAAAATACCTTTATTTTATTTATTTTTACATGATACTGAGGATTGAACCCAGAGCCTCACACATGCTAGGTGGGCGCTTTACCCCTGAGTCACAACACCAGCCCTGACCCAGTTTATTCTTTCAGTGATCCACTAAATAAGTACTATTATCCCCATTTTACCGCTGAGTAAATAAGGCTGGGAGTTCCTGGAAACTGCCTGGTTTATAAGGTGTCCAACACTACTTAGAACACTAAGCAGTTAGGAAGAGTGTCTCCCATTTGATCTGTACCTGACTTTAATGGGAAAAAAAAACTTTGTTTTTTTAAAACCATTTGAAGCCTTAACATTGAATGAATAAAATAAATTCCAAAGTTGCCTGTATAGACTACAATAATTTTGTACTATTTAAATATATATGGTTATGTAAGTTATATAAAAATACATAAATATGAATGAAGTGATATTAAAAATACTTAATAGCACAATAATGAATAGATACTAGTTATGGGGACAGAGTCCTGGAGATTGCTTCTGTAGTAACTGCTAGTGTTTTTTTGAGGTAGATTTTGGTAAAATTCAGAATGTTCTAGGGGAATGACCAATGTAGACAAAGTTACTCTGAGAGTTTGAGGCAGCAGCTATTTACCAACAAGAAAAAATTTTAATATTACAATGCCTGATGAAAATGTGCCAGTGCTTTCTGGCTGAACAACAGCCCTGAGTATACAGAAATACCAAGGACATACATGAAAAGGAAAGAATTTCATTAGGTACAGAGGTATAATTTGGGAAAACTTACTTTTTTTTGAAAAAAATTCTTTAATGTTAGATACATGTATCTAAAAATTCACAACATACATAAACTATTATAGGTTGAACATCCTAATTAAAATAAAAAAATTCAAAAGAGATTGACAAAAATAAAGCTGAGCACCGGGGCACATGCCTGTGATCCCAGAGACTCAGGAGGTGAAGCAGGAGGCCAATAAATTCAAGGCCAGTCTCAGAGTATAGCAAGACCCTGTCTCAAAATAAAAATTATAAAGGTCTGAGGATGTGACTCAATGGTACTGGGTTCAGCCCTCAGTACCCTCATTCCCCCCCCAAAAGAGAGACTAATAGGAACAGATGAAAGAACATAAAACACACTGCAGAGAAGAAAATATGATTGTTTCACTGAAAATAAAACAAACACAAAAACATCTGTTTTCCAGCAGCAGAAGATAATAAAGAAATGAAAAAGAAAGCGTAATCACCATTTCAGACGTGTCATCCGAGGTTTGTCCTCTCATTTCATCAACTTCACTCTTCAGTGCTGATACCCTTTGTAGCTCTTCTTGTGTGTAAATATATCAGATATAACCTTTATCTCCTCAGTAGTTTGCTGTAAGTAAGATACAAAAAACCACAAAATGGGTGTCAATATTTTGCAGGAAGCCATATGAAGTATGCAGACTTCATATTTTACAAAAAAGTTATAAATAATAAGTTTGTTTAGAATTCTGAAGGACAATCTTAATGACTTTTAATATTACTTCATTCAATTACATGCCTCTCCATGTTACCAACTTTTGGAGTTTTTAGCTGCCCGTCTCCTCCTGACTAGCAGGAGAAGCAGGGAAAGCACGCCCTGACCAGAAGGAGCCAAGAAACCTCGCGTAGGACAATCAGATGTGCCAGGGAGATGAGTCGAAGCAGGATCTTGTTTATTGAGGAAGCACACACAGCTTATATACTGCACAGGAGCCAATCAGGATAAAGGTCAGAGGAGTGGAGTGAGTTCACATGCACACCCATCTCATAGTCTGTAAGAGAAGGCACAAGCTGTCCACGAGGGCGGAAGAGTCCTGGATCTATCCTGGTGATGGCCTGTTTTTTCCGTCACCACCCACAGCTCTGCCTCCTGGCTGATCACCAGGTGCCTTCCCAGCCACATGTGCAGCCCCAAGACCAGGAAGCGGGCAGCAAGACATGCTCTACAACCAACCTACACTAGATTTCAACTACGGTATCTTCAGGTGCAGAGGAGGTATTTCTAATTGTTGTCTTTACAATAACACTACATATTAGTACAGAAGCTGAAACAGGGTCATACTCAATAAATACTTGATGAATTCTCAGGTGGTAAGTTGTTCTTGCATTTGCTCACTCACCGATATTTACTGTATATTTAACTGTGCCAAGCACAGCTCTAGGCACCAGAAGATAGCAGTGCACAAAGAAAGGGGAGGGGGCGAGGGAAATCCCTTTGCTCCACTGAGCCTACTACTTCTAGTGGGAAAACTAAGCAACATGCAAATAATAAATAAATAAATAGATAGATAGATAAATAAATAAAAAATACAGATTGTGTGAGGTAAGAATGGGGTTGAAATCTTAAATCATAAGATGATTAGAGAAGGTTTTCCTGAAGTGATAGCTGAGCTAAGTTCAGAAGGAAATGAAGGAGTGAGTCTCTGGCAAAAGAATAGAAGCAGGAGGTATAGTTTAGGAGAAAAATCTAGAGAGTACAGCACCCTAGAAGACAAGGGAAAAAATTTATAGGAAGAAGTAGTGATCAACTAGGTCAAAGATGAAATATTGCTAAAAGATCAAGTAAGAAAAGAACTAAGAACTGATCATTGGAGTTAGCAATGGAAAGGTATTTGGGATCTGACAAGAAAAATTGCAGTAGAATGATTGGTTTGGAAACCTTTCTGAAGGTGGTTCCAAGAGAATGGAAGAACCAAAAGGTGAGAAAGATAAAGGAGGAAGAGTTGGGATTTTAGCCTAGGATTTCAAGGGATAGAAGGGTAGAGGGAATTACAAAGAATTAGCTCAAAATTCCAGTGTGATTTTCCCTTTAAGCATTTCCAAAATCCTGAGCTGTGCACAAGCAGAAGAGGACTCTCAGAAACCAAGTGGAAACAAGCAGATGATTGTTAAAGAGCTGAGCAAGTATATCAACAGTTTTACACTGCTAGGGAAATGGAGGTAGGGATTCAAGCCTTGTCAAGGTGTAGAAGCCTTGCTAAATGCCCTAGGCTATCAGCTGAAGTCTCAGAAGAGCTACTTCCTTAGAAGTATGGGTATAACCTAGGAGTAAGAGCTAGGCTCCACAAGTCAAAACCACTATCTAGACTTCTGCCATAGATTTGGGGACTCTATCTTAGGAGTAAGCTACAACTAAAAAAATGTCAACTCTAACAAAAACCACCCTTAAATAGATCAAAGTTATCTTCCAGAAAAAAATTGAATTCTTTTTAAAGGAAGACAAAAGGATGAGGTGTAGCTCAAGTGATAAAGCACTTGTTTAGCATGTGCAAGGCTCTGAGCTCAATCACCAGCACAAGAAATTACAAAACCAAAAACCAAACACAAATACAGATGGGCCTTAAAATTTCAATCACATTTAACGCTTAAAATTTATAAAAATTTGTATGAAAGCAAAGTAATAGAGTCAAATGACTGAAAATCAAGAGGAAAAAATAAGATAATAGGAGTAGATGCTCAAGTGAAATAATTTATCTGATAGGTACTTTAAAATAGTTGTGATTAATGTATTTAAAAAAATAAAGTTGGAGATTACAAACAACTGGAATCTATAAATAGAACCAAATGGAAATCCTAGAACTGAGAAACATAACTGACATTAAGAATTCAAAAAATGGATCAAATAGCAGATGAGGCTCCTCCTACCAATTCTCCCTCCTCCCTCTCCCTACACAGGTATTGAAACTGTATCACAATCTGAAGGCTCTCCTGGTCCCTTTATCTTCCGTTTCCTTTATTCTTTACAAGTGTTCCCTTCAATAAACATCTAATCCTATTTTGGTGTGTGCTTCTTAGAAGATTTGAACTGATACAAGGATGGGTGAACTGGCTTTTGAGGGGAAACAGTAACACTAAGGACAATGGAATGTTGCTAAGTTCTGTGATGGTTGAAGAAATAAAATGACAGGTTCATAACCACTAATCAGTAATTTAAACCAAAGTCAGAGAACCTCCTTACGGGGTTTTAAATAAACCCTCATTTCTTATTGTTGAAGGGCAGACGGAACTGAAAACCAGGCACAGGATTTAACTATAAGACGGGCAAATTTTCAGAGAAGTATGAGCTATATAAGTCTAGGAAACTATTCTATGCCAAAATCAGGGTCTTGATGGAGAAGGGAACAGGTGGAGAGTCTAGGATGGGGTATCTCCACACACTCACTTGAGGTTCTTCAATCCCATTTCAACCTGTATGTTCTGGGCAACAGCAAATAGCTAGATTGCTGGTCAGGAGTTTAGAAGAGGCAAGATAGTAATACCGGAAGTGTGAGGATAGGAAGGTGTAGGGAAGAGGCATGTGAATGAACCTATGGGAGTAGGCACTTAGTGTGATCACCTTTTCATCACATGTCCACCAGGGAATGCCCACTGCAGAAAAGACCCTGAACAACCAGAAGGAAAGGATGACTTGGCCAGGGATGTCAACCAGTTTCTGTCACTGACCACTCAGAGCTTGGCTAATGGGCTCCTGAACAGAATTGCTGTGTTGGCAGTGATGGAGACTATGTCAGGGCCAAACAGTGCTTGGGCTCTCTGTCCTCACCAGTGTTCATGTAGCAACTGTCAGTGTCAACTGTCTGATGTACCAGCAACAGAGGCCAATCCTGAGCTCCTGTGGGAGTGGGTTACTGATTAAAAGGATGAGTTTAACCTGATTTTCCTGTCTTTTCTTGCCTTTTTGTCGTGTTATGACACAGCACAAAGGCATTAACAGATGCCAGACCCCTGCCTTTGGGCTTCCCAGCCTTCAGAAATATGAGCCAAATAAACTTCTATGTTTCTGATTTACCAGTCAGTGGTATTCTGTTCTAGCAGTAGAAAATGGATAAAGGCATGTGTTCAAGGCTTCCTTCCCCTTCAGCTAGAACTGCCTCTCATCTAGATGACTGCTTCTGATCTAGATGACTTACTGGTAGGATGACCCAGTCCTTCATCCTTGGGAGGTGGGAGACTATAAAAACTGTGCCTTTATTAGGCTATGGTTGCTAGACTTGCCCAGTTACAGTTAAAATTGTGCATGACAGTAGAAAGATGTCTCAACAAATTACCTAAGTGACAAATGATTTCTTTCTGTCTCCATTATATAGCAAGGTTTGTATCACTTTATACACTTTATAATATCCTGCCAATATAACTTTTTTCCCCTGGATTGTTGGCATGAAGAGCCCAAGTAATCAGATGGTAGTCAGAGAACTAAGTTTTGTGGGCTTTTTTTTTTTTTTTTTTTTTTTTTTGGTAAGTGTGTGTGGTGCTGGGGATTGAACCCGGGGATTTGTGCACAGAAGGCAAACACTCTACCAACTAAGCTATATCCCAAGCCCTAGAGCATTAAGTTTTGAGAGCCTTATAACACAAGTATACGTACTCTGGGAAGCAGAACATCTAAACCCACAGAGCTTAACATTGTCTGGAAGGGAAGCATAATTCCCTAAGTGAACCAATAACAACAACATGAATCCAGTCATGAGAGCAGAGTCCTCATGCATGCTCTAATCACCTCATGAAGGTTCTGCTTCTCAACACTGTTGCTCTGGCAATTAAATTTCAACCTGAGTTTTGGAGGGGACATTCAGCCATGGAATAGAGGAAGGAGATGCTGACTATCTATTATGTCCTCAGGAACAAATGTAATAAGAAGATTTCAATTTGTGTACTAATATTCCTACTAGAAATTTTGACCAATCAGAATCTTATAGAAGGTACACTGTGTGCAGTGAGTTTAATGTGAGAAATAAGCCGATTTCCGCAGTGGAAGAGGTGGACTTAGTGGATGTTGTTCTCCACTCATACCTCACCTGCAAACTGCTGTGCTGACTACTAATGGTTCACAAGTGCCCACTTCTGCAGAGCATGCCCTCAGCCAACTGGGAACCTCCTCACTTAAGAGGTTTTCCCCTATCAAAGTTGATGGGGAAAAAGACTTGACATGGGGCTATGAATGGCCAACCTCCTTGCCTCAAGGTATAATCAACTCTGTGGTGCAACTTGCTCAGTTTCCTCCAGGGATCAGAATGAATTTGACTCCAACTGAGACCTGGTCCTTAATGGCTGTTTTGTGTTGATCCATGTCCTTCCTTCTGGAGGCACTACCTCACAAAATCACTTGTATAGGAATTCCCTTCTTGGGCTCTATTTCCAAGGAACCCAACTTAAGAAAAAAATATAAAACAAAAAAGTTCTGTCAAGAACTTAAAGTCAAAATAGATAAGCAATAATCACAGTTAAAAATTTTAAGAAATTTCTCTCAATACTGTTGCAAGAAGCAGACAAAAAATCAAAAGGGGTATGGAAAATTTGAGTATGAGGGTTAACACATTTGTTTAAATTTACATATATAGAATATGATTCCCAACCACTGTAAAATATACATTCTTTTCAATTGCACATAGAATACTTACCAATGCAGACCATGTGCTGGGCCATAATGCAGGAATAAGCAAATTTCCAAGGACTGAAATCATAAAGTATGTCCTCTGGTTACAGTAGAAATGAGCTGGACATCCATACAGAATGGTAACTTGAAAATCTCCAAATGCTTGATTTGAAGAAATAATTATAGGTAAAACAACAACAACAACAGCAACAAAAACACACAATGGAAATTAGAAAATAATTTGAAGTCACAATGCAGTTGCTACTATCAATTTTAAAGTTAGTGCTGTTAGATCCTGTTTGATAAACAGTAAATTTTCACTTTTAAATTTTCTAGAAGAAAACAATTATTAATTAGCATGAAACAGAAAAGTTCATGTTGTCAGCTAAAAGGAACCACAACTGGTTGAAATTCCATTTACCTCTACCAGCTATTGCTAGCATGTGAGCAGCATCCTCATGAAACTGATTACCCATGAGTGGGGGGGAGAAAAAAGTCAAACCAAGAAAACTCAGAGGCACTCGCATCCACAATGAGAAGAGCTTTGTTCATTACTACCCTGGGTTTAACTTTTTTTCTGATAACTACACCACAAACACATAAGGGAAAAGCCTGCAGGTAAACTTCTACAGAGCACCCTTTCTGAATATTTCTTTCCAAAGCTCCTTGGAAGTACATGCTTAGAAATTCCTACCCAGGAGGCCATGGTAAATAAATATTTTACAATCATTCTCTTCTCATATTAACTAGTTAACAAAACATAAAACCTATTTGGACTTCAGCTTCTATTAGTAACCCTAAAGTGAGAACACATTTTTAACGTAGTACTATTGTGCTTACTGCTACATTAAAAATAAATGAATCCATTTATATGACATCTCTGTAGTTAATCAGAGAAAACTAATAATTTTATTTTTTTCCCAGTAAAAACAATGACTCAATATAAAACTGTAACCCACAAACCACCTGGCATTTGTATTTACAGCTGCCCAAGATAATACCATATGACCGCAGATGTTGAATATTTTCATGATGTTGCTTAAGAAGTTCTTCTGTCCACTGCAACAGGCCACATTCTGCTTTAAATTCAGCTATTATTTGATGCTTCTTTTTGAAAACTGTATACTTGCTTCGAAGTTTACAGACATTGTTTTAACAATAAAAACATAATATGTAATTAAATGAGTAGACTAGTAGGTAAGTATTATATATACCTAGCTATTAGTATTTTTTTTAAAGAGAGGTAGAGAGAGAGAGAATTTTAATATTTATTTTTTAGTTATCGGCAGGCACAACATCTTTGTTTATATGTGGTGCTGAGGATCGAACCCGGGCCGCACGCATGCCAGGCGAGCGCTCTACTGCTTGAGCCACATCCCCAGCCCTAGCTATTAGTATTATAGGTACCTTGATGTGTTAGAAAACTGTTCTCTTCTCACTAACACATGTGTAACAAATATATAATAATTTAGTTTTATTAGAAAACTTGGAATGATTTAACAGCTCAATTAAAACACTATAGGAAGAACCTGGCTACAGTATTTAAATCACTTCAAAACAAAAGCAAGCTACTATATTACTGTACATGGGATAATTATTTGGGAATCTTCTTATCTTTTTTAAATGCCCAGTGCTTCTTAAAGCTACTTGGTTTGGGGGCTTAATAAATAATATTACAAATAATGAAGTAATGAACATAATATTGAAATTTGGGGGCAAAATGGAAAAAAATCACTCATGTTAGCTCTGTTACCATGTTGGTATTTTTTCTTCCAATTTTTTTTAAAGATATTTTTATTAGTTATAGATGGACACAATGCCTTTATTTATTTGTTATGTGGTGCTAAGAATCCAACTAGTGCTTCACACAAGTGAAGCAAGTACTTAGGCAAGTGCTCTACCCCTGAGCCACAACCTCAGCCCTTTCCTTCCAATTTTTAAGGCTAATCAGCATTTCTAACTTACAAGGTAGCAAAATAGATTACAGCATTTCTAAAATCTATTTTTTCTTAAAGACCAGAATGTTTCCTGAGTACACAAAGAAAAGCCTTAAAAATAGTAAGATTAAAATTTCTTCTTATAAAAATAATCCTCTAATTCCTAGTTTAGATTTTTTAATATTTTACTTTAACTTTGAAAGAACTGGTGAACACATGATGTTTTAGAGCAAGGAAGTCCAAAACACTTTTCCTACCTGAGTAAGTCAGTTTGAATACTAAGGAATTCAGCCCCCACACAGAAAATTTCCATGGCTTGGTTACAGTAACTGCTCTAAAATATGAAGTCATAGCCACATACCTTGCAAATTTTCCTTTTAAAGAATAAACATGGCAAAAGCCATTTGCTGCTGGCGACCTTGGGCGCGGGGGGAGCTCGGTAGAACCCAGACTCTTTGAAGAATTCTGCAGACTCTCTGGTCCTACAACTCGGCCTCCAGGAGCCTGCTTGGTCCCAGGTGTTCTTTGTGTGGCCCATCGCGCTGCTCGGAGGACTGCCCTCCGCCGCCCCCCATGCTATAGGAGGGAAATTGGAGATTCTGCGAGTTCAGCTTCACTGCCATGCCTAAGAATAAAGGTAAAGGAGGAAGAGGACGGGCAAGAGTGTGCTCAGGGAATCAGAATGATGGGAAATGGACCATTAGAAGCAATGAATTTCAATGGTGTGAAGAGGTTTGTTACATCAGAGGGAAACTGAGAAAAAAGGTTTGGAGAAATACATCAGACATTATATTGGTTGTTCTCCAACACAACCAGAATAACAAAGCTGATGTAATTTTACAATACAACACAGTTGAAGCTAGAAGTCTGAGGCTTATGGAGAGCTTCTGGAGCAGGCTAAAAATCAATGAACCTGATACATTCAGTGGTGGAGATGATGAATTCAGTTTGATGCCATTGGAGTTGATGATGAAGACTTTGATGCTATCTAAATTGAACTCAATGCTTTACATTCCAATTTTCCTAAAGATTGTCCTGCAGTTTGGATTTTGGCCATAGCCCTCAAAAAAGATTAAATTTTCATTAACGTGATTATAATTTTTTAAGGCAGACTGTGATTTATTTCTAAGGTATTTGTTTCTTTAAAAAATGATAATGCTGAATGACCTGAAGTGAAATATTAAGCCCACTTTGTG
This sequence comes from Callospermophilus lateralis, assembly GCF_048772815.1. Lineage (NCBI taxonomy): Eukaryota > Metazoa > Chordata > Mammalia > Rodentia > Sciuridae > Callospermophilus > Callospermophilus lateralis. The sequence goes on along the minus strand of NC_135305.1, from coordinate 144,683,574 downwards.
CTATCGATGCAATGGAGCTTATAGATAGATGAGCACATCTATTTGACAAAAAAAAAAACAACCCCAAACAAACAACAACAACAACAACCACACACATACACACACACACACACACAACAAAACAGAACAAAACAAAAAAAAACATTACTACCTTTCCTACTTTGACCACTTGCAGTAAGTAAATGGAGCTTACAGATAGATGAGCACATCCATTTGAAAATAAAACAAAACAAAACAAGAAACACACACACACACACACACACACATACACAAAACAAACAAACATTACTACCTTTCCTACTTTGACCACTTGCAGTAAGTAAGTGGATGTTTTGAATGAAAAGGAATATATGTGTAATCCTGATATAACCACAGCCTCAAAATCCCTAGAGTAACTGTATGTTTTATTGAAAGTGTCCTGGGCAAAGTGCCCCAAATGAACTCTACACTGGGCATCTGTTAGTCTCTGGAACATCTAAGCCAATCTCCCCTTTTGTCTTGCTGTGGTACAAAACTGTTTTTAAAAGCTAAAATAAATGTTTTTGGTGAAAGAACAAACCCACCAATTACTCCATGTGTTGTATCTGACTGGTTATCATTTGACATCCATTATACATGCTTCATAAGGAAAGGGTAGTCAGGTTCAGATTAATCATAGTTCCACACAATTAAGCATTAGGTGGCCACCAAAACAGCTAAGGAAGAAAGGAAACACATTAGAAGTGCTTTTCTTCCACTGGAAATTTCTTCTAAATATCATCTGTGCTGCAGTCCGGCTGCAGCAAAATAACCGGGGGTGACGAATGACTTGTGTACGTTGATACTGCAGGAATGGAAGCCGTTTATTGTAGGATCTGAGCGATATTTATACATTTTACACAACTTATCTAATTAGCATAAAATAGATACAGCAGTCAACCAATAAGGAATCTCCACACTTAATGGCTCACTTTTGTTACTTTACAAACCACTCCCTCTGGCATTTTGCCAGGCGCCATGCAGACTTGTTTACAGACTCTAACATTTCTCTGGCAAAATAACAGGTGCCAATCTGACTTGTTTACAGACCTTAACACATCTGGATTTTAGAAGATTTTTAATATTATAGCAAAAACAAAACATGATAAATATGTTGCATCTTCAGACACATTCAATAAATTCTATAGAACATATTTCCAAAAAGAGTCAAAAGAAACATAAGCTTCTGATCTATTCGGCTAAAATGCCTTTCAATCAGCTATTTATTATATTTTTATGATCAATCTGATAAGTAAGCAAAATAGTATCTTGCTTTTTATTTGCATGTCTTTATTAGAAAACGATATATTTTTAGTTATGTTTATTGTGTATCTGTAGAAATTTTTTCAAAAAATGACTTGCCTGTCTGTGGCCCAAATTTTTATTTATTTATTTATTTATCTTTTTCTTGTACATCTGGAACAGTGACCCTCAAACTTTCTGATCTCATGAATCTTTTACATATTCCTAAAATTATTGAGGATCTCAAAGAAATTTTGTTTATGTGCATTTTATTGCTATATTTCACATTAGCAATGAAAACGGGGAAAACTTTAAAATAGAAGAAAATATAAGTACACATTCCATTCATGGCCGGAGAGATGACATGATCACAATTGAGCCTCTGGTAACCTGTACTGTGCACTCATGTGAGAATGATAATAACAACTTCCTCTCCTTCCCCTAGTGGTTCACAGGAGTGACAGTGGTGGCTTGGAGAGGCGGGGCAATGAGGAGGATCAAGAGCTGTACACAGGCACAGGCCAGGGGGCCTAGGGACCAAGAATGTAAGAAATGAGGTCTGGAGATGTGGCTCAAGTGGTAGCGCGCTAGCCTGGCATGCGTGTGACCCAGGTTCGATCCTCAGCACCACATACAATCAAAGATGTTGTGTCCGCCGAGAACTAAAAAAATAAATAATAAAAAATTCCCTCTCTCTCTCTCTCTCTCTCTCTCTCTCTCTCTCTCTCCCTCCCTCCCTCCCACCCCTCACTCTCTCTAAAAAAAAAAACAGAATATAAGAAATGAGGGGCCTTGGGAGATATGCAGGGAGTGGACCACTGGGTGGTGAGTAAGGACTCAGCAGAGTGAGAGGTGAGTTATGCAGGTACAGATCAGTCAGCTAATGAATAACGATGTGGAATGATGGGGTTGGAAGCTGAGGAACACAGCACAGGCTAGCAGGCATGACAGCTGAGGATAGAGGGTAGTGGGGAGCCATGGGAAACATTGGCACTGATGAAGATGCAGGTTGAAATGGGGATAGAAAGTTGGTGTGAGGCCACAGAAATTGGTACATTGGCTTAAATTGAGATTAAAAAAAAACTGTTAACTGACAGTGATAATAAGTAAATATAATAGGGCCAAAACAGCTAGTTTCTCAATGATACAAATAATGCTTTAAAACTAGCAAAGGGCTTGCTGCAGACACACACCTATAATCACAATGTCTCTGGAGGCTGAGGCAGGAGGATCCCAAGTTCAAAGCCAGCCTCTGCAAAAGTGAGGTGCTAAGCAACTCAGCAAGACTCTGTCTCCAAGTAAAATACAAAATAGGGCTGGTGATGTGGCTCAGTGATCTAGTGCCCCTGAGTTCAATCCCTAGTACCAAAAGAAAAAAAAAGTATCTATCACAGAAGATAATTTTAACTGTTCAGGAAATTCCTTTGTCAGAATGTTGGCAGAATAGGAGATAAATCATTTCTGTGCTTATTCCTGAGTATTACCTCAAGCATAGCAATACAATGAAAATAAAATATTAAAATGATAACCAAAGTGCAATGGGAAAAAAGGCATTTTTTTGAAACTACTTCTTTTATTAATAAAAAATTCAAAGAGATACTAATTAAAATGCCAAGTGAAAAACAAATATGTATAGCACTTGTCATTTGCAATCAGAAGAACTAAAATTCAGAGGTCAAAGGTAACATCTGGAATATTAACTTTTATAGTAGTAGCAAGTATAAAATGTATATACTTCATTACCAAAATTCAAATACTCCTAACTGAACTCTAAATAGAAAATGCCAAAGGATGATAAATCACTGTGTATGTCTAGGGCTTGTGAAATATATCTTTATTAATATAGTCATGTTCCTAAATCAAGGAATGAAGTTCTACATGCAAATAAATGGCCACTACAGCTTATAACAAGCCCTCAATTTCAGTTCATTACATCTACCACATAGTCCTGTGACCATTAGACACCTTATCCATTCTAACTGGGCCTCAGAGCAGTCAGGGTACCACAGTATCCCCTTTTAGGAGCACAGCTGCAGAAGTGTTCAGACGTGCCTTCAGATCTCTGCAGCACACTAACTGGGTGACTTTGGGCAAGTTATTAAATTCCTCTAAGTCTGTTTCCTCACTTAAAATAGAAATAATACTTACCTCATAGGCAATTTGAGAGGATGAATTAGAATAGACTGTATGCTACAAAGATAAATTTTACCATTTAAACCATTTTAAAGTTACAGTCCTATAGTATTAAGTACAGTCACATTGTTGTGAATTAGTTACCAAGGATGTTTTAGAAGTACTCAAGACTAAGGGCCTAGGAACTGCTCAGTGAATGGCTGCTAAAATAATGCTAATTAGTCTTATCTCATTTCATCTTGGGTCTGTGTAAATTATTAAACCTTAAAGATAAATCATTATTTCTGCTGAATGGCTCCTATTATAAAAAAATTCTGGTTTCAATTGTTAAGCTATGAACTATATTTCTAGCTTTCAAGTTCTTCATTCAAGTGAGTGACCTAAACATAAAAACTTCAGAAGTCAGCACATTGCACTTACAAAGGCCAATTACTGTTCTAAGAATGTTACAGGTATGATTCTTCTAGGAGGTATATATACTTCACATTTTACAGCGGAATGCAAAGAGATTAAGAAATTTACCAAAGTCACTCAGTTGATAAATGACATGGCCAGGAATGGCATTCAAACAACTTGAGTACTAGAAAATGTGCTCTTTAACTATTCTGCCATCCTGCCTCTGGGCACATAATACCACCCACAGGAATGATTAGATAAAATGCCAGATATTAGGATTGAATGAGCCTTTGAGATTTTCAGAAGCTTTAATATCCATTATTTCATTGTCCTAGAGCCTCTCAAGAGCAATTACTCCCACTTTACAGATGGAAAACAGAAAAATTAAGTAATTTGTTCAAGGTCAGTAGAAACTTGTGGGAGAGACCTGGATCTTAGCTTGTCTACTTGTTAGCTGTGTGATTCTTTAACTTCCCTCAGTCAACTGTGAAACAAGTACTAATAACATCTCTTTAAGAAGCAAAGAAGTATATGTAAAGCACATAGCATAGAGTTTAGTATTAAAGGTGCTCAAAAAATGTTAATTGTTTGTTTTCCTTATTTGATTGAAAGGGTTTTAAGGTAGAATAATTCTACAATTATTAGAATGTGTAAGCGAATTTAGCAGATAGTTTAATATAAAAACCAATATAAAATTTAATCAAATTTCTATACATATTTAAAAAAAATTAGAAACGTTTTTATAATAGTATAAAATTTTGAAATATCTAAAAATAAACTTCACAATGTAAAGGATCTTTCAGGAAAAAAAATATATTATTGCGAAGCAGTGAAATCTAAAGAAATTAATCAAAAGACTTCTTATTGTAATGGTATTAATTCACCCTATATTGGTTTATAAATTTTATACAATATTAAAAAAACGCCCAAAATGTCCTGAAAAAAAGTTTTATAAGAGCTGTAATGCAAAAACAAATAAATAAACAAATAGATAATTAAAAAATAATAAAAAATCACAATTCTAAAAAATGTTTTATAGTTCTATTTTATAAAATGTAAAGAATAAGGCTGACTGAGACACTCTGGTAGAAGAAAAAAGTAGAAGGATCTGCTCTACCAGAATTTAAAAGCTGGGAAAACATCTTGTTCACACAGAAATATACTACAAAGTACGGAAAAGAAGAGCCAAGAAACATGTTCACAAATGCTTGATTTATCACAGATGGCACAGCAGATCAGTATATAAAGCAATTTTTTTTAGGTCGGGGGGGAAATACTGGGGACTGAACACTTGGGCGCTCTACCACTGAGTTAAATTCCCAGGCCTTTTTTTTTTTCTGGAACAAGATCCAACTAAATGGCTCACCTTGAACTTACAAATATCCTGCCCCAGCCTTAAAAATCATTGCACCACCACACCTGGCCAAAGGTGTTCTTTTCAGTAAATGCTGCTAGAGCAACTGGTTATCTGTATGAAGCAAAACATAAAATAGACCTCTACTTCCACTAATCAAAAATTGACACTAAGTTGAATAAGATCAAAAAAGCACAAACCATAAACAAAAAGTATTGATAAATTTTAGCATGTTAAAATCTTCATTCAAGGAACAATCTTTTTTTTTTTTTTAAAAAAAGAAAAAACACAAGTTAGAAGATATTTGAAACCCATGTAAAACAACAAAGAAGTAAAACAACAAATGCATGGAAAATACCTGTAAATTAATGAGAAAAAACATATATGATCTAATAGAAAATATGCAAAAGACCTGACTGGGTACTTCACAAAAAGAGGAAATACAAAAGATTCTCAAAATCATAGTAACCAGAGAAATGCAAATGAAAACCACAATAAGATACCATTCATTAAATAAATAGCCTTCAGATTGACAAAAAATAAAAACTCTACAATAGGAAGAGGTGGTGAAGATATAAAGCAACAGGAACTCATACTCTTCATGATGGTACAAATTGGTATAACCACTTTGGAAAATAGTTGGTAGCATCTAATACTACTGAAGATAGGAATGGTCTGTGACTCAGCAATTTCACTCCTAGATTCATCAACCATTTTAAAAATACAAGTAACCATATACCAGGACACATAAACAAGAATGTTTATACCTACACTTTAACAGTCCAAAGCTCCAAAAATCTTCATCTGTGACTGAATAAGTAACTGTGGAATACTCATAAAATGGACTTCAATACAGCAATAAAAATGAACCACAACTCATTTGAGGAATCTCACAAACGTTTAAAAAATGAAGCAAAACTCAAAAGAATGCATAATAAAAATATAAGACCAATAAAATCAAGTTAAAATAAATTTAGTAAGGCATACATATGTGGTAGAAGTATAAAGATCAGCAAGGAAACTACCCCAAAGTCAAGAGAATGGATGAGATGAATGTAACTGGAAAAGAACATGGGTGGTACCAACATTGCTAGTATTCTACTTCTTCCCTGGGTGGAGGTTATATCACTATTTGCTTTATAATTGTTACTGTTCATGTTTTTATACTCTTTTTGAATGTGTACTTTAAAATAATAATAGGAATACAAGGGATCTTCATTATCAAAATATTTGTTATCCAGCTAGGTGCAATGGCACATGCCTGCAATCCTAGAAACTCGGCTGAGGCAGGAGGATGACAAGTTAGAGGCCTGCCTCAGCAAATTTGCAAGGTTCTGTCTCAAAATAAAAAAATTAAAGAAATTGGGGTGTGGGTCTGTGTTAAAGTTCCCCTGGGTGCAATTCTCAGTACTAGAACAGTTTTTCTGATCCCAATGCCAGCAACTCTATGGTTGCTTAGGGAGCAAAAGCCATCATGAAAGGACATTTACTAACGTGCTGATCACTAAATGCTAATCACACAAACTTCTCAACTTGATTAACAACAGCAGTTTCTCTTGTTGTAAAAATCCATAATACAAATACATTTGCAAATTCATTCCGTCAACAAATATTTACCAAATTCTAAAGCTTGCCAAACACTGTTCTCATGGTACCAGCAAGGTCCAAGATAAGTAAAAGGCCAGACAGAGAACCTGAGAACTTTCATTTGGCCTTGGCCTTCTTACTCTCCTACCAAGTTTCACACACCTAGAACCTAAAAGCAGCAATCCAAGGCACACATCAAGTCATTATGAAAACTATTACTCTAGGGAGGAATCACTCCTTGGATTCACTTGATAAAATCATGGTTTCCTGTTTTAAGTAGGCAGAGATCCCCTTATCAAGAACTCTCCGTCAAGGCACTAGTTTTAACAATGGTGATGATTTTTACACTGCCCAAAGTGGGGTTACAAACTTTCAAGGATTGCTTTGCCTGGGATCCAGAGACCAGAGGCTTGAGATATTTCAGAAATTATATACTAGATTTTGTATGTACTGTAGTTTTTCTCAGGTTAAAGTTCATACCTTCATGGATTCTCAAAGCTTTTCAACCAAAAAGAACAGCTGTGAATACGAACAGCTCCCAACAAGTTGAATATTCCAGCTTCTGAGGGACAAGTCATGTAGTCACTGCTAGGTCATCTTAATTGAAACCCAGCTGTCCTGACCCCTAGGCCTGTGCTCTCAATGCCCAATACTTACTCTTAGTTCTTTGAAGGCTTCACCTAGAGTGGAGAACTGGTGGCCCTGGTAAGCCTCAATGTCTGGACACAGGAAACAGATGAGCTGCCTATCTTTCTAGCAATTAGGGCTCAAATCAAGCTCCTGGTCTGGACTCTTCCTCTGGGCCACTCTCTGCTTCCTATTCTATTTCAGGGTGAAATTGGCTTTCTGCCTTGGTGGCATCTCCTCCCTCCTCAGACTCTCCTTGGTTGTCTTCTTCTGCCTCCTTTTCTTGTGCATCTTCATTTCCTTCTCAGGGTCCTCCTCACTCTCTTGGTTGTTCTTGCCCTCACTCTGTTCCTCAGCCTCACTCTCTTCCTCTGAGTCATTGTCCCCCTCCTGCTTGCTTGCTACCTTCCTCTCCTGTTCCACCTTGGCTGAACTCTTCCTCTAGGCCCCTCCCTGCTGGCTGGCAGGGTCCAGGCCTAGGTTTCATGAATGTACTCAGCCAGGTAGTGACCTTGGAACTTCTGCCTGTGCCTTTGGCATTGCCGTGGCAGTAGCAGAGCCTCATTCTCTGCATCCTTCCTTGCCCCAGAGCCTTTTCTGAGTGGCACTTGTCATGTGCTATCATGGGGCAGATTCTTCAAGGCCACGCCTACTTAGGAGGCCAGGTGGGTGCTTTGCCGCTGTGGCTAGGCCTTGGGCCACAGGCTTCTAGCTTCCCTTCTCCTGGACTGGGTCCCCTCAGCGGGAGTTACCACCATGATGGGCCATGTGGGGTCCTGGTGCAGGACCTAGTGCATAGGGCCTCCCCACTGGCTCTACCTGCTTCCTGTGTGCTGGGTATGTGTGTGTGTGTGTGTGTGTGTGTGTGTATGTGTGTGTGTATTTCCTGGGGATTGGAGCCAGGGCCTTGTGTATGCAAAGCATGTGCTCCAATAGTGAACCACACACAGCCCTATGCATAGCTTTTCCTCTCAGCATAATGTTTAGGGGACTTAGCTGTGGTGTTCTGTGTACTAGTAGTTTATATTTTTATTATTGCTGATCATGGTCCATTGTACGATTATATCAAAAATGTTTTGTTTTCTGTTGATGGATGTTTGTATTTTGTCCAACTTTTGGCTCTCAGGAATAATGCTGCCAGGAATAGTAGTCATTCATGGGCAGGGAACTAATCTCTCTTGAGCATGTGGTGTAGTCCTGAGTCCTAGGATAGGTGTATGTTTGGTTTCATAAGGAACTAACAAATTGAATGCATGAGAGTTCCAGTGACTGCATATCCTCAGTAATCCTGATTGACCATTGAAATTGATTAACCATTTTGCTGAGCATCTGTTTGTGGTTTTAATCTGCATTTCTTGGGTCATATTCTGAGCACCTCTTAGGATCTATGTTGATTGTTAGAATGTCTTTTGTGAAATGCTAGCTCAAGTGTTTTGCTCATTTTAACATTGAAATGTCTTTTGCTTATTGATTTGTAGGGTTCCTTTGTATATTCTCTGTACAGATTCTGTGTTAGTTGATAGCTGATGTATTTACAGCCTTAAAGATATCTTTTGATAATGAAATGTTAATGATTTTAATCAGGCCTGATTTATCAATTTTCTGTTTTGGTTTAATGTATCGCATCATGCAATATAAACAATTCTTACCTACAACAATCCAATATTAGAAAAAAATTTGTTTTCGATTTTGAATATAGATGTAGAATAAATCTAAATACACAAATTTTTGTGTATAGCTTGGATGAAGGATAAGAGTTTATTATTCTCCCTGCTTGTGTTATTCCAACACCATTTTTTAAAAATACCATCTTGCCCTATGTGATTGCAGAGGTGATCTTACATGTAAATTTAGAAAACATACAGTAATCCCCTTCCTCTTGATTTCCCTGTCCTGCTGCAGCCAGGGGCGACCTCTGCAGAAGGGGCTCAGCTCAGGGGCAGGGTAAGGGGACTCCATGTACAGTTTGTTCCATTTTCATAATTACACATAGAAGGTCACTAGCGGGGAAGAGGTGGGAGATGCCCTGGAAGACAGAGGAGCTCTGCCCTTTGGATCCCTAACCTGTCCTTCTCTTGGAACCCAGGTCCCTCCAGAGTCTGGTCAGCTCTGGCCCATGCAGCACTGCGCTGACCTCAGGTCTGTCTGGGACCCCAGCCCAGCGGCCCTTCCTAGGAGGCTCAAGGTCCCTCGGGACCTCACCGGCCCAGCTGGCGCCTCACCTCAGAGGGCAGCTCCACCTGGGGAAGCCCCAGGAGGCTGTCATTGACCTACCGGTCACCCAGGCTTGGCAGCCTGAGACTCCAGCTTCCCGAGGAGGCACGAGCTTGGTGGGGGCCCTTCAGCCAGGAGCGCGACTGAGCCCTCAGAAAGGCGGGAGAGAGGCAGCAATGGCTGCTGGAGGGCTCTGCACTGAGAGCTGGAGCAGGCTGTGAGGGGCCCCGCCTGGCAGGAGAGCGTTATCTGCCACTCTCCTCTGCTTTGCATATTCATGAGACTGAGCTCCGCCTCTGGTTCCTGAAAGCCCAGAGAGAAAAATACATTATTCATGAGGAAGTGTTGCCCCGCCCAGGAAGGCCTGGCTGATTATTCATGAGGAAGCCTTGGCCCCGCCCAGGAAGGCGGGGCTGATTATTCATGAGCTGAGAGGTGGGTTCGGAAAAGGCCCAGGAACCAGGGCAATGGGTGAGAGGGAGGCTTTGACCCCTGAGGTGAGCGCTGTCCTAAGCCCTGTCTCCAGAGAAAGGGCGCTTGGGCCCTGTTAGTCCAGAGCTCTTCATGTTGAAATTTTCTTCTTCCTGAAATTTTAAAGTTTTCCCTAAGGGCGCTAAATTTTCTGAAAAGCAGAAACACGGGGCTGAGGGGGCGACAGAGGAGGTGCCGTGGGTGACCCCGCGACTTTCCACCAGGAAAAATTCCAAACTCCAGAAAGGAGACCCAGAAGGAAATAGAAACGGGGTGGGATCCCTGCAACCCACCTACTAGCAGCTTAAGGTTCTGTTTGGAGAAGGCCTGGGTGAAGACCCCACAGCAGCCATCATTAGGTGCCAGGCAGCCAAGGGCTGTGCCCAGAGAGGAGGCACCTGTGGAGCTTTGGGGGTCTTCCTAGGCCTGCCAGGTTCTCTCTGCCATTGGTGAGCTCCCCTGTAACCACTGCCTGGTGCAGACCAAGAGATGAGCCAGGTGGCCCCCCAGTCGCGTGGGACAGCCTGCACTCCTCTCTCACCTTATGGAGGGTTTGCACCTTAATCTCTGTAGACTTCAGTCCTCCAACAGACCAGGGCATCGAGTGTCTTGGACCTCAAGACTGGCCAATCACCAAAATGTGCCAGGTGTGCCCAGCGCTCCACTGACTGTGCTCACCTGGTGAAAAGGAAGGAAATGCTGGTTGTTGCCCTTGAAGGGGTTTAAATCTCATTAGCGTGAGATTCCACTCTCTCGCCCATGAACTCTGAGTCCCTTGAGGTGGGAAACATGACTTCAAGCTTCTAACCCTGCAGGATGGCTGGCACAGGGCAGTTGGCTAGTGAAGGCTGATGAGTAATTGAAGAAGCAGGAGTCAGATTTTTCAAGACCAAAAGAGCTTGAACAAATATCCAGTCAACAGAGTGGCAACCATTTACTCTGAGTTAGCCTGAGTAGAGAATTATTAGGGCCAAATGGAATTTGCTAAGCTGGTGAATAATAATGTATTGAAACAACCTCTGTGACAAGTCTAAGTCACTGGATGAACTTTGGCAAACCAAGTTCCCTTGTTGAGCTTCACTTTCCTTTTCTTTATGGATTTATGTTTTACATTTTAATCCATGATCAGTTTGAATTAATATTTGTACCTGGTGTGAGTTTTAGGGTGAGGTTCTTTTCTTCCTCCCTTTCCTTCCTTTCTCTCTGCCTGGGACATCCTCTTGTTCTACAACTATTTCTTGAGAAGACTGTCTGTCCTTCCTTTGCTAAGTTCACTTTCCTCTTCTTTAAAATGAAGGGGTTGAACTTATAGTAAAGGAAATCAGTTCCCCTCTAGCTTTATGAATCTTTTCAACCCACTTTTCCTGATGTGCACTTCCTTTGAGCAAAGCTATCCTTCACATCATATATATGTAAAAAAAGGTCATCTAGTTGAAATTCAGAATTCATCTGTTTGATATTGTTCAGTTGATAGGAGATTTTCTTGTAAAAACTATGGTTTTAGACATTTGGTGAAAATGTATGGAATTTCTTAGTATTAAAAAAAGAAATCATTAGACAAACTTAATAGATTGTGGGTTTTGCTTCACTTGGAATGGAGGGTGAAAGATGGTTTACTTCTCAATTAAAAAAGCAACATCAGGTTAATCTTTGTATTGTATTCACAAACTGGAGGGGTAAAATAGTAATTGTGCCATGATTATAAAATATAGTGTTTGAGGTGGAGTTCAAGTGGTAAGGCTGGAGTCAATTTTTTTTTCCTCAAAGAATCACAGAAATCTTTATTCTCAAGAAAATCATCAATGTTTGTCAAGGAGAAAACATCAAACAGGAGTGTATAATTTGGATACACTGTGGAGTTTCACATGTTTGTGGATCCAATATCCAAACAAATATATAAGCAAAAGTCATTTTAGAGTTCTGTTCCTAGAGTCCATAGTCATGAAATATCTTTCTGGTCTTTAGATAATGCATCAGAACAAGGGAATACAATACATGTCAGAGCTATTCTCTGAGAATGAGTGAACTCCAGAGTCATACTTCCTGGGGATGTCAGCTAGTGAGCTTTCAAAATTAAGCAGGGCTTGGCAGCAGATCACAAAAGGTCAAGGTTGCTCAACAGAGCCAAGGTGGTTCAGGCTCCACCTTCCAAGAGTCCACCACGAAATCTCTGTCAATCATCTTCCTGAGAGAAGCTCGGCTGCCAACCCCAGAGAGGGCCTGAGAGCCAGGCGAGGCCATCCTGCCCCAAGCCCAGGTGCTGCACCTGAGCCCAGGAGTAGTGAGAACTGCAAGGTCCAGTGAAGAGCCTCGAGGGTTTGGACTCCTTGACAATGACTGTGGCTGACCAGAAGATACTGCCTATAGGGACTTTTCTTTGGTCAGGGAGCACTTTGTCAGTGGGGAGCAAACCATTCCTTATCTTCTGGATATATTGTCCTCTTTAGATCTCCACATGTAAGTACTGGAGAAGTTTGGAAGCACTGATCCCCTGGCCACCATTGTGGGTGTAACATATTTACTGTATTGTAAATAGTGCTGTATAAAGTGTTTTGGTAATCTATTAAATGGCAAGCATCATAACAACCTCTATTTGTATGTAGATTTTAAACCCCCCCCCACCAAAAAAATGCAATCAACAACTCCCAGGAAAATGCAAAATTTTACTTTATACCCTTTCCTTTACATGTGTTAGGCATGAAATAGTTCTAGATTGAATTTCTGTAAGCTTAGTAAAATGAAAGAAAACCATGCTATGTTTCTAAGGAAAACATGTACATTTGCACACGTGGGTATGTTCATCCTGTTCTTCCAATGTGTTTTAAAAATCATTGCTCATACAGCCTGTACGTACATGTGTCGGGGGTATTGGGGAGGTGTGTGTGTGTTTATTTCTTAGTCTGTTGTAGGCTTCTTAGAGGTGTACTGAATCATGATTTCTGTTATTGTGCTTTCTTCATCTTAAAGACTATTATAGTTCTTTGGTATGCATTGTCACATCTGGTTTTGTATTAAAATATGGCCTTTTCTCCCTCTGATTAAAAAATTACCTTCCTGTTTTTTTAAAAACAAACAAACAAAAATTAAGCAGGGCTTGTATTTTCGTAGGCGATCTCCACAAAACAGCTGCTCAAAGGAAGAAACAATGGTAGCAACAGAAGACTAGAGGTTGAAAGGGGCCTGGTCATATTGAAAAATGATTTGGGTCTTTTTCTTGAAACAAGTTCATCCTAAAACACCAGAAAGAGACCCAACTATGTTTAGACACAAGCAAGTAAGCAAGCCCTACACCTAAGGAGGTACTGATAACTGCATCATATTAGATGAAGTAAAAGAAAAAGGGAACTTTTATTATGGGGAGTCAGTCTACAAAAACTCCTACAGTGTAAATCAAACCTTTTGTGTTTTAATTCTCACTTCTGTCACTCTATGTCTGTCTATCCCTGGGGGCCAGCCCAAGATTTTGGGGGATCTGGATTTCCTCATCTAGAAAATTAGATATTTGGTCTAGATGACATTTAAAGTTTCTCATACTTCTAAAATTGTGTGACCTTTTCCTAGACCATAAATTCTTTCTATACTACTTCTCCACTGGTTCAGCAAATATTTATGGAGCCACTATTTTGTTCCTGTACTGAGGCAAAAAGTGTCACATCTTATATAATTTATAAGAACTGTTCAAAATAGGCAAATCCATAGAGATGAAAGGTAGATTAGTCGTTACTGGGGGCTGAGAGTAGAAGACAGTGAGAGTGATTACTAATGGGACTGCAGTGTCTTTTAGGTGTGATGCTGGGTTTGGGATGTTTCCTATGAACAAAATTATAATATGTGGCTTCTTGTAATGTAATGTCGTCCTGGTCTGTTCATGTTGTAGCATGTAGCAGTACTTCATTGAGTAATATTCCATTGTATGGACACAGCCCATTTTATTTATCCACTAACATGTTGGTTATTGTTTCCACATTGGGACTATTAGGAATAATACTGCTGTGAATATTATTGTGCAGGGTTTTGTAGATATGTTTTCTTCCCCCAATATATGTCTAGGAATGAAATTGCTGGGTCATTGCCACATGCACCCATTCTGCACTCAGGCCTGTGATCCCTGTCATCCTGCCTGAGAAACTACCATGTCTCGCAGAAACAGGTCATTATCTCAACTTTGTTATAGTTAAGAAGATGAGCTTACAAGCCCCAGAAACCAATTAGTTATTATTAATGTGGGATTTATATCTGTATGGGTTCCTCACTTACCCAATCTAGTCCTTGTGTTGAGCTATACTCAAGCCTCACCTGCCACATCCTCAGCTCTCTGAGAAAGGTTCAATAGTGATATGGGAAAGATCGGGTAATGATCTGAGTTTGACTTTCATTTGCAATCCTTTAGCTATTCTGCATGGCAGCTCCTACTGCTTCTTTCTAGTTTCCCAAAGCACTGCTTCCTGACCCTTTTATTTTATATATATATATATGCCTGGCCCCATTAAAGGGCCTCTCCATTATTCAGAGAGGCAACAGGTCCTGTAGAATTCCCAGAGGAATAGAGTGCCTGGCTTCAAGATGCTGCAACGTACCTGACACCAAGGAATGGGTCTGCAGCAACAAAGCTGAGGAGTGGACACCCTTCCTCTGCTGCTGGCTGTTTGGCATTCTACTGCAGTTTCCTTTCTTTGCACTGCTTCACATAACCCCTCCAACCCCCTGTGCTGGTGCTGCTGGTCACAGTGGAGAATTTTGAATCCCATGGAGTCAATCGCCTGTCTAGTAGTTTTTATTGACAGCTTTTTGTCTGCTGTGCATCTCATTGGCTTGCTTACCAACACCAACTAGATTTGTTTTCTTTCATACCCAAATCAGAACACATTTGGGTATCCAGAGATTTCATAGAGCATGTAATTTTTGTTATACGAACCTAACCTCTAACTTGTATTCTCATATGAAGTAATGCAAATCTACTTTTGTTCTAGTGGAGCTATTTTGGTAACATATAAGCAATTTTGGTTCAGTTTAGAGGGTGAATTCAAGGTTTTTATAACTCAGTTTGAGCTTCATTTCATATCAGTGACAGCCATTTTAATTTATCTGAATAAATCATTTTGTTTTTCTCTCACTGTGTCTTACAAAGCCTCCCCCCACACCCTTGGTTGTTAAGAGAAAGAAAATCTTCTTTGATTTATGTTTATGGCTTCTATACTCCTTTGAAAGTAGGGGCTAAGTGATTATTGGCACAAATCAGTGTTGTAGAATCTACCTTCAGAATCAGAGACTTGGGTGTGAATAAGTGAAGACTGTAGGTCAGGGGCTTTAGATATCTGCAGGGTTGAAGGGGGCAAGGTGAAGAGGGGGCAAGGTGAGGGAGAAGTGAACCTCTGCCCCTGTTCTCCCAGAGAAGATCTGCTTAGTCCTGTTTTGTATTTTGAGATGCAATATAAAATCATGTTTACACAAGGAAGAAATAGTTCTACTTAACTTTAAAAAATAAAAGGGCTCAAAATATATTGCTAGAGGTCATAGAGGTCATGCAGTTGCTGGATCTAAGCCCTTCAGCCCACACACAGGGGGAAAAAAGAAAAATTAGCTACATGTTTACTAACTTCTGAGAATCACAAAAACACACACCACAGACCACAAAATAGGCAAAAACAGGCACTTCTCTCAGGACTGTGTACATTTAAAATTTAGATGAAATATGCTAAGTGGGTTTGCTCATTTTCAAAGTAAATGGGAAAAATTTGTGTGACAGAATCAAGCTTTCCTATGTTTAAACTGGGGCCAAATATCTCATAATTATCTTTGTGTCTCCTTTTTGAACCTTATCCAGGAAGTATAAAAATTATTAATATTCTCATGTAGTAGAATGACAGGGGACTCAACTTTTGTGCAGCCATGGATATCTTAAGATACACATTTTGGAGGTGTTACTCCATATAATATTAGGTAGTTGCCACCAGCCCTTCCAGTAAGCAAATCTGTAGACCAAGCTGATGACAACTCTACACACAGTGAAGCATTCGTTCACCAAGGATATTTTAAGAAGACATGATTAGGGAAGGGATACCATGGGGTGGAAAGACCAGGAACTGTAATTTCAGGCATATGTAAATAGAAGAGGCTCAGCGAAAATAACAAAAAAGAAGAAAACGGCATATGCCCTTGGAACCTGTCTCCTCATAAGTAAAAGAAAAATCATAATAGCTATTTTGCAGTGTTGTCCTGTTAGAAATAATGTAGAGAAACAACTAGCTAAGAATGGCTACATCATAGATGTCACCCAGTCAGTGCATAGTGTGGTGTGATTCACTGACCTCATGATGACTTGTTTGGCCAGTGGATAGTCACTGTGGACTGGCATAGCTGTGTGTCCCCAGCAACTGTCACTCTTGTGGCAATTTTGCTTCCCATTCTTCAGAACAGCAGTCCCTTTGGGGACCTAGCCCAGGGTCTTGAACACATTGAGTACTTGATGGAGGGAATTGAGCTCATCCACAAGTATTGGCTCAATGTGTCTCCTCAGAGCCAGCCTCCAGTTCTCATTGTATTGGTGAGACTTGTGCCACCATGACCCCGGGGAAGGACATTGCCTTCCTACTGGCAAATGAGACGCAAATGACTCTGACTTTTCAAAAATTTTACTAATTAACACTAAATGGGCTCTGACCTCTGTGTCAGGATCAGATGCTTGAGGTTAACTCCTAATACCTGGCCCCTGAATCTCTCACTTTCAGTGAGAGGAGTCTATGACCCTGAAGTAAAAGTCTTCACATTGGGTCAGTTCACCCCTTGGGCCAGTGTGGGAAGGGAACCGAAGTGGACCTGCCTTTCAGGACCCTTGAGAAAGGGGTAGGAGGCAGAGTGGGACACCATGGGAGGAGAGTTCAGGGTGTGGAGGGGTGGGGCAGAGGGTATCCCTGGAAAGACAATCGGGAAAGGGGATGGGATCTGGCGCTCCGGTATCACGTTAGGTGAGGGCTGCGGTGGGACCACCAGAGCAGGTTGGGGGGAAACAGGGGCTTCTGTCTCGGGGCTGCTGCCTCTGAAGGCATGACGCCTGTCTTCATGGGGGTGCGGCTCTGATGGAAGATCCGGAATTTGGAGTTGAATGTCAGTATTGGCAACAGCCTTGGTAGGGCCAATTCTGATCGACGCCGTCATGCCATATCTGCGTCGTTTGTTGACCCAGTACATCAGAGGACTGTAACTGAAAGTTGCAGCTCTCATCACCTCCACCCACTGCTGGGCACGCTCCCTCCTCCGCAGGTTCTTCCTCCAATGTATTAAGAGGACGCAGCCACCAGTTATCAGAGTGCACAGCCCCAAAAATCCAAAGTACCATGGGATCCACGCTGAGGCAGTAAAAAAAAAGAAAAGAGGCAAGTTGACTGACAGCTGTAGCTTGGGGCCTGAAGTGTTTCTCATTCCTTTCCTGGATTTGGCTCATTCATCCTCTCATTCTTTCCCACCCTGATCGAAGACATGCCTAATAATTTCCTGATTCAGTCAAAGGTATATTTGCAGGGCACATAAGAGTCCCCATTAGCCTTCTTTTTTTTTAAGAGAGGGAGAGAGAGAGAGAGAGAGAGAGAGAGAGAGAGAGAGAGAGAGAGAATTTTTAAATATTTATTTTTCAGTTTTTGGTGGACACAACATCTTTGTTTGCATGTGGTGCTGAGGATCAAACCTGGGCCGCACGCATGCCAGGCAAGCGCGCTACCGCTTGAGTCATATGCCCAGCCCCCCCCATTAGCCTTTTACAGATAAGGAACACTAGGTGTACAGGGGCCATGACCTGCCCAGACTCAAGTCAGGCCTTCTGGCTACTAGTCCAGGGCCCATGCAGTCATTCAGACTGAGAAGCCTCACTAAGAGCAAGGTCCTCAATTGTGTCTTTTCTGCTTGGGCAGAACATGGTCTCTGCCTTCGAGGAGTCCTTAGTTTCCTAGAGAAGCCTGTCTTTTAACTACATAGCACTCCATTCAGGCAGCCACCACCCCATCCATGCAGAGGGTCTTCCCTGAAAGTTTGCCCCCTACTCTCAAAGGACTAGGTGTACTTACAGCCAGGAAGGCCCAGATCCTCCTTTTGCGAATCCATAAGGTTCACTCTGGTTACCAGGCCTATGGCTCTGAAAAGAGTGAACTCACCACTACTCTGCCCACCAATGGGAGTCCCCAGAATGCCCCAGACCCATTGTTCTTTAAAGATGAAGTCACCAGGTTCTGAGCAATCAGGAATTCTAGGGCTGGTGCTGGTAGAGTGGTTGGCAGTTGGTAGAATAAGAGACTCCATCTTGTGACATCTCATGAGCATGTTGTCTTCCATGAAAGACTGGTCCACCATAGAATTGTCTGTACCCAACTTTGTGTGGTAAACTCATAGGGCAGCTCCCAGAAAAGGGTCCTCACACCCTCAGAAGGTTCTACTTGTGTTTTCAGTTGTTAGGGAGCCATTTTCCAGTGGGGAGTGGGGCAGGGAGGACACTGAGCATTGGACAGCCCTACCCTCAAGAAGTGTCTTACCTAGTTGTCAGGGAACAAAATGGCTCAGAAGAACCATGTGGTCAAAACCTCCTCCTTTGGCTCCTACCATCTCTGTTTTGTTTCTTCAACAAGTGTTTTTTGGGCATCATCAGGTCCTATGGGAGCTTCCCGCTATGTGATCCTGCTTTTATTTCCAGCTCCATCTCCCTCCCCATCCATCACACACCTTTCAGCCCTGGGCATGCCAGTTCCCACAGACCCTGCTTATTCCCCTCTGGACTTTGGCTCAGACTGCTCCTTCACTCAGGAGTGTCTCTCACACATTTCCACCACTGAACACCTCCTTATCCGGCCAGGTGGTCAACTCCTCAACTCTGAGACAAATAGTTCTTTCAGTTGATTCCACAATTTCTAGAACTCTGAAGCATATGAATTTAAAACAAATTGGTCCCAGGGACAGGAATAAAAAGTGATTTCAACAACTTTAAACTTGTATAAAGTGGAAAATATAGTGTTCTACAGACTTAATATATTATTTTTAGAAAGTTGTTCTATTTAAACTGGTATAAAAGCGATGCCCTTTTAAATAATACCACCCACCCACCATGAACAACTAATGTTCAGTTAAGTATAAATTAAATTGAAAAAATTAACCTGAAAAACCCCAGCATGATGCTCTGCCACTGAGGCTTATTTTAAGATTGATTTTTTAAAAATCCCCCTATCCCTGTCCCTAACCTGGGGGGAAACAGGATTACTTTTTGTCCCCATCCAGTTATCTGTTCTTGAGCACACACCCACCACAGGAGTGAAGAAATTCAGAGTTGGGGATGGCACCAGAAGATTTAAAAAATGATTATATCCCAGATTAACAAGTGAAGAAGGACCGGACACACCTGAAACCACATCTTTAAAAATGTGCAGAATCACAGCCTCTTAGACAAGAGTCCCCTGGGTTTTTCCTTTGCTTGCAAAGCAATTAAGCTTCTGTCTATCAAATGGTATACTGATAAACAAATGGGATATATCCATCCAAAAGGAAATATATGTGGTTTTGTGTATATACATATACATTGTATTTATATAAGATTTTGATATTAGGGATGAACCCCAGTATTCAGTTATTGAATAAACAATGTAGGAAGCCTAAATCAATTAAAAATTGATTAATAATTTTATCTCTGAAAAAAATTTTAATAGTAATTATACTTATTTTATATATCTATATTACTTGTTGATATGTGCATATATGTGTATATATATGTATAATATAAAATATATAATACCTGTACATATGTATATATCTACATATATCTATATCTATCTATCTATCTATCTATCTATATATGTATATATATTAGGGCTGATGCATTAAGACTGTCTGGGAATGACAGTTAACAAAGCGATATGCTCCTTATAAGTAATCTTTATTTGAAGGTCTTCAGTATGAAAACAGCCTTACTCTGTGTGCCAACTTGAGTTATGAAGTACTCTGAATGGAAACTACTTATGATTTTTCAATGAAGATATTTGAAAAAAAAATACAAGAAATATCAAAGAGAAAGTAGACAAAGAATTAGTTGGGTTAAAATTTTTTACAAAGTAAGTCTAAATTTTTTTTAAAAAAAATTATGCAAGCATCAATTTGATTACTGCTTCTGCCCAAAGAAAAGATGTTCCTGTATTTCTTGAATCACTGAAGGTTGCTGTTTAAGACTAGAAATAGTGTGAACTATATACATCATAAAAACCATTTGCTGCTCTTCTCACCTGGTAAGCAGCCTGGTAGAGGGGCTCTAGGCTCCACTCTCCCTCAGTCCCTGATGTCCATTCATTGGGTCTGCTTGCCCAGAACAGCATGTTTTTTTCTGCATTTCTTTTCTCTTTTTATTTTTTGGGTGAATGACAGGCTATTTTTAAAATCAGAACTTATGTATAATGCATTGGCTACTTTTTATTGGAATATTTTATCTTAATTTTTCTTCTACATAAGAAGTATTAACTTGATAAGACTGTGGATTTGAATAACCAATTACTTTACCAAAGCAATCTTCAAAGAACAAAGTTGGAGAACTCACATTTCCCAACTGTGAACCTTATTAAAAAGTGACAATAATTGAGCAGGGTAATACCGGCACAAAGATTGACCTGCAGGCCACTGTAATAGAGCTGAGTCCAGAAGTTGGCCCTTATCTTTGCAGTTACTTAGTTTGACAGGAATGTCAAGACAATTTAGCAAGGGGGAAAAGTCTTCTCAGTTATATGCTGGGGTGACTGGATAACCACCTGACCCCTCACACAATGCACAAAGTTTACCCAAATTTAAGTAAAGAACTAACTCAAAATAGACCTATATGTATGTAAGAGCTAAAAGGGGAATTTTCTTTGAAGGTATAGGAGTAAATTTTGACTATATTAGGCAAAATTGGATAGGCTCTTGGATAGGACACCAAGAGCACAGAGATAAAGAACAATATGTGTAGATTGAACTTCAAGTTAAAAACTTTTGTTCAAAGTGTATTGTCCAAAAAGTGGAAAGACATCTGACAGACAAGGACAAAATATGTGCAAATAACATGTCTTAAAAGAAAATATATCCAGAATATATAAATAACAGTACCCAACACAAAGACAGCCAATGTTCAAAAAATGGACACATCATCTGAGTAGATCTTTCTCTAGAGACCTTCCTCCAAAGCAGATATTCTGGCCAGTGAGCACATAAAAAAAATGCTCAACATCATCAGTCAGTGAGACTCAAAATAAGGTACTATTCACATCCATGAGGATAACTAAAATGAAACAACTTGGTAAGGATTTGGGAAATGTAGAAGCAACCTTCCTACATTGCAGTAGAAACACAAAATAATATAGTTTTTTGAAAAATATTATTTGAGGAAATGTCAGAATAAAGTTAGCACACCATATGACCCAGAGATTCCACTCCTAGTTATATACCTAAAAGAATTGAAAACTTTAAAAATTTTTTTAAAAAATATTTTTATTAGTTGAGAGATCTTTATTTTATCTATTTATATCCTTTGCTTCACACATGCTAGGCAAGTACTCTACCACTGAGCCACAGCCCCACCCCAAGTAATGGAAATTTTTGTCTGCCAAATTTGGTACTTGAATGGTCCATAACATTATTCATAATAACCAAAAGTATAAATAACCCTAAGGTCCATCAACTGGTATAGAGATAAACAAATGTGATATATCCATCCAACAGAAAATATGTGTGTATTTGTGTGTATACCAATGCATTGTAGGTATATAAGATTTTGATATTAGAGACAAAATGCAGGGCCTCACCCATGCTAGGCAAGTGCTCTACCACTGAGCTAAAGTCCCAGTCCTTTGTTTTCTTTTGTGACAGGGTCTTGCTATGTTGCTCAGGCTGGCCTGGAACTTGCCATCCTCCTGACTCAGTCTTTCTAGTCTCTGAGGTTACAGACATGGGCCGTTGCTTCTGGTTACAGTAGGACATTATTTGGTAATAGAAAGGAATCAGTTACCAACACTTGCTACCACCCAAATTAACCTTGAAAACATAACGCTAAGTGAAAGTCAGGAAAGATTACATGTATAGTTCAATTCACATGATACTTGAGAAGGCAACTCTTAGGAGGTAGGAAGTTGATGTCTAGCTGACTTAGGGTTAGGAGACTGGGGTAGAAATGACTGCTTGCTTATGGTTATGATGCTCTTTCTTGGGAGGTAGAAATATACTAAGATTGTGGATTGTACACCTCTGCAGATGCAATGAAAACCATTGGCTAATCCACTTAAATGGGTGAGTTGTACAGTATGTGAATTGAGTATCAATATATCCTACAATTACTTGGAGGATTAAAAATATTTTTGTATGCAATGACTAAGTCAGAAATACCCTCTTATGTTGGGATTATACCACAGATACAACAACAGAACCTACAGGGTGGACGCTGTCAACTGGGATCAGACTCCCAGAGATACATTTAAAAAAACAGATGGCAGCCAAACCAGCATTGTGGACCTCTACCAGAAGGTAGGAAATTTTATTTATAAAATATATTTGAATCTTAGAATTTTTAACCTTAGTAGAATCAAATTCTCTGAAGTCTTATTTAGGAACCTTAGATATACAGTATTAACATAGTCCCCTTTGGGGACCAGGGCTGCTTCATCTATTATCCATGTGTTCAAGTGCCTGTGTAGGGGGCAAAGTGACATCATTAGACAGCTCTAGCAGGACCGTTCTGTCAGCCTTAGTGGCTAGAATAGTTTTCAACATGTAGATGGACTATTGGATAAAAATAAAGTATGGTCACTCTTTAGATAGAAAAATGTTACTTGTCTTGGGATGGGGATGTTGCTCAAGCATTAGCATGCTCGCCTGGTATGCACTGGGCACTGGGTTTGATCCTCAGTACCACATAAAAATAAAATAAAGATGTTGTGTCCACCAAAAACTACAAAATAAATAAATAAATATTAAATAATTCTCTCTCTCTTTAAAAAAAAGAAAAGAAAAATGTACTTGTCTAGAAGTGTTAGCTCTGTAGAACTTGGTGCAAAAAGAGTAAAAATGATGAATTACATTTGAGGTGATTTCAGAGATGTGCTGAGGCTTACATTTCAATGGTTTCCCAATCTCAAATTTGAGTGTTCACAAACAAATAAGTAAACTTAGCTCAGTAAACCAGAGGGCGCCTGTTGACATGGTTGACTTTGTAGTTTTGGCAAATGAAAAAAATGATCATTTAAAGAAAGCCAGACTCTTGGAGCAACTAGAAACAAGTTGCAGATGAATGATAAGGAATAGAACTTCATTTGTTTTTAAGAACCCAAAATATCCCATGTGGAGCCATTGGAAATACACTGCACTCTAATGGGCAACAAAGGGAATGGCCCAGTGACAATGTTACCCTGGCATGTGGGCCACCTTCAGTGCTTGTGTACTTTCTCCAAAAAGCAGTTAGTGCGGCACTTGCATCTTGGCTGTGCATGCTAGGACAGTTGAGTCTCCTGAATGAGGAACTTGGGTTCTCACAGCAGGCAGACAAGATGAATGTATTCTGATAGTATTCTGTGTTATGGGGACTCTCTCATGGCTCTTTAGATCGCATGGTCAAGGAAAACTTCTGAGAAGCTGAAATATACATGTCAGGAGTGAGCTGTGTGCAGATCAGCAAGAAGAGCATGATGGGGATGACAGAGGCACAAAGACACACTTTTCAGGATGGGCTGGTGTGTCCCTATCTCAAACAGCTGGTGTGTTCTCTAGAGAAGTAAGGTGAATACAGGGCAGGAGGTGTACGTGCAGGCAGGGGCTGCACCCTTATTGGAGGGCGAGGCAGGGGACACCTTGTATAGAACTTTGTTCCCTGGGACAAATTGGACTTTTCTGAGATCATGTGGTGTTATGTAGATGAATCAAGTGATCTGTTTTTTTTTTCTTTTTTGGGGGGGAGTTTTATTATTTGGTTTGTTTTATTTTGTTGTGGCCCTGGGATTGAACCTGGGTCCTTGAGCATGCTAAGCAAGCACTCTACCACTAGCCACATCCCAAGTTCAAGTGATCTGTTTTTAAATACTATTTTATCAATATGTACAAAGCGTGGGCAGTGTCTACATAAAAATGGAGGCAAGGCACCCAATGAGGAGGTTGTTAATGGAACTCATGTAAATGGTGGTGTCCTGGCTTGGAGAAGTGAATAGGAATGGGCAGGACTTGTGGATGGTGTGGATCTTATGGGTGCCAGAAAAAGGAGAGGAAATGGGTGGATGATGGCATCATCCTCTGGGATGGGGGAGCCTGGAAGAAGCTGGCTTGGGTGGGCTGGAGGTATGAGAGGCTCTGATGGAGTTGCAAACCGCAAAATCAGTGAATCGCATACCATGAGAAAGTTCTAGGACAGGCACACAAGTAAATCCCAGGTGCTTTTCTAAATAACTACAAATCTCTTAAAGGAAAAGACATCTATACCTACATCAGTATCTTAAGAATTAAAACTAGGAGGCTAGCTTAAGAAGAATAGTCACAATGCCAGATTTGAAGTTGTCTTCTTTGGGGTGTGAGAACTCTTAAACTTCCCAGTTGCTTAAGAAACACCTAGTGCCAGAATCCTTGTGACAGTTTATCATTTGTGAGGTCCTTGTTGATGAGTGATTGGAAGGGTCTAGCAGGATCACTATTTTTTTGTTGGGAGAAAAGGCACTTTGCCATTTGGGAATTGCAGCATAAGCGTAAGAAGGTGTTTGTGACAATGTGTTTTAAAAATGTCTTTTCTTCCTGGAAAAAGGAAGTATGAGCTTAGGGGGAAAGACGGAGAAGAAATGTTGGGTGTAGATCTGTAACTGAAAATTTAAAAAAGGGGTAAGGGTTTGCCCTTCCCCATTAGTGCAAGTGTTCTTAAAAGTTCTCAGAGTGCTTTAGTCAGCCAAAGCAGATGGAAAAATTAGCCAAAGGCTTATGCCCCGTTCACTTGTACATCTTGCTGAGCTGTGCTACCTGACAAGCAATGCTGACTGATGTAGTCTCTGTAGACGACAACCCTGTCTTTAAAAGTCAGATTTAGCTGTTGTTATGGTGTGCACCTATAATCCCAGCTACACAGGCTAAGGCAGGAGGATAACAAATTTGAGGCAAGTTGAGGCAACTTAGTGAAGCCTGCCTAAAAATAAAAAGGGCAGGAATGTAGCTCAGTGGTCGAGCCCTTGCCCAGTTCAGTCTCTGAATATTTAATATCAAAAAGAAAAAGTCACTGATTTAATTATGATTTAGAAATAGTGTATTTTCAGAAGTTTGTGACCCAGAATTGTAACACCTAAGTTGGTTGGGTGGGGCTCCCCCACCACCACTAACATTGTTTTTTCTAATATAAATTTATTCTTGCTTGTGTAGCTGTATTTTTAACTTTCTATAAAAGGTCTAATAGATGCAATGCATAAAGACTGTATAATGATGAGATCCTGTCTAAAGATATGAGACTGAGTCCCATGAGAAGGATGACAGTACTGAAGGAGTGTGTCAAGTCAAGTCTCTAGTAAATACTAATTTTATGGCTGTGCTTGTGCCTGCATGTTGTGTGCACTGAGGTTGAGCTCTGTGTGTATCCCCTGGCATCTTAGATGCTTCTATTAAGGAATGGCTATGATAATGTAGTGAAAACGATAAATGGTATTCTTTTTTTTTTTTTTTGTACCAGGGATTGAACCAGTGAGCCACATTCTCAGCTCTACTTTGTATTTTATTAGAGACAGGGCACCACTGAGTTGCTAAGCTTTTTGCCATTGCTGAGGCT
The DNA here is from genome assembly GCF_048772815.1 of Callospermophilus lateralis. Lineage (NCBI taxonomy): Eukaryota > Metazoa > Chordata > Mammalia > Rodentia > Sciuridae > Callospermophilus > Callospermophilus lateralis. The sequence continues at coordinate 144,657,763 of NC_135305.1, read as the reverse complement.
GCCTTTGAACTTGTGATCCTCCTGCCTCAGCCTCTGTAACTGCTGGGATTACAGGCATGTGCCACTGCACCTGGCTGAGAAAATGGTATTCTTTTGAAACTAGGAGGCTAGCTTAAGAAGAATAGTCACAAATGCCAGATTTGAAGTTGTCTTCTTTGGGGTGTGAGCAATTCCAGGTCTGATTTGGCAATGTTAGAAGATGCAGAAATAATGAAAGAGAGATGCTCTGAATTGCCTGTACAAATGTGATTTCAAGGGCAAGATTATTTCAGAGTTCTATATTGTTAACAGAGTTAAGATCCAGCTGTTTGTCCCACAACTATCCAGTCAAGTTGACAGCTAAGTAGTTGAGGCAAAGAAAGTGAGTTTATTTAAAAAGTGGCTCAGTGAGAAGAAAGTGAGAATTCTGCATCCAAAGCCCTACCTCTTAGGAAGCTAATCTCAGGGGGCTTATGTTAGTGATTCATGGGTGTTTCCAGATGGGCAGGTGTTCGGCAGAGGGAAGGCTGGATAATGATATTCAAGTCATGATGTTTCCAATTTCTAGATCTCAACAATAAAGATCATGATTTTTTTCCTATTATGGTCTAGTTGCATATTATACAATGATAGGGCCATGAGGGGAGGTAATTCTTCCTAGACTCTCTTACTGAACTCCTAGCTGAAATACCTGCAATGAGGCAGAAACTCCTTCCTCAGTTAGTAACATACTGTAAACTCCCAGCAGTGAACACAGAGCATCCTTTTTCAACTAGCAACTCCCATCATGAACAGAAACACCTCCACTGCTGAATTTCAGTATTTCAACACTGAGGACAGGCAGTAATTTATTCAAGGAAAATAGTCCTGATTTGCAAATATCAAATTGTCATTGCTTATTTTCCTTGGTTTGATCACAAAATGTTTTAATTTTCAGAACCCAGAATGCACAAAGAGAACTTAAACACTGGTGTTTTAGGCTTGACCCAGATTTTCTGTCTTAGGAAGAACTTTGAAAGAAGTTAGACTCTTCCAACATGATGAATCAGTAAGATGGATTTTGAAGATATTCATGTCATTGTGGGGTCAAATAAAGAGTAATGCACAAAGGAACCCATGCATTCATGTTTATAGCTATGACTGTTGCTCTTTTCAGTATCCCTGTTTTTTTCTGTGAGATGACAGGCAAACACTGAATCAGAATGTATATAGAGCACTTTGCTCTAGTGAGCTCTGTCATCTCTTTATCTAACATTGTAGACATTTGCTCATGGCAGTTGGAAGACTGATCTTCCAAGTCTATTCATAAGGACCAGATATGTAGAATCAAAATGATGCAGAGGAACCTATGTTAAAAGAAAAGACTAAAGTTTTAACAGTATTAGAGCAAAGAAGGATTAATGAATTGGGCAGCACTCAGAACCAGAAGGGGTTCAGAGTTTCATGGCAGCAGTGTGGGCAGTGAGCTTCCATAGGCTAATGTAGAAGTACAAGGAAAAAATATATTTGACTAGAGTCAAAAGACCCTACATAGATGTTGGTCGGCAGTTTCTGCTTGGTAAATTTCCTAGTTTCATTTTACTAAAAACTTAAACTGGTTCCTAGTTTTCATTTAACATTTTTACATTAATTCTCCATGTATCTGTGGAGGAAGCTGAAGCCCTGGAATCATCTCAGTCTAATGAAATCTCAACTAAAACTTCATAGCACTCAGGATAGAATCCAAGTTCCAATCCATTCATTATTAAGATTAGAATTATGAGGTTTCAGTACAAAATAGCAGCGATATACATGGAAATGCCCTTGGATAATGTTGATGTTGAAAAAACTGTAATTTATGTCTTGTAATTCTTTTTCAGTTTGAGGCTGATCCACTAGCAGATATGTTTAAGAGGATCAAAAATTACATCCTTACTTAGAGCGATGTCAGTAAATCATTGGATGTTTCTTTATATTAGGAGCTGTGTTGAAATAGCATGTTCTGACTATGGGAAAAGCAGGATAGAGCCGACTGGCCCCTCAAGGTGGGAGACCCCTCCCACCTGAGTGTGTGTGTGTGGGGAGCTCCTATACCGTGGTAGCCAGGGTAGCAGGGTTTCTCCCCTCCAGGAAGGAGACACCTTTCACCTGTGTGTCAGGGGGAGCTCATATCCCGCTGCAGCCAGAGTAGATGGGGCTCGCCACTCCAGGCAAGAGACCTCTCCCACCTGGGTTTCGGGGACTGATGGGTGCTCCTTACTGCAGCAGTCAGGGTAGAGTGGACTTGCTCCTCCAGGCAGAGACCTCTGTCACCTGGGTAAAAAGGACTGAAGCGCGAGTAAAAAGGACTTACCCCTCCAGGCAGGAGACCCCTCCCACCTGGGTGTCCAGAGTTAGGGGACCTCTTATATTAATGCAGCCAGGGTAGTGGGGACTAGCTCCTCTAGGCGGGAGATTCCTCCCACCTAGGTGTCCGGTGGGTGGGCATGTATATGCCCTAGCCAGGGTAGAGAGTACTCTCCTGTCAAGTGGGAGACCAATTTCACCTGGGTGTCAGGGGGAGCTTGTATACCGCAGAAGCCAGGGTAGAGTGGACTCGCCCCTCCAGTAGGAAGACCCCTCTCACCTGGGTGTCGGGGGAGCTCATATACTGCCACAGCCAGGATAGACAGGTCTCGCCACTCCAGGAGGGGGACCCCCTCACATCTGGGTGTCTTGGGGAGCTCATACACCGCTACAGCCAGGGTAGAGGGGACTCGCCCCACCAGGCGGGAGACCCCTCCCACCTAGGTGTTGGGTGGGTGGGCTTCTATAAAGCCCTAGCCAGGGTAGAGGGTACTCTCCCTTCCAGGTGCAAGACCAATTTCACCTGGGTTTCGTGGGGGAGCTTGTATACTGCTGAAACCAGGGTATAGGGGACTCGCCCCTCCAGTCAGAAGACCCCTCCAACCTGGGTGTCAGGGGGAGCTCATATACTGCCACAACAGGATAGACTGGACTCACCTGTCCAGGCGGGGCACCCCTCCCACCTGAGTGATTGGGGGAGCTCATACACCGCCTCAGCGAGGGTAGAGCAGACTCCCCTTCCAGGCGGGAGACCACTTCCACCTGGGTGTCTCGGGGAGCTCGTATCCCACCTTAGACAGGGTAGAGGGGAGTCGCCCTGACAGGCGGCAGGCCCCTTTAAACTGGGTGTCACAGGGAGCTGGTATAGGCGCAGCCAGGGTAGAGAGGACTCACCACTGTAGGCAAGAGATTTCTCCAATCTGGAAGTCGGTTTGGGGGTGAGGCTCATATTCAGCTGCAGCCAGGGTACCAGGGTGCTGAGAGCCACAGCCAAGTTGGAATGGCCCCTGGCATTTTGCCAGAAGTAATGGTTGAGAGGGGAGCCATTAAAATGATGCTGGATTGATTCAATTGTATATTAGACCTTTACTGTCTGCCTTGGGCACCCGCTACTTTGGAGTTCTCCAGAGGATTGCCTGGGGAGTTCAGATTGGTTGGGGAAGTTCCAGGGGAGGGAGTTCCGGTGTGTGTGTGGTGTTCCTGGAGGAGCCTCATGGGTGGCATTCAGGAGAGTTCCCGGGAGTGTGTGTGGAGTGTGCTGGTGGAGTTCAGAAATAAAGTTTGTACCTGCTTGAGTGGCTCCTGATTTGTGCCTAGCCAGACTGTGGCAGCAGGAACTCACCATTCCAGGTGGGAGACCCCTTTCACCTGGGTGTCTAGGGGGAACTTGTATACCTCTGCAGGCAGCTTGGAGGAGATTCGCCCCTCCAGGCAGGAGACCCCTACCACCTGGGTGTCAGAAGGAGCTCCATTATTGCCCTGCAAGCCAGAGAACCCTCCCACCTGGGTATCATGGGAGCTCTTACATGGCACCAGTCAAAGTAGAGGAGACTCGCCCCTCCAGGTGGGAGACCCCTCCCACCTTGGTATCCTGGTGAGCTTGTATATCACCCCATCCAGGGTAGAGAGTACTCGCCCCTCCAGGCAGGAGACCCCTCCCACCAGGGTGTCTGTGGGAGCAGGTACACCACTGAAGCCAGGGTAGAAGAGATTGGCCCCTCTAGGAGAAAGACCCCTCCTACCTGGGTGTTGGGCGGAGGTCATATACTGCTGCAACCAGGGTAGAGTGAACTTGACCCAGATTTGAGGGATCTCCTGCCTGAAGGGGTGAGTGCCCTCTACCCTGGCTGCGGTGCTATACTAGATTTATCTGACACCCAGGTGGGAGGGGTCACCCGCATGGAGGGTGAGTCCCCTCTACCCTGGCTACTGAGGTATAGGAGCTCCCCCCTCATACCCAGATGGGAGGGACCCCTCCACCTGGGTGTCAGGGGGAGCTCCTATACTGCAGCAGCCAGGGTAGTGGGGACTTGCCCCTCCAGACAAGAGATCCCTTTCACCTGGGTATAGAGGAGAGCTCTTATACCTCTGCAGCAAGGGTAGAGGGGACTCACCCCTCCAGTCGGGAGACCCCTCCCACCTTGGTGTCAGGGGAAGCTGGATTACTGCCACAGCCTGGGTAGAGGGTACTCGCCCCTCCAGTCGGGAGACCCCTCCCACCTGGGTGTCAGGGGAAGCTGGATTACTGCCGCAGCCTGGGTAGAGGGTACTCGCCCCTCCAGATAGGAGACCACTCACACCTGTGTGGTGGGGGCCTCTTGTATACCCTGGCAGCCAGGGTAGAGGGTACTGACTGCTCCAGGCAGGAGACCCCTCTCACCTGGGTGTCAGGGGGAGCTCCTATACCGCCATAGCCAGGAGATAGGGGATTTTACCCTCCAGGTGTGAGACCCATCTCACCTGCGTGTCAGGGGGAGCTCTTATTCCTCTGAAGCCAGGGTAGAGGGGACTTGCCTCGACAGGTGGGAGACCCCTTCCACCTGGTGTTGGGGGGAAGCTTATATACCCTTGCAGCCCTATTAGAGGGGAGTCCTCCCTCCAGGTGGGAGACCTCCTCCCACCTGGGTTTCCAGGGGAGGTTGTACTTCCCTGAAGCCAAGGTAGAGTGGACTCACCCTCCAGGTGGGAGACCCCTTCCACCTAGGTGTCTACAGGAGCTCATACACCTCTGCAGCCAGGGTAGAGGGGACTAGGCCCTTCAGTGGGGAGACCCCTCTCATCTGGGTTCTGGAGGAGCTTGTATAGGCCTGCAGCAAAGGTAGGGGGGACTCGGCCCTTCAATTGGAGATCCCTCCCATCTGGGTATGATGGGGGAGCTCCTATATCTCAGTAGCCAGGGTAGAGGGGACTCGCCCTCCATGTGGGAGACCCCTCCCACCTGGGTGTCAGATAAATCTAGTGTAGCACCAAAGCCAGGGTAGAGGGCACTCACCCCTTCAGCCAGGAGATCCCTCAAATCTGGGTATGGGGGTGGGGGAGCTCTATACTGCTGCAGCCAGGGTAGAGGGGACTTACCTATCCAGGTTGGAGACCCTTCCAACTGGGTGTCTGGGGGAGCTCCTACACCGATAAGGCTAGGGTAGATGGGATTTGCTCCTCCAGGTGGGAGAACTCTCCCACCTGGGTGTTGGGGGGAGCTCCTATACAGCCACAGCCAGGGTAGAGGGGACTTGCCCCTCCAGGCAAGAGACCCATCCAACCTGGTTGTCAGGGAAAGCTAGACTCGTCTAACCTGGGTGTCAGGGGAGCTCCTATACCACCCAGCCAGGGTGGAGGGGACTCACCAGTGTAGGCGGGAGACCCCTCTCTCCTGGGTGTTGGGGGGACTTGTATACCACCATAGCCAGGGTAGCAGGGACTCTCCCCTCCAGGGGAGAGACCCTTCCCACCTGGGTGTCAGGGGAGCTCCTATATCTCTGCAGCCAGGGTAGAGGGGACTCACCCCTACAAGCGGGAGACCCCTCACACCAGGTGTCGGGGGAAGCTCCTATACTGCCACATCCAGGGTCCAGGATTTTGCCCCTGCAGGCGGGAGATCCCTCCTATCTGAGTGTTCAGGGAGCTCTTATAGGGCACCAACCAAAGTAGTGAAGACTTGCCCCTCCTGGCGGGAGACCCATCCCACCTGGGTGTCAGGGGGAGATTGTATACCGTCAAAGCCAGGGTAGAGGGGACTTCCCCCTCCAGGTGAAACACAACTCCTACCTGTGTGTCAGGGGGAGCTTGTATACCTCCTTAGCAAGGGTAGAGGGGACTTTCCCCTCCATGTGGGAAACTCCACCCATGTGGGTGTCAGGTGGAGCTCCTATATGGCTGCAGTCACCATAGAGGGGACTTGCCACTCCAGGCGGGAGACCCCTCACACCTGGGTGTTGGGGGGGAGCTCATATACTGCCACAGTCAGAGGAAAGGGGACTTGCTTCTCCAGGCAGGAACCCCCTCACACCTGGGTGTCCTGGGGAGCTCATATACAACTGCAGCCAGGGTAAAAGGGACTCTCCCCTCCAGGTGGGAATCCCCTCCCACCTGGGTGTCCTGTGGGAGCTTTTACACCGCTGCAGCCAAAGTAGAACGCACTTTCGCCTCCAGGCAGGAGAACTCTCCCACCTGGGTGTCAGGGGGAGCTCTTATACCACCAAAGCCATGGTAGAGGGGACTCGCCCATCCAGATGGGAGACTCCTTCCACCTGGGTTTACGGAGAAGCTCTTATACCGCTGAAGCCAGGGTAGTGGGTGACAGGGAAGTTCTTATATCGCCAAAGCCAGGGTAGAGGGGAGACCCCCCACACACCTGGGTGTCCTGGGGAGCTCATATACAGCTGCAGCCATGGTAGAGGGAACTCACCTCTCCAGGCGAGAGACCCCTTCTACCTGGGTGTCAAGGGAACTCATATGCAACTGCATCCAGGGTAGAGGGGACTTGCCACTCCAGTAGGGAGACCACTTCCACATGGTTGATGTGGGGAGCTGCTGCAGTCTGGCTGGGCACAAAATCAGGAGCCACTCACAGCCTTGTAGATTCAAACAGCAATTCTTTATTCCTGAACTCACACCGACATTCTACAAGCACATTCTGGGGAAATCCACGCTCTCCACAGGGCTCTGAATCCCAAATACTCTCTGAATCCCGCAAGAACTCAAGGCACCTGAGGCAGCAGGATACGCCCTATTCCCAGCAGGAATAACCTTAAACCTGGAACCGCCCTAAACCCGGAATGCCCTAAACCCCTGATCTGCCCTAAACCCGGATCCGCCCTGGTCCTTGAGCAAGGTCACCTTTCATGCAAAGTCACTGCAAATGACCTGGGTCCACCATGGAGAGTCCTTCCTCTAAGCAACATGGGGTAGGCTGACAAAGAAATTGCCATGCGTCATTCCTACTTGGCATTGGCTCTCAGCAGGGAGCTCCAATACCCATGCCTCCAGGGTAGAGGGGATTCTCCCCTCCAGTCAGGAGACTCCTCTAACCTGGGTGTCCAGGGGAGCTCCTATACTGCCCCAGCCAGGGTAGAGGGGGCTCTCCAGTCTAGGAGGGAGACCCTTCCCACCTGAGTGTGGGGTGGAGGGGCTTGTATACAGCTGTAGCCAGGGTAGCAGGGACTCTCCCCTCCAGGGGAGAGACGCTTCCCACCTGGGTGTCTCGGGGAGATCAAACACTGCCACAGCCAGGGTAGAGGAGACTCACCACTGAAGGCGAGAGACCCCCTCCCACCTGCGTTTCAGGGGAAGCTTGTGTACTGCTGCAGCCAGGGTAGAGCATACTCGCCCCTCCAGGTGGAAGACCCCTCCCACCTGGGTGTCATGGGAGCTCCTATACCCCAGCAGCCATGATAGAGGCAACTGGACTCTCCTGGCGGGACCCCTCCCACCTGGGTGTGTGTGTGGGGGGGTGAAGCTCCTATACTGCTGCAGCTGGGTAGCAGGGACTAGCCCCCTCCAGGCGGAAAACATCTCCTTCCTAGGTATCAGAGGAAGCTAGAATACCGCCTTAGCCAGGGTTGAGGGGACTTGCCCCTCCAGTCAAGAAACCCCTATAACATGCATGTCAGGGGGAGGTCCTATACCACCTCAGCCAGAATAGAGGGGACTCACCCCTCCGTGCAAGAGACCCCTCCCACCTGGGTGTCTGGGGGAGCTCATACACAGCCACAGCTAGGGTAGAGAGGACTCACACTGAAGGCTGGAGTCCCCACCCAACTGTGTATGAAAAGGTCGGGCGAACGTCGGAGGAAAAGACCACCAAGAGACTGTCTCATGCAACAGCAAAGGGGTTTATTGGGGGTCCAGCATGCTGGGGCTCTGAGCTCACTTCAGAGGAGCAAAGAACAAAGAGCCCTGAGAACAATTTAAGCAGAGTTTATATACATTATTTGGAGAGGGCAGGGACTTTACATACATCGTAGCATCCTTTAGCAAATCATCACACACCGCGGGAAAATCAAATAACAACTCTAAAACCAAGAGGGGTGTACGTGCTGAACTACATGGTTTCCCAACACCATAAACTACTGGGAGGGTCATCTGGCATCCCAGGTATTTCCCTGTCTCATGCTGACTGGTGGCTGCTAGGGGACTGCTATGGGTCCCCACCTAGCCTGACTGAGTCAGGGACACCTGGCGCAGCAGATCTCTCCTGTAGATAAACAACTTAGCAGGGTGGGAATCTGCTTAGGAGTGCTCTGTGGGTTTTTCCAAGGACAAAGGTCATGTCCCTTCCTTGGACAGGCTTTGCTCTGAGATAGAGGCTGGTTGTTCTCATTGAGCAACTAGGTGGTCAGGGGATTTCGACACACATCTAATGGGCAGTTCCGGGAATTGTTTTACTGCCACATGAATTTCAGGTTCCGAATGCAACTTAAAAACTTTTCAGGACAAACCTTATCCTTTCAGGTATAAGGGGAAGCTCCTATACTGCTGCAGCCAGGGTAGAGCATACTTGCCCCTCCAGCAGTGTGTGTCGGGTGGAGCTCATACACTGCTACAGTCAAGGTAGAGGGGACTCGCCCCTCCAGGCCGGGGACCCCTCCCACCTTGGTGTTATGGGAGCTCCTATACCCCAGAAACCATAGTAGAGGCGACTCACACTCCTGGTGGAAGACCTCTCCCACCTGGGAATTGGAGGGAACTTGTATATTACTGCAGCCAGGGTAGAAGGGACTCGCCCCTCCAGGCAAGACACCCCTCCCACCTGTGTATGGGGGTGGAGCTCTTATACCACCACAGCCAGTGTAGAGGGGGCTCGCTCCTGCATGTGGGAGACCCCCTTCTTCTGGGTTTCCGGGGGAACTTGTATTCCGCCTTAGCCAGGGTGGAGGGTACTTGTGCTTCCTGGCGGGAGACCCCTCTCATCTGGCTATGGAGTGGGTGAGCTCCTAAACCGCAGCAGCCATGATAGCTGAGACTTGCCCTACTAGGCTGGAGACCTCTCAACCTGGTTGTCAGGGGAGGTCATATACTGCTGCAGGCAGGGTAGAGGGGACTTGTCACTCCAGGTGGGACACCCCTCCTACCTGTGTTTTGGGGAGAGCTTGTATACTGCCTTAGCCAGCAAAGAGGGCGCTTGCCCCTCCAGGCAGGAGACACCTCCCACCTGGGTGTCTGGGGGAGCCTGTATATCTCCACAGCCAGGAGATATACAGGCTGTGGAGATATACACATATGTGTCAGAGGGTGCTCTTATACCCCCACAGCCAGGGTAGAAGTGTCTCACCACTCCAGGTGGGAGACCCTCCCACCTGGGTGTAGAAGGGAGGTGCTAAACCACAACAGCCAAGGTTGAGCATACTCCCCTGTTTAAGTGGGAGACCCCTCTGTCCTGGGTGTCAGGTGGAAGTCATATGCTGCCCCTGGCAGGGTAGAGGGGACTCACTCCTCCAGGTGGGATTCGCCTCCCACCAGGGTTTCAGAGGGAGCTCCTATACCTCCACAGCCAGGGTAGAGAGGACTCGCCCCTCCAGGAGGTAGACCTCCCCCTCCTGGGCGTCCTGAAAATTACCCCCTTAGCCAAGGTGGAGAGAACTCGCCCCTCCAGGCAGTGGACCCTACAATGTGGCTATTGGGGGGAGCTCCTATACTACTGCAGCCAGGATAGAGGGGACTAGCCCCACTAGGCTGGAGACCCCTCACACATGGCTGTCAGAAGAGCTCATATACCGCCAGAGGCAGGGTAGAGGGGAATCGCATATCCAGGCAGGAGACCTTCCCACCTGGGTGTCGCTGGGAGCTTGTATAAAAACTTATCCAGGTAGAGGGGAATCGCCCCTCCAGGTGTCAGAGGGAACTCTAATGTGTGTCAGAGGGGCTCTAATACCACCAAAACCAGGGTAGAGGGCATCTGCTGCACCAATTGGGATACTCCTCCTACCAGGGTGTGGGTGGGAGCTCATATAACTCCACAGCCAAGGTAGAAGGGACTCGCCTCTCCAGGCAGGAGACCCCTCCCACCTGGGTGTCTAAGGGGGCTCCTACACCCCCGCAGCTAGGATAGAAGGGACTTGCCACTCCAGGTGGGAGCGCCCTCCCACCTGGGTGTCAAGGGGAGCTTGTATACCATCTTAGCCAGGTTAGAGGGGACTCGTCCGACTAGGGAGGAGATCCCTACCACCTGGGTTTCAGAGAAGGCTGGTATACCACTGCAGCCAGGGCAGAGGGAACTCGCCCCTTCAAGCCAGGAGATCCCTCTCATCTGGGTGTTGGGGGAGCTCATATAGTGCCACAGCCAGGGCAGAGGGGACTAGCTTCTCCAGGCGGGAGACCCCATGCACCTGGGTATAAGGGGGAGCTCATATACTGCCACAGCAAGGAGAGAGGGGACTTGCCCCTCCTCATGGGAGACCCCTCCCATCTGGGTGTCAGGGAAAGCTAGTATACCACAGAAGCCAGGGTAGAGGAGACTCGCTCCTCCATGTGGGAGACCCCTCCCACCTGAGTCTCTGGGGGGAGCTCCTACACCACTGAAGCCAGTGTAGAGTTGATTCGCCCCTCCAGGCGGGAGACCTGTCCCACCTGGGTGTTACGGGGAGCTTGTATACCACATTAGCAGGGTAGAGGGGACTCATTCCTCCAGTCTGGAGATCTCTCCCACCTGGGTGTCAGGAAAAGCTCCTATACCGCAGCAGCCAGTATATCAGGGACTTGCCTCTCCAGGCAGGAGACCCCTACCACTTGGGTGTTGGAGGAAGCTCATATACAGCCCCAGCTAGGGGAGAGGGGACTTGCCCCTCCAGGAAGGAGACCCCCTCCCTTCTTGATGTTGCAGGAAGCTTGTATACCACCTAGCCAGGGTAGAGTGGACTGGAGGTTCTAGTCCCCTCTACCCCTGGCTGTGGTGGTATATGAGCTCCCCAAGAAACACAGGTGGGAGGGGTCTCCCGCCTAGAGGGGTGAGTCACCTCTACCCTGGCTGTGGCTGTTTTGAGCTCCCCCCCACCGACTCCCAGATGTAAGAGGTCTCCCGCCTATAGGGGTGAGTCCCCTCTACCCTGGCTGCAGTGATATAGGAGCTCCCCTGACACCCAAGTGGGAGGGGTCTCTGGCATGGAGGGGGTAGTTCCTTCTACCATGGCTGCTGGGGTATAGACCTCCTCTGACATCCAGGTGGGAGGGGTCTCCTATTTGGAAGGGCAAGTCCCCACTCTCCTGGCTGCGATGGTATATGGGGAGAAAGGGTAGTAAGGGGAGCCAGTGTTACATGGCGAGGAGGCCTAAGGCCCAGATTCACTGATGGGTGTCAGGATTGTGGAGCAGGACCCAAGCTGAGGGAGGCCAAGCCCCCAGGCAAGGGGCACTGCTACCTTTTCCCAAAGGAAGCCCACAAGGCCAAACATCCCAGTTCCAGCCCCTGGCCCTGGTATGCATCCTGGGAAAGGGATCTGGAGAAGGGGCCCAGAAGGGACAAGGACAACAGGGGGACGGAAGGAGGGCACAGCATAAAGTGCTGGAGGAAGGATGTTTGTGTGGTATGGGCCATGACCTCAGAAAGCAGCCCAGGCTAGGGACCTAGAGGAGTGCCCAGGCTAGGGGAGAGCACAGAAAGGGCAGGGCCGAGAAGGCAGGGTTGGCATTAGGGGTCTGAGGTGGAGGGAAGCCAAGCGTAGTGGGGAAGTGGCCTCAGCGAGGGCTGCTGTCCAAGCCCAGGGAAGCACGGAGCAAGAAAGGCCCCCAGAAGCTCAAGCTGGGAGCCAGGCCATGGAATGGAGAGCCAAGGGCCCGTGCTGGGGCAGGGGGCTCAGGACAGTGGACAGGGCTGGGGAGGGAAGGCAGGGGATCCAGCAGGGGGGGAAGGCTTGTGGCCCAGCACCATGGCCAGGTATCAGGTTTCTGTTGCTGCCCCAAGGGCCTAGGGAGAGCAAGTAGTCCAGGTGATGGTCAGGGTTCTGTTTCCCATAAGGCGCCCTGGCTCAGATGAGAATCAAGTTCCAGGCACCAGGCCAAGGGGGCCTGGCAAGGGACAGGGGCCAGGAGGAGTGCAATGAGAGGCCACAGTGTGGGGGGGTCATGGTGGATGCAGAGAGGGACAAGAGCCAAGACCCAATCAAGGAGCCCAGGTAAGGGACTGGCCCCACCAAAAGTTATTAGGGACCCAATGAGCAGGAGGTCTGCATTCCAGGAAAAAGTGCTAGGGGAAGGAGAGGTAGGATCCGCGCTACCACGAGGAGACAGAGGGCCGCACTAAGGGCACAGAGGGGGGTGTGCAATGGACCCCCAGGTCAGACGCAACATGAAGAGACACCACAGAAAGCAACCTAAAACAAGTAATGCAGTAAGGAGCTCAGACCGGCAGCCAGGCCAGGGGACTGTAGGGTAAAAGGTCAGGGTGAGGGAGGGCTGGGTTGGCTTAAGGGCAGCTTGCAAGGCTAGAGGGCAGGAGAGGGAAGGGAGGGGATCGCCCAGGGCAAAGTCATTCCTGGGCCCAAGTCCACTGCCATTTGTTAAGTTTGGGCATCAAAGGGGGCCCAGGAGAGGGGCAGGGCTGTGTTTCCCATAGGTAGCATTCAGGGCTCAGAGGCCAGCCAGTTCCACTGTACTGCCCCATGTGAGTAGATCCTCAGAGATAGACCAGGACCAAAGGAGGGCAATGTGAGGGATAACTTTGGTCCAGGATTGTGGGGGTGTCTGTGGGGAGCCAGCAACCATTGGAGGAGCCAGGAACCCTTGGGTGCGTGGCAGGGGGCAAGATCCAGGAACAGGGCCACTGCCAGGTGTCAGGGTTCCTGGTGCAGGACTAAAGGCCCAGAGAGTTCAAGGGGCACAGGTGAGGGGGCAGGGCTCAGTTCCCCATAAGGCGCCCTGGCCCAGATGAGAGTCCAGGGACAGGGACCTGGCAAAATAGGCCTGGCAAGTGAACGAGACCAGGAGGAGGGTAATGGGAGGGCATGGTGGGTGGACTCGGTGGGTATGTGGGGTGACAAGATCCAGGACCCAAGCCAGGTGCCCAGGCAAAGGACCCACCTGTCCAACTGTGGATGAGGGACCCAAGGAGCAGGAGACCTGCAAGTGCCAGGGGAAAGCGCAAGGGGAAGGGCAGAAGGATTTCGCGAGGACCAGGAGACAGAGCAAAGCCCAACGGGCACTTGGGGAGCAGGCTGGCAGTCCAAAGCAAGGGGCCCACAGGTCAGAACCAACAGGAAGAGATTCTATGCTATGCCAAGTTGCATGAGGAGAAATGTCAGGGGCTCAGGTGAGCACCCAGGCTGCACTAGGGCCCTGCAGTTCAGGGAAGCCAGGGGGAGCAGGGAAGCAGCCCCAGCTAGGGGCCCTCAGACAAAGCCCCAAAAAGCACAGAGCAAAAAGGGCCACCAGCAGCTCAAGCGAGGAGCAAGGCTGAGGAATGGACAGCCAAGGGCCAGGCCTTTGTCAGGGGGCTCAGGACAGTGGACAAGACTTGTAAGGGAAGGCAGGGGTTCCAGCAGCGGGCAGGCAGGCTCCTGGCCAAGGGCCACTGCCAGATGTCAGGGTTCCGGGTGCAGGAACAAGCACCCAGGGAGAACAAGGGACCCAGGCTTGGGGCAGGGCTGTATTTCTCATAAGGTGCCCTGGCCCAGATGAGAATCCAGGGACAGGGACCTGGCAATGGAGGCCTGGCAAGGGAAGGGGGCCAATGTGAGGGATACCTTGGGCCAGGATTGGGGGTGGGGTGTTGTTGGGCAGCCAGGACCATTCGAGAAGCTCAGGTTAGGGAGAAGCAGGAGGAACGGAGGGTCGGTGCAGTGCCAGGATACCACAGCATCAGTGGAACAGAGTGAAACCAGGAGACAGGGACAGGATCCTCAGGAAGGGCAGCCAGGGGCTCAAGAAAGGAGCCAGGCCTAGTAATGGAGAGCCAGTGCTAGCACCTGGGGCTGGGTGAATGAAAAGGGACATGGATGGGGAGAAAGGGGAGTGGGTGGTGCATGGGGAGAAAGGCTGAAGGCCCAGGTCCACTGCAGGGTGTCAGGGTTCAGAAGCTGGGCCTGGGCTGAGGGGCAGGGCTACATTTTCCCAAAGGGAGCCTGCAGGACCAGGAGGCCAGGTGGAGTCCTCTGACTGGGTGAGCATCCTGGGAAGGGTATCAGGAAAGTGGGAATGGCAGAGACAGAAATGACAGGAGGGCCAAAGGAGGGTACAACCTGAAGGGCTGCAGGATGGGTGTGGTGGGGTGGGGGCCAGGACCCCAGCAAGGAGCTCAGTCAAGGGACCTAGAGGAGGGCCCAGGCCAGGGGAGAGCAGGGAAGGGCAGGTCCCATAAGGCGGGGCTGCACTAGGGCACTGAAGTACAGGGAAGCCAAGGATTAGGATCCTCAAGAAACAAGGCTGGATGCTCCAGCAAGGAACCAGGTCCAGGAAAGGAGAGCCAAGTGACTTGGCCCTGGCCAGGGTTGCATGAAAATAGACAGGGCTGGGAAGGGGAGTGAGTGGAGAAATGTGATCGGGTGGCACAGGGATTGGAGGGCCAGTACACTGCTGGATGTCAAAGTTGGGGAGCAGGGCCTGGGCTGAGGGAGTCCAAAGGGCCCAGACTAGTAGCAGAGCTACATTTTCCCAAAAGGAGCCTACAGGGACAAAAAACCAAGTCCAGGTCTCTGGCCCTGGTGAGAATCCTGGAAAAAGGTTAAGGAAAATGGGCCTGGAAGGGACATGGATAACAGGAGGACCGCTGGAAGGCACAGCATGAAGGGCCAGAGGGACGGTGTTCATGGGGGAGGGGGCCAGGACCCCAGAAAGAAGCCCAGGCTAGGGACCTAGAGCATGACCCAGGCCAGGGGAGAGCGGGGAAGGGCAGGGCCTGTAGGAGGTTGGCACTAGGGTTCGGCAGTGCAGGGACGTCAAGGGGAACAAGAAAGCAGCCAAAGCAAGGGGCCTGCAGTCCAAGCCCAGGGACACATGGAGCAAGAAGGGCCACCAGATGGTCAAGCAAGGAACCAGGCCAGGGAATGGCGAAAGCTGGGGCAGAGGGATAAGGACAGTGGACAGGGCTGGGCAGGAAAGGCTGGGGTTTCAGTAGGGGGGAGCCTGGCTCGAGTGCCCGCGCCACTGCCAGGTGTCATGGTTCCAGGTAGAGGACCAAGGGCCCAGGTAGAGCAAGGGGCCCACACGAGGGGCAAGGCTGTGTTTCCTACAAAATGCCATAGCCCTAACAATAGCCTTAGCCCTAACCCTAATCCTAAATGTCCTGGCACAGATAAGAATGAAGTGCCTGGGGGGCCTGGCAAGGGACAAGTTCCAGAAGGATGATGACAGGAAGGCATGGCACAGGGTTGTGGTGGGTTCAGAGAGGAGCAAGAGCCAGGAACCAAGCAAGGATTCCAGACAAGGGACCAACCTGCTCCAAAGAGGATTAGGAACCCAAGGAGCAGGAGGCCGGCTTTCCAGGGGAA
Source organism: Callospermophilus lateralis (assembly GCF_048772815.1). NCBI lineage: Eukaryota > Metazoa > Chordata > Mammalia > Rodentia > Sciuridae > Callospermophilus > Callospermophilus lateralis. The sequence goes on along the minus strand of NC_135305.1, from coordinate 144,642,044 downwards.
AGTGCTAGGGGAAGGAGAGGAAGGGATGGTGCTAGGATGAGGAGACAGAGGGCAGCACAAAGGGCAAGGAGGGGAGCTCACTAGGTGGCTCAAGATAGGGGTCCCCAGGTCTGACCCAACAACAAGAGACCCCACGGAAGCCATGTGGCACAGGAATGTGATCAGGGGCTCAGGTGAGTGGCCAGGCCCAGGGATTTGAGTGCAAACCATCAGGGTTAGGAGGGCTGGGTTGGGGTAGGGGCAGCATGCAAGGCTAGAGGGCAGATGATTGACGGGAAGGGATAAGGCTGGGCAAAGTCGGCACTAGGCCTTCAGTGGGCAGAGGCTAGCCAATTCCACTCCACTGTCCTAGACATGTAGATCCTCCGAGAGGGACCTGGACCCAAGGAGTTCCAAAGGAGGGCACTGTGAGGGGATACCTTGTGTCTGGAATTGGGTGGGTTGGTGGGGAGCCAGGACCCATTCTTGGAGCCCAGACTAGGGAGAAGCAGTGGGAAGGGAGAGTCCGGGCAATGCCTGGATACCACAGTACTGTTGTAGGGTCAAATGAAGCAAGGCACCGAACACAGCAGGAAACAGTTTTATTTGGCTGCAACCAGGCTCAGAGGGCACAGCTTTTGTTGTAATCAATCACTCCCCAGGCAGTTTCAGAATTTTATACCCAGCATGTAAGGGGAGGGGCTCAGAAGTTCACAGTCTGCAGAAGTTCACATAAAAGCAGCTTTTTCTTTCACTGTTTTGGGCAAATTAACTTTCACTGTTTTGTGCAAATTAACTCTTCAAGGACAACACCTGACAAGGGGAGAATTCTTTTCCCCATTTTTCTCTCCCTGCCAGTTGTTACCATGGAGCCCAGTTGGTAACATATCTTAAAAATGTAGACATCTCTGTAAAACCCATCTCAAGGCTAGAGGCTTTGTTGCACATTTATACAAACTACTAACTGGATATGTTTGTGAAAAACTAGTAAGAGGGTGACCAGCAGCTGGAATATTGATATCTTCTTGGCCAGTGGCCAAGTAAAATGGGGACAATAAAATAGGAAGTTTATCTACATTGAATTCTTTTGCAGAGACTCTTTTGCTGACAGTCCTAAAATCAGCCATGGTGAATATTTCTGGAGAATCCCAGGTAAGACTTTTCTGTGGAGAAAAGGGGTGACACTTTAATACAAGGAGAACAGATGGAAGGCACAGGATAAAGGGGCTTGAAGTCAAGGGAAAGTAACAGAGTTCTGGAGAAGGGTGGTCTCAAGCAAGGAGCCAGGCCCAGGAATAGAGAGCCAAATTTGTTGTCCAATACAGAGGTGCCATGAAAAGAGACAGGGCTAGGGAGGGGAGGGAGGGGAGAAAGGGCAGCGGGTGGCGCAGGAAGAGGTGGGCTCAAGGCCCAGGTCCACTGATGGGTGTCACGGTTGTGGAGCAGGGTTCAAGCTGAGGGAGGCCAAAGGGTCCAGTAAAAGGGAAGGGCTACATTTTCCTAAAGAGAACCCACGGGGCCAAAGGCCAGGTCCAGTCCCCTGGCCCTAGTGAGCATCCTGGTAAAGGGAACAGGAAAAGGGGTGTGGCAGGGAAACTGACAACAGGAGATCCCAAGGAGGGCACAGCAGGAAATTCCAGAGGACTCCTGGTGGTGGGGTGGGGGCCAGGACCCCAGCAAGGATACCAGTCTAGGTACCTAGAGGAGGGCCCCATCCTGAAAGAGCAGGGAAGGGCGGGGCTAGGCAGGCAGGTAGCACTAGGGTTCTGCCATGCAAGGAAACCAAGGGGAGCAGGGAAGCAGCCCAAATAAGGGGTCCCCAGTCCAAGCCCAGGGAAGCACAGAGCAAGAAGGGCCACCAGAGGCTCAAGTGAGGAGACAGGCCAGGGAATGGAGAGACAAGGGCTAGGTCTGGGGCAGAGGGATCAGGAGAGTGGACATGGCAGAGGAGGCAAGGCAAAGGATATGGCAGTGTGGAGGCAGGCTCCAGGCCCAGGGCCATTGCCAGGTCTCAGGTTTCCAGGAGCAGGACCAAGGGCCCAGGGAGAGCAAGAGGCCCAGGCTAGGGACAGGGCTCTCTTTCCCATATGGTGCCCTGCCCATATGAGAATCAAGGGCCAGGGACCAGGCCAAGGGGGCCTGGCAAGGGATGGGGGCCAGGAGAAGGATGACAGGAGGGCACAGCAGGGCGGGGGTGTCACGGTGGGTGCTGAGAGAGGCAAGAGCTAGAACACAAGCCAGGATCCCAGGCAAGGGACCAATCCCACCAACAGAGCATTAGAAACCAAAGAAGCAGGAGGCCAACACTCTAGGGGAAAGCGCAAGTGGAAGGAGAGGAAGGTTTGGCGCTAGGATGTGGAGACAGAGGGCAGCGCAAAGGGCACCCAGTGGAGTGCACTAAGGGGACCAAGCAAGGGACCCCAGGTCATACACAATGCGAAGTGACACCTAGCAATGCCTAGCATAAGGTGGAACATCGTCTGCGCCTCAGGCAAGCATCCAGGCCCAGAAACTGGAGTGTGAAACATCAGGGTTGGGGAGGGCTAGGTTGGGGTAGGGGCAGAATGCAAGGCTAGATGGTAGGGGAGAGAAGGGAGATGATTGCGCAGGGCAAGGTCAGTGTAAGGCCCAAGTCCACTGCCAGGTGTCAAAATATGGAAGGCAAAGGGGGCCCAGGCAAGGGTCAGGGCTGGGTTTCCCATAGGGAGCCTTCAGGGCCCAGAGGCCAGCCAATTCCACTCCTATGCCCCCAGTACAACCTCACAGAGAGACCAGGACCAAAGGCCGGGCCAAAGGAGGGCACTGTGAGGGGATACCTTACGCCCAGAACTGGGGATGGGATCGCTGGAGAGCCAGGACCCCTTAGAGGAGCCCAGGCTAGGGAGAATCAGGGGGAGGGGAGGGTCCAGGCAGTGCCAGGATACCACAGAACATGGGGAACAGTAGGGAGACACAGGAGGGGGCCGGAATAATGGGTCTGAAATCACGGAACAGGGACAGGATCCTTGAGAAAGACAGCCAGGGGTTCAAGCAAGGGATGAGGCCAAGGAATGGAAAGCCATGTGGCAGGATCTAGACCAGTGTCTCATGAAAACAGACACAGCTGGGGAGGGGAGGGAGAATAGAAATGGAGCGGGTGGTGCGGTGAGAGGAGGGCTCAAAGATCAGGTCCACTGCTGGGTGTCAGGTTTGGGGAGCAGGGCCCAGGCTGAGGGAGGCCAAAAGGCCCAGGCAAGACTCAGGGCTACATTGTCCCAAAGGGAGCTCAAAGGGCCAAAAGGCCAGGTCAAGTCCCCGCCATGGTGTGCATCCTAGTAAAGGGATCAGGAAAAGGGGCACGGCAGGGACAGGGACAACGGGATGTCCAAAGAAGGGCACAGTGGAATAGGCCAGAGGGTGGGTGTTGTTGGGTTGGGGGCCAGGATCCCAGCAAGGTGGCCAGGTAGGAAACTAGATGTGGTCCCATGTCAGGGCAGAGCAGGGAAGGGCAGGACCGGGCAGGCGGGCAGCACTAGGGTTCTACAGGGAAGGGAAGCCAAGGGAAGCAGAAAATCGGCCCAAGGGAGGGGCACAATGTCAAAGTCCAGGGATGCAGGGAGCAAGAAGGGGCACAGGAGCCTCCAGGGAGGAGCCAGGCCAGAGATTGGAGAGCTGAGGGCCAAGGGTGGGGCACGGGGCTTAGGACATCAACTGCCAGGTGTCCAAGTTCAGTGTTCAGGACCAAGGGCCAAAGGAGAGCAAGGGGCCCAGGGAGGAGCAGGGCTCTGTTCCCATAAGGTGCCCTGGCCCAGATGAGAATCCTGGGTCATTGAATGGGCAAAGGGGGCCTGGCCAGGGATGGGTCCCAGGAAGAGGGCAACAGGAGGGCTCGGCATGGGGTCACAGTGGGTGTGGAGAGGGGCGAGAGCCAGGACCCAAGCTCAGAGCTCAGGGAAGGGTCCCACTCAGCAGACCAAAAATGAGGGACCCAATGAGCAGGAGGCTCCTGGGTGTGCCCAGGTAAAAACAAGGGGATGAGGAGAAAGGGGCAATGGGAGAAAGAGGAGTCAGCTGGAAGCACAGGGCAAACCAAGCAGAGGACGCTAGGGGGCCCAAAATGGAATGACACCAGGCAAAGCCACAAAATGCCATGCATTTCAGGAATGCAGTCAGGGGCTCAGGTGAAGGTTCAGGGTCAAGGAGGGCTGGGTTGGAGTTGCAGCAGAGTGGAAGGCCAGAAGGCAGGGGAGGGAAGGGAGGGAATGGTGCAGGGCATGGATGGCACAAAGCACATTACCATGGCTAGGTCTGGACGTGGAGGGAGGGGTCAGTGGGGAGTAAGGATGGGGAGTAAGGACCCCATCAAGGAGCCCAGTCTAGGCAGAGCTGTGGAAGGGAGGGTCCAGGCAGTACCAGGATACCACAGCCCAAGGAAAACAGAGGGGAGGCATATCAGGGCCCCAAGTAAGGAGCCTGAAATCAAGTTACATGAGCAGGGTCCTTGGAGAAGGGTGACCAGGGGCTCAAGCAAAGAGCCAGGCCCAGAAAACCCAGTGCTAGGGCTGGGGCCAGATGCACATGAAAACGGACAGGGCTGGTGAGGAGAGGGAGACAAGGGAGGGAGCTGGTGACACAAAGGAGAGAGGCTCAAGGCCCAGGCCCACTGCAGGGTGTCAGTGTCAGGGACCAGGTCCCAGGCTGAGGGAGGCCAAATGGCCTATGCAAGGGGAAGGGCTATGTTTTTCAAAATGGAGCCCACAGGGCCAAGAGGCCAGGTCCAGACTCCTGGCCTGGGTGAGTACCCTGGGAAAGAGATCAGGAAAAGGGACCTGGCAGGGACAGGGATGACAGGAAGGCTTAAGGAGGGCACAGCCTGAAGGGCCAGAGGACAGGTGTGGGTGGAATGTGGGCCAGAATACAAGAAAGGAGCCCAGGTTACAGACATAGAGGAGGGCCCAGGCCAGGGGAAAGCATGGAAGGGCAGGGCCAGTAAGGCAGGGCTGCACTAGGGTACTGCAATACAGGGAAGCCAAGGGGAGCAGGGATTGGCCCCAGTGAGGGACCCTCAGACAAAGCCCAGAAAAGCATGGAGCAAGAAGGGTCACCAGAGGCTCAAGTAAGGATCCAGGCCAGGGAATGGAGAGACAAGGACCAGGGCTTGGGCAGGGTGTTCAGGACAGTGGACAAGGCAGGGAAGGCAGGGGATCCTACAGGGCGCAGGCAGGGTCCAGGCCCAGGGCCACTGCCAGGTGTCAGGGTTCCAGGAGAAGGACCAAGCACCCATGGAGAGCAAGGGGCCTAGCTGAGGGGCAGGGCTCTGTTTCCCATAAGGTGCTCTGACCTAGATGGGAATTCAGGGCTAGAAAACTGGCAAAAGGAGGACTTGCAAGGAAATGTGCCCAGGAGGAGGGCGAAGGGAGGGCACGGTGTGAGGTTGAGGTGGGCGCGCAGAGGGGCAAGAGCCAGGACTATTGCCAGTATCCCAGGAAAGGGACCCACTGGACCAACCCAGGGTGAGAGACCCTTGAGCACCAGGGGAAAGCACAAGGTGAAGGGTAGGAAATGCTGTGGGAGGTCCAGGAGACAGAGGGTAGAAAAGGGGCATCTAGGGGAGCCCAGAGGAAAGGTGTGGGCCCAAGCAAGAGGCCCCCAGGTCAGACTCAACATGAAGAGAATCCATGCTACACCAAGGGACATGAGGACTACAATAAGGGGCTGAGGCAAGCACCCAGGCCTGGGAACTAGAATGCAAAGATCAGGGTTAGGGAAGGCTGGGTTGGGATAGGGGCAGCATGCAAGGCAAGAGGGAAGTGGAGGGAAGAGAGGGTATCTCTCAGGGCTGTGTTGGAGCAAGTCCCATGTTAACTGCCAGGTATCAAGTTTCAGGCAGCCAAGGGAACACAGGCAAGAGGCAGGGCTTGTTTCCCACTGGGAGCATTCAGGGTGCAGAGGCCAGCCAATTGTCCTCCTCTGCCCCAGGTGAGTAGATCCTCAGAGAGGGACCTGGACCACAGGAGGGGCAAAACAGGGCATTGGGAGGGGATCCCTGGTGTGCAGAGGATGGAGGTGGGGTTGGTGGGCAGCCAGGATCCATTCGAGGAGCCCAGGCTAGAAAGAAGCAGGGGAGCAGAGTGTCTGGGCAGTGCCAGGATACCACAGCATAAGGGGAACTGAGTCACAGGAGGGGGCCAGTAAAAGAGGCCTGAAACCTAGGGACAGGGTCAGGGTCTATAAGAAGGGCATCCAGGGGCTCAAGCATGGAGCTGGGTCCAGTAATGGAGAGCCAAGGCTACTACCTGAGCCTGGGCGAATGAAACAGGAATGAATGGTTTTCTGGGGGAGCTCTTATACAGCTGCAGTCAGGAGAGTGGACTCATGCCTCCAAGCTGAAGACCCTCCCACCTGTGTGTCAGGGAAAGCTCCTATACCTCCGCAGCCAGGGTAGAGGGGACTGGCTCCTCCAGGCCAGAGACCCCTTCCACCCGGTGGGGGGTCTCCTGTGCACCTGCAGGAAGATCCCTCCCTCCTGGGTGTCAGAGGGGGCTCTTCTACCCCTGCTGCCAGGGTAGAGGGGACTCACCCCTCCAGGAGGGAGACCACTCCCACCTGCATGTGGGTGGGGGGAGCTCTTATACCACTGCAGCCAGGCTAGAGGGGACTCGCATCTCCAGGCCCAAGACCCTTCCCACCTTCATGTCGGGGGGAGCTCATATACCACCGCAGACAGTGTAGAGGGGACTCACCCTCCAGTCAAGAGACCCCTCTAACCTGAGTGTGTGTGTGGGAGCTCCTATACCGCCATAGCCAGAATAGAGAGGACTTGCCCCTCCATGCGGAAGACCCCTCCCACCTGGGTGTCTGGGGGAGCTCATACACAGCCACAGCCAGGGTAGAGGGGACTCACCACTGAAGCAGGAGACCCCTCCCACCTGGGTGTCAGGGGAAGCTCCCATACTGCTGAAGCCTGGGTAGAACATACTTGCCCCTCCAGGCAGAAGACTCTTTTCACGTGGGTGTTGGGTGGAGCTCTATACCACTGCAGCCATGGTATAGGGGACTGGCCCCTCCAGGCAGGGGACCCCTCCTACCTGATGTCATGGGAGCTCCCATACCCCAGCAACCATGGTAGAGGCGACTTGCCCCTCCTGGCGGGAGACCCCTACCACCTGGGGGAACTTGTATACCACCGCAGCCAAGGTAGAGGGGACTCGCCCCTCCAGGCATGTGTGTGGGGAGGCTTGTATACTGCCACAGGCAGGGTAGCAGGGATTTGCCCCTCAAGGGGAGAGACCCCTCCCACCTGAGTGTTGGGGGAGCTCTCATACTTCCATGGTCAGGGTAGTGGGGACTCGACCCCCAGTCGGGAGACCCCTCCCACCTGATTGTCGGGGCGGGGGGGATCTTGAATACTGCCCCAGCCAGGGTAGAAGGGACTCGCCCCTACAGGCAGGAGACCCCTTTCACCAGCGTGTCAGGGGGAGCTCTTATACTACCACAGTCAGGGTAGAGGGGTTCACCCCTGCAGGCGGGAGACCCCTCCCACCTTGGAGTCTAGGGAGCTCTTATAGGGCACCAGCCAAAGTAGAGACACCTGGGTGTCTGGGGGAGCTCCTATATCACTGCATCCAGGGTAGAGTGGACTCACCCCTCCAGTCTCTAGGCAGGAGACTCCTCCAACCTGGGTGCCAGGGAAAGCTACTATACCACCATGGCCAGGGTAGAGTGAGCTCACCCTTTCAGGCAGTAGACCCCTCCCATCTGGCTATGGGGGGTGGGTTCGTATACTGCTGCAGCCAGGGTCGGGGAATCACCCCACAAGGAGGGGGACCCCTCCAACCTGGGTGTCGGGAGGAGATTGTACACTGCAGCAGCCAGGGTAGAGGGGAGTCATTCCTCCAGGCGGAAGACCCGTCCCACCTGGGTGGCAGGGGAGCTCATATACTGCTGCAGCCAGGGTAGCTGAGACTCGCACCTTCAGGCTTGGGACCTCTCCCACCTGAGTGTCTGGGGAAGGTCATACACTACCTCAGCCAGGGTACAGGGGATTTGCCCCTCCCACCTGGGTCTGTGTGTGGGGGAGCTCTTATATGTCCACAGCCAAGGTAGAGGGGACTCGCCTCTCCAGGTAGGAGACCTCTGCAACCTGGGTGTCTGAAGGAACTTCTTATTGCCTCAGCTAGGGTAGAGGAAACTTATCTTTCCAGGTGGGGGACCCCTCTCACCTGTGTGTCTGTGGGAGCTCATTTACCACCACAGACAGTGTAGAGGGGAGTCACCCCGCAGGCGGGAGACTCCTCCCACCTGGGTGTCTGGGGGAGCTCATATACCACTGCAGCCAGGGTAGAGTGGACTCACCCCTCCAGGCAAAAGACCCCTCTAGGCAGGAGACCCCTCCCACCTGGGTGTCAGGGAAAGCTACTGTACCACCACAGTCAGGGTAGAGTGATCTCGCCCCTTCAGGTGGGAGACCCTTCCCATCTGGCTATGGGGGTGGGTGGGTTCTTATACTGCTGCAGCCAGGGTTGAGGGGACTTGCCCCTCTATGCAGGAGACCCCTTCCAGCTGGGTTTTGGGAGAGCTCATATACTACTGCAGCAAGGGTAGAGCAGACCGGCCCCTCCAGGTGGGAGACCCCTCCCACCTGAGTGTTCAGGGTAGCTCATAAACTGTGGCAGCCAGGGTAGAAGGAATCGCCCCTCCAGGCAAGACACCTCTCCTACTGGGTATGGGGGTGGAGCTCTTATACTGCTGCAGCCAGTATAGAGGGGACTAACCCCTGCAGATGGGAGACCCCTTTCTTCTGGGTTTCTGGGGGAGCTTGTATATCGCCTTAGCCAGGGTGGAGGGTACTCGCTCCTCCTGGTAGGGGACCCTTCCCATCTGGCTATGGGGAGGGGAGCTCCTATACCGCATTAGCCATATAGAGGGGACTTGCCCCACTTGGCGGGAGACCCCTCACATCTGGTTGTCAGGGGAGCTCATACACCACCACAGGTATGGTAGAAGGAACTCGCCAATCCAGGCGGGAGACCCCTGCTACCTGGGTGTACGGGGAGATGCTACACCACAACAGCCAGAGTTGAGGGTACTTGCCCCTTTCAGTGGGAGACCTCTCCCTCCTGGGGGTTAGGTGGAGCTCATATACTGTCTCAGGCAGGGTAGAGGGACTCACCCCTCCAGGCAGGATTCCCCTTCCACCAGGGTTTTAGTAGAAAGACCCCTAGCACCTGGATGTCCAGGGAGTTCTTATAGGTCACCAGCCAAAGTAGAGGGACTTGCCCCTCCAGGCGAAAGACCCCTTTCACCTGTGTGTCGAAGGGAGCTTGTATTCCGCTGCAGCCAGGGGATAGGGGACTTGCCCCTCCAGCTGGAAGACTCCTCCCATGTGTGTGTTGGGGAGCTCCTATACCGCCATAGCCAGGATAGAGGGGACTTGCCCCTCCAGGCGGGAAACCTGTCCCATCTGGATGTTAGGTGGGAGCTTGTACACCACAGCAGCCAAAGTAGAGCAGACTTGCCCCTCCAGGCGGACGACCCCCCTCCCACCTGGGTGTTGGGGGGGGGCTCCTACACCACCGCAGCCAGGGTAGAGGGGACTCGCCCCTCCAGGCGGCAGACCCCTCTCAAATGGGTGTAGGGGGAGCTCCATTACTGCTGCAGCCAGGGTAGAGGGGATTCGGCCCTCCATCTGGATGTCTGGGGGAGCTTTTACACTGCCAAAGACAGGGTAGAGGGGCCTGGCCCTTTTAGGCAGACGACCCCTCCCACCTGGGTATGGGGAGGAGTTCATATACCGCTGCAGCCAGGGTAGAGTGGTCTTGCCCCTTCAGTCGGGAGACCCTCCCATCTGGATGTCAAGGAGAGCTCATAAACCACGGCAGCCAGGGTAGAAAGGACTAGTCCCTCCAGCAAAAAAACTCCTCTCACCTTTGTATGGTGGTGGAGTTCTTATACTGCCTCAGCCAGGATAGAGGTGACTTGCCCCTCCAGGCCAGAGACCCCTCTCTCCTGCATGTTTAGGGGAGCTTGTGTACTGACTTAGCCAGGGCGGTGGGGACTTGCCCCACTAAGCAGGAAACTCTTCACACCTGAGTGTCGGGGGTAGCTGATATACGGCCTAAGCCATGGTAGAGGTGACTCTCCCCTTTAGGCCGGAGCCCCCTCCTATACTGGTATCTGGGAGAGCATGTGTACTGCTGCAGCAAGGGTAGAGGGGACTCACCCCTCCAGACTGGAGACCCCTCCCACCTGTGGGTCAGGGAGAGCTTCTCTACGGCCACAGCCAGGGTAGAGGGTACTCGCCTCTCCAGGCAGGAGAACCCTCCCGCCCGGGTGTCAGGGAAAGCTAGTATGCCACAGCAGCCTGGGTGGAGGGGACATCCCCCTTTAGGCGAGAGACACTTTTCATATGGATGGAGGTGGGGAGATTCTGTACCTCTGCTGCCAGGGAAGAGTGGACTTGCCTCTCCATGCTGGACAACCCTCCCACCTGGGTGTTTGGGGGAGCTGGTATACCCTGCTTCCAGGGTAGAGGGGACTCGCAGGAGACCCCTCCCGCCTGGGTGTCAGGGGGAGTTCCTATACCCCTGCAGCCAGGGTAGAGAGGACTCGCTCCTCCAGGTGAGAGACCCCTTCCACATTGGTGTTGAGGCAAGCTTATATTCCACCTTAGCCAGGGTAGAGGGGACTCACCCCTACAGGTGGGAAACCCCTCCCACCTGGGTGTGTGTGTGAGGTGGCTCTTACACAACTGCAGCCAGGGTAGCAGGGACTCGCTCTTCCAGGCGGTAGAACATTTTCACCTGGGTGTGTGTGGGGGGAGCTCGTATCCCACCACAGCCAAGGTAGAGGGGACTCGCCCCTCCAGGCAAGAGACACCTCCTACCTGAGTGTCAGGGGGAGCTCATATACCACCCCAGCCAGGGTAGAGGGTACTTCCCCACCAGTTGGGAGACCCCTCCCACCAGGGTTTCATGGGGAGCTCCTATCCAGCAGCATCCGGGGTAGAGGGGACTCGCCTCTCCAGGCAGGAGAAACCCACCTCCTGGATGTCAGGGAAAGCAAATATGACACTGCAGTCAGGTTAGAGGGGACTCACCCCTTCAGGCGGGAGACTCCTCCCATCTGGGTAGCGGGGGCAGCTTGTATACCGCCACAGCCAGGGTAGAGGGGTTCGCTCCTGCTGGCGGGAGACCTCTTAAATCTGGGTGTTGGAGGAGCTTGTATACCACCTCAGCCAGGGTGGAGGGGACTTGCCCCTCAGGCGAATTGAGGTATTGAGGGGAGAGCTCCTACACTGCTGCAGCCAGGATACCGGGGACTTGCCCCACTAGGTGGGAGACACCTCACACCTGGTTGTCATGGGACCTCATATGCCACAGCAGACAGGAAGGAGGGGACTCACCACTCCAGGTGGGAGATCCCAACCACCTTAGTGTATACTGCTGCAGCCAGGGTAGAGGGGAATCGTCCCTCCAAGCGGGAGACCCCTCCCACCTGGATGTCCGGGGGAGCTCATTTACCACTGTGGCCAGTGTAGAGGGAACTCTTCCCTCCAGGTGCGAGACCCCTCCCACCTGGGTGTCAGGGAAAGCTAGGATACCACTGCACCCAGGGTAGAGGGGACTCGCCCCTTCAGGCGGGAGACCCCTCTCATCTGGGTATGGTGGGGAGCTCATTTAACACAGCCGCCAGGGTAAAGGGGACTGGCCCCTCAAAGCGGGATATGCCTCCCACCTGGGTGCGGGGGGGGGGGGAGTTCCTATACCTCTACAACCAGGGTAGAGAAGACTCGCCCCTCCAGGCAGAAGACCCCTCCCAGCTGGGTTTCAGGGGGAGCTCCTATACAGCTCCAGACAGGAGCCCTTCCAGGCGGTAGACCTCCCACCTGGGTATTGGTCTGAGCTCATATACCAGCCCAGACAGGGTAGGGGGGACTCGCCCTAAATTTGGGAGACCTCTCCCACCTGGGTGTCCTGGGGAGGGGGGCTCATATACAGCTGCAGGCAGGGTATCAGGGACTTGAAACTCCAGGCGGAAGACCACTTTCACCTAGGTGTCCAGGGGAGTTCCTATCATTCAACATCCATGGTAAAGGGACTCGCCCCTCCAGGAAGGGGACCCCTCCCACCTGGGTGGGGTGGGGAGCTCATATAAGCCTGCATCCAGTGTAGAGGGAACTCTTCCCTCCAGGTGGCAGACCTCTCCCACCTGGGTGACAGGGAAAGCTAGGATACCACTGCAGCCAGGGAAAAGGGGACTTGCCCCTTCAGGCGGGAGACCCCTCCCACCTGGGTGTCTGGGGGGAGTTTGTATACTGCCTTAGTCAGGGTGAAGAGTACTTGCTCCTCCAGTTGGGAGACCCCTCCCACCTGGCTATGAGGGGAAAGCTCGGATACTGCTGCCGCCAGGATAGAGGAGACTTGCTGCAGTCCAGCTACAGCAAAATAACCGGGGGTGGGGGGGTGACGAACAACTTGTGTAGATTGATACAGCAGGAATGGAAGCTGTTTATTGTAGGACGGGAGGGATATTTATACATTCCGCACGGCTTATCTAATTAACATAAACTAGATACAGCAGTCAACCAATCAGGAATCTCCACACTTAATGGCTCCATGGCATTACTTCACAAACCACTCCCTCTGGCATTTTGCCAGGCGCCATCCAGACTTGTTTACTGACCTTAACATTAACCACTCCCCCTGGCACAATACCAGGCGCCATCCTGACTTGTTTACAGACTCTAACAGAGGCTCGCCCCCTAGGTGGGAGACCCCTCAACCCTAGATGTCAAGGGAGCTCATATACTGCTGCAGGCAAGGTGGAGGGGACTTGCCACTCCAGACGGGAGACCTCTTCCACCTGGATGTAGGGGGGAGTTCTTGTTCCACCAGAGCCCGAGTAGAGGGTACTCGCCCCTCCAAGCTGGAGAACCCTACCACCTGAGTGTCAGGGGGAGCTCATATACCACCCCAGCCAGGAGAGAGAGGACTCGCCGCTCCAGATGAGAGATCCATCTCATCTGGGTGTCAGGGGAAGCTAGTATACCACAGCAGACAGGGTAGAGGGGACTCACCCCTCCATGCGGGAGACCCCTCCCACCTGGGTGTCTGGGGGGAGCTCTTACACCACTGAAGCCAGGGTAGAGTGGACTCTCCTCTCCAGACGGGAGACCCCTCCCATCTGCGTGTCGTGGGGACCTTCTATACTACCTTAGCCAGGGTAGAGTGGACTCTCCCCTCCAGTCAGGAAATCTCTCCCACCTGGGTGTCAGGGAAAGCTCCTATCCTACAGCAGCCAGGGTATCTGGGACTCGCCCCTCCAAGCGGGAGAACCCTCCCACCTGGGTGTCTGGGGGAGCCCATATACAGCCCCAGCCAGGGGAGAGGGGACTCGCCCCTCAGGCGGGAGACCCCCTCCCACCTGGGTGTCCTGAGGGGCTCCTACACAGCTGCATGCAGGGTAGCAGGGACTCATTCCCCCAAGGTGGAAGACCACTTTCACCTGGGTGTCAGGGGAGCTCCTATCCCGCTGCAGCCATGGTAGCTGGAACTGGCATTTCCAAGCAACAGATTGGTCACACCTGATTGTCGGGGGGAGCTCCTATACCTCAGCAGCCAGGGTAGAGGGGACTCGCTCCTCCAGGTGGGAGACCCCTGCCATCTAGGTGTCAGTTGGGGGGCTCATATATACCTCCTCAGCCAGGGAACAGGGGACTCGTCTTTCCAGGCCAGAGACCCTCCCACATGCGTGTAGAGGGGAGCTCCTATACCGCCACAGCCAGGCTATAGGGACTCGCCCGTCCAGGCGCAAGACACATCCCACCTGGGTGTCAGGAGGAGCTCTTATACCGCTGCAGCCAGAGTAGAGGGGACTGGTCTTTCCAGGAGGGAGGCCCTCCCATCCAGGTGTCGGTTGTGGGTGCTTCTATACCTCCCCAGCCAGGGTAGAGAGAACTCGCCCCTCCAGGCCAGAGAGCTTCCTGGCTTCTGTGGTATATGAGCTCCTCATGTACCTGGGTGTCAGGGGGAGCTCCTTTACTGCAGCAGCCAGTGTAGAGGGAACTCATGCCTCTAGGGGGAGACCCCTCCCACCTTGGTGTGAAGGAAAGCTAGTATACCACTGCAGCCAGCGAAAGGGGACTCGCCCCTTCAGGCGGGAGACCCATGCCACCTGGGTGTCACAGGGAGCTTGTATACTACCTTAGCCAGGGTAGAGGTGACTTGCAGCTCCAGGTGGGAGACCCCTCCTTCCATGATATCCAGGAGTTTGTATACTGCATTAGCCAGGGTGGAGGGTACTCGCTCCTCCAGGCAGGAGACCCCTCCCATCTTGCTGTAGGGGGGAGCTCCTATACCACTGCAGCCAGGAGAGAGGGAACTGGCCCCACTAGGCGGGAGACCCCTAAACGCTGGTTGTCAGGGGAGCTCATATACCGCCAGAGGCAGGGAAGAGGGGACTCACCACTCCAGGCGGGAGAGCTCCCACTTGGGTGTAGGGGGGAGCTCCTATATCGTGGCAGCCAGGGTATAGGGGACTCTCCCTTCCAGGCGGGAGACATATCCCAACTGGGTGTCAGGGTGAACTGTTATACCACTGCAGCCAGGGTAGAGGGGACTCGCCTTTCCAGTCGGAAGATCCCTCCCTCCTGGGTGTCCTGGGGAGCTCCTGTACCCCTGCAGCCAGGGTAGAGGGGACGTGCCCCTCCAGTCCTGAGTCTCCTCTCTCCTGGGTGTCCAGGGGAGCTTGTATACCACCTTAGGGTGGAGGGGACTCTCCAATCTAGGCAGGAGATTCCTCCCACCTGGGTGTCGGGGTGGAGCTCACATACCCCTGCATCCAGGGTAGTGCGGACTTGCCCCTCAGTTCTTGCTGTCCATGGGAGCTTGTATACCTCAGCAGCCAGGGTAGAGAGAACTCGCCCCTCCAAGTGGGAGACCCCTCCCACCTGGGTGTCAGGAGGAGCTCATATATTACAGAAGCCAGGGGTAGAGGGTACTTGCCCGACCAGGCGGGACAACCTTCCCACCAGGGTGTCAGGGGGAGCTCCTATACCGCAGCACCTAGGGTAGAGGGGACTCGCCCCTCCATGTGGTGAGATCCCTACCCCTTGGGTGTTGGCGGGAGCTTGAATAATGCCACAGCCAGGGTAGAGTGGCCTCGCCTCTCCAGGCAGGAGACTCCTCCCACCTGGGTATCAGGGAAAGCTAGTATACCACAGAGCCAGGGAAGAGGGCACTTGCCCCTCCAGTTGGGAGACCCCTCCTACCTGGGTGTCGGAGAGAGATTCTATACCTCTGCAGCCAGGGTAGAGGGGACTCCCTACTAAAGGCGGGAGACCACTCCCAATGGGTATTGGGGAGAGCTTGTATAATGCCACAGCCAGGGTAGAGAGGTTCCCCCTGCAGGGTGGGGGGAACCCTCCCACCTGGGTGTCCTGCGAGCTCTTATAGGTCACCAGCCAAAGTAGAGGGGACTTGCCCATCCAGGCGGGAGACCCTTCCCCCATTTGGGTGTCTGGGGGTGCTTTTATACAGCCATAGCTGAGTAGAGGAAACTCTCCCTTCCAGGGGAGAGACCCCTCCCACCTGGGTTTTGCAGGGAGCTCTTAAACCTCTGCAGCCAGGGAAGAGGGGACTCGCCCTCCAGTCGGGAGACCCCTCTAACCTGGGTATCAGGGGAGCTCCTATATGCCACAGCCAGGGTAGAGGGAACTTGCTCCTTTCGGCGGGAGACCCTCCCACCTGTGTGTGTGTGTTGGGGAGCTACCTTAATGATGTAGCCAGGATATAGGGGACTTGCTCCTCCAGTGGGAGACCCATCCCACCTGGGTGTCAGGGGGAGCTCTTATGCTGCTGCAGCCAGGATAGAGGGGACTTGCCCCTCCAGATGAAAGACCCTTTCTACTTGGGTGTCAGGGGAGCTCCTGTACTGTAGCAGCCAGGGTTCAGGGGACTCCCCTCCAGGTATGAGACCCCTCCTAATTGGGTGTCTGGGGAAGCTTGTATTCCATCACAGCCTGGGTAGAGGAGACTTGCCCCTCTAGGTGAGAGACCCCGCCCACCTGTGTGTCCTAGAGAGCTCCCATACCACAGCAGTCAGGGGAGAGGGGACTCGCTCCAGCAGGCGGGAGACCCCTCAAACCTGGGGGTCTGCTCTTATACCACCACCACCAGGGTAGAGGTGACTCGCCCCTCCAGGCGGTAGACCCCTCTCTCCTGGGTGTCCAGCGGAGCTTGTATACCGACTTAGCCAGGGTGGAGTGGACTAATGCCTCCAGGCAGAGGCATTAGGCTGGAGGAGCTCTTATCCCGCCTAGCCAATATAGAGGGGACTCGCCCCACTAGATGGGAGACCCCTCCCACCTGTTCTCAGGAGGGCTTATATACCGGGACGGCAGAGCAGAGGGAACTCACCCCACCAGGCGGGCGACCCCTCCCATTAGGGTGTCAGGGGAAGCTCTTATACCACAGCAGCCAGGATAGAGGGGACTCGCCCTCCAGGGAGATTCCTCCTGCCTGGGTGTCATGGGAGCTCCTATACCGCAGCAGTCAGGGTAGATGGGACTCGCTCCTCCAGGCAGAAGACCCTTCCCCTTGTAGGTGTCCGGTGGGGGGGCTCCTACACATGCTAGCCAGGGTATAGGGGACTCACCCCTCCAGGCAGGAGACCTCTCCACCTGGGTGTCAAGGAATGCTAGTATACCACCTCAGCCAGGGTAAAGGGAATTGCCCCCTCAGGGGAGAGACCCCTCTCATCTGGGTATGGGGGAGGGCCTCCTACACCGCAGCTGCCAGGGAGAGGAAACTCACCCCTCCATGCTGGAGACCCCACCCACCTGGGTCTGGGGGGAGCTCCTATACAGCAGCAGCCAGGCTCCTGGGGAATGGCAACAGGGGCACCAGTTTGTGCACAGGCTCAGGTGGCCACAGGGCTGGCCTGTCCTTGGGGTGGCTGCAGGGGTCTGAGGGGCAATCCACGTGGTTCCTATGTGTGAGAACTGGAGCCCTTGCAGGGCTGTTTTCTCCCCAGATGTGTCTGGAGTCACACTCACACTGGATGATCCCTGAGAGTTGGTACCTGAATGAGATGATGAGAGTGGCAGGGGTGGCCAGGCTGATCTCCACAAAGAGGGCAGAACCTCCTGGGAGAATCAATGGTCAGGTTGGGGAGAAAAATAGGAGAGGTGGGCAAGGAGGGGACCAGCCCTGGAGGTCAGGAGCCCTGTAGTTCAGAAGGCTGCAGAGGCCAAGGGGTTGGGCCAGTGAGGCTTTCTGGGGGATAGGGAGGGGTTGCTTTCCAAGGTGGAGGGCAGGAAGAGGTCAGATGGGATAGCCATGGTGTAAGGTTAGGGGACACCCTCCCGACTGCCTGGTGGGGTTTTTTGTATTCCCTGGGCCCCCACTGTGAACACAAACCAATGCGGCAAAGTTGGGTTTCATTATCTCATATAAAAATGCCCCCTCGTGCTTGCTCAGCGGAGAGGTTGCTATGAAGAGCACGGGGCAGGCCCCAAGGGGGGCCAGGCTGGAGCCAATTACTGTGGCTGCAGCAGAAGAGAGCCCACCCCGGCTGCTGTGCTGATATCAGGGCCAGTGCAGAGGACCGACTCCCAGAATTTGGTTTCCAAAAAGCAGTTGTCTTGGCAGGAATACAGCCTTGTCTTTGTGCCTGATACCTGCTGCTAGCAGGGCTGAGAGCCATGTGGCCGCTCTCCCAGTTGCCTGCCTCCTCTGCATGGCTCAGTCTGGAGTCAACATGGGCATCTATACCAGTGAACTCGCACCCCACACCTCAGGTCGTGGGGGCCACAGCACATGGTGTGTGGCAGTCTAGCTGAGTCAGGATGTGAGGGACATGGTCAAAATGTTTGGCAGCTAGCACAGAGAACTTGTCATTATGGCACAGAGAGGTTGGTGGCATGGCCCAGTCTCACGGAGGCCTAGTCAAGAGCATGGCACAGTTGGTGATATGCATAGTCTGTGGCATGGCTTGACTGGAGATATGGCCCAGTCATGGCAGTAAGCCTGACCAGTGAGCACTGAGGGCCCCCACCTCAACCAGCCCCAGTCTTCCTGAATTCCTGGGCTAGGAAATACAGTTTACATAGCACAGTGCCTGCCTGTGACAGCAGGTGAAACACTGTGGGGAACTTGCATGGCCAAGCCCCACTTTCCCAGGGAAGATGCATAAGAAGGAAGCAGGGGTGTCAGTAGTTTAAATAGAACATCATGCCAAATGCCTCTCCTGCAGAGCCAGCCTTGGGAAGGTTACCCAGGGCTTGGGGGCAATAGGGCTTCTGACTTTCTGGACCCCCATCCTGGCACTGCCATCTTTCTGGCAACCAACAAATGGCCCCAAACCCGGCAAGGCAGAATTTAGAAGAGGAGATGCCTGGAAAGGCTCCCAAGACCTAGGGACATGTTTTATGACTATTATACTTAACTGGTTTGCTGGGACTCTGAATTTAGAGCAATTGTGCTCCTGGCAGAAGAAGACCTCTGTGCCAGGGGGCCCAGCATAGCATGGAAGGCCCAAGGGTCACAGTCCTGACTGGTTGAAGCTGGACATGGCTCTCTCCCTTCTCCCTCTCGATTCCAACCCCAGCACTTAGCCAGCCTCTGTCTGCAGAATCCTGCTCTTAGCTAGCTGCCAAGGGAGGTGTTAGCTGTTAATGCAGGTGTTAGCTGTCAACGAAGGTGTTAGCTGATAACTCAAGTATTAGCTCATAAGACATAATCCTACCAAGGGGATTCACATTTTATTAGACTCACTCCTAAAGACGAGGCAGGCTGAAAAAACCTTCAGCATTCAAAGGGCTAAGGAAATCTAATGGGGGAATAATAGGCCCTCTTGTTGAGGCCAGTTCGCCCTAGCCCAAGGAGAAGTCTTTTGCTAGTATAGAGCCTCACTGAAGGCCCAGGAGTGTCTGTCCCTTCAAGGGAATAGAGGGTGCAACACCATGAGCAGGGGGAGATTGCTGCTGGGAGGCTGTCCCAGTTGAGTGTGCACCTGGGTTGGAGAGTTGAGGGCAGCTGGGACCATGCAGTGACTGGCTGGGAAGAGAGAACTCCTCCCCTGGGAGGGGATCAAGCAGAGGATGAGACCAGGGGAAGAGGCTGCAGGAGGTGTTCCAAGCCAAGTCAGGAAGTGCTTAAAAGGGAGGATGTGTGGAGGAGGGAGCAGCCTGCTGGGGGCAGGGTACTCTGGGGTGGGGACTGTACTCCTTCACTCTCTGCCCTCCCTGCACCCAGTCCCCTATACCTGTGATAGCAGAGGTGCTAGTTGGAAGACCCACCCCATACCTCCTGGAACCCATAGAGGCTGCTATTTGCAGTTTTTTCATTAAATCACATCTCCTCATTGTGAAATGAGGGGGACTCAACAGACTCCCAGCTGCTAGATTTATCAAGAGCTACAAGGGCCTAGGCTGGGCATAGGGTTCTGAACCTCGGTGTGCCTCTGTGAGGAGGATTTCTGCAAAAGCTACCCAAACCTCAGTAGCTGACATACTAAGGATGTCTTAGATTACAGCTTCTCTGTCTGAACCCCACTTCCTTGTAGTCCCTGAGCTCAGTCTGGGTGGTCCTACGATGTTTACCAAGAGCACATCTCCTTCTCTCCCAGCATGGCCTGCAAGCTGTTAGGGGGGTGGGTGCAGGCAGGCCAGGAATAATGC
This sequence comes from Callospermophilus lateralis, assembly GCF_048772815.1. Classification (NCBI taxonomy): domain Eukaryota; kingdom Metazoa; phylum Chordata; class Mammalia; order Rodentia; family Sciuridae; genus Callospermophilus; species Callospermophilus lateralis. Next base: position 144,622,405 of record NC_135305.1, on the reverse strand, counting down.
TTGGAATATGGGGATGGAGACCAGACCCAGGGGGACTCTGTTCACTAGAGTCCCAAGAAGGTATATGCAGATGTGAGCAATAGTCCTTCACATAGGTATTTGTTGGGTGACCTAGTAGGCTAACCTTGATAGTGGTTATGAGCATCCAGAAGGGTGCAGTAGGGAGTCTGTAGACATGGTTTCCCAGAGTGTATGATTCCAGGCGCAAGTTGTAGCCAAGCATCATCTATGTAGTATGCACAGCAATGATCCCCAAACTGCCAAATCCCAGGCCACATCTCAGACCTGGCCCCAGCCCCTCATAAGGCCCAATCCCAAGGGATAAACTAGACCCAACATGGATTCCCAGTCCCTTAGGGATCTCTTACCCCTAACCACCCTTTCGTCTACCCACAGGAAGCCGGCTGCAAGTATGGGTGCTGTGGCTACAGGCCTGGCAGGTGGCAGCGCCATGCCCAGGTGCCTATGTGTGCTACAATGAGCCCAAAGTGACAAAAAGCTTCCTCCAACAATGCCTACAGGCTGTGCCCACTGGCATCCCAGCCTCCAGCCTGCACATCTTTCTGCATGGCATCCACATCTCCCCTGTGCCGGCTGCTGGTTTCCATGCCTGCAGCAATTTCACCATCCTGTGGCTACACTGCAATGCACTGGCCCAGTTTGATGCCACCATGTTCTCTGGCCTGACTCTCCTGGAGCAACTGGATCTCAGCGACAATGCCCAGCTTCGTACCTTTGTACCTGCCACATTCCAAGGCCTGGGCCGCCTGCATGCACTGCATCTGGAACGCTGTGCTTGCAGAAACTGGGCCCTGTCCTGTTCCATGGCCTGGCCACCTTGCAGTACATCTACCTTCAAGACAATTGGCTGCAGGCACTGCTAGACAATGGTTTTCATGACTAGGTAACCTCACACATCTTTTTCTTCACGGTAACCACATCCCCAGCGTGCCTGAGTGCACCTTCCATGGCCTGCACAGTCTCGACCATCTTCTCCTGCACCAGAATGGTGTGGCCCATGTGCACCCACATGCCTACTGTGACCTTGGCTACCTCAAGCCTTTACCTGTTTGCCAACAAACTCTCAATGCTGCCTGCAGAGGCCCTGACACCTCTACGTGCTTTACAGTATTTGCAGCTCAATGTCAACCCCTGGGTATGCGACTGCCCCGCCACACCCATTCTGGGCCTGACTGCAGAAGTTCCGAGGTTCCTCATCTGAGGTGCCCTTCAAACTGCCCATGTGCCTGGCTGGCTGTGACATCCAGTGTCTGGTTGCCAATGACCTAGAGGGCTGTGCTGTGGCAGCCAGGCCCTTCCATCCCATCTGGACTAGTGTGGCCACTGATGAGGAGCTGCAGGGGCTGCCCAAATGCTGCCAGCCAGATGCTGCAGACAAGGCCTCGGTGCTAGAATCTGGTAGGCCAGCATCTGCTGGCAATAGACTCAAGGGGTGTGTGCCACCTGGTGACAGCCCAGCAGGCAACGGCTCAGGGCCACATCACATCAATGACTCTCTCGTTGGGACCCTGACCAGCTCTGCAGAGCCTCCACTGACTGCACTATAGCCAGGGGGTCTGAGTCACCAGGAGTCCTCACCACCAGTGTTCCTCAGAGGACAGACTGTTCCTGCAAGAACCGTACCCGCAGTCAGTGTCCTCTATGACAGGCGGGAAGTGGAGGCAGCAGGGCAAGTGATGAAGAGGTTTCAGGTGCCTTTCAAGCCCTGGCCAGCAGCCTTGTGCCCCTTGGCCTTGTGCTGGTAATGTAGACAATGTTTGCACCCTGCTGACCAGCTACGACCCCAGAACCTCTCAGCAGCCAGGTGTATGTACATAGGGGGTCTCCCACCCTGCAGCCAGCCAGAACCAGGGACAGGTCACGTCGGGCAGGCCAGTCCTCTCTGATGGATGCCTCCCCACCAGCCCAACCCCATCTCCACCCCATCATGTTTACAGGGTTGGGGTAGCATTTGTTCCAGTCTCCCACCTGGATCGCTATATATAGAGATATGCATTTTAATTTACTTGTGTAAAAATATTGGACGATGTGGAATAAAGAGCTCTTTTCTTAAACTATGGCCTCTTAGGATGAGGTGATGTGAGTGGTGAGAGGCAGGGGTGAGACCAGGTGCAGCACCTCACTGGACACCATCACACAAGGCCCCTGAGAAGAAGTGGAGTCACCCAGCTGCATGTACCAGGTATGACATGGTATCCCTGCCACCTTCTGAGCTTGCTCCTGAGCCCAAACACCTACCCTGAGAGCTGGACTGACAGAGCATATGTCAGGCCTGTGGGTCGAGATGAGGCTGCTTTTGTGGGGACATCTACTCTAGTTCCTTACATCCAGGTTTGCATTGCCCTCAAGAGGAGATTGAGGATAAGAGATGAAGAACATTCCCCCTCTTTTGGGAGATGGACAGAAGTAAGGTGACCCTGAAGGTCAGTTGAGTTGGTAAAGCCAGGCTTGGGCCAGACAGGAACTGTGTACACCTTCTTACCACTGCCCAGGTTTATAGGAAGATTACTATTCCTCTTACAACACACCCACAGCCCAGAAACAGTCCCTTGAAGATGTGCATGCTCTTGTACACATATGTGCACAATAAACACATATGACCAGGCAGGAGCTACATGCATGCATGCCTATGTTTGAAAAAAGTACCCACAGCACAGACAAAAAATACATGTGTGCACATTTTCCCAAGGCCTAGGCCAGGGAGGGCTCAGAAACAAAAGGGAAAGGGGCCAAGAAACTATGTAGGGTGCTTACAGAGAAGCCCCCCCCCACCACAGGGCAGGGGCTGGGAAGGAGGAGGAGAAAAATTCAGCATTTGGGGGAGGGAACAGTGGAGGGGGAACATTGCTGGTGGAGCCAGATGGCCATGGGGGCAGCTAGGGCTCCAGAAGCCCAGGGGAGGAGGAGGAGAGTGTCAGGAAATGTGCTCAGCAACCAAACCCCCTGCTCTTTCTCTAGCTCCTCCATTCTGCCACCCAAGGTGGAGGAGTCAGGACAGATTCTCTAGGCCATTTTCTTTATCCATTCATATATCCATTCATTCTTCAGGCTGAGGCAAGTGAGGACATGGGATAGGTACAGTGACCTGACCAGGGTAGAGAAAGAAACTATCTCAGGAGGTCCAGCCATGGTCAGCTCCATACAGTAAGGACCCAGACAATTGGGGTCTATGTACTGGGAGGAAGAAAAAGAGGAAGGAGAGAGAAGTGAGACCCAAGTCTTTCTGACTACTCTTTTCTATCTGATGCTCCAAGAGACTGTGAACTTCTTCTCTGGGCTACTTTCCTCCTGATGCCAGAGTGTTCCCCACTATACAGTAAGAATCTCAGAGAAGTTGCAAATGAATGTGAGTTAAGAGGAATGGAGATAGAGACGGATTTCTGATCAAACAAGCACCATCATTGCAGACCTTGCTCTATCTCCCTGTAGAGAAGCTTCTAGGGCTGCCTTGGTGGGAAAGGGGGCACGAGACTCAGAGTCTGAATTCCAGAGAGTCCAGTGGATGGAGGGCTTCAGTTTCTGGAGTCTTTTCTGTTTAGAGATTTGGACTATGTTAGTTTTAAGAGGCTTCCCTGCCATGTGAATTTATGGTGGAAGATTTCTGTGTCCTAGGAGGTCCTGCCTGATACATGCCTGTCCCTGTCACCTGTCTTTTTCAGTAGTCTCTGGTAAGCAAATTCTTTCTGGTGTCTCTCCTTCAGTTATAAGGTGGGAAGGTGCATACATTTGGGCCTGTGTGTCCTGAGCTCCATCATGTCTGTGGTGTCCTGCTTGTGCTGAGGGAGGAGGTGGGACTCAGCAGTTATGCCCACCTTTCTCTCCCTCCCTCTCCCCCACCAGTGATTAAACCCAAATGGGCTTAACCACAGTGCCACATCTACAACCCTTTTTATTTTATTATTATTATTTTTTTTAAATTTGGAGACAGGGTCTTTCTAAGTTGCTTAGGGCCTAGCTAATTTGCTCAGGCTGGATTTGAATTTGTTTTCCTCCTGCCTTAGCCTCCTGAATTTTGGGATTACAGGCATTTGCCATTGCATCTGGCTGTATGTCCATCTTCTCAAAGGAAATTCCTTCCACATCCTTACCTCCTTTTATTTCCTCCATCATCTCTTTGAGTCCCAGTCCAAAAGATCCCCTCCATGGATTGAAGGCAGTCTCATAGCCAAGACCTCAGGGGACTGATCCTTTGAGCATTTCCCTCCCTCCCTCTCATACCTGATAGTCTTGGGAACCCAACCTAACTTCCCAATTCCCTTGGGCCCCAAGGATAAGAGACCCAAAGGGAAGAAGTAGACATTCATTCACCCATTCAGGGAAGAATGTTCACTGGAGAGAAAGATGGAATCACAGTGAAGCCTAAGCAAGAAGCAAGAAGGGGTCACTTGAATCATTCTATCCTGCTCCAAAAGGATCCTGAGAAGATGGGAAATATTGGAGGAGGTGAGGGACCAGATAAGGAAGAGAAAGTTTAGGACTTCCAGATAAATTTAGACTTCAGTGCTCATAAGACAGAAAAGAGAGAAAAATCTACCTAGATTTCACCCTGAACCCCAAAGATGAGAGCAAGAGAGAGATTCAGCAAGGATGGTTAGCTAGGTGCTTCTTCTGCACACATAACACAGGAGAGCAGACCTGAACTCCAGCCCTTACTATCACCAGGCCTGAACCCACCTACAGATGCCCCCTCATGCTTGCTCAGTGGAGGGGTTGCTATGGAGACCAACGGACAGGCCCCAAGGGGGGCCGGGCTGGAGACAATTACCATGGCTGCAGCAGAAGAGAGCCCACTCCGGCTGCTGTGCTGATATCAAGGCTAGTGCAGAGGGATGATTCACAGAAGTTGGTTTCCAAAAAGCAGTTGTCTTGGCAGGAATAGAGCCTTGTCTTTGTGCCTGATACCTGGTGCTAGCAGGGCTGAGTGCCATGTGGCTGCTCTTACAGTAGCCTGCCTCCCCTGCGTGGCTCTGTCTGGAGTCAACATGGGCATCTATAAAGTGAACTTGCAGACCACACCTCAGGTCTTGGGGGTCACAGGACATGGTTCAGTGGTAGCCTAACTCAGTCCTGATGTGAGGGACATGGTCAATATGTATAATAGGTATCACAGAGAACTTGTCATATGGCACAGAGAGGTTGTAGCATGGCCCAGTCTCAGGGAGGCCTAGTCAAGAGCATGGCACAGTTGGTGATATGCAGAGTCTGTGGCATGGCTTGACTGGTGATGTGGCCCAGTTATGGCAGTGAGCCTGACCAGTGAGCACTGAGGGCCCCCACCTCAACCAACCCAAGGTCTTCCTGAATTCCTGGGCTAGGAAATACAGTTTACATAGCACAGTGCCTGCCTGTGACAGCAGGTGAAACACTGTGGGGAACTTGCATGGCCAAGCCCCACTTTCCCAGGGAAGATGCATAAGAAGGAAGCAGGAGTGTCAGTAGTTTAAATAGAACATCAAGTCAAATGCCTCTTATGCATAGGCAGCTTTGGAAGGTTACCCAGGGCTTGGGGAGCTCCTGGGCTTCTGACATTCTGTACCCCATCCTGGGGCTGCCATCTCCCTGGCAACCAACAAATGACCCCAAACCCAGCAAGGCAGAGTTCAGAAGGGAGATGCCTGGACATTCTCCCAGGACCTAGGGACATATTTAATGACTATTATACTTATCTGGTTTGCTGGGACTCTGGATTTAGAGCAATTGTTGTGCTCCAGGCAGAGAGGACCCCTGTGGCAGGGAGCCCAGCATAGCATGGAAGGCCCAAGGGTCACAGTCCTGGCTGGTTGAAGACAGACCATGGCTCTCTCCCTTCTCCCTCTCAACTCCAATCCCAGCACTTAGCTGGCCTTCTGTCTGCAGAATCCTGCTCTTAGCTAGCTGCCAAGGAAGGTGTTAGTTGTCAATGCAGGTGTTTTGTGTTATTGGATAACTCAAGTGTTAGCTGATAAGCCATAACCCTCTCAAGGGGATTCACATTTTAATATACTCACTCCCAAAGGCAAGACAGGCTGAAAGAACCTTCAGGATTCAAAAGGGGTAGGGAATCTAATGGTGGAATAACAGGCCCTGCTGTTGAGGCCAGTTTGCCCTAGCCCAAGGAGAAGTCTTTTGCTAGTATAGAGCCTCATTGAAGGCCCAGGAGTGTCTGACACTTCAAGGGAAGAGAGGGTGAAACAGCATGAGCAGGGGGGATTGCTGCTGGGAGGCTGTCCCAGTTGAGTGTGCACCTGGGTTTGAGAGTTGAGGGCAGCTGGGACCATGCAGTGACTGGCTGGGAAGAGAGAACTCCTCCCCTGGGAGGGGATCAAGCTGAGAATGAGGCCAGGGAGGAGGCTGCAGGAGGTGTTCCAAGCCAAGTCAGGAAGTGCTTAAAAGGGAGGATGTGTGGAGGAGGGAGCAGCCTGCTGGGGGCAGGGTACTCTGGGGGTGAGGATTGTACTCCTTCACCCCATGCCCTCATAGCACCCAGACCCCTGTTCCTGTGATCGCATAGGTGCTAGTTGGTAGACTCACCCCATACCCCTGGAACACAAGGTGGCTGGTATTTGCGGGTTTTTCATTCTTTGTGAAATGAGGGGGCCTCCCCAGATTTCCAGCTGCTAGAGTTTATAAGAACTACAAGGGCCTAGGCAGGGCATAGGATTCTGAGCCTCAGTGTGCCTCCTTCTGCAGTCTGAGAGGAGGATTTTTGCAAAAGCTACCCAAACCTCAGCAGCTGACAGATTAGGGATGAGACTTAGATTGCAGCTCCTCTGCCTGAACCCCGCTTCTTAGTAGTCCCTGAGCTCAGTCCGGGTGGTCCTACAGTGTTTGCCAGGAGCATATCTCCTCCTCTCCCAGCATGGCCTGCAAACTGTTAGGGGGCTGGGGTGCAGGCCAGCCAGGAGTAATGCTTGGAATATGGGGATGGAGACCAGGCTACACTCCAATACACTGGCCTGGATTGATGCCACCACAATCTCTGGCCTGACCTTCCTGGAGCAACTGGATCTCAGTGACAATGTCCAATTTCATACCTTTGTACCTGCCCCATTCCAAGGCCTGGGCCACCTGCACTCACTGCACCTGGACTGTTGTGGCTTGCAGGAACTGGGCCCTGGCCTGTTCCTTGTCTGGTGCGCCTTGCAGTATCTCTACCTTCAAGACAATGGGCTGCAGGCACTGCCAGACAATGGCTTCCATGACCTGGGCAACCTCACACACATTTCCTTCATGGTAACTACATCCCCAGCGTGCCTGAGCGTGCCTTCTGTGGCCTGCACAGTCTCAACCTACTCCTCCTGCACCAGAATCGTGTGGCCCATGTGCACCCACATGCCTTGCATGACCTTGACCACCTCAGGACACTCTACCTGTTTGTCAACAACCTCTCAATGCTGCCTGCAGAGGCCCTGGCCCCTCTACATGCTCTACAGTATTTGCGGCTCAAAGACAATCCTGGGTATGTGACTGCCGGGCATGCCCACTCTGGGCCTGGCTGCAGAAGTTTCAAGGATCCTCATCTGAGGTGCCCTGCAACCTGCCCATGCACTGGCTGGCTGTGACTTCAAGCATCTGGTTGCCAATGACCTAGAGGGCTGTGCTGTGGCAGCCAGGCCCTTCCATCCTATCTGGGCCAGTGGGGCCACTGATGAGGACCTGCTGGGGCTGCCCAAATGCTGCCAGCCAGATGCTGCAGACAAGGCCTTGGTTCTAGAATCTGGAGGCCAGCCTCTGCTGGCAATGCACTCAAGGGGCAGGTGCCACATAGTGACAGCCCACCAGCAAACAGCTTAGGCCCACATCACATCAATGACTCTCCCTTTGGGACCCTGCACAGCTCTGCAGAACCCACACTGACTGCACTTCAGCCAGAGGGGTCTGAGTCACCAGGAGTCCCCACCACTGGTCTTCATCGGTGGCCAGGCTGTTCCAGGCTGTTCCTGCAAGAACCGCACCCGCAGTCAGTGTAGTTTAGGACAGGGGAAGTGGGGGAAGCGGGGCAAGTGATGCAGAGGGTTCAGGTGCCCTTCCAGCCCTGGCCTGCAGCCTTTTTCCTCTTGGCCTTGTGCTGGTACTGTAAACAATGTTTTTACCCTGCTGACCAGCTACCAGACCCCAGAACCTCTCAGCAGCCAGGTGTGTGTGCAAAGGGCATCTCCCACCATGACACCAGCCAGCGCCAGGGACAGGTCATGTTGGGCAGACCAGTCCTCCCTGATGTACGCCTCCCCACCAGCCCAACCCCATCTCCACCCCATCATGTTTACAGGGTTTGGGGCAGCGTTTATTCCAGAACGCAGTCTCCCACCCGGATCGCGGTATGTAGAGATATGCATTTTTTACTTACTTGTATAAAAATATTAGATGATGTGGAATAAAGAGCTCTTTTCTAAAACTATGGCCTCTCAGGCTGTGAGTGATGAGAGGCCAGGGTAGGACCAGGTGCTGCACCTCACTGGACAACATCACACAAGGCCCCTGAGGAGAATGGAGTCATCCAGCAGGATGTACCAGGTATGACATGGTATCCCTGCCACCTTCTGAGCTTGCTCCTGAGCCCAAACACCTACCCAGAGAGCTGGACTGACAGAGCATATTACAGACCTGTGGGTCTATGTGAGGCTGCTTTTGCATTTACCTAGTTCCTTCCACCCAGCTTTGCGTTGCCAACAAGAGGAGATTGAGGATAAGAGATGAAAAACATTCTCCCTTTTCTGGGAGATGGAGAGGAGTAGAGTGGCCCTAAAGGCCAGTTGAGTTGGTAAAGCCAGGCTAGGGGCCAGGCAGGTACTGTGTACACCTTCTTACCACTGCCCAGGATTACAGGCAGATTCCTATTCCTCTTACAACACACCCAGAAACAGTCCCTTGAGGATCTGCATGCTTTGTACACATATGTGCACAACACACACACATATGACCAGGCAGGAGCTACATGCATGCATGCCTATGCTTGAGAAAAGCACCCACATCACAGACAAAAATACACTTGTGCACACTTTCCCAAGGCCTAGGCTAGGGAGGACTCAGAAACCAAAGGGAAAGGGGCCACGTGGCCAAAAAACTAGGTAGGGTGCTTACAGAGAAGGCCCCCTCCCCAACAGGGCAGGGGCTGGGGAGGAGGAAAAGAAAAATTCAGTGATTTGAGGGAGGGAACAGCAGAGGGGAACATTGCTGGTGGAGCCAGATGTCCCTGGGGGCAGCTAGGGCTCCAGAAGCCCAGGGGAGGAGGAGAGTGTCAGGAAATGTGCTCAGCAACCAAAGCCTCCAGCTCTCCCTCTAGCTGCTCAGTGCTGCCACCAAGGTGGGGGACTCAGGACAGATTCTCTAGGCCATTTTCTTTATCCATTCATCTATCCATTCATTCTTTAGGCTAAGGGAAGTGAGGACATGGGATAGGTACAGTGACCCGACCAGGGTGGAGAAAGAAACTGTCTCAGGAGGTCCAGCCATGGTCAGCTCCATACAGTAAGGACCCAGACAATTGGGGTCCATGTACTGGGAGGAAGAAAAAGAGGAAGGAGAGAGAAGAGAGACCCAAGTCCTTATGACTACTGTTTTCCATCTGATGCTCCAAGAGACTGTGAACTTCTTCTCTGGGCTACTTTCCCCCTGGGTGCCAGAGTGTTCCCCACTACACAGTAAAAATCTCAGAGAAGTTGCAAATGAATGTGAGTTAAGAGGAACAGAGATAGAGAAGGGTTTCAGATCAACAAAGCACCATCATTGCAGACCCTGCTCTATCTCCCTGTAGAGAAGCTTCTAGGGCTGCCTTGGTGGGAAAGAGGGCACGAGACTCAGAGTCTGAATTCCAGAGAGTCCAGTGGGTGGAGGGCTTCTGTTTCTGGAGTCTTTTCTCTTTAGAGACTCGGTCTATGTTAGTTCTAAGAGGCTTCCCTGCCATGTGAATTTATGGTGGAAGATTTCTCTGATCTAGGAGGTCCTGCCTGACACAGGCCTGTCCCTGTCACCTGTGTTTTTCAGGAATCACTAGTCAGGAAATTCTTTCTGGTGTCTCTCCTTCAGTTATAAGGTGGGAAGGTGCATACATTTGGGCCTGTGTGTCCTGAGCTCCATCATGTCTGTGGTGTCCTGCTTGTGCTGAGGGAGGAGGTGGGACTCAGCAGTTATGCCCACCTTTCTCTCCCTCCCTCTCCCCCACCAGTGATTAAACCCAAATGGGCTTAACCACAGAGCCACCTCTACAGCCCTTTTTAGTTTATTATTATTTTTTAAAATTTGGAGACAGGATCTTGCTAAGTTGCTTAGGGCCTAGCTAATTTGCTCAGGCTGGATTTGAATTTGTTTTTCTCTTGCCTTAGCCTCCTGAGTTTTGGGATAACAGGCATTTGCCATAGCATCTGGCTGTATGTCCATCTTCTCAAAGGAAATTCCTTCCACATCCTTACCTCCTTTTATTTCCTCCATCATCTCTTTGAGTCCCAGTCCAAAACATCCCCTCCATGGATTGAAGGCAGTCCCATAGCCAAGACCTTGGGGGACTGATCCTTTGAGCATTTCCCTCCCTCCCTCTCATACCTGATAGTCTAGTGAGCCCAACCTAACTGCCCAATTGTCTTGGGCCCCAAGGATAAGAGACCCAAAGGGAAGCAATAGACATCCATTCACCCATTCAGGGAAGAAGGTTCACTGGAGAGAAAGATGGAATCACAGTGAAGCCTGAGAAAGAAGCAAGAAGGGGTCACTTGAATCATCCTATCCTGCTCCAAAAGGAACCTGAGAAGATGGGAAATATTGGAGGAGGTGAGGGACCAGATAAGAAAGATAAAGTTTAAGACTTCCAGATAAATTTAGACTTCAGTTCTCATAAGACAGAAAAGAGAGAAAAATCTACCTAGATTTCACCCTGAACCCCAAAGATGAGGGCAAGAGAGAGATTCAGCCAGGATGGTTAGCTAGGTGCTTCTTCTGCACACATAACACAGGAGTGCAGACAAGAACTCCAGTCCCTCCTATCACCAGGCCCGGACCCACCTACAGCTGTACTGTGAATCCAGGGGCTAGCCACCTACTCAGAGGACAGGTAAAAATACATGGGAGAATGGCAAGAGGTGGCCCCTCCTTCCATGGAATCACCCAGTATTGGTACATAGAATCCATCCACCTAAAAGGGAGTGGGATAGGAAGAATATATAAATGTACCTCACAACTGATTTCATTGCTAATGTCTGGTCCAGAAAGGGGCTGTGTCCCCAGCTCAGCTCATCTTGGAGAATGTACTGGGCAAAACAGAGAGACTTGTTTATATCACAGTGAAAGTGGAGCTGGAGAACTGTGTGGAACTGAGGCACCTAGGAGGGTCCTGGGTTCCCCTTTTAAACTCCAAAAGGATGTACAATAGAGAATGTGTGTATATGTGCTTGTGTCTGTAACATATGTGGGTGCATGCATGGGATTTTACGTGTGCATTCATTTGTCTCTAGCACAGGTCCCCACTTTGTGAGATTGCCAGGACAATAACCTGTTTAATAGGATTAACACAGAGCTGCCAACGAGAGGAGTCAGTTCAAAGACTGATGCAAGATGTAAGGCTGAAATCCAACACTTGACTGTAATCTGGAGCACTCATTGACTAGCCATGAACTGCTGAACTTGAAGAATAAAGACAGGGAACTATTAAGCTGACCATAGGGGACAGTAGAGAGTAGAGCTGACCCATGTCTCTGAGGGGCTTTGAAAAAGAAAAAAATAGCCAAATAGGGCACACAGAGAGGAGTGTGGAGTACATAAACAGGATCTTGGGGTTAAGTGTGGAGTGCTGTAGAGAGGGATTATTGGGACCAAGGCTATGTCTTGGGGAGGTAGGAGCATAATGGACATGGAAGGAAGGGCAAGTGGCTCCAGGCTGTAAGGACAGGGATTACAGGTAGGGGAAGGGAGGCAAAAAAGGGATGGCCTCTGGAATGTGGGCTTAGACTGGAGATGGAAGGACATTCAAGGATGAAGTGACGTTCAGACTGTCCCAGGGAAGTGAACTCACACATTCTCCTGGAGGCCTTGGGGATCCAAGGAGAGACCAATACCTGGAATGGGGAGGTGAACTAGTCTGCACAATAGGAGCAATCACAGGCTGGATAGGTGAAAATATGCAGGCTGGGTTCCTGCTGAGGACCATTCCCTTGCTGTAGACAATTCCGTGGAGTTTGGGTGAGAGTGAAAGCATCTACCAGAGAAATATCAAAAGTCTTCCCTGGCCATTTTGTCTCAAGGTCTAATTGTGTACACCTGATGGGATGGCCAAAGTTAAGATGGGAAGTGTGTAAACTAAAATAAGCAGGAACATGTTCTGGTTAAAAAGGAGGATGTTCATTGAGGTGTTTCTGGGTTGAGGGCAAAGGGCTGGTTGGTAGGGTTGGGAGGAGAGAAGCTTCCCTGGGTTTTCAGCTCCAGGGTGGAGTGAGGGTCTTTAATCTAGGAACACTGTGCAGGGGACACACTCTTCTCCATGGTGCTCCCTTCATGAGTGACCTGGCAGGTGTAGGTCTCATGAGATTTCCACTCATCTGCTGTCAGAGTCAGGTAGCTGCTGGCCATGTACTTATTGTTGGTCTGTTTGGAGGGCTGAGTGTTCTCCACACCCTGTGTGACCTTAATGCCATCTTTCTTCCAGGCCATGGTCACAGAACCCAGGTAGAATTCATTGATCAGACAAACTAGTGTGGCCTTGTTGCTCTGGTGCTCCTCAGAGGAGGGTGAGAACAGGGTGAGCGAGGGCCCAGTCTTGGGCTGACCTGCAAGATGGACCAGGCTAGGGGATCAGTGTTCTGGTGTCCACTTGGGGAGCCCCCATGCTCAGTGTATGAGGAGGGTCTTCTTGTTCAGGGACTCTGTGTTGTAACATGCATGATGTAGAGGGTGTGCCGCAGAATTCCTTAAACTATTCTCCATGTTCCTATGCTTTAAACAACCCAGTAAACCTGTGTATCACCTTACCTAGCATCTCTTAGACCATGGCCTTTCACACAAATGTGTCACACATGCCTTCCTGTCCCTACATCTTATCTGGTCCATGTGTGGTCTCTGTCTGTCCTCTGAGCTCTCTGGGATTTCAGTGTGTTCCATTATGGGTCAGTTCTGACCTGATTCCTTGGCTCTGAGGGCCAGTGTTTTTATTAAGGAGCCCATTTTCACCCCAATGCATCTCCTCTTCAGTCTCTGCAATGGGTAAGGGTCTTTGTTCCTAAAAGTCTGTCTTTCTGGCATGGCCTCAAGGTAAGGGTCCTTGCCATAGGGCAGATATGTTGGTTTTCTGCACTGGCAAGTATTTTCTATGAGTTCAGGATCTCATACTTCTGAGGAGCTCACTTTGCCATATCATGTCCTTCAGTGAGTCTGTACCCAGCATCATGTATACAGTCTTCTCCTCCTTTATTTCTCTTGACTAAGTTTCAAGAGTCCCAATGTGGCTCTGGGCCCTTCACCTAGAAAACCATGGGGGTTTAAGGATCCCTTCTATCTCCTACTTGTCTGGCTCTGTAATATGAGTCTCACAGCCTTGGGCACATGATATTCTGACCTCTGATTTCCCAGCCTTAGGTGTTCTATTTCTTTTTAATTCAACTAACTTCAGCTCCTCCTAGTCCCTAATCCCTCTTCCCCATAAGATAGTGCCTCAGTGCACATGTTCACACAGATCATCAGACAGGGGATAGGCCAATGGAAGACAGGACAACCCAGCGCATCTGAGGGAAAATATATGGCACAAATAGAGAGAAAGACAGCTGAGTACCCAAAGGTTATCCTGTCCAGTTTCTTTCCTCTGATGTCAGAGTTGAAGGGTCATGGATACTACCTGAGTTTTCATGGGGTTTTAACAGAAAAACAAGAGTTCAGTACCAAAGGGCTCAAATCCATGGAGAATATTTAACCCCACTTGAGACATGGCATGACACAACCAGGAGGAAACTCTTATTATCCTTGGGGATAACAAAGAAATTGGGGTAATGAGTCACTCACCCAGGACTGTCTGCCTGTTCCTTCACCAAACACAAAAACACTGTGACACAGCTTGTGCAAAATCCCTTTCCTGCCTTACCCCTATCCCCTTAGATCCAGCTGCAGCTGTGATGGAGGCAGCCTCTGATAGACCTGGCATCTTCATGAGGAAAAGGTGAAATCCCTGAGAAATGTTCTTGGAAGGTGCCATCTGTCCTGAGAAAAAAAGATACTCCAAAGATACTCCTGATACTCCAAAAATCAGTCAAAGAAAACCCCTTGAGAATGTCCCTTGGGCCAGAGGGAGTTTCCAGCAGGGCACAGGAAAGGGTCATTTCTATCCTGCCCCAGCAGATAACTGAGACTAGGGGATGAACTGGAGAAAATGAGTAAGCAGATAAGGAGGGGCAAAGATGACAGATTCCTGCACAGGTTGAAACCTCAGTTCCAGAAGGCTAGAAAGGAGAGAGAATACACCAAATGGGAGAGGAAGAGGAAACTCACCAAGGATGGTCACCTTGGTCCCACTGCCAAACACAGCACACTGTGACACAGATCTGTACATGAACCACTTTTTGCACCATAGCCCAGACCCTCCTGCAGCTGCACCAGAAGCCCATGGTTCAGCCTTCTTTCACAGGGGCTGCTCAGCCATGGGTGTGTGAGAATTCTTGCTTCTGATTGAGCTGGAACATGACCTCTTTAAAGGCTGTGGAATAGGATCATCTTGAGTCATCCCAAGTGTTGGAGAGGATTTCTTTCATTTCTATATTTAAATTACACACACACAAACACACACACACATACACACACACACATATATATATTAATTATGATATTAAAAGATGAAAATGCAGAAATCTGTCAAAAATTAATGACAATCATATGAGGTAATAGGGTTCTGAATAACTTTCTCCTCACCTTATAATTTTTTTTTGTAATTTCCAAAAATAATATGAAGACCTTAAAATTACTGACTGGATGATGATTTTATATGTATATATTATATGTACATATATAAACATATATAAGTATATATATGTATATGTATATACACACACAGATATTTGACAAATCAAATACATACTTTTTTTGCAAGATTTATTGTTCTCTCCTTAATATGCAGAGAATACTCAAAATTATGTCATAGGAATATACTGGACAAACATCTGATATGCAATATTCTAATAAAAATAATGTTCTAATAATACAATATTCTAACAGCAGTATAAATCTCATGACTGATGATCCTAATTTAAAATTCCAGGGGTAGTTCCTGGGTAGTGGTTGGTAGATTTCCCTTGCTCCTAGTAGAGTTTATTCCATGCGCTCCAAGTGTGGGGACCTCTGCTTTTCCCTTGACCTCCTTCTGACTTATACATCCACCTGTGCATGTGTGCACATACTTGCTTCAACATGTCCTTTGTGCACACATGAGGCAGTCAGCCTCTGTTCATATTGTCACCATCACTGGGTGCACCTACAGCCTAGAGACACACATTGTAACCCTCATGAGAAGGACATAAGCAGAATGGGATCGCAGCACCAGGCCCTCAATGCACTACCTTGTGGTGGCCCATTAGCCTGTAGAGCTCACACAGGGACACACACCAGTAGCTTGGAATCCATGAAGTGTCCTGCTCAACAAGTACCTCCTTAGTTCTCCAAAGTCACATACTGCTCCCTGAGCACAGCCCTTCCCAAGCTTTCTTCTCAACTCATTGTCACTCTTGGAATGGACAGAAACTTCCTCCCTTTCCCCAATGTGAGTGGCCTACACAGAGATCATTATTCTGGGATTTTGGTGACAACATTTGATGATCGTTTTCATGACACCAGAGGGCTTTACTGCCTCTCCTGCTACCTGGAGTCTTCCTGATAGATTCATACAGATGCTCAACATGAAAATGTGTATCAAAGGGCATATGCTTGTTATATGCATTTTGTGCGGAAAGGTGCGTGTTTGTTTGCGGGCATATATGTTTATGTGTGTGTGTTTCTACAACAGCAGGGAGCCTACACCAAGTTGTTAAGAAGGTGCATCAGCTTGCACACAAGTATGTGGAAGGTATCCCAGAATGTGGCTACTGACTTTGAACACAGTAGACCCACTGACAACCTTAGGGCACCTATGGTGGGTCCATGGGAAGAAATACTGATTCCTGCCTCTCAGGGTGCTGGAAAATAGAGGGACACAAATAGACCAGGAGTACCAAGTAGAATGAATCGCCAGGTTACATGGACTGAGGATCCTATCATTAAGTGCTATTGGGCTGGGAGTGGGCAGTGCTATGGGACCCAGGCAGTGTCCTCAGGGAGGTAGGAGCAGGGTTGACACAAAAGAGAGAACAAGTAGCTCTAGGCAGCAAGGACAGGGATTACAGATGGGAAAAGGGAGACAAAGGGGAAAAGAAGGATGGCCTCAGTGATGGGGGCTTAGGCTGGAGATGAAAGGACATTCGAGGATGGAGTGACGTTCAGACTGTCCCAGGGAAGGGAGCTCACCCATTCTCCCTGAGGCCTTGGGCATCCAAGAAGAGACTGATCCTGGGAGTGTGTGTGGGGGGGGGTTGAACAAGTCTGCACAAGAGGAGCAAGCACAAGGTGGATAGGTGTAAATATGCAGCCTGAGTTCCTGCTGAGGGCCCTTCCCTTCCTGTACAACATCCTGTGGGTCTTCCAGGGTAATATCAGCAGCCTTTCCTGGCCTATTTGTCTCAAAGTCTTTGACCACACTGAGGGGATGGTCAAAGTTAAGATGGGAAGTGTGTAAACTAAAATAAACAAGACCATGATTTCTGGTTGAAAAGGAGGATGTTTATTGAGGGGTTTCTGGGTTGAGGGAGAAGGGCTGGGATGGTAGGGTTGGGAGGAGAGAAGCTTCCTGGGGTTTTTAGCTCCAAGTCGGAATGAGGGTCTGGGGACTAAGAACACTGTTCAGGGGACACACTCTTCTCCATGGTGCTCCCTTCAGGAGTGACCTGGCAGGTGTATGTCTCATGAGATCCACTCGTCTGCTGTCACAGTCAGGTAGCTGCTGGCCATGTACTTATTGTCGGTCTGTTTGTAGGGCTGAGTGTTCTCCACACCCTGGGTGACCATGGTGCCATCTATCTTCCAGTCCACAGTCACGACACCCAGGTAGAAGTCACTGATCGGCCACAGCTGAGTGGCCTTGTTGCTCTGGAGCTACTCAGAGAAGGGTGGGCATAGGGTGAATGAGGGCCCAGCCTTGGCTGACCTGCAAAATGGACCAGGCCAAAGGGATCAGTCTTCTGGTGTCCACTCTGGAGCCCCTATGCTCAGTGTGTGAGGAGGGTCTTCTTGTTCAGGAACTCTGTGTTGGAGCATGTTTGATGTAGATGGTGTGTTGGGGAATTCCTTAAACTATTCCCCATGTTCATAGGCATTAAGCAACCCAGGACACCTGTGTATCACCTTGCCTGGCACCTCTTAGACCATGGTCTTTCACACAAACATGTCACCCTTGCCTTCCTGCCCTGCCTAGTTCTGACATCTCTCTGGTCTACCTGTAGTCTCTGTCAGTGTGTCCCATTCTGGGTCCATTCTGACCTGACTCCTTGGCTTTGAGGGCCAGTGTTTTTACTAAAGTACCCATTTTTACCCCCAATGTGTCTCTTCTTGAGTCTCTGCCATGGGTAAGGTCTTTGTTCCTCAAAGTCTGTCTGTACCCAGAGAAGTGGGGGCTCTTCAAGTTGGCCATCTCCTCATTCTAAGACCTTTGCCTCTAATGTGTTCTTGGGACCACTCCTTGCCCCAGACTATGGGGCACAGAAGCCCTCATCCACCCTCACAGTCCCTGATGACCCTTGAACACACCTAGCAGCCAAGTCGATCTCTGAGCCTTCCATTTGCTTTCTCATTTATCATCTCCTGAATTTAACATGCGCTTTGAGGAAGGCAGGAGTCTGATGCCTGAACAATCAAGGTCTCAATCCCCATGGTTAAGGGGCTCCAAGGACAGAGGAGTCTTTGCTTCTTTCTGAGGACCACCCTCACAGAGCTGGACCCTGGTCAACTTGCCTAGTCTGATCTGGCTCTGAATTCCTCTGTCCTCATGGTCCATTAGAGGACCAGACTGGTGCAGCCTAGAGTGAGCCAGATCTCTCTCTCTCTCTCTCTCTCTCTCTCTCTCTCTCTGTTGGTGTCTATTTGGGATAACCTCTTGAGTGCCCAGGGGCCAGGGTTCCTACTCCTTCTTGTCCCTGGGTGTTCTGTGAAGCCTTCCCAACCTGGATGATCATCCAGCTGGATTCTGGGGGCCTCTGTACTCTCACTAATGCCTAGTGCTCCCTAATTAGACCTGGACCCTGGTCCCCACTTGGTCTTCAGCCCCAGAGGAGGGAAAGGGACCAGTTTTCCTGTCTCCAGCCCAAGCTTGCAGGAC
Organism: Callospermophilus lateralis; assembly: GCF_048772815.1. Lineage (NCBI taxonomy): Eukaryota > Metazoa > Chordata > Mammalia > Rodentia > Sciuridae > Callospermophilus > Callospermophilus lateralis. The sequence goes on along the minus strand of NC_135305.1, from coordinate 144,604,041 downwards.
AAGGCCATATCACACTGTTGGAATCTGAAGGTGGCTGCTTCTGCTGTTGGGATCCTTCCTGCTGGCTACCACATGACCACCAACCTCCCCTGTGCCCCATGGGAGAAAGGAAAGTGGTCTTTCCTTAAGACAGAGTAGGGCAGATGGTAAGAAGCCCTTAAAGAGAGAAAATAGACTTTCCTAAGACAGGAGGGATATGGGGAAGAGTGAGAAAAGTCAGAAGAGCCACTTACCTAGAACAGTGAGCCGGGTCCCACCACCAAAGACATACCACAGTGATTGAGGCTTGGACTAAAACCCACAGGGTCAGCACCTGGGGTCTGCCCCCTAGGGGCTGGGCAAGAGTGGAAACTATTGGGTGTGATGGGTGGGGTTGTGTCCTTGGCACACTGCAGGTTGTTGTCTGGTTCTCCAGAGACTCATCCCTTGTCCCAGGCATGCATTGCCCATGGCCTTGGAGATACCCCATGTGTGTCCCCTATCTCTGAGTTTCTCAGTGCTGACAGAAAGGCTAAGCATAGTTACTGATTGAATCCCCTTGTGTACCCTAGACCTTATACCACAACAAATATACCATTAAGAGAGTCAAAAGAAAAATAAAAAGAAAATTACAGAAGTTATACTCTAAGAATTGATGGTGGCTTTGCCAAATGTGACTTTATCTTTCAAAATAAAGGTAGTATATTACATTGGAAGATTATGCATTGCATTGGGATCACCATTTTTTTAACCTTAGCATCAGGACTATTTGACAATGGTTGTATTAAAGACATGCACCTAGGTTTTTTGAAATTAGTGTAGAATTTGTGTAGAAGACATACCTCAATAACCGTGGTATGTCTTTGGTGCTGGGACCCAGCTCACCATTCTATTTAAGTGGCTCTTTTGACTTTTCTTAATCTGTCCCATAACCCTCCTGTCTTTGGCAATACAGAATTTAGTGTAATATTAATATGACCTTGATTGTTTTTGAATAAGTTATTTGCAGAAAGTTATTCAAGGAAGTTTACTCAAATTATTAAAAGATGTCTTCCAAACTTACAACAACATTCATATATACAGGAAAAAAACATTTGCGTCAGAAACCAGGAATGTTACTTTTTTAAAAAAAATTCAATGTTTATTCTTAAGGTTTAACTTGACACGATATCTTTATTTTACATTTATGTGGTGCTGAGAATCGAACCCAGTGCCTTGTGCATGCTAGGCAAGCACTCTATCACTGAGCCACATGGCCAGACCCTCACTCACACTTTTCAATATTCAACAGATTCTACACAATGTAATGAGATGAAGGGGGGGAAAGTTATAAGTATTAGGAAAAGAGAGTGAAAATGATGTGCTAGTCTACTAAAAGCCAAACCAATCTACTTAAGAGAATTAGTTGAGCTGTTAGAACCCATACAAGAATTAAAGTGGCTGAATGTAAGAGTGATATGTAAAAATGATTAGGTTTCTTTGCTGCATAAGCAGTAATACTTTAGGGTGTGAAATTGTGGGAAATTTTCAATTTCAAAAGATATATATTTTAAATACTTTCAATTAAATAGCTAAGATTTATGAATAAATAACACTAGATTTTCAATGAATTAAATACAAGATTACTTGACTAGTGAATATAAAAGTGAGTGAATGGAAAGAATATCATGTTCATGGGTGAAAGTGCTGAGCTTTATAAAGGTATCAGTTCATCTCAAATCAACCATATATTCCTAGAAATTACAAATATAACACCAAAAGAATGATTTTTGAGAATTAGGGAATTGACTCCAAAGTTCAACAGGAAGAAAGATGGAGAGTATGTATGGATATTTTGCAAAACAATAATAATGATGGGTTGTTTCCCCTAGCAGATACAAAAACATATTATAAAGCTAAAATAATCAAAAGAAAGTAGGATTCAGAAATAAACCAATACTTCAAGAGAGCCACAGAGAGAATATGATAAGTCATCTTTAGCATTTGATAAAAGTCTCATTTATATTCAACAGATGTCTTTCCATTTGGCAAATAAACAAAGTTATATGTCTATGTGTATGAACTCCAGATAAAGTTAGATACATATGCACCAAAACAATAAAAGTACGAGAACAAAATACAAGTGTGATTTTTATCATATCCAAATAAAAATCACCTTCCTAAACTTGGCATGGATCACAGAACCATCAAGAAAATGCTAAAACAATGTGACACAATAAGATTAACAACCACTTTATGGTGGAATGCTGCAGTCTGGCTGGGCACAAATCAGGAGCCACTGAAGCAGGAACAAACTTTATTTTTGAACTGCAGGAAAACACTTCACCCACGCTCCCCGGGGAATTCTCCGAACACACGCGGCTCCTCGAGGAACCCGCAGCCAGAAGTATCTCTCTCGGAAACCCCTCCTCCTGCACTTCCCCAACCAATGGGAACTCCCGGGGAATCCCCAGAAATCCCCAGGAGAACTCCAAAGTAGTGCGAGAACTCAAAAGTAGCAGCAGAGGCGGATAGTAATGCCTCGCCTGTCAGTCAATACTGTTGGCAAAATGCCAGGGACCATACAGACTCGGCCATGGCTCTCAGCATCTCCCCCCTTCTGTTTAATTAAACAACAAGCAATGTGGCTTAGGGACTGTGCCTGTTAGGTTGTCCAATTCAACATATGGTCCTTGGATCATACCCGTCACTGACTACTGGTCCAGCATACAGCCATACTTGTGGACAGGCCTTTGCACCAGTGTGTGGGGGGGTGAGGTTCTTTGCCTCACCTCTGTTGGCCCCCAAATTTTAGACCATCACTAGTAGAAGGGAGGAGGATGCAAAATACCACGACACTAAGCCAATGCGAGCTCCTTTGAAAAATTGTTCCACCGGTAACATCATCAGCAAAAATACTCCAGCACTACCACAATTCACTGCACCAACAGATAGTTCACAATGCATATAAGTGATACATAGTCCAGGCAAGTTCTGCAAGCAGTTCAAAGCAGAGGAATCTGTCAATATGTCCATTTCCTCCCAAAGTAAATCAACTCCTTGATTGAGCATAACTTGTTGAGTTATTATTCATTGATGCATCAGTTTATACAGTTTGTTGTGATAACTATCGAAGAAGCTGTAGTTTGGTTTTATCTTTGTCTTCACCAGCAATGGGATGAAGATAGGAATTCTGGCAATGATGCTAAAAAAATTATGTAGCATTCCAACAGGCACTAGGAAAACAAATTTTTGAACAATTTACATTATCCTGAAAAGAATTATTAAATATAATGAAAAGGAAAGGTGAAAGTAAACAAACAGATATGTTAACCTCCTTATTTGTTCACATATAAAAACAATTTTCAACAGCTGCTTACCCAATCTAAATTAAACCATTAAAATCACGTGAATAAAAAAATTTGGATCCATTTATTCATGAGTGCTCCTCATATATGATATATGGACATATGCACATACAGACATACAACACAAAACAGAAGTGTGCACACATAACATACAATACATAAGACAATAGTAAAGGCCTTGTAGCTTTACCTAGGTAAAATCTCCATTGCAATGTTTAAAAACTCCACAGTCAAAAATTAAAACTGATCAGAAAAACATTAACCTAGGTCTGTATGAGCTCAAAAATAAAATAGAACTTTATGATGTGGGAAAAGGCAATAATAAAATAAATATTGAAAAAAGCATCCTGGTTAATCACTGTCGCAGATGTAAGAATAGCCAAACTGGAGCTCTGGATATCAGTTGTTATGGATTTGAGTCAAATCACCTTTTTTTTTTTTGGTCTGTACAATTCGCTTTGGTTAGTTTCTCTGGAATCCAAATCGGCTGTTGTTCTCCCTGTGGGAACACACAAACAGAACCCCGACTCCAGACAATCACTGGGTCAGGACCTTTCCATTGTCCTGTTAGAATATCCTTCCAAAGTACCTTAGGCTTATGTACATTTTTTGGACACATATGCCTTTCCGCAGCACTAAGCCCTGATGAATCCAATTTAAAAAGTTTAGAGTAAAAAGGGTTATTTTAAGTTTATCTTTGGGGGATTTATACCCCTTTCCAATTCCCTCTTTTTGCTTTAATAAGTACATTTTAATAGTTTGATGAGCTCTTTCAACTATGCCTTGTCCCTGAGGATTGTATGGGATTCCTGTTACATGAGTAATGACAAATGATGAGCAAAATTGTTTAAAAGAGGTAGAAGTATAACCAGGACCATTATCTGTTTTTAACTGTTTTGGAAGGCCCACAGTGGCAAAATTTTGTAAGCAATGAGCTATAACATCTTTAGTTTTTTCTCCAGCATGAAGGGAGCCCATCAAAAATCTGGAAGAAGTATCAACTGTAACATGCAAATATTTTAATTTTCCAAATTCTAGCAAGTGTGTGACGTCCATCTGCCAAATGTGGTTAGGTATCAGTCCTCTAGGATTGACTCCAAGATTAACTTATGGTAAAAAGGTCACACAATTTTGACATTGTTTTATTATTTGTCTAGCTTGTTCCTTGGTTATTTAAAAATGCTTTTGTAAAGTATTAGCATTGACATGGACCCTTTAATGAAAATTTGTAGCTTCTTCTAGTGTAGAGAAAATATGTATGTCATGTATAGTTTTATCTGCTAAATCATTGCCCAAACTAAGGGCTCCAGGCAATCCTGTATGTGCTCTGATATGTCCTATAAAGAATGGATATTTTCTGTCCCAGATTAGACTTTGTATAGTGGAAAACAAAGAGAAAACAGTAGAGGAAGGGGAAATCCTACCAGCATCTTCAAGGGATACTATAGCATTAACTATATACTGACTATCAGAAAATAAATTGAATACAGAATCTTTAAACATCCCAAAAGCTTGTAGAACTGCATTAACCTCTACCTTTTGAGCTGATTGTTTGGGTACTAAAAATGTAAAAGTTTGATCAGGGGTAACTACTGCTGCTGTACCATCATTTGACCCATCAGTGAATACATTTGGAGCATTCATGATAGGGGTTTTTCTTGTCATTTTTGGAAAAACTACAGGATGCGAAGACCAAAAAGGCAACAAAGGATTAGATGGTAAGTGATTATCAAATGACACATTAGATTTAAACATGATTATTGCCCAAGTATTTAACTCATTAGCTAACTCATCAATTTGATCCATAGTATGTGGAGTAATAATTTTATTGGGAGAAATTCCAAACACTCCCTTTGCTGCTTTTATTCCTTTGAGTATTAATTGTCCTACAGCCTCAGGATACCTAGTAAGAATAGTGTTAGGAGAATAAGATAAATGTATCCACAGTAATGGACCTTCTTGCCAAAATACTCCTGTAGGAATATTTTTGTTGGTATATCAATTCTATCCAAATGCATATTTTCCATATATGTTTCAATAATTTTTAATGCCTTTCTTGCTTCAGGCGTTAACTTGCGGGGTGAATTTGGATCTGATGGACCTTTTAGGATATCAAATAAAGGTCCCAACTCTCCTGTTGGTATGCCTAGATAAGGCCTTATCCAATTTATGTCTCCTAATAACTTTTGAAAGACCTTAAGTGATTTGAGTTGATCTACTCGTATTTGAATTTTTGGTGGACGGACCATGGTTGAGGATAATAGAACTCCTAAATAATTAATTGGAAAATTTAATTGCACTTTATCTATTGCTGTCTCTAGATTATAATTTTTTAATAAATTTGTAAGTGTGGCATAACATTCTAGCAATGTGTTTTTATCTTTGTATGCTAACAATACATCATCCATATAGTGAAATATTTGTAGTTCAGGATTTTGATTTCTAAGTGGCTGGATTGCTTTGTTAACATAAATTTGACACATAGTTGGGCTGTTAGCCATCCCTTGAGGGAGTACTTTCAATTCATATCTCTGATCAGGACCTTCATAATTCAGTGCAGGGATAGTAAATGCAAAACGTGGACTATCCTCAGGATGAATTGGAATTGAAAAAAAAAACAATCTTTAATATCTATAGCTAAATGTACCAGGTTTTTGGCAAAGCAGACAATTGAGGAATCCCTGATTGAGCAGGTCCCATAATAACCATCTCATTATTAATGGTTCTTAAATCTTACAATAATCTCCATTTACCAGATTTCTTTTTAATGACAAAAATGGGAGTATTATAGGGAGATATGGAAGGTTGTACATGTCCCTCCGCTAATTGTTGTTTGACCATGTCATGGGCTGCTTGTATCTTTTCTTTAGTCAGGGGCCACTGAGGAACCCATACTGGTCTATCTGATTTCCAAGTAATTTTTATTGCCTCAGTGACCCCTTCTGAAAACCCAGTCCCATGTCTATTTATTCCTTGATCTTTTTGAATTGGTGCTGCTATATCTTGTTCTTCTAATCTTTTTTCTTTCCTGAAACCTTGTCTAGACCTAATAGTGGGCACATTTGGATTGATGTTATCTGTTAATGTCAATCCTAATTGATCTAGGACATCTCGTCCCCATAAATTTATAGGAAGATGATCCAATACATATGGCTGTATAGTTCCTTCACATCCTTCAGGATCCTTCCAATCTAATACCATCGCACTTCTATGGGGATTAGTTGCTACTCCTAGGCCTCGAAGCGTTTGAGTGGCTTGTTGTAACGGCCAATGTTTTGGCCATTCTTGACAAGATATGATGATAAGTTCTGCACCTGTATCCAGTAGCCCATTAAATTCATGTCCTTGAATATTTAGTTTTAGCATTGGGCGAGAATCTAAATTTAAAGACAGCATAACACAATCTACACCTGTGGAGCCTAATCCCCTGGAACCTCTTTCTATACTACTACTGGAAAATTTATCATGTAGACTGGGTATTATTAATAACTGTGCTATTCTATCTCCTGGTGAAATTACTGATATACACTTTGGAGAACTAGCTATAATTTTTATTTCACCTTCATAATCGAGATCAATTACCCCAGGACTTATCATAAGTCCTTTTAGAGTAGAAGAACTGCATCCTAACAATAAGCCTACTGTTCCTTGGGGGAGAGGTCCTTTTACTCCTGTGGGAATGATTTGAACTCCCATCTCTGGAGTTAGTACTGCTCTGGTGGAGGCGCAGATGTCCAACCCTGCGCTCCCTCTGGTTCGTCTGATGAGAGATCTGATGGATCATGTGTCCTGGGCACTACCCTGATGCTGTTGCTGGGTTCCTTCATGGTGTTTCTGGGTTCCTCCAGTGCTCCGTACATTTGTGGTCGTGGGCCCCGGAGCATTGGGCCCCCCTGTCCGTTTTTTGGCAGTGGAGCCCGATGGCTTTCTCCACAATATTGTGGGTAAACACCTGGTCCTTGTCTATTTTTTGATAACAGAGTACCCTCTATGGTGGTTTGAGAATGGCATTCATTAGCCCAATGTCTCCCTCTACGGCATCGTGGACAAATACCAGGTATTCTATTCCTTTGATACCTAGCTTTGTTAAACCCTCCTCCTATGGGGCAACTCCTTTTAAAATGTCCTGTTTGTTCACAATTGTAGCATGTTTTTGGCCTAGCATCTAAAGCCTGTTGTACTGCTGCCAATACTTGCCCTTGTTCATTAATGTCTCTACATAATTAAATATATGTGTTTAAATCTTCATGTCCATGGTCTAATGACCTCTCTGCACCAACGATTTGCTTGGTCACAAGCCAGTTGTTTTATAAATGGCATTGCTTGTTCTGTATCCCCCCAAATTTTGGAAGCTGCTTGAATAAGCCTATCTACAAATTCAGCGTAAAGTTCATTAGTTCCTTGTATTACCTTAGATAACTGTCCTTGTAAATCTCCATGCCCCTGTAAAGTTTTCCATTCCCTAACTGCATCTACAGCAATTGGTGCGTATACCCCAGGATCATATTCAATTTGTTGCCGTTGACCCTCATAAGGTTCTTTTCCTAACAACATATCTAGATTTCTTTGAGGGTAACCGGCTGCTGCATTTCACCTAGCTGTCTCCCTGCAAAATTCCTCATTGGCAACCTTCCATAACAAATATTGTCCTCCATTTAGCACAGATTTACACATACTAACCCAATTTGCTGGTGTCATGTCCAAGTTGGTAATGGATTTGACCATGCTTACAGTGAAGGGTGCTTGAGGACCATAGGTTGTTACAGCCTCCTTTAACTGCTTCACTGTTTTGAAATCTAAAGCACAGTGAATTCGCTGCCCTCCTGCCTGCTCAAGTACAGGGCATGCTAATCTTTGAGGTCCTGTCTCAGGATCCCATCTATCAACTACTGGGGTTGAGGGCCACTCAGCTATCTCCATAGGTGGAACTGTTGGTTGAATTATGCCCTCTGGTGATAGTACAGTATTAGGAGCAGCCTCCTGTTGTAGCTTTTTCCCTAATAGCTGTTTCTCCTCTAAGCTTTCTTCCTTTAAATTTTCTTCCTCTGTCTGACTAACTCGAGAGACCTTCTCTATTGCTTGATCTAAGATGTCTTTCTCCATGGTCTGAACCTCTAACAATTTACTTAACACTCTTTCAGTTTGTTTTTTAATAATTTCTAATCTGTTATAAAGATAACACAACTCAATAAGATAACACAAAACAAAACCGAAACAGAATGAAATAAAAACGGAACAAAAAATCGTTGTTATCAATTTTCCTATTTTTTTGACATGTGCATTTGTGGTCTATTTCTATCTCTTCCTCAGGGGCTAACAACTTCAAACCTTGAGCCAACCATTTTTCCCAATCTGCCTGAGAAAATTTTAGGGATAGGCAGCTTGAAACAAAAACAAAAGAAATCAAAACAAGAACACATTGTTTTTTTAAAATGGTCACCCATTCTCTTGCCTTCCCTTAGGGGCGAGCAATTTCACTTACCCAGAAGCTTCAGATGTTCCCTGCATGGGCTGCCAAATGCCACAGTCTGTCTGGGCACAAATCAGGAGCCGCTGAAGCAGGAACAAACTTTATTTTTGAACTGCAAGAAAACACTTCACCCACGCTCCCCGGGGAATTCTCTGAACACACTCGGCTAGTCCAGGAATCTGCAGCCAGAAATATCTCTCCCGGAAACCCTTCCTCCTGCACTTCCCCAACCAATGGGAACTCCCAGGGAATCCCCGGAGATCCCCATGAGAACTCCAAAGTAGTGCGAGAACTCAAAAGTAGCAGCAGAGGCGGATAGTAATGCCTCACCTGTCAGTCAATACTGTTGGCAAAATGCCAGGGGCCATACAGTCTCGGCCGTGGCTCTCAGCATTGGAAGACTTCATAAACCAAAGTTCTAAAATAGACCACAGGAAAATATTTAGAACACATTTTCTAAACAAGGGGTTAAGTTTCTATAGATAATATAAGCAGATACAAGCAACAGAGTAAAAAAGCAGGCAACATTATGACTTCTTAATTCACGGGAGGAATACTTAAGTAAAAAAATAAGAAAGGATAAACATTTCACCAATAATGTAATAAATAATAAATCAAACACATTCCCTTTATTCTCAACACAAGGGTAAAGTAAAGAAAGATCAACAATATCACATTATTGACAAGGAGGTAGGACAAAGGGCACTCTCATTCACTTTAGTGCGTGTAAATTGGAACAGCCTTTTGGAAGTAGTTTGGAACTACCTGAAAAATTTCAAAAGAGTTCTTCTGAGATCCAGAATTTCCACTTTTAGGCATTTAATCTTTAGAGATAGAGAAGTATACTAGGCTCACCTTCAAACACCAGATTCTCAATGCATCATCACTTGCATATTTCCTAGTGGAAAGAATCTACGTGATCTTTAAAAGGGAAATGATTACAAAATTCTGGAACATCCAAACTTTCCCTAGATAGCTATTTATGAGAATATCATAGATTTATATGAACTAATCTAGAAAAATCAATCATAGATAGCTTAAAAAGCTAATTGCAGGGTAATATACAGAGTATGACTTTTTTTTTCCAAAAAATAAAATCTCAACACCAACTCTCTCCCATGTGTGTGTGTGTGTGTGTGTGTGTGTGTGTGTATGTGAGTTTTCAAGAATGCACATACAATAAAAGAGTTGAACAATACAGACCAACAAGATAGTGGCCATGGAAAGTGTAATAGGTTTTCAGGGAAAGATGGTAGAAGAGAGAGGGTAACAGAAAATATATGCTGTTTATTGTTTATACTTCTTTATATAATATACTTCTTTCTTTTCTTTTTATATATTTTTAAGTTGTACATGTACACATACCTTCATTTTATTCATTTATTTTTTTTATGTGGTTTGCACATAAAAGGATTGCACCCAGTGCTCTACCACTGAGCCACAAACCCAGCCCCTATTTTTTTTTAAAGGAAAATACTTATATATTTACAAAAAGTGTTACTGTTTTATTAGAATTGACTTAGAAGACAAAAATGAAATATTTCTCCTGGAGAACATTTTCATAAAATCAGAAACCTAAAAAATGAATGTGAAACTACACCAGCTTGAGACATACTATGAAAATTTTTAAAAAATTAAAAAAACTTCTTCAAATTTAAAAGACAGGCTTTTCAAAATGCACACATAATATTAAGAACATCATTGGCAACATTCCATAAGTTACCAAATTATCTTTTTAAAAATGAGTTTTATTATTACTAAAGATGCTTCAGAAACAAGTTTTATGAAATTGATTCCTTTCTCATGATATTATTAAAATAACATTATTAAGCATTAACTTGTTGCCAGTTTCAATCCTTCAAATATAATATTGAAAGTTTGTATAAGATGCTTTATGATGATGTGCCACACTGCTCTGTCACACCCTTTCTCATGGATATTTGGATTATCTCCAATTTTTCCCATTATTAATAACATTGAAGTAGATAGACGGCCTTGTTTGTAAATCTTTGGTTAGGGCTTTATTTTATCCCTTAAGATAAATTTTGAGAAATGGAATTACACACTGTAGATAAGCCCAGTTTCTTTTATGACTTGCTGCCTACTGCTGAATTTGTTGTACACTGAAACCCTTATAAACAGTCCATGAAAGTGCCCATTCCTCCCAGGTATCATTGCTCTAAATTTTTTTTTATTTTTTAGTTTTTTATTATTAGTTGTTCAAAACATTACAAAGCTCTTGACATATCATATTTCATACATTTGATTCAAGAAGATTATGAACTCCCATTTTTACCCTATATACATATTACAGATTCACATCGGTTACACATCCACTTTTTTACCTACTGCCATACTAGTGTATGTTGTATTCTGCTGCCTTTCCTATCCTCTACTATCCCCCCTCCCCTCCCCTCCCCTCCCCTCCCCTCCCATCTTCTCTCCCTACCCCATCTACTGTAATTCATTTCTCTATCTTGTTTTTTCCCCTTTCCCCTCACTTCCTCTTATATGTAATTTTGTATAACAAGGAGGGTCTCCTTCCTTTACCATGCAATTTCCCTTCTCTCTCTATTTCCTTCCCCCCCTCTCATCCCTGTTTAGTGGTGATCTTCTTCTCATGCTCTTCCTCCCTCTTCTGTTTTTAGTTGCTCTCCTTATATCAAAGATGATATTTGGCATTTATTTTTTAGGAATTGGATAGCTTCACTTAGCATAATCTGCCCTAGTGCCATCCATTTCCCTGCAAATTCCATTAATTTGTCATTTTTTAGTGCAGAGTAATACTCCATTGTGTATAAATGCCACATTTTTTTTTATCCATTCATCTATTGAAGGGCATCTAGGTTGGTTCCACAGTCTAGCTATTGTGAATTGTGCTGCTATGAACATTGATGTAGCAGTGTCCCTATAGTACTCTCTTTTAAGGTCTTCAGGGAATAGTCCAAGAAGGGGAGTAGCTGAGTCAAATGGTGGTTCCATTCCCAGCTTTCCAAGGAATATCCATACTGCTTTCCAAATTGGCCGCACCAATTTGCAGCCCCACCAGCAATGAACAAGTGTACCCTTTTCCCCACATCCTTGCCCACACTTGTTGATGTTTGACTTCATAATGGCTGCCAATCTTACTGGAGTGAGATGGTATCTTAGGGTGGTTTTGATTTGCATTTTTCTGATGGTGAGCATTTTTTCATGTACTTGTTGATTGATTGTATGTCCTCCTCTGAGAAGTGTCTGTTCAGGTCCTTGGCCCATTTGTTGATTGGGTTATTTGTTCTCTTATTGTTTATTTTTTTGAGTTCTTTGTATACTTTGGATATTAGGGCTCTATCTGAAGTGTGAGGAGTAAAAATTTGTTCCCATGATGTAGGGTCCCTATTTAGCTCTCTTATTGTTTCTCTTGCTGAGAAAAAATTTTTAGTTTAAGTAAGTCCCATTTGTTGATTCTTGTTTTTAACTCTTGTGCTATGGGTGTCCTATTAAGGAATTTGGAGCCCGACCCCACAATATGTAGATCGGAGCCAACTTTTTCTTCTATCAGACGCAGAGTCTCTGATTTGATATCAAGCTCCTTGATCCATTTTGAGTTAACTTTTGTGCATGGTGAGAGAAGGGGATTCAGTTTCATTTTGTTGCATATGGATTTCCAGTTTTCCCAGCACCATTTGTTGAAGATGCTATCCTTCCTCCATTGCATGCTTTTTGACCCTTTATCAAATATAAGATAGTTGTAACTTTGTGGATTAGTCTCTGTGTCCTCTATTCTGTACCATTGGTCCACCCACCTGTTTTGGTACCAGTACCATGCTGTTTTTGTTAATATTGCTCTGTAGTATAGTTTGAAATTTGGTATTGCTATACCGCCTGATTAACACTTCCTGCTTAGAGTTGCTTTTGCTATTCTGTGTCTTTTATTTTTCCATATGAATTTCATGATTGCTTTCTCTATTTCTACAAGAAATGCCATTGGGATTTTGATTGGCATTGCATTAAACCTATAGAGAACTTTTGGTAATATCACCATTTTGATGATGTTAGTTCTGCCTATCCATGAGCAGGGTATATTTTTCCATCTTCTAAGATCTTCTTCTATTTCTCTCTTTACTGTTCTGTAGTTTTCATTGTATAAATCTTTCACGTCTTTTGTTAGGTTGATTCCCAAGTATTTTATTTTTTTTGAGGATATTGTGAACTGGGTGTTTTTTCTCATTTCCATTTCAGAAGTTTTGTAACACTGATATACAGGAATGCCTTTGATTTATGCGTGTTGATTTTATATCCTGCCACTTTGCTGAATTCATTTATTAGTTCTAGTTGTTTCTTTGTAGACCCTTTTGGGTCTTGTAGGTATAGAGTCATGTCATCCACAAATAGTGATAATTTAAGTTCTTCTTTTCCTATTTTTATGCCTTTAATTTCTTTTCGTCTGTCTAATTGCTCTGGCCAGTGTTTCGAGGACTACATTGAATAGAAGTGGTGATAGAGGGCATCCCTGTCTTGTTCCAGATTTTAGAGGGAATACCTTCAGTTTTTCTCCATTCAGAATGATGCTAGCCTGAGGCTTATCATAGATAGCTTTTACAATGTTGAGGTAGGTTCCTGTTATCCCTAGTTTTTCTAGTGTTTTGGACATAAAGGGATGCTGTACTTTGTCGAATGCTTTTTCTGCATCTATTGAGATGATCATATGGTTCTTATCTTTAATTCTATTGATGTGGTGAATAACATTTATTGATTTCCTTATATTAAAACATCCTTGCATCCCAGGGATGGATCCTACTTGATCATGGTGCACATTTTTTTTGATGTTTTTGTATCCAATTCGCCAGAATTTTATTGAGAATTTTTGCATCTAGGTTCAATAGTGATATTTTTCTGTAGTTTTCTTTCTTTGAGGTGTCTTTGTCTGGTTTCGGAATCAGGGTGATGTTGGCCTCATAGGATGAATTTGGAAGGGTTCTCTCTTTTTCTATTTCCTGAAATAACTTGAAAAGTATTGGTTTTAATTCTTCTTTAAAGGTTTTGTAAAACTCTGCTGTATAACCATCCGGTCTTGGGCTTTTCTTGGTTGGTAGTCCTTTGATTTCTTCTTCTATTTCATCCATTGATATTGGTCTGTTCAAATTGTGTGTATCCTCCTGATTCAGTCTGGGAAAATCATATGACTTAAGAAATTTATCGATGTCTTCACTATCTTCTATTTTATTGGCATATAGGGTTTCAAAATAATTTCTAATTGTCTTCTGTATTTCTGTAGCATCTGTTGTGATATTGCCTTTTTCATACCATATGTTAGTAATTTGAGTTCTCTCTCTTCTTCTCTTTGTTAGCATGGCTAAGGGTCTGTCTATCTTATTTATTTTTTTGAAGAACCAACTTTTAGTTTTGTCAATTTTTTCAATAGTTTCTTTTGTTTCAATTTTGTTGATTTCCGCTCTGAATTTAATTATTTCTTGCCTTCTGTTATATTTGCTGTTGTTTTGCTCTTCCTTTTCTAGGGCTTTGAGATGAAGTGTGAGCTCATTTATATGTTGTTTTTTTCTTTTTTTGAGGAAAGACCTGCAGGCAATGAATTTCCCTCTTAAAACTGCTTTCATTGTGTCCCATAGATTCCAATATGTTGTGTCTGTATTTTCATTTATCTCTAAGAATTTTTTGATTTCCTCCTTTATGTCTTCTGTAACCCATTGATCATTCAGTAACATATTGTTCATTTTCCATGTGATGTAGGATTTTTTCTTCCTTCTTTTATCATTGATTTCCAGTTACATTCCATTATGATCAGATAAAATGCATGGTATTATCTCCACCCATTTATATTTACAGAGGGTTGCCCTATGGCATAATATATGGTCTATTTTTGAGAAGGATCCATGTGCTACTGAGAAAAAAGTATATCCACTTAATGATGGTTGATATATTCTATATATGTCAGTTAAGTCTTGGTTATTGATTGTGATATTGAGTTCTATAGTTTCTTTATTCAACTTTTGTTTGGAGGATCTGTCCAATGGTGAAAGAGGTGTGTTGAAGTCACCCATAATTATTGTGTTATGGTCTATTTGATTCTTGGACTTGAGGAGAGTTTGTTTTATGAACATTGCAGCACCATTGTTTTGTGCATAAATATTGATAATTGTTATGTCTTGTTGGTGAATGGTTCCTTTTAACAGTATATAATGTCCTACCTTATCCCTTTTGATTAACTTAGTCTTGAAGTCAATTTTATTCGATATGAGGATCGCCACCCCTGCTTGCTTATGAGGTCCGTGTGCATGGTATGTTTTTTCCCAACCTTTCACCTTCAGCCTGTGTATGTCTTTTCCAATCAAATGTGTCTCCTAGAGGCAGCATATTGTTGGATTTGTTTTTTTTAATCCATGTTACCAGCCTATGTTGCTTTATTGATGAGTTTAAGCCATCAATATGGTTTGTACTTCCAGCCATGTTTGATTATTTATATATATATATTTTTAATTTGGTTTGTTTCTCCATGATTAGCTTTCCCACCACTGCTCTCTGGCTTTACTGAGGTACTTCCCATTGTTGGTTTTGGTTATTGTTTTTCATTTCTTCCTCGTGTAGTGTTTTTCTCAAGATGCTTTGCAATGCTGGCTTTCTGGCTGCAAATTCTTTTAACTTTTGTTTATCATGAAAGATTTTTATATCGTTGTCATACCTGAAGCTTAATTTTGCTGGATACAAAATTCTTGGATGGCATCCATTGTCTTTCAGAGTTTGAAATACGTTGTTCCAGGATCTTCTCGCTTTCAGCGTCTGTGATGAAAAATCCGTTGTTAACCTTATTGGTTTACCCCTGAATGTAATCTGCCTCCTTTCTCTTGTAGCTTTTAATATTTGTTCTTTGTTCTGTATATTGGATATCTTCATAACAATGTGTCTTGGCATTGGCCTACTGTGATTTTGTATGCTCGGTGTCCTGTATGCATCTACAATTTGTATATCCATTTCCTTTTTTATATCTGGAAAGTTTTTTATAATTATTTCATTCAACAGGTTGTTCATTCCCTTGATTTGAACCTCTATACCTTCCTCTATCCGGATTCCTCTTAAGTTTGTTATTTTTTATGTTATCCCATATCTCTTGGATGTTTTTCTCGTGATTTTTTACCAGCCTTCCTGAGTTGGCTAGACTCTTTTCAAGATGATATATTTTGTCTTCATTATCTGATGTTCTGGCTTCTACTTGCTCCACTCTGTTAGTGATACTCTCATTTGAGTTTTTAATTTGGTTTATTGTTTCCTTCATTTCTAGAATTATTGTTTGATTTTTTTATAATCTCTATCTCCTGGTAAAGATGCTTATTTACTTCTTTTATTTGCTTATGTAATTCATTTTCAATGTGTTCTTTTATTGTTTGAATTTGCTGTCTCATATCCTCTTTAAGATTCCATTCCATCTGTCCGAGGTATTGCTTGAGTTCTTTATTTGACCATTTTTCTGATGCCTCTAGGTCCTCCTGAATATTTAGGCTGTCCTGCATTGTTTGTATTCCTTTTCTTCCTTGCTTTTTCATGCTGCTCATGTTACTTTTTGTTCTGTTTGACTGCTGAGTTACTGTTTACTCCTATAAATTTATTTGGTTTTGTGTGTCTCTGGGGTCTCTCTTTTGTGATGGGAGACTATGACTAGAGATGTTGAGTTTTGTTGCACTTTAGTGCAGATTCATTCGTTTCCTAAACTTTGTACAGATTCTGATGGCATATAGCGGTCTGTGGTTTGGTCTTGGGATTTATATTTAGGTCGAATGATGTGATGGTATTGAGGTTGGTATCTCTTGGCAACCTTGGAAGGTTGCTCTACTGACGAGGGGTATTTACAGGAGAATGGTCTGGAGTATTTGGGGGAAGCCAGGGACTTGGTAGCACTATATAACGTCTCAGAACATTGACCTATACATATTTAGTAAATTACACATAAACAGCGTTGTGTTGCTTGGGAGGAAAGGTATTAGAAGGGAAGGGAAGAAATCACTAAAGAGAATGAGAGTAAACAGGTAGAATTCAAGGAAAGGGGAATAAGGAAATTGAAAAGAAATGAAAAGACAAAAGAAAAAAATAGAAAATAAAAAAAGAAAAAATTTAAAAAAATAATCAAGAAAAAATTAAAAAATCATAAAAAAATATTTAAAAAATTTTAAAAAAATTTTAAAAAATAAAAATTTAAAAAAAATTTAAAAATGCAGTCTTAGAGTTTGATTAACTTCTCTTCCAGTAGGTGGAGCTGTGCCCACCAGGTCAAGCTTCTCCTCTCAATACGCGGGGACCAATCACTGTGCAGCAGCTCCTCCTCCCCGACTGGGCGGGTTTCCAATCCTGAGTGCCTAGGGCCTTTTCTTGTGTCTAGTCACTTCCCCACTTTTCCTCCAGCCAGGCCCCACTCACAGGTGATGCTCACCACAATACTGGCTACTGCCAGGTCTGCTGCTCCTGGGAGCCCTATTTTCTTGAACAACTGGGCACACTCTCCCTGCTTGCCAGTCCCTCAGACCCTAAGGTTGTGGAGCTTGGGACTGAGAGCCCTCAGCGTATTTTGCTTGCCCTCTGGTAGCCACGCCCCCCGGAGCTGGTGCAAGAGACCTCAGTTGTCTGCACTGGTGGGACCGGTAGCCGGGGGTCCCGTGCTGTGGGTCCCTCACCACTCCTGAATCCCTCGGTCTGACTATCGCGCTCACGGGAGAACTGGGAGAGACCCTTGAGGTTTCCCCACTGTGTGGGGAGTGGGGGCTAGGGGGTTACACACCTGCTGCCTCTGGTTTCAATGAAGTTATCTCCTCCACCGCATTCTGGTAACGTCAGTTCTCTGCCATGGTGGTATCCCAAGTGAATGGCAACAGTTCGTTCCCTTTGCCAGGTGACTGAAGCAATGGGTGTGTCCTGACCGGTTCTCCCAAGCCCTGTCTCAATCCTGTGGCCACTGCCTATAAAGGTGCCACAGTCCGGCTACAGCAAAATAACCGGGGGGTGACGAACAACTTGTGTGCATTGATACAGCAGGAGTGGGAGCAGTTTATTGTAGGACAGGAGCGGTATATATACATTCCACACAGCTTATCTTAATTAACATAAACTCGATACAGCAGTCAACCAATAAGTAATCTCCACACTTAATGGCTCGCTGGCGTTACTTCACAAACCACTCCCTCTGGCAAAATGCCAGGCGCCATCCAGACTTGTTTACAGACTCTAACATTTCCCCCTTTTGTTTAATTTAAATAACGACCATAGTGGTTTTTACACAAACACCACAAACAATCTGCTACAAGCAGAAGGGGAGGATACAAAATGCCACAATACCAAGCCAATTGATGGCTCCATGCAAGAAGCCCTTGGAAAAATTATACCAGCAATGAGACGGTTAGCAAAGATACTGAGTTACAATTTGTTGTAGGTTACAGTTTGTTGTCTCAGTCCAGGTAAAGCAGTGTCTCAATAGATTAACTCAGTCCAGGTAAATCACAGTCCAGGTAAGTTCTGCAGGCAGCTAGCCTGATCCAAAGTCTCATCCGGTTCTCAGCAACACTGGAAATTCTTCCACCTTCATCTTCACCGGCACTGGGACGAAGGTAGGAACTCTGGATGGCTAAAGAAAATCCTGTAGTATTCCAGCAGGCACTAAGAAAACAACCTTCTGAACAATTTAGTACATTATCTCAAGGTTTTTTACATTTGAAATAAGCTTTAATGGTGCTCATTATTCATCAGCCTCCAGGTGTGGGAGAACAATTGTAGCTTAGTTATTGACATTGAAAATGACCAAACATCAGGGATGCTGGTAGCATCTTCTGCTGGCTGTAGCATCCCTGGCAGCCCCATCTGGCCCTGGGGAGTGTCCCGGACTCAAACTGCTTCCGGGCACAGGTTTGGATTTGGCTTCTTGAAGTGGCGTCCCGCTCCCCCAGGGGGTGGGGAAGAGCCGGCTGCTGCCACTTGGAAAGTCCTTGCTGTGCCATGACTGGCTCCTGCACATGGCAGCCGCTGCACCGTTTCACTCACCCTCGGGTAACGAAAAGTATTCAGTAATAGCCTTTTGCTGCAACTTTTTTCCTGATAATCCTTTTTCTTCTGAACTTTCTTTTTATTTCTGATTAGAGTTCCTGGGCTCTTATCAACATATGCCCTAACTATTCTTGGTTCCACTGGGGTGCTTTTTTCCCTTATCAATTTA
Source organism: Callospermophilus lateralis (assembly GCF_048772815.1). Classification (NCBI taxonomy): domain Eukaryota; kingdom Metazoa; phylum Chordata; class Mammalia; order Rodentia; family Sciuridae; genus Callospermophilus; species Callospermophilus lateralis. The sequence goes on along the minus strand of NC_135305.1, from coordinate 144,585,056 downwards.
CTTAACACCCCTTCCATATTTTCATCACAAAGACAATACAGTGAGACAAAACAAGACACAAACATACTGTATCAATCTTCTCATTTTCTCAAAATGGCCATTTTCCTCTCGCCCTATCTGCCTAGGGACAAGCAGATTTGCTCCCGTCCTAGCTATGGGTGGGCAGCTTTTTTTCGTCACTTACCCCTGAGTGTCCTGGTGCTCCCTGTAATGGGCCACCATCTGCTGCAGTCCGGCTGCAACAAATTAACCAGGGGGTGATGAACAACTTGTGTTCATTGATACAGCAGGAGTGGGAGCCATTAATTGCAGGACAGGAGCGATATATATACATTCCACACAGCTTATCTTAATTAACATAAACTCGATACAGCAGTCAACCAATAAGTAATCTCCACACTTAATGGCTCGATGGCGTTTCTTCACAAACCACTCCCTCTGGCAAAATGCCAGGCACCATCCAGACTTGTTTACAGACTCTAACATGAAGGCTCGGTTGGTATTAACCTCCGCAGGATCAGGTGGGACCGGGACCAACAAGCTGTTTCAGCGGGATTGTTTAGCGCTGAGTCATAGTGGTTTGTCTGCAAGACGCAGGCAAATGGGAGCTTGAATTCGGCCACTCCAGGCTCGGTGTGTGTTCTGAGAGGTGCAGATCCACGTTAGCTCAGCAATGCCAAGTGATCCTGAGCAAACAGCATTTAGACGGTTTAAGACTCCCTATGCCCGCATAGCTGAAGAGGTCAGAGACTTGATCTCTCCGTGCCTGCCGCCATGTTGGATCTGAATTTGTTGTACATTGAAACCCTTATAAACAGTCCATGAAAGTGCCCATTCCTCCCAGGTATCATTGCTCTAAATTCATTCATCAATTTCATAGCAATTTTGGCATGTGGACCAGCGCATTCTCCCCATGCTCAGGAGCAGTCTATGGTCCCAGTTCACCAACTCCCAGATCCCCCACTGCTGCCCCACATCTGTCTTCTGTCTCTGTCCCTGGACTCAATTCTGGCCCACAACAGACTCCAAACCTGACCTAGTTTTTCCAAAGCCCAAGTTTGACTCTGACTTAAATCCCCCAAAGCCTGCACCCAGATAGTAGAACCTAGTCTGGGGTACCAGACCTAGGTGTTCCACCTGCTTCAGCCCAGCAGCTCCCTGCTTCCCTTGGTGCTCACCCCCTACACTCTCTATGAAGCTCTAGTGATTCTGCTGGGTTACCTCATCACTAGACAGCACCCATTCATCTGTGAGACCAGCTTTGGCATCAACCCTCAGAGGGAGCACCCCTTCTCTAACTCTATGGCTCCTAGCAAGGACCACGAGTCTGTCCCCCATGACTAGACAGATCCCTTGGCACAGGGCATCTTTCTCTGTTGTATCCAGGTCTGGTCCCCAGGAAATGTTTATGAACAAGGCAGTGAGGGCACATCCTTTGGGGAGACCAAGCCAAACCATCACTTCATTCTGAGGGGGAGGGCTTTTCAGAAAACCACTTCTCTTAGACCATCATAGGAAACAGCTGGGTATGTAGCTCAGTGGTAGAGAGGGGATTATCATGGGTCAATCACTGGGTTCACTCCCCAGGACCTCCCTTTTTGTCACAAAATACAAGGCATGGTCATGCATCTACAGCTCGGGGAGGAGGCAACCCCAGGATTCAGCCCTGGTTGAGGATCCTTGGCTGAGGGTCTGATGACTGGATCCCTGCTTCCCACCATCAGTAGCTCAGCCAAACCATAAGGGTGTAGAGTACAGCCAAGAGGAAGTGGGGAGAAGGAGGAGTGGAAAGGCTGAACCCTGTGCAAATGGGAGATATTAATAATGGACTATGGGGAGTGAGGGAGGCACTATCCTTAGTGCCAAAAGACTGAGGAACCAAGATAAATAATACTTCAATAGGATTTTGAAAATTAATTCAAACAAACCCACAATGGACAAAAAATTCAGCACTTTAGGCCAATGTCTCAGGCTGATCCTTTCTCATCCCTTTTGCTACATCTGCTGCCCTCCTCCTCTACCACCCATTCCCAGCTTCAATTGAGACTCCTTACCTGCTCCAAGGGCTCTGCAGGTCTAACAGACTGCTTCATGGTCAGGCTTCTGGGCTCAAGGCCCACTCTCAGTTGCTGCTTTTGGGGCCTCTATTATGGGCATCTACTGCCAGGTCCAGCAGCAGCAGGAGGATCCAGTACCTGGTGGCCTACCCTGAGCCTCATCTGCTCTCAGGGTCAGAGGTCCTTGTTGCATGGGGTCTATCCATAGAGGGGATAGTCCTGGTCCTCATGATGGCAGTGGCTGCTACAGTATATACAGGTCCATGAGGCCCTTGGTCTTTTCCTTACTCTGGACTGGTTCTTGTCCCTGTCCTCAGTTGGCCTGATCCAGGGTCCATGGCTGTTACCCCTGGGGGTCTCCTGCAGAGAGACATCTGCCATCTGCTCTCTATGATAAGAATCCAAGGCCCAACTGCTCCTCAGGGCAGCCACCTGTCTGGCCCCACCCCTGGAGCCCTGGGTGGGGCCCTCCTGAACCACCTTTTGCATCTTTCCTTAGTTCCCCAAGGGCATCATGGGTGTGTGGACTGTCACCCAGGGGCCTAGAGAGGCTGTGGAAATTGGCTGAGTGCTCATTGGAACAGGAGCCCCAGAAGACTTGATGTCAGGAGGAGGGGTCAAGGTTGTGGCTTTTCTGATCAGGCCCCAGGCTAGACTCCTACACATTGCACTCTGGCCAGTTTAGACCAACCCTACCTTGTCTGGGTTGACTAAGCCTGGCCTGCTCCTGTCTGGCTCTCTCTTGAATTAGGAAAGGATATTCCCAACAGGGCACGCTCCCCCCCAGACAAGCAGTGGTGGTGAGATCAAGATGCTGAGTCCCTTCAGGCATAGGTCACTTTTGGGCTCCAGTTTTCTTGTCTGTAAAATGGGAGGTTATGAGGGTTAGTGAGATCAGCAGGTGTCTGATGAACACTGGTTTCCTTGTTTGCTGTCTCACTTTGGGATTCAGAATAACTCTTGGGGTACCCTTGGGGCAAGTGTCCCTGTTTTACATATGAGAAAACTAAGACCCAGAGAAGATGAATGTAGCGTCCAAGGAAGTTGGGTGCAGGATGAGCTAGAAATCAGGAATGATCTTGTTCCTTGCATTTCTAGTCCTTGGTCCACCTGGAAGACTTGTGCCTGGCTCCCTGATGAGCCAAAGTTTGAGTTCTGTTAGGCAGTGATGGAGGAGGAGGAGGGGGATGGGCACAGGCTCAGAGTTGGGGTGCATTGAGGGAAAGGTATATTATTCATAATTTAATGGTAATAGTGATGCTTTAGCACTGTCTGAGTGCTTTACACACTTTAACCCTCCCCTATTTGAAGATGAAGAAGTTGATGCTCAGGCAGTTTCCCCACTTTTGTGATGCCACAGGGCCAAGAGGCAACCAGCCTAGAGTTGTATTTTGAAGCCTGGTGTTTGAATGGCACCAGGACATTCTTTATTGATGATGACAATGTTCTCCAGATGGTTTCAGGCTGCTCAGTGCATGGAAAAACTCAAATCTCAGAGTGAGGCCTATGATAGCTGCTCAGTTAAACATGAGCCCAACCTGAACATGATTGAATAGAGCTTTCTTCTGCCTTACTTGTGCAGTTGTGCCATTTGGGCTCCGTCACCTCTCTGCATTCTGATGCCCTGAAGACGAGTGTACAGATGTCTGAGTTCCTTAGGACTTTGAACTTTAGATCCTGATGAGAAAGCTCCCTGCTCTGATGCTCTTAAGACTACAGTGTGGATCTGTTCTTTTGTTTTCCTGTTGCTTTTTCTGCCAGGAAATTCATTGAAAAACATTTAGTGTTAATATATACATAATATCTGTACACATTTATGGGTTACAGTGTGATATTTATGTATGTGTATTCATATTTATACATATATTTAAAATGACTGAATCAGGGTCATTGGCAAATGCATTGCCTCAAACATTTATCATTTATTGTATGAGGAACTTTGAAAATCCTCTCTGTTAACTACGTTGAAATATTCAACGAATTGTTGTCAACCATAATTACCTTGTTATACCATAAGATCTTAAATGCATCCCTTGAAGTTCAGAACTGCAGCCCTGTGGAAATTTGGCTTGTTTTGTTTTAGCAATTATTAAATGGGCCTCCTAGGACCAACCAAGATAAATTTTCTGAAAGACTTCTTTGAGGAGTTGCTTGGTCTGTGTTTTGAGTTATAAACTAAACAAAATACCTACTATGTTTGGTGAAAATCAGTCTAGCCACATCCATGGGGTGTGGTAATGGAAATGGGATTTCCCACTGTTGGTATAGATCATGGTTGTCAGTAAAAAATGTTAATGGGGCTCTGCATTTTTTCATTTCTCTTGATCCATAGTGTTGAACACCTTTATCCTGGACTGTATTACCAAGGATGTTTGTAGAGTGAGCAACCTTGGAAGGTAGAGAGAGTGTTTCCCTTTGGAGCAGAGAACAGCTAGTCTTGATGTACTAAATAAAAGGTTTGCAGTGTTCAACTCATGTGCACAAATGCCACCTGACATTCTTTGCATGGCTTTGTGGAAACAGTGCAAGAAAATGCTGCTGTTTGGGCACCTGATATTGCTGTGTGTGACAATCTCTTCTTTGTCTCAGATCTAGGAGTCTTTTGGGTTCTGCAGCATGTGTGAAACTGTGGCTGGCTAGCATTTTAGTTTGAAAATATGGGAAGATCTCAGAACCTTCACAATTATCAATGATGATCATGAAGAGAAGGAAGAAAGAGATAAAGTGAAGGATAGTAATCATGACTGAATGATTTTGCTTAACTCCTCAGATCAGATTTCAGGGATTTCCAGGCTGGATCTTTCCATTGCACAATGTTGTTTTCTCCTTTTCTGAGGGCCAGGAGTGATGCTAATAAACCCCACATGTCACTGACCTTGTAGATGCACAAGGTGGTGTAAAAGATGTCATGCAGGGCTCAGGGGACAACCCCTGGGAGTTCCCTGAGCCAGTTCAGCTTCTCTCCTGTTAGGGTGTATGTCTCACTCCTGCCTCTGGCCTTGGACTCCTCACATCCTGGGAACTGGTTGTAGGTTGCATCCTAGAGTCTGGGCTGCACAGACCTTCCACAGCACCCCCCATATGGGCATGACTCTCTCACTACTCAGGACCCAGAAGCTGTGGTTTCCCCCAGGGACTGTCCTAAGTCTCAGGGAGAAAAAAGGGGACTGTCCCTAAACATAGCATCCCCAGCTATACCATCACCCAGCCAAAAGTCCCCTCCCCACCTCTAGCTCCTGCACCTGCAGCAAATGTCTCACCATAGACCACATCCTCACATGGTGGCCACACTGAGAAATTCAGAAATCCAGGTCTGGCTAGATCCTAGGGAATTCTCAGGGGACTGGCAGGGGATCTCCCCAGCTGTTGCAGGTGCATCTCTAGATGCCCACGCCCTCCCCTGCTCCAGACTGACATACACTGAGAGCTGAATTCTGGCAGTGACAGAGGAGTCTTGGTCTAGCTGGCCCTTTTCTCAGTGGAGCCTGGCTTGTCTCTCCTGCCATTCTAGTTCCTCCCCTGTCCAATGGACTTGCTCTAGCCTCCTGCTGCCTGATTTCTACTCACAGGCCTCAGAGACTCTGCCTGTGGCTATAGGACATGCATCTTTCCTAGGCCCAGGTGTCTTCAGCTTCCTGCTCCATTTCATCCCCAATGGTTCTTCTCATGTCATGTGGTTGTCCCACTGCAGAGTGGAGAATTGGGGATTCTGAGGCAGAGGATGACTGAGTATTTGTCTGGGGGCATAACAATGGTTTGGAGTCTCACAATTCTCAGTTAGGTCTAGCTCTCTAGATCCAAGTCCTGTTGGAGTGTCCTCTGAGAACCTAGAACCCTGGCGCCTGTGGTGATCTTTGGCGATATGGGTAGACCCCTTCATAGCTCTCCCTCAGGTACCTGACTTACCATTCTGGCAAGGATCTTCTAGTTTCTTGTATTGATGAGTTTGTGGGGTTACGGAGAGGGGGGGTTTCTCATGTTAAGACACAGAGCATGTTTGTGTAAAGTCTGTGTCCGGGCACTTGACCACTACAAGGCAGAGACCTAAGAGAATCAGGCATTTTATACTTGGGATGGAGTCAGCCTGATACCCAATGGTGGTGTTTAGGGCAATTTCAATTCTTTAACTTCAAACTCTCCATCCAACTGCTTAGAATGCTCCCTGACAGAGAGAGTTCAATAGGGGGCAGCAGAGACCAGCCGGGAACTGAGGACCAGAAAGAGTTGAAGCTCTTCTGCAGGGAGGAGGCCTGGTATCCAGTGGAAGGCTGCAGGGGCAGCTACAGGAGGGGGGATGCAGGGATTAGACTGTGGTTCTGCATTCTTGTTGTGTTAGCTTTCCATCATTCTAACAAACATCTAAAATAATTACCATTTTACCATATGAATTAAAAGACAGGAGAAAAACGTTCATAGTTTGAATCAAGAATGGAAATGAGCACAAGAATGTCAGTATGCACATCATACTTGTGACAACAGAATCATAAGCAAGAATAGATGAGGGTAGGAAGAGAGGGAACATGGTAATAGAACTCAGGCAGCATCATTGCAAACTATGTTGGTATTGATGTAAAGTAGTTGGTGTAAAGCATGTAGAAACCACTATGAAAATAAATGTTAAATGTAGATAAAAGGATATGAAAGGTAACCAAAATATCACAATGGGAGATGGTAGTGAATAAGTAAGGAACTTAAGGAAAGTAAAACACCTGTAGAAATCAGCACATTGGCAGATGTCTGTCATTATCTGGGATGACATTAGATAGAACACATGAGTTTTGGTTTCTAAGTACCTAAGAAACCAGCATCTTCACAAGTTTTGACAAAATTTCTCTAAACTCTTGAACGTGGGGAGATAGGCTTGAGTTTCTTCTAACAGAAAGAAAGCCTCTGGTAACAGGAACTTGACACACCATGACTTCCCATGCGTTGTGAATGCCACCAATCTGAGGCATAGGACAGGGTACGTTTTGGCCCAACTGTCACAGAGTGAGGCTGGGCATCCTGACAACAGGCTCTCCAGTGACAGAAGATTTGGGGTCCTCTGGAGGGGGGCTGCTAGTCTGTTAATCCTTAACCAGCAAGTGTCAGTGGAAGGGCATTCAGAGGAATCCAGAGAGAAGCTGGGGTTGCACAGGCAGAGTTCCAGAGTGAGGCCAGCCCTGGGGGTGAAAAGGAGGAGTCCAACTTCAGTCCCTGAATGGGCATCAGGAGAGTATAAACTGTATTCTGGGGCTGCAGTGACCACATTCTGAGGGTCAGACTAACACAGGGTCACCCCCAGGACACAGGCAAGAGCCAAGGCACAGAGAGGACCTCACCTGGGAAATGCACTGAAGGAGGCTGATTGTACGTGTAAACATGAAGACCATGCTAGTTGAATTTCCTTATGGAGAACACGCTGAGGTTCAGATGAGGGAGCACAGTGTGAGAAGATGGGGCTCCTCGGGTCTATTTTCTTCTCCCAGCATGACTGCATGGGCCTCCTGCTAATCTCAGGGAACTATTTACCACTGTCCAGAAGTCATCCCTGGGAAGGCTTCTCTATCCTAGGGTCTTCCAAACATGCTTGCACAGTCTTTGGAATTTCCTCCCATCTCCAGCCAAATTCTTACCTCAGGAATAATTTTCTATGTGGTCTTGCATGAGCAAAGGGGGCACTTGTTCACTTCTCCCTGCATGTAGTATGGACTGTCTCCTTGAGGAGACTCTCAAAGTGACACTCTCACTAGCCTCAATTCATAGCCCTGAACCTGGAATACACCTTGGTTCAGAGGAAGGATCATCTCTGCTTGAGTAAACTTGACAAATTATTTTTAAGAGCTCAGCCCTAGAAACTATGACACTGATGAATTTCACAGACAATAAGGGACTTAAAGTTGTTTTGTCCATCAGGACTGAATTCTGGTGCTTTTAGACATGCCACATAAAACATGGATGATTAAAAGAAAAAACATGGCTATTAATGGTACATTGCAGAATGAGATGTGTCAAAAACAATGTTTGAGGCTAAAATTGGTAGTAAATCCACAAAAGTATAAGTAAACAATGAATAAGTAAATGAAAAAGTAATGAATATGTTGAATAAGTAAACAATGTGTAACATGTGAAATGCATAAAAGCATGTTAACAACAAGAGGAACATTAAATGAGATGCCAAAGAGGAAACTAAAGTCCATCTGGGAGCTACTGAGAGAACTATGAGAAATGTGAGGGTCCATGGTGACCTTATGCTGAGTCACTTGTCATCAGTGGTCTCTCAGCAGGGAGCTGCCCGGCCCATGGACAGGAACATGGAAGGGCAATAGACCGTCTAAACTAGACCTAGATTAAAAAAAAACAGCTCAGAAGAATTGGAAGAGTGGCAAAAGTGTCACCAACTGGAAAGTGATTATAACCATTGTTCAGGGAAGTCAAGGGTTATACTTTGCCCAAAGAAGATTGAAGAAGGTTGAATGCTGAACCTCCAACTCCTCAGAATCTTCTTTGGTCCCTACCGTTGATTTTAGTGTCTTCCTATTAGTAGTATGCCCAGAGGATTCCTAATTTGTATGGTGACCAAACACACACTTACCCCCAAAATCTATAGATGAATGAGAGGGGGTCTCAGAGAGCCCAGCTCTGCTGTGCATTTGAGGACAGAAATCAATGAAGAGAGATCTCCCACATGGGCATTCAGGGACTCTTATGGTTTGGATATAGATGTCCCACAAAAGCTCATGTGTGAGACAATGCAAGATCTTGAGAGGAAAAATGAAGAGGTTGTGAGGTGTAAATTAATTATGGTTAATCCAATGATATAGGTGGAACTATATGCAGGTGGACTATGGCTGAATGAGGTTATCACTGGGGATGGGACATTGGGGTTTATATTTTGTTCTTGGTGAGCTGATGTCTCTCTGCTTTCTGATGGTCATGACTCAAGTTGCTTTTCTTTTCCATGTCATCTGGCCATGATATTCTACTCACTTTGGGCCCAGAGCAATGGAGATGGCCCTATGGAATGACACTTCTGAAAGCATGAGGGGGAAAAATTCCTCCTCTAAATTGTTCTTGTTGGGTTTTCATCACAACAGCAACATATCTGACTAAGCATGGACCAGGAAGGCTATTCTATACTCAGAAAGCTGCTCCATGCTGCTAAATTCTGTGGTAAATATCCAGATGCCCCATCTAGTACTTCTCATTCCTTACATTAGGTAAAATGAACAGAGTCAGATGTTCTAGTTACTGTGGATTATGAAATAATTGAAGTATCAGAACCATGCTGGAGGTGAATCCAAGGACATGTGAACAACCTGAGCTCTCCTCTCTATGTAATGGCTCAATAGATACACATATGCAAGCACAAGTCACAGCATTGCAGGGCTTCACTTTTATCCTCCATGGCTAGTATGACAGAAAGCATTCCTCCTTCTACCAGAAATGTACATATAATCAATTTTGAGAAATAAACTGAAGCTATGAAATTTGTAACTAAAAAAGGCACCATATCCCACCTGTGATAACCAGAAACTCATTCCTATGTCCATATGATATCCAGGCCACATCCACTAAGAAAAAATTATCCAACAAACCGCCAAAACAAAAAATGCTCATCTTTTCCCAATAAGATAATAAAATATACTTTTTGACCTCAAGTATGTTCATTTACCTCCATTTTGATATCCTATAAGTTAAATATTGAAATATAAAGTTGACTATTTTTTTTTCTTTTTGGTACCAGGGATTGAACTCAGGATCACTAGAACATTGAGCCACATCCCCAGCACTATCTTGTATTTTATTTAAAAATGGGGTCTCACTGAATTGCTTAGTGCCTTGCTTTTGTTCATGCTGGTTTGATCTCATGATCCTCTTGCCTCAGTCTCCTGAGCAGCTGGAACTACAGGCATGTGTCACCATGCTCAGCTAACGTTACCTATTTTTAACACACCTATGTTAGATGACACTAGGATCAGACAGAGGAAGGAAATCATATTAAAATACATTCACATTAAAATAAATATTTTCCCATAGAATTCTAATTCCTGTGATCATCATTGATACTTTCTTCACTCCCCATTTCTAAGTCCCTTGACCACCAAAAAATGCTTTGGCTAGTGTTGATCTCTAGCTAGTAGTGCCAGGTGGAATGGCCCAAATCATTACTGCAGACAACATAGGTGCACCAATAGCCCTGCTGAAGTGGATTGTGTTGGTTTTCTGACCTTAACTGCAGTCTAAGGAAGGAATAGAGAACATGCTTCTTTCCATGCATTGCCTCCTTATTTTGAGTCAGCAGTGGCAACCTAATTCCCCTGATTATCAAACCAATCATGACCCAATAGCCCCAACTTGGTCTAGTGATTCCTTGTCATGAGTAGAAAAAGGGAGGATTGGACACAGGTTACAGCAGTCATTCTTGTGTCCTCCATTTGGAATTAAGTCCTCTGCCCTAGGCCAATATAGGGTTGAATTACTGAAATGGGAAGCAAATATTGTGCTAGTGAGGCACTAGTGTGTAAAGTAACTCCAAGTCCCAGGTCCTCATTCCAGCTCCAGGAATCCTGCCTGTGCCACAAACATCATCATGTATTGGATATGGGTATAACCAGTCACCAAAATTCATCTTTGACTCCTCAAAAGTCAGTCAACCTTTTTGTCAGACCTGGTGTTTTAGGATGTTGGGGAAATGTAAGAGTAGTAATGTCAGGAATATGGTTTGATTACTGCCCTTTATTGTCTGTGACATAAGCATTGTGCTCAGAAGCCCTATGTTGAATACCATGGTGGTGGTTAAGGTGTTCACTAAGTCCATGGATAACAGTTTTGGCAGAAGCACTGCAGGCAAGGAAAACAAGCTCCCTCAAGGGTAAATGCATGTTTCACTGAGAACTAATGTCAGTCTGCCATGATGTAAGGTCTAGTGTCATCAATCTGGTCTGAGGTACCTGGCTGCTTTCCATAAGAAATAACCTCATATTAGAACTCAGGGTTTTATTCGGCTGTTGTCACTCCTCTGTGAGTGGAAATATGTTGTCATGACCACATGAATACTCTCTTCTTCAGGAAAGCATGGGCTTTTTGTTCATGAGCTGCTTGGGAAAACATATGTGTGTCTAGGGAAGGAAGCCACCTCAGATACAACAATTGAATTAAGATCCACCTCATCATCAGGATCATTTCCTTCTCAGGTCACTCTTTGTTGAATATGACCTGGCACCAAAATACCTTCATGCTGTCTTTGACATTACAAACAGAGTTTATTTATTTTTTTACTCTAAAAGCATGATGATCAAAAAAGTCACTTAAAAATCAACATTGCATTTCTATGAACACAAACATAACAACAGCAGGAGCTTGTAGCAGTGAACAGTGAAAAGACTGCTTTTTTATACCCCCAAATTAGATTATTTATATAACTTCTATCTTTATATATGAATATACAACTAGTGTAACTCTGCATCATGTATAACCACAAGAATGGTATATATATATCCAAAACCACTCTACTGTCATGTATATCTAAAAAGAAGAAATAAAAACTTAAGCAATTACACTATATAGATTTAGAAATGTTGTGTTAGTATATCACTTGAATTATGGACTTTCATAAGATAGTTGGTCAAACTGTAGTTTTGAAACAAACATCATTTTCCTTCAAAGTTGAATTTATTCTAAAAATCATGAATCATATTTATATTATGTGGTTGTAAATATCAAAGGGTAAATGTTATTTCTGTTAACAACTCAGTGGTTAGAAAATTACCAATCATGCTTTGGTTATTTGGTTAAGTAAATCTACCTTAACAAAAGTAAATGATAAAATAGAAAACAAATCAGACATTTCTGAGAAAAGTTTACCTTTCACATTAACATGTAACATATTTCAAAGAAACTACATGAGAAAAAGAATGTAAATTATAAATAATGTTCATCCAATCTTTGTGGAAATGATACTTCTTTGATATAGTGGGTTATATAACATTATTAAAATAATTATGCATGTCTTTTTAATTTTAATGTGGTTAGGAGACATTGAATAATCAGATTTCACTCTATTATTATTAGACATTGTTGAACTGGAGCCCTCATGTAGCAGTAGTGTCACACTCACCTTGTACCCAAAGCCTCATCTCCACCCATGGGACATACATGGGACTCCTGGGAGAGTGTCTGGTACTGAAAACTTGTAGATATGGGGTCTTTACCATGTGCCCATGCAGAGTATTGGGAGGGAGTCCTGCTTTTGCTCCTTCCCAGATGCAAACTATCCACTATGCTGAGCCTCCTTGACCTTCTGACTGGAAAATCACACAGTTATGGCCTCATATTCAAGGGATGACTGGTGTTGTTTTGTACCTACTGGCAACAGGCTTTGCACCATGAGCTGTGATTCAAAAGGTGTGTAATTCTCTACAGCAGGTGACATGACTGTTCCCAAACTCCCATGGTCTACATTAGGATTCTTCTGCGGGGCTTGCCCTAAACAGCAGATTTTGTCTCCTATCACCAATTCCTCTATTACCATACATCTAGGGCATAAGATTGTCCATACAGCTGGGCCACCAGAACCACTGTGGCATATGTCACTATATCTCCTTATAGTGTAATATATACACATTCCTCAACTTTCACTGTAGTTCACGTACAAGCCTCCATGGGGCTCAGCTCTGGGCCCAGAGCAGGGGCCAGTGCAGAGAGGCACACTGAGTCCTCAGCAGACAGTGCCCAGGGGTTGCCCCTGCCCATTCCTCCTGTCTGGTGCTGGTGTCATGGCATTGGGTGAAGTGATCTGTGGAGCCTGGAATATGGTCAGGGGAAACGGTAATCTCAGATAACCTGATGCAGTTGGTGAAGGACAAGAAGCTCTTGAGCAGCCTGTCCAAATTCTGCAGGATCTTCAGCCACTTCCAGCAGTTGACAAAGAAAGAAATTAGCAGAGTATCTAAAGACATGTACACACATTAAATGGCTGTTCAAAAAAGAGAAAGAGTGCAAAATTGCCTGATTATGTGGGAACTATTGTTCAGTTATGAGAGAAACTAAATGTGTCTGTAAAAGAATATTCAGATTTTTGCAACTAAAAAAATGGTGTGACCACTTTGGAAAGCAGATTGGGGATTCCTTAGAAAACTTTGAGGGAACCACCATTTGACCCAGCTTTCCCACTCCTAAGTGTATATGCAAAAGACTTAAAACCAGCACACCATAGTAATGCAGTGACATCAGTGATCATAGCAGCTGAATTCACAGTAGGTAATCCATGGAAACAACCTAGATGCCCTTCAACAGTTGAATGTATAAACAAACTGGTACATATGCAGAGTGGAATATTACTGAGCCTTAAAGAAGAATGAAATTATAGCATTGGCAGGTAAATGGACAGAGTTGGAGACTATCATGGAACAAAATAAGTTCCAAATATATTCTCTGATAAGTGGATCAGATCCATAATATTCTGGGGGAGAGTCAAGGAAAGAATAAGAAATTTTGGATTGAGCAGAGGAGAGCAGGTTGAGGGGAGGGTATGTGGGGGTGAGATGGTGGAATGAGAAAGGCATTACTACCCTTTGTATGGTATGATTTAACTAATGGAGTGACTCAGCATCATGTACAACCAGAGAAATGAAAATCTGTGCTCTATTTGTGTAAAAAAAAAATAAAAAAATTTAAATATCTAGATTTTAATTTTCTTGGTAGGAACTTTGGCCCCAGAGGATTTTCAGCTAAAGAGCTTGAGACCGAAAATGGATGTAAAGCAATGGCCTGAGGCAAAGGCTCAGTAAGAGATAAAGCGAAGGAGGAGCAAATAGAACAAACTGAATCGGGGGCATATACATGAAGATTCAGAGGTATTAATCACTGTAGAAGATGCTCAGAATAGAGCAAAGTGAAACTAAAGACAGCAGTTATGAGCTCCTGATTCTGAATGGCACCTGCAGAGATGTCAACATTAAACCACCAGCCCTTGCCTTTTCTCTTGTGGCAACAGCCCTGGCGGCTCCAAGTACATAACTGGGGCTGCACATTTTCTCTCACCAGTGATCCTGAGTACTCTTCTCTAGCTGACCCTACCATAATGCCTCTGATCAGACAAATTCAGACCTCTGTCATGCCAAAAGGAACTCCTCACACTACTGCTGTGATTGTCCCTCCATGGCCAGAGGCTGGGTTGATCTACACACCCTACAAATACCTTACACATTGGCACCAGTCACTTCAGTCCTTGAATACCAAATGGAACTGAATGGTGTGTGACGTGCAGTGTCTACTAAAGTTCGAAAGCACAATATGTGTGTCCATCCTTTCCAAAGGATTGTGACTGAAGGTGGAGATGACACTGGCAACTAACCTATGAACTTCTATCTTTGAACTCTTGCCCAATAATGACCTGACCAGCCTGCCTGCTGATCACTTAAGTGATCATTGCCTTTGTTTGCCTGTGGTCAGTGCAGCAAGATGAGGAACTTGTTTGTTCATTTGTCTTACCATCTAGGCAAGCAAAATACTAATAAAACACTGTCTTCCAGCTCAGCTTTTTGTCCACCAACTCCAGCCCTGTGTGGATGAAAGTGGTTCTAGAACCTGTACTGAATAATAGTAAAGTATTAGGGACCAAATCATTCCAAGCACTGATCATCTTTCAATGTCTACCCCAAGAGACTGGTAAGAAGGCTTCCATGGGAGACATATGGCCCTTGACTACACAGTGACAGAGGGAGTAACAGTGAAAGACTTCCAGGAAACTTTTCTTCTCATAGCAAAATCACACTCTCTCTGAATGAACTGTGTGCTGATGCAACATTCATGAACTCGGTCAGGCAAGTCATTGGTGAAGTGATTTGAAAAGTATTCAAACTTCAAGTACTGTTCAGTCACTACAGTGCCCTTCTAGGGCAGAAGGTGCATTTTTAAAAATGCATTTCCTCTCATATCTGAAGTATACGAAGATTATGCCATGAGAGAAAAACTTAAGAAGATGTTTTAAAAGTAATGCAAAGAACAAAAGTCCAAAAATGATTTTTTAAAATTCCAGAGTTATTTAAGAGCTAAAATTTAAGAGTTATTGGGATAGAAGAAGGCATAGAGGAACAAATCACAGGAATATACAATCTATTCAATGAAATAATACCAGAAATCTTTCCAAACATGAAGAATAAATTGGAAATCCAAATTCAAGAAGCCTACAGGATGCCAAATGTACAAAATCACAACAGATCCACATCAAGGCACAGTATAATAAAAATGCCCAACATACAGAATAAGGAGAGAATTTTAAAAGTCATGAGAAAAAGGAATAAGATTACATATAGGGGCAAACCAATTGGGATAATGGCAGATTTTTCAACCCAGACCCTGAAAGCTAGAAGATCCTTGAACAACATATATCAAGCTCTGTAAGATAATTGCTGCCAACCAAGAATCTTATATGCAGCAAAATTAAGCTTTAGATTTGAAAATGAAATAGAAACCTTCCATGATAAACAAATTTAAAAGTATTTATAACTAGACAACTTGTGCTACAAAACATCCTTGGCAAAATATTTCATGAACAGGAAATGAAAAACAGCAATGAAAATCAACAGAGGGAGGTATGCAGTAAAGGAAAAAAATAATCAAAGAGGAAAACCAAGTCAAGTTAAATAACAAAAACAAACAAATATGGCTGGAAATACAAACCATGTCTCAATAGTAACCCTAAATGTTAATGGCTTATACTCAACAGCAACAACAACAAAAAGACATCGGCTTGCAGATTGGATAAAATAAAAGACCCAACAATATGCTGCCTCCAGGTAACTCATCTGATATGAAAAGACATATACAAACTGAAAGTAATAGGTTTGGAAAAATCATACCACCCACATGAACTGTGTAAGGAAGCAGGGATTTCCATACTCATATCAAATAAAGTAGACTTCATGTCAAAGTTAATCAAAATGGATAAAGATGGACATTACATACTACTCAAGGAACCCTACACCAATAAACCATAGCAATCATAAATATATATGCCCCAAACATTGGTGCAGCTATGATCATGAAACAAACTCTTTTCAAGTTCAAGAGTCAAATTGACCACAACACAATAATCTTGGTTGACTTTAACAGACCTCTCTCACCACTGGATAGATCTTCCAAACATAAGTTGAATAAAGAAACTATAGAACTCAATAACACAATCAATAACTTAGACTTAACTGACATATATAGAATATTTCAACCTGCACCAAGTGCATACACTTTCCTCTCAGCAGCACATGGATCCTTCTCTAAAATAGACCATATAATGTGCCACAAAGCAACTCTTAGCAAATACAAAAAGTTAGAGATACTACCATGCATTTTATTGGATCATAATGGAATGAAATTGGAAATCAACAACAAAATAAAAAACAAAATTTTCTCCATCACTTGGAGCCTAAACAATATGTTACCGAATGAACAATGGGTTCCAGAAGACATCATGGAGGAGATTAAAAAATTCTTAGAAGTAAATGAGAACATAGACACAACATATCAAAATCTCTGGGACACTATGAAAGCAATACTAAAAGGAAAATTCATTGCATGGAGTTCACTTCTTAAAAAAAAAGTCAAAAAATATATGACCTCACACTACATCTCAAAGCCCTAGGAAAAGAAGAACAAATCAGTAGCAAAAGCAGAAGAAGACAAGAAATAATTAAAATTAGAGCTGGAATCAATGAAATCAAAACAAAAGGAACAATTGAAAAAATTGACAAAACAAAAAGTTGGTTCTTTGAAAAAATGAGAGGTGGGAGGGAAAGGGAGAGAGAAGGGAAATTGCATGGAAATGGAAGGAGACCCTCAGGGGTATACAAAATTACATAGAAGAGGAGGTGAGGGGAAAGGGGAAAAATATAAGGGGGGGAAATGAATTACAGTAGAGGGGGTAGAGAGAGAAAAGGGGAGGGGAGACGGGGAGGGGGGATAGTAGAGGATAGGAAAGGCAGCAGAATACAACAGACACTAGTATGGCAATATGTAAATCAATGGATGTGCAACTGATGTGATTCTGCAATCTGTATACGGGGTAAAAATGGGAGTTCATATCCCACTTGAATCAAAGTGGGAAATATGATATATCAAGAACTATGTAATGTTTTGAACAACCAACAATAAAAATTAATTAAAAATAAATAAATAAATAAATAAAATTGATAGACCCTTAGCCATGCTAATGAAGAGAAGAGAGACTCAAATTACCAGCATACGTGATGAAAAGGTAATATCACAACTGACACTACAGAAATACAGAGGATAATTAGAAATTATTTTGAAATCTTAAACTCCAATAAAATAGAAGGTATTGAAGGCATTGACAGATTTCTTAAGTCATATGATCTGCCCAGATTGAGTCAGGAAGATATAAACAATTTAAACAGACCAATATCAAGTGAGGAAATAGAAGACACCATCAGAGGCTTACCAACCACGAAAAGCCCAGGACCGGATGTTTACACAGACGAGTTCTACAAGTCCTTTAAAGAAGAACTAATACCAACACTCTTAAATTTATTTCAGGATATAGTAAAATAGGCAGTCATTCCAAACTCATTTTATGACTCGAATATCACCCTGATCTCCAAACCAGGCAAAGACACATCAAAAAAGAAAACTTTAGACTAATATGTCTAATGAACATAGATGCAAATTTCTCAATAAAATTCTGGCAAATCTAATACAAAAACATATCAAAAAGTTTGTGCACCATGATCAAGTGGGATTCATCCCAGGGATGCAAGTTTGGTTCAACATACGGAAATCAAAAAATATAACTCACCACATCAATAGACTTAAAGGTGAAAATCATATGGTCACCACAATAGACACAGAAAAAGCATTTGACAAAATACAATATCCAGTTAAGTTCAAAACACTAGAAAAACTAGGGATAACAGGAACATATCTCAACGTTTTAAAGGCTATCTATGCTAATCCTCAGGCCAACATCATTCTAAACAGACAAAAATTGAAGGCATTCCCTCTAAAATCTGGAACAAGACAGGAATGCCCTCTCTCACCACTTCTATTCAACATAGTTCTTGAAACACTGGCCAGAGCAATTAGACAGATGAAAGAAATTAAAGGGATACACATAGGAAAAGAAGAACTTAAATTAGCACTATTTAATGACAACATGATTCTATAACTAGAAGACCCCAAAAACTCCACCAGAAAATTTCTAGAACTAGTAATTGAATTCATGAAAGTAGCAGTATATAAAATCAAAACCCATAAATCAAAGGCATTTCTGTATATCAGTGACAAATCCTCTGAGAAGGAAATGAGGAAAACCACCCCATTCACAATAACCTAAAAAATAAGATAATTGGGAATCAACAAAAGAGGTGAAAGATCTGTATAATAAAAACTACAGAAGCCTAAAGAGAGAAATCAAAGAAGACCTTAGAAGATGGAAATATCTACCTTGTTCTTGGTTAGGCAGAATTAATATTATCAAAATGACTATACTACCAAAAGCACTATAGAGGTTTAATGCATTTCTCATCAAAATTCCAATGGCATTCCTCATACAAATAGAAAAAGCAATCATGAAATTAATATGGAAAAATAAGGGACCCAGAATAGCTAAAGCAATCCTTAGCAGGATAAGTGAAGCAGGTGGCATCACTGTACCAGACCTTAAACTATACTTCAGAGCAATAGTATCAAAAACAGCATGCTATTCACACCAAGTCAGTCTTGTAGACCAATGAAAGAGAATAGAGGACACAGAAACTAACCCCCAAAATTACAATTATCTTATATTAAAAAAGGTGCCCAAAACATGCACTGGAGAAAAAAGAGCATCTTCAAAAAATGGTACTAGGAAAACTGGAAACCCATATGCAACAAAATGAAATTAAACCCTTTTACCATGCACAAGATGAAACTCAAAATGGATCAAGAACCTAGGAATGAAACCTGAAACTGTGTGACTAATAGAAAAAAAAGTGGGCCCTAATCTTCATCATGTGGGATTAGGCCCCAACTTCCTTAATAAAACTCCTATAGCACAAAAATTAAAAGCAAGAATCAATATATAGGATAGAATCAAACTAAAAAGTTTCTTGTGAGCAAAAGAAACAATCTGTGAGGTGAGCAGAGAGCCTATATCCTGGGAGCAAAATTTTACCCCTCACACATCAGATGGAGCACTAATCTCTAGGATATATAAAGAACTCAAAAAGCTAAGCACACACACACAAAAAAACTCAAATAACCCAATCAACACATGGACCAAGGACTTGAAAAAACACTTCTCAGAAGAGGATATACAGCAATCAACAAATATATTTAAAAAATGCTCATCATCTATAGCAATTAGAGAAATTCAAATCAAAACTACTCTAAGTTTGGGCAGGGGATGTGGCTCAAGCGGTAGCATGCTTGCCTGGCATGCCTGTGGCCTGGGTTCGATCCTCAGCACCACAAACAAACAAAGATGTTGTGTCCACTGAAAACTAAATATATATAAATTCTCTCTCTCTCTCTCTCTCTCTCTCTCTCTCTCTCTCTCTCTCCCTCCCTCCCTCTCTCTAAAAAAACTACTCTAAGTTATTATCTCACTCCAGTCAGAATGGCAGCTATTATGAAGACAAACAACAACAATGTTGGTGAGGATGTGGAGAAAAATCTACACTCATACATTCCTGGTTGTACTGCAAATTGGTGCAGCCAATATGGAAAGCCCAGTATGGAGATTCTTTGGAAATCTGGGAATGGAACCACCATTTGACTCAGGTATCCCTTCTCCTTGGACTATACCCAAAGGAATTAAAAACAGCATACAACAGGGACACAGCCACATCAATGTTTATAGCAGCACAATTCAGAATAGCTAAACAGTGGAGCCAACCTAGATGCCCTTCAGTGGATGAATGGATTAAAAATTGTGGCACATATACACAATAGAATTTTATTCAGCAATAAGAGAGAATAAAATCATGGCATTTGCAGGTAAATGAATGGTGTTGGAGAAGATAATGCTAAGTGAAATTAGCCAATCCACACACACACACACACACAAAAATGCCAAATGTTTTCTCTGATACAAGGAGGTTGACTTATAGTGGGGTAGGGAGGGGGAGCATGGGATGATTAGATGAATTCTAGATAGGAAAGAGAAGTGGGAGGTAAAGGGAGGGGCAGGGGATTAGAAAGGATGGTGGAATGTGATGGGCATCATTATTCAAAGTATATGTATGAAGACTTGAACTGGGGGTCAACATACTTTATATGCAACCTGAGATATGAAAAAATTGTGGTATATATGTGGGATAAGAATTGTAATGCAAAAAAAACTAGAAAGTAATTTGTTAAGGCATTAATTGGTGTGAACATACTTAATATACAAAGGTATGAAAAATTGTGCTCTATATGCGCAATAAGAACTGGGATACATTCCACTGTCATATATGTAAATATATAAAATCAATAAAAAATTCATATGCTGTTCAGTCACTACAGAGCCCTTTCAAGGGCAGAAGTTGCAATTTTTTAAAAAATTGCCTCTCATATATGAAGTATTAGAAGATTGTGCCATGAGAGAAAAACTTAAAAAGTTTTAAAAGTAATGCAAAGAACAATGCTGCAACACTATTTTTTAAAAGATGGATACTTGATTTAAAATTACTGAACCTGTATTTTATACCTCCTTATTAAAATTTTGAGAACAAGATACAATCATTCTGTGTCACATTACTAGGCAAACTGTTGAAGTACTGTTTTAAATCTCCCTGAATATAAAATTATCATGAAGGATGTAAAACCCATAATTTCCTTTTTGCTGTATGCATATAATGAAATTGTAGATAGAAGTGTATTGCATAAAAAAATGAACAAAAGCTAGACACTTTTACTATACAAGACTGCTGATGAAGAAATGTGTTTGTGTATATGTGTGTGTGTGTGTGTGTGTGTGTGTGTATGTGTGTGTGTGTGTAAGAAGATATGACAGGGACAAATGAGTTGAGGCTTTGAATTACATGATGTATGCCACATGATCTTAATGCAAATTTGACAAATTTGATACTGTAAAAATTGATAACTGTTATCTGAGTAGTAAGTTTTTAAAATGTTTTTAAAAACATGTCATCATGGACTAATTTTGGTTGTTACAGTCATCAATGTCAATCCAAAAAATTCAGAGGTAAAAATTATGTGTGATTGAAACACCAGTTGACAAACTTAGAGCTTTATTCTATTCAGAGAAGGCAGATGCATTGGAAATCTTTATTTTTTTTTAATACTGGAGATAATTGTATACCTATCAAAGTTTTTACAAATATATTTTTTTAAATTTCCATTCTGGACAACAGTGGTCAGCAGAATCATCAGTTGGCACCTTCATGGTGACCTCTCCATCACTTTGTCTCACTTGAACTGTTTTAATTTTATGCTCTGCAGTAGACAGTTGTTTGTAATCAGCTAGTTTTCATTTAATGTGCTACTGCTCTGTCTCTGTGTTGCACGTCTGTTGTTTTGATTTACTTACAATACATGCTGTGCCATTATGATTTTAACTTTGTTGTGTTGGTTGAATAACTTGTAATACTTAAACACTTGAGGTCACAGTGAAAAACGATGCCAGTATTTCTTTCATCTCCATTTCAAATATATTTAACCTGGATATTTTGGAAATATTTGGGGAAAGTAAATTTATGAAATAATAGATGTGTAACATGTATGAGTAATGTTGGCTTTGAACAAATTTTGAAAACTTAGTTGACAAAATATTGGAAGGAAGGAAAGGAAGCATGAATTTTGAAATCTGAATGTCTTGGTTCTCAGCATTATCATTCTTTTTTCATATATATATATATATATATATATATATATATATATATATATATATATAAAATTATCAATGGACCTTTATTTATTAATATGTGGTGCTGAGAATCAAACCCGGTGCCTCACATATGCTAGGCGAGTGCTCTACCATTGAGCTACAACCCAACCCCATCATTCTTTTTAAAAAATATATTTTTAGTTGTAGATGGACTCAATGCCTTTATATATTTTGTTTATTATATGTGGTGGTTAGGATCAAACCCATGGCCTCACATGTGTGAGGTAAGTACTCTACCACTGAGCCACAAACCCAGTCCCTGTATTATCATTCTTTATTGAATTTATTTCTTATTAAAGTATATAGTTTTTAAGACATTTTTTACAGTATTATGTAACTTTTAGCATGGTTAGATTAGAGTGATGCTCATATGTTACCAAAGAGCAGACATTTATATTTTGTCTAGACTTTATTGTATCAGTAGTTTTCATGCACAGCAACCAACCTATTTCCAATGAGAAACATGTCAGTTAATGTATTTAAAGCCATTGTTGCAAGTTTGTAATGTATGTTTTCCAACTTGTTTTATATGTATGTGATATATTACAAAAATATTGTTCTTAATTGAAAACAGGATATAAAATGTAAAACCACAATTTTTCATAAATGAATATTGCCAATTGTTTCCCAGCCCTTTCTTATATTGGGTATTTCGACTTGAGATTCAGTTAGCTCATGAATGGATAAATTAATTAAACACTTATGAAATTTAGTTGGGATTTAACTTAGCTTGTAATTTAATTATTTGTTTCTTTATTGCATCCATTCACCCACATCAATAATTTAGTGAATGTTATAATACCAATCTAGAAAACAACCAAAAAAGCAAACTGAGGGGTATGGGAGAAGAGGAGTGATGGTGATGGAAGTCACCAGGTAAAAGCTTTGTAATTCATCAAGATCTGCCTCAGGAACATATTCCTCTTTTAGTGTGTGTGTTTTTAAAATTTGTTTTAATTAGTTAAACATGACAGTACAATGATCTTGACATATCATATTTTTGAATCAGATGGGGTATAATTTCTCATTTTTCTGAGTGTACAGGTTGCAGAATCACATTGGTCATGCAGTCATGTATATACATACAGCAATAATAATGTGTATTTTTATTCTGCTGACCTTCCTTTCCCCCTTCCCCTCCCCTCCCCTCCCACCACTTCTCTCTACCAAATCTAATGTGACACACTTCTTTTTTCCCCCCTCACATCATCATACATGTATTCTGTATAACGATGAGGGTCTCCTTCCATCTTCCGTGCAATTCCCCTTCTCCCTCCCTTTCCCTCCCACCTCTCTTCCCTAGTGTTTTATTTTACAGAATGAATTTAAAAAGCAACTGTTACCAAGTAAATATAATTTAATATAAAATTTAACATGAAGTACTAATATTAAAATTATTAAACAAAGAACACATAAATCTGCAAATTCTATACAATATAGACAGTTATGTCTTTGGAACCGAAAAACAAGCTCCTGCTCCGAGTCTTACAGGTTACTTTCAGCTGCTGTGCACTGCAGGTATCATCTCGCCTGTGTCCCAGGGCCAAAATATCTGCTCTCCCAGGTGTTTTATGGGGTCTATAAAACAGAACAAGGTAAAAAGGTCACTTGGGATGAGTTGCTGGCCACAGAGATTGGCCAGAGCCACAATTGTCCTCAGGATATGCAAGATGACCTTGGGCCCTGATCTCTCCTGGGGTCTGGGCAGGGAGCACTGAGGCTGGTATGTTGCCTTCAGCTGAGGGTGTAGTCTGTGGGCACAGAATGTCTATGAATGTCCTCAGCAGCAAATTCCCATAGACATTCACCTTCAGAACCTTCTGAGGCTGCTTCCCTAGAGAGTGAACATGAGGCAATGGGAAGGGTTCTCTAGGACATTTGGGTGTAAAGGCTGAGTAGCACACATCTGGGACCTAAGGAGCAGCACCTGTGATGACACAGGGTGGAGCAAGGACCCTGGCTCCTCCAGCCCTACCCTCTGTAGCGCCATTCCTCAGAGAGCTTCCTGCACTGATTTTAACCAAATTGTACCTTCCCTTGCATGGCCATGGTCACATGCAACTATGGAACCTTCAGTGCTCTAATTGGTTCTGATGGATTGCAAAAAGTACAACAAAGAAACTTAAGAAAGCAATGGAGAATATGTGGACTGATTTGACCTCTGCTCTCCTTCCCATTATTCCCATACTCACATTTCCTCTTCCTAAACTGCTTTATCACCTTTGCTGCATTGAACCCACATATTAAATCAGGAGAGGGCCCCTGGAAACAATTCATGTTAGGGGACCTACTTTCCAATTGTGTAATCTTGACCTAGGAAAGGAAAGATACATTCATGCATGCTCAGAGCCAGCAAAGGCAGGAGAACCCAGCTATTCAGTGGTCAGTAAAACAGAACCAGATTGTTTGTGTCTCATGCATCAGGCAACAACAGTATTTCTGATGCTCCCTACAACTCAAACTCAGTGTATGGGTATGCAGTATTGCTCAGCATGATTCAGTGGTGTTGCCTGTGGTAAATAACAAAGGAAAGACTAAGAATGTTAGTGCAGAGAGATTTAACAGACATTGAAGGTCCAAGGACCTCAAAGATCTGGATGAGGAAAGCACCTTTAGAAGAGTCATATAATATGGGAAAGATGAAATATGGAAAATCTACAGTCTTTACATAAGAAAGAGTAACTAAGAGAAACCAATGGAAAATCAATTACTTGCAGATTTCTGGTCCCTTTTTCCTCCTCCTCATCCTCTGAATCACTTTCTATGTTTTCATTATGGACCATGGCCTTGATGGTGATGATGTGGCCTTAGAAAAAGGAAAGACAGAGTTAAAGTCAAGGTGAGAACTTGTGTTGCTCCTACTCCTGGTGTCCTAGAACCCACAGTCAAAGCTCTCCATTCTTCCTCTTGTCTGCACTCCTGTCTCCTGGCCTCCATCACCTCCCCTCTGCAATGAGAAATAGATCTAGCATCCAAGAGCTCTTCACCAGTTCACATTCTGCCATTGTACATGGTAGAGATTCTGTGTCACCTGTTCCTCCAAGAGGCAGCCACAGTCTCCCTGATTTTCTGGACTTAGGCCTCTTAAATACAAGCAAATTCAGATTTTCCTCCTAGTCCCAGGGCCTGGGAATTAGATGAAGACTGGAGGTTAGAAACATGTTCAAGGAGGAACTTCTCTCCATTCTTTTACAGGAGAACACAGTGGCCTGTTCAAGGAGCACAGAAACAATTTTCTTTAAATCCCCCACATTTGGAAGTTTATTTTCAACCAGAAATAGACAAAACACAGAAGAGAAAGTTCTGCTCTAAAAACAAAAAATTCGGAGGGGAATTGTGACTTCTTACTCACTGCTTATCACTAGTGAGAGCTTCAATTACAGGTTTGCAAAGTGCTTCTAAGAAAGTATGTCCCGCTAGATTCTTTCCATTGTGGGTCAAATCTAAAGTGCAGATCTTATTTCTTTCATGCACAATGTCAAAAAATAATCAATAATGAAAGCCCAGCTACTTGATGTTTATTAGAGGCAAATTTAGGACAGAATGGGACTTAACATGGAAGATTGTGTTTAACTGGCAAAGCAAAAGTTGTCTTCTTATGAACAGGATGTCAGAAGGTCTACTAACTCTTCTTTTTATGAAAATAATACATATTTCTGTTTATTTCTATTTTATTCCCATTCCTCATTTCCCACATGAGTAGGTGAACTCAAATCTAACCATGGAACCTTTCCCATTTTGTCATACCCCAAGGGCTGCTCCTACCTGCAGGCTCTTCCTCGTCACTGCTTGAATCATACTCTTTGTTCCATATCCAACCTTTAGAGACACAGACACCATCAACAGAGTTACTGAAGATTGACTCATGCTTTCTTCTACACAATTAAGTTATGATGGTTGCTAGGGTTGGATTTTTTTTTATCCCACACTGGATTGTGTGATTGAGGCTTGGTCCTCAGTATGGCCACAATGAGATTTGTGAAATCTGTGTGAGGAAGGGTCTGCTTGGAGGTGTTGAGGACATTTGACGGTATGAGAGTCAGAAGTAAGAATATAGATTTCTCAAACCCTTGTTAGATCCTGTTATATAAGAAGAGCAAATGAATCAACTGATCCCTGCTGGCTTCGTGTCTTCCCATGTGATGTCTCTCTCCTGCACCTGCATCCCTGCTGACACCACCAATCATGCAATGCAGGTAAGAGGGCATTCACTAAAGCCAAGTGTTTGCCAGTGCCATGCTTTTATATCTCCAGAACTGTAAGCTAAACACACCCACCTGTATAATTTATTCAGTTTCTGGGTTTTGTTATTAGAAAGAAAAACATAGTGATACTAATATTAATAGTCAGGATCATCCTCATCTCTGTTCTGGGTTCTCAGACCCTCTCTGAGTTCTGGGGAGTCAGAGGCCTCAAACAGGATGCTGCAAACAATTGCAAACCTTCTAATGAGAGAGTGGAGCTGTAAGAAGTCAAATTTTAACTACTCTATTCCATTGGAACATTATCCCTCTCTCCTTGAAACAGACCAAGCTGACATGCAAACTGTGATGCCAATAGTTTCAGGAATATGAACTCACAGAACATACACTGTGCCCATCATCAGACCAGCTGCTCACAAGACAATGGGAATGTTCTCTGCTTTATGCACTTGGGTCTACTGGCCACTTTGAAAGTTTTGTATTAAAATTAAAATAAAATTAAAAATACTGTTATTTTGGATGGCCAAGACCTGGAGTTCAAAGATGAAGCAGACAATAACTTCCTTCCCCTGGGTTTCCTTGGACAGCAGTTTGCTAGCATGGTCTCACTTCTCATATTCCTCATTTATAAGTAGACTCTGGAGTCATGCAAAAGTGAAAAGTGCCAGGAACTCTCTGAGGGCCTGTGGAATCTACATAAACAAAGTCAACATTAAGATCCAGATGGCTCTGCCCAAGGTCAAGCACATTTCACCTAGAGCTCATAAGAAATGTGTGTGAAAAGCTTGGACACAATGCTATCTTCTTAACTTCCCTACTGATTCTGGCTGGTCCTGGTCAGATCCCAGGTGGATACCTGGTTCATTGTAGAGCCCCACATGCTGAACAAGAGGGATCTTAGCACAGAGTTGCATTTATCAAATGATGACATGGACTAAGATGAAGACACTGTGCCCAGGGAGGAGTTCAGGGATGAGAAGGAATGATGACCACAGTGGTTCTACCCTCACAGTGACCAGTCAGTGTCAGTATCCATGTATGTATGAATAGAAGGACCTAGACAGCATTTGAGACTGAGAGTATGAAGACCTATCATATATACTGTCAATGTGATATCCTGCAGGCCACACAGGGGGCAGCAAAGACCTAAACTAGGGATCAGACACCACTGCTGTGCTGAGCTGGACCTTCACTAGAGCCCACCTTTTGCTCTGAAACTAGGTGAGCTGCAGTTGTGCTGATCATGCCCCATGAAAATCCATCCAGTTAAATCATGTTTCTACAAAGTAGTGTCTACAAAAAGACCCAATAAGGTAGCTTTCAGTGTCAGTTGGAACATGCAAAGTAAGCCCTTCCTTAGCTACAGTAACCTCTGGCCTGTGCATCTCCTCTGTCTCAGATGTCCACCATGAGTGAGCATAGTGCATTGGTGGACCTGAGGGTCACTGTTAAGGATTGGCCGTGTCCAGAAACTTGTGCCTAGAATGGGGATTGGAAGATGAATTCTGACACCTCTCACAAAAAATGTATATGAATGTGAAAATTTTTCATGAGTGAAGTGTTGTGAACAATCATAAGCACTGACTCTATACAGGGCCTACTTACAGGTGAGGTTTGCTATTAAATGAAGTTGCTACTGGTGCAGTAACAGGAATGAAATGGAGCTTTTTCTTTATAGAGTGTCGTGAAAATTTTCTGGGTTTTGATGGGATATATTTTGCATGTTAATTGAGGAATTGGTGTGGAATGAACTGCACACATGGAAAGTTTACAGTTTGATCTACTTACACATATACAAAATCATGATCTAATGGAGATGGCTTTTTTTTTTGTTTAAACATGTGGGCATTGGCATCTTGGCATGTATATATCTAGAGAAACAAACAAATGTGCAAAAACGAACACAAAGTCACACTCAGAATCATGTTGCATGAATGCACACAGAGACACATGTATAAAACTCTCATTGACCTAACCACATTGCTCAACTCACACAGGTGCTTCAAGGAAATATGCAGAATGGCCATAGTTTTTTTTTTAAATCAATTTGGACCACAACCACCTCACTTCTCATTCTCCAGGAGGTAGTGGAATCACTGAGACTCTGCACTCAAAGGGAAGGAAGACTCTCCGACCCTTGGCATCATCTACATTTTGCAACAGGAAGAGAGTGAGGCCAGGATACATACCAATTATGGGTCCTCTTGAATCCTCCTGTAAATACAGAAAAGGAGTCACTATGAAGATCAAGCCATGTTCTGACCTGTGTGCACAAGTCTTTTGTTTTCTTGGTGACATTAGAAAATCCAATGAGAATGTGGGCAAATCAAGGGAACACATAGCAAATGTTCTCTCACCAAATGACACAAGCTTTTCTAGGGGATTTGTGTCACAGGTCTATATTAGGTGATAATTAAGGAATTCGATGGCCAGGAGGGAAAACCACAGCCAGGCTCAAAGCTTGTTATCATACAGAGTGTAGTTGATACTGTTTCTTGTTAATGTTGCCTTCAGTGAGGTCTCATTTGGCAACAGACACCCCGGTGAGAATCTGCACACTCAGGAAATTGTGTATGTCATCTCCAGGAAACCATATCATATTGCAAGAGAAAGATAAACTAAAGAGCAACACTTGGATTTCAGAGGAAGATAAGCAACCTTACCATGGCTTTTGATGGGGTCTCTCGACGCATGCTTTCTCCAGGAATGAACTCCACCATGCCATTTGGGGGAACTAGGAGGATGCAGAATAATGATTAGTATACTGATTTATTGCTTATGAATAGTTCAGGGCATTTCTTGATATGGACATCAGTGAAAATATACAGCAAAGATAGGAACAAGAATGAATGAGAAGCACAGCCTTTGGGTTTCCAGTAGATGGGAACCAGGTGTGATGTGTGTGTTTTGTATTTTGTACCTTTACAGGTATGTTTGTCTCTAGAGATGACCACTGAGGCCACTTTAAAAGTATGCAAAATATTTCACATCTCTGTAGGAGATTAGTTATTACTAATATACTGTAATCACCTGGAGTGTGTTATATCGCTAAGTGATGTATGCAGTTCCCTATCCCGAAGCATCACCATCAGGATAATTTCCTGAATTCTTAATGCTTCTTTCACTTACAGAGTGAAGAATCTGGATCTTTTGGCTCAGCAACATCTCTGTCTACAGAGAGGGCCTAGTAACCAAAACTTTACATTTGGGTGTCATGAAGTGGGAAGAAATTATATCAAACAAATCATGCATTAGTGTGGGTTTTTATTTTTAGAAAATGGTTGCTTGTTCTGGGCATGTTAGAAGAGAATTTCTGAAGAAGCTCCCATAGCCTCACAAACACTTACACAATTATTACGCATGGACATGCTCAGAGATACCGCCCCATGCTCATTCACATAAATGCACACCACCCAAAAGACAGCTGTTTCAGGATCATGGTAGATGGCCACAATCCTTCACTGGATTATCACTTTGTCACCATATCCCAATCCTGATTTCCAAACAAAATCTAAATCCAGGATAACTTTTTACATAGAAACAGGAAGGAATGTCTGACCTATCTAAATACAGAGGTTTTCCTCAGCATGTTAGGGATTTGAGAATACTTACTTTGCTCATTTGTTGCAGAGGCTACCTGTAGTTACAGAATGGAAGACAGTGTGAGCAGGAGATCATTTGCACAAGTCTACTGTTGGCTATGGTGACATTAGATAACTAGATGGGAAACAGCAGTTGGGGCAAAGATCACAAAGTAAGGCAGAGAGGGCATTTGTGAAAAGACATGAGCTTTGCATGAGGGATTTCTCAGGTACAATTTTATGACATACATAAAATTCTTTTTCTATCAAGGAAAAGTGCCACTGAAGAAAATGCTCACTACAATCATTTGACAATGGTTGTTCTCATATGTGAATGTCATCTTGAATCATTCTCACAGGGAATAGAGGTGTAGTTGTAATTCCACCACATATGAGTCACCCATAATGAACACTGTCATATTTTCATGAAGGAATTTGAATTATAAGGAAGAAAACAACACTTATATCTTAGAAAAAGAAGGGTCACATTACCTCATCAATGTAATTTTGTTGGTCGTCTCCCAAATCAATGGGTACAACCTCCATTATGACTCGATAGAAATCTAGGGAAATATAGAGTAACTGTCAGTATATTGGTTTGCTGAAGAAACACTCCAGGGGCTTCCTAACTGTGGACATGGGTCTAGAGTGTATGGAGATGTTTGTTTAACACACACAGGCTCAATTACTGCTGGAACATGATTGTTTCTGAATAGCAAGAGAAGAAGCATACCAGGAAACAAAAATTCAAAATAGACAAAAAATGGAAGGAACTACAATAAGAAATTAAATATTCTACTGTTACACTGGAAGGTTTCAGCATTCCTTTATAACACTTGACAGATCCATCAGGAAGTAAAGAAAAAGTATACTTTTGAATCAATCATTTCTGTTATGGGTCAAATTACTTCCACGCAAATACATGTTTAAGTTCTAAACATGAATAAGTTAGAACTTAAACAGTACCTCCAAATTTTACTGGGTTTGAAATGAGAGTCATTGTGATCTTAGCAATTAAAAGTATCCTCTTTGAACAGGGTGGACCCATTCTCCAAATAGGGCATCTGTTCTCATGAAGATGGGGCACATTCATGAGAGACTAATGCCATGTGATGATGCAAGCAGAGAGTAAAGTGCTGCAGTTGAAAACCAAGCAGATCAAGGATGGCCACCAAACCAGTAACAGTTAAGAATGGGCAGGAAAAATCCTTCCTTAAAGTTTTCAAGAAGTAACATGTTTCTGCTAACAGGTCAATGTGGGATTACTAGGAAATAGAGCTCTAAGACAGTACACTTACATTACTTCAACCCAAGAAAGCTGGTACTTAGATATGGCAACCCTAGGAATTTACCAAAATCATTATCAATCACAGATCTATTTGGCATTTGTACAAATACTTAATACAACAGTGAGAGAATAAAATTTGTTTTCAAGTTAACATGAGGTATCCATCAAGATAAAATATATTTTAGCCCAAAACATTCCTTGGCATGTTGAGAAATTGTGCAAATTTGCTGTCAGGAGAAGAGAAGCTGCCAAATTGGAGGAAGGATGCACCCACAACAGTTCTTCAGTGCCAGACTTAGAAGGCAAGAAGACTGCTTCTCAGTAAGAGGGGAACTAAAGGAAGTCACCAAAACTTAATAGTGAATGGAAAAAAATCATAGAGGCATATAAAGTCAAAAAATTAGCAAAAGAAATAATACATTACAAGAAAGAAGCAAATTTAAGATAGAGAGAACCTTTATTTCTTGCAGCTCCACAACCTGTAATGCAAACAGCATGAATACTCCTTCCTCTCAGGTGGGCAAAAAGGGGTTTCACTAAAACTCAATAGTGGACACTCAGGGAGTCTTAGAGAATCAGAAACTTGGGTACATTAAACAAGGACAAAAAAGAAAGTACATTGGATCCAAGCTGATTGTGGCAGAAGCAGCAGCAGCAGCAGCAGCAGGAATAGTGGCACTGCTAGATGACAGAAAGAGAGAAAATGCACAGAAACAAAATAGAAAGATTCAGGGTGAAAACCCTGAGATCAGAGAGGCAACGTTTTCTTGGCTGAAGAAGAGGCTTCTTTGCACTGTACACTGTACAAGAAGGGAGATCTGTGATTCCTGCTGTCCCCAGAGAGCAAGGAGGAGCCACCTTGACACAGCCAAGCTGATGCTGCCACTGCAGGAGCCAGGAGCTGGGGATCTGAGCAGGTAGGCACACATGGACCTGAAAGGCACCTGCCACAGCACCTAGGCTTTGCCTGGCTGAGCTAGAGCAAAAGGCATGGAGAGCATTCTCCCCAGGGGAACTCAAGTCAGAGACGTGCAGGAAATCTCTGGTCCTTTCCTCCTTGAGTCTGGTGCCTCCCAGGACCAGCTGAAGGGAATTGAGAATTTGAAGGAGCTGGTGTAAAAATGGGCTGCTGTGAAGAGCTGCCCAGACCATAAGCCTGTCACTCCACAGGCAGCAGAGTGGGTGGGGGGAAGCTGACTATCACACCCATAGTTGGAATTAAGAATAAGATTCAGAAAATCACCTCAATAGATGTAGAAAAGCTCTTGATTAAAAAGGAGAAACAATTCATTTCAAAAATAAAGGAGAAACCTGGAATAGAAGGAACTTAGTTTCAATATTATAAAAGCCATATATGAGAAATTCAAAGCCAACATCACACTGAACAGAAATAAAAATGAACAGTCTTTCTCAAATATCAAGAACAAGACAAGAATGTCTACTTTTGCCAATTTTATTCAATATATTTTTCTGAAGTAATGTCAGAACAATCAGGCAAAAGTAGGAAATTAATAGGATACAATAAGAAAAATTCAAATTGTCCACATTACCTGGTGACATGATTGTATATTTAGAAGGCCCAAAAATTTTCACCAGAAGAATTCTAGAAGTAATAAATAATGTAGCAGGATAAAAGATCAACACAAATAAATCAATATTGTCACTATACTCCAACATTGATGGCACTGATTTAGAATTCAAGAAAATCATTTCTTTTATAATAATGTAAAAAAGCCTCTGGGGATAAATCTACCAAACAGGATGTCAGATCTCTACAACAAAAACTATAGAACACTGAAAAAGAAATGGAAGAAGACCTCAGAAGGGGCAAAGAAGTTCTGTGTTCTTGGATAGGCAGAATTAATATTGTCAAAGTGGCCATAATATCAACAGCAATATCCAGGTTCAATGAATTCAATGCACTCCCCTTCAAACTACAAATGATATTCCTTACAGTATTGAAAAACCAACCCTGAAATTCATTTGAGATGATGATGATAATAATAGTAATAATAATAATATTATATTAAGTATTATATTTATTATTATGTAATAATAATAATAATAATAATAATAATAAATATTATTATTATTTGGCAAAGCAATTCTGAGCAAGAAAAAGTAAGGTGAAAGCCAGCACAATAACCAATCTTATATTTTATTACAGAGATGAGTAACAAAAACAGTATCTTATTGAACTGAAAATAGATATGAAGATCCTTGAATAGAATATACCACACAGAGACAACCCACCTGATACTTACATCCACCTGATACCAGACAACAGCACCAAAATATATGTTAGAGAGGACATTATGGTTTAAACAAATAGTGCTGGGAAAACTGGATAAGCATATAAATACCAGGAAGGATGGGAGAAAGAAGGTACACTAACACAATGTTGGTGGGTCTGTAATTATTATGACAACTCTGGAAAGCAATGTGCAGATTCCTGAAAAGCCCAAGAGTGGAACTCATAGGACTCAGCTATTACATTCCTCCCAGCTTATTCTATAGAACTACAAGTCAGCATACTATAGTGATACAATCACTTCAATGTTTGTAGCATTCACCATAAATACATTGTATGATCAACCCAGATGTCCATCAACAGTTGAAATAATCAAGTGCACAAAATTAAAAGGTAACTAGATCTTTACTTCTGGAGCTATAGCACTGCTGAATGACTCAAAGCACGTAAATTTGTACATGTTAAATAAAAGAAGAATTGGAACTCTGAATCAACCAGAATCATTATTACAGAATGGACACAATGACGATTTCCACAGTACCTTTGTTGGACTTTTCATTTGGCAGGACACTGTTTGGTGGCCAGAGGCGGACTCCTCTGGACCAAGGCCTGCGTAAGTCTTCTACATTTGGGGTTTTTTTCCAACATGGGAGGCAACAGCCTGGGAAATGTGATAAAACAGAGTTAGCTGTTGACAATGTGCTAGCAAGAAAACAGAGTCATCAATAGTAATTCAAATAACAGTTCAACCAGTTTTAATTGATAAGTGATCATTGTAAATATCTAGGGGTATAATTTGAGCTTTGAATTCAAGTATGTATTTATACACTAATAGCATGCCCAGCAACTTAAATATTTCTTGTATTTTTTTGTTCTGTCATTTTCAACAACAAGAGGTGATAATTATGTTATCAGAAATAGGCCTGGGACACAAAGATAAATGCTGCATAATATCACTCTTTCATGAAAACTGAAAAATTGATCATAGATGGTGAGAGTAGAGTATTAGTTAGCAGAGCAGGGGAGACAATGTTACAATTGAATATTAGAAAAAAAGTTCTGATGTAGTTTTGCAGTTTGTTAACAGATTTAAAAATAATAAAATCTGGGTCTCGGGATGTGGCTCATTGGAGAGTGCTTGCCTTGCATGTGTGAGGCAAGGGGTTTGATTCCCAACACCACATTTAAATAAATAAATAAATAAATAAAGGTCCATGAATAACTAATAAAAATTTTTAAAAATAACAAAATCTATGTTTAATAAATTTTGAAGGAGGGATTTGAATGTTATTAGATTTCACACTACTGAGTTTATTTTTCACCACTGGGGCAGCAAAGCACCTGAGTTAGATTGAGCTTTAGGATAACAATGCAATGTGTGAGGTCTACAACCCAACACAATATTGTGCGGTCAAAAAGAATTACTAAGGTGGAATCGTAGAAAGGCAGAGAAAACAGTGACCATAACCAGAGGCTGTGGTTATGTGGCTTTTGTTCAAATCCTACCTCAAAAATTAAATACCTGTGCAGTTAAATAAACCCCTTCTCAATTGTTTGCAAAAAGTGTGCATCTGATCCATGTAATGGTATAAGGCTGACAATGATCACATCCATGTATTCTTAAGAGGACTGGTGCTTCATTTGGGTGCTAATGTGTCCTGTCATTAAATAGGACACTTCATTAAATGTGTGGAAAAATAAGCTCAATCGTTGACAGTGTTTGAGCAGAGAGGTGTTAAACAGAAGTCATCCTCCAGAGCAATGGGTGAAGAACGTCTATTCCTCATTCTTTACAGATGGATATTTGTAAAGCTCATGGAGAATATCTGTGACCTCCTGTGACTCCATATCAGCCTAAAGGGATGGGTGGAGCAGAGTCTGTCCACCACAATTTTGAGTTTAGGTGTTTGTAATTTGGAGATTTTATGTGACTTGCCCAGATTCATAAGAATGATGAGCTGTGGATGTGGGACAGGAATGTAGCTATTTGCCTGGGACCAGAAATCCCTGAGCACTTGAGTCCTCTAGTGCACATCCTAGAACCAGGAACCCAGAACTCTTCTCAGTTCTTTTCAAATACTCCTTCCTTCAGGCCTCTTTGGCATGAGGTTTCAGTAGCAGACACCATGAGAAATGTTCAAGTTATAACCCCGGGCTCCTGTCTCTTCATTACAATTACTGACTTAAAAATGATGATTTCATGCAAATGAAGCCTATCTGAAGGTCAAGGGTAGAGTCCCCACTTGTAGCCATCCTCCCCCAGGGTCTTCTCACTGCCAGCTGCCTCCCAGTGAGCCTTCCTGATGAGCAGTTGACCATCTGAATCATCAGGGCTCTCTGGGGCTCACCAACTGTTTCAGAACTTGGGACATTCTAAACCAACTGCCACTTGATGGCTGTGCCAAGAATGAAGTTTCCTTGTGCTTTCCCTCCTGGATGGCCTGTTAGTGGGGATTAATCAGGGAAACAGATACTCTGGGCTGATGCTTTGATGTTTCCATGTCGGAAGCTGGCCTGCCCCATGTCTGCAGTCTAATATCTGAGCCATCATCTGAGCAGTAGACAAGGCCTGGTTGAAATGTCATTTCTCCAGATGCACCAGCTCTGATCAGGCATATTCCTGCTCCTGGCTTTCCAAGCCTCTTCCTAGATCCTGCATGGCCAGGGGCCAGAGACTTATCTGCGTAGATGGAACCACCACTAACTATAACCTGTGAACCTCCACCAATGGGTCCACCCTGAAACCACTGAGGCCCTCATTTCCTCCATCCACTCCACTGACCTCAAGGCACTGTCCTTTTTGCCTTCTTCCCAGGAGCCCCCAAACACCTGGGATCCTGTAGGTATCAACCAATTGGAAACTTTTCCTGAAATCTCAGTCCTCTTTTCTTTTACAAATGTCTTGATTTAGACATCTCTAACATTATTTTTAGATGTTCATATACATTGAGATGAGTTTGGTTTCTGATTGCCCTTTCATGGGATATACATTGCCTTACTTAGCATCCATATACTCTCTCTCACTTTATTTCTTCCTCTCATGAAAGCAAGGTGGGTGTCCTCCTCCTGTAATTCACTTTAAGGGCACACATGATATTGGCATTAGGAATGGTTCATTTTTCTAAACTTAGAAAAACATTTTCAGTAACCAGGTCAATAGAACAAGCAAATATATGAATTGAGTGATAAAACAATATCACCAAATACTTAAATTTCAGGAGAGAAGATTCAGTGTTGAAGATGAAAAAAATCAAGAGGAAAATATATTCGGTAAATGTTAACTGACCTTTGAAGAAACAGCCTTGAAAATATCACTGACAACATACCTTCCCCACAGCAGTTTAGATTTCCCATGGTCGACCAAAAACTCAAAACCTCACTGCTCTTCTCCAACTCTATCTGACACCAACTCACTCTCCACACCAACTGAGTGGAAATGGCAGGTAAGATGTGCATCCCACATTACCATGGTGACTGGTCAACATGGAACTTTCATTGTGAGCACATGCCACATTCTGAGCTGCTGCTGTTCTCTTAGTAAGTGTATTTTCATGTCCAAGTGTGTTGTTGAATAGTTTGTGTATTGCTTCAAAAACTGAAACCTAGACCCACATATTAATATTTCTTGTTTATGAAAATAAGTTAAATTAGAAAAAAAGGATTTAGTCCCCAAATTATTTCATTGATCAAAAAATCATGGGATGAAAGGGATGCATAGCTATAGTTTTGAGAATCAAAGAAGATTCCATTCCTGGTTTTTAATTCTAAACGTACACATGTCTCAATCTTTCTGGACCTCCAAACATTTGTAGATAGAGAAAATTAAAACGTCTTTTTGATTCAGAATGAAAATATATACAAAGTATTATCTTTTAAGAGTTGACGAAATTTTCAGGAAGGAGAAATTTTAAGATCACATCCCCCTTATTTTAAATTTGAAAACAAAACTATTTTCTATTTAGTAGGATTTAATCCAGTCATTTGAATTAATCTTCCTCTTCCATGACTCCTGCTGTGGAATCCATTCTTTGCTTCTCATCCTATCCTGTCATCTCATACCATAAAAATTCATGGTTGAACATGCACATGGTGAGGTCTATACAAACAATGTATGCAATGCCTTCGCGTTGTAAAAGCTATCTATGCTAACCCCAAGGCCAATATTATTATTAAATGAGAAAAAGAGAAAACATTCCCTCTAAGGACAGAAACAAGACAGGGATGCCCTCTTTGAAACTCTAGTCAGAGCAATCAGACAGATGAATGAAATTAAAGTGACTTGCATAGAATAAGAACTCAAATTATCACTATTTGCTGATGACATACTTCTATATTTAGAAGATCCAAAAAATTCCTCCAGAAAGCTTCTAGAACCAATAAATACATTCAGCAAATTAGGATATAAAATCAATACCCATGAATCAAATGCATTTCTATATATAAGCGATGAATCCACAGCAAGAGAAAGTAGGAAAACATCCCCATTGACTCTAGCCTCAAATAAATAGAATACTTGGGAATCAATCTAACAAAAGAGGTACAAGACCTCTACAATGAAAACTATAGAACACTAAGAAAAAAAATTGAAAAAGATCTTAGAAGATGGAAAGATTTCTCATGCTCTTGGATAGGCAGAATTAATAGAGCCAAAATGGCCATACTACCAAAACTTTTACAAAGATTTAATGCAATTACTATTAAAATTCCAATGACATTCTTTTTTTAATTAAATACACCAAAAAAAGGCTAATGCTCTCCCACATGGGGTCTTTCCCCTGGGGTCTCTCTTGACCCTCTTTTTGGCTTTGGCTTATGCTTTCCCTCAGGGAAGTCATTCCCTGTGGACCTTCAGGACCTTCTTTTTGCTTGGGGCTTTTTCTATCTCCCAGGTTGCATCTGCCTGGGTGGTCCTCAGAATATTCTGCCTGGCCCCAGCAACTCAGGTAACTCTGGACAAGGCAACTCTGGGAACTCTAGATACACAGGTAACTCTGGACACATTGAAGAGCCATTCCCTCCTGGCACCCCACTGGAGCCCACAAGCCAGGTGGATAGGTCACTACAGGAAGCACCTAGGGTGCAACTGCTGCCACTGCTGTGGCTGCTGCTCCTGCTGATTCTGATTCCATTACTATAGGGGCTTGTAGAGGGGTTAATTATGGGAATCCCACTGGGATTGGCACTGGATGGGGCACAGACATTTGCACATGGAGTTGCATTGCCTGGAGCCTAGGACATGGGTGTCCTGGCACATAAAGCAAAGGTGCTGGGGCTGGCATCTGGGCCTCCAAATGTGGCATGCCCTGTGCTCCAGGCGCTACCACCTCTGCCTGCTCCTCTCCTTCCAGGGACCATGCCACAGCACCATGCTGTTGGGCTCCCATAACAGGTACAACCTTTGAGGGCAATGGATCTGCCAAGGCTGACCTCTCAGCCTGAAGTAGCCTCTCACGTAGCACTTCACGCTCATCCATTGCCTGTTGCAAGACAACCTGAGTGAAGTGCAGCTGAGTAGTAGTGTCATCACGGTCCTCATACAGCCACTGCAGCTCAGAGGCCAAAGCCCAGCAAGACGCCTCACCTTCCTCCAGTTGATCCTGCAGCAGACAGGCACGATGCCTCTGCTGCTCCCGCTGCCTGGCCACCGCTTGCACGCCCAGGGCAAGGGCACTTCAGGTGCATTTCCTCTTGAGGTCTCGAGGCACCTGAGAGTCCACCACCACAGTGTGAAGCCGCTCCTCTACATGTTCCAGGGATGAGAGCGAAAGGCCGTGTAGAACTCTGGCCACCACTGTTCAGGGGAGCTTCATTGTTAATGAATTGGACCACCTCCTTGTGGAGAAAGCCACTGGCATGCTCGCAAAATTCCAATGCCATGGCTGCTGTGGACTTTATTTCTTAATTTCATGAAAACAAGGTGGATGTCCTCCCCCTGTTTATTAATTCACTTTTCTATTAAAATATTTATTTATTTTAATTTGTTATATATGATGGCAGAATGCAATTCATTTCATATTAGACGTAGAGATCACCATTTTTCAAGTCTCTGGTTGTACAAAAAGTATTTTCACACCATTCATGTCTTCATATATGTACTTAGGGTAATGGTGTCTAACTCATTCCACCATCATTTGTACCCCCATGCCCTCTCCATTCCCCTCCTTTCCCTTTGCCCTATCTAAAGTTCTTCCATTTCTCCCATGCCCTGCTATCATTATTGTGAACCAGCATCCTCATATCAAAGAAAGCATTTGGCCTTTGATATTTTGGGATTGGCTTACTTCACTTAGAATTATATTCTCCTACTCCAACCATTTATTTGTAAATGCTATTATTTTATTCTCTTTTAATTCTGAGTAATATTACATTGTGTATATATATATATATATATATATATATATATATATATATATATATATAAGTTTCTCTGTGAATTCATCTACTGAAGGGCATCTGGTTTGGTTCAACAATTTAGCTATTATAAACTGTGCTGCTATAAACATTGATGTGTCTGTGTTCCTGTAGTAAGCTGTTTTTCATCTAAGCCAAAGAGTGGGATAGAATGGTCAAATGGTGGTTATGTTGCAAGTTTCCATGAAATCTCCATACTGACTTCTAGATTGGCTACACCAAATTACAGTCCCACAAGCAATGTATGAGTGTGCCTTTTCCCCTACATTTTGGCCAACTCTTATTGTTGTTTGTAATCTTGGTGGCTGCCATTCTGATGGGAGTGAGAATCTTAGAGTACTTTTGATTTGCATTATATCTCTACCAATCAATGACAGTCTTCATATAACTAGAAAAATAAACCACAAAGTTCATTTGGAAAAATAAGAGGCCTAGAATAGACAAAGCAATCCTCAGCAAGAAGAATGAAGCAGAAGGCATCACAATACCAGAACTTAAACTATACTATGGAGCAATAGTAACAAAAACAGCATGGTGTTGGTACCAAAGGACACATGTGGAACAATAACACAAAAATACAAGACACAGAGATGAACCCACATAGATATGCTTATCTCATAGTAGGCGATGGTGCCAAAAATATACATTGGAGAAAACATAGCCTCTTCAATATATGATGCTGGGAAAACTGGAAATACATATGTAGCAAAATGACATTCAACCACTATCTTTCACTTGCACAAAAATCAACTGAAAGTGGATCAAAGACTGACAGTAGAACAGAGACCATGCACCCAATAGAAGAAAATTTTCACTCAAAGCTTCATCACATTAGCTCAGGACCTGACTTCCTGAACAAGACTTCTAAAGTGCAAGAAGTAAAATCAAGAATCAATGATGGGATGGACAGACACTAAAAAACTTCTTCTCAGCAAAGGAAACAAGCAATAACGTGATGAGAGATTCTACAGAATGGGAAAAAGTCTTTACCACATAAACCTCAGACTGAGCACTAATCTCTAGGATATATGAGGAACTTAAAAACCTGAACACCAAAAGCCAAATAACACAATCAACAAATGGGCTAAGGAACTGAATAGACACTTCATGGAAGAAGAAATAGAACCAATCAACACACATTGGAAAAAATGTTCATCATCTCTAACAATGAAGGAAATGCAAATCAAAACTACTATAAGATGTCATCTCACTCCAGAATGGCATGTATCAAAAAATATAGGCAATAACAAGTGTCATGAAGGATGTGGGAAAAAATTTACATTCATATATTGCTGGTGAGACTGCAAATTGTTCCAGCCACTATGTGAAGCAGTATGAAGATACCTCAGAAAACTTGGACTAGAAGCACCCAGCTATCCCACTCCTCAGTTTCTACCCAATGGACTTAAAATCAGCATACCAGAGTGTTGCAGCCACATCAAGGCTTATTGTGGCTCAATTCACAATAGCTAAACTGTGGAACCAACCTAGATGCCCTTCAACAGATGAATGGAGAAAGAAAATGTGTTACATATACACTATAGAATATTATTCAACCTAAAAGAAGAATGAAATTATGGCACTTGCAGGTAAATAGATGGAACTAGAGAATATCATGCTAAGTGAAATAAGCAAATCCCCAAAATCCAAAAGCTGAAAGTTTTCTCTGATAAGCTATTGCTGATCCATAATGGGGCTGGGAGGATCAGGTAGAATCAGAAAGGCACTTTGGTTTGTGTTGAGGGAACTGAGGGGAGAAGTGGGGCTGTGGGGATGGGAAGGACAGTAGAATGAGACAAACATTATTACCCTGTGTACATGTATGATTACACTAGTGGAGTGACTCTGCCACATGTACCACCAGAGGAAGCAGTGGTGCTCAATTTGTGTACAATCTGTCAAAATGCATTCTACTGTTAAAAAAAGAAAAGAAAGAAAGAATAAAGAAAAAAACCCCAATATCTAGAAGATAAAAAATGTATTTGGATTCTCAAAGGTTTCCCACGTCACAATCCATAAACAATTGACTCCATTCCTTAGGTCTTGAGGCAAGCGTGAACATCATGGCAGAAGAGTGTGGTGGAAGAGATCAGTTCAAGTCATGATCACAGAGAACTGGGGACTTAAGCTCTTCTGGGTTCTGTTGTTTGAGCCTCTAGGGGGCATTCTCTGGAGGAACAGGTGGCAGTGACAGGGTCACTCACCCCTGTGCACCCCTGTTGTGTCTGTTGGTGCCCTCCTTGTTCTGCAGGCCTAGCATGGAGCAGAAGGTGTTGGAACCTGCTGGTTGTTGCCTGGGAGGAGAAGCTGAACTCTGAAGGTGAGGCTGACAAACACCGGCACTACCACCAGGAGAATTAGCTCTACAACACAGGGACCTATGGGCAGTGCTGCCTCTGCTAACACCAAGGAAGCTGTGGACACCAAGAGCTGGATGATCCACATAGGATTCAGACCTGGCTTCTGCTTCTGCTGGTACCAGTGCCCAGCATATTCATTGGCAAGGCTGTCTCCAGAGCTG
Organism: Callospermophilus lateralis; assembly: GCF_048772815.1. Classification (NCBI taxonomy): domain Eukaryota; kingdom Metazoa; phylum Chordata; class Mammalia; order Rodentia; family Sciuridae; genus Callospermophilus; species Callospermophilus lateralis. Next base: position 144,542,878 of record NC_135305.1, on the reverse strand, counting down.
ACTCTGGTGGCCATCTGTCCCAGAGCAACTGACACCAAGGCCAGCTGTGTCAGCTCAAAGACAGACACAGAGCCTGTAAGAGAGGAGACAAGAGGGTGCCTGAGGATAAAGGTCCCATTCCAACATTCCATCCTGAGGCTCTGCCTGGGCTAAGACAGGGTATGGGATGGATTCTATTGAGGGTCCTGTAAAGGGTGAGACTAGGGACAGGACTGACTATGTCATCTGTGCAGAGAAAGATGGAAGTAGGATGGGGAGCCAGGCCAAGTTGGAAATTTCCCAGAGCTCAAATACCTGATGTCCAGAGCACACCTGGTCCCCTCAAATCATCTTATGCTCCCTCATGATTCTGGGAGCAGCCAGCCTTTGGTGATAATGCAAACTTGCTCCTCTCATGGAGCAGCTGATTCAGGACTACTGGGGAGCCTTCTTGTGAGCATTGGGGTTCAAGAGAAGGCAAAGGGGGGGTGTTGGAGCCCCAACTTCCTCCATCTGCTCCTTTAGGCATAGAATCAGCCTTAGTCTCCAGGGACCCAGGTCAGAGGTTCCTTCCAGGAATTGACCCATGACTACTGTGCTGACCCTCCTGGGCTATCATATGCCCTAGGCCCAGCTCAGTAAGGCTGTGGACCTTCCTGGAGCCTCTCCAGGATGGAGCTGGGCAGCTGAGACCACTGATAAAATCTTACTCAGCAGAAAACCACCTTGTCCTCCTACACTCTGGGTCACCCCATTAATTTGTGTCCACTGATTGCGATTTTGTTGCAATGTGACACTGCTTCATTTCATTCTATTTTTGAAATGAGTTAATAAGTGGCATTCTCTTTATTAAGCAATCTCCTGCTTTTGTTGATTCTTCACATTATCTAGTGTAACTTCATAGGTGGTGTCTGTTCCTCTCTTTGGGAGCCTCCTTACCACAGTAGACTGTCAACTGTCACTGGGAATTTCTTATTTTCCCCTCCCATTGCTTCAGTGTTGTGCATAATATAGTCCAAGTGCCAAAAACTGGACTTTCCTAAGGAATGCACTGAGTCCCCATGGTTTCTGGGAATTTTGTCAGCATTGAGGTTGCACAGAGCTATGCTCTTGAGGGTGGGTAGTAAGGCATCCCTCCAATCAGAGGGATAATGTCATGAAACCAAAGAAGCCTCATGACCAGAGCATTAACCAGAAGTAGATGAGATCCATGTCGGTAAACTGACAATAATCACTTTGACTAAACAAGGAAACACATGTGGGCTCAGCAAGGGTGTATATATGGTGAATACTCAGCCAGTTCATCCCACTACCTGTGGGGTCACTGGCCCAAGTAAATCCTGGGTGGCTCAGGGCCTGGGAGGGTGGCAAGATCTGTGCTCTTTGGCTGCTTAGAGTCTAGCAGCAGAAATAATTCAGATTTTAATCAACAAAAGTGGCCTGTTTGTGATCCTTTTTTTGGTATGTGTGATGTTTGATTTATTCATCTTTTAAAACAGCACTTATGGAAAAACAAGCAGATTTTTGTTTCTAAGAGTTAAAAGTACTCTTCAAAAAATTAAATAAAAGAACATGTATTACATGGAACTGTTTTTCTCATAAGCACTTAAGTGAGTGAATGCACCACAAGGAAGCTATCACAGGCACATTGGGATATTCAGGACCACAGCTTCACCCAGCCGATGTTCACTGTGGGTGGGGGTCTGCACTTGGGTACAGAATTGGGTTTCTGTTTATACCCAGGGGTGCAGGAGGTGTACAAGACTCACATCCACATTAGAATACCAACAACATCCTCTGGCTACATGGTAGACTCTGCCTCACAGCTGAATCAGAGTCGCAGAACATGGGGTGACTGGAGGACATCAGTGGCCAGTGCACCCTGTTCCCTCAGTGACCATGGATAACTTAGTACCACAGGGAAGACGGTATGAAAACCAAGGCAGCAACACCTGGCTTTGACTCAGGGGACCAGAAGCCATGGCCTACAACCAGCACCCTTCTGTCCCAGGAGGTGGGCTGCAGGAGGCATTGACAGCACTGGCTCTGTTAACAGTCAGAGCCCTGATTGGCCTTCAGCTCCTGGATAGCAGGTGTGGGGATATGCAAGGCAAATGAGCACTGAGCTCTGGCCAAGTTGTCTGTGGAACAAACCACCCAATTGCTGTACTTATTCATTTCTGTGCACAAATCAAGAAAAGGACAGTTAAAATGCACATGAGGTGTGATCTCTTAGAATCATGATCAAAAGAGGAGAACAGCAGCTCTCCTACAAAAAGAGGTTTTTGTAGATGTTAGAATCACCTAGTGACTGCAGGAGACTGGACACAGAAGGACTGGGCTGCAGAGAGAGCCACTGTCTCAATGGGGTCCCAAGAGGCACACACTGGCTGGTCAGTTTGCTTCCTAGTCACTGTGCTTAGAAACATTTTACTAATCCAAGGCTGTGATGACAATTTTCAGAGGAACTGCTCTGGCTGCTAGGGACCATCGTGTCTTTTATTAAAAGCATTGTTCTGGGAGCTTCTGACAGACACTAAGGCATTTTAGTGCTTCCTAGAAGGCGGCCACTGCCTCCTCAGCCTTGAGCATCTGAACTACCAACTGACCAGAGTTCCAGCCAGGATGACCCTCACTGTGAAGGTAGAACCAAACTGCATGTCCAGCAATGGCTCCTGATTGGACCACAGAAAGCTGCAGTTAGGAACACCCTCCAAAATCAAAAGACAACATTTTCCAAAAATATTTTTTACAGCAGCATAACTAATTTACAAAAAGCTACAAAAATCCTATTTACCAGGACACATCTGTTAAATAAAAACATCATGTTAGTGTCCATTTGTGCAGGGCTATGTACAAGGATTCTGGTTCTTGCTCTCCTTAGAACAATAGCCCATGCCCAATGGGGCCCAGCCTGGCCGGGCTGCAGCGGGGACAGCAGAGGCAAAACAGACCCTCCACACAGTGGCACCCTGCCCGCCCTGTGTCCCCAAAACTTACCCCAGCATCATGCAATGTTCCTGGCAGCCCCATGGAGGCCGGCGGGAAACAGGGCCTCCCCAGTCAGGGTGAGCAGCGACGACTCCTTTGAGCAGAGCATCCAGGCAGGAATAGAACTATTTCTGAATGAGAAAAGACAGCATGAAAACCGGAAGTGTGACAGGTCTGTAGATAAGAAAGCAGACTCAAATGAAAATTCTGCCGAATCCACACAGAAACCCACCCAGGAGCCCCCTGTCATGCGCTGCAAGCCACAGTCTGATGGAGCCTGTTAGGAGTTTGTCTTCCATGAAATTTCAGGTCAGCAAAGATGAGCACAGCACCCAGCAGCCTCAGGCCTAAGGTTACCACAGAGCTGAGAACCTGGGCAGCACAAGGCCTGCTGTCCCCAAATCCCAGGCAGCACAGAGCAGGGGCACAGGCAATAGGAACTGCGGGGCTGATGGGAGGGGCAGCAGCTCCAGGACCCTGGACCCCCAGCACAAGGTCTCTGACTCCAGCAGCGATGATGGCATCCAAGAGGCCATCCAGCTGTGTCAGTTGGAGAAGACCAGGAAGGAGGCCAGCAGAAATCTGCCACCAAGAGCCCAGCTCAGCAAGAAGGGGCTGAAAGTTGCCAGAAGCCTGGGCACCTCACTGCAAAGTACCTTCCCTGAAGCCCCCAGGAGAACACCCAGCAAGAGGAACTCAGCAGTACCCAGGGACACAGACCTCATCCCAAGGGGCTTGGACTCTCACCACCTCTCCAAGCCACCAAAGGATGCCACAGCTGCTGCACCTCCAGGAAGCACCACCACCAGGAGGGAGCCTATGGAAGTGACCTTGGCGGGGTAGACACTTCTGCTGAGCTGATGTGCACTGAAGCAATCCGGGGTATTTCCAAGACCACCCGTGGAGGGCAGCAATGGACCTGCATCTGTGAGCACACTCTTCTGCTCCTCCAATGTGCCTTCCCACTCTAATGGGGACAGCAGCTCTGTGGACAATTATGACAGCATAGAGCAGGAGATCAAGATGTTTTTGGCTCTGAAGGCACAGTCAGGAAGCCTGCTGCTGAACTTGCAGAGATGCCTTCCCACTCATCCCTGGCCTCTCCTTCCATGCCCACTCACATCATCCCTTAAGGCTCTTTGATCATGTTCAGTAACAGGTGGGGGAGGGGATACTTGGGCCCCTTCCCTGGATGGAGCATGCACAGCCTCCTTGAGGAGACTGCAGAGTGCTCTACAATCTTATTTGCCTCAGGGCCTCAGGTATGATCATGGGCCTGAACTTGCTTAAGTGAAAGGATCCTCTTTGCTTAAGGGATATTTATATACCTACCTTCCAGAGATCCCTTCTAAGGTACCTGCACCTCAGCTTTGTCTCTTGTGTGATTTTCAGCCCTATAAAATCTACTCAGGCTGATACCTGAGGCCAGGTTCCTCCAGTGCCTTTCTTAGGTGAGTCTTGTTCTATGTCCTGGGCTTCTTTAAATGTCCTGGAGAGACCCAGAGATTCGGCCCTCAGACTCAGGTTACAGTAGCCCAGGGCATAGGATGGATTGTCCTGACTTCCAGTTCAATGCCTGACTCTTAATCTTCTGTTCTGAACCCCCACCCTGGCCTCCTCTTTGTCTCTCCTGGGCAACTCTATCCTCTGACCTGGAGTAGAACCTCTGCTGCTATCTGTTGATGGAGGAGACCAAGAGCTTGCCATTCCTTCTAGATGACACCAAAAGCCTCTGTCACCTGCAATAATGTGGACAGGAGTGCTGCCTCACTGTGCCAGCTGCACCCTGTCCTGCACAGCACAGAGAGGCAGCTTCTGTCCCGTGCATGGAGGGACACTGGTGTATTTCCTGTAACTGAGTCTTAGTATGAAAATCTGTCTCAGCCTTGTGTTTTAATAGAAAGTGGAGCCTATTGAATAAACTATAGCTATTCTTTAATGTGTCCAGAGCTACAGAAATTTTTGTGACACATTTCGGTGCACTTACCACCTTCACATTTTATGCAGGAATCAAGACTGATGCTTTCCTCTGCTCCAATAGCAGTAGTAGCAATGTCCTCAGAACAGCTGTTGCTCTGGCACAGCAGTCCAACTGTGTGTATATCACCATCACCATCACCATCACCATCTTCTTCCTCCTCCTCATTATAACCTCTGCTACAACTATTTTACTCCACCATGCACATTTGCAGTGTATAGTGGAGGACTTCCCCATCAACTCAGTGTGTCCTTTCTTCAAACTGGGGACTTCCTTCCCATCTCTATGGGGGAAGTGTTCTCCCACCACACATAAAAACAACTATTTGTGGATCCCATTTTCCACATTTCTCTAGAGGAAGGTCAAGACTCCAAGAATCATCTCACTCACTGAGATCTAGGTGAGCCTTTTTTCAATTAACGAGACCCTTTCTGTTATTATATCATTTAATTTGAAAACAAAATTAGAAAGCCATACATGTAGATATAGTTGAGGCCCAAGGAGACTCTATTGACAGGATAACTGAGAACATTTCTTTCAAACTAAGAAAATTATGCTAAACATAGGTATTGCTTTTGTTGTAGCAGGATTTGTACAGGTCATCTAGGGTCAGGGGAGGGCATGAGGAGGCACAGCTGGGCACACACTTTATAACGATGCACACATATACATATATGCACACACTCAGATGCACACAAGGGCAGTGATGGTTTTATTATGTGCATAGGCTAGAAGAGGGTCCCTATGTTGTGAGTAGATGGTTTTATGTTACAGGGACCTGGACCTAGTTCTAGAACCATCCCCAGGATGTGTACAAGAAGACCTATAGCCAACTTCTTTGTCCTGTCCACTCTGTAATGAGTGTGTAATTTCTCTAGTTGCCTCACTAGACATGATGCTGCTGTGACATCCAGATTCTGGGAGGAGGAACTTACCTATGCAGTAAGTATAAACATGGTTAACACAGCCTTAATAAGTTATGTCCTCTGACCTATTCACTTGGGCCAATGGGTGGAGAATCACCACCCATAGAATCCAGGGATCATGATCACTGAACAGATGTCTGCCCCTGATTCTCCTTTTGGTCAATTGTCTTTTTCATCTATGCCCCAGCCTAGACAATACCAGGACAGAATGGTCCTGCCACCCCTAAATCAACACCTGATCATTTTGTGGGCTTCAGTGAAAAAGTATATATGAAGGTTATTTCCTCCATTTTTACTTGTGCAATGGAAATCTGCATTGCATACTTTATTTATGAACAAAAGAATAGGTAACTTAAAGTGAATAGACACTATTTCTACATATTATTAGGAATAAGAAGGCACTACTGATTTGATGTCTTGTAATCACTGAAAGTTGATTTTGAGTTGTTTATCTCAGCATTTGTTCTTATTAAACTTTTCTGAGTGGTATAATCTAAAACCATTATTGTGGCTTATGAACTACAAATAAGACAAATTCATAATAGTATTTCGTTATAGAGAAATCCTTCACAGTCTATGTTGACAATATGGATTCTTTGTCCACCTGTACCTGGAATCTATTTTGGAGAACATTGTTTATATCCTCATAGCTCAATTCTATGGAGAATTCTTTGCCAAATTTTCAAAGTAGTACAGCAGAGAACCAAGATTTATCAAAATTCACCTGGCTTGAATGTTTTTCATATTGTATCAAAATAGTCAATCCCATTGTGGGCTGTGCCTATGCAGAAACAGGTGGCAATATTGTGCCATCTCCTGCATTATGAATAAATCTCCTGAAAATCTCCTACTGTCAAAATTTAGAACGAGGAGGAAAACTATGGGGGTCAATATCAGGGAAAAAATGGGTGGCATCTGATCTTCTGATCTCCCATTATTGCTAAACAGATAGATCCAGGAATAAAGTGTATGTTTATTAATTTTAGTACATCTGTTCAGAACAAGGTTGGAATAAAAGAGCTTAAAACAACAACAACAACAACAACACTTCATTCCTATCCTTGACAAGGATCACCTAGCACAGCTAATTCCCAGTCCAGATTTCCTAGTTCAGCAACAGGTACCAGAATAAGTTCTTTAGTAGGATCCCATCTGTCTTTTAGAAAAACTCAAAATTTCTTTAATGACTAGCTCAAAAGCCAGGCAGAGAACTGCACTTGCATTTTTCTTACTCTCACGGAGGTTGCCCAAGCCTCCCCTGCAGCCCTTGTGCAGCTGAGAAAGGGTTAGTGGGAGGCAACAGTGTTGCTAGATTGCCTGCTTGGCCCTAGGCACCTCAGCCTTGCTGCTCCTAGCTACTGAAAGCGCTGTGGCGGCTGGTTTCCTCCAGATGGCGCTCGTCGCAGACATGCCCTGAACAGGCAGCCCGCCCCGCCCCCACCAACCTCAGGGTTCCAAACACACTGGGGTCCCACTGGTTTTCAGCTACTGAGCTTGTATGGCCTTCAAGGAGTGATTGTAGTTGCTTTCAAGAATATAGATTAACAATAAAGTGTTTAAATGTATATTTTCATGATATAATTAACAAATTTACATGAACGTAAGACAAAAAATTCTTGCAAATTGTCAAGCTAATATTGAGTGTTTTTTTTGTAGTATATGAAGTTTGATGTCAATGCCTTACCAAATTATCTGTTGTCTGACACTGCCTGTACCTGAGCATCAGAGATATATGTAAATTGGCAGGTCTGCAGTATAAATTGTTGGCTAGCTGGGATAAGATTTATTCCCAAGTATTTTAAAAATAGTTTTTGTTGTAAATGAATACATTTAATGTATTTGTATTTGGTGCTGAGGATCCAACCCAGTGCCTCATGCATGCTAGGTTAGCACTCCACCACTGAGCTACTAACCCCAGTTTCTATTCCCAAGTATTTGTGAGGCTATTGTGAATGAGATACTTTTCCTGATTTCTCTCTCTGCAGATGCATTACTGGAGAAGAGGAAAGCAATTAATTTATGTAAGTTGACCTTTTATCCTGTTACTTTGTTGAATTTGTTTTTCAACTTTAGAAGTTTTCTGGTGGAGTTTTCTTGGGACTTCTAAATATAGTATCTTATCAACAGCAAACAGAGATGACTTGTTTTCCTATTTGTATCCCTTTAATTTCCTTCTTTTTCCGGATTGTTCTGGTGAGAGTTTCAAGGACTATAGTGTATAGTAGTGGTGAAAGTGGATACCCTGACTTGTTACTGATTTTAGAGGAAATGTTTTCAGCTTTTATCCCTAAGTATGATGAAGGCCTTGAATTTGTCATATATAGCCTTTCTAGTATTGTAATAAGTTCCTTCCATCCCTAGTGTAAACACTAGGGTTTCTCCAGTGTTTTCAACATGAATGGGTGATGGACTTTTTTGTATAGTTTTCTTGCATCACTTGGGATAATCACATGATTCTTATACTTAATAATCACATAATTCATGTGGTGAATGGCATTTATTGATTTGCATATGTTGAACCACGCTTACATTCCTGAGATAAAATATACTTGATCATGTTGTACTATCTTCCTAAGTGATTTTAAATGTGGCATGTCAGCTTGTTATTTTGGATTTTCACGTCAATTTTCATCAGGAATATCAGTCTGATGTGTCTTTGTCTGGTTTTGGTTTCAGGGTGACACTGGGTTATAGAGTGAATTTGACAGTGTTCCTTCCTTTTCTATTTCATGGAAAATTTTGAGGAGAAATGGCATTAGTTCTTTTGTAAAAGTCTTACAGAACTCAGCTGAGAATCCACCTGGTCCTAGGTTTTCTTTGTTAGAAGGCTTTAATTGCTGCTTCAATTATATTGTTTGATCTTGGTCTGTTCAAATTTTCTAGATACTCAGGATTCATTTTGGGTCAGTCATATGTGTCTCAGCATTTGGCTATATATTCTAGATTTTCTAATTTATTGATATAAGTTTTCACAACAGTTTCTAATGATCCTCTGAATTTCAGAATTGTCTGTGGTGATATCTCCTTTTTCATCTATGGTTTTGTTGATTTGACTCTTCTTTCTCTTTCTTTTAGTTAATTTGGCTAAGAGTTTATCAGTCTTATCTTTTAAAAGGACCCAAAATCTCATTGATCTTTGGTAGTTTTACACTTTCATTAATTCTATTATGAAGTCAGTGTTAGTATAAGTATTCCAGGAAGAATAAAGAGATTCTTGGCCACCAATATCCCACATTAGGAAATGTACATCATTAATCACTATCTTTTCTACTTTACTTCCTACTGTAGAGGATATATGTACAATTTTATTCATATAAAATTATTAAAGGTGGATATCACTATTGAAGTATGCTTTCCCCCTTAAAATCAATGTAAACCCTTCCTTTCCACTATTTTTATTATTTTTAAAAGTCTGCTTTATTTTTTTTTCATTTTTTTTTCAGTTTGTCTACCAGATATTTCCCCAGGAAATAGATGAGAATTAGCAATTAAAAATCAAGAAGTCACTGAATACCACACTGAAAAGATGATATTTAAGCAAACTTTGAATGTTAAATTTAAAAAAAGGCAAACACTTACTTGAGTTTTACTGATTCTTGTTTCCATTTTCTATTCTTTTTGAGTTAAAATGTGTCAGATATTGGTAATCACTCTTATGGCTTCTGTGGTCTTCTTCTTATGCAATGTGACCAAGTGACTATTATACTTCTTATGCAGTGTGACCATTTTAAAGCTAAACTTTTCCTGTAACCATATTTTGACACCACAGCCAAAAAGAGAAGAAGTGAAATGGAAGCTCAGACAATAGAGAATAAAGATTGAAAACTGGCACTAGTCTTCAATATTTATCATATAAACTAAAAAATATTTATCTGAAGGAAATTGATTAGATATTTTCCACGTCTTTAATCACACACAAAAATGACTTTCCCTTGACATAGAGCAAAGCTAAAGAAATTATAAAAATATTGAAAAACTAACATCCTTATGTCAGTAAGAGCATATTTTCTATGATGTCTTCAAATGTTTCAAGAAACTATGGTTTTCATTAATATTGTGAGAGTTAAGTACCTTTTTTAATGTACTATAATTTTCTTCTTGAAAAATTTTAAGGAGAACCTATAATTTTGAAATTTAAAAAAGAAAAGTTTTTATAGATGCTAGTTTCCCCTGCATTGTCCAGACCTACAGTGATAATTTTGTTACGCTGATTAGTGAATAGCCTCCATATCCTGGTTTAGAGAATTCCCATCTTGTGCAGTTGACCCCCTCCAGCTACTTGGGCCACATGGCCTGGCCTCCCCTGTCTTAGGCTAAAAAATACAGAGAAGCATTTGAGCATCTGCTTCTGCTGCTGTTGCCATTCTTACACTGGTCACTGGTCCTCTTCCAGGGAACCAAGGGCAGGCTAACACCCAGGGCACTCTGCTCTGAGCAAGGCCCCATTGCTGCTGCCACCTGATCCTGGACATTGCCACCACTTTACCACGAGTTTCGTGGGCCCCAGTCCTCCCCTAGCTCCTTTTGGGTGACTGAAGTCTGAATTTTCTCCTTGTTCCTAAGATTTGGGAAATTTTCTGAGCATTTCATTGAAAACATTGTGCACTCCTTTGGTTTGTATTTTGAAAACACCAAAGATTCTTAGATTTGGTCGCTTAATGTTGTCCCAGATTTCTTCAATATTCTGGTCAGGGTTACTTAACATCTTTTCTTTATTTTTGACTCTATGTTCAGTGTTATATACTTTATCTTCAAAGCCTGACATTCTGCCTTCAAAAATGATTTATTGAGTCTTTAATTTCCAGGATTTCCATTTGGTTCTTTTTAAGAATCTCTCTTTTTATTGAAATGATCATTCACTTCCTGTATTTTATCTCTAGTTCATTCCTTAAATTTTTTAGGTCACTGAACATTTTAAGTACAAACTTTCTAAATTCTTTCTTCATTTCCTTAACTGTGATGTCAATGGGATCAGTTGTTGATCAGTGTTGTCGGCTATTTGGAGATTGTTTGATACCTTACTTTTTCACTTATATGTCTATTCATGTGCTGGGATGATTATTGCTTCTACTTTTATACAAGGGAATATTTTATGAGCTGCTTTCTCTTAAGAGAACCTGGTTGGGGGACTATCCAGTTGTTCATACTTACTACACTCAATGTGTGTCCTCTTCTCTTCTCAGCATCAGTAGCACATGAGAGAGTGGTATAAACACTTAACCCTGTTTACACAAGCACTTCACAACAAACCATATACTAATAAGAAACAAAAACTAGTTAAAACTGTTTTTCACAGTTCCTCTAACCCTAAGTATAAAATCATAGTAATGATCTGGAATTTGTTGAGAAATTAATTACTAAAGATTGCAACATTACTATTATATTACATAGTGAAGAATAGGGGAGTATAGATAAATTGCAGTGGGGGCAGGGGAGTAAAGATAGAAAAATATCAACCAAGAGAAAAAAAACATGCTGGTTGCCATTCTCCTAGCCAAAAAGATGCTGATCTCACCCACTTTTCTCTGAAGATCAGACCCCAGGATAACCACTCAGAAGTATCTACCTTGCTTCAGACGGTAATACACATTTATATGACCTCTGTTCAGAATACTGTTATACAAAAAAACTATCATGAATATTTCTTATAAGAGCCTGTTGCACTGGAACGAAGAGCACCTGGGTCATGCAGGTGTCCTCCTACCTGCATGTGCTTCAATCTCCTGATAATCCCAATGACCTCCAGGCCCTCCTGAGCACAGAGTCCATCTAAGAAGTCTGGGCAGCGTTTGTCAACAGAAGCTAGGAGACCACACCATGAAGAAGCATCCTAGGGGCTGAGGGTGAGTGTGAAGGGCTGTCCCTCCTCTCCCTGTCCCCTGTGGATAAGTGCTGCTTATAAAAAATCTCCTCCAGAATCAGCCTGGAGCTAAGGATAATTTGCATGATGGACAGCAATCTCTTAGATTGGAACAAGAGAAGACTTGAGAAGCCAGCCCAGCGAAGTCCTCAGGATGCAGACTCAGGGGAACCTCCACCATGGTCTGCACGCCCCTGCTTCTTGGGCTTCTCTGATACTGCACAAGTTCTTCCTCAAGGGACCGACCCATGGAGCCCAGGGTTCTGGGATCAACCTGGAGCTGGCTCTCAGCTCAGCATGGCTCTGCCTTTGGGGGACAGGATCCTCAGGATTTTAGCCCCACACTTGCTTACTGGTTGCGGTGAGTCTGAGGGGCTATAGCTGCCAGGAGAGAGGAGCTGCTGCTCACATGCTCAATGACACCACCCTCCAGTCAGCCCATGGGACACTGGACTTACACTGAAGGGAGGGGGCTACCAGAAAGCCAAGAGCATCCTTGAAGTGAGTCTAGACCAGGCAGGCAGAAAATCCTTTGGAAGTCTTTCTCAATGTTAATCCCACCTCTCCTTTTCTCTCTCTGGAGTCACCTTGGCCTCCTCTGACCTGACTCAGCCATCCTCAGTACCTGGCCATCAGTAAGACAGCTAGTAACACTGCTCTAAAGGCACATTGGGGCATAAGTATGGACATTAGTACCAGCAGAAGCCATTCCAGGCTCCTTTACTTGTCAATTATGATGATAGCAAATGACATACACTATCCTTGGTCTGATTTCAGGTTTCAACATGGAAAACCTGACACCCTGACCACCAGCAGGACTCAGGTCACAGATGAGGCTACTTCTGTACCACCGCACATGGCAGTGGGAGCAGCTGGCAGTGACTCATGGTGACACAGAAGGGTATGTGGGACAGGAAACACCTGCCCAGTGTTATTCTGTTTACCACCCCCTGAGCCATGGGCATGACCTTGGTCTCCACTCACTCAGCTGGTTTCCTACTACATCCAAGCTATGGAATAAGCATGGAGATACTGACTGGAAATTGGGTTATCCCAACGGATTTGTTAGAGTCAGGTGAGGTGGTGCATGGCTGTAACCCCAGCAACCCAGGAGACTGAGGCAGGCAGATTCCAAGTTTAAAGCCAGCCTCAGTAACTTAGAGAGGCCCTAAGCAACTTATAAAGACCCTATTTCTAAATGAAAATATATAAGAAGGGCTGAATTTGTTGTTCAGGGGTGAAACAGCCCTGGGTTCACACTGCAGTACCAAAAGAAAAAGAAAAGAATAATAATTTTTTGGATTTTAAATTGAAAGTCATATCACTTCCATCCATAACCATGAAGCAAATAGTACACAGTTTTCTGGATGAACAGTGTCTCTAGAGAACCTGGTTTCTGCATTAGGCACTCACACTCTCTTCCCTGCATTTGAACAGAATGTGTCAGGAAAAGGACCTCCTTTGACAGGTTGGCCTTGGCAGAGAAAACAAAAGATTGTGAGCCTGTAGGATGGCATGGACAGCATGACACATGCTGACCTGACCAAAGCAGTTCTCAGTGTCTGAGGACAAGGTTGTCCAACAGCTCATACAATGAAGAAGTGTGCACATGGGACTTAGGTGAGAGCAAGGACCTCCATATTCTTACACCCAAGAAGAAATGCTCACATGCCTCCTAAATCAGATCAAAACTAAACATTGTGTAGCACAAAAGCAAGTACATGTTTGTCCTTGTGGAGATACATTCTGGGACAGGGATGCAGATTATTTCATAGTGTACTCCCCTAGGAGGAGGGAAAAATGGCACCAAATAAAGCAAAGACAGGTCCATGAAAGAGATCAAGAAACCAGAATGTGTGAATGATCATGGGATTCAGCCCTAATCTATGGCTAGTCTTTCAATGCTATTAAATTTTTAAAAATTGGTTCCAATTAGTTTTACATAACAGGAGGATACATTTTGACACTTTGTACACAAATGGAGCACAACTTCTCATTCCTCTGAATATACCTGGTGCAGAGACACACCAGAAACAAAATCATTAATGTTTACAAGGTAATAATGTCTGTCTTATTCCACCATCCTTCCCAGCTCCACATCTCCTCCACTCTCCTCTGCCCAATCCAAAGTTACTTCATTCTTTCCTCCCACTCCCCCTTAAGAGATCAGCATCCACTTACCAGAGAAAACATTTGGCCTTTGTTCTTCTATTCAACATAGTTCTTGAAACACTGGGCAGAGCAATTAGACAGATGGAAGAAATTAAAGGGATATGTATATGAAAAGAAGAACTTAAATTAGTACTATTAGCTGACAATATGATCCTACACCTAGAAGACCCAAAAAGCTCCACGAGAAAAATTCTGGAATTAGTAAATGAATTCAGCAAAGTAGCAAAATATAAAATCAACACCCATGTGTCAAAGGCACTTCTGTATACCAGTGACAAATCCTCTGAGATTGAAATGAGGAAAACTACCCTATTTGCATAAACTTCAAAATAAAATAAGATAATTGGGAATCAAAGAAAAAAGTAAAAGACCTATACAATGAAAACTACAGAACCCTAAAGAAAGAAATCATAGAAGATCTTAGAGTACAGAAATATCTACCTTGCTCTTGGACAGAAAGAATTAACATTATCAAAAACGATTGCCTTATTTTTCTTAGCATGATATTCTTCAGCTCCATCCATTTTCAGGCAAATGCCATAATTTAATTCTTCTCTAATGCTGAGTAATATTGCATTGTGTATATATGCTATATCTTTTTTATCGATCAATCGTTGAAGGAAACCTAGGTTGATTCTGTAGTTTAGCTATTGTGAATTGACCTGATATAAACATTGATGGGGATGCATTACTGAAGTATGCTGATTTTATGTCCTTTTGTATAAACCAAGGAGTGAGAAAGCTAGGTGAAATGGTAGTTCCATTTCAAGTTTTCTGAGGAATCTCCATACATCTTTCCATAATGGTTGCACCTAATGAACTAAAAAAAACTTAACACAAAAAGAAAAACAAAACAAAACAAAACAAACAAAAACAAATAACCCAAACAATAAATAGCTAAAGAACTAGACACATCACAGAAGAAGAAATACAATTGATTAAAACTATATGAAAAAAATCCAACGTGTCTAGCAATTAAAGAAATGTAAATCAAAACATTCTAAGATTTCATCTCACTCCAGTCAGAATGGCAATCATGGAGAATATAAGCAACAGTAATTGTTGGTGAGGATATGAGGGGAAAAGATATGATGATCAGTTTTTAATAATAAAACAACTTGCATGGGTGAAAATTGAGAGCTCAATGCAGCCAACTGTTTCTCTGGACAACTGTTTTTCAAGAATGTCCCGAAGTAAAGATTTACTTAGGTAGTATTTACTTCTGCATCCTCCTGAACACAAGTGTCTGGCTGACACAGATGGCCTCAGTCCTCAGCACCAAACACACTCACTATGGGATGTCAGTGATCATGAGACAGGGAGGAGGATGTGAGGTTTACATAGTGAAACAGACACATAATCATGAGCAAGGCTGAGAGGGGCTGGGTCAGCCATCCCAGTCCTGCAGGTTTTATCCACATTTGGATGAAAAGGGAATTGTGAAGGATCCCCCAGTGGACTGCTGGTGTGGGGTACAGACTGGGTCAATGGCTCCCCCAACCAGGTCAATGGCTGCCTGAGCTGAGTATGATCCTCCCTGCAGGAGCTCCTTGTCTGGAGCATGTTCAGGCTCTTTCCACCCTCTGCAGGGTCTCTCGTCTCCCACCACTCTCACCCCTTTCTGCACCTCATGGGTCTCCACTCCATGGCCTGTCTCAAGCCCTCCCCTCTGCACACCCAGGCTTCTTTTTCCCTCTGCTCCTTGCCAGACCCTGCAGAGGAGACTAGGCCCAGAGATATGGCCAGAAGATTCTCTGAACCCTGCTGCAGGCCAGCCATAGGGGCACCACAGCAAACAGCCCCAGAGGTTCTCAGCCTCCTCCAGAGTCAGGTAGATAACAGGGGACTGGCTTGAGCACCCTGGTGGCCATCTCCTATGCCCTAGATTAACCTATCAGGATCTCCAAGTTAGCCCCAGGACCACCAGAGGTTGGTGGACGCCTGCTGCTTTAAATACCTGACTTCACCTGCTCAAATATCTACACACCTAAAGATCCTTTGTCACCAAATTGATACTGTCTGGCTCCATCCCCATCCTTCATGGGAAATGAACAATTTATTATACAAATGAAAACTAAGATCACAGTGTAAACATTGGGAAATGAGTATCATTCATTCATTCACTGAAATGCTTGTGAAGAGCTTTAGATTTCACAATAGAACCAATATGAAACACAGGCAGTACTAAAAGAGAAAAACTGAAGTGTGTGGATAACATGTGCAAGTGGTGGCCAGGCAGGGGGATCAACAGGGGAGTCAGGTCTGTCAGCTGCAGGGAGTGAGGAGTGTGAGGCGGCTTGCTGGGCTTCAGCCTCTGAGCTGCAATGGCTGTGTGAGGAGCATAATGATGTTACCTCTCAGCTGAGCATCACTCAGATTGCCTTGCAGCAGGTGATGGATGAGTGTGAAGTGCTCTGTGAGAGGCTACTTCAGGCTGAGAGGTCATCACTGGCAGGTCAGTATTGCCCCCAAAGGTTGTACCTGTTATGGGAGCCCAACAGCATGGTGCTGTAAAATGGCCCCCTGGAAGGAGAGGAGCAGGCAGAGGTAGTGGCACCTGGAGCACAGGGCATGCCACATTTGGAGGCCCAGATGCCAGCCCCAGCACCTTTGCTTTATGTGCCAGGACACCCATGTCCTTGGCTCCAGGCAATGCAACCCCATGTGCAAATGTCTGTGTCCCATCCAGTGCCAATCCCAGTGGGATTCCCATACTCAACATCTCTACAAGCCCCTGTAGTAATGGAATCAGAATCAGGAGCAACAGGCACAGCAGTGGCAGCATTTGCACCCCAGGT
Organism: Callospermophilus lateralis; assembly: GCF_048772815.1. NCBI lineage: Eukaryota > Metazoa > Chordata > Mammalia > Rodentia > Sciuridae > Callospermophilus > Callospermophilus lateralis. The sequence goes on along the minus strand of NC_135305.1, from coordinate 144,526,174 downwards.
GCTTCCTGTAGTGACCTATCCACCTGGCTTGTGGGCTCCAGTGGGGTGCCAGGAGGGAATGGCTCCTCAATGTTTCCAGAGTTGCTGGTGTGTCCAGAGTTCCCAGAGTTGTCTTGTCTAGAGTTGCCTGAGTTGCTGGGACCAGGATGAGTATCCTGAGAACCTCCCAGGCAGATGCAACCTGGGAGATATAACAAGCCCCCAGCAAAAAGAAGGTCCTGAAGGTCCACAGGGAATGACTTCCCTGAGGGAAAGCATAAGTCAAAGCTAGAAAGAGGGTCAGGAGGCCCCAGGGGAAAGACCCCATGTGGGAGAGCATTAGCCTTAGCCTGGTGCTTTAAATAAAAAAAAGAGTGTCATTGGGATTTTAATAGGCATTGCATTAAATATTTGTAAATGTTTTGGTAGTATGGCTATTTGGGCTATATTAATTCTGCCTATCCAAAAGCATGAGAAATCTTTCCATCTTCTAAGATCTTCTTCAATTACTTTTTTTTCTTTGGTATTGTTTAGTTTTCATTGTAGTGGTCTTTCACCTCTTTTGTTAGATTGATTTCCAAGTTTTGTTTTGTTTTGAGGCTAGAGTGAATGGGGAGGTTTTCCTAATTTATCTTGCTGTGGATTCATCGCTTATGTATAGAAATGCATCTGATTCATGGTATTGATTTTATATCCTAACTTGATGATTGCATTTATTGTTTCCAAATTTTTTTCTAGGTGATTTTTTTGGATCTCCTAAATATAGAAGTATGTCATAAGCAAATAGTGATAATTTGAGTTCTTTTCCTATTCATATTCCTTTAATTTCTTTCATTTATCTAATTGCTCTGACTAGAGTATAAGGACTATGTTGAATAGAAGTGGTGAAAGAGGGCATCCCTGCCTTGCTCGAGACATTAGAGGGAATGCTTTTCATTTTTCTCATTTAGAATGATGTTGGCCTTGGGCTTAGCATAGATAGCTTTATACAATGTGGAGGTATTGCATCCTTGTTTGTTTAGAGCTCATCATGGGCATCTTCAAGCATGGCTTCTTGTGGTATGAGATGACATGGTGAGATGATAAGCAAAAGAACAGATTCATCAGCAGGAATCATGGAAGAGGAAGATTAATTCAAACGACTGGATTAAGTGCTAATAAATAGAAAATATTTCTGTTTTCAAATTTTAAATAAGGGAATATAACCTTGAAATCCCCCCTTCCAAAAATCTCTCCAATTATTAAAATATAATGCTTTTCATATGTTTTCATTCTGAATCATATAGAAGTTTTAAATCTTGCTATCTACAAATGTCTGGAGATTCAGAAAGACTCAGACATCTGTAAGTTTGGCATTACAAACCAGGAATGGAATCTCTTTTGATTCTCAAAATTATAGCTATGTCTCCATTTCACCCAATGATTTTATGATCAATGAAATTATTTGAAGAGCAACATCCTTTTTCCTGATTTAAAATATTTTCGTAAACACAGAATATTAATGTGTGGGTCTAGGTTTCAGTTTTTTTTAATGTTTTTCTTTCATTGCAGTTGGACATAATGACTTTATTTATTTATTTATTTTTATGTCATGCTGAGAATCGAACCAGTGCCTCACAGGAGCTAGGCAATCACTCTGCCACTGAGCCACAACCCCTGCCCTATGTTTCAGTTTTTGAAGCAATAAACACTCTCTCCAACAACACACTTGGACATGAAAATACACTTACTAAGAGAACACTAGCAGCTCAGAATGTGCATGTTCTCACAATGAAAGTTCCATGTTGACCAGTCACCATGGTAATGTGGGATGCACATCTTACCTGCCATTTCCACTCAGTTGGTGTGGTGAGTGAGTTGGTGTCAGTTAAGGTTGGAGAAGAGTAGAGAGGTTTTGAGTTCCTGGTCCACCATGGGAAATCTAAATTGCTGCGGGGAAGGTATGTTGTCAGTGATATTTTCAAGGCTGTTCCTTCAAAGGTCAGTTAATGTTTACTGAATATATTTTCCTCTTGATTTTTTTTTCATCTCTGACAGTGGATCTTCTTTCCTGAGGTTTAAGTATTTGGTGATATTGTATTATCACTCAATTCATATATTTGCTTGTTCTATTGACCTGGTTATTGAAAATGTTTTTCCAAATTTAGAAAAATGAACCATTCCTAATGCCAATGTCATGTGTGCTCTTAAAGTTAATTAAAAAACAGTGGAAGGACACCCACCTTGCTTTCATGAGATGAAGAAATAAAGTGAGAGAGATTATATGGATTCAAAGTAAGGCAATATATATCCCATGAAAGGGCAATTAGAGGCAAACTCATCTCAATGTATATGAACATCTAAAAATAATGTTAGAGAAGTCAAAATCAAGATATTTGTAGAAAGGAAAGAGGACTGAGATTTTGGGTAAAGTTTCCAAGTAGTTGATGACTACAAGATTCCTGGTGTTTGGGGGCTACTGGAGAGGAGGCAGAAAGGACAGTGGGTGAAGACAGTGGAGTGGATGTGTGATAATGGAAGAAATGAGGGCCTCAGGGGTCTATCAGGGAGGATCCATCAACGGAGGCTCACAGGTTGTAGTTAGCATTGTTTCATGTAGGCAGATACATCTAGCCCCTGGCCATGTGGGATCTAGGAAGAGATGTGGAGACCAGGAGAAGGAATATGCCAGATCAGAGCTGGTGCATCTGCAGCAACCACATTTTCAACCAGGCCTTGTCTGGCTGCTCAGATGATGGCTCAGAATATTAGTCTGCAGACATGGGGCAGGCCAGCTTCTGACACTGAAACACCAAAGCATCAGCCCAGGGTATCTGTTTCCCCCCATTATTTCACATTAGCAGGCCATCCAGGTGGGAAAAGCACAAGGAAACTTCATTCTCGGCACAGCCATCAAGTGGCAGTTGGTGTAGAATGTCCCAAGTTCTGAAACACTTTGTGTGCTCCACAGAGCCCTGATGATATGGTTGGTCAACTACTCATCAGGCCTGCTCACTGAGAGGCAGCTGGCAGTTAGAAGACCCTTGGGGAGGATGGTTAAAAGTGTGTACTCTATCCTTGATCTTCAGATAGGCTTCATTTTCATGAAATCATCATTTTTTAAGTCAATAAATGTGATGAAGAGGCTGGAGCATGGGTTATGACTTGAACATTTCTCTTGGTGTCATTCAACCGTCTGCTACTGAAGCCTCATACTAAAGAGGCCTGAGGAGAGAGGTATTTGAGAAAGACTGAGAAGAGTTCTGAGTACCTGGTTCTAGGGTATCTGCTAGAGGACTCAATTTCTCAGGGATTTCTGGTCCCAGGTAAATAGCTACATTCCTGTCCCACATCCACCACTCATGACTTTTGTGAATCTGGGCAAGTCACATAAAATCTCCAAATTTTAAAAACCTAAACTCAAAATTGTGCTGGACAGACTCTGTTCCACACATCCCGTCAGGCTGATATGGAGTCACAGTAGATCATAGATATTCTCCATGAGCTTTACAGATATCAATCTCTAAAGAATGAGAAATACACTTTTTTCACCCATTGCTCTGGAGGATGATCTCTGTTTAAACCTCTCTGTTCAACCACTGTCAATGATTGTGTTTATATTTCCACAAATGTAATGAAGTGTCCTATTTAATGACATGACACATTAGCACCCATAAGAAGCACCAGTCTTCTTCTTAAGGCTGCCTGTTGTGATCATTGTCAGCCAATACCATTAAATAGATCAGATGCACACTTTTACAAACAATTGAGAGAGAAAGAGAGAGAGAGAGAGAGAGAGAGAGAGAGAGAGAGAGAGAGAGATACAAACAATTGAGAGAGAAAGAGAGAGAGAGAGAGAGAGAGAGAGAGAGAGAGGTTTATTTAACTGCACAGGTATGTAATGTTTTGAGGTAGTATTTGAACAAAAGCCACATAACTAGAGCCTCTGCTGATGGTCACTGTTTTCTCTGCCTTTCTATGATTCTGCCTTAGTAATTGTGTTTGTGCATACAATATTTTGTTGGGTTTTAGACCTCACAAATTGCAATGTCATCCTAAAGCCTAATGTGACTCAGATGCTGTCCTAATAGTGAAAATGTTGAATTTAGTGTGAATTCTAAGAATATTCACATCCCTCCTTCAAATTTTATTAAACACAGATTTTGTTATCTTAGAATTTATATTATTTCCTTGTTGACATACATTTATTTATTTATTTATTTAAATGTGGTGCTGATAATCAAACCCAGTGTTTCACACATGCTAGACAAGCACTCTCTAAATGAGCCATAACCCGAGACCCAGATTTTGTTATTTTTAACTCTGCTCACAGACTGCAAAAATACATCAGAACTTTTTTCCTAATATTCATTTGTAACATTGTCTCCCCAACTCTACTAATATTCTACTCTCACCTTCTATTAGATCAATTTTTTAGTTTTCACAAAAAAGTGATTTTATGCAGCATTTGTCCTGTGTGTGTGACCTGTTTCAGTCAATATATTTATCATTCTTTTTGTTGAAAATGACAGAGTTCCTCTCACTGGGAACAAAAATACAAGAATTATTTAAAATGCTGGTCATGCTATTAGTGTATAATATATACTTGAATTCAAAGCTTAAATTGTACCTCCAGATATGTACAATTGTTACCTATCAATTAAAACTGTTTGAACTGTTATTTGAATTACTATTGATGACCCTATGTTTTCTTGCTAGCATGTTGTCAACAGCTAACTCTGTTTTATAACATTGCCCAGGCTCTTGCCTCCCATATAAGAGTTGGAAAACATCAAAACTCGCAGAAGGCTTCCGTAGGCCTTTGTCCAGAGGAGTCCACCAGTCGCCACCTAACAGCGATGTGCCCAGGGGAAAGTCAAAAAAAGGTACTGTGGAAATCTTATCATTGTGACCATTCTGCAAAATTGATTCTAGATTATTAAGAGTTACACTTCTTTTTTTTTTTTTTGCTTGATGTGTACAAATTGATGTGCTTCGAGTCATTCAGCAGTGTTGTAGATCCAGAAGTAAAGATCTAGTTACCTTTTAATTTTTTGCATTTGATTCATTCAACTGTTGATGGACACATCTGTGTTAATCCTACAATGTATTTATGGTGAATGCTACAACTATTAAAGTGATTGTATCACTATAGTATCCTGACTTGTAGTTCTATAGGATAAGCAGAGAGGAATGTAATAGCTGAGTCCTGTGGGTTCCACTCTTGGGTTGTTCAGGAATCTGCACATTGCTTTCCAGAGTTGGTCCTAATAATTTACAGTCTCACCAACATTGTGTCAGTGTACCCTATTTCTCCTATCCTTGCTGGTATTTCTATGGGTATCCAGTTTTCCCAGCACCATTTCTTTAAACCATGATCTCCTCTCTAACATATATTTTGGTACTCTTGTCAGGTATCATGTGGCTGTAAGTTTCAGGTGGGTTATGGCTGTGTGGTATATTCTATTTCATGGATCTTCATATCTATTTTCAGTTCAATACCATACTGTTTTTGCTACTCATCTGTGTAGTTAAATTTAAGATTGGGTATTGTGATGGCTTTCACATTACATTTTCTTGCTTAGAATGGATTTGTCAAATTATTATTATTATTATTATTATTATTATTATTATTATCTCAAGTGAATTTCAGGGCTGGTTTTTTAATACCATAAGGAATATCATTGGTAGTTTGAAGGGAATTGTATTCAATTCATAATCTGGATATTGCCGTTGATAGTATGGCCATTTTGACAATGTTAATTCTGACTATCCAAGAACACAGAAGTTCTTTGCCCCTTCTGAGGTCTTCTTTCATTTCTTTTTCAGTGTTCTATAGTTTTTATTGTAGAGATCTTATACCTCTTCAATAGATTCATCCCTAGGGGCTTTTTCGGATTATTGTAAAAGGTATGATATTCTCAAATTCTGTATCAGTGGCATCAATGTTGGAGTACAGTAATACTATTGATTTATGAGTGTTGATCTTTTATCCTGCTACTTCACTAAATTTTTTAGTTCTAGAATTCTTCTGGTGAAAATTTTTGGGTTATCTAAATATAGAATCATGTCACCAGGTAACAGGGACAATTAGACTTTTTCTTTTCCTTTTTGTATCCTTTTAATTTCCTACTTTGGCCTGATTGTTCTGACTTCCCTTCAGAAAAAAATATTGAATAAAATGGGCAAAAGTGGACATTCTTGTCTTGCTCCTGAATTTGAGGAACTTTTCATCTTTTCCACTGTTCAGTGTGATGTTGGCTTTGCATTTCTCATATATGGCTTTTATAATATTGAAATTAAGTTCCTTTTATTCCTGTTTAATTCATTATTTTTGAAATTAATGGTTTTTCCTTTTTAATCAAGAGCTTTTCTACATCTATTGAGGTGATTTTATGAATCTTCTTAATTTCAACGGTGGGTGTGATAGTCAGCTTTATTTTTTTCTTTCCCCCCGTCTGCTGCCTGTGGAGTGACCTTTCTATGCTTCCTGGGCTTATTGTCAGGGCAGCTTTTCACACCAGCCCATTTTTACACCAGCTCCTTCAAATTCTCAACCCCCTTCAGCTGGTCTTGGGAGGCACCAGACTCAAAGGTGAAGGGATACAGGCTTTCCTCCACATCTCTGACTTGAGTTTCCCTGGGGAAAATGCTCTCCATGCTTTTTGCTCTAGCTCAGTCAGGGAAAGCCTAGGTACTGTGGCAGGTGCCTTTCAGGACAATGCATACATAGATGCTCAGATCTCCCAGCACCTGGCTTTTGCAGTGGCTGCATCAGCTTGACTTGTTTCAAGAAGGATCCTCTCTCAGTACAGCAGGAATCACAGAGCTCCCTTCTTGCATCAGTGTACAGTGCAAAGAAGCCTCTTCTTCAGCCAAGGAAATGCTGCCTCTCTGACCTCAGGATTTTTACACTACATCTGTCTCTTTTGTTTCTGTGCATGTTCCCTACCTATGTGACCTAGCAGTGCCACACTATTCCTGCTGCTGCTTCTGCCACCACCAGCTTTCTTTTTTTGTCTTTGTTTAATGTAGCCAAGTTTCTGATTCTCTAAGACTCCCTGAGTGTTCACTATTGAGTTTTAGTGAAATCCCTCTTTTGCTCACCTGAAAAGGAGTATTTGCGCTGTTTGCATATCAGGTTGTGGAGCTGCAAGAAATAAAGTTTCTCTCTACCTTAAATTTGCTTCTATCTTGTAAGGCATTATTTCTTTTACTTAAGATTCTGACTTCATATGCTTCTAGAATTTTTTCCTTTCACTATTAAGTTTTGGTGAGTTCTTTTAGTAGCCACCACCCTCAATGAGAAGCAGTCTTCCTGACTTTTAAGTCTGGCACTGAAGAACTGCCCTGGGTGCATGCTTCCTCCAAACTGCCAACTTCCCTTCTCCTGACAGCAAATTTGCACAATATCTCAAGATGCCAAAGAATGCTTAAGGCCAAAATATACTCTGTCTTGATGAATACTTCATGTGAACTTGAAAACAAATTTTATTCTTTCATAGTTGTATGAAGTATTTGTACAATGCCAATTAGATCTATGTGAGTGATAAAGGTTTTGGTAAATTACTAGGGTTGCCATATCAAAGTACCAGCTTTCTTGGGTTGAAGTAATGCAAGTGTACTACCTTAGAGCTCTATTCCCTAGAAATTCCACATTGACCTGTTAGCAGGAACATGCTCCTTCTGAAAACTTTTGGGAAGAATTTTTCCTGCCCATTCTTAACTTCTATGGTTTGGTGGCCATCCGTGTTCTGCTTGTTTTCAACTGCAGAACTTTACTCTCTGCTTCCATCATCACATGGCATTAGTCCCTCATGAATGTGCCCCATCTTCTTATGAGAACAGATGCCCTATTTGCAGAATAGGTCTACCCTGCTCCAAGAGGATACCTTTAATTGCTAAGATCACAATGACTCTTATTACAAACCCAGTAAAATTTGGAGGTAATTGTGTTATGACTTAAAGTTGTACTTGTATTTGGGTGGAAGTAATTTGACCAATAACAGAGATGATTGATTCAACATTATACTTGTTCTTTTCTTCCTGATGGATCTATCAAGTGTTATAAAGGAATGCTTCTAGTTTAACAGTTGAATATTTCATTTCTCATTGTAGTTCCTTTCACTTATTATCTATTTTTAATTTTTGTTTCCTGGTATGCTCCTTCTCTTGCCATTCAGAAACAATCATGTTCCAGCAGCAACTGAGTCTGTGTGTGTTAAACTCTAGACCCATATCCACAGTAAGGAAGCCCCTGGAGTAATTCATCAGCAAACCAATGTACTGACAGTTACACTGTATTTCCCTTAGATTTTATTTGGAAATGAGCATTGGGATGTGGTGATAAAGTGATAATCCAGTGAAGGATTATGGCCGTCTACCATGATCCTGAAACAGCTGTCTTTTTGGTGGTGTGCATTTATGTGAATTAAGGTGGGAAGGTATCACTGAGCATGTCCATGGGTAATAATTATGTGTTTGTGAGGCTGAGAGCTTCCTCAGAAATTCTGTTCTAACATGGTCAGCACAAGCATCTATTTTCTAAAAATAAAAACCCACACTGATGCATGAGTTGTGTGATACAATTCCTTCACACTTCATGACACCTAGACCTTAAGTTCTGCTTACTATGTCCACTCTGTAGATAGAGATGATTCTGAGTCAAAAGATCCAGGTTCTTGACTCTGTAAGTGAAAGAAGCTATAAGAATTCAGGGAATTGTCCTGATGGTGAGGCTTTGGGATAGGGAATATATTCATCACTTAGTGATAAATCACACTCCAGGTTATTCCAATATATTAGTGTACTCATATCTCCTACAGAGATGTGCAATATTTTGCATACTTTAAAGTGGCCTCAGTGGTTATCACTAGACATGTATAACCCTTGGTGTACAAAATATCAAATGTACATGTCACATGTGGTTCTAGTCTAGCTGGAATGCTAAAGGCTGTGCTTCTCATTCATTCTTGTTCTCTTCTTTGTGGTATATTTTCACTGCTGTCCATACCAACAAATTCCCTGAACAATTCATAAGCAATAAGTCTGTATACTAATAGTCATTCTGAATCCTCCTAGTTTCCCCAAGTGGCACGGCGGAGTTAATTCCTGGAGAAAGCATGGGTCAGGAGGCCCCATCAAAAGCCATGGTAAGGTTGCTTATCTTCCTCTGAAATCCAAGTGTTGCTCTTTAGTTTCTCTTTCTATTGTAGTATGATATGGTATCTTGGAGATGACATACACAATTTTTTGAGTGTGCAGATTCTCACGGGGGTGTCTGATGCCAACTGAGACCTCACTGAAGGCAACATTAACAAGGAAAAGTATCAGCTACACAATGTATGGTAGCAAGCTTTGTGCCTGGCTATGGTTTTCCCTCCTAGCCATTGAATTCCTTATTTATCACCTAATATAGACCTGTGACACAAATTACCCTAGAGAAGCTGAGTCAAAAGATCCAGATTCTTGACTCTTATAATATTTGTGAGTGTACGTATGCTTTGTCCTTGCCTTTGAATTCCTTTGATTTGAGTGCTTTCTCATTTTATTTTCTAATGTCATCAAGTAAAAAAAAAAAAAAAGACTTGTGCACACAGGACAGAGCATGGCTTGACCTTCATAGTGACTCCTTTTCTGTATTCACAGGAGGATTCAAGAGGATCCATAAGTGGTATGTATCCTGGCCTTACTCTCTTTCTGATGCAAAATGTAGATGATGCCAAGGGTCAGATAATCTTCCTTTTTTTTTTTTGAGTCAAAGTCTCAGTAATTCTACTACCTCCTTGAGAATGAGAAGTGAGGAGCTTGTGGTCCAAATTGATTAAACACACACACACACAAAACAAAACCAAACAAAAACAAAAACACAAACAAAAACCCTCTGGCGATTCTCCATAGTTCCTGAAAGTACCTGTATGAGTTGAATGATGTGGTTAGTTCAATGAGAGATTTATACATGTTGCTCTGTGTATATCCATGAGATTTGATTCTGAGTGTGGTTTTTGTTTTTGTTTTTGCACATTGTATGTTTCTCAAGATATATATACATCAAGATGCCAATGTCCACATGTTTATAAAAAAAATGCCGTGTCCATTAGATCATGATTTTGCATATGAGTAAATAGAGCAAATGATAAAATTTCCATGTGTACAATTCATTCCACGCCAAGAATACCTCAATTAACATGCAAAATATATCCCATCCAAACCTGGAAAATTTTCATGACACTCAATAAGGAAAAAGCTCAGTTTCATTCCTGTCACTGCACCAGTAGCAACTTCACTTAATAACAAACCTCACCTGTCAATAGGCCCTGTATTTATTCAGGGCATTTGATTGTTCATCACACTACACTCACGACAGTTTTTCATGTACATATACATTTTCTCTGAGAGGTATCAGAATTTATTTTCCAAACCCCATTCTAAGCACAAAGTTCTGGACAGGGTCAATCCTTAACAGTGACCCTTAGGTCCACCAGCACACTGTTCTCACTTATGGTGGGCATCTGAGATTGAGGAGATGCACAGACCAGACTTTCCTGTAGCTAAGGAAGAGCTTTGTCTGCATGTTCCAACTGACATTGAAACCTGCCTTATTGGGTCCTTTTGTAGATAATACTTTGTGAGAAACATGTTTAAACTCAAGGGACTTTCATGGGGATGAACAGTGCAGCTCCAGCTCATCTAATTTCAGAGCTAAAGATGGGATACAGTGAAAGTCAAGCTCAGCTCAGCAGTGGTGTCTGATCCCACAATTTAGGTCTGTGCTGCTCCCTGTGTGGCCTGAATGATATCACATTGACAGTGTCTCTGATACGTCTTCACATTGTTGGTCTCAAATGCTATCCAGGTCCTTCTAATCAGACACACATGGATACTGACATTGACTGGTCACTGGGAGGGTGGAACCACTGTGCTCATCATTCCTCCTCATTTCTGAGCTCATCCATGAGCAGAGTGTCTTCATCTTAGTCCCTATCAGCATTTGTTGAATGCCACTCTGTGCTAAGACCTCACTTGTCCAGCATGTGGGGCTCTACAGTGAGCCAGTTATCCATCTGGGATTTCACCAGGATCAGCCAGAATGAGTAGGGAAGTTAAGAAGAGAGCATTGTTTCCAAGCTCTGCACCCACATTTCTCATCAGCTCTAGGTATGATGTGCCTGACCTGGTGGGGAGCCATCTAGATCTTAATGTTGACATTGTTGATGTAGAGCACTCAGTCCCTCAGAGAGTTCCTGGCCCTTTTGCATGAGTCTATAGTCTACTTACGAATGAGGAGTGAGGTTATGCTAGCAAACTACTGTTCAAGGAAACCCAGGGGAAGGAAATTCATGCCTGCTTCATCTTTGAACTCCAGGTCTTGGCCATGCCAAATAACAATCACTATATGGATATGCTGTGTATTTTTAATTTTATTTAAATTTTAATATAAAACTTTCAAATTCTCATCCCAGTTCCACATTTTAAGTGGCCAGTAGACCCATGTGCAGACAGGAGAGGACATTTCCATTCTCTTGTGGGAAGCTGCTCTGATGATGGCACAGTGTATGTTCTGTGAGTTTATTTTCCTGAAAATGTTAGCATCACGGTTTGCATGTCAGCTTGATCTATTTCAAGGAGAGAGTGATAATGTGCCAATGGAGGAAGTAGTTAAAATTTGTGGAAGTTGGTCCCCGAGATGGACTGCAAAATGAAAAGAATATCGTTCCTACTCCAGTGAAAATCAAGCTGATAGACATGCTCTCGGAAGCAGGACTCCCTGTCGTAGAAGCCACCAGTTTTGTGTCTCCCAAGTGGGTTCCCCAGATGGCTGACCACACTGAAGTCTTGAAGGGAATTCAGAAGTTTCCTGGCATCAACTACCCAGTCCTGACCCCAAATTTGAAAGGCTTCGAGGCAGCGGTGGCTGCAGGCGCCAAGGAAGTGAGCGTCTTTGGGGCCGCCTCAGAGCTCTTCACCAGGAAGAACATCAACTGCTCCATAGACGAGAGCTTCCAGCGCATGGACGTGATCTTGAAGGCAGCTCAGGCCACCAATATTCCAGTGCGGGGGTACGTCTCCTGTGTGCTTGGATGCCCCTATGAAGGGAAGATCCCCCCGGCTAAAGTAGCTGAGGTTGCCAAGAAGTTGTACTCAATGGGCTGCTACGAGATCTCCCTGGGGGACACAATCGGCGTGGGCACCCCAGGGATCATGAAAGACATGCTGTCTGCTGTCATGCACGAGGTACCTGTGGCTGCCCTGGCTGTCCACTGCCATGACACCTACGGCCAGGCCCTGGCCAACACCTTGATGGCCCTGCAGATGGGTGTGAGTGTCGTGGACTCTTCTGTGGCAGGACTTGGAGGCTGTCCCTATGCACAGGGGGCATCAGGGAACTTGACCACTGAGGACCTGGTCTACATGCTAACTGGCTTGGGCATTCACACGGGTGTGAACCTTCAGAAGCTCCTGGAAGCTGGAGACTTTATCTGTCAAGTCCTGAACAGAAAAACCAGTTCCAAAGTGGCACAGGCTAGCTGTAAACTCTGAGCCCTTGGGCCATCTGAGGCCCGGGAACTGTATGGGAGTAGGAGCAGGCATGGATGATTCCTGAGTGGGAAATGAACAAGAGAATGAAATTAAAGGAGCAGGGCCTCCCAGCCAGCTCTGCACATAGGTCCCTGGCAGAAGGGAAGTGAGGGCCAGGGGACTTGCTTGGCCTCAGCCCTCCCTGCCAGACCTAAGTAGGAGTGAGTGGCCTTGGGAATGAACAGTTCCCTTCACTGTGGACCCCATGGCCCAGAAGTCAAGTGCCTGAGGTCACTTGGGAACCTACTTGGGATGATCGTAAGTCTCATTCTGGGCACAGTTGGTCTCATTCTGGGCGCAGTGGGTCTCATTCTGGGTGCAGTTGCCAGCTGTCTAACCACATGCTCCATCCAGCCTGGCCTCCAGGCCACTGCTTTCTGCCTTCTTAAAGCAAGGGGTGGGGAATTTTCTCAAGGCTGGCAGAGGACTTTTGCAGAGAAATGAGGGCCGAGCTTCTGTGGTGGCCATCTGCTGACTCCATCATCCCTGGAAAATCTCCACTCTGAATGTGATTTTTGAAAAGAGGTTATGTAATTAAAGGTTTAATTTTCCAATAAAAAAAAATTTGACGTTTCAGTTCCACTCTCAAACTGAAAGTCTTGCAATTGTTTGCAGCATCCTGTTTGAGACCTCTGACTCCTCAAAGCTCAGAGAGGGTCTGAGAATCCAGAACAGAGATCAGGGTGATCCTGACTATTAATATTAGTATGACTATGTTTTTCTTGCTAGTAAGGAAACGCTTGAGACTGAATAATTTATACAGGTGTGTTTAGCTTACAATTCTAGAGATACAAGAGCATGGCACTGGCAAACACTTGGCTTTAGTTAATGCCCTCTTAGCTGTATTGCATGACTGGTGATGTCAGCATGGATGCAGGTGCAAGAGGGAAACATCACATGCAGAAACAGGAAGCCAGCAGGGATCAGATGATTCATTTGCTCTTCTTATATAACCAGGATCTAATAAGGTTTGAGAAATCTATGTTCTTAATTCTGAGTCTCATACCCTCAAAAGACCTCATCACCTCCAAGCAGACCCTTCCTCATATAGGTTTCACAACTCTCATTATGGCTGTACTGAGGGCCAAGCCTCAATCACACAATCCTGTGTGGGACAAACAACATCCAACCCTAGCAACTATCCATCATGAGCTTAATTGTGACAAAGAATACATGAGACAACCTTAAGTAATGCTATTTCTGATATTTGTGTCTCTAAAGGTTGGACATGGAGCAAAGATTATGGTTCAAGCAGTGATGAGGAAGAGCCTGCAGGTAGGAACAGCCCTAGAGGACTGGCAAAATTTGAAAGGTTTCCTTCTAGGAGTTGACTTCACCTGCTCATGTGGGAAATGAGTAATTGCCATGATAACAATGAACAGAAATATTTATTGCTTTTATAAAAATAAGAGTTAGTAGACCTAGTGATTTTGAGCATTCTGTTCATTTTTTTTTTTGCTTTCCCAGTTAAATACAATCTTCCATGCAAGTACTAATCTGTCCTGAATTTGCCTCTACTATCAAGTAGCTTGGTTGTCATTGTTGGCTATTTTTTTGGCATTGTGCATGAAAGAACTGAGATCTGCACTTTAGGTATGACTTACAATGGAAGGAACCTAGTGGAACAAACTTTCCAAGAGTCACATTATGAACCTATAATCAAAGCTCTGACTAGTGCTAAGCAGTGTGTAAGAAGTCACAATTTTCCTCTGCATGTTCTCTTCTGTGTTTTGTCTACTCCTGGTTTAAAATAAACTCCCAAATGTGAGCAACTTAAAGAACATTGTTTCAGTGCTCCCTTGACAGGACACTGTGTTCTCCTATAAAAGAGTGGGGAGAAGTTCCTCCTTGAGCATGTTTCTAACCTCCAGTCTTCATCTAATTGCCAAGCCCTGTTACTAGGAGGAACATCTGAATGTTCTTGTATTCAAGAGGCCTAACTCTGGAAAATCAGGGAGACTGTGACTGCCTCATGGAGGAACAGGATGACACAGACATCCCTACTGAGTACAGTGGCAGAATGTGAACTGGTAAAGAGCTCTTGGTATCCTAGATCTGTTTCTCATTGCAGAAGTGAGGTGATGGAGGCCAGGAGACAGAAGTGCAGACAAGAGGAAGAATGGAGAGCTTTGTCTTTGGCTCTAGGACACCAGGAGTAGGAGCAACACAAGTTCCCACCTTGACTTTAACTCTGCCTTTCCTTTTTCTAAGGCCACATCATCACCATCAAGGCCATGGTCCATAGGGAAGACGTAGAAACTGATGCAGAGGAGGAGGACAAGGAGGAGGAGGAGGAGGAGAAGGAGAAGGAGGAAGAGGAGGAGGAGAAGGAGAAGGAGAAGGAGGAGGAGGAGGAGGAGAAGGATGAGGAGGAGGAGAAGGAGAAGGAGGAGGAGGAGGAGGAGAAGGAGAAGGAGGAGGAGGAGAAAAGGACCAGTAATCTGTACGTAATTGTTCCTCTTGGTTTCTCTTATTTATCATTTCTTATGTAGAGACTCTGTAGCTTTTCCATTTTTATCTTTCCCACATTTATGACTTTTCTAAATGTGCTTTCCTCATCCAGATCTTTGAAGTTCTTGGACCTTCAATGTCTGTTAGAAAATCTCTCTGCACTAACATTCTTAGTCTTGCCTTGGTTTTGACCACAGGCCACACAACAGAATCATGCTGAGCAAAACTGCATGGCCATGTAGTGAGCTTGAGTTGTAGAAGGCTTCAGAAATATTGAGTTGTTGCTTGATGCATGAGACATAAACAATCTGGCTCTGTTCCAGCGACCACTGAATACCTGGGTTCTCCTGCCTTTGCTGGCTTTGAGCATGCATGAATTTACCCTTCCTTTCCTAGGTCAAGATTACACAATTGAAAAGTGGTTCCCATAACATGAATTGTTTCCAGGGGCCCTCTCCTGGTTTAAAATGTGGGCTCAATGCAGCAAAAGTGATAAAGCAGTTTAGGAAGAGGAAATTTGCGTGTGGAAAAAACGTGAGGGAGAGGAGAGGTCAAAATCACATATTCTCCATTGCTTCCTTAAGTTTCTTTGTTGCACTTTATGCAATCCATCAGAAGAAATAGAGCACTGAAGTGGCCCCAGTTACATGTGACCATGGCCATGCAAGAGGAGGTATAATTTGGTTAAAATCAGTGCAAGAAGCTGTCTTAGGATGGAGCTACAGAGGGTAGGGCTGGAGGAGCCAGGGTCCTTGCTCCACCCTGTGTCATCACAGATGCTGCTCCTCAGGTCCCAGATGTGTGCTACTCAGCCTTTACACCCAAATGTCCTAGAGAACCCTTCCCATTGCCTCATGTTCACTCTCTAGGGAAGCAGCCTCAGAAGGTTCTGCAGGTGAATGTCTATGAGAATTTGCTGCTGAGGACATTCATAGACACTCTTCCCACAGACAACACCCTCAGCTGAGGGCAGCATACCAGCCTCAGTGCCCCCTGCCCAGACCCCAGGAGAGATCAGGGCCCAAATTCATCTTGCATTTCCTGAGAACAATTGTGGTCCTGGACACTCTTTGTGGCCAGCAACTCATCCCAAGTGACCTTTTTTTACATGATTCTGTGTTATAGACTCCGTAAATCACCTGGGACAGAAGTGATTTTGGCCTCGGGACACAGGAGAGATGATACCTGCAGTGCACAGCACCTGGAATTAGCCAGCAAGACTTGGGCAAGGAGCTGTTTTTATGGTTCCAAAGACATAACAGTCTATTATGTGTAGAATTTACAGATTTATGTGTTCTTTGTTTAATAATTTTAATATTAGTACTTGTTAAATTTTTATATAAAATTATATTTCCTTGGTAAGAGTTGCTTTTTAAATTCATTCTGTTAAATAAAACACACTAAACAGAGGTAGATGTTCCTGAGGTAGATCTCAATGAATTACAAAAGCAGTTACTCTGGTGACCCCCATCACCATCAGTCCTCTCCTCCCATACCCCTCAGTTTGCTTTTTAGGTTGTTTTTGTGGTTGGTATTATAACATTCTCTAAATTAATGATGTGGGTGAATAGTTACAATAAAGAAATAAATAATTAAATTGCAAGCTAAGTAAAATCCCAACTAAATTTCATAAGTCTTTAATTAATTGATCCATTCCTTAGCAACTAAATCTCATATAAGAAAAGGCTGGGAAACAATTGGCAATTTTCATTTATGAAAATTGTGGTTTTACAGTTTGTATCCTTTTCTCAATCAAGAAGAATTTTTTCATAATATATCACATACATATAAAACAAGTTGGAAACAAACATTATGAACTTGTACCAGTGGCATTAAATACATTAACTGACATGTTTCTCATTGGAAATAGGTTGGTTGGTGTATATAATAAATTCTAGACAAAATATAATGTCTGCACTATTGTAACATATAAGCATCACTCCAATCTAAACATGACAAAATTACATAATACTGTAAAAACTATGTCTTAAAACTATATATTTTAATAAGAAATAAATTCAATAAAGAATGATAATACAAGGACTGGTTTTGTGGCTACGTAGTAGAGTACTTACCTCATACATGTGAGGCCTTGGTTTTGATCCTAAGTACCACATATAATAAATAATATAAAGGCATTGTGTCCATCTTCAACTAAAAATGTTTTTTAAAAAAGAATGATGGGCTGGGGATGTAGCTCAATGATAGAGCACTCGCCTAGCCTATGTGAGGCCCTGGGTTCGATTCTCAGCAACACATATAAATAAATACAATAAAGGTCCATTGATAATTAAAAAAATATGTAAGAAAAAAATGGTAATACTGAGAACCAAGGCACTCAGATTTCAAATTTCATGCTTCTATTCCATTGATCCAATATTTTGTCAACTAAGTTTTCAAAATTTGTTCAGAGCCAACATTACTCATATATATTACTCATCTACTATTTCATAAATTTACTTTTCCCCATAAAAAACCTTTGATTTAAACATACAAAATATTCAGGTTAAGTATATTTTAAATGAAGCTGAAAGAAATTTTAGTGTCATTTTTTTACTGTCACCTCAAGTGTTTGAGTATTGCAAGTTATTCAACCAACACAACAAAACTAAAATCATATTGGCACAACATGTATTATAAATAAATCAAGACAACAGCATGTGTAACACAGAGCAGTGGCACATTAAATGAAAATGTAATTTAATCTTGGGGTGAGACATTGAAAGATGATCAGTGCTGTGGGATGATTTGGGACCTAATATTTTACTACTATTCAGTGCAGGTTCTAGAACCCCTTTCATCCACACAGGGATGGAGTTGAGGGACAAAAAACTGAGCTGGAAGACAACATTTTATTTATCTTTTATTTCCTTAGATTGTACGATAAATGAACAGACAAGTCCCTCAGCCTGCTGCACTGACCACAGGCAAACAAAAGCAATAACCATTTAAGTGATCAGCAGGCAGGCATGGTCAGGTCACTACTGGGCAAAGAGTTCAGAGATCAGAAGTTCATAGGTTAGTTGCCAGTGTCATCTCCACCTTCATTCACAATTTTTTGGAAAGGATGGAGACACATATTGTGCCTTCGAACTTTAGTAGCCACTGCACCTCACACACCATTGGGTTCAATAGGGTACTCAAGAACTGAAGTGGCTGGTGCTAACATGTAAGGTATTTTGCAGGGTGTGTAGATCAACCCAGCCTCTGGCCCTGGAGGGACAATTGCAGCAGTATTGTGAGGAGTTCCTTTTGGCAGGACAGAGGTCTGTATTAGTCTGATCAAAGGTATTATGGTAGGGTCAGCTGGAGACGAGTACTCATGTCACTGGTGAAAGAAAATGTGCATCCCCAGGTATGATCCTAGGAGCAGCCTGGGCTGTTGCAACAAGAGAAAAGGCAAAGGCAGATGATTTAATGTTGGCACCTCTGCAGGTGTCATTCAGAATCAGAAGCTTCATCAGCTGCATCTTCTTAAGTTTGCCCAATACAGTGACACATCATGGATGTACCTTGTTCTCAAAATTTTATTAAGGATGGATAAAATAAATGTTCTATAATTTTAACTCAGTTTGAACATTTTTCCCTTTCTGCTGCAGGTACCAGTATTTGCCTCAATTCTTCAAAAGCCATCTATATTTTTCTTTGCTCTATTCTGAGCACCTTCCACAGTAATTAGTACATCTGAATCTTAATGTATATGCTCCCAATTCAGTTTGCTCTATTTGGCTCCTCCTTCTCTTTACCTTTCATTGAGCCTTTGCCTCAGGCCATGGTTTTACCTCCAGTTTCTGCCTCAAGCTCTTTAGCTGTAAATCCTCTGGGGCCAAAGGTACTACCAAGAAAATGAAAATCTAGATATTTATTTTTTTTTGAAGTTTTTACACAAATAGAGCACAGCTTTTCATTTATCTGGTTTTACATGATGCAAAGTCACTCCATTCATTAAATCATACCATACAAATGGTAGTAATATCTTTCTCATTCCACCATCTCGCCCTCACACACCGTCCCCTTGACATCCTCTCCTCTGCTCAATCCAAAATTTGTCATTCTTCCCTTGACTCTCCCCCGGAATATTATGGACATGATCCACTTATCAGAGAATATGTTTGGCCTTTGGCTTTTGGGGATTGACTTATTTTGCTCCATGATATTCTCCAACTCTGTGCACTTACCTGTCAATACTATAATTTCATTCTACTTTAAGGCTGAGTAATATTCCAATTTGCATATGTACCACAATTTGTTTATACATTCAAATGTTGAAGGGCATCTAGATTGTTTCTATGGTTTAGCTACTGTGAATTCAGCTGCTATGAACACTGATGTCACTGCATAATTATGGTGTGATTTTTAGTCTTTGGCATATACACCTAACAGTGGGAAGGCTGGGTCAAATGGTTATTCTATTAAAATTTTTTTAAGCAATCTCCAGTTTGGTTTCCAAAGTGGTCACACCATTTTGGATTCACAAAAATCAGAATATTCTCTTACAGCACTTTTTGTTTCTCTCATAACTGAACAATAGTCCCCACATAATCAGGCAATTTGGCACACCTTTTCTTTTTTGTACTGCCATTTAATGTATGTGCATGACTTAATGTACTCTGCTAATTCCTTCCTTTGGCAGCCACTGGAGTTGATTGAAGATCCCTCAGAATTTTGATAGAATACTCAAGAGCTTCTTGTCCTTCACTAACTGCATCAGGTTATCTGGGATTACCATTTCCCCTGACCATATTCCAGGCTCCACAGATCACATTACCCTATGCCTTGGCACCAGTGCCAGAGAGGAGGAATGGATGGGGGTAGCCCTGGGAACTGTCTGTTGAGGATGCAGTGTACCTCTCTGCTCTGGCTTTTGCTCTGGGCATAGAGCTGAGGCCCATGGAGGCTTGTATATAAGCTACAGTGAAAGTCGACGAATGTGTATGTATTCCAGTGAGAGAAGACACAGTGACATATGCCACAGTGGTTCTGGTCCCCAGCTCTATGGACAATCTTATTCCCTAGATATGTGCTAATAGAGGGTCATGTCACCTGCTGTAGAGAATTATGCACCCTTTTGAAGAACAGCTCATGGTGCAAAGCCTGTTGCTGGTAGGTACAAAACAACATCAGTCATCACTTGAACATGAGGCCATAACTGTGTGATTTGCCAGTCAGAAGGTCAAGGAGGCTCAGCATCGTGGATAATTTGCATCTGGGAAGGAACAAGAGCAGGGCTCCCTCCCAGTACTCTGCATGGGCACATGGTAAAGGCCCCATGTTTCCAACTTTCCAGTACCAGACACTATCCCAGGAGTCCAATGTGTGTCCCATGGGAGGAGATGTAGCTTTGGGTACAAGGTGAGTGTGAGACTACTGCTACCTGAGGGCTCCAGTCCAACAATGTCTAATAGTAATACAGGGAAAGCTGATTATGCAAAGTCTCCTAACCACATTAAAATTAAAAATGAATGCATAATTATTTTAATAATGTTATATAACTGACTATAACAAAGAAGTATCATTTCCACAAAGATTGGATGAACACTTATTTATGATATAATTTATATTCTTATGTAATTTCTTTGAAATAGATTTTATATATTTATGTTACATGTCAATTTGGATAGTAAATTTTTTCTCAGAAATGTTTGATCTGTTTTCTATTTTCTCATTTACATTTTTAAGGTAAATTTACTTAACCCAATAACCAAAGCATTATTGGTAATTTTTTAACCACTAAGTTGTTAACAGAAATAATATTTACCCTTTGATAATATTACAGCAAATATGTAAATGTGATTTGTGTTTATTAGAATAAATTCAATGCATGTAGCTAAGCAGTAGAGTACTTACCTCACACATGTGAGACCATGGGTTTGATCCTAAGCACCACATATAATAAATAATATAAAGGCATTGTGTCCACATATAATAAATAATATAAAGGCATTTCCTTCCTTTGAAGGAAATGGATGTTTGTTTCAAAATTACTGTTTTACCAACTATCTTATTAAAATCCATAATTTAAGTAGTATACTAACACAACACTTCTTAATCTATATAGTATAATTGTTGAAAATTTTTATTTCTTCTTTTTAGGTATACGTGACAGTAGAATGGTTTTGGATATATATGGAATATAATTTACCATTCTTGTGGTTATACATGATGCAGAGTTACACTGGTTGTGTATTCATATATAGAGACTGAAGTTATATAAATAGTCTAATTGGGGATATAAAAAAAGCAGTCTTTTCATTGCTCAATGTTTCAAGCTTCTGGTATTTTCTCATACATGTTCACAGAAATGCAGTGTTGATTTTACATGACTGTTTTCATCATCACGGTTTTACTATAAAGAAAATAAACTCTGTGTTTGCAAAGTCATGAAGGTATTTTGGTGCCAGGTCATAATCACCAAAGAGTGACTTGAGAAGGAAATTATCCTGATGATGTTGTGGATCTTAATTCAATTGGTGTGTCTCAGGTGGCTTCCATCCCTAGACACACACATGTTTGCCCAAGCAGCTCATGAACAAAATGTCCAACTTTCATGAAGAGAGAGTATTCATGTGGTCATGACAACATATTTACACTCATAGAGATGACTGCCTATAGCCAGGAGGCAACAGCAGAATCCAACCATGAGTTCTATTAAGAGGTTATTTCCTATGGGAAGCAGCCAGGTACCTCAGAGCAGATTGATGACACTAGACCTTTCATCATGGCAGACTGACATTAGTTCTCAGTGAAACATACATTTACCCTTGAGGGAGCTTGTTTTCCTTGCTTGCAGTGCTTCTGCCAAAACTGTTATCCATGGACTTAGTGAACACCTTAACCACCACCATAGTATTCAACATAGGGCTTCTGAGCACAATGCTTATGTCACAGACAATAAAGGGCAGTAATCAAGCCATATTCCTGCCATTACTACTCTTACATTACCCCAACATCCTAAAACACCAGGTCTGACAAAAAGGTTGACTGACTTTTGAGGAATCAAAGATGAATTTTGGTGACTGGTTATACCCATATCCAATACATGATGATGTTTGTGGCACAGGCAGGATTACTGGAGCTGGAATGAGGGCCTGGGACTGGGAGTGACTCCACACACTAGTGACTCACTAGCACAATGTTTGCTTCCCATTTCAGTAATTCAACCCTATATTGGTCTAATGCAGATGACTTAGCTCCAAACACAAGAATGACTGCTCTAACCTGAGTCCAAGCCTCCCTTTTGCTACTCATGACAAGGAACATTAGACCAAGTTGGGGCTATTGTGTCACAATTAGTCCTGATAATCAGGGGAATTAGGTTGCCACTGCTGATTCAAAATAAGGAGGCAATGCATGGAAAGAAGCATGTTCTCTAATCCTTCCTTGGACTGCAGTTAAGGTCAGAATACCAACACAATCCAACTCAGCAGGGCTATTGGTGCACCTATGTTGTCTGGAGTGAGGATTTGTGCATTCCACCTGGTACTATTAGCTAGAGATCAACACTAGCCAAAGCATTTTTTGTGGTCAAGGGAATTAGAATAGGGAAGTGAGAAATTACCAATGATGATCACAGGAATTTGAATTCTATGGAAAAATATTTTAATGTGAATATATTTGAATATGTTTTCCTTCCTCTGATTCTAGTGTCATCTAACATAGGTGTGTTAAAAATAAGTAATTATCCAAGCTGGATGCCACAAGTCTGTAATCCCAGCTGCTCAGGAGACTGAGGCAGGAGGATCATGGGATCAAAGAAGCCTCAAGAAAAGCAAGGCACTAAGCTATTCAGTGAGACCCTGTCTCTAAATAAAACTCAAGATAGGGTTGGGGATATGACTCAGTGGTCTAGTGCTCCTGAGTTCAATCCCTGGTTCAAAAGGTAAAAAATAGTCAACATTTTATTTCAATATTTAATTTTCAGGATACCATAAGTGGAGGAAAATGAACATACTTGAGGTCAAAAAGTATATTGTATTCTCTTGCTTGGAAAAGATGCACATTTGGGGGGTGGCAAATTGATGATCATCTTATTAGATGTAGCTGGATATCATAATTATCTTTAGGTGGACATTGAGTGATCCTGGAAGTGGCAATGAGTTTCCGTTCGACACAGGTGTAATATGGTGCCATATCTAGTTACAAATGTGATAGCTTCAGTATATTTCTCAAAATTGATCACATGTTTATTTCTGGTAGTAGAAAGAATGCTCTCTGTTGTATAAGCCATGGAGGCTAGAAGTGAATCCTTTCAATCCTTTGACTCATGCCTGCCTATGTGTACTGACGGGCCACTATGTAGAGTAGTCCAACATGTCCTTGGATTCACCTCTAGCATGGTTCTGATGCTTCAACTCTTTCATAACCCAGAATAACTAGGACATCTGGCTCGATTTTCATTTTACCAAATGCAAAGAATTAGTGGTACTAGATGGGGCATCTGAATATTTACTATGGAATTTAGCAGCCTAGTACAGCTTTCTGAGTATAGAATGGCCTTCCTGGTCCATGATTAGTCAGGTATGTTGTTGCTGTGGTGAAAATATGACAAGAATAAATTAGAGAAGGATTTGTTTTTGACTCTGGCTTTGAGATTTGTCAGTTCATATATGGCCATCTCAATTGCTCTGTTTCTAAACTGAGGGAGAATATCACAGCTGAATGACATAGAGAAGAAAGGCATCTTGAATCATGACAATCAAAAAGCAGAGAGACTTCAGTCTCTGAGAGACCAGGAACAAAATAGAAACCTCAAAGTCTCATCCCCAGTGACAATCTCATTCAGCCCCAGTCTACCTGCATATAGTTAACACCTGTATCATTGGATTATTCATGGATTAGATTACACCTCACATCATCTTAATTTTTTTCTCTCAAGATTCTTGCATTGCCTTACCCTTGAGATTTGTGGGACACCCTATACCCAAACAATAAGAGTCCCTGAACGCCTTTGTGGGACATCTCTCTTCATTGATTTCTGTCCTCAAATGCACGGCACAGCTAGGCTCTCTGATACCTCTCTCATTCATCTCTAGATTTTTGGGGTAACTGTGTGTATGGTCAACATGCAAATTATGAACCCTCTGGGCATCCTACTAATAGGAAGACATTCAAATCAGCTGTGGGGACAAAAGAAGAGACTGAGGAGTCGGAGGTTCAGCATTCAACATTTTCAAGCTGCTTTGGGGAAAAATATCACCTTGACTTCCCTGACCTCTGGTTATAGTCACTTTCCAGGTCTTGACTCCTTTTCCACTCTTCCAATTCTTCTGAGCTGCTTTTTTTTAAAAAAATTTGGGTCTAGTTCAGATGGGCTGTTGCCCTTTCATGGTCCTGTCCATGGGCTGGGCAGCTCCTTGCTGAGAGACCACTGATGACAAGTGACTCAGCATAAGGCCACATGGACCCTCACATTCTTCATAGTCCTCTCAGTATCTCCTTCATGGACTTTGGTTTCATCTTTGGCATTTCATTGAATGTTCCTCTTGTTGTTGACATGCTTTTATGCATTTCACATTTTTCACTTAATCAACCGCCTACTTTTATGGATTTACCACTAATTTTGTTCTCAAACATTGTGCTTGACACATCTCATTCTGCAATGTACCATAAGTGGCACATTTATTCTTATTGTTTAATCTTCCATGCTTTATGTGACATGTTGGAAAGCACCACACGTCCAGTCCTGATGGACCAAAAAAAAAAAAAAAAAAAATAGGTCTTTTATTGTCTGTGAAGTTCATCAGTGTCACAGTTTCCAGGGCTGAGCTCTAAAAAAAGAGTTGTCAAGTATTCCTCAAGCAGAGAGGGTCCTGCCTCTGAACTAAGGTGAATTCCAGGGTCAGGGATATGAACTGAGGCAGGTGAGAGTCAGTGTTACTCTGAGATTCTCCTCAGGGAGCCTGTCCATGCAGGGAGAAGTGACCAAGTGTCCCCTTCCCTCATGCAAGACCACATAGGAAATTCTTCCTGAGGAAAGGTATGTATGGCTGGAGGTGGGAGGAAATGCCAGAGAAGACTGTGCAGGCATCTTTGGAAGACCCTAGGATAGAGAAGCCTTCCCAGGGATGACTTCTGGACAGTGATTAAAAAGTCCCCTGAGATTAGCAGGAGGCTCATGCAGTCATGCTGGGAGAAGGAAATAGACCCGAGGAGCCCCATCTCCTCACACTGTGCTCCTTCCTACAGCATCTGGACTTTAGCGTGTTCTCCCTAAGGAAATTCAACCAGTGTGGTCTGCCATGCTTACACATAAAATGAGCCTCCTTTGGTGCATTTCCCAGGTGAGGTCTTTGTGCCTTGGCTCTTGCCACTGTCCTGGGGGTGACACTGTGTTAGTCTGATCCTCAGTGACCCTGGTCACTGCAACCCCAGAC
This sequence comes from Callospermophilus lateralis, assembly GCF_048772815.1. Taxonomy (NCBI): domain Eukaryota; kingdom Metazoa; phylum Chordata; class Mammalia; order Rodentia; family Sciuridae; genus Callospermophilus; species Callospermophilus lateralis. Next base: position 144,500,813 of record NC_135305.1, on the reverse strand, counting down.
ACAGTTTAAACTGTCCTGATGTACATCCAGGGACTGAAGTTGGACTCCTGTTCACCCCCAGGGCTGGCCTCACTCCTGAACTCTGTGCAACCCCAACTTCTCTCCTGGATTATTCTGAATGACCTTCCACTGCCTCTTGCTCGTTGAGAATTCACAGAGTAGCAGCCACCCTCCTGAGGACCCCAAATCTTCTGTCACTGGAGAGTCTATTATCATATGACCAGCCTCACTCAGTGCCAGTTGTGCCAAAATGTACCCTGTCTTGTGTCTCAGATTGGTGGCATTCACAGTGCATGGGAAGTCATGGCAAGTCAAGTTCCTGTTACCAGGTGCTTTATTTCTATTAGAAGAGAATCCAGAAAGCCCAAGCCTATCTCCCCACATGCAATAGTGTAGAGAAATTGTGTAAAACTTTGTGTGGATGCAGGCTTCTTAGGTATTGAGAAACCAAGACTCATGTGTTCTATCTAATGTCATCACAGATAATGACAGACTTCTGCCAATGTGCTCTTTTCTACATGTGTTTTATCTCTTTTTTTCAGTTCCTCATTGCTCCCCTAGCAGCTTTCATTATGATTAGTTTATTTTTTCCCATCATACCACTTTGGTTACCTTTCATATCCTTTTATCTATATTTGAAATTTATTTTTATAGTGGTTTCTAGGTGCTTTACATCAATACCAACAGAGTTTGCAATAATGCTACCTGAGTTCTACTACATGTTCCCTCTCCTCCTTCCTTCATCTATTCCTTCTTGTTTATGATGCTGGTGTCATAAATATGGTGTGCATACTGGCATTCTTGTGTTAATTTCCATTATTGATTCAAACTATGAATTTTTTCTCCTGACTTTAATTCATATGGTAATATGTTAGAAACTAAAATACAAAACTATATCATTGTTAGGACTTATGTTCAGCTATGTAAGTACCTTTAGCAGAGATATTAATTCTTCAGGTGAAGTTCCCATCTCTTATCCTTCTTAAGTCTTAGGACTCCCCTCAATATTTCATGCTGGATAGGACTACCAGAACCACAAGTGTGCCCTGTAACTGTCCCATTTGTGGTGGTCAGCTCTTCTCCCCAGGGGAACATAAGTCAGAGATGTGCAGGAAAGCCCTGGTCCCTTCCCCCTTGAGTCTGGTGCCTCCTAGGACCAGATGAAGGTGGTTGAGAATTTGAAGGAGCTGGTGTAAAAATGGGCTGGTGAGAAGAGCTACCCAGACAATAAGCCCAGGAAGCATTGAAAGGTTGCACCACAGGTAGCTAAGTGGTGGGGGGAGAAAGCTGTCTAGCACACCCATAGTTAGAATTAAGAACAAGATTCATAAAATCACCTCAATAGATATAGAAAAGCTCTTGATTAAAAAGGAGAAACCATTAATTTCAAAAATAATGGAGAAACCTGGAATAGAAGGAACTTAATTTCAATCCTAATGAAATGCAAAGCCAACATCACACTGAACAGAGATAAAAAAAGAACACTCTTCCTCAAATATCAGGAACAAGACAAGAATTTCCACTTTTGCCAATTTTATTCAATATATTTTTCTGAATTAAATCAGAACAATCAGGCAAAAGTGGAAAATTAAAAGGATACAAAAAGAAAAAGTCAAATTGTCCATGTTACCTGGTGACATGATTCTATATTTAGAAGGCCCAAAAATTTTCACCAGAAGAGTTCTAGAACTAATAAATTTAGCAATGAAACAGGATAAAATATCAACACTCATAAATCAATAGTGTCACTATACTCCGACATTGATTGCACTGATATAGAATTCAAGAAAACCCTCTCTTTTAAAACAATGTGAGAGGGATCCAACATGGCGGCGGGCAGAGAGGCTGCGCTTTTAAGGCACACCCAGTGATGGGAACATAAAATCGCAAGGATAACACTTGGATTCGTCCAACGGAGATTCTCCTAGCAAAATTCCTCTGAAGAGAGACCGCCCGGGAGCTACTAGAATTTTTTTGAAGCGTCTGTGTGACCCGGACGAGCCGGACCTGTCAGAGCGGAATTCCAAAACTAACAGCCACAATCCGCGCACCGCGGGCACAGCTGCAGATCCGTCCACCCGCCCGCAGCCAAAGTGACTGGGTCCTGCTAGACGCCGAGACACAGCTTGGCAGGAAGAAGTCTTTAGCCAAACCTCCACGAGCCAGGAGCTGAGGCGAACCCGGCCGGACCAGTCCCACCCCTCCCCTCGGACACTCCGGCAAGGAGCCTGGGGCCCGCCATAGCAGAGAGGTGACGTCATCGGAATTCGGCCGCCGGAATTCCTTCCCAGCAGAATCCACTTTAGCAGGTGTGTGACTCCCCATACTGATACAGGCAGCCAGGAAACCTCATTGACTTCTCAGGGGTCGTGTCCGTAGGGAAGCAGAGGGGATCCCAGCCCCCCAGCCCCACATATCACCAGCGGCAAATCCCAAGGTCTTAGCCACCAGTTTACCACAGCACTGGGGCTTAAAAGGGACACAGGGTGGGGCTGCAAGTGTAACTAGACCTTGGGGGAGTCACTTCTGGGGAACAGGACCTGGCTGGTAGACTGTCAGGAGGAAGGGGGTTAAGAGCTGGAGAAGTGAAATGGCTCTGGACTGACAAGTCTGAGAGAACCCCAGGAGACGCCCTACAGAGACAGCTCTTGGCTGGTAGCGAGCAGACGCTCCTCTTGGAGGGCACAGCACCGCCTACTGGAAGAGAGGAAGGTGGATCTCTAAGACTTTAATTTTTTTGTGTTTTTTTGGTGGTTTTTTTTTTTTTGTTGTTGTTGTTTTGTTTTGTTTTGTTTTGTTGCTGTTGTCGATATTTTATTCTCTCCTTCTTCTCTCCCTGTTCCTTTCTCCCCTTTTCCTTCTCTCTTTCTATCCCATTTCAAGTTTTATTATTCTTTTCATTCCCCTCTAATCTATCTCTACCTCTAACCTTTTTTCTTTTTTTAACAGCACCCTCATTCCCCTAACCCCCAACTCTCATCGCAAGCATTACATCTTCCATTGCGTGTAATTGTCTAAATGCAAATAGGTGAATGTCTCGAGGCTGTCTATAAGACTCATAAATACCTAGCTACTATCAGCACCCTGATCCAATTGCCTGGTAGTATCCACCTTCAGTGGAGCAATCTTCTAAAGTAGCCAAGACATACTAACCATCGTACCACCAGAGCACCCAACCTAAACATATAGTCCTAAGAACAAACAGCAAAACATTATATGCATACAGAACCAAGAAGCCTTATATGAATTGAATGAATCAGCTGTAAAGTACAACAAAGCCCAACATTTCTAGGCATAATCTCCCACCACAAAAGAGAGACAACAGAGATATACAAAGCCAAAACAAATGTATAGGAGAAAGCAGTTACTAAGCAGTCAAACAGAGCTGGAAAGCAACGTGAACAATATGAAAAAACAAGGAAAAAAAGGGTTACAAACAATAGAGGACAACCTAAATTTACAGGAGGGCCTAGAAGAATCAGAAACATGGACAGGGAAAGAAATCAAGGCATACCTAATTCAGATGGAACGGAATATTAGAGAAGACATGAGACAGCAAATCCAAGCATTGAAAGTATATTTTGAAGAGGAACTAACCACACAAATTCAATCCGCAAAGAATGAGCTTTAAAACAATGTGAAAAAGCATCTGAGGATAAATCTACCAATCAGGGTGTATGATTTTTACAACAAAAACTATAGAACCGTGAAAAAGAAATGGAAGAAGACCTCAGAAGGGGGAAAGAACTTCTGTGTTCTTGGATAGGCAGAATTAATATTGTTAAAGTGGCCATACTATCAACGGCAATATCCAGATTCAATTAATTCAATATAATCCCCTTCAAACTACAAATGATATTTCATACAGTATTAAAAAACCAGCCCTGAAATTCTGATGATTATGATAATAATAATAATTATAATAATAATAATTATAATTATTTGAGATGATGATGATAATAATAATAATAATAATAATAATAATTATATTATTATTTGACAAAGCAATTCAGAGCAAAAAAAAATTAAGATGAAAGCCAACCCAATACCCAATCTTATATTTTACTACAGAGATGAGTAGCAAAAACAGTATCTCATTGAACTGAAAATAGATATGAAGATCATGGAATAGAATATTCCACACAGAGAAAACCCACCTCATACATACAGCCACCTGATACCAGACAAGAACACCAAAATATGTGTTAGAGAAGACATCATGGTTTAAACAAATGGTGCTGGGAAATAAGCATAGAAATACAGGGAAGGATAGTGGAAAGAAGGTACACTGACACAATGTTGGTGGGACTGTAAATTATTATGACAACTCTGGAAAGCAATGTGCAGATTTGTGAAAAGCCCAAGAGTGTAACCCGCAGGACTCAGCTATTACACTCCTCTCTGCATACCCTAGAGAACTTCAAGTCAGCATGATATTGTGATACAATCACTTCAATGTTTATAGCATTCACCATAATACATTATAAGATCAACACAGATGTCCATCACCAGTTGAAAGAATGAAGTGCATAAAATTAAAAGGTGAATAGATCTTCTGGAACTATAGCACTGCTGAATGACTCAAAGCACATAAATTTGTACTTGCTAAAAGAAGAATTGGAACTCTGAATCAACTAGAATCATTATTTCAGAATGGACACAATGACAGGATTTCCACAGTACCTTTGTAGGACTTTTCCTTGGGCACACACTTTTTGGTGGCCAGAGGTGAACTCCTCTGGACCAAGGCCTGCAGAAGTCTTCTGTATTGTGGGGGTTCTTCCAATACTTACACAGGAGGCAACGTCCTGGAAATGTGATAAAACAGAGTTAGCTATTCACAATGTGCTTGCGAGTAAACATAGGGTAGTCAGTAGTAATTCAAATAACAATTCAACTAGTTTTAATTGATAAGTGATAATTGTAAATATCTGGGGGTATAATTTGAGCTTTGAATTCAAGGATTTATTATACACTAATAGCATGCCCAGCAACTTAAATATTTCTTGTATTTTTTATTCTGTCATTTTCAACAAGAATTATAATTATCTTAACAGAATTAGGTCTGAGACAGAAGGAAAAATGCTGCATAATATCACTCTTTTGTGGAAACCAAAAAAAGTGACCATAGAAGGTGAAAATAGAATATTAGTTAGAAGAGCAGGAGAGACAATGTTACAATTGAATATTAGAAAAAAAGTTCTGATGTATTTTTAAGTCTGTGAGCAGAGTTAAAAATAATAAAATCTGGATGTGGCATTGTGGCTCATTTGGAGAGTGCTGGCCTAGCATTTGTGAAGCACTGGGTTTGATTCTCAACACCATATTTAAATAAATAAATAAATAAAGGTCCATGAATAACTAATAAAACTTTTAAAAAGATAATAAATCTATGTTTCATAAATTTTGAAGGAGGGGTTTGAATGTTATTAGATTTCACACTACTTTACTCATTTTTCACCATTGCAGCAGCAAAGCCCCTGTGTCAGATTGAGCTTTAGGATAACATTGCAAATGTGTAAAGTTTACAACCCAACACAATATTATATGTGCAAAAACAATTACTAATTTGGAATCATAGAAAGGCAGAGAAAACAGTGATCATCAGCAGAAGCTGTGGTTTGTGGTTATGTAGCTTTTGTTCAAATCCTACCTAAAACATTACATACCTGTCAGCTAAATAAACCCATCTCTCTCTCAATTGTTTGCAAAAATGTGCATCTGATCCATGTAATGGCATAAGGCTGACAATTATCACAACCAGGCACCCTTAAGAAGACTGGTACTTCATGTGGGTGCTAATGTGTCATGTCATTAAATAGGACACTTCATTACATTTGTGGACATATTAAGCTCAATCGTTGACAGTGGTTGAACAGAGAGGTGTCAAACAGGTCATCCTCCAGAGCAATGGGTGAAGAAAGTCTATTCCTCATTCTTTACAGATGGAAATCTGTAAAGCTCATGGAGAATGTCTGTGACCTCCTGTGACTCCATATCATCCTGACAGGATGGGTGGAGGAGTCTGTCCACCACAATTTTGAGTTTAGATGTTTGTAATTTGTATATTTTATGTGACTTGCCCAGATTCACAACAATTATGAGTGGTGGATGTGGGACAAAATGTAGCTATTTACTTGGGACCAGAGATTCCTGAGAACGTGAGTCCTCTAGTGGATATCCTAGAACCAGGAACCCAGAACTCTTCTCAGTTCTTTTCAAATACTCCTTCCTTCAGGCCTCCTTGGTATGAGGTTTCAGTAGCAGACACCATGAGAAATGTTCAAGTTATAACCCAGGCTCCTGTCTCTTCATTACAATTACTGACTTAAAAAAAATGACGATTTCATGCAAATGGATCCTATCTGAAGGTCAAGAGTAGAGTCCATACTTGTAGCCATTCACCTTCAGGGTCTTCTCATTGCCAGTTGCCTCCCAGTAAGCCTTCCTGATAAGAAGTTGACCATCTAAATAATCAGAGCTCTCTGGGGCTCACCAACTGTTTCAGAATTTGGGACATTCTAAACCAACTGCCACTTGATGGCTCAGCCAAGATTTCCTTGGGCCTTTTGCACCTGGATGGCCTATTAGTGGGAATCAATCCAGGAAACAGATGCACTGGGCTGATGCTTTGATGTTTCTGTGTCAGAAGCTGTCCTGCACCCATGTCTGCAAACTAATATTCTGAGCCATCATCTGAAGAGTCATACAAGGCCTGGATAAAATGTCATTTCTCCAGATGCATCAGCTCTGATCCTGCTCCTGGCCTCCCAAGCCTCTTCCTAGATCCTGTAGGGCCACATACCAGAGACTTAGCTGCCTAGATGGACCCATGAGTAACTACAATCTGTAGACCTCCACCTATGGATCCTCCCTGAAGACCAATGAGGCCCTCATTTCCTCCATTATCGGATATCCACTATACTGACCTCAAGGCACTGTTTTTTTGCCCCCAAACACAAGGGATCCTGTAGTCATCAACCAATTGGAAACTTTTCCTGAAATCTCAGTCCTCTTTTCTTTTACAAATGTCTGGACTTAGACCTCTCTAACACTATTTTTAGATGTTCATATACATTGAGATGAGTTTGGTTTCTAATTGCCCTTTTGTGGATATATATTGCCTTACTTAGAATCCCTATACTCTCTCTCACTTTATTTCTTAATCTCATGAAAGCAAGGTGGATGTCCTCCTCCTGAAATTCACTTTAAGGGCACAAATGATATTGCCATTAGGAATTGTTCAAATTTATAAATTTAGAAGAACTTTTTTAATAACCAGGTCAAAAGAACAAGTAAATATATAAATTGAGTGATAAAACAATATCACCAAATACTTTAATCTCAGGAGAGAAGATTCAGTGTTAGAAGATAAAAAAATCAAGAGGAAAATATATTCAGTGAAGGTTAACTGCCCTTTGAAGAAACAGCCTTGAAAATAACACAGACAACATACCTTCCCTGCAGCAGTTTAGATTTCCCACAATCAATCAAGAACTTAAAACCTCCCTAGTCTTCTCCAACTTTAACTGACACCACCTCACTCACCACAACAACCAATTAAGTGGAAATGAAAGGTAAGTTGTGCATCCCACATTAATATGTTGACTGGTCAATATGGAACTTCCATTGTTAGCACATGCCACATTCTGAGCTGCTACTCTTAGTAAGTATATTTTACATGTCCAAGTGTGTTGTTGAAGAGTTTGTGTATTGCTTCAAAAACTGAAACCTAGACCCACACATTAATATTTCCTGTTGATGAAAATAAGTTAAATCAGAAAAAAAGGATTTACTCCCAAAATGATTTCATTGATCATAAAATCATGGGATGAAAGGGACGCATATCTACAGTTTTGAGAATCAAAAAAGATTCCATTCCTGGTTTGTAATTCTAAACCTACACATGCCTCAATCTTTCTGAATATCCAAACATTTGTAGATAGAGAAAATTAAAACATCTTTTTGATTCAAAATGAAAATATATACAAAGTATTATCTTTTAAGTGTTGAAAAAATTTTCCGAAGGGAGAACTTTTAAGATCACATCCCCTTATTGAAATTTGAAAACAAAACTATTTTCTATTTAGTATGATTTAATCCAGTCATTTGAATTTATCTTCCTCTTCTATGACTCTTGCTGTGGAATCCGTTCTTTTGCTTCTCATCCTACCCTGTCATGTCATACCACAAAAAGTCATGGTTGAACATGCACCTGATGGGGTCTATACAAACAATGTATGCAATGCCTTCACATTGTAAAAGCTATCTATGCTAAATCCAAGATCAATATCATTACTAAATGAGATAAACAGAAAGCATTTCCTCTAAGGACAGAAACAAGACAGAGATACTCTCTTTGAAACTCTAGTCAGAGAAATCAGACAGATGAAAGAAATTAAAATGATTTGCATTGAATAAGAACTCAATTTATCACTATTGCTGATGACATACTTCTATATTTAGAAGATCCAATAAATTCCCACCAAAAGCTTCCAGAACCAATAAATGCATTCAGAAAATTAGGATATAAAATCAATACCCATGAATCAAATGCATTTCTCTATATAAGCGATGAATCCACAGCAAGAGAAAGTAGAAAAACCTCTCCATTCACTCTAACCTCAAATAAATAGAATACTTGGAAATCAATCAAACAAAGGAGATGAAAGACTTCTACAATGAAAACAATAGAACACTAGGGAAAGAAATTTAAAAAGATCTTAGAATATGGAAAGATTTCTTATGCTCCTGGATAGGTTGAATTAATAAACAAAATGGCCATACTACCAAAACTTTTACAAAGATTAGTGCAATTCCTATTAAAATCCCAATGACATTCTTTTTTATTAAAAATACCAGGCTAAGGCTAGTGCTCTCCCACATGGGATCTTTCCCCTGGGGCCTCTCGTGGTCCTCTTTCTGTCTTTAGCTTATGCTTTCCCTCAGAGAAGTCATTCCCTGTGGACCTTCAGGACCTTCTTTTTGCTTGGGGCTTTTTCTGTCTGCGAGGTTGCATCTGCCTGGGAGGTTCTCAGAATATTCTTCCTGGCCCCAGAAACTCAGGCAACTCTGAATAAAGCAAATCTGGGAACTCTATAGACACAACAGCAACTCTGGACACATTGAGGAGCCATTCCCTCCTGGCACCCCACTGGGACCCACAAACCAGGTGGATAGGTCACTACAGGAAGAACTTGGGGTGCAACTGCTGCCACTGCTGTAACTTTTGCTCCTGCTGATTCTGATTCCATCACAAAAGGGGCTTGAAGAGGTGTTGAGTATGGGAATCCCACTGAGGTTGGCACTGGATGGGGAACAGACATTTGCACAAGGGGTTGCATTGCCTGGAACCAAGGACATGGGTATACTGGCACATAAAACAAAGGTGCTGGGGCTGGCATCTGGGCCTCCAAATGTGGCATGCCCTGTGCTCCAGCTGCCACCACCTCTGCTTGCTTCTCTTCTTCCAGAGACCATGCCACAGGACCATGCTTTTGGGCTCCCATAACAGGTAACACCTTTGGGAGTAATGGATCTGCCAACACTGTCCTCTCAGCCTGAAGTAGCCTCTGATGTAGCACTTGACACTCATGCTTCACCTGCTGCAAGGCAAGCTGAGTGGTAGCATCATCATGCTCCTCATGCAGTTATTGCAGATCAGAGGCCAAAGCCCAGCAAGCAACCTCATGCTCTTCCACCTGATCCTGTAGCTGACAGACCCCACTCCCCTGCTGCTCCCACAGCTTGGCCACCACTTGAATGGCCAGGACCATTGTGCTCCAGGTGCACAACCTCTTGAGTTCTCCAGGCACCTGAGAGTCCACCACCACAATGTGAAGCCGGCCCTCCACCTTGTTCCAGGTATGAGAGTGAAAGGCCATGTAGAACTCCGGGCCACCACCACTCAGGAAAACTTCATTATTAATGAATCAGACCACCTCCTTGTGGCAAAAGCCCCTGGCATGGTCACCAAACTCCACTGCCATGGTTGCTGCAGCCTTTATTTCTTAATTTCATAAAAACAAGATGGATATCCTCCCCCTGTTCATTTATTCACTTTTTTATTAAAATATTTATTCATTTTAATTTGTTATATATGATTGCAGAATTCAATTCATTTCATATTATACATAGAGATCACCATTTTTCAAGTCTCTGGTTGTACACAAAGTATTTTCACACAATTCATGTCTTCACATATGTACTTAGGATAATAATGTCTAACTAATTCCACCATCATTTGTACCCCATGCTCTCTCATCATCATTTGTACCCCCTCCCTTCACTTTGCCCTATCTAAACTTCCTCCATTCCTCCCATGCTCTGCTATCATCGTTATGAGTCAGCATCCTCATATCAAAGAAAGCATTTGGCCTTTGGTATTTTGGAATTTGCTTAATTCACTTAGAATTTTATTCTGCTACTCTATTTATTTATTTGTAAATGCTATTATATCATTTTCTTTTAGTTCTGAGTAATATTCCATTGTGTATATATACACAAGTTTCTCTATGTATTCATCTATTGAAGGGCATTTGGTTTGGTTCCACAATTTAGCTATTGTAAATTGTGCTGCTACAAACATTGATGTGTCTGTGTCCCTGTAGTATGCTATTTTTTGGTCCTTTGCATCTAAGCTAAGAAGTGGGATAGCACGGTCAAATGGTGGTTATGTTACAAGTTTCCAAGAAATCTCCATACTGACTTCTAGATTGGCTACACCAAATTACAGTCCCACAAGCAATATATGGTGAATACTCAGCCAGGTAATCCTACTGCCTGTGGTGGCACTGCCCCAAGTAAGCCCTGGGTGGCTCGGGGCCTGGGAGAGTGGCAAGATCTGTGCCCTTTGGCTGCTTAGAATCTACCAGCAGAAATAATCCAGATTCTAATCAACTAATGTGGCCTGTTTGTGATTATTTTTTTTGTGTGTGTGATTTTTGATTTCTTCATTTAAAAAAAAAGTGCTTATGGAAAAACAAGTTGATTTTTGTTTCCAAGAGTTAAAAGTACTCTTCAAAAAATTAAATAAAAGAACATGGAATACATGGAACTGTTTTTCTCATAAGCACTTAAGTGAGTGAGTGTACCACAAGGAAGGTATCACAGGCACATTAGGATACTCAGGACTGCACCTTCACCCAGCTGAATCTCACTGTGGGCAGGGGTCTGCACTTGGGCACAGAATTGGGTTTCTGTTTATATCCAGGGGTGGAGGATGTGTACAAGACTCACATACACATTAAAATACCAACAACGTCCTCTGGCTACAAGGTAGACTCTGCCTTACAGCTGAATCAGAGTTGCAGAACATGGGGTGACTGGAGAACATTGGTGGCTAGCACTCCCTATTCCCAGAGTGACCATGGATAACTCAGTACTATGGGGCAGAAGGTAAGAAAACCAAGGCAGCAACACCTGGCCTTGACTCAGGGGACCAGAGGCCATGGCCTACAACCAACTCCCTTTTGCCCAAGGAGGTGGTCTGCAGGAGGCATTGACAACACTGACTCTGTCAACAGACTGGTGACTGGGTTGCAGTTCTTGGATGGCAGATATGGAGTTATGCCAGGCTTGTCTCCAGCACTGAGCTCTGGCCAAGTTGTCTGTGGAACAAACCACCTAATTGCTGTATTTATTCACTTGTGTGCACAAATCAAGAAAAGTACAGTTAAAATTCACATGAGGTGTGATCTCTTAGAATCATGTTTAAAAGAGGAGAATAGCAGCTCTCCTACAAAAAGAGGTTTATGGAAGATGTTAGAATCAACTAGTGACTGCAGGAGACTGGACACAGGGGGACTAGGCTGCAGAGTGAGCCACTGTCTCAGTGGCTTCTCATGAGGCACACACTGGCTGGTCAGTTTGCTTGCTAGCCACTGTGCTTAGAAATATTTTACTAATCCAAGACTGTGATTACAATTTTCAGAGGAACTGCTCTGGCTGCTAGGGACCAGTGTGTCGTTTATTAAAAGCATTGTTCTGGGAGCTTCTGACAGACACTAAGGCATTTTAGTGCTTCCTAGAAGGCGGCCACTGCCTCCTCAGCCTTGAGCATCTGAACTACCAACTGACCAGAGTTCCAGCCAGGATGACCCTCACTGTGAAGGTAAGAATCAAACTGCATGTCCAGCAATGGCTCCTGAGTGGACCACAGAAAACTGCAGTTAGGAACACCCTCCAAAATCAAAAGACAACATTTTTCAAAAATATATTTTTACAGCACTATAACTAATTTACAAAAAGATACAAAAATTATATTTACCAGGACACATCTGTTAAATAAAAAACATCATGTTAGTGTCCATATGTACAGGGCTATGTACAAGGATTCTGGTTCTTGCTCTCCTTAGAACAATAGCCCATGCCCAATGGGACCCAGCCTCGCAAAGCTGCAGGGGGGACAGCAGAGGCAAAAAAGACCCTCCACACAGTGGCACCCTCTCCATCCTATGTCCCCAAAACTTACCCTGGCATCAGGTGATATTCCTGGCAGCCTCACGGAGGCCGGCAGGAAATAGGGCTCAGCCTCCTCTGTCAGGGTGAGCAGCAACGACTCCTTTGAACAAGCAACCGGGCAGAAACAGAACCATTTCTGTATGAGAAAAGACAACATGAAAACCAAAAGTGTGACAGGTCTGTGGATAAGAAAACAGACTCAAACGAAAATTCTTCCCAATCCACACTGAAATCCACCCAGGAGCCCCATTTCATGGCACTGCCAGCCACAGTCTGATGGAGCCTGTTAGGAGTTTGTCTTCCACTGACCTTTCAGGTCAGCAAATTTGAGCACAGCGCCCAGAAGCCTCAGGCCTAAGGTTACCACAGAGCTGAGAACCTGGGCAGCACAAGGGCTGCTGTCCCCAAACCCCAGGAAGCACAGAGTAGGGGCACAGGCAATAGGAACTGAGGGGCTAAAGGGAGGGGCAGCAGCTCCAGGGCCCTGGCCATCCACCACAAGGTCTCTGACTCCAGCAGCAATGACGGCATTCAGGAGGCCATCCAGCTGTGTCAGTTGGAGAAGACCAGGAAGGAGGCCATCAGGGATCTGCCACCAAGAGCCCTGCTCATCAAGAAGGGGCTGAAAGTTGCCAGCAGCCTGGGCAGCTCACTGAAACTTGCCTTCCCTGAAGTGCCAAGGAGAACACCCAGCAAGAGAAACTCAGCAGTCCCCAAGGGGCTTGGACTCTTACGACCTCTCCAAGCCACCAAAGGATGCCACAGCTGCTGCACCTCCATCAAGCACCACCACCAGAAGGGAGCCTATGGAAGGGGTCTTGGCAGGGCAGACACTTCTGCTGAGCTGATGTGCACTGAAGCACTCCTGGATATTACCACGACCACCCATTAAGGGCAGCAATAGGCCTGCCTTTGTGAGCACACTCTTCTCTCCCCCAATGTGCCTTCACACTCGAATGGGAACAACAGCTCTGTGGACAGTTGTGACAGCAGAGAGCAGGAGATCTGGATGTTTTTGTATCTGAAGGCTCAGTCAGGAAGCCTGCTGGCCAGAGCCAAAAGGTGCTCACAGCCCAACCCAGTCCTACTCTCCCCACTGGGCCACAGCAGTTAGACTGGTGACCCTACGTATCCTCTCCCTAAAACCCCAGACCTGCCACTGAGCTCCAAAAGGAAACACAGAGGTGGCAGCCATGCTGTGCGTTTGTCCACACCCAAAAAAACAAGGAAGATGAAATAAAGTGCTCAGGATGGCGAATGCAGTTGGGGCATGCTCAGCCTGGCCATAGCAGGCAGGACTTATCCAGACAGGGAAAAGCAGGTGAGGGTCCAAGAAGGGAGTTCCAGGCCAGGATCTAGCATGTCCTCTCAAGACCTTTCATGCTCGGTGGCATTTGAAAGTCTCAAGACCTCTGGTAGAGGGGAAGGCAGAAGAAGAGAGGAGTGTTGGAAAGAGAGACAGCTCTAAGGACAGAAGGAGCCTGCTGGACAGCCACCAGGACCTGGACACAACCATCAAGGACATGCTAAGATCCAAGCAGAAGCTCAAGAAGAATTGCAGGGATCCCCGGGAAGCATGAAGGAAAAAGGTCAGGTTCAGCCCCCGAGAAGCAGTTGGTGCCCAAACTGTTTGTGATCTTTAACCTGAGGAAAACCTGAATGATTATTTAGGAGTCAGGAATTTCCCCATACAGATGGATACCTGACTTCATTTCTCATTAGTTGGATAAGAAATTTGTAGCTACTATAATCCAAGTGTGATTTCTTTAGTGATTTTTTTGAGCAGAGCATGATTTTCTCTCATGTGTGTCCACATTCCTATGAGATGCCAGTAGGAATGCAGGCCTAGTGGAGCTAGAGGAAGTTTCTATGTTTCCTTTTTAAAATTTCCCCCCTGATAATTTGTCCTTAGGTAAGTATCCTAAAAGTTAACTCCTAAAATGATTAACCAAGGCCCTGTGGAAGAAATTGCAGACCATGTGGCAGCTTTGTTCAAACCCTGGAGAAGATATTTTTGGTGGAATAACAACTTGGTTAATGCAATAATCAATTGAAGTTCCTTAAAAACAAGCTCCTTCACCTATCGATCCCTGTTTTTTCTTTAAAACCCCAGTCAGCCTTTACCTTGACTGAACACTTGCTGGGTTTCTAACTGAAACTGTATTTCCTGATATGCAAATCTGTTCTGTACCTGAATAGAATCTGTCTTCGCTATGAGCTTAATCCTTTCTTGGTTGGAAATCCTGTTTTGACAGGATCCTGCTGCACTACGTGGTGTCCAGGTACTGCCATACTCACTGCAGCCAACTTTTGTCACCTATTGGAACCTATTGGAACCTCCCTCAGCATCCCTTCAACAAACAGAAATCCAGATGGATCCCAAGAACTAATGGGCCTTTGGACACAGGATCATCTCAGCCCAGCCATTTTCCCCAGAATAAATTTTTCCCTGGGCAGCTCTCCTCTCTCACAGCCTTGTCTCCACTGGCTGATATTAAAGAACCACAACATTATATTGTCAAAATGACCTCAATTATGGCCCAAATTACCTCTCTTTAGGAATGTCCTGGGAGCAGAGTTGCAGAATAAGGGAGTTTACAAGGAGAAAAACCATGGGTATCAGGGTTCTGGAGAGGGATGTGGGGTTGTAACTCCAAGTCCCTGAGGCAGAGGAGGAAAGGCACAGAGGTTTTGGCTTTACTTCTCCTTTGCCTTTGACCCTATGGTTCACCCTACCTGGTCATTAATTGTATGCTTCTCTCCAACATAGTACTTGCCCTTATCCTCAGCATGAGTGCTAGCAATGGTTAGGTAGTTGTTTGCCCAGGGTTGGAGCAAGTGAGTGATCAGAGATCCCATACCCCTTGCTGTGGTTGCCTCACTGTTCACCTTCATTACATGCAGGCAGCTCTCTCCTGGCCTCTGCTTATACCACCCCATGAAGTAGTTGCTGTGTTCACTGCTTAGGTGACTGTGGCTGAGGCTCCCAAGTGAGAAAGAAGCAGATGGGGACTTGATCAGCACAAGCAGAGCACAAAGACTTGAGAACATACAATTTTGTGAGTGACAGTGGGTGCTCAAAACAATGGGAAAGACGTAACCTTAGAAGCTTTGTTTGGAGGAACATACCAAGAGGGTCCCCACATTGCTTTGGGAATATCTGGCCTATGGGGAAAACAAGGAGCAAGAGGTAAATGTAAAGCCAGTCCAAGGTGGACAGGAAGTGTTTCCAAACATTATGTCCTGAGGTGCCCAGTTGGGCCTGGATTAGGCAATACTCTTTTTAATCCTGTGTTCTTGCAGCTAGAGAGGGAGGAGCAGTTTTTTATTCTCTTCAGCAGCTTGTTTGTCTATGCTTTTGTACGAGCAATGAGCCTGGTGGCTTTGTGCTGGTATTTTTCTAATTTCAGAAGAAGGGCCACAGGGGGCAAGTTGCAGTAGTTAATACTTGGAATCCCAGAAGCTTTGGAGGCCAAAGCAGGAGGATTGTGTGTTCGAAGCCAGCCTCAGCAACTTAGTGAGGCCATAAGCATCTCAGTGAGATCCTCTCTGTAAATAAAATATCAAAAAGGCTGATGCCCCTGGGTTCAAACTTTGGTACCAGAAAAAGAAAGAAAGAAAGAAAAGAAAAGAAAGAAAGAAAGAAAGAAGGAAGGAAGGAAGGAAGGAAGAAAGAGTAGAGGTACATGTGGATGTCATGGGTGGAAAGGACAATTCACCTAGAAGCAGCAGCCTCAGTGGAAAAGTAATGAATGAATGATGCTCTCTGCACTGGAGCATTTCTAGGAGTTCCCACCCTGAGTCTCACGGTGCCAAATGCTGGCCACAGGATAAATGGCACCCAAAGTGCATCATCAGTACATGCAGAATTACCAATTCTGCACCATTATTATATTGCAGCCTACTTGATAAGAATCTTAAACAAGATACTTCACCTCAACATTTGAAATAACCCAAATTTATTCTTGAGCATAATATGTCCCCTTGTGTTCCGGTGAAGGAATAATCATTCAGAGATTAAGAGATCTTGCTTAAGGGGCTGGGGTGGTACTCAATGGTAGTAGCATGTGTGAGGAACTTTTTAAAAAAGAGAGAGATTTTGCTTAAGAGAGAAAGTCTATCAAGAGTCCTTAGAGGAGACTCACCTCAGGGCAGTCCTTTCTGGCCATCCATGGCCTGCCTCCCCACCCATCTCCTCTTCCTTCACTCAAGCCTTCTGAACCCTCTTGTCAGGAACCTTTCTCCCTTTATCCAAGTGCACTTTGCTCTGTAAGACAGGAAAGGGGACATTTCTTCTACTCCTCCCATGGCAGGTTACAAACAAGAATCTCTGGAATATGAGGAGAGACTGGCATCCTGGACTTGAAAGCATAATGGGAAGGCACAGGATCTTTGAGAAGAACAGGGACCCTGGGGCATAAAGAACATACCTGTGCTGCTGGGTTGGCCCGTTTCAAGCTCTGAACTCGGGCAAGTTCCTCTGCTCTCTGAGCCTCAGCTTCCCCATCTGTGAAAAGATCAATGGTTGGATCAGAGGGGTATTGTGTTTAAATGACAGAATTCATAGGGAATGTTGGATACATGCACACAGTCGGATACCCAGATTGCAGGGATGGCTGTAGTGTGTGTACTGATCAAAGATGTCCATACTAACATCCCACCCTTCTGCTAAATGGGTTTTATGTGGCAGGTACCTTGCCCTGGTCCTCAATAACAACAGGAACTAAATCCAACCACTGTCCACACTCTGTGATGAGTGCCATCACTTCTCTAGTTTTCTGCTTTGTCAATGCTGTCTGTGAGCACCTAGTGCTGGAAGGATGTCCATAGCTCTGCAACAACTAGACACATGATCAGCAATGATTTATGAATATCTTATGTATTTTACCTGCTGAAATGGACCAAGGAGTGGACAGTCATATCTTACAGAAATCCAAGAACCATGACTGTAAAACATAAGAATCCCTATGATTGTACTTCCACTCTGGCCATCACCCTGCTTCTCAAACTTTGGGCTAGAAATTGCAGGTTAGGATCGTCATGCAAGCCATGAATCCTTCCCACATTCCCACCAACCCTGCAGAGCCTGGATAGAGAGCTGGGTGGAGAGAGCAGTGTTTCCTCTGATCTGGGTGGCCTGAGCCCATCTTGCTCATGGCTTTGTCTCCTTCCTTCTGGTGCTGGCAAAAAGTGACAGTTGACAGGGAAGGAGTATAGGTCTCCCTTTCCACCTGTTTGTACCAGTGTGAGATGAGTACCACTGCAGTCCCATGACTAAAGTAACAGCCTCATCCTTGACATGTGCTGTGTTGACAGAAGGGTGGATATTGTCTCCTAGCTGGTGCCAAAATATCTCTCAGGGATATGTGAGGGATGCTCACTTTGCATGTCATTTGAGCAGGGATTTGACTTGGCATATGCTGGTTCCAATAGCTATATTCTTTGGACAGTGTGTCATCAGAGCAGGGGAGTATGGCTGTCAGTTCTAGGAGCACTAAAACTGAGAACATATGTATGAGCTCTTAGGAGGCCAAAGATCCTGCAAGAGACAAGAGGAGAGATGGCCTCAAGATGAAGGATCCATTCTCAGTAGCCCCAATTAGACTTTGTCTAGGTTGCGCATGACGTTTGAATCAGACCCAGCTCAGGGTACTTTGAGGGCTAAACCTAGGGATAAGACACAGGCAGTTCACTTACACAAAGAATGAGAAGGTGAACAGGGAGGGGTCCAGGCAGTGGTATTGATGTCCCAACTCTATGTTTTGAAATCTATAACACAGCTGTTCTTTTATAGGTCTTTCACAGAGCCTTTTGGACAGTAAGGTCTTGTTATTTTGAATTGTTTTCCTCATTTAGGGATATTGGTTAACATTCTAACCACAAATGAGGTAGTACAGGAGAATACAGTGGAGGGATAGAACACCAACTTTCTCCTCCTGCTCTCAGTGAAACTTAGCCTTGGACCCCAAGGCCCCTCACCACAGAAACCATCCAGAATTTGATCTGTGACCATCTTTCTATTTCCTTTGGACTATTATATGTCCTGATTCTAGCTTAGCAGGGCTATTGACCTTCCAGAATCCTGGCCAAGGGCTGAGCTGCAACCTTCTGAGATCATTTGGGACACATGACAGCAGAAAGTGGACCACTTATCCATGCCTTCCACCTCCTTTTCCTCTCTGTGAGTCCAGTTGCAGTTTGGTCCCATCCTGGTCATTTAATTAGAATGTGGCACTATGTCATTAGAATTGTTGCTAAATCATTTCATACATGACCTTTTGTTTGATAAAGAACCACCTCAATGTCTGGACTTATCATATCTTAAAGTGTCATTCAACTTAATATTCTCTCTCTTCTATGACAGACCCTTTCCAAAATAAACTAGCAACTGACATCAAGATTTCTTCTTACTTTTTCTTTTTGCAAAATAATTTACTTAATTTTGTTATTAGTTCCAGAAGCCAGAGATGCTTGAGAAAAAAACAAAATCCCTATGGTCTCTTTTAAGGTTGTGGGCTCACAGTTGTACGTGGATGATCTCTGGAAGGTGGGTGGATAAAGATCCCTTCAGCAAAGAGGATCCTTTCACTTAAGCAAGTTCAGGTCCATGATCATACCTGAGACCCTGAGGCAAGTGAGGTTGTAGAGCACTCTGCAGAGTCTCCTCAAGGAGGCTGTGCATGCTCCATCCAGCGAAGGGGCCCAAGTGTCCCCTCCCTCACCTGTTACTGAACATGATCAAAGAGCCTTAAGGGATGATGTGAGTGGACATGGGAGGAGAGGCCAGGGATGAGTGGGAAGGCATCTCTGCACGTTCTTAGGATGGAAGGGTAATACCTGGAACAACTTACGGATCCTGATCAATGGTGCTCAAGGACCAGGCAAGGAACACATGCAGTCATATTGGAGGAAGGACGCAGGCCCTGGGAGCCCAACACTCCAACACTGACCTCCCTTCTAAGGTACCTGCGCCTCAGCTTTGTCTCCTGACTGATTTTCCACCATTCAAAACCAGATGCAGATGACAGAGGCTTTTGGTGTCACCTAAATCATGAACATGATCAAAGAACCTTAAGGGATGATGTGATTGGACATGAGAGGAGAGGCCAGGGATGAATGCGAAGGCATCTCTGCAAGTACTTAGGATGGAAGGGTAATACCTGGAAAAACTTATGGATAATGATCAGCGATGCCTAGGATTAGGCAGGAAACCCTGCAGTCATAGTGGAGGAAGGACACAGGCCCTGGGAGCCCCACACTCTCACTTTTTTTTCAAATTAAATGACATAATAACAGACATGGTCTCATTAATTGAAAAAGGGCTCAGCCGGATCTCAGTGAGTGGGACAATTCTTGGAGTCTTGTCCTTTCTCTGTAGAAATGTGGAAAGTGGGATCAACAAACAGTTCTTTTTCTGTGCAGTGGGAGAACACATCCCTGAGAGAGAAGAGAAGGAAGTCCCCAGTTTGAAGAAAGGATACACTGAGCTGGTGGGTAAGTCCTCCACTATGCACTGCAAATGTGGGTGGTGGATTAAAATAACGTAGCAGATGTAATAATGAGGAGGATAATTATTATGTTCCAGGTATTACCCTTCCATCCTAAGAACGTGCAGAGATGCCTTCCCACTCATCCCTGGCCTCTCCTCCCATGTCCACTCACATCATCCCTTAAGGCTCTTTGATCATGTTCAGTAACAGGTGGGGGAGGGGACACTTGGGCCCCTTCCCTGGATGGAGCATGCACAGCCTCCTTGAGGAGACTGCAGAGTGCTCTACAACCTCACTTGCCTCAGGGCCTCAGGTATGATCATGGGCCTGAACTTGCTTAAGTGAAAGGGTCCTCTTTGGTGAAGGGATATTTATACACCTACCTTCCAGAGATCCCTTCTAAGGTACCTGCACCTCAGCTTTGTCTCCTGAGTGATTTTCAGCCCTACAAAATCTACTCACTGATACCTGAGGCCAGGTTCCTCCAGTGCCTTTCTTTGGTGAGTCTTGTTCTATGTCCTGGGCTTCTTAAAATGTCCTGGGGAGACACAGAGATTTGGCCCTCATACCTGGGTAACTTCCATTTCAATGCCTAACCCTTAACCTTCTGTTCTGAATCTCCATGCTGGCCTCCTCTTTGTCTTTCCTGAGCAGCTGTATCCTCTGACCTGGAGTAGTACCTCTGCTGCTATCCATTGATGGAGGAGACCAAGAGCTTGTCATTTCCTCTAGATGACACCAAAAGCCTCTGTCACCTGGAATAATGTGGACAGGAGTGCTGCCTCACTGTGCCAGCTGCATCCTGTCCCGCGGAGCACAGAGAGGCAGCTTTTGTCCCGTGTATGGAGAGACACTGGTGTATTTCCTGTAACTGAGTCTTAGTATGAAAATCTGTCTCTCAGCCTTGTGTTTTAATAGAAAGTGGAGCCTATTTAATAAACTATAGCTATTCTTTAAAGTGTCCAGGGCCACAGAAATTTTTGTGACACATTTTGGTGCATTTACTGCCTTCAAATTTTATGCAGGAATCAAGACTGATGCTTTCCTATGCTCCAGTAGAAGTAGTAACAATGTCATAGAACAGCTGTTGCTCTGGCACAGCAGTCCAACTGTGTGTATATCACCATCAGCATCACCATCACCATCACTGTCACCGTCACCATCTTCTTTCTCCTCCTCATTATCACTTCTGCTACAACTATTTTATTCCACACCCACATTTGCAGTGGATAAAGGAGGACTTCCCCATCAGCTCAGTGTGTCCTTTCTTCAAACTGGGGACTTCCTTCTCTTCTCTCTCGGGGAAGTTTTCTCCCACCACACCAACAAACAACTGTTTGTTGATCCAATTTTCCACATTTCTCCACAGGAAGGAGAAGACTCCAAGAACCTTCTCACTCACTGAGATCCAGGCTGAACCTTTTTCCAATTAATGAGATGCTTTCTGTTATTATATCATTTAATTTGAAAAAAAAATTAGAAATCCATATAAGTCTCCCAATTTCATAGTAGATATAGTTGAGGCCCAAGGAGACTCTATTTCCAGGATAAACGTGAACATTTCTTTCAAACTAAGAAAATTACCCAGCTATGCTAAACACAGGTATTGGTTTTGATGTAGCAGGATTTGTACAGGTCATCTGGGGCTGGGGGGAGGGCATGAGGCCAGGATGGGAGGCACAGCTGGATACACACAATATAACTATGCACTCATATAAACATATAGATACACTTAAATGCACACAAGGGCAGTGATGGTTTTATTATGTGCATAGGCTAGAAGAGGGTCCCCATGTCTTAAGTAGATGGTTTTATGTTACAGGGACCTGGTCCTAGTTGTAGAGCCATCCCCAGGATGTGTACAAAAATACCTATAGCCAACTTCTTTGTCCTGTCCACTCTGTGATGAGTGTGTAATTTCTCTAGTTGCCTCACTAGACTTGATGCTGCTGTGACATCCAGATTCTGGGAGGAGGAACTTACCTATGCAGTAAGTATAAACATGGTTAACACAGCCTTAATAAGTTATGTCCTCTGACCTATTCACTTGGGCCAAGGGTTGGAGAATCACCACCCATAGAATCCAGGGATCATGATCACTGAACAGATGTCTGCCCCTGATTTTCCTTTTGGTCAGTTGTCTTTTGCACCTATGCCCCAGCCTAGAAAATACCAGGACAGAATGGTCCTGCCACCCCTAAATCAACACCTGATCATTTTGAAAACTATCCATTTATGGTTAGAGCTAATTTAAGAAAGAAATGTTAAGGCTTACATAGTTTAGCAGTTATGACTAAACTTAAGAAATACAGAATTAAGAAAATCCTCCAAAGACTCTTCTATTATTTATTGATACCACATTTTTGAGTTTAGAATATCTTAACTGAAAAGCTACAAAAAAGTGATGCAAATATTTATAGAACATTTAAAATCAACACTCATGAGTGAAAAATTAAAATAAATAAAATATCTAATTTTGAAGTTAATTAAAATATATTCTATAATTTGGAAATGTAGGTAACATTATTAAAGGATAAAACCTGATAGTGAAAAAAAATTAGGTAACAAAAACAATCCGTCAGTTTTGATCTGTTTTTGCCTTTGTGAAAAAAATGTCTTTTGTTTTGATTCAAGTTGAGAAAACACTAGTGAGCAAATAAAAGTCATTTTTTTAAAATTATTCAAATACAGCAAGCATTCTTTGCTGTCCAATGTATGTTTTTAAATATATATGCTCATTAATTTTTTCTTAAATATAATTTTGTGTTTTTTCCATTTTACTGTTAATTTCATGTTTTTTCATATAAGTGATGAGAATTCCTACCAAATATATGCCTGCCAAGTACTGAGGGACACAAAAACATCATAGTTTTAGTTTGTTTTGAAAAACCTCAGGTTTCAGATTTCTCTAACTTGACAAGTCAAATTAGCTTTTTGGAACCCTACCCTGAATACCAGGAATAAAGATAAAAGTGCTCCCTCACTCTATGCAGAACCCGCCCTCAGGTCTAATGATTCACAATTAAGTTTTCTTATCAAAACCATGACACTTATGTTACCAGCATAATAAGTCCCTCTAATTCAAACTGCCAAAGAGATAATTTAAAGCAATCATAATTGTCTGTGAAAATATTCAATAAAAGTTCTTTCTTTTCTCCAATAAAAGATTAAAACTTTATTCATCTTTGCTCTCCAAGAGATTAAAAAAAGAAAATTTATGGCAGCATATGTAATTTTTAAGCTCCAGCTATCAAGGAACAAAATTGTGTTAATATGAAATGACATGAATGCCTTCTGCTTAAGGACACACCACTGGTGATAATTTATCCCTAATTTCATAGTCAAGATTTTCCACATTAATACCATTATGAGAGTTTTTACTAGTATATGATTAACTAAAAAAAAGTGCTTCCTTTCATAATCCTGGTAATCCAAAACCAAGAAAATACATTACTGTAAACATCACATTGACAAACTGTATTCATTTCTAGTTTGAAATCATACATTTCAAATAGGCAGATGTTTATTTTCCACTCTTGTAGCACTACTTTTGTTCCTTACTTAGAATGTTGAGATCCCATACCTTTCAAAGTGTCCCATGATGAGTTTGCTTTCTTAAAGTGTTCCACTTAATGTGCATAAAAGACTTAATTACCCAATTATATTTTACTGATTAAATTTAACATTTCATAAAAATGAAATAGCTGATTCTTCTCTTAATTCAGGTGAACCAGAAAAAAATACAGTCAACTATTATGGAAGAAAAATGAATAAATTCATATTTTATATATAGATTGCTCAGGAAGAAAGCAAACAAATGACAATTCCACATGTTGAATGTAACGGACTCTTAGATTTCTAAAAATAGCATATGATATGCATATAAAACAATAGAAAGGAGATTATTATGGACTTCAATAAAATCAGTCATTAACATGGCAGACTTGTGACAGTTTCATGAAGACACTGGAGATTATTTTTTTTCAACTGAAAGACAATTGTGGGCTTCAATGTAAACATATATGTGAAGGTTATTTCCTCCATTTTTACCTGTGCAATGAAAATATGCATTACATGCTCTATTTATAAACAAAAGTATAGGTATCTTAAAGTGAATAGACACTATTTCTACATATTATTAGGAATAAGAAGGCACCACTGATTTGATATCTTGTCATCACTGATAGTTGATTTTGAGTTGTTTATCTCAGCATTTGTTCTTATTAATTTTTTTTCTGGGTGATATAACCTAAAACCATTATTGTGGCTTATGGACCACAAATAAGACAAATCTATAATAGTATTTCATCATAGAGAGATCCTTCACAATCTAGGTTAACAATACAGATTCTTTTTCCACCTGTACCTGGAATCTATTTTGCAAAACAACATTGTTTATATCCTCATAGCTCAATTCTATGGAAAAGTCTTTGCCAAATTTTCAAAGTAGTACAGCAGAGAACCAAGATTTATCAAAATTCACCTGGCTTGAATGTTTTTCATATTGTATCAAAATAGTCAATCACATTGTGAGCTGTGCCTATGCAGAAACAGGTGGCAATATTGTGCCATCTCCTGCATTATGAATAAATCTCCTGAAAATCTCCTACTGTCAAAATTTAGAACCAGGAGGAAGACTATGGGGGTCAATATCAGGGAAAAAATGGGTGACATCTGATCTTTTGATCTCCCATTATTGCTAAACAGATATATCCAGGAATAAAATGTATGTTTATTAATTTTAGAACATCTGTTCAGAACAAGGTTGGGATAAAAGAGCCTAAAACAACAACAACAACAACAACGACAACAAAAAAACAAACAAAAAAATTAATTCCTATCTTTAACAAGCATCACCTACCATGGCTAATTCCCAGTCCAGATTTCCTAGTCCAGCTACAGATACCAGAATAAGTTCTTTAGTAGGATCCCATCTGTCTTTTAGAAAAACTCAAAATTTCTTTAATGATTAGCCCAAAAGCCAGGCAGAGAACTGCACTTGTACTTTTCTTAATCTCACGGAGGTTGCCCAAGCCTCCCTTGCAGCCCTTGTGCAGCTGAGAAAGGGTCAGTGGGAGGCAACAGTGTTGCTAGATTGCCTGCTTCGCCCCAGGCATCTCAGCCTTGCTGCTCCTAGCTACTGAAAGCGCTGTGTCGGCTGGTTTCCTCCAGATGGCGCTCGTCGCAGACATGCCCTGAACAGGTTGCCCACCCCGCCCCCACCAACCTCAGGGTTCCAAACGCACTGGGGTCCCACTGGTTTTCAGCTACTGAGCTTGTATGGCCTTCAAGGAGTGATTGAAGTTGCTTTCAAGAATATAGATTAACAATAAAGTGCTTAAATGTATATTTTCATGATAATTAACAAATTTGCATGAATGTAAGACAAAAAAATCTTGCAAATTGTCAAGCTAATATTGAGTGTTATCTTTGTAGTTTATGGAGTTTGATGTCAATATCTTACCAAATTATCTATTCTCTGACACTGTCTGCACCTGGGCATCAGAGATATATGTAAATTGGCAGGTCTGCAGTATAAATTGGTTGGCTAGCTGGGATAAGATTTATTCCCAAGTATTTTAAAAATAGTTTTTGTTGTAAATGAATACATTTAAGGTATTTGTATGTGGTGTTGAAGATCAAATCCAGTGCCTCATGCATGCTAGGTGAGCGCTCCACTACTGAGCTACTAACCCCAGTTTGTTTACGTTGATGCAGCAGGAATAGGAGCCGTTTATTGTAGGATTTGTAGGATCTGAGCGATATTTATACATTTTATATAGCTTATCTAATTAGCATAAAATAGATACAGCAGTCAACCAATAAGGAATCTCCACACTTATTGGCCTGTTTTTGTTACTTCACAAACCACTCCCTCTGGCAATTGGCCAGGTGCCATCCAGACTTGTTTACAGACTCTAACATTTCTCTGGCAAAATAACAGGTGCCAATCTGACTTGTTTACAGACCTTAACAGAATGAGATACTTTTCCTGATTTCTCTCTCTGCAGATGCATTACTGGAGAAGAGGAAAGCAATTAATTTATGTAAGTTGACCTTTTATCCTGTTACTTTGTTGAATTTGTTTTTCAACTTTAGAAGTTTTCTGGTGGAGTTTTCTTGGGACTTCTAAATATAGTATCTTATCAACAGCAAACAGAGATGACTTGTTTTCCTATTTGTATCCCTTTAATTTCCTTCTTTTTCCTGATTGTTCTGGTGAGAGTTTCAAGGACTACAGTGTATAGTAGTGGTGAAAGTGGATACCCTGTCTTGTTATTGATTTTAGAGGAAATGTTTTCAGCTTTTATCCCTAAGTATGATGGAGGCCTTGAATTTGTCATATATAGCCTTTCCAGTATTGTAATAAGTTCCTTCCATCCCTAGTGTAAACACTAGGGTTTCTCCAGTGTTTTCAACATAAATGGGTGATGGACTTTTTTGTATAGTTTTCTTGCACCACTTGGGATAATCACATGATTCTTATACTTAATAATCACATAATTCATGTGGTGAATGGCATTTATTGATTTGCATATGTTGAACCACACTTACATTCCTGAGATAAAATATACTTGATCATGTAGTACTATCTTCCTAAATTATTTTAAATGTGGCATGGCAGCTTGTTATTTTGGATTTTCACGTCAGTTTTCATCAGGAATATCAGTCTGATGTGTCTTTGTCTGGTTTTGGTTTCAGGGTGACACTGGCTTATAGAGTGAATTTGACAGTGTTCCTTCCTTTTCTATTTCATGGAAAATTTTGAGGAGAAATGGCATTAGTTCTTTTGTAAAAGTCTCACAGAACTCAGCTGAGAATCCACCTGGCCACTAGGTTTTCTTTGTTAGAAGGCTTTAATTGCTGCTTCAATTATATTGCTTGATCTTGGTCTGTTCAAATTTTCTAGATACTCATGATTCATTTTGGGTCAGTCATATGTGTCTCAGCATTTGGCAATATATTCTAGATTTTCTAATTTATTGATATAAGTTTTCACAACAGTTTCTAATGATCCTCTGAATTTCAGAATTGTCTGTGGTGATATCTCCTTTTTCATCTATGATTTTGTTGATTTGACTCTTCTTTCTCTTTCTTTTAGTTAATTTGGCTAAGAGTTTATCAGTCTTGTTTATCTTTCAAAAGGACCAAAAATCTCATTGATCTTTGGTAGTTTTACACTTTCATTAATTCTATTATGAAGACAGTGTTAGTATAAGTATCAGGAAGAATAAAGAGATTCTTGGCCACCAATATCCCACATTAGGAAATGTACATCGTTAATCACTATCTCTTCTACCTTACTTCCTACTGTAGAGGATATATGTACAATTCTATTCATATAAAATTATTAAAGGTGGATATCACTATTGAAGTATGCTTTCCCCCTTCATATAAATGTAAACCCTTACTTTCCACTATTTTTATTATTTTTAAAAGTCTGCTTTATTTTTTTTTTTTCATTTTTTTCAGTTTGTCTACCAGATATTTCCCCAGGAAATAGATGAGAATTAGCAATTAAAAATTAGCAATTAAAAATTGAATACCATGCTGAATACCATGCTGAAAAGATGATATTTGAATGTTAAACTTTGAATATTAAATTTTTTAAAAAATGGCAAACACTTACTTGAGTAGTACCAACTCTTGTTTCCTTTTTCTACACTTTTTGAGTTAAAATGTGTCAAATATTGTTAAATCACACTTATGGCTTCTGTGGTCTTCTTCTTATGCAATGTGACCAAGTGACTATTATACTTCTTATGCAGTGTGACCATTTTAAAGCTAAATTTTTCCTGTAACCATATTTTGACTCCACAGCCAAAAAGAGAAGAAGTGAAATGGAAGCTCAGACAATAGAAAATGGAGATTGAAAACTGGCACTAGTCTTCCATATTTATCATATAAACTAAAAAATATTTATCTGAAGGAAATTGATTAGATATTTTCCATGTCTTTAATCACACACAAAAAAGACTTTCCCTTGACATGGAGCAGAGCTAAAGAAATTATAAAAATATTGAAAAACTAACATGCTTTTGTCAGTAAGAGCATATTTTCTATGATGTCTTCAAATGTTTCAAGAAACTATGGTTTACATTAATATTGTGAGAGTTAAGTACCTTTTTTAATGTACTATAATTTTCTTCTTGAAAAATTTTAAGGAGAACCTATAATTTTGAAATTGAAAATAGAAAAGTTTTTATAGATGCTAGTTTCCCCTGCATTGTCCAGACCTACAGTGATAATTTTGTTACCCTGATTAGTGAATAGCCTCCATATCCTGGTTTAGAGAATTCCCATCTTGTGCAGTTGACCCCCTCCAGCTACTTGGGCCACATGGCCTGGCCTCCTCTGTCTTAGGCTAAAAAATACAGAGAAGAATTTGAGCATCTGCTTCTGCTGCTGTTGCCATTCTCACACTGGTCACTGGTCCTCTTCCAGGGAACCAAGGGCAGGCTAACACCCAGGGCACTCTGCTCTGAGCAGGGCCCCATTGCTGCTGCCACCTGATCCTGGACATTGCCACCACTTTACCATGAGTTTCGTGGGCCCCAGTCCTCCCCTAGCTCCTTCGGGTGACTGAAGTCTGAATTTTCTTCTGTTCCTAAGGTTTGGGAAATTTTCTGAGCATTTCATTGAAAATATTGTGCACTCCTTTAGTTTGTATTTTGAAAACACCAATGATTCTTAGATTTGTTCTCTTAATGTTGTCCCAGATTTCTTCAATATTCTGGTCAGGGTTACTTAACATCTTTTCTTTATTTTTGACTCTATGTTCAGTGTTATATACTTTGTCTTCAAAGCCTGACATTCTGCCTTCAAAAATAATTTATTGAGTCTTTAATTTCCAGGATTTCCATTGGTTCTTTTTAAGAATCTCTCTTTTTATTGAAATGATCATTCACTTTCTGTATTTTATCTCTAGTTCATTCCTTAAATTTTTTAGGTCACTGAACATTTTAACTACTAACTTTCTAAATTCTTTCTTCATTTCCTTAACTGTGATGTCAATGGGATCAGTTGTTGATCAGTGTTGTCGGCTATTTGGAGATTGTTTGATACTTTACTTTTTCACTTATATGTCTATTCATGTGCTGGGATGATTATTGCTTCTACTTTTATACAAGGGACTATATCATGAGCTGCTTTCTCTTAAGAGAACCTGGTTGGGGGAATATCCAGTTGTTCATACTTACTACACTCAATGTGTGTTCTCTTCTCTTCTCAGCATCAGTAGCACATGAGAGAGTGGTATAAACACTAAACCCTGTTTATACAAGCACTTCACAACAAACCATATACTAATAAGAAACAAAAACTAGTTAAAACTGTTTTTCACAGTTTCTCTAACCCCAAGTATAAAATCAGAGTAATGATCTGGAATTTGTGGAGAAATTAATTACTAAAGATTGCAACTTTACTATTATATTACATAGTGAAGAAGAGAGAAGCAGAGATAAATTGCAGGGGGGGCAAGGGAGAAAAGATAGAAAAATATCAACCAAGGGGAAAAAAACATGCTGGTTGCCATTCTCCTAGCCAAAAAGATGCTGATCTCACCCACTGTTCTCTGAAGATTAGACCCCAGGATAACTACTCAGAAGTATTCTTTATAAAAATGTATCTACCTTGCTTCAGACGGTAATACACATTTATATGACCTCTGTTCAGAATACTGTTATACAAAAAAACTATCATGAATATTTCTTATAAGAGCCTGTTGCACTGGAACGAAGAGCACCTGGGTCATGCAGGTGTCCTCCTACCTGCATGTGCTTCAATCTCCTGATAATCCCAATGACCTCCAGGCCCTCCTGAGCACAGAGTCCATCTAAGAAGTCTGGGCAGCGTTTGTCAACAGAAGCTAGGAGACCACACCATGAAGAAGCATCCTAGGGGCTGAGGGTGAGTGTGAAGGGCTGTCCCTCCTCTCCCTGTCCCCTGTGGATAAGTGCTGCTTATAAAAAATCTCCTCCAGAATCAGCCTGGAGCTAAGGATAATTTGCATGATGGACAGCAATCTCTTAGATTGGAACAAGAGAAGACTTGAGAAGCCAGCCCAGCGAAGTCCTCAGGATGCAGACTCAGGGAAACCTCCACCATGGTCTGCACGCCCCTGCTTCTTGGGCTTCTCTGATACTGCACAAGTTCTTCCTCAAGGGACCAACCCATGGAGCCCAGGGTTCTGGGATCAACCTGGAGCTGGCTCTCAGCTCAGCATGGCTCTGCCTTTGGGGGACAGGATCCTCAGGATTTTAGCCCCACACTTGCTTACTGGTTGCGGTGAGTCTGAGGGGCTATAGCTGCCAGGAGAGAGGAGCTGCTGCTCACATGCTCAATGACACCACCCTCCAGTCAGCCCATGGGACACTGGACTTACCCTGAAGGGAGGGGGCTACCAGAAAGCCAAGAGCATCCTTGAAGTGAGTCTAGACCAGGCAGGCAGAAAATCCTTTGGAAGTCTTTCTCAATGTTAATCCCACCTCTCCTTTTCTCTCTCTGGAGTCACCTTGGCCTCCTCTGACCTGACTCAGCCATCCTCAGTACCTGGCCATCAGTAAGACAGCTAGTAACACTGCTCTAAAGGCACATTGGGGCATAAGTATGGACATTAGTACCAGCAGAAGCCATTCCAGGCTCCTTTACTTGTCAATTATGATGATAGCAAATGACATACACTATCCTTGGTCTGATTTCAGGTTTCAACATGGAAAACCTGACACCCTGACCACCAGCAGGACTCAGGTCACAGATGAGGCTACTTCTGTACCACCGCACATGGCAGTGGGAGCAGCTGGCAGTGACTCATGGTGACACAGAAGGGTATGTGGGACAGGAAACACCTGCCCAGTGTTATTCTGTGTACCACCCCCTGAGCCACAGGCATGACCTTGGTCTCCACTCACTCAGCTGGTTTCCCACTACATCCAAGCTATGGAATAAGCATGGAGATACTGACTGGAAATTGGGTTATCTCAATGGATTTGTTAAAGCCAGGTGAGGTGGTGCATGCCTATAACCCCAGTAACCCAAGAGACTGACGCACACGGATTCCAAGTTTAAAGCCATCCTCAGTAACTTAGGGAGGCCCTAAGCAACTTATAAAGACCATATTTCTAAATGAAAATATAAAAGAAGGGCTGAATTTGTTGCTCAGGGGTGAAACAGCCCTGGGTTCAAAGTGCAGTAGCAAAAGTAAAAGAAAAGAATAATAATTTTTTGGATTTTAAATTGAAAGTCATATCACTTCCATCCATAACCATGAAGCAAATAGTACACAGTTTTCTGGATGAAAAGTGTCTCTAGAGAACCTGGTTTCTGCATTAGACACTCACACTCTCTTCCCTGCATTTGAACAGAATGGGTCAGGAAAAGGACCTCCTTTGACAGGTTGGCCTTGGCAGAGAAAACAAAAGATTGTGAGCCTGTAGGATGGCATGGACAGCATGACACATGCTGACCTGACCAAAGCAGTTCTCAGTGTCTGAGGACAAGGTTGTCCAACAGCTCATACAATGAAGAAGTGTGCACATGGGACTTAGGTGAGAGCAAGGACCTCCATATTCTTACACCCAAGAAGAAATGCTCACATGCCTCCTAAATCAGATCAAAACTAAACATTGTGTAGCACAAAAGCAAGTCCATGTTTGTCCTTGTGGAGATACATTCTGGGACAGGGATGCAGATTATTTCATAGTGTACTCCCCTAGGAGGAGGGAAAAATGGCACCAAATAAAGCAAAGACAGGTCCATGAAAGAGATCAAGAAACCAGAATGTGTGAATGATCATGGGATTCAGCCCTAATCTATGGCTAGTCTTTCAATGCTATTAAATTTTTAAAAATTGGTTCCAATTAGTTTTGCATAACAGGAGAATACATTTTGACACTTTGTACACAAATGGAGCACAACTTCTCATTCCTCTGGATATACCTGGTGCAGAGACTCACCAGAAACAAAATCATTAATGTTTACAAGGTAATAATGTCTGTCTTATTCCACCATCCTTCCCAGCTCCACATCTCCTCCACTCTCCTCTGCCCAATCCAAAGTTACTTCATTCTTTCCTCCCACTCCCCCTTAAGAGATCAGCATCCACTTATCAGAGAAAACATTTGGCCTTTGTTCTTCTATTCAACATAGTTCTTGAAACACTGGGCAGAGCAATTAGACAGATGGAAGAAATTAAAGGGATATGTATATGAAAAGAAGAACTTAAATTAGTACTATTAGCTGACAATATGATCCTATACCTAGAAGACCCAAAAAGCTCTACGAGAAAAATTCTAGAACTAGTAAATGAATTCAGCAAAGTAGCAGAATATAAAATCAACACCCATGTGTCAAAGGCACTTCTGTATACCAGTGACAAATCCTCTGAGATTGAAATGAGGAAAACTACCCTATTTGCATAAACTTCAAAGTAAAATAATTGGGAATCAAAGAAAAAAGTAAAAGACCTATACAATGAAAACTACAGAACCCTAAAGAAAGAAATCATAGAAGACCTTAGAATACAGAAATATCTACCTTGCTCTTGGACAGAAAGAATTAACATTATCAAAAAAGATTGCCTTATTTTGCTTAGCATGATATTCTTCAGCTCCATCCATTTTCAGGCAAATGCCATAATTTCATTCTTCTCTACTGCTGAGTAATATTGCATTGCATATATATGCTATATCTTTTTTATCGATCAATTGTTGAAGGGAACCTAGGTTGATTCCATAGTTTTGCTATTGTGAATTGACCTGATATAAACTGGTGAGGCTGCATTACTGAAGTATGCTGATTTTATGTCCTTTTGTATAAACCAAGGAGTAAGAAAGCTAGGTTAAATGGTAGTTCCATTTCAAGTTTTCTGAGGAATCTCCATACATCTTTCCATAATGGTTGCACCTATTGAACTAAAAAAACTTAACACAAAACCAAAAACAAAACAAAACAAACAAACAAAACCAAATAACCCAACAATAAATTGCTAAAGAACTAGACACGTCACAGAAGAAGAAATACAATTGATTATAAATATATGAAAAAAATCCAACATCTCTAGTAATTAAAGAAATGTAAATCAAACATTCTAAGATTTCTTCTAACTCCAGTCAGAAAGGTAATCATGGAGAATATAAGCAACAATAATTGTTGGTGAGGATATGAGGGGAAAAGATATGATGATCAGTTTTTAATAATAAAACAACTTGCATGGGTGAAAATTGAGAGCTCAATGCAGCCAACTGTTTCTCTGGACAACTGTTTTTCAAGAATGTCCCGAAGTAAAGATTTACTTAGGTAGTATTTACTCCTGCATCCTCCTGAACACAAGTGTCTGGCTGACACAGATGGCCTCAGTCCTCAGCACCAAACACACTCACTATGGGATGACAGTGATCATGAGACAGGGAGGAGGATGTGAGGTTTCCACAGTGAAACAGACACATAATCATGAGCAAGGCTGAGAGGGGCTGGGTCAGCCATCCCAGTCCTGCAGGTTTTATCCACATTTGGATGAAAAGGGAATTGTGAAGGATCCCCCAGTGGACTGCTGGTGTGGGGTACAGACTGGGTCAATGGCTCCCCCAACCAGGTCAATGGCTGCCTGAGCTGAGTATGATCCTCCCTGCTGGAGCTCCTTGTCTGGAGCATGTTCAGGCTCTTTCCACCCTCTGCAGCCCTTCTCCTCTCCCACCACTCTCACCCCTTTCTGCACCTCATGGGTCTCCACTCCATGGCGTCCTGTCTCAAGACCTCCCCTCTGTACACCCAGGCCTCTCTGTCTACTCCTTGCCAGACCCTGCAGAGGAGACTAGGCCCAGACATATGGCCAGAAGATTCTCTGAAACCTGCTGCAGGCCAGCCATAGGGGCACCACAGCAAACAGCCCCAGAGGTTCTCAGCCTCCTCCAGAGTCAGGTAGATAACAGGGGACTGGCCTGAGCACCCTGGTGGCCATCTCCTATGCCCTAGATTAACCTATCAGGACCTCCAAGTTAGCCCCAGGACCAGCAGAGGTTGGTGGACGCCTGCTGCTTTAAATACCTGACTTCACCTGCTCAAATATCTACACACCTAAAGATGCGTGGTCACCAAATTGATACTGTCTGGCTCCATCCTCATCCTTCATGGGAAATGAACAATTTACTATACAACTGAAAACTAAGATCACAGTGTAAACATTGGGAAATGAGTATCATTCATTCATTCACTGAAATGCTTGTAAAGAGCTTTAAGTTTCACAATGACTAACCAATATGAAACACTTGCAGTACTAAAAGAGAGAAACTGAAGTTTGTGGATAACGTGCAAGTGGTGGCCCGGCAGGGGGATCAGCAGGGGAGTCAGGTCTGTCAGCTGCAGGATCAGGTGGAGGAGTGAGGAGTGCGAGGCGGCTTGCTGGGCTTTGGCCTCTGAGCTTTAATGGCTGTGTGAGGAGCATGATGATGCTACCTCTCAGGTGAGCTTCACTCAGGTTGCCTTGCAGCAGGTGATGGATGAGTGTGAAGTGCTCTGTGGGAGGCTACTTCAGGCTGACAGGTCAGCATTGGTAGGTCAGCATTGCACCCAAAGGTTGTACCTGTTATGGGAGCCCAACAGCATGGTGCTGTGGCATGGCTCCTGGAAGGAGAGGAGCAGGCAGAGGTGGTGGCACCTGGAGCACAAGGCATGCCACATTTGGAGGCCCAGATGCCAGCCCCAGCACCTTTGCTTTGTGTGCCAGGACACCCATGTCCTTGGTCCCAGGCAATGCAACCCCATGTGCAAATGTCTGTGCCCCATCCAGTGCCAATCCCAGTGGGATTCCCATACTCCTCTACAAGCCCCTGTAATAATGAAATCAGGATCAGCAGGAGCAACAGCCATAGCAGTGGCAGCAGTTGCACCCCAAGTGCTTCCTGTAGTGACCTATCCACCTGGCTTGTGGGCTTCAGTGGGGTTCCAGGAGGGAATAGCTCCTCAATGTGTCCAGAGATGCTGGTGTGACCAGAGTTTCCTGAGTTGCTGGGGCCAGGATAAATATCCTGAGAACCTCCCAGGTTGATGCAACTTGGGAAATAAAAAAAAATCCCCAAGCAAAAAGAAGGTCCTGAAGATCCCCCAGAGAATGACTCCCCTGAGGGAAAGCATAAGCCAAAGCCAGAAAGAGGGTCAGGAGGCCCCAGGGGAGAGACCCCATGTGGGAGAGCATTAGCCTTAGCCTGGTGCTTTTAATAAAAAAAGAATGTCATTGGGATTTTAATAGGAATTGCATTAAATCTTTGTAAATGTTTTGGTAGTATGACCATTTTGGCTATATTAATTCTGCCTATCCAAGAGCATGAGAAATCTTTCCATCTTCTAAGATCTTTTTCAGTTACTTTCTTTGGTATTGTTTAATTTTCATTGTAGAGGTCTTTCACCTCTTTTGTTAGATTGATTCCCAAGTTTTTTTTGTTGTTGTTATTGTTTGTTTGTTTGTTGTGTTTTACTTTGTGTTGAGGCTAGAGTGAATGGGGAGGTTTTCCTAATTTCTCTTGCTGTAGATTCATTGCTTATGTATAGAAATGCATCTGTTTCATGGGTGTTGATTTTATATCCTAATTTTCTGAATGCATGTATTGGTTCTAGATGTTTTCTGGGGGATTTTTTTTTGGATCTTCTAAATATAGAAGTATGTCATTAGCAAATAGTGAAAATTTGAGTTCTTTTTTTCTATTCATATCCCTTTAATTTCTTTCATTGGTCTGATTCCTCTGACTGGAATTTAAGGACTATATTGAATAGAAGGGATGAACGAGGACATCCCTGTCTTGCTTGAGTTTTGTTAGAGAAAATGCTTTCTGTTTTTCTCATTTAGAATGATGTTGGCCTTGGGATTAGCATAGATAGCTTTGACAATGTGGAGGTATTGCATACCTTGTTTGTTTAGACCTCATCATGGGAATCTTCAAGCATGACTTCTTGTGGTATGAGATGGCAGGGTCAGGTGATAAGCAAAAAAAAAAAAATGGATTTATCATCAGGAGTCATGGAAGAAGAAGATTAATTCAAATGACTGGATTAAATCCTACTGAATAGAAAACAGTTTTGTTTTCAAATTTCAAATAAGGGGGATGTAATCTTGAAATCCCACTGGAAAATCTCTCCAATTATTAAAATACAATGCTTTGTGTATATTTTCATTCTGAATCAAAAAGAAGTCTTAAATTTTTCTATCTAAAAATGTCTGGAGATTCAGAAATATTGAGATATCTGTAGGTTTGGCATTCAAGCCAGAAATGGAACCTATTTTGATTCTCAAAATTATAGCTATGCCTCCCTTTCAACCCATAATTATATGATCAAAATATTTGAAGGGCAAAATCCTTTTTCCTGATTTAACATATTTTCATAAATATAGAATATTAATATGTGGGTCTAAGTTTCAATTTTTAAAGCAATAATCACACACTCTCCAATAACACACTTGGACATGAAAATACACTTACTAAGAGAACAGTAGCAGCTCAGAATGTGGCATGTGCTCACAATGAAAGTTTCATGTTGACCAGTCACCATGGTAATGTGGGATGCACATCTTACCTGCCATTTCCACTCAGTTGGTGTGGTGAGTGAGTTGGTGTCAGTTAAGGTTGGAGAAGAGTAGGGAGGTTTTGAGTTCCTGGTCGATCATGGGAAATCTAAACTGCTGTGGGAAAGGTATGTTGTCAGTGATATTTTCAAGGCTGTTTCTTCAAAGGGCAGTTAACATTTACTGAATATATTTTTCTCTTGATTTTTTTCATCTCTGACCCTGAATGTTCTCTCCTGAGGTTTAAGTATTTGGTGATATTGTTTTATCACTCAATTCATATATTTGATTGTACTATTGACCTGGTTATTGAAAATGTTTTTCTAAATTTAGAAAAATGAACCACTCCTAAGGCCAATATCATGTGTGCTCTTAAAGAGAATAAATAAAAAGGGGGAGGACATCCACCTTGGTTTCATGAGATGAAGAAATAAAGTGAGAGAGAGTAAATGGATGCTAAGTAAGGCAATATATATCCCATGAAAGGGCAATTAGAGGCCAAACTCAACTGAATGTATATGAAGATATAAACATAATATTAGAGAAGTCTAAATTAAGACATTTGTAGAAAGGAAAGAGGAGCAAGATTTCAGGGAAAGTTTCCAAGTGGTTGATGACTATAGGATTCCTGGTGTTTGGGGGCTACTGGGAAGAAGGCAAAAAGGACAGTGCTATGAGGTCAAAGGAGGGTCATCTGATAATGGAGGAAATGAGGGTCTCAGGGATCTTCAAGGAGGATCCATTGGTGGAGGTTCACAGCTTGTACTTACTGGTGGATCCATGTAGGCAGATAACTATGGCCTCTGGCCCTGCAGGATCTAGGAAGAGGTGTGGAAGACCAGGAGAAGGAATATGCCAGATCAGAGCTGGTGCATCTGCAGCAACCACGTTTTCAACCAGGCCTTGTCTGGCTGCTCAGGTGATAGCCAGAATATTAGTCTGCAGACATGGGGCAGGCCAGATTTTTAAATGGAAATCATTCCAAGGTATCTGTTTTCCCCCATTAATTCACATTAACAGGCCATTCAGGTGAGAAAAGCACAAGGAAACTTCATTCTTGGCACATCCATCAAGTGGCAGTTGGTTTAGAATGTCCTAAGTTCTCAAACAGTTTATGAGCCCCACAGAGCCCTGATGATTTGGGTCATCAACTACTCATCAGGAAGGCTCACTGAGAGGCAGCTGGCAGTGAGAAGACCCTGGGGGAGGGTGGTTACAAGTGTGTACTCTACTCTCGACCTTCATATAGGCTTCATTTGCATGAAATCATCATTTTTTAAGTCAGAAATTGTGATGAAGAGGCAGAAGCCTGGGTTATGACTGGAACATTTCTCTTGGTATAATTCACCTGTCTGCTACTGAATCCTCTTACTAAAGAGGCTTCAGGGAAGGAGTATTTGAGAAAGACTGAGAAGAGGTCTGGGTTCCTGGTTCTAGGGAATCCACTAGAGGACTCAAGTGCTCAGGAATCTCTGGTCCCAGGTAAATAGCTACATTCCTGTCCCACATCCACGCTCATCACTGTTGTGAATCTAGGCAAGTCACATAAAATCTCTGAATTACAAACACCTAAACTCAAAATTGTGGTGGACAGACTCTGTTTCACCCATCCCTTTAGGCTGATATGGAGTCACAGGAGGTCACAGATATTCTTCATGAGCTTTACACATATTCATCTGTATAGTATGAGGAATAGACTTTCTTCACCCATTGCTCTGGAGGATGACCTCTGTTTGACACCTCTCTGTTCAAACATTGTCAACAATTGAGCTTATTTTTCCACACATTTAATGAAGTATCCTATTTAATGACAGGACACATTAGCACCCATATGAGGCACACCAGTCCTCTTAAAGATGCATGGATGTAATCATTGTCAGCCTTATACCATTAAATGGATCAGATGCACACTTTTTGCAAACAATTGAGAAACAGAGGGGTTTATTTAACAGCACAAGTATTTAAATTTTGAGGTAGGATTTGAACAAAAGCCACATAACCACAGCCTCTGCTTATGGTTACTATTTCCTCTGCCTTTCTATGATTCTGCCTTAGTAATTGTTTATGCATACAATAATCTGTTGGGTTGTAGACCTCACACATTGCAATGTCATCCTAAAGCCCAATCTGTCATAGGTGCTTTGCTGCCCCAATGGTGAAAAATGAGTTCAGTAGTGTGAAATCTAAGAACATTCACATCCATCCTTCAAATTTTATTAAACATAGATTTTGTTATATTTTAAAATTTGTATTAGTTATTTATGCACATTTATTTATTTATTTATTTAAATGTGGTGCTGAGAATCACACCCTGTGCCTCACACATGCTAGGCAAGCACTCTCTAAATGAGCTACAACCCCAGACCCAGATTTTGTAATATTTAACTCTGCTCACAGACTGCAAAAATATATCAGAATTTGTTTTTTCTAATACTCAATTGTAACATTGTCTCCCCTACTGTACTAATATTCTACTCTCACCTTCTATGCAATCAATTTTTCAGTCTCCACAAAAGAGTGATATTTTGCAGCTTCAGTCTCCACAAAAGACTGATATTTTGCACCATTTGTCCTTCTGTGCCTGACTTATTTCAGTTAATGTAATTATCAACCTTGTTGATGAAAATGACAGAGTTCTTCTCACTGGGAAAAAATAAGAAAATATTTAAGATGCTGGGCATGCTCTTTGTGTATAATATACTTGAATTCAAAGCTCAAATTATACCTCCAGATATTCTAGATTATCACTTATCTATTAAAACTGTTTAAATCATTATTTGAATTACTATTGTTGACCCATTGTTTTTCTTGATAGCACGTTGTCAACAGCTAACTCTGTTTTATCCCATTTCCCAGGCTCTTGCCTCCCACATGAGCACTGGAAAACATCAAAACACACAGAAGGCATCCAAAGGCCTTGGTCCAGAGGGGTCCACCTGTTGCCCCCAAACATCCTTGTGCCCAAGGAAAAGTCCAAAAAAGGTACTGTGGAAATCCTGTCATTGGGTCCACTCTGCAATAATGATTCTAGTTTTTTCAGAATTCCAATTCTTTTTTTGTTTGATGTGTACAAAATGATGTGCTTTGAGTCATTCAGCAGTGCTGCAGGTCCAGAAGTAAAGATCTAGCTACCTTTTAATTTTGTGCACTTGATTCATTCAACTGTTGATGGACACTTGAGTTGATCTTACAATGTATTTATGGTGAATGCTACAAACATTGAAGTGATTGTATCACTATATTATGCTGACTTGCAGTTCTAAAGAATAAGCAAAGAGGAATGTAATAGCTGAGGCTTGTGTGTTTCACTCTTGGGTTTTTCATGAATCCCCACATTGCTTTCCAGAGTTGTCCTAATAATTTACAGTCTCACCAACATTGTGTCGGTGTACCCTATTTCTCCTATACTTGCAGTATTTCTATGGGTATCCAGTTTTCCGAATACCATTTGTTTAAACCATGGTGTCCTCTCCAACACATTTTTGGTGCCCTTGTCAGGGTTCAGGTGGCTGTAAGTATCATGTGGGTTGTCTCTGTGTGGTATAGTCTATTTCATGGATCTTCATATCTATTTTAAATTCAATACCATACTGTTTTTGCTACTCATCTCTATAGTAAAATTTAAAATTGGGTATTGTGATGGCTTTCACAATAGTTTTTCTTGTTCAGATATGCTTTGGAAAATTGTTGTTGTTGTTGTTATCCCAAGTGAATTTCCGGGTTGGTTTTTCAATTCTATGAGAAACATTATTGGTAGTTTGAAAGGGATTGTATTGAATTCATTGAATCTGATTATTGCTGTTGATAGTATGGCCACTTTGACAATATTAATTCTGGCTATCCAAGAACACAGAAGTTCTTTGCACCTTCTGAGATCAACTTCAATTTTTTCCAGCATTCTATAGTTTTCAATGTAGAGATCTTACACCCTCTTGGGTATATTCATTCTCAGGGGCTTTTTCAGATTATTGTAAAAGGGATGGTTTTTGGAATTCTACATCAGTGCCATCAATGTTGGAATATAGTAATGCTATTGATTTATGAGTGCTGATATTTCCTCCTGATACATTCCTAAATTCACCAGGTGTAGAATTCTTCTGGTGAAAATTCTTGGCACCATCAACTTGGCTGTGGTAAGAAGGCTCCTGCTTTGTTCTCTGGGGACAGCAGGAATCACAGAGCTCCCTTCTTGCACCAGTGTACAGTTCAAAGAAGTCTCTTCTTCAGCCAAGGGAATGTTGCCTCTCTGACCTCAGGATTTTCAACTAAATCTGTCTATTTTGTTCTGTGCATGTTCCCTCCCTATGTGATCTAGCAGTGCCACTATTCCTGCTGCTATAGCAGCTGCTGCTTCTGCCACCACCAGCTTAGATCCCATGTACTTTCTTTTTTTTGTCTTTATTTAATGTACCCAAGTTTCTGATTCTCTAAGATTCCCTGAGTGTCCACTATTGAGTTTTATGGAAACCCCTCCTTTGTCCACCTGAGAGGAAGGACTATTCGCACTGCTTGCATTACAGATTGTGGAGCTGCAAGAAATAAAGGTTCTCTCCACCTTAAATTTGCTTCCATATTTTAAAGAATTATTTCTTTTACTTAATTTTCTGACTTTATATGCCTCTATGATTTTTTTCATTCACTATTAAGTTTTGGTGAGTTCCTTTAGTTTCCCCCCCACTGAGAAGCAGTCTTCTTGCCTTCTAAGTCTGGGTGCATCCTTCCTCCAATCTGCCAACTTCCCTTTTCCTGACAGCACATTTGCACAATATCTTAAGACACCAAGGAATGTTTAAGGCCAAAATATTCTCCATCTTGATGAATAACTCATGTGAACTTGAAGACAAATTTTATTCTCTTGTGGTTGTATGAAGTACTTGTACAAATGCCAATTAGATCAATGTGAATGATAATTGTGTTGGTAAATTCCTAGGGTTTCCAAATCTAATTACCAGCTTTCTTGGGTTGAAGTAATGCAACTATACTATCTTAGAGCTCTATTCCCTAGAAATCCCACATTGACCTGTTAGCAGAAACATGCTACTTCTGAAAACTTTAGGGAAGAATTTTTCCTGCCCATTCTTAACTTCTATGGTTTGGTGGCCATCATTGTTCTGCTTGGTTTTCAACTGCAGCACTTTACTCTCTGCTTCCATCATCACATGGCATTAGTCCCTCATGAATGTGCCCCAACTTCTTATGATAACAGATGCCCTATTTGCAGAATGGGTCCACCCTGCTCCAAGAAGATACCTTTAATTGCTAAGATCACAATGACTCTCATTTCAAACCCAGTAAAATTTGGAGGTACTGGTGTTAGGACTTAAACATGTATTGGGGTGGAAGTAATATGACCCACAATAGCGATGATTGATTCAAGAGTATACTTTTTCTTTTCTTCCTGATGGATCTGTCAAGTGTTATGAAGGAATGCTGAAACTACTAGAGTAACAATAGAATATTTCATTTCTCATTGTAGTTCCTTCCATTTATTCTATATTTTTAATTTTTGTTTCCTGGTATGCTCCTCTGCCATTCAGAAACAATCATATTCCAGCAGTAACGGAGCCTGTGTGTGTTATACAACCATCTCCATACACTCTAGACCCATGTCCACAGTAAGGAAGCCCCTGGAGTAATTCATCAGCAAACCAATGTACTGACAATGACCCTGTATTTCTCTAGATGGCAATCAGGTCATCATGCAAGTGGCATCAGTGGATTTGGGAGGAGACCAAATAAATTGTATTGCTGAGGTAATGTGACTCTTCTTTGTCTAAGATATAAGTGTTGTTCTGTTCCTTTTAATTCAAATTCCTGCATGAAAATATGACAGTGATCATTATAGGTGACTCATACAATTTCTTTTGTGGTGAAATTATGACTATACATCTATTACTTGTGAGAATGATTCAAGATGACATTCACATATGACAACAACCATTGTCAAATGATTGCAGTGAGCATTTTCCTCAGTGGCACTTTTCCTTGGTAGAAAATGAATTTTGTGCATGTCATAAAATTGTACCTGAGAAATCTCTCATGCAAAGCTCTAGTATTTTCACAAGTGCCCTCTCTGCCTTACTTTGTGATCTTTGCTCCAACTGCATTTTCCCATCTAGTTATCTAATGTCACCACAGCCAACAATAGACTTGCGAAAATGATCTCCTGCTCACACTGTCTTCTTTTCTGGAACTACAGGTATCCTCTGCAGCAAATGGGAAATGTAAGTATTCTCAACTTCCTAACATACTGAGGAAAACCTCTGTACTTAGATAGGTCACACATTCCTTCCTGTCTCTATGAAAAAAGTTATCCTGGATTTAGATATTTTTTTTGGAAATGAGGATTGGGATTTGGTGACAAAGCAAAAATCCAGTGAAGGATTGTGGCCATCTACCATGATCCTGAAACAGCTGTCTTTTTGTTGGTGTGCATTTATGTGAATGAAGGTGGGGAGGTATCTCTGAGCATGTCCATGTGTAATAATTGTGTATGCATTTGTGAGGCTGTGGGAGCTTCCTCAGAAATTCTGTTCTAACATGCCCAGCAAAAGAGTCCATTTTCTAAAAATAAAAACCAACACTAATGCATGATTTGTATGATACAATTCCTTCACACTTCATGACACACAGATATTAAGTTCTGGTTACTAGGCCCACTCGGTAGATAGAGATGATGCTGAGTGAAAAGATTCAGATTCTTGACTCTGTAA
The DNA here is from genome assembly GCF_048772815.1 of Callospermophilus lateralis. Lineage (NCBI taxonomy): Eukaryota > Metazoa > Chordata > Mammalia > Rodentia > Sciuridae > Callospermophilus > Callospermophilus lateralis. The sequence goes on along the minus strand of NC_135305.1, from coordinate 144,457,596 downwards.
GTGATAGAAGATATAAGAATTCAGGAAATTATCCTGATGGTGATGCTTTGGATAGGGAAATGTATTCATCACTTAGTGATATATCACACTCCAGATTATTCCAATGTATTAGTGTACTCATATCTCCTACAGAGATGTGAGATATTTTCCATACTTTTAAAGTGGCCTCAGTGGTCATCCCTAGAAAGATATATACCTAGGGGTACAAAATTTCAAATGTACATATCACACGTGGTTCTAGTCTAGCTGGAAAACCAAAGGCTCTGCTTCTCATTAATTCTTGTTCTTTTCTTTGCTGTGTATTTTCACTGCTGTTCATATCAAGAAATACCCTGAAAAATTCATACGCAATAAGCCATATAATAATAGTCTTTCTGCATCCTCCTAGTTCCCCCAAATGGAATGGTGGAGTTCATTCCTGGAGAAAGCATGGGTCAGGAGGCCCCATCAAAAGCCATGGTAAGTTTGTTTTTCTTCCTCTGAAATCCAAGTGTTACTTTTTAGTTTATCTTTCTCTTGTAATATGATTTCTTGGAGATGACAAACAATTTTCTGTGTGTGCAGATTTTTATGGGGGTGTCTGTTGCCAACTGAGACCTCACTGAAGGCAACATTCACAAGAAAGAATATCAGATTCACACTGTATAATAGCAAGCTTTGTGCCTGTCTGTGGTTTTTTCCTCCTGGCCATTGAATTCCTTATTTATCACTTCATATAGACCTGTGACACAAATTCCCCTAGAGAAGCTTGTGTCATTTGGTGAGTGTACATTTGCTTTGTCCTTGCCTTTGAGTTTCCTTGAATTAACCACTTTCTCATTGGATTTTCTAATATCAAAAAATAAAAAAGGACTTGTGCATACAGGATAGAGCATGGCTTGATCCTCATAGTGACTCCTTTTCTGTATTTACAGGAGGATTCAAGAGGACCCATAATTGGTATGTATCCTGGCCTCAATCTCTTCCTGATGCAAAATGTAGATGATGCCAAGGGTTGGACAGTCTTCTTTCCTTTTGAGTTGAGAGTCTCAGAAATTTCACTACCTCCTTGAGAATGAGAAGTGAGGAGCTTGTGGTCCAAATTGATTAAACACACACACACACACACACACAAACAAACATATGGATACACCCACACACACATACACACACACACAAAAAAAAAACACACAAGAAAAACTATGGCCATTCTCCATAGTTCCTGATAGCACCTGTGTGAGTTGAATGATGTGGTTAGTTCCAGAAGAGATTTGTATGTGTTTCTCTGGGTACATTCATGTCACTTGATTCTGAGTGTACCTTTGTATTCATTTTTGCACATTTGTGTTTCTCTAGATATATACACACCAAGATGCCAATGACCACCTGTTTAAACAAAAAAACACCATGTCCATTAGATCATGATTTTGTATATGTGTGAATAGAGCAAATGATGAATTTTCATTGTGTGCAGTTCATTCCATGCCATGAATACCTCAATTAACATGCAAAATATATCCCATCCAAACATGGAAAATTTTCACAACACTCAATAAGGAAAAAAACTCTGTTTCATTCCTGTCTCTGCACCAGTAGCAACTTCATTTAATAACAAACATCACCTGTCAATGGCCCTGTATTTAGTCAGGGCATTTGATTGTTCATCACACTTCACTCATGACAGCTTTTCACGTTCATATACATTTCTCTGAGAGGTGTCAGAATTTATTTTCCAATTCCTATTCTAAGCACAAAGTTCTGGACAGGGTCAATACTTAACAGGAACCCTCAGATCCACCAGCACACTGTGCTCACTTATGGTAGGAATTTGAGACAGAGAAAATGCCCAGGTCAGCATTTCCAGTAGCTAAGGAAGGGGTTTGTTTGCATGTTCCAACTGACATTGAAATCTGCCTTATTGGGTCATTTGATAGACAATACTTTATGGGAAACATGTTTAAACTGTAGGTATTTTCATGGGGGATGACCAGTGCAGCTGCAGCTCATCTAGTTACAGAGCAAAAGATGGGGTCCAGTGAAGATCAAGCTCAGCTCAGCAGTGGTGTCTGATCCCACAGTTTAGGTCTGTGCTGCTTCCTGTGTGGCCTGCAGGATATCACATAGGTCTTCACATTGTTGGTCTCAAATGCTGTCTAGGTCCTTCTAATCATACATACATGGATACTGACACTGACTGGTCACTGTGAGGGTGGGACCACTGAGCTCATCCCTGGGCAGAGTGTCTTCATCTTAGTCCCTATCAGCATTTGATGAATGCCCCTCTGTGGTAAAACCTCACTTGACCAGCATGTGGGGCTCTACAGTGAGCCAGTTATCCACCTGGCATCTCACCAGGACCAGTCAGAATCGTTAGGGAAGTTTAGAAGATAGCACTGTGTCCCACATTTCTCATCAGCTCTAAGTAGTATGTGCCTAACCTTGTGGGGAGCCATCGGGATTTAAATATTGATTTTGTTGATGCAGAGCACTCAGTCCCTCAGAGAGTTCCTGACCCTTTTGCATGAGTCCACAGTCTACTTTTAAATGAGCAGTGAGTTTATGCTAGCAAACTGATGTCCAAGGAAACCTAGGGGAAGGAAATTCATGCTTGCTTCATCTTTGAACTCCAGGTCTTGGTTATCAAAAATAGCAATCACTATTTGGATATGGTGTATATTTTTAATTTTATTTAAATTTAAATACAAAACTTTCAAAGTCTTATCCCAGTTCCACATTTCAAGTGGCCAGTAGACCCATGTGCAGAAGGCAGAGAACATTCCCATTCTCTCATGGGCAGCTGCTCTGATGATGGCACAGTGTATGTTTTGTGAGTTTGTATTCCTGAAACTGTTGGCATTAAGGTTTGCATGTCAAATTGGTCTGTTTCAAAGAGAGAGTAATAATGTGCCAATGGAAGAAAGTAGTTAAAATTTGAAACCTTCTATCTTGAAGGTTTGCAATTGTTTGCAGCATCCTGTTTGAGGCCTCTGACTCCCCAGAGCTTAGAGATGGTCTGAGAAGCCAGAACAGAGATCAGGGTGATCCTGACCATTAATATTAAGTATGACTCTGTTTTGCTTGCTAATAAGAAAACCCTTGAGACTGAATAATTTATACAGGTGTGTTTAGCTTACAGTTCTTAAGATACAAGAGCTAGGCACTGGCAAACAGTTGGCTTTAGTGAATGCCCTCTTAGCTGCATTGCATGATTGGTGGTGTCAGCATGGATGCAGGTGCAGGAGGGAGACATCACATGGGGAGACAGGAAGCCAGCAGGGAGAAGATGATTCATTTTCTCTTCTTATATAACCAGGATCTAACAAGATTTGAGAAATCTATATTCCTACTTCCGAGTCTCATACCCTTAAATGACCTCATTGCCTCCAAGGAGACCCTTCCTCATACAGGTGCCACAACTCTCATTATTACCATACTAAGGACCAAGCCTCAATCACACAATTCTGTGTGGGACAAATATCATGCAATCCTAGTAGCCATCATGAGCTTAATTGTGACAAAGAATGCATGAGACAATCTTTAGTAATGCTGTTGCTGATGTTTGTATTTCTAAAGGTTGGACATGGACCAAAGATTATGATTCAAGCAGTGACGAGGAAGAGACTGCAGGTAGGAACAGCCCTAAGGGTATGAGAGAATGGGAAAGGTTTCCTTCTAGGAGTTGAGTTCACCTAACTAATGTGGGAAATGAGGAACTGGCGTGAAATAAAAATAAACAGCAATATGTATTGCTTTTATAAAAGTAAGAGTTAGTAGACCTCATGACTTTGAGCATCCTGTTTGTAAGAAGACGTTTTTCTGCTTTGACAGTTAAACACACTCTTCCATGCAAGTCCCACTCTGTCCTGAATTTGCCTCTTCTAAGCATCAAGTAGCTTGGCTTTTATTGTTGGCTATTTTTTTTTCATTGTACATGAAAGAATTAAGATCTGCACTTTAGGTTTGATGCACAATGGAAGGAATCTAGAGCAGAGCCCACTTTCTTAAAGTGACTTTGTGAAACTGTAATTGAAGCTCTCACTAGTGATAAGCAGTAAATAAGAAGTCATAATTCCCCTCTGCATGTTCTCTTCTTAGATCAGCACTTTCTCTTCTGTGTTTTGTCTACTCCTGGTTTAAAATAAACTCCCAACTGTGAGGGACTTAAAGAAAATTGTTTCAGTGCTCCCTTGACAGGTCACTGTGTTCTCCTGTAAAAGAGTGGGGAGAAGTTCCTCCTTGAGCATGTTTCCAACCTCCAGTCTTCATCTAATTCCCAAGCCCTGGGACTAGGAGGAACATCTGAATGTGCTTGTATTCAAGAGGCCTAACTCTGGAAAGTCAGAGAGACTGTGGCTGCCTCATGGAGGAACAGGATGACACAGACATCCCTACTGAGTACAGTGGCAGAATGTGAACTGGAAAAGTGCTCTTAGTATCCTAGATCTGTTTCTCATTGCAGAGGTGAGGTGATGGAGGCCAGGAGACAGAAGTGCAGACAAGAGGAAGAATGGAGAGCTGGACTTTGTCTCTAGGACACCAGGAGATGGAGCAACTCAAGTTCTCACCTTTAACTCTGCCTTTCCTTTTTCTAAGGCCACATCATTACCATCAAGGCCATGGTCCATAGGGAAGACATAGAAACTGATGCAGAGGAGGAGGACAAGGAGGAGGAGAAGGAGGAGGAGGAGGAGGAGGAGGAGGAGGAGGAGGAGGAGGAGGAGGAGGAGGAGAAGGAGGAGGAGAAGGAGAAGGAGAAGGAGAAAAGTACCAGAAATCTGTACGTAATTGATTTCCTATTGGTGCTCTTATTTATCCTTTCTTATGTAGAGCCTCTGTAGCTTTTCTATGTTTCATCTTTCCCATATTTACAACTTTTCTAAATGTGCTTTCCTCATCCAGATCTTTGAGGTCCTTGGACCTTCAATTTCTCTTAAATCTCTCTGCACTAACATTCTTAGTCTTTCCGTAGTTTTTTTACCACAGGCAACATCACTGAATCATGCTGAGCAATACTGCATACCCATACACTGAGTTTGAGTTGTAGGGAGCATCAGAAATACTGAGTTGTTGCCTGATGCATGAGACATAAATAATCTGGCTCTGTTCTAGTGACCACTGAGTAGCTGGGTTCTTCTGCCTTTGATGACTCTGAGCATGCATGAATTTACCCTTCCTTTCCTAGGTCAAGATTACACAATTGGAAAGTAGTTCCCATAACATGAATTGTTTCCAGGGGCCCTCTCCTGGTTTAAAATGTGGGCTCAATGCAGCAAAAGTGATAAAGCAGTTTAGGAAGAGGAAATTTGCGTGTGGAAAAAATGTGAGGGAGAGGAGAGGTCAAAATCACATATTCTCCATTGCTTCCTTAAGTTTCTTTGTTGCACTTTATGCAATCCATCAGAAGAAATAGAGCACTGAAGTGGCCCCAGTTACATGTGACCATGGCCATGCAAGAGGAGGTGCAATTTGATTAAAATCAGTGCAGGAAGCTGTCTGAGGATGGAGCTACAGAGGATAGGGCTGGAGGAGCAGGGTCCTTGCTCCACCCTGTGTCATCACAGGGGCTGCTCCTCAGGGTCCCAGATGTGTGCTACTCAGTCTTTACACCCAAATGTCCTAGAGAACCCTTCCTATTCCCTCACGTTTACTCTCTAGGGGAGCAGCCTCAGAAGGTTCTGAAGGTGAATGTCCGTGAGAATTTGCTGCCGAGGACATTCATAGAGATTCTCTGCCCACAGACAACAGCCTCAGCTGAAGGCAACATACCTGCTTCAGTGCTCCCTGCCCAGAGCCCAGGAAAGATCAGGGCCCCAATTCATCTTGCATTTCCTGAGAACAATTGTGGCTCTGGCCACTCTCTGTAGCCAGCAACTCATCCAAAGTGACATTTTTTTTTAACCTGATTCTGTGTTATAGACTCCGTAAAACACCTGGGAGAGAAGTAATTTTGGCCCCGGGACACAGGAGAGATGACACCTGTAGTGTGCAGGACCTGGAATTAGCCAGCAAGACTTGGAGAAGGAGCTGTTTTTATGGTTCCAAAGACACAACAGTCTATTATGTATAGAATTTACAGATTTATGCGTTTTTTGTTTAATAATTTTAATATTAGTATTTCTTATTAAATTTTTATATAAAATTATATTTCCTTGGTAAGAGTTGTTTTTTCAACTCATTCTGTAAAATAAAACACACTAAACAGAGGTAGGTGTTCTGAAGGTAGATCCCAATGAATTACAAAGTAGTTACCCTGGTGACCCCCATCACCATCAGTGCTCTCCTCCCATACCCCTCAGTTTGCTTTTTAGGTTGCTTTTCAGGTTGGTATTACAACATTCACTAAATTAACGATGTGGGTGACAAGGTACAATAAAGAAATGAATAATTAAATTGCAAGCTAAGTAAAATTCCAACTAAATTTCATAATTGTTTAATTAATTTATCCATTTAATAGCTAATTAAATCTCAAGTCAAGACACTCAATATAAGAAAGGGCTGGGAAACAATTGGAAATTTTCATTTATAAAAATTGTGGTTTTACATTTTATATTCTTTTCTCAAGAAGAATTTTTTGTAATATATCACATACATATAAAACAAGTTGGAAACATATATTATAAACTTGTACCAATGGTGATAAATACATTAAATGACATGTGTCTCATTGGAAATAGGTTGGTTTCTATATAGAGAGAGCATGAAAATTACTAAGATAATAATAAATCTAGACAAAATATAAATATCTGTTCTATGGTAACATATGGGCATCACTCCAATCTTACCATGCTAAAATTACATAATACTGTAAAAATATGTGTTAAAACTATGTACTTCAATAAGAAATAAGTTCAATAAAGAATGATAATGCAGGGACTTGGGTTGTAGCTAAGTAGTACTTACCTCACATGTGTGAGGCCATGGGTTTGATCCTAAGCACCATATATAATAAATAATATAAAGGCATTGCATCCATCTACAACTAAAAAGTTTTTTTTTAAAAAAAAAGAATGATGGGCTGGGGATGTAGCTCAATGTTCGAGCACTCACCTAGCCTATGTGAGGCCCTTGGTTTGATTCTCAGCAACACATATAAATAAATAAAATAAAGGTCCATTGATAACTAAAAAAATATGTAAGAAAAAAAGAATGGTAGTACTGAGAACTAAGGCACTCAGATTTAAAAATTCATGCTTCTTTTTCATTGATCCAATATTTTGTCAACTAAATTTTCAAAATTTGTTCAGAGCTAACATTACTCATACATGTTACTCATCTAGTATTTCATAATTTTTCTTTCCCCATAAAAGAACTTTGATAAATATCCAAAATATTCAGGTTAAATATATATGAAATGAAGCTGAAAGAATTTATAGTATCATTTTTCACTGTCACCTCAAGTGTTTGAGTATTACATGTTATTCAACTAAAATAACAAAATTAAAATCATAATGGCACAGCCTGTATTGTAAATAAATCCAAACAACAGCATGTGTAACACAAAGTCAGAGCAGTGGCACATTAAACGAAAATGTAATTTAATCTTGGGGTAATAAATTGAAAGATGATCAGTACTGTAGGATGACTTGGGTCCTAATAGTTTACTACTATTCAATACAGGTTCTAGAACCCCTTGCATCCACACAGGGATGGAGTTGGGTGACAAAATGCTGAGCTGGATGGCAACATTTTATTTGTCTTTTGTTTGCCTAGATTGTAAGATGAATGAACAGACAAGTCCCTCAGCCTGCTGCACTGACCACAGGCAAGCAAAAGCAATAACCATTTAAGTGATCAGCAGGCAGGCACGGTCAGGTCATTACTGGGCAAAGAGTTCAGAGATCAGAAGTTCATAGGTTAGTTGCCAATGTCAGCTCCACTTTCAGTCATAATCCTTTGGAAAGGATGGACACACATACTGTGCCTTGGAACTTTAGTAGCTACTGCACCTCATACACCATTGGGTTCAATAGAGTACTCTAGAACTGAAGTGGCTGGTGCCAACATGTAAGATATTTGTAGGGTGTGTAGATCAACCCAGCCTCTGGCCCTGGAGGGACAATTGCAGCATTAGTGTGAGGAGTTCCTTTTGGCAGGACAGAGGTCTGAATTTGTCTGATCAAAGGCATTATGGTAGGGTCAGCTGGAGAAGAGTACTCAGGGTCACTTCTCAGAGAAAAGGTGCAGCCCCAGTTATGATGCTTGGTGCAGCCTGGGCTGTTGCCACCAGAGAAAAGGCAAGGTCTGGTGATTTAATGTATTCTCTTGCTTGGAAAAGATGCACATTTTGGGGGGTGGCAGTTTGGTGGATCATCTTATTACATGAAGCCTGGATATCATAATTATGTTTAGGTGGAGACTGAGTGATCATGGAAGTGGCAATGAGTTTCTGGTTGACAGAAACTCATTGGAATATGGTGCCATGTTTAGTTTATAATGTGATAGTTTCAGTGTATTTCTCAAAATTGATCACATGTATATTTCTGTAGTAGGAGGAATGCTCTCTGTTGTACAAGCCATGGAGGCTAGAAGTGAATCCCTTCAATCCTGTGACTCATGCCTGCATATGTGTATCTGTTAGGCCACTATATAGAGAGGAGGGGTCAGGTGGTTCACATGTCCTTGGATTCACCTCCAGCATGGTTCTGATGCTTCAACTCTTTCATAACCCAGAATAACTAGGACATCTGGCTCAATCTTCATTTTACAAAATGCAAGGAATGAGTGGTACTAGATGGGGCATCAGGATATTTACCATGGAATTTATTATCCCAGAGGAGCTTTCTGAGGATACAATGGCCTTCCTGGTCCATTACTAGTCAGGTATGTTGTTGCTGTGATCAAAATCTGACAAGAAAAAATGAGAGGAGGAATTTTCTTTTTTGACTCAGCCTTTGAGATTTGTCAGTTCATATATGGTCATCTTAATTGCTGTTTCTAAACTGAGGCAGAATATCATGGCCAAATGACATAGAGAAGAAAAGCATCTTGAATCATGAAATCAGGAAGCAGAGAGACCTCTATGTCCCAGAGAAACCAGGAGCAAAATAGAAACCCCAAAGTCTCATCCCCAGACAACCTCATTCAGCCACAATCTGCCTGCATATAGTTACCATCTATATCATTGGATTTAACCACTGATTAGTTTACAACTCACAACCTTTTCATTTTTTCCTCTCAAGATTCTTGCATTGCGTCCCCCATTATATTTGTGGCACACCCTATATCCAAACCATAAGAGTCCCTGAGTGCCTTTTAGGGACATCTTTTTCATTGATTTCTGTCCTCACATGCACAGCACAGCCAGGCTCTCTGAGACCACTCTCATTCATCTCTAGATTTTGGGGGTAAGTGTGTGTTTAGTCAACATGGAAGTTATGAACCCTCTGGGAATGCTACTAATAGGAAGACATTCAAATTAGCTGTGGGGACAAAAGAGACCTAGGAGTTGGAGGTTCAGCATTCAACTTCCTTCAAGCTGCTTTGGGCAAAATATCACCTTGACTTCCCTGACCGTTGGTTATAGTCACTTTCCAGGTTTTGGCCCCTTTCCCACTTTTCCAATTCTTCTGAGCTTTTTTTTTTTTTTTTTTAAATCCAGGTCTAGTTCAGATGGGCTGTTGCCCTTTCATGTTCCTATTCATGGGCTTGGCAGCTCCCTGCTGAGAGACCACTGATGACAAGTGACTCAGCATAAGGTCACCATGGACCCTCACATTCCTCATAGTCCTCTCAGTATCTCCCACATGGACTTTGGTTTCATCTTTGGCATTTCATTTAATGTTTCTGTCTTGTTGACATGCTTTTATGCATTTCACATGTTATACATTTTTTCCTTAATCTACTGCCTACTTTTGTGGATTTACCACCAATTTTAGTCTCAAACATTGTGTTTGACACATCTCATTCTGCAGTGTACTGTCAGTGGCTACATTTATTCTCATTTTTTAATCTTCCATGCTTTATGTGACATGCTAAACAGCACCACAATCCAGTCCTGATGGACAAAACAAATTTAGGTCTTCTATTTTCTGTGAAGTTCATCAGTATCACAGTTTCCATGGCTGAGCTTTAAAAAATGAGTTGTCAAGTATTCCTCAAGCAGGGAGGGTCCTGCCTCTGAACTAAGGTGAATTCCAGGGTCAGGGATATGAACTGAGGCAGATGAGAGTTAGTGTCAATCTGAGATTCTCCTCAGGGAGCCTGTCCATGCAGGGGGAAGTGACCAAGTGCCCCCTTCCCTCATGCAAGACCACATAGGAAATTCTTCCTGAGGAAAGGTATGTATGGCTGGAGGTGGGAGGAAATGCCAGAGAAGACTGTGCAGGCATTTTTGGAAGACCCTAGGATAGAGAAGCCTTCCCATAGATGACTTCTGGACAGTGATAAATAGTTCCCTGAGACTAGCAGGAGGCACATGCAGTCATGCTGGGAGAAGAAAATAGACCCGAGGAGCCCCATCTTCTCACACTCTGCTCCCTCCTACAGCATCTGGAGCTTAGCGTGTTCTCCCTTATGAAATTCAACCAGTGTAGTCTGCCAGGCTTACACATACAATCAGCCTCCTTCAGTGCATTTTCCAGGTGAGGTCCTCTTTGTGCCTTGGCTATTTCCAGTGTCCTGGGGGTGATCCTGTGTTAGTCTGACCCTCAGAATATCACTGCAATGTCACTGCAACCCCAGACACAGATTAAAAACTCCTGATGTCCATTCAGGGACTATAGTTGGACTCCTCCTTTTCACCCCCAAGGATGGCCTGACTCCTGAACTCTATGCCACACCAGCTTCTCTCTGGATTCCTCTGAATGCCCTTCCACTGACATTTGCTGGTTTAAGATTCACAGAGTGGCAGCCCCTCTCCTGAGGAACCCAAATCTTCTGTCACTGGAGCACCTATTGTCAGTATGTCCAGCCTCACTCTGTGCCAGTTGTGGCAAAACTGTGACTCAGATTGGTGGCATTGACAGTGCATGGGAAGTCATGGCAATTCAAGTTCATGTCAACAGGTTCTTTGTATCTGTTGGAAGAGAATCTGTCAAACCCAAGCTGATCTCCCCACATGCAATAGTGTAGAGTAATTGTGTGAAAATTTGTGTGGATGCAGGCTTCTTAGGTATTGAGAAACCAAGACTCATGTGTCCATCTAATGTCATCACAGATAATGACAGACTTCTGCCTATGTGCTGTTTTCTACATGTGTTTTATCCTTTTTTTTTTTAGGTTCCTCACTGCTCCCCTAGCAGATTCCATTGTGATTGGTTTATTTTCCCCTATCATACCACTTTTGTTACCTTTCATGTCCTTTTATCTATACTTGAAATTTATTTTTATAGTGGTTTCTATGTGCTTTACATCAATACCAACATAGTTTGCAATGATGCTGCCTGAGTTCTATTACCATGTTCCCTCTCCTCCCACCCTCATGTATTCCTTCTTGTTTATGATGCTGTTGTCATAAGTATGATGTGCATACTGGCATTCTTGTGTTCATTTCCATTATTGATTCAAACTGTGAACTTTATTTATCCTGTCTTTAATTCACATGGTAATATGTTAGAAACTAAAGTACAAAACTATATCATTGTTAGGATTTATGTTCAGCTATGTAAGTACCTTTAGCAGAGATATTAATTCTTCAGGTGAAGTTCCCATCTCTTACCCTTCTTAAGTCTTAGGACTCCTCTTGGTATTTCATGCTGGGCAGGACTACCAGAACCACAAATGTGGTCTGTACCTGTCCCATTTGTGGTTGTCAGCTCTTTTTCACTGTGACCATTATACCTGACAGGAACAAGTTAGAGAAGGGCACATTAATTTTTGGCTCATGACTTCACAGGTCTTCATGAGCTTCTGACTCTATCACAGAAACCGCTTAGTATAAGGGCATGGTGGAATATGTAGAAGAATATAACTAGACCCCTATTTCTCACATTGCATAAAAATCAACTCAAAATATATCAAAGGGAAATGGTGAGCCATGTCTGAGGATGTGCAACAGCAGCAGCAGTCTAGGCCACAAGGAGAACAGGGGCAGCACCTGCCTGGGTGCCATCAGGGCATTGTCATTGCCTTTGCACTGCCCCCACACTCCCATGGCAAAGCAAGAACAGTCATGGCAGCCTTGCTCAGGAGATGCAGCTTGCATGTGCAGGGCATGTTCCCCTCTTAAAGGAGCACATCACTGTGGTGTGGGCCGGTCTGCATAATGAAGCTTCAGCATCAGGCCTGCTGTCAGCTTTGTGGCAGCCATGGGCATGACTGGCCCTAGTCACCGGCTGAGCATCTGGGACCAGGCCTTCTGGCACGAGGGCAAGTTGGTCTCTGCCACTGGAAGCTGTGGTGGGTGGGCTCCTGAACATAGGTGGTGGGAGCGGCCCTGCAGGCAGAGTGGCATGGGCATGGCTCCAGGCAATTTGGTGAGTCTAGCTCTGCTTGTGGCCTCAGATCTGGGTCCTGCTGGGCGTTGTGCTGGCTTCACAGGCTTGCTCTGCTCTGTGCTTCAGAGCTACAACCAGTGGGACCAGCGCATCAGTGATGACACAGCAGACGGAGGACTGTGGGCACAGCAAAAGACCCAGGCTGCAGGGCACAGGAAGATGTCCGTGAGGCACAGCTGTGGCCATAAGGCTTTGCCAAGTTGGTGGCCTCACATGACAGGAACCTGCTCTTTGTGGGAGTCATGACCACCCAGAAATACTTCAGACTCCTGCTGTGACCACCTTCAGAACATGACCTAAGGCAATTCTTGGGATAGTGGAGTTTTTCTCTACTGAGGGTTCAGACACATCTGTACCAATTCCAGTAGTGCCACTGTGGGGTGTGGATGTCACTTACCTACCCCAGAAGACTTTTATGATGCTTAAATATATGCATGAGCACTGCTTGGACAGTGATCTGGAAGCAGATGATGATCTTTATATCAAAGGAGATTATCTGAAGAGATTTCTGAGGAGCTTGAATATCAGTGAGCCCCTGTTTCTCAGGCAGACAGGACTGAGCTCCACAGAAGTGTTTTGGGTCTTGTGAGATGCATCAGCTTTTTTTTTTTTTTAAATTAGAATTCTGAAAAGAACAAGAAGGGGTACATCTGAGATCTCCATTGCAGTAAGATTCACTAAGCTATCACCTTCAACCTGAACAAAAACCCAAGCTACCAGCACAAACTGCACAGCTACATTCTCAGTCAGCAAATTGCAGAGCAGCAGCATCACACAATATAGTTCCAATGAGAAATCATCCTAATGAGCAAATACAGCAACACAGAGATGCATAAAGAGGACCAACATCTGGGAATCCTTGCTTCCCTCATGAGGTTTCAGTCCTGCCATCAAGAGGAAATTCTGCAATGGGAATTTCTGACTGGGTAGAATTCATATTTGCCTGTGGACAGTTACCCAATCTGCACCCGAGAGAGAGAGAGAGAGAGAGAGAGAGAGAGAGAGAGAGAGAGAGAGAGAGAGAAATTTTTAATATTTTTTAGTTTTTTGGCGGACATATCATCTTTGTTTTGTATGTGGTGCTGAGGATCGAACCCAGGCTGCACACATGCTAGGCGAGCACCCTACCGCTTGAGCCACATCTCCAGCCCTTGGATGATATCTTCATGTAGGTTGTGGAAATGATCAAGGCCACCACCAAGACCTGGGAATGCATCATGGATTTCAAGGATATCCGAGGTGGCTATCGTCTTGTGGTGAATTCCATGTATGGGGCAGAGTACATTCTGAACCTGCTTCTTCTACCCAGGAAGTATAAAGGCAAGAAGATGTCAGTTCCAGTGACGAGGCATGCAGACCTATAGCAGATTTTCAGCAAGATCCAGTTTGTGGAGCATGAGAAACTAGACACTCAGGAGCTGGCCAACAGAATCAACCAGAAGTCTGAAAACCTATTCTTCCTCTCTAGTTCCCTGAAGAAGCTTCTTCCTTTCCAGTTCCCTGGATCCAAGAACAAATGCAAAGAGCCCAAAGATGAAAATGTCATATACTGATGCCATTATCTGGACATTTTGACATGTTTGTGAGGTTTCTGGGAAACTTGGGGAAGACATGTCCCACCCCAAATCAGAACACCAAAGTGGTTGTACTACATTTTTATTCTGACTCCAATCCTGATAAGGCTAAACTCTAGTAGAAAGGATGAGAGATTATAGCAGTAAGTACCCTAAAGGTGATATGAAGACTTTGCCTATGTCTGTAGAATTTTCAATTTTCTGGCCCTCAGGGTGGAATGTTCCCAATTATTAACAAATCTTTGCACTTCTTCTGTGAAGTTGACTGCTGTTACCATGGAACCCTGCAACAGTGTTGAGCAAATACAGTTTGGGGCCAACAAACACATTCTCCAATCATCTTTAGACAGTGTGATTGAAACATTATTTATGGTGAGAAAGTTACCAGGGACAACCATTTTTCCTTTTACTCAAAAAAACTGGCTTCTGGAGAAACTATGTTTTTGGCATTACTGGTACTTAAAGGACATCTTGTCCAAGTGGGTGGCAATTTCCATCCATACCTGGGGCTGAAGGATGTGGAAATCTTCAGCAATGTTTTCCAAGCAGGTTTGAAGATGTTCAGAAGCCAGGAGGTAGGAGTAGTTCATGTCCAGCACCCTGTCTTCCATGACCCCAATCTGGATCCCAAAGAATACAAAGTGTATTTGGGGTCCAAAGCATCATCACATGGTTCTATGCAGCAATTAGCTGAAAGGTGACTGGAGAAAAATAATCCAAGTTACAGTCAAAGCAGCCAGCCACCTCCGCTGGACAAAACATTTTTAATTATCTATTTAATTTTTTTTGTAAGATCAGCTATTAAAGTCCATGCAAGGATACAATTTCTAAGTGATTTTCTTTCATAGGACTCCTTTAATATTCAGCTTTGTGAACAAAATTGTGGTTAGTGTTTGCCTTTGAACACGTATTCCTTTGAACCTTATGTAGCAGAAATGTCTTGGATGATTTGAAATGTCTTGGATGAAAAAAATATCTTGAATGCCTTCCAGGTCCCTTCTCTATAGTCCTATGACAAAAATCCTGAACATTCTCTTGAAGTATTATAGTAACAAAAAGAAACAAAACACTGTAACATTCTGCTTTTTAATATTACTCAGTTTTTTCTCTTTTTACAAGTTTTTATAAAGTCATCTCAAGTTCTATTACAGGAAGTTGAGCAGCAAGTGCATGCAACTGATGTTGCAGTCTGGTCTTATGGCAGCGTTGAGATGGTGAATCCTTTAAGATCTGAGGATTGTGGAAGGTCTTCAGTCATAGATGGTGTACCCTTCAAGGGGAAAATGGAGTCCTCGTTTCTCTCTCTTTTCCTCTTTCCCTTACCTGCCGTGAGGTGGGCAGATCCTCTCTACCATGTGCTACCAAACATGATCAACTTCCTTACTTCAGGGCCAAAGTGATGGAGTCAACTAATCATGGACCAAAACATCCATTCCGGAAAGGCAGAAGAGACCTTTTATCCATTTAAGTTGTTTTTTTCTGGTGTTTGTTAGAATGATGGAAAGCTAACACTGCAGGAATGCAGAACCAGAGTTTTATCCCTGCATCCCTCTTCCTGTAACCACCCGTGCAGCCTTCCACTGAATGACCAGCCTTCTCTGCTGGCCAGTATTGGATTGTCCATGTCAGGTTCCATTCCAAACACTTAGATGGAGAGATTGAAGTTAAAGAATTAAAATTGTCCCCCAAAACCACCATCCAGTTTCAGGCTAGCTTCATCCCAGGTGTTTTAAAATGTCTGGTCCTCCCAAGGTCTTGGCTGGTACTAGTCAAGTCCAAGGACACAGACTTTATACAAAGTTGCTGTGTGTCTTAGGCAAGAAAAACTCCCTCTCTGTACTTCCACTAAGTCATCAATAGAAGGAGCTAGAATATCCATGCCAGGTTGGTAAGTCTGTGATACCATATTCTACTAGGGGAGAAGAGTCTCTCCTAATTCCTGGGGAGAGTTGAGGTAGGTAGGGGATACTCTACTCCCCAAATATTACCAGAGGAGGCAGGGTTCTTAAGATTTTGGAGGCTTCCAAGGGGACTTGGATCTACAGAGCTAGCCCCTACCTGAGAATTCTGAGGCTCAGAACCATTGTTTTGTCCCCAGAACAATATCATCATCCTCTGCCACAGAATCCCCAATTCCCCACTCTGCAGTGGGACAACCACATGAAATGAGAAGAACCATTGGGGATGAAAGGGAGAAGGAAGTTGAGGACACCTGGGCCTGGGAAAGATGAGTGTCCCATAGCCACAGGGAGAGTCTCTGAGATGTGTGAGCAGAAGTGAGGCGGCAGGAGGCTAGGACAAGTACTTCTGATGGGAGCAACTGGAAAAGCATATCTACCCCTTTTCACCAGGAGAGACAATCCAGGCTCCAGAGACACTGAGAAAAGGGCCAGCTAGACCCAGACTCCTCTGTCACTGCCAGAATTCAGCTCTCAGTGTATGTCAGTCTGGAGCAGGGGAGGGTGTGGGCACCTAGAGCTGCAGCAGCAACAGCTGGGGAGATCCCCTGCCCAGCCCCCTGAGGATCTCTCAGGATCAGGCCAGACCTGGGCTTTTGAATTTCTGAGTGTGGCCACCATGTGAGGATGGGGTCTCTGGTGAGACATCTGCTGCAGGTGCATGAGCTGATCGGGAGAGGGCAGCTGAGCCTGGGGGAAGTATAGCTGGGGATGCTGTGTTTAGGGACAATTTCATTTATTCTCCCTGAGACTTGGGACAGTCTCTTGGGGAAACCACAGCTTCTGGGTCCTGAGTAGTGAGATAGCCATGCCCATATAGGGGTGCTGTGGATGGAACAGCTGTAGCCCAGACTCCTAGGATGGAACCTGTCACCAGTCCCCGGGATGTGAGGAGTCCAAGGCCTGAGGTAGTAGTGAGGCATGCACCCCCACAGGAGAGAAGCTGAACTGGCTCAGGGACCTCCCAGGGCTTGTCCCCTGAGCCATGCAAGACATCTTTTACACCACCTTGTTCATCTGCAAGTTCAGTGACATGTGGGGTTTATTAGCACCAGTCTTGGCCCTCAGAAAAGGAGAAAACAACATTGTGCCAAGGAAAGATCCAGCCTGGGGATCCTTGAAATCCGATCTGATGAGTTAAGAAAAATCATTCAGTTATGATTACCAACCTTCATTTTATCTCTTTCATCTCTTCATGATCATTATTGATAACTGTGAAGGTTCTGAGACTTTACCTTATTTACAAGCCAAATTGCAAGCTTGCCACAGTTTCACAGATGCTGCAGAACACAATATTTTGACTCCTAGATCAGAGACAAAGAACAGATTGTCACTCACAGCAATAGCAGGTGCCCCAAAGCAGCACTTTCTTGCACTTTTTCCACAAAGCCATGCAAAGAAGGTCAGGTGATATTTGTGAACCGGAGTTGAGCACCCCAAATGTTTTATTTTGAACAGCAAGCCTACCTGTTCTATGTTCCAAAGGGAAACACTCTACCTTCCAAGGTTGCTCACTATACAAATATCCTTGAAAACACAGTCCAGAATAAAAGATGTTCAACACTTGGGCTTAAGAGACATGAAGAAATGCTGAGCTCCATATTTTTTCCTGACTCCCACGATCTATACTCACAATGGGAAATTCCATTTCCATTACTACATCCCATGGATATTGCTAGACTGATTTTCACCAAACTTACTTGGAATTTTGAAGAGTTTATAATTCAAAACAAGCAACTCTTGAAAGAGAACTTTTGGAAAATTTACCTTGGTTGCTCGTAGGAGACCCCTTTAATAATCGCTAAAACAAAACAAGGCAAATTCCCACAGAGCTGCATTTCTGAACTTGAAGGGATGCATTTAATTTCTTATGGTATAACAAGGTAATTATGGTTCACAACAATTCATTGTATATTTCAAAGTAGCTAATTGAGAGGATTTTGACAGTTTCCCACACAAGAAATGATAAATGTTTGAGTCAATCCTTTTGCCAATGCCCCTGACCTAGTCATTTGAAATATATGTATAAATATAAATTCACATATTTAAACATCACACTGTAACCCATAAATGTGTATAGATATCATGTATTAATTAACACTTAATTTTTTTCTTCTGGCAGAAAAAGCAATAGGAAAACAAAAGTACTGATCCACACTTCAGTCCTATGAGTGGCAGAGCAGGGAGTTTTCATCAGGAGGTAAAATCCAAAGTCCTAAGGATCTCAAACATTTGTACACTAGTCTTCAGGGCATCAGAGTACAGAGATGTGAAGGAGCCCAAATGGCACCAGTGCACAAGTAATGCAGAAGAAAACTCTATTCTATAAGGTTCAGATTGGGCCCATGTTTAACTGAGCAGCCATCATAGAATGGACTCAGAACTTTGAGTTTTCCCATGCACTGAGCAGCCTGACACCATCTGGAGAACAGTGTCATCATCAACAAAGAATGTCCTGGTGCCATTCAAAGTCCAGGCTTCAAAATACAACTCTAGCAACTCTAGCCTACTTCTTGGCCCTGTGGCATCACAAAAGTAGGGCAACTTCCTGAGCATCGACTTCCTCATCTTCAAATAGGGGAGGGTTAAAGTGTGTAAATCACTCAGCCAGTCACTATAACCATTAAATTATGAAAAATATACCTTTCCCTCAATGCACCCCAACTCTAAGCCTGTGCCCATCCCCCTCCTCCTCCTCCATCACTGCCTAACAGAACTCAAACTTTGACTCGGCAGGGAGCCAGGCACAAGTCTTCCAGGTGGACCAAAGACTGGAAATGCAAGGGACAAGCTCATTTCTAGTTTCTAGCTTATCTTTCACCCCACTTACAGAACAAATTTGTACCCTACATTCATCTTCTCTGGGTCCTCATTTTCTCATCTGTAAAACAGGGACACTTGCCCCAAGGGTACCCCAAGAGTTGTTCTGAACCCAAAGTGAGATAGCAAACAAGGAAACCAGCATTCATCAGACACCTGCTGGTCTCACTAACCCTCATAACCTCCCTGATACACAAGAAACATTCTCCCCATTTTACAGACAAGAAAACTGAAGCCCAGAAGTGACCTATGCCTGAAGGGACTCAGCATCTTGATCTCACCACCACTGCTTGTCTGGGGGGGGGGTACAGAATCACTCCCTGTAGGGAGGATCCTTTCCTGATTCGAGAGAGAGCCAGACAGGAGCAGGCCAGGCTTAGTCAACCTAGACAAGGTAGGGTTGGTCTAAACTGGCCAGAGTGCAATGTGTAGGAGTCTAGCCTGGGGCCTGATCAGAAAAGCCACAGCCCTGTCCCCTCCTCCTGACATCAAGTCTTCTGGGGCTCCTGTTCCAATGAGCACTCAGCCAATTTGCACAGCCTCTCTAGGCCCCTGGGTGACAGTCCACACACCCATGATGCCCTTGGGGAACTAAGGAAAGATGCAAAAGGTGGCTCAGGAGGGCCCCACCCAGGGTTCCAGGGATGGGGCCAGACAGGTGGCTGCCCTGAGGAGCAGTTGGGCCCTGAATCCTTAACAAAGCAGGGCAGTTGGCAGATATCTCTCTGCAAGAGACCCCCAGGGGTAACAGCCATGGACCCTGGATCAGGCCAACTGAGGACAGAGACCAGAGCCAATCCAGGAAGAGGATGGGGCCAAGGGTCACATGGACCTGTATATACTGAAGCAGTCATTGCCAGCAGGAGGAGCAGGACTGTACCCTCTATGCACCTCATGCCACAAAGATGCCTCTGACCCTGAGAGCAGATAGGCCCAGGGTAGGCCACTGGGTACTGGACCCTCCTGTTGCTGCTGGGCATGGCAGTAGATTCCCATGGTAGAGGCCCCAACTGTAGCAACTAGGAATGGGCTTTGGGTCCAGGTGCCTGACCATGAAGTAGTCTGTCCAACCTGCAGAGCCTTGGAGCAAGTAAGGAGTCTTGGAGGAATATGGGAGTCTCAGCTGAAGCTGGGAATGGGTGGAAGAGGAGGAGGGCAAGAGAGGTGGCAAAAGGGGTGACAAAGGATCAGCTTTAGATGCTGGCCTAAAGTGCTGATTTTTTGTCCATTTTGGGTTTGTTTGAATTAATTTTCAACATTCTATTGAACTATTATTAATCTTGGCTCCTCAGTCCTTCACTCACTCCTATAGTCCATTGGTAGAATCTCCCATTTGCACAGGGTTCAGTTTTTTTCACTCCTCCTTCTCCACGCTTCCTCTTGGCTGTGCTCTGCACCATTATGGTCTGGCTGGACCACTTATGATGGGAAGCAGGGATCCAGTCATCAGACCCTCAGCCAACAATCCTCAACCAGGGCTTCATCATGAGGTTGCCTCCTTCCCAGAGCTGTAGATGCATGACCTTGTCTTGCATTTTGTGACAAAAAGGGAGGTGCTGAGGAGTGAGTCCAGTGGTTGGCCCATGATAAGCCCCTCTCTACCACTGAGCTATATCCTCAGCTTTGACCTATGATGGTCTAAGAGAAGGGGTGTTCTGCAAAGCCCTCCCCTGAGAATGAAGTGAGGATTTGACTTGGTCTCCCAAGGATGTACCCTCACTGCCTTGGTCATAAACATTTCCTGAGGGACAGGCCTGGAGACAATAAAGAGGGCTTGCCTGCACTAAGGAACCTGTCTAGTCATGGGGGACAGACTCGTGGTCATTTCTGGGAGCCACAGAGTTAGAGAAGGGTGCTCCCTCTGTGGGTTGATGCCCAAGCTGGTATCACAGATGAATGGGTGCTGGGTAGTGATGGGGTAGCCCAGCAGAGATACTAGGGAAGGGAGTGGGCACCAAGGGAAACAGGGAGCTTCTGGGCTGAAGCAGGTGGAACCCTTAGGTCTCGTGCCCCAGACTAGGTTCTGCTGTCTGGGTGCAGGCTCTGGGGGATTTAAGTCAGAGTCAAACGTGTTTTTGAAAAACTGGCTCAGGTTTGGAGTCTATTGTGAGGCCAGATTTGTGTCCAGAGACAGAGACAGAAGACAGAGATGGGGCAGCTGCTGAAGATCTGGGAGTTGGCGAACTGAGACCACAGACATCTCCTGGGCATGGAGAGAATGCACTGGTCCACTTGTCAAAATTGCTGTGAAATTTACTAATGAATTTAGAGCAATGATACTTGGAAGGAATGGGCACTTACATGAACTGTTTATAAGGGTTTCAATGTACAACAAATTCAGCAAAAGGCAAGAAGTCATGAAAGAAACTGGGTTATCTAAAGTGTATAATTCCACTTCTTGAAATTTATCCTCAGGGGGAAGAATAAAGCCATTACCAAAGATTTACAACAAGGCTATCTATCTAGCTCAATATTGTTAATAATGGGAGAAAATTGGAGATAATTGAAATATCCATGAGAAAGGGTGTGACAGAGTAGTGTGGCACATCATCACAAATCATTTTACGCAAACCTTCAAAATTATATTTGTAAGGTAGACTCTGGCAACAAATTACTGCTTAATAATGTTATTTTAATATTGACATGAGAAATTCATCAATTTTATAAAAACTGATTCTGAAGCATCGCTAGTAATGAGAAATTCTTTTTAAAAATGTAAGTTGACAACTTAGAGACTCTTATCAATGATGTTCTTAATATATGTGTGAATTTTGAAAAGCCTGTCTTTAAAATTTGAAGTTTTTTTTCAATTTATTTTTTAAAATTTTCAATAGTATGTCTCTAGCTGGTGTAGTTTCACTTAATTTCAATATTAGTTTTATAGTTTTCTGACTTTATGAAAATGTTCACATGAGGAAATAGTTCATTTTCTCTTCTAAAATGATTATAATATAATAGAAACACTTTTTGTAAATATATGAATATTTTCCTTAAAAATAAAAAAAATAAGTATATTATATTATAAATAAATAAATAAGTATATTATATTATAATAAGTATATTATATATAGATGTATAAAATGTAAACAGCAAATATTTTTTGTTACCCTCTCTTTCCTACCATCTTTCCCCAAAAAACCTATTCCACTTTCCATGGCCACTGTCTTGTTGTTCTATATAGTTCAACATTTCATTGTATGTACATTATTGAAAACACACACACACACACACACACACACACACACACACACTCTAGGAGAGAGAGTTGGTGTTGAGATATTATTTTTTGAAAATAAAGTCACACTCTGTATATTACCCTGAAATTAGATTTTTAACCTATCTATGATTGAATTTTCTAGATTAGTCCATATGGATCTATGGTATTCTCATAAATTGTTATCTAGGAACAGTTTGGATGTACCAAAATTTTATAATCATTCCCCTTTTAAGGATCATTTAGATCGTCTCCACTAGAAAATACACAAGAGATGATGCTTTGAAAATCTGGGGGTTGGAGGTGAGCATACTGTACTTCTGTATCTCTAAAGATTAAATGCCTAAAAGTGGAAATTCTGAATCTCCGAAGAGATTTTGTAGGTAGTTCCAAACTACTTCCAAAGGCTGCTCCAATTTATACTCACTACAGTGAGTGGCAGTGCCCTCTCTCCTACCTCCTTGCCAATAATGTGATTTGTTGATCTTTCTTTACTTTACCCATGTGTTGAGAAAAAAATGAAATGTGTTTGTTTTATTATTTATTTGATTGTTGTTCAAATGTTTATCCTTTATTATTTTTTACTTAGTGTTTCCTCCTGTGAATTAACAAGTCATAATGTTGCCTGCTTTTTAATTCTGTTGCTTGTATCTGTTTATATTGTCTATAGAAACTTAACCCCTTGTTTAGAAAATGCGTTATAAATATTTACCCTTGACCTATTTTAAAACTTTGGTTTATGAGGTCTTCCACCATAAAGTGGTTGTTAATCTTATTGTGTCACTTCGGTTTAGCCTTCTCTTGATGGTTTCTGTGATTCGTGCCAAGTTTAGGAAGGTGATTTTTATTTAGATATGATAAAATCACTCTTCTATTTTGTACTAGTACTTTTGTTATTTTGGTGCATGTGTGTTTAACTTTATCTGGAGTTCGTGCACATAGGCATATAACTTTGTTTATTTGCCAAATGGAAAGACGTCTGTTGAATATAAATGAGACTTTTATCAAATGCTAAACAATGACTTATCACATTCTCTCTGTGGTTCTCTTGAAGTATTGATTTGTTCCTGCTTCCTTCTATTTTGTTGTGATTATTTTAGCTTTGAAATATGTTTTTGTATCTGCTAGGGAAATAACCCATGATTATTACTGATTTCCTAAATATCAACACATATTCTCCATCTTACTTCCTGTTGAATGTTGGTATCAATTTCCTAATTCTCAAAAATCATTCTTTTGGTATTATATTTGTACTTTCTGGGAATATATGGTTTATTTGAGATGAACAGATACCTTTATAAGCTCAGTACTTTCACCCAGGAACATGACATGCTTTCCATTCACTCACATTTATGTCTCTAGTCAAAGAGTTTTGTAATTTATTCATTGAAAATCTGGTTTATTTTTCTGGTTTATTTATTTATTTATTTATAAATCTTATTTATTTGTAAGTGTTTCAAATATAATTTTATTGAAATGGAAATTTCTCCCCAATTCTATATTCTAAAATATTACTGCTTATGCAGCAGAGAAACCTAATCATTTTTACATGTCACTCTTTTGTTCAGCCACTTTAATTCTTGTATGAATTCTAATAGTTCTACTAATTCTCTTAAGTTGGTTGGTTGGTTTTTTAGTGGACTAGCACATCATTTGCAGGAAATATTTTCTCTCTCTTTTCAGAATACTTATAACTTTCTTTCCCTTCATCTCCTTTCATTGGGTAGAATCTGTTGAATATTGAAAAGTGTGAATGAGCAACTTTCCTGGTTTCTGATGCAAATGTTTTTTTCCTTTACGTATGAAGGTTGTTGTAAGTTTTGAAAGACACTTTTTAATAAGTTGAGGAAATTTCCTTGAATACCTTCATGCAAGGATAAATGTTTCCTTTCTTATTCAGAAATAAGAGTTGGATTCATATCAATATGACACTAAATCTGTTTCAAAAAACCTCCTGCATATCTTCAATACAACCAGTGCTAATTAGTTCTGCTGATAAGGTAAATAAATAAATAAATAAAAATGGTGATCCCAATGTAATACATAATCTTGCAGTGTAAATATACTACCTTTATTTTTAAAGATAAACTCAGATTTGACAAAGACACCAATCAATTCTTAGAGTGTGACTTCTGTAATTTCCTTTTTCTTTTGAATATCTTAATAGTA
Organism: Callospermophilus lateralis; assembly: GCF_048772815.1. Lineage (NCBI taxonomy): Eukaryota > Metazoa > Chordata > Mammalia > Rodentia > Sciuridae > Callospermophilus > Callospermophilus lateralis. The sequence goes on along the minus strand of NC_135305.1, from coordinate 144,433,448 downwards.
TATTGGGTTGTGGTATAGGGTCTAGGATACACAAGGTGATTCAATGAGTGGAAAGCATTCTAAGATTACTCCAGACGTCTGACTTAGAGACAAATTGCTGAAATGAGGACACTGCAGGGGATCAAATTTTCAAGGAAATTAATGTAGTTGGAAGCTGTTGAGTTCAAGGTGCCTGCAAGACATTCAAGCAAAAATAGGATCAGGAATCAAAATAAATGTAGATCTGGTGCCGAGAAGAAATGTCAGAGCAAGAAATAGGGATCTTGGACCTGGGACAGTTGTGCAAGTGCATGGTTAGGGTCAAATCAGAAACAGTGGGAAGGTACAGAGGAAAAAGCACCTGGTGATAGTCTAGGGTCATCAGCTATGCATGGGTCAAGGAGAAAAGGAAGAAATGGGAGCAAGAGTGTGGGCCATATCCACAACGAAAGAGAAGAGAATGACCAGAAAAAGGGAACTCCTGCAGAGACATCAGGCTACTAGGAAAGACATACAGATTGAGACAAGGGCCTTTTAAACCTTGACTTGAGAAGTTTCAGGAAAATATGAGGATGAGAGCTAAGGGAGTCCTATAATGTTCCAGGATGCAAAACAGTGCCTGGCGTGGGTGGGTGTTTCATAGACATTTTGGATGATTGGTTAAATGAATGGATAGATGGATGGATGGATGGATAAATGGAAGTCTGAATGGATACAAAGCGTGGTCTGGGACATCAGGGAAGGTTTCATAAATGTGGTGGATTGCACTAAGTCTCCATGGGTAGAAATGCAAGTAGAAGTATCTCCATGTGGAGGTTCCTTAAGTCAGGCATGATCAGTGTCTGTGAGTCCAGGGAAGAAACTGTTAGGGTTGGACAATTGGGTATTTGTCTAAAGGGGATTCAGAAGTTCTAAAGTGAGACCACGAGAGGTTGAGCAGGTCCAGTCCAGCCCAGAACTCTCTCCCACATCACATAACCACTTAAGAATATGCATCAATAAGGGATTTTCCAGGCAGTAACTGTGCTTAGCATTTTTGTCAGCACTGAGAACTCCAGAGATAGGGGACACACATGGTGTATGTCAAAGGCCATGGGCACTGTATGCATGGAACAGGGGGATGAGTATCTGGATAGCCAGTCAACAACCTGCAGTATGCCAAGGAAACAACCCTACCTGTCATGCCCAAGAGTTTCCATTCTTGCCCAATCCTTAGGGAGCAGACCCCAGGTGCTGAACCTGTGGGTTTTAGTCCAAGCCTCAATCACTGCGATATGTCTTTGGTGATTGGACCCAGCTCACTATTCTAGATAAGTGGCTCTTCTGAAATTTTTCAATCTATTCCATATCCTCAGGTCTTGGGAAAGTCTATTTTTGCTCTCTAAGGGCTTCTTACTCTCTGCTGTACCCTGTCTTAAGGAGAGATCACTTATTGTGGTCATGTGGTAGACAACAGGAAGGGTCCCAACAGCAGAAGCAGCTACCTTCAGATTCCAACTGTTGGATATGGCCTTGTCCTGGAGGCCCGGGCTGGAGACAGGGACAGGGTCCCTTTCCCTCCTCTGGGACTGAAGACCCAGGGGAGATCAGGGACCAGGTATCATTAGGGGGCACTAGGCCTTACTGAGAGTTCACAGGCCCCCAGAATCCAGGCTGAGGGCTGAATGTTCATCCAGTTTGAGAAGGCTTCACAGAACACCCAGGGACAAGACTGGAGCTGGGAACCTAGCCCCTGGGCACTCAAGCGGTTACTCCAAATAGACATCAACAGTAGACCGCGAAAGAGGTCTGGCTCACTCTAGGCTGCACCTCCCTGGTCCTCTAATGGGCCATGAGGGCAGAGGGATTCAGAGCCAGATTGGACTTGGTAAAGTGAGCAGCCCTCACAGGATGGTCCTCAGAAAGAAGCAAAGACTCCTCTGTCCTTGTATCCCCTTTACCCTGGGGATTGAGACCTTATTATTCATGCATCAGAGTCCTGCCTTCCTCAAGCACATGTTAAATTCAGGAGATGATAAATGAGAAAGCAAATGGAAGGCTCACAGAACTCCTTGGCTGCTAGGTGAATTCCAGAGTCATCAGGGACTGTGAGGATGGGTGAGGGCTTCTGTGCCCCATAGTCTAGGGCAGGAAGTTGTCCCAAGAACACAGCAGAGGCAAAGGGTCTTGTAATGAGGAGATGGCAGACTTGGAGGAGCCCCAACTTCTAGGTAGAGCCCAAATCTTTTGCAAAAGAGCTGAGAGGACCAGGCTGGAGCAGAACCTGATGTTGAGGAGGACCAGAAGTTTCAGGAACCCTGTGAAGTGAGTACAGGCTCAAGACTTCCCCACTGCCACCAGAACCATCCTTCCATCCTGGATGGACCAAGAGCACTCATCATTTCACAGAGGAGGTTCTGGGCACGAGAAGGATAAAGTGAGGTGGAAATATGGACTGCGGAGGGCCTGAGGAGGTCAGGGGAAAATTCCAAACTCGGACTTCAGGCCAGGGAAGAGGGCGCACAACCTACTCCAGTGACAACTAGTATTAACTAAGGCTACAAAGGGGAGGGACACAGACTATTTGGGAGAGGTACCTTGGAAAGGGTTGTCTGTTCTCCAGGTGGCTTAACTGAACAAGAAAGGAAAGAAAATGGAAGAGGAGTCCCTGAGGGGATAAGAAAATGATCGCAGTAACTTTGGGGTTATCCCCAATACCTTGGCTGTCCTCTGTTGACCCACACCACTTCTCTATCCACACAGGTCAGCCCAAGGCTTCTCCTTCACTCACTGTATTTCCACCCTCTTCTGAGGAGCTACAGACCAACAAGGTCACTCTGGTGTGCCTGATCAATGACTTCTACCTGGTGCCGTGACTGTGGCCTGGAAGGCAGATAGTACCACAATCACCCAGGGTGTGAGGACTACCCAGCCCTCTAAATGGACCAACAACAAGTACATGGCCAGCAGCTACCTGACCATCACACCTGACACGTGGAAATATCCCAAAAGCTTTAGCTTCCAGGTCACAAATGAAGGAAACACTTTGGAGAAGAGTGTGTCTCCTGAAGGATGTTCTTAACCTTTTGTCCCTAACCCCACCCTCATGATCCTGGAAGTGAAGGACCCTGGTGAGGGACCCCTCCTTTTCTTAGTCTTCCTACTGAGCCCTTCTCTCTGAACCTACTGACTGCTCAAAAAAATGTCCCATTGTGATTCACAAATCTTGCTCTCTCTCCTTTGTTCTTATCTTTATTTTAATTGCAATGGCCTCAGAGTTATCAGTGTAGTGTGAAAGGAATCCTGGCACCCAGTAGGAAAATTAGTGCCATTTCAATCATCTCTTGGGGAATAACCCCAGGAGGTACCCTCCTCAACCAAATTCCCATTTCCCCAACTCTCTACTATATTCCCCCATACAAGGTCACACCAGGTGGATCTCACATGTTCCTCATTCCTAAATATCATCAATAAGGACTTAGTCATGTATCATTTCACATTTCTAATGTGCCACTGGCAACTGGTTGTGGCTCTAGGCAGAAATGTCACCACTTAGGGACCTGGATCCCCTGAACCCTGGGGCTTGGGGCCTTGCTTTTTCGTGCATCAGACTCCTGCCTCCCTCAAAGGGAATGCATGTGTGTTAAACTCAGGGGATGATAAGTGAGAAAGCAAATAGAAGGTTCAGAGAACAACATGGCTTCTAGGTGAAATCAGTGTCATCAAGAACTGGGGCTGTAGTTCAGGGGCAGAGCACTTGCCTAGCATTCATGAAGCACTAGGTTTGACCCTCAACATCACATAAAAATAAATAAAATAAAGGCATGCTGTCCATCTACAAATGCATTTTTTAAAGAGTCATCAGAGGCTGTGAGGGTGGGTAAGGGCTGCTGTGCCTCACAGTCTGGGGGTGAGGAGCAGTCCCAAGAACACAGCAGAGCCAAAGGCTCTGTGAGATGCCATCTCCTGCTCATTTGATCCACCAACCCACGATAGAATTGGTGAGTTCCCTATGCTGGTCGGGACTGTGACCAGAAATTTTATCCCTGCAGAATGTCCTTACCTACCTGGAAGGGACAGAGGCCTGTTAGAACAATGGCATTGACCATGATGAGGAATTAGTGAGAAATAAAGGGGACTCCAGATGCTCAGCTACAACCTAGAGGTAGAAACATGAAGATAAAGAAGACCCTTGGGCTAAGGTCATGGTCTTAGCATGAACAATGTTTGAAATTTCCATTTCCTATGAGACTATTTTGGGAGACTATTAACCAAATGAGTTGTCCATAGTTTGTCATCACCAGGGAATAATGGAATAGTTTGGAAAATGAAACTTACATGTGCATTCCCGAGGCTTTAACATTACATGTTAGCTAAGTAAAGATACAAGTTCTACAGTAGGAAAAACAGCTAATATAATGAAAAAGTATTTTCCACATTGTGTTGACCTACACTCTTGGGAGGCCTATAGTACTCTCAAAGAGACTCGTATTTCATGGAGACAGTTAGGGGAACATAGGGTAAAGCAAAAGCATAAAGAAATGATCATTGTATGATCCAATGAATGTGAAATTGAAATTAAGTTTGACAATATCATGGGGTTGGAATGAAACCCTGAAAGATTGGAACAGAACCTTCCAGAATGAAGAAGGTTTATGGTTGGTTGATGGCTAGTATTATGTGATGGTCAGCCTGTAAAAGGTGGAAATTGAAACATTTGAAAAGATATGAAAGAAATTAGGCAAATGAGAAAAGGCACCAAACTGGGCACAGAACCAGCATTCATTGATTTCCCAAGGAAGATGTGTCAGAGATCAATTAAAGACAAGAATTAGGTAAAGTTCATAATAAATCTGGGCAGAATTAATGTATGAAAATAGCTACTACTAAGGTCTAGTTTCCAGGGGGACTCAGAGCCCCCAGATTCTCCATCCCACAAGGCCCACACCCTTCCTCTCTCATAGGGCTCAATCATGTGCACCTCCAGCCCAAAGTCAGAGACACACTCTCAGGTGCCATGACAATGGATTAGGTAACCTAAATATGCACCCCTAGCTGTCTCTATTAGTCCTCTGTGCCCAAAGTGCTCACAGGCCCCCTCTCTGAGTGTCTACTTCATCAAGAACATGGCAAAATCCGCACCAGAGCTGCAAAACCAAATATACCACTTGCAAAGACAGGAAGTTCTGGTGTCACAATGGGACAAAAAGGGGTCCTCCTCGACCTTGATTATGGACACACCTGATCATAAACATCAGATTTAATATGCCTCAGCACTAAACTGACTCCAAGTTTTGGATATAGAAACTGGGACTATCCAATGCCCTATCAATGGCCTTAGTGCATACAATGGCAGGATCCACCCCATCCCAAAACACTGCCCCATCTCTTCATTTTAAAAATTGGAGTTTATGGTAAGAATTTTAAACACAAAGAGAAAACAGGAATTACAATGACCCCCATGGTCTCATCACGTACTGATCATCTTTCAGCAAGGGTAACTTCCCTTCATACAGGTTGCCCAATTCCATCAATGGCTGCAGCCAGTACAGTTGCAGCTGGCTGGGGGAGGGTCAGGGCAAGAGAGAAAGTAATTTTTGCACAAGTATGTGTCATAGAGTTGGGTGTTCAGCAGAAGGACCAAATTGACCATCTTAGGTGAGTGACTTTTTGTTCTCTTGCTCAACCTTAGTTTGGGAAAATTTCTGCTTGTTTACTCTTTTTCCTGTGTCCTGTCTCTGTCCAGGGACAAGAAGTCTCCCTGGATTTTACTTCTGGTAAAGTGAACTCTTTTCTTTTTGTTCAGATGTTTGTGATTATCTCAGTGGTTAGTAGGCAGCTGTTCAACCTCTGACTCCAGAGGCAAGAGACTGCACAGAATGAACTACTAAGATTTTGTTGTCTGTCTGCCTGCCTGTCTGTCTTGGCATGCTGGTCCATAAGATGTATTCTGATCTGTTCTCCCTTGTGGGGCACTTTTCTAATTAGTTTGTGAGGGGTTAATTTGAGGCCCTATCTAAGGGGAAGAGGAAATAAAAGACATTGTGGGAGTGACAAAGGGTGGACATAAACGACTCAGGACACTAAGGAGTAAGAGTGGGGAACATCATTTCATAAGTCAGACCAGGCATCCTGGACTATAAACTCAGGATCAAAGGTCATGAAAGGGATAAGAAGTACAAGGAAACCCAAGTCTTCAAGTTTGGCCAGGGTTGGAGCCCAGACACACATTGGGTTTCAGGAAACTTAGGAGGAAGAAAAAAAGAGGAGGTGCTGGATAACAGATAGGCAGGAGAAGAGTGACTGAAGATGAGAGTGGTAGATATGGTCTCCAGAGGGACATGCTGCAGAAGCACAGGCTCTTGTGTTTACACATGAACAGAACCTAATGCAGGAAACCTACAGATATGACCAGTAAACAAGGCATTCTGGTCTGACTCTGCAAAATGAGAGGGGCCAAGACAGACAGACAGACTTTAAGAAATAAAAAGCCTTATCCATGGCAGAGACTCAAGAAGAGATACATTGGGATGAAAATGGGCTCCTTAGTAAAATCTCTGGCCCTCAAAGCCAAGGAGTCAGGTCAGAAATGACCCATAATGGAACACACTGGAGTCCTGGAGAGCGCAGAGGACAGACAGAGACTAAGGATGGACCAGAAAGATGTCAGAAGAAGGCAGGGCAGGAAGGCAAGGGTGACATATTTGTGTGAAAGACCATGGTCTAAGAAGTGACAGCAAGGTGATACACAGGTATCCTGGGTTATTTAAAGGCTAAACATGGGGAATAGTTTAAGGAATTCCCCAAAACACCCTCTACATCACACATGCTCCAACACAGAGTTCCTGAACAAGAAGACCCTCCTCACACACTGAACACAGGGGCTCCAGAGTGGACACCAGAAGACTGATCCCTTTGGCCTCGTCCATTTTGCAGGTCAGTTAAAGGCTGGGCCCTAGCTCACCCTGTTCCCACCCTCCTCTGAGGAGCTCCAGAGCAATAAGGCCACACTGTTGTGTCAGATCAACAACTTCTATCTGGGTGCCGTGACCATGGACTGGAAGAGAGATGTCACCATGGTCACCCAGGGTGTGGAGAACACTCACCCCTCCAAACAGACCGACAATAAGTACATGGCCAGCAGCTACCTGACCCTGACAGCAGATGAGTGGATCTCATGAGACATACACCTGCCAGGTCACTCATGAAGGGAGCACCATGGAGAAGAGTGTGTCCCCTGCACAGTGTTCCTAGGTCCCAGACCCTCATACTACCTTGGAGCTGAAAACCCCAGGGAAGCTTCTCTCCTCCCACCCCTCCCATCCCTGCCCTTCTCTCTCAACCCAGAAACCCCCTCAATAAACATCCTCCTTTTCAACCAGAAATCATGGTCTTGTTTATTTTAGTTTCCACACTTCCCATCTTAACTTTGACCATCCCCTCAGTGTGGTCAAAGACTTTGAGACAAAAAGGCCAGGAAAGGCTGCTGATATTACCCTGGAAGATCCACAGGATGTTCTACAGGAAGGGAAGGGCCCTCAGCAGGAACTCAGGCTGCATATTTACACCTATCCACCCTGTGCTTGCTCCTCTTGTGCAGACTTGTTCACCTCCCCACTCTCGGGATCAGTCTCTCCTTTGATCCCCAAGGCCTCCAGGAGAATGGGTGAGCTCCCTTCCCTGGAACAGTCTGAACATCACTCCATCCTTGAATGTCCTTCCATCTCCAGCCTAAGCCCCCATCACTGAGGCCATCCCTCTTTTCCCCTTTGTCTCCCTTTCCCCACCTGTAATTCCTGTCCTTGCTGCCTAGAGCCACTTGCTCTTTCTTCTGTGTCAACCCTGCTCCTACCTCCCTGGGGACATTGCCTGGGATCCATAGCACTGCCCACTCCCAGCCCTTATATAACTTATTAATAGGATCCTCAGTCCATGAAACCTGGTGATTCATCCTACACTCCCCTCTTGGGACCTGTGGTCTATGTGTGTCCCTCGATTTTCCATCTATTTTCCAGTCCCCTGAGAGGCACAAATCAGTATTGCTTCTAATGGACCCACCATAGGTGCCCTAAGGTTGTCAGTGGGTCTAATGTGTTCAAAGTCAGTAGCCACATTCTGAGATACCTTCCACATACTTGTGTGCAAGCTGATGCACCTTCTTAACAACTTGGTGTAGGCTCCCTGCTGTTGTAGAAACACATACACATAAACATATATGCCCGCAAACAAACAAGCACCTTTCCACACAAAATGCATATAACAAGCATATGCCCTTTGATACACATTGTCATGTTGAGCATCTCTATTAATGGATCAGGAAGACTCCAGGTAGCAGGAGAGACAGTGAAGCCCTCTGGTGTCATGAAAACGATCATCAAATGTCATCACCAAAATCCCAGAATAATGGTCTCTGTGGTAGGCCACTCACATTGAGGAAAGGGAGGAAGTTTCTGTCCATTCCAAGAGTGACAATGAGAAGAAAGCTTGGGAAGGGCTCTTCTCAGGGAGAAGCAGGTGACTTTGGAGAACTAGGGAGGTACTTGTTGTGGAGGATACTTCAGGTATTCCACACTGCCGGTGTGTGTCCCCTTGTGATTTCTACAAGTTAATGGGCCAGCACAAGGAAGTGCACTGAGAGCTGGTTCTGGGATCCCACTGTGCTTATGCCCTTCTCATGAGGGTTACCATGTGTGTCTCTGGGCTGTAGGTGCACCCAGTGATGGTGACAATATGAACAGAGGCTGACTGCTTCATGTCTGCACAAAGGACATGTTGAAGCAAGTATGTGCACATGTGCATGTGTAAGTCAGAAGGAGGTCAAGGGGAAAGCAGAGATCCCACACTTAGAGCTCATGGAATAAACTGTACTAGGAGCAAGGGAAATCTACCAACCACTACCCAGGAACTACCCCTGGAATTTTAAATTAGGATCATCAGTCATGAGATTTATACTGCTGTTAGAATATTGTATTATTAGAACATTATTTTTATTAGAATATTACATAATGGGTGTTTGTCCAGTATATCCTTGTGACATAATTTTGAGTATTCTCTGAATAGAAAGGAGAGAACAATAAATCTTGGAAAACATGGATGTCATTGAGTTTTCAAATACCTGAAACCATATATGTAAATATATATATATACACACACACACACATGTATATATATGCACATACATGTATATACTTACATATACATATATATTAATATATATTTATATATGTACATATAAAGTCATCATTCACTCAGTAATGTTAAGGTTTTCATATTGTTTTGGGAAATTACAAAAAAATTGTAAGATGAGGAGAAAGTTATCCAGAACCCCATCACCTCATATGATTGCCATTGATTTTTGACAGATTTCTACACTTTCATCTCTTCATATTATAATTAAAATACATATATACAACATTTAAATAAAGAAAATAAAGAAATCCTCTCCAACCCTTGGGATGACTCAAGATGATCCTATCCTACAGCCTTTAAAGAGGTCATCTTCCCACTCAAGCTGAAGCAAGAATTCTCACCCACCCATGGCTGAGCAGCCCCTGTGAAAGAAGGCTGAACACTGGGCCTCTGTTGCAATGCAGGAGGGTCTGGGCTGTGGTGAAAAAAAGTGGTTCATGTACAGATCTGTGTCACAGGGTGCTGTGTTTGGCAATGGGACCAAGGTGACCGTCCTTGGTGAGTTTCCTCTTCCTCTCCCATTTGGTGTATTCTCTCTCCTTTCTATCCTTTCTGGAGCTGAGGTTTCAACCTATGCAGGAATCTGACATCTTTGCCCCTCCTTATCTGCTTACTCATTTTCTCCAGTTCATCCCCTAGTCTTAGTTATTTTCTGGGGCAGGATAGAAATAACCCTTTCCTGTGCCCTGCCAGAATCTCCCTCTGGCCCAAGGGACATCTTCAAGGGGTTTTCTTTGACTGATCTTTGGAATATCCACAACCTCCATTTGCTGAGCTGTCTAAACCACAGGGATCAGAGTCACACAAGTGTCTCTGGCTAAAGCTGTAGGGTTATGGGTTCTACAAAGGGGGATGGGAAGTGCTTGGCCTCCCAGGGTCTATCCTCCATGGTCTCTGTTATGGTCTGCCTCAACACATTAAGGAGAGACTTAGACTGCAAACTTGGAGTGATGGAGAAGGAAATATAAAGGAAACAAGAATGGGGGAAGAACTTTCTGTGGAAAAAGATCCAGTTATTGGGTCTCTTCTCCTGCTGCCCCATTATAGTTGGGATGCCTTGGCCAGGGATGGGAAATTTAAGGACTCACAAGTCTCAATGTGTCCACCCTCCATCCTATGACTGGAGGAGAGACCCAACAGAAGATTCCCAGGGAAGATATTCTGATAGGCACAGGTGATAGGGAAATGTTGGGATAGGAAGATATCCAAGGACTTACACATCCTCCAAGAACGTCAGATAGCAGTGTGACACTAGCAGGGTTATAGCCCCAAGAAATGTCCCAATTCCATGGAAACCCTCAATTAACTGGACTCCTTGGGATCCAGACCCAGGGACTGTCACTTCCACTAGGGGTAGGCAGCCCAGATGGGTGTGGGCAGAGGCTGCAATGAGGGTCCAGGGCAATGTATGAGCACAAAATGGGCCCTTCCTATGTTTTTCCTTTCCTTAACAAGTGATTCTTCCATAGTGAAGAGAAATACATTCGGGTAATCTCTTGGTGAGGTGTTTTCTCAGGACAGATGCCACCTTCCAAGAAAGACACCATGTACTGGTCATTTCTTAGGGATTTCACCTTTTTATCAAGAAGATGCCAGATCTATCAATGACTGCCTCCAGCACAGCTGCAGCTGGATCTAAGGGGATAGGGGTAAGTCAGGAAAGGTTTTTGCACAAGCTGTGTCACAGTGTTTTGGTGTTTGGTGAGGGAACCAGCTGACAGACCTGGGTGAGTGACTCCTTACCCCACTTTCTTTGTTATCCCCGAGGATTGTAAGAGTTTCCTCCTGGTTGTGTTGTGCCTTGTCTCAAGTTGGGGTTAAATATTCTCCATGGATTTGAGCCCTGGGATACTGAACTCTTGCTTTTTTGTTAAGACCCCATGAAAACTCAGGTAGTACCCATGACCCTTCAACTCTGACATCAGAGGAAAGAAACTGGACAGGATAACCTTTGGATACTCAGCTGTCTTTCTCTCTATTTGTGCCATATATTTTCCCTCAGATGTGCTGTGTTGTCCTGTCTTCCATTGGCCTAACCCATGTCTAATGAGCTGTGTGAACATGCACTGAGGCACTATCTTATGGGGAAGAGGGACCAGGCACTATGAGGAACTGAAATTAGTTGAATTAAAAAGAAATGGAACACCTAAGGCTGGGAAATCAGAGGTCAGAATATCATGTGCCCAAGGCTGTGAGACTCATAATACAGAGCCAGACAAGTAGGAGATAGAAGGGATCCTTAAACCCCCATGGTTTTCTAGGTAAAGGGCCTAGAGCCATATTGGGGCTCATAAAACTTAGTAAGAGAAAGAAAGGAGGAGAAGACTGTATACATGATGCTGGGTACAGATTCACTGAAGAACATGATATGGCAATGTGAGCTCCTCTGAAGTATGAGATCCTGAACTCATAGAAAAATACTTACCAGTGCAGAAAACCAACATATCTGCCCTGTGGACAAGGACCCTTACCTTGAGGTCCTGCCAGAAAGACAGACTTTTACCCATTGCAGAGACTCAAGAGGAGACTCACTGGGGTGAAATGGGTTCCTTAGTAAAAACACTGTCTCTCAGAGCCAAGGAATCAGGTAAGAACTGACCCTTACTGAACACACTGAAATACCAGAGAGCTCAGGGGACAGACAGAGACCACACATAGACCAAACAAGATGTAGGGGTAATCAGGACAAGAAGGCAAGGGTGACATATTTATGTGCAAGGCCATAGTCTAAGAGGTGCTAGAAAAGGTGATACACAGGACTCCTGGGTGGTTTAAAGTGTAGGAACATGGAGAATAGTTTAAGGAATTCCCCAGGACACCCTCTACATCCCACAATCTCCAACAGACTCCTTAACTAAGATGACTCTCCTCACACACTTAGCATAGGGGCCCCCCTAAGTGTACACCAGAACACTGATCCCTTTTGCCTGCTCCATCTTGCAGGTCAGCCCAAGGCTGTGTCCTCACTTACCTGTTATCACCCTCCTCTTAGGAGCTCCAGAGCAACAAGGCCACACTGGTGTGTCTGGTCAACAATTTCTACTCAGGTCCATGACGATGTCCTGGAACAGAGGTGGCACTAAGGTCACCCAGGGAGTGAAGACCACTCAGCCCTCCAAACAGACCAACAATAAGTACATGGACAGCAGCTACCTGACTCTGACAGCAGATGAGTGGATCTCATAAGACATACCCCTGCCAGGTCACTCCTGAGGGGAGCACAGTAGAGAAGAGTGTGTCCCTTGCACAGTGTTCCTAGGTTCTAGACCCTCACTCCACCCTGGATTTGAAAACCCCAGGGTAGCTTCTCTCCTCCCACCCTGAGCATCCCAGCCATTCTCCCTCAAACCAGAAAACCCTCAATGAACATCCTTCTTTTCAACCAAAAAACATGGTCTTGATTATTTTAGATTACACAATTCCCATCTTAACTTTGGCCATCCCATCAGGTGTACACAATTATACCTGAGTCAAAATGGCCAGGAAATACTTATGATATTTCCCTGGTATATGCTTTTACTCTCACCCAAACTCCACAGAATTTTCTACAGCAAGGGAATGGCCCCCAGCAGGAACCCAGTCTGCATATTTTCACCTATCCACCCTGTGCTTGCTCCTCTTGTGCAGACTTGTTCACCTCCCCACTCCCAGAATCAGTCTCTCCTTGGATCCCCAAGGCCTCCAGGAGGATGTGTGAGTTCCCTTCACTGGGACATTCTGAATGTCACTTCATCCTTGAATGTCCTTCCATCTCCAGTCTAAGCCCACATCCCAGAGACCATCCCTTTTATGTCTCCCTTCCCCCACTCGTAATATCTGTCCTTACAGCCTGGAGCCACTTGCTCTTCCTTCCATGTCCATCCTGCTCTACCTCCCCAGGACACAGTCTTGGTCCCCATAATCCCTCTGTATAGCACTCACTGAAAGGAATTCTTGACCCCTAGATCCTTTTCACTTACTCAACATTCTTCTCTGTGTTCCCTGTTAGGCTATTTTTCCTTTTTCAAAGTCCCTCAGAGACATGGGTCAGCTCTACTGTCTACTGTCCCCTATGGACAGCTCAATAGTTCCCTTCTTTAGTTCTTCATGTTCAGCAGTTCATGGCTAGTCAATGAGTGCTCCAGATTACAGTCAAGTGTTGGATTCCAGCCTTAAATCTTGCATCGGTCTTTGAACTGACTCCTCTCATTAGGAACTCTGTGTTAGTCCTATTAAACAGGTTATTGTCCTGGCAGTCCCACACTGTGGGTACCTGAGCTATGAGACAAATGAATGCACATGTGAAATCCCATGCAGGCACCCACATATGTTACAGACACGAGCACATATACACACATTCTGTATTTTACATCCTTCTGGGGTTTAAAATCGGCACCCAGGACCCTCCTACATGCCTCAGTTCCACACAGGTCCCCAACTCCACTTTCACTGTGATATAAACAAGACTCTCTCTTTTTGCCCAGTACATTCCCCAAGATGAGCTGAGCTGGGGACACAGCCCCTTCCTGGATCAGACATTAGTAATGAAACCAGATGTGAGGTACATTTATGCCTTCTCCCTATCCTTTAGGTGGATGGATTCTATGTACCAAACACTGTGTGATTCCATAGAAGGAGGGATCACCTCTTGCCACTCTCCCATGTATGGTACCTGTCCTCTGAATAGGTGGCTAGCCCCTGGATTCACAGTACAGCTGTAGGTGTGTCTGGGCCTGGTGATAGGAAGGGCTGGAGTTCAGGTCTGCACTCCTGAATGGGTGAATGGATGTCTACTTCTTCCCTTTGAGACTCTAGTGAACAGAGTCCCCCTGGGCCTGATCTCCATCCCCATATTTGAAGCAATATTCCTGGCTTGCCTGCCCCCAGCCCCCTAACAGCTTGCAGGTCATGCTGGAGGAGGAGGAGACCTGCTCTTGGCACACATTGTAGGGCCACCCAGACTGAGCTTAGGAACTACTAGGAAGTGGGGTTCAGAAAGAGGAGCTGCAATCTAAGTCTCATCCCTAGGCTGTCAGCTGCTGAGGTTTGGGTAGCTTATGCGGAAATCCTCCTCTCAGACCATAGAAAGAGGCACACTGAGGTTCAGAACCATAGGCCCAGCCTAGGCCCTTGTAGCCCTTGATAAAACCTAGCAGCTGGGATTCTGGGGAGTCCTCCTCATTTCACAATGGGGAGTTGTGATTTAAAGAAAAAACTGCAAATAGCAGCCACTATGGGTTCCAGGGGGTATAGGTGGGTCTACCAACTAGCACCTCTGCTATCACAAGAACAGGGGTCTGGGTATAGGAAGGGCATGGGTGAAGGAGTACAGTTCCCACCCCAGAGTACCCTGCCCCCAGCAGGCTGCTCCCTCCTCCACACATCCTCCCTTTTAAGCACTTCCTGACTTGGCTTGGAACACTTCCTGCAGCCTCCTCCCTGGCCTCATTCTCTGCTTGATCCCCTCCCAGGGGAGGAGTTCACTCTTCCCAGCCAGTCACTGCATGGTCCCAGCTGCCCTCAACTCTCCAACCCAGGTGCACACTCAACTGGGACAGCCTCCCAGCAGCAATCCCCCCTGCTCATGCTGTTTCACCCTCTCTTCCCTTGAAGGGACAGACACTCCTGGGCCTTCAATGAGGCTCTATACTAGCAAAAGACTTCTCCTTGGGCTAGGGCGAACTGGCCTCAACAGCGGGGCCTGTTATTCCACCATTAGATTCCCTACCCCTTTTGAATTCTGAAGGTTCTTTCAGCCTGCCTTGCCTTCGGGAGTGAGTATATTAAAATGTGAATCCCCCTGAGAGGGTTATGGCTTATCAGCTAACACTTGAGTTACCAACTAACACCTTTGTTGACAGCTAACACCTTCCTTTGCAACTAGCTAAGAGCAGGATTCTGCAGACAGGAGGCCGGCTAAGTGCTGGGGTTGGAGTCCAGAGGGAGGAGGGAGAGAGCCATGGTTCAGCATCAACCAGCCAGGACTGTGACCCTTGGGTCTTCCATGCTATGCTGGGCCCCCTGCCACAGAGGTCTTCTTCTGCCTAGAGCACAACAATTGCTCTAAATCCAGAGTCCCAGCAAACCAGTTAAGTATAATAGTCATTAAATATGTCCCCAGGTCCTGGGAGAATGTCCAGGGGTCTCCCTTCTGAACTCTGCCTTTCTGGGTTTGGGGTCATTTGTTGGTTGCCAGAGAGATGGCAGCACCAGGATGGGGGTCCAGAAAGTCAGAAGCCTAGGAGCCCCCAAGCCCTGGGTAACCTTCCCAAGGCTGGCTCTGTAGGAGAGGCATTTGGCCTGATGTTCTATTTAAACTACTGACACCCCTGCTTCCTTCTTATGTATCTTCCCTGGGAAAGTGGGGCTTGGCCATGCAGGTTCCCCTCAGTGTTTCACCTGCTGTCACAGGCAGGCACTGTGCTATGTAAACTGTATTAGGTAGTGCAGAATTTCAGGAAGATCTTGGGTTGGTTGCATTGGGGGCCCTCAGTGCTCACTGGTCAGCCTCACTGTCATGACTGGGCAAATAACCAGTCAAGCCTTGCCACAGACTGTGCATATCACCAACTGTGCCATGCTCTTGACTAGGCCTCCCTGAGACTGGCCCTGCCACCAACCTCTCTGTGCCATAATGACAAGTTCTCTGTGCTCCCTACCATATAGTTTGACCATGTTCCTCACATCCTGACTGAGCTAAGCTACCACTGCACCATGTTCTGTGACCCCCAAGACCTGAGGTGTGGGATGCAAGTTCACTGTTATAGATGCTCCTGTTGAAAGAGATTACAAACATTTTACCGAGGGAAAAACAAGAGCAGCATGACTATCCCTATTGAGTAAACTGCCTCATTATTTACTTTTGAAACACAACTTAGATTCCTGTTCTCTATTGTCTCTGATATAATTTCAAAGTGAGGAAGATAATTGAAGAATGAGAGCACTAAAAGCACATACCATACATAGCAAGGAACTGAAACTGAGTGGGCAGAGGGAAACATGAACTCTTTTAACTCTCAATTCTATTTTTTAATGATAATATATTAAATGAAAGGTAATTATACACACCCCCAGAATCTCAAAATTTTAAGCAGTCAATATAGCATTTTCAGTTATTAAATACAAAACATTAACTGTCACTTTAGAAAGTTGCTTTATCCTGTCCTCTCCCTTTGTTTATTAAAAAAAATATGTTAATCATTACAACACTTTCTAGAAAGTATTTTGGCCATTCTAAATTCTCAAATACATTCTTATTTATTTGTTTGCTAAATGTGTGATATAACACATGTATGGACAAGCAGATACCGTGAAGGCTTGATAAATATTACTTAATGACTTTTTTTCCAGATGATCATGATATCTGATGCCAGTGAGGACTACAGAAACATTTATAACCAAAATTATGAGCACAAGTGCTTTTATATGTATTTGGATTTCCTATCATTAGCTATTATTTTTCTATTAATTATTTTTCCCTAAGCTTATGAAATTGAAGATCTTATGGAAGAAAAAGCTACTTTTATATACTTTTATATGCCCTTGCTTGTTTTAGTTGTTATTTTTTTTCCAAGTAAAATTTTACTAACCCCAAAGGTAGTCATTGTTGGAATAATTTAATATTATCCTAGGGCTAGTCAATTGTGAACAAGTCTGCTCTATGAAATAAAACTTCTTAAAGATTGCAACTCAACATCTCAGACTATGAAAAGGAACTGACTGAACATAAACTTTATAATAAAGCTTCTCAATTCATATTGAAAATCAACTCTTCCCATTAGCATTAGTAACAATGAATTAATTCCATTGAAATAAAGGCAATGATTTTTAAAATCTATAATTTTACAAAGGAAAGCCTTGTCCTTGAAGAAGTCCTAAATACACAATTCACCTAAGTTTGCAGAGTCTGCTTTCCTCATCTTAAAGTCACACATGTATTGGATTCTGACACCATGTCTGACAGTTTAAATGACCACCAAAATGTACAATTGAAATTGTTTCATCTAGAGGTTGGCAAATTTATTTCTATTAAGAGTCAGATAATAGTTTTGGCTTGGTGGGATAACTGTCACAACTACTGAACTCTCTTATTAATGTAACTCACAAGCAAGTACACAATAAATTAAATGGTCTTGGTTGTGTTGCAAGAAAATTTTACTTATCACGCAATGATTGGGTCTACAGTTTGCCATTTTTCTAAAACAGAATCACTAAAATTTAATTATTCCCATGAACAATCAAGAATTTTGCATGACTTTTTATAAAAGCAATTGTATTTTATTTCAGATACATCTAGAGTATCCTAATTACTCTTTTATCACATTGCCAATAAATTTAGTATTTTACTATATCAATGGTCTAATATAGTCATATATGAAATGGTTACAAGATATGAGAATTTTTATTTCTTACATGCTTTCTATATTTTATTATTGCTTCAAATTTCTGAATTAGTTACTGTTATCTGACAGGTCAGTTTTCTTACTTTCCAGTGATTTCCTTGGTCAATATACTTCTCAATATAAAGCTCTGAGGAACTGAACCCACTCATACTGCTTAAAACCTTCCTATAAAATTATTAAAATATTGATGCAAACACTGCAACCCAAATAACCATCATACACAGTGAAGGTATAATACTGGGTTAATTTGCAAAATTACTTGTATAAACAATTTTGGAATACAAAAAGCTTCATCCTTTACCTACAGTTATAAGGTGTGTCTTCATTCTTATTCACAGTAGTACACTACCAACAACATGTCAACTTTAATGTTTTTGCCTACTTCTCTTCTCTCTTGACATTACCAGGAGGTAAAGTGTCCTTTATGTGTACTTTCAGCAGCACAAAGCCCCTGTTTAGAATGGTTTACTAGTGCTAGCTGAGAGCTGTAGCGAACTTAGTGGACTCCTCAATTACTGCAGCTTGATCCTGCCCTTATGCAGACTGAGACAATGTTTTTTTTCTACTTTATCATCTTGTGACTGTTTAAGTGTGCATACTTTACCTACTTAAATTAGCAAAAACCCATTTTCTCCTTTCAATAACAATAGCCACATAGATTATTAAAACTTTACAAGTGTAAAAAAGAATGACTTAGCATTTAACTTGAACTAAGAAAGGCTTTCTTTTTACTGCTGATTTAGACTCTCCCTCTCACTACATCTCATTTATCATACATGTTGCTGTTAAATAAAGAAATGTTGGAGAGCGCTTATGTGTTTAATTTATGTTACAACACTCCATGTTCAACCCTGACATACATCCAAGAATGTTGAATCAATCTGGCATCAAGCAGTTCATGCCTTGATGATTAATTACAAATCTAATAGAGAAGATAAACAACTCCCATTGCAATTGGAGAACAGTAAACATACATTTCTTTAATCATGGATAAGTTATTAAATCCTATTCATCACAGGTGTGTAGGTTTATGTGATCAGCATCTGCTGTGAATCACATGAAGTTATTATTTTCATTCTACAGCACCAATGGGTGTTTATGGAAATAACTGTACATTATACAATTTTGATTCCATAGAAAGAAAAATAATTATTTGGAATGCAATTTGGACTGCAATATTTCTTTTTCATTGCCTCTCATTTGGCAGCTTATCCTACTCAGATATTATCACCAATATGCCATACATAAACTCATATTCATTACTGGTACTTAGGCTTATTAACTAAACAGCAACTATATTGTCACAGGAGGATTATGGGAATGCATACAACTGAGGGCTGCAATGTTTCCTTTTTTAAACCATAATGTAAACAATCTGCCTGGAAGTATAAAAAGTGTCACTAAAGCAAAAGCAGTATTTTATGGGTATGCCCATTTTATAGTGATTCATGGATAAATTACTAAATCCTATTCATCACAGAGGTGTAGACATCCTTGTATATTTATGAAAAATCAAAAATAAGATTACTTGAGCCCCACCTCAATATTAAAAAACACAACTCAGTGATTTTTAGAGTCCTCAGTTCTCACTAAAATACTACAGTGACTTCACTTGAAAGGAAAATCGTCACTGGTTGCACACCTGATACCCTTCTTCTCCCTGGGAGGAGTTTCTCCACACAGGACCCAGGCTTTGTCATTCCAAATTAGGTGACAACACAAGAAAGACAAACAACTTCTACCCATTTCACCATCACCATAGCAAGATGGAGGATCACAGGTAGGTCCTTGACACTTTCAGACAATACTACTGCAGGGTAAAACTCACATTTTCCCCTCATTCTTGAAAAGAGAATTCAGTGGAACAGCCCTCTCTGCTACCCACATGGTTAATCCAGTGGGCTGGAGATAGGAGTCCATGACTAAAGTTCTTCCAAAGACTTCAGTACAATAGTGAGTTCATTCACATGGACGTTTCAGAATGACAGATGCTGCTGGAATTTAGAGTGAATGAATTGATTGGTTGATAATTGATTCATTCATTAATTTGACAGAAATAAAAACAGGAGCCTATATTACTCTGAAATAGTAAAAAAAAAAAAAAGAGAGAGAGAGAGAGAGCATCACTTTTGATTTTTTCATCCAGAGATAACTCTGATAACATTCTGGAAAAAAATCTTCTGAATGGTATACACTTCACAAGGTATTTTGTTTTGTTTGTTTTGTGATGCTAGAGATCAACCTGGGGCTCCTTTTATTGTAGGCAAGTATTATACCACTGAACTATATGCACAACATCCCTGCCATCATTTTTATAGGCTTTTATTTATTCTATTTCAGGATATATTAATAACGTGACTACTTTTAGTGTTTTATAAAACTCAATGTATGATAACATGTATTTTTGTTTTCTCTCTGAACAACATATATAAAAAAGTCAATTTTTTTATTTTTAACTGAAATTATTTTGATTGTATAAAGTTTTTTATTTTGCTTTGTGGTATTGTGAAGTCTGTATTTAATTTCTATATCTTCTTTCTTTTGTGATCAAACACAGCAAAACATTTTTTCCTGAAGGGTGCTTTTCAGCAAAGGGAATCTTTTCTTTGTCTTATTGCTAGGATTCCTTTCCTTTGACTAAGATGATTAAGAACTAACTTAAAATTTTTATCTACTTGTTATCTTTGATCTAATCTGCAGGCCCCTTATTCACAACATGATCTCTGCACAGAGATCTCTGGCATGGACTTTTTGCTGAGTATTTTACATCTTTTTAAAAAATTTTAGTTTTGCTTCCTTGGCTTTTCTCTAACCACTTCTCAATATGCATGCTTAGAAACACTTCATCAAGGACCAAAGTGATACTGCTGATTCCTTCTCTCCCCTGCCCGTGTCTCAGAGGGAGAAGGTAGAGGTAATTTGTATGTTCTTTCTCAGGCTCATCTCTCTTCTCTTGTTTCTACATCTACTCATTTCTCTCTTTTCCTCCACTAACAGGAAGGAAGATCTCTCAGTGGCCTACCAAATGAGAACAAACAAACAACAGCAGCAACAACAAAAATAAAAACCTGGGTCCTTTCTCTCTCTCTCTCTCTCTCTCTCTCTCTCTCTCCTTCTTTCTTTCATGAATTTTTGGTAAGCTGCCTTATATCTCTACTTTCCTGCTTCTCATTTGTCCCAAACTGATAAATTAAGTGTTCACTCTACCCAAATAATTTTTAATGCAGTCCCATGATACAGTCACTAAATCCTGCTGCCTACTTTTTAAGCCCTGTTTAACCGGACTCTTGAGGTGATTGACCATTTCTTCTGCCTTAAATTTCTGCCCCCCCCCTCCGCTACTCTCACTCTTTAGAATTTTTCGTGGATTCTTCTTTCTCCTTCTACCCCTCCTTTTAAAGTGTTTTATTTATAAAATTTGAAACACATAGCAAACTCTAAAATTAGAGTACATTACAACGATACATGGGCAAGCTCACATATGCTAACAGTTTCTATCACCTCCAGAGGCTGATTTCCCGTAAATCTCTTTCTGTAGTCTCAGTCTTGCTCGTATGCAAGCAGTTTCCACATGGATGCTGACAGGTTCCAGAGGCCCAAGTCCACGTGAACTCATCTCTCTATCTACCTGATACTCATTCTGAAGTTTCATTTTAGTTGCCTAATCTCTGTGCTTCTGGTCGTTCACAAGCATATCTAGTCCCGGACCTTCTTAAATACATGTGAATCTTCTTATAGCCTACTCTTGGTACTCCTCTATTCCTACGGCCTGAGAAAAGTCCCTTTCACCAAAATTGTTTCTCCAGTGAATTCCTAACTGATCTCATTGCCCACAGGCTCACCAACACCCCATATACTACTATTCATCTTCCATGTTACTATCAGAGTGATTTCTCCTAAACCACAAACTTGGTCATAGTATTCATTCATGGAAATCCTTAGTAGTTGACTGGTATCTGTGATGAATTCAACTGTGCCTTGATCTGACCCTTGTCTTCATCTCCATTCTCACCTACTCCCTTTCTCTTGGATGTTCACTGTTTACTCATGGAATGAATTACTTTTTCATATCTCTCTATGTTTATTTCTCTGTTTGGAATGGTCTCTAGTTGCTCTTTACCATGAAAGATTGAATAGAATAAAAATCTTATAATTATCCCTGTTGTTTACATGAGGAAACCAAATCTGAGAAAATGAAGTCACATACCCAAGGACTCAGAGCCAATATATAGTGGCAGAACTGAATGTAAGTCAAGTTCTCTGCAATCTTAGTTAGCTTGAAGGTTTTGGACCTCATTCTGTGTGCAACAAGAAGCGATCAAATATATTTGAGCAAGGAAATTCATGATCTGTTCTGGAGTATAAAGGTATAGAAACTAAATATCTACTTTGAAAGTCAAATTCTGTTTAGGTATTATTATTCAAAGTTTCTTTGTGTACATTTAATTTTGTTACAAATCAGGAAAAAAAGCAAAGGCTGACTTATAATTCTAAATAATAGATTCATCTAAATAGAAAATTTTTGCTATTCCTCATAATCTATATTTATTCATACTTATATGAATAATATGTATCTGAATTTGGTTTTGTGGTACTGGGAATTGAGCCCAGGTTGCTTTACCACAGACCTATATCTCCATCCCTTTTATTTTTTATTTTGAATCAGGGTCTCACTTTGTTGCTGCCTAAGACTTCCAGGTAGTGGGGGATCATGTGTATATGCCACCATGCCCAGCTCCAAGTTGTATAAATAGCAAACCTTTCCCTGAATTGATCTAATAACATAATTGTATTGTACTTCTTGACTGTAAGACAATATTTGTATGAATTATAGATTAATGTCAAATATTAAAATTGACATCTAATTGGATTAAAATTAACTTAAATTAACTATGTTTCAAAATACATAGAACTGACTAATTTTACTTGAAATAATGAAATGATTTTATTTATTTTTATTTTTTTATTCAGTGTAAGAAACTGTATTTGTATAATGTATTGTAGTTTTGACAATAACATTAATGATAATTAAAATGAATATATTTTACTCTTCAGATTTTGGCACAGTATATATGTACTATATATTTATTATGTATGCCAAATGGACACTTTATAAGCCCATATATCATATACCTATATGTGTATATATTTAATATATGTATGTATTAATTTAAAATACTGTCCTACTTACAAATCTGCTGTTTTTCTTATTATTTCCCACACATTCCACAACCCTCTGAATCTGCTTCATCTTTTTTCAATCTAAGAACATTTCATACCCATTATTTTTCCAATAACTATCTGTCCTCTTGCATCTTTGATATGCATCTTTGGTAACTGGCTCTAGCTCTTAATATATGTTATTTATTCATTTATTTTTTTTTTGATACTTGGATTGAACCCAGGGGTGCTTTACCATGGAGCTGCATACTTAGTCTTTTTATCTTTTTAGCTTGAAAAAGTGTCTCACTGACTTGCTGAGGGTTTTGCCAAATTTCTGAGACTGAACTAGAACTAGTGTTTTCCTGCCTCAGCTTCCTCTATTGCTGGGATTATAGGCATGCACCATTGTGTCCAATCTATAGGTCTTAAATTATAACCCATCCTTAGGATTGACTGACTGAGTAGGTTATTGATTCATTAATTTATTCAACAATTGTTTGGGGGTTTCTCAGAGAAACAAAACTAATAAGATATAGGTAGTTGGACACATAGCTAGAATGATTGATTGATTGCAAGAAATTGACTCATCAGATCACAAAAACTGATAATAAACTGATATAAATTCAGCAAGAGATAGAGCCAGGGGAGCTGATGGTGTAGTTGAGTTCAAGGACTGATAGACTCGATACCTAGAAAGAGCCAAAGTTGTTCAAGTTGGGAGGCAAGAAAAAGTCAAATGTTCCATGCACAGGCAGTTAGGGAGAATTTTCTTTTACTCCAGCCCTTTTTTTCTTTTTAAGGTCTTCAACTAATGTCATATAGTCCACTCACATTGAGGAAGGCAATCACTTTTACTCAGTTTGCTGATTCAAATGCTAATTTTAACCCTACCCAACTTTTTTTAAAAATACTTTTTTTTGCATACACACACACACACACACACACACACACACACGTTGTAGATGGACATACCTTTATTTTGTTTATTTTTATGCACTGCTGAGGGTGAAATCCAGTGCCTCACATGTGCCTCCCTCCCTCACATGTGTGATACAGACACACCCAAAATAATTTTTGAACAAATATCTAGGCATCCTATAGCTTAGTAAAGTTAATTAATAAAATTAATCAACACAGAATAATTTATTAGGTATAAGATTATGTATGTACACTGAAGATACAAGGATGATCAAGATAAATTAGTTACTTCAATTGTAAACTAAAAATAGTAGCAATATTGACAAATGTTGATATAGTGCTTACTGTGCCAGGAACTTTTTTAAGTACTTCATGAGTATTAACTCAATATAGAAACGTTTTTCCATTTTACAGATAAGGAAGCTGAGGTATAGCAAAAGTAACTTATTCAAAGTCACACAACAAGTAAATGGTAGTCAGAATTTGAACCTTTGTCTTATGGCTTCCTTATTAAATTTTGCCTATGGTGTACTTTCTCTTGCTCTTCCAATTATTAACTGGTATTTTCACTTTGTATTATAATGTCACACAAACACTGATAATCTGATGGTTGCTTGAGTTTAACCTAAATATTTAACCTAAAGGTTTAACCTACATTAACTAGTACTTATTTAGGAAATAATTATATATTATTTTGTTTAGATGTTGATATTGATATTTAACTTATAAATTCTTAAAATTTAGAATTCTATTTTTTAACAGTAGCCTCAGAAAATATATTTGAATTTTGCTCTTTGAAAATTGAGAAATATGAGATAATATAAGGTTAAACTGTTTTTGGAAAAAAAATGTAACCTTTGATATACTTGAAATCAGAATCTGTGGTACTCAAGCCTCTAGGGAAGATAAAAGCAAACAAAAATTCTGCAGGTCACAGAAAAGAAAGGAAACAGAAAGACAGCATAATATGAAATGATGAAAGCAAGAACAACCTATTAGTTAAATATAATTTGAGTTATAATTTCTTACTAAATGACAACAATTATGTTTAAAAAATAGAATTAAAATATTACTCTTAAGAGTCACATCAAAAAGCAAATAATAGACTAAATGGATTAATAAACATTTTTCAAAGGAAAGCAGAAGAGTTAATAATCATTTTGGATGAACAAGACAAATAATAACATATTTGTATAAAGTAAGTTTCACAAACTTTCACTTTAAAATTTGAAGTAACAGATAATTGTCAGGAAGATGTAATCAATTGAAGAAGTAGAATGCATGAATAAATCAATTCCATTTACATTTTCTTCAGTTAAGAACAAATTACCATGAAAACATTTTTTACTCTTTTAACTATTGAAATTCTTTCACGTTTTTGTGGAAGGAAAATATCACAGCCTATGATAGATATCTGAAATATATATTAAAATAACCTTTTTGAAATAAGGAAACTAATTTATTTTATAAGTCATGTTTAACTCTCCCTCCAAAGTAAATGACTAGGAGCCTTGGAGATGTAGTTCAGTGGTAGAGAGCTTGCCTTTTCTTATGTAAGACTATGGATTTGATCCCTAACACCACAGAAACAAACAAACAAACAAACAAAAAAACTAAACAGCTAGAGTACTTCTATGAACACACATGCATATACTAAAAAAAAGGAAAATTGAATCAATTGTTGCTTAAGAATGTAAATGGAGAAGTTTCAGATGAAAGAAAACTATTATTGTTAAAACAATTATCTACATTATGAAACTAAATAGGTAGGACTAATATCAGTAATGGGGGGGGAACATGCAAAAATAATAAACCAGTGTCTCCAATCAGGAAGTACACATAAATCTGCATTTACCTTAGAGCATAAAAGCAAATAAAAATAACCTTAAACCTAATTCATTTATAATTTTAAAATAAATAAAAAATAATCATAAAATAAATTTAATCATAAAATACATTTTTTAATTGTGGCAAAGCACAACATAAAACTATTCTAACCATTTGTAATTGTGTATTACAATAGTGTTAACCATCTATTTATCTATATATCTATATCTTTATCTATCTCTCTCTATATATCTTCTTGTGCAAAAGATCTCTAGAACTTTTTCATTCTAAAACCAAAATTCTATCTATTGAACAACAACTCTTTTTCCCCTCCCCAACTTCTGTCAACCACTGCTCTCTAGTTCTAAAAGTAGAATTATTCAGTATTTGTCTTTTTGTGACTGATGTATTTCACTTAGTATAATGTCTGCAAGGTCAATTCATGTTTTAGTGCCGCAGTCCAGCTGCAGCAAAATAACCAGAGGGTGACGAACAACTTGTGTACATTGATACAGCAGGAGTGGGAGCCGTTTATTGTAGGACACGAGGGGTATATATACATTCCACACAGCTTATCTTAATTAACATAAACCAGATACAGCAGTAAACCAATAAGGAATCTCCACACTTAATGGCTTGCTGGCATTACTTCACAAACCACTCCCTCTGGCAAAATGCTAGGTGACATCTTGACTTGTTTACAGACCCTAACATTTTAGCATATGAAAGTATTTTATATTTAAGGCTAAATAATATTACACTATATATGTAAAAGATGCATAGCATAGGAATCATTTTCTTTATCCAATTATCCACTGATAGACTTTTGGGATGCTTTTACCTTTTGACTTTTATGGATAAGGCTGCAATGATATTGAGTGTGCCAATATCCTGCTTTTAGTTGTTTACTTGGAGGTGGGATTGCTGAAACATACAGTAATTCTAATTTTAATTTTTTTGAGGAAGATCCCTACAGTTTTTTTTAATAATAACTGCACCATTTTACTTTATTTCCCACAGTGCACAAGATTTTCAATTTTTCCACCTTCTTGCCAATGCTTATTATTTTCAGCTTTTTTTGGATAGTGGGATTCATTTCTCTGATAACTAAATATGTTGAGTATCTTTAATTTGTTGGCTCTGTTTTTTTTTTTTTTGAAAAATGTCTGTTCAATTCTTTTACCCATTTTTAGTTGGGTCATTTGTTTTTTTGTTGTTAATAGATTATCTTTTTTTTATACATTCTGGATATCGACCCCATTAGTGTGTGTATGATTAAGGAATATTTTTCCCAGTCTTTAGATTTCCTTTTCTTTCTATTATTTTCTATTCTGTGACAATGTTTTAAATTTGTGTATTTTTCTTTTTCTTGGTTCCTTTGGTGTCATATTCAGTAATCATTGGAAAATCCAGTGACACTGGAGTCTTTATTTGTATATTTGAGACCCTTAACATTCCTACAAGATTTAGGATGTTTTTTCTGACATTTCCAAAAATTGTCATTGTAATTTTGATAGGGATTGCTTTCACATTTTAACAATATTAAATCTTCTAATTTGTAAATAGGAAATGTCTTTGCATTCATTTGTGTCTTCTTTATTTCTTTCAGCAATATTTTGTGATTTTCATTGTAAAAGTCTTGCCTTTTTCATGAAGTTTATTTTTAAGTGTTTTATTATGGATGCTATTATATGTGATAGTTTTCTTCCTTTTCATATTGTTCATTGCTGGTGAACTGATTATTGTATGCTGATTTTGTATCCTACTGACTTCAATTATTCCTGTGTGTGTGTGTGTGTGTGTGTGTGTGTGTGTGATCATTAGAATTTTCTATATACTGAGTCATCTAATCTTTGATAGTATGAAATTACTTTGTCAATTTGGATGACTTTTCTTTCTTTTTCTTGCCTGATTGCTCTGATAAGACTTCTAGAATTATGATGAATAGAAGCAGTGAGAGTTGGCATGCTGGCCTCATTCTGATCTTAGAGGGAAAGTTTTACATCTGAGTACGATATTGGTAGCTGTGGCCTTTTTATATATGGCCCTTATTTTATATTGACATAATTTACTTCTAGTCCTTATTTGTGTGTGTGTGTGTGTGTGTGTGTGTGTGTGTGTGTGTTTGTGTTTGTTCTTTTGTTTTTTGTTTGGGTACCAGGGATTGAACTCAGGGGCACTCAACCACTGAGCCACATCCCCAGCCCTATTTTGTATGTTATTTAGAGACAGGATTTTCCTAAATTGCTTAGTGCCTCACTTTTGTGAGGTTGGCTTTGAACTCAAGATCCTCCTACCTCAGCCTCCCCGCCACTGGGATTATAGGTGTGCAACACTGTTCCCAACTGTGTTTTTGAAAGAATTTTTGTCAGAATATGTTTTATGTGTATCAATTGATGTGTTTTTTCCCTTCACTTTGTCAATGTATTATATTTCTTTGATATTATGAAAATCATCTTTAAGATACTTGAGAAACAGATGGTGTTATGTATAAAATCTTGTCAATCTGAATGTATTTTGTGGTTATTTATAAGGAATCGGCATTTACTTGATTTACTTTTTTTTATCACATACAGTTCCCATGTGAGTAAATTTAAAGCCATAAGATTTATGAAATAAATTTGTGAGAAACAAATAATATTGAAAATAGAAGTTTGCATGTGTATAAAAATAATAAATTAATATTTTTTATTTGTCATTTTGTTCACTTACAACATTCAAAATTAGAATCTGGCCTTTATGACACTAGTAATTTTTGAAATGTTAGACATTTTATTTATATTATACTCTTATTTATATTATATGTAAAAGTGATTTCATTGTCACAATATTGAAATATCTTTTTTTAACAAATGATACTTGGTCTAAAATTGTTTTACTTTGTAAAACTTGTTGAAAGTAATAGAAGTAATTCCTGTGGTTTTTGTATTTTGTTTTATCAAATTGTATCTAGGCTTCAACCATTTTCTTGTGTAATGATAAACTCTTTCTTGTTAGTCATCCTTGATCTAAGAATGCTTTGTCTATAAATTTGTCATGACCACATGCTGAAAATAATAATTATTATTGTAATAATAATAGCTACTACTCATTGAAGGTTTATTTTTGTCATGCACTGGCTCAAGACTTTTATTAGTCCTTATAAAAGTTCTTCAGGGTAGGTACTCTTTGCAGTTTTTGTTTTACAGATGAGAATATGAGGGCAGCGAATAGTTAGGCCACTTTGCTGAAGCTCATGCACCTAGTCAGTGGCAGAGCAGGACAAGAACAGATGATTTTAGTATAAGACATAATTTAAATCATCTACATGTTCCCATTTAGTCACTTAATAATTTCATTGTTTGATAGTTCAATGACTAAAATTTTTCTTTTAAATAAAATTTCAATATTACTTCTTATGTGTTCAAGATTCTTCTTCTATTCCCCCTGACCAGGACGGGCAACCTGAAATTTTGTATACATCTGGAATTCAGTTACTCAGAAACTTTCTTCTCAATTTCATACAGCAACAAATTATAAGTTTACTCAAATCCACCTCAAATGTTTTAGTTACTTCAAAATTGTATGTGAATATGTTTTGATTTATTTTATTGTTACTTTAAAACCCTGGCTATTGCTATTTCTTCTAGATGTTTAGTCCAGAATCACTTAGTCATATAAAACAGTTTTATAATTAGTATTTAGAATAAAATTCTATGAAAGAATAACTTCATTCTACATCATTCAAACATTGGAAGAACTCTGCATTTTTTCCTATATAGAGAATATGAAGCAATTGATGTGATGAATTAGTTTATTCTTTGGAATTAATTTAATTGTGAACTAAATAATTTTAAAATTTAGAGATTTCACAGCTGTTCATTAATGTTAAAAATAAAAAATCAATTATAAACATGTAGATAAAATATCTGCACCATGAATTACAAGTTGACTGCTCAAATTTGATCTGCAAAACTTAATATTAATTCACTATGTCTTGAAATAATGGCACAGAAGTGGTTTCAAAGAGTAAAGCATGAAAATTAGCTAATATAATTGTGTTTGTTTAATTATTGATGATTAAAGCATGGAATGTCCCAAGGTTTTACAAAAAACTTTGAAGAGTTTGTGTGAATTTAAATTTTTATTCACAAACATTTACTACAAGGATCAATTGTTTGTTAAACACTAGTCACTAGGAATTCAAGGTTGAATAGACTATACTACCTGACTTCTTACTTCTGTTTTAAATGAAGTATGTAACAAAAGAGTAACCACCGAGATGGCTGACTTCCAAATATCTCCCCTATTCATCTTGGGAGAGAATACTGTGCATCTCCTTACATTTGGTTAGCTTTATTGACCTAAAATTTATATGGATTAAAATCACCAATTTTAGGCATAAAATTTTAGGGGTCTTGACATATGCTCACATTTATATAACTGTCATAAACATTAAGATGTAGAATATTGTCATCAACCATGCATATGCCTGCAATTTCAGTGACTCTGGAGGCCAAGGCAGGAAGATTGTAAATATAATTCCAGTCATGGTAATTTAGAGAGATTCTTTCTAAAACAAAAGGATGGCTGGGGATATGGTTCAGTGGTAGAATGCTTGCTTAGCTTGTTTAAAGCCCTGGGTTCGATCCACAGCACTGCAAGAATTTTTAAGAAGGTGGGGGAAATATCTGGATATATAGCTCAGTGATAAAGTTGGGGTTCAATTTTCAGTATTGTAAAATTTCTGTAAAATTTCTCTTACTTTTGCAGTTAATTTGCTACTTCTACTTCTTTGTTACTGGCAACAATTGATTGACTTTTTAGCACTACAGTTTAGCTTCTGTATTCTCTTAAATCTGTAATGATGAAGTATACCTAATTATTTTAAGATTCATCCATGTTTTAGACTACATCAGTTTTCCATTTCCTTATAATTGTTAAGTAGTGTTCCATTGTATGAATATATTCTATAATTTGTTTATTCATTTCCCAGTTGGGGAAAATGTGGTCATAGAGTTTTGAATAAAGCTACATCATTATTTACCTAAAGTTCAGTTTTAAACAACATACATCTTCACTATTTTTTGTAAATATGTAAAAATTGCCTAAACACTTGGTAAGTTTATTCAATTGCAAAAACTCCCAAACCATTTTCAAAAATATATGATTTTTCCATTTGCTGTACATTCTTTTCAATTTTTACAATCATTTTAATGTTAGCTATGTGGGTGTATAATCGTTTTTTACAGTGTTTTTATTTCTAGTGTAAGGACTAATGGTGCTTTCTTAGTGTATTCAAGCCACTGTAACAAAATACCTCAGACTGGGTAGCTTATAAACATCACAAATCCATGTCTCATAGTTCTGAAGGCCAGGAAGTCCAAGATCAATGTGCCAGCAGATTTGTTACTTGGTGAGGGACAATTTTCTGGTTCATAGATTGTGCCTTCTCACTGTGTCCTCCCACGGTGGAGGAGCATGTACTGAAGAGACAAGGAAGCTCTCTGAACTGTGTTTATAAGGGTACTTACTAATCTCACTCACTAGGGACCCTACCTCTTGACCTCATCACCTCTCAAAGACCCAGCTCCTAATATAATCATGTTGTTGATTAAGTTTCAACATATTAATTTTTTCTGCATCAACATATTAATTTTGAAAGACATAATCATTCATATGATAACAGAAACTATCGAGTCAGAAACTTCCAACAGGCTTTCGTAAATTCTTTTAACATTTGCTGATCATGGAAGGTTTTCATTTCACAATAGCATAAGTCTTCCTATCTTGTTTTTTATCAAAATGATTTGATGTATTTTTGGTGCTTTGCATTTCTATAGACATTTTGGATTTACTTTTTCATTTTTACAAAAATTCACTCCCAAGGTTTTGATTAGGATTGCACTGAGTCTGTGCATCAATTTGTAATGAATTTCAACTCAAAATTGCATTTTCTCATCCACAGCATGATATTATCTCCCTGTTTATTTAGGATTTTTATATTTTAATTTATAACTGCTATATGGTTTTTAGTGTCTAGCAAATGATGTTGTAATTTTAAAACTATTTCTTACATTTTGTTGCTATTATAAATCATGTTTTTTTAAAAATTTTACTTTATAAGTATTAATTATTAAAGTATATAAATTTAGGATAACTTTATTTCTATCTTCTGTCTTGGGAGTTTGCTAATCTTGCTGATTATTTCTAGTAGTTGTTGGAGATTTCTTAGGAATAGTCTATACACATGATCATGTTGCCTGCAAAAAAAACAAAAAACATTTTTTTTACAGTCTGGTTAGCCAGCTTTCTTTCTTTTGTTTCCTTCCTACCCCTAGTCACTTTTTTGACCACTGTGACCAAAAGGCCTGACAAGAACAATTAGAGGAGGAAAGGTTTATTTGGGCCTCATGGTTTTAGAAATCATAGACCATAGATGGTCAGCTCCATTGCATTTAGCCTGAGGTGAGGCAGAACATCGTGGTAGAAGGACGTGGAGGAAAAAAAGCACATTAGATATGATTGCCAGGAAGTGGAGACAGTTCCACTCACCAGGAACAAAATGAATACCCCAAAGGCATGGATGGCTTCAGTGACATACCCCTTCCATTCACACTCTACATTACTACTACCCATTTAATTCATTTGAGTAAATTAAGACATTGATTAAGTTAAGGCTATTATAATCCTATCATTTCACCTCTAAATGTTTTTGCATTGTTTCACACATGAGCTTTTGGTGGAAACCTCGTATTCAAATCATAACACTCCCTTTCTTGTTTTCTTCCCCTTCCTTTCTTTTTCTTTGAATTATTGTGGTGTGTTGAGCCACTCTGGAAAGGAGCTCTGTATGTGATGAGCCAGCCATGGGCTGTGTGACTGTGTGTGTGAATTATAAGAATTGAGCTCACAAAGTGGACTGGGCTGACCTTTCCCCTTTGGGCTGGTGATGAATGTGTCCTTTTCACTTGCTCTGCCTATGGTCCCTGTATAGCAATGGGATGGGCGTGGCCCTTCCAAGATGTCAGTCATTCTGCTGACAGCATGACATCAGGAAGCTAGACTCAACCCCCTGATACCCAAACCCTTATCTCATTTGAATGGCTTCTCTGCAATAAAGGGGTTCAGGATGAGCTCCTTGCTCTCTTACTTGCCTGCCTTGCCTCCTTTGTGGGAACTGGGTCAAAGGAGCCATCACAGAACCCAAAGAGAAAGTATTTCTCTGTGTGTCATTATTTTGTGCCAGCGCACTTCACCTGGAGTGACCCTTAGTGGTTTAGTCGTATGTTGTAACAGTAGTGCATTATATCTCTGGTACTGTATAGATATAGATAGGGTTGACATTTCTGCCTTGTTTACCATCTTAGAAAACATTGCCAACATTCAGTGTGATGCTAATTGCAGGTTTTTCAGTGATGCCCATTATCAAACTGAGGGGGTTTCTAGTTTGTTGAGAGTTTTTCTTTTAAATCATTGATTTTTGGGGGGGAGGTCATAAGTTCCAGGACAGCCTCAGCAACTTAGTAAGCCCCTTAGTTAACTGTGTCTCAAAAAGAGAACTCAAGGAGAGAGAAGATGGTGGATTAGAGGAAGGATGTACTTCTCAGTAGTTCCTTAGCAACGGACTTACAAATTAAAAGATAGCTCCAAATAGCATCGGTAACTGAGGGAACTCACTGAAACATAATGCTGGACTGTAAAAGAAACCATAGAAGCACAGAAAGTCAGAAACTTCCAACATGGTATAAGAATATGTTAGAAATTCTCTAGATTGACTGTAGTGGTAGTGGCTGTTGGGAGGGGGAGCAAAGGCAGAGTGAAAAGACAGCATGGCCGCAGATAAAGAAATTAAAAATAAAGAAGAATTGGCTTGGGGACACCTGTGGATTAGAGAGGAAGGCTGAAATGAATGGACACAGGGTTATGCGGGTTACAGTTCAATGAAGATAAACCAAAAATAGTTCACCCCATAGTGGATAGTTCAAATACTTAAGTGGGAACCAGGATCACTGGCAGAAAGCAGTCACAGGAGGAAAATGCTCCTGGTTACAGAAACCAGTAGCCACCTGGTGCTGGAATCAGGTATAAGTGGTGTGCAACAGTGAGCAGAACTAGGAGATAGTGAATTCATCAAGGAAATTACCAGTAGTTGTCTATTATAATTCCCATAGTGTTCCTGAACAGGTGACTGAAAGAGGCATTATGAAAATTGTAACTGGACCATATAGGCTCTGGAATGAAGGAGAGAAAGTTCCCTTTGTTGCTGGCCCCAATAAGAGCTGTTGGAAAGACACCTCTAGCAGCTACACAGGACCATCCACACTCCAGGGCAGATACCAGGTAATTAATATTTATAGCAGTGAAGGTGAAACCTGTGGAGGTTTATTCCCTAGGCCCTAAATGTGGATTTTACCTGAGGCCTTAGAGATCCAGATATCCTGCAGAAACTGGCCTCTCCCTAGAAATAAGGGGTGTGTATCAAATCTCACATACTGACAGACTTCCAAAGTTCAGGCAAGACTCAATCCCAATTTCTGGAATTCCCAATTTAGAACTATACACCACCCACACTATACAAATACATAGTTTGTTAATGCTCCACAGTGTATCCCACCCTATACTAGGAGAGTAGATACTGATATCTACTACAATCAACTTTGCCTCCTAGCCACAATGGCTGACAGCTGAGGATTACAACACTGGACTCAAGGGTCACAAAGCCAGTTAAAAATATAAAGAATGAAATCCCCTCTCTACCAACAGTCTTGACCAACTGAATGGAAATCAGTCCTTTATTTCTCATTAAGATTCTTTCTCTTGTTTTTCTTATCTTTATCTCCCATTTTCTCTATATTCCCATTTCAATGTAGTTTTTTATTTTAATTTATTTTTTAAAAAACATTATTTCACTGTATTTTGTTTTTTTTTTAATTCTTTTTATTTGGCAAGATTTCTTTTTGTGTATGTGGATGTGTATGTTCTCATCATGCAGGAAAGTTTGAAAATCTGTTTATTTTTATGTATGTAATGTATATATTCATATGATTTGACTTTTACTTTAACCACTATCTTCTGCACCTGTTTATTATTTAGCCTTTGTTTGAAATAGGTGAGGAATAATTATACATGCGTTTGTATTCTAATTTTTTGTCTTATAAAACTATGATTGAATTAATATTAAAATTTCACAGATTATAAAATTTTGAAAATGTACACAATAAAATTTGATGTGCATTAATTGAGGAAAAACCACAGAAAACTAAAAAAGTGATGGAATTTCTTAACATGATAAAAGGACATTGAAAACTCCCTAGAGTAAACATCCTTCTTTAGTCAGAAATGTTGAAGTCCCTTTAGGAGCAGAATGATAAGCACGTAGTCCACTTTAATTGCCCCTATTTCTCTCTGTCTGGAGGTGCTTACCATTGCACTAACAAAAGAAAATGAAATGAAACTCTCTCTTTGTAGACAAGATAATA
Source organism: Callospermophilus lateralis (assembly GCF_048772815.1). Lineage (NCBI taxonomy): Eukaryota > Metazoa > Chordata > Mammalia > Rodentia > Sciuridae > Callospermophilus > Callospermophilus lateralis. The sequence continues at coordinate 144,398,551 of NC_135305.1, read as the reverse complement.
CTATTCATAGAAAGTCTCAAAGAATCTACAAATATTTCCTTAGAGTAATACTTTAGCAAATATTCTGAACATAAAAATAACTAGTTAGCATAGTTTATTTCAGCAGCATATCACATGATGCTTGATAAGTCTGGTTTTGTAAAAAAAATTGTTTTTCTTCCTCACAGTTTTTTCTCTTCCCAAGGACCCCTTGGACTCTCTTCCATCTTTTGCTCTTTCTTTGTTTTGGGTCAGCAGACCACACACAAATCCAGATACTATCCCTATGGATTCCAAGTAACCCAGACTTCTAAATGTTGAAGTGGTTTCTATAATATATTACTCAGGGTTCTCTAGAGGAACAGAATCAACAGGAAGTATGATTATAAAAAGGGGATTCAAATGGCGTGCACAACCAGAAGCTACCTATTTGACAATGGCCATGTTTTGGCTGGAAAGCTGGAGGAACCAGTAGCTGCATAGCCTGAGATACTGATGCTTCAGAACAAGAGGGATCAATGTTGCTACCCCAATCCGAAACTGAAGGCTTCTGGAGAAACACCCTGGAGTGAAGGAGCAAAAGTCTGATATCCTCAAGCAATGACAGCAATGATCAAGAACCTTTGTGAAGTTTCTTTATAAAATCAGCACACTGGTATTTTCTTTTGGACTGAACATTTTATTTCCTGCTCTGGTGAAATTCTTGGGTTTGATGAGAAGATATAGCCAGAGAGACCAGGTTTCTGTAGTTCTTTGTTTGTCTGTTTCCTCATGTTTTCAGAGGTCTTTGGGAAACAGGAAAACAAAGCCCCCCACCTCCTGTGCAAGAACACAATCCTCCAACAAGTGATCCCACAAGTATGGAAGAAGGTGAAACTTCAAAGAAGAATTATAAAAAATGATTATTAAAATGTCAGTGAACTAAAAATAGATCTAATTAACAATGAATTAAGATAACAAATGCAGGAGATTAACGACCATTTCAAGAGAGAAATCACTATTGAAAAAAATCATAACTCCTAGAAATGAAAAACACAGTGACTCAAATTAAAACTTCACTTGAAAACATCACCAACAGATTTGTTTGCATAGAAATCTTCAGGCCTTGAAGATATATGATCTTAAATACTCAGTTTGTAATAAAGGAGAAAAAAATAAACGCCACGATCAGACTATAGAAGAGTGCTGTGACAGCATCAAGAGAATAAACCTGAGAGTCATCAGGATAGAAGAGAATATGAAAATACAGGCTAAAGGCATCAAGAACATTTTCAGTGAGATAGTAACAGAAAATTCTCCATATCATAAATGAAATAGACATTAACATACAGAATGCATACATGATCCCAAGTAGACAATTCAGAAGAGAAACTTTCCAAGACACTTCATAATTAAAATACCTAATATAGAAAATAAGGACAGAATATTTAAAAAGGTGAGAAAAACATGTCAGTTCACATTTAGAGGAAAACCAAGAAGACTCACCACTGACTTCTCAACTCAGGTTCTAAAGTCAAGGAGGGCCCAGAAGAGATATTACATGCTCTTCAAAGAAAGAATTGCTATCTAAGATTGCTATATCCGGCAAAGGTCTCTTTCAAAATTAGAGAGGAAATAAAACTTTCCATGACAAGGGTAAGAAATCATGACCTCTAAATCAGCACTGTATTGCATATAGAGAAACCCCGAAAGAAACCCCAAAGCTCCCAAATAAATGAGAATCACTAGAAGTGTAACCAACTAAGTGACAATCGAGACAGAATTAATACAGGTAACAAATCAAAATGGCAGGAAGCTGCAAACATATAACCATAATAATAATGAATGTAAATGATCTCAACTGCCCCATTAAATATATATATATATATATATATATATATATATATATATATATATATATATATATATATATATATTAGCAGAAATCAAAAGAAACTAAGATCCAACTACATACTGATTGCAGGAGACTCATTACATTGGCAAACAAATCCAAGCTGATGAGGAAAAATCTTTCATGTCAATTGAGTCTTTACCAGGAATAGCTGTTCTCATATCTGACAAAACAGATTTTATGCAAAAATTAATCAGAAGAGGCAAATAAGGGAATAATTTAGTAAAAAGTTATAGCAGTAGCAAATATATATGCCCAAATGGCAGTGCAACTGATTAAATTAAAAAATACTTCTTGACAATGAATTCCAAATGAACACTAAATACAATAAATGGAGTTATTTTAATATGCTTTTTATCACCAATAGACAGGACATCCAAATATGACATCCATAAGGATATTAGCCAGGTGCAGTGGTGCACACTTGGAATCCTAGTTACTCTGGAGTCTGAGGCAGAATGACTGGAAGTTCAAGGCCAGCCTCAGCTACTTAGTGGGCCCTAAACAATGTAGCAAGACCATATCTCAGAATTTTAAATGGCTAGAGATGTAGTTCAGTGATAAATCGCCCCAGGTTTTATCCCCAGTGCCAAAAAAAGCTTAAAAATACTATAAAACAAATGGACCTTATATAAATCTAGGGAATATTTTATTCCAAATCAGCTGAATTTATCTTCTTTTCAGCAGCTCATGGAACTTATTCCAAAATATATTATGTTCTGGGTAACAATGTTCTAGCAAATACAGAAACATATAAACCCATGTATCCTATCAATTTAAAATAGAATGAAATGAGAAATCAACAGCATAATAATAATAACAACCAAATAAATAAATGGAGATGGAATAATACTCTTCCAAAATCAGTAAAGACAGGAAACAATTAAGATTATAGCCAAAATTAATGAAATGGAGAATAAAAAAATAATACATGGCCTCAATGAAACAAAGAGTAGGTTCTTTGAAAAGATAAATAAGGATTGATAAGAAAATAGAGAGAAAGGCCCAAATAAAATTAAAGATGAAAAAGGAAATATCCTACAGCCACTTCTGAAATCCGCAGTATCATAGAAACTATTTCGAAAATTTATATTCCAATGAACTGGAAAATATAGAAGACATTGGCAAATTCCTAGATAACATGTGGCCTGACCAAAGTGAACCAGAAAGATAAAGAAAACCTAAAAAGACCAATATTAAGTAATGAAATTGAAATAGCAATTAAAAGTCTTCCAACAAAGAAAAACCTAAGACTGGATAGATTCTCAGCAGAGTTTTACCAGACCTTTGTGAAAGAACTAACATAGTCTTTCTCAAATTATTCCATGGAAATGAAGGGGATGGGACACTTCCAAATAAATTATATGAAGCCATATAACCCTAATACCAAAACCAAACAGGGACCCGTCAAGAAAATAAAGCTACAAACTAATATCACTGATGAACATGGATGCAAAAATTCTTTAATAAATTTTGGCCTATTATATTCAGAAGCACCTTAAGAGGGGTTGTGTTTATGGTGGATTACTTGCTTAGCACATGTGATCCACTGGGTTTGATCCTCAGCACCACATAAAAAACAAACAACAACAACAACAACAAAAGGATATTGTGTCCATCTATAAGTAAAAATTTTTTTAAGAAAATACATCAAGAAGATAATACATCATGATCAATCTCAAGAATGTAAAATTGGTTCAACATATGCAAATCAAAAGTGTAACTCACTACTTAAATAGAATTAAGTACAGGAATCATATGGTGATCTTAATAGATGCAGAAAAATGCCTTTGATAAAATACAGCAAAAAAAAATCAAGAAGAAGGGGAAAATTGGATATCATAAATATATAGGGATGGTCAGTGGAGAAGAAAAAAAATCGAGAGGGAGGCATGAGAGATGGGAAGGAGGAGGAAATAATTTAATGAATTTAGCAAAACTTCATGATATGCATATATAAATATACCACAGAAAGTATCACCTTTATGTATATGTAGTAAATGCCAATCAAAAATAAACCAGCAAGTGAAAGGAATGTCAGTAGAATAGACTGAGGGAAATAGGGGGATGAAGTGGGGAAGGAAATGAGATTGGAATCAAATCCCATGCATGTATGATTTTTGTCAAAATGAACTCATCTAGTATGTACAACAATCATGCTCTAGAAAACAAAACAAAACAAAATTAGAGTGGCCAAGTGCCCCTGGGTTTGATTCATAGTACCCACCCCCCAAAATTAGAACATTTTAAGACATGAAATATTTTATGCTAAATCTGTTTACCTTTTAAAAAGATTGTGATAATTGAGAGGCCAATGTCCCTAAGAATAAGGAGGCCATGCAGTTGAACAATTATGAGTATGCAGACATATTTTTAAAAGTTAGAATGGCTCTAGTGTTTTTGTTAGCTTTTTCGCTGCTGTGATCAAAAGATCTGAGGAGACCAACTTTAGAAGAGGAAAAGTTTGAGGGATCACAGTTTAGACGTCTCAGTCCTTAGACAGCTGGCTTCATTTCTTGGGACTCTATTTGAGATGGGTGTGGTGGAGGGAAGCAGTTCACATGATCAGGAAGCAGAGAGAGCCTATTCTCAGGTCACCAAATGTATTCCACAAAGGTACACCCTCAATGACCCACCTTTTCCAGCCACTCGCAGAAGCCTACAGTTACTACCCAGTTAATCCCAGTCAGGGGATTAATTCACTGATTGGATTAAGGCTTCCATGACCCAAGTCATTTGACCTCTGAATGTTCTTGCATTGTCTCATACATGAACTTTTGGGGGAATACCTAGTATCTAAACCAAAAGAGCAAGTTACATGATATATTTCTTAAAAGTTAATTACAACCTAAACACATGCACACTTTAAGGAGAATAACCTCACACCCTCATTTGGAGTACCATTAGCATTTTCATCCCTGCAATTGAAGTCTTTTAATACAGTGATAATGAGCTTGCAAGGCTGCATTCTAAGTATCCTGTAGAATATATGGAAGAAAACTTGCAGTTTGAAGTACTAAAGGTTTATATAACTGTAGCAAAGTAAGGAAGTGTATACTTATTTGGCAGGATGCATTTTATACCTTATTTTCTAATTAAAATGCTTCACTGACTCCCCATTACTCTTTACAAAAATCATTTGAGTATCATTTACCTAATTGAATTTTTCAAATCTCAACATATTAGTGTAACTAAGATCATGAGCAGCATCAATATCAAGACACAGCTTATTGCCTCTCTACTTCAAAAGTGAAAAGGGCAAGAAGAAACATCTTGCCATAGATCTGTGGAATCTTTACTCTTTTCTATTTTTATAGGCTACATAACCATTATGCACGCTATGGACAGATATCTTTAAGGTCCATCAATTATCCTCTTACATACTGATTTTATTTCACAGATAAATGACAGCTATTCTTCCCACCTCTTCTCACCTTTATTCCTGTTCAAAATGGCAAATTGAACAAGACAATAATTCTATAGAACTTTGCAACAAAGAAATTAGCTGATAACCATAGAACAGATGGGGAAAAAAACCCTATACAAATATATCAACATTTGTTTTGGAGAGAAAGCATAACATATATATTAATGAATTGGTAAAGTTATTTTCAAGTATTTTCTTGAGGAAGATAAAGTGAACACAAAATAATAACTTATTACTCCTCTCAGAAGTGTCTGTTCAGGTCTTTGGCCCATTTGTTGATTGGGTTTTTTGTTATCTTATTGTCTAATTTTTTGAGTTCTTGGTATACTCTGGATATTAGGGCTCTGTCTGAAGTGTGGGGAGTAAAAATTTGTTCCCTTGATGTAGGCTCCCTATTTACCTCTCTTATTTTTTCTCTTGCTGAGAAAAATCTTTTCAGTTTAAGTAAGTCCCATTTGTTGATTCTTGTTATTAACTCTTGTGCTATGGGTGTCCTATTAAGGAATTTGGAGCCCGACCCCACAATATGTAGATCAGAGCCAACTTTTTCTTCTATCTGATGCAGAGTCTCTGATTTGATATCAAGCTCCTTGATCCACTTTGAGTTGACTTTTGTGCATGGAGAGAGGAGGGGATTCAGTTTCATTTTATTGCATATGGATTTCCAGTTTTCCCAACACCATTTGTTGAAGATGCTATCCTTCCTCCATTGCATGCTTTTTGACCCTTTATCAAATATAAGATAGCTGTAACTTTTTGGATTAGTCTCTGTATCCTCTATTCTGTACCATTGATCCACCCGCCTGTTTTGGTACCAGTACCATGCTGTTTTTTACTATTGCTCTGTAATATAGTTTGAAATCTGGTATCGCTATACCGCCTGATTCACACTTCCTGCTTAGAATTGCTTTTGCTATTCTGGGTCTGTTACTTTTACATATGAATTTCATGATTGCTTTCTCTATTTCTACAAGAAATGCCATTGGGATTTTGATTGGCATTGCATTAAACCTATAGAGAACTTTTGGTAATATCGCCATTTTGATGATGTTAGTTCTACCTATCCATGAACAGGGTACATTTTTCCATCTTCTAAGATCTTCTTCTACTTCTCTTTTTAGGGTTCTGTAGTTTTCATTGTATAAATCTTTCACCTCTTTTGTTAGGTTGATTCCCAAGTATTTTTTTTTTTTGAGGATATTGTGAATGGAGTGTTTTTCCTCATTTCCGTTTCAGAAGTTTTGTCGCTGATGTACAGAAATGCCTTTTATTTATGCATGTTGATTTTATATCCTGCCACTTTGCTGAATTCAACAAGTACATGAAAAAATGCTCACCATCTCTAGCAGTCAGAGAAATGCAAATCAAAACCACCCTAAGATACCATCTCAATCCAGTAAGATTGGCTAGCATTATGAAGTCAAACAACAACAACTGCTGGCGAGGATGTGGGGAAAAGGGTACTCTTGTACATTGCTGGTGGGACTGCAAATTGGTGCGGCCAATTTGGAAAGCAGTATGGAGATTCCTGGGAAGGCTGGGAATGGAACCACCATTTGACCCAGCTGTTGCCCTTCTTGGACTATTCCCTGAAGACCTTTAAAGAGCGTACTACAGGGATACTGCCACATCGATGTTCATAGCAGCACAATTCACAATAGCTAGACTGTGGAACCAACCCAGATGCCCTTCAATAGATGAATGGATAAAAAAAATGTGGCATTTATACACCATGGAGTATTACGCAGCACTAAAAAATGACAAAATCATGGAATTTGCAGGGAAATGGATGGCACTAGAGCAGATTATGCTTAGTGAAGCTAGCCAATCCCTAAAAAACAAATACCAAATGTCTTCTTTGATATAATGAGAACAACTAAGAACAGAGCAGGGAGGAAGAGCAGGAAGAAAAGATTAACACTAAACAGATACATGAGGTGGGAGGGAATGGGAGAAAAAAAGGAAATTGCTTGGTAATGGAGGGAGACCATCATTGTTATACAAAATTACATATAAGAGGTTGTGAGGGGAATGGGAAAATTAACAAGGAGAGAAATGAATTACAGTAGATGGGGTAGAGAGAGAAAATGGGTGGGGAGGGGAGGGGGGATAGTAGAGGATAGGAAAGGTAGCAGAATACAACAATCACTAATAGGGCATTATGTAAAAATGTGGATGTGTAACCGATGTGATTCTGCAATCTGTATTTGGGGTAAAATTGGGAGTTCATAACCATCTTGAATCTAATGTATGAAATATGATATGTCAAGAGCTTTATAATGTTTTGAACAACCAATAAAAAAAAGAAAAAAATTATTTTGGGTGTGTCTGTATCACACATGTGAGGGAGGGAGGCACATGTGAGGCACTGGATTTCACCCTCAGCAGTGCATAAAAATAAACAAAATAAAGGTATGTCTATCTACAACGTGTGTGTGTGTGTGTGTGCATGTGTGTATGCAAAAAATAAGTATTTTTTTAAAAAGTTGGGTAGGGTTAAAATTAGCATTTGAATCAGCAAACTGAGAAAGTTATTGCCTTCCTCAATATGAGTGGACTATATGAAATTAGTTGAAGACCTTAAAAAGAAAAAAAGGGCTGGAGTAAAAGAAAATTCTCCCTAACTGCCTGTGCATGGAACATTTGACTTTTTCTTGCCTCCCAACTTGAACAACTTTGGCTCTTTCTGGGTATCGAGTCTATCAGTCCTTGAACTCAACTACACCATCAGCTCCCCTGGCTCTATCTCTTGCTGAATTTATATCAGTTTATTATCAGTTTTTGTGATCTGGTGAGTCAATTTCTTGCAATCAATCAATCATTCTAGCTATGTGTCCAACTACCTATATCTTATTAGTTTTGTTTCTCTGAGAAACCCCCAAACAATTGTTGAATAAATTAATGAATCAATAACCTACTCAGTCAGTCAATCCTAAGGATGGGTTATAATTTAAGACCTATAGATTGGACACAATGGTGCATGCCTATAATCCCAGCAACAGAGGAAGCTGAGGCAGGAAAATCACTAGTTCTGGTTCAGTCTCAGAAATTTGGCAAAACCCTGAGCAAGTCAGTGAGATGCTTTTTCAAGCTAAAAAGATAAAAAGACTAAGTATGCAGCTCCATGGTAAAGCACCCCTGGGTTCAACCCAAGTATCAAAAAAAATAAATGAATAAATAAAATATATTAAGAGCTAGAGCCAGTTACCAAAGATGCATATCAAAGATGCAAGAGGACAGATAGTTATTGGAAAAATAATGGGTATGAAATGTTCTTAGATTGAAAAAAGATGAAGCAGATTCAGAGGGTTGTGGAATGTGTGGGAAATAATAAGAAAAAAGCAGATTTGTAAGTAGGACAGTATTTTAAATTAATACATACATATATTAAATATATACACATATAGGTATATGATATATAGGTTTATAAAGTGTCCATTTGGCATACATAATAAATATACAGTACATATATACTGTGCCAAAATCTGAAGAGTAAATTATATTCATTTTAATTATCATTAATGTTATTGTCAAAACTACAATACATTATACAAACACTGTTTCTTACACTGAATAAAAAAATAAAAATAAATAAAATCATTTCATTATTTCAAGTAAAATTAGTCAGTTACATACTTGTTCTATGTATTTTGAAACATAGTTAATTAAGCTTCAGGATGGAAGATGAAATTAAAACCTTCCATGATAAACAAAAGTTAAAAGAATTTGCAGCTAGAAAACCATCTCTTCAAAACATCCTTGGCAAAATATTACAGGAAGAGGAAATGGAAAATATCAATGAAAACCAACAGCAGGAGGTAGTACAGTAAAGGGGGGGGGAATAATCAAAGAGGAAAACAAACCATGTTTAGTAACATAAATAAACAAATATGGCTGGAAGAACAACCCATATCTCAATAATAATCCTAAATGTTAATGGCTTAAACTCACCAATTAAGAGACACAGGCTAGTAGAATGGATCACAAAACAAGACCCAACAATATGCTGCCTTCAGGAGACGCATTTGATAGGAAAAGACATACATAGACTGAAGGTGAAAGGTTGGGAAAAATATCACTCATATGGACTTCGGAAACAAGCAGGAGTGTCCATACTCATATCAAATAAAATAGATTTCAAGCCAAAGTTAATCAAAAGGGATAAAGAGGGACACTACATACTGCTCAAGGGAACCATACACCAACAAGACATAACAATCATAAATATATATGCCACAAACAATGGTGCAGCTATGTTCATCAAACAAACTCTTCTCAAGTTCAAGAGTCTAATAGACCACCATACAATAATCATGGGAGACTTCAACACACCTTTCTCACCACTGGACAGATCTTCCAAACAAAAGTTGAATAAGAAAACTATAGAACTCAATAACATAATTAATAACCTAGACTTAATTGACATATATAGAATATACCACCCAAGATCAAGCAGTTACACTTTTTTCTCAGCAGCACATGGATCCTTCTCAAAAATAGATCATATATTATGTCACAGGGCAACTCATAGACAATATAAAGGAGTAGAGATAATACCATGCATCTTATCTGATTATAATGGAATGAAATTGAAAATCAACGATAAAAGAAGTAAGGAAAAATCATGCATCACTTGGAGAATGAACAATAGGTTACTGAATGATCAATGGGTTATAGAAGACATCAAGGAGGAAATTAAAATATTCTTAGAGATAAATGAAAACACAGACACAACATATCGGAATCTATGGGACACATTGAAAGCAGTTCTAAGAGGAAAATTTATTGCTTGGAGTTCATTCCTTAAAAAAAGAAAAAACCAACAAATAAATGATCTAATACTTCAACTCAAAATCCTAGAAAAAGAAGAGCAAAACAACAGCAAAAGAAGTAGAAGACAAGAAATAATTAAAATCAGAGCTGAAATTAATGAAATCGAAACAAAAGAAACAGTTGAAAAATTGACAAAACTAAAAGTTGGTTCTTTGAAAAAATAAATAAAATCGACAGACCCTTAGCCACACTAACGAAGAGAAGAAGAGAGAGAACTCAAATTACTAGCATACGGGATGAAAAAGGCAATATCACAACAGACATTTCAGAAATACAGAAGATTATCAGAAATTATTTTGAATCCTTATACTCCAATAAAATAGAAGATAGTGAAGGCATCGATAAATTTCTTAAGTCATATGATCTGCCCAGATCGAGTCAAGAGGATATTGACAACCTAAATAGACCAATATCAATTGAGGAAATAGAAGAAACCATCAAAAGACTACCAACTAAGAAAAGCCCAGGACCGGATGGGTATACAGCAGAGTTTTACAAAACCTTTAAAGAGGAACTAATACCAATACTTTTCAAGCTATTTCAGGAAATAGAAAAAGAGGGAGAATTTCCAAATTCATTCTATGAGGCCAACATCACCCTGATTCCTAAACCAGACAAAGACACTTCAAAGAAAGAAAACTACAGACCAATATCTCTAATGAACCTAGATGCAAAAATCCTCAATAAACTTCTGGCGAACCGGATACAAAAACATATCAAAAAAATTGTGCACCATGATCAGGTAGGATTTATCCCTGGGATGCAAGGTTGGTTCAATATACGGAAATCAATAAATGTTATTCACCACATCAATAGGCTTAAAAATAAGAACCATATGATCATCTCGATAGATGCGGAAAAAGCATTCGACAAAGTACAGCATCCCTTTATGTTCAAAACTCTAGAAAAACTAGGGATAACAGGAACATACCTCAATATTGTAAAAGCAATCTATGCTAAGCCTCAGGCTAGCATCATTCTGAATGGAGAAAAACTGAAGGCATTCCCTCTAAAATCTGGAACAAGACAGGGATGCCCTCTCTCACCACTTCTGTTCAACATAGTTCTTGAATCACTGGCCAGAGCAATTAGACAGACGAAAGAAATTAAAGGCATAAAAATAGGAAAAGAAGAACTCAAATTATCACTATTTGCAGATGACATGATTCTATACCTAGCAGACCCAAAAGGGTCTGCAAAGAAACTATTAGAGCTAATAAATGAATTCAGCAAAGTGGCAGGATATAAAATCAACACGCATAAATCAGAGGCATTCATGTATATCAGTGACAAATCCTCTGAAATGGAAATGAGGACAACCACCCCATTCACAATATCCTCAAAAAAAAAAAAAAATAAATAAAATACTTGGGAATCAACCTAACAAAAGAGGTGAAAGACTTATACAATGAAAACTACAGAACCCTAAAGAGAGAAATGGAAGAAGATCTTAGAAGATGGAAAAATGTACCCTGTTCATGGATAGGTAGAACTAACATTATCAAAATGGCGATATTACCAAAAGTTCTCTATAGGTTTAATGCAATGCCAATCAAAATCCCAATGGCATTTCTTGTAGAAATAGAGAAAGCAATCATGAAATTCATATGGAAAAATAAAAGATCCACAATAGCAAAAACAATGCTAAGCAGGAAGTGTGAATCAGGCGGTATAGCTATACCAGACTTCAAACTATACTACAGAGCAATAGTAACAAAAACAGCATGGTACTGTTACCAAAAAAGGCGGGTGGACCAATGGTACAGAATAGAGGACACAGAAACCAATCCACAAAATTACAACTATCTTATATTTGATAAAGGGGCTAAAAGCATGCAATGGAGGAAGGATAGCATCTTCAACAAATGGTGTTGGGAAAACTGGAAATCCATATGCAACAAAATGAAACTGAATCCCTTTCTCTCACCATGCACAAAAGTTAACTCAAAGTGGATCAAGGAACTTGATATCAAATCAGAGACATGGCGTCTGATAGAAGAAAAAGTTGGCTATGATCTACATTCTGTGGGGTCGGGCTCCAAATTCCTCAATAGGACACCCATAGCACAAGTGTTAATAACTAGAATCAACAAATGGGACTTACTCAAACTAAAAAGTTTTTTCTCAGCAAAAGAAACAATAAGAGAGGTAAATAGGGAGCCTACGTCCTAGGAACAAATCTTCACTCCTCACACTTCAGACAGAGCCCTAATATCCAGAATATACAAAGAACTAAAAAAATTAGACAATAAGATAACAAATAACCCAATCAACAAATGGGCCAAGGACCTGAACAGACACTTCTCAGAGGAGGACATACAATCAATCAACAAGTACATGAAAAAATGCTCACCATCTCTAGCAGTCAGAGAAATGCAAATCAAAACCACCCTAAGATACCATCTCACTCCAGTAAGATTGGCAGCCATTAGGAAGTCAAACAACAACAAGTGCTGGCGAGGATGTGGGAAAAAGGGTACTCTTGTACATTGCTGGTGGGACTGCAAATTGGTGTGGCCAATTTGGAAAGCAGTATGGAGATTTCTTGGAAAGCTCGGAATGGAACCACCATTTGATCCAGCTGTTCCCCTACTCGGTCTATTCCCTAAAGACCTAAAAAGAGCAAACTATAGGGACACTGTTACATCCATGTTCATAGCAGCACAATTCACAATAGCAAGACTGTGGAACCAACCTAGATGCCCTTCAATAGACGAATGGATAAAAAAATGTGGCATTTATACACAATGGAGTATTACTCTGCATTAAAAAATGACAAAATCATAGAATTTGGAGGAAAATGGATGGCATTAGAGCAGATAATGCTATGTGAAGCTAGCCAATCTCTTACAAACAAATGCCAAATGTCTTCTTTGATATAAGGAGAGTAACTAAGAACAGAGTAGGGACAAAGAGCATGAGAAGAAGATGAACATTGAACAGGGATGAGAGGTGGGAGGGAAATGGAGAGAGAAGGGAAATTGCATGGAAATGGAAGGAGACCCTCAGGGATATACAAAATTACATATAAGAGGAAGTGAGGGGAAAGGAGGAAAAATATAAGGGGGAGAAATGAATTACAGTAGAGGGGGTAGAGAGAGAAGAGGGGAGGGGAGGGGGGAGGGGGGATAGTAGAGGATAGGAAAGGCAGCAGAGTACAACAGACACCAGAATGGCAATATGTAAATCAATGGTTGTGCAACTGATGTGATTCTGTAATCTGTATACAGGGTAAAAATGGGAGTTCATATCCCACTTGAATCAAAGTGTGAAATATGATATATCAAGAACTATGTAATGTTTTGAACAACCAACAATAAAAATTAATTAAAAAAAAGAAACTTTGAATAATAATACCTAAACAGAATTTGACTTTCAAAGTAGATATTTAGTTTCTATACCTTTATACTCCAGAACATATCATGAATTTCCTTGCTCAAATATATTTGATCGCTTCTTGTTGCACACAGAATGAGGTCCAAAACCTTCAAGCTAACTAAGATTGCAGAGAACCTTGACTTACATTCAGTTCTTCCACTATATATTGGCTCTGTGTCCTTGGGTATGTGACTTCATTTTCTCAGATTTGGTTTCCTCATATAAACAACAGGGATAATTATAAGATTTTTATTCTATTCAATCTTTCATGGTAAAGAGCAACTAGAGACCATTCCAAACAGAGAAATAAACATAGAGAGATATGAAAAAGTAATTCATTCCATGAGTAAACAGTGAACATCCAAGAGAAAGGGAGTAGGTGAGAATGGAGATGAAGACAAGGGTCAGATCAAGGCACAGTTGAATTCATCACAGATACCAGTCAACTACTAAGGATTTCCATGAATGAATATTATGACCAAGTTTGTGGTTTAGGAGAAATCACTCTGATAGTAACATGGAAGATGAATAGTAGTATATGGGGTGTTGGTGAGCCTGTAGGCAACGAGATCAGTTAGGAATTCACTGGAGAAACAATTTTGGTGAAAGGGACTTTTCTCAGGCCGTAGGAATAGAGGAGTACCAAGAGTAGGCTATAAGAAGATTCACATGTATTTAAGAAGGTCTGGGACTAGATATGCTTGTGAATGACCAGAAGCACAGAGATTAGGCAACTAAAATAAAACTTCAGAATGAGTATCAGGTAGATAGAGAGATAATTTCACGTGGACTTGTGTGGTAAGCCATTGTTGTAGATTGTGGCCGCCATTAGAAGATGGCGCCGGCTTCCACTGTGGCCTGTGATAAACAAATTCTTTTGTGGAGAGTTGGCACGCTATCCCTTGCCACCCTATAAGAAAGATCCACGTGGCGGCTTATGATTGGTACGTGGGAGGCTTTATTAGGCTGTGCTTGGGCGCTCGCGAGTAGAGAGGGGGGTCACTAAAAGATACTTTAATCAAGGCCTGAATAAACTGCTGATAGAAGATTCCTGAGTTGCGTCTTCCTTGCGGGCAAGGGGTCGCGACAAGTGGTGCTGAAAACCCGGGAACCAGAACTTTCAGCAGTCAGGGGTGGTGCACCGGTTAGTCCCAGGTAAGTGGGACCCGCTATCAAAGCGGAGATCAGTCCCAGGTAATTGGGACCCGCTATCAAAGCGGAGATTAGTCCCAGGTAATTGGGACCCGCTATCAAAGCGGAGATTAGTCCCAGGTAATTGGGACCCGCTATCAAAGCGGCAGCTCCTCTGTAAAGCCAGAGAGAGCATTACATCTTATTGCAGCTGCACTGTGTACTTTCGCTCTTACTTTCACTTTTGTTTTTTGTGCGTCTTTTGTTGTGTCATGGGTGCCGTATCTTCAAGTCCGCTTCTCCTGGCCCTAGATAACCTGTTACGTTCCAAGGGCCTAGAAGTGAAACGTAGTACTTTACAGAGATTTTTACAGAAGACAGATATTGCTGCACCGTGGTTCGCGTTCTCGGGCAGCCTCACTATACCTAGCTGGGATAAGTTAGGCACAGATCTTGACTCTGCTTCTGAGCAGGGCATATTAGAGGGTGGGGTGATACCCCTTTGGAAGATGATCCGTAGTTGCCTTGCAGATGGAAGATGTCAGGAAGCACTTACTAAAGGACAAGAAGTTTTAGAGCAATTACATGAAGAAAGATCAGAAATGGCAGGCAGTGACGTATTTCAGGAGGATGGCAGTGTGCGGAGCGAGAAACAGGGGAGGAGGCGATTGTCTCTGGCACGGAGTGAGATATTTCAGGAGGAAGGGAATGTGCAGAGCGAGAAATGGGGGAGGAAACGCTTGTATCCAGATCTCAGTACACTGCGCACACTCCCATGCAAAAGTGGGTCAGAAGAGGAGGAGGATGAGGAGGAGGAGCTCGGGAGACTGTCTCGGCAGCTAGGGAGTCTAACTATGGGAGAAGGGAACAAAAATAAACAGGAGCTCAAGAAAAATGATCCTCCGGACCCGCCGCCGTACGGTGGGGGTGTTTCGAGGAGAGCTTTCCATGCCCAAACATGGAGGACTGTTAACGCTGAGATGGGTCTTGCTTATCCAGTTTTCCAGGATGACAATAGGGGAAGATTCCATGAGCCCTTAGATTTCAAAATTGTGAAGACCCTGGCAGAGTCTGTGCGCACTTATGGGGTGGATGCCGCCTTCACATTAACTCAGGTGGAGAGTCTGTCTAGATACTGTATGACTCCCTCTGATTGGGCTAGCCTTGTTTGGGCTTGTGTTTCTCCAGGCAAATATTTGGACTGGAGAGCCTTTGTGCTAGAGGGCGCTGTAGAGCAGGCTGCCCAAAACTATGCGGCGGGACACCCCCATTGGGACAAGGATATGCTTTGGGGACAAGGCAGATTTGCTAATTAACAAACAGGATACCCCCCTGAGGTATATGAACAGATCAATAACATTTGTATCCGTGCATGGAAATCACTCCCAAATAGAGGAGAAGTGTCTGGCAATTTAACAAAAATCATGCAAGGCCCCACAGAACCTTTCTCAGACTTTGTTGCTAGGATGGTGGATGCCGCAGGAAAAATCTTTGGTGACCCTGATAGAGCAATGCCTTTGATTAAACAACTTGTTTTTGAGCAATGCACCAAAGAATGTAAAGCAACAATCGCTCCTTATAAAAACAAGGGCATAGAAGCTTGGATGAAAGTGTGTAGAGAGCTTGGAGGACCTTTAACTAATGCAGGTCTTGCAGCTGCTGTCCTTCGGATTGCAAAAGGGGGCGGTCCTGGTGCCGGAACATGCTTCCATTGTGGTCAATCTGGCCATTTCAAACGTGACTGTCCCAAAAAAGGCAATTTTACTGGACCTCCTCGCGGTGGCCCTTCTAATGGCCCTCGTCAACCGGGGCTGTGTCCAAAATGCAAAAAGGGGGAGCATTGGGCAAGAGAGTGTAGATCAGTGAGGGACATCCATGGACAGCCTATTTCAGCTGGGCCAAAAAATGGCCGAAGGGGCCCCCGACCCCAGGGCCCACGAATATATGGGGCAATGGAGAATGTCACACCCCAACCCGAGACATGGCCTTCTCTGCGCCATCCCACGAGATGCGGAGAGCCACTACAGGTGCCGCGGGATTGGACCTCTGTTCCACCTCCAGACTCGTATTAACACCTAAGATGGGAGTCCAGTTGGTGGAAACTGAGTTCAAAGGGCCTTTACCCCCTGGCATTGTAGGTTTGTTAATTGGACGTGCATCCTCTATCCTACAAGGTCTTCATGTTTTCCCCGGAGTTATAAACCCTGATACTGTAGGGGCAGTAAAGGTTATGGTGGAAGCTCCAAGGGGCATTGTGTCTATCTCCCCAGGGGATCGGATTGCTCAATTGCTAATTTTGCCTAGTTTGCATAATCACTTCCCTGCTGACTCAAGGTCACGGACAGGAAATCAGATTGGTACCACCAGAGGAAATTGTGCCTATTTGTCACTGGATATGAGCAATCGCCCCACTTTGGAATTAAGCATAGAAGGTAAATCTATTGTGGGATTGCTGGACACAGGAGCAGATCGTAGTATCATAGCCCTTAAGGACTGGTCTAGGGGATGGCCAGTGCAGGCTTCTGATCAATCCCTAAGAGGACTTGGATATGCCCAAGCCCCTCAAATCAGCTGTAGACATCTATCTTGGAAGGACTCAGAAGGACACGATGGTACCTTTCAGCCTTATGTACTTGATTTACCTATTTCTTTATGGGGCCGTGATCTGATGAAAGACATGGGGTTCACTCTTAGTAATGACTATTCCCCAGTGTCTCAACATATCATGCAAAATATGGGGTATAGGCCAGGTCTAGGACTAGGAAGGCACCTACAGGGGCGTAAGCATCCTGTTCAAGGTCATCAAAAGCTTAACAGGTTTGGTCTGGGTTTTTCCTAGGGGCCACTGGGGCTCAAATACCCATAACATGGCTCACCGAGGAGCCTGTTTGGGTGCCTCAGTGGCCTCTTCCCTTGGTTAAACTGGCAGCAGCCCATGATCTAGTCAAAGAACAACTTGATTTGGGTCACATCCAACCTTCTACTTCTCCATGGAATACTCCCATATTTGTCATTAAGAAAAAATCAGGGAAGTGGCGCCTACTGCATGATCTACGAGCAGTTAATGCTCAGATGCAGCTTATGGGGCCCATTCAAAGAGGGCTGCCTCTGCTCTCCTCTGTTCCTCAGGCTGGCATATACTAGTTACTGACATTAAAGACTGTTTCTTTTCCATTCCTTTGCATCCTAAAGATTCACAACATTTTGCTTTCACCCTTCCCTCGTGTAATCACGAGGAACCAGATCAAAGGTTTGAGTGGGTGGTGTTGCCACAGGGGATGGCTAACAGTCCCACGATGTGCCAGATGTATGTGGGGAAGGCACTCGCACCTCTCAGACATAAGTATTCCTCCACCAAGATCATTCACTATATGGATGATGTGTTATTGGCTGCAAAATTAGAACAGACAGTTTATGAGGCTTATAAAGAACTCATGATGCTGTTGGCTCAACATGGACTGCACATCGCACCTGAAAAGGTTCAAACGGGGGATTCTATCAGGTTTTTTGGAGCGACAATTGGGTATGACAAATTAAAACCGCAAAAAATTACCATCAGGACTCAAGATCTCCAAACTCTAAATGATTTTCAAAAATTGCTGGGAGATATTAATTGGATAAGAGGATATTTACATATTCCTAATATTGTGCTCCAGCCTTTGTATGCTACTCTTAAGGGTGATCCAGATCTTGCTTCCCCTCGTAGCCTCACTACTGAGGCTAGAGCGGCCCTTATAAAAGTAGAACAAGCTATACAGCATGCCACTCTATGCAGGCTCCAGAGTGATAAACCTTTCCAGTTATGTGTGCTTGCCACTATGCGGCAGCCTACTGGAGTACTGTGGCAAGATGGGCCTTTACTATGGATCCACCCACATGTATCCCCAGGAAAATCCTTAGAATATTATCCTGATGCTGTTGCAGCATTGGCACTTAAAGGGATTCAACAAAGCATTCAATTTTTCGGCCAATCACCTTCTTCTCTTATCATACCCTACACTAAAGCTCAACTTAATGTTTTATGTGCTACTCTAGACAACTGGGCTATTCTGTGTTGCTCGTTTCAAGGGGGTATTGATAAT
The DNA here is from genome assembly GCF_048772815.1 of Callospermophilus lateralis. NCBI lineage: Eukaryota > Metazoa > Chordata > Mammalia > Rodentia > Sciuridae > Callospermophilus > Callospermophilus lateralis. The sequence continues at coordinate 144,379,830 of NC_135305.1, read as the reverse complement.
CACTACCCTTCTCATCCATTACTCCATTTTGTTAAAGAACATCCCATCATTTTCCCTAAGGTAACTTCATCCAGTCCAATTCCGGGGGCTGTTAACATTTTTACTGATGGTTCCAAGTCTGGAATGGGAGCTTATGTAATTAATGACTCTCCCCCTATCCAGCATCAATTTGCTCCTGGAAATCCACAATGGGTAGAACTACAAATTGTTATTGAAGTTTTTAAACAGTGTTCTTTTCCTTTTAATCTTATTTCGGACTCCAGCTATGTGGTACAAGCACTAAAAGTCCTGGAGGCCGTGGGAACTATTAGTGATGCCCACAATGTGTCTGTTTACTTTACTCAGCTTCAACAGCTTATCTCTAACCGCACTGCTTCTTTTTATCCAATGCACATCAGGGCTCACACCTCTCTTCCTGGTCCGTTATCCCAAGGTAATGCCTGTGCGGACTTAGCCACTAGAGGTCAATTGATATGCTTGGCTTCCTCCTTAGAGGGGGCTAAGTTGTTTCACCAAAACTTCCATGTTAATGCATTAACGCTGCGCAGGCGTTTTTCCATTTCAAGAGCGGATGCTCGGCAGATAGTATTGCAATGTCCCCATTGTGTCACATTTCTTCATCCCCCTAATTATGGAGTAAACCCACGGGGATTAAAGCCATTGGTTGTTTGGCAAATGGATGTGACACATATACCTGACTTTGGTAACCTTAAGTATGTGCATGTTTCCGTTGATACGTGCTCTGGAATTATCCATGCTTCTGCTTTATTGGGAGAAAAGGCACGTAATGTCATTACTCACTGTTTAGAGGCATGGGCAGCATGGGGTGCACCTGCATCCCTTAAGACTGATAATGGACCTGCTTATACTGGCAGACAATTTACAGCTTTTTGTTCTACTATGGGAGTGCAACTTACTCATGGTTTGCCTTATAATCCTCAAGGACAAGGCATTGTTGAGCGTGCTCATCGCACCTTAAAGGAAACTTTACAAAAACAAAAAGGGGGAATAGGAGCTGAACACACTCCTAAAGAACGCCTGTCCTTAGCTCTCTTTACCATTAATTTTTTGAATTTGGATATTCATGGTCTCTCTGCGGCCGATAGACATGTGTCCCCTCAGCCCTCTGTGATTGGCTATGTTAAGTGGAAGGATGTTCTTACGGGCCAATGGAACGGCCCTGACCCCTGCTGACATGGGCACGAGGATCTGTATGTGTTTTTCCCCAGGATCGTATGGAACCATTGTGGGTCCCTGAACGCTTGACAAGAAGAGTCTCGACATCAACTGACCAGCAACAAGAGATACCACAACAATCCTGTGATGAGGATCTTCATTCTGCTAAGTGCTCTGGCTCTGGTGCTGGTGCCGATGGCTCAGGCGACACCAATGCGGTGGTGGGCAGTGGCACGGGCCTGGCCAATGCCGATGCCGGTTCATGGTAATTCTAGTGTCCTCCCCACTCTTTTTTCTACCTCATGTGAGATGTCTGCTCCCTGTGCCTCTCCTAGAGGGGACATGGAGAGAATTTTTAATCAATCTCAAGTTAATCTCACAGGAGTTTTTTGTTTCAGCCTTAGAAACGCTAATTGCATTAGCCTTAAGACCAAAAATTTGACTAACTGGGAGGACCCATTGCGGTCCAATCAGGTCTCAGGAAGCATTATCAGTGATGTATTGAGCAAGGTAGCTTCGGGGAAACAATCAGGCTCAGAGACCCCCGCAAACAGCAGCTCTGCTCTTAACATAACTACCTTGGCTATTATCTCCGAGGTACTAATCCCAGTGCCTCCTTCTTCTAGTAGTATTTATAATGCCACTCATTTCAAGGCCTCTCCTTACTGTTCCCCTAATCTTGGTTTCCCCCCAACATTTACGCCTTGTCAGGATCATTCTTGGGAGAAACATCAAGTTGCTAAAGGTTTCTCCCTTTCCCCCTCTCTTAATAGGTATGTTTATAACTTTAACAATAGTGCCAGCTCCTCTACAGGAGTAGGTTGGTCCTGGTTTCAATGGCTGATTTCCAATGAAAAGGGGGCTTCAGCCGATATTTCTGCACTGGCTCAGTTGGTAGGAGTCAAAAGTTGGCTGGCTAATATTTCTGGTACTGTTAGGGAAAGTGAACAAGGTAATAGACTTACATCTGTTTCATTCAACTCTCTGTTGTATAATGCCACATTGCCTCCTGCAATGGTCTGTGTCCAATCCCCCTTCTTATTCCTTTTGGCTAAGGCCACCTCATCGGGGATGCTGGATTGTTCTCATACTACCTGTCTCTTATCTGAGTGTTGGAATGGTTCCTGGACTGTAGCAGTGGTTATGAAAATTCCAACTTTTGTCCCAATCCCGGTCACTGCGGATCCTGATAAATTCCCTATTGTTGAGCTACTTAGAGTCCGCAGAGATTTTGGAATCACAGCGGCTATAGTGACAGCCATGGCGATATCTGCTGCTGCAGCAGTTACGGCCGGAGTGGCTATGGCCAATCAAGTACAAACTGCTGCCACCATTAATCAAGTTGTCCAACAAACTTCCACCATACTTGAATCCCAAAATACAATTAATCAACATATTTTGTCAGGGATTTTAGCTGCCAACCAAAGAATAGATTTACTCCAAGCTCAGGTAGAAGAATTGGCTGACTTAGTGCTTTTGGGTTGTGTTGACCAACGTGCACATTTATGCATAACCTCTGTCAGATTTAATGATTCCAGGAATGCTTCCCGCATCATTGGCGAATATTTGGCTGGAAATTGGTCCATGGAAGCGGAAGACATGATCCAGTCTCAACTAACCCAGATAGCTGTCTTGAATAGCACTCGTGTTGATCCCGTGACTTTGGGTCAATTCACCAATTGGATATCTTCTGCTTTTTCCTTTTTTAAAGAGTGGGTGGGGGTAGGCATTTTTGGTGCAATGTGTTGCTTTGGTATGTTTCTCTGTTTGTGGTTTCTCTGTCGCCTCAAGGCCCGCAATGCTCACGATAAGGCTATGATCATCCAAGCTCTTGCAGCTTTAGAAAATGGCAATTCACCTCAAGTCTGGCTTGCGCAGCTTAAACAGTAAATCTTTGACATGGTCGTTGCACCCCAAGTTATTATAACATTGCACTGGGATCGGCATGTCTTTCCTCGTTATTCTCTTAGTGTTGGAAAGCCCTTGCACTCTGCCAGTCTTGCTGCCATTGCACGCAGGTGGGTTTCCACACTAATGCTTCTCTATCGCCTTAAAGTCCGTGCCTTTCTTTCAGGGTGCTGTCAACTCGTTTGTCGTTGTGTACAGCCACAGAACAGCCTCAGCTGTCCCCCTTCGTCCACCTTCATCACGATGCAGGATGCAAGGCAAAGCACTGCACTTGAGTGATCCCTCAACGGACCTCAAGGAAAGCATGTCCTATTGCATGCGGGTTTGACGTCCACGCCCCCGCCCTACGAAAAAAGGCGTCGGCTGATATGGGGTCAGGTCTGGGGAAGGCGCCTCCTTAGGACTGAACCATACATTGCAGCCGCTTCTGCACAGTGGGATAGGACCTCTACTTTCGCCTGCATTGTTTTATAAATTAGAAGGGGGAACTGTGGTAAGCCATTGTTGTAGATTGTGGCCGCCATTAGAAGATGGCGCCGGCTTCCACTGTGGCCTGTGATAAATAAATTCTTTTGTGGAGAGTTGGCACGCTATCCCTTGCCACCCTATAAGAAAGATCCACGTGGCGGCTTAAGATTGGTACGTGGGAGGCTTTATTAGGCTGTGCTTGGGCGCTCGCGAGTAGAGAGGGGGGTCACTAAAAGATACTTTAATCAAGGCCTGAATAAACTGCTGATAGAAGATTCCTGAGTTGCGTCTTCCTTGCGGGCAAGGGGTCGCGACAGACTTGGGCCTCTGGAACCTGTCAGCATCCATGTGGAAACTGCTTGCATAAGAGCAAGACTGAGACTACAGAAAGAGATTTATGGGAAATCAGCCTCTGGAGGTGATAGAAACTGTTAGCATATGTGAGCTTGCCCATGTATCATTGTAATGTACTCTTAGAGTTTGCTATGTGTTTCAAATTTTATAAATAAAACACTTTAAAAGGAGAGGTAGAAGGAGAAAGAAAAATCCATGAAAAATTCTAAAGAGTGAGAGTAGCTGAGGGGGAAGAAATTTAAGGCAGAAGAAATGGTCAATCACCTCAAGAGTCCGGTTAAACAGGGCTTAAACAGTAGGCAGCAGGATTTAGTGACTGTATCATGGGACTGCATTAAAAATTATTTGGGTAGAGTGAACACTTAATTTATCAGTTTGTGACAAAAGAGAAACAGGAAAGTAGAGATATAAGGAAGCTTACCAAAAATTCATGAAAGAAAGAAGGAGAGAGAGAGAGAGAGAGAGAGAGAGAGAGAGAGAGAGGGAGAAAGGACCCAGGTTTTTATTTTTGTTGTTGCTGCAGTTGTTTGTTTGTTCTCATTTGGTAGGCCACTGAGAGATCTTCCTTCCTGTTAGTGGAGGGAAAGAGAGAAATGAGTAGATGTAGAGACAAGAGAAGAGAGATGAGCCCGAGAAAGAACATACAAATTACCTCTACCTTCTCCCTCTGAGACACGGGCAGGGGAGAGAAGGAATCAGCAGTATCACTCTTTGGTCCTTGATGAAGTGTTTCTAAGCATGCATATTGAGAAGAGGTTAGAGAAAAGCCAAGGAAGCAAAACTAAAATTTTTTAAAAAGATGTAAAATACTCAGCAAAAAGTCCATGCCAGAGATCTCTGTGCAGAGATCATGTTGTGAATAAGGGGCCTGCAGATTTGATGAAAGATAACAAGTAGATAGAAATTTTAAGTTAGTTCTTAATCATCTTAGTCAAAGGAGAGGAATCCTAGCAATAAGACAAAGAAAAGATTCCCTTTGCTGAAAAGTACCCTTCAGGAAAAAATGTTTTGCTGTGTTTGATCACAAAAGAAAGAAGATATAGAAATTAAATACAGACTTCACAATACCACAAAGCAAAATAAAAAACTTTATACAATCAAAATAATTTCAGTTAAAAATAAAAAAATTGACTTTTTTATATATGTTGTTCAGAGAGAAAACAAAAATACATGTTATCATACATTGAGTTTTATAAAACACTAAAAGTAGTCACGTTATTAATACATCCTGAAATAGAATAAATAAAAACCTATAAAAATGATGGCAGGGATGTTGTGCATATAGTTCAGTGGTATAATACTTGCCTACAATAAAAGGAGCCCCAGGTTGATCCCTAGCATCACAAAACAAACAAAACAAAATACCTTGTGAAGTGTATACCATTCAGAAGATTTTTTTTTTCCAGAATGTTATCAGAGTTATCTCCGGATGAAAAAATCAAAATTGATGCTCTCTCTCTCTCTCTCTTTTTTTTTACTATTTCAGAGTAATATAGACATTTAAGTGCTAATTCTAAATAGAATATTCAATTCTCAATGTAAAAAATATTTGATACTGCAATATTTGGGGTGAAAAATAAAAGTTCCACTTCATACTCAAATTCTTGATCCCATACTCTTCCCTCGAGATCACTGTGAAGCTACAGTATTAAAGGATTTTAAAACCCTTTCCAAATAGTTTACTGCAGTATCAGTCATTTTTCTTTATCTTCACTCCCCGTAAAGACAAAATGAAAGAATTAGCTATAGTTATATACTTAAAATACATGTTTCTCTTCTTAAGGAGATATGAAATTTTATATAAATTACATATGACTATAGAGTATATATAATAGCATAAATTATGCTTAAATATAATACGTGTATTATAAGAGATGAGTAGATGTAGAAACAAGAGGGATGAGCATAAGAAAGAAGATACAATCTACTTCTACCTCTGAGAATGGGGGCATGACAGGAGAAATTCCTTAAAAAGAAGATAAATACTAAGGAATAAGATTTTATAAAGCAGGGTTCAATTTTGGAGGTAATGAACTATTGTAAGGTCTGAATTTTGTGCCTCTACCTTCCCTATCATAAAAACTAGAACTATTTTCTCCCTCTTGGGGTTAAAGTTGCACCTTTTAAAATGAATTATTAATTAGTATTTTAAATATCTATAAGCAAAATTCATTTTTTTGAATTGTCACTTAAATTAAATTTAGTATCATATTCTCCCCAAAACATTGTTACCTTAGCTTCCCCCACCACGTTCACATGCTAACATATGTTTCCTTATTGTTTATAAATTATCAACATGACATAAAATATAAAATATGTATAATATAAAATACACAGAAATAGTTTAAAGTACTTAAAAATAATTGTAGGTAGAAATTATACTATCTTCCCCCATCTCAAATGTATACATGACTTAAGAAAATGGGATTCTACATAAATATTGTAAGTTCTTTTTTTCCCTATTTTTCCCAATACTAGAGATTAAACACACAGTATCACACATGCTAGGAAAGCTTCTACTGACATCTATAACAGCCTTTTCTCATTCTTCCTTCCCCCCCCACCCTAGTGCTGGATATTGAAGACAGTGTTTCCCACATGCTAGGGAAGTTCTCTACAACTGAGCTACATCCCCACCCTTGCTCTCAATACCTGAGATCTCCCAAATTCATGATCTATCCCAAGCCTCTTCTGAGCTCCAGATTCAAATAAACTGCCTAAATGACATCTATCATATTGTACAGGTAAGGTATGGATATCATGAGCACCTACAAGCAAGCACATGCCATAGAGAGCTCATCATTATTCCTCTAAATGTGCTTCTGTTTGCACTCATATTAAAGTCACTGCTACCTACCAGAAGTCTTATCATCCTTGAAATCTTACTCTCCATCTCACCACTTCTGCAAATTTTAGCTTCTGAGTATTTCTCAAATCCATTGACTCCAATTACGTTCAACTGTTGTAAGCTAAATTGAAATCCCTTAAGATTTTTGTATTGAAGTCATAATCCCTTGTACCTCAGAATATGGATGCATTGAAGAAATGGTGTTTAAAGTAATTAAATGAAAATTAAGCCATTAGGAGAGTCCCTGATCCAGTAAAAATGGTATCTTTAGAAAAAAGAGGAAATTTGGACACTTGCATATAGAAAGAAGACAAAAGATGATAATAATCTACAAAACAAAGAAAGAAGCCTAGAACAAATCCTTCACTCATACACCACACAGGAACCTACACTGCTGAAACCCTCATCTAAGATTTCCAGCCTCTAGTGTTGAGAGCCATGGCCAGGTCAAGATGGTGTCTGGCATTTTTCCAGAAGGGGCGGTTCCTGCTGCCTTGGGTGCCCGCTATTTTTGAGTGCTCATGGAGTTCCCCTTGAGTTCCAGTTGAGCTCTCGTGGAGTTCCTAGAGAGTTCGCGTGGGTTGGTTGAGTTCCTGTTGAGCTCTCGCGGAGTTCCTGGAGGGTCGCGTAGGTGGCGTTGGTGTGAGTTCGAAAATAAAGTTTGTGCCTACTTGAATCTACAAGTGGCTCGACCTCCCAGTTATTTGTGCCCAGCCAGACTGCGGCATTTGGTGGCCTGCACAGGGAACACCTGAAGCTTGGGGGTAAGTGAAACTGCTCACCCCTGAGGGAAGGGCGAGAGAATGGGTGACCATTTCAAAAAATAATGTGTTCTTGTTTTGATTTCTTACATTTCTGTTTCAAGCTGCCTGCCCCTAGAAATAAATAGGATGCTGGAAAAGTTGTTCGGCCCTGAAGAACAGATAGAGATAGACCACGGATATACATTTCAAGAAAATAGAAAAATTGATACAATGCATTTTTGTTCATTTTTTTTTTAATTTTTTTTATTGGTTGTTCAAAACCCTACAAAGCTCTTGACATATCATATTTCATACATTAGCATACATTAGCTTCAAGTGAGTTATGAACTCCCTTTTTTACCCCAAGTACAGATTTTTTGTTTCATTCTGTTTCGGTTTTGTTTTGTGTTGTCTTGTTGGGTTGCGTTATTTTGTAGCAGAGATATGGGGTCAGAAATTAGCAAAAAACAAACTGAAAGAGTGTTAAGTAAATTGCTAGATGAAGGAGGCACCCCAGTAAAACCAAGAACAGTTAGGGCATACGTTGATACAATACAAAAATCTCGCCCCTTAAAAAGCCAATAAGGAGGAGTTGTTGAATATATCTCAATGGGACCATCTTGGTGAAGATTTAAGGAAGAGGGAAAAGAAAAACCCGGGAACTTTGCCAATTGGCACATTACCATTGTGGATGGTGATACGATTTTGTTTGCCTAGTCCAAAGCTTTCAGTTCAGATTATGTTAGAAGACATATTAGATCAGGAAAAAGAGGAGGCCTGTCGAGATAGTCAGAAAGGGGAAGAAAGTTTAGAGGAGAAAAAGGTATCAGGGGAGAAGTTCCAACAGGAGTCTGCTACTAACACCGTTCTATCACCAGAGGGCGTAATTCAACCAACAGCTCCACCTATGGAGACAACATATGCTGAGTGTCCCTCAACCCCTGCAGTTGATAGACGGGTTCCTGAGACAGGACCTCAAAGATTAGCATGCCCTGTATTTGAGGAGGAGGAGGGCAGCGAGTTCACCATGTTTTAGATTTCAAAACAGTGAAGCAGCTGAAAGAGGCTGTAACAACCTATGGTCCTCAAGAGCCCTTCACTGTAAGTATGGTCGAATCCATTACCAACTTGAACATGATGCCAGCAGATTGGGCTAGTATGTGCAAAGCTGTGGTAAATGGAGGACAATATCTGTTATGGAAGGTTGCCAATCAGGAATTTTGCACGGAGATAGCTAGGTGAAATGTAGCAGCCGGTTATCCTCAGAGAAATCTAGATATGTTGTTAGGAGAGGGACTTTATTAGGGTCAGCTGCAAAAAATTAGATATGATCCTGCCATATACTCATAAATCACTTCATCTGTGGTTAGGGTATGGAAAATTTTACAGGGGCATGGAGATTTACAAGGTCACTAATCTAAAGTAATACAAGGAGCTAATGAACCTTATGCTGAATTTGTAGATAGGCTTATACAAACAGCTACCAGAATTTTTGGGGATGTAGAATAAGTGATGCCATTAATAAAACAACTAGCCTATGAACAAGCAAACAGATGGTGCAGGGAGGCCATTAGACCATGGAAACATGGAGATTTAAACACATATATTAAATTATGCAGAGACATTAATGAACAAGGGCAAGTCTTGGAGCTGCAGTACAACATGCTTTAGGTGCCAGTCCAAAAACATGCTACAATTGTGAACAAATGGGAAATTTTAAAAGAAGTTGCCCCATAGGAGGAGGTGTTAACAAAACTAGGTATCAAAGGGGTAGAATACCAGGTATTTGCCCACAATGCCATAGAGGGAGACATTGGGCTAATGAATGCATTCTCAAACCACTATAGAGGGTACTCCATTATCAAAAAATGGACAAAGACCAGGTGTTTACCCACAATATCATGGATAAAAACATTGGGCTTCATTGCCAAAAAATGGGGGGCCTATTGCTCTGGGGCCCACAAACAAAAATATATGGGGCATTGGAGGAACCCAGCAACACATTCAGTGTAGTGCCCAGGACACATTATCCATTAGATACCTCACTAGACAAACCAGAGGAGCAGGATTGGACATCTGCACCTCTACCAGAGCAGTACTAACTCCAGAAATGGGAGTTCAAATCATTCCCATAGGAGTAAAAGGACCTCTTCCCCAAGGAACAGTAGGCTTATTATTAGGACACAGTTCTTCTACTCTAAAAGGGCTTATGATAAGTCCTGGGGTAATTGATCCCGATTATGAAGGTGAAATAAAAATTATATCCAGTTCTCCAAGGGGTATATCAGTAGTTTCACCAGGAGAGAGTATAGCACAGTTATTAATAATACCCAGCCTACATGATAAATTTTCCAGTTGTACTATAGAAAGACGTTCCAGGGGATTAGGCTCCACAGGTGTAGATTGGGCTATGCTGTATTTAAATTTAGATTCTCACCCCATGCTAAAACTAAATATCCAAGGACATGAATTTAATGAGCTACTGGATACACATGCAGACCTTAGCATTATCTCTCATCCCGAATGACCAAAACATTTGTTGTTACAGCAAGCCACTCAAATGCTTCGAGGCCTAGGAGTGGCAACTAATCCCCATAGAAGTGCAATGGTGTTAGATTGGAAGAATCCTGAAAGATGTGAAGGAAGTATACAGCCATATGTATTGGATCATCTTCCTATAAATTTATGGGGACAAGATGTCCTAGATCAATTAGATTTGACATTAACAAATAACATCAATCCAAATGTGCCCACTATTAGGGCTAGACAAGTTTTAGGAATGAAAAAAAAGATTAGGAGGACAAGAACAAGGTATAGCAGCACCAATTGAAATAGATCAAGGAATAAATAGACATGGATTGTGTTTTCATAAGGGGTCACTGGGACAATAAAAATTACTTGGAAATCTGAAAGACCAGTATGGGTTCCTCAGTGGCCCCTGACCAAAGAAAAGATACAAGTAGCCTATGATCTGGTCAAACAACAATTATTGGAGGGACATATACAACCTTCCGTATCTCCCCATAATAGTCCCATTTTTGTCATCAAAAAGAAATCTGGTAAATGGAGATTATTGCAAGATTTAAAAGCCATTAATAATGAGATGGTTATTTTGGGACCTAATCAATTGGGGATTCCCAAATTGTCTGCTTTGCCAAAAACCTGGTATGTTTTAGCTATAGATATTAAAGATTGTTTTTTTTCAATTCCAATTCATCCTGAGGTTAGTCCACATTTTGCATTTACTATCCCTTCACTGAATCATGAAGGTCCTGATCAGAGATATGAATGGAAAGTACTCCCTCAAGGGATGGCTAACAGCCCAACTATGTGTCAAATTTATTTTAACAAAGCAATCCAGCCACTTAGAAACCAAAATCCTGAACTACAAATATTTCACTATATGGATGATGTATTGTTAGCACACAAAGATAAAAACACATTGCTAGAATGTTATGCCACACTTACAAACTTGTTAAAAAAATATAATCTAGATATAGCAATAGATAAAGTACAATTAAATTTTACAATTAATTATTTAGGAGTTCTATTATCCTCAACCTTGTTCTGTCCACCAAAAATTCAAATACGAGTAGATCAACACAAATCACTTAATGACTTTCAAAAGTTATTAGGAGACATAAATTGGATAAGGCCTTATCTAGGCATACCAACAGGAGAGTTGGGACCTTTATTTGATATCCAAAAAGGTCCATCAGATCCAAATTCACCCTGAATGTTGGCGCCTGAAGCAAGAAAGGCATTAAAAATCATTGAAACATATATGGAAAATATGCTTTTGGATAGAATTGATATAACTTTGCCTTTATTATTTATTGTAATACCAACAAAAAATATTCCTATAGGAGTATTTTGGCAAGAAGGTCCATTATTGTGGATACATTTATCTTATTCTCCTAACACTATTCTTACTAGGTATTCTGAGGCTGTAGGACAATTGATACTCAAAGGAATAAAAGTAGCAAAGGGAGTGTTTGGAATTTCTCCCAATAAAATTATTACTCCATATACTATAGATCAAATTGATGAGTTAGCTATGAGTTAAATACATGGGCAATAATCATGTGTAAATCTTATGTTTCATTTGATAATCACCATCTAATCCTTTGTTGTCTTTTTGGTCTTCGCATCCTGTAGTTTTTCCAAAAATAATAAGAAAAACACCTATCATGAATGCTCCAAAAATATTCACTGATGGGTCAAATAATGGTACAGCAGCAGTAGTTACCCCTGATCAAACTTTTACATTTTTAGTACCCAAACAATCAGCTCAAAAGGTAGAGCTTAATGCAGTATTACAAGTTTTTATGATGTTTAAAGATTCTGTATTTAATTTATTTTCTGATAGTCAGTATATAGTTAATGCTATAGCATTCCCTGAAGATGCTGGTAGGATTTCCCTTTTCTCTACTGTTTTCTATTTGTTTTCAACTATACCCATCTAATCTGGATTAGAAAAAATCCAATATTTATAGGACATATCAGGGCACATACAGGATTGCCTGGAGCCCTTAGTTTGGGCAATGATCTAGCAGATAAAACTACACATGACATACATATTTTCTCTACACTAGAAGAAGCTACAAATTTTCATAATAAGTTCCATGTCAATGCTAATACTTTACAAAAAAATTTTAAAATAACTAAGGAACAAGGTAGACAAATAATAAAACAATGTCAAAATTGTGTGACCTTTTTACCACAAGTTAGTCTTGGAGTCTATCCTAGAGGACTGATTCCTAACCATATTTGGCAGATGGATGTCACACGTTTTCCAGAATTTGGAAAATTAAAATATTTGTATGTTACAGTTGATACTTATTCTGGATTTTTGATGGGCTTTCTTCATGCTGTATAAAAAACTAAAGATATTATAGCTCATTGCTTACAAAATTTTGCCACTGTGGGCCTTCCAAAACAGTTAAAAACAGATAATGGTCCTGGTTATACTTCTACCTCTTTTAAACAATTTTGCTCATCATTTGGCATTACTCATATAACAGGAATCCCATACAATCCACAGGGACAAGGCATAGTTGAAAGAGCTCATCAAACTATTAAAATGTACTTATTAAAGCAAAAAGAGGGAATTGGAAAGGGGTATATATCCCCCAAAGATAAACTTAAAATAACCCTTTTTACTCTAAACTTTTTAAATTTGGATTCATCAGGGCTTAGTGCTGTGGAAAGGCATATGTATCCCAAAAATGTACATAAGCCTAAGGTACTTTTGAAGGATATTTTAACAGGACAATGGAAAGATCCTGACCCCGTGGTTGTCTGAAGTCGGGGTTCTGTTTGTGTGTTTCCACGGAGAGAACAGCACCTGATTTGGATTCCAGAGAGACTAACTAAAACTTTTTCTACAGAACAAAAAGAAGATGACTTGGCTCAAATCCATAACAGCTGACATCCTTACATCTACAACAGTAGTTCTCCCACACCTGGAGGCTAATGAATAATGAACACCATTAAAGCCTATTTCAAATGTAAAAAAAACCCTTGGGGCTTGCTTTTGGGAATACCTTCAGACCCATTATGCAAGTTACAGGAAAAAGGTTGGGATATCCAAAGAAGGGTCAAACCCTGGTGGTAACCAGGATGCCTTTTTTCAATATCTATTTTATTATTTCATTTTCCCACATCATGATGTTCTATTTTATTTTTTGAGCTCATACAGACCTAGTTTAATATTTTTCTGATCAGTTCTATTTTTTGACTGTGGAATTTTTAAACAATGCAAAGGAGATTTCACCTGTGTAAATCTACAAGGCCTTTACTATTGTCTTATGTGTTTTATGTTATGTGTGCACACTTGTGTTTTGTGTTGTATGTCTGTATATGCGTATGTTCATATATCATATATGAGGAGTGCTCATGAAAAAATGGACCTACTTTTTTTTTATTCACGTGATTTAAATGGTTTAATTTAAATTGAGTAAACAGCTGTTGAGGATTGTTTTAATATGTGGACAAAAAAGGAGGTTAACAGATCTGTTTGTTTACTTTCACCTTTCCTTTCATTATATCTAATTCTCTTCAGGATACTAAATTGTTTAGAAAATTGCTTTCCTTTAGTGCCTGCTGGAATGTTACAAATTTTTTTTTAGCCATCATTGCCAGAATTCCAATCTTCATCCCAAAGCTGATGAAGACAAAGATAAAACCAAACTACAGCTTCTGGAATAGCTATCACAACAAACTGTATAAACTGGTGTATCAATGAATAATGTAACTCGACAAGTGATACTCAATCAAGGGGTCGATTTACTTTGGGAGGAAATGAACATATTCATAGATTCCTCTGCTTTGAACTGCTTGCAGAACTTGCCTGGACTATGTATCACTTGTATGCATTGTGAACTATCTGTTGGTGCAGCGAATTGTGGTAGTGCTGAAGTATCTTTGCTGATGGTGTCACCAGTGGTACAATTTTTCCAAAGGAGCTGTCAATTGGCTTGGGTGTCGTGGCATTTCTGTATCCTCTTCCCTTCTGCTTGTGATGGTCATTCAGCTAAAATTTGGGGGTCAACAGAGGTGAGGCAAAGAATCTCACCTACCCACTGGTACCAAGGCCAAATTTGGGGGCCAACAGAGGTGAGGCAAAAAACCTCACCCCCCACTGGTACCAAGGCCAAATTTGGGGGCCAACAGAGGTGAGGCAAAGAACCTCACCAATCACTGGTGAAAAGGCCAAATTTGGGGGTCAACAGAGGTGAGGCAAAGAACCTCACCCCCCCACACTGGTGCAAGACCTATCCACAAGTATGGCTGTATGCTGGGCCAGTAGTCAATGATGAGTATGATCCAATTTCAATGGTACCATCCTAAGACAAAAAGCTGATGCCTTGAGGTCAGCTTATCGGATGACGAGTAAGGACCATATGTAGAAATGAACAACCTAAGACAGGCATGGTCCCTAAATCACATGCTTTGTGTTTAATTAAAAAGGGGCGGGGAGATGTTGAGAGCCATGGCCCTGGTCGGTATGACACCTGGCGTTTGCCAGAGGGAATGTTTGAAAGGTGACTCCAGCGAACCATTGAGATGATGATTTGAGTTAATCTATATATAATTGCTGTGATGCTGGATTGATTGTATTGTATATTTGACCTTTACTGTTGGGCAATGGGGCGGCTCTTGCCTGCTGCTTTGGAGTTCTTGCGCTACTTTGGAGTTCTCACGTGGATTCCTGGAGGGTTCGCGTTGGTTGGGGAAGGTCCGGAGGAGGGATTTCCGGATGGTGTGGTGTGTGCCTGGAAGAGCTGCATGGGTGGCGTTCCGGAGAGGTTCCGGGGGAGTGTGTGTGGAGTGTGCTCATGGAGTTCGGAAAAGAAATTTGTTCCTGCTTGAGTGTCTCTTGATTTGTGCCCAGCCAGACTGCGGCACTCATGAAATAATTCATCAAGCATGTTTTATAGTGCTGCCTTAGTTATTATGAATTCTTTTAGTTTATGCTTGTGGAAAGATTTTACTTCATCTGAAGGATAGTTTTGCTTGGTATAATAATCTTGGTCAACATAAATTTTCTTTCAGGGTTTGGTAGATATTATTCTAAAACCTCATGGATTTTAGATTCTGGGGTGAGAAATCTTTAGAATGTTTAATTGGCTTACCTTTAAATGTGACTTACTGTATTGTGTCTTTTAAAAATTCTGTTCTTGTGTCTATAATGTGTCTTGGAGAGGGTCTTATTTATCTTGCCTATTTTGGGTTCTTAGTACATCTTTGCATTTGGATTTCCAGCCCATTCCTAAGGTTTGGAAATTTTTTCTGATTTTATTTCATTGAAGAGGTTGTGCATTCCTTTAGTTTGTATTTAAGTGTTGTCTTTTATACCAATAATTCTTATGTTTTATCTTATAATATTATCCCTGATTTCTTGATTATTCTGGCCATTGTCAACTTTAATTTCAAGGTTATGTACTTTGTCTTCTATCCCTGACAATGTGTCTTCAAAGTAGTCTAATCTATTATTATTTTTTTTAATTTCCAGGTTATGTGGTTCTTTTTCAGAATCTCTGCCTTGCCATTAACATAATGTATCCGTTCCTATGTTTTATCTCTTTGTCCATTCCTTACATCTTTTTTAGTTCATTGAGAATTTGACTGTAAAATTCCTAAATTACTTATCCGATATTTCCTCCATTTTGGTGTCAGTTGGATTAATTTTTAAGGAATTTTTAAGGAATGCGATGTTTGGGGTGATTTGTTCCCTTGCTTTTTAATATTATTTTTATGTCAAGGCTTCTGATGTTTTGATTATCTCTTCTACTTTATGCTAGGAATCATTTACTCAGCTGCTTTATCTTAAATGTCTCAGGATGGGTAAATATGCAAGTACTGATACTCCCACTTATTGTGTGTCCTCTGCTATGTCTAGTATTCATTTTCACTTAGAGAGAAAATAGTAAACCTTATTAACTCCCTTCAGTTTAAATACATGCAGTAATAAAAATCAGGAGAAAAATACTTATTGAAAATATTCTCCACAGTTCCTCTAATCCAAGTATAAATTGTAGTAATGTTATTGATAGGGCAAAAAATTAGTTATTGAAGATATTAATTACTATGATGCCATGTAGAGATTGAAATAGGAAGAAGAGAAAAAATGAGCAAAGAAAAAATAAAAGATAGAAAAAAACAAAGTAAGATAAAAAGAGGAAAAATGGGAGCTATTGGGGGTAAAATCAGGTACTGCAAGAGGAAAAAGAAAGGCTATAAGAAGCAAGTATAAATCTGACCTAAGAAAGCAATGGTAGAAAGAATGATTCCAGTTAATGCTTAGAAGAAATACAACCAGTTGTGTTCAGAGCTGCAATATCAAACAATAAGGGTACATCAATCAATTCAAAATGAAAATGATATCTGTTTGAGCACAATTGGCATTAAAACTCTTTGTGATAATGCATGCTGAGGAAGGGAGGTTTCTTGTTGAGTCTTTCTGACTTGGATGTATTTGGGATTTGGGAGTATAAGAAGATGTCCATCACACCTTGACTTTACTTTAAGTTTCTCTGAATGTGAAGGTTCTGATCACACTAGCTCATATCTAATTCAATTCTAGGAGGCCCCCTCTGATCTTTGTGGAATCCAGGTACCTAGTTTTTTTTGTGAGTCAGAAGAGATGGTTCTGAATCATTTGTTACTGAGAGGTCAGATTACTCCCTGTTAGGGGATGAAGTTTTGTATGGCCTCCTGAAGAGAAGTTCTGTGTATCCAGTGCTGTTAAATCTAGTGTGGGCTCTCCCAGTTTATATTCTCCAGCATGTGAGATGTGGTGTTCTAGGGTAGACATATTATAGGCTGGTTGATGTAGTGCTGGGTGGCCAGTGGGGGTAGTGTAGGGATGCTGCCCCCCTCTGAAGTGCACAGGTTGCAGGTTGGTGGGCTCATATCTGGGCAAATTATGTGGTGGCTGGTGTCTGGGCTGGTCCTTTGTAAGTCCATTTATGGGGGTCTACTGCCATTGTGTTCTATGCTGGCTGCTTGGGATTATCCCAATTATCCCAATGAATGAGAATTAAGTTAACTGGCAACTCCGGGAGTCACAGCTATGTACTCCGTTAGAGGTGATAGGGCACAGGAATTATTTTCCTAGTTTTTCTATTTTCTAACCAGCCTTTGGTTATTGTTCAACCTGGAGACCTGAATTTGCCTCCTTGGAGTATGCTGAATATGCTGCTGTTTATTTTGGGTGCAGGGGCACAGGGAGCAGGGCTCAGAGCTGTCACTGAATATTGGGGAATTCCAGGACTTCTTCATAGTGGCATAGAGCTTGGTGGCTCTCTGAAACCATGAAGCCTGTGAATAAAGGCTTTCTGTGTGCAGTCTGGCACAGAAACTTCCACTCTGGCTGATAAAATTCACCAGGGTACCATACCCATGACTGGGGTAGTGTGTCAGTTGGCTTGCCTTCATTTAAGATTCTATGGCCCTTGGCTGTTAATCACTGAGCACCCACTACACTCTGCTGGGGCTTCCTTGTGGCAGTGTTACATGAGATCTGGATGGCTTTCTGCAACTGTGGGTCCTGTTGGTGCAGGTTCTCTGTGGGTGGTCTGTGGCACAGAATTTTGTCCTCGCTGGTGCAGATCACCAGGGTTTTACATGTCTCTTTGCTGGGGGTAGGATGTCAGTTGGCTCACCTTTAGCTGAGATCCTGAAGAGGCTATGGGGAGCACTGGGTTGGAATTAGCACTCCCTGGATGTAATTTACTCTTGGATCAGTTCCACCCCATTCCTCTTATCCAAGATGAGTGGAAGGGGTTTTGGTAACCTTCAGCTAGCAACAATCTCTAGAAGTTTCTTCTAGATGAATTACTGAGACAATGCATTCCAGAGGTATTCCCAAGGTTTTCTTTGTTACTATATGTAGTTTTGGAGAAGCTGTATTGATTTAATTTCTTTTAGGGAGACTGGTTAGCTCTGGACTCTATAAAGTGGCTGCCCTACCTCATGGGGCTTTTGGCCCACAATTTGGGCTAAGCTGTGGCTATAATACCATGGCTATAAGAAAACCCAGACTGTTCTAGCCTGTTGGTTCTTGTCAGTGTAGAGTACAGGAAGCCCTCAAGGCTTTGCCACCTCCTGGAGCTTCAGTAAGAGAGGCATGTGAAAGTCACTCTGCTCTCATTCCTCCAGCTTGTCCAGAATGTTCTTTTCATACCCTAGACCTGCCTTAGGGTGGACATGGGTTCAGCCCTTGGTCAATGATGACATAAAAGTTTCCTGTGCTTCCTCACATTTTTTCTTTCTTTTGTGATTTTGGGAGGGTTTCTGTTTGTTTGTTTTTTCTTATTATGGAGGACAGGAGAGTCATTGCATACTATCCCTCCTAGGTATCCTTGGGGGACTGGTTCTGAGAGAGCTTATGAATATCAAATTCTGTATGATTAAGCCTTTGATGTCAAATGATGTAGTCTTTGCATATAACCTACCCACATCATCTTGTCTACTTTCAATAATCTCTAGATTATTTATGATAACCAATACAATAAAAATATTACTTAAGGGGCTGGGGTTGTGCCTCAGTGTTAGGGTGCTTGCTTAGCATGTGTGAGACACTGGGTCAATTCTCAGCACTGCATATAAGTCAATAAAATAAAGTCCATTGACATCCAAAAAAAAGTAGATTTTAAAAAAATTACACAAATAGTTGTTTTACTCTATTGATTAGAGAATAATGACCAGAAAAAATCTGCATTTGTTCCACTGCAGATATAAAACTACATATTTCTGATCCATTTTTGGTTTAATATGTGAATGTAGCACCCATATACAGTAGATTGACTGTATTTCTCTATTTGGTGTATTTCTGTATTTCAAGATTTAAAAACCAAGAACTGGCTCTTTGGGGTTCTGTGTTCTGTTATTAAAACTCTTCCCTGAGTCAAACATATATCACCTAATTATAATGTCAAAAGAGTGCTTAAAGACCTCTTCAGTAAATATCAGAAATGAAATATAATTCTATTAATATGAAAAAATAGCATTCTTCATCTTTGTCAAGTGCATGACTACAACTCTAAAAGGGTGGCTAATATTTTGATATGTATATGAATAGGAAATTAAAATGCCCAGCATGCCTTACAATTATGAGAACAAAAAACATCAAAGGGTCCTACGTAGTTTTGCATGGAGAAAGTAGTGATGTTTTTGAAAAGTTTAAAAGAATATATTATTTTCATTGCTGAGATGAAGTAAGTGCATGTGAAATATTGTTACAGATGGAGTGCCACAGAGTCCTGAGAAATGTTTAAACATCTATTAAAATGATGGAGTGTAAGTGGAGACCAGGGAGAAACCACTCCATCTAAGTTGTGAAGTAATATGGTAGAAAAATAGCTAAAAACTGGCAAAAGTTGGCTAAAACAATAAAGGATTCCATTTCTGTGGACCTATAGTGGCCCAGGCGCTCCCCTTGAATCTTCATACAATGATAAAAATAACACTTACTGAAACTTTAACATCTGTTAACTTAGCCAAGGGCTTCCCAGGGGTTAGTTTATTTGTTCTTCTCAACCTGAGAGAGCTTTAAATAAATAACCAAATATCACAGAGCAGGTGTCTGGTACAGCTGGTTCACTTCAGTATCTGTGACCCATGGGCCTGCATTACTCCCTTAGGAGCAGCTCTCCTGTTGTCATGGAGACTCAGAGGGGCTACAACGGATATGGCACCCATTTCCAGGAATTGAGCTACCACCCATGTACTGTCTCTGTGCTTGAACCTGAGTTTTCAAATTATTTGCAAAGAGCATGTCTGGGTTTTTAAGTAACAGACTGTACAACTGTGTTTAGACAGTGCACAACTAAGCAAGATAGCACATGATATGTGTTCTTGGGAGGACACTGTTATTTTTACATTTTGACTTTATGAGTCTTATTGTTAATTAACCATTTTACAAAATCTGATTGAGGATTTCTAAATTCCTGAAAGGAAAATTCTTTCCATCTCTGTTTTAAGTTCTAGTGGACATTAGCCTTTTAACTGCTCCATTGCCCTTTGTTTCCAATGAGCTGTCAGGAGACAGATCAAAATTGCGGAGTTCCAGGGTTTTTACTGCTGCTGGGATATGAATGGGGTTATGTAGTATTTGGAATATTCTCAATTGCTTTAAAGATATGCAATGTAGTGTGTATATTTAAATGTGATGTGCATTTGTTAATAGGAATTCACATGTGAAGGGTGGGATTGGGGGACAACAAAGTCAATGTCATGCCACTGTTTCAGATATGTCCTATAAATATTGGATTTTTTCTAATCCAGATTAGATGGGTATAGTTGAAAACAAATAGAAAACAGTAGAGAAAAGGGAAATCCTACCAGCATCTTCAGGGAATGCTATAGCATTAACTATATACTGACTATTTTCATTACTTTGTTATTAAAAATTATTTTCTGAATCAAACAAATAACTCAATCTATTTCTGAATATGTTTGACTATGAATAAGGTATTTTATCTTTATGGTTTCATTTTCATCTTGTGAAAATCAGAGTGTTGGTCTAAATAATTTCTAAGACTTCATTTCTGTAACAATTTTCAAGTGTCAGAATTAAAAAAATTATTTGCTTGACCATGAAGTTTACATTAAAAATATGCAAATTTTATAATTGCTTATTGAAACTTTTATAAAGGAAAATGATAAAAGAAAATTAAAATGGAATCTAATACACCCCACTTATATGTTAATAGCTTTTTTATTTAAATGCATATAAATGTGTATATATGAATATATATACACACACACACACACACACACACACACACACAATCTCTATGGACAAAAAATCTCTAGCCTTTTCTTGAATATATTTTTATAACATTTAATATGATTAAGGTTTCATTCTATTTATATTTTTGTACATATTTTACTTAAGGTAATATCATGATATAAATTTAAATAGAATTCCTACTTCATTGTATTTCTATTGTTAAAAATAATTATAGTCTTTAAAATTATGGATTTTCCCACCAATTATAGCTTTGGTTGCTCCAATTAGTTTTTGAATTTCATCTTCTTCATTTTTTGTTAAATTCTTGATCCTTTATTTATTAATGTAAAAAAATAAGCAATCAAACTACTAATGTGATCAGCCTTGTTTCAAGCCCAGTAATCACAGCTGACTACACAAGAAGTCTATGTCCTACCTTACATAATGTCTAACTGCTTGAAGTCTAAACTGTAGATGAAACAAG
This sequence comes from Callospermophilus lateralis, assembly GCF_048772815.1. NCBI lineage: Eukaryota > Metazoa > Chordata > Mammalia > Rodentia > Sciuridae > Callospermophilus > Callospermophilus lateralis. Next base: position 144,358,609 of record NC_135305.1, on the reverse strand, counting down.
AAAACTAGGTCTCACCTGCCTAAGAGTAAACAATCATTTCACCTTTCTTTTAAATTATCAAACAAAAATTTACTTGAGCACCCACCTGCCATTTTGAACAAATAAGCCCCTATGTGTTAATAAGATTTTCCCAAGTTTCCATACTGTAGGTTCTAATGAGCAGGTATTATGTTCTACTCTGAAGGACTTTCCCACAAAGCCATTTGCTGCTGTGGTCAGTTGGCTTCTCAAAGCAATTCATGTTGTCAAACCAGGGCACTTGACACAGGAGTTTAGGAAAATGATCGCTTAACTATTTTATACAAGCACAATGGGTACTTCCCTTTCTTTACAAATATGTAACTGGAGAACTCTCTCAGATTGGTTTCACAAAAGTGAATTGAAGGCATTTGGAGAATAGCTACTTTTAACTTTAAAATGGCAGTTTTCTGCAAACTTTTCCTATTATTTCCAAAAATTATCTCAGAATGAAATGAGCTAGGAAAGGAATTACATTATGTACTTCAGATTTCTGTTTGAACTGTAGTTACTTTTGAATATAAGGTTTTTTTATTACTTTTAAAATTGTTTTTTTCTTTTTAAAAATGTATTTTACTAAATAAAGCAAAGGTTTGGTATGTGGATAATTATTTTTTAATGTACTATAGATTGCTTGAAAATTTGCTGCTCAGGTACAATATTAACCTGTAAATTTGCATGGGTAGGTGCTATAAAGACTGAAAAGATAGATCATTAAATTCCCAGGCCTCCTAGCAGGCTGGGGTAATGCTTGCCTGTCTCATCTGCTGGGAGGTATGTGATAAAGCCTTTGCTTTATAGATGTAAACTCTTTTTAAAGATCTCATTAGTCTGATCTTTTTATTTGGATAAAACTACCATAGATGAACCAGGGATGGCTCAGCTTGTATAAGCAAGGCGGGAACCTGAACAAAAGTGGTGATCATTGAGAAAGAATAGCAGAGAATTGTCTCCTGAAGAGACAATGCACAATTCTCCTAGATTTCAGTACAATGTGACCATCATTATTCAAACGAACACCCTCTTCTCTCTATCTTCCCACTCAATTTCCCTCATACTGTGCTTTACTATCTATAATATCTCATTTGTTTATTTATATAGTTATGCATTTTTTATCTGTATCTCTTTCCTAGACTGTAAGAAAAGACATTTACTCTTTTATTTGCTATGATAAACCCAAATTCTAGAATAGCAGAAAAAATAACAAAATAGAAAGATATCAATAAAAATTAGTTCTGTGAATTAGTAAGAAAACCAACTATTTAAGAAATTCTCTCATCCAAACTTTGATTAGATCTGCATAGTAAGAAGTTTATAGAATCCTCCTTGTTTCAAATTATCATAATTCAATGTATGTGGTCCATCTAATAATAATGAATGTGAATTATATGGAACTTATGAGTAACGTGTTTCCTTTAGTTGGGGACTTCATTAAAGAGTACATGGAGGAAATCATTCAATATTTTTCAGTCATTAGGGAAATGCAAACCAAAGGCATACTTATACCACTATGCCCAATGAAATTGTCAAAAAAACAATGGATTGACATCACCAGTGTGGTCAAGCTCTGGAGCAGCAACTTTATCTGTCATAAATTGATGGTGGGAATATAAACTTTTATTATTACTGTGAGAATAGGTCTGGCATTTCCCTATAAAACAAAGTATACACCTATTCCTATAAACTAGCAAGTTAACTTCCAAGTATTTACCCTAGAAAAATAAAAACATATGCAAGGATGTTCATAGCAGATTTATTTATAAGATCCCAAACTGGGATGTTAACACTAAGAGATGAGAAAACTGGGTTATGTAACAAAAGAAAGTAAACTACAGAAATAGATTTATTTAAAGACAATAAAATGAGTAATTGAAGTCTTGTGCAAAGAAGGACATACAGTATGTTTTCTTGTACATGAAATTCTTGGGCCAAGGATTGACTGAAAAAGATTATGAGATATTTTGTAGATTACCGTACAACTGACTTCTTTTTATAAATGTTCAGATTGCAAATATTTGAAGCCTTGTGGGCAAGGAAATTCCTCTTCCAACTATGTAGCAAAAAAACAGCCATTTATTATATGTAAACAAAAAAGTACCTGTGTTTCAATTAAAGTGTACTTTTAAAAAAGTATTGTAGCTCCGGATTTGGTCTGCAAAAGAGTAATAATAATGTGTATTTTGATGGGCAGTATACACAGGTATATGCATTTAGTAAAATTCTATAAGTAAACCTTTCATCTGAGCATTTCATTTTAGGTAACAAATGTTGGAATCCGGTTAATGACATTTGTGCTGAAGCACTTTGGCAGAAGTATATTAGTATCTGTAATTCAGTTTAAAAGATAAGATCTTAGAGATGTGACTGAATAATGCATTAATGAAGAGATGACAGTGACAAAGCAATTGAGCAAAATGTTACTGCAAGAATCTAGTGGGTGGGTATAAGGATATTCACATTAAAATTATTTAAGTTTTGCCATACATATTACCTTTTTCATAATAAAATTGTGGATGGATGCCTTGGGGAAAGTGATCTGATGGCAAGCACAGGTGGTGGTAATGAATTGATTGCAGCTAGAACTGTATAGTATTTGCAGATTCATGAGGTGAGTAGCCCCTTGTTTGGGAGGTCAAGGATTATAGTATATTATTTTATTTTGGTCCTGGACCTGATTTTAGGTGAGTCATCTCAGTTGTCTGTCTCAGTTTCTACATGCACATTTAATAATACATACTTAATAAATATTTTTTGAATTAATGTTTAATATGTTCCTACATAAATTAAAAGAAATGGATTAGATGATCTCTCAGGTCCCTTCTATGTTTTCACTCATATAAGATCATACATCCACTACTATAAATGTGTCAGAAGTTTATATATAAATATATGATTTTATCAATCATGTATCATTTTGATTGATGAACTAAAATTAATACGTACAAGTGAATGATAACTTCCAGAAGTAGACCCCTTTAAAAAACCACAGATGTTATAAGTCAGGTTAGTAAGAAAATCAGTAACAAATTTAGCAATAGAATTATACTATTCTTCTTAATGATTTTTTCCAAATTTAAAATGTGTAAATAAATGTACATATGCTTCCTAAAGTTTAAAGTTTGGATCTAATAGTAGTCACATTAAAAGAATGTTCCATTCAATGAGACACATTTTTGTTTTAAACTGTAAGCATCCTGATTACTAGTTGAAGTATAAGTTGTTAAAATACCCCTCATAATTTATCTGGTTCAAGTGGCAATGATATTGTTGCAGATGATGAATGAATATCAACACTTTCTGGATTAGCATTTGTATCCTTATTTGCTGAGTTTCAAGGTGAGAAGAAGAAAAAGAGACAATTGTGATATGACACTCACAAGTACTTATAACATTATTCTCATTATTTAACTAATGATAACTAAAAGAATTCCATTTTTATCAGGCACCCAGGGTGTACAATAAAATATCCATTTACCTTACACTGCATATAAAGCTCTTACTTTCAACACTTTGTTTCCTGAATAGGATTGCTATAACGTGGTTCCCAGTACATTAGGCACCAATGCAATTATTGCCCTTCTTGTATACAGCCATCTAAATTAAATACCATTAAGTGAAATGTTCTCATAAATACTGTATATCTTTATAAATCTATTATCTATATTTTCTCAAAATACCATGCTTAATTGGTACAGTGAAATTAGTGTTTTGTTCTTACAATAATGTGATGAGCTGAAGGATTCATCCAGGGGAAGAGAATCTATGGCTTCTGATTTATTGCATCCTACAAGATTTCTTTATTACCATACTCTGAGAATCATACCTGTTATGCATGGTTACTTTTTTTTAATGCATCTTCTTTTTATTTTTATGTTTGTGAACTCCATTTGGCCCCATGATCCTTCAGGTAAGCCAACCTCTTAAAAATATTTTTGTGTACTTCATATTTTTTTCTGGAATAGGCACTGAGCAAGACTGCTAATACTCAGAAAATACACCTAAAGGAACCACAACACTGAACTAGAATAGTGGTTCACAAATGTGTTGGCACATTCAATCTGTTAAGAACCTTTAAAAATGTTCCAAAGCCCAGGATATACCCAAAGCCAAATAAGTCATAGTATTTGGTGATACACTCCTAGGGGATTCAAATCTGTGAATAAGTTGGTAACACTCAGAATGGCAGTGATGATGAAATCTATAGGAAAATACCATGAAGGCTTAAGTGGTCCAATGTTGAATTTTCAGTTCTTAGAGGGAAGATTTTAGGAATAATATGACACAAATCTGAAACAATTTTTATCCTCTGTAGATAAGGGTTAAATAAAGTTAAATACATGTAAAAATAGCAACTTTCCCGAAGTTTTAATTGTTCAGAAGTAGCCACCAGATATTTATCAATTTTGGAATTGATTCTACAAGTATTAACTGGAAAACAGAAAAATGATTCAGTGGGCATTTAGGGAAGATCCTGTTTAATCTGTTAATTCAGTACCTATTTAAGGCTTATCCCCAAATAAGATATAAGAAATTATATAGATAATTACATGTTTTAGCAAAGGCAAACATTATAAAAAGACAGGACACTTTGTTTTGTTTCATGTATCTATATGATTTAAGAAAACAGGAGTTATATGACACACAGATGTATCATGCTGTGTATGGCTTTTGGATTTCAGAAAGAGCAACATTGTTGTTTTGAATCCAATCATATTTCCCTCTTGTTATTAACTTAGCATATAGAAATTTTTATATTATGTAGTTCATATTCAATAAATTTTCTAATTATATTCATGATAATGGACACACTTCTAGGTAATTTGATTCAAAAATCAAACCCAAGATGTTAAGTTGGTGAGAAGTAAGCATCTACTGGTGTCGACACTGTTGAATTTGTTGCTGTTATCATCTTCATCATCACATTTCCCCTTTAGTTGGTTTATTCTAAGCTGATAATATTGAGTCCTATCTGGAGAAAAAAATGAGTGGGTACAATTTTCTTATAAAAATGCAAATTATATGCTTATTGTTTTAATATTATTATAATGAAGCATCTAGAATATGTTTGATGCTGTGGTATAAAAAAGACCTTAATATATAAATTTTAAAATAATTTAGGAATTCTAAAATTTTTAAATGCACACAAATTTACATAGACAAGGAAGTACATGTCAGTATTGCTTGGTTTGGAATATTCTTGAATTGAACTGACTTTAGGTCAGGTAATTTTGTAAGTCCATCCCATTTCTTGTGAGCTTAGCATTAACATATGTTCTCAAAAGGCACTTTTTTTTACTTATAGAAACTGGGTCTTTAAATGGTAAAGATCATAAAGAGGAATAACATCTTGGTTGTCCTAGGACAGTCTTCACTTAAAATTTTTAGATCTAATTACTGACGGCATTTCTATTCCCTGATTTAAGGTATTAAGTTGCAGTTTTGACATTTTTCTCCCCATTCTAAACAAAAAGCAAAAACAGTAACCCTGGTCACCTCACATTTCAATAATAAGTAATCAACACATTTTTACTCAGCAGTTAAGAACCTGGCCTGTATATTTGTTTTGCTTTGCATAGCAAACATTTAAATTTATTTGCTAACACTTTAAAACTTAAAAAAAATTAACATTTAAAAACATTTTTGAATTTTGGAATTGGAAAATTTTACACAAATGACCTGACTTCTGATTTATCTTGGAGTTAAAAACCCAGCAATATACTGTCACTGGGCCTTGCCTTTCACCTGCAATATTTAGTTAGCCCTGAGTAGCTGTTGCCCCTCTGCTTGGGCATGTCTTATCCCATTTGGCCTGGCTTACCTTGCTTGTTTAGCTCCTAAGGATACTGGAAACTTTAGTAAAAATATTATTCAGATAAGTAGTTTGTTATCAAAGCAGTAGTAACTCAATACCACCAGAATTCTAATTCTAATTATATCACAGGCCCCCTCTATTTATTGTAGTGCTGGTGATGGTATGGCTTGTGGTCCTTAGAATGCAGCAGGGAAGAACAAAAAACTAGAAAATATTCATAAATCCTAACTCTGATGCTACCAGTGCTGTTTTTATTTGATTGCATTTTTAGTTTTTCAGAACTTGAAGACAATCATGCAACAAGATAATTATTTCCCCAATCATTTTTCTGCCCAAGCATTAATACAGCTGTACTTGCAAAGCTAGTTAGCTAGCAAAGAGAAGGGTTGACAAAATCAGCTATTAGCGGGATGATGAATATTGTCAGGCAATGTCTAAATTGACTGCTACATCAAAACATGCACTGGCATTTGCACTTGACCTCCCCTTGGCCTGCTTCTGACTTTAGATGCCATTGTGGTAGACAGCTCCATGTGAGTTCAGACACATCTTATGCAGATGACATCTGATCTCAAGCAGAACAGTGAATCTGTTCACTTTATTCTCCCCAAATTCTTTGAATATAGTCCTCCTGGGCCATGCAAATAGTACAGCCTGGAAGAGGAGTAATTGCTCTTGAGGGCAGCCTTTGATTAATAGCCCTATGGGCCAGTGGATAAATGTTCCAACCTCTTGTCCTTCAGAAGACAGGAAGACAAAGGATGGATTAGACTTTCTTTTTTTTTTTAATGGTACTATACTTTGAAAGTTCCAAAAAGCGATGAAAAACACATACAAGAGGATAGATTACATCCATATATCCATTGTCAGATGGCAAGGGCATTTTATCCACGTGAAAATTAGTAGAATGCTATATATCATCAGGAAGAATGGTACCAAGAGATAAAGTTGATGGATATTATTTCCTTATTCAGTTTAGTGAACAGCAGGCAAAGTGGTTTTCTTTTCTTTCTTTTTTGTTTTCTTTTTTTTAAGGGAGACAGAAATAGAAAACCACAGGCAGGAGAGAGACAATCATATGGAAGGAAAGGACAAAGAAAGGATATGGCAAAGAATGATGAGACACAAACCGAACTTGACAATTATATCTAGAGTGACATGGAAACATGTATGATAATTTAGGCAAATTGGCTTTCTGATTAGCTCTACATTTTTGAATTTTAATAGTATTTGTTTGGAAGAAGAGTTTCTCCACTTTTGCATCCTTTAAGATGAAAATATGGCACTTTTAAACTTTTTTTAAGTGAGAGTAAGAGAGAGAGAGAGAGAGAGAGAGAGAGAGAGAGAGAGAGAGAGAGAGAGAGAGAGTTTTAATATTTATTTTTTATTTATCGGCGGACACAACATCTTTGTTTGTATGTGGTGCTGAGGATCGAACCCGGGCTGCACGCATGCCAGGCGAGCGCGCTACCACTTGAGGCACATCCCCAGCCCACTCAGCTCCAACAGTATGTTTGATGTGTTACTCCAAGTTATGCTGAATAATGAATGAATGGTGTTCATGAGTGAGATGCCATGTTAATTGGTTAGTTCTTCAGAGTGTTTGGCCAAATATTTTCCCAAATTTATTTATTAATGACTTTATATCCCAAGTGAATGATATTACACATATTTTTCTTTGACCTTATCTCTCTGATAACTGAATTCAAATAAGAAATTATTGCTTTGAGGGCCAGAAAATATGTATTTCTAATATATTGCCATAAATATTCGTTAAATTAACAAAACCCTTGAATTTTGAGTATACTTCTATAACTAAGTAGCTTTTCAGTATTGAATTAAACAGAACCAAGCTACTGATCTTGGTATCAGGTCCAACTCACATGTCCACCTATGAAATTTTGCATAGCTTCAAAATTCTTTAAAGGTTGAATAAATAATAAAAATATGCCTAATATGTTTTATGCATGTGGCTGGATATTGGGATATAGAGATGAATAGGACATTTTTCCTGCAATAGAGTGGTGGACAGGGCCATGCACTATTGAATCTCCTTTGTGTAATTGCTTATATTTTACATATGGATCTTTTGTGGGAAATCAGAGAACATTTCCTATGATAGAAGGTTAACAAGCCAGATTTCCACATTCTGAGAGTTATGATAGACAACTTAGGCACATGATCTTGTTTCTGTCTGTCTGTGACATTGGTCCTGGGTTGGATATAGAAGTAGACCCATCATGAATCTCTCTTCCTGGTGGCAAGCAGCAGTAGTAAATTCTGCAGGATCAAGTCTCTCATGCAGTAGAGATATCAGAGAAGGCCTTGATACCTGGTGGTTGGAAAGCAAGGATGGTGGTTGTTTCCTTACCAGATTAATCCTACACATCGTTTTGTTAGTTGAACCTGATTCCATATGTACCATCTATTTTATTCCATAGGCCTCCTTTTAATTGATTCATCAAACTATGCATTATCTTTTTAATGAATTCATATTCTATTTCTATTATCCAAAATTAAGTTGTTAATGTTTGAAAAATGTTAGTTTCTTATAATTTCATGTTAAATGTTTGTAAAGTAATTTTCATGTTACTTTACAAAGAAAGTGACAGTGACAGAGATGTGAGAAGGGAATACAAAATAAGGCTAGCATAGTCTGAAAATGATTAAATTAATTTGACATTGAGGTAGATAGGTAGATATAGGTCATTTTGTAATGACAAGTCAGAATCTTGTAAAAATAAATATAGATTTATGCACCTTATTTGGTAAAAATTTTATTTTGTTTTATTATATGAAAAATTTTATTCAAATGGTATCAAATCCAGGCTTCTTCCTTGAACACAGACTCTCATATACAACTGACTGACTCACCACACTTGCTGATTACAGGCTCCTATATTAGTTTCCTTGTACTGCCATAACAAAGTACCATGCTGAGTAGTTTAATCAGCTAAAATTTATTACTTCCTGGTTCTGGAAGCAATAAGTCCTAGGTCAAGGTTTTGGCAGAGTTAGTTCCTCTGAGGGATGTCAGGAAAAGTCTATTACATACCTCTTTACTACCTTCATGTAGTTTGACTGCAACTTCTGGCATTCCTTTATTTATAGACACAGTACCCTAATCTCTGCTTTTCCTCCGAACATGACATTTTCCCGGTTTTGTCTGTCAGTATCCCAGTTTCCCCTTTTTACATGATATAGGGGGTCAGGACTTCAGCATCTTTTGTGGGGACAGATTTCAACTTACCTCATTCTTAATGTATCCAAGTGCAAATGCTTGGTTTCCATTCTCCCTCCCCACTGTCCTACCCACTCACCAGTTTGCTCTTCCTGGACTTTTCCCTACTTGGATAAATGACATTTTCATTCTTCTCTGCTTCAGGGCAATACTCTGGAGATGTGGTATAGTAGATGGGTAAAAACACTGACTTAGGAATCAAAAGGCCTTGGCTTCATTAATTTTACCCCAGTTACAAGTTGCATAGGCTTGGCAGTTTACCTATCTGCCTCAGTTCACTGATCTGTAAAATGAAGATAATTATGATACCAACCCATAGGTTGAAAAGAAAAGGTTTAAGTCAATTAGCAAGTTTTACATTTGTGGGAGTCAATAATTCTTTCTAATTAGAATAAAGAAGAGAGTCATTATTTAAATCTCATCTGTTATACATATAAATGTATGTATAATATATAACAATATATGTATTATTATATAATATTTAACATATATGTATATAGAAAACAATATATTCATTGTTTTCAAAGATGAGAATAATATAAGAAAATTAAAATTCATTCAAAAATATTCATAAATAAAAATCTCTTCATAAAAAATGAGGTGTGAAACTAAATGATAGGAGCAAAATGTGTAATGCTCAATAAATAAGCAATTTATGTTTGATTTTTAAAAAACATCTGTTTTTTTTCAAATAGCTTATTTATGTATAAATTAAATGAATTCTAATACTTAAAAGCTTAGAGAAATAATCAACCTAAAAAGTCAAGGAAGTCATTTCACAGAATATATAGTCTGAATCAGTATTCTAAATTTCTTCTTAAACAATTGATAATTTTATCAATTTTTTTCATGTAAATTTTTCATGTAAATGATTCTGCATATTCAAAAGTTGTGGAAAATCAGGACTTTTGCAGCCTTGAAAGAATAAATAGATAGAGAATTGTCATATCACATACAGGAAATGAATCACTTCTGGCTAATGGTGGGGATGTCAACCCAACATGTGGGTCACACAGCAGTGACAGGTTTTAAGATAAAATGTAAGTTGGCATTCTAATTTTAAATATAAAAGGGAAAATATAGTGATTATTATTTTATATAGAGCCGTTTTCTTCCTTTAATGAATTCTAGGATAGATTTAAGATCTAAACTTATATTCTGAGGAGTCACAGGACAGAGGTGATGATTCTCATTTACACCTAGCAAGTCTGATACAGACCAAGGTGAAGCAGCTCATTCATACTCAGGTAGAATCATTGCCTGAAGACTGAATGGAAAGCCTGGGGATTCTTATTAGCCAGGCCTAGTTTCTATTCCCAACATTAGTTGCTTCATTTTGTTTTATAAAGCTGTTACATAGTGAATACAAAACCTCTGTTAATATATGGGAATTAAATCAGAATTGCAGTTATGTCAATAAACCTGGTTAATTCAAGCAAAAGTATTTAATATGACTTTTATTACTTCAAATGTTACAATTTACTATTTACAGAATAGTAGTAGCTGGTGATAATTTTTGTTAATCTCCCCAGTAAATCTATTTCTCTCTCCAGTTTTACATACTTTTAAGGATGTGTTGTAAGATTTCTATCAGATTAGAGGAGGCATTTTTAACTAGATTTTTAATCCCTTAGATATAATAGCTTTTTAGGCTCCTGTTTTTATTTCTGTCAAATTAATGAATGAATCAATTATCAACCAATCAATTCATTCACTCTAAATTCCAGCAACATCTGTCATTCTGAAACGTCCATGTGAATGAACTCACTATTGTACTGAAGTCTTTGGAAGAACTTTAGTCATGGACTCCTATCTCCAGCCCACTGGATTAACCATGTGGGTAGCAGAGAGGGCTGTTCCACTGAATTCTCTTTTCAAGAATGAGGGAAAAATGTGAGTTTTACCCTGCAGTAGTATTGTCTGAAAGTGTCAAGGACCTACCTGTGATCCTCCATCTTGCTATGGTGATGGTGAAATGGGTAGAAGTTGTTTGTCTTTCTTGTGTTGTCACCTAATTTGGAATGACAAAGCCTGGGTCCTGTGTGGAGAAACTCCTCCCAGGGAGAAGAAGGGTATCAGGTGTGCAACCAGTGACAATTTTCCTTTCAAGTGAAGTCACTGTAGTATTTTAGTGAGAACTGAGGACTCTAAAAATCACTGACTTGTGTTTTTTAATACTGAGGTGGGGCTCAAGTAATCTTATTTTTGATTTTTCATAAATATACAAGGATGTCTACACCTCTGTGATGAATGGGATTTAGTAATTTATCCATGAATCACTATAAAATGGGCATACCCATAAAATACTGCTTTTGCTTTAGTGACACTTTTTATACTTCCAGGCAGATTGTTTACATTATGGTTTAAAAAAAGGAAACATTGCAGCCCTCAGTTGTATGCATTCCCATAATCCTCCTGTGACAATATAATTGCTGTTTAGTTAATAAGCCTAAGTACCAGTAATGAATGTGAGTTTATGTATGGCACATTGATGATAATATCTGAGTAGGATAAGCTGCCAAATGAGAGGCAATGAAAAAGAAATATTGCAGTCCAAATTGCATTCCAAATAATTATTTTTCTTTCTGTGGAATCAAAATTGTATAATGTACAGTTATTTCCATAAACACCCATTGGTGCTGTAGAATGAAAATAATAACTTCATGTGATTCACAGCAGATGCTGATCACATAAACCTACACACCTGTGATGAATAGGATTTAGTAACTTATCCATGATTAAAGAAATGTATGTTTACTGTTCTCCAATTGCAATGGGAGTTGTTTATCTTCTCTATTGCATTTGTAATTAATCATCAAGGCATGAACTGCTTGATGCCAGATTGATTCAACATTCTTGGATGCATGTCAGGTTTGAACATGGAGTGTTGTAACATAAATTAAACACATAAGCGCTCTCCAACATTTCTTTATTTGCCAGCAACATGTATGATAAATGAGATGTAGTGAGAGGGAGAGTCTAAATCAGCAGTAAAAAGAAATCCTTTCTTAGTTCAAGTTAAATGCTAAGTCATTCTTTTTTACACTTGTAAAGTTTTAATAATCTATGTGGCTATTATTACTGAAAGGAGAAAATGGGTTTTGGCTAATTTAAATAGGTAAAGTATGCACACTTTAAAGGGTCACAAGATGATAAAGTAGAAAAAAACATTGTCTCAGTCTGCATAAGGGCAGGATCAAGCTGCAGTAATTGAGGAGTCCACTAAGTTCACTACAGCTCTCAGCTAGCACTAGTAAACCATTCTAAACAGGAGCTTTGTACTGCTGAAAGTACACATAAAGGACACGTTACCTCCTGGTAATGTCAAGAGAGAAGAGAAGTAGGCAGAAACATTAAAATTGACATGTTGTTGGTAGTGTACTACTATGAATAAGAATGAAGACACACCTTATAACTGTAGGTAAAGGATGAAGCTTTTTGTATTCCAAAATTGTTTATACAAGTAATTTTGCAAATTAACCCAGTATTATACATTCACTGTGTATGATGGTTATTTGGGTTGCAGTGCTTGCATCAATATTTTAATAATTTTATAGGAAGGTTTTAAGCAGTATGAGTGGGTTCAGTTCCTCAGAGCTTTATATTGAGAGGTATATTGACCAAGGAAATCACTGGAAAGTAAGAAAACTGACCTGTCAGATAACAGTAACTAATTCAGAAATTTGAAGCAATAATAAAATGTAGAAAGCATGTAAGAAATAAAAATTCTCATATCTTGTAACCATTTCATATATGACCATACTAGACCATTGATATAGTAAAATACTAAATTTATTGGCAATGTAATAAAAGAGTAATTAGGATACTCTAGATGTATCTGAAATAAAATACAATTGCTTTCATAAAAAGTCATGCAAAATTCTTGATTGTTCATGGGAATAATTAAATTTTAGTGATTCTGTTTTAGAAAAATGGCAAACTGTAGACCCAATCATTGCCTGATAAGTAAAATTTCATTGCAACACAACCAAGACCATTTAATTTATTGTGTACTTGCTTGTGAGTTACATTAATAAGAGAGTTCAGTAGTTGTGACAGTTATCCCACCAAGCCAAAACTATTATCTGACTCTTAATAGAAATATATTTGCCAACCTCTAGATGAAACAATTTCAATTGTACATTTTGATGGCCATTTAAACTGTCAGACATGATGTCAGAATCCAATACATGTGTGACTTTAAGATGAGGAAAGCAGACTCTGCAAACTTAGGTGAATTGTGTATTTAGGACTTCTTCAAGGACAAGGCTTTCCTTTGTAAAATTATAGATTTTAAAAATCATTGCCTTTATTTCAATGGAATTAATTCATTGTTACTAATGCTAATGGGAAGAGTTGATTTTCAATATGAATTGAGAAGCTTTATTATAAAGTTTATGTTCAGTCAGTTCCTTTTCATAGTCTGAGATATTGAGTTGCGATTTTTAAGAAGTTTTATTTCATAGAGCAGACTTGTTCACAATTGACTAGCCCTAGGATAATATTAAATTATTCCAACAATGACTACCTTTGGGGTTAGTAAAATTTTACTTGGAAAAAAAATAACAACTAAAACAAGCAAGGGCATATAAAAGTATATAAAAGTAGCTTTTTCTTCCATAAGATTCTTCAATTTCATAAGCTTAGGGAAAAATAATTAATAGAAAAATAATAGCTAATGATAGGAAATCCAAATACATATAAAAGCACTTGTGCTCATAATTTTGGTTATAAATGTTTCTGTAGTCCTCACTGGCATCAGATATCATGATCATCTGGAAAAAACGTCATTAAGTAATATTTATCAAGCATTCACGGTATCTGCTTGTCCATACATGTGTTATATCACACATTTAGCAAACAAATAAATAAGAATGTATTTGAGAATTTAGAATGACCAAAATACTTTCTAGAAAGTGTTGTAATGTTTAACATATTTTTTAATAGACAAAGGGAGAGGACAGGATAAAGCAACTTTCTAAAGTGTCAATTAATGTCTTGTATTTAATAACTGAAAATGCTATATTGATTGCTTAAAATTTTGAGATTCTGGGGGTGTGTATAATTACCTTTCATTTAATATATTATCATTAAAAAATAGAATTGAGAGTTAAAAGAGTTCATGTTTCCCTCTGCCCACTCAGTTTCAGTTCCTTGCTATGTATGGTATGTGCTTTTAGTGCTCTCATTCTCCAATTATCTTCCTCACTTTGAAATTATATCAGAGACGATAGAGAACAGGAATCTAAGTTGTGTTTCAAAAGTAAATAATGAGGCAGTTTACTCAATAGGGATAGTCATGCTGCTCTTGTTTTTCCCTCGGTAAAATGTTTGTAATCTCTGCTGGCTCTTATTGGCATAAAGTTTTCTATAATCTCTACAGCTCAATATCTGAGGATTCTGAAGATGTATTTATTTTCTTGTAACAAATAAGCATTTTTAAAGGTTTGTGGTTTTTGCTCAGAGTCTGTATATAGCAATTAACAGATGGAATTTTCACTCAGATAACCGCAAAGAACTGCTCTCCATATATAAAAATTACAGTGCAGATAAAATGTTCCTTCGGCTGTGGCTCTTAACACTCTCCAGATATGCCTCAGCCATGTCTGGAGGTATAGTAACCACAATTTATCTCCCACAGACAGTTTTTACACGTCCTATCCAATGTGTCATGTAAAATGCAGGAAGTGGGTATCCTGTTTTATTAGTGTGAATGTATATGAATGAGGGTATATCCTCTGGAACATTAATTATTCATTTGTGCATTCACTGTTAAAAACAGTTTTTTAAAAAAACTAACAGTGCATTTTTTTCTCTATACTAGTGTTTTATTGACAAAGAATCCACAGAAATAGCAGAGAAATTGTACTCAAAATAATGCCTTTTGGCAATAGAAACACGTATTATTTCAAAATGAATACTGAAACACCTTTGAGAGACTCAGAATTGATTTCTCTTCTTCGGAAAGCATATTTTAGAGTTCATTGGTGGCTAGTGACAGCAATATGGAAAAGTGGTGAGCTCTGGGGAGAAAATTATTGCAAAATTTAAATAAAATAATTGCATTATTTATACTGCTTGGCACAAAATAAATACACAATTAAAAATTATCTACCCGTAATAATGAATACTATTATTGCTATTAATATTCCTAATTTTATTACCAGTAGCATGATGAGTTTGGTTTGAGAGGGAAACATTAGAACCAAAATATTTTTTTCTCCAAAATTTTTTCATGTTTGCATTGGGAAAATTTCCATGTATCTGATTTATATGTGGTACAAACTAATGTCCTGTAATCAAACATGCGAGATGATACCTTGTTTCACTACTTTTGTGATTATAAGCTGTATCATTTTGTTTAGTTGTTTAGGACTCATGAGAATAAAATCATTTTAGAAAATTTTGAAAAGTGAACATAGAATTTAATATTAATTTAACTGATTTTCCCCTTTCATGTAATTACTTCTGTAGGAAAAGAAATAAGAGCCACTACACTAGTTACCGTTCAAGAAAGGAGGTTCCAGGTTTGTATGCTGGTTAATTATCTATATATAGTTTAAGGTAGCAGATATGAATTTCCATCCATAAACTAAAATGCCCAAAGAGTGTGACTTTACTTTTGTGTCTACTTTAAAGCCCTAATAAGATAATAGTCAAATTCAATTCTGTTTGGGGTTCCCAGTTTTCAAAGGGTCATGTCCAATTTTCAAGGGGATTTATACTGCCAAGTCAGAACATTTCAATGACCTGTTCACTGAGGCATTGGCTGATGCCATCATGATCCAGCAGTATTCCGTTACCTCAAAAATCCCAGTTCTCTTTCAGAATGGTTTCTGGTCCTCTCTGCATGGCTTCACAGGTGTTAGAACACTCTAATAATTCTGCACAATTCTCTAGGACTACCAATTGATGTGGAGATTTGCAGAGATTTGTAATATAAAAGCCAGGACCTGGAGTTTTCATTGTTTGGTTTTTAAGTGAGTGTGTGCTAACCTTCTAGAGGATACTGCATCATCATCATCATCATCATCATCATCATCATCATATCATCATCATCATCATCATCATATTATTATTATTATTATTATTATTATTATTATTATTATTATTATTATTATTATTTGGTGGGGGGAACACCAGGTGAGGGAAAGAAGTTAACATTTCAAATATTGTCCTTACACAGGACTTGTGCACAGTAGCTCCCACTTTAGATTCCCATACCACACCCTTAATTACCCAAGAGATTGTGGGTTCTAATAGCCATACCACAAATATGGTAATAGGTGGAGAGGTATTTTTGCTGAGGAGAAGGCACAATGGGACTATGCTCATGTCCTTCCCATATTTATTCAAAACCTCCTCTTATGCAGAAGATTTACATTGAGGAAAAAAGTACATTGTCCAAGAATCAGAAGATAGTATTTTTATTGTTAGCAATTATAAACTTGCAGCAAATATTTTGTGTAGGAATTTTGATTTGTTTGGTTCAATCAAGCAAACAAGAAGATTCAAAAATAGCAAAAGCATTTCCCTTTTATTGCTTAGTACCTCATCTGCCTAAAAATCTGAAATCATTATGTGGATAGGTCATGAAGGGATTACACTTAAGTGGACCAGTACAAAAAGTCACCTTATAAAAAACTAAAGTTACAGCTTAATCACTTCAGATCAACCCTAATCACTTTAGTTCATCCTTACATAGTAGTATTCAGATTAAGGATAGAACACTTTTGATAAATCATCTTCTACTATAAAGTAACAGAGATTCTTAAGGTAGAAAATTTGCAAGATTATGGGGAAGAAGTTAGAAAGCTAAGGATTTATTATTTCATCCCTTCACCTTAGGTTAGTTTGTTTTTAGTAAGTTCAATAAGTCATTTGTAACATGAGTGAGATAATGAGCTTAATATCCACCCATCCTGCCATATTCTTCTCTCAGATAAACCTGGAGATGCCATAATAACTGTTTCCTGCACATCATAGGAAAACCAAGATATCATTCACTCCTGTCACAACTCAAACTTCCAAGCCTCTTCTCCTCCAACTCCAAGTTACAACATTCAAATGTTAGCATTCACCTTCCTGGGTACCCCAAACACCTAATTATCAGGGAAGATTTCAATGAATTACTTTCTACTTATTAAGTCACATTCTCTGTTTTTAACTTATACCATTGTTCACTTGAGTATATTGGACCATTCAACAAGCATGTGGCAGAGTTCTAGGCAAAAGGCTTGAAATACTCATTCATAATGTACTTTATTACTTTGATCTCTAATGAAGTAAATAAAGGAAATATATAAATAGCAGCATTCATTTACCCCATTCATTCATCTATTGCCCAACTTGACACTTCTTTCTTTAATACCTCTGTTTGTTAAACATTTCAGAAAAGGAAGTTTTAATAAAATATGAAGGGGGGGATGTTTAATAAAATGCATCCAAGTTGTAGGCTAACAAGTCAATTTTCTTAAGTGTTCCAAAGAGCACTGCATCTAATGAGTGGTTCTGTGTGTTATATCACTGAGCAGTACCTTAGAGAAGTTCTGTGCTTCCTCCGAGGTCTTCATGTGAAAAAGCAAAATGTTAAGTGGAATTTCTCTCTTTTATAAACAACTCAACTTAATTCAGACTTCCTGACAAAGTTAAGCAAGATCCTTAAAGGAATTTTATTGAGGGGTCTCTTTCTATTGAAATAAACTCACAACCAAAATCAATGCAGAAATACAGTCCAATGGAACTAGAAGTGATTCACAGTTAAATTTTTAAAATACGTTTTTAGTTGTCAATAGACCTTTATTTAATTTATGTATTTTGTGGTACTGAGAATTGAACCAAGTACCTCACATGATAGGCAAGTGCTCTACCACTGAGCTATGGCCCTAAACCTCAAAGGTAAATTCTGACAGTCTGGCTATCATGGTAATTGAGCTGAATTTTATGAAATTATGTTATCTAGTGAGAACTGTGTTACTACCAAATTTGATTTTCCTTTATCCCAGTGATCATTTAGGAATTTCCAGTTAAAAAAAAGAGAAAAACAAAGAAAATTATTCAGTGTACTTATTTGTTAAAATAATACACTAAACAAGATGGTCAGATGAATTAAATTAAAAACTGAGTTTTATATAATAGCCATCTTCAAATCATATATTTATCATCTTCAAATAAGATCCAAACTTCAACCTGACATGTCACTTGTTAGAAATGTCAATTAGTAACTGGACATAGTATGATATAGTTTTTTAAAATAGTTATCCATGGTCCCTTCCCCCATGCCCAGCCTCTGATCCCAATAGTCTTTCAAATTTAATGAGATCTAAATCTAATAGATTGAGACACAGATAATTATGGGTTTTTGTAGAAAAAAATAGTCAAATTTTACCAGTTTAGTAATTCATCATAATATATAAATACAACTATCTTTTGCTGAAAGAAAAAACACAGCTCACAATTACACTTATTGCTACTTTTCTAGTGTTGCTGTAGTGAGTCAAATTTACATTCAGTTTTCAAAATATTAAAAATTAAAAGAAGGTATGTAAAGCAAAAAATGAATCATATCACAATATTTATTAGAAAACTAAATTTTCAAAATAAGAAATTTGTATAAATAAATGAAAACTTGACAATGAAGATTCAGTTATCATATTGGAATTAAATGCCACTCAGAAAATTGTATAGGTTATAAATCTACAGAAACAGAGAGAAAAGATAAAAATGGCAGGTACAGAAAGTAATATTTAAGATTAAACATCCCTTTCTCATAATGATTGTAGTTTCTTTTAAGGAATGAAAGTTTTAATTTACATCAAGAAGTAAGATATTCAGTATGCTTCATAAGTAGTTAGGCAAAAGTAAACAGAAAAATGGTAGATTAGAATAACAAAATTAAAATTTTATTTTGATCTTGAGAATAAGCGTGAGACTTCTCTCACATTTACTTGAAAACAGAATCTTTTTTTCATTCCCATAGGATATTTATTTATATATTTTGAAAATAATTTTCTACAGATCTAAGTTTAGAATTCTGTATTTATATTTTACTTTAAATATGGTGTTTATAGTAGACTTCAGATTTTAACAATATTACACAGAAGATGTATTTTTCACTCCCAAGTTTGCTTAATATTATCAGAAAGGAATGATGAATTTTGTTAGATCCTATTTTAATAATAGGATTATTTGAAAACAATGTTTTAAAATATGTGATAATTTATTTAAAAATATAATGTTTCAACATATGTAAAGGTCAACCAAACTATAATTCAAATACAATATACTTGAAAGTTTTGGTTAGTAAATTGAAAAGAAGAAAATAAAATTTGAAAGACCATATTTAAAAAGTAGTTCAATTATAAAAAAATTATGAGTAAAAAATAATAAGGTAAAACAGAGAGGAAATAATAAATTACAATTGGGAAATAAATAAACAAGGCAGATTTTTTGAAGAGATCAATCACCTTTTCTAGTCAACACAATGAAAGAAATATAAGAGAACAAATATTGGAAATGATAATGATTCTATGGTCACAGATGCAGATATTTGGAAAATTGTAAAGGAAATACAGTGAACAACCCTATGCTGGTCATATGTACTTTTCATAGAAAAACTTAAATTACCAAAATTAATTTAAAAAGTGGAAAATATAAAGAGCCAATGATGAAAAATCTAGTGAAAAATAAATATAAAAAATTCCATATAAATCAAAGCTACGTCATTTCCTTCATAAAATAAGCCTATATAAAGTTTTCAGGGGATAGTTAACATGTATTTATAGAGAAAAGAGGATAATAAAAGTTTTGAAAATTTCTAATTTAATAAAAAAATTAAGACTTTAGTTTTAGGAAAACCTGAAAAATTGCTTGTACAATATACAAATCCTTCAGAAAAATCTCATGTACAATGAATTTAAATTTATTACACTTTGGGATTATTAGATAGAATAATAGGTCAACATGAGGAAATTTATCAATGTAATTAATAAATAATTAAATCATAGAAAGGAAATCATATATAATAGGATTTGATTAAGTTCATCATTATTTTCTGATAATACTACACTTGGGAGTGAAAAATCCTTAGCATGATATTGCTGAAATTCCAAAGCCAATCACCAGCCAATCATCAACACTATTTTTAAAGTGAAATGAAAATACAACATTTCAAATTTAAATCTCTAGAAAACTACCTTTAGAAGGCATACATATATATTCTATGGGGGACAAGAGTTCTGTTTTCAAATAAATGTGTACTTATTCTCAGACAGTGTGCATTATACCGTATTTGTACAGTGTAAAAGATCTAAGAAGCTCTATGCTAAATAACATTTTAAATGCTAAGCATTGGTAGAGTAATGTGAAAAGAAGTCACCTTATGAGCAGCATGCATATTAAAATTTTGTATAGCACTTCAAGTTACCATTTTTAGAAATTTTAAACCCAATGTATATTCACCAAAGCCACAAATAAGAAAAGACCTTCATTTTCACAAAGATGGGCAGCCATTTTTCCCAGTGTGTTGAAATTTCAATTCAAGTAAGAATGGTAGGGAAGAAGAAAGAAAAACATGAGGTAGAAAGGGGAATAATTGAATGCCAAGTATTAGAAAAAAAGAGAAAAAAATTATGTGTAAATTTAAAATATTGTCTTAATCTTAATTATATCAATTTAAAAGTTTTGAATCAAGAAGTTTATTAAAATAGCTTATTACAAAGTCAATATATGAAATTTAGTATTTCTTCTAAATTGCCAAAAGATATTAGGTATAAATTTTAGTGGAAAAAATCCCAAGTATAAGAACAAAATTGTAATTTAACTAAGAACATACTTTATTGAAAATAAGTAATGCATATATGTTAAAAACACAATTTTCAAAACTATATTTAAAAGAAGTAAAAATATTTTAAAGTGTAAAAAACTGTTTTAAAATATTTTAAAATATTTTTAAAGTATGAAACTATTAATTGTTATAAAAATGTGTACATGGAATAAAACCATTTGTTCTCAAGAATCTTAACATTGTAAAGAAAGCTAATTTATCTCAAATAAACCTGTCAATTTACTCTTACTTCAATCAAAGTAACTTTTTATTTCTGGTAATTAAGTAAATTATTCAAATAAAAGGGAAAAGTTAATTCTAAATCTTACCCAGAAAAATTTAGATAGTAGGATAGTTAAGAAATTATGGAAAGGAAAGGAAAGAATTCATTATAAATCAGTAATTAGAAATACAGTGGAATGATAAAAGAATAGCCATACATACAACTAAAATAGGGTAGAATTTCCAGAAAACAAATAAGTTATGGTAAGTTTGAAAAAAGTGTTGTATAACAAATTTAAAAACTACCAGATAATCAGTGAGGATTAAGAACAAGTCCAACCAAGGGCAAATGAAAATCTGGGAGAAAGTTGATGTCATAAAACAAAAAAGGGGAATGTAAGTTGGAATGAACTATCTGGAGAAAGTTCAGTAGGCATCAAGGGTGTTCAATATGTGCAAGATCTTTGGACCCTGACTTCCTTTTTTTCTCCCTGTTTTTACTAATTTATTGCAAAGAAGAAATAACGAACTTCACAAAGACATATTCTTGAGGCTGTTAATGTCAGTGTTATATATATACACACACACACACACATACACACACACATACATACAGACATATGTACGTGTATATATATATGCTAATTGTTATATATTTGGATGACCTGGGCTTTTTGCTTGTCCATTATTTCTGAAGTCACTTGGAATTTAGAACTTGAACTCATCGCCTCTTTCTAAAATCTCTTCATTACACTGGGATTTTTTGCCTCTCATAAGAAAGTGAAGTCCTTTGATATATTCAGTTTCCCACGGCCTTGTTTCTGTCAAAGACATCAAATGCCTAATGAGAGTTTCTACTTCACCAAGATCTTTAGATAGGAGTCTTTCCTTTCTTTCTAATAAATGGATGGCAATCTCTATATTGGTTTTGCTCTGTTCTGCCATATGTATCTGGCCTAGTGCCATGTGTTCCCAGATCACTTTAGTTAACTTTGCAGAAATTCATTTTTCTTGATATGTATGTGATAGCATATGTTTTTAGCTTGTATCCTGTAACATTCTGTGCTCTGAGTAGGGTGAAGTCAATATTAAATGTAATTAATTTAAAATAAAATTTCCCATAACGAATTATTTAAAAAAATGTCTGGAACAATTTGATGTGAAATGTTATAGCAATCCAAGGAAATTTTGTTCACTCTAGGCTCAGGTAGTCTTTGTTAAGAGACTTCCCTTGTACTATAATAGGTTTAATGAAACAAAATCCTATTTGACACGTATGGACCTTGCTGTAGGAAATTGGCAGTAGGGGCTTCAATTCTTAACATAAAAAAAACTTACAAAATAAACAACAATAATAAACAAACATTAAAAGTTAAATGAAATATTCTCAAATTAGGTTTATATTCAGTGTATTTATGAAGAAAAATTATAAAAATAAGATTATATAATTTCTTTTACCTGTCAAATGCTAATAACATGTTTACCAACTCTATGAATTTAAAAAAAAATTCTGTGTTATGACAAAGTAGAAGCTATGGGGAAAATGTTTATTTGAGTGATTATAGGTAAATATATAATTTTATTATTTAAATTTAGTAAAACACATTAAAATAATTATTATTTTACTAATGGATAGAGAAGTTTATTTTTCATGAAAAATGTTACACTTTAGTATCTTAAAAAAACAGAATTATTGAAACAAATATTTTGGTCTGTTGTAGAATGAAACAGTTTGAATCAAATAAAAAAAACTTAAGATTTTATGTGAGGTAGAGTCATATTTTAAGACAGGTATCTAACATATTAATCTGTAATTGAAAAGAAAAAAAATATTTGCTCACTTCAAGTATTTATACAGCCTTATGAGGCTCAGATAAAGGCAATGATATCACAGCTTGGAGAAAAATATAATTACTTTATTTATTCTACTTTTCCTCTTCTGGCTTTCTCCCTCTCATTTTTTTCCTCTGTGTCCATTTTATATGCTCTGGAAAATAAGCTTGAGAGCTTACACACACAAAGAAATGATAAAATGTCACCTCGAGAGCTTTCATCAAAGGCAAACTCAAACTAAATATTCTAACAAAAGGTAAGTGAACAAAGAGTTAAAATGTGGTAACAAATATGTAATGAGCTGCAAGAAAAATCGATAATTGCACTCCAGATCTGTGGAAACTATACTGTCCCGGATCCAACAGAGACACAGTTCTGCCGAAGTATTTTGTGAACCAAGCTCTCTTGTGGGAACGGACTGCAGAGAACATTTTAGTGGGAGGAAGAGAGCAATAGGAAAAGGAGTATGATTCATGTTCAGCATCTCAAGTGAAGGATAGAGTGCAAGCATGGAATAATGAAACAAAAACAAAGTATTCAGCATGACAAGAAGGTTACTGTTAGAGAGCTCTTAGAATTATTTAAAAAGGTTAGTCTATGAATAAACATGCAAAGAGAGATGTTAATGAATAATAAAAGAGTAATGGGGACTGGGTGAAGAGATTAATGTTAATCTTACCCAAAGCAGATACAAACTAACATTGGACTAACATTTTTGTAATCACTTCTCAAGGCAAAAATTCAATTAATGGGACTATATCAATATTTCAAATCTCATTCCCTTTAAAGTATACTTGCCTCTCTTCCTATAAGCTTGCTCTCCTCTGTGAATGACTGTAGCTCAGTCTTGTCAATACTTGAGGAGACTTATAAGTGGTGTGGTTGGGAGAAATTGGGAGCAATTCTCTAAACCACAGTGTTATGAAGCAGAATTGCCTTAGGGCATGTTTCAATTGGGAAGTTCAGTTTAGAGAGGAGTAATTACTCTAAAGAAAATAGATGTGTAAGCCCGGAACAGTATGTCTTGCTTCATTATTTTACTTAATATTTTATACAACACACAAACACACACACACACACACACACACACACAAACACACACATTTGAGAGGAGAAAGATGCCTGTGATTTCTGGCAAATACATATTTTCATGTATAAGCTGTCAGTCACAGAACTGGTGTATGTAATTCATACACCAATTAATTAATTGTAATTAATAAGCATTATATCAAATGAATCAGTATAGGTAAACATCATGTGAATACCACTACCAAAAGGGGAAAATACCTTAGAAGCTAAATGTAAAACAATTTCTGAGTGTGAGCTAAATCTTATCTTTTTTCATGGCCTGCATTGATGATAGGCAAAGCAAAATGAATATTTTCCTAAGAATTATCAATGTGTCTGATTTTTTTCCACAAGAGATTTATTTTATCTCATATCCTTTTCTTTTGTTGGTAGTCACTAGATACACTTTATATAGTGATTTATTCCTCTTGTTTGTCATATAATATAAGTACCTGTCGTAGTTTGTTTAAGGTGTCAGAGACTTAGAAAAATTTTATGAAACTAAATGGACTCCTCAAATAAGTGTTTTGCATCTGGGCAGAATGTGTAGTTTATGTTGTGATGCCTTGACACGTTTATATAATAAGAGGTGCTAACTCCATCATACTATGATAGATTGGACTTGTTTGAAGCATGGTGCTGTACAAAAATAGGCTTACATGCTGTTATCTGCAAAACCAAATGACTATCCAAAGCAATTCACCCTATTAAAATAACTGTCTAGGCAATCTCACTTCTATACCTTTACTAGACAGCATATAGTTCCCCTATAAAAGAAACAAGAAATGGTTTCCATACTGAATGAGTTCCCAGAGGTGCTGGGATTTGTCTCAATATATAAATCGTTTCCATCTCTCCTCATCTTTGCTTCTCATCCAAGTGGTGAATTTTCTGTCAATAGTATTAGCCTGGCTAAACCAGTGCAACACAGAAGGATATTCTGGAGGTGAGATTACCATTTTTCATTTATATAGAAAATTATATCCAGTATTCCTGCTTGAAAAGGATTATTCTGTGATATGGGCAGAATTCTGCCTTCTCATTAAAAGAGGCAGTCAACAATTTTACTTTTTTATTTTATAGTTTTAAAGAAGTTGGATATGGCAGGAAAGACTATGTGAGATTTCATACTGTTAAATTCTCCAGGGGAAAATCACCACTTGTGCATTCTCCTCAGATTCCTTTGGTAACTAAAAGCCCAATGCTGTGCTGATAGCTTCCCATGGTCATCAATTCTACTACCTGCATCAATAATTTTGACCAAAGGAAGAAGGTTAATATGATGAAATAAAATGAACTTTGTCAAGTTCATTAAAGTTCAGTTACAAACTGACAAACCCAGGAATATTCTGAAAAAGAATGTTGCTGTAGTCTATGATTCTCCTTGAATTTACTTCTGCTGCTTCTCTTCATATATTGTTCTGGGGGTAGGCATAATCTCATAACAGTTTTTCTTCTAGTTCTATTATACTATTTTTACCATCATTATCATCATCAGGATCAATGATGAGATATTTAAAATGTCAGTTACTCAATGAAATTGATTGCCAAGAGGCAAGTTTGTGTTTTTTAAATGATTGTTTTATAATATTAAAACAATAATTTTTTCTGTTTTTCAAGAAAAAGTGTGGCTTAAAGAGCATAATTAATTTAAGATCACACAGCAAGTAAATTGAATAAGTCATATCCAAATCCAATTTTAATGCAAAGCTAAGGCATATATGGTATGCTGTTTTCATACCAATACTCTGAAAGCAAATTTCTTCTACATATTTATGTCATTATTATATGCTTTACCTAAACTGGCAGATTTGATTAAATTCCGTTGAGAAACAGAAATACTCCTTATTAAACCTTCACTAGGACATCAGGCATCAGGAACAAGGTGCCTTGATTTACCATCCATAAAAGGAAAAAAAATAATGCTAATGAGTTTATTCTTTGATAAGATATCAAGTGGTTTACTTTTATTTGATATTGTCTTCCAATTATTGAGAATATGTATTTAAAGTCAGGCACAGCAGTGAAATATGCCTGTTTTCTTTTTCTTTGTTCATTTTATTAATTTATAACATAGCAATATGAATTTCTTAACTTGTCAAAAGAATTTACACTTTAACTGGCAATAGAAAAGCTCAAAAAGACAGGTAGTGCCATTATTTCTTTGAATAGAGAAATTGGACTAAACTGACAGGTGTAAGATAAGTGAGGCAAAATAAAAGTGACTAAAGAATTTAACTCCCTAAAGAAGGAAATTATTGAGGCACCACCAACAGTACACCACTTCTGTAGCTGTTACTGATCACAGTAAAACATGTAAAGAAAGGTATGCCCATGACTTGCAGCTAAATTTCTTCAACTAAATACAGCACTCTTTTCAATGTATTCTGAATCATTTCAAGTTACTTTTTGTGGAATAAATTCTTCTAAGTTCCATTCCATGGATGAAATAAAGTAAATATCTTTAAGTTAATATTTATATAATTAAAACTATACAGCCTACCACTTGAAGCCAGCAGATAAACATTTCTGTTATTTTGTGGATTTTTTTTTAGGTTTGTGGTTTCCCAGCATCCATCTTTTTTGGGGGGGAATTATCTTTTCCCCATTTCACGCAGTGTTAGTTTGACTGTAATTTAAAGTATATTTTTGTTCTCACCATGTGGCACCAAAAAATTATTGGCAGTTGTTTTTTTTTAAGAAGTCCTTTCTCTTAAAACTCCAATAATGCAAAAGAAAGGATAATCATAACTTCTCTCCTGGATACTGAATTTTGAACAAACAATGCAAAGATGAGAAAAGTAATTGAGTTTCAATATAACCATAGTACCCTTCTTTCTGTGTAATACTTTCTATAACTTTAAGGAGTCTTCCAACTCTGTTGGTTAAAATGTCCTTTGCATTTGTGAGCTCCCTGTATCTTTCCAATTAGCTTATCGTTCCCTCACTAAGGACACCTTTTATTGCTTGCATCTAAGAATAGTAAATAGCTTAAATTCCAAAATCAACTAGCAAATGGGAAATTTTTTGCTAGTAAGTAGATAGAATTTGTGATTTATTAAAGATAATTTCATGCCCAGACCATAACATATTATTAAGGTTCAGAAGAAATCAATTTGGTTATCACATTCATTAAAGCTATTTTACCTTTGCTATCTAATTAACATCAAGTTCAATGTCTCCATTTTTTGGTCTACTCCAATCTAGTATCCATTCAGTACATAAGGAAATATTTTTAAATTTGAAAATCAGTAATTTTATCTTAAGCTTCTTTGGTAGCTCCCAATTGTTCTGCAGATAAAATTTTAAAAAAATCTGCGCTTAGTAAGGCCATGAATAATCTAGCCCATTGCTCATTTCTCTCTTTCCCTCTCATGTTTGGTCAGTTCTTTTATTTTTTATTGGTAAATTATAGTTATACATAATAGTGGGATTCATCATGTCATATTTGTACATGCACTACATAATTGATCAATCTCATTTCCTAGCAAATCCCTTTTTCTTACTACTGACCTACTTGATCTATGCTCTCCTGATCTTCCTTCTGATTATTATTGTTATTATTATTATTATTATTTTAATTAGTGAAGAATTAACATTGTCAAAAAGGCCATATTATCAAAAACAATTTGCATATTCAATATAATCCCAAGTAAACTACCAATGACATTCTTCACAACACTAGGAAAAAAAAGTATTAAAATTCTGGTTGAAGAATAAAAGACCCAGAATAGTCAAAGCAATACTGAACTGTAAGAGCAATGCATGAAACATTATAATACCTGATCTCAAATTATGCTACAAAGCTAGATAGTAAAAAAAACAGCATAGTATTGGCATAAAAATAGACATGAAGACCAATAGAATAGAATAGAAAAACAGAGACAAATATACAGAGACACAGTCGTCTGATCCTTCACAAAGATTCAGAAACATACATTGGGAAAAAATACAGCCTTTTTAACAAATGGTGCTGGGTAAAGTATATATTTCTCACAGTGTACAAAAATCAACTCAAAGTGCATCAAAGAAATAGGAATTAGACCAGAAACATTGCAACTTTGAGAAGAAAGTATAGAACCAACTCTCCAACATACAAACACAGGCACCAACTTCCTTAATGGGACTTCTAAACCTCAAGAAATAAAACTGAGAATCAAAAACAGCATCAAATTTAAAAATCATCTGCAAAGGAAATGAGTAAGGGAATGAAAAGAACCTACATACAGTGAAAATGTCTGCCAACTACTCTTCTGATAAGGGATTGATATCAAGAATATGTAACCAACTCAAAGACATCAAAAAATAACAAAAAAGGCCCAATCAATAAATTGGCAAAAGACCTAAACAGATATTTTTTAAAAGAAGAGATACAAATCACCAAGAAATATATGAAAAACAATGTTCAACATCCTTAGCAACCAGGAAAATGCAAATGAATGCTACACTGAGACTTCATTTCACTTCAGTTAGGATAGCAATCATCATCGGACTACAAATAATAATAATTGCTGACAAGGATGTGGGGGGAAAAGGTACATGAATATTATTGATGGGACTGCAAGTTGGTACAACTATTTTGAAAATAGTATGGAAATTTCTCAGAAGACTATGGGTGGACTGACCACATGACCTACTTCTACTACTCCTTCCTATTTATCCAAGAGAACTCAAACCAGCATACTATTAAGATACATGAATATTTGATTTTATAGCAGCAAAATTCACAATAGCCAAGTTATAGAACCAGACTAGGTGTCCTTTAACAGATGAATGGATGAATAAAATGTGATATGTGTGTGTGTTTGTGTGTATATATATATATATATATATAGTCACACATATATAATGTGAAACACACAAACACACACACACACACACACACACACACACACACACACGAGTTTTATTCAGCCATAAGAAAAATGGAATTATGTAATTTTTGCTAAATGGATGAAACTGGAGAACATCATGCTAAGTGAAATAAGCCAGACCCATAGAGTGAAAGGCTGAATGTTTTCTCTCATACGTGGAAGGTAAAGAGAGGGAGGGAAAAAAGAACAAAAAAGTGAGGTGGGAATATTATGAAAATAGAAGGAAGAACAACAGAGTAGAAGAAGGGAATCAAGAAGAAGGGAGGAAGGGGGGGATACTATGGAATAAATCTCCCAAATTATGTTATGTCCACCTATGAAATAGGTCTCAATGAATCCTGCTTATACATATATACTTAAAATTCATTGCTCATTCTTAAACTTCAACTCTTAAATTATGACTAACTTCAATTCCTAAGTTACAAACCAGTTCAAAGTTTTTAAGTTTTTAAAATTCTGAAACTGTCTCTTCCTCAAGTTTTTGCTTCCAATTTAAATGTATTCTTAAGAAAATTATTTCCTATCTACAGTTTTCACTTCTCTGCCCATGTGTGTTCACCTCATTATTTTACCATATTTAATTACATAGTATGTTTTTCACTTGTTTCTTGTTGGTATAGTCCCTAGAATGTAAAATCCACAGCATATTGATTCACAATTGGAAATCACAGTGCATTTTCTGTGCAGATCTGAATTGAAACATTTTCTTATGATGACACAGTTTATTATCCTTTTTTTCAGTAAAGTGAAAGTTCTTTTTGTTTTAATTCTTCATTTCATAAAAGTACATATTTTAGTGCTCAGAAATTATCTTAGACATCTTTATGCAAGCTTGTTTTTTTACAGAATAGAAAATGAGTAGTAATTTGAAGTGTGAATGCCTATTTCTTTTGTTTTGCATAATGGTAATGAGATTAAGGTGGGAACATTACAAGCATGAACTCTACCTAAATTTTTATCAGATAATAAAACACTCACTGTATCAAGGGAAACCTAACAAAACTTCTCTGTACCTGTGAAGCTTTTCTGTGTTGTGAACATCAGGAGACTCCAGGATCTCATACAGACAGGAAAATGCTATATATGAACCAATATGTGCTGTGTCAGTTGGTCAAATCCCAATTTTGCTTCTCACAAAAACAACTCTCATAGAAATAGTTATCAAATTAAAAGAGCGCACTCAATACTTTTGAAAGAAATGATTCAAATTTTCCACTTTAGATCAGTAAGCTAGTGATTAGAATCTTGAAATACAGATGATTTCTGTAGAAAATTCAGATTTCATTTTAAAACAGAGCAGTTGCTGTGATACTTACATACCCTAATGAAGAATGAACATAAGTAAAAATAAAAGTGTCCAATTGAGCCCATAAAAATCTAATACTCTAAGAATACAAATAAAAAATTTAATTCTGTAAAAGTAAAATATGGATCTTGATTTCCATATGAAATATAGTTTTCACATTAAACTTACAATCAATTTTCTAATATGGTATAATGTACCACTTAGTGAATCTGGTCTGGGCAAGAAGATTAACATGGAGAAAGTCTGTCTTTAACTTCTCTTTGTTAGAAAAATATGGTGCAAATATTTTTTCTAGGAAGCAAAGAAAGTTTTACTGTTAGAAATGGAAGAAATTTTTTCTTTAGTTTTATGATCAGAGCATTTCCTCTATGATATTACTATTTATAGATGAAGTTAATCTAGTTTAAGATTTTAATCTTTATAGATACTACAAATAATCAACTTTTCACAAAGGTACCAAACGTGTCCTAAATCTAATTTAACAGGTTTTGTTAAGTGTCTCTGCTCTGTAAAGCACGAGGCAGTAGAGTTTTCTGTATGTAGGCTCTTCTCATATAATTCTGAATTTACCAGGCTGTAGGACACCTGTCCAGATTGGGGAAGCATTCTGGCTTTTCAAAGAGTAATGAGGACTATCACTTGGAGACTGTGGTAAAACACAGATTCTGTCTCAGCAGAACTGGTATGGAGCCTAGAATTTGCATTTCTAACATGTCCAAAGTAATGTTGATGTTTCTGGCATATGGACCAAACTTTGATCAGAGATGTTATATAGTAGAATTGAAGTAGATCCTAATGAGGGAACTTCTCATGATCAGATTTACTTCTAGTAAATATCTATGGGATAATAAATGTGGAGGAGATATTCTAAAAACAAGGAAACCATATTAGTGACAGAATACATATAAGATATTAATCACATTTAATGGAACTTTATGAATATTATGATGCTTTTTGGAATGAGGGATATTGATCACTTATTACATACTTGATAAACTACAAAGTTTTATTATGCATGATTGCAACATTGTAAGATTTACTGATAGGTAGTGAAAATGTATAGAGTTGAAATTAATAATGAGAGATGTCTGCCATTAGTTAGATGCAGCCATTAATTAAGGGGATACCAGATACACAGGAGTGATGGGAGATAAAGAAAAGACAAACAGTGCTGGGGTTGTGGCTCAGTGGTAGATCACTGGCCTAGCATGTGTGAGGCACTGGGTTCAATTGTCATTACCACATACAAATAAATAAATAAAGGTCCATCAACAACTAATAAAATATTTAAGAAAAGAAAACACAAACAGACAAACATAGGGAGAAAAAGCTGGGGCGAGGTGGGTAGCCAAGCCCTGGTGAAGCTTGACTGATTCAGAGCTAGCTCAACAAGTTTACTATATAGGTTTTATCATCAAAAGGTTAATTGTGGGAAAGTTTCAGAAAACAGGCAATCTGAAGGATGCAGAACTGGCAAGACATTAAGGTCCCCTTGTTTTGCTCAGAATTCTCTCTTCCTGCAAGAAGGTGCTGAACTCCAGGCCTAGACTGATAATAAGCTGTGCACCTTCCCACATAGCCCCCCTTGCCAGTATTACTATAGTAGCTGGGGTATCTTGACCTGCACCTTAGCACAGGCAGCTCCCAGCCACAAGAGTCAGAGAGGCCATGATTTCAATCACTGCTCTGCATACATATCATCATCTCAGAAACTTTTTTTTCAAAATTCATCTTCCTTGATAATCCTGAGAATCTGCAAAGATGCTTTCACATGTAAATACTAGGCAATTTTTGAGAACTTATTGTAAGTGTTAATTATCACAATTCTGCCTTTTGCTGTGTTAGCATCTGCCTGCTTCTTCTTGCAAGAAGGAAAGCCCTCCCTCCTTCTTGGATCAATTCTTCAGGTCTTCCCATAGTAGAGGAATTGGGTATGAGAACCTTTTAATTTGGAAATAGAACCTTTTAATCCTCAGAGTAAAGAGAACCTGAAAATAGAAAGAAGAAAACGTGTATATTGATACTGAGTTGGATGGCCAGCACATTCTTTACTTGCTAGTTGTAATCATTCTGGGTTCTGCCCTTTCTTCTAGACATTGTTCCCATATGATGCACTCCTTATTCTCTCCCTTTTCTGGTTTTCTTCAACAACTGCTTATTTATCAGACAACTCTGTTAATGAGTTCATATTTTTTCACAATCTATTGTAAATTAAAACTTGGGACTAGATAACATTTTAGCAAACTTACTTATTGAAACCTATCACTTTTTTAAAATTTAGAACTTTCTGTAACATTTAAGAAGTTGGTATGTATAAAACACAAAGAGGACTTCTAAAAGTATTCATTATGTAATGAATGCTACCTGCTTCTCTATCAGTTTCAGTCCTGGCTCAAGAATTAACTTCTCATGTTTGCACAATTATTTAATTCCAATAGCAACCTTATAAGTTAGACATTTCAATTTTGAGGAACACTTTAATTATGCAAACCAATTAAGCCACAAGAATATTAAGTTTCACAAAGTCAGATAGCTAGTACATGCTAAAACCAAATATATTTGCCTGCTTGGATTTGGAAGATAATTCAGGAACTAATAAAATAATAGCTCCATTTCTTAAACATTAACTGTATTCTGATTAGTATTATAAATACTTGACAGGCTTTAACACTGTTATTCTTCAAAAATCAGTGAGGTAGGATTTTTATAATTAGGTCAAAGAAGAACAGACCGCATCCAAAGGTCACATAGAAAGTATATGTCATAGCTAAGATTCAAATTAATTCAGAAATCATAGCACTAGCAGCATGTTCTTAACTACATTAATGTCTTTCTATAAAAGGTGGAGTGATCTTGGAGTATAGATAAAAGATTAAGGTAATAGATAATTTCTAAAATGCAACCTAACCAAAAGTGCTTGATAATGCCAACTATGTGTATTATGGTATGAACTACCTGGTTTCAAACACTTTTTCATGATGAAAACTTATCATGATGAAATTCTTTGCCCGGAGGTAGAAAGCAGGTCACCACCTACAGTGCCATTCACTTGAACTGAATCCACAGAAGCATAGAACCAGACACAGGGACATTGCATGGAGGTCAGGCTAAGAAAAATCATGAAGAAAGTGAATTGCCAAAACTGAAAAGAGAATCTTGAATGGAAATTTTCTGAGAGCAGAAGAAAGTGTCAGGAGCATGAATTCCTGAGTGGTCATCTACAACCAGGTTTAATCTAACTAGGGTCAGACCCAGTTAAAATTGCAATTCCTATACCCAGGAATTTCCTTCTTGATTTTAAAAATGAACACCTGATAAGAGATTAAGATCTGGTTTTGAAACCTTTCATGATATTAGACATAGGTTGAATGAGAAAAAGTCAAGTTAGAAGTAATGTGGAAAAAGGGAGGCCCATAAATACGTAGAGCAGGATAATGGGGCAATGGAAAATTCTACAATTTCTTAATCACAAGAAATTAAACAGATAATTGAATTGGAGATAGGATTTTCATCTATCTCTTCCAATGACTACCAGTAGAGTTGTCTATCTGGTCTGGCGGTATTGCATACTCTTCCACTAACTACTTGTTTCTTTTAAGAAGAAAGTATCTCAGCTTCTAACCCACTTTTCAGAAATCTGTGATGATAGGGTTGGAATCATCAGTCACATTTTAGTTTCTCCATTTGACTGCTTATCGTGTTCTGTCAATAAAGGGCACTAGAGTATGAATAAAGACTAGAGGGGGCAGGAAGGAACTTGTTCTATCTGGTTTGCTTCCACCTTCTATCAGTATTCACTAGTAATGTGTCTTCACTTTGACAGTGACAATTCACTCCAGTTAGTAGCAGAGGAATCTGGTTTGAAATATTACCAACGTTTGCAGAAGCAGCCTCATTGTACTCCCTCAGCGCCATCTGCATGATCCAAAAAGTATGGCTGACAGCTCCATGGGGTCTGTCTTCTGAATTGAGAGATATCAGCAAGTTCCAGCATCATCTTCTATTGAGAAATCTGAAATTCAGCTTTACAGAATCCTTCCTTCCTTTAATAACTGCAGCCTCTTCTCTGCCCCAGGGATGGAAGTTGCACCCTGCAGTTGCCTCCTCTGTGAGAGCTTGCTCTTTCTTAACTCTTCAATCATTCAGTACTTAGTTACAATGATTTTACAGTGCACCCTCCCAGATTTAGGTGCTGCTCATGTGATAATATGAAGGCCTTTGTAAAAGTGTCTTCTCGCAGATGTTTAGCCCTCTGGCTCTTATGTCTTCTGCCATGTAAGCACAGCATTTCTCCCCTCTAGAGGATGCAACCCTCGCCAGACAACCCAACCTGCTCACATCTTGATTTTGGGCTTACTGGCCCATGAATTGTGAGAAATAAATTTTTGGTTCTTTATAAATTCCTCAGTGTTGGAAATTCTTTTATAGCAGCACAAGTGGATGAAAATACCAGTTAAAAACCTCTATGTACATATACTTGGCTAAAAAAAAGTATGTGAGCTCTGTTTTCTAACTAGACTATATTGATAAAACATAGATATGACCTTGGTAGGTCCCTTAAACAAAAACCAAGTTATTTTCAGCTGTAAGTTCTATGACTTTCCATATGGCTATAACAATTTCGCTTTTAAAATATGCTCTCTATTAAAATATGCCCTAAAATAAAATAATATGGTTAGAAGGAAAGATCTAGACATTTCATTTTGCTTTCACAAGGACCATATAGTTAGCAGACTAGTAGTTTCCATCAAAGACATTATACATCTCAGCTCATAAAGATAATATGAAGTCAGTAAATTTCACAATCCAAAGAATCAAGGACCAGATGCATGCTATGTTGGGGCATGGCTGGGGATGCTGTCTGAGGAAGAAAAGCTCAAGTAAGAATCTGAGGTATAATAACTGAAGAATGAGAAGATCCATTATTATTTTTTCTATAATTTATGAACATAGACTTGATACCCAATAATGCTACTGGTTTTATATATTCTTAATCCAAAAAAACCCAACTCTATGTTGTTTTCATTATATTTTTAAAATCACCCCTAAGAAAATCACCCCTAAGAAAATCACCCTTAAGAAAATCACCAATAAGACAATCAAGGCTTCAAGAGGTTTCATAGTAGCTTGCTCATTACCCACAACAACTAAGGAATAGAAATGGATTCAAAGACTGGTTCATGATGCTCCAAAATCCTCTCTCTTGATTCTTGTGTGTAGCTTTCTATTATGAAGGTAGAGGATCAAGAAGACAATGGGGGACATTAATGGGGCCCAAAGAGAAAAGATTAACAGAAATATACTAATTACAAATGTTATATACATCAACTTCCAGTTCTTAATATTTCTTTTGAAATTGTGACTTGCATTTTAATATGAGTGTATGGCTCAACTCTTTTATCATTTTATATCAATGTAATTGTTTTATCATCTTTATATCTTCCAGTACAAATTCTTTATCAGTGATGACATTTAAGCAATCAGGCATCACTGAGTTGTATCCCCAGCCCTTTCAATTTTTTATTTTTACTTTTAGACAGGTTTTCACTAAGTTGTCCAGGGTGGCCTTCAACTTGCCATCCTCTTGTCTTAGCCTACTCTGGCTTCAGAGTGTGGTACTGTACCTAACTCTAAAATGTTCTTCATAAATGTTTTTCTTATTAGTAGAACAAGGATCACACTTTTAAAACTGTTGATTATGTTGTCTCTGTACTGTCCTTTAATAGAAAACAGTGCTTTTATTTGTTTTTTATGGCATTACCACATTTGGAGAGCCCCTCATTTGAATTTGTCTGGATATTTTCTTCATGATTCAGTTCAAAATAAACATATTGGTAGTAAAGTCATGTCCATTTATTTTTACTATACTTCTCACTGAATCCATGCTCTGCATTGCAAGATCCCAGTGTATACTTGAAACTTTATATTGTAGTGAACTCTCTATAGACTATGTTTTATCCTACAAATTCATACCACTGTTAAAATTTAATTTATAAAGTAGGCATTGTAAGGGATTAACCATTGATAATAAAATAAAACATTTATGACAATATACTATAATAAAATTGTCAGTATCATTACTCTTGCTTTTGGGAGCCATTATTAAGTAAGTTACTTGAATACTAGCAATTGATACTTCAATAGTTGATCTGATAACCAAGGTGACTACTAAGTGACAAATGGGCAGATAGTATATATAGTATGGGTTTTCTGGACAATGGGTGATGCAGTTCCTGAGAAGAATGGAACCATGATATCATGATATTTCATAATGTTACTCAGAATCATAGGTAATCAAACTTATGAATTTTTTTGTTTCTGGAATTTTCCATTTGGTATTTTTTGATCACAATTTACTGCAGATAATGGAAACTACACAAAGTGAAACCAACGATAAGGGAGACTACAGTACATTATATCAGAAAACAACAAAATTATGTCAGTTTGTCTCACTATGCTGGTGCTAAATCACTTCATTAAAATGGTGTATGCCCCATTGTCCCTTGTAAGAAAGTTCTCTTTATAATTACTAATTTAATGTTGCATAGCTTGAAATTTATTTATTGACAACTATACATATTCTTTTTAATATAAATGTAAACATGTTTGTATTATAGTAGATGCCAGCAGTCCTATTTATGGATTAATTTCTGAAATGCACTATTAATTTCCCATTTTCTGTCATGTAAAAACTTGCTTATAATGTTTTTTCAAGTTTCTCCAGAGAATAAGATGAAAATTTTTGGTAAATAAGACATTTAAATAATGGTCATTATAATATGTTTACTTTAGGCTCTAGAACTCATTTCACTTGTTCATTTTTTTCCATAAAGCACATTGCTTTATTCATTTTTCATGTTCTGAAATTTCCCTTCTGTCATTTGCAAATCTGCTAGCCTCATTAGTTATAATAATTTCTTCCAAACATAGGAATCCTTGTATTTTATTTATTATTAAGTCCTAATGTCTAGTACTCAAAAAAAAGTTTTTCAGGCTTCCAGAATCATAGTATAGGTAGTTTCACATATACGTTCACAGTTGTTAAATATTTTATATACTTTAGTGAGGTAATTTGTCACAGCAAGTTTGGTGATTTACTAAAAACAGTTATAGGATCCAACCTATATTTGTACTCAGGCCTATGATTTATTTCAGTGAAAGGACATGAAGCATAATGAGCAAAGAGGAAAGGTATATGGAGCAAGGTCCAAAGGAAACCAGGTACAAGGTTCCAGGAGTCCTTGGGCTCTGGAGTTACATGAGGCTGGTTTAATTCCTCCAATAGGAGTTAATGATATAATAGCATAATAAGATGTTTTTACTAAGAAAGCCCTCCTTGAAGGTACTGTCCTGGGTTTTCCTCAGGGACTAATGACTGCCTAAGATGTACCAGAATACTAGACTCACTGAAGAAAAGCAGATTCTCAGCATAAACCACATTTTTTTATACAGCTCAGGTAAAGTAAGAAACTTTATCTGAGCAACTTTTATCAGTTTGCGAATGTCCCTTTCAAAACCAAGGACTGAGCTTGGAAGTTGGCCTTTCTACAGCCATTTCAGATTTACTATGTTAGTTATTTTCTGCACAATTAATTTAACATTAGTACATATTTATTTACTTCACCCTTATTTCTACTTGACTTTCAGTTGTATAAAAGAAGGAATAAGGTATTTTTGTCCATTTGTAAATTCAATAACTTTTTTTGCATTTGCTAATGGATAGGATAATTAATATCAGACCTTCATTTTTATAGGCAAACAACTATATATGTGCTGTTTTCACCCATTTGTTGTGATTTTGGACATCTTTACACATAAACTAATTCACTTAGTCTCTATGTGCAGTGGCCAAATTTAAAACTTTTATTATTTAAATATTTTGTAATTTTAATTCCTTTTTAACAGATAATAGTCTACAGTCAGCATAAGAATAATTTTAATGAAACCATTTCTATAAAGGAAAGATTTTCTTTTATGTAAAAGCTAGAGTCAAAAGGAAGCGAAAGTTTGGGGGAATCCCATTGAAATGAAAGGGAGATCAGTAGAATAGAGGAAAAGGACCAGGGGAAGAGAGGGAAAAGGGAAGAAACAGGAAAAATACTGGAGAATGATGTTGACCAAATTATATTGCCATACTCTGTGCATATATGAATATGTAATAAATCCCACCATTATGTACAGCTATAATGCACCAATAAGAATGGAGAGGAAAAGATTAAAATAGAGAATAGTGGTACTAAAGTGATACTAAATGTGATACTATTATATTGTGCAATATTTTTACATAAAAACTCAGATGCGTGCTTGTCAACAATAAATTACTATAGTAAAAATAAATATTGGAAAGTTGTGTAGGCCAGATTTTAAATGCATTTGGTTCAATGAGTTTGTAATTCATAGTTTGCAAATTATGATGGAATTTCTATTTTTAATGTGTACTTTCTAGCTTGTTTCATTTATACAAAAAAGTTTTATTTTATATTTTCCTTTGTTAAATAATTTTTCTAATTATTGTCCATTTGCTGTAGTTTAATACTGTAGATTTTTTTAAAAAAAGTATTTGTTTTTGTTTTTCAGAGCAGCTTTAATTTATAAAAATGCTGATCATAAAGTATGGATGTTATGCATTATGCAAATCTCATGTAACTCTACATACAAGGCTAATTAAGGCTAAGGGCAAATTCTCAAGTAAATGTGAACCTTAGTTAATATTAATAGTTGTTCATCATGTGTAACAAGGGCTTCACACCAGTGCAAGATGCATAATGTCTTATGGAAAAGTATAATGTCGTCTGTCTGATATGAGAGTATTATTCGGAATAGCCTTCTTAGTTTCCACTCCCTTAAAATTTCCTTACTCTCTACCTATTCTCACCTTTCCAACATCCTTCCCCACCCCCTGACAACCACTGATTTATATCTCTAGGTGGTCTTTTTTAGAATGTTATATATCATAGTCATACAGTATGTAGCCTTTTCATACTTGCTTCTTTCACTTAGAAAAATGCATTTAAGGGGTTGCTTAGCATGTGTAAGGCACTGGGTTCAATTTTTACCACTACATATAAAAAATAAAATAAAAGTCCAACAACTAAATATTATATATATATATATATATATATGCTTTTATTATTTAAATATTTTGTATTTTTACATCTTTTTTAACAGATAATAGTCGACAGTCAATATATATATATATATATATATGCATGGATTGGTAGCTTATTTATTTTTATCATTAAACAGAATCCTTTTGTGTGCATATACCTCTCTTATTCATCCATTTACCTATTGAATGGCATCTTGATTGCTTCTAAATTTTGCAATTTTAAGTAAAGCTGCTATAAATATTATTGTATAGTTTTCAATCAATTTATTAAGTCTGTGAGATTTTTAGTTCATTTGGGTAAAAGAGAGTGCACTTGCTATTATATGTGATAGTTTTCTTCCTTTCCATATTGTTCATTGTTGGTGAACTGATTATTGTATATTGATTTTGTATCCTACTAACTTCAAATATTCCTGTGTGTGTGTGTGTGTGTGTGTGTGATCATTAGAATTTTCTATATACTGAGTCATCTAATCTTTGATAGTATGATTTTACTTTCTCAATTTGGATGCCTTTTCTTTCTTTTTCTTGCCTGATTGCTCTGATAAGACTTCTAGAATTATGATGAATAGACGCAGTGAGAGTTGGCATGCTGGCCTCATTCTGATCTTAGAGGGAAAGTTTTACATCTGAGTATGATATTGGTAGCTGTGACCTTTTTATATATGGCCCTTATTATATTGATGTAATTTACTTCTAGTCCTTATGTGTGTGTGTGTGTGTGTGTGTGTGTGTGTGTGTGTGTGTGTTTGTGTTGGTTTTGTTCTTTTGTTTTTTGTTTGGGTACCAGGGATTGAACTCAGGGGCACTCAACCACTGAGCCACATCCCCAGCCCTATTTTGTATGTTATTTAGAGACAGGATTTTCCTAAATTGCTTAGTGCCTCACTTTTGTGAGGTTGGCTTTGAACTCACGATCCTTCTACCTCAGCCTCCCCGCCACTGGGATTATAGGTGTGCAACACTGTTCCCAACTGTGTTTTTGAAAGAATTTTTGTCAGAACATGTTTTATGTGTATCAATTGATGTGTTTTCTTCCCTTGGTCAATGTATTCTATTTCTTTGATATGATGAAAATCATCTTTAAGTTACTTGAGAAACAGATGGTGTTATGTATAGAATCTTGTCAATCTGAATGTATTTTGTGGTTATTTATAAGGAATCAGCAATTACTTGATTTACCTTTTTTATCACATAGAGTTCCCATGTGAATAAATTTAAAGCCATAAGATTTATGAAATAAATTATTGAGAAACAAAAAATATTGAAAATAGAAGTTTTCATGTGTATAAAAATCATAAATTAATATTTTTCATTTGTCATTTTGTTCACTTACAACATTCAAAATTAGAATCTGGCCTTTATGACACTAGTAATTTTTGAAATGTTAGACATTTTATTTATATTATACTCTTATTTATATTATATGTAAAAGTGATTTCATTGTCACAATATTGAAATATCTTTTTTTAACAAATGATACTTGGCCTAAAATTTGTGGGGGAGATGAATACTTTGTAAAACTTGTTGAAAGTAATAGAAGTAATTCCTGTGGTTTTTGTATTTTGTTTTATCAAATTGTATCTAGGCTTCAACCATTTTCTTGGGTAATGATAAACTCTTTCTTGTTAGTCATCCTTGATCTAAGCATGCTTTGTCTATAAATTTGTCATGACCACATGCTGATAATAATAATTATTATTGTAATAATAATTGCTACCATTCATTGAAGGTTTATTTTTGTCATGCACTGGCTCAAGACTTTTATTAGTCCTTATAAAAGTTCTTCAGGGTAGGTACTCTTTGCAGTTTTTGTTTTACAGATGAGAATATGAGGGCAGCGAATAGTTAGGCCACTTTGCTGAAGCTCATGCACCTAGTCAGTGGCAGAGCAGGACAAGAACAGATGATTTTAGTATAAGACATACTTTAAATCATCTATATGTTCCCATTTACTCACTTAATAATTTCATTGTTTGATAGTTCAATGACTAAAATTTTTCTTTTAAATAAAATTTCAATATTACTTCTTATGTGTTCAAGATTCTTCTTCTATTTTCCCCCCAGGACGGGCAACCTGAAATTTTGTATACATCTGGAATTCAGTTACTCAGAAACTTTCTTCTCAATTTCATACAGCAACAAATTATAAGTTTACTCAAATCCACCTCAAATGTTTTAGTTACTTCAAAATTGTATGTGAATATGTTTTGATTTTTTTTATTGTTACTTTAAAACCCCTGGCTATTGCTATTTCTTCTAGATGTTTAGTCCAGAATCACTTAGTCATATAAAACAGTTTTATAATTAGTATTTAGAATAAAATTCTCTGAAAGAATAACTTCATTCTACATAATTCAAACATTCAAAGAACTCTGCATTTTTCCTATATAGAGAATATGAAGCAATTGATGTGATGAATTAGTTTATTCTTTAGAATTAATTTAATTGTGAACTAAATAATTTTAAAATTTAGAGATTTCACAGCTGTTTCATTAATGTTAAAAATAAAAAATCAGTTATAAACATTTAGATAAAATATCTGCACCATGAATTAAATGTTGACTGCTCAAATTTGATCTGCAAAACTTAATATTAATTCACTGTCTTGAAATAGTGGCACAGAAGTGGTTTCAAAGAGTAAAGCATGAAAATTAGCTAATATAATTGTGTTTGTTTAATTATTGATGATTAAAGCATTGAATGTCCCAAGATTTTACAAAAAACTTTGAAGAGTTTGTGTGTATTTAAATTTTTATTCATAAACATTTACTACAAGGATCAATTGTTTGTTAAACACTAGTCACTAGGAATTCAAGGTTGAATAGACTATACTACCTGACTTCTTACTTCTGTTTTAAATGAAGTATGTAACAAAGCAGTAACCACAGAGATCCCTATTGCACAAATCCCCCCTATTCATCTTGGGAGAGAATACTGTGCATCTCCTTACATTTGGTTAGCTTTATTGACCTAAAATTTATATGGAGTAAAAATTCACCAATTTTAGGCATAAAATTTTAGGGGACTTGACAGATGCTCACATTTATATAACTATCATCACTATTAAGATGTAGAATATTGTCATCAGCCATGTATATGCCAGCAATTTCAGTGACTCTGGAGGCCAATCAGGAAGATTGTAAATATAATTCCAGCCTTGGTAATTTTAAAAGATTCTATCTAAAACAAAAGGATGGCTGGGGATATGGTTCAGTGGTAGAATGTTTGCTTAGCTTGTGTAAAGCCCTGGGTTCAATCCACAATACTGCACAAATTTTTAAGAAGGTGGGGGGGGGAAGTCTGGATATATAGCTCAGTGATAAGGTTGGGGTTCAATTTCCAGTATTGTGAAATTTCTGTAAAATTTCTCTTATTTTTGCAGTTAATCTCCTACTTCTATTTCTTTGTTACTGGCAACAATTGATTGACGTTTTTAGCACCACAGTTTAGCTTCTCTATTCTCTTAAATCTATAATGATGAGGTATACCTAATTATTTTAAGATTCATCCATGTTTTAGCCTACATCAGTTTTCCATTTCCTTTTAATTGTTAAGTATTGTTCCATTGTATGAATATATTCTATACTTTGTTTATTCATTTCTAAGTTAGGGAAAAAATGTGGTTTTAGAGTTTTGAATAAAGCTACATCATTATTTACCTAAAGGTCTGTTTTAATCATACATCTTCACTATTTTTTGTAAATATGT
The DNA here is from genome assembly GCF_048772815.1 of Callospermophilus lateralis. Taxonomy (NCBI): domain Eukaryota; kingdom Metazoa; phylum Chordata; class Mammalia; order Rodentia; family Sciuridae; genus Callospermophilus; species Callospermophilus lateralis. Next base: position 144,315,591 of record NC_135305.1, on the reverse strand, counting down.
AAAAATTGCCTAAACACTTGGTAAGTTTATGTTTAATTGCAAAAACTACAAGGGTTGACATTTTTTCCTTGTTTACCATCTTTGAAAACATTGCCAACATTCAGTATGATGCTAATTGCAGGTTTTTCAGTGATGCCCATTATCAAATTGAGGGGGTTTCTAGTTTGTTGAGAGTTTTTCTTTTAAATCATTGATTTTTTTTGAGGGGGGAGGTCATAAGTTCCAGGACAGCCTCAGCAACTTAGTAAGCCCCTTAGTTAACTGTGTCTCAAAAAGAGAACTCAAGGAGAGAGAAGATGGTGGATTAGAGGAAGGATGTACTTCTCAGTAGTTCCTTAGCAAGGGACTTACAAATTAAAAGATAGCTCCACAATAGCATGGGTAACTGAGGGAACTCATTGAAACATAATGCTGGACTGTAAAAGAAACCATAGAAACACAGAAAGTCAGAAACTTCCAACATGGTAGAAATTCTGTAGATTGACTGTAGTGGTAGCAGTTGTTGGGAGGGGGAGCAAAGGCAGAGTGAAAAGACAGCGTGGCCGCAGATAAAGAATGTTCCTGGTTACAGAAACCAGTAGCTGCCTGGTGCTGGAATCAGGTATAAGTGGTGTGCAACAGTGAGCAGAGCTAGGAGATAGTGAATTCATCAAGGAAATTACCAGTAGTTGTCTATTATAATTCCCATAGTGTTCCTGAACAGGTGACTGAAAGAGGCATTAAGAAAATTGTAACTGGACCATATAGGCTCTGGAATGAAGGAGAGAAAGTTCCCTTTGTTACTTGCCCCAATAAGAGCTGTTGGAAAGACAACTATAGCAGCTACACAGGACCATCCACACTCCAGGGCAGATACCAGGTAATTAATATTTATAGCAGTGAAGGTGAAACCTGTGGAGGTTTATTCCCTAGGCCCTAAATGTGGATTTTACCTGAGGCTTTAGAGATCCAGATATCCTGCAGAGACTGGCCTCTCCCTAGAAATAAGGGGTGTGTATCAAATCTCACATACTGACAGACTTCCAAAGTTCAGCCAAGACTCAATCCCAATTTCTGGAATTCCCAATTTAGAACTATACACCACCCACACTATAGAAATACATAGTTTGTTAGCGCTCCACAGTCTATCCCACCCTATACTAGGAGAGTAGATACTGATATCTACAACAATCAACTTTGCCTCCTAGCCACAATGGCTGACAGCTGAGGATTACAACACTGGACTCAAGGGTTACAAAGCCAATTATAAATATAAAAAATGAAATCCCCTCTCTACCAACAGTGTTGACCACCTCAGTGGAAATAAGTCCTTTATTTCTCATTAAGATTTTTTTTCTTGTTTTTCTTATCTTTTCCCCCATTTTCTCCATATTCCCATTTTAATGTATTTTTTTATTTTAATTTATTTTTTAAAAAATATCATTTCACAGTATTTGTTTTTTTTAATTCTTTTTATTTTGTAAGATTTTTTTGTGTATGTGGATGTGTATGTTCTCATCATGTGGGTACATTTGAAAATGTGTTTATTTTTATGTATGTAATGTATATATTCATATGATTGACTTTTACTTTAACCACTATCTTCTGCACCTGTTTATTATTTAGCCTTGGTTTGACATAGGTGAGGAATAATTATACATGGGTTTGTATTCTAATTTTTTGTCTTATAACTATGATGGAATTATTATTAAAATTTCACAGTTTATAAAATTTTGAAAATGTACACAATAAAATTTGATGTGCATTAATTGAGGAAAAACCACAGAAAACTAAAAAAGTGATGGAATTTCTTAACATGATAAAAGGACATTGAAAACTCCATAGAGTAAACATCCTTCTTTAATCAGAAATGTTGAAGTCCCTTTAGGAGCAGAATAATAATAACGTTGTCCACTTTAATTGCCCCTATTTCTCTCTGTCTGGAGGTGCTTACCATTGCACTAACAAAAGAAAATGAAATGAAACTCTCTCTTTGTAGACAAGATAATACTATTCATAGAAAGTCTCAAAGAATCTACAAATATTTCCTTAGAGTAATACTTTAGCAAATATTCTGAACATAAAAATAACTAATTAGCATAGTTTATTTCAGCAGCATATCACATGATGCTTGATAAATCTGGTTTTGTAAAAAAAAATTGTTTTTCTTCCTCACAGTTTTTTCTCTTCCCAAGGACCCCTTGGACTCTCTTCTATCTTTTGCTCTTTCTTTGTTTTGGGTCAGCAGACCACACACAAATCCAGATACTATCCCTATGGATTCCAAGTAACCAAGACTTCTAAATGTTGAAGTGGTTTCTATAATATATTACTCAGGGTTCTCTAGAGGAACAGAATCAACAGGAAGTATGATTATAAAAAGGGGATTCAAATGGCGTGCACAACCAGAAGTTACCTATTTGACAATGGCCATGTTTTGGCTGGAAAGCTGGAGGAACCAGTAGCTGCAAAGTCTGAGATACTGATGCTTCAGAACAAGAGGGATCAATGATGCTACCCCAACCCGAAACTGAAGGCTTCTGGAGAAACACCCTGGAGTGAAGGAGCAGGAGTCTGATATCCTCAAGCAATGACAGCAATGATCAAGAACCTTTGTGAAGTTTCTTTATAAAATCAGCACACTGGTATTTTCTTTTGGACTGAACATTTTATTTCCTGCTCTGGTGAAATTCTTGGGTTTGATGAGAAGATATAGCCAGAGAGACCAGGTTTCTGTAGTTCTTTGTTTGTCTGTTTCCTCATGTTTTCAGAGGTCTTTGGGAAACAGGCAAACAAAGCCCCCCACCCCTACAAAAACTCACAATCCTCCAACAAATGATCCCACAAGTATGGAAGAAGGTGAAATTTCAAAGAAGAATTATAAAAAAAATGATTATTAAAATGTCAGTGAACTAAAAATAGATCTAATTAACAATGAATTAACATAGCAAATGCGGGAGATAAAAGACCATTTCAAGAGAGAAATCACTATTGAAAAAAAATCATAACTCCTAGAAATGAAAAACACAGTGACTTTGGGACTGGGGATGTGGCTCAAGCAGTAGCGCACTCGCCTGGCATGCATGCGGCCCGGGTTCAATCCTCAGCACCACATACAAAGATGTTGTGTCTGCTGATAACTAAAAAATAAATATTAAAAAAACTCTCTCTCTTTAAAAAAACCACAGTGACTCAAATTAAAAATTCACTTGAAACCATTACCAACAGATTTGATTGCATAGAAATCTTCAGGCCTTGAAGATATATGATCTTAAATACTCAGTTTGTAATAAAGGAGAAAAAAATAAACACCACGATCAGACTATAGAAGAGTGCTGTGACAGCATCAAGAGAATAAACCTGAGAGTCATCAGGATAGAAGAGAATATGAAAATACAGGCGAAAGGCACCAAGAACATTTTCAGTGAGATAGTAACAGAAAATTCGCCATATCATAAATGAAATAGACATTAACACACAGAATGCATACATGATCCCATGTAGACAATATCAGAAGAGAAACTTTCCAAGACACTTCATAATTAAAATACCTAATATAGAAAATAAGGACAGAATATTTAAAAAGGTGAGAGAAACATGTCAGTTCACATTTAGAGGAAAACCAAGAAGACTCACCACTGACTTCTCAACTCAGGTTCTAAAGTCAAGGAGGGCCCAGAAGAGATATTACAAGCTCTTCAAAGAAAGAATTGCTATCTAAGATTGCTATATCCAGTAAAGGTCTCTTTCAAATTAGAGAGGAAATAAAAACTTTCCATGACAAGGGTAAGAAATCATGACCTCTAAATCAGCACTGAATTGCATATAGAGAAACCCCACAAGAAACCCCAAAGCTCCCAAATAAATGAGAATCACTAGAAGTGTAACAAACTAAGTGACAATCGAGACAGAATTAATACAGGTAACAAATCAAAATGGCAGGAAGCTGCAAACATATAACCATAATAATAATGAAGGTAAATGATCTCAACTGCCCAATTAAAAATATATATATGTTAGCAGAAAGCAAAAGAAAGTAAGATCCAACTACATACTGTTTGCAGGAGACTCATTTCATAGGCAAACAGATCCAAGCTGATGAGGAAAAATCTTTCATGTCAATTGAGTCTTAAGCAGGAATAGCTGTTCTCATATCTGACAAAACAGATTTTATGCAAAAATTAATCAGAAGAGGCAAATAAGGGAATAATTTAGTAAAAAGTTATAGCAGTAGTAAATATATATGCCCAAATGGCAGTGCAACTGATTAAATTAAAAAATACTTCTTGACAATGAATTCCAAATGTACATTAAATACAATAGATGGAGTTATGTGACTATGCTTTTTATCACCAATAGACAGGACATCCAAATATGACATCCATAAGGATATTAGGCAGGTGCAGTGGTGCACACTTGGAATCCTAGTTACTCTGGAGTCTGAGGCAGAATGACTGGAAGTTCAAGGCCAGCCTCAGCTACTTAGTGGGCCCTAAACAATGTAGCAAGACCATATCTCAGAATTTTAAAAGGGCTAGAGATGTAGCTCAGTGATAAATCGCCCAAGGTTTAATCCCCAATGCCAAAAAGCTTAAAAAATACTATAAATCAAATGGACCTCATATAAATCTAGGGAATATTTTATCCCAAATCAGCTGAATTTATCTTCTTTTCAGCAGCTCATGGAACTTATTCCAAAATATATTATGTTCTAGGTAACAATGTTCTAGCAAATACAGAAACATATAAACCCATGTATCCTATCAATTTAAAATAGAATGAAATGAGAAATCAACAGCATAATAATAATAACAACCACATAAATAAATGGAGATGGAATAATACTCTTCCAAAATCAGTAAAGACAGGAAACAATAAAGATTAAAGCCAAAATTAATGAAATGGAGAATAAAAAATAACACATGGCATCAATGAAACAAAGAGTAGCTTCTTTGAAAAGATAAATAAGGATTGATAAGAAAATAGAGAGAAAGGCCCCAATAAAATTAAATATGAAAAAGGAAATATCCCACAGGCACTTCTGAAATCCACAGTATTATAGAAACTATTTTGAAAATTTATATTCCAATAAACTGGAAAATATAGAAGACATTGGCAAATTCCTAGATAACATGTGGCCTGACCAACGTGAACCAGAAAGATACAGAAAAGCTAAAAAGACCAATATTAAGTAATGAAATTGAAATAGCAATTAAAAGCCTTCCAACAAAGAAAAACCTAAGACTGGATAGATTCTCAGCAGAATTTTACCAGACCTTTGTGAAAGAACTAACATAGTCTTTCTCAAATTATTCCATGGAAATGAAGGGGATGGGACACTTCCAAATAAATTATATGAAGCCATATAACCCTAATACCAAAACCAAACAGGGGCCCGTCAAGAAAATAAAACTACAAACTACTATCACTGATGAACATGGATGCAAATATTCTTTAATAAATTTTGGCCTATTATATTCAGAAGCACCTTAAGAGGGGTTGTGTTTATGGTGGATTACTTGCTTAGCACATGTGATCCACTGGGTTTGATCCTCAGCACCACATAAAAAACAAACAACAACAACAACAACAACAAAAGGATATTGTGTCCATCTATAAGTAAAAATATTTTTTTAAAAAAATACATCAAGAAGATAATACATCATGATCAATCTCAAGAATGTAAAATTGGTTCAACATATGCAAATCAAAAGTGTAACTCACTACTTAAATAGAATTAAGTACGGGAATCATATGGTGATCTTAATAGATGCAGAAAAATGACTTTGATAAAATACAGCAAAAAAAATCAAGAAGAAGGGGAAAATTGGATATCATAAATATATAGGGATGGTCAGTGGAGTAGAAATAAAAAGATTGAGAGGGAGGCATGAGAGATGGGAAGGAGGAGGAAATAATTTAATGAATTTAGCAAAACTTCATGATATGCATATATAAATATACCACAGAAAGTATCACCTTTATGTATATGTAGAAAATGCCAATCAAAAATAAACCAGCAAGTGAAAGGAATGTCAGGAGAATAGACTGAGGGAAATAGGGGGATGAAGTGGGGAAGGAAATGGGATTGGAATCAAATCCCATGCATGTATGATTTTTGTCAACATGAACTCATCTAGTATGTACAACAATCATGTTCTAGAAAACAAAACAAAACTAGGAATGAATTAGCGTGGCCAAGTGCTCCTGGGTTTGATTCATAGTACCCACCCCCCAAAATTAGAACATTTTAAGACATGAAATATTTTATGCTAAATCTGTTTACCTTTTAAAAAAGATTGTGATAATTGAGAGGCCAATGTACCTAAGAATAAGGAGGCCATGCAGTTGAACAATTATGAGTATGCAGACATATTTTAAAAAGTTAGAATGGCTCTAGTGTTTTCGTTAGCTTTTTCGCTGCTGTGACCAAAAGATCTGACGAGAGACCAACTTTAGAAGAGGAAAAGTTTGAGGGATCACAGTTTAGAGGTCTCAGTCCTTAGACAGCTGGCTTCATTTCTTGGGACTCTATTTGAGATGGGTATGGTGGAGGGAAGCAGTTCACATGATCAGGAAGCAGAGAGAGCCTATTCTCAGGTCACCAAATGTATTCCACAAAGGTACACCCTCAGTGACCCACCTTTTCCAGCCACTCGCAGAAGCCTACAGTTACTACCCAGTTAATCCCAGTCAGGGGATTAATTCACTGATTGGATTAAGGCTTCCATGACCCAAGTCATTTTACCTCTGAATGTTCTTGCATTGTCTCATACATGAGCTTTTGGGGGAATACCTAGTATCTAAATGATAAGAGCAAGTTACATGATATATTTCTTAAAAGTTAATTACGACCTAAACACATGCACACTTTAAGAAGAATAACCTCACACCCTCATTTGGAGTACCATTAGCATTTTCATCCCTGCAATTGAAGTCTTTTAATACAGTGATAATGAGCTTGCAAGGCTCCATTCCAAGTATCCTGTAGAATATATGGAAGAAAACTTGCAGTTTGAAGTACTAAAGGTTTATATAACTGTAGCAAAGTAAGGAAGTGTATATTTATTTGGCAGGATGCATTTTATATCTTATTTTCTAATTAAAATGCTTCACTGACTACCCATTACTCTTTACAAAAATCATTTGAGTATCATTTACCTAATTGAATTTTTCAAATCTCAACATGTTAGTGTAACTAAGATCATGAGCAGCATCAATATCAAGACACAGCTTATTACCTCTCTACTTCAAAAGTGAAAAGGGCAAGAAGAAACATCTTGCCATAGATCTGTGGAATCTTTACTCTTTTCTATTTTTATAGGCTACATAACCATTATGCACACTATGGACAGATATCTTTAAGGTCCATCAATTATCCTCTTACATACTGATTTTATTTCACAGATAAATGACAGCTATTCTTCCCGCCTCTTCTCACCTTTATTTCTGTTCAAAATGGCAAATTGTACAAGACAATAATTCTATAGAACTTTGCAACAAAGAAATTAGCTGATAACCGAAGATCAGATGGGAAAATTTCCCTATATAAATGTATCAACATTTGGTTTGGAGAGAAAGCATAACATATATATTAATGAACTGGAAAAGTTATTTTCAAGTATTTTCTTGAGGAAGATAAAGTGAACACAAACGAATAACTTCTTACTGCATTAAGTGCTAGAAAGAAAATAAACTAAGGTACTAAAATAGAGAAGATAATGAGAGAAACAGAACACATGGATTACATTCATCCTTTCATGTCTCAGTGGAATTAGCTCAAGATTTGGGATCGGCCTCAACTCATCAAGTTTTGAAACTACAGGAGTTCTCATTTGCAGTGAATTAAAGAAGGTAGAGGACAGGAAATCACCTCAGGGCCGACTTTCTTAATCAGAGATTGTTTTTCACCAGACCTATTACTTAGGAACAAAATTTTAATAGTAATTACACTGATTAATATGAATCTCATCTTCTTGTTAATATTTGTATTTAATCACTAGTAAATAATAAAAAATTGCAATAGTTTATAATGGTGGAATCTGAGTAGTAAATTCCCAAGAAATTGGTAATAGGTAATCTATCTTTTTCTGTCTATAACTTATATGGTATTAAGATAAATGGCTGGGCGTGTTGGCATAGACCTGTAATTTCAGCATTTCAGAAGGCTGAGGAAGGAGGATTGCAAATGTGAGGTCAGCCTCCCAAAATATAGCAAGATCCTATCTTAAAATAAAAAGGAATGGTCTTGTGGCTAGAGATCCCTGGATTTTATCCTTAGTACTGAAAAACTGGAGATAAGGGAAGGGAGAGAAAGTGATCCCAGTGTCCAATTAAAAAACAAAGGTTTTAATTCAAGAAATATTTACTTTATTTCTACTATTCCAGGTGTTGTGCTAGATAACTAATTATAGATTGAAGAAAACAAGCATTGTCTGTCCTCATGGACTTTACAGTCCAGGAGGAAATACAACATACTTTAAATGAATATGGTCAGAAATGGTAGTGAATGCAAAGATGGCAGAGAACAGCCTATTACAAGAGAATAACGAAGGAATATTATTTATTTTGGGGAGTTCAAGGACTGTGAAGGATTTGAGATTTTTATCTGGCTTTGAAGGCCTAATCTGCCATGGTTTCGCTACATGTTGTCAGAAGACAAGAGTCTCCTGGGTTAGGGAAACACAACTTCATTACTCACAGTACAGCATGCATCATTAACATTAGCATATTGATTGTTACTTTCCCAAGCCTCCAAATGTTATAAAGAAATATGATATGGACCCATGGGGATGGTATGTGTCTTCTGAGGTTGCATTGCTTGTAAAGAACCTTGAGCTTGGAGAAACTACCCCTCTTGTTCTGAGTAGTAAGCAAGCCAGCTTGTACTCTACAGAAAGTTATTACTTTGTATCTCCAGGTTCCTTGTTGCAAATATTAGAATCACAATGGACTTGCTTTATTGGCATGTCATGCAAGAATATATTCAGGGATCACGTCTTGCTTCTGGTTCTGTTCATGTCTTCTGCTTCTTCTTCAGCAGAAAAGGAAGGCCAAATAAATTATCTCTGAGATAATTTCTTTTTTATATTATTTCAATAGGATAAAATTGGCATATAATAAACTGCATATAAAGTGTACAGTTTGATAATCTTGGCCATGTATACAGTCCATCAAACCATCAAAACCGACCAGATCAATGAATATATCCACACTCTGCCCAATTTTTTTTGTCTCCCTTTGTAATTCCTTCCCCCATCTCTGCATCTCCCTCTACCAGGCAAACACTCATCTGCTTTTCATCATTGTATTTTTTATCTCCTAGAATTATGTACAAACTGAGTGATACAACTTATATGTTATTTGTCCATACTCTTATGTGCACTTGTTTTATTGAGGTTCATCTATATTGTATTTGTTCTTATTGCTCCATTGTATTCCATTATGTGGATGTATTACATTTTCTTTATACATTCCTCTGTGGATGACATTAGGTTATTTCTGATTTTTTTCTCTTAAAATGCTTTGAATGTTCATGTATTAGCTTTATGTGGACATATACTGTCACTTCTATTGAATAAATATCTGGGAATGGGTTGGTATAACTATATGGTGGGTATATATATTTAACATTTGGAGGAAATTGACCAAACGGTTGCAAAATGATTATACAGTTTGTCCTTTCCACCAAAAGTGTATTCTCACCAGCATCTGAGAGATTTTTCTTTGGTCTTTTAAATTTTAGCCATTTGAACAGTTATGAAGTTCTACCTCATTTTAGTTTTAATTCGCATTTTCATTTTGGTGAAAGATATTGAGTTTTTTTCAGGCTCTTATTTGCCAGTCATATACTTCTCAATGAAAGTCTCATTGAAAAAATTAGATCATCTTATTACTGAGATATGATAGATATTTATATATTCTGGATAGAAATGCTCTATATACTTATTATTGAGGAAGTTTAAGTAGTTTGTGTCTTTCAAGGAAACAGTTCATGAAAGTTTTCTAATTTACTGGCATAGTTTTTCAAAATTCCTTTAATATTCTCTTATTGTCTGCAGAATATGTAATGAGGTCACCTCTCTTATGGCTCATATGGTTTACATTTTTCCTCTCTTCTTAATCCATGAGGCTAGAAGTTTGCCAGTGTTACATATCTTCTTCAGATCCAGTTTGCGGTTTCAGTGTTTTTCTGTTTTATTGAAATCTATGCAAATATGCAGATATTTACTTTCTTTTTTCTATATTTTCTTTGGGCTTTTTTGCCCCCCTTTTTTCTAAAATGTTCTTAAAATGTAAGCATAAGAAATTGATTTGAGACATTTCTTCTTTTTCAAATGTAAATGCCTACATAAATTATCTCCCAAGTCTTTCTTACAACTGATATCTCACAGATTTTGCTGTTTTATTATAATTTTGGTTGAGTTCAAGATAAATTCTAAGTTATTTATCTCTCTCCCTCCCACCTTCCTTTCCTCCTTCTTATGTCTTAGGTTTCAAATATGTGAGAATTTGGGGGTATGTTTTTGTTATTCATTTCTAATCTAACACTATTTTGTTTAAAGAAGATATATTTTGTATGAAAGCCCATGTATTGTCAATCTCAGCATATATTTTACATATGTTGAAGAAAATATGTTTTTGATGTTTTGGATGAAGTATTGTAAAAATTGCATAGTCAGTCAATTGGGTTTTAGTTTTGTTCAATTTTCTGTATCCTAATTTTATGTACTTGTTTTTATCAGTTATCAAGAGAAGTTGAAATCTTCAACTATAATTTGAGTTTGTCTATTTTTAATATAGATTAAGATTCAGAATATATGTTCCATACAACAAATTTAATGCATCATCTGAGAAGAAAGTTACTGTTACTAGCATTATTTTATGAAGTATAATTAAAATATATCTTTAATTATTTGGTAGTATTGTGCTATTTATCACATCAGCTTCATATTGAAAAGAAATATTCATTTACCACATTTTATTGTTTTATCTTTTATGTAATCCATGCTGTTATTTTTTTTTGGAACCTTCTATGTTTTTGAAATAAGCCTCCAAAGGAGAAAATCCCAAATTATTGTGTCTTTATAATGACGTATGGAAGTGTCTTCAACAATATAGTCCAAACATCCAAGGAAATTTTAATGCAAGTGGAACTCCAGACCTGTATGTTGACCTACAACACATGGAAGATGATACACAGGATATATTCATACCAAAAAAGTCAGATTATGAGTATGTTTCTTTAATTTGATCTGTTTGTTGGCATGTAAAGGTTTTATGTTTCTTATATTTATTATTAATCAGAAATCATGCATTCACTAAGCTGCTAAATATTTGTAATAATTGTTATTTATTTATGTACTTTAACTTAAGACTTTTATCTGAAGAAATGAAACTTCACCCTTAGGTGACCTTCCTAAGGTCAATTTCAAAATACAATAATAAATAGGATAATTGGAAATTAGAAGTGAACATATGTGGTCATTGTTTTTTGTTTGTTTTAATTTTTTTTGTAGATTTAGATGGACAGCATGCCTTTATTTTATTTGTTTATTTTGTATGTGGTGCTAAGGATCGAACCCAGTGCCTCATATGTGCTAGGCAAGCCCTCTGATACTGAGCCCCAGATTCCCCCATTGTTTATTAATTGATAATTTTAATATATCTTAATTATATCAGATTGCATTATTATGAGGAGTTAATGTTTGACCTGAGATCTAGATAATCTGAAAAAGTAATCATGAGACACGTGGAGTGAGATTTTTGCAGGCAGATCAAACTTAGAGGTCTCAAATACACTAAAATGGAGAGGTTTGAGGAAGAGAAAGTAGCCAATATAGCTGACGCACAGTGAATGAAGACGAGAGGGGTGTAATACTAGGCCAGAGTAGAAGGGAAATAGGAGATCACGTGGGGCTTTATAGGCCATGCTAATGGGGTTGGGTTTTATTCCAATACAGTTACAAAACACTGATTTTAAACAGAGAAATGATATAAACTGATAAGTGGTTTGAAATTAGCATACTGGCCTCTTTGCAGACAAGTAAGGGGGGTTAAAAAACAGGAGGAATAATGTTTCCCATTGAAACTATTTTGTTTTTTCAGAGAAAAGATGATAATGATTTTAAATAACTTTAAATAGAATGAGCAGATAAGATTGTAAGAATTGATCAGATTGATCCAAGATGGGTTTTAAATCAAGATATAGTTTAGAGGACAAACAAGTAGAATTTCCTGATAGGTTAGATTTGAGAATAAAGGAGAAATTGAAGATATGACTAGATAAGTTGGTAGAAGTCTAGGATTGGAAAACTGTTTTTTCTAAGAGTTGTGTTGAATTTAGGTTTTGTTTGCAACTGCTGAACTGAAAATGCAAATAGAGTTCTTGAGAAAATAATTAAGTATTAGTTAGGGCTAGAAATATGTACTGTCATGAATTACTTAATGATGGGAGTTCTGAGAACATAATTATTAGGTGATTTCATTACTATGTGGGCCTCATAGAGTGTACTTACACAAACCTAGATGGCATGAGTAAATCACACCACATGGCCTCTTGATAGTCAAGAAACAACGTACACAACATGTGTGTGGCTGCTGATGATATAAAATACTGTTTTATAGTAAACTTTGTTTTGTTTTTTTAAGTAAACAGAGTATACTGTAAAATGTATATACAATATATATGATAAATATAATATAATAAATACATAACCAGTAGTGTAATCATTTACTATTTTCAGTTAAACACTGTACTTAATTGTATGTGCTGTGCTTTTACAGCACAGGTAGTACAGTAGGTTTGTTTATACCAGAATCACTACAGACACATGAATAATACATTGCACTGTGACAATATGATAGCTATGGTGTCACTAGGTAATAGGAATTTTTCAGCTTCATTATAATTTTATGTGACCACTGTCATGTATAATTTACACTATTAAGAAAAATGTCCTCATGAAGCATGTGGTTATATTAGGGAGTTAAAATCAAAACAATCTTTTTTAACATGACTGGAAAAGATTACATAGGAAAGATATATATATATATATATATATATATATATATAGAGAGAGAGAGAGAGAGAGAGAGAGAGAGAGAGAGAGAGAGCGCACAAAGAAAATCCTTGCCTCATAAAGACACTCCAGCATTTATAGGTTGGGAAATGCAATGGCTCCTACAAAGGAGACTAAGTGAAGAAAAAGATGAGCTAGAAGAACATCTCAAAGTAGTATATAACCCCAAAGGGGGTCGGGTCGGCACCTGTGTGATGCTCCTGAGAAGCTAAAGAATTTAAGGACTCAGAATAGACCCTTGCTATAGCAAGATTAAGGCCTTTGGAAACCTAAATATGAAATAGTATTATTATTAGTAAAAAAAAAGCAGTATTAGAATTGAGTGTAAGAGAATGGAAGATGGACATCTAGAGTGATGACACAAAGGGCTCTGCTGAGCTGGCCCTCTTCAAAGCTGGTGAAAAGTATAAGAAAGGAAACTAACCACAATAACAAATAGCATCTATTAAGCAAAATCTTAAGAAAATTTGTTAAGAAAGGCTACAGTCCATAATATTTGACCCAAAGACTGTTCTCTCGTTTCCCTTCCCAATTCAGTGAGATACAGACTACTCTAGACTGTAGCCACCAAGAACCTTGGGTTCCCTCTCTTGCCAGATGCCAGCTGCAGGCTTTCTTCCTGGGAGGAGCAGGACTTCAGTGTTTCTCCTCATTCCCTTAACTGCCTGTCACATAGGCTTACTCCAAGCCCAGTATGATTAAAAAGTAGAAGTCCCTTGTTTTGCCCAGCCCCCATTTGAGGAATGGCTCCCTGCACATAGTGAGCTGAAAATACAAGGGCCCCACGAAGCTATGCTCAGGTCCCTGGAATTGTGATTTCCTGCCAGTGAATGCACAGTAAGACCTCCCCCCACTCCCCCCCAATTCCATCAAGTGTTCAGTTCCTGGATTGAGGAGGTTTCACTCACAATTTAGGTTCCACTTTCTGCCTAGTCACCTTCAGAGCCTGGAATAGAGATTTTGCCTGGGGGAGAAGCAGACAGTAAAACAGCTCCTGATCTTTTCCCAAAGTAACTATCTATATTTATAACAAAGCCTGGAAAAGTATAAGCCTGAGAGCACTCTCCAAAACCTGGGCAGTTGTAAAAGGCAAAGGGGGAGGTGATTTGTAGATCTAGTGAAGTAGCTATAACAAGCCCCAAACCAGGGGATCAGTACCCAGAGTTGATATAATATATTATCTAAATTGTCCAATTTCCACGAAAAGATTATGGAACATGTAAAGAAACTTGAAAATTGACTGACATATGAAAAGTGAAACAAAAAACAAAACTCAAGGACACTGCCTGAGAAAAACTGGATGCTAAATTTAACAGAAAAAGATTTTGAAGTAGCTTTTATAAAAGTGTTCAGAAATCAAGGATTTAAAAGTGAGGAAGATTTGAGGACAATGTTGTATCACACAGAGGCTTCCAATACAGAGGCATTATTTTTTTTTTAATTTTTTTTAATATTTATTTTTTTTAGTTATCGGCGGGCACAACATCTTTTTTTGTATGTGGTGCTGAGGATCGAACCCGGGCCGCACGCATGCCAGGCGAGCGTGCTACTGCTTGAGCCACATCCCCAGCCCCACAGAGGCATTATTTTAAAAAAATTAATGGAAATTATGGCATTGAAAGGCACAATAACTGAAATAAGAAACTGACTAGAGGAGGTCAACAATAGATTTGAACAGGCAGAAAAAAGGATTAGCTAACTCAAAGCTAGATCAATAGAGATTATGCAAACCACAAAACAGAAAAAGAATGAAAAAAAAAATAAACAGAGCCTCAACAAAAATGGGATATCTATAGCCATCTCTGTGTAATGAGATTACCACAAGGAGAGAGAGAAAGAAGAAAGAAAAATATTCAAAGAAATAATGACTGAAATCTTCCAAAATTTAATGAGAAGCCATAACCAACAATGTTCAGAAAGTTCAACAAACTCCAAGTTGGATTAATAAAAAAGTTCTACAATCACATCAGTATAAAAATGTCTCTTGATATTAAGGGGTTTGCAAGAATGCTTAATAGGAGCAACTTACTTTTTTGATACTTGCACAGCTTAAGGGCAGATTCAGAGACTATTTTACTAAGAGCTTTGAAATGAAGATGAATTAGAAAAATCAGGGTGCCAATTGAGAGTTCATAAGACCTGTTAAGCTTATGAAAATCTGGTAGGAAAAAGTCACATATCTCTAATCACAATAAGGTCAAAGAATGTGTTTTTAATGTAAAATCTACCCTTATGGGAATGCAAAGCCTAACTCTTCTTTTTTTGAATCATCTACTTTGTTTCTCTTTGATGTCATTTCTACTATTCACTTGTCATCTACTTGTTATGCTCCTCTGTTTGGCAGACATAGCCAGGTATGGATTGACCTTTGTCAGGGCTTTGCACTTGCTGTTCTCTCCTCATAAAAAGCTCTTCCCCAGATAATCTGAATAACCTGCTACCTCTTTTCCTTTAGGTCTTTGCAGTAAACTTTTCCTTGTCACATCCTATCAAAAATTTAATGGGTTGGGGAGACAAATCTATTCTCTGTCTTTCTTACTTTATTTTTACTGTAGCACTTATCACTATCATATTCCATATTGAACCCATTAAATTTATTTGTTTTTGTGTCTCTCTCTTATGTAGAGGTATTCATACTTAATCAAAACTGTGCTCACTGCTATATATCCTGCACCTATTAAATAAAGCTAAATATTATTAAGTAGAGATAATAATATTTGTGGGAAGAAGAGAGAGAAAAGCTGTGCTATATGAAACTCTGTCCTCAGACTGGGAGACCTTAAAAATAGAACAGTTCAAAATTTGGAATTCTTTAATAAAGTTAAAATAAAGATAATTATAAATATATACTTTTACATACAAAATAGGTAATTCTTTCAAATACAGAACAGATTTTAGGAAACTTACCTATATTGACATTGTAATCAACAGGGACTCTGCAGCAGATTTGGAGACCAAGAGTGTTGGCACTTATATTTAGGGGTCAGAATTTCTGCAGAATTGGAAAGAGGCTTCTTAAGGAAAATAAATAACAGGAGAATACAATTAAATAGATGACATGGAATTCAGTAAGAGGATTGCCTTGAACAGATTTAGATACTAGCTCATCACTGCTTCCAAGTGATCTTTGCATCTTTATCTGTTATAGGAATTATAAAATTTGCACTTCACCTGACCATTTTCCCACTAGAGTATAAAACATTCTTTCATCTGTTTCTTCCCAGCACTTGTCAAAGTGCCTGGTGCATATTATTCTCTGTAAATATGTGTTGGTGAAATACTTATTGAATAAGAATGCATTAAGAGAAAACTATGGAATTATGATGCAGGAGCCAAGAGCATTCTGACCTCTAGGCCTCTCAGTGGACCAGAGGGTGAGAGAGAGAGAAAGCCAGGTTTCATATACATGAAGAACACGTCAGATATTGTCACTCTTAACATTTAAGATGAAGAGAAATTTGCTCTTTAAAAAAATGAAGAAGTAGTAGAAGGATCACAAACAGGAGATTTGAAAGTATCTTCAGTTTTCAATGAAAATCTAATAGACTTGGATATTGTCAAAGGAAAGCTAACATCTAATCATTTGGCTGCTAAATGAGAATGTAGAAATTTCTGGAGACTGGAAATGTAAGGAGGAAAGAAATATGTGTAGTAGATTAAATTTTATTTTGTGAAGAGTCTTGTAAAACAAATTAGTTCAGAACTTCAGTTGGGGTTATTTGCATAATCATAGGACTTTCACAAATACTTTGCAGTTTGTCCTTATTCTTTTTAGTAACACAAGCAGGGAAAACTGATAATAGCCTAGATATGTACCCTTTTCTCTCAGTGAACTTTATGGAAGATGATGACAGCTGTGAGTGAAAAGGGTTGAGCTAATGGAGCAGGCCTCTGGAGGTTTGTGTCTCTTGTGTAGGCTTGAGACTCTCTAAATAGGGCTTGGTAAGTAAAGGCATATCCTTCATTAGAATTAATAGACTCTTAAATATTATTATCCTAGTTTCAAATGACAGATAATAGTAGGTACTGCTACATATTATATTACATTTATAACTGGGACTGATATAAAAATTAAAATACTTATGTGATCCTTAGTAAACATTTAATCATGAAATATATTTATATATTATGTATTTTTTGTTTATTTATTTACTTATTTATTTAGTACCAAAGATTGAACCCAGAGGCACTTAATCACTGAGTCACATCCTCAGGCCTTTTTTTATTTATTGTTTTAATTCTGAAACAGTGTCTCGCTAAGTTGCTTAGAGCCTCGCTAAGTTGCTGACACTGTCTTTAATTTCATGATCCTCTAGCCTTGGCCTCCTGAGCCACTGGGATTACAGGCATGGGCCTCCATACCTGGATATTTATATATATTAAAAAATATTTTCTTTCTTTTTGCTAATATAGCTACTCTTTATAGTAGATATATTTAAAATGTATTTATTGCCTGATTACACTAGCACTTAGTATTGTATAATTTAAACTAATTTTTTTTTAAATTTTCACAGTCCAGAAAAGGCTTTGAAAGACTCACTACAACCCTATGAGGCTGCTTATATCTCAAAATCCTTATCTCAACTCTTTGATCCTATCAACTTGGTTTTCCCCCTAGTGGGCATAATCCACCTTCCTCTGATGAACTTGATGGTATTATTAAAACTATAGCAAGGTATGTAGTTTTTGTCCTGCCTTCAGATGTCTGCCACATTTGTAATTAATGTATAATGGCAGTGCATTTTGAATTTACTTCAAATTATTCAGGTAATTACGCCTATAATTAAGGAGTCCTGCAGTGAATGATTATACACATAATAAGTAGAGATTCCAATTAATGAAATTTATTCTAAAAATAGTCTATTATAATCTGTATCTTGCCAAAGTTGGAAAGTAAACCTAGCTTTTTATATCATAGTGAATTCCTAATATCTCATAGCAAAATAAGAATAAAATAATTTTACAAATTGAGAAACTAAAACATAACTGTTAGTGGTTTTTTATCCTAAAGCCAGAAAGTGCTTCATGGCAAAACAGAGTTCTAATCCTCATTAGCCTACTTGTGTTTGCTATTTTAAGATTTCTTAGTGTATGTGACGGCATTTATAACTCCAAAAAAGGAAGGTATCCTAGCTGAGGTGCCACCTGAATGCTGGCAGGCAGTGTAATTATCCTTTAGCCTTAGATTAGTTTGCAGTTGAGACTCTCTCAGTTCCTGTCACCACTGGCAGGTTGTTTTGAGAGTAAGCCTGTACATTGAAATGGACATTTTAAAAAGGAAAACTAGTGGTTGGGTATTATTGGACCCAACTGTAGAACTGTCTCAGTTATTTTAGACTATAAATTTGAAGATGATGATTCTGAAGAATGGAAGAGTAAAACTAAAAAGCCACAGGTATTATATACATATCATCAGCTGCAAACACACCTATAAAGAGTCTAGATTGCCCAGCATCGTGGTTCTAAACCTCTTTGCTGTTATATTAACTTGCTAAAGATTTGACTCTGTATTTTTTAGTCTAAGGTGTGTTACCTTTTTAGTGTGCAGGTGATAAAATTACGGTCCTAGATCCAACTTGAACTCTTAAACCTATTTATATAAACATTAACGCAGCACCTCTCCTATGCCAGTTACATCTTGACAGTGGTGGTATAATAAAAAAAATAATCAGGACCTTGAAGAAGCATACTGATGCCAATGTTTAATACAATTTAAAAGTGAACATTAATAAAATTATATCTCAACACTATACGAGAGCACTTATTGTCACACATAATATGCACTAATATTGTTCCAAACTCCTTCTGTTTCTTTGGGATAATCTGGAAATTATCAACATCCTGTCTACTTCAGAGATCATTACTTTTCTTGCTTGCCTGTATATGAGTTTTCATGCAGTTTTTAACTTTTAGTATTCTTTTCATGGTCTTTGTAAAAAGTCACTATTTTTGATTAGTCATGTTAAAATCAGATTAATTAATTGTTAAAGATGAAAATATACACAACAAGGATATACTTAGAAGAATCCAAGTTTATAAAATTTCTTATTACAGCCATTATGCTTTTGATATATTTTAAAAGCTGGTCTATACAAAATAGCATGCATTGACATAATTTCTAGACAAACTGAGTATCTTTATGTATCATGTGTAATTTATATTTTTAGACTATGTCCTTCCAAGGTCATCATTTCCATTCAGGAGCTGTCATTTTATTGCAGATGTCTGTGATATGCAGTGCCTCTAATTGCAATTATCAGTATTTGCAAGGGTGTGTGTTTAAAAACCTGTACACAATTCACTCTGTTAGTCACAGACTGAACCCACACATGATGTGCTTTTATTAATGGGAAACTGGTCATTAACAAAGCTATCTCTCAAATCATTTTTTCCTAATGCTGGATTTAGGTAAGGTGGGGGATAAAACAATGTACCGCTTCTTGGAAACAATCAGCAAAATGTATAAAAAGAAACACCGCATTGCTTATAGGGCTTAGGCTTATATGTTGTGCTTTATTTTGTTGATGAACATATTTTGCTAATATAAAAAAGTTTCTGGTTTCTGCAGTGAACTAAATGTTGCTGCTATTGATGAAAACCTCACATTAGCTGTGTCAGAAAATGTAGCAAAGACCATTCAGTTATATGGTGTAAAATCAGAGCAGCATGTAAGTAGTTCCCTTTTCTGTAAGCTTTAATGATTTTGTTTAAAATTACTAATTACATAATACTTGACTAAACATAACTAACATCGTAACAAATGAAGTAATCTATTTTTGCCAATATCTGAGTTGTTTAATTTGGTTCTGTATTAATTTTAGAATAGCTTGTTGACAAGTTGACTGAAATAATTTGTTTAAAATGATCCTTGGGTATGTAGAGCCTTCCTACTTGTAATTCCAATGGAAGGTCCAACTTTGTTTGCTATCACACAGTACTATTTTCCATTAAATTCTTCTTGTTGTCTTGACAAATAATTTAGAGGCATCTTTTTTTTTTAAAAAAAATTGTTTATTAAAAACCAGCCATACAGAGAAATGGAAGCTTTCTGTAAGCAATTAGATGACTAATTTTTCTCTTAAACTTTGTTTATAGATACCTTATAATAATATTCATTGCTTTAAAAAACACAGGTTTTTTGCTATAAATGAAATTCAGTATTATATCTAGAAAAATTTAATCTGGTTACTGAAAATGTCAGAGAAAAATGTTCTTATGAGATGGTTTCACTAGAGGAAAGAATCAGCATATGTATAAGAAATATCTTGCATTTTGGTGGTGGCCGGGGTGAGAGAGGTTAGATGGTAGTAATGGGAATATATCTGGGAGAATTATTACAAAGGGCTTTGAAAACAATAAAAATAATCTAAGAACTATGGTGTATGCCTGTAATTCCAACAACTCGGGAAGCTGAGGTAAAGGATTACACATTAAAAGCCAGCCTCAGCAATGTAGAACCTGCCTTACAATAAAATGAAAAAAGAATCAGTTGTAGCTTAGTGGTAGAATACTCCTGAGTTCAGTCCTCGGTACCAAGAAGAAAAGAAAGAAAAAAAAATCAACACACATCAACATACTTGAATTGATATTTTTGCTTAAATAGTCTGGGTTCTAGGTTGCTTAGGCATTTTTAACCTACAGTGATGAAGGTTGAGTTTTTCATTTCTTAATAGAATTCTTACCCCTCCCAATTTTACTTTTCAACTTTCATTTTAGTATATAAGGAAAGTCTTTATTGAATAAAATTACAAAGAAAACCATGTGCTTTATTTATTATTTATTAGATACTGGGGATTGAACCCAGGGGTGCCTTGCCCCTGACCTACATCCCTAGCCCTTTTTTTAAAGTTATTTTTTATTTTGAGAGAGGGTCTTGCTAAGTTGCTATGCCTTCACTAAGTTGCTGAGGCTGGCCTCAAATTTGAGATCATCCTGCCTCAGTCTCAAGTGGCTGGGATTGAGCTGGGTGGATGGGATTGAGCTAGGAATATGGCTCAGTGGTAGAACACTTGCCTATCATGCATGAGGCCCTGTGTTGGAGCCCAGCACTGCAAAAAAGAAAGGATCAAGTGACTGGAATTATAGGTGTGTACCACCTAGCTGGTATAATTTTAACAACATTTTATGTTGTTTAATTCTTGGCTGTTAATAATACCATTCCTGCTACTCCTCTATGTTGATGTGTTTTGTTCTTTGATCTTTCCATGTTCTTACTCTTAAATGTTTGTTTGGTGGTACAAGGAATTGAACCCAGGGCACAGGGCCTCCCCCATTCTAGGCAAGCATTCTTCCACTGAGTTACATCCCAACCTTCATTATTCTTATTCTTTTGAATAGTTTCACTAAAGACAGAGGAAATAGTCAAATACTAAGTACTTGGTTGAAGTAAGAAAGTAAACAGATTTTTAAGTGGAATAACAACTTTTATATAAATGGAAATGTTGACTCAAGATTTGGAATGAAAGATCAATCTTTAAATAGGGGATTCCTTTTACAGTTGAAAAATTAAATCTCAAATCTACCAGGTTTAAAAGTGACATAAATCAGATTATTAATGGAACATCTAGATGCTAAGATAAAGGAAATCTAGAAATTTAAAGATAGGTATGCTTTCAGAAAGAGTGACTTGAAAATACAAGCTGAAATTAATTAATTAGTTAATTAATTTTTAGAGTTTTAAGGATATCAGTGACATGGAGAAATACTATATAACATTAAGTGGGGAAAGTATGATACAAAACTGTGTGTGTGTTATTAGCTTTGTATTTTAACAACCTAAAATTTAGAATGCCCAACTATCCAGGATCCAAAATTTATTTTCCTAAAACTTAAAAGTTTTCTGCTGCCAAGCACTTTAATATACTTAATTATAGCTTTAATACATATCAGGAGAAAGGCTCATGAGAGGATTTTCAAACTGCTTTTAACATTGTGGGTATAGTAGATTATAAAAAATAAATCACGTTTAAAGTACATTTATAATCTTATAATAACAGATCAGAAATTATTTTTATCATTACATATATATTTTTCCCAAAGTCTTTTCTGTTAATAATCATCAAAGACCAGTGTCATACAAACATAAATTTCTGTAAAAAGAAATCTTTAAATCCTTTCCTCCATCCCTTCTTTGTTCCCTCCCTCTCTCTTGAATGTGTCATAAATGTCCATTCCTTCCTTCCTTCCTTCCTTCCTTCCTTCCTTCCTTCCTTCCTTCCTTCGTTCCGTGGTGAATCTGAATCTGAATACCCTCTGGTATCAGAGGGTAGCTTAGACTCATTTTTCCCCTTGGGTACCAGGGATTGAACATAGGATCACTTAACCACTGAGCCACATCCCCAGCCCTATTTTGTATTTTATTTAGACATAGGGTCTCACTGAGTTGCTTAGCACCTCACTTTTACTAAAACTGGCCTTGAACTCAATGATTCTCTTGCCTCAGCCTCCAAGCGACAGGGATAGAATCATTATTAAACACTGTATTCACTATAAGCAATCATGGATTATGAAAAGCCATTAACATATATCATATATATATATATATTTGTGATTTGCTTATTCACTTTACAAAATAACAGAGATATGTAACTACTATTTCAATACATGCATAATATATATTATGTATATCATGGTTTATTAATTTATATGATCTTTATATATAGTTAGATGATAATTTAGTAGTTTAATTTTGAGATAAGAAGGTTTACCACTGAATTCTCTCATGCGAATTTTAAGCAATAGAATATACATCCTGTAGTATGTATTTTTTATAATGTGTCATGAATGTCAGCTTTCTAGGTGAATTTTTGTGAAAAATAAGAGCACTGGTATTTAAAATCTCTCCATTTAAAAATTCTTATTCATTTGCCTTGACAGCAATTGTGAAGTTATAATCAATTTACTGAGTAGAATTTTATGTTCAGAACTCATAGTTATAGATATATAAACCATAGTATTTTATGATTGAACTGAACAAATTATTTAATAGCAATGTAATGCTTATTTGTTTCTATAGTCTGAAATTGCCTTACAGAAGAAAATGACACTAGGCTTTATAATGGAAAGTGTGAATTGATGTTTTTCCTGCCCCCAGTGTGTTACAAAGAAATTAAAATTTCACGATTAAGGGAACTGTTAGTGCACCTTTATAATTTATGGGAATATAAGCTTTTTTGAAAACAAAATTGTTGGTAAATAATAATAAATATTCCATTAAAAAGTGAATTATTACATATTTTTCAGCAGTAACTATTACCTTGTGGTTTTAAGGAATCTAGAATCTTAGTGTAAACATCAAATGTTATGAACCATGAGAAAGTAAAATTGATATATAATTTGGTTGCAAACTGAAATAATAATAGGAGTGACTTTTTACAGAAGTTTCCCATTTCAATACAAGTCAGTAGTTGTAGACACTAGGGTTTTGTTTTAAGGCCTTGTAAATATATACTTATTCTTTGTTTAATTTCATATGTAACTTGGAGACTTGGCATTCCCTTAATGGAAGAAAACTTGCATGTGTGTTATTTAAATACTCATGTAGAGACATATGAGTTCAATGTTTATAGTTTTAAAATAATTATTTAGTGGATACTTTAATGTCATCTTCATGAATACCTCTTCATATAGCATTATATGGTAATGACTTATGTTGTTCACATTCAAATAAATAAAAGATGAAAGGAAATATGAAAATCTTGAAATAGTTTTTTTAAAGAGAGAATGATAATTTTTAAATATTAATTTTTTAGTTTTCAGTGGACACAACATCATTATTTTATTTTTATGTTGTGCTGAGGATCTAACCCAGTGCCTCACGCATGCCAAGTGAATGTGCTACTGCTTGAACCACATCCCCAGCCCTGGAATAGTTTTTACATTATACTTTTATGTAATAAGGCATTCCTTTTTGTTGAAGGCATTCCCTTTAAAATTTGCAACAAGACAGGGATGCCCTCTCTCACCACTTCTATTCAACATAGATCTGGAAGCACTAACCAGAGCAATTAGACAGATGGAAGAACTTAAGCTAGCACATTTTGCTGATGATATGATTCTATACCTAGCAGACCAAAAAGGTTCTACCAAGAAACTTCTAGAACTAATAAATGAATTCAGCACAGTGGCAGGATATAAAATCAACACCCATAAGGCATTCCTGTATATCAGTGACAAATCCTATGAAATGGAAATGAGGACAACTACCAAATTCATAATATCCTCAAAAAAATACTTAGGAATCAACTTAACCAAAGAGGTGAAAGATCTATAAAATGATAACTACAGAACCCTAAAGAGAGAAATAGAAGAAGACCTTAGAAGATGGAAAGATATACCTTGCTCATGGATAGGCAGAATTAATATTATTAAAATGGCCATATTACCAAAAGCACTTTACAGATTCAATGAGATTCCTATCAAAATCCCAATGGCATTCCTCACAGAAATAGAAAAAGCAATTATCAATTTCATCTGGAAAAATAAGAGACCCAGAATGGCTAAAGAAATTCTAAGCAGGAAGAGTGAAACAGGTGGTATCATATACCAGATCTTAAACTATACTACAGAGCAATAGTAAGAAAAACAGCATGGTACTGGAACCCAAACAGGCTGGTAGACCAATGGTACAGAATAGAGGACACAGGGACCAACCCACAAAATTACAACTACCTTATATTAGACAAAGCTGCTAAAAGCATGCAATGTAGAAAGGATAGCAACTTCAACAAATGGTGCTGGGAAAACTGGAAATCCATAAGCAACAAAATGAAATTGAATCCCTTTCTCTCACCATGAACAAAAGTTAACTCAAAATGGATCAATGATCTAGGAATCAAACCAGAGACTCTGTGTCTAATAGAAGAAAAAGTTGGCCCTAATCTCCATCACTGGGATCAGGCCCCAAATTTCTTAATAAGACACCTATAGCACAAGAGTTAAAACCAAGAATCAACAAATGGGATGAATTTAAACTGAAAAGTTTTTTCTCAGCAAGAGAAATAATATGTGAGGTGAATAGGGAGCCTACATCCTGGGAACAAATTTTTACCCCTCACACATCAGATAAAGCTCTCATCTCAAGGGTATACAAAGAACTCCAAAAGTTAAATAACAAAGAACTAAATAACCCAATCAACAAATTGGGCCAAGGACTTGAACAGACACTTCTCAGAAGATGCAATCAATCAACAAATACATGAAAAGATGTTCACCATCTCTAGGACAGAGAAATACAAATTAAAACTACTCTAAGAATCCACCTCACTCCAGTAAGAATGGCAGCCATTATGAAATCAAACAACAACAACTGCTGGCGAGGATGTGGGGAAAAAGGTACACTCATACATTGCTGATGGGACTGCAATTTGGTGCAGCCAATTTGAAAAGCAGTATGGAGATTATTTGGAAAGCCAGAATGGAACCACCATTTGACCCATCTATTCCTCTTCTCAGACTATACCCAAAAGACCTAAAAACAGCATACTACAGGGACACAGCCACATCAATGTTTATAGCAGCACAATTCACAATAGGTGGAAACAACTTAGATGCCCTTCAATGGATGAATGGGTTAAAAAAAACTGTGGCATATATACACAATCGAATATTACTCAGCACTAAAAAAGAATAAGATCATGACATTTGCAGGAAAATGAATGGCATTAGAGCAGATTATGCTAAGTGAAGTTAGCCAATCCCTAAAAATCAAATGCCGAATGTCTTCTCTTATATAATGGGGGTGACTCAAAATGGTGTAGGAAGGAAGAGCATGAGAAGAAGATTACCTCTAGATAGGGAAGAGAGGTGGGAGGGAAAGGGAGGGAGAAGGGGAATTGCACAGAAGATGGAAGGAGACCCTCATCGTTATACAGAATACATGTATGACGATATGAGGGGAAAAAAGAAGTGTGTCACATTAGATTGGGTAGAGAGAAGTGATGGGAGGGGAAAGGAGGGGAAGGGGGAAAGGAAGGTCAGCAGAATAAAAGAGACATTAGTATTGCTGTATGTATATATGTGACTGCATGACCAATGTGATTCTGCAACACGTACACTCAGAAAAATGAGAAATTATACCCCATCTGATTCAAATGTATGATATGTCAAGATCATTGTACTGTCATGTATAACTAATTAAAACAAATTTTAAAAAATAAAGAAATAAATTATACAAATAATATTTTTTGTTATAATAGTTTTTACATTATTTATAAGTAAAAGATAAGTATGTTCTCTTGGACTAAATATGTACTTAGTTATAACAAAAACATGCTGGACCCTTTGGGTTAGCTACCCTCTTGATCCTTTAGCTAGCTCTCTTTCATATTCTGCTTTACATTAGACTACTTTAGAATCACTGCTTTTCCCCTCCCTTTAAGATAGCTTTATGACTTGCTTCCTAGACAAATAATAGCTTGATTTTCTGGAGGCTGTTCCAGGTCAGTGGTAGGTGGATTGTCAGGCTTGTCTAAAAGTCGGTAGGCTTTATTGATGACAGAGAACATTGCTACACAATGGTGATTCTCATCATAAAATACTTCCATGAGAAAGGAAAAAATTCAGAGTTTTCAGTTAAAATCTGTTAATGCCTGTATTAGTTATCTGCTGCCACAAGAACACTGTGTAACTAGCAGCCACAAACCAATTCGTATTTATTGATTGCTCTTTGCTGGTCAGAAGAAGTATAGCCATGTAGCTTTGCTGACCTTGGATAAGTTTTCTCCTGTGTTGGCTGGCTGCTGATCTAGCGTTAACCACAATTAAGATTATGTTTTGTATGTATAATCCTACAGCAAGCTCTGCTGGGCTTGACCTTACAGTGAAGGCAGAGGCACAGGAGAGAAAGAGACCCGATTAAGTATGGTTCACCAAAATGGCTCAACCACAGTACCAAATTAAACAGCAAATAGAGATGCAAGGAGAGGTGAAGGATTGGGGATAATTATGTCATCTATCACAAAGCCAATTTGGAAGTGTGGCAACTACTAAAAAAGAGAGCTTGTGAACTTTACTTTTTATTCCCAAAGGTAAATAATCTTGCTATTTGAATTCTAACCAACTTGTATTTGTGTCATTTGGCTACTAGCTTCAGAGTCACAAAAAATAAAAATTCATTGCTATAGTAATTTCATAATTTTGTTTTGTTTGTTTGTTACTTAATGATTTTAATTCATGTTAATATTATATTTTTAAGTTGAGGTTTTTTTGTTGTTGTTATTGAAGCTGTGGTCTTGCTCTGTTGCTTGGGCTGCCCCCCGGCTCCTGGGCTCAAGTGGTCCTCCTGCTTTTGCCTTCCAAGTAGCAGTATAGCTGGGACTACAGGCACACATCACTGTGCCTGAATATTAGCCTTTGTCTGAACAGCTAGGACTTCATTTAATGATACTATATGTGTTTACCCTTTATCATATTCCTTAATTTTTGTTATTCCAGAACTTGTTTCATTACAACAACTAAATAATATCAAAAAATATTTTCCATCATCTATTTCCTCTACCTTTCTTATTTAAAATATTCCTATTAATTTTTTCCTTTTCTCCAAAATGTGAAGTTTCCTTAGTCTATGAGTGAAATAAATCTTCCATTTCCATCCTAGGAAACATAGTGTTAGTTAAAGGATTGAAAAGGAATTGAGGAATTGGATCTTACCCTGTAATTTTTCACTGCCATATTAGCACTTGATGCAATCAAGATAATTTGATCAATAAGTTATTCAATTTTTCCAAGTGTTCTCATTGAGACAATTTATCTGAATTACCTAGTCATTTTTTTTCACAGGAAGTGGAAATCTTAACATTGTAGAGCCCTTACATCTTCCCAACCCTTTCTTTCTTTATTTGTTTGTGTGCTTATTTTTTCATTTATTTGTTTGTTTGTTTTGCACCAGAGATTGAACCCAGGGGTCTTAACCACTGAACCGCCTCCCCAGCCCTTTTTATTTTTCATTTTGAGACAAAGTCTAGTTAAGTTAGATACTCACTAAGTTGCTGAGGAAGGCCTTGAACTTGGATCTTCCTGCCCCAGTTTTCCAAGTCTTATTGAGATTACAGGCATGTACCATCATACCTGGCTGTTACATCTTTTCAAGGATATTAGTGATCAAATAGAGCTTTTAATACTACCTATTCCCAAGGTATGGAATATGATTTAATTTCTTCATGGATAATACAAAATTATACCAAAGTATATTTCTGGAAAAAAACATTGTCAGCATTTAGTCAAGATTAGGCTGTGCTTCACTATGAGTAGCCTCTACTACCCTAGCATAGATGACATATAAATGCATATAACAACAAAGGTGTAGTCATACTCACAATTAAGGTCTAAAGAAAACCTACATTTACTATATAAGGCTGTTATAGGTATGGACTTGCTACATGAGGCAAGATTGCCTTGCAAATGGAGCCAAGGCCTGACATGTTCTGGTTGGGCCTACAGTGTCCCAGTGTGACTAGATATCTCTGTTGCTAGCATTACCTAAGGCTCTGAATTGAGAATTAGAATAGAAATGATTGGGAGGGATATATGAGTAAAGATGCCTCTATAAACCCCAGATATTAAGGACAAACTGAGAGACAACACAAGACATACTAGCTCTGAAGAAAAGTTAGGATACAAAGTTAAATTTAGTATATTCAAATTTAAAAGAGGTTATTTACATCTTAAAAGCTATTAATTATCTTAGATTATAATTAACTTCACCAGACATAGCATACATTTTGGCAACTGCCTTTTATTCAGCTCATTAGTATGAAGTTGTGCCTATTTAGAGTTTTCTTTGACATAGCTGAACAATAATAAAATGGTGACATACAGAAAAATTCTCTCTGTGATGGGAACCAAGAAAATAATTTCTCCCTCTCTGGGAACACTTTTTATCATTTTTCAATGTGTGAGGATATGGTTAGTCTAGCAGATTAGTGGATAGGTTTTATGGGATCTTTGAATCCCAGGAATTATAAATGTTATATGATATGTAAATTTTTTTCTGAGAAAATGCTGCAACAGATTTCAAAAAAGCCTGTGATGCCTATTCTCAAAATACCTGAGAAATATCTGTAAAATCCGCCTAAATATTTAGAAACTAAAGATCATAATTCTAAATGACTTATGGGTCAAAGAGAGAATTGGAAAAAAAAAACTTAGTTGAGGTACAATTTTGCATACCATAAAATTCATGCATTTGAAAAAAATTTAATTGTGATAAAATGCACATAAGTTATAATTTACAACCTAGTAAAGTGTAGTAATACACATCAAATACACATCAGTCCCATATTCTCTGGAGGCTGATGTAGGAGGATTGCTGGAGCCTTTAAATTTGAGGCCAGTCTGGGAAATACGGACCCTAATTTTTTTAAAAAAAATCTCGATCTCACCTGGCTTAAAGTGTACAGTTAGTATATTCACATTGTTATGTAATTTATGTGTTCTGGTTACCAACTTGTCTGAGTCCAGCTTGTATAGTCATATACAACATATTGTGTAGAATGAACTAATTACTTAGAGATAAACAGCAAGGGACAACAGAAGCTTAGGATTCATGGTAAACCAGTCCTCCAAGGATGAAGTCTCAATTGCATGTGTCCTACTTGCACCAAGGGTGAGGGCCTCTAAAACATTTTATACCTCAGGGTCACTTGAAAAGATGGAAAATTTAAAAAAATGCATTTCAAACTATGTAAAAATGAAAATACAACATACCAACATTGATAGAATCTAGTTAACTCAGTGAGGTTCAGAGCATTAAATTCTCATAGTGGGAAGAAAAAGGTCTTAACTTAATGATCTTATAATTTTTCACATAATGAAATAGAAAGGAGAGTCGTTGGGAATCTAGCACAGTATAATACTTGCCTAGCATGCATGGAGACCCTGAATTCAATCCCCAGGCCTTCCTGGGAGAGCAAATTAAACTCATAACAGGCAGAAGGAGGGAAGTAATAAAAATGAGAACAGGAATCAATCAAATTGAAAACACAAAACCAATAGAGAAGATCAATGAAACAAAAATCTTATTTTAGAATTATAAATAACTTCAGTGAAATCATTGTACTTAAAATGTACAACCCTCCACACTATTTCTATTTATCATCTACAAACAGAAAATACAATTTATTTTTTAAAATGCTTTAAAGGCAGCAAAACAACAAAGTCTTAGGAACAATTTGACAAAATATGGGCGGGCTTCTACATTGAAAATTATACAGCATTATTGAAAAAAAATAAGAATGAGATAAGTGATGGTATATATCCTATTCATGCCTTAGATGACTCAGTATTACAAAGATGTTAATTCTTGTGAAATTAATATGTAGATTTGATGTAACTTCCATAAAAATCCTAACAGATTTTCATTTACAGAAATTGATAAGGTGATTTTAAGATTATTATGGAAATGCAAAATGTCAAGAATAGGAAGGACACTTTAAAGAAGAACATTGTAGGAAGATTTGATATTCTAGCTAATAAACTTTATCATATTTAAGATGGTGAAATATTAGTGCCAGTGTAGATGGATAGAACATTGAAAGAGAAAACAACCCCACACATAAGCAGTTACTTACTGTGTGACAAAAATGGCACAGAAGAATAGTGGAGAAACAATATCTAGGAAGTCTCCTAGGATATAATAAACTAATCTTAGGATAAAAAGATGAAAAAGGACACAGATTAGAAATTGAAATGTGGGAATGCCTTTTGTATTTTTCCTTAGTTTCTTCAAACAACCACCTTTCCACAGTTTAAATAGCCTAAAACTTCTAAAATACATTTTGTTAAACTAAATGTATTATATGTCCTGGAAGTCTGGGGAAAATAAAGGAATAAAATGTGTACATAGAAGGGTATGTGTGCCAGAAGAAATTCTTTTCCGTTTCCTAGGTTCTAGATTTCTTAGATTCATTTTTGTTAATTTCAAACATACGATAGATCTATTTTTGCTAAGGATTTGATTTAGTTGGGAGATTAAATTTCTAACTGTAATCATTCTAGTTGAACTTCAAAGATTAACAATAATGACAAGTTTTGTGCTCTTGGAAATTCAGATCTCCTTACTTCATCTCTCATGCATCCAAATAGCTTTTAAAAATTAGCAGAAGAAATATTTTCTTTAGTCTATTAAATATTTGTATGTACTGATTTGGAAAAGCCCAAGATGTATTATTAGGTTAGAAAAAGAAGATAAGAATAAACAGTAGACCTGCTTGTAAGTAAATTAAATATATAAATAAATGCTATTTTATGATTTTCCTTTTCTGCCCCCTCCAGAAGATCACATGAGAAACTATTAGTTGATGACACTGTGGAGAATGGGACTTAGGATATGAGGTATTTGTTGTTGTTGTTGTTTTGTTTTGTTTTTGGTTCCTTTAAGTTTTGTTTCAGTTTTAAACTAGATGTAGGTTAGAGGAAGAAATAGCCAGGTGTGGTGGGCTATTTGGAATGCTGAGGCCAGGAAGACCACAAATTCTAATCAAGTTTTGGCAACTTAGAAATACCGTGTTCCAATATAAAAAATGAAAAGGACTAGGGATGTAGCTCAGTGGTAAAGTGCCCTGGGTTCAATCCCCTTCCCCCTAAATACCATCAAAAATATAATAGAAAAGAAAGAAAAGAAGAAGAAATACTTTGATTATTACCCACACAGAGGTTGATCATACTGAATGGGACAGAGAAATTAAGTACCAGTGGTTTACAAGCCAACAAGAGTCTGGTTGCTGTTGAATCAATTTGCTTGGACTTTGGTTGAATCACCAGATCTTCCAGATTTTGGGACTACTTCTTCACCTTTCCCTACATGTCTGGATTCTTAGAAACTGACAAACTAAAGACTAACTGTGATTGCTTTCCCAGAGTTCCTTGTGACCCAGCCTGTCTTCCTGAAACTATTTGTGACCTTAACCCTCAATCATACTAGCCCTTGCCTTTATTCTGAACAATTCGGAAAACTTTAATGATTGGAATTATAAGGAGAAATCTAACTCAAAAAGGAAGTGTTGAATGGAAGAATTAATATCACAAAAAATTGATCAATATGTAGGAAAATATAATCTTTATTTTCCTTTAAAAAAACATTTATTTTTTTAGTTTTAGGTGGACACAATATCTTTATTTTACATTTATGTGGTGCTGAGGATCAAACCCAGTGCCTTATGCATGCTAGGCAAGTACGCTGAGCCACAACCCCAGCCCCTTATCTTTAATTTCTTTAAAAAATAAATAATAATGGCTGATATAGAAAATAGAAATAGATTTGAAATAAAATATAAGTCCACATTAAGGTGTCATGAATTTTAAAACTTTCTAAAATACTTTTTTTTAACCTTTCAAAAATTTTTAAAATTCTTTTTAGTTATATATGACAGTAGAATGTATTTTGACATATTATACATACATGGAGTATAACCTCCCATTCTTGTGGTTGGACAAGCAGTTACACTGGTTGTGTACTTATATATAAACATAGGAAAGTCATATCCGATTTATTCTACTGATTACCCTTTCCTTAATTCTCTTTGTCTAAATATTTGTATGATTTAGAAGGATTATGAAGTCATAAGTACTTGAACTTAGATTGAATGTTAATTTTTAACAATTTAATTATGACCTGAGATAATAAAAATAGAATGTATAAATTCTAACTAGTTTGGTGGCAAAAGGAATAAAAAGAAAACTATCAGTACAATAAAAGGCTGAAAAGAAGGCAGAATAAAAGAACAAAAGTAAAATGATATATAGAAAGTTCATAATAAGCTGGTAAAATAAGTCTCCATGCATATTAAATACAAACAATTGGCCACTGACATTCAAATAGAAAATATGAATAAATTTAGCTTTCTGCAACATACCTAAAATATAAGGACAGATAGGGGATAAAAGTAAATGAATGGAGAAATATATTTGAGACAAATATTAATCAGAAAAAGACTGACATAACTATATTACCATCAGATAAAATTGACCTTAAGGAAAACACTTTAGGGATTGGGGAAGATCGCTTGCTGAGCAAAGGAACAGTGTACTGAGAAGGCATAAAAATTATCATTGACATCATAACCTTAAATTAATAGAGAAAAAGTAGATATAATTACAGAGAAATTTACAAATCCTTTACAAAAATGGGGGGTTGTGATAGTGAGTGGGGTCATTCAGGCCACAGTAGAATGATAAATCTTTAGACCTATCCTCTTGGGACTTTCTTAGGCTGCTTAATTTATGGCAACCACAAACATAGTGTGACAAATATAATAGTGACATAGTTTGAAAAATAGTTTTCTGATATTTTTAGAGAAACAGTTGCTCTCGGGTAATTAACCTTTTTATTTTTTTCTAAACATTGCTATTAAGATTGATATCTGGATAAAACTTAATTAACTTGGAGTTCAGTAATACGCTTTGTTGTTATGGCTTAAAATGAAATTTATTTATATATAAGAATTTTTTCCTATGGAAAGTAATAATGGCTACATGTGATAGTACATACATGAAATTCCAGCTACTCAACAGGCTACGGCAGGAGTATTGCTTAATCCTAGAAGTTTGAGACTGACCGAGCAACATAAGGTGATCTCCATCGCACACATGCAATTGTGCACATGCTTTCTCTCTCTTTCTCTCTCTCTCTCTCTCTCTCTCTCTCTCTCTCTCTCTCTCTCTCTCTCTCTCTCTCCCCCAGAGTTTAAACCCAGAAGTATCTAACCACTGAGCAATAGTACCAGACAATTTTTATTTTGAGACAAGGATTGCTAAGTTGCTCAGGGCCTTGTTAATTGCTGAGGCTGGCCTAAAAATTACAAACCTCCTGCCCCAGTCTCCCAAGCCACTGGGGTTATAGGTGTGCAATAACCACACCCAGCCTCATCTCTTTATGCAAAAGGAATAATGCATGTTATAAAATTGTGTTGATTAACGTAGGCCTTAATAATAAGATATAATGATTTTAGGTGTTCAGTAGCCATGAGAGTAACAAACTTTCTTATCCTTTGAAAGTTCTATAGTTTGAAATCCAACTTGTATTATACTCAAGTTACTATAAACCACAGGTCTTAATCTCTGTTTTTTATATTGATTTATAAGTTAGTGGTCTTCATTATTCAAAAATGGGGAAAACTCTGTATATATCACATGGTAAACAGTTCTTATTCAAAGAAATAAAAATATGCAGACTTGTGACTATAATTAACAAGACCAATGTTAAAAAGCCTGTGATTGGTCATGAGTAGGTGGTAAATCCATGGGCTGTATAAAAACTTAAGAGTACTGGAAGGAAAATAAAGTCAAAACTTTTGGGGAGTATCATGTTAAATGATCTGTTTTTAGAAAGTTGTTTGCTTCACCACCCAGCATTGGTGCCAGATGGAGATTTTCCCTTGAAGGACAGGAACCTGGAGATGTAAAGGAAGTTAAAGAGAAAGGTAGGTTGTTAGAATGCCTCATAGCAGCAGGATGTCTGAGCCAAAAGTTGTATTTCTTTCCTGTGTGCTGTTCTTGCTCATCTCTTATGTAAACACAAGATTTAATTTTGCTTTCTGCTTCTTTTTTATGTATTAACTTTCCCAAAGGGGAAATGTTTCAAGTGTTTTCTTTTTGAAAATGCATTTCTGAAGGGTTTAGTCTAACATCAGGATATAACATTAGAGCTGAATCTGTTCTATGCTTAAGTATACCTGTCTTTACTTTTTAAATAGCTATGTAGTAACACTTTTCTTTTTATCTAGTAGTAAAATATTTAATACATTTAGCAGTCTATAATATAGCAAAGAACTAGGAAGGAAAGGAAAATATCCTTTGAATGGATAGACTTGATATCATAATGTCTGTACATACAAAAGCACACATTTAACTCACAGGGATGTCTCCTAGCTTTAACGTATTTAGTTCTCTAGTTGTACACTTTAAGACATGTTAGACCAAGATGAAGGGAGAGTATCAACAAGAGGTCAATAAAGAAAAGGCTTACAAGTTAGAAATAGGGGAAGGAGAAGCAAACTTTAAAAGATTGTTAGCTGTAGCCATTAATTGATTGAAAGGGCAAGTGGCTATACATTCTCTACAAAGTTCTAGTAAGTCATTTTTAAACAGAAGAGGTGTAATGCTCAAATGTACTGCTTACTTTAACAGTAGTCAACATCTACAATGGTTAAGTTAAATAGAATTTGCCTTTTTAAGATATAGTGAAATATAAACTATCATGTGACATAAATTGTGGGAAGGTTTCCTTGAAAATAGTTTTCAATGGTTTTAGCACATTAGTTTTATTCATGGTGGGTTAAGTCGGTTTCCCAGGAAATGAGGAATTGCTGTGTAAATCTATGAAATTGTCCTTTGCTGTTCCTCTGCAGAAACACATCCTAAATCTGGACTCCAAATATAATACAATTTCTGATGTTTTACCAGTTATATTTAATATTAGATATATTTGATAATTTAATAGTATTTACATGTGTATCTAAATATTATTTCTATTTTTATAGGATAATTGACATTATAATAAATCAAAGTTACATTTAATAATAATTCTTATCTTATATTCTAAACTAAACCAGAAATCTATGAAGAAATCATTTGATAAATAAAAATCAGTTATTTTCATCAGTGTCATGGGTGATTGATTGAAATGTACCTTAAAGAGATTTACTTTTTCCTAATAGTTTTGGCAAGTAAAGAGTGATCAAAGCATTTTTTGTTTGTTTGTTTTATATCTTTATGAGATGGAAATTGTATACTTTTGAATTTTATAATCAACAAAATTATTTTGTATAATATTTCCTAAGTCTCTGAAACAACTGAGCTTTTAGATACTAGGTGGAATTCCAAAGTGCTTTTTACTGATGTTTTACTATTTTCTTCTTTATTTGATGCTTCATACTTTTTCTCAACATTTTTACTTTATTTCTTTTCACTCTTTTTGTGAGAGCAGATTACAACATAGATAAATATTTTCTTTACTATTAACACTATAACAGAACATCTACCACTCTTCTTTGTTCTAACTGGTGAATTGCCTAATATACCCAATGATTCCCTTATTCTTAGGTTTTCTTTATGCATATAATTTTCTGTATTATTTTCTTAGGATACATTTCCAATAGAGGCATATATAAAGAAACAGCAGTTTTAAAGTGCTTGGAATTTATTCCCCTTAAGATTTTCTGATCTAGAATAACCATAGTCTATGCCTGCATTCTACCAAATTTGGGATGCACACACACACACACACACACACACAATGTACACACAAAAATGTGATGTATTATTATTGTTGTTCTTTTAAAGAAAAGCAGAAAGAGTAATATCTGGCTCTCATGTTATCATTCCCATGCACGTCAAAGAGTACAATGAGTTGTGGCCTGCTAGGCCTTCTCAACATAGCAATCTGGGAAGTGACTAGAGATCTCTTGGATTTGACCCTGGAGATAAAATCTATGAGTGATTCCAGATTTACATCATATCAGTACTTTAGACATATGCTATATGTCTAAAAGCTTAATGTAGGGCAAGTAAAGCTAGAATAAGAATTGAGAACATGAGGGCTAATAATCCACTTAGTATGAATGGATTATAAATTGCACAGGCAAATAGGAAACATTATTCTGGTTTAATGTGTTGCATTGGGCTTAGGGGATTTATAGGCATATAGTTTTCTGGGTCGTCTAATAGGTCTGAGGAGAATAAAACTAAGGCTAACATAAAAATAAGGAGCATCAAGCCTAGGTATCTTCAATTGTAAAGTAGGGGTGAAAATGGAATATTTTTTAAATTTTTTTTAGTTATAGATGCACACAACACCTTTTTTGTTTATTTTTATGTGGTTCTGGGAATGAACCCAGTGGTGAAAAGATATTTTAATGAGATGCTGTAGATCAGGGGTTATTAATAGTGTATGGACCAAGCTATATGGGCAAAGACCAAACAGACTTTATTTTACCCTGAGACTCCAGGTCATGTAAGAAACGCTTCTCCCATGGGAAAGCCCCACCTCTGTACCCTCAATAGTTGCTTAGCATAGCATGTTTGGCAACACAAAAGGGCAATTTTTATACAATGTAAAAGTGTTCTCTCTTTGGTCCCCATTTTTCTTGGACAATGTACACTTTCAGAGATAGATTGTCTAGATGTATTAACTTTGATTCCTTTTCTATGGGGTTCCTAGAATGGTATAGAAAAGGAATGTTGTTGAGATGGTATATATAGATATCATCAAAATAATTGAGTATTTCATATTAACTTGTGGACAGGAGGGAAATCTGCAAACAAGACTATAATATAATTAAGTAACTTTGCCAAGTGATTTATTCACTTTGTAAAAGGCCTGATTAAAGGTTGATTTTCATCATGAAATAAAAAGAAGTGTGTCTTCAGCTTTGTCTTATGCAACAATTTTATCAGTGAACTCGATAGGAAGGTAAATGCTTTGATTAAAACATGTGCAGATTACAAAATCTGGATGGGGCATAGAATATAATCATTGATAGAATAAGGTCCCAAGTATCATTAAAAGTAATTCCAGGATGAATTAAAGCCAAACAAAAGGTAGCCTATGTAAAATAGTATAAATTTGTATACCTATTATCAGAAAATTGAACTATTTAAACTTAAATGGAATAAATATTACACTTGATGTATATTGATATGGGATTTTTTTCTGACTCTAACCCTCATTTGAAATAGTAACTCTTAAGTACAGAATTACTAAAATAGCTGTAGAGTTTAATAATAATAACCTAGGGTCTAAAATGTGGGATTTTCTGATAAATAACATATGGCATGTAAGGGAAAAAATGTCAAGGATGAACACACTATCATTGGCCCAAGATGCGGAGAGTGGTGGATACCATTTACTGAAATAGAGAAAACTGTGTTAGAAAAATCTGCAGAATGAAGGAAGTTAGGAATCAAGAGCAAGAGCTGGGATTTGGGCAATGTGAAGTATTAGTAGAGGGTTTGAATAAGCACTGAGATATGTGCATCTGGGATTTAAAGGAGAAGTGAATACTAAATCTTCAGTATATTTCATTGGTTCTCCAGCAGGGGTGTTTTTCCGTCTATTTCCTCTTTTCCCCAAGGACATTATCTAATGTCTGAAAATATTTTTGATTGTCACCTGTGTGTGTGTGTGTGTGTGTGTGTGTGTGTAGTTGCTACTGGGATCTAGTGGCTGAATGCCAAGGATTTGCTACATATCCTACAATGCTTAAGAGCCCTTCACAACAAATAATCATCAGGTCTAGAATCTCAGCAGTGCTCAATTTTGTGTATATAAAGCAATCATTTTGGGAGAAGCTTTAGATAGAAAAGAAAAAAGATAGGGTCAATGAGGAGGAACCAGTAAAGAGAAGTAAACATGTAAGGAATGGCCCGGTGGGTTATTTGGTAGCCAACTGAAAAATGTTTGAAGAAGAGAAACTGATCAATTGTGCCAGGGTGCTATAGGTATAAATGGAAGAACACCAATTTTTTCATTGTGGAAGTCTGTTGATTTTGACAGGAGCTGCTTTGGAAAATGGAGACAGTAGCTTAAATGAAATGATTTTAGGATATAATGGGAGGAAAGGGAATGGAAACAAGCTTTTAAACAACTTTTTGGGTTTTTCTAGAAAGATCATCTACTAAATGCTAATGGGAATTTTCCATTGGGAAGAGAGAAAGTGATGATCCAGCAGAGGGAGGACATAATTTTAGGAGTAATAATTGTTTTGAGGGATGCATCAGGTATAATGTCAAATTATTGACTATAAATTGAAGCATGGACAATTCATTTATAAGACACGTTAGGGATAAAAATGTAAGTGACACTATGATAAGGAAAGTTTCTGATTGCTCCTACTTTTTAAAGAAAAATAGACAAGTTGCCAGCTGAGAGTAAGAAGGAATGAGGTTTTGGAGATTACAGAAAAGGGGAGAGAAAAGGAGACAGTGACTGGCATATAAATGGATTGACAGGTATCACTAAGGACCCATCTTAGCTTCGTAGTCATGGATTTAAAATGGGACCAGTGTGGTATAAATTTGCTCCCAAGATGTAGGCTCTGGATTCACCCTACTGATTGTTTCTTTTGCTGAGAGGAAGCTTTTCAGTTTGAATCCTTCCCACTTGATTCTTTATTTTAATTCTTGTGCTATAGGAATCTTATTAAGAAAGTCGAGGCCTAATCCAACATGATGGAGATTTGGGCCTACTTTTTCTTCTTGTAGGCCCAGTGTCTCTGGTTTAATTCCCAGGCCCTTGGTCCACTTTGAGTTGAGTTTTGTGTATGGTGAGAGATAGGAGTATAATTTCATTGTGTTGCATATGGATTTCCTTTTTTCTCAGCACCATTTGTTGAAGAGGCTATCTTTTCTCCAATGTATGTTTTTAGTGCTTTTGTCTAATATAAGATAACTGTAATTATGTGGATTTATTCAGCATTAAAAGAGAATAAAATCATGACAGACTTTTCAAAATTTGCACATATATTAAGAACTTCATTGATAAGAGTCTGTAAGTTCTCAACTTACATTTTTAAAAAGAATTTCTCATTACTAGCAATGCTTCAGAATCAGTTTTTATGAAATTGATGAATTTCTCATGTCAATATTAAAATAACATTATTAAGCAGTAATTTGTTGCCAGAGTCTACCTTACAAATATAATTTTGAAGGTTTGCGTAAAATGATTTATGATGATGTGCCACACTACTCTGTCACACCCTTTCTCATGGATATTTCAATTATCTCCAATTTTCTCCCATTGTTAACAATATTGAGCTAGATAGATAGCCTTGTTGTAAATCTTTGGTTATGGCTTTATTCTTGCCCCTTAGGATAAGTTTCAAGGAGTGGAATTACACACTTTAGATAACCCAGTTTCTTTTATGACTTCCTGCCTTTTGCTGAATTAGTTGTACATTGAAACCCTTATAAACGGTTCGTGTAAGTGCCCATTCCTTCCAAGTATCATTGCTCTAAATTCATTAGTGAATTTCACAGCAATTTTGACAAGTGGACCAGTGCATTCTCTCCATGCCCAGGAGATGTCTGTGGTCTCAGTTTGCCAACTCCCAGATCTTCAGCAGCTGCCCCATCTCTGTCTTCTGTCTCTGTCTCTGGACACAAATTTGGCCTCACAATAGACTCCAAACCTGAGCCAGTTTTTCAAAAACACGTTTGACTCTGACTTAAATCCCCCAGAGCCTGCACCCAGACAGCAGAACCTAGTCTGGGGCACGAGACCTAAGGGTTCCACCTGCTTCAGCCCAGAAGCTCCCTGCTTCCCTTGGTGCCCACCCCCTTCCCTAGTGTCTCTGCTGGGCTACCCCATCACTACCCAGCACCCATTCGTCTGTTATACCAGCTTGGGCATCAACCCACAGAGGGAGCACACCTTCTCTAACTCTGTGGCTCCTAGAAAGGACCACGAGTCTGTCCCCCATGACTAGACAGGTCCCTTAGTGCAGGCAAGCCCTCTTTATTGTCTCCAGGCCTGTCCCTCAGGAAATGTTTATGACCAAGGCAGTGAGGGTACATCCTTGGGAGACCAAGCCAAATCCTCACTTCATTCTCAGGGGAGGGCTTTACAGAACACCCCTTCTCTTAGACCATCATAGGTCAAAGCTGAGGATGTAGCTCAGTGGTAGAGAGGGGCTTATCATGGGCCAACCACTGGACTCACTCCTCAGCACTTCCCTTTTTGTCACAAAATGCAAGACAAAGTCATGCATCTACAGCTCTGGGAAGGAGGCAACCTCACGATGAAGCCCTGGTTGAGGATTGTTGCCTGAGGGTCTGATGACTGGATCCCTGCTTCCCATCATAAGTGGTCCAGCCAGACCATAATGGTGCATAATGGAGCTCATCTTTTGCTCTGTAACTAGATTTGCTGCAGCTGCTCTGGTCATCCCCCATGAAAGTCCCTCGAGTTTAAACATGTTTCCTACAAAGTGGTGTCTATAAAGGGACCCAATAAGGCAAGTCTCAATGTCAGTTGTAGCATGCAAACAAAGCCCTTCCTTAGCTACATGAACCTCTGGCCTAGGCATCTCCTCGGTTTCAGATGCCCACCATAAGTGTGCACAGTGTGTGGCTAGAACTGAGGGTCACTGTTAAGGATTGGCCCTGTCCAGAACTTGGTGCTTAGAATGGGGTTTTCAAAATAAATTCTGACACCTCTCAGAAAATGTATCTGAATGTGAAAAACTGTTATGAGAAAAGTGTGATGAACATTCAAATGACCTGACTAAATACAGGGCCTACTGACAGGTGAGGTTTGTTATTAAATGAAGTTACTACTGGTGCAGTGACAGGAATGAAACCAAGCTTTTTCCTTATTGAGTGTCGTGAAAATTTTCCAGATTTGGATGGGATATATTTTTCATGTTAATTGAGGTATTCTTGGTGTGGAATGAACTGTACGCATGGAAAGTTTATCATTTGCTATATTTAGCTGATATTATTTCTTGTTAATGTTACCTTCAGTGAGGTCTCAGTTGGCAACAGACACCCACCATGAAAATCTGCACATTCAGAAAATTGTTTATGTCATCTCCAGGAAACCATATCATATTCAAATAGAAAGATAAACTAAAGAGCAAAACTTGTATTTCAGATGAAGATAAGCAAACTTATCATGGTTTTTGATGGGGCCTCCTGACCTATGCTTTCTCCAGGAATGGACTCCATCATGCCATTTGGGGGAACTAGGAGGATGCAGAATGACTATTAGCATATGGACTTATTGCTTATGAATTGTTCAGGGCATTTCTTGATATGGACAGCAGTGAAAATACACAGCAAAGAAAAGAACAAGAATGAATGAGAACGAAAGCCTTGGGTTTTCTAGGTAGACTAGAAATATGTGTGATATGTACATTTGAAATTTTGTAGCACTAGGTGTATATCTTTCTAGAGTTGATGACTGAGGCCACCTTAAAAGTATGCAAAATATTTCATATCTCTGTAGGAGATATGAATACACTAATATATTGTAATAACCTGGAGTGTAATATATCATAAAGTGATGAATACAGTTCCTTATCCCATAGCATTACCA
This sequence comes from Callospermophilus lateralis, assembly GCF_048772815.1. Classification (NCBI taxonomy): domain Eukaryota; kingdom Metazoa; phylum Chordata; class Mammalia; order Rodentia; family Sciuridae; genus Callospermophilus; species Callospermophilus lateralis. The sequence continues at coordinate 144,273,501 of NC_135305.1, read as the reverse complement.
TCAGGACAATTTCCTGAATTCTTATACCTTCTTTTACTTACAGAGTCAAGAACCTGGATCTTTTGGCTCAGTGTCATCTCTATCTACAGAGTGCGTCTAGTTACCAGAACTTAAGATCTGGGTGTCATGAAGTGTGAAGGAATTGTATCATAAAAATCATGCATTAGTGTGGGTTTTATTTTTAGAAAATGGACTTTTGTGCTGGGCATGTTAGAACAGAATTTCTGAGGAAGGTCACACAGTCTCAGAAATGCATACACAATTATTACACATGGACATGCTCAGAGATACCTCCCCACCCTCATTCACATCAATGCACACCACCAAAAAGATAGATGTTTCAGGATCATGGTAGATAGCCATAATCATCACTAGATTATCACTTTTTCACCACATCCCAATCCTCATTTCCAAAAAAAAAAAATCTAAATCCAGGATAACTTTTTACATAGAAACAGGAAGGAATGTGTGAGCTATCTAAGTACAGAAGTTTTCCTTAGTATGTTAGGGAGTTGATAATACTTAAATTTCTCATTTGCTGCAGAGGCTACCTGTAGTTATAGATAGGAAGACATTGTGAGCATGAGATCATTCACACATGTCTACTATTGGCTGTGGTTGCATTAGATAACTAGATGGGAAACAGAAGATTGGGACAAAAATCACAAAGTAAGGCAGAGAGGGCACTTGTGAAAAGACATGAGCTTTGCATGAGGGATTTCTCAGGTACAATTTGATGACATGCACAAGATTCTTTTTATACCAAGGAAAAGTGCCAGTGAGGAAAATGCTCACTACAATCATTTGCCAATTGTTGTTGACATATGTGAATGTCATTTTGAATCATTCTCAGATAATAGTTGTGTAGTTTTAATTCCACCACAAAAGAAATTGTATGAGTCACCTATAATGAACACTGTCATATTTTCATGCATGAATTTGAATTAAAAGGAAGAAAACAACACTTATATCTTAGACAAAAAGGGTCACAATAGTTCAGCAATATAATTTGGTTGGTCTCCTCCAAAATCTGTTAATACCACATGCATGATGACCCAATTGCAATCTAGGGAAATATAGTGTAACTGTCAGTACATTGGTTTGCTGATGAATTACTCTAGGGACTTCCTTACTGTGGATTGGGTCTAGAGTGTTTGGAGATGGTTGTTTAACACACACAGGCTTCGTTGCTGCTGGAATATGATTGTTTCTGAATGGCAAGAGAAGGACCATACCAGGAAACAAAAATTAAAAATAGAGAATAAATGGAAGGAACTACAATGAGAAATGAAATATTCTACTGTTACATTAGAAGGTTTCAGCATTCTTTTATAACACTTGACAGATCCATCAGGAAGAAAAGAAAAAGTATACTCTTGAATCAATGATCTCTGTTATGGGTCATATTACTTCCACCAAAATACATGTTTAAGTCTTAACACGAATACCTCCAAATTTTACTAGGTTTGAAATGAGAGTCATTGTGATCTTAGCAACTAAAGTTAACTTCTTGGAGCAGGGTGGACCCAGTCTCCAAATAAGGAATCTTTTCTCATAAGAAGTTGGGGCACATTCATGAGGGACTAGTGCCATGTGATGATGGAAGCAGAGAGTAAAGTGCTACAGTTGAAAACCAAGTGGAACAAGAATGGCCACCAAACCAGTACAAGTTAAGAATGGGCAGAAAAAATTCTTTCCTAAAGTTTTCAGACGGGAGCATGGTCTTGCTAACAGGTCAATGTGGGATTTCTAGGGAATAGAGCTCTAAGATAGTACACTTGCATTACTTCAACTCAAGATAGCTGTTTCTTAGATATGGAAACCGTAGGAATTTACCAATTATCAATCACATAGATCCAATTGGCATTTATACAAATATTTCATACAATGAGAGAATAAAATTTTTTCATGTTTTCATGTTTACATGATTATTCATCAAGATAGAGTATAATTTGGCCCTAAAAATTCCTTGGTTTATTGTGCAAATTGGCTGGCAGGAGAAGGGAAATTGGCAGACTGGAGGAAGGATGGACCCATGACACTTTTTCAGTGCCAGACTTAGATGGCAAAAAAGACTGCTTTTCAGTGAGGGAGGGAACTAAAGGAACTCACCAAATCCTAATAGTGAATGAAAAAAATTGTAGAGGCATATAAATTTAGAAATTCAAGCAAAATAAAAAATGAATTACAAAATGGAAGCAAATTTAAGGTACAGAGAACATTTATTTCTTGTAGCTCCACAACTGTAATGCAAACAGTGGGAATAATGCCTTTCCTCAGGTGGGCTAAAGTGGGATTTTACTAAGACTCAATAATGGACACTCAGGGAGTCTTACAGAATCAGAAACTTGAGTACATTAAACAAAGACAAAGTAGAGTACATTCGATCCAAGCTGGTCGTGGCAGAAGCAGCAGCAGCAGCAGCAGCAGCAGCAGCAGCAGCAGCAGCAGCAGCAATAGTGGTACTGCTAGATCACAGAAGAAGGGAAAATGCACAGAAACAAAATTGACAGATTTAGTGTGAAAATTCTGAGGTCAAAGAGGCAGAATTACCTTAGCTGAAGAAGAGGTTTCTTTGCACTGTACACTGGTGCAAGAAGGGAACTCTGTGATTCCCACTGTTCCTAGAGAACAAGGCAGGAGCCACCTTGACACAGCCAAGATGCTGCTGCCATTTCAGGAGACTGGAGCTAGAAGATCTGAACAGGAATATATGCAAGATCCTGACAGGCATCTGCCACAGGATCTAGGTGTTGCCTGGCTGAGCTAGAGCAAAAGGCATGGAGAGCATTCTACCCAGGGAAACTCAAGTCACAGATGTGAAGGAAATTCATGGTCCCTTCCCCCTTGAGTCTGGTGCCTCCCAGGACCAGCTGAAGGGGGTTGAGAATTTGAAGGAGCTGGTGTAAAAATAGGCTGGTGTGAAGGGCTGCCCTGACAATAAGCCCAGGAAGCATAGAAAGGTCATTCCACAGGCAGCAGGGAGGGTGTGGGAAGAAAAAAAAAGATGACTAGCACAGCCTGGGAAATGAGATAAAACAGAGTTAGCTGTTGACAATGTGTTAGTAAGAAAACATAGGGTCATAATAGTAATTCAAATAACAGTTAAAACAGTTTTAATTGATAAGTGATAATTGTAAATATCTGGGGGTATATACTGAGCTTTGAATTCAAGTATATATTGTACTCTAATAGCATGCCCAGCAACTTAATTATTTATTGTCTTTTTTTCCAGTGAGAAGAACTCTGTCATTTTCTACAACAAGAATGATAAACATGTTAACTGAAATAGGTCAGTCACAGAAGGACAAGTGCTGCATAATATTACTCTTTCGTGGAGACTGAAAAATTGATCTCATGGAAGATGAGAGTAGAATATTAGTTAGCTGAGCAGGGGAGACAATGTTACAATTGAATATTAGGAAAAAAGTTCTGATAAATTATTGCAGTCTGTGTGCAGACTTAAAAAAATAAAATCTGGGTCTGGAGTTGCGGCTAATTTGGAGAGTGCTTGTCTAGCATGTGTGAAGCATTGGATTTGATTCTTAGCACAGCATAGAAATAAATAAATAATAAATGAATGAATAAATAAATAAATAAATAAATAAGCATGAATGACTAACAAAAATTTTAAAAAATAACAAAATTTATTTCTAATAAATTTTGAAGGAAGGATTAAAATGTTCTTAGATTTTACACGACTGAACTCATTTTCCCCATTGGGGCAGCAAAGCACCTGAGTAAGATTGGGATTTAGGATGACATTGCAATATGTGAGGTCTAAAACTTAACAAAATATTTTGTGTGCAAACACAATTTCTGAGGCGGAATCATAGAAAGGCAGAGAAAAAAGTGACCATAAGCAGAGGCTATGGTCATGTGGCTTTTGTTCAAATCCTACCTCAAAACATTACATACCTGTACACTTAAACTCCTCTGTCTCTCAATTGTCTGCAAAAGTGTGCAACTGATTGATTGCAGTGGTATAAGGCTGACAATGAACACATACAGGCAGCCTTAAGAAGACTGGTGCTTCATATGGGTGCTGAATTGTCCTGTCATTAAATAGGACACTTCATTAAATGTGTGGAAAATAAGCTCAATCATTGACAGTGTTTGAAGAGAGAGGTGTGAAACAGATTTCATCCTCCAGGGCAATGGTTGAAGAAAGTCTATTCTTCATTCTTTACAGATGAATATCTGCAAAGCTCTTGGAGAATATCTGTGACCTCCTGTGACCCCATAGCAGTCTTAAGGGATTAGTGGAGCAGAGTCTGTACACAAGAATATTGAGTTTAGGTGTTTGAAATTTGGAGATTTTATGTGACTTGCCCAGATTCACAACAGTGATGAGTGCTGGATGAGGGAAAGGAATGTAGCTACTTACCTGAGACCAGAAATCCCTGAGCACTTGAGTCCTCTAGTGGATACCCTAGAACCAGGAACCCAGAACTCATCTCAGTCTTTCCCAAATACTCCTCCCCTGGGTCCAGTTTAGTATGAGGTTTCAGTAGCAGATAGTCAAATGACACCCAGAAAAATATTGAAGTCATAACCCAGGCTCTTGCCTCTTTGTCACAATTACTAACTTAAAAAATGATGACTTCATGCAAATGAAGCCTATCTGAAGGTCAAGAGTAGAGTCTACACTTGTGGCCATCCTCCTAAAGTGTCTTCTCACTGTTAGCAGCTTCTCAGTGAGCTGTTCTGATGAGTAGTTGACCACCCAAATCATCAGGGCTCTGTGGGGCAAAACAACTGATTCAGAACTTGGGACATTCTAAACCAACTGTCACTTGATGGCTGTGCCAAGAATGAAGTTTCCTTGTGCTTTTCCCTCCTGGATGGACTGTTAATGTGAATTAATGGGGGGAAACAGATACCCTGGTACGATCTCAATAAAGCCAATAAAATTTCAAAGACAAAAAATATATATGTCTATACACATATATATCTTGAAAAAAAAGACATTATTTTAAACAAATGATGCTGGGAAAATGGATAGCTATATTAGCAAATGAAATTAGACCCCTGTCTCTCACATTGCACAAAATTCAAATTGAAATGGATCAAAGACTTAGAAATTGGACCAGAAACTTTACAACTGCTAGATGAAAAGACAGGGGCAAGATGCCATCGTAGAGATGCTGACACCAACTTCCTTAACAGGTCCTAAAAAACACAAGAAATAAAACTGAAAGTCAATAAGTGAGATGCCATCAAACTAAAAACATTCTGCAGCAAAAGAAGCAATAAACAATGTGAAGAGGGAGCTGAAGGAATGGAGAAAATCTTGGCCAGCTATTCATCTGATAGAGAATTAATATTCCAAATATAAAAAGACTTCCAAAAACCTAACTCTGAGAAATAAATAGCTCAATTAATTAATGGGTAAAAGAACTAAACAGAAATTTCTCAAAAGAAGAAACACAAATATTCAATAAATATACGACAAAATATTCAAGGTCTCTATCCATCAGGAAAATGCAAATGAAAACTGCACTAAGATTTCATCTCACTCCAGTCAGAATGCAATTATCAAGAACAAAACAACAATAAATGCTGATGAGGTTGTGGGGAAAGGTACACTTGTACATTATTGTGGGACTGCAGACTAGAACAACCACTCTGGAAAGCAGCATGGATATTCCTCAGAAGTTTAGGAATGGACCCAATACATGACCCCACTATCCCACTTCTTGGTATTTCCCCAAAAGATCAAAACTAATTGTGGTGAGAGGCAGGGGTCTGATTTCATTTTTCTATATGAGGATATGTAGTTTCCCTACAAAACTTGTTTAAAAGATTGGCTTTTCCAAGAAACATTTTTGGCACTTATGGGGATACAGTCAACTGAATGTTACTAGCTGCACATTTTACAATAACTAAATTATGAACTCAAATGAGATGCTCAACCAATAGACAGATAGATCAAGAATGGATCACAAAAGTGTCGTGTGGAATACAAATGATTTCTAGTCAGACATAAAAAAATTAAAATTGTGGCATTTGCTGGTAGAGTGGATGGAAATGGAGTATTTAACAGCATGCAAGAAATCTATGGAGCACTGTAAACAAAGCAATGGATGCATTATGTGTATCTCACAAGAAGCAAAGAAATGGGAAGAAATGTGCTATGAATTAATAAATAACTAAGAGCACAAAGATTAGGATAGATCTTAATCTTTCCTTTTAAGGGGCTCAATGAGATCCAAATAGGTGACATCAAAGATCTCCAAGGTTATGTATTTGATGTCAAAACTATTAGAATCAAATACAAAACCAAACTATAGAGAGGATCAAGAGATAAAAAGCTCCTTAAACTCAGGTGATTCTTAGTAAAATTAATATCAGATCTCTCAACAGAACCTATACAGGCCAGAAACAGAGATGAAATATCAAGTGATAAAAGAAAAGCCTTTCACCCTTTTAAAATTCTACAACTGACATGAGATTTTTTTCTAAAATAAATAATAAACCATGTTTTTATGGTTTGTATCTGACATGTTCCCCCAAAGGTGCAAGTGTTGAAAGCAAGTTCCCCCATGCAGCAAGTTACAGAGATGGGGTTTTTGTGCAATAATTAGATGATGAGGGCTCTAACATCATCAATTGATTAATCCATGATGACTGAATGGACTACTGGCAAGTGGGACTTAGTTGGGGCAAGTAAATCAATGAGGGAATGCTCTGGAAGGAGTTATCATTTCTCTAGTCTCTCTCTCTCTCTCGCTCTCTCTCTCCCCCTGAACCCCCTTCCCCACTCATCTTCCCAGATTCCTTGAATAAGTTTCCTCCACCACATAAGTTCTTTTTATATTTTTGCCACATTTCTAGTTTATTAATGGTGCGTTATTGTTTTTCACATTTATTTACTTATGTTTAATTTGTTCTTTTTGGATACATATGAAAGTAGAGTGTATTTTGATATATATGTAAAATATAACATTCTACAGGATCTAATTCTTGTGAATTATTGTTTTATATACAGATGGAGTTTGTAGTTAGTATTACAATATAATTTGATCAATAGCACTCCCCTGACCCTCCCTTCTCCCTTCTCACCTGCTAACTTGATCCTAGTCTTCTGATCTCCCTTTGATTTTCATGAGATTCACCCCTACTGCTTTGCTTTCTCTTCTCTAGCTTCTGCATATGAGAGAAAACACAATTAACCTTCTGATTCTTACTTATTTCACTAATCCTAATGGTCTCTAGTTCAATCCATTTTTCTGTAAATGACAAAATTTTATTTTTTTCTTTATAACTAAATGAGAATTCATTGTGTACATTTATCACATTTTTTTCTCCATTCATCCACTGATGGATATGTAGTCTGGTTCTATAGTTTGCCAATGTGAATTTTGGTGTTATAAATATAGGTACACATGCTTCACTGTAATAGTATGACTTCAATTTTTCAGGATGTATTCTGAAGAATGATATAGCTAGGTCACATGGTAGTTCCATGCCTGTTCTTTGAGGAGCCTCCATAATGATTTGCATAGACATGTACTGATACACCATCTCATGAACAGTTTTAAAGTGCATCTTTCTCTCCACATCCACTCTAGTATTTATAATGATTTATATTCTTAATGACTGCCATTCTGACTAGTGTGAGATAAAAATTTCAGTGTAGTTTTGAATTGCATTTTCTTAATTGCTAATGATGTTGAACATTTTTCCTATATTTGTTGGCCACTTCATCTTTTGAGAAGAGTCTGTTTAATTCATTTGTTCATTTACTATCTAAGTTTTTAAATTTTTTGCTGTAAAGTTTTTTGGGCTTTTGTATATGCTACATCATAATCTCATCAGAAGAGTAGCTAATAAAAACTTACTCACATTCTGTCAGTTCTCTTTAAGACTTCTAATTATTTCCCATGGTATGCAGAAGCTTTTGAATTGGTACCATCCTCTTTATCACTTTCACCATACTCTTCCACCATGATGTTCTCTATTGCCTCAAGACCAAAGGAATGGAGTCAGCTGTTTATAGACTGAAACCATGAGCACCCAGATATATTTTTCCTCCTCTAATTGTTCTTTTTTTCCTTTACTGTCTTTTTTTTAATTTTGTTTTTTAAAAGTAGAATGCATTTTGACACATTGTACACAAAATAAGCACTACTTCTTAGTCCTCTAGTGTACATGTAGCAGAGTCACTCCAGGAGTATAATCAAATACATATATAAGCTAATGATGTCTATCTCATTCTGCTGTCCTTCCCATCACCACAAACCCACCCCTCCCCACCCTCCCTGCTACACAAATGAAAGTTCCTCCATTCTTCCCTATTCTCCCTACATCACTAGGATCAGCATCTCCTTATCAGAGAAAACATTCAGCTTTTAGATTTGGGGGATTGGATTATTTCACTTAGCATGATATTCTCTAGTTTCATCCATTTACCTACAAATGCCATGATTTCATTCTTTTTTATGGCTGAGTAATATTCTATTCTGTGTATATACCATGTTTTCTTTATCCTTTCATCTGTTGAAGGGCATCTATGTTGTTTTCATACTTTAGCATTTGTGAATTGAGCTGCTATAAACATTCATGTATCTGTGTCATTATAGCAATCTGAGTTTAAGTCTTTGGGGTATAAACTCAGAAGTGTGATAGCTGGGTCAAATGGTGGTTCCAGTCCAAGTTTTCTGAGGAATCTCCATACTGCTTTCCATAGTGGTTGCACCAATTTGCAGTCCCACTAGCAATGTATGAGTATAAATTTTTCACAACATCCACACCAACACTTGCTATTGATTGTATTCTTCATAATTGCCATTCTTACTGGAGTATGATGAAATCTTAGAGTATATTTGATTTGCATTTCTTTAACTGGTAGAGATGATGAACATTTTTTCATATATTTACTGGTCAATTGTATCTCTTCTTGTGAGAAAAGTTTGTGCACTTCCTTAGCCCATTTATTGATTGGGTTATTTGGTTTTTTGGTGTCAAGTTTCTTTAGTTCTTTATATATAAAACCTGGAGATCAGTGCTCTATCTGAGGTGCATGTGCTAAAAATTTCTTCCCATTCTATAGCCTCTCCATTCACATTATTGATGGTTTCCTTTACTGAGAAGTTTACTTAGTGTCAATCTATCCCATTTATTGATTCTTAATTTTACTTCTTGCACTTTAGGAGTCTTGTTTAGGAAATTAGGTTCTGAGCCATTGTGAGAAAGATTTGGGCCTACCTTTTCTTTTGTTGGGTATCTGTCCTACTCTTTTTGATCTACTTTGAGTTTATTTTTGTGCAGGGTTAATTTTGTGGATTTTTGTGCAGAGAGATAGAGGTTGAATTTCATTTTGCTACATATAGATTTCCAGTTTGCTAAACACCATTTGTTGAAGAGACTATCTTTTCTCCAATGTATGTTTTTCACATCTTTGATTAATATGAAACAACCATATTTATGTGGCTTTGTCTCTGTATCTTCTATTTTATATCATTGTTCTATATGTCTCTTTTGGTACCACACCATGCTGTTTTTGTACTGTTGCTCTGTAGTATAGTTTAAGGTCTCATCTTGTGATGCCTCCTGCTTCACTTTTGTTGCTGAGGATTGATTTGTCTTTTCTGGGCCTATGATTTTTAAAATGAATTCTGTGTTTGCTTTTTTCTATTTATTTTGAGAATTTAATTGGTATTTTTTATAGGAATAGCATTAAAACTGTGTAACAATTTTGGTTGTATGGCCATTTTTACTATATTATACCTATCCAATAGTATGAGAGACATTTCCATACCCCAAGTGCTCCTTCAATGTCTTTCTTTAGTGTTCTGTAATTCTCATTGTAGATGTCTTTCATCTCTTAGATGAAAGAGGTGATGGATTAGATGGATTCCCAACTACTTTTTGAGGCTATTGTGAATGGGTGGTTTTCCTACTTTTTTGTCCAGTGGATTCATCGCTTCTGTATAGAAATAAACTTGATTTATGGGTATAGATTTTATGTCCTGCTACTCTGCTGTATTCACTTATTAGTTCTAGAAGTTTTCTAGGGAATTTTTTGGATCTTCTACATATAGAAGCATGTCATCAGCAAATAGTGATAGTTTGAGTTTTTTCCTTTGTGAATCCCTTTAATTTCTTTCATATCTCTGATTGCTCTTCCTAGAGTTTCATTGACTATGTTGAATTGAATTGGTGAAAGAGGGCATCCCTGTCTTGTTCCAGTTTTTAGAAGTAATGCTTTCTCTTTTAACTCTCCTGTTCTTGATTTGAGCACACAAGTGAAAAAGCAAAGCAATTAGGTGATTTTGTCCCCAGACGACTTGGACAGAGTTTAGTGATGTGACAAGCCTTGCATATCTCTATACCTGCCATCCAGGAGCTGCAGCCAAGTCAGGGGTATGACTAGTGGCAGAGCCATTGCTGTCAATGCCTCCTGTAGCCTGCCTTCTGGGGCAGAAGGACGCTGGTAATAGCCCATGGCTTCTGGTCCCCTGAATCACGGCCAAGTGTGACTGTCCTGGTTTCCTCACATTCTTTTCTTTGGTACCAAGGTACCCATGACCACTGTGGGGCCAGGCTGTGCTGGCACTGATGTCCTCCAGTCAGCTCAAGTTCTGCAACTCTGGCTCAGTTGTGAGGCAGAGTCTACCTTGCAGCCGGAGGATGTTCTTTGTATTCTAACATGGGTGTGAGTCTTGTACACCTTCTGCACCTCTGGGTATAAACAGGAACCTAATTGTGTGCTCATGTGCAGATCCCTGCCCAAAGTCAGTCTCTGCAGGGTGAAGCTTTTGTCCTGAGTATCCCAATATGCACGTGATAGCTTCCTTGTGGTGCATTCACTCACTTAAATGCTTATGAGAAAAAAACAGTTGAGCTTAATCCTTTTATTTAATTTCACAGAGTCTTTTTAACTCTTAGAAGCATAAATCTTCTTGTTTTGTACATAAGAACTTTTTTTTAAAAAAATGAATAAATCAAGCATCACACACACACACACACACACACACACACACAATGTTCACAAACAGGCCACTTTAGTTGATTAAATCTGAAGTATTTATGATGGTAAATTCTGAGCAGCCAAAGGCACAGATCTAGCCGCCCTCACAGGCCCCGTGCCACCTAGAATTTGATTGGGGCAGTGCCCCCACAGGCAGTGGGATGAACTGGTGGCCAGCAGAAAACTGGCTGAGTATTCACCATATATATATATATATATATACCCTTGCTGAGGCCACATGTGTTTCTTTGCTTAGTCAAAGTGATTGTTGTCAGTCTATAGAGTGACATGGACTCTCATCTGCCTCTGGTTAATACTCTGATTATGGGGCTTCTTTGGTTTCATGACATTATCCCTCTAATTGGAGGGATGCCTGACTACTCACTCTCAAGAGCTCAGCTCTGTGCAACCTCAATTCTGACAAAATTCACAAAAACCATGGGGACTCAATGCATTCCTCAGGCAAGTCCAGTTTCTGGCACTTGGACTATATTATGTACAACACTGAAGCAATGAGAGAAAAAAAAGGAATTTCCAGTGCCCTTTGGCAGTCTACTGTGGGAAGGAGGCTCTCAAAGAGGGGAACAAACGCCACCTATGAAGTTACACTAGATAATGTGAACAATCAACAAAATCAGGAGATTGCTTAATAAACAGAATGCTATTTATTAACTCATTTCACAAATGAATGAACTATAACAGTGTCACATCGCAAAGAAATTGCAATCAGTGGGCACAAGTTAATTGGGTGACCCAGTGTAGGAGGACAAGGTGGGTCTTCTGCTGAGTCAGATTTTATCAGTGGTCTCAGCTGTCCAGCTTCAACCAGGGAAGGCTCCAGGAAGGTCAACAGCCTTACTGAGCTGGGCATATGGCATAGGATAACACAGTAGGGTCAGGGGAGTGGTCATGGGTCAATTCCTGGAAAGTGCCTCTGACATGGTCCCTGGAGACTAAGGCCGATTGAATGCCCCAAAGAGCAGGTGGAGGAAGTTGAGGCTCCTACCCTCCCCCTTTGTGTTCTCTTGAACCCCAATGCTTGAAAAAAGGCTCCCCAGTACTCCCAAATCAGCTGTTGCATGAGAGGAGCAAGTTTGCAAAATCACCAAATGCTAGTCACTTCCAGAATCCTGAGAGAGCATAAGATGATTAAAGGAGACAAGGTATGTTCTGGATATCAGGTGTTTGAGCTCTGGGAAATTACTCCCCATCTTGCTCCCATCATGCTCTGCACAGGTGACATGCTTACTCCTGTTCCTAGTCTCATCCCTCAACTGGACCCACCCTACACCCTGACCTAGCCCAGGCAGAGCCTCAGGATGGAATGTTGGAATGGGACCTTTATCCTCAGGCACCCTCTTGTCTCCTCTCTTACAGACTCTGTGACTGTCATTGAGCTGAAACAATTGGCCTTGGTGTCAGTTGCACTGGGACAGATGGCCACAATCATCAGCTCTGGAGACAGCCTTGCCAGTGAATATGCTGGGCACTGGTACCCGTAGAAGCAGAGGACAGGTCTTATTCCTATGCAGATCATTCAGCTCTTTGTGTTCACAGCTTCTTTGGTGTTATCAGAGGCAGCACAGCCTATGTGGCCCAGGTCCCTATGTTGTGGAGCTAAATCTCCTGGTGGTGGAGCCAGTGTTTGTCCGTCCCACCCTCACAACTCAGCTTCTCTACCCAAGCAACAACCAGCAGGTTTCTTCTCAGATACTTCAACACCTCCTGCTCCATGCTAGGCCTGCAGGACAAGGAGGGCACTAGCAGACACAACCCTGCGGAGGTGGGGTGCACAGACATGAGTGGCCCTGTCATTGCCACCTGCACCAGTGGCCCTCAAGAGAATGCCTCCTAGAGGCTCAAACAATAGATTCCAGAACAGCTTAACTCACCAGTTCCCCCTGATTATGTCTTGAACTGATTTTTTTCCACCACACTCTTCTGCCATGATATTCGCCATTGCCTCAGAGAACAATGGAATGGAGTCAATTGTGTATGGATTGTGACGTGGGAAACCTTGTGAATCCAAATAAATTATTTATCTTATAAATATTGTGTTTCCCCCCCTTTTCTTTCTTTCTTTTATTTTTTAACAGTAGAATGCATTTTTACAGATTGTACACAAATTGAGCACAACTTCTTCCTCTGGCACTACATGTGGCAGAGTCACTCTAGTAGCGTAATCATACATGTATACAGGGTAATAATGTTTGTCTCATTCTACTGTCCTTCCCATCCCCACAGCCCCACTTCTCCCCTCTGTCCCCTCAACACAAACCAAAGTGCCTTTCTGATTCTGCCTGATCCTCCCAGCCCCATTATGGATCAGCAACTGCTTATCAGAGAAAAATTTTAGCTTTTTCAATTTTGGGGATTGGTTTATTTCACTTAGCATGATATTCTCTAGTTCCATATATTTTCCTGCAAATGACATAATTTTATCATTCGTTTAGGCTGAGTAATATTCCATTGTGTATATGTACCATATTTTCTTTCTCCATTCATCTGTTGAAGGGCATCTAGGTTGGTTCCACAGTTTAGCTATTGTGAACTGAGCCATTCTAAGCATTGATGTGGCTGTAACATTCTGGTATACTGATTTTAAGTTCATTGGTTATAAACTGAGAAATGGGTTAGCTAAGTGCTTCTAGTCCAAGTTTTCTGAGGTATCTTCATACTGTTTCACATAGTGGCAGGACCAATTTGCAGTCTCACCAGCAATATATGAAGGTAACTTTTTTCCAACATTTTTCGTGATACTTGTTATTGCCTGTATTTTTGATACATTGCCATTCTACAGTGAAATAACATCTTATAGTAGTTTTGATTTGCATTTCTTTCGTTGTTAGAGATGATGAACATTTTTTTCCAATGCGTGTTTATTGGTTGTATTTCTTCTTCTGTGAAGTGTCTATTCAGTTCCTTAGCCCATTTATTGATTGTGTTATTTGGCTTTTTGGTGTTCAGATTTTTAAGTTCTTCATATATCCTGGAGATTAGTGTCTATCTGAGGTCTGTCCCATTCTGTAGAATCTCTCATCATGTTATTGTTTGTTTCTCTTACTGAGAAGAAGTTTTTAGTGTCTGTCCATCCCATTATCTATTTTCGATTATACCTCTTGCACTTGAAAAGTCTTGTCCAAGAATTAAGGTCCTGAGCCAATGAGATGAAGATTTGGACCAACTTTTTCTTCTACTGGGTGCATGATCTCTGTTCTACTGCCAGTATTTGATCCACTTTCAGTTGATTTTTGTGCAGGTGAGGGATAATGGTTGAATGTTATTTTGCTACATATGGATTTTCAGTTTTCCCAGCATCATGTATTGAAAAGCCTATGTTTTCTCTAATGTATATTTTTGGCACCATTGTCTACTATGAGATAAGCATATCTGTGTGCGTTTGTCTCTGTGTCTTGTATTTTGTATTATTGTTCCACATGTATCCTTTGGTACCATCACCATCCTGTTTTTGTTACTATTGCTCCATAGTATAGTTTAAGGTCCAGTATTGTGATGCCTCCTGCTTCATTCTTCTTGCCGGGGATTGCTTCTTCTATTCTAGGCCTTTTATTTTTCCAAATAAATTTTGTGGTTCCTTTTTCTAGTTCTTTGAAGAATGTCATTCATTGGTACACATGTAATGCAAATCAAAGTATTCTAAGATTCCATCTCACTCCAGTCAGAATGGCAGTCATCAAGATTACAGACAACAATAAGAGTTGGCCAGAATGTGGGGAAAAAGGTACACTCATACATTGCTTGTGAGATGTAATTCGGTGTAGCCAATCTGGAAGTCAGTATGAAGATTTCTTGGAAACTTGTAACATAACCACCATTTGACCCTGCTATCCCACTCCTTGGCTTAGACAGAAAGGACTGAATAAAGCATACTACAGGGACAAAGGCATATCAATATTTATAGCAGCATAATATACAATAGCTAAATTGTGGAACCAAACCAGATGCCCTTCAGTAGATTAATACATAGAGAAACTTTGGTATATATACACAATGGAATATTACTCAGAACTAAAAGAGAATAAAATAATAGCATTTACAAATAAATGGATGGAGTAGGAGAATATAATGCTAAGTGAAGTAAGCCAGTTCCAAAAAACCAAAGGCCAAATGCTTTTTTTGATATGAGGATGCTCTCATAATGATGATAGCAGGGGCATGGGAGGAATGGAGGAACTTTAGATGGAACACAGGGAAGGGAGAAGAATGGAGAGGGCATGGGGGTACAAATGATGGTGAAATGAGTTAGACATCATTACCCTAAGTATATATATGAAGACATGAATGGTGTGAAAATACTTTGTGTACAATCAGAGACTTGAAAATGGTTATCTCTATGTACAATATGAAATAAACTGCATTCTGCAATCATATAACAAATTAAAATGAATAAATACTTTAATAGAAAAGTGAATAAATAAACAGGGGGAGGATATCCACCTTGCTTTCATGAGATCAAGAAATAAAGCCCACAGCAGCCATGGCAGTGGAGTTTGGCGAGCATGCCAGTGGCTTTCTCCACGAGGAGGTGGTCCAATTCATTAACAATGAAGCTCTCCTGAACAGTGGTGGCCCAGAATTCTACATGGCCTTTTGCTCTAGTCCCTGGAACAAGGTGGAGGACTGGCTTTGCACTGTGGTCATGGACTCTCTGGTGCCTCAGGACCTCAAAAGGGCACCTGGAGCGCCTTTCCCTGGGTGTGTGAGTAGTGGCCAGGTAGCGGGAGCAGCAGGGGCATTGGTTCTGTCAGCTGCGAGACCATGTGGAGAAGTGTGAGGTGGCTTGCTGGGCTTTGGTCTCTCAGCTGTAGCAGCTGTGTGAGGAGCGTGGTGATGCTACCACTCAGCTGTGCTTCACTCAGGTTGCCTTGCAGCAGGTGATGTATGAGCATGAAGTGCTATGTGGAAGGCTACTTGAGGCTTAGAGCTCAGTATTGGCAGATCCATTGCCCCCAAATGTTGTACTTGTTATGGGAACCCAATAGCATGGTATTGTGGTGTAGTCCCTGGAAGAAGAGGAGCAGGCAGAAGTGTTGGTGCTTGGAGCATAGTGCATGCCACATTTGGAGGCCCAGATGCCAGCCCCAGCACCTTTGCTTTGTGTGCCAGGACACCCATGCATGTCCTTGGCTCCAGGCAATGCAACCCCATGTGCAAATGTCTGTGCTCCATTCAGTGCCAATCCCAGTGGGATTCCTATACTCCTTTACAAGCCTCTGTAATAATGAAATCAGGATCAGCAGGAGCAACAGCCACAGCAGTGGCAGCATTTGCACCCCAGGTGCTTCCTGTAGTGATCTATCCACCAGGCTTGTGGGCTCCAGTGGGGTGCCAGGAGGGAATGGCTCCTCAATGTGTCCAGAGTTGCTGGTGTGACTAGAGTTGCCTGAGTTTCTGGGGCCAATATAATATACTGAGAACCTCCCAGGTAGATGCAACCTGGGAGATAGAAAAATCCCCAAGTAAAAAGAAGGTCCTGAAGGTCTCCAGGGAATGACTTCCCTGAGGGGAAGCATAAGCCAAAGCCAGAAAGAGGGTCAGGAGAGGCCCCAGGGGAGAGACCCCATGTGGGAGATCATTAGTCTTAGTCTGGTGCATTTAATAAAAAAAGAATGTCATTGGGATTTTTACATTAATTCTTTGTAAATGTATTGGTATTAGGACCATTTTCGATATATTAATTCTGCCTATTCAAGACCATGAGAAATCTTTCCATTTTCTAAGATCTTTTTCAATTACTTTCTTTGGTATTGTTTAATTTTTATTGTAGAGGTCTTTCACCACTTTTGTTAGATTGATTCCCAAGTTTTTTTTTTGTTGTTGTTGTTATTGTTTGTTTGTTTATTGTGTTTTGCTTTGTGTTGAGGCTAGAGTGAATGGGGAGGTTTTCCTAATTTCTCTTGCTATTGATTCATTGCTAATGTATAGAAATGCATCTGTTTCATGGGTATTGATTTTATATCCTAATTTGCTGAATGTATGTATTGGTTCTAGATGTTTTCTGGGAGAATTTTTTGGATCTTCTAAATATAGAAATATGTCATAAGCAAATAGTAATAATTTGAGTTCTTTTTCTAATCATATCACTTTAATTTCTTTCATTGGTCGGATTCCTCTGACTGGAGTTTAAGGACTATACTGAATAGAAGGGACGAGAGAGTACATCCCTGTCTTGCTTGAGTTTCATTAGAGAAAATGCTTTCTGTTTTTCTCATTTAGAATTATGTTGGCCTTGGGCTTAGCATAGATAGCTTTTAAAATGTGGAGGTATTGCAGACCTTGTTTGTTTAAGCTCATCATGGGCATCTTCAAGCATGGCTGCTTGTGGTATGAGATGACAGGGTCAGGTGATAAGCAAAAGAATGGATTCATCAGCAGGAGTCATGGAAGAAGAAGATTAATTAAAATGACTGGATTAAATCCTACTAAATAGAAAATAGTTTTATTTTCAAATTTCAAATAAGGGGGATGTAATCTTAAAATCCCACCAGAAATCTCTCCAAATATTAAAATACAATGCTTTGTGTGTATTTTCATTCTGATTCAAAAAGAAGTTTTAATTTTTTCTATCTAAAAATGTCTAGAGGTTCAGAAAGATTGAGATATCTGTAGGTTTGGCATTTCAAACCAGAAATGGAATATATTTTGATTCTCAAAATTATAGCTATGCCTCCCTTTCAACCCATTATTATATGATCAATGAAATTATTTGAAGAGCAAAATCTTTTTTGCTGATTTAATATATTTTCATAAATAGAGAATATTAATGTATGGGTCTGGGTTTCAGTATTTAAAGAAATAATCACACACTCTCCAATAACACACTTGGACATGAAAATACACTTACAAAGAGAATAGTTGCAGCTCAGAATGTGGCATGTGCTCACAATGAAAGTTCCATGTTGACCAGTCACCATGGTAATGTGGGATGCATATCTTACCTTCCATTTCCACTCAGTTGATCTAGTGAGTGAGTTGGTATCGGTTAGAATTGGAGAAGAGTAGGGAGGTTTTGAGTTCCTGGTCGGCCATGGGAAATCTAAATTGCTGCGGGGAAGGTATGTTGTCAGTGATTATTTTAAGGCTGTTTCTTCAAAGGGCAGTTAACATTTACTGAACGTATTTTTCTCTTGATTTTTTTTATCTCTGACCCTGAATCTTCTCTCCTGAGATTTAAGTATTTGGTGATATTGCTTTATAACTCAATTCATATATTTGCTTGTACTATTGACCTGGTTATTGAAAATGTTTTTCTAAATTTAGAAAAAATGAACCATTCCTAAGGCCAATATCATGTGTGCTCTTAAAGTGAATAAATAAAAAGGGGGAGGACTTTCACCTTGGTTTCATGAGATGAAGAAATAAATTGAGAGAGAGTAAATGGATGCTAAGTAAGGCAATATATATCCCATGAAAGGGCAATTAGAGGCCAAACTCAACTGAATGTATATGAACATCTAAAAATAATGCTAGAGAAGTCTTAATTAAGACATTTGTAGAAAGGAAAGAGTACTGAGATTTCAGGGAAAGTTTCCAAGGGGTTGATGACTACAGGATCCCTGGTGTTTGGGGGTTACTGGGAAGAAGGCAGAAAGGACAGTGCCATGAGGTCAAAGGAGTGATCATCTGATAATGGAGGAAATGAGAGCCTTGGGGATCTTCAAGGAGGATCGGTGGAGGATCACAGATTGTACTTACTGGTGGATCCGTGTAGGCAGATAAGTATGGCCTCTGGCCCTGCAGGATCTAGGAAGAGGCGTGGAAGATCAGGAGAAGGAATATGTGAGATCAGAGCTGGTGCATCTACAGCAACCACGTTTTCAACCAGGCCTTGTCTGCCTGAGCAGGTGATGGCCAGAATGTTAGTCTGCAGACACGGCGGGAAGGCCAGATTCTGAAATGGAAACACCAAAGCATCATTCCAGGGTATCTTTCCCCCCCCCCCCGCCATTAATTCACATTAACAGGCCATCCAGGTTAGAAAAGCACAAGGAAACTTCATTCTTGGCACATCCATCAACTGGCAGTTGGTTTAGATTGTCCTAAGTTCTCAAACAGTTTATGCACCCTACAGAGCCCTGATGATTTGGGTAATCAACTACTCATCAGGATGGCTCACTGAGAGGCAGCTGGCAGTGAGAAGACCCTGGGGGAGGGTGGCTACAAGTGTGTACTCTACTCTTGACCTTCAGATAGGCTTTATTTGCATGAAATCATTATTTTTAAGTCAGTAATTGTGATGAAGAGGCAGAAGCCTGAGTTATGACTGGAACATTTTTCTTGGTATAATTCAACTGTCTGCTACTGAAGCCTCAAGGAGGCTTCAGGGGAGAAATATTTGAGAAAGACTGAGAAAACTTCTGGGTTCCTGTTCTAGGGAATCCACTAGAGGATTCAAGTGCTCAGGAATCTCTGGTCCCAGGTAAATAGCTACACTCCTGTCCCACATCCACCACTCATCATTGTTGTGAATCTGGGAAAGTCACATAAAATCTCCAAATTACAAACACCTAAACTCAAAATTGTGGTGGACAGACTCTGTTTCACCCATCCCTTTAGGCTGATATGGAGTCACAGGAGGTCACAGACATTCTCCATGAGCTTTACAGATATCCATCTGTAAAGAATGAGGAATAGACTTTCTTCACCCATTGCTCTGGAGGATGACCTCTGTTTGACACCTCTCTGTTCAAACACTGTCAACGATTAAGCTTATTTTTCCACACATTTAATGAAGTGTCCTATTTAACAACACGACACATTAGCACCCATATGAAACACCAGTCTTCTTAAGGATGCCTAGATGTTATCACTGTCAGCGTTACACCATTACATGGATCAGATGCACATTTTTCCAAACAATGGAGACAGAGGGGTTTATTTAACTGCAGAGGTATGTAATGTTTTGAGGTAGTATTTGAACAAAAGCCACATAACCACAGCCTCTGTTCATGGTCACTGTTTTCTCTGCCTTTCTATGATTCTTCCTTAGTAATTGTGTTTGTGCATACAATATTTTGTTGGGTTTTAGACCTCACACATTGCAATGTCATCCTAAATCCCAATCTGACACCACTGCCCCAGTGGTGAAAAATGATTTCAGTAGTGTGAAATCTAAGAACATTCACATCCCTCCTTTAAATTTTATTAAACAGATTTTGTTATATTTTGAAATTTGTTTCAGTTATTTATGCACATTTATCTATCTATCTATCTATCTATCTATCTATCTATCTATCATCTATCTATCTATCTATTTATTTATTTAATTGTGGTGCTGAGAATCACACCTTTGCCTCACACATGCTAGGCAAGCACTCTTTAAATGAGCTACAAACCCAGACCCAGATTTTGTGATATTTAACTCTGCTCACAGACTGCAAAAATACATCAGAACTTTTTTTTTCTAATATTCAATTGTAACATTGTCTCCCCTACTCTACTAATTAATATTCTACTCTCAATTTCTATGCAATCAATTTTTTAGTCTCCACAAAAGAGTGATATTTTGCAGCATTTGTCCTTTTGTGTCTGACCTATTTCAGTTAATGTAATTACCAACCTTGTTGATGAAAATGACAGAGTTCTTCTCACTGAAAAAAATACAAGAAATATTTAAGATACTGGGCATGCTCTTTGTGTATAATATATACTTGAATTCAAAGCTCAAATTATACCCCCAGATATTTACAATTATCACTTATCAATTAAAACTGTTTGAATCATTACTTGAATTACTATTGATGACACATTGTTTTTCTTGCTAGCACGTTATCAATAGATAACTCTGTTTTATTCCATTTCCCAGGCTCTTGTCTCCCACGTGAGCACCGGAAAACATCAAAACATGCAGAAGACATCCACAGGCCTTGGTCCAGAGAAGTCCACCTGTTGCCACCAAACATCCTTGTGCCCAAGGAAAAGTCCAAAAAAGGTACCTTGAAAATCCTGTCATTGTTGTTCACTCTGCAATAATGATTCTAGTTCATTCAGAGTTCCAATTCTTTTTTTTTTTTTGATGTGTACAAATTGATGTGCTTTGAGTCATTCAGCAGTGATGCAGGTCCAAAAGTAAAGATCTAGTTACCTTTTAATTTTGTGCACTTGATTCATTCAACTGTTGATGGACATTCGATTGATCTTACCATGTATTTATGGTGAATGCTACAAACATTGAAGTGATTGTATCATTATATTATGCTGACTTGCAGTTCTAGAGAATAAGCAAAGAGGAATGTAATAGCTGAGGCTTGTGTGTTTCACTCTTGGGTTTTTCATGGATCTCCACATTGCTTTCCAGAGTTGTCCTAATAATTTACAGTCTCATCAACATTATTTCTCCTACCCTTGCCAGTATTTCTATGGGTATCCAGTTTTCCCAACACCATTTGTTTAAAACATGATGTCCTCTCTAACATATATTTTGGTGCCCTTGTCAGGGATCAGGCGGCTGTAAGTATCAGGTGGGTTGTCTCTGTGTGGTATATTCTATTTCATGGATCTTCATATCTATTTTCAGTTCAATACCATACTGTTTTTGCTACTCATCTCTATAGTAAAATTTAAAATTGGGTATTGTGATGGCTTTCACATTACTTTTTCTTGCTCAGATATGCTTTGGCAAATTGTTGTTGTTGTTATTATTATTATGCCAAGTGAATTTCAGGGTTGGTTTTTCAATACTGTAAGGAATATCATTGGTAGTTTGAAGGGGATTGTGTTGAATTCATTGAATCTGTATATTGCCATTTATAGTATGGCCACTTTGACAATATCAGTTCCGCCTATACACGAACACAGAAGTTCTTTGGACCTTCTGAGATCAATTTCTATTTTTTTCCTGCATTCCATGGTTTTCATTGTAGAAATCTTACACCCTTTTGGGTATATTCATTCTCAGGGGCATTTTCAGATTATTGTAAAAGGGATGGTTTTTGGAATTCTATATCAGTGCCATCAATGTTGGAATATAGTAACGCTATTGATTTATGAGTGCTGATCTTTCCTCCTGATACATTGCTAAGTTCACCAGGTCTGGAATTCTTATGTTGAAAATTCTTGGCACCATCAACTTGGCTGTGTCAAGAAGGCTCCTGCCTTACTCTCTGGGGCCAGCGGGAATCACAGAGTTCCCTTCTTGCACCAGTGTACAGTGCAAAGAAGTCTCTTCTTTAGCCACGCCAAGGAAACACTGCCTCTCTGACCTCAGGATTTTCAACTTAATCTATCTATTTTGTTTCTGTGCATGTTCCCTCCCTATGTGATCTAGCAGTGCCACTATTCCTGCTGATGTAGCTGCTGCTGATGGTGACACCACCAGCTTGGATCCCATGTACTTTCTTTTTTTTTTTTTGTCTTTGTTTAATGTACCCAAGTTTTTGATTCTCTAAGACTCCCTGAGTGTCCACTATTGAGTTTTAGTGAAACCCCTCTTTTGCTCACCTGAGAGGAAGGAGTATTCACGCTGTTTGCATTACAAGTTGTGGAGCTGCAAGAAATAAAGGTTCTCTCTATCTTAAATTTGCTTCCATTTTGTAATGTATTATTTCTTTTACTTAATTTTCTTAATTTATATGCCTCTATGATTTTTTTTCCATTCACTATTAAGTTTTGGTGAGTTCCTTTAGTTCCCCCTCACTGAGAAGCAGTTTTTTTTTTTTTTTTGCCTTCTAAGTCTGGGTTCATCCTTCCTCCAATCTGCCAACTTCCCTTTTCCTGACAGCAAATTTGCACAATATCTCAAGGCACCAAGGAATTTTTAAGGCCAAAATATACTCTATTTTGATGAATAACTCACATGAACTTGAAAACAAATTTTATTCTCTTGTGGTTGTATGAAGTATTTGTACAAATGCCAATTAGATCAATGTGAATGATAATTGTGTTGGTAAATTCCTAGGGTTTCCATATCTAAGAACCAGCATTCTTGGGTTGAAGTAATGCAACTATACTATCTTAGAGCTCTATTCTCTAAAAATCCCACATTGACCTGTTAGCAGAAACATGCTACTTCTGAAAACTTTAGGGAAGAATTTTTCCTGCCCATTCTTAACTTCTATGGTTTGGTGGCCATCCTTGGTCTGCTTGGTTTTCAACTGAAGCACTTTACTCTGTACTTCCATCACCACATGGCATTAGTCCCTCATGAATGTGCCCTATCTTCTTATGAGAACAGATGCCCTATTTGGAGAATGGGTCCACCCTGCTCCAAGAAGATACCTTTAATTGCTAAGATCACATTGACTCTCATTTCAGACCTAGTAAAATTTGGAGGTACTGGTGTTAGGACTTAAACATGTATTGGGGTGGAAATAATATGACCCATAACAGAGATGACTGATTCAAGAGTATACTTTTTCTTTTTTTCTTGATGGATCTGTCAAGTGTTATGAAGAAATGTGGAAACTACTAGTGTAACCATAGAATATTTCATTTCTCATTGTAGTTTCTTCCATTTATTTTCTATTTTTAATTTTTGTTTCCTGGTATGCTCCTTCTCTTGGCATTCAGAAACAATCATATTCCAGCAGCAACGAAGCCTGTGTGTGTTAAACAACCATCTCCATACACTCTAGATCCATGTCCACAGTAAGTAAGCCCCTGGAGTAATTCATCAGCAAACCAATGTACTGACAATGACTCTGTATTTCCCTAGATTGCAAGCAGGTCATCATGCAAGTGGCATCAATGAGTTTGGAAGGAGACCAAATAAATTGTATTGCTGAGGTAATGTGACCCTTATTTGTCTAAGATATAAATGTTGTTCTGTTCCTTTTAGTTTCAAATTCATGCATGAAAATATGACAGTGATCATTATGGGTGACTCATAAAATTTCTTTTGTGGATGAAATTACAACTGCACCTCTATTCTCTGTGACAATGATTCAAAATCACATTCACATATGAGAACAACCATTGTCAAATGATTGTAATGAGCATTTTCCTCAGTGGCACTTTCCCTTGGTAGAAAATGAATTTTGTGCATGTCATCAAATTGTACCTGAAAAATCTTTCCTGCAAAGCTCTAGTCTTTTCACAAGTACACTCTCTGCCTTAATTTGTGATCTTTGCCCCAACTGCTGTTTCGCATCTAGTTATTTAATGTCACCACAGCCAACAGTAGACTTGGGCGAATGATCTCCTGCTCACACAGTCTTCCTTTCTGTAACTACAGGTAGCCTCTGCAGCAAATGGGAAATGTAAGTATTCTCAACTTCCTAACGTGCTGAGGAAAACCTCTGTACTTAGATAGGTCACACATTCCTTCCTGTCTCTATGAAAAAAGTTATCCTGGATTTAGATTTCTTTTGGAAAGGAGGATTGGGATTTGGTGACAAAGCAAAAACCCAGCGAAGGATTATGGCCATCTACCATGATCCTGAAACAGCTGTCTTTTTGTTGGTGTGCATTTATGTGAATGAAGGTGGGGAGGTGTCTCTGAGCATGTCAATGTGTAATAATTGTGTATGCATTTGTGAGGCTGTGGGAGCTTTCTGAGAAATTCTGTTCTAACATGCCTAGCACAAGTGTCCATTTTCTAAAAATAAAAACCCACACTAATGCATGATTTTTATAATACAATTCCTTCACACTTCATGACACCCAGATCTTAAGTTCTGGTTATTAGGCCCACTCTGTAGATAGAGATGATGCTGAGTCAAAAGATCCAGGTTCTCATCTTTGTGAGTGACAGAAGATATAAGATTTCAGAAAATTGTTCTCATGGTAATGCTTTGGATAGGGAAATGTATTCATCACTTAGTGATATATCACACTCCAGGTTATTCCAATATATTAGTGTACTCATATCTCCTACAGAGTTGTGAGATATTTTCCATACTTTTAAAGTGGCCTCAGTGGTCATCTCTATAAAGATATATACCTAGGGGTACAAAATATCAAATGTACATATCACACGTGGTTCTAGTGTAGCTGGAAAACCAAAGGTTCTGCTTCTCATTAATTCTTGTTCTTTTCTTTGCTGTGTATTTTCACTGCTGTTCATATCAAGAAATTCCCTGAACAATTCATAAGCAATAAGTCATATAATAACAGTCATTCTGCATCCTCCTAGTTCCCCCAAATGGCATGGTTGAGTTCATTCCTGGAGAAAGCATGGGTCAGGAGGCCCCATCAAAAGCCATGGTAAGTTTGCTTATCTTCCTCTGAAATCCAAGTGTTCCTTTTATTTTCTCTTTCTCTTATAATATGATATGATTTCTTGGAAATGACAAAAACAATTTTCTGAGTGTGCAGATTTTCATGGGGGTGTCTGTTGTCAACTGAGACCTCACTGAATGCAACATTAACAAGAAAGAATATCAACTACACATTGCATGGTAGCAAACTTTGTGCCTGGCTGCGGTTTTCCCTCCTGGCCATTGATTTCCTTATTTATCACCTCATATAGACCTGTGACACAAATTCCCCTAGAGAAGCTTGTGTCATTTGGTGAGTGTACATTTGCTTTGTTGTTGCCTTTGAGTTCCCTTGAATTGACCACTTTCTCATTGGATTTTCTAATGTCAAAAAGTAAAAAAAAAAAAAAAAAAAAAAAAGACTTGTGCACACAGGACAGAGCATGGCTTGATATTCATAGTGACTCCTTTTCTGTATTTACAGGAGGATTCAAGAGGATCCATAAGTGGTATGTATCCTGGCCTCACTCTCTTCCTGATGCAAAATGTAGATGATGCCAAGGGTCGGACAGTCTTCTTTTCTTTTGAGTGCAGAGTCTCAGTAATTCCACTAACTCTTTGAGAATGAAAAGTGAAGAGCTTGTGGTCCAAATTGATTTAAAAAAAAAAAAAACACAAACATATGGACACCCCCCCCCCACACACACACACAAAAAAAAAACCACAAAAAACTATGGCCATTCTCTATAGTTACTGATAGCACCTGTGAGAGTTGAATGATGTGGTTAGTTCCAGGAATGATTTGTATGTGTTTCTCTGGGTACATCCATATCATGTGATTCTGAGTGTACCTGTGTATTCGTTTTTGCACATTTGTGTGTTTCTCTAGATATATACACACCAAGATGCCAATGTCATGTTTATACAAACATGCATGTTTATACAAAACATGCCATGTCCATTAGATCATGATTTTCCATATGTGTGAATAGAACAAATGATGAATTTTCCATGTGTGCAGTTCATTCCACGCCAAGAATACCTCAATTAACATGCAAAATATATCCCATCCAGACATGGAAAATTTTCACAACACTCAGTAAGGAAAAAGCTCTGTTTCATTCCTGTCACTGCACCAGTAGCTTCATTTAATAACAAACATCACCTGTCAGTAGGCCCTGTATTTAGTCAGGGCATTTGATTGTTCATCACACTTCACTCATGACAGCTTTTCACGTTCATATACATTTTCTCTGAAAGGTGTCAGAATTTATTTTCCAAACCCTATTCTAAGCACAAAATTCTGGACAGAGCCAATCCTTAACAGTGACCCTCAGGTCCACCAGCACACTGTGCTCAGTTATGGCAGGAATCTGAGACAGAGAAGATGCCCAGGCCAGAGTTTCCAGTAGCAAAGGAAGGGATTTATTTGCATGTTCCAACTGACATTGAAACCTTCCTTTTTGGGTCCTTTGGTAGACAATACCTTGTGAGAAACATGTTTAAACTCAAGGGACATTCATGGGGGATGACCAGTGCAGCTGCAGCTCATTTAGTTACAGAGCAAAAGATGGGCTCCAGTGAAGGTCAAGCTCAGCTCGGCAGTGGTGTCTGATCCCAGAGTCCAGGTCTGTTCTGCTCCTTGTGTGGCCTGCAGGATATCACATTGACAGTGTCTCTGATAGGTCTTCACATTGTTGGTCTCAAATGCTATCCAGGTCCTTCTAATCAGACATACATGGATACTGACATTGACTGGTCACTGTGAGGGTGGAACCACTGTACTCATCATTCCTCCTCATTTCTGAGCTCATCCCTGCAGAGTGTCTTCATCTTAGTCCCTATCAGCATTTGATGAATGCCCTTCTGTGCTAAAACCTCACTTGGCCAGCATGTGGGGCTCTACAGTGAGCCAGTTATCCACCTGGCATCTCACCAGGACCAGCCAGAATTGTTAGGGAAGTTTAGAAAATAGCACTGTGTCCCACATTTCTAATCAGCTCTAGGTGGATGTGCCTAAACTTGTGGGGAGCCACCTGGATTTTAATGTTGATTTTGTTGATTCAGATTCCTCAGTCCCTCAGAGAGTTCCTGACCCTTTTGCATGAGTCCACAGTCTACTTTTAAATGAGGAGTGAGTTTATGCTACCAAACTGCTTTCCAAGGAAACCTAGGGGAAGGAAATTTATGCTTGCTTCATCTTTGAACTCCAGGTCTTGGTCATCCAAAACAGCAATCACTTTTTGGATGTGGTATACATTTTTAATTTTATTTAAATTTTAATACAAAACTTTCAAAACCTTAACCCAGTTCCACATTTCAAGTGGCCATTAGACCCATGTGCATAAGGCAGAGAACATTCACATTCTCTTTTGGGCAGCTGCTCTGATAATGGCACAGTATATGCTCTGTGAGTTTGTATTCCTGAAACTTTTGGCATCATGGTTTGCATGCAAACTTGGTCTATTTCAAGGAGAGAGTAATAATGTGTCAATGGAAGAAAGTAGTTAAAATTTGAAAACTTCAATCTTGAAGGTTTGCAATTTTTCTGACTCCCCAGAGCTCAGAGATGGTCTGGAAGCCAGAACAGAGATCAGGGTGATCCTGACCATTAATATGTGACTCTGTTTTTCTTGCTAATAATAAATCCCTTGAGACTGAAGAATTTATACAGGTGTGTTTAGCTTACAGTCCTGAAGATACAAGAGTATGGCACTGGCAAACACTTGGCTTTAGTGAATGCCCTCTTAGCTGCATTGCATGATTGGGGCATCAGCATGGTTGCAGGTGCAGGATGGAGACATCAGATGGGAAGACAGGAAGCCAGCAGGGATCAGATGATTCATTTTCTCTTCTTATATAACCAGGATCTAGCAAGGGTTTGAGAAATATATATTCCTACTTCTGAGTCTCATACTCTTAAATGACCTCATCACGTCCAAGGAGACCCTTCCTCATACAGGTTTCACAACTCTCATTATTACCATACTAATAACCAAGCCTCAATCACACAATTCTGTGCAGGACAAATATCATGCAATCCTAGTAACCATCATGAGCTTAATTGTGACAAAGAATGCATGAGACAATCCTAAGTAATGCTGTTGCTGATGTTTGTGTCTCTAAAGGTTGGACATGGAGCAAAGATTATGATTCAAGCAGTGATGAGGAAGAGACTGCAGGTAGGAACAGCCCTAAGGGTATGACTAAATGAGAAAGGTTTCCTTCTAGGAATTGAGTTCACCTAACTCATGTGGGAAATGAGGAACTGGCATGAAATAAAAATAAACAGAAATATGTATTGTTTTTATAAAAATAAGAGCTAGTAGACCTCATGACTTTGAGCATCCTGTTTATAAGAAGACATTTTTCTGCTTTGACAGTTAAACACAATCGTCCATGAAAGTCCCACTTTGTCCTGAATTTGCCTCTTCTAAGCATCAAGTAGGTTGGCTTTTATTGTTGGCTATTTTTTTTTTGGCATTGTGCATGAAAGAATTAAAATCTGCACTTTAGTTTTGATGCACAATGGAAGGAATCTAGTGGAACACACTTTCTTAAAGTGACTTTCTTAAACTGTAATTGAAGCTCTCACTAGTGCTAAGCAGTGAATAAGAAGTCACAATTCCCCTCTGCATGTTCTCTTCTTAGAGAAGCACTTTCTCTTCTGTGTTTTTCTACTCCTGGTTTAAAATAAACTCCCAAATGTGGGCAACTTAAAGAACATTGTTTCAGTGCTCCCTTGACAGGTCAGTGTGTTCTCCTATAAAAGAGTTGGGAGAAGTTCCTCCTTGAACATGTTTCTAACCTCCAGTCTTCATCTAATTGCCAAGCCCTGGGACTAGGAGGAACATCTGAATGTGCTTATATTCAAGAGGCCTAACTCTGGAAAGTCAGGGAGACTCTGGCTTCCTCTTGGAGGAACAGGATGACACAGACATCCCTACTGAGTACAGTGGCAGAATGTGAACTGGAAAAGAGCTCTTGTGATCCTAGATCTGTTTCTCATTGCAGAGGTGAGGTGATGGAGGCCAGGAGATAAGAGTGCAGACAAGAGGAAGAATGGAGAGCTTTGTCTTCGTCTCTAGGACACCAGGAGCAGTATCAATCAAGTTCTCACCTTGACTTTAAATCTGCCTTTCCTTTTTCTAAGGCCACATCATCACAATCAAGGCCATGGTACATAGGGAAGACGTAGAAACTGATGCAGAGGAGGAGGACAAGGAGGAGGAGGAGGAAGAGAAGGAGAAGGAGGAGGAGGAGGAGGAGAAGGAGAAGGAGGAGGAGGAGGAGGAGAAGGAGAAGGAGAAGGAGGAGGAGGAGAAGGAGAAGGAGGAGGAGGAGAAGCAGAAGGACGAGAAGGAGGAGGAGGAGGTGGAGGAGGAGGATGAGAAGATGGAGGAGGAGGAAGAGAAAAGGACCAGTAATCTGTACGTAATTGATTTCCTGTTGGTTCTCTTATTTATCCTTTCTTATGTAGAGCCTCTGTAGCTTTTCTATGTTTCATATTTCCCATATTTATGACATTTGAAACATTATCATATTTCCCACATTTTCTAAATGTGCTTTCCTCATCCAGATGGTTGAGATCCTTGGACCTTCAATTTCTGTTAAATCTCTCTGCACTAACATTCTTAGTCTTTCCCTGGTTTTGACCACAGGCCACACCACTGAATCATGCTGAGCAATACAGCATGGCCATGTACAGAGCTTGAGTGTAGGGGTCTTCAGAAATATTGAGTTGTTGCCTGATGTATGAGACATAAACAATCTGGCTCTGTTCTAGAAAACACTGAGTAGCTGGGTTCTTCTGCCTTTGCTGGCTCTGAGCATGCATGAATTTACCCTTCCTTTCCTAGGTCAAGATTACACAATTGGAAAGTAGTTCCCATAACATGAATTGTTTCCAGGGGCCCTCTCCTGGTTTAAAATGTGGGCTCAATGCAGCAAAAGTGATAAAGCAGTTTAGGAAGAGGAAATTTGTGTGTGGAAAAAACTTGAGGGAGAGGAGAGGTCAAAATCACATGTTCTCTATTATTTAAGTTTCTTTGTTGCACTTTATGCAATCCATCAGAAGAAATAGAGCACTGAAGTGGCCCCAGTTACATGTGAACATGGCCATGCAAGAGGAGGTGCAATTTGATTAAAATCAGTGCACAGAGCTGTCTGAGGATAGGGCTAAAGAGGGTAGGGCTGGAGGAGCAGGGTCCTTGCTCCACCCTGTGTCATCACAGGGGCTGCTCCTCAGGTCCCAGATGTGTGCTACTCAGCCTTTACACCCAAATGTCCTAGAGAACCCTTCCCATTGCCTCATGTTTACTCTCTAGGGGAGCAGCCTCAGAAGGTTCTGAAGGTGAATCTTCATGAGAATTTGCTGCTGAGGACATTCATAGAGATTCTCTGCCCACAGACAACAGCCTCAGCTGAAGGCAACATACCTGCCTCAGTGCTCCCTGCCCAGAGCCCAGGAGAGATCAGGGCCCAATTCATCTTGCATTTCCTGAGAACAATTGTGGTTCTGGACACTCTCTGTGGCCAGCAACTCATCCAAAGTGACATTTTTTTCCCTGTTTCTGTGTTATAGACTCCGTAAAACACCTGGGAGAGAAGTAATTTTGGCCTCGGGACACGGGAGAGATGACACCTGTGGTGTGCAGCACCTGGAATTAGCCAGCAAGACTTAGGGAAGGAGTTGTTTTTATGGTTCCAAAGACATAACAGTCTATTATGTGTAGAATTTACAGATTTATGTATTCTTTGTTTATTAATTTTAATATTAGTACTTCTTGTTAAATTTTTAAATAAAATTATATTTCCTTGGTAAGAGTTGCTTTTTCAACTCATTCTGTAAAATAAAACACATTAAAAAGAAGTAGATGTTCCTGAGGTAGATCTCAATGAATTACAAAGGAGTTACCCTGGTGACCCCCATCACCATCAGTACTCTCCTCTCATACCCCTAAGTTTGCTTTTTAGGTTGTTTTTTAGGTTGGTATTATAATATTCACTAAATTAACAATGTGGGTGAATAGGTACAATAAAGAAATGAATAATTAAATTTCAAGGTAAGTAAAATCCCAACAAAATTTCATAAGTGTTCAATTAATTGATCCATTTATTAGCTAACTAAATATCAAGTCAAGACACCCAATATAAGAAAGGACTGGGAAACAATTGGCAATTTTCATTTATAAAAATTGTGGTTTTACATTTTTGAATCCTTTTCTCAAGAATAATTTTTGTTATAATATATCACATACATATAAAACAAGTTGGAAACATACATTATAAACTTGTACCAATGGTGATAAATTCATTAAATGACATGTATCTCATTGGAAATAGTTTGGTTTCCATATAGAGAGAGCATGAAAACTACTAAGATAATAATAAAGTCTAGACAAAATATATATATCTGCTCTACAAACATATGGGCATCACTCCAATCTAACCATGCTAAAATTACATAGTATTGTAAAAATATGTCTTAAAACTGTATACTTTAATAAGAAATAGTTCAATAAAGAATGATAATACAGGGACTGTGGTTGTAGCTAAGTGGTAGAGTGCTTACCTCACATGTGTGAGGCCATGGGTTTGATCCTAAGCACCACATATAATAAATAATATAAAGGCATTGTGTCCATCTACAACTAAAAGGTTTTTTAAAAAAGAATGATGGGCTGGGGATATAGCTCAATGGTAGAGCACTCGTACCTAGCCTAAGTGAGGCACTGGGTTCGATTCTCAGCACCACATATAAATAATAAAATAAATGTCCATTGACAACTAAACAAATATGTAAGAGAAAAAGAATGGTAATACTGAGAACCAAGGCATTCAGATTTCAAAATTCATGCTTCTTTTTCATTGATCCAATATTTTGTCAACTAAGATTTCAAAATTTGTTCAGAGCCAACATTAGTCATACATGTTACTCATCTAGTATTTCATAAATTTTCTTTCCCCATTGAAGACCTTTGATAAATGTCCAAAATATTCAGTTAAATATATATGAAATGAAGCTGAAAGAATTTATAGTTTCATTTTTCACTGTCACCTCAAGTGTTTGAGTATTACATGTTATTCAACTAAAACAACAAAATTAATATCATAATGGCACAGCCTGTATTGTAAATAAATTAAAACAACAGCATGTGTAACATGAAGTCAGAACAGTGGCACATTAAATGAATATGTAATTTAATCTTGGGATAAGAAATTGAAAGATGATCAGTACTGTGGGATGATTTGGGACATAATGCTTTACTCTACTGTTCAATACAGGTTCTAGAACCCCTTTCACCTACACATGGATGGAGTTGGGGGACAGAAAGCTGAGCTGGAAGACAACATTTTATTTGTCTTTTTTTTCACCTAGATTGTAAGATAAATGAACAGACAAGTCCCTCAGCCTGCTGCACTGACCACAGACAAGCAAAAGCAATAACCATTTAAGTGATCAGCAGGCAGGCACGGTCAGGTCATTACTGGGCAAAGAGTTCAGAGAACAGAAGTTCATAGGTTAGTTGCCAGTGTCAGCTCCACCTTCAGTCATAATCCTTTGGAAAGGATGGACACACATACTGTGCCTTCGAATTTTAGTAGCCACTGCACCTCACACACCATTGGGTTCAATAGAGTACTCGAGAACTGAAGTGGCTGGTGCCAACATGTAAGATATTTGTACGGTGTGCAGATCAACCCAGCCTCTGGCCCTGGAGGGACAATCACAGCATTAGTGTGAGGAGTTCCTTTTGGCAGGACAGAGGTTGGTATTTGTCTGATCAAAGGCATCCTTTTGCAATCCTTTTATTTTTTGTACCAACATTTAGGGTCAGCTGGAGAAGAGTACTCAGGGTCACTTCACAGAGAAAAGAAACAGCCCCAGTTATGATCCTTGGAGCAGCCTGGGCTGCTGCCAAAAGAGAAAAGGCAAGGTCTGGTGATTTAATGTGGGCACCTCTGCAGGTGTCATTCAGAATCAGAAGTTTCATCAACTACATCTTCTTCAGTTTTCCCAATACAGTGACACATCATGGATGTACCTTGTTCTCAAATTTTTATTAAGGATGGATAAAATAAACATTCTATAATTTTAACTCAGTTTGAACATTTTTCCCTTTCTGCTGCAGGTACCAGTATTTGCCTCAATTCTTCAGTGGCCCTCTATAGTTTACTTTGCTCTATCCTGAGCACTTTCCACAGTGATTAGTACATCTAAATCTTCATGTATATACTCCCAATTCAGTTTGCTCTATTTTGTTCCTCCTTCTCTTTATCTTTGAGACTTTGTCTCAGGCCATTGTTTTACCTCCCGTTTCTGCCTCAAGCTCTTTAGCTGTAAATCCTCTGGTGCCAAAGATCCTACTAAGAAAATTAAAATCTAAATATTTAAATTTTTTAAATTTGTTTACACAAATAGAGCACAGCTTTTCATTTCTTTGGTTGTAGATGATGCAGAGTCACTCCATTCATTAAATCATACCATACAAAGGGTAGTAATGTCTTTCTCATTCCACCATCTCATCCCCACACACCCTCCCCTCCACCTCCTCTCCTCTGCTCAATCCAAAATGTTCCATTCTTCTCTTGACTCTCCTTCAGAATGTTATAGACCTGATCCACTTATCAGAAAAAAATATTTGGCCTTTGGCTTTCTGGGATTGACTTATTCTGTTCCATGATATTCCCAACTCTCTCCACTTATCTGACAATGCTATAATTTCATTCTTCTTTAAGGCTGAGTAATATTCCATTCTGGAAATGCACTACAGTTTGTTTATACATTCAAATGTTGAAGGGCATCAGGATTGTTTCAATGGTTTAGCTACTGTGAATTCAGCTGCTATGAACAGTGATATCACTGCATCACTAGGGTGTGATTTTAAGTCTTTGGTGTATACATCTAAGAGTGGGAATGCTGTGTAAAATGGTGATTCCATTAAAAGTTTTCTAAGGAATCTCCAATCTGCTTTCCAAAGTGGTCACACCATTTTGGAGTCGCTAAAATCAGAATATTCTCCTACAGACACATTTAGTTTCTCTCATAACTGAACAATAGGCCCCAAATAATCAGAAAATTTTGCAATCCTCTTATTTTTGTACCGACATTTAACGTGTGTGCATGACTTTATGTACTCTGCTAATTCCTTTATCTGGCAGCTGCTGAGGTGGTTGAAGATCCCTCAGAATTTAGACAGGATGCTTAAGAGCTGCTTGTCCTTCACCAACTGCATCAGGTTATCTGGGATTACCATTTCCCCTGACCATATTCCAGTCTCCACAGACCACATTACCCTATGCCTTGGCATTAGTGCCAGAAAGAAGGTATGGGTGGGGGTAACTCTGAGAACTGTCTGCTGAGGACCCAGTGTACCTCTCTGCACTGGCTCCTGCTCTAGGCACAGAGCTGAGGACCATGGAGGCTTCTATATGAGCTACAGTGAATGTTGATGAATGTGTATGTATTCCAGTGTGAGGAGACACTGTGACATGCCACAGTGGTTCTGGTCCCCAGCTGTATGGACAAACATATCCTCTCTATATATGCTAATAGAGGACTTGGTGATAGGAGACAAAATCTGCTATTTAGGGAAAGACCCCTAGGAGATTCCTAATGCAGACCATGGCATTTGGGAACTGTCATGTCACCTGTTGTAGAGAATTATACGCCTTTTGAAGAACAGCTCATGGTGCAAAGCCTGTTGCTGGTAGGTACAAAATAACACCAGTCATCACTTGAATATGAAGCCAGAACTGTGTAATTTGCCAGTGAGAAGGTCAAGGAGGCTTAGCATCATGGATAATTTGCATCTGGGAAGGAGCAAGAGCAGGGCTCCCTCCCAGTACTCTGCATGGGCATATGGTAAAGGCCCCATGTTTCCGACTTTCCAGCACCAGACACTATCCCAGGAGTTCCATGTGTATGTCCTATGGGAGGAGGTGAGGCTTTGGGTAAAAGGTGAGCGTGACACTGCTGCTACCTGATGACTCTGGTCCAAAAATGTCTAATAAAACCATGAAAGCTGATTATGCAAAGTCTCCTAACCACATTAAATTACAGAAGCATGCATAATTATTTTAATAATGTTATATAACCCACTATAGTAAAGAAGTATCATTTCCACAAAGATAAGATGAACACTTATTTGTGATATAATGTATATACTTTTTATCATGTCATTTCTTTAAAAAAGGTTTTATATATTTATATTACATGTCAATTTGGACAGTAAAATTTTCTCAGAAATGTTTGATCTTTTTCTATTTTCTCATTTACATTTTTAAGATAGATTTACTTAACCAAATAACTGAAGCCGGATTGGTAATTTTCTAACCACTGAGTTGTTAACAGAAATAATATTCACCCTTTGATATTTGAAGCCAGATATGTAAATGTGATTTGTGTTTATTAGAATAAATTCAACTTTGAAGAAATTGGATGTTTGTTTCAAAACTACTCTTTGACCAACTATCTTATGAAAGTCCATAATTTAAGTAGTATACTAATATAACACTTCTAAATCTATATAGTATAATTGTTTAAAATTTGTATTTCTTATTTTTAGATGTACATGACAGTAGAGTGATTTTGGATATATATATATATATATATATATATATATATATATATATATATATATGGAATATAATTTATCATTCTTGTGGTTTTACATGATTCAAAGTTACACTGGTAGTGTATTCATATAGAGAGAAGTTATATAAATAATCTAATTTGGGAGTATAAAAAAGCAGTCCTTTCACTGTTCAATGTTACAAGCTTCTTCTATTTTCACATTTATTTTCACAGAAATGCAGTTGATTTTAAGTGACTGTTTTCATCATCACGGTTTTACTATAAAGAAAATAAACTCTCTGTTTGCAAAGTCATGAAGGTATTTTGATGCCAGGTCATAATCTCCAAAGAGTGACCTGAGAAGGAAATGATCCTGATGATGAGGTGGATCTTAATTCAATTTGTGTATCTCAGGTGGTTTCCTTCCCTATAAACACGTTTTCCCAAACAGCTCATGAACAAAAAGTCCAGCTTTCATGAAGAGAGAGTATTCATGTGGTCATGACAACATATTTCCACTCACAGAGGTGACCTGCCTATAGCCAGGTGGCAACAGCAGAACCCAACCCTGAGTTCTAATATGAGGTTATTTCCTATGGGAAGAGGCCAGGTACCTCAGAGCAGATTGATGACACTAGAACTTTCATCATGGCAGACTGACATTAGTTCTCAGTGAAACATGCATTTACCCTTGAGGGAGCTTGTTTTCCTTGCCTGCAGTGCTTCTGCCAAAACTGTTATCCATGTACTTAGTGAACACCTTAACCACCCTGGTGATATTCAGCATGGGTCTTCTGAACACAATGCTTATGTCACAGCCAATAAAGGACAGTAATCAAGCCATATTCCTGCCATTACTACTCTTACATTTCCCCAACATTCTAAAACACCAGGTCTGACAAAAAGGTTGACTGGCTTTTGAGGAGCCAAAGATGAATCTTGGTGAGTGGTTACACCCATATCCAATACATAATGATGTTTGTGGCATATGCAGAATTCCTGAAGCTGGAATTAGGGCCTGGGACTGGGAATGACTCCACACACTAGTGACTCACTAGCACAATGTTTGATTCCCATTTCAGTAATTCAACCCTATTATTGATCTAGTGCAGAGGACTTAGTTCTAAACACAGGACACAAGAATGACTGCTCTAACCTGGGTTTAAGCCTCCCTTTTGCTACTCATGACAAGGAATCATTAGACCAATTTGGGGCTATTGGGTCATGATTGGTCCTGATAATCAGGGGAATTAGTTTGCCATTGCTGACTCAAAATAAGGAGGCAATGCATAGAAAGAAGCATGTTCTCTAGTACTTCCTTGGACTGCACTTAAGGTCAGAATACCAACACAATCCAACTCAGCAGGGCTATTGGTGCACCTATGTTGTATGAAGTGATGATTTGTGCCTTCCACCTGGCACTACTAGCTAGAGATCTACATTAGCCAAAGCATTTTTTTTTTGGTGGTCAAGGGAATTAGAATACAGAAGTAAGAAATCACCAATTAGAATTCTATGGAAAAATATTTTAATGTGAATATATTTGAATATGTTTTCCTTCCTCTGTCTGATTCTAGTGTCAACTAACATAGGTGTGTTAAAAATATGTAACTATCCAAGCCTGGTGTCACATGCCTGTAATCCCAGCTGCTTGGTAGACTGAAGCAGGAGGATCATGTTATCAAAGAAGACTCAAGAATAGCTTAGTGCCTTGCTATTCAGTGAGACCCTGTCTCTAAATAAAACACAAGATAAGGTTGGGGATGTGACTCAGTGGCCCATTGCTCCTGAGTTCAATCCCTGGTTCAAAAGGGAAAAAAAAGTTAACATTTTATTTCAATATTTAATTTACAGGAGATCATAGGTGGAGGACAATGAACATATTTGAGCTCAAAAAATGTATTTTCTTGTTTAAAAAAGATGCACATTTTTTGGGGTGGTAGTTTGGTGGATCATCTTATTACATGAAGCCTGGATATCATAATTATGTTTAGGTGGAGACTGAGTGATCATGGAAGTGGCAATGAGTTTCTGGTTGACACACGTGGAATATGGTGCCATGTTTAGTTTAAAATGTGATAGTTTTAGTGTATTTCTCAAAATTGATCACATGTATATTTCTGGTAGTAGAAGGAACGCTTCTGTTGTACAAGCCATGGAGGCTAGAAGTGAATCCCTGCAATCTTGTGACTCATGCCTGCATATGTGTATCTGTTAGGCCACTACATAGAGAGGAGGGGTCAGGTTGTTTACATGTCCTTGGATTCACCTCCAGCATGGTTCTGATGCTTCAATTGTTTCATAACCCAGAATAACTAGGACATATGGCTCAATTTTCATTATAAAAATGCAAGGAATGAGTGGTACTAGATGGAGCATCAGGATATTTACCATGGAATTTATTAGCCTAGATCAGCTTTCTGAGTATAGAATGGCCTTCCTAGTTTATGACTAGTTAGGTATGTTGTTGCTGTGATCAAAATCTGACAAGAAAAAATGAGAGGAGGAATTTTCTTTTTTGTCTCAGGATTTGAGATTTGTCAGTTCATACATGGCCATCTCAATTGCTGTTTTTAAACTGAGGCAGAATATCATGGCTGAATGACATAGAGAAGAAAAGCATCTTGAATCATGACAATCAGGAAGCAGGGAGACCTCTGTCTCCCAGAGAAACCAGGAACAAAATAGAAACCCCAAAGTCTCATCTCCAGACAACCTCATTCAGCCACAGTCTGCCTGCATATAGTTACCATCTATATCATTGGAGTTAACCACTGATTAGTTTACAACTCACAACCTTTTCATTTTTTCCTCTCAAGATTCTTGCATTGCCTTCCCCATGATATTTATGGCACACCCTATATCCAAACCCTAAGAGTCCCTGAGTGCCTTTGTGGGACATCTTTCTTCATTGATTTCTCTCCTCAAATGCACAGCACAGCCGGGCTTTCTGAGACCACTCTCGCTTCATCTCTAGATTTTGGAGGTAAGTGTGTGTTTGGTCAACATGGAAGTTATGAATCCTCTGGGCATCTTATTAATAGGAAGCCACTCAAAATAGCTATGGGGACAAAAGAAGAGACTGAGGAGTTGGAGGTTCAGCATTCAACTTTCTTCAAGCTGCTTTGGGCAAAATATCACCATTGACTTCCCTGACCACTGGTTACAGTCACTTTCCAGGTTTTGAATCCTTTGCCACTTTTCCAATTCTTCTGAGCTGTTTTTTTTTTTTTTTTTTAATTGCGTCTAGTTCTGATGGGCTGCTGCCCTTTCATATTCCTGTCCAAAGGCAGGGCAGCTCCCTGCTGAGAGACCACTGATGACAAGTGACTCAGCATAAGGTCACCATAGACCCTCACATTCCTCATGGTCCTATTAGTATCTCCCACATGGACTTTGGTTTCATCTTTGGCATTTAATTTAATATTTCTGTTCTTGTTTACATGCTTTTATGTATTTCACGTGTTATACATTGTTTTTTAATCAACTGACTACATTTATGGATTTACCACCAATTTTAGTCTCAAACATTGTGTTTGACACATCTCATTCTGCAATGTACAATAAGTGGCCACATTTATTCTTATTTTTTTAATCTTCCATGCTTTATGTGACATGTAAAAAAGCACTACAATCCAGTCCTGACAGACAAAACAAATTAAGGTACCTTATTTTCTGTGAAGTTCATCAGTATCACAGTTTCCATGGCTGAGCTTTAAAAAATGAATTCTCAAGTATTCCTCAAGCAGAGAGGATCCTGCCTCTGAACTAAGGTGAATTCCAGGTTTAGGGCTATGAACTGAGGCAGATGAGAGTTAGTGTCAATCTGAGATTCTCCTCAGGGAGCCTGTCCATTTTTCATGCAGGGAGAAGTGACCAAGTGCCCCCTTCCCTCATGCAAGACCACATAGGAAATTCTTCCTGAGAAAGGTATGTATGGCTGGAGGTGGGAGGAAATGCCAGAGAAGACTGTGCAGGCAACTTTGGAAGACCCTAGGATAGAGAAGCCTTCCCATGGATGACTTCTGGACAGTGATAAAAAGTCCCCTGAGATTAGCAGGAGGCACATGCAGTCATGCTGGGAGAAGGAAATAGACCCGAGGAGCCGCATATTCTCACACTGTGCTCCCTCCTACAGCATCTGAAGCTTAGTATGTTCTCCCTTACAAAATTCAACCAGTGTGGTCTGCCATACTTACACATACAATCAGCCTCCTTCAGTGCATTTCCCTGGTGAGGTCTTCTTTGTCCCTTGGCTATTTCCAGTGTCCTGGGGGGTGATCCTGTGTTAGTCTGACCCTCAGAATATCACTGCAATGTCACTGCAACCCCAGACACAGATTAAAAACTCCTGATGTCCATTCAGGGACTACAGTTGGACTCCTCCTTTTCACCCAAGGCTGGCCTCACTCCTGGACTCTGTGCAACCATAGCTTCTCTCCTGGATTCCTCTGAATGCCCTTCCACTGACACTTACTGATTGAGGATTCACAGAGTGGAAGCCCCTCTCCTGAGGACCCCAAATCTTCTGTCCCTGGAGAGCCTATTGTCAGTATGTCTAGCCTCACTCTGTGCCAGTTGTGCCAAAATGTACCCTGTCCTGTGTCTCTGATTGGTGGCATTGACAGTGCATGGGAAGTCATGGCAGGTCACGTTCATGTCAACAGGTGCCTTGTTTCTGTTAGAAGAGAATCTGCCAAACCCAAGCCTATCTCCCCACATGCAATAGTGTACAGAAATTGTGTGAAAGTTTGTGTGGATGCAGGCTTCTTAGGTATTGAGAAACCAAGACTCATGTGTTCCATTTAATGTCATCACAGATAATGACAGACTTCTGCCAATGTGCTGATTTCTACATATATTTTACCCCCTTTTTTTTAGGTTCCTCACTGTTCCACTAGCAGCTTCCATTGTGATTTGTTTATTTTCCCCCATCATACCACTTTTGTTACCTTTCATGTCCTTTTATTAATTTTTGAAATTTATTTTTATAGTGGTTTCTATGTGCTTTACATCAATACCAACATAGTTTGCAATGATGCTGCCTGAGTTGTATTGTCATGTTCCCTCTCCTCCCACCCTCATGTATTCCTTCTTGTTTATGATGCTGTTGTCATAAGTATGATGTGCATACTGGCATTCTTGTGTTCATTTCCATTATTGATTCAAACTATGAACTTTATTTCTCCTGTCTTTAATTCACATGGTAATATGTTAGAAACTAAATTACAAAACTATATCATTGTTAGGATTTATGATCAGCTATGTAAGTACCTTTAGCAGAGATATTAATTCTTCAGGTTCTCAAGTTCCCATTTCTTACCCTTCTTAAGTTTTAGGACTCCCCTCAGTATTGCATGCTGGGCAGGACTACCAGAACCCCAAATGAGCTCTGTAACTCTCCCATTTGTGGTTGTCAGCTCTTTTTCACTGTGACCATTATACCTGACAGGAAAAAGTTAGAGAAGGGCACATTAATTTTTGGCTGGTGGCTTCACAGGTCTCCATGAGCTTCTGAGTCTATCACAAAAACAGCATGGTAGAAGGGCATGGTGGAATATGTAGAAGAATAAAACTAGACCATTATTTCTCACATTGCATAAAAATCAACTGAAAATATATCAAAGAGAAATGGTGAGCCATGTCTGAGCATGTGAAACAGCAGCAGCAGTCTAGGCCACAAGGAGAACAGGTGTGGAGCCTGCCTGGGTGCCATCAGGGCAGGACAAGATCTCTGAGCAGGTGCCATTGCCATTGCCTTTGCACTGCCCCCACACTTCCATGGAAAAGGAAGAATAGTCATGGCGGTGTTGCTCAGGAGATGCAGCTTGCATGAACAGGGCATGTTCTACTCTTAAAGGAGCAGGTCACTGTGGTGTGTGGGCAGGTGTGCATAATGAATCTTCAGCACCAGGCCTGCTGTCAGCTCTGCAGCCGCCATGGGCATGGCTGGCCCTAGTCACCCGCTGAGCATCTGGGACCAGGCCTTCTGTCATGAGGGCAAGCTGGTCTCTGCCACTGGAAGCTGTGGTGGTGGGCTCCTGAACATAGGTGGTGGGAGCGGCCCTGCAGGCAGATTGGCATGGGCATGGCTCCAGGCAAGTTGGCGAGCCTAGCTCTGCTTGTTGCCTCAGATCTGGCTCCTGCTGGGCTTTGTGCTGGCCTCACAGGCTTGTTCTTCTCTGTGCTTCAGAGCTACAACCAGTGAGACCCGTGGGTCAGTTGTGACATAGCAGACTGGAGGACTGTAGGCACAGCAAAAGGACCCAGGCCTGCAGGGCACAGGAAGATGTCTGTGAGGCACAAGGCTTTTCCCAGTTGGTGGCCTCATATGACAGGAACCTCCTCTTTGTGGGAGTAATGACCACCCAGAAATACTTCAGACTCCTGCTGTGTCCACCTTCAGAACATGACCTAAGACAATTCTTGGGATAGTGGAGTTTTTCTCTACTGAGGGTTCAGACACATCTGTACCAATTCCAGAAGCGTCACTGTGGGGTGTGGATGGCACTTGCCCACCCCAGAAGACTTTTATGATGCTTAAGTATATGCATGAGCACCACTTAGACAGTGATCTGGAAGCAGATGATGATCTTTATATCAAAGGAGATTATCTGAAGAGATTTCTGAGGAGCTTGAATATCAGTGAGCCCCTGTTTCTCAGGCAGACAGGACTGAGCTCTACAGAAGTGTTTTGGGTCTTGTGAGATGCATCAGCTTTTTCTTAAAATGAGAATTCTGAAAAGAACAAGAAGGGGTACATCTGAGAACTCCATTAGAGTAAGATTCT
Source organism: Callospermophilus lateralis (assembly GCF_048772815.1). Classification (NCBI taxonomy): domain Eukaryota; kingdom Metazoa; phylum Chordata; class Mammalia; order Rodentia; family Sciuridae; genus Callospermophilus; species Callospermophilus lateralis. The sequence goes on along the minus strand of NC_135305.1, from coordinate 144,231,001 downwards.
CCAAGCTATCACATTTAACCTGAACAAAAACCAAAGCTACCAGCATAAACTGCATAGCTACATTCTCAGTCAGCAAATTGCAGAGCAGCATCATCACACAATACAGTTCCAATGAGAAATCATCCTGATGAGCAAATACAGCAACACCGAGATGCATAAAGAGGACCAACATCTGGGAATCCTTGCTTCCTTCCTGAGGTTTCAGTCCTGCCATCAAGAGGAAATTCTGCAATGGGAATTTCTGACTGGGTAGAATTTATATTTGGCTGTGGAGAGTTAGCAAACCTGCACCCCCCCCCAAAAAAAAAAAAGAAATGAACTCAGCCTAGATGGAAGCCTTGGGTGACATCTTCATGTAGGTTGTGGAAATGATCAAGGCCACCACCAAGACCTAGGAATGCATCATGGATAAATAGATCCTGTGTGGCTATCATCTTGTGGTGAATCCCATGTATGGGGCAGAGTACATTCTGAACCTGCTCCTTCTACACAGGAAGTATAAAGGCAAGAAGATGTCAGTTCCAGTGAGGAGGGATGCAGACCTATAGCAGATTTTCAGCAAGATCCAGTTTGTGGAGCATTAGGAACTAGACACTCAGGAGCTGGCCAACAGAATCTGAAAACCTATTCTTCCTCTCTAGTTCCTTGAATAAGCTTCTTCCTTTCCAGTTCCCTGGATCCAAGAACAAATGCAAAGAGCCCAAAGATTAAAATGTCATATACTGGATATTTTGACATGTTTATGAGGTTTCTGGGAAACTTGGGGAAGACATGTCCCACCCCAAATCAGAACACCAAAGTGGTTGTACTACATTTTAATTCTGACTCCAACCCTGATAAGGCTAAACTAGTAGAACAGATGAGAGATTATAGCAGTAAGTACCCTAAAAGTGATATGAAGATTTTGCCTGTGTCTGTAGAATTTTCAGTTGTTCTGGCCCTCAGGGTGGGATGTTCTCAATTATTAACAAATCTTTGCACTTCTTCTGTGAAATTGACTGCTGTTTACCATGGAACTCCTGCAACAGTGTTGAGCAAATACAGTTTGGGGCCAACAAACACATTCCCCAATCATCTTTAGACAGTGTGATTGAAACATTATTTATGGTGATAAAGTTACCATGGAAAACCATTTTTCCTTTTACTCAAAAGAAAAACTGGCTTCTAAAGAAGCTGTGTTTTTGACATTACTGGTACTTAAAGGGATATCTTGCCCAAGTGGGTGGCAATTTCCATTCTCATCTGGGGATGAAGGATCTGGAAATCTTCAGCAATGTTCTCCAAGCAGGTTTGAAGATGTTCAGAAGCCAGGATGTAGGAATAGTGCATGTCCAGCACCCTGTCTTTCATGAACCCTAATCTGGATTCCCAAAGAATACAAAATGTGTTTGTGGTCCAAAGCATCATCACATGATTCCATGCAGCAATTAGCTGAAATGTGACTGGAGAAAAATAATCCAAGTTACAGTCAAAGCAGCCAGTCAACTCCGCTGGCCAAAACATTTTTAATTATCTATTTAAAAAAATTTTAGTTAGATCAGCTATTAAAGCCCATGCAAGGATACAATTTCTAAGTGATTTTCTTACATAAGACTCCTTTAATATTCAGCTTTGTGAACAAAATTGTGATTAGTGTTTGCCTTTGAATACGTATTCCTTTGAATTTTATGTAGCAGAAATGTTTTGGATGATTTGAAATGTCTTGGATGAAAAAAAAAATCTCTTGAATGCCTTCCAGGTCCCTTCTCTACAGTCCTATGACAAAAAAAATGAACATTCTCATGAAGTATTACTGTAACAAAAAGATACAAAACACTGTAACATTCTGTTTTTTTTTAAAAATATTGCTCAGTTTTGTCTCTTTTTACAAGTTGTTTTAAAGTCATCTCAAGTTCTAGTGCAGGAAGTTGAGCACCAAGTGCATGCAACTGATGTTGCGGTCTGGTCTTATGGCAGTGTTGAGATGGTGAAACCTTTAAGATCTGAGGATTGTGGAAGGTCTTCAGTCATAGATGGTGTACCCTTCAAGGGGAAAATGGAGTCCTCATTTCTCTCTCTCTCTCTTCCTCTTTCCCTTACCTGCCTTGAGGTGGGATGATCCTCTCTACCGCGTGCTACCCAACATGATCTACTTCCTTACTTCAGGGCCAAAGTGATGGAGTCAACTAATCATGGACAAAAACATCCATACCTGAGAGGCATAAAAGACCTTTTATCCATTTAAGTTGATTATTTCTGGTGTTTGTTAGAATGATGGAAAGCTAACACTGCAGGAATGCAGAACCAGAGTTTTATCCCTGCATCTCTCTTCCTATAACCACCTGTGCAGCCTTCCACTGAATGTCCAGCCTCCTTTGCTGGTCAATATTGGACTGTTCATGTCAGGTTCCATTCTCCACATTATATGGAGAGATTAAAGTTAAAGAATTAAAATTTTCTCCAAAAAACACCATCCAGTTTCAGGCTAGCTTCATCCCAGGTGTTTTAAAAGGTCTGGTCCTTCCAGATCTTGGCTGTTATTGGTCAAGTCCAAGGACACAGATTTTATACAAAGCTGCTTTGTGTCTTAGGCAAGAAAAACTCCCTCTCTGTACTTCCACTAAGTCATCAATAGAAGGAACTCGAATATCCTTGCCAGGTTGGTGAGACTGTGATACCATATTCTACTAGGAGATAAGAGTCTCTCCTAATTCCTGGGGAGAGCTGAGGTAGGGGATACTCTCCTACCTAAATATTACCAGAGGAGGCAGGGTTCTTAAGGGGACTTGGATCTACAGAGCTAGCCCCTACCTGAGAATTCTGAGGCTCAGAACCATTGTTATGTCCCCAGAATAATACCATCATCCTCTGTCTCAGAATCCCCAATTCCCCACTCTGCAGTGGGACAATCACAAGAAATGAGAAGAATCATTGGGGCTGAAAGGGAGCAGGAAGTTGAGGACACCTGGGCCTGGGAAAGATGAGCGTCCTATAGCCACAGGGAGAGTCTCTGAGGCGTGTGAGTAGAAATGAGGCGGCAGGAGGCTAGGACAAGTACTTCTGACAAGGGAACAACTGGAAAAGCATATCTACCCCTTTTAACCAGGAGAGACAATCCAGGCTCCAGAGACACTGATAAAAGGGCTAGATAGACCCATACTCCTATGTCAGTGCCAGAATTCAGCTCTCATTTTATGTCAGTTTGGAGCAGGGGAGGGTGTGAGCATCTAGAGCTGCAGCTGCAACAGCTGGGGAGATCCCCTGTCCAGCCCCCTGAGGATTTCCCAGGATCAGGCCAGACCTATGCTTTTGAATTTTTGAGTGTGGCCATGTTAGGATGTGGTCTCCGGTGAGACATCTGCTGCAGGTGCATGAGCTGATTGGGGGAGGGCAGGTGAGGCTGGGGGAAGTATAGCTGGGGATGCTATGTTTAGGTACAATTTAATTTATTCTCCCTCAGACTTGGGACAGTCCCTGGGGGAAACCACAGCTTCTGGGTCCTGAGTAGTGAGATAGCCATGCCCATATAGGGGTGCTGTGGATGGAATAGCTGTAGCCCAGACTCCTAGGATGGAACCTGTCACCAGTTCCCAGCATGTGAGGAGTCCAAGGCCTGAGGTAGTAGTGAGGCATGCACCCCAACAGGAGAGAAGCTGAACTGGCTCAGGGACCTCCCAGGGCTTGTCCCTTGAGCCATGCAGGACATCTTTTACACCACCTTGTTCATCTACAAGTTCAGTGACATGTGGGGTTTATTAGCACCAGTCTTGGCCCTCAGAAAAGGAGAAAACAACATTGTGCCATGGGAAGATTCAGCCTGGAGATCCTTGAAATCTGATCTGATGAGTTAAGAAAAATCATTCAGCTATGATTACCAACCTTCATTTTATCTCTTTCTTTCTTCTCTTTATGATCATTATTGATAATTGTGAAGGTTCTGAGACTTTACCTAATTTGCAAGCTAAAATGCAAGCTTGCCACAGTTTCACAGATGCTGCAGAACACAAAAGACTCCTAGATCAGAGACAAAGAACATATTGCCACTCACAGAATAGCAGGTTCCCCAAAGCAGCACTTTCTTTCACTGTTTCCACAAAGCCATGCAAAGAAGGTCAGGTGACATTTGTGAACAAGATTTGAGCACCCCAAATATTTTATTTTGAAGAGCAAGCCTACCTGTTCTCTGTTCCAAAGGGAAACTCTCTACCTTCTAAAGTTGCTCACTACAAATATCCTTGAAAACACAGTCCAGAATAAAGTTGTTCAACACTTGGGCTTAAGAGACATGAAGAAATGCAGGGATCCATGAATATTTTTTCCTGACACTCATGATCTATATTCACAATGGGAAATTACATTTCCATTACTACATCCCTTGATATTGCTAGACTGATTTTCACCAAACTTAGTGGGAATTTTGAGGAGTTTATACTTCAAAACAAGCAACTCTTGAAAGAGGTCTTTTGGAAAATTTACCTTGGTTGCTTGTAGGAGGACCCTTTAATAATTGCTAAAACAAAACAAGACAAATTCCCACAGCACTGCATTTCTGAACTTGAAGGGATGCATTTAAGTTCTTATGGTATAACAAGGTAATTATGGTTGACAACAATTCATTGTATATTTAAAAGTAGCTAATAGAGAGGATTTTGACAGTTTCCCACACAAGAAATGATAAATGTTTGAGTCAATGCATTTGCCAATGCCCCTGACCTACATTTTAAATATATATATAAATATAAATTCACATATTTAAACCCATAAACGTGTATACATATTATGTATTAATTAACACTAAATTTAACCCATAAATGTGTATAGATATCATGTATTAATTAACACTAATTTTTTTTTCTGGCAGAAAAAGCAACAGGAAAACAAAAGTACTGATACCCACTTCAGTCCTATGAGTGTCAGAGCAGGGAGTTTTCATCAGGATGTAAAATTCAAAGTCCTAAGAATCTCAGACATTTATACACTAGTCTTCAGGGCATCAGAGTACAGAGATGTGAAGGAGCCAAAATGGCACCAGTGCACAAGTAAGGCAGAAGAAAACTCTATTCAATAAGGTTCAGATTGGGCCCATGTTTAACTGAGCAGCTATCATAGAATGGACTCAGAGCTTTGAGTTTTCCCATGCACTGAGCAGCCTGACACCATCTGGAGAATAGTCATTATCATCAACAAAGAATGCCCTGGTGCCATTCAAAGTCCAGGCTCCAAAATCCAACTTCAGCAACTCTAGCCTACTTCTTGGCCCTATGGCATCACAAAAGTAGGGCAACTTCCTGAGCATCAACTTTCTTATCTTCAAATAGGGGAGGGTTAAAGTGTGTAAAGCACTCAGACAGTGATAAAGCATCATGATTAACATGAAATTATGAATTATATATCTTTCCCTCAATGCACCCCAACTCTAAGCCTGGGCCCATCCCCCTCCTCCTTCATCACTGCCTAACAGAACTCAAACTTTGGCTCAGCATGGAGCTAGGCACAAGTCTTCCTGGTGGATCAAAGACTGGAAATGCAAGGGACAAGCTCATTTCTAGTTTCTATCTAATCCTGCACCCCACTTCCTGAACAAACTTGGACCCTACATTCATCTTCTCTGGGTCTTAGTTTTCTCTTCTGTAAAACAGGGACACTTGCCACAAGGGTACAACAAGAGAGTTGTTCTAAACCCCAAAGTGAGACAGCAAACAAGGAAACCAGCATTCATCCGACACCTGCTGGTCTCACTAACCCTCATAACCTCCCTGATACACAAGAACACTTTCCGCATTTTACAGACAAGAAAATTGAAGCCCAGAAGTGACCAATGCCTGAAGGGACTCAACATCTTAATCTCACCACCACTCCTTGCCTGAAGGGTACAGAATCACTCCCTGCAGAGAGGATCCTTTCCTGATTCAAGAAAGAGCTAGACAGGAGCAGGCCAGACTTGGCCAACCCAGCCAAGATAGGGTTAGTCTAAACTGGCCAGAGTGCAATGTGTAGGATCCAAGCCTGGTGCCTGATCAGAAAAGCCACAGCCCTGTCCCCTCCTCCTGACATCAAGTCTTCTGGGACTTTTGTTCCAATGAGCACTCAGTCAATTTCCACAGACACTCTATGCCTCTGCGTGATAGTCCACAAACCCATGATGGTCTTGGGGAACTAAGGAAAGATGCAAAAGGTGTTCCAGGAGGGCCCCACCCAGGGTTCCAGGTGTGGGACCAGACAGGTGGCTGCCCTGAGGAGCAGTTAGGCCCTGAATCCTTATTATAGCAGGGCAGTTGGCAGATATCTCTCTTCAAGAGACCCCCAGGGGTAACAGCCATGGGCCCTGGATCAGGCCAACTGAGGACAGAGACCAGAACTAATCCAGGAAGAGGATGGGGCCAAGGGCCACATGGACCTGTATATACTGAAGCAGCCAATGCCAGCAGGAGGACCAGAACTATATCCTCTATAGACCTCATGCCACAAAGATGCCTCTGACCCTGAAAGCAGATTAGGCCCAGGGTAGACCACTGGGTACTGGATCCTCCTGCTGCTGCTGGATATGGCAGTAGATGCCCATGATAAAGGACCCAACTGTAGCAACTAGGAGTTGGCTTTGGGCCAAGGTGCCTGACCATGAAGCAGTCTGTCCAATGTGCAGAGCCTTGGAGCAAGTAAGGAGTCTTGCGGGAATATGGGAGTCTCAGCTGAAGCTGGGAATGGGTGAAAATGGAGGAGGGCAAGAGACGTGGCAAAAGGGGTGACAAAGGATAAGCTTGAAACGCTGGCCTAAAGTGCTGATTTATTGTCCATTGTGGGTTTGTTTGAATTAATTTTCAACATTCTATTGAACTATTATTAATCTTGGCTCCTCAGGCTTTCACTCACTCCTATAGTGTATTGGTAGAATCTCCCATTTGCACAGGATTCAGCTTTTTACTCCTCCTTCTCCCCGATTCCTCTTGGCTGTACTCTGCACCCTTATGGTTTGGCTGAGCCTCTGATCGTGGGAAGCAGGGATCCAGTCATCAGACCCTCAGCCAACAATCCTCAACCAGGGCTTCATCATGAGGTTGTCTCTCCTTCCCAGAGCTGTAGATGCATGACTTTGTCTTGCATTTTGTGACAAAAAGGGAGGTGCTGAGGATTGAGTCCTGTGGTTGGCCAATGAGAAGCCCCTCTCTACCACTGAGCTACATCCCCAGCTTTTTCCTATGATGGTCTAAGAGAAGGGGTGTTCTGCAAAGCCCTCCCCTGAGAATGAAGTGAGGATTTGGCTTGGTCTCCCAAGGATGTACTCTCACTGCCTTGGTCATAAACATTTCCTGGCAGACAGGCTTGGAGACAAAAGAGAGGGCTTGCCTACACTAAGGAACCTGTTTAGTCATTGGGGACAGACTTGTGGTCCTTTCTAGGAGCCATAGAGTTAGAGAAGGTGTGCTCCCTCTGTGGGTTGATGCCCAAGTTGGTGTCACAGATGATTGGGCGCTGGCTAGTGATGAGGTAGCCCAGCAGAGACACTAGGGAAGGGGGTGGGCACCAAGGGAAGCAGGGAGCTTCTGGGTTGAAGCAGGTGGAACCCTTAGGTCTCGTGCCCCAGACTAGGTTCTGCTGTCTGGGTGCAGGCTCTGGGGGATTTGAGTCAGAGTCAAACGTGTTTTTGAAAAACTGGCTCAGGTTTGGAGTCTATTGTGAGACTACATTTGTGTCCAGAGACAGAGACAGAAGACAGAGATAGGGAAGCTGCAGAAGATCTGGGAGTTGGTGAATTGAGACCACAGACATCTCCTGGGCAAGGGGAGAATGCACTGGTCCACATGCCAAAATTGCTATGAAATTCACTAATGAATTTAGAGCAATGATACCTGTAAGGAATGGGCACTTACATGATCAGTTTATAAGGGTTTCAATGTATAACAAATTCAACAAATAGGCAGCAAGTCATGAAAGAAACTGGGTTATATAAAGTGTATAATTTCACTTCTTGAAATTTATCCGCAGAGGGAAGAATAAAGCCATAACCAAGGATTTACAACAAGGCTGTCTATCTAGCTCAATATTGTTAATAATGGGAGAAAATTGGAGATAACTGAAATATCCATGAGAAAGTGTGTGATAGTGTAGTGTGGCACATCATCATAAAGCATCTTACACAAACCTTCAAAATTATATTTGTAAGGTAGACTGGCAACGAATTACTGCTTAATAATGTTATTTTAATATTGTCATGAGAAAGTCATCAATTTCATAAAAACTGCTTTTGAAGCATCTCTAGTAATAAGAAATTCTTTTTTAAAAATATAAGTTGACAACTTACAGACTCTTATCAATGATGTTCTTAATATGTGTGTGCATTTGGAAAAGCCTGTCTTTAAAATGTGAAGAAGTTTTTTTAATTTATTTTTTAAATTTTCAATAGTATGTCTCTAACTTGTTTAGTTTCACTTCATTTCAATATTAGTTTTATAGTTTTCTGACTTTATGAAAATGTTCACAAGATCATTTTCTCTTCTAAAATAATTATAATATAATAGAAACACTTTTGTAAATATGAAGTATTTTCCTTAAAAATAAATAAATAAATATATTATGAATAAATAAATATAATAAATATATTGTAATAAATATATTATATATAAATATATAAAATATAAACAGCAAACATTTTCTGTCACCCTCTCTTTCCTACCATCTTTCCCCCAAAAACCTATTCCACTTTTCATGGCCACTGTCTTGTTGTTCTATATAATTCAACTTTTCATTGTATGTACATTCTTGAAAACACACACACACACACACACACACACACACATACACACACACTCAAGGAGAGAGAGTTGGTGTTGAGATATTATTTTTTGAAAATAAAGTCATACTATGCATATTACCCTGCAATTAGATTTTTAAGCTAACTATTTTCTAGATTAGTCCATATGGATCTATGGTATTCTCATAAATAGTTATCTAGGGACAGTTTGGATGTACCAGAATTTTATCCCTTTTAAGGATCATTTAGATTGTCTCCACTAGAAAATATGCAAAGGATGATGCTTTGAAAATCTGGGGGTTGGAGGTGAGCATATTGTACTTCTGTATCTCTAAAGATTAAATGCCTAAAAGTGGAAATTCTGGATCTCAGAGAAACTCTTTTGAGATTTCATATGTAGTTCCAAACTACTTTCAAAGACTGTTCCAATTTATACTCACTACAGTGAGTGGCAGTGCCCTATCTCCCACCTCCTTGACAATAATGTGATATTGTTCATCTTTCTTTACTTTAACTATGAGTTGAGAAAAAAATGAAATTTGTTTGTTTATTATTTATTTGATTATTGGTCAAATGTTTATCCTTTATTATTTTTGACTTAGTGTTTCCTCCTGTGAATTAACAAGTCATAATGTTGCCTGCTTTTTTAACTCTGTTGCTTGTATCTGCTTATATTGTCTATAGAAACTTAACCCCTTGTTTAGAAAATGTGTTATAAATATTTAACCTTGGCCTATTTTAAAACTTTGTTTTATGAAGTCTTCTACCATAAAGTGATTGTTAATTTCATTGTGTCACTTCGGTTTAGCCTTCTCTTAATGGTTTCAGTGATTCATGCCAAGTTTAGAAAGGTAATTTTTATTTTGATATGATAAAATCACTCTTCTATTTTGTTCTAGTACTTTTGTTGTTTTGGTGCATGTGTGTTTAACTTTATCTGGAGTTTGAGCATAGAGGCATATAACTTTGTTTATTTGCCAAATGGGAAGATATCTGTTGAATATAAATGAGACATTCATGAGATGCTAAACAATGACTTATCACATTCTCTCTGTGGTTCTCTTGAAGCATTCATTTGTTCCTGCTTCATTTTACTTTGTTTTGATTATTTTAGTTTTATAATATGTTTTTGTATCTGCTAGGAAATCAACCCATCATTATTACTGTTTTCCTAAATCTTAACACATATTCTCCATTTTACTTCTTGTTAAACGTTGGTATCAATTTCCTAATTCTCAAAAATCATTCTTTTGGTATTATGTTTGTACTTTCGGGAATATATGGTTGATTTGAGATGAACTGATACATTTATAAGCTTAGCACTTTCACCCAGGAACATGACATCCTATCCATTCATCACATTTATGTCTTTGGTCAAAGAGTTTTGTAATTTATTCATTGAAAATCTGATTTATTTTTCTGGTTTATTTATTTATAAATCTTATTTATTTGTAAGTGTTTCAAATATAATTTTATTGAAATGGAAATTTCCCCACAATTCCATATCCTAAAGTATTACTGCTTATGCAGCAGAGAAACCTAATCATTTTTACATGTCACTCTTATGTTCAGCCACTTTTATTCTTGTATGAATTCTAACAGTTCTACTAATTCTCTTAAGTTGGATGGTTGGTTTTTTAGTGGACTAGCACATCATTTGCAGGAAATATTTTCTCTCTCTTTTTAGAATTCTTATAACATTCTTTCCCTTCATCTCCTTTCATTGGGTAGAATCTGTTGAATATTGAAAAGTGTGAATGAGCAACTTTCCTGATTTCTGATGCAAATGTTTTTTTTCTTTACGTATGAAGGTTGTAAGTTTTGAAAGACACTTTTTAGTAATTTGAGGAAATTTCCTTGAATACCTTCATGCAAGGATAAATGTTTCCTTTCTTATTCAGAAATAAGAGTTTGATTCATATTAATATGACACTAAATCTGTTTCAAAAATCCTCCTGCATATCTTCAATACAACCAGTGATAATTAGTTCTGCTGATAAGGTAAATAAATAAATAAATAAAAACGGTGATCCCAATGTAATACATAATCTTGCAGTGTAAATATACTATCTTTATTTTTAAAGATAAACTCAGATTTGAAAAAGCCACCCATCAATTCTTAGAGTGAAACTTATGTAATTTCCTTTTTCTTTTGAATATCTTAATAAGTATATTGTGTTGTGGTATAGGGTCTAGGATATAAGGTGACTCAATTGAGGGGAAAGCATTCTAAGATTACTTCAGACCTCTGACTTAGAGACAAATTGCTGAAATGAGGACACTGCAGGGGATCCAATTTTCAAGGAAATAAATTTAGTTGGAAGCTGTTAAGTTCAAGGTGCCTCCAAGACATTCAAGCAAAAATAGGATCAGGAATCAAAATAAATGTAGATCTGGAGCCAAGAAGAATCATCAGAGCAATAAATAAGGATCTCGGACCTGGGACAGTTGTGCAAGTGCATAGTTAGGGTCAAATCAGAAACAGTGGGAAGGATACGAGGAAAAAACGCACCTGATGATAGTCTAGGGTCATCAGCTATGCATGGGTCAAGGAGAAAAGGAAGAAATGGGAGCAAGAGAGTAGGGCTTCTCCACAACCAAGGAGAAGAGAATGACCAGAAAAAGGGAACTCCTGCAGAGACATTAGGCTTCTGGGAAAGACCTACAGATTGAGACAATGGCCTTTTAGACCTTGACTTGAGAAGTTTCAGGAAAATATGAGGGTAAGAACTAAGAGAGTCTTACTGTGTTCCAGAATGCAAAACAGTGCCTGGCATAGGTGGGTGTTTCATAGAGATTTTGAATGTATGGATAAATGAATGGATAGATGGATGGATGGATGGATGGATAAATGGAAGTCTGAATGGATACAAGGAGTGGTCTGAGACATCAGGGAAGGTTTCATGAATGTGGTGGATTGCACTATGTCTCCATGGGTAGAAAAATAAGTAGAAGAGTCTCCATGTGGAGGTTCCTTAAGTCAGGCATGACCCAGTGTCTGTGGGTCCAGGGTAGAAACTGTCAGGGCTGGACAATTGGGAATTTGTGTAAAAGAGATTCAGAAGTTCTAAAGTGAGGGCAGGAGAGGTTGAGCAGGTCCAGTCCAGCTCAGAACTCTCTCCCACATCACATAACCACTTAATATTATCCATCAATAAGGGATTTTCTGGGAAGTAACTGTGCTTAGCCTTTCTGTCAGCAGTGAGAACCCCAGAGATAGGGGACACACATGGCATATCCCAACGCCATGGGTAATGCATGCCTGGAACAGGGGGATGAGTGTCTGGAGAACCAGTCAACAACCTGCAGTGTGCCAAGGTCAAAACCCTACCAGTCATGCCCAAGAGTTTCTGCTCTTGCCCAGTCTTTAGGGAGCAGATTCCATGTATAAACCTCAGTCATTGTGGTATGTCTTTGTGGTGGGACCCAGCTCACTGTTCTAGGTAAGTGGCTTTTCTGAAATTTTTCAATCTGTTCCATATCCTCAGGTCTTGGGAAAATCTATTTCTGCTCTCTAAGGGCTTCTTACCCTTTGCCCTACCCTGTCTTATTGAGAGATCACTTACCATTTTCCATAGGGTATGGGAGTTGGTGGTGGTGTGGTAGCCAACAGGAAGGGTCCCAACAGCATAAGAGACTGCACAGAATGAACTACTAAGATTTTGTTGTCTGTCTGCCTGCCTGTCTGTCTTGGCATGCTTGTTTATAAGAAGTACTCTGATCTGTTCTCCCTTGTGGAGCACTTTTCTAATTAGTTTGTGAAGAGTTAACTTGAGGCCCTATCTAAGGGGAAGAGGAAATAAAAGACATTGTGGAAGTGACCAATGATGAACTTTAAAAGACTTAGGACACTAAGGAGTAAGAGTGGGAAACAACATTTCATAACTCAGCTCAGGCATCCTGGACTGTAACCTCAGGATCAAAAGTCATGAAAGAGATAAGAAGTACAAGGAAACTCCAGTCTTCAAGTTTGGCCAGGGACAAACCCCAGACACACATTGGGTTTCAGGAAACTTAGGAAGAAGAAAAGAAGAGGAGGCTCTGGGTAACAGATAGGCAGGAGAAGAGTGACTGAAGATGAGAGTGGTGGAGGTGGGTCTCCACAGGGCACATGCTTCAGAAGCACAGGCTCCTATTTTTACATATGAACAGGTCCCAATGCAGGAAACCTATAGATATGACCTGTAAACAAGGCATTCTGGTTTGACTCTGCAAAAGGAGAGGGGCCAAGACAGACTGACAGACTTTGAGTGATAAACCATTATCCACGGCAGAGACTCAAGAAGAGATACATTGGGGTGAAAATGGGTTCTTTAGTAAACACTGGCCCTCGAAGCCAAGGAGTCAGGTCAGAAATGACCCATAATGGAACACACTGGAGTCCTGGAGAGCGCAGAGGACAGACAGAGTCTAAGGATGGACTAGAGAGATGTCAGAAGGAGGCAGGGCAGGAAGGCAAGGGTGACACATTTGTGTGAAAGACCATGGTCTAAGAAGTGCCAGGCAAGGTAATACACAGGTATCCTGGATTATTTAAAGCCTACACATGGGGAATAGTTTAAGTAATTCCCCAACATGCTCTCTACATCAAACATGCTCCAACACAGAGTTCCTGAACATGAAGACATTCCTCACACACTGAGCATAGGGGCTCCTGATTGGACAGCAGAACACTGATCCCTTTTGCCTGGTCCATTTTGCAGGTCGGTCAAAGGCCGGGCCCTAGCTCACACTGTTGACACCCTCCTCTGAGGATCTCCAGAGCCACAAGGCCACACTGGTGTGTCAGATCAACAACTTCTATCTGGGTGCCGTGACTGTGGACTGGAAGTGAGATGGCACTACGGTCACCCAGGGTGTGGAGAACACTCAGCCCTCCAAACAGACCAAGAATGAGTACATGGCCAGCAGCTACGTGGCTCTGACAGTAGATGAGTGGATCTAATGTGACATACACCTGCCAGGTCACTCATGAAGGGAGCACCAGGGAGAAGAGTGTGTCCCGTGCACAGTGTTCCTAGGTCCCAGACCCTCATTCTACAATGGAGCTGAAAACCCCAGGAAGCTTCTCTCCTCCCAACCCTACCAACCCAGCTCTTCTCCCTCAACCCAGAAACCCCTCAATAAACATCCTCCTTATCAACCAGAAATCATGGTCTTTTTTATTTTTAGTTTATATACTTCCCATCTTAAGTTAAGGCACCTAATCAAAGTTAAGATGGGAAATGTGGTCAAAGACTTTGAGACAAAAAGACCAGGAAAGGCTCCTGATATTACCCTGGCATTTCCACAGGATTTTGCACAGCAAGGGAATGGCCTTCAGCAGTAACCCAGTCTCCATATTTTCACCTATCCACCCTGTGCTTGCTCCTCTTGTGCAGACTTGTTTACTCCCCCACTGTCAGGATCAGTCTCTCCTTAGATCTCTAAGGCCTCCAGGAGAATGGGTGAATTTCCTTTCCTGGAGCAGTATGAACATCACTCCATCTTTGAATGTCCTTCCATCTCTAGCTTAAGTCCCCATCACTGAGGTCATCCCTCTTTTCCACTTTGTCTCCCTTTCCCCACCTGTAATTTCTCTCCTTGCTGCCTAGAGCCATTTGTGTTGTCTTTTCTGTCAACCATGCTCCTACCTCCCTGAGGACACTGCCTGGGCCCCATAGTACTGCCCACTCCCAGCCCTATGGCACTTATTAATAGGATACTCAGTTTCCTGAAACCTGGTGATTCATTCTAAACTCCCCTCTTGGGACTTTTGGTCTATGTGTGTCCCTCGATTTTCCATCTATTTTCCAGTCCCTGAGAGGCACAAATCAGTATTTCTTCTAATGGACCCACCATAGGTGCCCTAAGATTGTCAGTGGGTCTAATGTGTTCAAGGTCAGTAGCCACATTGTTGAATAACTTCCACCTGCTTGTGTGCAAGCTGATGCACCTTCTTAACAACTTAGTGTAGGCTCCCTGCTGTTGTAGAAACACACATACATAAACATATTTGCCCGTTAACAAACACACACCTTTCAACACAAAATGCATATAACAAGCATATACCCTTTAATACACATTTTCATGTTGAGCATCTCTATGAATGGATCAGGAAGACTCCAGGTAGCAGGAGAGGCAGTAAAGCCCTCTGGTGTCATGACATCAATCATCAAATGTCATTACCTAAAGTCCCAGAATAATGGTCTCTGTGGTAGGCCACTTACATTGGGGAAAGGGAGGAAGTTTCTGTCCATTCCAAAAGTGACGATGAGTTGAAAATAAAGCTTGGGAAGGGCTGCCGCAGTCTGGCTGGACACAATTCAGGAGCCACTTGTCAAAAGAAATGAACTTTATTTTTAGAACACACACACCACACCACACAGCTCCTCAGGAAAAACCCTCAGAGCCCAACTGTCACCACCGGCTTCCCACACGCCTCTCAACCTCCCCCACTCCTCCTGCTCTTAAGGCTGATTGGCTGGGTCACATGGGTGGAGCCAAAAAAAGTCCCCCAATGAACAGCTCCGTGGTCTGAAAGGGTGGGGAAACAGCCCAATGAGCATCACCACAGAGGAGCCAATCAGTTGGCAGCTAGAAGTTTGCTGGGGCCGCTGTGAGCCAATCATCAGCTGGCAGCTGGAAGTTTGCTGGCAGCTGGAAGTTTGCTGGGGCTCCTTTTGGCTGTGGCTCTGAATATCTCCCCCTCTCTGTTTAAACAACAAGCATGTGGCTTAGGGACCATGCCTGCATTAGGTTGTCCAATACTACATATGGTCCTTACCCATCGTCAGATGAGCTGACCTCAAGGCGTCAGTCTCCTGTCTTAGGTTGGTACCACTGCAATTGGATCTTACCCGTCATTGTCTACCGGTCCAGCATACAGCCACACCTGTGGATAGGTCTTTGTACAAGCGGGGGGGGGGGTGAGGTTCTTTGCCTCACCTCTGTTAGTCCCCAAATTTTAGCTGAACAACCATCACAAGCAGAAGGGAGGAGGATACACCAAGCTACTTGATGGCTCCTTTTGGAAAAATTGTACCACCGATGACACCATCAGCAAAAATACCCCAACACTACCACAAGTTGCTGCACCAACAGATAGTTCACAATGCATACAAGTGAGTTTACAATGCATACAAGTGATACATAGTCCAGGCAAGTTCTGCAAGCATTTCAGTGATGGCTATTGCAGAAGCTGTAGATTGGTTTTATCATTGTCTTCACTGGCACTGGGATGAAGATAGGAATTCTGGCAATAATGGCTAAAGAAAAAATTATGTAACATTCCAGAAGATACTAAAAGAAAACAATTTTCTTAACAATTTACATTATCTTGAACAGAATTATTAAATATAATGAAAAGGAAAGGTGAAAGTAAACAAACAGATCTATTAATTTCCTTTTTTGTTCACATATTAAAACAATCCTCAACAGCTGTTTACCCAATTTAAATTATACCATTTAAATCACGTGTATAAAAAAAACTTTGGATCCATTTTTTCACAAGCGCTCATCATATATGATATATGGACATATGTACATACAAACATACAACATAAAACACAAGTGTGCACACATAATATAATACATGCAACACATAACATAATAGTAAAGGCCTTACAACTTTTTACAGGTGAAATCTCCATTGCAATGTTTAAAAACTCGATAGTCAAAAAATAGAACTGATCAGCAAAACATTAACCTAGGTCTGTATGAGCTCAAAAAACAAAATAGAACTTCATGATGTGGGAAAAGGTAATGATAAAATAGATATTGAAAAAAGCATCCTGGTTCTGTTGCAGATGTAAGGATAGCCAAACTGGAGTTTTGGATATCAGCTTTTATGGATTTGAGCCAAATTTTCTTTTTTTTGGTCTGTAGAAATCACTTTAGTTAATCTCTCTGGAATCCAAATCGGCTGCTGTTCTCCCTGTGGAAGCATACAAACAGACCCCCAACTCCAGACAATCACTGGGTCAGGACCTTAGTTAATCTCTCTGGAATCCAAATCAGCTGCTGTTCTCCCTCTGGAAACACACAAACAGACCCCCGACTCTAGACAATTACTGGGTCAGGAACTTTCCATTGTCCTGTTAGAATATCCTTCAAAAGTACCTGGGGCTTATGTACATTTTTTGGACACATATGCCTTTCTGCAGCACTAAGTCCTGATGAATCCAAATTTAAAAAGTTAAGAGTAAAAAGGGTTATTTTAAGTTTATCTTTGGGGAATATATACCCCTTCCCAATTCCCTCTTTTTGCTTTAGTAAGTACATTTTAATAGTTTGATGAGCTCTTTCAACTATGCCTTGTCCCTGTGGATTGTATGGGATTCCTGTTATATGAGTAATGCCAAATGATGAGCAGAATTGTTTAAAAGAGTTAGAAGTATAACCAGGGGCATTATCTGCTTTTAACTGTTTTGGAACGCCCACAGTGGCAAAATTTTGTAAGCAATGAGCTATAATATCTTTAGTTTTTTTCTCCGGCATAAAGGGAGCCCATAAAAAAATCTAGAAGAAGTATCAAATGTAACATGCAAATATTTTAATTTTCCAAATTCTGGCAAGTGTGTAACGTCCATCTGCCAAATATGGTTAGGTATGAGTCCTCTAGGATTGACTCCAAGGTTAATTTGTGGTAAAAATGTCACACAATTTTGACATTATTTTATTATTTGTGTAGATTGTTCCTTAGTTATTTTAAAATGCTTTTGTAAAGTATTAGCATTGACATGGAACTTTTTATGAAAATTTGTAGCTTCTTCTAGTGTAGAGAAAATATGTATGTCATGTGTGGTTTTATCTGCTAAATCATTGCCCAAACTAAGGGCTCCAGGCAATCCTCTATGTGCCCTGATACGTCCTATAAAGAACGGATCTTTTCTGTCCCAGATTAGACTTTGTATAGTGGAAAACAAAGAGAAAACAGTAGAGGAAGGGGAAATCCTACCAGCATCTTCAAGGGATACTATAGCATTAACTATATACTGACTATCAGAAAATAAATTAAATACAGAATCTTTAAGCATCCCAAAAGCTTGTAATACTGCATTAAGCTCTACCTTTTGAACTGATTGTTTGGGTACTAAAAATATAAAACTTTGATCAGGAGTAACTACTGCTGCTGTACCATTATTTGACCCATCAGTGAATATATTTGGAGCATTCATGATAGGTGTTTTTCTTGTCATTTTTGGAAAAACTACAGGATGTGAAGACCAAAAAACAACAAAGGATTAGATGGTAAGTGGTTATCAAATGAAACATTAGATTTACACATGATTATTGCCCAAGTATTTAACTCATTAGCAAACTCAACAATTTGATCTATTGTATATGGAGTAATAATTTTATTGGGAGAAATTCCAAACACTCCCTTTGCTGCTTTTATTCTTTTGAGTATTAATTGTCCTACACCCTCAGGATACCTAGTAAGAATAGTGTTAGGAGAATAAGATAAATGTGTCCACAATAATGGACCTTCTTGACAAAATACTCCTGTGGGAATATTTTTTGTTGGTAGTACA
This sequence comes from Callospermophilus lateralis, assembly GCF_048772815.1. NCBI lineage: Eukaryota > Metazoa > Chordata > Mammalia > Rodentia > Sciuridae > Callospermophilus > Callospermophilus lateralis. The sequence continues at coordinate 144,212,758 of NC_135305.1, read as the reverse complement.
ATAAATAATAAAGGCAAACATATCAATTCTATCCAAATGCATATTTTCCATATATGTTTTAATGATTTTTAATGTCTTTCTTGCTTCAGGTGTTAATATGCGGGGTGAATTTGGATCTCATGGACCTTTTAGGATATAAAATAAAGGTCCCAACTCTCCTGTTGGTATTCCTAGATAAGACCTTATCCAATATATGTCTCCTAATAACTTTTGAAAGTCATTAAGTGATTTGAGTTGATCTACTCGTATTTGAATTTTTGGTGGACGGAACATGGTCGAGGATAATAGAACTCCTAAATAATTAATTGGAAAATTTAATTGTATTTTATCTATTGCTATCTCTAGATTATAATTTTTAATAAATTTGTAAGTGTGGCATAACATTCTAGCAATGTGTTTTTATCTTTGTGTGCCAATAATACATCGTCCATATAGTGAAATATTTGTAGTTCAGGATTTTGATTTCTAAATGGCTGGATTGCTTTGTTAACATAAATTTGACACATAGTTGAGCTGTTAGCCATCCCTTCAAGGAGTACTTTCCATTCATATCTCTGATCGGGACCTTCATGATTCAGTGCAGGGATAGTAAAAGCAAAATATGGACTATCCTCAGGATGAATTGGAATTGAAAAAAAAACAATCTTTAATATCTATAACTAAAACATACCAAGTTTTTGGCAAAGCAGACAATTGAGGAATCCCTGCTTGAGCAGGTCCCATAATAATCATCTCATTATTAATGGCTCTTAAATCTTGCAATAATCTCCATTTACCAGATTTCTTATTGATGTCAAAAATGGGAGTATTATGGGGAGATACAGACGGTTGTATATGTCCTTCTGCTAATTGTTGTTTGAACAGGTCATGGGCTGCTTGTATCTTCTCTTTAGTCAGGGGCCACTGAGGAACCCATACTGGTCTTTCTGATTTCCAAGTAATTTTTATTGTCTCAGTGGCCCTTTCTGTAAATCCAACCCATGTCTGTCCATTCCTTGATCTGTTTGTATTGGTGCTGCTATACCTTTTTCTTGTTTTTCTAATCTTTATCCTTTCCTAAAACCTTGTCTAGTCATAATAGTGGGTGCATTTTGGTTGATGTTATTTGTTAATGTCAAACCTAATTGATCTAGGACATCTCGTCCTCATAAATTTACAGGAAGATGATCCAATACATATGGCTGTATTGTTCCTTCACATCCTTCAGGATCCTTCCAATCTAATACCATTGCACTTCTATGGGGATTAGTTGCCACTCCTAGGCCTCGAAGTGTTTGAGTGGCTTGTTTTAATGGCCAATGTTTTGGCCATTCTTGACGAGAGATGATGCTAAGGTCTGCACCTGTATCCAGTAGCCCATTAAATTCATGTCCTTGAATATTTAGTTTTAGCATGGGGTGAGAATCTAAATTTAAAGAAAGCATAGCCCAATCTACACCTGTGTAGCCTAATCCCTTGGAACCTCTTTCTACAGTACGACTGGAAAATTTATTATGTAGGCTGGGTATTATTAGTAACTGTGCTATTCTATCTCCTGGTGAAATTACTGATATACCCTTTGGAGAACTGGCTATAATTTTTATTTCACCTTCATAATCAGGATCAATTACCCCAGGATTTATCATAAGTCCTTTTAGAGTAGAAGAATTGCGTCCCAATAATAAGCCTACTGTTCCTTTGGGAAGAGGTCCTTTTACCCCTGTGGGAATGATTTGAACTCCCATCTCTGGAGTTAGTACTGCTCTGGTGGAGGCACAGATGTCCAACCCTGCACTCCCTCTGGTTTGTCTTATGAGAGATCTAATAGACAATGTGTCCTGGGCACTACCCTGATGGGGTTGCTGGGTTCCTCCAGTGCTCTGTATATTTGTGGTTTGGGGCCCCGGAGCATTGGGCCCCCCTGTCCATTTTTTTGGCAACGGAGCCCGATGCCTTTCTCCATGATATCGTGGATAAACACCTGGTCATTGTTCATTTTTTGATAATGGAGTACCCTTTATGGTGGTTTGAGAATTGCATTCATTAGCCCAATGTCTCCCTCTATGGCATCATGGGCAAATACCCAGGATTCTACTCCTTTGATACTTATTTTTGTTAAACCCTCCTCCTATGGGGCAATTCCTTTTAAAATGTCCTGTTTGTTCACAATTGTAGCATGTTCTTGGCCTGGCATCTAAAGCCTGTTTTACTGCAGCTGCCACCACTTGCCCTTGTTCATTAATATCTCTGGTATCTAAAACCTGTTGTATTGCAGCTGCCACGACTTGCCCTTGTTCATTAATGTCTCTACATAATTTAATATATGTGTTTAAATCTTCATGTTTCCATGGTCTTATGACTTCTCTGCACCAATGATTCGCTTGCTCATAATCCAGTTGTTTTATTAATGGCATTGCTTGTTCTGTATTCCCAAAAACTCTAGTAGCTGTTTGAATAAGCCTATGTACAAATTCAGCATAAGATTCATTAGCTCCTTGTATTACCTTAGATAATTGATCTTGTAAACCTCCATGTCCTTGTAAAGTCTTCCATGCCCTGACCTCATCTCTAGCAATTTGTGCGTATATGCCAGGATCATATGCAATTTGTTTCTTCTGATCTTCATAAGGTCCCTTTCCTAACAACATATCTAGATTTCTCTGAGGATAATCAGCTGCTGCATTTCGCCTAGCCATCTCCTTGCAAAATTCCCCATTGGCAACCTTCCATAGCAGGTATTGTCCTCCATTTAGCACAGCTTTACACATATTAGCCCAATCTGCTGGTGTCATGTTCAAGTTGTTAATGGATTCGACCATGCTTACAGTGAAGGGTGCTTGAGGACCATAGGTTGTTACAGCCTCTTTTAGCTGTTTCACTGTTTTGAAATTTAAAGCATTGTGAATTCGCTGCCCTCCTGCCTCAAATACAGGAAATGTTAATATTTGAGATCCTGTCTCAGGATCCCATCTATCGACTGTGGGGGTTGGGGGCCTCCCAGCATATGGAAGTGGCCTTGTTTGTTGGACACTTACGCCCTCTGGTGATAGAAAAGTGTTGGTTGCAGTCTCCTGTTGTAACTTTCCCCCTGATGGCTTTTTCTGCTCTAAACGTTCTTCCTCTGTCTGACTAGCTTGAGAGACCTTCTCTTTTACTTGAATTTTTTTCCTGTGTCTGACTAGCTCGTGAGACCTTCTCTTTTAATTGAATTTTTCTACTATAACTATAATACGACCCAACAAGATAACACCTAACAGAACTGAAACAGAGTGAAACAAAATTGGAACAACAACAAAAAATCATTATAATAGCCTCCTGAAATGTCCATCCGTCCTTTCTCCCTATCTGTTTCTCAGATGTGAGCAGTTTTTCTTCCATCTTACACATCTCCAGGGTGTGAAGCAAAACAAAAGAAGAATCTTAAAATGGCTACCCATCCTCTCGCCCTGCCCTCAGGGGCAAGCAGTTTACCTTATCACTTACCCTCAGTCGTTCCGTGGGAGCCACCAAATGCTGCAGTCTGGATGGGCACAATTCAGGAGCCACTTGTCAAAATAAATGAACTTTATTTTTAGAACACACACACCACACCACACAGCTCCTCAGGAAAAACCCTAAGAACCCAACTGCCAGTGTAACATTTTAGGAGTTATAGCCCCAAGCTATGTCCCAGTTCCATGGAAACCCTCAATTATCTGGACTCCTTGGAATCCAGACTCAGGGACTGTCACTTTCATTAGTGGTAGGCAGCCCAGAAGGGTCCTGTGGGCAGAGGCTGCAATGACGGTGCCAGGACAATGTGTGAGTTTGAAATGAGCACTTCCTATGCTACTTCTTTTCCTAACAAGTGGATTCTTCCATAGTGAAGAGAAATATATGCTGGTAATATCTTGGTGAAGTGTTTTCTCAGGACAGATAGCACCTTCCATGAATGACCCAATGTACTGGTCATTTCTCAGGGATTTCACCTTTTTCTCATGAAATGCCAGGTCTATTGGGGGCTGCCTCCAGCACAACTGCAGCTGGATCTAAGGGGATAGGGGTAAATCAGGAAAGGATTTTTGCACAAGCTGTGTCACAGTGTTTTTGTGTTTGGTAAAGGAACCGGCTGACAATCCTGGGTGAGTGATGCCTTACCCCACTTTCTTTGTTATCCCTAAGGATTTTAAGAGTTTCCTTCTGGTTGTATTGTGCCTTGTCTCAGGCTGGGGTTAATTATTCGTCATGGATTTGAGCCCTGGGGCACTGAATTCTTGCTTCTTGGTTAAGACCCCATAAAAACTCAAGTAGTACCCAGGACCCTTCAACTCTGACATCAGAGGAAAGAAACTTGACAGGATAACTTTTGGATACTCAGCTGTCTTTCTCTTAGTTAGTGCCATATATTTTCCCTCAGATGTTCTGGGTTGTTCTGTCTTTCATTGGCCTAAGCCCTGTCTGATGAGCTGTGTGAGCATGTGCACTGAGGCACTATCTTATGGGGAAGAAGGACCAGGCACTATGAGGTGCTGAAATTGGTTGAATTAGAAAAGAAATGGAACACCTAAAGCTGGGAAATCAGAGGTCAGAATATCATGTGCCCAAGGCTGTGAGACTCAGAATACAGAACCAGACAAGTAGGAGTTACAAGGGACCCTTAAGTCACCATGAGTTTCTAGGTAAAGGACCCAGAGCCACAATGAGACTCATGAAACTTAGTCAAGATAAAGAAAGGAGGAGAAGACCGTATATATAATGCTGGGTACAGATTCACTGAACGACATGATATGGCAAAGTGAGCTCCTCAGAAGTATAGGATCCTGAACTCATAGAAAATATTTGCCAGTGCAGAAAACCAACATATCTGCCCTGTGGAAAAGAACCCTTACCTTGAGGCCCTGCCAGAAAGACAGACTATTACACAGTGCAGAGACTCAAGAGGAGACTCATTGGGGTGAAATGGGCTCCTTAGTAAAAACCCTGTCTCTCAGCGCCAAGGAATCAGGTAAGAACTGATCCTTATTGGAATACACTGAAATACCAGGGAGCTCAGAGGACAGATAGAGACCACACATGGAACAACAAGATGTAGGGGTAATCAGAACAGGAAGGCAAGGGTAACATATTTGTGTGCAAGGCAATAGTTTAAGAGGTGCTAGGTAAGGTGATTACACAATTTTCCTGGGTGGTTTAAAGTGTAGTAACAGACTGTAGTTTAAGGAATTGCCCCAGACAATCTCTATATCCCACAGTCTCCAACAGACTCCTTAACCAAGGTGACTCTCCTCACACACTTAGCATAGGGACCCCCCTTGGTGTACACTAGAACACTGATCCCTTTTGCCTGCTCCATCTTGCAGGTCAACCCAAGGATGGGTTCTCACTTACCCTGTTATCACCCTCCTCTTAGGAGCTCCAGAGCAACAAGGCCTCACTGGTGTGTCTGATCAACAATTTCTACCCAGGTCCATGACCATGTCCTGGAACAGAGGTGGCACTAAGGTCACCCTGGGAGTGGAGAACACTCAGCCCTCCAAACAGAGCAACAACAAATACATGGCCAGAAGCTACCTGACCCTGACAGCAGATGAAATGATCTCATAAGACATACCCCTGCCAGGTCACTCCTGAGGGGAGCACAGTAGAGAATAGTGTGTCCCCCGCACAGTGTTCCAAGGTTCTAGACCCTCACTCCAACCTGATCTGAAAACTCCAGGGAAGTTTCTCTCCTCCCACCCCGACCATCCCAGCCATTCTCCCTCAAACCAGAAAACCCTCAATGAACATCCTCCTTTTCAACCAAAACACATGCTCCTGCTTATTTTAGATTACACACTTCCCATCTTAACTTTGGCCATCCCATCAGGTGTACACAATTAGACCTTGAGTCCAAATGTCCAGGAAGTACTTTTGATATTTCCCTGGTATATGCTTTAACTCTCACCCAAACTCCACAGAATTTTCTATAGCAACGTAATGGCTGTCAGCAGGAACCCAGCCTGCATATTTTCACCTATACACCCTGTGCTTGCTCCTCTTGTGCAGACTTGTTCACCTCCCCACTCCCAGAATCAGTCTCTCCTTGGATCCCCAAGGCCTCCAGGAGAATGTGTGAATTCCCTTCCCTAGGACATTCTGAATGTAAATTCATCCTTGAATGTCCTTCCATCTCCCGTCTAAGCCCACATCACAGAGGCCATCCCTTTTATGTCTCCCTTCCCCCACCTGCAATCCCTGACATTACAGCCTAGAGTCACTTGTCCTTCATTCCATGTCCATCTCCTACCTCCCCAAGACACAGTCTTGGTCCCCATAATCCCTCTGTATAGCACTCACTGAAAGGAATTCTTGACCCCTAGATTCTTTTTACTTACTCCACATTCTTCTCTGTGTTCCCTATTTGGTTATTTTACCTTTTTCAAAGCCATTCAGAGACATGGGTCAGCTCTATTCTTTACTGTACCCTATGGCTATCTCAATAGTTCTCTGTCTTTAGTTCTTCATATTCAGCAGTTCATGGCTAGTCAATGAGTGCTCCAGATTACAGTCAAGTATTGGATTCCAGCCTTACATCTTGCATCAGTCTTTGAACTGACTCCTCTCATTAGGAGCTCTGTGTTAGTTCTATTAAACAGGTTATTGTCCTGGCATCCCCACACAGTAGGGACCTGAGCTATGAGACAAATAAATGTGCACATGAAATCCCATTCATGCACCCACATATGTTACAGACCTAAGCACTTATAAACACATTCTGTATTTTACATCCTTCTGGAGTTTAAAATGGGCACCCAGGACCCTCCTACATGCCTCAGTTTCACACAGATCTCCAGCTCCACTTTCACTCTGATATAAAAAACCCTCTCTCTTTTTGCCCAATACATTCCCCAAGATGAGCTGAGCTGGAGACACAACCCCTTTCTAGACCAGACATTAGCAATGAAACCAGATGTGAGGTACATTTATGTCTTCTCCCTTTCCTTTAGGTGGATGGATTCTATGTAACCAACACTGTGTGATTCCATGGAAGGAGGGGCCACCTCTTGCCACTCTCTCCTGTATTGTACCTGTCCTCTAAATAGGTGGCTAGCCCCTGGATTCAAAGTATAGCTATAGGTGTGTCTGGTCCTGGTGATAGGAATGACTGGATTTCAGGTCTGCATTCCTGTGTTATGTGTGCAAAAGAAGCACCTAGCTAACCATCCTTGCTGAATCTTTTTCTTTCCATCCTCTTTGGGGTTCAGGGTGAAATGTAGCTAGATTTTTCTCTCTTTTCTGTCTTGTGAGCACTGAAGTCTAAATTTATCTGGAGGTCTGTAAAGTTTCTCTTCCTTATTTGGCCCCTCACCTCCTCCAATACATCCAATTTTTCAGGTACCTTTTGGCACAGGATAGGATGATTCAAGTGACCCCTTCTTTCTGTTTAGTCAGGCTTCACTGTGATTCCATCTTTCTCTCCAGTGAACAAATTTCCCTGAATGGGTGAATGGATGTCTACTTATTCCCTTTGGGTCTCTTATGCTTAGGGCCCAAGGGAATAGGGCAGTTAGGTTGGGCTCCCAAGACTATCAGGTGTAGGAGGGATGAAGGGAAGTGCTCAAAGGATCAGTCTCCCAAAGTCTTGGCTATGGGACTGCCTTCAACATAGAGAGGGAATCTCTCAGACTGGGACTCAAAGAGATAGTGGAGGTAATAGAAGGAAGTAAGAATGCAGAAAAAATCCTTTGAGAAGATGGACATATAGTCAGGTATAATGGCACATGCCTGTAATCCCAAAATTCAGGAGGCTAAGGCAGGAGGATCACAAATTCAAAGCCAGCATGAACAAATTAGCTAGGCCCTAACAACTTAGCAAGACCCTATCTCCAAATTTAAAAACAAAAATAATAGAGGTGGCTCTGTGGTTAAGCCCATTTGGGTTTAATTGCTGGTAGGGGAGAGGGAGGGAGACAAAGGTGGGCATAACTGCTGAGTACCACCACCTTCCTCAGCACAAGCAGGAAAACATAGACATGATGGAGCTCAGGACACATAGGCCCAAATGTGGGCATCTTCCCATCCTATAACTGAAGGAGAGACACCAAAAAGAATTTCCTGACCAGAGACTACTGAAAAACGACAGGTGACAGAGACAGTCATGTGTCAGGCAGGACCTCCTAGGATGTTAGGGTCTGTAAACAAGTCAGGATGGCGCCTGGCATTTTGCCAGAGGGAGTGGTTTGTGAAGTAGTGCCAGGGAGCCATTAAGTGTGGAGATTCCTTATTGGTTGACTGCTGTATCTAGTTTATGTTAATTAAGATAAGCTGTGTGTAATGTATATATACCTCTCCTGTCCTACAATAAAGTGCTCCTACTCCTGCTGTATCAATGTACACAAGTTGTTCGTCACCCCCCGCCCTGGTTATTTTGCTGCAGCCAGACTGCAGCAGATGGTGGCCCATATGGGGAGCCCCGGGACACTCAGGGGTAAGTGACAAAAAAAAGCTGCCAGTCCCTAGATAGGACGGGAGCAAATCTGCTCATCCCTAGGCAGATAGTGTGAGAGGAAACATGGCTACTTTGAGAAAATGGAGAAGATTGATACAGTATGTTTGTGTCTTGTTTTGTCTTGAAATGTTGTATTGTCTTTGTGACGAAAATATGGAAGGGGTGTTAAGTAAATTACTAAGAGAAGAAGGCACCCGAATGGAACCAAGAGCAGTTAGAGCATGTATTGATAAAAGCCCAGGAACTCTAGCCAGAAAGAAAAAGAAAGTTCAGAAGAAAAAGGATTATCAGGAAAATGGTTGCAGCAAAAGGCTATTACTAAATACTTTTTGTTACTGGAGGGTGCGTGAATCCGCTTGGCGGCTGGCATGTGTGTGAGCCGGTCATGGTGCAGCAAGAACTTTCCAAGTGGTGGCAGCCTGCTCTTCCCCGCCCCCTGCCCAGGGAGTGGGACGCCACTTTGAGAGCCCAAATCCAAACCTGACCCAGAGGCACAGTCTCGCAGGCTCTTGCTCCCTGTGCCCGGAAGCAGTTTGAGTCCGGGACTCTCCCCAGGGCCATCTGGGGCTGTCAGGGATGCTGCAGGTGGAAGAAGGCCTGCATCCCTGAAGATTGATCATTTCCAAGGCCAGTAACTACAATGGTTCTCCCACACCTGGAAGCTAATGAGTAATGATCACCATTAAGGCTTATTTCAAATGTAAAAAAAACCTTGAGATAATGTACTTAATTGTTCAGAAGGTTGTTTTCTTAGTGCCTGCTGGAATGCTACAGGATTTTCTTTAGCCATCCAGAGTTCCTGCCTTCGTCCCAGTGCCAGTGAAGACAAAAATGGAAGAATTTCCAGTGTTGCTGAGAACCGGAGGAGACTTCGGATCAAGCTAGCTGCCTGCAGAACTTACCTGGACTGTGAACTTACCTGGACTGTGATTTACTTGGACTGTGAGTTAATCTATTGAGACACTGCTTTACCTGGACTGAGACAACAAACTGTAGTCTACAACAAATTGTAAGTTGGTATCTTTGCTAACGGTGTCTTTGCTGGTATAATTTTTCCAAGGGCTTCTTGCATGGAGCCATCAATTGGCTTGGTATTGTGGCATTTTGTATCCTCCCCTTCTGCTTGTAGCCGATTATTTATGGTGTTTGTGTAAAAACCACTATGGTTGTTATTTAAATTAAACAAAAGGGGGAAATGTTAGGGTCTGTAAACAAGTCAGGATGGCACCTGGCATTTTGCCAGAGGGAGTGGTTTGTGAAGTAACGCCAGGGAACCATTAAGTGTGGAGATTCCTTATTGGTTGACTGCTGTATCTAGTTTATGTTAATTAAGATAAGCTGTGTATAATGTATATATACCCCTCCTGTCCTACAATAAAGGGCTCCTACTCCTGCTGTATCAATGTACACAAGTTGTTCGTCAACCCCCGCCCTGGTTATTTTGCTGCAGCCGGACTGCAGCACTAGGACAGAGAAATCTTCACCTCCTAGGACAGAGGTATGAAGGGAGGCCTCTTAGAACTAACATAAACCCAATCTCTACACAAGAAAGACTCCAGAAACTGAAGGCCTCAATCCACTGGACTCTCTGGAATTCAGAATCTGAGTCTCACACTCCCTCTCCCTCAAAGGCCACCCTACAAACTTCTCTACAGGGAGATTGAGCAGGGTCTTCAATGATGGTGCTTTGTTGATCAGAAATTGTTCTCTATCTCTTTTCCTCTTAACTCACATTAATATGCAACTTTCCTGAGATGTAGTTTCCTTTCTGTGTAGTGGGGAAAATTCTGGCACCAGGAGGAAAGCAACCAAGAGAAGAAGTTCACAGTCTCTTGGAGCATCAGATGGATAACAGTAGTCAGAAGGACTTGGGACTCACTTCTCCCTTTTTCCTCTTTTTCTCCCCCCAGTACATGGACCCCAACTGTCTGGGTCCTTACTGTATGAAGCTGACCATGGCTGGGACCTCTTGAGACAGTTTCTTTCTCCACCCTGGTCGGGTCACTGTACCTATCCTATGTCCTCACTTCCCTTAGTATAGAGAATGAATGGATAGATGAATGGTAAAGAAAATGGCCTAGAGAATCTGTCCTGAGTCCCCCACCTTGGTGGCAGCAGTGAGCAGCTAGAGAGAGAGCTGGAGGCTTTGGTTGCTGAGCACATTTTCTGACACTCTCTACCTCCACTGGGCTTCTAGAGCCCCAGCTGCCCCCAGGGCTATCTGGCTCCACCCCCCTGTGTTGTTTCTTCCCCCAAATCACTGAATTTTTCTCCACCTCCTCCCCAGCCCCTGCCCTGTGGGGGAGAGGAACTTCCCTGTAAGCACCCTACCTAGTTTCCTGGCCATGTGGCCCCTATCCCTTTGGTTTCTGAGTCCTCCCTGGCCTAGGTTTTGGAAAAGTGTGCACATGTGTATTTTGTTGGTGCTGTGGGTACTGTTTTCAAACATAGGCATGCATGCATGTAGCTCCTGACTGGTCATATGTGTGTGTTGTGCACATATGTGTACAGGGCATGCAGATCCTCAAGGGACTGTTTCTGGGATGTGGGTGTGCTGTAAGAGGAATAGGAATCTGGCTGTAACCCTGGGCAGTGGTAGGAAGGTGTACCCAGTTCCTGTCTGGCCCCAAGCCGGGCTTTACCAACTCAACTGTCGTTCAGTGCCACCTTACTCCTGTCCATCTTCCAGAAGAGGAAGAAAGTTCTTCATCTCTTATCCTCAGTCTCCTCTTGGGGGCAATGCAAAGCTGAGTGGAAGGAAGTAGAGTAGATATCCCCACAAAAGCAGTGTCATCTAGACCCATGGTCCTGTCATATGCTCTGTCAGTTCAGTTCTCAGGGTGGGTGTTTGGGCTCAAGAGCAAGCTCATAAAGTGGCAGGGATACCATGTCATACCTGTTATATGCAGCTGGGTGACTCCATTTATTCTCAGGGGCTTTGTGTGATGGTGTCCAATGAGGTACAGTATCTGGTCCCACCCCTGCCTCTCACCACTCACAGCACCTCAGCCTGAGAGGCCATAGTATAAGAAAAGAGCTCTTTATTCCACATTGTCCAATATTTTTACACAAATAAATTAAAATGCATATCTCTATATATAGCGATCTGGGTGGGAGACTAGAAGAAACACTACCCCAACCCTGTAAACATGATGGGGTGGAGATGGGTTGGGCTGGTGGGGAGGCATCCATCAGGGAGGACTGGTCTACTCAACGTGACCTGTCCCTGGCGTTGACTGACTGCAGGGTGGGAGACCCTCTATGTACACACACTGGGCTGGTGAGAGGTTCTTGGGTCATAGCTGGTCAGCAGGGTGCAAACATTGTCCACATTACCAGCACAAGGTCAAGGGGCACAAGGCTGCAAGCCAGGGCAGGAAGGGCACCTTAACCCTCTTCATCACTTGCCCTCCTGCCTCAATTCCTGCCTATGGTAGACAACACTGACTGCGGGCACGGTACATGTGGGATCAGCCTGTCCTCTGATGAGGTCCAGTGGTGAGAACTCCTGGTGACTCAGACCCCTCTGGCTGTAGTGTAGTCAGTGGGGGCTCTGCAGAGCTGGTCAGGGTCCCAAAGGGAGAGTCACTGATGTGATGTGGGCCTGAGCCTTTGCCTGCTGGGCTGTCACCAGATGGCACATGCCTCTTGAGTGTATTGCCAGCAGATGCTGGCCTATCAGATTCTAGCACAGAGGGCTTGTCTGCAGCATCTGGCTGGCAGCATTTGGGCAGCCCCAGCAGCTCCTCATCAGTGGCCACACTAGTTCAGATGAGATGGAAGGGTCTGGCTGCCACAACACAGCCCTCTAGGTCATTGGCAACCAGTCACTGGAAGTCACAGCCAGCCAGGCACATGGGCAGTTTGAAGGGCACCTAAGATGAGGAATTGGGAACTTCTGCAGCCAGGCCAAGAATAGATGTACCAGGCAGTCGCATACCCAGGGGTTGTCATTGAGCTGCAAACACTGTAGAGCACATAGAGTTGCCAAGGGCTCAGCAGGCAGCATTGAGAGTTTGTTTGTAAACAGTTAGAGTGCCTGAGGTGGCCAAGGTCATGGGAGGCATGTGGGTGCACATGGGCCACACAATTGTGTTGCAGGAGGAGACGGTTGAGACTGTGCGGGCCATGGAAGACGTGCTCAGGCACGCTGGGGATGTGGTTACTATGAAGGAAAAGGTGTGTGAGGTTTCCCAGGTCATGGAAGCCATTGTCTGTCAGTGCCTGCAGCCAATTGTCTTGAAGGTAGAGGTACTGCAAGGTGGCCAGGCCACGGAACAGGCTAGGGCCCAGTTCTTGCAAGCTATAGCGGTCCAGATGCAGTGTATGCATTCGGCCCAGGCCTTGGAATGTGGCAGGTATGAAGGTATGAAGCTGGGCATTGTCACTGAGATCCAGTTGCTCCAGGAGGGTCAGGCCCGAGTACGTGGTGGCATCAATCTGGGCCAGTGCATTGGAGTGTAGCCACAGGATGGTGAGATTGCGGCAGGCATGGAAACCAACAGCCGGCACATGGAAGATGTGGTTGCCATGCAGAAAGATATGCAGGTTGGAGACTGGGATGCCAGTCGGCATGGCCTGCAGGCCTTGTGGAGGCAGATTTTTGTCACTTTGGGCTCATAATAACACACACAGGCACCTGGGCACAGTGCTTCCACCCGCCAGGCCTGTAGCCATAGCACCCATACCTGCAGATGTCTTCTTGTGGGTAGAAGAAAGGGTGGTTAGGGGAAAGAGATCCCTAAGGGACTGGGAGGTCATGTTGGGGCCAGTTTGTCCCTTGGGATAGGGCCTTATGAGGGGCTGGGGCCAGGTCTGAGATGTAGCCTGGGATTTGGAGGTTTGGGGATCCTTGCTTTCATACAACATAGATGATGCTTGGCTGTAACTTTCACCTGTAGCCATACACTCTGGGAAACCATGTCTACAGACTCCCCACTGCACCCATCCAGATGCTTATACCCATTATCAAAGTTACCCTACTAGGTCACTCAACAAATACCTATGTGACGGACTGTTGCTCACATCTGCATATACCCTCTTGAGACTCTAGTGAACAGAGTCCCCCTGGGCCTGATCTCCATCCCCATATTCCAAGCAATATTCCTTGCTTGCCTGCCCCCAGCCCCCTAACAGCTTGCAGGTCATGCTGGAGGAGGAGGAGACATGCTCTTGGCACACACTGTAATGCCATCCAGACTGAGCTCAGGGAGTACTAGGAAGTGGGGTTCAGAAAGAGGAGCTGCAATCTAAGTCTCATCCCTAGTCTGTCAGCTGCTGAAGTTTGGGTAGAAAGAGGCACACTGAGGTTCAGAACCATAGGCCCAGTCTAGGCCCTTGTAGCCCTTGATAAAACCTAGCAGCTGGGAGTCTGGGGAGTCCCCCTCATTTCACAATGTGGGGTTGTGATTTAAATAAAAAACTGCAAAGAGAAGCCACTATGGGTTCCAGGGAGTATAGGTGGGTCTACCTACTAGCACCTCTGTTATCACAAGAACAGTGGTCTGGGTGCAGTGAGGGCATGGGGTTAAGGAGTACAGTTCCCACTCCAGAGTACCCTTCCCCTAGCCAGCTGCTCCCTCCTCCACACATCCTTCCTTTTAAGCACTTTCTGACTTGGCTTGGAACATCTCCTGAAGCCTCCTACCCTGGTCTCATTCTCTGCATGATCCCCTTCCATGGGAGGAGTTCATTCTTCCCAGCCAGTCACTGCATGGTCCCAGCTGCTCTCAACTCTCCAACCCAGGTGCACACTCAACTGGGACAGCCTCCCAGCAGCAATCTCCCCCTGCTCATGGTGTTGCACCCTCTATTCCCTTGAAGTGTCAGACACTCCTGGGCCTTCAATGAGACTGTATACTAGCAAAAGACTTCTTGGGCTAGGGCGACCTGGCCTCAACAGCAGGGCCTATTATTCCACCATTAAATTCCCTACCCCTTTGAATGCTGAAGGTTCTTTCAGCCTGCCTCGCCTTCAGGAGTGAGTCTATTAAAATGTTAATCCCCTTGGGAGGGTTATGGCTTATCAGCTAACACTTGAGTTATCAGCTAACACCTTTGTTGACAGCTATCACCTTCCTTGGCAGCTAGCTAAGAGTAGGATTCTGCAGACAGGAGGCCAGCTAAGTGCTGGGGTTGGAGTCGAGAGGGAGGAGGGAGAGAGCCATGGTCCAGCTTCAACCAGCCAGGATTGTGACCCTTGGGCCTTCCATGCTATGCTGGGCCCCCTGCCACAGGGGTCCTCTTCTGCCTAGAGCACAACAATTGCTCTAAATCCAGAATCCAAGCAAACCAGATAAGTATAATAGTCATTAAATATGTCCCTAGGTCCTGGGAGCTGAACTCTGCCTTGCTGGGTTTGGGGTCATTTGTTGGTTGCCAGAGAGATGGCAGCCCCAGGATGGGGTACAGAATGTCAGAAGCCCAGGAGCTCCCCAAGCCCTGGGTAACCTTCCAAAGCTGCCCATGCATAAGAGGCATTTGGCTTGATGTTCTATTTAAACTACTGACACTCCTGCTTCCTTCTTATGCATCTTCCCTGGGAAAGTGGGGCTTGGCCATGCAAGTTCCCCACAGTGTTTCACCTGCTGTCACAGGCAGGCACTGTGCTATGTAAACTGTATTTCCTAGCCCAGGACTTCAGGAAGACCTTGGGTTGGTTGCATTGGGGGCCCTCAGTGCTCACTGGTCAGCCTCACTATCATGATTGGGCCACATCACCAGTCAAGCCATGCCACAGACTGTGCACATCACTAAATGTGCCATGCTCTTGACTAGGCCTCCCTGAGACTGGGCCATGCCACCAACCTCTCTGTGCCATAATGACAAGTTCTCGAGGCTCCCTACCATATATTTTGACTATGTCCCTCACATCCTGACTGAGCTAGGCTACCTATGCACCATGTCCTGTGGCCCCCAAGACCTGATGTGTGGTCCATGAATTCACTGGTATAGATGCCCAGGTTGACTCCAGACTGAGCCACACAGGGGAGTCAGGAAACTGGGAGAATAGCCACATGTCACTCAGCCCTCCTAGCAGCAGGTATCAGGCACAAAGACAAGGCTTTATTCCTGCCAAGACAACTGCTTTTTGACAACAAACTTCTGAGAGTCAGCCCTCCACACTGGCCCTGCTGTCCGCACAGTGGCTAAGGTGGGCTTTCTTCTGCTACAGTCACAGTAATTGGCTCCAGCCTGGGCCCCCTTGGGGCCTGCCCATTGGTCTCCATAGCAACCCCTCCACTGAGTAAGCATGAAGGGGCATCTTTATATGAGATAATCAAATCCAGCTTTGTGGAATTAGTTTGTATATACAGTGGGGGCCCAGAGAATATAGAAAACTCAACCAGGAAGTCAGGAGGGTATCCCCTGACCTTATACCACAGCTGCCCCATCTGACCTCTTCCTGCCCTCCACCATGGAAAGCATCCTCTTCCTATCCACCAGAAAGCCTCAGTGGCCCAACCCCTTGGCCTCTGCAGCCTTCTAAACTACAGGGCTCCTGACCTCCAGGGATGGTCCCCTCCTTGCCCACTTCTCTTATTTTTCTCCCCAACCTGACCATTGATTCTCCCAGGAGTTTCTGCCCTCTTCCTGGAGATCAGCCTGGCCACCCCTGCCACTCTCATCATCTCATTCAGGTCCCAACTCTCAGGGATCATCCAGTGTGAGTGTGACTCCAGACACATCTGGGGGGAAAAACAGCCCTGCAAGGGCTCCAGTTCTCACACATATGAACCACGTGGATTGCCCCCTCAGACCCCTGCAGCCACCCCAAGGACAGGCCAGCCCTGGGGCCACCTGAGCCTATTCACATACTGGTGCCACACTTGCCATTCCCCAGGATCCTGGCTGTGGCTGTATAGGAGCTCCCTCCCCATATTCAGATGAGAGGGGTCTCCTGCCTGAAGGGGCAATTTCTCTCTACTCTAGCTGAGGTGGTATACTAGCATTCCCTAACACTGGTGGAGAGGTCTCTCGCCTGGCAGGGCGAGCCCCTCTATCCTGGCTGCTGCGGTGTAGGAGCTCTCCACCTACACACCCAGGTGGGAGGGTTATCCCGCCTGGCAGGGCAAGTTCCCTCTACCCTGGCTAGGGTGGTATAGGAACCCCCTCACCAGACACCTAGGTAGGAGGGGCCAGTCATCTCTACTCTAGTGCTGGTGGATTTTGAGCTCCCCCAAATGCCCAAGTTTGAGGGGTCTCCTACCTGGTGGGATGAGTCCCCTCTCCCCTGGCTGCAGTGGTATAGGAGCTACCCTGGACACAGGTGTTTGGGGTCTCCCACCTGGAGGGACTAGTCCCCTCTACCCAGGCTGCGGTGGTATACAAACTTCCCCAGACACCCAGTTGGGAGGGGTCTTCCTCCTGGAGGGGCAAGTCTTCTCTATCCTGGATGTGGCAGTATAAGAGCTCCCCTGACACCCAGGTGGAAAGGATCTTTCACCTGGAGGGGCAAGTCCCCTCTACACTGGTTGCTGCGGCATAGGAGCTCCCCCTGACTACAGGTGGGATGAGTCTCCCTCCTGGAGGAGCGAGTCCCCTATATCCTGGCTGCATCAGTATGGTAGCTCCCCCCACCCACCCACAAGGGGGAGGGGTCTCCCGCCTGGAAGGGCGAGTCCCCTCTACTCAGACTATGGCAGTATACAAGCTCCCCGAGACACCCAATTGGGGGAAGATTCTCCCACAGAGGGGAGGGGTCTCCCGCCTGGAGGGGCAAGTCCCCTCTACCCTGGCTAAGGAGGTATACAAGCTCCCTCCAGACACTCAGGCAGGAGAGGCCTCCCACATGGAAGGGCAAGTCCCCTCTACTTTGTCTGGTGCCCTATAAGAGATCAAAGGACCCCCAGGTGGGAGGGGTTTCCTGCCTGCAGGGGGATCTTCTCTACCCTAGCTGTGGTATTATACAAACTCCCCCCAACATCCACTGGGTGTGGTCTCCTGCGTGTAGTGGAGAGTCCCCTCTACCCTGGCTGTGGAGGTATAGGAGCTCTCCCCCCACACACACACCCATGTGTGGGGGGGTCTCCCGACAGGAGGGGCATGTCCCCTCTACCCTGGCTGTGGTGGTATATTAGCTTTCCCTGATACCCAGGTGGGAAGAGTCTCCTGCCTGGAGAGGCAAGTTCACTCTACCCTGGCTGTGGGAGTATACAAGCTCCCACCTACATTCAAGGGGAAGGGATCTCCCACATGGAGGGGCGAGTCCCCTCTAACCTGGGTGCTGCAGTATAGGAGCTCCCCTGGACACCCTGGTTGGAGGGTTCTCTCGCCTGGAGGGCAAGTACTCTCTACCCTTGCTGCTGTGGTATATGAGCTCCTCCCCACACCCAGGTGGGAGAGGTTTCCCTCATGGAGGGGCAAGTCCTCTCTACCATGGCTGCTGCGGTATAAAAGCTCCTCTGAACACCAAGTAGTGGTGGCGTCCTGCCTGGAGGGGCAAGTGCGCACTATCCTGGCTGCAGGGGTATATGAGTTCCCCTGCAACACACAGGTAGAAGGAATCTCCCACCTAGAGAGGCAAGTTCCCTCCACCCTAGCTAAGGCAGTATACAAGCTCCCCTGGACACCCAGGAGAGAGGAGTCTCATGACTGGAGGGGCACATCCCCTCTACCCTGGCTGCAGGGGTATAGGAGCTCCACTCCACCCGACATTTCGGAGGGAGAGATCTCCTGACTGGAGAGGCGCGTCCTCTCTACCCTGGCTAATGTGGTATACAATCTCAATGGGACACCCAGGTGGGAAGATTGTCCTGCCTGGAGGGCCGAGTCCCCTCTACCCTGGCTGCAGTGGTATAAGAGCTGCCCCTGACACCCAGGTGGGATGTGTCTCCCGCCTGGAGGGGCGGATCCCCTCTACCCTGGCTCTGGTGGTATAGTAGCTTTCCCTGACATCCAGGTGGGAGGGGTCTCCCACCTGGACTGGAGAGTTCCCCTTTCCCTGCTTATGGCGGTGTATGAGCTCCCCTGACAACCAAGGTTTAGGGGTCTCCCGCCTAGTGGGGCGAGTCCCCTTTCTCCTGGCTTCAGTGGTATAGGAGCTTCCCCCCCCCATACCAAGATGGGAGGGGTCTCCTGCCTGGAGGTGCGACTCACCTTTACCCTGGCGAAAGTGGTATACACGCTCTCTATGACACTCAGGTGGGATGAGTCTACCGCCTGAAGGGATGAGTCCCATCTTCCCTGGCTGCAGTGGTATACTAGCTTTTCCTGACACCAGGTAGCAGGTCCCTGCTACTCTGAAGGTACAAGTCCCCTGTACACTGGCTGTGGTGGTAACGAGCTCTCCCTGACACCCAGGTGGGAGGTCTCAGGCCTGGAGAGGTGAGTCCCCTCTACCCTGGCTGCAGAGGTATACGAGTTCCCCCAGACACATAGGTGGGAGGGTTCTGAGGCCTGGAGGGGTGAGTTCCCTCTACCCTGGCTGCAGAAGTATAGGAGTTCCCCTAGACACCGGTGGGAGGGGTCTCCCGCCTATAGGGGTGATTCCCCTCTACCCTGGCTGCAGCAGTAATGCAGTTCCCCCTACACCAATTTGGGTGGGGTCTGCCACCTGGAGGGGTGAGTCCCCTCTACCCTGGCTGTGGAGGTATAGGAGCCCCCCCCCCAGGACACCCAGGTGGGAGGGGTCTCCAGCATGGAGGGTTGAGGTCCCTCTACCCTGGCTGCAGTGGAATATGAGCTCCCTCCAACACCCAGGTGGGAGAGGTATCTTGACTGGAGGGGAGAATTCCCTCTACCCTGGCTGCTGAAGAATTCAAGCTTCCCCCAACACCCAGGAGGGAGGAGTCCCCTCTACCCTGGCTGCAGGTGGTATAGGAGCTCCACCCAAAACCCATGTGGGAGGAGTCTCCCACATGGAGGGGCAAGTCCCCTCTACCCTGGCTAAGGTGGTATACAAGCTCCCCCTGACACTGAAGTGGGAGGGGTCCTCCGCCTGGAGGGGTAGGAGTCCCCTCTACACTGGAGGTGGTGGTATTCGAACTCTCCCTGAAAATCAGGTGGGAGGGGTTTTCTGCCTGGAGGGGCGAGTCCCCTCTACCCTGGCTGCAGGGGTACACAAGCTCCCCCAGATACCCAGGAAGGAGGGGTCTCCCACCTGAAGGGGCAAGTCTTCTCTATCCTGGCTAAGGCGGTGTACAAGTGACCCCTTACACACAGGTGGGAGTAGTCTCCTGCCTGGATGGGCAAGTCCTCTCTACCCTGGCTTTGGTGGTATAAAAGCTCCTCAGACACCAAGGTGGGAGGGGTATCCCTCATGGAAGGGAAAGTCCCCTCTACTTTGGGGGGTGCCCTAGAAGAGCTCCCAGGACATCCAGGTGGGAGGGTTCTCCTGCCTGCAGGGGCAAGTCTCCTCTATCCTGGCTGTGGCAGTATAGGAGCTCTCACACACACACCCAGGAGAGGGCTCTGGCGACTGGAGGGGTGAGTCCCATGTACCCTGACTGCTGAGGTATAGGAGCTCACCCAGACACCCAGGTGGGAGGGATCTCCCACATGGAGGGGTGAGTCCCCTCTACCCTGGCTGCTGCGGTATATCACTCCCTCTGACACCCTGGTGGGGGGGGTCTCCCGCCTGGAGGAGCAAGTACCCTCTACCCTGTCTAAAGTGGTATACAAGCTCCACGTGACACCAAAGTAGGAAGGGTCTCCTGCCTGGAGGAGGGAGTCCCCTCTACCCTGGCTGTGGTGGTATAGGAGCTCCCCATGACACCTAGGTTATAGGGGTCTCCAGGCTGGAAGGGTGAGTCCCCTCTACACTGGCTCCTATGGTATAGGAGTAACACCCCCCCACACACACACAACCAGGTGGGAGGGATCTCCCACCTGGAGCAGTGAGTCCCCTCTACTCTGGCTGCTGCCTTATATGAGATCACCCCCATACCCAGAAGGGAGGGGTCTCCCGCCTGAAGGGGCAAGTTCCCTGTACCCTGGCTGAGATGGTACACTAGATTTAACTGACATCCAGGTGGGAGGAATTTCCTGCCTGGAGAGGTGAGTCCCCTGTAGTGTAGCTGCAGGTGTATTCAAGCTCCCCAGACATCAAGTGTGAGGGGTCTCCCACATGAAGGGGCGAGTCTTCTCTACCCTGGTTGCTGTGGTTTAAGAACTCCCCTGACACTCTAGTTTGAGGGGTCTCACACCTGAAGGAGCAAGTAACCTCTACCCTGGCTAAGGTGATATACAAGCTTTCCTGTGACACCCAGGTGGGAGGGGTCACCCGCCTGGAGGGGTGAGTCCACTCTACACTGGCTGAAGCTGTATAAGGGCTCCCCCAACACCCAGATGGGAGGGGTCTCCCGCATGAAAGGGCGAGTCTTCTATACCCTGGCTGCAGCGGTATTCGAGCTCCCCCCACCCATTGCCAGATGAGAGGGGTCTCCCCACTGAAGGGGCAAGTCCCCTGTACCCTGGCTGCAGTGGTATACTAGCTTTCTCTGAAACCCAGGTTGGATGGGTCTCTCGTCTAGAGGGTCGAGTCCCCTCTACCCTGGCTGCGGCACTAAAGGATCACCCCTGACACCCAGGTGAGAGGGTCTCTGGCCAAGAGAGACGAGTCCCCTCTAACCTGGCTGCTGCAGTATAAGAGCTCCCCCTGACCCCCTGGTGGGAGGGGTCTCCCACCTGTTGGGAGTATGTTCCCCCTACCCTGGCTGTGGTGGTATAGGAGCTCCCCCTACTCCCAGTGGGAGGGTTCTTCCACCTGGAGGGGCGAGTCCACTCTACCCTGGCTGCAGCTGTGTAAGAACTCCTCCAGACACCCAGGTGGGAGGGGTCTCCCACATGGAGGGGCGATTCCCCTCTACTCTTGCTGTGGCTGTTTTGAGCTTTCCTAGGTGGGAGGGGTCTCCCGCTTTGATTGGACAGTCCCCTCACCCTGGCTCTAGGGGTATAGGAGCTCTATCCAACACCCAGGTGAAAGTGGTCTCCCGGCTGGAAAGGCGAGTCCCCTCTCTCCCAGCTGCTGCAGGTGAAAGGGTCTCCCGCTTAGTGGAGCGAGTCCGCTCTACCCTGGCTGAGGTGGTATATGAGCCTCCCCACCCTAAAACCAGGTGAAAAGGTTCTCCTGCCTGGAGGGACCAGTCCCCTCTAGCCTGGTTTCAGCTGTATAGGAGCTCCCCGTGGCACCCAGGTGGGAGGGGACTTTTGCCTGGAAGGGTGAGTCCCCTATACCCTGGCTAGGGTGGTATATGAGCCCCCGCCACACCCAC
The DNA here is from genome assembly GCF_048772815.1 of Callospermophilus lateralis. Lineage (NCBI taxonomy): Eukaryota > Metazoa > Chordata > Mammalia > Rodentia > Sciuridae > Callospermophilus > Callospermophilus lateralis. The sequence goes on along the minus strand of NC_135305.1, from coordinate 144,191,098 downwards.
TAGGGAAGGTTCTCCTGCCTGGAAGGCAAGTATCCTCTTCCCTGGCTGCGGCTGTAAAGGAGCTATCCCCAACCCCCAGATGTGTGTGGAGGGTCTCTGGCCTGGAGGGGCGAGTCCTCTCTACACTGGCTGGGAAGTTATAAGAGTTCCCCCTGGGAAAAAAAAAAAAAGAGTTTCCCCAGACACACAGGTGGGAGGGGTCTTTCACCTGAAGGGGTGAATTCCCTCTACCCAGGCTGCAGAGGTATATGAACTCCCTGACACCCAGGTGGGAGGGGTCTTCTTCCTGGTGTAGCTGCCACAGTCTGGCTGGGCACAAATCATGAGCCACTGAAGCATGAACAAACTTTATTTCTGAACTCCACCAGCACACTCCACACACTTTCTGGGAACTCTCCCTAAGGCCACTGGGCTCCTCCAGGAACCACAAATCTGAAATCCCTTCTCCGGCACTTCCCCAACCAATGGGAACTCTCCGGAATCCCTGCAAGAACTCCAAAGTAGCAGGGAGAACTCCAAAGTAGCAGGCCCAGGCAGATAGCAGGGGTCTAATATACACATCTTAACATAATCATTAATCATCTCAATGGCTTGCTGGCATCACCTCTCAACCACTCTGTTCTGGCAAAAATGCCATGTGTCATTGGGACTCAGCTATGGCTCTCAGCATGTAGCAAGTCCCCTCTACCCTTGCTGCAGCAGTATACAAGCTCCCCACCCTCCCCCAACATCCAGATGGGAGTGGTCTTCCACTGGGGGGCGAGTCTGCTCTACCTTGGCTGCAATGGCAAAGGAGCACCCCTCAACAGTCAGTGAGAGGTGTCTCCTGCCTAGATGGGTGAGTCCCCTCTACCCTGGCTGCAGTGGTGTAGGAGATACCCCCAGACAACCAGGTTAGATGGGTCTTCCGCCTGGAGTGGGGACTCTCCTCTACCCTGGCTGCTGCAGTATATGAGCTCCTCCAACACCCAGGTGGGAGAGGAATTCCACCTGGAGAGGCGAGTCCCTTCTACTCTGGCTACGGCAGTATAGGAGTTCCCCTGACACTCAGGTGAAAGAGGTCTCCCGCCTGGAAGGGCAAGTCCCCTCTAATCTGGCGAGGGGGTTATATGAACCCCCACCTGACACCTAGGTGGGAAGGGTCTCTCGCCTATAGAGGTGATTCCCCTCTACTCTGGCTGCAGTGGTATAGGAGCTCCCCCTGACACCAAGGTGGAGGGGTCGTCCACCTGGAGGGGCAATTCCCCTCTACTCTGTCTAAGGCGGTATACAAGTTTCCCTGGTATAGGAGCTCCCCCTGACACCCAAGTGGAGGGTTCTCTTGACTGTAAGAGTGAAACACCTCTACCTGAGTGCAGTGGTTTATGAAATTCCCCCTGATTCCCAGGTGGGAGGGGTCTCCCACCTGGAGGCGCAAGTCCCCTCTCCCTTGGCTCTGGCAGTATATGATCTCCCCCTCTACTCCCAGTAGAGAGGGTCTCCTGACTCGAGGGGCGAATCCCCTGTACCCTGGTTGTGGATGTATATGAGTTCCCACAGAAACCCAGGTGAAAGGGATCTCTTGCCTACAGGGGCGAGTCCCTGCTTCCCTGGCTGCAGCTGTATACCAGCCCCCACCCCTGTCACACCGCTTCCACACCCAGGTGGGAGGGGTCTCCCACCTTGAGGGGTGAGTATCCTGTACCCTTGCTAAGGCTGAATACAAGCTCGCCCAGACATCAATGTGGGAGGGGTCTCTCGCCTGGAGGAGCAGGTCCTCTCTACCTTGGCTGGGGCGGTATACTAGCTCACTCCAACACCCAGATGGGAGGGGTCTTCTGCCTTGAGGGGTGAGTCCTCTCTACTCTGCCTGCAGTGGTATAGGAGCTCCCTTGGACACCCAGGTGGAAGGGGTCTCCCGTGAGTCTGCTCCACCCTGGCTGCAGCAGTATTGGAGCTCCCCCTGACACCCTGTTGGGAGGGGTCACCCTCCTGGAGGGGAACGACCCTCTACTCTGGCTATAGTGGTATATGAGCTCCCCCACGACAGCCAGGTTGGAGGGTTCTCCCGCCTGGAGAGAAGAGTCCTCTGCAACATTACAGGAGCCCCCGAAATGGGTACCCAGGTGGGTGAGATCTTATGCCTGGAAGGTCGAGTCCCCTCTACACTGGCTAGGGTGGAATACAAGCTCGCCAAGACACCAAGGTGATAAGAGTCTCTCACCTGGAGGAGCCAGTCACCTCTACCCTGGCTGTGGCAGTATAGAATCTCCCCCATGACACCAAGGTGGGAGGGGTCTTCCGCCTGGGGACAAGAGTCTGCTCTACCCTGTCTGCAGCTGTATAAGAGCTCCCCTAGACAACCAGGTCCCTTTTCACTCACCCAGGCCCAGGAGCTAGCACTTGGCCCTCCATTACTTGGCCAGGCTCCTTGCTTGAGCCCCTGGCTGGCCTTCTCAAGGAACCTGTTCTTGTCTCTGTCCCTTGGTTTCAGGCCCCTTTTACAGGCCCCCTCCTGTGCTCCCCTCTGTTCCCCTTGTTTGTGGTATCCTGGCATTGAAAAGACCCTCTCCTCCCTCTGTTTCTCCATAGCTTGGGTTCCTTGAAGGGGTCCTGGCTCACCACAGCCCCTGCCCCCAATTCTGGATGCAAAGTGTCCCCTCCCAGTGCCCTCCTTTGGCCCTCCTTTGGTCCTGGTCTCTCTGTGAGGTTCTACTCACCTGGGGCAGAAGAGTGGGATTGGCTGGCCTCTGGGCCCTGAAGGCTCCCTGCCGCAGTCCGGCTGGCTGGGCAAAATAGCCGGGGGGTGACGAATAACTTGTGTACATTGATGCAGCAGGAATAGGAGCCGTTTATTGTAGGATCTGAGCTATATTTATACATTTTACACAGCTTATCTAATTAGCATAAAATAGATACAGCAGTCAACCAATAAGGAATCTCCACACTTAATGACTTGCTTTTGTTACTTTACAAACCACTCCCTCTGGCATTTGGCCAGGCGCCATCCAGACTTGTTTACAGACGCTAACATTTCTCTGGCAAAATACCAGGTGCCAATCTGACTTGTTTACAGACCTTAACAGGACTTGGGCCTGCCACTGACCTTTCCCTGTGCAATCATCTCCCTTCCCTCCCCTACCACCTAGCCTTGCATGCTGCCCCTACCCCAATCCAACCCTCCCTAACCCTGAGATTTTGTGCTCCAGTTTTGGGGCCTGGCTGCTTGGCTGAGACCCAGACCACTTTCCTTGTGTTTTCTGGCGGCAAGGGTAGAGGGGATTTTCCCTCCAGGCAGGAGGATATAGAGAGAGAGAGGAGAGAGAGAGGGGGGAGGAGGAGAGAAAAGAGGGAGAAATGGAAGAAAACTGGGGAAGAAGGATGGGATGAGGGTAGGAGAAGGAGGAAGGGAAGAGAGAGGGGAAAGAGATGGGAGGAGCCAGGAAGAGGAGGGCAGGGGCAGATGGGAGGGGGCAAGGAGGATAGAAGGATGTGCTGAGGGAAGGAGGGAAAGCAGAGGGAGGTTTCTGGACTCACCAGCAACTGCAGGAGCATAGGAGCCAGCAGTCAGGCTGCTGCTGAGGTCAGCATCTCACCTCAGCGGCCCACAGAGCTGAGGTGGGATTTCCATCTTTGGTGTCTTCCCCAGGGCCCCTCTGTTCCTAGCACCCCCTACTCTGGCCTCTCCCTAGCCTGGGCTGAGGTCCCATGAAGACACCTCTGTCCCCACCTGAGAAGGCCAAGAGACAGTTTGGGGCTGACAGTATTACAAGTCCAGAGCATCAACCACCAGCTCAGTGCCCTAGTGTCTTCACACCTGCCCCAAGAGAAACACCATAGAAAATCATTGGGAGATCGGACTAGCTGGTATAAAAAGGGTTGACATGGCACTACGTGAGAATCAGTTTTCTGATCAATATTACCAGTCTGTTTCAGATTAGGAAACCGAGGCAGTAAATGGTTAAGGCCTGTCCTGCTCTTATTGCAAGACCATCTAGTAGGAAGGGAAGGCAAGGAGCCACATGCTGCCTGAAGGTGACCTCTAAGCAAGTCCAGGCCACACACTAATCTTGGCTTTTGTGTGGCCTTGGCAGGAACAGTGGCCCTGAGGATGCTGGGGTCCGGGATGCAAGCCTGTTGGGTAGGTACTGGGAGCACATGATTTTCTCTGGTGCCATTAGTGGCTGGAAGGGGACATTTTCAGGGATGTCCTGAGCTTGGGCCCCCTATCCTAGAGGCTCGGGTCAGAAGGCTGTAGAGGGGTTGGGACATTGGTCATCTCAGAATTCATAGATCCAACAGATACCAACAATGTCCCTGTGAAGTGGTCACGTCACTGACCACAGTTACAAGGCAGAACAACTCAGCACATTGAGACCAGAAATAGACCCAGGCAGGAGTGGAGGGGCCAGTATCATCCCCTCACTGGAGAAGGATAGGGTACCCCTTACTGTGCCTGACCCCGACTCCTGCCACCCCCTACCAGCCATCTGCCCCCCTCATCCTCACTTCTCACATACACTACCCATCTTCCATCCATTCTTAGGTCTGAAGACACGTGAAGGGGAAATTCAAATTCCCATGATGCTGCCTGTGCCCTTTCCGCACCCTAAGTGCTAGAGAAAGAGGGTATCAGCAGCTCTAGAGGGGGTCAGATCACACTGTGTCTCCTAGAGGTGTGGCTCTGAGCCCCTGCTACACTGTACAGGCATCCCAGAGGCCCCTTCATTATTGATCTTGTCTGCAGGGAGGGCATACATGTCAGGTAAGTAATGGGCAAAGCCACCAACCATGGCAGGAGAGCACTTGACACACATTGAGGGGCTTCAGGTCCAGCCATGTGCAGTGGGGAAACAGGACTAGTTTGGGCAGAAACCTACCCACAATCGTAATATGACTGGGACAGTGCTGCTGAGACCAACTTGACTCTGCTAGGTGTTCCATCTGCCCCTCTGGCCATAGGCCTTGCTCCTGCCCAGCCTGTCTTCTTTGTGACATTGGGATTACCTGAGATAATAGGGGGCCTTTAGACCTAGGCCTGGGGCTGAGCCCCTAAGTCTGCTGAGGACTCCTAAGGGTCAAATTTTGTTGACCCATTTTATAGATGAAGAAAATAAAGTTTGCTGGTTAGGGGGAAGCTGGAATTCCTACCTAAACCCCATGACAACAGGGGCACTGAGAAACTATTACCCTCCACACCCCTAACCCAAGTTCCACCATTCCCCCACCAAAGAAAAGTTTTGAGCCAACACAGTACCCTTAGTGTCTACTTTGAGCCCTTTTAAAGCTAAGACATAGAGGCTGGCAGGGTAGGGCCCTGGCTTGAGGGCTGCTTCACAAAGGGGCAACACTGCAACAGGGGCCATCCACTCACTCACTCCTCCCTGTTTCCTTCAAACATAATTCAGAAGGTCCCTGCCCCAGAATCTGTACTGCATGCTGCAAATGGAAGAACACGTATAATGGCAGGTGTCATACACTGGGGGAGTGTGTGTTGGGGCCAAAGTGGCCTGAGTCAGCCCCAGGGAGCATGAGGATGTTGGGAAGAACCCCAGGAGTCCACTGTCAGCAGACCCTCTGGTGTGTAGAGTTCACTACTGAGGATGTAGACCTTAGGAATTCATTCTTGTATAAGGCTGGGCTTCCAATCCAAGGGCTCCAGAACCTCACCTGGTCATCACATGCTCCCATCTGATGCCCACCTTGCTGGTCCCAACCTGTGAGCCTTACACTGGGGATCCACAAGTACCTGGAGGCTCTCTCTGAAGCCCCATGCTGCCCTAGGACACAGATAGTTCAGGCTGGCCCAATTCCACGGACTCAGTCAATGTCTCCTTGAGTGGTGGCTGGTAGCCACTCCTGTGCCTCCTTCTTCAGGTGGCAGCAAACACTCACTGTCTAATTACCTGAAGGAGTCTGTCTCCAAGATAGCTCACTAAGGTCCTGTGGCAAATTTGGTCCAGCAACCAGCCTGGGATCCAGTCCTGAGTCCTCAGAGGAACTAATAAAAAAACTAGCCAGTAGCCCACGTGCCCCTGCCCTTGGGAGTGGGGTTTTAAGAATGGGAACTCCTGTGCCATGGCCTGGGCTCCAGCACTGCTGCACACTTGCCCCCACATCCATCTGCCCATCCTGTCCCTTCCCAGGATACCTAGCTTGTCAGGGTCCACAGTACTGGGTCTTGCCCTCTATTTTACCCCACACCCACTGCCAGGTCTAGCACCCTGACCTGAGCTGCTAACCCTAGATCTTCTTCTGACATCAAACTGATGATTGCCCGTGAGGCTCAGAGTGTCAGCCTCTGACAGGGATGCTTGAAGTACCCAAGTGTGTACAAGGGGTATGTGAAACAGGAACACATATTCAAATGCACAAAATCTGACAATAAGAGTGCACTGTGGGGGGGCAAATAATGTGAGTGAAAGCAGAAGGTACACACAATAGGAATGCACTTTTAGTATGATTGGTATGCAAAATAGGAGAACATCCTGGAAACTGAGAACAGGAGTAAGTATAATTAGGTCTTGGGCTTCTGGGGTTGCTATGTTGGGGCCACAAAGATCTGGGGAGCTGGTGGAGGGTATACTCTCACTATAGTGGGAGGGAGTGGTTAGAAACCTCTCCTTGTCTACTTTAGCCCTCAGCACTTGAAAACATGACAAGACAGGTAGGTGGAAGGCCTCTGCCCAGGCATAATTCATTCTGCTATCAAAAGACACATGCAGTTCTTGAGGCCACCCTCTGGAATTATCCCATCCTGCCTCTCTGCCTCTTGTTAGGAGAACAGCCAGCCAGGCTGCCAGTGGAGCTATCTAAGCCATCTAAGCCACTGGCCTAGCACATCCTCCTGACCAGAGGCTACTGCTGCTTCCCGAGACATTTGAAAGACCTGAGGGAGGTAGCAGCACATGGCACATTGGCAGCCCACAAAGAAGCCCTGTGAGGTCTGGTGAGTTTTCCTAGCCCGAGTAGGTGGGACTCCCACTGGAGTAATTCCCAGTGAGGCCAGAATGGTGAGACCAGAGAACGCAATCTAGGGTGCCAGAGGGAAGCCCTCATCAAAGACAAAGGGCTTTGTACCTCCTTTTCTACAAGCACTCAATAAACTGGCTCAAGAATTGCCTGCTGCTTTTGTAAATAATGTGTTTTTGGCATAGGCCACACTTATGTGTTCAAGTATTGTCTGAGACAACTCATTGGCAGGGTTGAATTGTAAAGACACACCACCATGTGGCCCACAACACTGGGGTGATCTAGTGTTATACCCTTTACAGAAACAGTTTGCTGACCTGGTTTGTGACTGACCCCCTGCTACATGTGGGTGTTGCCACCTTCACTCTCACCATGGCCCAGTAGAAGCACTCAACTTCTCACCTAATGAAAAGGAAAGCAAGGGTTTTAGAGGGCCACTGTCTTGCTGAGGCCATGTGACTGTGAAAAGCCAAGAGGCGTCTCACTTGGTGTGGAGTCAACCCCCCTGGAGACCTGGGTAAGGTTAGCATCTCACTGGGTTGCGGGTGAAGGATATGAGGAGAGATGTACCAAATTCTGAAATACAGGGAAGGCCCATGGAAAAACAATTATTTTGCTGAAGAGGGTGTCAGGAGGCTTGTAACCAAACATGCATAAAAGGACAACTTAAAAATACAAAGAGCTGTGTGGCACACATCTCTCATCCCAGAAACTTGGGAAGCTGAGGCAGGAGGATTGCCAGTTTAAGTCCAGCCTCAGCTGTTATGCCAGATTTGTGGGACCCCAATAGACCTCCAGGAGCTAAATCTGATGCAATCACATAAGAGTCTTTATTGCAAGCTCGAGCCTGGACTCACAACCATTTCCAATGCAGCAGTCCTAGGGAGTGAGTTCTGGTCCTTTGTTCAGTGAGATTTTATAGATTTGGGGGGATACTCTATGTGTCACAACATCACACAGCAAATCATTCCATACCTCAGGAAAATCAAACAACAACTGTTAACATTGATTAGCACATTCAATGTTGGGAACAAGATGGTTAGGTGTGATTGGTTAGTACAAGAAAGTGATTCCTTTGAACTGACTGGTTTAGGCCACGAGGGGTCAAGAATTTCCTGCTGCTGATCTACATGGTTTCCCAACTTGTTATCAACCACCATGAACTACTTGGGGGTCATCTGGCATTCTAGGTATTTTCCCTGTCTCATGCTGATTGGAGAGACTAGGGAGGTTGCCATGGGTCCTCACCTAGCCTAACTGAGTCAGGGACACCTTGCGACACAGACCTCTCCTGTTATTTACAGACAAACAATTCAGCAGGGTGAGTATGTGCTTAGGGGTGCTCTGTAGGTTTTTCTAAGGACAAGGGTCACGCCCCCTTCCTTAGGACAGGCATTGAGGTAGAAGCTGCTGTTATTTATTTATTTTTCAAAAAATGGAGTCACATCAGTTTCTCACAGCAATTTAGCAAGGCCATCAATAACTTAGTGAGACTGTATCTGAAATTTTTAAGAATAAATAAATAAATAAATAAATAGGGTTAGGCATAGGATCAGTGGCTAAACACCTCTGGGTTCAATCCCTGCTACGAAAACAAACAAACAAACAAAAAACAAGAAAGAGAATAAAACTAGTTGTAAGGACCAGACAGCCATCCCCAGCACTGGGAGGAGGTGCAAAAACACAGTCCTCACGTGGGAGGAAAGGATGATGGCACTTCATGGGAGACAAATCTAAGTGAGATGATTTCTGAGCAGGCACTGGTTTAGTTGAGCTGGGAGACCTCTGGGGCCATGGCTTCTCCATGCCAATCTAGCCACTCCTAGCATCCTGCTGAGGTTGGGTGGCCTCTTGTTATACCATGTTCCAGGGGCTCTGGCTATTCACATCAAAGATGCTTGCTGACCTAATGACACCAAGCTAAGTCCTTGGGGTGGGCATGGCCTGGAAGGAGTGTACATGTGCAGATCAGTGCCTCTTTACAAATAAGCAGTTCTGCACCACATTTGGTGGCCATGGGCCCAGCAATATATGAAGTCCCATGCCCAGCATCATGAAGGGAATGTGGGCTGTAGGGATGTCTTCCATTCTTAGCATTGTTATGATCACCCCCACTACCACCACCATTATCTTCATCATTGTCATCATCACTGTCACTGTATTATTCATCTTTCTGTCACTATGACAAGATATGTGAGATAATAAACTTCCAAGGAGGAAAGGTTTATTTTGGTTTATGGTTTCAGTCCATGGTCTTTTAGCCCTGTTGCCTTTGGGCCTGTGGTGATGCAGCACATCATGGTGGGAAGATATAGCAGAGGAAGCTGCTTATTTCATCAGCTAGAAAGCAAGAGAAAGAGAGAGAGAGAGAGAGAGAGAGAGAGAGAGAGAGAGAGAGAGAGAGAGAAAGAAAGAAAGAAAGAAGAGGGCAGAGTATTCCAGTATGTGCTTCAAGCCCATGCCTGCAGTAACCTAAGTTCCTTCTACTAGAAAGATTCCATCTTCTAAAATGAATATATTCTTTCCAATACTGCGACAGGCAAGAGACCAAGTTTTCAATGCATGGGCTTTTGGGGTACATTTAAGATTCAAGCTACAGCTATCACCATCACCATCACCACCACTATTACGACCATCATTAACACCACCACGTTATGGAAAGCTTTTGGATGAAGGGCAGCCTGGGGCAGACCTGGAACCCACATGGAACACAGCCAGTCTCACACAAGGACAGAGAGACCCAAAGGCTAGTAGTATAAAGACATCAGACATCCTTGAGTAGACACCTTGGCCCAAGGACATCCCATTCCAGCATCAGAACCTTGAGGTCATAAAAGGGCTTTTTAGATGAACCTCTGTCTCCTAAGGAGACACTGTTAGTACACTGTCATATACCTAGACTCACACAGGGCCCAATAGCAGGGCAGGGCAGGGCAGGGGAAAGGCACAGGAAGGGAATAGGGAGATGGGGTCTCTGGTTTCTTTGGTACAGTCCAATGTGAGAATATTTTTTTTTTTATTTCTGGAAGTTTCATGACATCCCCACAGTGCAGTCTCCCATAGCACAGTGAAGAGGTGACTATCATCACCATTGCTATTTTGGCTCTCCTGGTGGCAGCCCTGCCCCAGGATGGGCTTACCATTCATTCTGAGTTCCCACTGGAGGCAGGCCTGTGACAAGGGCTGTGTCTCTAGCAGCCTGTCCCTCAGAGGTTCAGTTGGGTTCTGGACTGGACCTTACTGAGCCCTCCATGTTTGCTGTTTTGCTGTAAAGTTGCTCCCAGTTCTGCTGCAGGTATGATCTTACCTGCCACCACCTGTCAACATAGTGAACTTGGCTGAGGGTTGCTTTCAGGGAAACTCTGAGCTGGTGTCTGACGTGTTTTATATCATGTGATCCAGACCACCTTGGAGGCAGATGTCCATACTCCCACACCTAGTGAATGAGGAGTCAGAGGTTCTAAGAGCTAAGGCAGCTCGCCTGAATCCCTAGATACACAGATGGTAAGCACCTAGGTCCACTGGACCAAGGTCAACACAAGGTGACTACATCTTCCCCCATGCCTGACTGTAAGGACCAAGCCCACTTAAGTGCCATAGGTGTTAAAGACCACATGTGTGTTCGACAATTCTCCCTTCTAGGCAGGCTGTGCCTATAAAAGGCCAAGAGAAGATGCTGAGCATGTGAACTCTTTTGTGGTTCCCTAGAGTTGGAGGACCTGGATTCCTCTGTTGACTCTGGCTCAGTCATTCCACAAAGCAAAGCACACAAGGTATTTGTGTGCCCGTTTCCCTGATGTTAGGACTGAGGCTCCAACAATATGCAGATAATCCAGAGTGAGCTGTGGGGTGACCTATCCCCAGGCTTTTTCCACATATCCTCATCCTTGTGGCCCATTGTCACGGAAACATTAATTCACTCACACATCCATTCAACAAGCCCTGAGTGAGCATAGCTGTGGTATGGACCATGTGCTTGGTGGAGGGACATGAGGACTACCTACCCTGGAGAAATTCACAAGCTGCTAGGGGACAATGTGAAATTTACCACTTGTCCCCTCCTCAAGTTCCTGGAGGTCAGTACCACACATGCAGATCAGGAAATGTCAGACACAGCACTGGAATCTCCCCGTAAGCTTGGGATGAATTTAAACAACAGAAGTATCTATGAGATGCCTCAGCTGCCAGCTCTGGGCAATTTAGGGCAAGTCACAGTACCTCATTGACCCTCCAGTGAGTCTGAGACCTGAGGACTATGATTGCCCATTTTACATATGACCTTAAAGACATATACAGTTGGGCCAGGCTCCACATAGCCCAAAGGCAGCAGATCCAGACATAATTCCACCCATCTTCTCCCATCTCTGTGCCCAACTCAGACCTATATTGACCCCATGGAGTAACAGCCCCACCACACAGGGCAGGTCTATGCTGGGCAAGCCCCTCAATATACAAGAAAGAATGTGAGGGTCCAGTAGCTGATGGGCCCTGGGCTGAGACAAAGTTCTCAGAGTCAAAAGGGGGAGGGAGACTGGCTTCCTCTATAACAAAAGTCATAGCCCAGAATAGCATGGTGGTGTCCAGGAAGGAGACTCTGGGGCTGCAAAGGAGGGGCAGTGAAGTGGCTGCTCCAGCCTGGGAGAAGGGAAGCAAGTGGCTGTTTGGAGCCGTTGGGGAAGGGAGAAGCAGAGCAGCAGCTCTTGCTAAGTTGAACTAGGTGACTGCCCAAACCCCCTCGTGAGACCTGCGAAGGCTCCAGGAAAATATCTTCCACCAGGTCTGGACAGGAGACACCCAAATCATTCATCCAACAGTACTCATGACCACCAGGCTGTGCTTCCCAACACACAGGTCAAAAATAAAGTTTTCAAGCCAACTAGATATTTGAACTTCTAGGAGTGTGGATGACATAGTCACTGTCCACTTGTAATGTCCACTGACATTTAATGACACAGCATAATGTTAGTGGACTTTGCCCTTTCTTTCTGACACACGAGCTTCTTCACCAGGGGCTCTGTCATTCCTGGTCCAGTTTTGCTGTCTCCCACCTCATCTCCAGAACATTTCCCTGCTGCTGTCTGAATTCTTGAGATCTCACAGAAACCTCAGTCTTCATCCCCTCTTCAGGATGGGTTTCTATGGCTCTGAAGAAGTACATGTCATGACCTTGAATCAAAGCTCCTCTTTGAGGCTCCCCAATGAAATATGCATGTAGAACAGTTCTAAAACAACCTGGATCCTTCACCTACATGAGATTGGATTATTCCCAAAGTAGCACTCTGACATGGTCCAGGAAGGATGTTTCTTTCTCAAAAACATTTTTTTTTGTTGTTCAAAGTCCCCAAGAGTCAAGAGATTGTTTAAAATGACCTTGCATGAGAACTCCCTCCAACTGGATTGATCTGAGGGAAATGCTCACCTATTTTGCCTTCTTGAAGAACTGTATAGAGGCCATGGGAACATAAACACAGAGACATGGCAGAGAGTGCTAGAGTCAGGTTCAGTCTTCCTGAATACCTGCAGAGTCATTTAATCTCAAACCTAATCTGTTAGGGCAATTGTTCCTGAGAACCACTCTAGACCAGTGGGGCTCTATGCAAAAGAGCTCTAAGCCTAAATCCTGAGGTTTCCAGACTTTCCTAATTTGTGCCTGTTGTCCTCACATAATTATTACTAGTGTCTTCTCCACTCCCAGAAACAACCCAGTATAGATGATGAATTTTGATCATTCAATCTCAAGTAACTTTCAAATAACTCAATGATGATCATGATGAGAGAAGGAAGAATGAGATAAAGACAAGGATGGTGATCATGACTGAATGATTTGCCTCAATTATTCAGGTCAGCTGCCATTATCTCCAGGCTGGATCTCTCCATTCCACAATGTTGTTCTCTCCTTTTCTGAGGGCCAGGCCTGATGATTAAGGCTAATAAATCCCACATGTCACTGCCTTGTAGATAAACAAAGTGTCCTAAAAGATGTCATGCAGGGTTCAGGGTGGAGCCCCTTGGAGTTCCCTGAGCAAATTCAGCTTCTATCCTGTTGGGGTACATGTCTCACTTCTGGCTCTGGCCTTAGACTCCTCACAACCTGGAAACTGGGGGCAGGTTCCATCCTAGAAGTCTGAGCTGCAGCTGTTCCTTCCACAGCACCAACATATTGGCATGACTCTCTCACTACTCAGGACCCAGAAGCTGTGGTTTCCCCCAGGGATTGTCCCAGGTCTCAGGGAGAAAAAAGAGACTGTTCCTAAACATAGCATCCCCAGTTATACCAATGTCATCCTCAACTCCCCTCCCCCCACCAGATCCTGCACCTGCAGCAGATGTCTCACCACAGACAACATCCTCACATGGTGGCCACACTCAGAAATTTGGAAATCCAGTCTTGCTGGATCCTGGGAATTCCTCAGGGACCTGGGCAGGTGATTTCTCCCCACTGTTGCAGCTGCACCTCTCGATGCCCACACCCTCCCATGCTCTATACTTACATACACTGAAAGGTGAATTCTGGCAGTGACAGAAGAGTCTTGGTCTAGCTGGCCCTTTTTTCAGTGTCCCTGGAGCCTGCCTTGTCTCTCTTGGGGAAAAGGTGTAGGTATGCCCTTCCAGTTGCAGCCAAGTCAGAAGGACTTGCTCTAGCCTCTGGCTGCCTGATTTCTGCTCACAGGCCTCAGAGACTCTGCCTGAGGCTATAGGGTATTCATCCTTCCCAGGCCCAGGTGTCCTCAGCTTCCTGCTCCTTTTCATCCCCAATGGTTACTCTCATCTCATGTGATTGTCCCAATGCAGAGTGGGGAATTGGGGATTCTGAGACAGAGGATGACTAAGTATTGTTCTGGAGACATAACAATAGTTCTGAGTGTCAGAATTCTCAGGGGATAGCTCTGTAGATCCAAGTGCCCTTGGAGAGGCCTCCAAGATCTTAAGTACCCTGCCTCCTCTGGTAATATTAGGGGACAGAGGTATGCCCTGCCTTGCTCTCACAAGGGATTTAGAGAGACTCTTCTCCCCTGGTAAAATATGGTATCACAGACTCAATAACCTGGCATGGATATTCTAGTTCCTTATTTCATGACTTAATGGAGGTACAGAGAGGGAGTTTTCTTCCCTAAGACACACAGCAGCTTTGTATAAAGTCTGTGTCCTGGTACTTGACCAATGCCAGCTGGACACCTGGGAGGACCAGACATTTTAATACACCTTGGAAGAAGACAGCCTGAAACTGGAAGGATGGTTTTGGGGAAATTTAAATTCTTTAAACTCCCCATCCAACTGCTTAGAATGCAACATTGACAGGGAAAGTCTAATGGGGGGCAGCCTTGGGAGCTGAAAGTCAGAAAGTATTGAAGCTCTTCTGCATGGGGGAGACTGGAGATCCAGTGGAAGGCTGCAGGGGTGGTTACAGAAGGAGGGATGCAGGGATAAAACTCTGGTTCTGCATTCCTGCAGTGTTAGCTTTCCATCATTCTAACAAACACCAGAAATAATCAACTTATATGGATAAAAGGTGTCTTCTGCCTCTCAGGTATGGATGTTTTGGTCCATGATCAGTTGACTCCATCACTTTGGCCCTGCAATAAGGAAATCAATCATATTGGGCAGCACATGGTAGAGAGGATTTGTTCACTTCATGGCAGGTAATGGAAAGAGAAAAAGAGAGAGGAACAGGGATTCCATAATCCCCTTGAAGGGCACACCATCTGTGACTGGAGACCTTCCACAAGCACCTGATCTTAAAGGTTTCACCATCTCAACACTGCCATAGGACCAGACTGCAACATCAGTGACCCTGCTGCCTGCCCTCCTGCTCAATTTCCAGCTCTGGAATTTGAGATGGCTTTAGAAAAAACTTGTAAAAAGAGATAAAAATTAGAATCTGTGCAATGTTAACAAAACAGAATGTTACAGTGTTTTGTTTCCTTTTTTTTTCTAATAATACTTCATGAGAATGTTCATGTTTTCTGCCATAGGACTGAAGATAAGGGCCTGGAAGGAAATTACAAAAAATATTTCCACCCAAGACATTTCAAATCAAAATTAAGCTGATCTGTTACATAATGTTCAAAGGCAAACACTAACCACAATTTTGTTCAAAAAACTCAATATTAACGGAGTTCTATGTAAGAAAACTACTTAGAAGTTATATCCTTGCATGGACTTCAAAAGCTGTTTGTACAATTTTTTAAATAGATAATAAAAAAAAAATATTTTGTCCAGGAGAGATGAACATCAGGCTGGCTGCTTTATAACTTGGATCATTTTTCTCCAGTCCCACTTATGCTAACTTCAGCATGGAACCATGTGATGATGCTTTGGACCCCAAGCATACTTTGTATTGTTTGGGATCCAGATTGATGTCATGGAAGACAGCGTGTTGGACATGTGATTCTCCTACCTGCTGGCTTCTGGACATCTTCAAACCTGCCTAGAGAACAGTGTTGAAGATGTTACATCTTTCAGCCCCACCCTTGGATGGAAATTGCCACCCACTTGGACAAGATGTCCCTTACAGGTACAAGTAATGCCAAACCCACAGTTTCTACAGAAGCCATAACAGTTTCTACAGAAGGAATAACAGTTGTCCCTGGGAACTTTTCCACCATAAATAATCTTTCAATCAAAACTGTCTAAAGATGATTGGGGAATGTGTGTGTTGGCCCCAAATTCTATTTGCTCTATACTGTTACAGGAGTTCCATGATAAACATCAGATCAACTGCACAGAAGAAGTGCAAATATTTGTTATTAAATGGGAAGATCCCACCCTGAGGGAAAAAGCAATTGAAAATTCTACAGACACAGGCAAAATATTTAGCGTACTTACTGCTATAATCTCTCATCAGTTCCACTAGTTTTGCCTTATCAGGGTTGGAATCACAATTAAAAAGTAGTACAACCACTTTGGCATGCTGATTTAGGGTGGGACATGTCTTCCCTAAGTTTCCCAGAAACCTCAAAAACGTATCAAAACGTCCAGATAATAGTATCAGTATATGACATTTTGATCTTTGGGCTCTTTGCATTTGTTCTCAGATCCAGAGAACTGGAAAGGATCAAGCTACTTCAGGGAATTAGAGAGGAAGGATAGGTATCCAGACTTCTGGTTAGTTCTGTTGGCCAGCTCCTGAGTGTCCAGTTCCTCATGCTCCCACTAACTGAATCTTGCTGTAAATCTGCTGTAGCTCTGCACACCTCCTCATAGGAACTGACAACTTCTTTCCTTTATACTTCTTGTGTAGGAGCAGCAGGTTCAGAATGTACTCTGCCCCATACATGGGATTCACCACAGGACAATAGCGACACCAGACCTCCTTGAAATCCATGATGCATTCCCGGCTCTTGGTGGTGGCCTTGATCATTTCCACTACCTATATGAAGATGCCATCCAAGGCTTCCATCTAGGTGGAGTCCATTCTTCTTGGGAGGGAGGGGTGCAGGTTGGCTAATGCTCCATAGTAAAAACCAAATTATTCCCAGTCATAAATTCCTATTGCAGAACTTCCTCTTGAGTGCATGACTGAGATCTCGTGAAGGAAGCAGGGGTTCCCAGATGTTGGTCCTTCTTATGCATCTTTGTGTTGCTGTATTTGCTCATTAGAATGATTTCTCAGTGGAAATGTATTGTGTGATGCTGCTGCTCTGCAATTTGGTGACTGAGAATATAGCTGTGCAGTTTGTACTGGTAGCTTGGGTTTTTGTTCAGGTTGAACATGATAGCTTGGTGAATCTTACTGTTCTGGAGACCTCAGATGTACCCCTTCTTGTTCTTTTCAGAATTCTCATTTAAAAAAAGAAAGCTGATGCATCTCATAAGACCCAACATTTCTGTAGTGCTCAGTCCTGTCTGCCTGATAAACAGGGGCTCACTGATATTCAAATTCCTCAGGAATCTCTTCAGATGATCTCCGTTGATGTCAAGATCATCATCTGCTTCTAGATCACTGTCCAAACAGTGCTCATGCATATACTTGAGTATCAAAAAATTCTTCTGGGGTGGGTATGTGCCATCCACACCACATAGTGGCACAACTGGAAATGGTACAGATGGTACAGACACATAGTAGAGAAAAACTCTACTTTCTCAGAAATTATCTAAGTTCATGTGCTGAAGGCGACCACAGCAGGAGTCTGTAGTACTTCTGAGTGGTCATGACTTCCACAAAAAGAAGTTTCCTATCATGTGAGGCCGGCAACTGGGCCAAGCCTTGTGGCCATAGCTGTTCCCCACAGACATCTTCTTGTGCCCTGTAGACCTGAGATCCTTTTGCCACCACCAGCAGTCCCCCAGGCTGCTGCAGCGCCACTGACCCACTGGTTTCAGCTCTGAAGCACGGGGCAGGACAAGCCTATGAGGCCAATACATAGACCAGCAGAAGCCAGATCTGAGGCAACAAGCAGAGTCAGGCTTGCCAACTTGCCGGAGCCACGCCCATGCCACTCTTCCTGCAGGGCTGCTTTCACTGCCTATGTTCAGTAGCCTACTCACCACAGCTCCCAGCTGCAGAGACTGGTTATCCTCATGTCAGGAAGTCTGGTCCTAGCTGCTCAGTGGGTGCCTATGGCCATCCATGCCCATGGTGTCCCCAGAGCTGACAGCAGGTCTGGTGCTGAAGCTTCATTATGCACACCCACCCCGCACAACTGTTACCTGCTCTTTTAAAAGGGGAACATTCCTTTCACATGCAGGCTGCATCTCCTGAGCAAGGCCACCATGACTGTTCTCATATTGGCACAGAAGTGTGAGGGCAGTGCAAAGGCAATTGCAATGGCACCTGTTCAGAGATCTTGTCCTGCCTGATGGCACCCTTGTGGCCTAGACTGCTGCTGCTGGTGCACATCCTTGGAAATGGCTCTTCATTGCCCTTTGATATATTTTGAGTTAATTTTTGTTGAAATAAAGGTCTAGTTTTATTCTTCTACATATTCCACCATGACCTTCTATCATGCTGTTTCTGTGATAGATTCAGAAGCTCATGGAGACCTGTGAAGATACAAGCCAAAAATTAATCTGCCTTCCACTAACTTGTTCCTGTCAGGTATAATGGCTACAGTGAAATCGAGCTGACCACCACAAATGGGACAGTTACAGAGCACATTTGGTTCTGGTAGTCCTGCCCAGCATGCAATACTGAGGGGAGTCCTAAGGCTTAAGAAAGGTAAGAGATGGAAACTTGAGAATCTGAAGAATTAATATCTATGTTAAAGGTACTTAAATGGTTGAACATAAATCCTAACAATGATATAGTTTTGTATATTAGTTTCTAACATATTACCATGTGAATTAAAGACTGGAGAAAAAAGTTCATAGTTTGAATCAATAATGGAAATGAACACAAAAATTTCAGTATGCACATCAGACTTGTGACAACAGCATCATAAACAAGAAGAACAGATGAGGATAGGAGGAGAGGGACCATGGTAATAGAACTCAGGCAGCATCATTGCAAAACTACATTGGTATTGATTTAAAGCACATAGAAACCACTATGAAAATAAATTTCAAATATAGATGAAATAATATGAAAGGTAACCAAAGTGGTATGATGGAAAAAAATAAACCAATCACAATGGAATATTCTAGAGGAGCAGTGAGGAACATAAAAAAGGATAAAACACATGTAGAGATCAGCACATTGGCAGAAGTCTGTCATTATCTGTGATGACATTAGATGGAACACATGAGTCTTGGTTTCTCAATATCTAAGAAGCCTGAATCCACACAAAGTTTCACAAAATTTCTCTACACTATTGTATGTGGGGAGATAGGCTTAGGTTTGATAGATTCTCTTCTAACAGAAACAAAGCACTTGGTAATAGGAACTTGACCTGCCATGACTCCTCATGCACTGTCAATGCCACCAATCTGCGACACAGGACAGGGTATGTTTTGGGACAAGTGGAATGGAGTGAGGCTGGACATACTGACAATAGGTTCTCCAGTGACAGAAGATTTGGGGTCCTCAGGAGAGGGGCTGCTACTCTGTGAATCCTCAACCAGCAAGTGTCAGTGGAAGGGCATTCAGAGGAATCCAGGAGAGAAGCTGGGCTTGCATAGGCAGAGTTCAGGAGTGAGGCCAGCCCTGGGGGTGAACAGGAGGAGTCCAACTTCAGTCCATGAATGCAGATCAGAAGAGTTTAAACTGTGTCTGGGGTTGCAGTGACCACATTCTTAGGGTCAGACTAACACAGGGTCACCCCCATGACACTGGCAAGAGCCAAGGCACAAAGAGGACCTCACCTGGAAAATGCACCGAAGGAGGCTCATTTTATGCTTAAGTATGGCAGACCACACTGGTTGAATTTCCTTAGGGAGAACACTCTCAGGTTCAGATGCTGTAGGAGGGAGCACAGTGTGAGAAGATGGGGCTCCTCAGGTCTATTTCCTTCTCCCAGCATGAATGCATGTGCCTCCTGCTAATCTCAGGGAACTATTTATCACTCTCCTGGAGTCAACCCTGGGAAGACTTCTCTATTCTAGGGTATTTAAAAAATGGCTGCAAAGTCCTCTCTGGCATTTCCTCCCACCTTCAGCATACATACCTTTTTTTTCAGGAAGAATTTCCTATGTGGTCTTGCATAGGGAAGGGAGCACTTGTTCACTTCTCCCTGCATGAAGAATGGACAGGATTCCTGAGGAGAATCTCAGAGTGACACTGACTCTCAGCTACCTCAGTTCAGACCCCTGAAGCCTTGGTTTAGAGGCAGGATTCTCCCTGCTTGAGGAATCCTTTACAACTCTTTTTTTTTCAGAGTTCAGCCCTGGAAACTGTGACACTGATGAACTTCACAGACAATAAGGGACCTAAATTTGTTTTGTCCATCAGGTCTGGATGGTGGTGATTTTAAACATGCCAAATAAAGCATGGATTATTAAAAAAATAAGAATGAATGTGGCTATTTATGGTACAATTCAGAATGAAGTATGTCAAACACAATGTTTGAGACTAAAATTGGTGGGAAATACATAAAATGATTAAGTAAACAATGTATAACATGTGAAATGCATAAAAGCATGTCAACAATAAGAGGAACATTAAATGAAATGCCAAAGATGAAACCAAAGTCCACCTGGGAGCTACTGAGAGGACTATGAAGAATGTGAGGGCCCATGGTGACCTTATTCTGAGTCACTTGTCATCAGTCGTCTCTCAGCAAGGAGCCATCCTGCCTATGGACAGGAACAGGAAAGGGCAACAGCCCATCTGAACTAGACCTAAATTAAAACAAAACAAAACAAAACAAAAAAATCGCTTGTAGAGTTGGAAGACTGGCAAAGGGGTCAACAACTGGAAAGTGACTATAACCAGAGGTCACAGGAGCAAGGATGATATTTTGCCCAAAGCAGCTTGAAGAAATTTGAATGCTGAACCTCCACCTCCTGTCTCTCCTTTTGCCCCACAGCTGATTTGTGTGGCTTCCTATTAATAATATTCCCAGAGGATTCATAATTTGAATGTTGGCCAAACACACACTTACCCCAAAAATCTCGAGATGAATGACAGTGGTCTCAGAGATCCCAGCTGTGCCATGCATTTGAGGACAGAAATCAATTAAGAGAGATGTCCCACAAAAGCATTCAAGGACTCATTATGGTTTGGATATAGGGTGTCTCACAAACCTCATGGGTGAGGCAATGTAAGAATTTTGAGAGGAAAAATGAAGAGGTTATGAGGTGTAAACTAATCAGTGGTTAATCCAAGGATATAGGTGGTAACTATATACAGGTAGACTGTGGCTGAATGAGGTTGTCACTGGGGATGAGACTTTGAGGTTTCTATTTTGTTTCTGATCTCTCTGAGAGACTGAAGTCTCTCTACTTCCTCATTGTCATGATTCAAGATGCTTTTTTTCTCTATGTCATTAGGCCATGATATTCTGCCTCAGTTTAGAAACAGAGCAATCAAGATGGCCATATATAAACAGGCAAATCTCAAAGCCTGAGTCCAAAAAAAATTCTTCCACTAATTTTTTCTTGTCAGATTTTCATCACAGCAACAACAACATATCTGACTAATCATGGACCAGGAAGGCCATTCTATACTCAGAAAGCTGCTCTAGGCTGCTAAATTCCTTGGTAAATATCCTGATGCCCCATCTATTGCCACTCTTTCCTTGCATTTGGTAAAATGAAAATCGAGCCAGATGTCCTAGTTATTCTAGGTTATGAAAGAGTTGAAGCATCAGAACCATGCTGAAGGTGAATCCAAGGACACATGAATGACCTGACTCCTCCTCTCTACGTAGTGGCCCAACAGATACACATATGTGGGCATGAGTCACAAGATTGAAGGGATTCAATTCTAGCCTCCATAGCTTATACAACAGAAAGCATTTCTCCTAATGCCAGAAATATACATGTGATCAATTTTGAGAAATACACTAAAGCTATCACATTTTTAACTAAAAATGGCACCATATTCCACCTGTGTCAACCAGAAACTCATTGCCACTTCCATGATCGCTCAGTCTCCACCTGAAGATAATTATGATATCCAGGCTACATGTAATAAGATGATCCATAAAACAGCCACCACCCCAAAAATGTGCATCTTTTCCAAGCAAGAGAATACAATACACTTTTTGACCTCAAGTATGTTCATTTTCCCCCACCTATGATATTCTGTAAATTATATATTGAAATAAATTCTTAACTATTTTTTTCCTTTTGAATTAGGGATTGAACTCAGGTACACTAGACCACTGAGTTCATCCCCAGGCTATCTTGTGTTTTATTTAGAGACAGGGTCTCTAAATAGCTTAGTGCCTTGCTTTTCGTGAGTCTTCTATGATCTCATGATCCTGCTGCATCAGTCTCCTGAGCAGCGGGGATTACAGGCATGTTACACTGGGCTTGGATATTTATGTATTTTTAACACACAATGTTAGATGACACTAGAATCAGACAGAGGATGAAAACATATTCAAATATATTCACAATAAAATAAATATTTTTCCATAGAATTCTAATTCCTGTGATCATCATTGGTAATTTCTCACTTCACAATTCTAATTCCCTTGACCACCAAAAAATGCTTTGGCTAGTGTTGATCTCTAGCTAGTAATGCCAGGTGGAATGCACAAATCATCACTCCAGGCAACATAGGTGCACCAATAGCCCTGCTGAGTTGGATTGTGTTGGTATTCTGACCATAACTGAAGTACAAGGAAGTACTAGAGAACATGCTTCTTTCCATGCATTGCCTCCTTATTTTGAGTCAGCAGTGGCAACCTAATTCCCCTGAGTATCAGGACCAATTATGACCCAATAGCCCCAACTTGGTCTAATGTTCCTTGTCATGAGTAGCAAAAGGGAGGCTTGGACACAGGTTACAGCAGTCATTCTTGTGTCCTGTGTTTGGAGCTAAGTCCTCTGCACTAGACCAATATAGGGTTGAATTACTAAAATGAGAAGCAAACATTTTACTAGTTGGTCACTAGTGTGTGGAGTCACTCCCAGTCCCAGGCCCTCATTCCAGCTCCAGGAATCCTGCCTATGCCACAAACATCATCATGTATTGTATATGTGTGTAACCACTCACCAAGATTCATTTTTTATTTCTCAAAAGCCAGTCAACATTTTTGTCAGACCTGGTGTTTTAGGATGTTGGGGAAATGTAAGAGTAGTTATGGCAGAAATATGGCTGATTGCTCCCTTTTATTGGCTGTGACATAAGCATTGTGCTCAGAAGCCCCATGTTGAATACCACAATGGTGGTTAAGGTGTTTACTAAGTTCATGGATAACAGTTTTGGAAAAACCACTGCAGGCAAGGAAAACAAGCTCCCTCAAGGATAAATGCATATTTCACTGAGAACTAATGTCAGTCTTCCATGATGAAAGGTCTAGTGTCATCAATCTGCTCTGAGATACCCGGCTGCTTCCCATAGTAAATAACCTCATATTAGAACACAGGTTTGGAATCCGCTGTTGTCACCTGGCAGTCACCTCTGTGAGTGAAAATATGTTGTCATGACCACAAGAATAATCTCTCTTTAAGAAAGCATGGGCATTTTGTTCATGAGCTGCTCGGGGAAACATATTTGTGTCTAGGGAAGGAAGTCACCTGAGAAACACCAATTGAATTAAGATCCACTTTATCATCAGGATAATTTCCTTCTGATGACACTGTTTGGTTATTATTACCTGGCACCAAAATATCTTCATGATTTTGCAAACACATATTTATTTTCTTTATAGTAAAACTATGATGATGAAAACAGGCACTTAAAATCAACATTGCATTTCTTTGAACATAAATGTGAAAATAGCAGAAGCTTGTAACATTGAACAGTTAAAAGATTGCTTTTTTATATCCCCTATTAGATTATTTACATACCTTCTCTCTCTCTCTCTCTCTCTCTCTCTCTCTCTCTCTATATATATATATATATATATATATATATATATATATATATATATATATCCAAAAGCACTCTACTGTCATGTATATCTAAAAAAAGAAATAAAAACTATAAACAATTATACTATATAGATTTAGAAGTGTTGTGTTAGTATACTATTTAAATTATGGACTTTCATAAGGCAGTTGTTCAAAGAGTAGTTTTGAAACAAACATCCATTTCCTTCAAAGTGGAATTTATTCTAATAAACACAAATTACATTTACATATCTGTCTGTAAATATAAAAGGGTAAATATTATTTCTGTTAACAGCTTAGTTTTTAGAAAATTACCAATCATGTTTTGGTTAGTTTGTTAAGCCAATCGACTTTAACAAATGTAAATGAGAAAATAGAAAACAGATCAAATATTTTTGAGAAAATTTTACTGTTCAAATTCACATGTAACATAAATATATAAAACCTATTTCAAAGAAATGATATGAGAAAAAGAATATAAATTATATCATAAATAAGTGTTCATCTAATCTTTTAGAAATGATACTTCTTGATATAGTGGGTTATTTTAATTTGGTTAGGTTTGCATAATCAGCTTTCACTGTATTACTATTAGATATTGTTGGACTGGAGTGTTCAGGTTGCAGTAGTGTCACACTCACCTTGTACCGAAAGCCTCATCTCCTCCCATGGGACACACATTGGACTCCTGGGATAGTGTCTGGTACTGGAAAGTTGGAAACATGGGACCTTTACCATGTGCCCATGCAGAGTACTGGGGGTGAACCCTGCTCTTGCTCCTTCCCAGATGCAAATTTTCCAAGATGTTAGCCTCCTTGTCCTTCTGAATGGAAAATCACACAGGTCTGGCCTCATGTCGAAGTGATGACTGATGTTGTTTTCTACCTACAAGCAAAAGGATTTGCACCATGAGCTGTTCTTCAAAAGATATGTAATTCTTTGCAGTGTGTGATAGGACTGTTCCCAAATCCCCATGGTCTACATTGATATTCTCCTGGAGAGATTGCCCTAAGCAGCAGAATTTGTCTCCTATCACCAAGTCCTCTATTAGCATACATCTAGGGGATAAGACTGTTCTTCCAGCTAGGCCACCATAAGCAGTGGCATATGTCACTTTGTCTCCACACACTGGAGTACATACACCTTCCTCAATTTCACTGAAGCTTATATACAAGCCAGCCTCCACGAGCCTCAGCTCTGGGAGCCAGAGCAGGAGCCAGTGCAGAGAGGCACACTGGGTCCCCAGTAGACAGTGCCCAGTTATTACCCCTGCCATTCCTCCTCTCTGGTGTTGGTGCCAAGGAATTGGGGAAGTGATCTGTGGAGCCTGGCAGGGGAAATGAAAATCCCAGAAAACTTGAAGCAGGTAGTGAAGGACAAAAGCTCTTGAGCATCCTTTCTAAATTCTGCAGGATCTTCAACCACCTCTAGTTACTGCCAGAGGAATAAATTAGCAGAGTACCATCTGCTAATGTACACACATTAAATGGCAGTACAAAAAAGAAGAGGTGTGCAAAATTACTTGATTATGTGGGGACTATTGTTCAGTTATGATAGAAACTAAATGTGCTGTAAGAGAATATTCTGATTTTTATGACTGCAAATTGGTTTGACCACTTGAGAAAGCAGATTGGCGATTCCTTAGAAAACTTTTAATGGAACCACCATTTGACCCAGCATTCCCACTCTTAGGTGAATAGGCCAAAGATTTAAAATCACACCATAGTAATGCAGTGACATCAGTTTTCATAGCAGCTGAATTCCCAGTAGATAAACTGTGGAAACAATCTAGATGCCCTTCAATATTTGAATATATAAACAAACTGTGGTACATATGCAGAATGCAATATTATTCAACCTTAAAGAAGAATGAAATTACAGCATTGACAGGTAAGTGGACAGAGTTGGAGAATATCATGGAACAAAATAAATCAACCCCCAAAATCCAAAGGCCAAATATATTCTCTGATATGTGGAGCAGGTCCATAATATCCTGGGGGAGAGTCAAAGGAAGAATGAGAAATTTTGGATTGAGCAGAGAAGAAGAGGTGGAGGGGAGGATGTGTGGGAGTGAGATGGTGGAATGAGAAAGACATTACTACCCTTTTTATGGTATGATTTAATGAATGGAGTGACTCTTCATCATCTAAAACCAGATAAATAAAAAGCTGTGCTCTATTTGTGTAAAAAATTCAAAAACTTCAAATATCTAGATTTTAATTTTCCTGATAGTATCTTTGGCCCCAGAGGATTTACCAATAAAGAGCTTGAGGAAGAAACTGTAGGTAAAACAATGGCAAAGACTCATGAAATATAAAGAGGAGGAGCAAAATAGAGCAACTGAATTGGGAGCATATACATGAAGATTCAGATGTACTAATCACTGTGGAAGGTTCTCAGAATAGATCAAAATAAAACTATAGAGGGCCACTGAAGAATTGAGGCAAATACTGGTACCTGCAGCAGAAAGAAAAAAATGTTCAAACTGAGTTAAAATTATAGAACCTTTATTTTAATCCATCCAATAAAATTGTGAGAACAAGGTACATCCATGATGTGTCACTGTATTGGGCAAACTGAAGAAGATGCAGCTGATGAAGCTTCTGATTCTGAATGACACCTGCAGCGATGCCAACATTAAATCACCAGCCCTTGCCTTTTCTCTTGTGGCAACAGCCCAGGCTGCTCCTACAATCATAACTGGGGCTGCACGTTTTCTCTCACCAGTGACCCTACTGCAATGCCTTTGATCCGACAATTACAGACATCTGTCATGCCAAAAGGAATTTCTCACATTCCTGCTGCAATTGTCCCTCCAGGGCTAGAGGCTGGATTGATCTACACACCCTACAAATGTCTTATACGTTGGCACCAACCACTTCAGTGCTTGAGTACCCTATTAAACCCAATGGTGTGTGAGGTGCAGTGACTACTAAAGTTTGAAGGCCCAATATGTGTGTCCATCCTTTCCAAAAGATTGTGAATGAAGGTAGAGCTGATACTGGTAACTAACCTATGAACTTCTGGTCTCTGAACTCTTTGCCCAGTAATGACATGACTATGTCTACCTACTGATCACTTAAGTGGTTATTGATTTTGCTTTCCTGTGGTCATTGCAGCAGGCTGAGGGACTTGTCTGTTCATTAATCTTACAATCTAGACAAACAAAAGATAAATAAAATGTTGTCTTCAGCTCAGCTTTTTCTCTCCCAACTCCATCCCTGTGTGGATGAAAGGGGTTCTAGAACCTGCACTGAATAGTCGTAAAATATTTGGTCCCAAATCATCCCATAGCACTGATCATCTTTCAATGTGTTACTCCAAGATTAATTTACATTTTCATTTAATATGCCACTGTTCTGTTTGTTTTTCGTTACACATGCAATTGTTTTGATTTATTTATAATACACACTGTGCCATTATGATTTTCGTTTTGTTTTGTTGGTTGAATAACTTGTAATACTCAAACACTTGAGGTGACAGTGAAAAATTACACTATAATTTCTTTCAGCTTTATTTCAAATATATTTAACCTGAATATTTTGGATGTTTATCAAAGGTCTTTTATGGGGAAAATAAATTTATGAAATAATAGATGTTGGCTCTGAACAAATTTTGAAAACTTAGTTGACAAAATATTGGATCAATGAAAAAGAAACATGAAATTTGAAATCTGAGTGCCTTGGTACTCAGTATTACCATTTTTTTCTTACATTTCTTTTTAGTTATCACTGGACCTTTATTTTATTTATTTATATGTGGTGCTGAGAATTGAACCCAGTGCCTCACATAGGCTACTTGAGTGCTCTACCATTGAGCTACATCCCCAACCCATCATTCTTTTTTTAAAAATATTTTTAGTTGCAGATGGACACAATGCCTTTATATTATTTATTATATGTGCTTAGGATCAAACCCATGGCCTCACATGTGTGAATTAAGTACTCTAATATTTAGCTACAACCCCAGTCCCTGTATTATCATTCTTTATTGAATTTATTTCTTTTTAAAGTATATATTTTAAGACGTAGTTTTTACAATATTATGTAATTTTAGCATGTTCAGATTGAAGTGATGCTTGTATGTTACCATAGAGCAGACATTTATATTTTGACTAGAGTTTATTATTATCTTAATAGTTTTCATGCTCTCTCTATATAGCAACCAACCTATTTCCAATGAGAAACATGTCAGTTAATGTACTTAATGCCATTGGTACAAGTTTATAATGTATGTTTCCAACTTGTTTTATATGTATGTGGTTTACAAAGAAAAAAAAAAACTTCTTGATTGAGAAAAGGATACAAACTGTAAAACCACAATTTTCATAAATGAAAATTGCCAAGTGTTTCCCAGCCCTTTCTTATATTGGGTGTCTTGACTGGAGATTTATTTAGCTAATAAATGGATCAATTAATTAAACATATTTGAAATTTAGTTGGGATTTTACTTAGATTGCAATTTAATTTTTTGTTTCTTAACTGTATCTATTCACCCACATCATTAATTTAGTGAATGTTATAAAAATAACCTGAAAATAAACCTAAAAAGCAAACTGAGGGGTTTGGGAGGTCTGAGGGTGATGATGGGGATCACCAGGGTAACTGCTTTGAAATTCATTGAGATCTACCTCCGGAACATTTACCTTTGTTTAGTGTGTTTTATTTTACAGAATGAATTTCAAAAGCAACTGTTACAAAGGAAATATAATTTTATATAAAAATATAACAAGAAGTACTAATATTAAAATTATCAAAGAAAGAAAACATAAATCTGTAAATTCTATACGTAATAGACTGTTATGATTTTGGAACCATAAAAACAGCTCCTTTTTCAAATGTTGCAGGCTAATTCCAGGTGCTGTGCACTAGAGGTATCATCTTAGCTGTGTCCCAGGGCCAAAATTACTTCTCTTCCTGGTGTTTTATGGAGTCTATAACACAGAATCTGATAAAAAAAAGTTCACGTGGGATAAGTTGCTGGCCACAGAGAGTGTCCAGGACCACAATTGTTTTAGGATATGCAAGATGACCTTGGGCCCTGATCTCTCCTGGGCTCTAGGCAGGGAGCACTGAGGCTGGTATGCTGCCTTCAGCTGAGGGTGTTGTCTGTGGGCATAGAGTGTCTATGAATGTCCTCAGCAGCAAATTCCCATAGACATTCACCTTCACAACCTTCTGAGGCAGTTCCTTAGACAGTGAACATGAGGCAATGGGAAGGGTTCTCTAGGACATTTGGGTGTAAAGGCTGAGTAGCACACATCTGGGATGCTGAGGAGTAGCACCTGTGATGACACAGGGTGGAGCAAGGACCCTGCTCCTCCAGCCCTACCCTCTGTAGCTCCATCCTCAGACAGCTCTGTGCACTGATTTTAACCAAATGGTACATCCCCTTGCATGGCCATGGTCACATGCAACTGGGGCCACTTTAGTGCTCTCATTTCTTCTGATGGATTGAATAAAGTGCAACAAAGAAAGTTAAGGAAGCAATGGAGCATATGTGTATTTTGACCTCTGCTCTCCCTCCCATTCTTTCCACACTCAAATTTCCTCTTCCTAAACTGCTTTATCACCTTTGCTGCATTGAACGCACATTTTAAATCAGGAGAGGGCCCCTGTTACAGGAACTACTTTCCAATTGTGTAATCTTGACCTTGGAAAGGAAGGGTACATTCATGCATGCTCAGAGCCAGCAAAGGCAGAAGAACCCAGCTATTCAGTGTTCACTAGAACAGAGCCAGATTGTTTATGTATCATGCATCAGGCAACAACTCAATATTTCTGAAGCCCCCCACAACTCAAGCTCAGTGCATGGCCATGCAGTATTGCTCAGTATGATTCAGGGGTGTCACCTGTGGTCAAAACCAGGACAAGACTAAGAATGTTGGTGCAGTGAGATTTAACAGACTTTCAAGGTCCAAGGACCTCAAAGATCTGGATGAGGAAAGCACATTTAGAAAAGTCATAAAAGAGGGAAAGATGAAACATGTAAAAGCTACAGAGTCTCTACATAAGAAAGGATAAATGTTAGAAACCAATAGGAAATCAATTATGTACAGATTTCTGCTCCTTTTCTCCTCCTCTTCCTCCTCCTCCTCCTCCTCCTCCTCCTCCTCCTCCTCCTCTGCATCAGTTTCTACGTCTTCTCTGTGGACCATGGCCTTGATGGTGACAATGTGACCTTAGAAAAAAGAAAGGCAGAGTTAAAGTTGAGAACTTGCGTTGCTCCTGCTCCTTGTGTTCTACAGCCAAAGTCAAAGCTCTCCATTCTTCCTCTTGTCTGCATTCCTGTCTCCTGGTCTCCAACACCTCACCTCTGCAATGAGAAATAGATCTAGGATACCAAGAGCTCTTTTACAGTTTACGTTCTGCCACTGTACTCAGTAGGGGTATCTGTGTCATCCTGTTCCTCCAAGATACAGCCACAGCCTCCCTGACTTTCTGGAGTTAGGTCTCTTGAATACAAACACATTCAGATTTTCCTCCTAGTCCCAGGGCTTGGGAATTAGATGAAGACTGGAGGTTAGAGACATGTTGAAAGAGGAACTTCTCCCCACTCTTTTACAGAACACAGTGGCCTGTCCAGAGAGTACTGAAACAATTTTCTTTAAGTTGCCCACATTTGAGAGTTTATCTTAAACCAGGAGTAGACAAAACAGAGAAGAGAAATGCTGCTCTATGAAGCAAATATGCAGAGAGGAATGTTTTGAATTCTTACTCACTGCTTAGAACTAGAGAGATCTTTAATTACAGGTTCACAAACTGACTCTAAGAAAGTGTGTTCCACTAGATTTCTCCCATGGTGGGTTAAACCTAAAGTGCAGATCTTAATTCTTTCATGCCAAATGCCAAAAATAAAATAGCCTACAATAAAATCCAAGCTACTTAATGTGTAGTAGAGGCAAATTCAGGACCGAGTGGGACTTGAATGGAAGATTGTGCTTAACTGTCAAAGCAGAAAAATGTCTTCTTACAAACTGGATACTCAAAGTCACGAGGTCTACTAACTCTTATTTTTATAAAAGCAATACATATTTCTGTTTATTTTTATTTCATGCCAATTCCTCATTTCTCGCATGAGTAGGTGAACTCAACTCCTTGAAGGACACCTTTCCCATTTTGTCATATACCTAGGGCTGTTCCTACCTGCAAGCTCTTCCTCGTCACTGTTTTAATCATAATCTTTGCTCCACATCCAACCTTTAGAGACACAAACATCAGCAACAGTGTTACTTAAGATTGTCTCATGCATCATTTGTCACAATTAAGCTCATGATGGTTGCCAGGGTTGGATGATGTTTGTCCCATGCAGGATTGTGTGATTGAGGCTTTGTCCTTAGTATGGCCATAATGAGAGTTGTGACACCTGTATGAGGAAGGGTCTGCTTGGAGATGATGAGGTCATTTGAGGGCATGAGACTCAGAAGTGAGAATATAGATTTCTCAAACCCTTGTTAGATCATGCTTATATAAGAAGAGCAAATAAATCTTCTGATCCCTGTTGGCTTCCTGTCACCTGATGTGATGTCTCCCTCTTGCACCTGAATCCATGCTGACACCACCAACCATGGAATGCAGCTAAGAGGGCATTCACTAAAGCCAAGTGTTTTCCAGTGTCATGCTCTTGTATCTCCAGAATTGTAAGCTAAACACACCTGTATAAATTATTCGGTCTCAAGGATTTTGTTATTAGCAAGAAAAACAGAGTCATACTAACATTAATAGTCAGGATCACCCTGATCTATGTTATGGCTTCTCAGACCCTCTCTGAGCTTTGGGGAGTCAGAGGCCTCAACAGGATGCTGCAAACAACTGCAAATCTTCTAGTGAGAGAGTGGAACTGAAGGAGTCAAATTTTAACTACTTCCTTCCATTGGAACATTATTACTCTCTCCTTGAAACAGACCAAGCTGACATGCAAACTGTGATGCCAACAGTATCAGGAATATAAAATCACAGAACATACACTGTGCCATCTTCAGAGCAGCTGTCCACAAGAGAAAGGGATTGTTCTCTGCCTTATGTACATGGGTCTATTGGCCACTTGAAATGTGGAACTGGGTTAAGGCTTTGAAAGTTTTGTATTAACATTTAAATAAAATTAAAATACAAAGCATATCCAAATAGTGATTGTTCTTTTGAATGGCCAAGGCCTGGAGTTCAATGATGAAGCAAGCATGAATTTTCTTCCTCTGGGTTTCCTTGGATAGCAGTTTGCTAGCTTAATCTCACTCATCATTTATAAGTAGACTGTGGACTCACGCAAAAGTGCCAGGAACTCTCTGAGGGACTGAGGACTCTACATCAACAAAGTCAACATTAAGATCCAGATGGCTCCCCAGTAGGTCAGGTACATCCCACCCAGAGCTGATGAGAAATGTGGTTGCAGAGCTTGGATACAATGCACTCTTCTTAACTTCCCTACCGATTATCACTCGTCCTGGTCAGATCCCAGGTGGATAACTGGCTCACTGTAGAGCCCCACATGCCAGACAAGTGAGATTTTAGCAGAGTGGCATTCATCAAATGCTGATAGAGACTAAGATTAAGACACTCTGTCCAGGGATGAGCTCAGAAATTAGGAGGAATGATGAGCATAGTGGTTCCACTCTCACAGTGACAAGTCAGTGTCAGTATCCATGTATGTATGATTAGAAGAACCTAAATAGCATTTGAGACCAACAATGTGAAGACCTATCAGAGACACTGTCAATATGATATCCTGCAGGCCAAATAGGGATCAGCACAGACCTAAACTGTGGGATCAGACACCACCGCTTAGCTGAGCTTGACATTCACTGGAGCCCATCTTTTGTTCTGTAAGTAGATAGCTGCAGCTGTGCTGGTCATCACTTAATCTCAAGTCCCTCGAGTTTAAACATGTTTCTCACAAAGTAGTGCCTAAAAAAGACACAACAGTTAGGCAGGTTTCAATGTCAGTTGGAATATGCATATAACGCCCTTCCTTAGTTACAGGAATCTCTGGCCTGGGCATCTTCTCTGTCTCAGATTCCTACCATAAGTCAGCACAGTGTGCTGATGGACCTGAGGGTCACTGTTAAGGATTGGCCCTTTCCAGAACTTTGTGCTTAGAATAGGGTTTGGAAAATAAATTCTGACACCTCTCAGAGAAAATGTATATGAACATGAAAAACTGTCATGAGTGAAGTGTGATGAACAATCAAATGCCCTGACTAAATTCAGGGACTACTTACAGGTGAGGTTTGTTATTAAATTAAGAGGCTAATGGTGCAGTACAGGAATGGAACAGAGCTTTTTCCTTATGGAATGTCGTGAAAATTTTCCAGGTTTGTATGGGATATATTTTGCATGTTAATTGATGTATTCTTGGAATGGAATGAACTGCACACAAGGAAGTTTATCATTTGCTCTATTTACACATATACAAAATCATGATTTAATGAACATGGCATTTTTTAATATGTGGACATTGACATCTTGGTATATATATATATATGTATATATATATATATATATATATATATATATATATATACACACACACACACACACACACACAAATGTGCACAAATGAACACACAGGCACACTCAGAATCAAGTGACATGGATGTACACAGAGCAACACCAACACGTATAAATCTCTCATTGAACTATTCACATCATTCAACTCACACAAGTGCTTTCAGGAACTACATAAAATGGTTGTGTGTGTGTGTGTGTGTGTGTGTGTGTGTGTTTGTGTGTGTGTTTGTTTTAATCAATTTGGACCAAAAGCTCCTCACTTCTCTTTCTCAAGGAGGTAGTGGAATTACTGAGACTCTGCACTCAAAAAGAAGGAAGACTGTCCAACCCTTGGCATCATGTACATTTTGCATCAGGAAGAGAGTGAGACCAGGTTACATACCACTTATGGCTCCTCTTGAATCCTCCTGTAAATACAGAAAAGAAGTCAATATAAAGATCAAGCCATGCTCTGTCTTGTGGGCACAAGTCTTTTTTTTTTTTTAACTTGGTGACATTAGAAAATCCAATGAGAAAGAGGTCAAGACAAGGGAACTCAAAGGCAACGACAAAGCAAACATACACTCACCAAATGATACAAGCTTCTCTAGGGAAATTTGTGTCACAGGTCTATATTAGGTGATAAATAAAGAATTCAATGGACAGACAGGCACAAAGATTGCTATCATACAGTGTGTAGTTGATATTCTTTCTTGTTAATTTGCCTTCAGTGAGGTCTGAGTAGGCAACAGACACCCCTGTGAGAACCTGCACACTCAGAAAATTATGTATGCCATCTCCAGGAAACCATATCATATTATAATAGAAGGCGAAACTAAAGAGCAACATTTGTATTTCAGAGGAAGATAAGCAACCTTACCATGGTTTTTGATGGGGCCTCCTGACCAATGCTTTCTCCAGAAATTAATTCCACCATGCCATTTGGGAGAACTAGAAGGATACAGAATGACTATTAGTATACAGATTTATTGCTTATGAATTGTTCAGAGCATTTCTTGATATGGACAGCAGCGAAAATATACAGCAAAGAACAAGAATAAATGAGAAGAAGAACCTTTTCATTTCCTGGTAAACCATAACCAGGTGTGATATGTACATTTGATATGTTGTACCCCTAGGGGTATATCTTTCTAGAGATGACCAATGAGGCCACTTTAAAAGTAGGCAAAATTATTCGCATCTGTGTAGGAGATATGAGTACAGTAATATATTGGAATAACTTGGAGTGTGATATATTGCAAAATGATGATTACAGTTCTCTATCCCAAAGCAACACCATCAGGCTAATTTCCTGAATTCTTATATCTTCTTTCACTTACAGAGTCAAGAATCTGGAACTTTTGACTCAGCATCATCTCTATCTACAGAGTGGGCCTAGTAACCAGAACTTAAGATCTGGGTGCCTGGAAGTGTGAAGGAATTGTATCATACAAATCATGAATTAATGTGGTTTTTTAATTTTAGAAAATGGACTTTTGTGCTGGGCATGTTAGAAC
The DNA here is from genome assembly GCF_048772815.1 of Callospermophilus lateralis. Lineage (NCBI taxonomy): Eukaryota > Metazoa > Chordata > Mammalia > Rodentia > Sciuridae > Callospermophilus > Callospermophilus lateralis. Next base: position 144,156,768 of record NC_135305.1, on the reverse strand, counting down.
AGAATTTCTGAGGAAGGTCCCACAGCCTCACAAACGCATACATAATCATTACACATGGGCATGCGCAGAGATACCTCCCCACCCTCATTCACATAAATGCACACCACCCAAAAGACAGCTGTTTCAGGATCATGGTAGATGGCCATGATCCTTTACTGGATTATCACTTTGTCACCAAATCCCAATCCTCATTTCAAACAAAATCTAAATCCCAGATAACTTTTTACATAGAAACAGGAAGGAATGTCTGACCTATCTAAGTACAGAGGTTTTCTTCAGCATGTTAGGGAGTTGAAAATACTTACAGTTCTCATTTGCTGCAGAGGCTACCTGTAGTTACAGAAAGGAAGACAGTGTGAGCAGGAGATCATTCACACAAATGTACTGTTGGCTGTGGTGACATTAGATGACTAGATGGGAAACAGCAGTTGGGACAAAGATCACAAAATAAGGCAGAGAGGGCACTTGTGAAAAGACATGAACTTTGGATGAAGTATTTCTCAGGAACAATTTGATGACATGCACAAAATTAATTTTCTACCAAGGAAAAGTGCCACTGAGGAAAATGTTCACTGCAATCATTTGACAATGTTTTTTTGTCATATGTTAATGTCATCTTGAATCATTCTCACAGGTAATAGATGTGTAGTTGTAATTTCACTACAAAAGAAATTGTATGAGTCACCTATAATGAACACTCTTATATTTTCATGAATGAATTTGAATTAAAAGGAACAAAACAAGACCTATATCTTAGACAAAGAAGCATCACATTACCTCAGCAAAATAATTTGTTTGGTCTCCTCCCAAATCAATTGATGCCACTTGCATGATGACCCAATTGTAATCTAGGGAAATACAGTGTCACTGTCAGTATTTTGGTTTGCTGATGAATTACTCCAGGGGATTCCTTACTGCAGACATGGATCTAGAGTATATGGAGATGGTTGTTTAACACACACTGGCTCCATTGCTGCTGGAATATGATTGTTTCTGAATGGTAAGGGAAGGAGTATACCAGAAAACAAAACTTAAAAATAAAAAATTAATGGAAGAAACTACAATGAGAAATGAAATATGCTACTGTTACACTAGAATGTTTTAGCATTCCTTTATAACACTTAACAAATCCATCAGGAAGAAAAGAAAAAGTATACTCTTGAATCAATCATCTCTATTATGGGTCAAATTACTTCCACCCAAATACATGTTTAAGTCCTAACACCAGTACCTCCAAATTTCACTGGGTTGAAATGAGAGTCATTGTGATCTCAGCAATTAAAAGTATCCCCTTGGAGCAGGGTGGATCCATTCTCCAAATAGGGCATCTCTTCTCATAAGTAGATGGGGCACATTCATGAGGGACTAATGCCACATGATGATGGAAGCAGAAACAAAGTGTTGCAGATGAAAACCAAGCAGACCAAGGATGGCCACCAAACCAGTAAAATGGGAAAAAAATTCTTCCCTAAAGTTTTCAGAAGGAGCATGGTCCTGTTAACAGGTCAGTGTGGGATTCCTGGGGAATATAGCTCTAAGATAGTACAGTTGCATTACTTCAACCCAAGAAAGCTGGTACTTATATATGGCAATCCTAGGAATTTACCAAAACCATTATCATTCACATAGATCTATTTGGCATTTGTACAAATACTTCATACAACTATGAGAAAATAAAATTTGTTTTCAAGTTCACATAAGGTATTCATCAAGATAGAGTATATTTTGGCCCTAAACATTCCTTGGTATCTTGTACAAATTGGCTGTCAGGAGAAGGGAAGTTGGCAGATTCGAGGAAGGATGCACCATAGCAGTTCTTCAGTTCCAGTCTTAGAATGCAAGAAGAATGTTTCTCAGTGAGGGAGGAACTAAGGGAACTCACCAAAACTTAATAGTGAATGGAAAAAAAATAATATAGGCATATAAAGTCAGAAACTTAAGTAAAAGAAATAATGCATTGCAAAATGGAAGCAATATTATGATAGAGAGAACCTTTATTTCTTGTTGCTCCACAACCTGTAATGTAAACTTCCCAAATACTCTTTCCTCTCAGTGAGCAAAAGAGGGGTTTCACTAAAACTCAACAGTGGAGACTCAGGGAGTTTTAGTGAATCAGAAATTTGGGTGCCTTAAACAAAGACAAAAAAAAAAGTTCATGGGATCCAAGTTGGTGGTGGCAGAAGCAGCTGCAGCTGCAGCAGCTGCAGCAGCAGGAGTAGTAGACTGGTAGATCATATAGGGAGGGAAAATGCACAAAAAGAAAATAAACATATTTATTAAAAATCCTGAGGTCAGAGAGGCAGCATTTCTTTTGTTGAAGTAGAGGCTTCTTTGCACTATACACTGGTGCAAGAAGGGAGGTCTGTGATTCCCACTGTCCCAAGTGAGCAAGGCAGGAGCCACCTTGACACAGTCAAGCTGATGCTGTCAAAAATTTTCACCAGAAGAATTCTAGACCTGATGAATTTAGTAATGTATCAGGAGGAAAGATCAGCACTCATAAATCAATAGCATTATTATACTCCAACATTGATGGCACTGAAATAGAATTCAAGAAAACCATCCCTTTTACAATAATCTGAAAAAGCCCCTGGGAATGAATCTACCCTAGAGGGTGTAAGATCTCTATAGTGAAAACTATAGAATGCTGAAAAAGAAATGGAAGGAGACCACAGAAGGTGCAAAGAACTTCTGTGTTCTTGGATAGCCCAGAATTAATATTGTCAAAGTGGCCATATTATCAATGGCAATATCCAGATTCAGTTAAATTCAATACAATCCCCTTGAAACTACCAATGATGTTCCTTGCAGTATTGAAAAAACAGCCCTGAAATTCATTTGGAATACTACTAATACTACTACTACTACCACTACTACTACTACTACTACTACTACTAATAATAATAATAATAATAATAATAATAATAATTTGCGAAAGCAATTCTGAGTAAGAAAAAGTAATGTGAAAGCCATCACAATACCCAATCTTAAATTTTACTACAGAGATGAGTAGAAAAAAACAGTATGGTATTGAACTGAAAATAGATATGAAGATACATGAAATAGAATATATCACAGAGACAACCCACCTGATACTTACAGCCACCTGATACCTGACAAGGGCACCAAAATATATGTTAGAAAGGACATCATGTTTTAAACAAGTCATTCTGGGAAAACTGGATACCCACAGAAATACCAGCAAGGATAGGAGAAATAGTGTACACTGACACAATGTTGGTGACACTGTAAATTATTTAGGACAACTCTGGAAAGCAATGTGCAGATTCCTGAAAAGCCCAAGAGTCGAACCCACACTCCTCTCTGCTTATTCTATAGAACTACAAGTCAGCATACTATAGTGATAAAGATACAATCACTTCAATGTTTGTAGCATTCACCATAAATACATTGTAAGATCAACCCAAGTGGCCATCAAGAGTTGAATGAATCAAGTGCACAAAATTAAAAGTTAACTAGATTTTTACTTCTGGATCTACAACACTGCTGAATGACTTAAAGCACATAAATTTTTACATATCAAACAAAAGAAGAATTGGAACTCTGAATAAACTAAAATCATTTTGCAGAGTGGACACAATGACAGGATTTCCACAGTACCATTTTTGACTTTTTTTGGGCACAATGTTGTTTGTGATAACAGGCAGACTCCTCTGGACCAAGGCCTGCTGATGTATTCTGTGTGTTCCAACACTTATATGGGAGGCAACAGCCTGAGAAATGTGATAAAACAGATTTAGCTGTTGACAACGTGCTAGCAAGAAATCTTATGGTCATCAATAGTAATTCAAATGATGGTTCAAACAGTTTTAATTGATAAGCAGGATAATTGTAAATATCTGAGGGTATAATTTGAGATTTGAATTCAAGTATATATTATACACAAAGAGCATTCCCAGGAACTTAAATACTTCTTGTATATTTTCCCAGTGAGAACAACTCTGTCATTTTCAACAACAAGGATGATAATTACATTAACCGAAATAAGTCAGGCACAGAAGGACAAATGCTGCAAAATATCACTCTTTCGTGGAGATTGAAAACTTGATCTCATAGAAGGTGAGAGTAGAATATTAGTTTGTAGAGTAGGGGAGACAATGTTACAATTGAATATTAGGGAAAAAAAGTTCTCATGTATTTTGCAGTCTGCGAGCAGAGTTAAAGATAACAAAATCTGTGTCTGGGAATGTGGTTCATTTGGAGAGGACATGCCTAGCAAGTGTGAGGCACGGGGTTTGATTCTCAGCACCACATTTAAATAAATAAATAAATATCCATAAATAACTAATACAAATTTTAAACTCAGTTGCATAGTGAAATACTATATCATGTTCACAAATTTGCTGGTTGGTGAGTGACTTCTCTACATTTGCCTCATTCTTTCAGTGTAATGACATACCCTAGTAATCTTCTTCTTAAGGAAGTTGCAGAAGTTCAAGGGGGCAATCATGACCATGCAATTGCATTTCATGTCTGCTTGTATGCTATCCCCTGACATGCCATTGATCAAAGTCCATCATCAGTGCCACAGGAAGTATGTCTTTATATAAGTACAAAGTAGTATTGGTGTAGAAGAATTGGGAGTCTTTCTGGCTTTAAATCTATGTTTATATTTTATTCATGAATGTGATTATATACTCTTTTGAATCCTACCATTTTAGATTAATTGATTGTGTAGAGATAACTTTTTACATAAAGTATCCATGAAATTACTTATTTTTGAGGGTAACAGAACAATTATTTTGCATAGTGTTCCTCAGTTGGTATCCTCTGATGTTTTTACAAGGTTAGATTCATCACTTAATGATACACTTAATAATACACCACATGTGAGTCATTTCTAGGTCCATCTGCATCAAAACCATATGAAGCTTCTTATGTCCTGGAATCACAAATTTTGGCAGGGTTCATGGAATCCATATTATTAAACACATATCAGTTAATTCTTATACACATTCAAATTTAAAAACTGTTTCCTTAGTGGAAGAACTTTTATTTTGTTTCTATTTTTATTAATAATAGCCATCAACATTTGTATAAATGAATAATTTCCTCGAAATATTCAGTAATCTTTCCCAGATCCATGATTAAAAAAAAATTCAGTTAATGAAAATAATAAAAAAAATGTGACTTGAATTGCTGGTAGTGGTAAGATTGCAAGAAGGCTGTACAATTCCTTAAATATGTTATATTCACTGAACTAAGACATTGAATTAGATAAAAAGAATTTGTGGAATATTTTTACATGTCTTTAATTATTAATTTTGGGTATTGCCTGATACTTTCATGAGCTCATTTTTAGTTATTTAAATGAAAATAGAAAAGTTGATAGGTTTAAATGGAATTTTATTTTTCTCATCTTTCAGCTCTGTTAATTTTTCTCTCTTTTCCTTTTTTTTTAAGTTTTGGTGCTGGGGATTGAAACTAAGGCCTTGAACATGCTAGGCAATCAACCAACTGGGCTATATCCCTAGCATAAATTTGATTCTTCCATTCCACTGTCATAATACTTTCTGTCATTTTATTTGGTTTTATTATGTATTTTATTATGTATTATATTATTTAATAGTCTTGGTTATCTTAACTCTAATAAGATTTTTATGGAAGTGAATTTCATTCATGTCATGGTAAAAACTGTCAATGCATTTCCAGTATGTATTTTTTTCCTCTCTCTTTTTTAGATAACAGAGCCCTGATTTCATTTTCAAGGCTGTTTTTGTTTTTGTTTTTGTTTTGCCTAAGCTGAAAATTCATTTCCAAACCTCCTCTGCAGCTGTGAGTGCCATGCAACTTTGTTTGTTCAGACATCTAGGCTTTAAGTGGAATTGTCTAGGCAGGGCCTGTTAAAGAAGGCAGGTTCATTTGGTAGACACCTTTCGTTTTTCGTCCTTCCATGCATCCTTTCTAAAACTTTTGCAGGATGCTGGAAGAGGACCACATAGTGTAGTGACACACACACTGATGAATATCATACAGAAGGATAATGGAGTAGGAAGACTGATAAGCTTGAATGATTGATCATGTTGGGTGTCCTTATCAGGTCTGGATTGATCACTGCTCATCTTCTTATGTTAGAAAAATGAACAAAGATCTCCAGATTATTGAAGTTGCCATTTTGATGAGATTCTGGTACATGTAGTTTCTAACTGATAATAGGAATTTTATAAATATATTTCTTTTTTTGATAAGAATTTCAGATCTTTATTTGCTTATGTCATTCTAATAGTTCATACCCAAGTATGGATTCCTAATTGTTAAAATATTTCACAAGTAAATTAATTTCAATTTCTTATGTACTAAAACAGGAGGAGGTAAGTTCAACCTATTCCCAGTTTTGGATGAGCAAGATAAAATGTCTAAAATGAGTTCAGTAACTTGAAAATGTCACAAAAATCAATAAGCAAACAAGTCAAGACTATATAATGGCCTTCAGATCCCCTCTTCAATTTTACTTTTACTATACAATGACATCATAGTGACATCCTTAACTTTCTACTAAGTGCAAAAGACAGTACTATGGACTTCAAGAATAAGGAAATAGGCAGTTTCAATATAAATTAAGAATTAGAAGCTTTTACATAAATTATTTTCTTCCCCAGTTTATCCTACCTAATGTGAGTATTTTAAAATCTGTTACAGTAAAACTACAGCATTTAACATTGGTATAACTTTTTAAGGATTCAAGAAAGTGGTGGTTACTGGCTTAATTCAAGGAAAGGAAACAAGCATTTATTACACTCTTGTAGTTCAGGACTGTTTTAAGCACTTCCAGTATATAATCCCATGTCACTCATATCCTCATGCATAGGCATGCATGACACACACACATCCTCCAGAAAGTTACTCACATTTTAGAGCTATAGAGATTTCAAGAAGTTAGTAAATGCAGATAGTAAAGAAACTAGTTCTTCCAAATTTCACAGCCTATATGCTTTCCTATTTTCTTGACTCTATGATCAAAGAATCAGTGAAAAATGAAAACTCTGTACAAAAATCAACTGTTCTGATGACATAAAACACTTAGATAATTGGTACAAAAAAAACTCCAAAGCACTACTGTCTACAGGCAGGAAGAATTTTTGTGCTGAGATCTGAGTGATTTATAAGCCAGTCACAGGTTATTTTAAAAGAATTTCCAAATATACATAAAATTTGTTTTAATGCAAAGGAAAGAAAAATATTTCCACCTTTGGGGGAAATAAAGGGCAATGCTTAGAAAGACTTTGAAAAAAAGTTTTTAAATTTTCTAAGAATGAAAAATAAATAAATAAATAAACTTGATACAAAATTCTAAAACATTCTTAAACTTCAGGATTGTGTGTATTAAAGCACTGATAGGTAACTTAGAAATGCCTACCAAATAATACCTATCAATGAGAGGAGTAATTCATTTTATTGACTTTAAGGTGAACAACCAATCATTGGAGCTGTGCTTGCTGGCTCATGCCTGGGATCCCAGAGGCTCATCATACTGAAGCAAGAGAATTACAAGTTTGAGGCCAGTCCCAGAAATTTAGTGAGAAACTTAGTGATACCTGTCTGAAAATATGAAATACAAAGGGTCACAACACTAAACTGCTTTAGTTCATGTTCACTTACGATAACAAAAAAAATCTGTAAATTCACTGACAGAAAATTTCAAGTACATAATGTGTCCTCTGTAACAGCAAAGGAAAATTTACCTTTCACAATGTGAAGATTTGCTAGAATAAACTGATTAAAAAAACTATATTAGGAGAAAAGGCAAACCAATTAATTAATTAGTAACAGGGGAAAATTTTGTCAGGAGGTTAAGGCAGGAAGATCACAAGATCAAGTACACCTCAGCAATTTAACAAGAACCTCAGCAACTTAACCAGACCCTGTCTCAAACAATAAAAATGGCTGTGATGTGGCTTATTGGTAAAGCACCCCTCAGAAAATTGCAGCATCTAGGGAAAAAAAAAACAGAGGAGCATGATCACCCATCTAGCTCAACATTATTTGAAACCTTACATGCACCCCTTTCTGTAGTAAAGAGAAAAAATGAGGATGTCAGGTGAATTAGTAAATGTTTTTTAGGGGAACTCAATGGACTTGCAGAACATACTATGACCTGAGACAAACTCCAGGCACAAGAATAACAAATTATAAATGATGCTCTATGGGATTGAAATAGAGGACACTGGGATGTGACAAAAGTCAGTGGAGGCATGTTAACTTCATTCTTCTCCAGTATGAGTTTTAGTCTTTTCTGGTTAAAGTTTTAGTGTGAAGACTGGGGAAATTCTCCTCTTCTGGCAGATCCGGTCAAGTAGATAAGATTTGCAGAAAGCCTCTTCCCACATCAAGAAAAGTAAAAACAAGAGCAGAGGGACCTGGATTCTGAGGTAGGTTCTAAAGGCTTTTTAACATGTAAAAAGTACAATTCTTTGGTGTTTTGTCTTTCTTAGCCCCAACACATTCATGTTTTTAATTCCAAATCTGGTCTCTAACCACGTGTAAGCAAAATGCAAACAATAACAATGATAACAATAGTAATCATACAGTAAATAAGGAAAGAAATCCATAATTTCCTGAGGCTTGCTTTTTTCCTAATCTGTAACTTCAATCTTCTATTTATCTTCAAATGTACCATTCTATGATTTCTGTGAGTTATTCTCTTATGTTATAATCCTTTCCATAGCTTTCTGGACCCACCTTGAACATTAAGGGACCTTTACATGTCAGAATCTCTACTTCCATCTCTTATCTTGTGCTTCTTTCTCCCAGTTTTCTTCTTCCTGCCAACTTTAATGGGGAACTAAAAAATATCATTCTCCTTCCTAATGCAAGAGTCTTTGCACATTGAGGTGCCCTTTATTAAGGTTACAGGTTTTCTTAGAATTTAACCACAGATTACAATAATATAATACAGTATGGTTAATCACCATGATAGTAAATCCAAAGAAGGAAAGTATTATTTCATTTATTACTGTACTCTTAGTATGTAGTACAGTACTTGGCACATGGAAGATTCAATCAATATTAACTGAGTAAATTAGCATAGTAAAGTTTATAAAAGTATACTCAAATAACTAATATCACAGGGCTTCAGCTCATCCACAGATAAGAAGTATCAATTATTGGGTGTAAATGAGAAGCATAAATACATCAGGACAACCAATTTCCTAACTCCTCTGGATTCAAGAATGATACATAAATCGGGTCCATTTACTAGGGAAACTTTCTATATTTTCTTAATTTCTATGTAGAATTTCAGATGGTTTAATTTTCTAATTCTGGTATTATCTATCTTACTTGAAGTTGAAATTTCCTATGGCAAATATTAATAAGGCGAACTGAAGCACAATAAAAATTTGAAGCATTTATTTGAGTGAACACTGATTCATAATGAAGGCAACTCCAAATGAGGGCACACAAGGAGAAGGCCTTCATGGAGGGACACAGAAATGAAACAAAGAAAATATTTGCTAGGTTATAGTTATACAGTTGCCTTATTTGATCTATCCTGCTGTAAAATCTCTAGTTATATCAGTTTTTTAGAAGTTTCGGATTAATTTACCTTAAATTTTGTTTTTCTTGAATATGGACATTTATAAGAAATAAATCAAGTTTCACTTATGTTTGCAAATTAAGCACAGTTTGAGTCATACATGAGGCCTAACTAGTTTTGCCTGCTGAGGGATTATTTAAACATGGCATCCATTTTAATGTATTTTAACAAAAATCCAATGAATGCTTCAAGCAAGCTCTATTTTCTGTTGTCATAGGGTGAATATTTCCTCAACTTTTTTGGATTAATAGTACTTCAGCATTAAAATAGTCACATACCTCCATGGGCATTTAAATCTGAAGGTATACTTTTTTATTCTTTACCATTTCTATTTAGGCTTACAAATGCCAGAAAGTCTCAATTTAAGAAGTCTCTATGTTTTCATGGAATGCTAGAGCTATAAAAACTATTAACCTTCAAGTAATCCAAAAATTAAAAAATTAATACTAAGAAAATAAATGTGATAATCTATAGTAAATTGCTAATAAAGAGCAATGGACATAAGTGCTCCTGAAAAACTGTTGGTTTCCATTCTTCCTCACCCAAGAGCTCTTACACTATCTGTCACCAACCCTACATCCACCTCTGCAATCTGTCCATGACCCTTATTGAATTCCTTATCCATATTAATTGCAGATAAAAGAAATGAATCTTAAGAACTCTAAATGCAATTCTCCACCCCAAAATATTGTTATACACACTATAACCTGAGCCCATACATAATAAAACACATTTTGGAGCCAAATCAGAAACCCACACAAGGAAATGGTGTTTCTATGGGAACATGCAATTTTTATTCTAAAAACTCAATTGGCAAAATTTTTTGGAACACGGTCGGATCTTAACTTAGAGCACCTATAGTCTCCAAAATATGTAGATTAATTTTTTTTTGAAAAAATTCATATCTTGGAACTACACCTTAAATAAAATGGTAACTTCTTCTTGATGGTAACAGATTCCTAATATAGCTCTTTTGTCCAATTAAGTGTTTTATGTATTTCTAGTTTCTGTACTTAAAATCTTATATTTATTTTTTAGTTCTCGGTGGACACAACACCTTTGTTTGTGGTGCTGAGGATCGAACTAGGGCAGCATGCATGCCAGGTGAGCACGCTACTGCTTGAGCCACATCCCCAGCCCCCAAAATAAATTTTCTTATACTGATGAACCAAACATGCTGTACTGGAACTTTAAAATTAAAATGCTATGATTCCTAGCAGTTATATATGTCACAAACTATTTCTTAAAGAAAACACAATTTGAGATCAGAGGAGGAAGTCTGGTCTGCCCCATGTGCTAGTCCGGAGGAAGCCCATCAACCCTTAAAACCCATCAGAGGGGGTTTGGCTACCAGCACGGTTCTGCAGCTGATCCAGGTACTGGGTTTCCAACTCCCCCACTCTTAGCTGTGATAACTCAAAATATTTCCCACAAGCTTTTGGGGGTTGTACTATCAATGCAAAACAACAACTGTACAGGCACCTGGTTTCTACCTCAGAGACTAGAATAGGGAAGATACAGGTGGAAGCTCATTTCCTTTCACACTGGCTATACCCACCACCCTGAATACAGAGGCTCAAGCTAGGAATAGACAACTCCACCTACTGAAAGCAAGGAAAAGAGTGTTCTGAGAGCCTTTTTTCCCTCTTTTCTTCTCTCTCTTCCACAATTTCAACATATGTGAAACCAAGAACTGTGCATGAACAACCAAATTACCAAGTAATATAATATAGAGGAAATGCATATACCACAGCTTCCCCCCATTTTTTTTCTTTATTTCTATCTCACTTTCCTTTTCATTCTCTTATTTCTCTTTTCTTCCTTGTTTTTTTTTCTTTTTTTTAAAATTCATATTCTCTCTATCCCACTTTCAATATCCTAACTTTTGCTATCTGTACATAGGGTAACTATCTAAATACAGATAGGAGGTTGAGTCTATACATTTTTCCATTAATTACCAGTCTATTGGTTAGAGTTCTCCAAAGGTTCTAAGTTAGTTTAACCTCATACCCTCACTCTTTTTCCTCTAAGTATAACATCCTTCATCTGAAATTAAGTTTTCTATATGCCATCAGATATGGTACGCCTTTTATGAAACTAATGAATATATTCTTAAGTAATAATTAAAACCAATATCTATAGACTTAGAATCTAACTATAAATGTATTAATAATGAAAACTTGTGCTTAGATAATGAACTGTTGATATTGGGAACTGTTTACATTGTCTTTCTCCGCAAAAGAAGGATTTTGGAGCTATACAAGAACAATACAAATATATAAGGGGAAAAGCATTAACACAACACTTTCATAAAGCTAGAAAGAATCATGAGCAGTATGAAAAGACAAGAAAGAAAGGACCAAAAACAATGCAGGTCAATTAAACATTAGATGACATAATATCTGCAGCTGATGGAATGTCAGTCAAAGAGTTCAGGATATACATGCTTCAGATGATCTGGAGTCTCAAGGAAGACATTATACAGCAAATTCAGACAATAAAAAATCACTTTCACAATGAATTACATAAACAAATACAAGAAGCAAAAGATCAACTTTATAGGGAGATAGAGGATATAAAAAACAAACAGAAATCCTGGAAATGCAGGGAACAATAAACCAAATTAAAAACTCAAATGAGAGTATTACCAGCAGAGTAGAACACTTAGAAGATAGAATTTCAGACAACAAAGACAAAGTTTTTCAACTTGAAAAGAACATAGACAGCTCAGCGAGAATGTTAAGAACTCATGAGCAGAACATCCAAGAATTATGGGATAACATAAAGAAACCAAACCTAAGAATTATTGGGATACAAGAGGGTATAGAGGTCCAAACCAAGGGAATGAGCAATCTATTCAATGAAATAATACTAGAAAACTTCCCAGACATAAAGAATGAAAAAGAAATCCATATACTAGAAGCCTACAGGACACCAAATGTACAAAATCATAAGAGATCCACACCAAGACACATAATAATGAAGATGCCCGACATACAGAATAAGGAGAGAATCTTAAAAGCCACAAGAGAGAGGAAGCAGATTACATTTAGAGGTAAACCAATCGGGATAACTGCTGATCTTTCAACACAGACTCTGAAAGCTATAAGATGCTGGAACAACATATTTCAAATGCTGAAAGAAAAAGGGTTCCAACAAAGAATCATGTATCCAGTGAAATTAAGCTTCAGGATTGGAGATAAAATAAAAATCTTCCACGAAAAACAAAAGTAAAAAGAATTTGCAGCTAGAAAACCAGCTCTTCAAAGCATCCTTGGCAAAATATTACAGGAAGAAAAAATGAAAAATAACAATGAAAACCAACAGTGGGAGTTAGTACAGTAAAGGAAAAACTAAGCATAGAGAAAAAACTAATCATGTTAAGTAACATACATAATCAAATATGACTGGAAATACAAACCATATCTCAATAGTAACCCTAAATGTTAATGGCTTAAATGCATCAATCAAAAGACATAGGCTAGTAGAATGGATTTTAAAAAAAAGATCCAACAATATGCTGCCTACAGGAGACTCATCTGATAGGAAAAGACATACACAGACTGAAGGTGAAAGGTTGGGAAAAATCATATCACTCATACGGACCCCGCAAGCAAGCAGGGGTGTTCATACTTGTATCAAATAAAATAGACTTCAAGCCAAAGTTAATCAAAAGGGACAAACAAGGACACTACATACTGCTCAAGGGAACCATACACCAACAAAACTTGACGATCATTAATATATATGCCCCAAACAATGGTGCAGCTACGTTCATCAAACAAACTCTTCTAAAGTTCAAGCGTCAAATAGACCACAACACAATAATCATGGGAGATTTTAACACACCTCTCTCACCACTGGACAGATCTTCCAAACAAAAGCTGAATAAAGAAACCATAGAGCTCAATAATACAATTAATAATTTAGACTTCATTGATATATACAGAATATACCACCCAACAACAAGCAGATACACTTTCTTCTCAGCAGCACATGGATCCTTCTGAAAAATAGACCGCATATTATGTCACAGGGCAAATCTTAGCAATTACAAAGGAGTTGAGATACTACCATGCATTTTATCTGATCATAATGGAATCAAATTGGAAATCAATAATAAAATGAGAAAAGAAAAATCCTACATCACATGGATTTAAATAATATGCTACTGAATGAACAAAGCGTTACAGAAGACATCAAAGAGGAAATTTAAAATTTCTTAGAGGTAAATGAAAACTCAGACACAACATATTGAGATCTCTGGAACACTTCAAAAGCAGTTCTAAGAGGAAAATTCATTTCATGGAGTTTATTCCTTAAAAGAAGGAAAAGCCAACAAACAAATGACCTCACACTACACCTCGAAGCCTTAGAAAAAGAAGAACAAATCAGCAGCAAATACAGTAGAAGGTAAGAAATAATTAAAATTAGAGCTGAGATCAATGAAATCGAAACAAAAGAAACAATCAAAAAAATTGACAACACTAAAAGTTGGTTCTTTGAAAAAATAAATAAGATTGATAGACCACTAGCCATGCTATCAAATAGAAGAAGAGAGAGAACCCAAATTACTAGCTTACGGGATGAAAAAGGCAACATCACAACAGCCAATTCAGAAATACAGACGATAATTAGAAATTATTTTGAAACCCTATACTCTAATAAAATAGAAGACACTGAAGGCATATGAACTACTCAGATACTATAAGATATATAGACATATAATACTATAAGACATATGAACTACTCAGATCCAGTCAGGAAGATATAAACAACCTAAACAGACCAATATCAAGTGAGGAAATAGAAGAAGCCATCAAAAGACCACCAAACAAGAAAAGCCCAGGACTGGATGGATATACAGCAGAGTTTTACAAGAACTTTAAAGAAGAACTAATACCAATACTCCAAAATCAATTTCAGGAGATAGAAAAAGAGGGAGAACTTCCAAATTCATTCTATGAGGCCAATATCACCCTGATTCCCAAACCAGATAAAGACACCTCAAAGAAAGACCAATATCCCTAATGAATTAAATGCAAAAATCCTCAATAAAATTCTGGCAAATCGGATACAAAAACATATCAAAAAGATCGTGCACCATGATCAAGTAGGATTCATCCCTGGGATGCAAGTCTGGTTCAATATACGGAAATCAATAAACGTTATTCACCACATCAATAGACTTAAAGATAAGAACCATATGATCATCTCGATAGACACAGAAAAAGCATTCAACAAAGTACAGCATCCCTTTATGTTCAAAACACTAGAAAAACTAGGGATAACAGGAACTTACCTCAACACTGTAAAAGTTATATATGCTAAGCCTCAGGCTAGCATCATTCTAAATGGAGAAAAACTGAAGGCATTCCCTCTAAAATCTGGAACAAGACAGGGATGCCCTCTCTCACCAATTCTATTTAATATAGTTCTCGAAATACTGGCCAGAGCAATTAGACAGAGAAAAGAAATTAAAGGCATTAAGATAGGAAGAGAAGAACTTAAATTATCACTATTTGCGGATCATATGATCCTATACCTAGAAGACACAAAAGCGTCTACAAAGAAACTACTAGAGCTAATAAATGAATTCAGCAAAGTGGCAGGATATAAAATCAACACGCATAAATCAAAGGCATTCCTGTATATCAGTGACAAATCTTCTGAAATGGAAATGAGGTAAACCACCCCATTCACAATATCCTTAAAAAAAAAAATACTTGGGAATCAACCTAATAAAAGAGGTGAAAGATTTATACAATGAAAACTACAGAACCCTAAAGAGAGAAATAGAAGAAGATCTTAGAAGATGGAAAAATATACTCTGTTCATGGATAGGCAGAACTAATATCATCAAAATGGTGATATTATCCAACCAAGAATAAAAATTAATAAAAAAATGGCGATATTACCAAAAGTTCTCTATAGGTTCAATGCAATGCCAATCAAAATCCCAATGGCATTTCTTGTAGAAATAGATAAAGCAATCATAAAATTTATATGGAAAAATAAAAGACCCAGAATAGCAAAAGCAATTCTAAGCAGGAAGTGTGAATCAGGAGGTATAGTGATACCAGATTTCAAACTATACTACAGAGCAATAGTAACAAAAACAGCATGGTACTGGTGCCAAAATAGGTGGGTGGACCAATGGTATAGAATAGAGGACACAGAAACCTATCCACAAAATTACAACTATCTTACATTCGATAAAAGGGCTAAAAGCATGCAATGGAGGAAGGATAGCATCTTCAACAAATGGTGCTGGGAAAACTGGAAATCCAAATGCAACAAAAGTTGGCTCCGATCTACATATTGTGGGGTTGGGCTCCAAATTCCTTAATAGGACACCCATAGCACAAGAGTTAAAAACAAGAATCAACAAATGGGACTTACTCAAACTAAAAAGTTGTTTTTCTCAGCAAGAGAAACAATAAGAGAGGTAAATAGGGAGCCTACATCATGGGAACAAATTTTTACTCCTCACACTTCAGATAGAGCCCTAATATCCAGAGTATACAAAGAACTCAAAAAATTAAGCAATAAGAAAACAAATAACCCAATCACACTCACTCCAGCAAGATTGGCATCTCACTCCAGGAAGATTGGCAGCCATTATGAAGTCAAACAACAATAAATGCTGGCGAGGATGTGGGGAAAAGAGTACACTTGTACATTGCTGGTGGGACTGCAAATTGGTACGGCCAATTTGTAAAGCAGTATGGAGATTCCTGGGAAAGCTGGGAATGGAACCACCATTTGACCCGGCTATTTCCCTTCTCAGACTATTCCCTGAAGTCCTTAAAAGAGTGTACTATAGGGATACTGCTACATCGATGTTCATAGCAACACAATTCACAATAGCTAGACTGTGGAACCAACTTAGATGCCCTTCAATAGATGAATGGATTTAAAAAAATGTGGCATTTATACACAATGGAGTATTACTCTGCACTAAAAAATGACAAAATCATGGAATTTGCAGGGAAATGGATGGCATTAGAGCAGATTATGCTAAGTGAAACTAGCCAATCCCTAAAAAACAAATGTCAAATGACTTCTTTGATATAAGGAGAGCAACTAAGAACAGAGCAGGGAGGAAGAGCATGAGAAAAAGATTAACATTTAACAGGGACAAAAGGTGGGAGGGAAAGGAAGAGAGAAGGGAAATTGCATGGAAATGGATGGTGACCCTCATTGTTATACAAAATTACATATAAGAGGATGTGAGGGGAAAAGGAAAAAAATCAAGGGAGAGAAATTAATTACAGTAGATGGGGTAGAGAGAGAAGATGGGAGGGGAGGAGAGGGGAGATAGTAGAGGATAGAAAAGATAGAAGAATACAACAGTCATTAGTATGGCAATATGTAAAAATGTGGATATGTAACCGATGTGATTCTGCAATCTGTATACGGGGTAAAAATGGGAGTTCATAACCCACTTGAATCAAATGTATCAAATATGATATGTCAAGAGCTTTGTAATATTTTGAACAACCAATTAAAAGAAAGAAAACACATTTTGGAGTCATGCTTATACATTATGTACTCTGCATACTATTATCCATACCATTCTTCTAGGTACAATTCTAGATTTAATAAAGCAATGCTCTACATCACTGTCTTTGCCAGGCCCATAAAAGACCCATTGGCAGGAATTTCCCAGCCTGTCGCATCTTAGCAAATTTCTCCCCTATCTAACGGGTGCTATCACAACCTCCCTGACAAGAGTGAAATCTCAAGACTTATCACTTCATGATGTCCTCTAATGTATTTTTTTTCTTTTACTCTCCAGATTTCTTTTTATCCTTTATTAGGCAGTCACTTGCTAGTAGTTAATATTACTTTATAATAAGCTGTCTTGTTTAAAGTTTTGTTTTTTTAGTGTGTCCTGATTGGACCATAATTGATAGAACTTCCTTAAAAGTAATTTTTGTATTTTAACAATATTAATGATGCAATACTGGACTTAAGAAAATAAACTTTAAAAACATTTAGGAAGGTAACATTTAACCACATATGTTGAGCTTTACCCTAGAATATCATTCAGTGAGCACATAAAGAGCATTGGCAATTTGATTAAGGAATAACTGATTATTAAATCTCTGGCCACTGATGACTGAACACAATGAGCTGACCCTTCCCCTGGAGGTTGGGGTGGAACTGAAAGTCCTAACTCTCTAGTCACTTAGTTTTTCTGGCCAATAGCCCCCATCCAGAAGCTCTATAGCCTCTCTTCCCCTTATTCTCCCTCAGTCATTCATTTGCATATAAAATATGATAAATTCCAAGGGATTTAGAAGTTCTATGCCAGGAACCAGGTAAAAAGCTAGATTTTTTTTTTATTAGAGCACACCCAGCCACATAAAGCTACATATAGTTAATGGAAGGCACCAAATCATTTCATGCCTCTTCGTCCCTGTTCTTACACCTTTCTTAGTTTGGAAAGATCCCTTCAGTCTGCCTACGTGCCTTCCAATAGCAACCACTACTTCCTCCATGATACCTCTTCAGTATACATGTGTACATGCACATTTGGGCTCACACTACCTCCAAACTATAAGCTTTTTTAATTATTTATTTCTCTATATGTTTAAAATAAAGAAAATATATGGATTAATGGATGGAAAAGATACTGACTGACTGTAAACCTAGTGAAAATGTACCACAGGCAACAGAGAGCCTGAATCGAGAGTTAGTGTGATGGTGTAACATTAAATTTATTTGAATATACGAACTTGACAGTAATGTACATGTATGACTAAGAAAATATACCGTTTCTCAATATATGGTACATAAAAGTGAAAAGCAAAAAATCAGACTAAATCTTAGAAAATTTCCACAATTAATAAGAAACAAATAGTTCAAACCCATAGAGTCAAGAATTGTAAGTTTTCTCTTACATATGGAAACTAGAGAGATAAAAGGGGTTAAAAAGATTTGGAGTGGGAGGATCTCATGAAAATAGAAGGGAGAGCAGTAGAATAGAAAAAGGGACAAAAGGGAGGTAAATGGAAAGTGAGGAATGGAGAGATGGGTAAGGGAGAATTGAAAGATGGAGGCCAGGCCGAGATACATATCAGAGTTTGTCAGAGCTGACAAATAAAGGCCATCTCTCAATAGGAGAGATAGAGGCAAAACAGGCTTGAGTTCTGGGACTTTTATGGGGGAGGCTCAGGAATCAGAGCCCTGAGGGTCCTAATGTGGTGATTAAGTGTTGGTTGGTATGAGGGAGTGGGGAGTCTTTCTAAGAAACGTCCTTGGTAGGAAAGTGAAACTTTTTCCTAAAAATGGTGGCTGTCACTTAAGATGGCTATCCAGATGCCAAGCAAGGACACTATAGGAGGTACTAGGCAAAGAAACTAGCCCTATTATGTTGTTATATTGTTTGTATGTACAAGTATATAACAAAAATGCACAGATATATAACAAAAATTTCTTCAATTATATATAATTGTTATGTAATAATTTAAAATAAGCAGAAAAATTGTATACATTAATAACCAGATTCCACTATGCTGTAGAGCCCATATGTAACTGGCTTAAATATATTTACTTTCAGTTACAATTTAAATGTATGTACTTAAAGGGAAAAAGCCAATCGATTTCTTGCCTAATTGCTAGGCCTTGTTGACAACAGCTCACCACTTCTCAACTTCTTTGTATTTATAATAAGTTTTCAAATATTAAAAAGTGTCAGTATACTTGCAAAGGTTTAAAACCTTCAACACACAAGGTATAACAACCTTTCAGGAGGTAGCAGTAATTACAACACAATTACTATTCCAGTATAATCACACTATCTCTTGATGTCTGCATAGCTATTCTCTGCACAGCAGGACCTGGCTTTTCTTATTCACAGCCACTTGAATGTGTCCACAAAGTAAGAAACTCGCTGAAATTAATATGTATTTGTCACCAACTTGAAAGTACTCTATAACATTAGCTCTTATTTACAGCAAGTGTATCCCAATTGGTACTAAATCACAGAATTCATTTGGCACAAGGCTCTGCTTGAGGCATACTACAAGAACTATAGATATATTGAGCTACAGGGAAAAAAATAAAAATAAAATAAAATAAAAATAAACAGAATACCAGGGTCACAGATATAGTAGCATATATAACAAGATCAAAGAAATTTACTTTCCAAACTTTAATAACAGTAAAAGAATATTCTGAAACACATATTCATTTCCTTAATGAAAGTCTCAAATGCTGAATTACCTTCTGTCAAATTAATATTAACATTATTATTCTGAATTTTTCTACTTTTTTAGCTTTAGTTATATCTAAGCTACTAGTTGGTCTTTGGCTTTACTGCATAGGAGCTATCAACAGAACATAGTAAATTTATGCCTAGTTTGTTTTTAGGCAAGTTTTAGTAAACTATAATAAAAAGTTTTACTTCAAGGGAAAGAATACCTGAGTCTTTTTTTTCCTTTGAAATAGTCCCACCTCATGGATAAAAATTACTATCTTCAGGTAGAGTGTTAATAGGACAAGAACTATTCAATAAAGTTGCTGGTTCTCTAGGAGTGAAAAATAAATTCATACACCTACTCAAACAATACACAAAAATCATCCAAGTTGAATAACAGAAGAATGAAAAAAATTAGAAAAATATTAGAGGTCAATAAATGAGAATATAATTTAGACATGGAAATTTAAACAATAATTAGAACTAGTAATATATAAGACTAAATCAAAACTAAGAAATCCTTAAGAAAGGTGAAATCTCAAGTGCCTGTACTTCCTACAATGTAAAGCGAAAGCAGAAAGTTCACTTGAGCCCAGGAGTTGGAGGCCAGCATAGGCAATATAAGAAGATTCTATATCAAAACAAAACAAACAAAAAAACCCCAAAACTAAGAACTTCTTTTCACAAAAAGACATCATAAAAAGAGAAAAATAGAAGTTAGGCCATTGAAGATGTGCACTCGAAAGGGAATATTGAGACTCTAACCTCATTACCCCCCTCCTTTTTTAATTTGGCTTCCCAGCTTCCAAGACGTAAGCTGCTTCCTCCACAATGTGTTCTGCTATGATGTACTACCTCACCACAGGCCCCAAAGCAACAGAGCCAGGCAACCATGGATTGAGACCTCCAAGACTCTGAGCCAATTTTTTCTTCTTTTATTAACCTTATTACCTCAGTTATTTTGTTACAATAGAAGTAATGCAAATAGTATCTAAACTACAAAGAATCTCTTCAAATCAGAAATAAAAAGATAAATAAGCCAAAAGAGTAAAAATGAATTAGAAAAATGTGAATTTCACAGAAAAGAATCACAATAGTCTTTAAACATAAAAAGCTAATCATAATGGTTGCCAATCTTACTGGATTGAGATGGTATCTTAAGGTGGTTTTGATTTGCATTTCTCTGACTGCTAGAGATGGTGAGCATTTTTTCATGTACTTGTTGATTGATTGTATATCCTCCTCTGAGAAGTGTCTGTTCAGGTCCTTGGCCCATTTGTTGATTGGGTTATTTGTTATCTTATTGTTTAATTTTTTGAGTTCTTTGTATACTCTGGATATTAGGGCTCTATCTGAAGTGTGAGGAGTAAAAATTTATTCCCATGATGTAGGCTCCCTATTTACCTCTCTTATTGTTTCTCTTGCTGAGAAAAAACTTTTTAGTTTAAGCACTCCAATAAGATTGGCAGCCATTATGAAGTCAAACAACAACAAGTGCTGGTGTGGATGTGGGGAAAAGGGTACACTTTTACACTGCTGGTGGCACTGCAAATTGGTGCAGCCAACTTGGAAAGCAGTATGGAGATTCCTGGGAAAGCTGGGAGTGGAATCACCATTTGACCCAGCTATTTCCCTTCTCAGACTATTCCCTGAAGTCCTTAAAAGAGCATACTATAGGGATACTGCTACATTGATGTTCATAGTAGCACAATTCACAATAGCTAGACTCTGGAACCAACCTAGATGCCCTTCAATAGATGAATGGATAAAAAAAATGTGGCATTTATACACAATGGAGTATTACTCTGCACTAAAAAATGACAAAATCATGGAATTTGCAGGGAAATTGATGGCACTAGAGCAGATAATGCTAAGTGAAGCTAGCCAATCCCTAAAAAAACAAATGCCAAATGTCATCTTTGATATAAGGAGATCAACTAAGAACAGAATAGGGAGGAAGAGCATGAGAAGAAGATCACCATTAAACAGGGTCAAGAGGGGGGAGGGAAAGAGAGAGAGAATGGGAATTGCATGGTAAAGGAAGGAGACATTGTTATACAAAATTACATATAAGAGGAAGTGAGGGGAAAGGGAAAATACAAGAGAGAGAAATGAATTACAGTAGATGGGGTAGAGAGAGAAGATGGGAGAAGAGGGGAGGGGAGGGGAGGGGAGGGGGAATAGTAGAGGAAAGGAAGGGTAGCAGAATACAACAGACACTAGTATGGCAGTATGTAAAAAAGTGGATGTGGAACCTATGTGAATCTGCAATATGTATACGGGGTAAAAATGGGAGTTCATAATCTGCTTGAATCAAAAGTATGAAATATGATATGTCAAGAGTTTTGTAATATTTTGAACAACTAATACAAAATAAAAATAAAAATAAAAAAATAAAAAGCTAATTAAATAGATTATCAACATTAGAATGGTTTAGATGGGGTACATATAAAAGTGTAAATGAATTACCAAATAAAAAGTTTTAACAAATATTAGTAATGCAAGAATAAAAGAAAACTTCAACCTAATAAAAGACATCTTTAAAAAATGTGGCCAGGTATGGTGGTGCACCCCTGAAATCTCAATGGCTCTATAGGATAAGGTAGGAGGATTACAAGTTCAAAGCCAGCGTTGGCAACTACAGAGGCTGTAAACAACTTAGAGAGAACCTGTCAAAAAAAAAAAAAAGATGGTGCTCTGGATGTGGCTCAGTGAATAAGCACCCTTGGATTCAAAGCTGGTACCAAAAAAAAGTGTGGCTAAGATGATAATTAATAGAAAATGACTGAGTGTCATTTATTGTCACTACTGAATGAATGTTTTTCTGCAGAAAATCAGGAATATAACAAGGACATTTGTTTTCACTATGTCAACATTGGAATGAGGAAGAAAAGGAAAAACAGAAATGAAGAAAGGTTTTTAAAAAGTAAGAAAACAAAAGAGAGGGAAGAAGAGGGAATTAAGAAAATTCCCCAATGTTATAAATAAGAAAACTGTTAGAATAAGTCGGCTGAGTCACACATCACAGAATGAAGCCTTATAAACCAAAATCAACTATATTTGATGCATCAGAAAAGAACAATCGGAATATAAAACTAGACAAAAAAATAAACTCCAACATGCAAAAACCTGTAAACTATATTAAGAAATTAAAGGAAACCTAAATAAATGGAGCAATATAGCATGTTCTTGGATTAAAAGACAACAACATTGTTAAGGCATCTATTCACTCAAAACTGACTTAGCTATTAAACACAGTAACACTCAAAATCCTAGCTGCCTCTTTGTCTAACTGTACAAAGTATTTCAGAATTTTATATAGAAATGCAAAAAGGTCAAGAGCAGCCAAAAAAATTTTCACAAGAACAAAGTTGAAGAATTTCACTTACCAATTTTAAGATCCACTTCAACACCACAGTAATCAAGACAGTATGGAATAGCATACGAATAGAAAAAAAAAAACAAACTGCAAAAACAGACCCACTCATACACGGACAGATAATTTTTCATAAAGATATCAACACAATTCAGTGATGAAAGGACAATCTTTTCAGAAGAATGTGCTGAAATGACTGGATATACATATAAGATCAATAAATCTTGATTCTCATACCTCAGAGAACATACAAAAATAAATTCCAAATAAAACACAGATTTAAATGTATAAGATAAAACTAATAAAACTTCTAGAAGGAAACATAGAAAAATGTAAACTAAGGTTCAAAAAATTTAGGTAAATGCATGAATCATAATATATATAAAATACTAATCTGAACAGAGTATTTAAATGTTGTTCATGCAGTCAAGGTGGGGTGGTGCTGAACTACAATCCCAGGGACTCAGGAGGCCAGCCTCAACAACTTAGTGAAAACACTGCCCCAAAGTGAAAACTAATAAGGACTAGGGGTGCAGCTTAGTGGTAAAGTGCCCCTGGTCTCAATCTCAGTACTGTAAAAATAAATAAACAGGTAAATATTTTATTTACCTGTTTTGTAAATTTCATATATTTGAAAAGATCAAAAAATACATAAAGAATTCCTAAAACTCAATAGGAAGAAAATACACAACCCAATTAAGAAATTAGCAAATGAGCAAGGCATGGTGACACACGCCTGTAATCCCAATGACTGGGACAAGAGGATCACTATTAAAGACCTCATCAAGACCACAAGTTCAAGCCTCATCAACTTAACAAGGCTCTGAGCAATTTAGCAAGACCCAGTCTCAAAAAAAAAAAATAGACAAAAGGGTATAGTTGGAATATGGCTCAGTGGTTAAGCAACCCTGGGCTCAATCCCTAGTGCAAAAAAAAAATTGTAAAATAAATTGGCAAATGATCTGAACATATTTGAAATAATACAATAGTCAATGATCAAAAGACAAGTGTATTCTAGTACCTTCCAAATGCACCCTAGTCAGTCTCCTACTCCCCTTCCTCCCTCACCAAAGAAGATCTCCCTTAGAAACCCAAGGTAGAAGGACCAGCACCAAGAGAAAGGACAAGGTTGGAGGAGGTGGGGGTTGGGAGTGTCCCTGAATCAGGTAGCCCCCTCCCCTTGGCTATTAAACTCAGAGAACTCTTGTCTGTTGTTACAGTTGTGGAAAGAATGAAGCACATATTGCATAATCTGGAATGCATAGGATGTAATTTACTTTCTCCCCCAAACTAGGGATCCTTAGGTTACCTACACCAGCCCCAAGAAGATCAAGAAAAACACAACAGCAACACTAAATCCTACTTATGTTCACAGAGTCTGTGGACCCTAACTCACAGTAGGACCCCATCACAGATTGCTGCTCTAAGGCTCGCATTCACAGACACATGGAACCTCTACTCATACCACATTCCCACAGAGCTGGTTCAGGCTAGATCCTGTGCTGCTTTCATCTCCCTAGCTGCAGCTCTTTACATGCTCAAGGGCAATGGTGCCTTCCCTTTGATGCAACCAGGAAAGAGAATCAATGGCTTCAAGTGCTGCCCCACTGGGGAAAAGGCTGGAAGACAGTTCTGGGAATCTATGTGATGCAAAGGATCCCACTGATCCCAGGTGGTCTGTGCAGAGCTATTTCTTCACTCCAAAGACTGAGAATTTTTAAATCTGAGCAGATGGGCTGGCTTCTAATTACCTTTTCAGCCTCTTCCTCAGCCCTACCCTGCTGTAAATCCTTTCTCCAAGGCCTCATGGAATGATTGCTGGGTTCTGAGAAACCCAAGCCTAGCTCTGAGACCTCAGAGGAAGACACAGAAAACCCCAGATCTCTGACCCAAAACACCAAACTTGTTTGTACAGATGAACTTCAAGCAAATGAAACATCTGATTTAGCTTCTACTCTGTATTCTGACAGGAGTTAAGACATATAAACTTTCAGAAATGTACATGAACAACTGGTTCTCTTATTGGTGTTACCATAGCACATGTCCCAGATACTAATGGTACATTCTCTTGACCCACTGTCCACACCTCTACCCAAAATATCCATCCTGTTTCACTGAGTGCCTAGTTCTTATTTCTGCAGTTCCTATTCTTTGGTAATGAGCCTTTTCTTAAAAATCAGGTATTAGTTTTTGAAAAATAAAGTGAAGAAAAACTTGTGTGATTTTATTTTGAGAAGATATTAGCACGTGGTTTTTACCTTTAGTATAATCTTTATAATTTTTACCAGTTTCAGAATATTTAACTACTATTATTACATATCTTTAATAACATAAAACTAGGTTATATATGAGAAGCAAAAAGTTTCCAAAAATAGCCAATAAATACATGAAAAGCAAATAAGACCATTAGTCATTAAGGGAATACAATTATCATTAGTTATCACTATGCTCACTAAAATGATTAAAATATAACAGAATGACAACACCAAGTTTTGACAAAAAATTTAGACCAACTGGAATTCTCATATAATTTGCATGTAACTTAGCAATAGCTTAGAACAATTCTACTCCTATGATTCGTCTAAGAAAAATGTAAATATATCTACTCAAAAACCTGTTTAGCTGGTCACAGTGGCACATGGCTCTAATCCCAGAGGCTCCAGAGGCTGAGGTAGGAGGATCATGAGTCCAAAGCCAGCCTCAGGAAAAGCAAGGTGCTGAGCAACTCAATGAGACCTTTTTTTTAATTAAATAAAATACAAAATATAGCTGGGGATGTGGCTCAGTGTTCCAGTGACCTGAGTTCAATACCAAAAAACAAAACAAAACCTGGTATCAAAAAACCAAAACCAAAACCCCTAACCAAAACGTATTTACAAATGTATATGTAAAACAAACGAACAAAAACTCACAAATGTACATGTAACAATATTATGTGAGAGTGAAAAACTGGAAACAATCCAGAAGTTCATTGATAGGTACATATATATACAGATGTGAGAATATTCATAAAATATCACTCAGCATCAACAAAAAAAACTTTTGGGGGCTTGAGCTATAGCTCAGTTTGTAGAGTGCTTGCCTTGCATGCATAAGGCCATGGGTTCAATCCCTAGCACTATAAACAAACAAACAAACAAACTATTGATACATGAATTGAAACATGACTGAATCTCAAAAACATTTTTACGGTAAATTAAACCAGATTAAAAAAAAAGGAAGAAAGAAATTGTGCACAATTCCAAGTGTATGAAGACATATAATGGCCTAAACTAACCTACCCAACATCATAGCCTATGTTAAATGTGCTCACGACATTTACATTAGTCTACATTGGACAACATCATCTAACATAAAGTCTACGTTATAATAAAGTACTGATTATTCCATGTAATATATTGAATACCAGTATCAAAAAAACAACAACAACAAAAAAAACGCTGTCAACACAATATATTGTGAAGTCCTACCAGTCATTTACCCTCAAGTTGCTGACTGGAAGGTATGGCCCACTGCTATTGATTCCTGCCCTGGAAAAAGATTCAGAATCAGAATTCAAAGTACAGTTTCTACTGAATGTATATCATTTTCACACTGAAAATCAAGACTGTCTGCATTGTGCAATTCAACCCTTAAAGACCCCTGCAGCCAATTTACACAAGTGCTAAAGGAAACTTCATTTTTAAGAATACTAATGAATTTCAAATACTGTTCTTCAAACTTTAAATGCTGGAGAATCATCTGAAATTCTTATTAACAACGCTATAGTCCAAGCTTGAACTATAGGATCCCAGTTATAGGAAGCTGAGGTGGGAAGATAGAATTTTCTATGCCAGCCTCAGCAACTTAACAAAGTCCTAAAGGTCTCAAATTTAAAAAGGGCTAGGGGATGTGGTTCACTGATAAACTGCCTCTGGGTTCAATTCTCAATTTTAAAAAAATATATATATAATAAAAATAAAGAATGCTACTGTCCAACCCTCAAAGTCTTGAAACATTAGATCTGAGGTGAGGCCCAGAAGAAATATGAACTTTTAGCAAGCACTGCAGATAATGAAGATAGTCCACAAAAACCACACTGAAAGAAATTCTAATATACACCTATTTTAACAAGATGACATAGAACACTGCTGTGCATTTCAAATATTTAGCAACATTCAAAGGACCCAAAGACCAAAAATAAAGCAGAATATGCACAAAAGTAGAGTTAATTAAGGGGAAAAGAGAAGAAAACTTAAAAATCATTTATTACTTATGTGAAACAAGAAATCATGAAGGAGAATATTCTTGGAAATTAAAACAACACTGCCAAAATAATGAAAGAGTTTGTCACGTTTCAAATTCAATTTCCACAAATTCAACTTTTACAGGATCTACTTGCCCATATTTACACTTGACATTCCTAAAATGGATCTCACAAGCCAAATCTAGTTCATCATACATGACACAGATCAATGATTATATAATTAGAAAATAGGCAGGCCAATGCTGTGCTGCAGGTCACCACTTAGTATTCTAAGCTCATCAAGACAGAAAGCCTGGGGAAGAAAATAAGGGAGGAGCAATGACAATCATAATAAATAAATAAATAAACAAATAAATAAATAAATAAATTGAAAAATGATTACCTTGTGTGACCTTACAGGACCCAGGATAACAGAGAAGTGGGTAACAAAGCAGCTATCTCCCCTCCACCTAAAAGATGCCTGGAGTGAAAGTTGTCACATGGGTCATCAGAATCCAAAGAATAGACCTGCAAATATCAAAATTTAAAATACTACAATATATCTTAGTCATTTAGAAACAGAATCCACTTTATAAGTTGGTACAACTTACCTATGTAAACTTTTTAGGAGTACACTAGGTACAAAGTAGTGAACTGTCCTTTTTAAATCTGTAATAATACAATAACCATTATCAGCACATCTAACCAAAAGTTATTAAAGGTTTTTAAGTAATATAAGAAAAATGAAATTATAGGCACAAAAATAGGAAAACTCATGATTTATTCATAAGATCTTTCACAAAGAAAATTCAAAATTATCTCTGAAAAACAAGTACTGGAAAACTTTGGCAAGGTGGCTAAATCTATTAGTAAGTGCCAATAAAACACATGTTTAGGGCTGGGGATGTGGCTCAATCGGTAACACGCTCGCCTGGCGTGCATGGGTTGCTGGGTTCCATCCTCAGCACCACATAAAACAAATAAAGATGTTGTGTCCACCAAAAACTAAAAAATAAATATTAACCCCCCCCCTCTCTCTTTCTCTCACTGTCTCTCTCTCAAAAAAAAAACCCAGAATTTTAAAAATATCACATTAATGGCTATCAGACATTATCAACTTCCTACGAAAAATGATGTAAAAGAATCTTTTAAGTAAACATAAAAACCGTGTAAGAGATATTAATAAAAAAGTAAACTAAAGACGTATACCCATTCATGGACAGAAAGACTTAACAGTATAATGATTGCAAACTGATACACAGAAATCAATAAAATCAATCCAGAGCAAAACAATATTTTTCAGAGAACTTGCTAAGATTATTTTAAAATTTCAAATGAAAAGTAAAGTACCATGGCAACTGTGAAGAAGAGGAACAAGGAAATTACTTTTCAAGTATTAGTGATTGCTATGAAGCAGTGACAATGAAAGATAGTTGATATTCACAGAATGAGTGATAAAAAAGAGTCTAATAAAATTTAAAAAAAAACCAGCAGGGTGGTATTCATAAAATTAGCAATGGCACAGACAGCCCAGAAAAGAAGAAGTATTTTACATGAAAATTTGTATTCAATGAAGAAGACGTGTCACATAAATTTAGTAAGGGAGAGCATAAACTTTTGTATGAAGGAAATTTATAAAAATAAATTCATATATATATATATATATATATATATATATATATATATATATATATACCAAATTGTATCCCTACCTCACACCATATACAAATTAAAGTGCAGATGAAATGAGGTCTAAAATGTTACAAATATAATTTTAAAATTGTTAGTAGGAAATAAAGAAGTATACCTTCTAGACTTTGTGATGGAAAGTGAAAACATCTAGGGCTGGGGATGTGGCTCAAGCTGTAGTGCGCTTGCCTGGCATGCATGCAGCCTGGGTTTGATCCTCAGCACCACATATAAACAAAGATGTTGTGTCCGCAGAAAACTAAAAAAAAAATATTAAAAAAATTCTCTCTCTCTCTTAAAAAAAGAAAGTGAAAACATATAGATGAAAATTTTATACCTTTAGAAATTGATCTTCATAGAATAACTAAGAAATCAAAGGGAGAATAAAAACAGGAGTCAAAATGATGATAATCTCAAATGAAATTAGAGGGATGATAGCAGGATATGGTGGTACATGTCACTTAAAACCAGCTACAAGGGTGTCACTGAAGCAGGAGGATTGCAAGTTGGAAGCTAGCCTGAGCAAATTAGCAAGACCCTATCTTAAAATGAAATAAAAAGGCTAGGTATATAACTCAGTGGCCAAATTCTTACCTAACATGTTCAAAGCCCTAGATTATATTCCCTAATTAGAAATAAATTAAAAAAGAAAGAGATAGAGAGATGGAATAAAGAAAGAATACAGTTATATGGAGGTTAATTAACATCAAAGTCATAGCTTTTGTTTTTAGTGGGTTCATGTGTCCGTATTTAAAAAAAGCGACTTAGTAAATAAATTCATTTTTATGAAAAACTATTTGCATTAACAACTAAGTATTAGATAACTGTTACAATTAAGACAATTCTGTGTAATTCCAAATCAACTAAAAATAAATATTATAATACAAAAAAGTATCTGACCACCTACAGTGGAAACATGTAGAACTGGAATCACACACATAATACTTTGGGTGGGCCATCAAACTAAAATGCTATTCTAGTATATGGAGCAAAAATGGAAAGAAGAAAATTATAAAAATCTAAAGCCGGGAAGAAAGATGAAGGGTGTCCAAAATTCCAAAATTTAGTTTTAGAAGAAGAGAAATAGGAAGAGGGTAGAATCAATAATTTAAATACTCATACAGCTTTACCTAAAAATATACCAAATTTTTTAAGTTTAAATTTTTTTATGTAGAATTACTGAAATGCACATATGAAGATATACTGGTGAAATTTTTAAACTCTAAAACCAAAGAGAATAATTTACAAGCTTACAGTGTTCATTTATCTTCAAAACAAAAAAAGCCGACTGACCTCAAATCATCAAACAGTATTGAAAATACAAGCCAAAAAAAAAAAGAATTGTGAAAATATCTATTTATACAAAACAGCTACGTACCAATAATGTATCTGTAACAAATTATGAAAACTCATTATAGAAATACAACTCTATATCATCCCCAAAAAAGCAGTAGTATGGTAGAAAAACATTCTAAAATGTCCTATCTGACTGGGGAAAAGGAAAGTAGTTATTATTTTTTTTTATGTTCACTAAAAGTATTTAACAGTTAAAAAGCAGAAATAAAGAAAGAATGTGAAAGGATTGGTAGAGGTGGTAATATGATAAAAACATGATCAATCCATCAAAACTGAATGGAGGAATAAGGCTAAAGGAAGGAAAAATCACATGACATCGAATGCTTAAATTTATCCTATTTCACATTTGTTAATGGATAAATTATAAAAGACAAAAATACAATTTAGAGTTAGAAATACAAAGATAAATAAGTGGATCACATTAAAAGTAGAAATGTCAAGATATTTTTGTCAAGGTTTCTCATATTAAAAGATCAAGAAGAAAATGAAATATTCAAATAACACTGTGTTTGCTTCATACATAAATATTTAAAATTGTAACTTTAAGAAAAATACATGCCCTTTCCATCTGCTTATTATAAGCACATGTACTTGCTCATAAGAAAATTATAATAAATTTCAACAACTATTGCAAACCATATTCACCAATCACAGTAATGCAAAATGAAGACAGACAACAAAATGAGTACTTCAGAAACTTCATCTTGAAAATTAAACCAAAAAGGAAATTTAGGTCACCTTATAAATAATTAAAAAGTAAAATAAAAAAATAGATAAAAAATTGTAGTCCAAATTTATTTAATATTAACTATAAAATTATTTAATATTAACTATAAAGATAAACTCCCTAAATGCTGAGTCCAAGGCTCTAATGAAAGAAACAAAAAACACCAAAGAGAAAAGGGTGAAATAAGACAAAACAATAATTAATGTTAGAAAACAAAACAACTGATAAACCAAACAAAAGACTGGATTTTGGAAAGGGTAATAAAATAGAACAGCATCTGGCAACCATTATTAAGACCAAAACAGACAGAAATGAGAAAGGATATAGCTGTACATACACACAGTTCTACTAAAACAATACAGACCAATAAACATGGAAATACAAATGAAAAATTCCTAGCTAGATTTTCTGAAACTATAAAAAAAATAAAAAAATTTGACTCTGAAAGAAATAAGAAATAT
The DNA here is from genome assembly GCF_048772815.1 of Callospermophilus lateralis. Classification (NCBI taxonomy): domain Eukaryota; kingdom Metazoa; phylum Chordata; class Mammalia; order Rodentia; family Sciuridae; genus Callospermophilus; species Callospermophilus lateralis. The sequence goes on along the minus strand of NC_135305.1, from coordinate 144,125,171 downwards.
TGAAGATAATAAAGCAAAATTTGGGAAGCTTATCTAAAAATCTGCTGTAAATAAGCTCAGCTCTGAAGATTCATCAAACCTTCAAAATAACAAATACTTAAGTTTAGCCATATTTAACATTTACTAATTTTGACTAGTTCAACCTAGTCCTACACTAAATAATCCCAAAAGCATAGGAAACAAAAGCTTTCTAATCATTTTAAAATTCTTTATCTTAAGAGCCCATATAAAACACAAGTAAATCTTATAACCAATTTCATTAATGAACACACATACATACATACATACATATATAAATACACACACACACACACATGCACACACACACACACACACACAAAATTCCAGGATAGATTTGAGTATATTAAGTTTGGAAATACATCAAAACAATACAGCAGCAAAACCAATTGAGTTTTATCAGAAATTAAGGGATAGTTGAAGCAATACAAATTTGAGCAAGAACTTGTGGCTCTAATGTCCCCAAGTTTCAGTACTATGACTGAAATGTTACTTTAGTTCTCTAAATTCCACTACAACAAGAAGGGGGTTCTCACTTCACAGATGAATGGGAAGATTAAATAAAAACCTTTCCCAGACTCTTAGCACAGTACCTTTCAATTATCACACAGTAAATATTCATGCATGCTAATCTAGAATTATGGTTCTATTTTATTGACATAAAATATAACATCATTCCTTGAAGGGGATAAAAAGGCATTTGATACAGCCACATCTAAATCTGATTTCAAAACATTTAGAAAACTTGGGAATACAGCATAAGGAAATCTCCATACTATGATTAAATAATACATAACAGAACTAATATTATCCCTAGTAGTATCACATAATCTTAGCTAAACCATAAAAATAAAACAAATAAAAAATATGAATAACAGCAGGGTTTGTAGCTCAGAGGTTGAGAGTTTGCCTTGCTTGCATGAGGCCTGGGTTCGATCCTCAGTACCAGATCAAAATACATAAATAAAAATAAAGATATTGTGTCCACCTACAACTAAAAAAAATATTTTTTAAAATATGAATAATGACAAACGACCTCACCCACTTCATCTACAAGGTAAAGTGGTTTCTGGGAGGAAACCTCCTACTGCTGCCCTTAGAATCTTCATTTAGGACTTGAATATATGTTTCAAATTTCTGCTCCTACACTTGGGTAAATGTCAAGCACAACAACTAAAGATACATATCAAAGACCAAAATTAACAAAAGATTTAACTGTACTTGATTCTGCTGCCAACTTCACTTCACCTGTTACATCTAAACCTCAGAAAAGCAGCCCTCGGCAGTGTTACTATATATCCAAATTCCCTGGCTTATCCCAACATCAGCAATCAAAAAAAAAAAAAATACAGGAAGGGAAAAAGACAGCCCCTTGTCTTTTCATATTACACACTGGTGTGCTATTTTTTTATTTTTATTTTAATTTTTTTTAGTTGCACATGACAATACAATGATCTTGACATATATTTGAATCAAGTGGGGTATAATTTCTCATATTTCTGAGCGTACAGGTTGCAGAATCACATTGGTTATACAGACACGTATATACATACAGCAATATTAGTGTCTATTTTATTCTTCTGCCCTTCCTATCCCCCCTTCCCCTCCCCTCCTCTCCCATCACTTCTCTCTACCCAATCTACTGTGACATATTTCTTTTTTCCCCCTCACCTCATCATACATGTATTTTGTTTAATGATGAGGGTCTCCTTCCATCTTCCGTGCAATTCTCCTTCTCCCTCCATTTCCCTCCTACCTCTCTTCCCTATCTAGAGGTAATTTTCTTCTCATGCTATTCCTCCCTACCCCATTTTGATTCACCTCCCTTATATCAGAGAAGACATTCGGCATTTGTTTTGTAGGGACTGGCTAACTTCACTTAGTGTAATCTGCTCTAATGCCATCTATTTCATTGCAAATGCCATGATCTTGTTATTTTTAAGTGCTGAGTATTCCATTGTGTATAAATGTCACATTTTTTATCCATTCATCTATTGAAGGGCATCTAGGTTTGTACCACAGTCTAGCTACTGTGAATTTTGCTGCTATAAACATTGATGTGGCTGTGTCCTTGTAGTATGCTCTTTTTAGGTCTTTTCAGTATAGTCCGAGAAGGGGAATAGATGGGTAAAATGGTGGTTCCATTCCCAGATTTCTAAGGAATCTCCATACTGCTTTTCAAATTGGCTGCACCAATTTGCAGTCCCACCAGCAGTGTATGAGTGTACCTTTTTCCCCATATCCTCACCAGCATTTGTTGTTGTTTGCCTTCAGAATGGCTGCCATTCTTACTGGAGTGAGATGGTATCTTAGAGTAGTTTTAATTTGCATTTCTCTTATTGCTAGAGATGGTGAGCATTTTTTCGTGTATTCCTTGAATGATTGTATAGCCTCCTCTGAGAAGTGTCTGTTTAGGTCCTTGGCCCATTAATTTATTGGGTTATTTATTTTTTTGGTGTTGTTTAACTTTTTTGCCTTAGTCTCTGGCTGGGCACAAATCACGAGTCTCCACACAGCTTGTAGATTCAAACAGCAATTCTTTATTCCCGAACTCACACCGGCCGTCTACAAACACGTTCTGGGGGAATCCACGTTCTCTGCCCAAAATCACTTCTGCCCAAATCCACTGTCTGCCCCAATCCACTACTCCTGGGCTTCTGTCTCCCAAAATATACAGTCTGACCCTAAGAACTCAAGAGGAACTCAGCAGCAGGATAAGCCCTATTCTAAAGGGGGAACACCCTAATCTCCTATTATGCTAAACTGCCCTGGTCCTTGAGCAAGGTCACCTTTCAGAAGTCCTTCCACTAGACAGCATGGGAGTAAGCTGGCAAGGAGATTGTCATACCTACTTGGCTGATGGCTCCCAGCACTTTTTGAGTTCTTTGTATACTTTGGAGCTCTATCTGATGTGTGAGGGGTAAAAATTTGTTCCCAGGATATAGGCTCCCTATTTACCTCACATATTATTTCTCTTTTTGAGGCAAAACTTTTTAGTTTGAATATGTCCCATTTGTTGATTCTTGGTTTTAACTCTTGTGCTATAGGTGTCTTATTAAGGAATTTGGGGTCTAACCTCACGTGATGGAGATTAGGGCCAACTTTTTTTCTTATAGATGCAGAGTCTCTGTTTTGATTCCTAGCTCCTTGATCCATTTTGAGTTAACTTTTGTGCATGGTGAGAGAAAGGGACTCAATTTTATTTTGTTGCATATGGACTTCCAGTTTTCCCTGCACCATTTGTTGAAGATGCTATCCTTTCTCCATTTCATGCTTTTAGCACCTTTGTCTAATATAAGGTAGTTGTAATTTTGTGGATTGGTCTCTGTGCCCTCTATTCTGTACCATTGGTCTACCAGCCTTTTTTGGTGCTAGCATCATGCTGTTTTGGTTACTATTACTCTGTAGTATAGTTTAAAATCTGGTATTGTGATACCACCTATTTCACTCTTCCTGCTTAGAATTGCTATAGCTATTCTGGGTCTCTTATTTTTCCAGATGAATTTCATGGTTGCTTTTGCTATCTCTGTAAGGAATGCCTTCAAGATTTTGATCAGAATTAAATTGAATCTGTAAAATGCTTTTGGACATACACCCATTTTAATAATATTAATTCTGCCTATCCATGAGCAAGGTATATCTTTCCATATTCTAAATCTTCTTCTATTTCTCTCTTTAGGGTTCTGTAGTTTTTGTTGTATAGCTCTTTCACATCTTTTGTTAGGTTGATTCCCATGTATTTTATTTTTTGAGGATATTGTGAATGAGGTAGTTGTCCTTATTTCCATTTCAGAGGATTTGTCACTGATAAACAGGAATGCCTTTGATTTATGTATATTGATTTTATATCCTGCCACTTTACTGAATTCTCTTACTAGTTCTAGAAGTTTTTTGGTAGAACTTTTTGGGTCCATTAGGTATAGGATCCTGTCATCAGCACATAGTACTAATTTAAGTTCTTTTTCTACATTTATGCCTTTAATTTCTTCCATCCGTCTAATTGTTCTGCCTAGTATTTCAAGAACTATGTTGAATAGAAGTGGTGAGAGAGGGCATCCCTGTCTTGTTCCACATTTTAGAGGGAATGCCTTCAATTTTTTTTTTTCCATTTAGAATGATGCTGGCCTGAGCCTTGCAGCTGAGGGATGAATACCACTTGATCATGGTGCACAATCTTTTTGATATGTTTTTGTATCTGATTTGCAAGAATTTTATTGAGGATTTTTGCATTTATGTTCATTAGAGATATTGGTCGGAAATTTTCTTTCTTTGAAGTGTCTTTGTCTTGTTTTGGAATCAGGGTGATGTTGGCCTCATAGAATGAATTTGGAAGTTCTCCCTCTTTTTCTATTTCCTGAAATAGCTTGAAGATTATTGGTATTAGTTCTTCTTTAAAGGTTTTGTACATCTCTGCTGTATACTGTCTGGTCTTGGGCCTTTGTTGGTTGATAATCTTTTGATGGCTTCTTCTATTTCCTCACTTGATATTGATCTGTTTAAGTTGTGTATATCCTCCTGACTCAATCTGGGCAGATCATATGACTTAAGAAATTTATCGATTCCCTCACTACCTTCTATTTTATTGGAGTATAAGGTTTCAAAATAATTTCTTATTATCTTCTGTATTACTGTAGTGTCTGTTGTGATATTGCTTTCTTCATCCCATATGCTACAATTCTTGGGATTCTGTGTCATCCTGTTTCTCCAGGAGGCAGACACAGTCTTCGTGATGTTCTAGGCTTAGGCCTCTTGAATACAAGCAAATTCACATTTTTCTCCTAGACCCAGGGCCTGGGAATTAGATGAAGACTGGAGGTTAGAAACATGTTCAAGGAGAAACTTCTCCCCACTCTTTTACAGGAGAACACAGTGACCTGTCCAGGGAGCACTGAAACAATTTTCTTTAAGTCCCCCACATTTGAAGTTTATTTTAAATCAGAAATAGACAAAATACAGAAGAGAAAGTGTTGCTCTAAGAAGATAACACACTGAGGGGAATTGTGACTTCTTACTCACTGCTTATCACTAGTGAGAATGCCTCTAAGAATTGTGTCCCACTAGATTCTTTCCATTGTGGGTCAAACCTAAAGTGCAGATCTTTTTTTCTTTCATGCACAATATGGAAAAATAGTCAATAATGAAAGCCAAGATACTTGATTCTTAGTAAAGGCAAATTTACTACAGAGTGGGACTTACATGAAATATTGTGTTTAACTGGCAAAGCAAAAGGTTGTCTTCTTATGAACAGGATGTCAATAGGTCTAGAAAATCTTATTTTTATGAAAGCAATATATATTTCTGTTTATTTCTATTTCATGCCCTCTCCTCATTTTCACATAAGTAGGTGAACTCAAATCTTACCATGAAACCTTTCCCATTTTGTCATACCCCAAGGAATGTTCCTACCTGCAGGCTCTTCCTCATCACTACTTGAATCATAATCTTTGCTCCACATCCAACCTTTAGAGACACAATTATCAGCAACAGAATTACTTAAGATTGTCTCTTACTTTCTTCTGCACAATTAAGCTTATGATAGTTGCTAGGGTTGGAGGTTTTATGGGATCATACTGGATTGTGTGATTGAGACTTGGTCCTTATATGACCATAATGAGATTTATGAAACCTGTATGAGAAGGGGTCTACTTGGAGGTGATAGGACATTTGAGAGCATGAGACTCAGAAGTAAGAATATAGATTTCTCAAATACTTGTTAGATCCTGGTTACATAAGAAGAACAAATAAATCATTGGATCCCTTCTGTCTTCCTGTCTCCCCTGTGATGTCTCCCTCCTGCACCTGCATCCACCCTGACACCAGCAATAATGTGATGCAGCTAAGAGGGCATTAACTAAAGCCAAGTGTTTTCCAGTGCCATGCTTTTGTATCTCCAGAACTGTAAACTAAACATACCTGTATAAATTATTCAGTTTCAGGGTTTTCTTATTAGAAAGAAAAATGTAGTGATACTAATATTAATAGTCAGGTTCATGCTCTCTCTGTTCTGGATTCTCAGACCCTCTCTGAGCTCTGTGGAGTCATAAGACTTAAACAGGGTGCTGGAAACAATTGCAAACGTTCTAATAAGAGAGTGGAGCTGAAGCATTTAAATTTCGACTACTTCCTTCCATTGACACATTATCACTCTCTCTTTGAAACAGACCAAGCTGATATGCAAACTGTGATGCCAACAGTTTCAGGAATATAATCACACAGAATATATACTGTGCCAGCATCAGAGCAGCTGTCCACAAGAGAATAAGAATGTTCTCTGCCTTATCCACATAGGTCTACTGGTCAGTTGAAATGTGGAACTGGGATGAGACTTTGAAAGTCTTGAATTCAAATTAAAGTGAGATATATATATATATATATATATATATATATATATATATATATATATATATATAGAGAGAGAGAGAGAGAGAGAGAGAGAGAGAGTGTATTTTTGGATTGTTAAGACCTGGAGATCAAAGATAAAGCAGATAAGAATTTCCTTCCCCTGAGTTTCCTTGTACAGCAGTTTTCTATCATGGTCTAATTCCTCATTTATAAGTAGACTGTGGACTCATGCAAAAGGGCCAGGAACTCTCTGAGGGCCTGAGGACTCTACATCAACAAATTCAACATTAAGATCCAGATGGCTCACCACAAGATCAAGCACATCCCACCTAGAACTCATGAGAAATGTGTGTGCAAAGCTTAGACACAATGCTATCTTCTTAACTTCCGTACCAATTCTGGTTGGTGCTGGTCAGATCCCAGGTGGATACCTAGCTCACTGTAGAACACCACATGCTGGACAAGTGAAGCCTTAGCACAGAGTGGCATTCACCAGATGCTGATAGGAACTAAGATGAAGACACTCTGCCCAGGAATGAGCTTAGGGATGAGAATGAATGATGACCAAGTGGTTCTACCCTCACAGTGACCAGTCAGTGTCAGTATCCATGTATATATGATTAGAAGGACATAGATAACAATGAGACAGACAATATGAAGAGCTATCAGAGACACTGTCAATGAATAACCTGCAGGCCACACAGGTAGCAGCACAGAACTAAACTGTGGGATCAGACACCACTGCTGAGCTGAGCTTGACCATCACTGGAACCCCTCTTTTTCTCTGTAACTATATATGCTACAGCTGTGCTTGTAAATCCCCATGAAAGTCCCTCCAGTTAAAATACATTTCTATGCAGTAGTGTCTACAAATATACCCAATAAGGTAGCTTTCAGTGTCAGTTGGAACATGCAAAGTAACCACTTCCTTAGCTACGGGAAGCTCTGGCCTTGGCATCTCCTCTGTCTCAGATGGCAACCATAAGTGAGCACAGTGTGTTGGTGGAACTGAGGGCCACTGTTAAGGAATGGCCCTGTCCAGAACTTTGTGCTTAGAATGGGGTTTGGAAGACGAATTCTGACACCTCTCACAGAAAATATATATCAATGTGAAAAATTTTCATGAGTGAAGTGTTATGAACCATCAAATGAATTGACTAAATACAGGGCCTACTGACAGGTGAGGTTTGCTGTTAAATGAAGTTGCTACTGGTACAGTGACAGGAATGAAACAAAGCTTTTTCCTTAATGAGTGTCATGAAAACTTTCTGGGTATTGATGGGATATGTTTTGCATGTTAATTGAGGTATTGGCATGGAATGAACTGCACACGTGGAAAGTTTACAATTTTATGTTTTTACACATATAAAAAATCATTATCTAATGGTGATTGCTTTTTTTGTTCAAACATATGGACATTGGCATCTTGGCATGTATATATATCTAGAGAAACAAACAAATGTGCAAAAACAGACACACAGGCACACTCAGAGTCATGTTGCATGAATGCACACAGAGACACATATATAAAACTCTCATTGACCAACCATATCACTCAACTCACACAGGTGCTTCATGGAACTATTGAGAATGGCCATAGTTTTTTTTTTTTAATCAATTTGGACCACCACCCCCTCACTTCTCATTCTCAAGGAGGTAGTGAAATCACTGAGACTCTGCACACAAAAGGAAGGAAGACTGTCCAACTCTTGGCATCATCTACATTTTGCATCAAAAAGAGAGTGAGGCCAGGATACATACCACTTATGGCTCTTCTTGAATCCTGTAAATACAACAAAGGAGTCACTATGAAGATCAAGCCATGCTCTGTCCTGTGTGCACAAGACTTTTATTTACTTGGTGACATTAGAAAATCCAATGAAAATGTGCTTAAATCAAGGGAACACGTAGCAAAGGAACTCTCACCAAATGACACAATCTTTTCTGGGGATTTGTGTCATGGGTCTATATTAGGTGATAAATAAGGAATTTGATGGCCAGGAGGGAAAACCACAGCCAGGCACAAAGCTTGCTACCATACATTGTGAAACTGACATTTTTTCTTGTTAATGTTGCCTTCAATGAGGTCTCAGTTGGCACCAGACACCCTTGTGAGAGTCTGAACACTCAGAAAATTGTGTATGTCATCTCCAGGAAACCATATCATATTACAAAAGAAAGAGAAACTAAAAAGAGCAACACTTGGATTTCAGAGGAAGATAAGCAACCTTACCATGGCTTTTAATGGGGTCTCTAGACCCATGCTTTCTCCAGGAATGAATTCCACCACACTATTTATGGGAACACTAGGAGGATGTAGAATGACTATTAGTATACTGATTTATTGCTTATAATTTTTTCAGGGCATTTCTTGATATGCACAGCAGTGAAAACATACAGCAAAGAGAAGAACAAGAATGAATGAGAAGCAGAGCCTTTGGGTTTCCAGATAGACTAGAACCAGGTGTGATATGTGTGTTTCATATTTTGTACCCCTAGTGGTATGTTTGTCTCTATAGATGACCACTGAGGCCACTTTAAAAGTATGCAAAATATTTCTCATCACTGTAGGAGATATGAGTACAGTAATATATTGGAATAACCTGGAGTGTGATATAATGCTATATGATAAATACAGTTCCCTATCCCAAAGCATCACCATCAGGACAATTTCCTGAATTCTTAATGCTTCTTTCACTTACAGGGTCAAGAATCTGATCATTTGGCTCAGCATCATCTCTATCTACAGAGTGGGCCTAGTAACTGGAACTTAAGATCTGGGTGTCATGAAGTGTGAAGGAATTGTATCATACCAATCATGAATTAATGTGGATTTTTATTTTTTAAAAAATGGACTTTTGTGCTGGGCATGTTAGAAGAGAATTTCTGAGGAAGCTCCCAGAGTCTGACAAAAGCATACACAATTATTACACATGGACATGCTAAGAGATACCTCCATAAGCTCATTCACATAAATGCACACCAACCAAAAGACAGATCATGGTAGATGGCCATAATCCCTCACTGGATTATCACTTTGTCACCACATTCCAATCTTCATTTCCAAACAAAATCTAAATCCCAGATAACTTTTTTCATAGAAACAGGAAGGAATGTCTGAGCTATCTAAGTACAGAGGTTTTCCTCAGCGTGTTGGGGAGTTAAGAATACTTACATTTTTCATTTGCTGCAGAGGCTACCTGTAGTTACAGAAAGGAAGACAGTGTGAGCAGGAGATCATTTGCACAAATCTACTGTTGGCTGTGGTGGCATTAGATATCTAGATGGGAAACAGCAGTTGGATCAAAGATCACAAAATAAGGAGGAGAGGGTACTTGTGAAGAGACATGAGCTTTGGATGAAGTATTTCTCAGGTACAATTATGACATGCACAAAATTCTTTTTCTACCAAGGAAAAGTGTCACTGGGGAAAATGTTCACCATTTGACAATGGTTGTTATCATATGTTAATATCATCTTATTTTGAATGATTCTCATAGGTAATAGATGTATAGTTATACTTTCACCACAAAAGAAATTGTATGAGTCACCTATAATGATCAGTGTCATATTTTCATGCATGAATTTGAACTAAAAGGAAGAAAACAACACTTATATCTTAGACAAACAAGGGACACTTTAACTCAGCAATATAATTTGGTTGATATCCTTCCAAATCAATTGATGCCACTTCCATGATGACTCGATAGCAATCTAGGGAAATATAGAGTAACTGTCAGTATATTGGATTAACGATGAATTACTCCAGGGACTTCCTTACTGTGGACATGGGTCTAGAGTGTATGGAGATGGTTGTTTAACACACACAGGCTCAGTTACTGCTGTAACATGATTTTTTCTGAATGGCAAGAAAAGGAGCATACCAGGAAACAAAAATTAAACATAGACAAAAAAGGGAAGGAACTATAATGAGAAATGAAATACTTTACTGTTACACTAGAATGTTTCAGCATTCCTTTATAATACTTAACAGATCCATCAGGAAGAAAATAAAAAGTAAGCTCTTGAATCAACCATCTATCTCTGCTTTGGATCAAATTACTTCCACCCAAATACATGTTTAAGTCCTAACACCAGTATCTCCAAATTTTACTGGATTTGAAATGAGAGTCATTGTGATCTTAGCAATTAAAGGTGTCCTCTTGGAGCTGGGTGGAACCATTCCCCAAATACAGCATCTGTTCTCATAAGAAGATAAGGCACATTCATGAGGGACTAATGCTATGTATTGATGGAAGCAGAGAGTAAAGTGCTGCAGTTAAAAACCCAGCAGAACAATCATGGCCACCAAACCAGCAGAAGTTAAGAATGAGCCAGAAAAATTCTTCCATAAAGTTTTCAGAAGTAGCATGGTCCTGATAACAGGTCTATGTGGGATTTCTAGGGAATAGAGCTCTAAGATAGTTCACTTGCATTATTCAACCCAAGAAAGCTGGTATTTAGATATCGCAACCCTAAGAATTTACCAAAACCATTATCAATCACATAGATCTATTTGGAATTTGTACAAATACTTCATAGAGCAATGAGAGAATAAAATTTGTTTTCAACTTAACATGAGGTATTCATCAGGATAGAGTATTTTGGCCCTAAACATTCCTTAGCTTGTTGAGAAATTGTGCACATTTGCTCTCAGGAGAAAAAAAGTTGGCAAATTGGAGGAAGGATGCACCCATGGCAGTTCTTCAGTACCAGACTTAGATGGCATGAAGACTGCTTTTCAGTGAGGGTGGATCTAAAGGAACTCACCAAAAATTAATCGAAAATTGAAAAAAAATTCTAGAGGCATATAAAATCAGAATCTTAAGTAAAAGAAATAAAGCATTGCAAGACAGAAGCAAATTTAAGGTGAGAGAAACTTTATTTCTTGCAGCTCCACAACCTGTAATGCAAACAGCATGAATACTCCTTCCTCTCAGGTGGGCAAAAGAGGGGTTTTACTAAAACTCAGTAGTGGACACTCAGGGAGTCTTAGAGAATCAAAAACGTGGATACATTAAACAAAGAAAAAAAAAAAAGAAAGTACATTGGATCCAAGCTGATGGTGGCAGAAGCAGCAGCTGCAGCAGCAGGAATAGTGACACTGCTAGATCACAGAAAGAGAGAAAATGTACAGAAACAAAATAAAGATTCAATGTGAAAATCCTGAGATCAGAGAGGCAGCACTTCCTTGGCTGAAGAAGAGGCTTCTTTCCACTGTACACTGGTGCAAGAAGGGAGCTCTGTGATTGCCGCTGTCCCCAGAGAGCAAGGCAGGAGCCACCTTGACACAGCCAAGCTGATGCAGCCACAGCAGGAGCCTGGACCTGGGAGATATGAGCAGGTATGCATGCATGGTCCTGAAAGGCACCTGCCACAGGACCTAGGCTTTGCTTGGCTGAGCTAGAGCAAAAGGCATAGAGAGCATTCTCCCCAGGGGAACATAAGTCAGAGATGTGCAGGAAAGCCCTGGTCCCTTCCCCCTTGAGTCTGGTGCCTCCTAGGACCAGATGAAGGTGGTTGAGAATTTGAAGGAGCAGGTGTAAAAATGGGCTGGTGAGAAGAGCTACCCAGACAATAAGCCCAGGAAGCATTGAAAGGTTGCACCACAGGTAGCTAAGTGGTCGGGGGAGAAAGATGTCTAGCACACCCATAGTTAGAATTAAGAACAAGATTCATAAAATCACCTCAATAGATATAGAAAAGCTCTTGATTAAAAAGGAAAAACCATTAATTTCAAAAATAATGGAGAAACCTGGAATAGAAGGAACTTAATTTCAATCCTAATGAAATGCAAAGCCAACATCACACTGAACAGAGATAAAAAAAAGAACACTCTTCCTCAAATATCAGGAACAAGACAAGAATTTCCACTTTTGCCAGTTTTATTCAATATATTTTTCTTAATTAAATCAGAACAATCAGGCAAAAGTGGAAAATTAAAAGGATACAAAAAGAAAAAGTCAAATTGTCCATGTTACCTGGTGACATGATTCTATATTTAGAAGGCCCAAAAATTTTCACCAGAAGAGTTCTAGAACTAATAAATTTAGCAATGAAACAGGATAAAATATCAACACTCATAAATCAATAGTGTCACTAAACTCCAACATTGATTGCACTGATATAGAATTCAAGAAAACCATCTCTTTTAAAACAATGTGAAAAAGCATCTGAGGATAAATCTACCAGTCAGGGTGTATGATTTTTACAACAAAAACTATAGAACCGTGAAAAAGAAATGGAAGAAGACCTCAGAAGGGGGAAAGAACTTCTGTGTTCTTGGATAGGCAGAATTAATATTGTCAAAGTGGCCATACTATCAACAGCAATATCCAGATTCAATTAATTCAATACAATCCCCTTCAAACTACAAATGATATTTCATACAGTATTAAAAAACCAGCCCTGAAATTCTGATGATTATGATAATAATAATAATAATTATTATAATTATAATTATAATTATTTGAGATGATGATGATGATAATAATAATAATAATTATAAATAATAATAAAATATTATTATTATTATTATTATTATTATTATTATTATTATATTATTTGACAAAGCAATTCAGAGCAAAAAAAAAATTAAGATGAAAGCCAACCCAATACCCAATCTTATATTTTACTACAGAGGTGAGTAGCAAAAATAGTTTCTCATTGAACTGAAAATAGATATGAAGATCATGGAATAGAATATTCCACACAGAGAAAACCCACCTCATACATACAGCCACCTGATACCAGACAAGAACACCAAAATATGTGTTAGAGAAGACATCATGGTTTAAACAAATGGTGCTGGGAAATAAGCATAGAAATACAGGGAAGGATAGTGGAAAAAAGGTACACTGACACAATGTTGGTGGGACTGTAAATTATTATGACAACTCTGGAAAGCAATGTGCAGATTCGTGAAAAGCCCAAGAGTGTAACCCGCAGGACTCAGCTATTACATTCCTCTCTGCATACCCTAGAGAACTACAAGTCAGCATGATATTGTGATACAATCACTTCAATGTTTATAGCATTCACCATAAATACATTATAAGATCAACACAGATGTCCATCACCAGTTGAAAGAATCAAGTGCATAAAATTAAAAAGCAAATAGATCTTCTGGAACTATAGCACTGCTGAATGACTCAAAGCACATAAATTTGTTCTTGCTAAAAGAAGAATTGGAACTCTGAATCAACTAGAATATCATTATTTCAGAATGGACACAATGACAGGATTTCCACAGTACCTTTGTAGGACTTTTCCTTGGGCACACTCTTTTTGGTGGCCAGAGGTGAACTCCTCTGGACCAAGGCCTGCAGAAGTCTTCTGCATTGTGGGGGTTCTTCCAACACTTACACGGGAGGCAACATCCTGGAAATGTGATAAAACAGAGTTAGCTATTCACAATGTGCTTGCGAGTAAACATAGGGTAGTCAGTAGTAATTCAAATAACAATTCAACTAGTTTTAATTGATAAGTGATAATTGTAAATATCTGGGGGTATAATTTGAGCTTTGAATTCAAGGATTTATTATACACTAATAGCATGCCCAGCAACTTAAAGATTTCTTGTATTTTTTTATTCTGTCATTTTCAACAAGAATTATAATCATGTTAACAGAAATAGGTCTGAGACAGAAGGAAAAATGCTGCATAATATCACTCTTTCGTGGAAACCAAAAAAAATGACCATAGAAGGTGAAAATAGAATATTAGTTAGAATAGCAGGGGAGACAATGTTACAATTGAATATTAGAAAAAAAGTTCTGATGTATTTTTAAGTCTGTGAGCAGAGTTAAAAATAATAAAATCTGGATGTGGCATTGTTGCTCATTTGGAGAGTGCTGGCCTAGCATTTGTGAAGCACTGGGCTTGATTCTCAACACCATATTTAAATAAATAAATAAATAAATAAAAGTCCATGAATAACTAATAAAACTTTTAAAAAGATAATAAATCTATGTTTCACAAATTTTGAAGGAGGGGTTTGAATGTTATTAGATTTCACACTACTTTACTCATTTTTCACCATTGAAGCAGCAAAGCCCCTGTGTCAGATTGAGCTTTAGGATAACATTGCAAATGTGTAAAGTTTACAACCCAACACAATATTATGTGTGCAAAAACAATTACTAATTTGGAATCATAGAAAGGCAGAGAAAACAGTGATCAGCAGCAGAAGCTGTGGTTTGTGGTTATGTGGCTTTTGTTCAAATCCTACCTAAAAACATTACATACCTGTCAGCTAAATAAACCCATCTCTCTCTCAATTGTTTGCAAAAATGTGCATCTGATCCATGTAATGGCATAAGGCTGACAATGATCACAACCAGGCACCCTTAAGAAGACTGGTGCTTCATGTGGGTGCTAATGTGTCATGTCATTAAATAGGACACTTCATTACATTTGTGGACATATTAAGCTCAATCTTTGACAGTGGTTGAACAGAGAGGTGTCAAACAGGTCATCCTCCAGAGCAATGGGTGAAGAAAGTCTATTCCTCATTCTTTACAGATGGAAATCTGTAAAGCTCATGGAGAATATCTGTGACTTCCTGTGACTCCATATCATCCTGACAGGAGGGGTGGAGGAGTCTGTCCACCACAATTTTGAGTTTAGATGTTTGTAATTTGTATATTTTTTGTGACTTTCCCAGATTCACAACAGTTATGAGTGGTGGATGTGGGACAAAAGGTAGCTATTTACTTGGGACCAGAGATTCCTGAGAACGTGAGTCCTCTAGTGGATATCCTAGAACCAGGAACCCAGAACTCTTCTCAGTTCTTTTCAAATACTCCTTCCTTCAGGCCTCCTTGGCATGAGGTTTCAGTAGCAGACACCATGAGAAATGTTCAAGTTATAACCCAGGCTCCTGTCTCTTCATTACAATTACTGACTTAAAAAAATGACGATTTCATGCAAATGGATCCTATCTGAAGGTCAAGAGTAGAGTCCATACTTGTAGCCATCCACCCTCAGGTTCTTCTCATTGCCAGTTGCCTCCCAGTAAGCCTTCCTGATAAGAAGTTGACCATCTAAATAATCAGAGCTCTCTGGGGCTCACCAACTGTTTCAGAATTTGGGAATCCTAAACCAACTGCCACTTGATGGCTCAGCCAAGATTTCCTTGGGCCTTTTGCACCTGGATGGCCTATTAGTGGGAATTAATCCAGGAAACAGATGCACTGGGCTGATGCTTTGATGTTTCTGTGTCAGAAGCTGTCCTGCACCCATGTCTGCAAACTAATATTCTGAGCCATCATCTGAAGAGTCAGACAAGGCCTGGATAAAATGTCATTTCTCCAGATGCATCAGCTCTGATCCTGCTCCTGGCCTCCCAAGCCTCTTCCTAGATCCTGTAGGGCCACATACCAGAGACTTAGCTGCCTAGATGGACCCATGAGTAACTACAATCTGTAGACCTCCACCTATGGATCCTCCCTGAAGACCAATGAGGCCCTCATTTCCTCCATTATCGGATATCCACTATACTGACCTCAAGACACTGTTTTTTTGCCCCCAAACACAAGGGATCCTGTAGTCATCAACCATTTGGAAACTTTTCCTGAAATCTCAGTCCTCTTTCCTTTTACAAATGTCTGGACTTAGACCTCTCTAACACTATTTTTAGATGTTCATATACATTGAGATGAGTTTGGTTTCTAATGGCCCTTTTGTGGATATACATTGCCTTACTTAGAATCCCTATACTCTCTCTCACTTTATTTCTTAATCTCATGAAAGCAAGGTGGGTGTCCTCCTCCTGTAATTCACTTTAAGGGCACAAATGATATTGCCATTAGGAATGGTTCAAATTTATAAATTTAGAAAAACTTTTTCAATAACCAGGTCAAAAGAACAAGTAAATATATAAATCGAGTGATAAAACAATATCACCAAATACTTTAATCTCAAGAGAGAAGATTCAGTGTTAGAAGATAAAAAAAAATCAAGAGGAAAATATATTCAGTGAAGGTTAACTGCCCTTTGAAGAAACAGCCTTGAAAATAACACAGACAACATACCTTCCCTGCAGCAGTTTAGATTTCCCACAATCAATCAAGAACTTAAAACCTCCCTAGTCTTCTCCAACTTTAACTGACACCACCTCACTCACCACAACAACCAATTGAGTGGAAATGAAAGGTAAGTTGTGCATCCCACATTAACATGGTGACTGGTCAACATGGAACTTTCATTGTTAGCACATGCCACATTCTGAGCTGCTACTCTTAGTAAGTATATTTTACATGTCCAAGTGTGTTGTTGAAGAGTTTGTGTATTGCTTCAAAAACTGAAACCTAGACCCACACATTAATATTTCCTGTTGATGAAAATAAGTTAAATCAGAAAAAAAGGATTTACTCCCAAAATGATTTCACTGATCATAAAATCATGGGATGAAAGGGACGCATATCTACAGTTTTGAGAATCAAAAAAGATTCCATTCCTGGTTTGTAATTCTAAACCTACATATGCCTCAATCTTTCTGAATATCCAAACATTTGTAGATAGAGAAAATTAAAACATCTTTTTGATTCAAAATGAAAATATATACAAAGTATTATCTTTTAAGTGTTGAAAAAATTTTCCGAAGGGAGAACTTTTAAGATCACATCCCCTTATTGAAATTTGAAAACAAAACTATTTTCTATTTAGTATGATTTAATCCAGTCATTTGAATTTATCTTCCTCTTCTATGACTCTTGCTGTGGAATCCGTTCTTTTGCTTCTCATCCTACCCTGTCATGTCATACCACAAAAAGTCATGGTTGAACATGCACATGGTGAGGTCTATACAAACAATGTATGCAATGCCTTCACATTGTAAAAGCTATCTATGCTAAATCCAAGATCAATATCATTACTAAATGAGATAAACAGAAAGCATTTCCTCTAAGGACAGAAACAAGACAGAGATGCTCTCTTTGAAACTCTAGTCAGAGAAATCAGACAGATGAAAGAAATTAAAATGATTTTCATTGAATAAGAACTCAATTTATCACTATTGCTGATGACATACTTCTATATTTAGAAGATCCAATAAATTCCCCCCAAAAGCTTCTAGAACCAATAAATGCATTCAGAAAATTAGGATATAAAATCAATACCCATGAATCAAATGCATTTCTCTATATAAGCGATGAATCCACAGCAAGAGAAAGTAGGAAAACCTCTCCATTCACTCTAACCTCAAATAAATAGAATACTTGGAAATCAATCAAACAAAGGAGATGAAAGACTTCTACTATGAAAACAATAGAACACTAGGGAAAGAAATTTAAAAAGATCTTAGAATATGGAAAGATTTCTTATGCTCCTGGATAGGTTGAATTAATAAACAAAATGGCCATACTACCAAAACTTTTACAAAGATTAAGTGCAATTCCTATTAAAATCCCAATGACATTCTTTTTTATTAAAAATACCAGGCTAAGGCTAGTGCTCTCCCACATGGGATCTTTCCCCTGGGGCCTCTCGTGGTCCTCTTTCTGTCTTTAGCTTATGCTTTCCCTCAGGGAAGTCATTCCCTGTGGACCTTCAGGACCTTCTTTTTGCTTGGGGCTTTTTCTGTCTCCGAGGTTGCATCTGCCTGGGAGGTTCTCAGAATATTCTTCCTGGCCCCAGAAACTCAGGCAACTCTGAATAAAGCAAATCTGGGAACTCCATAGACACAACAGCAACTCTGGACACATTGAGGAGCGAGCCATTCCCTCCTGGCACCCCACTGGGACCCACAAGCCAGGTGGATAGGTCACTACAGGAAGCACTTGGGGTGCAACTGCTGCCACTGCTGTAACTTTTGCTCCTGCTGATTCTGATTCCATCACAAAAGGGGCTTGAAGAGGTGTTGAGTATGGGAATCCCACTGAGGTTGGCACTGGATGGGGAACAGACATTTGCACAAGGGGTTGCATTGCCTGGAACCAAGGACATGGGTATACTGGCACATAAAACAAAGGTGCTGGGGCTGGCATCTGGGCCTCCAAATGTGGCATGCCCTGTGCTCCAGCTGCCACCACCTCTGCTTGCTTCTCTTCTTCCAGAGACCATGCCACAGGACCATGCTTTTGCGCTCCCATAACAGGTAACACCTTTGGGAGTAATGGATCTGCCAACACTGTCCTCTCAGCCTGAAGTAGCCTCTGATGTAGCACTTCACACTCAAGCTTCACCTGCTGCAAGGCAACCTGAGTGAAGCACAGCTGAGTGGTAGCATCATCATGCTCCTCATGCAGTCATTGCAGATCAGAGGCCAAAGCCCAGCAAGCAACCTCTTCCACCTGATCCTGCAGCTGACAGACCCCACTCCCCTGCTGCTCCCACAGCTTGGCCACCACTTGAATGGCCAGGGCCATTGCGCTCCAGGTGCACAACCTCTTGAGTTCTCCAGGCACCTGAGAGTCCACCACCACAGTGTGAAGCCGGCCCTCCACCTTGTTCCAGGTATGAGAGTGAAAGGCCATGTAGGACTCCGGGCCACCACCACTCAGGAAAACTTCATTATTAATGAATCAGACCACCTCCTTGTGGCAAAAGCCCCTGGCATGGCCACCAAACTCCACTGCCATGGTTGCTGCAGCCTTTATTTCTTAATTTCATAAAAACAAGATGGATATCCTCCCCCTGTTCATTTATTCACTTTTTTATTAAAATATTTATCCATTTTAATTTGTTATATATGATTGCAGAATTCAATTCATTTCATATTATACATAGAGATCACCATTTTTCAAGTCTCTGGTTGTACACAAAGTATTTTCACACCATTCATGTCTTCACATATGTACTTAGGATAATAATGTCTAACTAATTCCACCATCATTTGTACCCCATGCTCTCTCATCATCATTTGTACCCCCTCCCTTCACTTTGCCCTATCTAAACTTCCTCCATTCCTCCCATGCTCTGCTCTCATCGTTATGAGTCAGCATCCTCATATCAAAGAAAGCATTTGGCCTTTGGTATTTTGGAATTTGCTTAATTCACTTAGAATTTTATTCTGCTACTCTATTCATTTATTTGTAAATGCTATTATATCATTTTCTTTTAGTTCTGAGTAATATTCCATTGTGTATATATACACAAGTTTCTCTATGTATTCATCTATTGAAGGGCATTTGGTTTGGTTCCACAATTTGGCTATTGTAAATTGTGCTGCTACAAACATTGATGTGTCTGTGTCCCTGTAGTATGCTATTTTTTGGTCCTTTGCATCTAAGCTAAGAAGTGGGATAGCATGGTCAAATGGTGGTTATGTTGCAAGTTTCCAAGAAATCTCCATACTGACTTCTAGATTGGCTACACCAAATTACAGTCCCACAAGCAATATATGATGAATACTCAGCCAGGTAATCCTACTGCCTGTGGTGGCACTGCCCCAAGTAAGCCCTGGGTGGCTCGGGGCCTGGGAGAGTGGCAAGATCTGTGCCCTTTGGCTGCTTAGAATCTACCAGCAGAAATAATCCAGATTTTAATCAACTAATGTGGCCTGTTTGTGTTTATTTTTTTTGGTGTGTGTGTAATTTTTGATTTTTTCATTTAAAAAAAAAGTGCTTATGGAAAAACAAGTTGATTTTTGTTTCCAAGAGTTAAAAGTACTCTTCAAAAAATTAAATAAAAGAACATGGAATACATGGAACTGTTTTTCTCATAAGCACTTAAGTGAGTGAATGCACCACAAGGAAGCTATCACAGGCACATTGGGATACTCAGGACTGCACCTTCACCCAGCTGAATCTCACTGTGGGCAGGGGTCTGCACTTGGGCACAGAATTGGGTTTCTGTTTATATCCAGGGGTGGAGGATGTGTACAAGACTCACATACACATTAAAATACCAACAACGTCCTCTGGCTACAAGGTAGACTCTGCCTTACAGCTGAATCAGAGTTGCAGAACATGGGGTGACTGGAGAACATTGGTGGCCAGCACTCCCTATTCCCAGAGTGACCATGGATAACTCAGTACTATGGGGCAGAAGGTAAGAAAACCAAGGCAGCAACACCTGGCCTTGACTCAGGGGACCAGAGGCCATGGCCTACAACCAACTCCCTTTTGCCCAAGGAGGTGGTCTGCAGGAGGCATTGACAGCACTGGCTCTGTCATCAGTTAGACTGGTGACTGGGCTGCAGTTCCTGGATGGCAGATATGGAGTTATGCCAGGCTTGTCCCCAGCACTGAGCTCTGGCCAAGTTGTCTGTGGAACAAACCACCTAATTGCTGTACTTATTCATTTCTGTGCACAAATCAAGAAAAGTACAGTTAAAATTCACATGTGGTGTGATCTCTTAGAATCATGTTTAAAAGAGGAGAATAGCAGCTCTCCTACAAAAAGAGGTTTATGGAAGATGTTAGAATCACCTAGTGACTGCAGGAGACTGGACACAGGGGGACTAGGCTGCAGAGTGAGCCACTGTCTCAGTGGCTTCTCATGAGGCACACACTGGCTGGTCAATTTGCTTGCTAGCCACTGTGCTTAGAAATATTTTACTAATCCAAGGCTGTGATTACAATTTTCAGAGGAACTGCTCTGGCTGCTAGGGACCATCGTGTCATTTATTAAAAGCATTGTTCTGGGAGCTTTGTACAGACACTAGGCATTTTAGTGCTTCCTAGAAGGCGGCCACTGCCTCCTCAGCCTTGAGCATCTGAACTACCAACTGACCAGAGTTCCAGCCAGAGTGACCCTCACTGTGAAGGTAAGAACCAGACTGCATGTCCAGCAATGTCTCCTGAGTGGACCACAGAAAGCTGCAGTTAGGAACACCCTCCCAAATCAAAAGACAACATTTTTCAAAAATATATTTTTACAGCACTATAACTAATTTACAAAAAGATACAAAAA
Source organism: Callospermophilus lateralis (assembly GCF_048772815.1). Classification (NCBI taxonomy): domain Eukaryota; kingdom Metazoa; phylum Chordata; class Mammalia; order Rodentia; family Sciuridae; genus Callospermophilus; species Callospermophilus lateralis. The sequence continues at coordinate 144,103,955 of NC_135305.1, read as the reverse complement.
TTATATTTACCAGGACACATCTGTTAAATAAAAAACATCATGTTAGTGTCCATATGTACAGGGCTATGTACAAGGATTCTGGTTCTTGCTCTCCTTAGAACAATAGCCCATGCCCAAGGGGGCCCAGCCTCGCAAAGCTGCAGGGGGGACAGCAGATGCAAAAAAGACCCTCCGCACAGTGGCACCCTCTCCATCCTATGTCCCCAAAACTTACCCTGGCATCAGGTGATATTCCTGGCAGCCTCATGGAGGCCGGCAGGAAATAGGGCTCAGCCTCTTCTGTCAGGGTGAGCAGCAACGACTCCTTTGAACAAGCAACCGGGCAGAAACAGAACCATTTCTGTATGAGAAAAGACAACATGAAAACCAAAAGTGTGACAGGTCTGTGGATAAGAAAACAGACTCAAACGAAAATTTTTCCCAATCCACACTGAAATCCACCCAGGAGCCCCATTTCATGGCACTGCCAGCCACAGTCTGATGGAGCCTGTTAGGAGTTTGTCTTCCACTGACCTTTCAGGTCAGCAAATTTGAGCACAGCGCCCAGAAGCCTCAGGCCTAAGGTTACCACAGAGCTGAGAACCTGGGCAGCACAAGGGCTGCTGTCCCCAAACCCCAGGAAGCACAGAGTAGGGGCACAGGCAATAGGACCTGAGGGGCTAAAGGGAGGGACAGCAGCTCCAGGGCCCTGGCCATCCACCACAAGGTCTCTGACTCCAGCAGCAATGACGGCATTCAGGAGGCCATCCAGCTGTGTCAGTTGGAGAAGACCAGGAAGGAGGCCATCAGGGATCTGCCACCAAGAGCCCTGCTCATCAAGAAGGGGCTGAAAGTTGCCAGCAGCCTAGGCAGCTCACTGAAACTTGCCTTCCCTGAAGTGCCAAGGAGAACACCCAGCAAGAGAAACTCAGCAGTCCCCAAGGGGCTTGGACTCTTACGACCTCTCCAAGCCACCAAAGGATGCCACAGCTGCTGCACCTCCATCAAGCACCACCACCAGAAGGGAGCCTATGGAAGGGGTCTTGGCAGGGCAGACACTTCTGCTGAGCTGATGTGCACTGAAGCACTCCTGGATATTACCACGACCACCCATTAAGGGCAGCAATAGGCCTGCCTTTGTGAGCACACTCTTCTCTCCCCCAATGTGCCTTCACACTCGAATGGGAACAACAGCTCTGTGGACAGTTATGACAGCAGAGAGCAGGAGAGCTGGATGTTTTTTATCTGAAGGCTCAGTCAGGAAGCCTGCTGGCCAGAGCCAAAAGGTGCTCACAGCCCAACCCAGTCCTACTCTCCCCACTGGGCCACAGCAGTTAGACTGGTGACCCTACGTATCCTCTCCCTAAAACCCCAGACCTGCCACTGAGCTCCAAAAGGAAACACAGAGGTGGCAGCCATGCTGTGCGTTTGTCCACACCCCAAAAAACAAGGGAGATGAAATAAAGTGCTCAGGATGGCGAATGCAGTTGGGGCATGCTCAGCCTGGCCATAGCAGGCAGGACTTATCCAGACAGGGAAAAGCAGGTGAGGCTCCAAGAAGGGAGTTCCAGGCCAGGATCTAGCATGTCCTCTCAAGACTTTTCATGCTCGGTGGCATTTGAAAGTCTCAAGACCTCTGGTAGAGGGGAAGGCAGAAGAAGAGAGGAGTGTTGGCAAGAGAGACAGCTCTAAGGACAGAAGGAGCTTGCTGGACAGCCACCAGGACCTGGACACAACCATCAAGGACATGCTAAGATCCAAGCAGAAGCTCAAGAAGAATTGCAGGGATCCCTGGGAAGCATGAAGGAAAAAGGTCAGGTTCAGCCCCCGAGAAGCAGTTGGTGCCCAAACTGTTTGTGATCTTTAACCTGAGGAAAACTTGAATGATTATTTAGGAGTCAGGAATTTCCCCATACAGATAGGATACCTGACTTTATTTCTCATTAGTTGGATAAGAAATTTGTAGCTACTATAATCCAAGTGTGATTTCTTTAGTGATTTTTTTGAGCAGAGCATGATTTTCTCTCATGTGTGTCCACATTCCTATGAGATGCCAGTAGGAATGTAGGCCTAGTGGAGCTAGAAGAAGTTTCTATGTTTCCTTTTTAAAATTTCCCCCCTGATAATTTGTCCTTAGGTAAGTATCCTAAAAGTTAACTCCTAAAATGATTAACCAAGGCCCTGTGGAAGAAATTGCAGACCATGTGGCAGCTTTGTTCAAACCCTGGAGAAGATATTTTTGGTGGAATAACAACTTGGCTAATGCAATAATCAATTGAAGTTTCTTAAAAACAAGCTCCTTCACCTATCGATCCCTGTTTTTTCTTTAAAACCCCAGTCAGCCTTTACCTTGACTGAACACTTGCTGGGTTTCTAACTGAAACTGTATTTCCTGATATGCAAGTCTGTTCTGGACCTGAATAGAATCTGTCTTCCCTAAGAGCTTAATCCTTTCTTGGTTGGCAATCCTGTTTTGACAGGATCCTGCTGCACTCCGTGGTGTCCAGGTACTGCCATACTCACAGCAGCCAACTTTTGTCACCTATTGGAACCTATTGGAACCTCCCTCAGCATCCCTTCAACAAACAGAAATCCAGATGGATCCCAAGAACTAATGGGCCTTTGGACACAGGATCATCTCAGCTCAGCCATTTTCCCCAGAATAATTTTTTCCCTGGGCAGCTCTCCTCTCTCACAGCCTTGTCTCCACTGGCTGATATTAAAGAACCACAACATTATATTGTCAAAATGACCTCAATTATGGCCCAAATTACCTCTCTTTAGGAATGTCCTGGGAGCAGAGTTGCAGAATAAGGGAGTTTACAAGGAGAAAAATCATGGGTATCAGGGTTCTGGAGAGGGATGTGGGGTTGTAACTCCAAGTCCCTGAGGCGGAGGAGGAAAGGCACAGAGGTTTTGTCTTTACTTCTCCTTTGCCTTTGACCCTATGGTTCACCCTACCTGGTCATTAATTGTATGCTTCTCTCCAACATAGTACTTGGCCTTATCCTCAGCATGAGTGCTAGCAATGGTTAGGTAGTTGTTTGCCCAGGGTTGGAGCTTGTGAGTGATCAGAGATCCCATACCCCTTGCTGTGGTTGCCTTACTGTTCACCTTCATTACATGCAGGCAGCTCTCTCCTGGCCTCTGCTTATACCACCCCATGAAGTAGTTGCTGTGTTCACTGCTTAGGTGACTGTGGCTGAGGCTCCCAAGTGAGAAAGAAGCAGATGGGGACTTGATCAGCACAAGCAGAGCACAAAGACTTGAGAACATACAATTTTGTGAGTGACAGTGGGTGCTCAAAACAATGGGAAAGACGTAACCTTAGAAGCTTTGTTTGGAGGAACATACCAAGAGGGTCCCCATATTGCTTTGGGAATATCTGCCTATGGGGAAAACAAGGAGCAAGAGGTAAATGTAAAGCCAGTCCAAGGTGGACAGGAAGTGTTTCCAAACATTATGTCCTGAGGTGCCCAGTTGGGCCTGGATTAGGCAATACTCTTTTTAATCCTGTGTTCTTGCAGCTAGAGAGGGAGGAGCAGTTTTTTATTCTCTTCAGCAGCTTGTTTGTCTATGCTTTTGTACGAGCAATGAGCCTGGTGGCTTTGTGCTGGTATTTTTCTAATTTCAGAAGAAGGGCCACAGGGGGCAAGTTGCAGTAGTTAATACTTGGAATCCCAGAAGCTTTGGAGGCCAAAGCAGGAGGATTGTGTGTTCGAAGCCAGCCTCAGCAACTTAGTGAGGCCATAAGCATCTCAGTGAGATCCTCTCTGTAAATAAAATATCAAAAAGGCTGATGCCCCTGGGTTCAAACTTTGGTACCAGAAAAAGAAAGAAAGAAAGAAAAGAAAAGAAAGAAAGAAAGAAGGAAGGAAGGAAGGAAGGAAGGAAGGAAGGAAGGAAGGAAGGAAGAGTAGAGGTACATGTGGATGTCATGGGTGGAAAGGACAATTCACCTAGAAGCAGCAGCCTCAGTGGAAAAGTAATGAATGAATGATGCTCTCTGCACTGGAGCATTTCTAGGAGTTCCCACCCTGAGTCTCACGGTGCCAAATGCTGGCCACAGGATAAATGGCACCCAAAGTGCATCATCAGTACATGCAGAATTACCAATTCTGCACCATTATTATATTGCAGCCTACTTGATAAGAATCTTAAACAAGATACTTCACCTCAACATTTGAAATAACCCAAATTTATTCTTGAGCATAATATGTCCCCTTGTGTTCCGGTGAAGGAATAATCATTCAGAGATTATGAGATCTTGCTTAAGGGGCTGGGGTGGTACTCAATGGTAGTAGCATGTGTGAGGAACTTTTTAAAAAAGAGAGAGATTTTGCTTAAGAGAGAAAGTCTATCAAGAGTCCTTAGAGGAGACTCACCTCAGGGCAGTCCTTTCTGGCCATCCATGGCCTGCCTCCCCACCCATCTCCTCTTCCTTCACTCAAGCCTTCTGAACCCTCTTGTCAGGAACCTTTCTCCCTTTATCCAAGTGCACTTTGCTCTGTAAGACAGGAAAGGGGACATTTCTTCTACTCCTCCCATGGCAGGTTACAAACAAGAATCTCTGGAATATGAGGAGAGACTGGCATCCTGGACTTGAAAGCATAATGGGAAGGCACAGGATCTTTGAGAAGAACAGGGACCCTGGGGCATAAAGAACATACCTGTGCTGCTGGGTTGGCCCGTTTCAAGCTCTGAACTCGGGCAAATTCCTCTGCTCTCTGAGCCTCAGCTTCCCCATCTGTGAAAAGATCAATGCTTGGATCAGAGGGGTATTGTGTTTAAATGACAGAATTCATAGGGAATGTTGGATACATGCACACAGTCGGATACCCAGATTGCAGGGATGGCTGTAGTGTGTGTACTGATCAAAGATGTCCATACTAACATCCCACCCTTCTGCTAAATGGGTTTTATGTGGCAGGTACCTTGCCCTGGTCCTCAATAACAACAGGAACTAAATCCAACCACTGTCCACACTCTGTGATGAGTGCCATCACTTCTCTAGTTTTCTGCTTTGTCAATGCTGTCTGTGAGCACCTAGTGCTGGAAGGATGTCCATAGCTCTGCAACAACTAGACACATGATCAGCAATGATTTATGAATATCTTATGTATTTTACCTGCTGAAATGGACCAAGGAGTGGAAAGTCATATCTTACAGAAATCCAAGAACCATGACTGTAAAACATAAGAATCCCTATGATTGTACTTCCACTCTGGCCATCACCCTGCTTCTCAAACTTTGGGCTAGAAATTGCAGGTTAGGATCGTCATGCAAGCCATGAATCCTTCCCACATTCCCACCAACCCTGCAGAGCCTGGATAGAGAGCTGGGTGGAGAGAGCAGTGTTTCCTCTGATCTGGGTGGCCTGAGCCCATCTTGCTCATGGCTTTGTCTCCTTCCTTCTGGTGCTGGCAAAAAGTGACAGTTGACAGGGAAGGAGTATAGGTCTCCCTTTCCACCTGTTTGTACCAGTGTGAGATGAGTACCACTGCAGTCCCATGACTAAAGTAACAGCCTCATCCTTGACATGTGCTGTGTTGACAGAAGGGTGGATATTGTCTCCTAGCTGGTGCCAAAATATCTCTCAGGGATATGTGAGGGATGCTCACTTTGCATGTCATTTGAGCAGGGATTTGACTTGGCATATGCTGGTTCCAATAGCTATATTCTTTGGACAGTGTGTCATCAGAGCAGGGGAGTATGGCTGTCAGTTCTAGGAGCACTAAAACTGAGAACATATGTATGAGCTCTTAGGAGGCCAAAGATCCTGCAAGAGACAAGAGGAGAGATGGCCTCAAGATGAAGGATCCATTCTCAGTAGCCCCAATTAGACTTTGTCTAGGTTGCGCATGACGTTTGAATCAGACCCAGCTCAGGGTACTTTGAGGGCTAAACCTAGGGATAAGACACAGGCAGTTCACTTACACAAAGAATGAGAAGGTGAACAGGGAGGGGTCCAGGCAGTGGTATTGATGTCCCAACTCTATGTTTTGAAATCTATAACACAGCTGTTCTTTTATAGGTCTTTCACAGAGCCTTTTGGACAGTAAGGTCTTGTTATTTTGAATTGTTTTCCTCATTTAGGGATATTGGTTAACATTCTAACCACAAATGAGGTAGTACAGGAGAATACAGTGGAGGGATAGAACACCAACTTTCTCCTCCTGCTCTCAGTGAAACTTAGCCTTGGACCCCAAGGCCCCTCACCACAGAAACCATCCAGAATTTGATCTGTGACCATCTTTCTATTTCCTTTGGACTATTATATGTCCTGATTCTAGCTTAGCAGGGCTATTGACCTTCCAGAATCCTGGCCAAGGGCTGAGCTGCAACCTTCTGAGATCATTTGGGACACATGACAGCAGAAAGTGGACCACTTATCCATGCCTTCCACCTCCTTTTCCTCTCTGTGAGTCCAGTTGCAGTTTGGTCCCATCCTGGTCATTTAATTAGAATGTGGCACTATGTCATTAGAATTGTTGCTAAATCATTTCATACATGACCTTTTGTTTGATAAAGAACCACCTCAATGCCTGGACTTATCATATCTTAAAGTGTCATTCAACTTAATATTCTCTCTCTTCTATGACAGACCCTTTCCAAAATAAACTAGCAACTGACATCAAGATTTCTTCTTACTTTTTCTTTTTGCAAAATAATTTACTTAATTTTGTTATTAGCTCCAGAAGCCAGAGATGCTTGAGAAAAAAACAAAATCCCTATGGTCTCTTTTAAGGTTGTGGGCTCACAGTTGTACGTGGATGATCTCTGGAAGGTGGGTGGATAAAGATCCCTTCAGCAAAGAGGATCCTTTCACTTAAGCAAGTTAAGGTCCATGATCATACCTGAGGCCCTGAGGCAAGTGAGGTTGTAGAGCACTCTGCAGAGTCTCCTCAAGGAGGCTGTGCATGCTCCATCCAGCGAAGGGGCCCAAGTGTCCCCTCCCTCACCTGTTACTGAACATGATCAAAGAGCCTTAAGGGATGATGTGAGTGGACATGGGAGGAGAGGCCAGGGATGAGTGGGAAGGCATCTCTGCACGTTCTTAGGATGGAAGGGTAATACCTGGAACAACTTATGGATCCTGATCAATGGTGCTCAAGGACCAGGCAAGGAACACATGCAGTCATATTGGAGGAAGGACGCAGGCCCTGGGAGCCCAACACTCCATCGCTGACCTCCCTTCTAAGGTACCTGCGCCTCAGATTTGTCTCCTGACTGATTTTCCACCATTCAAAACCAGATGCAGATGACAGAGGCTTTTGGTGTCACCTAAATCATGAACATGATCAAAGAACCTTAAGGGATGATGTGAGTGGACAGGAGAGGAGAGGCCAGGGATGAGTGGGAAGGCATCTCTGCAAGTACTTAGGGTGGAAGGGTAATACCTGGAACAACTTATGGATAATGATCAGCGATGCCTAGGATTAGGCAGGAAACCCTGCAGTCATAGTGGAGGAAGGACACAGGCCCTGGGAGCCCCACACTCTCACTTTTTTTTCAAATTAAATGACATAATAACAGACATGGTCTCATTAATTGAAAAAGGGCTCAGCCGGATCTCAGTGAGTGGGACAATTCTTGGAGTCTTGTCCTTTCTCTGTAGAAATGTGGAAAGTGGGATCAACAAACAGTTCTTTTCTGTGCAGAGGGAGAACACATCCGTGAGAGAGAAGAGAAGGAAGTCCCCAGTTTGAAGAAAGGATACACTGAGCTGGTGGGTATTCCTCCACTATGCACTGCAAATGTGGGTGGTGGATTAAAATAACGTAGCAGATGTAATAATGAGGAGGATAATTATAATGTTCCAGGTATTACCCTCCAGTGCCTTTCTTTGGTGAGTCTTGTTCTATGTCCTGGGCTTCTTTAAATGTCCTGGGGAGACACAGAGATTTGGCCCTCATACCTGGGTAACTTCCATTTCAATGCCTAACCCTTAACCTTCTGTTCTGAATCTCCATGCTGGCCTCCTCTTTGTCTTTCCTGAGCAGCTGTATCCTCTGACCTGGAGTAGTACCTCTGCTGCTATCCATTGATGGAGGAGACCAAGAGCTTGTCATTTCCTCTAGATGACACCAAAAGCCTCTGTCACCTGGAATAATGTGGACAGGAGTGCTGCCTCACTGTGCCAGCTGCATCCTGTCCCGCGGAGCACAGAGAGGCAGCTTTTGTTCCGGGTATGGAGAGACACTGGTGTATTTCCTGTAACTGAGTCTTAGTATGAAACTCTGTCTCTCAGCCTTGTGTTTTAATAGAAAGTGGAGCCTATTTAATAAACTATAGCTATTCTTTAAAGTGTCCAGGGCCACAGAAATTTTTGTGACACATTTTGGTGCATTTACTGCCTTCAAATTTTATGCAGGAATCAAGACTGATGCTTTCCTATGCTCCAGTAGAAGTAGTAACAATGTCATAGAACAGCTGTTGCTCTGGCACAGCAGTCCAACTGTGTGTATATCACCATCAGCATCACCATCACCATCACTGTCACCGTCACCATCTTCTTTCTCCTCCTCATTATCACTTCTGCTACAACTATTTTATTCCACACCCACATTTGCAGTGGATAAAGGAGGACTTCCCCATCAGCTCAGTGTGTCCTTTCTTCAAACTGGGGACTTCCTTCTCTTCTCTCTCGGGGAAGTTTTCTCCCACCACACCAAAAAACAACTGTTTGTTGATCCAATTTTCCACATTTCTCCACAGGAAGGAGAAGACTCCAAGAACCTTCTCACTCACTGAGATCCAGGCTGAACCTTTTTCCAATTAATGAGATGCTTTCTGTTATTATATCATTTAATTTGAAAAAAAATTAGAAATCTATATAAGTCTTTCAATTTCATAGTAGATATAGTTGAGGCCCAAGGAGACTCTATTTCCAGGATAAACGTGAACATTTCTTTCAAACTAAGAAAATTACCCAGCTTTGCTAAACACAGGTATTGGTTTTGATGTAGCAGGATTTGTACAGGTCATCTGGGGCTGGGGGGAGGGCATGAGGCCAGGATGGGAGGCACACCTGGACATACACAATATAACTATGCACTCATATAAACATATAGATACACTTAAATGCACACAAGGGCAGTGATGGTTTTATTATGTGCATAGGCTAGAAGAGGGTCCCCATGTCTTAAGTAGAAGGATTTATGTTGCAGGTACCTGGTCCTAGTTGTAGAGCCATCCCCAGGATGTGTACAAAAATACCTATAGCCAACTTCTTTGTCCTGTCCACTCTGTGATGAGTGTGTAATTTCTCTAGTTGCCTCACTAGACTTGATGCTGCTGTGACATCCAGATTCTGGGAGGAGGAACTTACCTATGCAGTAAGTATAAACATGGTTAACACAGCCTTAATAAGTTATGTCCTCTGACCTATTCACTTGGACCAAGGGTTGGAGAATCACCACCATAGAATCCAGGGATCATGATCACTGAACAGATGTCTGCCCCTGATTTTCCTTTTGGTCAGTTGTCTTTTGCACCTATGCCCCAGCCTAGAAAATACCAGGACAGAATGGTCCTGCCTCCCCTAAATCAACACCTGATCATTTTGAAAACTATCCATTTATGGTTAGAGCTAATTTAAGAAAGAAATGTTAAGGCTTACATAGTTTAGCAGTTATGACTAAACTTAAGAAATACAGAATTAAGAAAATCCTCCAAAGACTCTTCTATTATTTATTGATACCACATTTTTGGGTTTAGAATATCTTAACTGAAAAGCTACAAAAAAGTGATGCAAATATTTATAGAACATTTAAAATCAACACTCATGAGTGAGAAATTAAAATAAATAAAATATCTAATTTTGAAGTTAATTAAAATATATTCTATAATTTGGAAATGTAGGTAACATTATTAAAGGATAAAACCTGATAGTGAAAAAAAATTAGGTAACAAAAACAATCCGTCAGTTTTGATCTGTTTTTGCCTTTGTGAAAAAAATGTCTTTTGTTTTGATTCAAGTTGAGAAAACACTAGTGAGCAAATAAAATTCATTTTTTAAAATTATTCAAATACAGCAAGCATTCTTTGCTGTCCAATGTATGTTTTTAAATATATATGCTCATTAATTTTTTCTTAAATATAATTTTGTGTTTTTTCCATTTTACTGTTAATTTCATGTTTTTTCATATAAGTGATGAGAATTCCTACCAAATATATGCCTGCCAAGTACTGAGGGACACAAAAACATCAGTTTTAGTTTGTTTTGAAAAACCTCAGGTTTCAGATTTCTCTAACTTGACAAGTCAAATTAGCTTTTTGGAACCCTACCCTGCATACCAGGAATAAAGATAAAAGTGCTCCCTCACTCTATGCAGAACCCGCCCTCAGGTCTAATGATTCACAATTAAGTTTTCTTATCAAAACCATGACACTTATGTTACCAGCATAATAAGTCCCTCTAATTCAAACTGCCAAAGAGATAATTTAAAGCAATCATAATTGTCTGTGAAAATATTCAATAAAAGTTCTTTCTTTTCTCCAATAAAAGATTAAAACTTTATTCATCTTTGCTCTCCAAGAGATTAAAAAAAGAAAATTTATGGCAGCATATGTAATTTTTAAGCTCCATCTATCAAGGAACAAAATTGTGTTAATATGAAATGACATGAATGCCTTCTGCTTAAGGACACACCACTGGTGATAATTTATCCCTAATTTCATAGTCAAGATTTTCCACATTAATACCATTATGAGAGTTTTTACTAGTATATGATTAACTAAAAAAAAGTGCTTCCTTTCATAATCCTGGTAATCCAAAACCAAGAAAATACATTACTGTAAACATCACATTGACAAACTGTATTCATTTCTAGTTTGAAATCATACATTTCAAATAGGCAGATGTTTATTTTCCACTCTTGTAGCACTACTTTTGTTCCTTACTTAGAATGTTGAGATCCCATACCTTTCAAAGTGTCCCATGATGAGTTTGCTTTCTTAAAGTGTTCCACTTAATGTGCATAAAAGACTTAATTACCCAATTATATTTTACTGATTAAATTTAACATTTCATAAAAATGAAATAGCTGATTCTTCTCTTAATTCAGGTGAACCAGAAAAAAATACAGTCAACTATTATGGAAGAAAAATGAATAAATTCATATTTTATATATAGATTGCTCAGGAAGAAAGCAAACAAAATGACAATTCCACATGTTGAATGTAACGGACTCTTAGATTTCTAAAAATAGCATATGATATGCATATAAAACAATAGAAAGGAGATTATTATGGACTTCAATAAAATCAGTCATTAACATGGCAGACTTGTGACAGTTTCATGAAGACACTGGAGATTATTTTTTTCAACTGAAAGACAATTGTGGGCTTCAATGTAAACATATATGTGAAGGTTATTTCCTCCATTTTTACCTGTGCAATGAAAATATGCATTACATGCTCTATTTATAAACAAAAGTATAGGTATCTTAAAGTGAATAGACACTATTTCTACATATTATTAGGAATAAGAAAGCACCACTGATTTGATATCTTGTCATCACTGATAGTTGATTTTGAGTTGTTTATCTCAGCATTTGTTCTTATTAATTTTTTTCTGGGTGATGTAACCTAAAACCATTATTGTGGCTTATGGACCACAAATAAGACAAATTTATAATAGTATTTCATCATAGAGAGATCCTTCACAATCTAGGTTAACAATACAGATTCTTTTTCCACCTGTACCTGGAATCTATTTTGCAAAACAACATTGTTTATATCCTCATAGCTCAATTCTATGGAAAATTCTTTGCCAAATTTTCAAAGTAGTACAGCAGAGAACCAAGATTTATCAAAATTCACCTGGCTTGAATGTTTTTCATATTGTATCAAAATAGTCAATCACATTGTGAGCTGTGCCTATGCAGAAACAGGTGGCAATATTGTGCCATCTCCTGCATTATGAATAAATCTCCTGAAAATCTCCTACTGTCAAAATTTAGAACCAGGAGGAAGACTCTGGGGGTCAATATCAGGGAAAAAATGGGTGACATCTGATCTTTTGATCTCCCATTATTGCTAAACAGATATATCCAGGAATAAAATGTATGTTTATTAATTTTAGAACATCTGTTCAGAACAAGGTTGGGATAAAAGAGCCTAAAACAACAACAACAACAACAATGACAACAAAAAAACAAACAAAAAAATTAATTCCTATCTTTAACAAGCATCACCTACCATGGCTAATTCCCAGTCCAGATTTCCTAGTCCAGCTACAGATACCAGAATAAGTTCTTTAGTAGGATCCCATCTGTCTTTTAGAAAAACTCAAAATTTCTTTAATGATTAGCCCAAAAGCCAGGCAGAGAACTGCACTTGTACTTTTCTTACTCTCACGGAGGTTGCCCAAGCATCCCTTGCAGCCCTTGTGTAGCTTAGAAAGGGTCAGTGGGAGGCAACAGTGTTGCTAGATTGCCTGCTTCGCCCCAGGCATCTCAGCCTTGCTGCTCCTAGCTACTGAAAGCGCTGTGTCGGCTGGTTTCCTCCAGATGGCGCTCGTCGCAGACATGCCCTGAACAGGTTGCCCACCCCGCCCCCACCAACCTCAGGGTTCCAAACGCACTGGGGTCCCACTGGTTTTCAGCTACTGAGCTTGTATGGCCTTCAAGGAGTGATTGAAGTTGCTTTCAAGAATATAGATTAACAATAAAGTGCTTAAATGTATATTTTCATGATAATTAACAAATTTGCATGAATGTAAGACAAAAAAATCTTGCAAATTGTCAAGCTAATATTGAGTGTTATCTTTGTAGTTTATGGAGTTTGATGTCAATATCTTACCAAATTATCTATTCTCTGACACTGTCTGCACCTGGGCATCAGAGATATATGTAAATTGGCAGGTCTGCAGTATAAATTGGTTGGCTAGCTGGGATAAGATTTATTCCCAAGTATTTTAAAAATAGTTTTTGTTGTAAATGAATACATTTAAGGTATTTGTATGTGGTGTTGAAGATCAAATCCAGTGCCTCATGCATGCTAGGTGAGCGCTCCACTACTGAGCTACTAACCCCAGTTTGTTTATGTTGATGCAGCAGGAATAGGAGCCGTTTATTGTAGGATTTGTAGGATCTGAGCGATATTTATACATTTTATATAGCTTAACTAATTAGCATAAAATAGATACAGCAGTCAACCAATAAGGAATCTCCACACTTAATGGCCTGCTTTTGTTACTTCACAAACCACTCCCTCTGGCATTTGGCCAGGTGCCATCCAGACTTGTTTACAGACTCTAACATTTCTCTGGCAAAATAACAGGTGCCAATCTGACTTGTTTACAGACCTTAACAGAATGAGATACTTTTCCTGATTTCTCTCTCTGCAGATGCATTACTGGAGAAGAGGAAAGCAATTAATTTATGTAAATTGACCTTTTATCCTGTTACTTTGTTGAATTTGTTTTTCAACTTTAGAAGTTTTCTGGTGGAGTTTTCTTGGGACTTCTAAATATAGTATCTTATCAACAGCAAACAGAGATGACTTGTTTTCCTATTTGTATCCCTTTAATTTCCTTCTTTTTCCTGATTGTTCTGGTGAGAGTTTCAAGGACTACAGTGTATAGTAGTGGTGAAAGTGGATACCCTGTCTTGTTATTGATTTTAGAGGAAATGTTTTCAGCTTTTATCCCTAAGTATGATGGAGGCCTTGAATTTGTCATATATAGCCTTTCCAGTATTGTAATAAGTTCCTTCCATCCCTAGTGTAAACACTAGGGTTTCTCCAGTGTTTTCAACATAAATGGGTGATGGACTTTTTTGTATAGTTTTCTTGCACCACTTGGGATAATCACATGATTCTTATACTTAATAATCACATAATTCATGTGGTGAATGGCATTTATTGATTTGCATATGTTGAACCACACTTACATTCCTGAGATAAAATATACTTGATCATGTAGTACTATCTTCCTAAATTATTTTAAATGTGGCATGGCAGCTTGTTATTTTGGATTTTCACGTCAGTTTTCATCAGGAATATCAGTCTGATGTGTCTTTGTCTGGTTTTGGTTTCAGGGTGACACTGGCTTATAGAGTGAATTTGACAGTGTTCCTTCCTTTTCTATTTCATGGAAAATTTTGAGGAGAAATGGCATTAGTTCTTTTGTAAAAGTCTCACAGAACTCAGCTGAGAATCCACCTGGTCCTAGGTTTTCTTTGTTAGAAGGCTTTAATTGCTGCTTCAATTATATTGCTTGATCTTGGTCTGTTCAAATTTTCTAGATACTCATGATTCATTTTGGGTCAGTCATATGTGTCTGAGCATTTGGCAATATATTCTAGATTTTCTAATTTATTGATATAAGTTTTCACAACAGTTTCTAATGATCCTCTGAATTTCAGAATTGTCTGTGGTGATATCTCCTTTTTCATCTATGATTTTGTTGATTTGACTCTTCTTTCTCTTTCTTTTAGTTAATTTGGCTAAGAGTTTATCAGTCTTGTTTATCTTTCAAAAGGACCAAAAATCTCATTGATCTTTGGTAGTTTTACACTTTCATTAATTCTATTATGAAGACAGTGTTAGTATAAGTATCAGGAAGAATAAAGAGATTCTTGGCCACCAATATCCCACATTAGGAAATGTACATCGTTAATCACTATCTCTTCTACCTTACTTCCTACTGTAGAGGATATATGTACAATTCTATTCATATAAAATTATTAAAGGTGGATATCACTATTGAAGTATGCTTTCCCCCTTCATATAAATGTAAACCCTTACTTTCCACTATTTTTATTATTTTTAAAAGTCTGCTTTATTTTTTTTCATTTTTTTCAGTTTGTCTACCAGATATTTCCCCAGGAAATAGATGAGAATTAGCAATTAAAAATTAGCAATTAAAAATTGAATACCATGCTGAATACCATGCTGAAAAGATGATATTTGAATGTTAAACTTTGAATATTAAATTTTTTAAAAAATGGCAAACACTTACTTGAGTAGTACCAACTCTTGTTTCCTTTTTCTACACTTTTTGAGTTAAAATGTGTCAAATATTGTTAAATCACACTTATGGCTTCTGTGGTCTTCTTCTTATGCAATGTGACCAAGTGACTATTATACTTCTTATGCAGTGTGACCATTTTAAAGCTAAACTTTTCCTGTAACCATATTTTGACTCCACAGCCAAAAAGAGAAGAAGTGAAATGGAAGCTCAGACAATAGAAAATGGAGATTGAAAACTGGCACTAGTCTTCCATATTTATCATATAAACTAAAAAATATTTATCTGAAGGAAATTGATTAGATATTTGCCCTCCACGTCTTTAATCACACACAAAAAAGACTTTCCCTTGACATGGAGCAGAGCTAAAGAAATTATAAAAATATTGAAAAACTAACATGCTTTTGTCAGTAAGAGCATATTTTCTATGATGTCTTCAAATGTTTCAAGAAACTATGGTTTACATTAATATTGTGAGAGTTAAGTACCTTTTTTAATGTACTATAATTTTCTTCTTGAAAAATTTTAAGGAGAACCTATAATTTTGAAATTGAAAATAGAAAAGTTTTTATAGATGCTAGTTTCCCCTGCATTGTCCAGACCTACAGTGATAATTTTGTTACCCTGATTAGTGAATAGCCTCCATATCCTGGTTTAGAGACTTCCCATCTTGTGCAGTTGACCCCCTCCAGCTACTTGGGCCACATGGCCTGGCCTCCCCTGTCTTAGGCTAAAAAATACAGAGAAGCATTTGAGCATCTGCTTCTGCTGCTGTTGCCATTCTCACACTGGTCACTGGTCCTCTTCCAGGGAACCAAGGGCCGGCTAACACCCAGGGCACTCTGCTCTGAGCAAGGCCCCATTGCTGCTGCCACCTGATCCTGGACATTGCCACCACTTTACCATGAGTTTCGTGGGCCCCAGTCCTCCCCTAGCTCCTTTGGGTGACTGAAGTCTGAATTTTCTCCTGTTCCTAAGGTTTGGGAAATTTTCTGAGCATTTCATTGAAAACATTGTGCACTCCTTTAGTTTGTATTTTGAAAACACCAATGATTCTTAGATTTGTTCTCTTAATGTTGTCCCAGATTTCTTCAATATTCTGGTCAGGGTTACTTAACATCTTTTCTTTATTTTTGACTCTATGTTCAGTGTTATATACTTTGTCTTCAAAGCCTGACATTCTGCCTTCAAAAATAATTTATTGAGTCTTTAATTTCCAGGATTTCCATTGGTTCTTTTTAAGAATCTCTCTTTTTATTGAAATGATCATTCACTTCCTGTATTTTATCTCTAGTTCATTCCTTAAATTTTTTAGGTCACTGAACATTTTAAGTACAAACTTTCTAAATTCTTTCTTCATTTCCTTAACTGTGATGTCAATGGGATCAGTTGTTGATCAGTGTTGTCGGCTATTTGGAGATTGTTTGATACTTTACTTTTTCACTTATATGTCTATTCATGTGCTGGGATGATTATTGCTTCTACTTTTATACAAGGGACTATATGATGAGCTGCTTTCTCTTAAGAGAACCTGGTTGGGGGAATATCCAGTTGTTCATACTTACTACACTCAATGTGTGTTCTCTTCTCTTCTCAGCATCAGTAGCACATGAGAGAGTGGTATAAACACTAAACCCTGTTTATACAAGCACTTCACAACAAACCATATACTAATAAGAAACAAAAACTAGTTAAAACTGTTTTTCACAGTTTCTCTAACCCCAAGTATAAAATCAGAGTAATGATCTGGAATTTGTGGAGAAATTAATTACTAAAGATTGCAACTTTACTATTATATTACATAGTGAAGAAGAGAGAAGCAGAGATAAATTGCAGGGGGGGGGCAGGGGAGAAAAGATAGAAAAATATCAACCAAGGGGAAAAAAACATGCTGGTTGCCATTCTCCTAGCGAAAAAATGCTGATCTCACCCACTGTTCTCTGAAGATTAGACCCCAGGATAACTACTCAGAAGTATTCTTTATAAAAATGTATCTACCTTGCTTCAGACGGTAATACACATTTATATGACCTCTGTTTCAGAATACTGTTATACAAAAAAACTATCATGAATATTTCTTATAAGAGCCTGTTGCACTGGAACGAAGAGCACCTGGGTCATGCAGGTGTCCTCCTACCTGCATGTGCTTCAATCTCCTGATAATCCCAATGACCTCCAGGCCCTCCTGAACACAGAGTCCATCTAAGAAGTCACAGTCTGGGCAGCATCTGTCAACAGAAGCTAGGAGACCACACCATGAAGAAGCATCCTAGGGGCTGAGGGTGAGTGTGAAGGGCTGTCCCTCCTCTCCCTGTCCCCTGTGGATAAGTGCTGCTTATAAAAAATCTCCTCCAGAATCAGCCTGGAGCTAAGGATAATTTGCATGGTGGACAGCAATCTCTTAGATTGGAACAAGAGAAGACTTGAGAAGCCAGCCCAGCGAAGTCCTCAGGATGCAGACTCAGGGGAACCTCCACCATGGTCTGCACGCCCCTGCTTCTCAGGCTTCTCTGTTACTGCACAAGTTCTTCCTCAAGGGACCAACCCATGGAGCCCAGGGTTCTGGGATCAACCTGGAGCTGGCTCTCAGCTCAGCATGACTCTGCCTTTGGGGGACAGGATCCTCAGAATTTTAGCCCCACACTTGCTTACTGGTTGCGGTGAGTCTGAGGGGCTATAGCTGCCAGGAGAGAGGAGCTGCTGCTCACATGCTCAATGACACCACCCTCCAGTCAGCCCATGGTACACTGGACTTACACTGAAGGGAGGGGGCTACCAGAAAGCCAAGAGCATCCTTGAAGTGAGTCTAGACCAGGCAGGCAGAAAATCCTTTGGAAGTCTTTCTCAATGTTAATCCCACCTCTCCTTTTCTCTCTCTGGAGTCACCTTGGCCTCCTCTGACCTGACTCAGCCATCCTCAGTACCTGGCCATCAGTAAGACAGCTAGTAACACTGCTCTAAAGGCACATTGGGGCATAAGTATGGACATTAGTACCAGCAGAAGCCATTCCAGGCTCCTTTACTTGTCAATTATGATGATAGCAAATGACATACACTATCCTTGGTCTGATTTCAGGTTTCAACATGGAAAACCTGACACCCTGACCACCAGCAGGACTCAGGTCACAGATGAGGCTACTTCTGTACCACAGCACATGGCAGTGGGAGCAGCTGGCAGTGACTCATGGTGACACAGAAGGGTATGTGGGACAGGAAACACCTGCCCAGTGTTATTCTGTTTACCACCCCCTGAGCCATGGGCATGACCTTGGTCTCCACTCACTCAGCTGGTTTCCTACTACATCCAAGCTATGGAATAAGCATAGAGATACTGACTGGAAATTGGGTTATCTCAATGGATTTGTTAAAGCCAGGTGAGGTGGTGCATGCCTATAACCCCAGTAACCCAAGAGACTGACGCACACGGATTCCAAGTTTAAAGCCATCCTCAGTAATTTAGGGAGGCCCTAAGCAAGTTATAAAGACCATATTTCTAAATGAAAATATAAAAGAAGGGCTGAATTTGTTGCTCAGGGGTGAAACAGCCCTGGGTTCAAAGTGCAGTACCAAAAGTAAAAGAAAAGAATAATAATTTTTTGGATTTTAAATTGAAAGTCATATCACTTCCATCCATAACCATGAAGCAAATAGTACACAGTTTTCTGGATGAACAGTGTCTCTAGAGAACCTGGTTTCTGCATTAGACACTCACACTCTCTTCCCTGCATTTGAACAGAATGTGTCAGGAAAAGGACCTCCTTTGACAGGTTGGCCTTGGCAGAGAAAACAAAAGATTGTGAGCCTGTAGGATGGCATGGACAGCATGACACATGCTGACCTGACCAAAGCAGTTCTCAGTGTCTGAGGACAAGGTTGTCCAACAGCTCATACAATGAAGAAGTGTGCACATGGGACTTAGGTGAGAGCAAGGACCTCCATATTCTTACACCCAAGAAGAAATGCTCACATGCCTCCTAAATCAGATCAAAACTAAACATTGTGTAGCACAAAAGCAAGTACATGTTTGTCCTTGTGGAGATACATTCTGGGACAGGGATGCAGATTATTTCATAGTGTACTCCCCTAGGAGGAGGGAAAAATGGCACCATATAAAGCAAAGACAGGTCCATGAAAGAGATCAAGAAACCAGAATGTGTGAATGATCATGGGATTCAGCCCTAATCTATGGCTAGTCTTTCAATGCTATTAAATTTTTAAAAATTGGTTCCAATTAGTTTTGCATAACAGGAGAATACATTTTGACACTTTGTACACAAATGGAGCACAACTTCTCATTCCTCTGGGTATACCTGGTGCAGAGACTCACCAGAAACAAAATCATTAATGTTTACAAGGTAATAATGTCTGTCTTATTCCACCATCCTTCCAAGCTCCACATCCCCTCCACTCTCCTCTGCCCAATTCAAAGTTACTTCATTCTTTCCTCCCACTCCCCCTTAAGAGATCAGCATCCACTTATCATAGAAAACATTTGGCCTTTGTTCTTCTATTCAACATAGTTCTTGAAACACTGGGCAGAGCAATTAGACAGATGGAAGAAATTAAAGGGATATGTATATGAAAAGAAGAACTTAAATTAGTACTATTAGCTGATGATATGATCCTATACCTAGAAGACCCAAAAAGCTCCACGAGAAAAATTCTAGAACTAGTAAATGAATTCAGCAAAGTAGCAGAATATAAAATAAACACCCATAAGTCAAAGGCACTTCTGTATACCAGTGACAAATCCTCTGAGATTGAAATGAGGAAAACTACCCTATTTGCATAAACTTCAAAGTAAAATAATTGGGAATCAAAGAAAAAAGTAAAAGACCTATACAATGAAAACTACAGAACCCTAAAGAAAGAAATCATAGAAGACCTTAGAATACAGAAATATCTACCTTGCTCTTGGACAGAAAGAATTAACATTATCAAAAACGATTGCCTTATTTTGCTTAGCATGATATTCTTCAGCTCCATCCATTTTCAGGCAAATGCCATAATTTCATTCTTCTCTAATGCTGAGTAATATTGCATTGCATATATATGCTATATCTTTTTTATTGATCAATTGTTGAAGGGAACCTAGGTTGATTCTATAGTTTTGCTATTGTGAATTGACCTGATATAAACTGGTGAGGCTGCATTACTGAAGTATGCTGATTTTATGTCCTTTTGTATAAACCAAGGAGTAAGAAAGCTAGGTTAAATGGTAGCTCCATTTCAAGTTTTCTGAGGAATCTCCATACATCTTTCCATAATGGTTGTACCTATTGAACTAAAAAAACTTAACACAAAACCAAAAACAAAACAAAACAAACAAACAAAACCAAATAACCCAACAATAAATAGCTAAAGAACTAGACACGTCACAGAAGAAGAAATACAATTGATTAAAAATATATGAAAAAAAATCCAACGTCTCTAGTAATTAAAGAAATGTAAATCTGGGCTAGGGATGTGGCTCAAGCGGTAGCGCGCTCACCTGGCATGCGTGCGGCCCGGGTTCGATCCTCAGCACCACATACCAACAAAGATGTTGTGTCTGCCGATAACTAAAAATAAATAAATATTAAAAAAAAAAAAAGAAATGTAAATCAAACATTCTAAGATTTCTTCTCACTCCAGTCAGAATGGTAATTATGGAGAATATAAGCAACAATAATTGTTGGTGAGGATATGAGGGGAAAAGATATGATGATCAGTTTTTAATAATAAAACAACTTGCATGGGTGAAAATTGAGAGCTCAATGCAGCCAACTGTTTCTCTGGACAACTGTTTTTCAAGAATGTCCCGAAGTAAAGATTTACTTAGGTAGTATTTACTTCTGCATCCTCCTGAACACAAGTGTTCACAGATGGCCTCAGTCCTCAGCACCAAACACACTCACTATGGGATGTCAGTGATCATGAGACAGGGAGGAGGATGTGAGGTTTCCACAGTGAAACAGACACATAATCATGAGCAAGGCTGAGAGGGGCTGGGTCAGCCATCCCAGTCCTGCAGGTTTTATCCACATTTGGATGAAAAGGGAATTGTGAAGGAGCCCCCAGTGGACTGCTGCTGTGGGGTACAGACTGGATGAATGGCTGCCTGAGCTGAGTATGATCCTCCCTGCAGGAGCTCCTTATCTGGAGCATGTTCAGGCTCTTTCCACCCTCTGCAGCGCCTCTCCTCTCCCACCACTCTCACCCCTTTCTGCACCTCATGGGTCTCCACTCCATGGCGTCCTGTCTCAAGACCTCCCCTCTGTACACCCAGGCCTCTCCGTCTACTCCTTGCCAGACCCTGCAGAGGAGACTAGGCCCAGACATATGGCCAGAAGATTCTCTGAACCCTGCTGCAGGCCAGCCATAGAGGCACCACAGCAAACAGCCCCAGAGATTCTCAGCCTCCTCCAGAGTCAGGTAGATAACAGGGGACTGGCCTGAGCACCCTGGTGGCCATCTCCTATGCCCTAGATTAACCTATCAGGACCTCCAAGTTAGCCCCAGGACCAGCAGAGGTTGGTGGACGCCTGCTGCTTTAAATACCTGACTTCACCTACTCAAATATCTGCACACCTAAAGACGCGTGGTCACCAAATTGATACTGTCTGGCTCCATCCTCATCCTTCATGGGAAATGAACAATTTACTATACAACTGAAAACTAAGATTACAGTGTAAACATTGGGAAATGAGTATCATTCATTCATTCACTGAAATGCTTGTAAAGAGCTTTAAGTTTCACAATGACTAACCAATATGAAACACTTGCAGTACTAAAAGAGAGAAACTGAAGTTTGTGGATAACGTGCAAGTGGTGGCCCGGCAGGGGGATCAGCAGGGGAGTCAGGTCTGTCAGCTGCAGGATCAGGTGGAGGAGTGAGGAGTGCGAGGCGACTTGCTAGGCTTTGGCCTCTGAGCTTTAATGGCTGTGTGAGGAGCATGATGATGCTACCTCTCAGGTGAGCTTCACTCAGGTTGCCTTGCAGCAGGTGATGGATGAGTGTGAAGTTCTCTGTGGGAGGCTACTTCAGGCTGACAGGTCAGCATTGGTAGGTCAGCATTGCACCCAAAGGTTGTACCTGTTATGGGAGCCCAACAGCATGGTGCTGTGGCATGGCTCCTGGAAGGAGAGGAGCAGGCAGAGGTGGTGGCACCTGGAGCACAAGGCATGCCACATTTGGAGGCCCAGATGCCAGCCCCAGCACCTTTGCTTTGTGTGCCAGGACACCCATGTCCTTGGCTCCAGGCAATGCAACCCCATGTGCAAATGCCTGTGCCCCATCCAGTGCCAATCCCAGTGGGATTCCCATACTCCTCTACAAGCCTCTATAATAATGAAATCAGGATCAGCAGGAGCAACAGCCACAGCAGTGGCAGCAGTTGCACCCCAAGTGCTTCCTGTAGTGATCTATCCACCTGGCTTGTGGGCTTCAGTGGGGTTCCAGGAGGGAATAGCTCCTCAATGTGTCCAGAGATGCTGCTGTGACCAGAGTTTCCTGAGTTGCTGGGGCCAGGATAAATATCCTGAGAACCTCCCAGGTTGATGCAACTTGGGAAATAAAAAAAATCCCCAAGCAAAAAGAAGGTCCTGAAGATCCCCCAGAGAATGACTTCCCTGAGGGAAAGCATAAGCCAAAGCCAGAAAGAGGGTCAGGAGAGGCCCCAGGGGAGAGACCCCATGTGGGAGAGCATTAGCCTTAGCCTGGTGCTTTTAATAAAAAAAGAATGTCATTGGGATTTTAATAGGAATTGCATTAAATCTTTGTAAATGTTTTGGTAGTATGACCATTTTGGCTATATTAATTCTGCCTATCCAAGAGCATGAGAAATCTTTCCATCTTCTAAGATCTTTTTCAGTTACTGTCTTTGGTATTGTTTAATTTTTATTGTAGAGGTCTTTCACCTCTTTTGTTAGATTGATTCCCAAGTTTTTTTTTTGTTGTTGTTATTGTTTGTTTGTTTGTTGTGTTTTACTTTGTGTTGAGGCTAGAGTGAATGGGGAGGTTTTCCTAATTTCTCTTGCTGTAGATTCATTGCTTATGTATAGAAATGCATCTGTTTCATGGATATTGATTTTATATCCTAATTTTCTGAATGCATGTATTGGTTCTAGATGTTTTCTGGGGGATTTTTTTTTTGGATCTTCTAAATATAGAAGTATGTCATTAGCAAATAGTGAAAATTTGAGTTCTTTTTTTCTATTCATATCCCTTTAATTTCTTTCATTGTTCTGATTCCTCTGACTGGAGTTTAAGGACTATATTGAATAGAAGGGATGAACGAGGACATCCCTGTCTTGCTTGAGTTTCGTTAGAGAAAATGCTTTCTGTTTTTCTCATTTAGAATGATGTTGGCCTTGGTCTTAGCATAGATAGCTTTGACAATGTGGAGGTATTGCATACCTTGTTTGTTTAGACCTCATCATGGGAATCTTCAAGAATGACTTCTTGTGGTATGAGATGACAGGGTCAGGTGATAAGCAAAAAAAAATGGATTTATCATCAGGAGTCATGGAAGAAGAAGATTAATTCAAATGACTGGATTAAATCCTACTGAATAGAAAACAGTTTTGTTTTCAAATTTCAAATAAGGGGGATGTAATCTTGAAATCCCACTGGAAAATCTCTCCAATTATTAAAATACAATGCTTTGTGTATATTTTCATTCTGAATCAAAAAGAAGTCTTAAATTTTTCTATCTAAAAATGTCTGGAGATTCAGAAATATTGAGATATCTGTAGGTTTGGCATTCAAGCCAGAAATGGAATCTATTTTGATTCTCAAAATTATAGCTATGCCTCCCTTTCAACCCATAATTATATGATCAAAATATTTGAAGGGCAAAATCCTTTTTCCTGATTTAACATATTTTCATAAATATAGAATATTAATGTGTGGGTCTAAGTTTCAATTTTTAAAGCAATAATCACACACTCTCCAATAACACACTTGGACATGAAAATACACTTACAGAGAGAATAGTTGCAGCTCAGAATGTGGCATGTGCTCACAATGAAAGTTCCATGTTGACCAGTCACCATGGTAATGTGGGATGCATATCTTACCTTCCATTTCCACTCAGTTGGTGTGGTGAGTGAGTTGGTGTCGGTTAGAATTGGAGAAGAGTAGGGAGGTTTTGAGTTCCTGGTCGGCCATGGGAAATCTAAATTGCTGCGGGGAAGGTATGTTGTCAGTGATTATTTTAAGGCTGTTTCTTCAAAGGGCAGTTAACATTTACTGAACGTATTTTTCTCTTGATTTTTTTTATCTCTGACCCTGAATCTTCTCTCCTGAGATTTAAGTATTTGGTGATATTGCTTTATAACTCAATTCATATATTTGCTTGTACTATTGACCTGGTTATTGAAAATGTTTTTCTAAATTTAGAAAAAATGAACCATTCCTAAGGCCAATATCATGTGTGCTCTTAAAGTGAATAAATAAAAAGGGGGAGGACATTCACCTTGGTTTCATGAGATGAAGAAATAAATTGAGAGAGAGTAAATGGATGCTAAGTAAGGCAATATATATCCCATGAAAGGGCAATTAGAGGCCAAACTCAACTGAATGTATATGAACATCTAAAAATAATGCTAGAGAAGTCTTAATTAAGACATTTGTAGAAAGGAAAGAGTACTGAGATTTCAGGGAAAGTTTCCAAGGGGTTGATGACTACAGGATCCCTGGTGTTTGGGGGTTACTGGGAAGAAGGCAGAAAGGACAGTGCCATGAGGTCAAAGGAGGGTCATCTGATAATGGAGGAAATGAGAGCCTTGGGGATCTTCAAGGGGGATCGGTGGAGGATCACAGATTGTACTTACTGGTGGATCCGTGTAGGCAGATAAGTATGGCCTCTGGCCCTGCAGGATCTAGGAAGAGGCGTGGAAGATCAGGAGAAGGAATACATGAGATCAGAGCTGGTGCATCTACAGCAACCACGTTTTCAACCAGGCCTTGTCTGCCTGCGCAGGTGATGGCCAGAATGTTAGTCTGCAGACACGGCGGGAAGGCCAGATTCTGAAATGGAAACACCAAAGCATCATTCCAGGGTATCTTCCCCCCCCCCCCCGCCATTAATTCACATTAACAGGCCATCCAGGTTAGAAAAGCACAAGAAAACTTCATTCTTGGCACATCCATCAAGTGGCAGTTGGTTTAGAATGTCCTAAGTTCTCAAACAGTTTATGAGCCCCACAGAGCCCTGATGATTTGGGTCATCAACTGCTCATCAGGATGGCTCACTGAGAGGCAGCTAGCAGTGAGAAGACCCTGGGGGAGGGTGGCTACAAGTGTGTACTCTACTCTTGACCTTCAGATAGGCTTTATTTGCATGAAATCATTATTTTTAAGTCAGTAATTGTGATGAAGAGGCAGAAGCCTGAGTTATGACTGGAACATTTTTCTTGGTATAATTCAACTGTCTGCTACTGAAGCCTCAAGGAGGCTTCAGGGGAGAAATATTTGAGAAAGACTGAGAAAACTTCTGGGTTCCTGTTCTAGGGAATCCACTAGAGGATTCAAGTGCTCAGGAATCTCTGGTCCCAGGTAAATAGCTACACTCCTGTCCCACATCCACCACTCATCATTGTTGTGAATCTGGGAAAGTCACATAAAATCTCCAAATTACAAACACCTAAACTCAAAATTGTGGTGGACAGACTCTGTTTCACCCATCCCTTTAGGCTGATATGGAGTCACAGGAGGTCACAGACATTCTCCATGAGCTTTACAGATATCCATCTGTAAAGAATGAGGAATAGACTTTCTTCACCCATTGCTCTGGAGGATGACCTCTGTTTGACACCTCTCTGTTCAAACACTGTCAACGATTAAGCTTATTTTTCCACACATTTAATGAAGTGTCCTATTTAATGACACGACACATTAGCACCCATATGAAACACCAGTCTTCTTAAGGATGCCTAGATGTTATCACTGTCAGCGTTACACCATTACATGGATCAGATGCACATTTTTCCAAACAATGGAGACAGAGGGGTTTATTTAACTGCAGAGGTATGTAATGTTTTGAGGTAGTATTTGAACAAAAGCCACATAACCACAGCCTCTGCTCATGGTCACTGTTTTCTCTGCCTTTCTATGATTCTTCCTTAGTAATTGTGTTTGTGCATACAATATTTTGTTGGGTTTTAGACCTCACACATTGCAATGTCATCCTAAATCCCAATCTGACACCACTGCCCCAGTGGTGAAAAATGATTTCAGTAGTGTGAAATCTAAGAACATTCACATCCCTCCTTTAAATTTTATTAAACAGATTTTGTTATATTTTGAAATTTGTTTCAGTTATTTATGCACATTTATCTATCTATTTATCTATCTATCATCTATCTATCTATCTATTTATTTATTTAATTGTGGTGCTGAGAATCACACCTTTGCCTCACACATGCTAGGCAAGCACTCTTTAAATGAGCTACAAACCCAGACCCAGATTTTGTGATATTTAACTCTGCTCACAGACTGCAAAACTACATCAGAACTTTTTTTTTCTAATATTCAATTGTAACATTGTCTCCCCTACTCTACTAATTAATATTCTACTCTCAATTTCTATGCAATCAATTTTTTAGTCTCCACAAAAGAGTGATATTTTGCAGCATTTGTCCTTTTGCGTCTGACCTATTTCAGTTAATGTAATTACCAACCTTGTTGATGAAAATGACAGAGTTCTTCTCACTGAAAAAAAATACAAGAAATATTTAAGATACTGGGCATGCTCTTTGTGTATAATATATACTTGAATTCAAAGCTCAAATTATACCCCCAGATATTTACAATTATCACTTATCAATTAAAACTGTTTGAATCATTACTTGAATTACTATTGATGACACATTGTTTTTTTTGCTAGCACGTTGTCAATAGATAACTCTGTTTTATTCCATTTCCCAGGCTCTTGTCTCCCACGTGAGCACCGGAAAACATCAAAACATGCAGAAGACATCCACAGGCCTTGGTCCAGAGAAGTCCACCTGTTGCCACCAAACATCCTTGTGCCCAAGGAAAAGTCCAAAAAAGGTACCTTGAAAATCCTGTCATTGTTGTTCACTCTGCAATAATGATTCTAGTTCATTCAGAGTTCCAATTCTTTTTTTTTTTTTGATGTGTACAAATTGATGTGCTTTGAGTCATTCAGCAGTGATGCAGGTCCAAAAGTAAAGATCTAGTTACCTTTTAATTTTGTGCACTTGATTCATTCAACTGTTGATGGACATTGGATTGATCTTACCATGTATTTATGGTGAATGCTACAAACATTGAAGTGATTGTATCATTATATTAAGCTGACTTGCAGTTCTAGAGAATAAGCAAAGAGGAATGTAATAGCTGAGGCTTGTGTGTTTCACTCTTGGGTTTTCATGGATCTCCACATTGCTTTCCAAAGTTGTCCTAATAATTTACAGTCTCATCAACATTATTTCTCCTACCCTTGCCAGTATTTCTATGGGTATCCAGTTTTCCCAACACCATTTGTTTAAAACATGATGTCCTCTCTAACATATATTTTGGTGCCCTTGTCAGGGATCAGGCGGCTGTAAGTATCAGGTGGGTTGTCTCTGTGTGGTATATTCTATATCATGGATCTTCATATCTATTTTCAGTTCAATACCATACTGTTTTTGCTACTCATCTCTATAGTAAAATTTAAAATTGGGTATTGTGATGGCTTTCACATTACTTTTTCTTGCTCAGATATGCTTTGGCAAATTGTTGTTGTTGTTATTATTATTATGCCAAGTGAATTTCAGGGTTGGTTTTTCAATACTGTAAGGAATATCATTGGTAGTTTGAAGGGGATTGTGTTGAATTCATTGAATCTGTATATTGCCATTTATAGTATGGCCACTTTGACAATATCAGTTCCGCCTATACACGAACACAGAAGTTCTTTGGACCTTCTGAGATCAATTTCTATTTTTTTCCTGCATTCCATGGTTTTCATTGTAGAAATCTTACACCCTTTTGGGTATATTCATTCTCAGGGGCATTTTCAGATTATTGTAAAAGGGATGGTTTTTGGAATTCTATATCAGTGCCATCAATGTTGGAATATAGTAACGCTATTGATTTATGAGTGCTGATCTTTCCTCCTGATACATTGCTAAGTTCACCAGGTCTGGAATTCTTATGTTGAAAATTCTTGGCACCATCAACTTGGCTGTGTCAAGAAGGCTCCTGCCTTACTCTCTGGGGCCAGCGGGAATCACAGAGTTCCCTTCTTGCACCAGTGTACAGTGCAAAGAAGTCTCTTCTTTAGCCACGCCAAGGAAACACTGCCTCTCTGACCTCAGGATTTTCAACTTAATCTATCTATTTTGTTTCTGTGCATGTTCCCTCCCTATGTGATCTAGCAGTGCCACTATTCCTGCTGATGTAGCTGCTGCTGATGGTGACACCACCAGCTTGGATCCCATGTACTTTCTTTTTTTTTTTTGTCTTTGTTTAATGTACCCACGTTTTTGATTCTCTAAGACTCCCTGAGTGTCCACTATTGAGTTTTAGTGAAACCCCTCTTTTGCTCACCTGTGAGGAAGGAGTATTCACGCTGTTTGCGTTACAAGTTGTGGAGCTGCAAGAAATAAAGGTTCTCTCTATCTTAAATTTGCTTCCATTTTGTAATGTATTATTTCTTTTACTTAATTTTCTTACTTTATATGCCTCTATGATTTTTTTCCATTCACTATTAAGTTTTGGTGAGTTCCTTTAGTTCCCCCCTCACTGAGAAGCAGTTTTTTTTTTTTTTTTGCCTTCTAAGTCTGGGTTCATCCTTCCTCCAATCTGCCAACTTCCCTTTTCCTGACAGCAAATTTGCACAATATCTCAAGACACCAAGGAATTTTTAAGGCCAAAATATACTCTATTTTGATGAATAACTCACATGAACTTGAAAACAAATTTTATTCTCTTGTGGTTGTATGAAGTATTTGTACAAATGCCAATTAGATCAATGTGAATGATAATGGTGCTGGTAAATTCCTAGGGTTTCCATATCTAAGAACCAGCATTCTTGGGTTGAAGTAATGCAACTATACTATCTTAGAGCTCTATTCCCTAAAAATCCCACATTGACCTGTTAGCAGAAACATGCTACTTCTGAAAACTTTAGGGAAGAATTTTTCCTGCCCATTCTTAACTTCTATGGTTTGGTGGCCATCCTTGGTCTGCTTGGTTTTCAACTGAAGCACTTTACTCTGTACTTCCATCACCACATGGCATTAGTCCCTCATGAATGTGCCCTATCTTCTTATGAGAACAGATGCCCTATTTGGAGAATGGGTCCATCCTGCTCCAAGAAGATACCTTTAATTGCTAAAATCACATTGACTCTCATTTCAGACCTAGTAAAATTTGGAGGTACTGGTGTTAGGACTTAAACATGTATTGGGGTGGAAATAATATGACCCATAACAGAGATGACTGATTCAAGAGTATACTTTTTCTTTTTTTCTTGATGGATCTGTCAAGTGTTATGAAGAAATGTGGAAACTACTAGTGTAACCGTAGAATAT
The DNA here is from genome assembly GCF_048772815.1 of Callospermophilus lateralis. Taxonomy (NCBI): domain Eukaryota; kingdom Metazoa; phylum Chordata; class Mammalia; order Rodentia; family Sciuridae; genus Callospermophilus; species Callospermophilus lateralis. The sequence goes on along the minus strand of NC_135305.1, from coordinate 144,074,470 downwards.
TTCATTTCTCATTGTAGTTTCTTCCATTTATTTTCTATTTTTAATTTTTGTTTCCTGGTATGCTCCTTCTCTTGGTGTTCAGAAACAATCATATTCCAGCAGCAACGAAGCCTGTGTGTGTTAAACAACCATCTCCATACACTCTAGATCCATGTCCACAGTAAGTAAGCCCCTGGAGTAATTCATCAGCAAACCAATGTACTGACAATGACTCTGTATTTCCCTAGATTGCAAGCAGGTCATCATGCAAGTGGCATCAATGAGTTTGGAAGGAGACCAAATAAATTGTATTGCTGAGGTAATGTGACCCTTATTTGTCTAAGATATAAATGTTGTTCTGTTCCTTTTAGTTTCAAATTCATGCATGAAAATATGACAGTGATCATTATGGGTGACTCATAAAATTTCTTTTGTGGATGAAATTACAACTGCACCTCTATTCTCTGTGACAATGATTCAAAATCACATTCACATATGAGAACAACCATTGTCAAATGATTGTAATGAGCATTTTCCTCAGTGGCACTTTCCCTTGGTAGAAAATGAATTTTGTGCATGTCATCAAATTGTACCTGAAAAATCTTTCCTGCAAAGCTCTAGTCTTTTCACAAGTACACTCTCTGCCTTAATTTGTGATCTTTGCCCCAACTGCTGTTTCGCATCTAGTTATTTAATGTCACCACAGCCAACAGTAGACTTGGGCGAATGATCTCCTGCTCACACAGTCTTCCTTTCTGTAACTACAGGTAGCCTCTGCAGCAAATGGGAAATGTAAGTATTCTCAACTTCCTAATATACTGAGGAAAACCTCTGTACTTAGATAGGTCAGACATTCCTTCCTGTCTCTATGAAAAAAGTTATCCTGGATTTAGATTTCTTTTGGAAAGGAGGATTGGGATTTGGTGACAAAGCAAAAATCCAGCGAAGGATTGTGGCCATCTACCATGATCCTGAAACAGCTGTCTTTTGGGTGGTGTGCATTTATGTGAATGAAGGTGGGGAGGTATCTCTGAGCATGTCCATGTGTAATAATTGTGTATGCATTTGTGAGGCTGTGGGAGCTTTCTGAGAAATTCTGTTCTAACATGCCCAGCACAAGTGTCCATTTTCTAAAAATAAAAACCCACACTAATGCATGATTTGTTTGATACAATTCCTTCACACTTCATGACACCCAGATCTTAAGTTCTGGTTACTAGGCCCACTCGGTAGATAGAGATGATGCTGAGTCAAAAGATCCAGGTTCTCATCTTTGTGAGTGATAGAAGATATAAGATTTCAGAAAATTGTTCTCATGGTAATGCTTTGGATAGGGAAATGTATTCATCACTTAGTGATATATCACACTCCAAGTTATTCCAATATATTAGTGTACTCATATCTCCTACAGAGTTGTGAGATATTTTCCATACTTTTAAAGTGGCCTCAGTGGTCATCTCTATAAAGATATATACCTAGGGGTACAAAATATCAAATGTACATATCACACGTTGTTCTAGTGTAGCTGGAAAACCAAAGGTTCTGCTTCTCATTAATTCTTGTTCTTTTCTTTGCTGTGTATTTTCACTGCTGTTCATATCAAGAAATGCCCTGAACAATTCATAAGCAATAAGTCATATAATAATAGTCATTCTGCATCCTCCTAGTTCCCCCAAATGGCATGGTTGAGTTCATTCCTGGAGAAAGCATGGGTCAGGAGGCCCCATCAAAAGCCATGGTAAGTTTGCTTCTCTTCCTCTGAAATCCAAGTGTTCCTTTTATTTTCTCTTTCTCTTATAATATGATATGATTTCTTGGAAATGACAAAAACAATTTTCTGAGTGTGCAGATTTTCATGGGGGTGTCTGTTGTCAACTGAGACCTCACTGAATGCAACATTAACAAGAAAGAATATCAACTACACATTGTATGGTAGCAAACTTTGTTCCTGGCTGTGGTTTTCCCTCCTGGCCATTGATTTCCTTATTTATCACCTCATATAGACCTGTGACACAAATTCCCCTAGAGAAGCTTGTGTCATTTGGTGAGTGTACATTTGCTTTGTCGTTGCCTTTGAGTTCCCTTGAATTGACCACTTTCTCATTGGATTTTCTAATGTCAAAAAGTAAAAAAAAAAAAAAAAAAAAAAAAAAAAAAAAAAAAAAAGACTTGTGCACACAGGACAGAGCATGGCTTGATATTCATAGTGACTCCTTTTCTGTATTTACAGGAGGATTCAAGAGGAGCCATAAGTGGTATGTATCCTGGCCTCACTCTCTTCCTGATGCAAAATGTAGATGATGCCAAGGGTCGGACAGTCTTCTTTTCTTTTGAGTGCAGAGTCTCAGTAATTCCACTAACTCTTTGAGAATGAAAAGTGAGGAGCTTGTGGTCCAAATTGATTTAAAAAAAAAAAAACACAAACATATGGACACCCCCCCACACACAAAAAAAAAAAACACAAAAAACTATGGCCATTCTCTATAGTTACTGATAGCACCTGTGAGAGTTGAATGATGTGGTTAGTTCCAGGAATAATTTGTATGTGTTTCTCTGGGTACATCCATATCATGTGATTCTGAGTGTACCTGTGTATTCGTTTTTGCACATTTGTGTGTTTCTCTAGATATATACACACCAAGATGCCAATGTCATGTTTATACAAACATGCATGTTTATACAAAACATGCCATGTCCATTAGATCATGATTTTCCATATGTGTGAATAGAACAAATGATGAATTTTCCATGTGTGCAGTTCATTCCACGCCAAGAATACCTCAATTAACATGCAAAATATATCCCATCCAGACATGGAAAATTTTCACAACACTCAGTAAGGAAAAAGCTCTGTTTCATTCCTGTCACTGCACCAGTAGCTTCATTTAATAACAAACATCACCTGTCAGTAGGCCCTGTATTTAGTCGGGGCATTTGATTGTTCATCACACTTCACTCATGACAGCTTTTCACGTTCATATACATTTTCTCTGAAAGGTGTCAGAATTTATTTTCCAAACCCTATTCTAAGCACAAAATTCTGGACAGAGCCAATCCTTAACAGTGACCCTCAGGTCCACCAGCACACTGTGCTCAGTTATGGCAGGAATCTGAGACAGAGAAGATGCCCAGGCCAGAGTTTCCAGTAGCAAAGGAAGGGATTTATTTGCATGTTCCAACTGACATTGAAACCTTCCTTTTTGGGTCCTTTGGTAGACAATACCTTGTGAGAAACATGTTTAAACTCAAGGGACATTCATGGGGGATGACCAGTGCAGCTGCAGCTCATTTAGTTACAGAGCAAAAGATGGGCTCCAGTGAAGGTCAAGCTCAGCTCAGCAGTGGTGTCTGATCCCAGAGTCCAGGTCTGTTCTGCTCCTTGTGTGGCCTGCAGGATATCACATTGACAGTGTCTCTGATAGGTCTTCACATTGTTGGTCTCAAATGCTATCCAGGTCCTTCTAATCAGACATACATGGATACTGACATTGACTGGTCACTGTGAGGGTGGAACCACTGTGCTCATCATTCCTCCTCATTTCTGAGCTCATCCCTGCAGAGTGTCTTCATCTTAGTCCCTATCAGCATTTGATGAATGCCCTTCTGTGCTAAAACCTCACTTGGCCAGCATGTGGGGCTCTACAGTGAGCCAGTTATCCACCTGGCATCTCACCAGGACCAGCCAGAATTGTTAGGGAAGTTTAGAAAATAGCACTGTGTCCCACATTTCTAATCAGCTCTAGGTGGATGTGCCTAACCTTGTGGGGAGCCATCTGGATTTTAATGTTGATTTTGTTGATTCAGATTCCTCAGTCCCTCAGAGAGTTCCTGACCCTTTTGCATGAGTCCACATTCTACTTTTAAATGAGGAGTGAGTTTATGCTACCAAACTGCTTTCCAAGGAAACCTAGGGGAAGGAAATTTATGCTTGCTTCATCTTTGAACTCCAGGTCTTGGTCATCCAAAACAGCAATCACTTTTTGGATGTGGTATACATTTTTAATTTTATTTAAATTTCAATACAAAACTTTCAAAGCCTTAACCCAGTTCCACATTTCAAGTGGCCATTAGACCCATGTGCATAAGGCAGAGAACATTCACATTCTCTTTTGGGCAGCTGCTCTGATAATGGCACAGTATATGCTCTGTGAGTTTGTATTCCTGAAACTTTTGGCATCATGGTTTGCATGCAAACTTGGTCTATTTCAAGGAGAGAGTAATAATTGTCAATGGAAGAAAGTAGTTAAAATTTGAAAACTTCAATCTTGAAGGTTTGCAATTTTTCTGACTCCCCAGAGCTCAGAGATGGTCTGGAAGCCAGAACAGAGATCAGGGTGATCCTGACCATTAATATGTGACTCTGTTTTTCTTGCTAATAATAAATCCCTTGAGACTGAATAATTTATACAGGTGTGTTTAGCTTACAGTCCTGAAGATACAAGAGTATGGCACTGGCAAACACTTGGCTTTAGTGAATGCCCTCTTAGCTGCATTGCATGATTGGGGCATCAGCATGGTTGCAGGTGCAGGATGGAGACATCAGATGGGAAGACAGGAAGCCAGCAGGGATCAGATGATTCATTTTCTCTTCTTATATAACCAGGATCTAGCAAGGGTTTGAGAAATATATATTCCTACTTCTGAGTCTCATACTCTTAAATGACCTCATCACGTCCAAGGAGACCCTTCCTCATACAGGTTTCACAACTCTCATTATTACCATACTAATAACCAAGCCTCAATCACACAATTCTGTGCAGGACAAATATCATGCAATCCTAGTAACCATCATGAGCTTAATTGTGACAAAGAATGCATGAGACAATCCTAAGTAATGCTGTTGCTGATGTTTGTGTCTCTAAAGGTTGGACATGGAGCAAAGATTATGATTCAAGCAGTGATGAGGAAGAGACTGCAGGTAGGAACAGCCCTAAGGGTATGACTAAATGAGAAAGGTTTCCTTCTAGGAGTTGAGTTCACCTAACTCATGTGGGAAATGAGGAACTGGCATGAAATAAAAATAAACAGAAATATGTATTGTTTTTATAAAAATAAGAGCTAGTAGACCTCGTGACTTTGAGCATCCTGTTTATAAGAAGACATTTTTCTGCTTTGACAGTTAAACACAATCGTCCATGAAAGTCCCACTTTGTCCTGAATTTGCCTCTTCTAAGCATCAAGTAGCTTGGCTTTTATTGTTGGCTATTTTTTTTTGGCATTGTGCATGAAAGAATTAAAATCTGCACTTTAGTTTTGATGCACAATGGAAGGAATCTAGTGGAACACACTTTCTTAAAGTGACTTTCTTAAACTGTAATTGAAGCTCTCACTAGTGCTAAGCAGTGAATAAGAAGTCACAATTCCCCTCTGCATGTTCTCTTCTTAGAGAAGCACTTTCTCTTCTGTGTTTTTCTACTCCTGGTTTAAAATAAACTCCCAAATGTGGGCAACTTAAAGAACATTGTTTCAGTGCTCCCTTGACAGGTCAGTGTGTTCTCCTGTAAAAGAGTTGGGAGAAGTTCCTCCTTGAACATGTTTCTAACCTCCAGTCTTCATCTAATTGCCAAGCCCTGGGACTAGGAGGAACATCTGAATGTGCTTATATTCAAGAGGCCTAACTCTGGAAAGTCAGGGAGACTCTGGCTTCCTCTTGGAGGAACAGGATGACACAGACATCCCTACTGAGTACAGTGGCAGAATGTGAACTGGAAAAGAGCTCTTGTGATCCTAGATCTGTTTCTCATTGCAGAGGTGAGGTGATGGAGGCCAGGAGATAAGAGTGCAGACAAGAGGAAGAATGGAGAGCTTTGTCTTTGTCTCTAGGACACCAGGAGCAGTATCAATCAAGTTCTCACCTTGACTTTAAATCTGCCTTTCCTTTTTCTAAGGCCACATCATCACCATCAAGGCCATGGTACATAGGGAAGACGTAGAAACTGATGCAGAGGAGGAGGACAAGGAGGAGGAGGAGGACAAGGAGGAGGAGGAGGAGGAGAAGGAGAAGGAGGAGGAGGAGGAGGAGAAGGAGAAGGAGGAGGAGGAGAAGGAGAAGGAGGAGGAGGAGAAGGAGAAGGAGGAGGAGGAGAAGGAGAAGGACGAGAAGGAGGAGGAGGAGATGGAGGAGGAGGATGAGAAGATGGAGGAGGAGGAAGAGAAAAGGACCAGTAATCTGTACGTAATTGATTTCCTGTTGGTTCTCTTATTTATCCTTTCTTATGTAGAGCCTCTGTAGCTTTTCTATGTTTCATATTTCCCATATTTATGACATTTGAAACATTATCATATTTCCCACATTTTCTAAATGTGCTTTCCTCATCCAGATGGTTGAGATCCTTGGACCTTCAATTTCTGTTAAATCTCTCTGCACTAACATTCTTAGTCTTTCCCTGGTTTTGACCACAGGCCACACCACTGAATCATGCTGAGCAATACAGCATGGCCATGTACAGAGCTTGAGTGTAGGGGTCTTCAGAAATATTGAGTTGTTGCCTGATGTATGAGACATAAACAATCTGGCTCTGTTCTATAAAACACTGAGCAGCTGGGTTCTTCTGCCTTTGCTGGCTCTGAGCATGCATGAATTTACCCTTCCTTTCCTAGGTCAAGATTACACAATTGGAAAGTAGTTCCCATAACATGAATTGTTTCCAGGGGCCCTCTCCTGGTTTAAAATGTGGGCTCAATGCAGCAAAAGTGATAAAGCAGTTTAGGAAGAGGAAATTTGTGTGTGGAAAAAAGTTGAGGGAGAGGAGAGGTCAAAATCACATGTTCTCTATTATTTAAGTTTCTTTGTTGCACTTTATGCAATCCATCAGAAGAAATAGAGCACTGAAGTGGCCCCAGTTACATGTGACCATGGCCATGCAAGAGGAGGTGCAATTTGATTAAAATCAGTGCATAGAGCTGTCTGAGGATAGGGCTAAAGAGGGTAGGGCTGGAGGAGCAGGGTCCTTGCTCCACCCTGTGTCATCACAGGGGCTGCTCCTCAGGTCCCAGATGTGTGCTACTCAGCCTTTACACCCAAATGTCCTAGAGAACCCTTCCCATTGCCTCATGTTCACTCTCTAGGGGAGCAGCCTCAGAAGGTTCTGAAGGTGAATCTTCATGAGAATTTGCTGCTGAGGACATTCATAGAGATTCTCTGCCCACAGATAACAGCCTCAGCTGAAGGCAACATACTTGCCTCAGTGCTCCCTGCCCAGAGCCCAAGATCAGGGCCCAATTCATCTTGCATTTCCTGAGAACAATTGTGGTTCTGGACACTCTCTGTGGCCAGCAACTCATCCAAAGTGACATTTTTTTCCCTGTTTCTGTGTTATAGACTCCGTAAAACACCTGGGAGAGAAGTAATTTTGGCCTCGGGACACGGGAGAGATGACACCTGTAGTGTGCAGCACCTGGAATTAGCCAGCAAGACTTAGGGAAGGAGTTGTTTTTATGGTTCCAAAGACATAACAGTCTATTATGTGTAGAATTTACAGATTTATGTATTCTTTGTTTATTAATTTTAATATTAGTACTTCTTGTTAAATTTTTAAATAAAATTATATTTCCTTGGTAAGAGTTGCTTTTTCAACTCATTCTGTAAAATAAAACACATTAAAAAGAAGTAGATGTTCCTGAGGTAGATCTCAATGAATTACAAAGTAGTTACCCTGGTGACCCCCATCACCATCAGTACTATCCTCTCATACCCCTAAGTTTGCTTTTTAGGTTGTTTTTTAGGTTGGTATTATAATATTCACTAAATTAACAATGTGGGTGAATAGGTACAATAAAGAAATGAATAATTAAATTTCAAGGTAAGTAAAATCCCAACAAAATTTCATAAGTGTTCAATTAATTGATCCATTTATTAGCTAACTAAATATCAAGTCAAGACACCCAATATAAGAAAGGACTGGGAAACAATTGGCAATTTTCATTTATAAAAATTGTGGTTTTACATTTTTGAATCCTTTTCTCAAGAATAATTTTTGTTATAAGATATCACATACATATAAAACAAGTTGGAAACATACATTATAAACTTGTACCAATGGTGATAAATTCATTAAATGACATGTATCTCATTGGAAATAGTTTGGTTTCCATATAGAGAGAGCATGAAAACTACTAAGATAATAATAAAGTCTAGACAAAATATATATATCTGCTGTACAAACATATGGGCATCACTCCAATCTAACCATGCTAAAATTACATAGTATTGTAAAAATATGTCTTAAAACTGTATACTTTAATAAGAAATAGTTCAATAAAGAATGATAATACAGGGACTGTGGTTGTAGCTAAGTGGTAGAGTGCTTACCTCACATGTGTGAGGCCATGGGTTTGATCCTAAGCACCACATATAATAAATAATATAAAGGCATTGTGTCCATCTACAACTAAAAGGTTTTTTAAAAAAGAATGATGGGCTGGGGATATAGCTCAATGGTAGAGCACTCACCTAGCCTAAGTGAGGCACTGGGTTCGATTCTCAGCACCACATATAAATAATAAAATAAATGTCCATTGACAACTAAACAAATATGTAAGAGAAAAAGAATGGTAGTACTGAGAACCAAGGCATTCAGATTTCAAAATTCATGCTTCTTTTTCATTGATCCAATATTTTGTCAACTAAGATTTCAAAATTTGTTCAGAGCCAACATTAGTCATACATGTTACTCATCTAGTATTTCATGAATTTTCTTTCCCCATTGAAGACCTTTGATAAATGTCCAAAATATTCGGTTAAATATATATGAAATGAAGCTGAAAGAATTTATAGTTTCATTTTTCACTGTCACCTCAAGTGTTTGAGTATTACATGTTATTCAACTAAAACAACACAATTAATATCATAATGGCACAGCCTGTATTGTAAATAAATTAAAACAACAGCATGTGTAACATGAAGTCAGAACAGTGGCACATTAAATGAATATGTAATTTAATCTTGGGATAAGAAATTGAAAGATGATCAGTACTGTGGGATGATTTGGGACATAATGCTTTACTCTACTGTTCAATACAGGTTCTAGAACCCCTTTCACCTACACATGGATGGAGTTGGGGGACAGAAAGCTGAGCTGGAAGACAACATTTTATTTGTCTTTTTTTTCACCTAGATTGTAAGATGAATGAACAGACAAGTCCCTCAGCCTGCTGCACTGACCACAGACAAGCAAAAGCAATAACCATTTAAGTGATCAGCAGGCAGGCACGGTCAGGTCATTACTGGGCAAAGAGTTCAGAGAACAGAAGTTCATAGGTTAGTTGCCAGTGTCAGCTCCACCTTCAGTCATAATCCTTTGGAAAGGATGGACACACATACTGTGCCTTCGAATTTTAGTAGCCACTGCACCTCACACACCATTGGGTTCAATAGAGTACTCGAGAACTGAAGTGGCTGGTGCCAACATGTAAGATATTTGTACGGTGTGCAGATCAACCCAGCCTCTGGCCCTGGAGGGACAATCACAGCATTAGTGTGAGGAGTTCCTTTTGGCAGGACAGAGGTTGGTATTTGTCTGATCAAAGGCATCCTTTTGCAATCCTTTTATTTTTTGTACCAACATTTAGGGTCAGCTGGAGAAGAGTACTCAGGGTCACTTCACAGAGAAAAGAAACAGCCCCAGTTATGATCCTTGGAGCAGCCTGGGCTGCTGCCAAAAGAGAAAAGGCAAGGTCTGGTGATTTAATGTGGGCACCTCTGCAGGTGTCATTCAGAATCAGAAGTTTCATCAACTACATCTTCTTCAGTTTTCCCAATACAGTGACACATCATGGATGTACCTTGTTCTCAAATTTTTATTAAGGATGGATAAAACAAACATTCTATAATTTTAACTCAGTTTGAACATTTTTCCCTTTCTGCTGCAGGTACCAGTATTTGCCTCAATTCTTCAATGGCCCTCTATAGTTTACTTTGCTCTATCCTGAGCACTTTCCACAGTGATTAGTACATCTAAATCTTCATGTATATACTCCCAATTCAGTTTGCTCTATTTTGTTCCTCCTTCTCTTTAACTTTGAGACTTTGCCTCAGGCCATTGTTTTACCTCCCGTTTCTGCCTCAAGCTCTTTAGCTGTAAATCCTCTGGTGCCAAAGATCCTACTAAGAAAATTAAAATCTAAATATTTAAATTTTTAAAATTTGTTTACACAAATAGAGCACAGCTTTTCATTTCTTTGGTTGTAGATGATGCAGAGTCACTCCATTCATTAAATCATACCATACAAAGGGTAGTAATGTCTTTCTCATTCCACCATCTCATCCCCACACACCCTCCCCTCCACCTCCTCTCCTCTGCTCAATCCAAAATGTCCCATTCTTCTCTTGACTCTCCTTCAGAATGTTATAGACCTGATCCACTTATCAGAAAAAAATATTTGGCCTTTGGCTTTCTGGGATTGACTTATTCTGTTCCATGATATTCCCAACTCTCTCCACTTATCTGACAATGCTATAATTTCATTCTTCTTTAAGGCTGAGTAATATTCCATTCTGGAAATGTACTACAGTTTGTTTATACATTCAAATGTTGAAGGGCATCAGGATTGTTTCCATGGTTTAGCTACTGTGAATTCAGCTGCTATGAACAGTGATATCACTGCATCACTAGGGTGTGATTTTAAGTCTTTGGTGTATACATCTAAGAGTGGGAATGCTGTGTAAAATAGTGATTCCATTAAAAGTTTTCTAAGGAATCTCCAATCTGCTTTCCAAAGTGGTCACACCATTTTGGAGTCGCTAAAATCAGAATATTCTCCTACAGACACATTTAGTTTCTCTCATAACTGAACAATAGGCCCCAAATAATCAGAAAATTTTGCAATCCTCTTATTTTTGTACCGACATTTAATGTGTGTGCATGACTTTATGTACTCTGCTAATTCCTTTCTCTGGAGCTGCTGAAGGTGGTTGAAGATCCCTCAGAATTTAGACAGGATGCTCAAGAGCTGCTTGTCCTTCACCAACTGCATCAGGTTATCTGGGATTACCATTTCCCCTGACCATATTCCAGTCTCCACAGACCACATTACCCTATGCCTTGGTATTAGTGCCAGAAAGAAGGTATGGGTGGGGGTAACTCTGAGAACTGTCTGCTGAGGACCCAGTGTACCTCTCTGCACTGGCTCCTGCTCTAGGCACAGAGCTGAGGACCACGGAGGCTTCTATATGAGCTACAGTGAATGTTGATGAATGTGTATGTATTCCAGTGTGAGGAGACACTGTGACATGCCACAGTGGTTCTGGTCCCCAGCTGTATGGACAAACATATCCTCTCTATATATGCTAATAGAGGACTTGGTGATAGGAGACAAAATCTGCTATTTAGGGAAAGACCCCTAGGAGATTCCTAATGCAGACCATGGCATTTGGGAACTGTCATGTCACCTGTTGTAGAGAATTATACGCCTTTTGAAGAACAGCTCATGGTGCAAAGCCTGTTGCTGGTAGGTACAAAATAACACCAGTCATCACTTGAATATGAAGCCAGAACTGTGTAATTTGCCAGTGAGAAGGTCAAGGAGGCTTAGCATCATGGATAATTTGCATCTGGGAAGGAGCAAGAGCAGGGCTCCCTCCCAGTACTCTGCATGGGCATATGGTAAAGGCCCCATGTTTCCGACTTTCCAGCACCAGACACTATCCCAGGAGTTCCATGTGTATGTCCTATGGGAGGAGGTGAGGCTTTGGGTAAAAGGTGAGCGTGACACTGCTGCTACCTGTTGACTCTGGTCCAAAAATGTCTAATAAAACCATGAAAGCTGATTATGCAAAGTCTCCTAACCACATTAAATTACAGAAGCATGCATAATTATTTTAATAATGTTATATAACCCACTATAGTAAAGAAGTATCATTTCCACAAAGATAAGATGAACACTTATTTGTGATATAATGTATATACTTTTTCTCATGTCATTTCTTTAAAAAAGGTTTTATATATTTATATTACATGTCAATTTGGACAGTAAAATTTTCTCAGAAATGTTTGATCTTTTTCTATTTTCTCATTTACATTTTTAAGGTAGATTTACTTAACCAAATAACTGAAGCCGGATTGGTAATTTTCTAACCACTGAGTTGTTAACAGAAATAATATTCATCCTTTGATATTTGAAGCCAGATATGTAAATGTGATTTGTGTTTATTAGAATAAATTCAACTTTGAAGAAATTGGATGTTTGTTTCAAAACTACTCTTTGACCAACTATCTTATGAAAGTCCATAATTTAAGTAGTATACTAATATAACACTTCTAAATCTATATAGTATAATTGTTTAAAATTTGTATTTCTTATTTTTAGATGTACATGACAGTAGAGTGATTTTGGATATATATATATATATATATATATATATATATATATATATATATATGGAATATAATTTATCATTCTTGTGGTTTTACATGATTCAGAGTTACACTGGTAGTGTATTCATATAGAGAGACAGAAGTTATATAAATAATCTAATTTGGGAGTATAAAAAAGCAGTCCTTTCACTGTTCAATGTTACAAGCTTCTTCTATTTTCACATTTATTTTCACAGAAATGCAGTTGATTTTAAGTGACTGTTTTCATCATCACGGTTTTACTATAAAGAAAATAAACTCTCTGTTTGCAAAGTCATGAAGGTATTTTGATGCCAGGTCATAATCACCAAAGAGTGACCTGAGAAGGAAATGATCCTGATGATGAGGTGGATCTTAATTCAATTTGTGTATCTCAGGTGGTTTCCTTCCCTATAAACACGTTTTCCCAAACAGCTCATGAACAAAAAGTCCAGCTTTCATGAAGAGAGAGTATTCATGTGGTCATGACAACATATTTCCACTCACAGAGGTGACCTGCCTATAGCCAGGTGGCAACAGCAGAACCCAACCCTGAGTTCTAATATGAGGTTATTTCCTATGGGAAGAGGCCAGGTACCTCAGAGCAGATTGATGACACTAGAACTTTCATCATGGCAGACTGACATTAGTTCTCAGTGAAACATGCATTTACCCTTGAGGGAGCTTGTTTTCCTTGCCTGCAGTGCTTCTGCCAAAACTGTTATCCATGTACTTAGTGAACACCTTAACCACCCTGGTGATATTCAACATGGGTCTTCTGAACACAATGCTTATGTCACAGCCAATAAAGGACAGTAATCAAGCCATATTCCTGCCATTACTACTCTTACATTTCCCCAACATTCTAAAACACCAGGTCTGACAAAAAGGTTGACTGGCTTTTGAGGAGCCAAAGATGAATCTTGGTGAGTGGTTACACCCATATCCAATACATAATGATGTTTGTGGCATATGCAGAATTCCTGAAGCTGGAATTAGGGCCTGGGACTGGGAATGACTCCACACACTAGTGACTCACTAGCACAATGTTGTACAAGCCATGGAGGCTAGAAGTGAATCCCTGCAATCTTGTGACTCATGCCTGCATATGTGTATCTGTTAGGCCACTACATAGAGAGGAGGGGTCAGGTTGTTTACATGTCCTTGGATTCACCTCCAGCATGGTTCTGATGCTTCAACTGTTTCATAACCCAGAATAACTAGGACATATGGCTCAATTTTCATTATAAAAATGCAAGGAATGAGTGGTACTAGATGGAGCATCAGGATATTTACCATGGAATTTATTAGCCTAGATCAGCTTTCTGAGTATAGAATGGCCTTCCTAGTTTATGACTAGTTAGGTATGTTGTTGCTGTGATCAAAATCTGACAAGAAAAAATGAAAGGAGGAATTTTCTTTTTTGTCTCAGGATTTGAGATTTGTCAGTTCATACATGGCCATCTCAATTGCTGTTTTTAAACTGAGGCAGAATATCATGGCTGAATGACATAGAGAAGAAAAGCATCTTGAATCATGACAATCAGGAAGCAGGGAGACCTCTGTCTCCCAGAGAAACCAGGAACAAAATAGAAACCCCAAAGTCTCATCTCCAGACAACCTCATTCAGCCACAGTCTGCCTGCATATAGTTACCATCTATATCATTGGAGTTAACCACTGATTAGTTTACAACTCACAACCTTTTCATTTTTTCCTCTCAAGATTCTTGCATTGCCTTCCCCATGATATTTATGGCACACCCTATATCCAAACCCTAAGAGTCCCTGAGTGCCTTTGTGGGACATCTTTCTTCATTGATTTCTCTCCTCAAATGCACAGCACAGCCGGGCTTTCTGAGACCACTCTCGCTTCATCTCTAGATTTTGGAGGTAAGTGTGTGTTTGGTCAACATGGAAGTTATGAATCCTCTGGGCATCTTATTAATAGGAAGCCACTCAAAATAGCTATGGGGACAAAAGAAGAGACTGAGGAGTTGGAGGTTCAGCATTCAATTTTCTTCAAGCTGCTTTGGGCAAAATATCACCATTGACTTCCCTGACCACTGGTTACAGTCACTTTCCAGGTTTTGAATCCTTTGCCACTTTTCCAATTCTTCTGAGCTGTTTTTTTTTGTGTCTAGTTCTGATGGGCTGCTGCCCTTTCATATTCCTGTCCAAAGGCAGGGCAGCTCCCTGATGACAAGTGACTCAGCATAAGGTCACCATAGACCCTCACATTCCTCATGGTCCTATTAGTATCTCCCACATGGACTTTGGTTTCATCTTTGGCATTTAATTTAATATTTCTGTTCTTGTTTACATGCTTTTATGTATTTCACGTGTTATACATTGTTTACTTAATCAACTGACTACATTTATGGATTTACCACCAATTTTAGTCTCAAACATTGTGTTTGACACATCTCATTCTGCAATGTACAATAAGTGGCCACATTTATTCTTATTTTTTTAATCTTCCATGCTTTATGTGACATGTAAAAAAGCACTACAATCCAGTCCTGACAGACAAAACACATTAAGGTACCTTATTTTCTGTGAAGTTCATCAGTATCACAGTTTCCATGGCTGAGCTTTAAAAAATGAATTCTCAAGTATTCCTCAAGCAGAGAGGATCCTGCCTCTGAACTAAGGTGAATTCCAGGTTTAGGGCTATGAACTGAGGCAGATGAGAGTTAGTGTCAATCTGAGATTCTCCTCAGGGAGCCTGTCCATTTTTCATGCAGGGAGAAGTGACCAAGTGCCCCCTTCCCTCATGCAAGACCACATAGGAAATTCTTCCTGAGAAAGGTATGCATGGCTGGAGGTGGGAGGAAATGCCAGAGAAGACTGTACAGGCAACTTTGGAAGACCCTAGGATAGAGAAGCCTTACCATGGATGACTTCTGGACAGTGATAAAAAGTCCCCTGAGATTAGCAGGAGGCACATGTAGTCATGCTGGGAGAAGGAAATAGACCCGAGGAGCCGCATATTCTCACACTGTGCTCCCTCCTACAGCATCTGAAGCTTAGTATGTTCTCCCTTACAAAATTCAACCAGTGTGGTCTGCCATGCTTACACATACAATCAGCCTCCTTCAGTGCATTTCCCTGGTGAGGTCTTCTTTGTCCCTTGGCTATTTCCAGTGTCCTGGGGGTGATCCTGTGTTAGTCTGACCCTCAGAATATCACTGCAATGTCACTGCAACCCCAGACACAGATTAAAAACTCTTGATGTCCATTCAGGGACTACAGTTGGACTCCTCCTTTTCACCCCAAGGCTGGCCTCACTCCTGAACTCTGTGCAACCAAAGCTTCTCTCCTGGATTCCTCTGAATGCCCTTCCACTGACACTTGCTGGTTGAGGATTCACAGAGTGGAAGCCCCTCTCCTGAGGACCCCAAATCTTCTGTCCCTGGAGAGCCTATTGTCAGTATGTCTAGCCTCACTCTGTGCCAGTTGTGCCAAAATGTACCCTGTCCTGTGTCTCTGATTGGTGGCATTGACAGTGCATGGGAAGTCATGGCAGGTCACGTTCATGTTAACAGGTGCCTTGTTTCTGTTAGAAGAGAATCTGCCAAACCCAAGCCTATCTCCCCACATGCAATAGTGTACAGAAATTGTGTGAAAGTTTGTGTGGATGCAGGCTTCTTAGGTATTGAGAAACCAAGACTCATGTGTTCCATTTAATGTCATCACAGATAATGACAGACTTCTGCCAATGTGCTGATTTCTACATATATTTTACCCCTTTTTTTTAGGTTCCTCACTGCTCCACTAGCAGCTTCCATTGTGATTTGTTTATTTTCCCCCATCATACCACTTTTGTTACCTTTCATGTCCTTTTATTAATTTTTGAAATTTATTTTTATAGTGGTTTCTATGTGCTTTACATCAATACCAACATAGTTTGCAATGATACTGCCTGAGTTGTATTGTCATGTTCCCTCTCCTCCCACCCTCATGTATTCCTTCTTGTTTATGATGCTGTTGTCATAAGTATGATGTGCATACTGGCATTCTTGTGTTCATTTCCATTATTGATTCAAACTATGAACTTTATTTCTCCTGTCTTTAATTCACATGGTAATATGTTAGAAACTAAATTACAAAACTATATCATTGTTAGGATTTATGATCAGCTATGTAAGTACCTTTAGCAGAGATATTAATTCTTCAGGTTCTCAAGTTCCCATTTCTTACCCTTCTTAAGTTTTAGGATTCCCCTCAGTATTGCATGCTGGGCAGGACTACCAGAACCCCAAATGAGCTCTGTAACTCTCCCATTTGTGGTTGTCAGCTCTTTTTCACTGTGACCATTATACCTGACAGGAAAAAGTTAGAGAAGGGCACATTAATTTTTGGCTGGTGGCTTCACAGGTCTCCATGAGCTTCTGAGTCTATCACAAAAACAGCATGGTAGAAGGGCATGGTGGAATATGTAGAAGAATAAAACTAGACCATTATTTCTCACATTGCATAAAAATCAACTGAAAATATATCAAAGAGAAATGGTGAGCCATGTCTGAGCATGTGAAACAGCAGCAGCAGTCTAGGCCACAAGGAGAACAGGTGTGGAGCCTGCCTGGGTGCCATCAGGGCAGGACAAGATCTCTGAGCAGGTGCCATTGCCATTGCCTTTGCACTGCCCCCACACTTCCATGGAAAAGGAAGAATAGTCATGGCGGTGTTGCTCAGGAGATGCAGCTTGCATGAACAGGGCATGTTCTACTCTTAAAGGAGCAGGTCACTGTGGTGTGTGGGCAGGTATGCGTAATGAATCTTCAGCACCAGGCCTGCTGTCAGCTCTGCAGCCGCCATGGGCATGGCTGGCCCTAGTCACCCGCTGAGCATCTGGGACCAGGCCTTCTGTCATGAGGGCAAGCTGGTCTCTGCCACTGGAAGCTGTGGTGGTGGGCTCCTGAACATAGGTGATGGGAGCGGCCCTGCAGGCAGATTGGCATGGGCATGGCTCCAGGCAAGTTGGCGAGCCTAGCTCTGCTTGTTGCCTCAGATCTGGCTCCTGCTGGGCTTTGTGCTGGCCTCACAGGCTTGTTCTTCTCTGTGCTTCAGAGCTACAACCAGTGAGACCCGTGGGTCAGTTGTGACATAGCAGACTGGAGGACTTTGGGCACAGCAAAAGGACCCAGGCCTGCAGGGCACAGGAAGATGTCTGTGAGGCACAAGGCTTTTCCCAGTTGGTGGCCTCATATGACAGGAACCTCCTCTTTGTGGGAGTAATGACCACCCAGAAATACTTCAGACTCCTGCTGTGTCCACCTTCAGAACATGACCTAAGACAATTCTTGGGATAGTGGAGTTTTTCTCTACTGAGGGTTCAGACACATCTGTACCAATTCCAGAAGTGTCACTGTGGGGTGTGGATGGCACTTGCCCACCCCAGAAGACTTTTATGATGCTTAAGTATATGCATGAGCACCACTTAGACAGTGATCTGGAAGCAGATGATGATCTTTATATCAAAGGAGATTATCTGAAGAGATTTCTGAGGAGCTTGAATATCAGTGAGCCCCTGTTTCTCAGGCAGACAGGACTGAGCTCTACAGAAGTGTTTTGGGTCTTGTGAGATGCATCAGCTTTTTCTTAAAATGAGAATTCTGAAAAGAACAAGAAGGGGTACATCTGAGAACTCCATTACAGTAAGATTCTCCAAGCTATCACATTTAACCTGAACAAAAACCAAAGCTACCAGCATAAACTGCATAGCTACATTCTCAGTCAACAAATTGCAGAGCAGCATCATCACACAATACAGTTCCAATGAGAAATCATCCTAATGAGCAAATACAGCAACACCGAGATGCATAAAGAGGACCAACATCTGGGAATCCTTGCTTCCTTCCTGAGGTTTCAGTCCTGCCATCAAGAGGAAATTCTGCAATGGGAATTTCTGACTGGGTAGAATTTATATTTGGCTGTGGAGAGTTAGCAAACCTGCACCCCCCCCCCCAAAAAAAAAGAATGAACTCAGCCTAGATGGAAGCCTTGGGTGACATCTTCATGTAGGTTGTGGAAATGATCAAGGCCACCACCAAGACCTAGGAATGCATCATGGATAAGTAGATCCTGTGTGGCTATCATCTTGTGGTGAATCCCATGTATGGGGCAGAGTACATTCTGAACCTGCTCCTTCTACACAGGAAGTATAAAGGCAAGAAGATGTCAGTTCCAGTGAGGAGGCATGCAGACCTATAGCAGATTTTCAGCAAGATCCAGTTTGTGGAGCATTAGGAACTAGACACTCAGGAGCTGGCCAACAGAATCAACCAGAAGTCTGAAAACCTATTCTTCCTCTCTAGTTCCTTGAAAAAGCTTCTTCCTTTCCAGTTCCCTGGATCCAAGAACAAATGCAAAGAGACCAAAGATTAAAATGTCATATACTGGATATTTTGACATGTTTATGAGGTTTCTGGGAAACTTGAGGAAGACATGTCCCACCCCAAATCAGAACACCAAAGTGGTTGTACTACATTTTAATTCTGACTCCAACCCTGATAAGGCTAAACTAGTAGAAAAGATGAGAGATTATAGCAGTAAGTACCCTAAAAGTGATATGAAGATTTTGCCTGTGTCTGTAGAATTTTCAATTGTTCTGGCCCTCAGGGTGGGATGTTCTCAATTATTAACAAATCTTTGCACTTCTTCTGTGAAATTGACTGCTGTTTACCATGGAACTCCCGCAACAGTGTTGAGCAAATACAGTTTGGGGCCAACAAACACATTCCCCAATCATCTTTAGACAGTGTGATTGAAACATTATTTATGGTGAGAAAGTTACCATGGAAAACCATTTTTCCTTTTACTCAATAAAAGAAAAAACCTGGCTTCTAAAGAAGCTGTGTTTTTGACATTACTGGTACTTAAAGGGATATCTTGTCCAAGTGGGTGGCAATTTCCATTCTCATCTGGGGATGAAGGATCTGGAAATCTTCAGCAATGTTCTCCAAGCAGGTTTGAAGATGTTCAGAAGCCAGGATGTAGGAATAGTGCACGTCCAGCACCCTGTCTTTCATGAACCCTAATCTGGATTCCCAAAGAATACAAAATGTGTTTGTGGTCCAAAGCATCATCACATGATTCCATGCAGCAATCAGCTGAAATGTGACTGGAGAAAAGTAATCCAAGTTACAGTCAAAGCAGCCAGTCAACTCCACTGGCCAAAACATTTTTAATTATCTATTTAAAAAAATTTTAGTTAGATCAGCTATTAAAGTCCATGCAAGGATACAATTTCTAAGTGATTTTCTTACATAAGACTCCTTTAATATTCAGCTTTGTGAACAAAATTGTGATTAGTGTTTGCCTTTGGATACGTATTCCTTTGAACATTATGTAGCAGAAATGTTTTGGATGATTTGAAATGTCTTGGATGAAAAAAAAAATCTCTTGAATGCCTTCCAGGTCCCTTCTCTACAGTCCTATGACAAAAAAATGAACATTCTCATGAAGTATTACTGTAACAAAAAGATACAAAACACTGTAACAGTCTGTTTTTTTTTTAATATTGCTCAGTTTTGTCTCTTTTTACAAGTTGTTTTAAAGTCATCTCAAGTTCTAGTGCAGGAAGTTGAGCAGCAAGTGCATGCAACTGATGTTGCGGTCTGGTCTTATGGCAGTGTTGAGATGGTGAAACCTTTAAGATCTGAGGATTGTGGAAGGTCTTCAGTCATAGATGGTGTACCCTTCAAGGGGAAAATGGAGTCCTCATTTCTCTCTCTCTCTTCCTCTTTTCCTTACCTGCCTTGAGGTGGGATGATCCTCTCTACCGCGTGCTACCCAACATGATCTACATCCTTACTTCAGGGCCAAAGTGATGGAGTCAACTAATCATGGACCAAAACATCCATACCTGAGAGGCATAAAAGACCTTTTATCCATTTAAGTTGATTATTTCTGGTGTTTGTTAGAATGATGGAAGGCTAACACTGCAGGAATGCAGAACCAGAGTTTTATCCCTGCATCTCTCTTCCTATAACCACCTGTGCAGCCTTCCACTGAATGTCCAGTCTCCTTTGCTGGTCAATATTGGACTGTTCATGTCAGGTTCCATTCTACACATTAGATGGAGAGATTAAAGTTAAAGAATTAAAATTTTCTCCAAAAAACACCATCCAGTTTCAGGCTAGCTTCATCCCAGGTGTTTTAAAAGGTCTGGTCCTTCCAGATCTTGGCTGTTATTGGTCAAGTCCAAGGACACAGATTTTATACAAAGCTGCTTTGTGTCTTAGGCAAGAAAAACTCCCTCTCTGTACTTCCACTAAGTCATCAATAGAAGGAACTCGAATATCCTTGCCAGGTTGGTGAGACTGTGATACCATATTCTACTAGGAGATAAGAGTGTCTCCTAATTCCTGGGGAGAGCTGAGGTAGGGGATACTCTCCTACCTAAATATTACCAGAGGAGGCAGGGTTCTTAAGGGGACTTGGATCTACAGAGCTAGCCCCTACCTGAGAATTCTGAGGCTCAGAACCATTGTTATGTCCCCAGAATAATACCATCATCCTCTGTCTCAGAATCCCCAATTCCCCACTCTGCAGTGAGACAATCACAAGAAATGAGAAGAATCATTGGGGCTGAAAGGGAGCAGGAAGTTGAGGACACCTGGGCCTGGGAAAGATGCATGTCCTATAGCCACAGGGAGAGTCTCTGAGGCGTGTGAGTAGAAATGAGGCGGCAGGAGGCTAGGACAAGTACTTCTGACAAGGGAACAACTGGAAAAGCATATCTACCCCTTTTCACCAGGAGAGACAATCCAGGCTCCAGAGACACTGATAAAAGGGCTAGATAGACCCATACTCCTATGTCAGTGCCAGAATTCAGCTCTCATTTTATGTCAGTTTGGAGCAGGGGAGGGTGTGAGCATCTAGAGCTGCAGCTGCAACAGCTGGGGAGATCCCCTGTCCAGCCCCCTAAGGATTTCCCAGGATCAGGCCAGACCTATGCTTTTGAATTTTTGAGTGTGGCCATGTTAGGATGTGGTCTCTGGTGAGACATCTGCTGCAGGTGCATGAGCTGATTGGGGGAGGGCAGGTGAGGCTGGGGGAAGTATAGCTGGGGATGCTATGTTTAGGTACAATTTAATTTATTCTCCCTCAGACTTGGGACAGTCCCTGGGGGAAACCACAGCTTCTGGGTCCTGAGTAGTGAGATAGCCATGCCCATATAGGGGTGCTATGGATGGAACAGCTGTAGCCCAGACTCCTAGGATGGAACCTGTCACCAGTTCCCAGCATGTGAGGAGTCCAAGGCCTGAGGTAGTAGTGAGGCATGCACCCCAACAGGAGAGAAGCTGAACTGGCTCAGGGACCTCCCAGGGCTTGTCCCTTGAGCCATGCAGGACATCTTTTACACCACCTTGTTCATCTACAAGTTCAGTGACATGTGGGGTTTATTAGCACCAGTCTTGGCCCTCAGAAAAGGAGAAAACAACATTGTGCCATGGGAAGATTCAGCCTGGAGATCCTTGAAATCTGATCTGATGAGTTAAGAAAAATCATTCAGCTATGATTACCAACCTTCATTTTATCTCTTTCTTTCTTCTCTTTATGATCATTATTGATAATTGTGAAGGTTCTGAGACTTTACCTAATTTGCAAGCTAAAATGCAAGCTTGCCACAGTTTCACAGATGCTGCAGAACACAAAAGACTCCTAGATCAGAGACAAAGAACATATTGCCACTCACAGAATAGCAGGTTCCCCAAAGCAGCACTTTCTTTCACTGTTTCCACAAAGCCATGCAAAGAAGGTCAGGTGACATTTGTGAACAAGATTTGAGCACCCCAAATATTTTATTTTGAAGAACAAGCCTACCTGTTCTCTGTTCCAAAGGGAAACTCTCTACCTTCTAAAGTTGCTCACTGTACAAATATCCTTGAAAACACAGTCCAGAATAAAGTTGTTCAACACTTGGGCTTAAGAGACATGAAGAAATGCAGGGCTCCATGAATATTTTTTCCTGACACTCATGATCTATACTCACAATGGGAAATTACATTTCCATTACTACATCCCTTGATATTGCTAGACTGATTTTCACCAAACTTAGTGGGAATTTTGAGGAGTTTATACTTCAAAACAAGCAACTCTTGAAAGAGGTCTTTTGGAAAATTTACCTTGGTTGCTTGTAGGAGGACCCTTTAATAATTGCTAAAACAAAACAAGACAAATTCCCACAGCACTGCATTTCTGAACTTGAAGGGATGCATTTAAGTTCTTATGGTATAACAAGGTAATTATGGTTGACAACAATTCATTGTATATTTAAAAGTAGCTAATAGAGAGGATTTTGACAGTTTCCCACACAAGAAATGATAAATGTTTGAGTCAATGCATTTGCCAATGCCCCTGACCTACATTTTAAATATATATATAAATATAAATTCACATATTTAAACCCATAAACATGTATACATATTATGTATTAATTAACACTAAATTTAACCCATAAATGTGTATAGATATCATGTATTAATTAACACTTTATTTTTTTCTTCTGGCAGAAAAAGCAATAGGAAAACAAAAGTACTGATCCCCACTTCAGTCCTATGAGTGGCAGAGCAGGGAGTTTTCATCAGGAGGTAAAATCCAAACTCCTAAGGATCTCAAACATTTGTACACTAGTCTTCAGGGCATCAGAGTACAGAGATGTGAAGGAGCCCAAATGGCACCAGTGCACAAGTAAGGCAGAAGAAAACTCTATTCAATCAGGATCAGATTGGGCCCATGTTTAACTGAGCAGATATCATAGAATGGACTCAGAACTTTGAGTTTTCCCATGCACTGAGCAGCCTGACACCATCTGGAGAACAGTGTCATCATCAACAAAGAATGTCCTGGTGCCATTCAAAGTCCAGGCTTCAAAATCCAACTCTAGCAACTCTAGCCTACTTCTTGGCCCTGTGGCATCACAAAAGTAGGGCAACTTCCTGAGCATCGACTTCCTCATCTTCAAATAGGGGAGGGTTAAAGTGTGTAAAGCACTCAGCCAGTCACTATTACCATTAAATTATGAAAAATATACCTTTCCCTCAATGCACCCCAACTCTAAGCCTGTGCCCATCCCCCTCCTCCTCCTCCATCACTGCCTAACAGAACTCAAAGTTTGACTCGGCAGGGAGCCAGGCACAAGTCTTCCAGGTGGACCAAAGACTGGAAATGCAAGGGACAAGCTCATTTCTAGTTTCTAGCTTATCTTTCACCCCACTTACAGAACAAATTTGTACCCTACATTCATCTTCTCTGGGTCTTAGTTTTCTCATCTGTAAAACAGGGACACATGCCCCAAGGGTACCCCAAGAGTTGTTCTGAACCCAAAGTGAGATAGCAAACAAGGAAACCAGCATTCATCAGACACTAGCTGGTCTCACTAGCCCTCATAACCTCCCTGATACACAAGAAACATTCTCCCCATTTTACAGACAAGAAAACTGAAGCCCAGAAGTGACCAATGCCTGAAGGGACTCAACATCTTGATATCACCACCACTCCTTGCCTGAAGGGTACAGAATCACTCCCTGTAGGGAGGATCCTTTCCTGATTCAAGAGAGACCTAGACAGGAGCAGGCCAGGCTTGGCCAACCCAGCCAAGATAGGGTTGGTCTAAACTGGCCAGAGTGCAATGTGTAGGAGTCTAGCCTGGGGCCTGATCAGAAAAGCCACAGCCCTGTCCCCTCCTCCTGACATCAAGTCTTCTGGGGCTCCTGTTCCAATGAGCACTCAGCCAATTTGCACAGCCTCTCTAGGCCCCTGGGTGACAGTCTACACACCCATTATGCCCTTGGGGAACTAAGGAAAGATGCAAAAGGTGTTCCAGGAGGGCCCCACCCAGGGCTCCAGGTGTGGGACCAGACAGGTGGCTGCCCTGAGGATTGGGCCCTGAATCCTTATTATGGCAGGGCAGTTGGCAGATATCTCTCTGCAAGAGACCCCCAGGGGTAACAGCCATGGACCCTGGATCATGCCAACTGAGGACAGAGACCAGAGCCAATCCAGGAAGAGGATGGGGCCAAGGGTCACATGGACCTGTATATACTGAAGCAGTCACTGCCAGCAGGAGGAGCAGGACTGTACCCTCTATAGACCTCATGCCACAAAGATGCCTCTGACCCTGAGAGCAGATAGGCCCAGGGTAGGCCACTGGGTACTGGACCCTCCTGTTGCTGTTGGGCATGGCAGTAGATTCCCATGGTAGAGGCCCCAACTGTAACAACTAGGAATGGGCTTTGGGTCCAGGTGCCTGACCATGAAGCAGTCTGTCCAACCTGCAGAGCCTTGGAGCAAGTAAGGAGTCTTGGAGGAATATGGGAGTCTCAGCTGAAGCTGGGAATGGGTGGAAGAGGAGGAGGGCAAGAGAGGTGGCAAAAGGGGTGACAAAGGATCAGCTTTAGATGCTGGCCTAAAGTGCTGATTTTTTGTCCATTTTGGGTTTGTTTGAATTAATTTTCAACATTCTATTGAACTATTATTAATCTTGGCTCCTCAGTCCTTCACTCTCTCCTATAGTCCATTGGTAGAATCTCCCATTTGCACAGGGTTCAGTTTTTTTCACTCCTCCTTCTCCACGCTTCCTCTTGGCTGTGCTCTGCACCATTATGGTCTGGCTGGATCACTTATGATGGGAGGCAGGGATCCAGTCATCAGACCCTCAGCCAACAATCCTCAACCAGGGCTTCATCGTGAGGTTGCCTCCTTCCCAGAGCTGTAGATGCATGACCTTGTCTTGCATTTTGTGACAAAAAGGGAGGTGCTGAGGAGTGAGTCCAGTGGTGGGCCCATGATAAGCCCCTCTCTACCACTGAGCTACATCCTCAGCTTTGACCTATGATGGTCTAAGAGAAGGGGTGTTCTGCAAAGCCCTCCCCTGAGAATGAAGTGAGGATTTGACTTGGTCTCCCAAGGATGTACCCTCACTGCCTTGGTCATAAACATTTCCTGAGGGACAGGCCTGGAGACAATAAAGAGGGCTTGCCTGCACTAAGGAACCTGTCTAGTCATGGGGGACAGACTCGTGGTCCTTTCTGGGAGCCACAGAGTTAGAGAAGGGTGCTCCCTCTGTGGGTTGATGCCCAAGCTGGTATCACAGACGAATGGGTGCTGGGTAGTGATGGGGTAGCCCAGCAGAGATACTAGGGAAGGTAGTGGGCACCAAGGGAAACAGGGAGCTTCTGGGCTGAAGCAGGTGGAACCCTTAAGTCTCGTGCCCCAGACTAGGTTCTGCTGTCTGGGTGCAGGCTCTGGGGGATTTAAGTCAGAATCAAACGTGTTTTTGAAAAACTGGCTCAGGTTTGGAGTCTATTGTGGGGCCAGATTTGTGTCCAGAGACAGAGACAGAAGACAGAGATGGGGCAGCTGCTGAAGATCTGGGAGTTGGCGAACTGAGACCACAGACATCTCCTGGGCATGGAGAGAATGCACTGGTCCACTTGTCAAAATTTCTGTGAAATTTACTAATGAATTTAGAGCAATGATACTTGGAAGGAATGGGCACTTACACGAACCGTTTATAAGGGTTTCAATGTACAACAAATTCAGCAAAAGGCAGGAAGTCATGAAAGAAACTGGGTTATCTAAAGTGTATAATTCCACTTCTTGAAACTTATCCTAAGGGGCAAGAATAAAGCCATAACCAAAGATTTACAACAAGGCTATCTATCTAGCTCAATATTGTTAATAATGGTAGAAAACTGGAGATAATTGAAATATCCATGAGAAAGGGTGTGACAGAGTAGTGTGGCACATCATCATAAATCATTTTATGCAAACCTTCAAAATTATATTTGTAAGGTAGACTCTGGCAACAAATTACTGCTTAATAATGTTATTTTAATATTGACATGAGAAATTCATCATTTTCATAAAAACTGATTCTGAAGCATCGCTAGTAATGAGAAATTCTTTTTAAAAATGTAAGTTGAGAACTTACAGACTCTTATCAATGATGTTCTTAATATATGTGTGAATTTTGAAAAGTCTGTCATGATTTTATTCTCTTTTAATGATGAATAAATCCACACAATTACAGTTATCTTATCTAAGACAAAAGCACTAAAAACATATATTGGAGAAAAGATAGCCTCTTCAACAAATGGTGCTGAGAAAAAAGGAAATCCATATGCAACACAATGAAATCATACTCCTATCTCTCACCATACACAAAACTCAACTCAAAGTGGACCAAGGGCCTGGGAATTAAACCAGAGACACTGGGCCTACAAGAAGAAAAAGTAGGCCCAAATCTCCATCGTGTTGGATTAGGCCTCGACTTTCTTAATAAGATTCCTATAGCACAAGAATTAAAATAAAGAATCATCAAGTGGGAAGGATTCAAACTGAAAAGCTTCCTCTCAGCAAAAGAAACAATCAGTAGGGTGAATACAGAGCCTACATCTTGGGAGCAAATTTATACCACACTGGTCCCATTTTACATCCATGACTACGAAGCTAAGATGGGTCCTTAGTGATGCCTGTCAACCCATTTATATATGCCAGTCACTGTCTCCTTTTCTCTCCCCTTTTCTGTAATCTCCAAAACCTCATTCCTTCTTACTCTCAGCTGACAACTTGTCTATTTTTCTTTAAAAAGTAGGAGCAATCAGAAACTTTCTTTATCATAGTGTCACATTTTTATCTCTAACGTGTCTTATAAATGAATTGTCCATGCTTCAATTTATAGTCAATAATTTGACATTATACCTGATGCATCCCTCAAAACAATTATTACTCCTAAAATTATGTCCTCCCTCTGCTGGATCATCACTTTCTCTCTTCCCAATGGAAAATTCCCATTAGCATTTAGTAGATGATCTTTCTAGAAAAACCCAAAAAGTTGTTTAAAAGCTTGTTTCCATTCCCTTTCCTCCCATTATATCCTAAAATCATTTCATTTAAGCTACTGTCTCCATTTTCCAAAGCAGCTCCTATCAAAATCAACAGACTTCCACAATGAAAAAATTGGTGTTCTTCCATTTATACCTAGAGCACCCTGGCACAATTGATCAGTTTCTCTTCTTCAAACATTTTTCAGTTGGCTACCAAATATCATACTTATAGTTCTTCCTAACCCACTGGGCCATTCCTTACATGTTTGCTTCTCTTTACTGGTTACTCCTCATTGACCCTATCTTTTTTCTTTTCTATCTAAAGCTTCTCCCAAAATGATTGCTTTATATACACAAAATTGAGCACTGCTGAGATTCTAGACCTGATAATTATTTGTTGTGAAGGGCTCTTAAGCATTGTAGGATATGTAGCAAATCCTTGGCATTCAGCCACTAGATCCCAGTAGCAACTACACACACACACACACACACACACACACAGGTGACAATCAAAAATATTTTCAGACATTGGATAATGTCCTTGGGGAAAAGAGGAAATAGACGGAAAAACACCCCTGCTGGAGAACCAATGAAATATACTGAAGATTTAGTATTCACTTCTCCTTTAAATCCCAGATGCACATATCTCAGTGCTTATTCAAACCCTCTACTAATACTTCACCTTGCCCAAATCCCAGCTCTTGCTCTTGATTCCTAACTTCCTTCATTCTGCAGATTTTTTGAACACAGTTTTCTCTATTTCAGTAAATGGTATCCACCACTCTCCGCATCTTGGGCCAATGATAGTGTGTTCATCCTTGACATTTTTTTCCCTTACATGTCATATGTTATTTATCAGAAAATCCCACATTTTAGACCCTAGGTTATTATTATTAAACTCTACAGCTATTTTAGTAATTCTGTACTTAAGAGTTACTATTTCAAATGAGGGTTAGAGTCAGAAAAAATCCCATATCAATATACATCAAGTGTAATATTTACTCCATTTAAGTTTAAATAGTTCAGTTTTCTGATAATAGGTATACAAATTTATACTATTTTACATAGGCTACCTTTTGTTTGGCTTTAATTCATCCTGGAATTACTTTTAATGATACTTGGGACCTTATTCTATCAATGATTATATTCTATGCCCCATCCAGATTTTGTAATCTGCACATGTTTTAATCAAAGCATTTACCTTCCTATCGAGTTCACTGATAAAATTGTTGCATAAGACAAAGCTGAAGACACACTTCTTTTTATTTCATGATGAAAATCAACCTTTAATCAGGCCTTCTACAAAGTGAATAAATCACTTGGCAAAGTTACTTAATTATATTACAGTCTTGTTTGCAGATTTCCCTCCTGTCCACAAGTTAATATGAAATACTCAATTATTTTGATGATATCTATATATACCATCTCAACAACATTCCTTTTCTATACCATTCTAGGAACCCCATAGAAAAGGAATCAAAGTTAATACATCTAGACAATCTATCTCTGAAAGTGTACATTGTCCAAGAAAAATGGGGACCAAAGAGAGAACACTTTTACATTGTATAAATATTGCCCTTTTGTGTTGCCAAACATGCTATGCTAAGCAACTATTGAGGGTACAGAGGTGGGGCTTTCCCATGGGAGAAGCGTTTCTTACATGACCTGGAGTCTCAGGATAAAATAAAGTCTGTTTGGTCTTTGCCCATATAGCTTGGTCCATACACTATTAATAACCCCTGATCTACAGCATCTCATTAAAATATCTTTTCACCACTGGGTTCATTCCCAGAACCACATAAAAATAAACAAAAAAGGTGTTGTGTGCATCTATAACTAAAAAAAATTTAAAAAATATTCCATTTTCACCCCTACTTTACAATTGAAGATACCTAGGCTTGATGCTCCTTATTTTTATGTTAGCCTTAGTTTTATTCTCCTCAGACCTATTAGACGACCCAGAAAACGATATGCCTATAAATCCCCTAAGCCCAATGCAACACATTAAACCAGAATAATGTTTCCTATTTGCCTGTGCAATTTATAATCCATTCATACTAAGTGGATTATTAGCCCTCATGTTCTCAATTCTTATTCTAGCTTTACTCGCCCTACATTAAGCTTTTAGACATATAGCATATGTCTAAAGTGCTGATATGATGTAAATCTGGAATCACTCATAGATTTTATCTCCAGGGTCAAATCCAAGAGATCTCTAGTCACTTCCCAGATTGCTATTTTGAGAAGGCATAGCAGGCCACAACTCATTGTACTCTTTGACGTGCATGGGAATGATAACATGAGAGCCAGATATTACTCTTTCTGCTTTTCTTTTAAAAGAACAACAATAATAATACATCACATTTTTGTGTGTACATTGTGTGTGTGTGTGTGTGTGTGTGTGTGTGTGTGTGTGTGTGTGCATCCCAAATTTGGTAGAATGCAGGCATAGACTATGGTTATTCTAGATCAGAAAATCTTAAGGGGAATAAATTCCAAGCACTTTAAAACTGCTGTTTCTTTATATATGCCTCTATTGGAAATGTATCCTAAGAAAATAATATAGAAAATTATATGCATAAAGAAAACCTAAGAATAAGGGAATCATTGGGTATATTAGGCAATTCACCAGTTAGAACAAAGAAGAGTGGTAGATGTTCTGTTATAGTGTTAATAGTAAAGAAAATATTTATCTATGTTGTAATCTGCTCTCACAAAAAGAGTGAAAAGAAATAAAGTAAAAATGTTGAGAAAAAGTATGAAGCATCAAATAAAGAAGAAAATAGTAAAACATCAGTAAAAAGCACTTTGGAATTCCACCTAGTATCTAAAAGCTCAGTTGTTTCAGAGACTTAGGAAATATTATACAAAATAATTTTGTTGATTATAAAATTCAAAAGTATACAATTTCCATCTCATAAAGATATAAAACAAACAAACAAAAAATGCTTTGATCACTCTTTACTTGCCAAAACTATTAGGAAAATGTAAATCTCTTTAAGGTACATTTCAATCAATCACCCATGACACTGATGAAAATAACTGATTTTTATTTATCAAATGATTTCTTCATAGATTTCTGGTTTAGTTTAGAATATAAGATAAGAATTATTATTAAATGTAACTTTGATTTATTATAATGTCAATTATCCTATAAAAATAGAAATAATATTTAGATACACATGTAAATACTATTAAATTATCAAATATATCTAATATTAAATATAACTGGTAAAACATCAGAAATTGTATTATATTTGGAGTCCAGATTTAGGATGTGTTTCTGCAGAGGAACAGCAAAGGACAATTTCATAGATTTACACAGCAATTCCTCATTTCCTGGGAAACAGACTTAACCCACCATGAATAAAACTAATGTGCTAAAACCATTGAAAACTATTTTCAAGGAAACCTTCCTACAATTTATGTCACATGATAGTTTATATTTCACTATATCTTAAAAAGGCAAATTCTATTTAACTTAACCATTGTAGATGTTGACTACTGTTAAAGTAAGCAGTACATTTGAACATTACACCTCTTCTGTTTAAAAATGACTTACTAGAACTTAGTAGAGAATGTATAGCCTCTTGCCCTTTCAATCAATTAATGGCTACAGCTAACAATCTTTTAAAGTTTGCTTCTCCTTCCCCTATTTCTAACTTGTAAGCCTTTTCTTTATTGACCTCTTGTTGATACTCTCCCTTCATCTTGGTCTAATATGTCTTAAAGTGTACAACTAGAGAACTAAATACGTTAAAGCTAGGAGACATCCCTGTGAGTTAAATGTGTGCTTTTGTATGTACAGACATTATGATATCAAGTCTATCCATTCAAAGGATATTTTCCTTTCCTTCCTAGTTCTTTGCTATATTATAGACTGCTAAATTTATTAAATATTTTACTACTAGATAAAAAGAAAAGTGTTACTACATAGCTATTTAAAAAGTAGACAGGTATACTTAAGCATAGAACAGATTCAGCTCTAATGTTATATCCTGATGTTAGACTAAACCCTTCAGAAATGCATACTCAAAAAGAAAACACTTGAAACATTTCCCCTTTGGGAAAGTTAATACATAAAAAAGAAGCAGAAAGCAAAATTAAATCTTGTGTTTACATAAGAGATGAGCAAGAACAGCACACAGGAAAGAAATACAACTTTTGGCTCAGACATCCTGCTGCTATGAGGCATTCTAACAACCTACCTTTCTCTTTAACTTCCTTTACATCTCCAGGTTCCTGTCCTTCAAGGGAAAATCTCCACCTGGCACCAATGCTGGGTGGTGAAGCAAACAACTTTCTAAAAACAGATCATTTAACATGATACTCCCCAAAAGTTTTGACTTTGTTTTCCTTCCAGTACTCTTAAGTTTTTATACAGCCCATGGATTTACCACCTACTCATGACCAATCACAGGCTTTTTAACATTGGTCTTGTTAATTACAGTCACAAGTCTGCATATTTTTATTTCTTTGAATAAGAACTGTTTACCATGTGATATATACAGAGTTTTCCCCATTTTTGAATAATGAAGACCACTAACTTATAAATCAATATAAAAAACAGAGATTAAGACCTGTGGTTTATAGTAACTTGAGTATAATACAAGTTGGATTTCAAACTATAGAACTTTCAAAGGATAAGAAAGTTTGTTACTCTCATGGCTACTGAACACTTAAAATCATTATATCTTATTATTAAGGCCTATGTTAATCAACACAATTTTATAACATGCATTATTCCTTTTGCATAAAGAGATGAGGCTGGGTGTGGTTATTGCACACCTATAACCCCAGTGGCTTGGGAGACTGGGGCAGGAGGATTGTAAGTTTGAGGCCAGCCTCAGCAATTAACAAGGCCCTGAGCAACTTAACAATCCTTGTCTCAAAATAAAAATTGTCTGGTACTATTGCTCAGTGGTTAGATACTTCTGGGTTTAAACTCTGGGGGGGGGGGAGAAAGAGAGAGAGAGAGAGAGAGAGAGAGAGAGAGAGAGAGAGAGAAAGCATGTGCACAATTGCATGGGTGCGATGGAGGTCACCTTATGTTGCTCGGTCAGTCTCAAACTTCTAGGATTAAGCAATACTCCTGCCGTAGCCTGTTGAGTAGCTGGGATTTCATGTATGTACTATCACATGTAGCCATTATTACTTTCCATAGGAAAAAATTCTTATATATAAATAAATTTCATTTTAAGCCATAACAACAAAGCGTATTACTGAACTCCAAGTTAATTAAGTTTTGTCCAGATATCAATCTTAATAGCAATGTTTAGAAAAAAATAAAAAGGTTAATTACCTGAGAGCAACTGTTTCTCTAAAAATATCAGAAATCTATTTTTCAAACTATGTCACTATTATATTTGTCACACTATGTTTGTGGTTGCCATAAATTAAACAGCCTAAGAAAGTCCCAAGAGGATAGGTCTAAAGATTTATCATTCTACTGTGGCCTGAATGACCCCACTCACTATCACAACCCCCCATTTTTGTAAAGGATTTGTAAATTTCTCTCTGTATTTATATCTACTTTTTCTCTATTAATTTGAGGTTATGATGTCAATGATAATTTTTATGCCTTCTCAGTACACTATTCCTTTGCTCAGCAAGCGATCTTCCCCAATCCCTAAAGTGTTTTCCTTAAGGTCAATTTTATCTGATGGTAATATAGTTATGTCAGTCTTTTACTGATTAATATTTGTCTCAAATATATTTCTCCATTCATTTATTTTTATCCCCTATCTGTCCTTATATTTTAGGTATGTTGCAGAAAGCTAAATTTATTCATATTTTCTATTTGAATGTCAGTGGCCAATTGTTTGTATTTAATATGCATGGAGACTTATTTTACCAGCTTATTATGAACTTTCTATATATCATTTTACTTTTGTTCTTTTATTCTGCCTTCTTTTCAGCCTTTTATTGTACTGATAGTTTTCTTTTTATTCCTTTTGCCACCAAACTAGTTAGAATTTATACATTCTATTTTTATTATCTCAGGTCATAACTAAATTGTTAAAAATTAACATTCAATCTAAGTTCAAGTACTTATGACTTCATAATCCTTCTAAATCATACAAATATTTAGACAAAGAGAATTAAGGAAAGGGTAATCAGTAGAATAAATCGGATATGACTTTCCTATGTTTATATATAAGTACACAACCAGTGTAACTGCTTGTCCAGCCACAAGAATGGAAGGTTATACTCCATGTATGTATAATATGTCAAAATACATTCTACTGTCATATATAACTAAAAAGAATTTTAAAAAATTTTGAAAGGTTAAAAAAAGTATTTTAGGAAGTTTTAAAATTCATGACACCTTAATGTGGACTTATATTTTATTTCAAATCTATTTCTATTTTCTATATCAGCCATTATTATTTATTTTTTAAAGAAATTAAAGATAAGGGGCTGGGGTTGTGGCTCAGCGTACTTGCCTAGCATGCATAAGGCACTGGGTTTGATCCTCAGCACCACATAAATGTAAAATAAAGATATTGTGTCCACCTAAAACTAAAAAAATAAATTTTTTTTAAAAGGAAAATAAAGATTATATTTTCCTACATATTGATCAATTTTTTGTGATATTAATTCTTCCATTCAACACTTCCTTTTTGAGTTAGATTTCTCCTTATAATTCCAATCATTAAAGTTTTCCGTATTGTTCAGAATAAAGGCAAGGGCTAGTATGATTGAGGGTTAAGGTCACAAATAGTTTCAGGAAGACAGACTGGGTCACAAGGAACTCTGGAAAAGCACTCACAGTTAGTCTTTAGTCTGTCAGTTTCTAAGAATCCAGAAATGTAGGGAAAGGTGAAGAAGTAGTCCCAAAATCTGGAAGATCTGGTGATTCAACCAAAGTCCAAGCAAATTGATTCAACAGCTACCAGACCCTTGTTGGCTTGTAAACCACTGGTACTTAATTTCTCTGTCCCATTCAGTATGATCAACCTCTCTGTGGGTACTAATCAAAGTATTTCTTCTTCTTTTCTTTCTTTTCTATTATATTTTTTATGGTATTTGGGGGTAAGTGGATTGAACCCAGGGCACTTTACCAAGGAGCTTCATCCCTAGTCATTTTCATTTTTTATATTGAAACACAGTCTTTCTAAGTTGCCAAAACTTGATTAGAATTCGTGGTCTTCCTGGCCTCAGCATCCCAAATAGCCCACCACACCTGACTATTTCTTCCTCTAACCTACATCTAGTTTAAAATTGAAACAAAACTGAAGGGCACCAAAAACAAAACAAAACAAAACAACAACCACAACAACAACAAATACTTCATATCCTAAGTCCCATTCTCCACAATGTCATAAACTAATAGTTTCTCATGTGATCTTCTGGAGGGGGCAGAAAAGGAAAATCATAAAATAGCATTTATTTATATATTTAATTTACTTACAAGCAGGTCTACTGTTTATTCTTACCTTCTTTTTCTAACCTAATAATACATCTTGGACTTTTCCAAATCAGTACATACAAATATTTAATAGACTAAAGAAAATATTTCTCCTGCTAATTTTTAAAAGCTATTTGGATGCATGAGACATGAAGTAAGGAGATCTGAATTTCCAAGAGCACAAAACTTGTCATTATTGTTAATCTTTGAAGTTCAACTAGAATGATTACAGTTAGAAATTCAATCTCCCAACTAAATCAAATCCTTAGCAAAAATAGATCTATCGTATGTTTGAAATTAACAAAAGTGAATATAAGAAATCTAGAACCTAGAAAACGGAAAAGAATTTCTTCTGGCACACATACCCTTCTATGTACACATTTTATTCCTTTATTTTCCCCAGACTTCCAGGACATATAATACATTTAGTTTAACAAAATGTATTTTAGAAGTTTTAGGCTATTTAAACTGTGGAAAGGTGGTTGTTTAAAGAAACTAAGGAAAAATACAAAAGGCATTCCCACATTTCAATTTCTAATCTGTGTCCTTTTTCAGCTTTTTATCCTAAGATTAGTTTATTATATCCTAGGAGACTTTCTAGATATTCTTTCTCCACTATTCTTCTGTACCATTTTTGTCACACAGTAAGTAACTGCTTATGTGTGGGGTTGTTTTCTCTTTCAATGTTCTATCCATCTATACTGGCACTAATATTTCACCATCTTAAATATGATAAAGTTTATTAGCTAGAATATCAAATCTTCCTACAATGTTCTTCTTTAAAGTGTCCTTCCTATTCTTGACATTTTGCATTTCCATAATAATCTTAAAATCACCTTATCAATTTCTGTAAATGAAAATCTGTTAGGATTTTTATGGAAGTTACATCAAATATACATATTAATTTCACAAGAATTAACATCTTTGTAATACTGAGTCATCTAAGGCATGAATAGGATATATACCATCACTTATCTCATTCTTATTGTTTTTCAATAATGCTGTATAGTTTTCAATGTAGAAGCCCGCCCATATTTTGTCAAATTGTTCCTAAGACTTTGATGTTTTGCTGCCTTTAAAGCATTTTCAAAAATAAATTGTATTTTCTGTTTGTAGATGATAAATAGAAATAGTGTGGAGGGTTGTACATTTTAAGTACAATGATTTCACTGAAGTTATTTATAATTCTAAAATAAGATTTTTGTTTCATTGATCTTCTCTATTGGTTTTGTGTTTTCAATTTGATTGATTCCTGTTCTCATTTTTATTACTTCCCTCCTTCTGCCTGTTATGAGTTTAATTTGCTCTCCCAGGAAGGCCTTGGGATTGAATTCAGGGTCTCCATGCATGCTAGGCAAGTATTATACTGTGCTAGATTCCCAACGACTCTCCTTTCTAATTCATTATGTGAAAAATTATAAGATCATTAAGTTAAGACCTTTTTCTTCCCACTATGAGAATTTAATGCTCTGAACCTCACTGAGTTAACTAGATTCTATCAATGTTGGTATGTTGTATTTTCATTTTTACGTAGTTTGAAATGCATTTTTTAAAATTTTCCATCTTTTCAAGTGACCCTGAAGTATAAAATGCTTTAGAGGCCCTCACCCTTGGTGCAAGTAGGACACATGCAATTGAGACTTCATCCTTGGAGGACTGGTTTACCATGAATCCTAAGCTTCTGTTGTCCCTTGCTGTTTATCTCTAAGTAATTAGTTCATTCTACACAATATGTTGTATATGACTATACAAGCTGGACTCAGACAAGTTGGTAACCAGAACACATAAATTACATAACAATGTGAATATACTAACTGTACACTTTAAGCCAGGTGAGATCGAGATTTTTTTAA
Source organism: Callospermophilus lateralis (assembly GCF_048772815.1). Lineage (NCBI taxonomy): Eukaryota > Metazoa > Chordata > Mammalia > Rodentia > Sciuridae > Callospermophilus > Callospermophilus lateralis. Next base: position 144,038,057 of record NC_135305.1, on the reverse strand, counting down.
AAAAATTAGGGTCTGTATTTCCCAGACTGGCCTCAAATTTAAAGGCTCCAGCAATCCTCCTACATCAGCCTCCAGAGAATATGGGACTGATGTGTATTTGATGTGTATTACTACACTTTACTAGGTTGTAAATTATAACTTATGTGCATTTTATCACAATTAAATTTTTTTCAAATGCATGAATTTTATGGTATGCAAAATTGTATCTCAACAAAGTTTTTTTTTTTCCAATTCTCTCTTTGACCCATAAGTCATTTAGAATTATGATCTTTAGTTTCTAAATATTTAGGAGGATTTTACAGATATTTTTCAGGTATTTTGAGAATAGGCATCACAGGCTTTTTTGAAATCTGTTGCAGCATTTTCTCAGAAAAAAATTTACATATCATATAACATTTATAATTCCTGGGATTCAAAGATCCCATAAAACCTATCCACTGATCTGCTAGACTAACCATATCCTCACACATTGAAAAATGATAAATGTGTTCCCAGAGAGGGAGAAATTATTTTCTTGGTTCCCATCACAGAGAGAATTTTTCTGTATGTCACCATTTTATTATTGTTCAGCTATGTCAAAGAAAACTCTAAATAGGCACAACTTCATACTAATGAGCTGAATAAAAGGCAGTTGCCAAAAAGTATGCTATGTCTGGTGAAGTTAATTATAATCTAAGATAATTAATAGCTTTTAAGATGTAAATAACCTCTTTTAAATTTGAATATACTAAATTTAACTTGGTATCCTAACTTTTCTTCAGAGCTAGTATGTCTTGTGTTCTCTCTCAGTTTGTCCTTAATATCTGGGGTTTATAGAGGCATCTTTACTCATATATCCCTCCCAGTCATTTCTATTCTAATTCTCAATTCAGAGCCTTAGGTAATGCTAGCAACAGAGATATCTGGTCACACTGGGACACTGCAGGCCCAACCAGAACATGTTAGGCCTTGGCTCCATTTGCAAGGCAATCTTGCCTCATGTAGCAAGTCCATACCTACAACAGCCTTATATAGTAAATGTAGGTTTTCTTTAGACCTTAATTGTGAGTATGACTACACCTTTGTTGTTATATGCATTTATATGTCATCTATGCTAGGGTAGTAGAGGCTACTCATAGTGAAGCACAGCCTAATCTTGACTAAATGCTGACAATGTTTTCTTCCAGAAATATACTTTGGTATAACTTTGTATTATCCATGAAGAAATTAAATCATATTCCATACCTTGGGAATAGGTAGTATTAAAAGCTCTATTTGATCACTAATATCCTTGAAAAGATGTAACAGCCAGGTATGATGGTACATGCCTGTAATCTCAATAAGACTTGGAAAACTGGGGCAGGAAGATCCAAGTTCAAGGCCTTCCTCAGCAACTTAGTGAGTATCTAACTTAACTAGACTCTGTCTCAAAATGAAAAATAAAAAGGGCTGGGGAGGCGGTTCAGTGGTTAAGACCCCTGGGTTCAATCTCTGGTGCAAAAAAACAAACAAATAAATGAAAAAATAAGCACACAAACAAATAAAGAAAGAAAGGGTTGGGAAGATGTAAGGGCTCTACAATGTTAAGATTTCCACTTCCTGTGAAAAAAATGACTAGGTAATTCAGATAAATTGTCTCAATGAGAACACTTGGAAAAATTGAATAACTTATTGATCAAATTATCTTGATTACATCAAGTGCTAACATGGCAGTGAAAAATTACAGGGTAAGATCCAATTGCTCAATTCCTTTTCAATCCTTTAACTAACACTATGTTTCCTAGGATGGAAATGGAAGATTTATTTCGCTCATAGACTAAGGAAACTTCACATTTTGGAAAAAAGGAAAAAATTAATAGGAATATTTTAAATAAGAAAGGTAGAGGAAATAGATGATGGAAAATATTTTTTGATATTATTTAGTTGTTGTAATGAAACAAGTTCTGGAATAACAAAAATTAAGGAATATGATAAAGGGTAAACACATATAGTATCATTAAATGAAGTCCTAGCTGTTCAGACAAAGGCTAATATTCAGGCACAGTGATGTGTGCCTGTAGTCCCAGCTATACTGCTACTTGGAAGGCAAAAGCAGGAGGACCACTTGAGCCCAGGAGCCACAGGGGCAGCCCAAGCAACAGAGCAAGACCACAGCTTCAATAACAACAACAACAAAAAACCTCAACTTAAAAATATAATATTAACATGAATTAAAATCATTAAGCAACAAACAAACAAAACAAAATCATGAAATTACTATAGCAATGAATTTTTATTTTTTGTGACTCTGAAGCTAGTAGCCAAATGACACAAAACCTAAACAAATACAAGTTGGTTAAAATTCAAATAGCAAGATTATTTACCTTTGGGAATAAAAAGTAAAGTTCACAAGCTCTCTTTTTTAGTAGTTGCCACACTTCCAAATTGGCTTTGTGATAGATGACATAATTATCCCCAATCCTTCACCTCTCCTTGCATCTCTATTTGCTGTTTAATTTGGTACTGTGGTTGAGCCATTTTGGTGAACCATACTTAATCGGGTCTCTTTCTCTCCTGTGCCTCTGCCTTCACTGTAAGGTCAAGCCCAGCAGAGCTTGCTGTAGGATTATACATACAAAACATAATCTTAATTGTGGTTAACGCTAGATCAGCAGCCAGCCAACACAGGAGAAAACTTATCCAAGGTCAGCAAAGCTACATGGCTATACTCCTTCTGACCAGCAAAGAGCAATCAATAAATACGAATTGGTTTGTGGCTGCTAGTTACACAGTATTCTTGTGGCAGCAGATAACTAATACAGGCATTAACAGATTTTAACTGAAAACTCTGAATTTTTTCCTTTCTCATGGAAGTATTTTATGATGAGAATCACCATTGTGTAGCAATGCTCTCTGTCATCAATAAAGCCTACCGACTTTTAGACAAGCCTGACAATCCACCTACCACTGACCTGGAACAGCCTCCAGAAAATCAAGCTATTATTTGTCTAGGAAGCAAGTCATAAAACTATCTTAAAGGGAGGGGAAAAGCAGTGATTCTAAAGTAGTCTAATGTAAAGCAGAATATGAAAGAGAGCTAGCTAAAGGATCAAGAGGGTAGTTAACCCAAAGGGTCCAGCATGTTTTTGTTATAACTAAGTACATATTTAGTCCAAGAGAACATATTTATCTTTTACTTATAAATAATGTAAAAACTATTATAACAAAAAATATTATTTGTATAATTTATTTCTTTATTTTTTAAAATTTGTTTTAATTAGTTATACATGACAGTACAATGATCTTGACATATCATACATTTGAATCAGATGGGGTATAATTTCTCATTTTTCTGAGTGTACGTGTTGCAGAATCACATTGGTCATGCAGTCATGTATATACATACAGCAATACTAATGTCTCTTTTATTCTGCTGACCTTCCTTTCCCCCTTCCCCTCCTCTCCCCTCCCATCACTTCTCTCTACCCAATCTAATGTGACACACTTCTTTTTTCCCCTCATATCGTCATACATGTATTCTGTATAACGATGAGGGTCTCCTTCCATCTTCTGTGCAATTCCCCTTCTCCCTCCCTTTCCCTCCCACCTCTCTTCCCCTATCTAGAGGTAATCTTCTTCTCATGCTCTTCCTTCCTACACCATTTTGAGTCACCCCCATTATATCAGAGAAGACATTTGGCATTTGATTTTTAGGGATTGGCTAACTTCACTTAGCATAATCTGCTCTAATGCCATTCATTTTCCTGCAAATGTCATGATCTTCTTCTTTTTTAGTGCTGAGTAATATTCGATTGTGTATATATGCCACAGTTTTTTTTTTTTTAACCCATTCATCCATTGAAGGGCATCTAAGTTGTTTCCACCTATTGTGAATTGTGCTGCTATAAACATTGATGTGGCTGTGTCCCTGTAGTATGCTATTTTTAGATCTTTTGGGTATAGTCTGAGAAGAGGAATAGATGGGTCAAATGGTGGTTCCATTCTGCCTTTCCAAATAATCTCCATACTGCTTTTCAAATTGGCTGCACCAAATTGCAGTCCCACCAGCAATGTATGAGTGTACCTTTTTCCCCACATCCTCGCCAGCACTTGTTGTTGTTTGACTTCATAATGGCTGCCATTCTTACTGGAGTGAGGTGGATTCTTAGAGTAGTTTTAATTTGTATTTCTCTGTCCTAGAGATGGTGAACATCTTTTCATGTGTTTGTTGATTGATTGCATCTTCTGAGAAGTGTCTGTTCAGGTCCTTGGCCCAATTTGTTGATTGGGTTATTTATTTTTTTGTTATTTAACTTTTTGAGTTCTTTGTATACCCTTGAGATGAGAGCTTTATCTGATGTGTGAGGGGTAAAAATTTGTTCCCAGGATGTAGGCTCCCTATTCACCTCACATATTATTTCTCTTGCTGAGAAAAAACTTTTCAGTTTAAATTCATCCCATTTGTTGATTCTTGGTTTTAACTCTTGTGCTATAGGTGTCTTATTAAGAAATTTGGGGCCTGATCCCACGTGATGGAGATTAGGGCCAACTTTTTCTTCTATTAGACACAGAGTCTCTGGTTTGATTCCTAGATCATTGATCCATTTTGAGTTAACTTTTGTTCATGGTGAGAGAAAGGGATTCAATTTCATTTTGTTGCTTATGGATTTCCAGTTTTCCCAGCACCATTTGTTGAAGTTGCTATCCTTTCTCCATTGCATGCTTTTAGCAGCTTTGTCTAATATAAGGTAGTTGTAATTTTGTGGGTTGGTCCCTGTGTCCTCTATTCTGTACCATTGGTCTACCAGCCTGTTTGGGTTCCAGTACCATGCTGTTTTTCTTACTATTGCTCTGTAGTATAGTTTAAGATCTGGTATATGATACCACCTGTTTCACTCTTCCTGCTTAGAATTTCTTTAGCCATTCTGGGTCTCTTATTTTTCTAGATGAAATTGATAATTGCTTTTTCTATTTCTGTGAGGAATGCCATTGGGATTTTGATAGGAATCACATTGAATCTGTAAAGTGCTTTTGGTAATATGGCCATTTTAATAATATTAATTCTGCCTATCCATGAGCAAGGTATATCTTTCCATCTTCTAAGGTCTTCTTCTATTTCTCTCTTTAGGGTTCTGTAGTTATCATTTTATAGATCTTTCACCTCTTTGGTTAAGTTGATTCCTAAGTATTTTTTTGAGGATATTATGAATTTGATAGTTGTCCTCATTTCCATTTCATAGGATTTGTCACTGATATACAGGATTGCCTTATGGGTGTTGATTTTATATCCTGCCACTGTGCTGAATTCATTTATTAGTTCTAGAAGTTTCTTGGTAGAACCTTTTTGGTCTGCTAGGTATAGAATCATATCATCAGCAAAATGTGCTAGCTTAAGTTCTTCCATCTGTCTAATTGCTCTGGTTAGTGCTTCCAGATCTATGTTGAATAGAAGTGGTGAGAGAGGGCATCCCTGTCTTGTTGCAAATTTTAAAGGGAATGACTTCAACAAAAAGGAATGCCTTATTACATAAAAGTATAATGTAAAAACTATTCCAGGGCTGGGGATGTGGCTCAAGCGGTAGCACATTCACTTGGCATGCGTGAGGCACTGGGTTAGATCCTCAGCACAACATAAAAATAAAATAATGATGTTGTGTCCACTGAAAACTAAAAAATGAATATTTAAAAATTCTCATTCTCTCTCTCTCTTTAAAAAAACTATTTCAAGATTTTCATATTTCCTTTCATCTTTTATTTATTTGAATGTGAACAACATAAGTCATTACCATATAATGCTATATGAAGAGGTATTCATGAAGATGACATTAAAGTATCCACTAAATAATTATTTTAAAACTATAAACATTGAACTCATATGTCTCTACATGAGTATTTAAATAACACACATGCAAGTTTTCTTCCATTAAGGGAATGCCAAGTCTCCAAGTTACATATGAAATTAAACAAAGAATAAGTATATATTTACAAGGCCTTAAAACAAAACCCTAGTGTCTACAACTACTGACTTGTATTGAAATGGGAAACTTCTGTAAAAAGTCACTCCTATTATTATTTCAGTTTGCAACCAAATTATATATCAATTTTACTTTCTCATGGTTCATAACATTTGATGTTTACACTAAGATTCTAGATTCCTTAAAACCACAAGGTAATAGTTACTGCTGAAAAATATGTAATAATTCACTTTTTAATGGAATATTTATTATTATTTACCAACAATTTTGTTTTCAAAAAAGCTTATATTCCCATAAATTATAAAGGTGCACTAACAGTTCCCTTAATCGTGAAATTTTAATTTCTTTGTAACACACTGGGGGCAGGAAAAACATCAATTCACACTTTCCATTATAAAGCCTAGTGTCATTTTCTTCTGTAAGGCAATTTCAGACTATAGAAACAAATAAGCATTACATTGCTATTAAATAATTTGTTCAGTTCAATCATAAAATACTATGGTTTATATATCTATACCTATGAGTTCTGAACATAAAATTCTACTCAGTAAATTGATTATAACTTCACAATTGCTGTCAAGGCAAATGAATAAGAATTTTTAAATGGAGAGATTTTAAATACCAGTGCTCTTATTTTTCACAAAAATTCACCTAGAAAGCTGACATTCATGACACATTATAAAAAATACTTACTACAGGATGTATATTCTATTGCTTAAAATTCGCATGAGAGAATTCAGTGGCAAACCTTCTTATCTCAAAATTAAACTACTAAATTATCATCTAACTATATATAAAGATCATATAAATTAATAAACCATGATATACATAATATATATTATGCATGTATTGAAATAGTAGTTACATATCTCTGTTATTTTGTAAAGTGAATAAGCAAATCACAAATATATATATATATATATGATATATGTTAATGGCTTTTCATAATCCATGATTGCTTATAGTGAATACAGCGTTTAATAATGATTCTATCCCTGTCGCTTGGAGGCTGAGGCAAGAGAATCATTGAGTTCAAGGCCAGCTTTAGTAAAAGTGAGGTGCTAAGCAATTCAGTGAGACCCTATGTCTAAATAAAATACAAAATAGGGCTGGGGATGTGGCTCAGTGGTTAAGTGATCCTATGTTCAATCCCTGGTACCCAAGGGGAAAAATGAGTCTAAGCTACCCTCTGATACCAGAGGGTATTCAGATTCAGATTCACCACGGAAGGAAGGAAGGAAGGAAGGAAGGAAGGAAGGAAGGAAGGAAGGAAGGAAGGAAGGAATGGACATTTATGACACATTCAAGAGAGAGGGAGGGAACAAAGAAGGGATGGAGGAAAGGATTTAAAGATTTCTTTTTACAGAAATTTATGTTTGTATGACACTGGTCTTTGATGATTATTAACAGAAAAGGCTTTGGGAAAAATATATATGTAATGATAAAAATAATTTCTGATCTGTTATTATAAGATTATAAATGTACTTTAAACGTGATTTATTTTTTATAATCTACTATACCCACAATGTTAAAAGCAGTTTGAAAATCCTCTCATGAGCCTTTCTCCTGATATGTATTAAAGCTATAATTAAGTATATTAAAGTGCTTGGCAGCAGAAAACTTTTAAGTTTTAGGAAAATAAATTTTGGATCCTGGATAGTTGGGCATTCTAAATTTTAGGTTGTTAAAATACAAAGCTAATTAACACACACACAGTTTTGTATCATACTTTCCCCACTTAATGTTATATAGTATTTCTCCATGTCACTGATATCCTTAAAACTCTAAAAATTAATTAACTAATTAATTAATTTCAGCTTGTATTTTCAAGTCACCCTCTCTGAAAGCATACCTATCTTTAAATTTCTAGATTTCCTTTATCTTAGCATCTAAATGTTCCATTAATAATCTGATTTATGTCACTTTTAAACCTGGTAGATTTGAGATTTAATTTTTCAACTGTAAAAGGAATCCCCTATTTAAAGATTGATCTTTCATTCCAAATCTTGAGTCAACATTTTCATTTATATAAAAGTTGTTATTCCACTTAAAAATCTGTTTACTTTCTTACTTCAACCAAGTACTTAGTATTTGACTATTTCCTCTGTCTTTAGTGAAACTATTCAAAAGAATAAGAATAATGAAGGCTGGGATGTAACTCAGTGGAAGAATGCTTGCCTAGAATGGGGGAGGCCCTGTGCCCTGGGTTCAATTCCTTGTACCACCAAACAAACATTTAAGAGTAAGAACATGGAAAGATCAAAGAACAAAACACATCAACATAGAGGAGTAGCAGGAATGGTATTATTAACAGCCAAGAATTAAACAACATAAAATGTTGTTAAAATTATACCAGCTAGGTGGTACACACCTATAATTCCAGTCACTTGATCCTTTCTTTTTTGCAGTGCTGGGCTCCAACACAGGGCCTCATGCATGATAGGCAAGTGTTCTACCACTGCGCCATATTCCTAGCTCAATCCCATCCACCCAGCTCAATCCCAGCCACTTGAGACTGAGGCAGGATGATCTCAAATTTGAGGCCAGCCTCAGCAACTTAGTGAAGGCATAGCAACTTAGCAAGACCCTCTCTCAAAATAAAAAATAACTTTAAAAAAAGGGCTAGGGATGTAGGTCAGGGGCAAGGAACCCCTGGGTTCAATCCCCAGTATCTAAATAATAAATAAAGCACATGGTTTTCTTTGTAATTTTATTCAATAAAGAGTTTCCTTATATACTAAAATGAAAGTTGAAAAGTAAAATTGGGAGGGGTAAGAATTCTATTAAGAAATGAAAAACTCAACCTTCATCACTGTAGGTTAAAAATGCCTAAGCAACCTAGAACCCAGACTATTTAAGCAAAAATATCAATTCAAGTATGTTGATGTGTGTTGATTTTTTTTTTCTTTCTTTTCTTCTTGGTACCGAGGACTGAACTCAGGAGTATTCTACCACTAAGCTACAACTGATTCTTTTTTCATTTTATTGTAAGGCAGGTTCTACATTGCTGAGGCTGGCTTTTAATGTGTAATCCTTTACCTCAGCTTCCCGAGTTGTTGGAATTACAGGCATACACCATAGTTCTTAGATTATTTTTATTGTTTTCAAAGCCCTTTGTAATAATTCTCCCAGATATATTCCCATTACTACCATCTAACCTCTCTCACCCCGGCCACCACCAAAATGCAAGATATTTCTTACACATATGCTGATTCTTTCCTCTAGTGAAACCATCTCATAAGAACATTTTTCTCTGACATTTTCAGTAACCAGATTAAATTTTTCTAGATATAATACTGAATTTCATTTATAGCAAAAAACCTGTGTTTTTTAAAGCAATGAATATTATTATAAGGTATCTATAAACAAAGTTTAAGAGAAAAATTAGTCATCTAATTGCTTACAGAAAGCTTCCATTTCTCTGTATGGCTGGTTTTTAATAAACAATTTTTTTTTAAAAAAAAAGATGCCTCTAAATTATTTGTCAAGACAACAAGAAGAATTTAATGGAAAATAGTACTGTGTGATAGCAAACAAAGTTGGACCTTCCATTGGAATTACAAGTAGGAAGGCTCTACATACCCAAGGATCATTTTAAACAAATTATTTCAGTCAACTTGTCAACAAGCTATTCTAAAATTAATACAGAACCAAATTAAACAACTCAGATATTGGCAAAAATAGATTACTTCATTTGTTACAATGTTAGTTATGTTTAGTCAAGTATTATGTAATTAGTAATTTTAAACAAAATCATTAAAGCTTACAGAAAAGGGAACTACTTACATGCTGCTCTGATTTTACACCATATAACTGAATGGTCTTTGCTACATTTTCTGACACAGCTAATGTAAGGTTTTCATCAATAGCAGCAACATTTAGTTCACTGCAGAAACCAGAAACTTTTTTATATTAGCAAAATATGTTCATCAACAAAATAAAGCACAACATATAAGCCTAAGCCCTATAAGCAATGCGGTGTTTCTTTTTATACAATTTGCTGATTGTTTCCAAGAAGCGGTACATTGTTTTATCCCCCACCTCACCTAAATCCAGCATTAGGAAAAAATGATTTGAGAGATAGCTTTGTTAATGACCAGTTTCCCATTAATAAAAGCACATCATGTGTGGGTTCAGTCTGTGACTAACAGAGTGAATTGTGTACAGATTTTTAAACACACACCCTTGCAAATACTGATAATTGCAATTAGAGGCACTGCATATCACAGACATCTGCAATAAAATGACAGCTCCTGAATGGAAATGATGACCTTGGAAGGACATAGTCTAAAAATATAAATTACACATGATACATAAAGATACTCAGTTTTTCTAGAAATTATGTCAATGCATGCTATTTTGTATAGACCAGCTTTTAAAATATATCAAAAGCATAATGGCTATAATAAGAAATTTTATAAACTTGGATTCTTTTAAGTATATCCTTAAGTATATCCTTAAGTATAGCTTCTCAGGAGCATCACACAGGTGCCGACCCGACCCCCTTTGGGGTTATATACTACTTTGAGATGTTCTTCTAGCTCATCTTTTTCTTCACTTAGTCTCCTTTATAGGAGCCATTGCATTTCCCAACGTATAAATGCTGGAGGCAAGGATTTTCTTTGCTCTCTCTCTCTCTCTCTCTCTCTCTCTCTCTCTCTATATATATATATATATATATATATATATATATATATATATATATCTTTCCTATGTAATCTTTTCCAGTCATGTTAAAAAAGATTGTTTTGATTTTAACTCCCTAATATAACCACATGCTTCATGAGGACATTTTTCTTAATAGTGTAACTTATACATGACAGTGGTCACATAAAATTATAATGAAGCTGAAAAATTCCTATTACCTAGTGACACCATAGCTATCATATTGTCACAGTGCAATGTATTATTCATGTGTCTGTAGTGATTCTGGTATAAACAAACCTACTGTACTACCTGTGCTGTAAAAGCACAGCACATACAATTAAGTACAGTGTTTAACTGAAAATAGTAAATGATTACATTACTGGTTATGTATTTATTATATTATATTTATCATATATATTGTATATATATTTTACAGTATACTCCGTTTACTTAAAAAAACAAAACAAAGTTTACTATAAAACAGTATTTTATATCATCAGCAGCCACACACATGTTGTGTACGTTGTTTCTTGACTATCAAGAGGCCATGTGGTGTGATTTACTCATGCCATCTAGGTTTCTGTAAGTACACTCTATGAGGTCCACATAGTAATAAAATCACCTAATAATTATGTTCTCAGAATTTTCCCCATCATTAAGTAATTCATGACAGTACATATTTCTAGCCCTAACTAATATTTAATTATTTTCTCAAGAACTCTATTTGCATTTTCAGTTCAGCAGTTGCAAACAAAACCTAAATTCAACACAACTCTTAGAAAAAACAGTTTTCCAATCCTAGACTTCTACCAACTTATCTAGTCATATCTTCAATTTCTCCTTTATTCTCAAATCTAACCTATCAGGAAATTCTACTTGTTTGTCCTCTAAACTATATCTTGATTTAAAACCCATCTCGGATCAATCTGATCAATTCTTACAATCTTATCTGCTCATTCTATTTAAAGTTATTTAAAATCATTGTCATCTTTTCTCTGAAAATACAAAATAGTTTCAATGGGAAACATTATTCCTCCTGTTTTTTAACCCCCCTTACTTGTCTGCAAAGAGGCCAGTATGCTAATTTCAAACCACTTATCAGTTTATATCATTTCTCTGTTTAAAATCAGTGTTTTGTAACTGTATTGGAATAAAACCCAACCCCATTAGCATGGCCTATAAAGCCCCACGTGATCTCCTATTTCCCTTCTACTCTGGCCTAGTATTACACCCCTCTCTTCTTCATTCACTGTGCGTCAGCTATATTGGCTACTTTCTCTTCCTCAAACCTCTCCATTTTAGTGTATTTGAGACCTCTAAGTTTGATCTGCCTGCAAAAATCTCACTCCACGTGTCTCATGATTACTTTTTCAGATTATCTAGATCTCAGGTCAAACATTAACTCCTCATAATAATGCAATCTGATATAATTAAGATATATTAAAATTATCAATTAATAAACAATGGGGGAAGCTGGGGCTCAGTAGCAGAGGGCTTGCCTAGCACATATGAGGCACTGGGTTCGATCCTTAGCACCACATACAAAAATAAGCAAATAAAATAAAGTCATGCTGTCCATCTACATCTACAAAAAAATTAAAACAAACAAAAAACAATGACCACATATGTTCACTTCTAATTTCCAATTTTCCTATTTATTATTGTATTTTGAAACTGACCTTAGGAAGGTCACCTAAGGGTGAAGTTTCATTTCTTCAGATAAAAGTCTGAAGTTAAAGTACATAAATAAATAACAATTATTACAAATATTTAGCAGCTTAGTGAATGCACGATTTCTGATTAATAATAAATATAAGAAACACCAAACCTTTACATGCCAACAAACAGATCAAATTAAAGAAACATACTCATAATCTGACTTTTTTGATATGAATATATCCTGTGTATCATCTTCCATGTGTTGTAGGTCAACATACAGGTCTGGAGTTCCACTTGCATTAAAATTTCCTTGGATGTTTGGACTATATTGTTGAAGACGCTTCCATACGTCATTATAAAGACACAATAATTTGGGATTTTCTCCTTTGGAGGCTTATTTCAAAAACATAGAAGCTTCTAAAAAAATAACAGCATGGATTAGATAAATGATAAAACAATAAAATGTGGTAAATGAATATTTCTTTTCAATATGAAGCTGATGTGATAAATACCACAATACCACCAAATAATTAAAGATATATTTTAATTATACTTCATAAAATAATGCTAGTAACAGTAACTTTCTTCTCAGATGCTGCATTAAATTTGTTGTATGGAACATATATTCTGAATCTTAATCTATATTAAAAATAGACAAACTCATATTATAGTTGAAGATTTCAACTTCTTCTCTTGATAACTGATAAAAACAAGTACATAAAAATTAGGATACAGAAAATTGAACAAAACTAAAACCCAATTGACTGACTATGCATTTTTTACAATACTTCATCCAAAACATCAAAGACATATTTTCATCAATATATGTAAAATATATGCTGAGATTGACAATACATGGGCTTTCATACAAAATATATCTTCTTTAAACAAAATAGTGTTAGATTAGAAATGAATAACAAAAACATACCCCCAAATTCTCACATATTTGAAACATAAGACATAAGAAGGAGGAAAGGAAGGTGGGAGGGAGAGAGATAAATAACTTAGAATTTACCTTGAACTGAACTAAAATTATAATAAAACAGCAAAATCTGTGAGCTATCAGCTGTAAGAAAGACTTGGGAGATAATTTATATAGGCATTTACATTTGAAAAAGAAGAAATGTCTCAAATCAATAACTTATGCTTACATTTTAAGAACATTTTAGAAAAAAAGGGGGGCAAAAAAGCCCAAAGAAAATATAGAAAAAGAAAATAAATATCTGCATATTTGCATAGATTTCAATAAAACGGAAAAACACTGAAACCCAAAACTGGATCTGAAGAAGGTAAGTAACACTGGCAAACTTCTAGCCTCATGGATTAAGAAGAGAGGAAAAACATAAACCATATGAGCCATATGAGAGGTGACCTCATTACATATTCTGCAGACAACAAGAGAATATTAAAGGAATTTTGAAAAACTATGCCAGTAAATTAGAAAACTTTCATGAACTGTTTCCTTGAAAGACACAAACTACTTAAACTTCCTCAATAATAAGTATATAGAGCATTTCTATCCAGAATATATAAGTATCTATCATATCTCAGTAATAAGACGATCTAATTTTTTCAATGAGACTTTCATTGAGAAAGTATATGACTGGCAAATAAGAGCCTGAAAAAAACTCAATATCTTTCACCAAAATGAAAATGTGAATTAAAACTAAAATGAGATAGAACTTCCTAACTGTTCAAATGGCTAAAATTAAAAAGACCAAAGAAAAATCTCTCAGATGCTGGTGAGAATACACTTTTGGTGGAAAGGACAAACTGTATAATCATTTTGCAACTGTTTGGTATTTCCTCCAAATGTTAAATATATATACCCACCATATAGTTATACCAACCCATTCCCAGATATTTATTCAATAGAAGTGACAGTATATGTCCACATAAAGCAAATACATGAACATTCAAAGCATTTTAAGAGAAAAGAATCAGAAATAACCTAATGTCATCCACAGAGGAATGTATAAAGACAATGTAATACATCCACATAATGGAATACAATGGAGCAATAAGAACAAATACAATATAGATGAACCTCAATAAAACAAGTGCACATAAGAGTATGGACAAATAACATATAAGTTGTATCACTCGGTTTGTACATAATTCTAGGAGATAAAAAATACAATGATGAAAAGCAGATGAGTGTTTGCCTGGTAGAGGGAGATGCAGAGATGGGGGAAGGAATTACAAAGGGAGACAAAAAAAATTGGGCAAGTGTGGATATATTCATTGATCTGGTTGGTTTCGATGGTTTGATGGACTGTATACATGGCCAAGATTATCAAACTGTACACTTTATATGCAGTTTATTATATGCCAATTTTATCCTATTGAAATTATATAAAAAAAGAAATTATCTCAGAGATAATTTATTTGGCCTTCATTTTCTGCTGAAGAAGAAGCAGAAGACATGAACAGAACCAGAAGCAGGACGTGATCCCTGAATATGTTCTTGCATGACATGCCAATAAAGGAAGTCCATTGTGATTCTAATATTTGCAACAAGGAACCTGGAGATACAAAGTAATAACTTTCTGTAGAGTACAAGCTGACTTGCTTACTACTCAGAACAAGAGGGGTAGTTTCTCCAAGCTCAAGGTTCTTTACAAGCAATGCAACCTCAGAAGACACATACCATCCCCATGGGTCCATATCATATTTCTTTATAACATTTGGAGGCTTGGGAAAGCAACAATCAATATGCTAATGTTCATGAGGCATGCTGTACTGTGAGTAATGAAGTTGTGTTTCCCTAACCCAGGAGACTCTTGTCTTCTGATAACATGTAGCGAAACCATGGCAGATTAGGCCTTCAAAGCCAGATAAAAATCTCAAATCCTTCACAGTCCTTGAACTCCCCAAAATAAATAATATTCCTTAGTTATTCTCTTGTAATAGGCTGTTCTCTGCCATCTTTGCATTCACTACCATTTCTGACCATATTCATTTAAAGTATGTTGTATTTCCTCCTTGACTGTAAAGTCCATGAGGACAGACAATGCTTGTTTTCTTCAATCTACAATTAGTTATCTAGCACAACACCTGGAATAGTAGAAATAAAGTAAATATTTCTTGAATTAAAACCTTTGTTTTTTAATTGGACACTGGGATCACTTTCTCTCCCTTCCCTTATCTCCAGTTTTTCAGCACTAAGGATAAAATCCAGGGATCTCTAGCCACAAGACCATTCCTTTTATTTTTTTTATTTTAAGATAGGATCTTGCTATATTTTGGGAGGCTGACCTCACATTTGCAATCCTCCTTCCTCAGCCTTCTGAATTGCTGAAATTACAGGTCTATGCCAACACGCCCAGCCATTTATCTTAATACCATATAAGTTATAGACAGAAAAAGATAGATTACCTATTACCAATTTCTTGGGAATTTACTACTCAGATTCCACCATTATAAACTATTGCAATTTTTTATTATTTACTAGTGATTAAATACAAATATTAACAAGAAGATGAGATTCATATTAATCAGTGTAATTACTATTAAAATTTTGTTCCTAAGTAATAGGTCTGGTGAAAAGCAATCTCTGATTAAGAAAGTCGGCCCTGAGGTGATTTGCTTTCCTCTACCTTCTTTAATTCACTGCAAATGAGAACTCCTGTAGTTCCAAAACTTGATGAGTTGAGGCCCATCCCAAACCTTGAGCTAATTCCACTGAGACATGAAAGGATGCATGTAATCCATGTGTTCTGTTTCTCTCTCATTATCTTCTCTATTTTAGTACCATAGTTTATTTTCTTTCTAGCACTTAATGCAGTAAGAAGTTATTCGTTTGTGTTCACTTTATCTTCCTCAAGAAAATACTTGAAAATAACTTTTCCAATTCATTAATATATATGTTATGCTTTCTCTCCAAACCAAATGTTGATACATTTATATAGGGATATTTTCCCATCTGATCTTCAGATATCAGCTAATTGCTTTGTTGCAAAGTTCTATAGAATTATTGTCTTGTACAATTTGCCATTTTGAACAGGAATAAAGGTGAGAAGAGGCGGGGAGAATAGCTGTCATTTATCTGTGAAATAAAATCAGTATGTAAGAGGATAATTGATGGACCTTAAAGATATCTGTCCATAGCGTGCATAATGGTTATGTAGCCTATAAAAATAGAAAAGAGTAAAGATTCCACAGATCTATGGCAAGATGTTTCTTCTTGCCCTTTTCACTTTTGAAGCAGAGGTAATGAGCTGTGTCTTGATATTGATGCTGCTCATGATCTTAGTTACACTAATATGTTGAGATTTGGAAAATTCAATTAGGTAAATGATACTCAAATGATTTTTGTAAAGAGTAATGGGTAGTCAGTGAAGCATTTTAATTAGAAAATAAGATATAAAATGCATCCTGCCAAATAAGTATACACTTCCTTACTTTGCTACAGTTATATAAACCTTTAGTACTTCAAAGTGCAAGTATTCTTCCATATATTCTCAGGATACTTAGAATGGTGCCTTACTAGCTCATTGTCACTGTATTAAAAGACTTCAATTGCAGGGATGAAAATGCTAATGGTACTCCAAATGAGGGTGTGAGGTTATTCTCCTTAAAGTGTGCATGTGTTTAGGTTGTAATTAACTTTTAAGAAATATATCATGTAACTTGCTCTTATCATTTAGATACTAGGTATTCCCCCAAAAGCTCATGTATGGGACAATGCAAGAACATTCAGAGGTAAAATGACTTGGGTCATGGAAGCCTTAATCCAATCAGTGAATTAATCCCCTGACTGGGATTAACTGGGTAGTGACTGTAGGCTTCTGCGAGTGGCTGGAAAAGGTGGGTCACTGAGGGTGTACCTTTGTGGAATACATTTGGTGACCTGAGAATAGGCTCTCTCTGCTTCCTGATCATGTGAACTGCTTCCCTCCACCACACCCATCTCAAATAGAGCCCCAAGAAATGAAGCCAGCTGTCTAAGTACTGAGACCTCTAAACTGTGATCCCTCAAACTTTTCCCCTTCTAAAGTTGGTCTCTCGTCAGATCTTTTGGTCACAGCAGTGAAAAAGCTAACAAAAACACTAGAGCCATTCTAACTTTTTAAAATATGTCTGCATACTCATAATTGTTCAACTGCATGGCCTCCTTATTCTTAGGGACATTGGACTCTCAATTATCACAATCTTTTTAAAAAGGTAACCAGATTTGTATAAAATATTTCATGTCTTAAAATGTTCTAATTTTGGGGGGTGGGTACTGTGAATCAAACCCAGGGGCACTTGGCCACGCTAATTCATCCCTAGTTTTGTTTTGTTTTCTAGAGCATGACTGTTGTCCATACTAGATGAGTTCATGTTGACAAAAATCATACATGCATGGGATTTGATTCCAATCCCATTTCCTTCCCCACTTCACCCCCCTATTTCCCTCAGTCTATTCTACTGACATTCCTTTCACTGCTGGTTTATTTTTGATTGGCATTTTCTACATATACATAAAGGTGATACTTTCTGTGGTATACTTATATATGCATATCATGAAGTTTTGCTAAATTCATTAAATTATTTCCTCCTCCTTCCCATCTCTCATGCCTCCCTCTCAATCTTTTTATTTCTATTCCACTGACCATCCCTATATATTTATGATATCCAATTTTCCCCTTCTTCTTGATTTTTTTTGGCTGTATTTTATCAAAGGCATTTTTCTGCATCTATTAAGATCACCATATGATTCCCGTACTTAATTCTATTTAAGTAGTGAGTTACACTTTTGATTTGCATATGTTGAACCAATTTTACATTCTTGAGATTGATCATGATATATTATTATCTTCTTGATGTATTTTTTTTTAAAAAATATTTTTACTTATAGATGGACACAATATCCTTTTGTTGTTGTTGTTTGTTTTTTATGTGGTGCTGAGGATCAAACCCAGTCGATCACATGTGCTAAGCAAGTAATCCACCATAAACACAACCCCTCTTAGGGTGCTTCTGAATGTAATTGGCCAAATTTTATTAAAGAATTTTTGCATCCATGTTCATCAGTGATATTAGTTTGTAGTTTTATTTTCTTGATGGGTCCCTGTTTGGTTTTGGTATTAGGGTTATATGGCTTTATAGAATTTATTTGGAACTGTCCCTTCCCCTTCATTTCCATGGAATAATTTGAGAAAGACTATGTTAGTTCTTTCACAAAGGTCTGGTAAAACTGCTGAGAATCTATCCAGTCTTAGGTTTTTCTTTGTTGGAAGGCTTTTAATTGCTATTTCAATTTCATTACTTAATATTGGTCTTTTTAGCTTTTCTGTATCTTTCTGGTTCACTTTGGTCAGGCCACATGTTATCTAGGAATTTGCCAATGTCTTCTATATTTTCCAGTTTATTGGAATATAAATTTTCAAAATAGTTTCTATGATACTGTGGATTTCAGAAGTGTCTGTGGGATATTTCCTTTTTCACCTTTAATTTTATTGGGGCCTTTCTCTCTTTTTTTCTTATCAATCCTTATTTATCTTTTCAAAGAACATACTCTTTTTTC
The DNA here is from genome assembly GCF_048772815.1 of Callospermophilus lateralis. NCBI lineage: Eukaryota > Metazoa > Chordata > Mammalia > Rodentia > Sciuridae > Callospermophilus > Callospermophilus lateralis. The sequence goes on along the minus strand of NC_135305.1, from coordinate 144,019,307 downwards.
ATTGATGCCATGTGTTATTTTTTATTCTCCATTTCATTAATTTTGGCATTAATCTTTATTGTTTCCTGTATTTACTGATTTTGGAAGAGTATTATTCCATCTCCATTTATTTATGTGGTTGTCACTATTATTATGCTGTTGATTTCTCATTTCATTCTATTTTAAATTGATAGGATACATGGGTTTATATGTTTCTGTATTTGCTAGAACTTTGTTACCTAGAACATAATATATTTTGGAATAAGTTCCATGAGCTGCTGAAAAGAAGATAAATTCAGCTGATTTGGATAAAATATTCCCTAGATTTATATGAGGTCCATTTGATTTATAGTATTTTTTAAGCTTTTTTGGCATTGGGGATTAAACCTTGGGCGATTTATCACTGAGCTACATCTCTAGCCCTTTTAAAATTCTGAGATATGGTCTTGCTACATTGTTTAAGGCCCACTAAGTAGCTGAGGCTGGCCTTGAACTTCCAGTCATTCTGCCTCAGACTCCAGAGTAACTAGGATTCCAAGTGTGCACCACTGCACCTGCCTAATATCCTTATTGATGTCATATTTGGATGTCCTGTCTATTGGTGATAAAAAGCATATTCACATAACTCCATTTATTGTATTTAATGTACATTTGGAATTCATTGTCAAGAAGTATTTTTTAATTTAATCAGTTGCACTGCCATTTGGGCATATATATTTACTACTGCTATAACTTTTTAGGAAATTATTCCCTTATTTGCCTCTTCTGATTAATTTTTGCATAAAATCTGTTTTGTCAGATATGAGAACAGCTATTCCTGCTTAAGACTCAATTGACATGAAAGATTTTTCCTCATCAGCTTGGATCTGTTTGCCTATGAAATGAGTCTCCTGCAAACAGTATGTAGTTGGATCTTACTTTCTTTTGCTTTCTGGTAATATATATATTTTTAATTGGGCAGTTGAGATCATTTACCTTCATTATTATTATGGTTATATGTTTGCAGCTTCCGCCATTTTGATTTGTTTCTTGTATTAATTCTGTCTCGATTGTCACTTAGTTGGTTCACTTCTAGTGATTCTCATTTATTTGGGAGCTTTGGGGTTTGTTTTGTGGTTTCTCTATGTGCAATTCATCTTTAGGTATTCTTTGCAGTGCTGATTTAGAGGTCATGATTTCTTACCCTTGTCATGGAAAGTTTTTATTTCCTCTCTAATTTTGAAAGAGACCTTTGCTGGATATAGCAATCTTAGATAGCAATTCTTTTCTTTGAAGAGCATGTAATATCTCTTCTGGGCCCTCCTTGACTTTAGAACCTGAGTTGAAGTCAGTGGTGAGTCTTCTTGGTTTTCCTCTAAATGTGAACTGACATGCTTCTCTCACCTTTTTAAATATTCTGTCCTTATTTTCTATATTAGGTATTTTAATTATGAAGTGTCTTGGAAAGTTTCTCTTCTGATCTTGTCTACTTGGGATCATGCATGCATTCTGTATGTTAATGCCTATTTAATTTCTGATATGGCAAATTTTCTGTTACTATCTCACTGAAAATGTTCTTGGTGCCTTTCGCCTGTATTTTCATATTCTCTTCTATCCTGATGACTCTTAGGTTTATTCTCTTGATGCTGTCACAGCACTCTTCTATAGTCTGATCGTGGTGTTTATTTTTTTCTCCTTTATTACAAACTGAGTATTTAAGATCATATATCTTCAAGGCCTGAAGATTTCTATGCAATCAAATCTGTTGGTAATGGTTTCAAGTGAATTTTTAATTTGAGTCACTGTGGTTTTTTTAAAGAGAGAGAGAGTTTTTTTAATATTTATTTTTTAGTTATCGGCAGACACAACATCTTTGTTTGTATGTGGTGCTGAGGATCGAACCCGGGCCGGACGCATGCCAGGCGAGTGCGCTACTGCTTGAGCCACATCCCCAGTCCCAAAGTCACTGTGTTTTTCATTTCTAGGAGTTATGATTTTTTTCAATAGTGATTTCTCTCTTGAAATGGTCTTTTATCTCCCGCATTTGCTATCTTAATTCATTGTTAATTAGATCTATTTTTAGTTCACTGACATTTTAATAATCATTTTTTTAATAATTCTTCTTTGAAATTTCACCTTCTTCCATACTTGTGGGATCATTTGTTGGAGGGTTGTGAGTTTTTGCAGGGGGAGGGGGGCTTTGTTTGCCTGTTTCCCAAAGACCTCTAAAAACATGATGAAACAGGCAAACAAAGAACTACAGAAACCTGGTCTCTCTGGCTATATCTTCTCATCAAACCCAAGAATTTCACCAGAGCAGGAAATAAAATGTTCAGTCCAAAAGAAAATACCAGTGTGCTGATTTTATAAAGAAACTTCACAGAGGTTCTTGATCATTGCTGTCATTGCTTGAGGATATCAGACTCCTGCTCCTTCACTCCCGGGTGTTTCTCCAGAAGCCTTCAGTTTCAGATTGGGGTAGCATCATTGATCCGTCTTGTTCTGAAGCATCAGTATCTCAGACTATGCAGCTTCTGGTTCCTCCAGCTTTCCAGCCAAAACATGGCCATTGTCAAATAGGTAGCTTCTGGTTGTGCAAGCCATTTGAATCCCCTTTTTATAATCATACTTCCTGTTGATTCTGTTCCTCTAGAGAACCCTGAGTAATATATTATAGAAACCACTTCAACATTTAGAAGTCTGGGTTACTTGGAATCCATAGGGATAGTATCTGGATTTGTGTGTGGTCTGCTGACCCAAAACAAAGAAAGAGCAAAAGATGGAAGAGAGTCCAAGGGGTCCTTGGGAAGAGAAAAAACTGTGAGGAAGAAAAATATTTTTTTTTACAAAACCAGACTTATCAAGCATCATGTGATATGCTGCTGAAATAAGCTATGCTACCTAGTTATTTTTATGTTCAGAATATTTGCTAAAGTATTACTCTAAGGAAATATTTGTAGATTCTTTGAGACTTTCTATGAATAGTATTATCTTGTCTACAAATAGAGAGTTTCATTTCATTTTCTTTTCTTAGTGCAATGGTAAGCACCTCCAGACAGAGAGAAATAGGGGCAATTAAAGTGAACTACGTGATTACCATTCTGCTCCTAAAGGGACTTCAACATTTCTGACTAAAGAAGGATGTTTACTCTAGGGAGTTTTCAATGTCCTTTTATCATGTTAAGAAATTCCATCACTTTTTTAGTTTTCTGTGGTTTTTCCTCAATTAATGCACATCAAATTTTATTGTGTACATTTTCAAAATTTTATAATCTGTGAAATTTTAATATTAATTCAATCATAGTTTTATAAGACAAAAAATTAGAATACAAACCCATGTATAATTATTCCTCACCTATGTCAAACCAAGACTAAATAATAAACAGGTGCAGAAGATAGTGGTTAAGGTAAAAGTCAATCATATGAATATATACATTACATACTTAAAAATAAACACATACACATGAGAACATACACATCCACATACACACAAAAAATCTTGCCAAATAAAAAGAATTAAAAAAAAAAACAAAATACAGTGAAATAATGTTTTTTAAAAAATAAATTAAAATAAAAAACTACATTGAAATGTGAATATAGAGAAAATGGGGGATAAAGATAAGAAAAACAAGAGAAAGAATCTTAATGAGAAATAAAGGACTGATTTCCATTGAGGTGGTCAAGACCGTTGGTAGAGAGGGGATTTCGTTCTTTATATTTATAACTGGCTTTGTAACCCTTGAGTCCAGTGTTGTAATCCTCAGCTGTCAGCCATTGTGGCTAGGAGGCAAAGTTGATTGTAGTAGATATCAGTATCTACTCTCCTAGTATAGGGTGGGATAGACTGTGGAGTGCTAACAAACTATGTATTTGTATAGTGTGGGTGGTGTATAGTTCTAAATTGGGAATTCCAGAAATTGGGATTGAGTCTTGCCTGAACTTTGGAAGTCTGTCAGTATGTGAGATTTGATACACACCCCTTATTTCTAGGGAGAGGCCAGTCTCTGCAGGATATCTGGATCTCTAAGGCCTCAGGTAAAATCCACATTTAGGGCCTAGGGAATAAACCTCCACAGGTTTCACCTTCACTGCTATAAATATTAATTACCTGGTATCTGCCCTGGAGTGTGGATGGTCCTGTGTAGCTGCTATAGGTGTCTTTCCAACAGCTCTTATTGGGGCCAGCAACAAAGGGAACTTTCTCTCCTTTGTTTTAGTGCCTATATGGTCCAGTTACAATTTTCTTAATGCCTCTTTCAGTCACCTGTTCAGGAACACTATGGGAATTATAATAGACAACTACTGGTAATTTCCTTGATGAATTCACTATCTCCTAGCTCTGCTCACTGTTGCACACTACTTATACCTGATTCCAGCACCAGGTGGCTACTGGTTTCTGTAACCAGGAGCATTTTCCTCCTGTGACTGCTTTCTGCCAGCGATCCTGGTTCCCACTTAAGTATTTGAACTATCCACTATGGGGTGAACTATTTTTGGTTTATCTTCATTGAACTGTAACTCGCGTAACCCTGTGTCTATTCATTTCAGCCTTCCTCTCTAATCCACAGGTGTCCCCAAGCCAATTCTTCTTGATTTTTAATTTCTTTTTCTGCGGCCATGCTGTCTTTTCACTCTGCCTTTGCTCCCCCTCCCAACAACCACAACCACTACAGTCAATCTAGAGAATTTCTAACATATTCTTATACCATGTTGGAAGTTTCTGACTTTCTGTGTTTCTATGGTTTCTTTTACAGTCCAGCATTATGTTTCAGTGAGTTCCCTCAGTTACCCATGCTATTGTGGAGCTATCTTTTAATTTGTAAGTCCGTTGCTAAGGAACTACTGAGAAGTCCATCCTTCCTCTAATCCACCATCTTCTCTCTCCTTGAGTTCTCTTTTTGAGACACAGTTAACTAAGGGGCTTACTAAGTTGCTGAGGCTGTCCTGGAACTTATGACCTCCCCCCAAAAAATCAATGATTTAAAAGAAAAACTCTCAACAAACTAGAAACCCCCTCAGTTTGATAATGGGCATCACTGAAAAACCTGCAATTAGTATCATACTGAATGTTCACAATGTTTTCTAAGATGGTAAACAAGGCCGAAATGTCAACCCTATCTATATCTATACAGTACCAGAGATATAATGCACTACTGTTACAACATACGACTAAACCACTAAGGGTCACTCCAGGTGAAGTGCGCTGGCACAAAATAATGACACACAGAGAAATACTTTCTCTTTGGGTTCTGTGATGGCTCCTTTGACTCAGTTCCCACAAAGGAGGCAAGGCAGGCAAGAAAGAGAGCAAGGAGCTCATCCTGAACCCCTTTATTGCAGAGAAGCCATTCAAATGAGATAAGGGTTTGGGTATCAGGGGGTTGAGTCTAGCTTCCTGATGTCATGCTGTCAGCAGAATGACTGACATCTTGGAAGGGCCACGCCCATCCCATTGCTATACAGGGACCATAGGCAGAGCAAGTGAAAAGGACACATTCATCACCAGCCCAAAGGGGAAAGGTCAGCCCAGTCCACTTTGTGAGCTCAATTCTTATAATTCAGACACACACTCACACAGCCCATGGCTGGCTCATCACATACAGAGCTCCTTTCCAGAGTGGCTCAACACACCACAATAATTCAAAGAAAAAGAAAGGAAGGGGAAGAAAACAAGAAAGGGAGTGTTATGATTTGAATACGAGGTTTCCACCAAAAGCTCATGTGTGAAACAATGCAAAAACATTTAGAGGTGAAATGATAGGGTTATAATAGCCTTAACTTAATCAATGTCTTAATTTACTCGAATGAATTAAATGGGTAGTAGTAATGTAGAGTGTGGATGGAAGGGGTATGTCACTGAAGCCATCCATGCCTTTGGGGTATTCATTTTGTTCCTGGTGAGTGGAACTGTCTCCACTTCCTGGCAATCATATCTAATGTGCTTTTTTTCCTCCACGTCCTTCTACCACGATGTTCTGCCTCACCTCAGGCTGAATGCAATGGAGCTGACCATCTATGGTCTATGATTTCTAAAACCATGAGGCCCAAATAAACCTTTCCTCCTCTAATTGTTCTTGTCAGGCCTTTTGGTCACAGTGGTCAAAAAAGTGACTAAGGGTAGGAAGGAAACAAAAGAAAGAAAGCTGGCTAACCAGACTGGAAAAAAACTTTTTTTTTTTTTTTGCAGGCAACATGATCATGTGTATAGACTATTCCTAAGAAATCTCCAACAACTACTAGAAATAATCAGCAAGATTAGCAAACTCCCAAGACAGAAGATAGAAATAAAGTTATCCTATATTTATATACTTTAATAATTAATACTTATAAAGTAAAATTTTAAAAAAACATGATTTATAATAGCAACAAAATGTAAGAAATAGTTTTAAAATTACAACATCATTTGCTAGACACTAAAAACCATATAGCAGTTATAAATGAAAATATAAAAATCCTAAATAAACAGGGAGATAATATCATGCTGTGGATGAGAAAATGCAATTTTGAGTTGAAATTCATTACAAATTGATGCACAGACTCAGTGCAATGCTAATCAAAACCTTGGGAGTGAATTTTTATAAAAATGAAAAAGTAAATCCAAAATGTCTATAGAAATGCAAAGCACCAAAAATACATCAAATCATTTTGATAAAAAACAAGATAGGAAGACTTATGCTATTGTGAAATGAAAACCTTCCATGATCAGCAAATGTTAAAATAATTTATGAAAGCCTGTTGGAAGTTTCTGACTCGATAGTTTCTGTTATGATATGAATGATTATGTCTTTCAAATTTAATATGTTGATGCGGAAAAAATTAATATGTTGAAACTTAATCAACAACATGATTATATTAGGAGCTGGGTCTTTGAGAGGTGGTGAGGACAAGAGGTAGGGTCCCTAATGAGTGAGATTAGTAAGTACCCTTATAAACACAGTTCAGAGAGCTTCCTTGTCTCTTCAGTACATGCTCCTCCACCATGGGAGGACACAGTGAGAAGGCACAATCTATGAACCAGAAAAATTGTCTCTCACCAAGTAACAAATCTGCTGGCACATTGATCTTGGACTTCCTGGCCTTCAGAACTATGAGACATGGATTTGTGATGTTTATAAGTTACCCAGTCTGAGGTATTTTGTTACAGTGGCTTGAATACACTAAGAAAGCACCATTAGTCCTTACACTAGAAATAAAAACACTGTAAAAAACAACTATACACCCACATAGCTAACATTAAAATGATTGTAAAAATTGAAAAGAATGTACAGCAAATGGAAAAATCATATATTTTTGAAAATAGTTTGGGAGTTTTTGCAATTAAATAAACTTACCAAGTGTTTAGGCAATTTTTACATATTTACAAAAAATAGTGAAGATGTATGTTGTTTAAAACTGAACTTTAGGTAAATAATGATGTAGCTTTATTCAAAACCCTATGACCACATTTTCCCCAACTGTGAAATGAATAAACAAATTATAGAATATATTCATACAATGGAACACTACTTAACAATTATAAGGAAATGGAAAACTGATGTAGGCTAAAACATGGACGAATCTTAAAATAATTAGGTATACTTCATCATTACAGATTTAAGAGAATACAGAAGCTAAACTGTAGTGCTAAAAAGTCAATCAATTGTTGCCAGTAACAAAGAAGTAGAAGTAGCAAATTAACTGCAAAATAAGAGAAATTTTACAGAAATTTCACAATACTGGAAATTGAACCCCAACTTTATCACTGAGCTATATATCCAGATTTTCCCCCCACCTTCTTAAAAATTCTTGCAGTGCTGTGGATCGAACCCAGGGCTTTAAACAAGCTAAGCAAGCATTCTACCACTGAACCATATCCCCAGCCATCCTTTTGTTTTAGAAAGAATCTCTCTAAATTACCATGACTGGAATTATATTTACAATCTTCCTGCCTTGGCCTCCAGAGTCACTGAAATTGCAGGCATATGCATGGTTGATGACAATATTCTACATCTTAATGTTTATGACAGTTATATAAATGTGAGCATATGTCAAGGCCCCTAAAATTTTATGCCTAAAATTGGTGAATTTTTACTCCATATAAAGCTAACCAAATGTAAGGAGATGCACAGTATTCTCTCCCAAGATGAATAGGGGAGATATTTGCAAGTCAGCCATCTCTGTGGTTACTCTTTTGTTACATACTTCATTTAAAACAGAAGTAAGAAGTCAGGTAGTATAGTCTATTCAACCTTGAATTCCTAGTGATTAATGTTTAACAAACAATTGATCCTTTTAGTAAATGTTTGTGAATAAAAATTTAAATTCACACAAACTCTTCAAAGTTTTTTGTAAAACCTTGGGACATTCCATGCTTTAATCATCAATAATTAAACAAACACAATTATATTATCTAATTTTCATGCTTTACTCTTTGAAACCACTTCTGTGCCATTATTTCAAGACATAGTGAATTAATATTAAGTTTTGCAGATCAAATTTGAGCAGTCAACTTTTACTTCATGGTGCAGATATTTTATCTACATGTTTATAATTGATTTTTTATTTTTAACATTAATGAACAGCTGTGAAATCTCTAAATTTTAAAATTATTTAGTTCACAATTAAATTAATTCTGAAGAATAAACTAATTCATCACATCAATTGCTTCATATTCTCTATATAGGAAAAAATGCAGAGTTCTTCCAATGTTTGAATGATGTAGAATGAAGTTATTCTTTCAGAGAATTTTATTCTAAATACTAATTATAAAACTGTTTTATATGACTAAGTGATTCTGGACTAAACATCTAGAAGAAATAGCAATAGCCAGGGTTTTAAAGTAACAATAAAATAAATCAAAACATATTCACATACAATTTTGAAGTAACTAAAACATTTGAGGTGGATTTGAGTAAACTTATAATTTGTTGCTGTATGAAATTGAGAAGAAAGTTTCTGAGTAACTGAATTCCAGATGTATACAAAATTTCAGGTTGCCCGTCCTGGGGGGAAAATAGAAGAAGAATCTTGAACACATAAGAAGTAATATTGAAATTTTATTTAAAAGAAAAATTTTAGTCATTGAACTATCAAACAATGAAATTATTAAGTGACTAAATGGGAACATGTAGATGATTTAAATTATGTCTTATACTAAAATCATCTGTTCTTGTCCTGCTCTGCCACTGACTAGGTGCATGAGCTTCAGCAAAGTGGCCTAACTATTCGCTGCCCTCATATTCTCATCTGTAAAACAAAAACTGCAAAGAGTACCTACCCTGAAGAACTTTTATAAGGACTAATAAAAGTCTTGAGCCAGTGCATGACAAAAATAAACCTTCAATGAGTGGTAGCTATTATTATTACAATAATAATTATTATTTTCAGCATGTGGTCATGACAAATTTATAGACAAAGCATTCTTAGATCAAGGATGACTAACAAGAAAGAGTTTATCATTACACAAGAAAATGGTTGAAGTCTAGATACAATTTGATAAAACAAAATACAAAAACCACAGGAATTACTTCTATTACTTTCAACAAGTTTTACAAAGTATTCATCTCCCCCACAAATTTTAGACCAAGTATCATTTGTTAAAAAAAGATATTTTAATATTGTGACAATGAAATCACTTTTACATATAATATAAATAAGAGTATAATATAAATAAAATGTCTAACATTTCAAAATTTACTAGTGTCATAAAGGCCAGATTCTAATTTTGAATGTTGTAAGTGAACAAAAGGACAAATAAAAAATATTAATTTATTATTTTTATACACATGCAAACTTCTATTTTCAATATTATTTGTTTCTCACAAATTTATTTCATAAATCTTATGGCTTTAAATTTACTCACATGGGAACTGTATGTGATTAAAAAAAGTAGATCAAGTAAATGCCGATTCCTTATAAATAACCACAAAATACATTCAGATTGACAAGATTTTATACATAACACCATCTGTTTCTCAAGTATCTTAAAGATTATTTTCATAATATCAAAGAAATATAATACATTGACAAAGTGAAGGGAAAAAACACATCAATTGATACACATAAAACATGTTCTGACAAAAATTCTTTCAAAAACACAGTTGGGAACAGTGTTGCACACCTATAATCCCAGTGGCGGGGAGGCTGAGGTAGGAGGATCGTGAGTTCAAAGCCAACCTCACAAAAGTGAGGCACTAAGCAATTTAGGAAAATCCTGTCTCTAAATAACATACAAAATAGGGCTGGGGATGTGGCTCAGTGGTTGAGTGCCCCTGAATTCAATCCGTGGTACCCAAACAAAAAACAAAAGAACAAACACAAACACACACACACACACACACACACACACACACACACACAAATAAGGGCTAGAAGTAAATTATGTCAATATAATAAGGGCCATATATAAAAAGGCCACAGCTACCAATATCGTACTCAGATGTAAAACTTTCCCTCTAAGATCAGAATGAGGTCAGCATGCCAACTCTCACTGCTTCTATTCATCATAATTCTAGAAGTCTTATCAGAGCAATCAGGCAAGAAAAAGAAAGAAAAGTCATCCAAATTGACAAAGTAAAATCATACTATCAAAGATTAGATGACTCAGTATATAGAAAATTCTAATGATCACACACACACACACACACACACACACACACACACACACAGGAATAATTGAAGTCAGTAGGATACAAAATCAGCATACAATAATCAGTTCACCAGCAATGAACAATCTGAAAAGGAAGAAAACTATCACATATAATAGCATCCATAATGAAACACTTAAAAATAAACTTCATGAAAAAGGCAAGACTTTTACAATGAAAATCACAAAATATTGCTGAAAGAAATAAAGAAGACACAAATGAATGCAAAGACATTTCCTATTTACAGATTAGAAGATTTAATATTGTTAAAATGTGCTTATAAATGAAAGTGACCTACTGACTGAAAGCAATCCCTATCAAAATTACAATGACAATTTTTGGAAATGTCAGAAAAAACATCCTAAATCTTGTAGGAATGTTAAGGGTCTCAAATATACAAATGAAGACTCCAATGTCACTGGATTTTCCAATGATTACTGAATATGACACCAAAGGAACCAAGAAAAAGAAAAATACACAAATTTAAAACATTGTCACAGAATAGAAAATAATAGAAAGAAAAGGAAATCTAAAGACTGGGAAAAATATTCCTTAATCATACACACACTAATGGGGTCGATATCCAGAATGTATAAAAAAAGATAATCTATTAACAACAAAAAAACAAATGACCCAACTAAAAATGGGTAAAAGAATTGAACAGACATTTTTCAAAAAAAAAAAAAAAACAGAGCCAACAAATTAAAGATACTCAACATATTTAGTTATCAGAGAAATGAATCCCACTATCCAAAAATAGCTGAAAATAATAAGCATTGGCAAGAAGGTGGAAAAATTGAAAATCTTGTGCACTGTGGGAAATAAAGTAAAATGGTGCAGTTATTATTAAAAAAAACTGTAGGGATGTTCCTCAAAAAAATTAAAATTAGAATTACTGTATGTTTCAGCAACCCCACCTCCAAGTAAACAACTAAAAGCAGGATATTGGCACACTCAATATCATTGCAGCCTTATCCATAAAAGTCAAAAGGTAAAAGCATCCCAAAAGTCTATCAGAGGATGATTAGATAAAGAAAATGATTCCTATGCTATGCATCTTTTACATATATAGTGTAATATTATTTAGCCTTAAATATAAAATACTTTCATATGCTAAAATGTTAGGGTCTGTAAACAAGTCAAGATGTCACCTAGCATTTTGCCAGAGGGAGTGGTTTGTGAAGTAATGCCAGCAAGCCATTAAGTGTGGAGATTCCTTATTGGTTTACTGCTGTATCTGGTTTATGTTAATTAAGATAAGCTGTGTGTAATGTATATATACCCCTCGTGTCCTACAATAAACGGCTCCCACTCCTGCTGTATCAATGTACACAAGTTGTTCGTCACCCTCTGGTTATTTTGCTGCAGCTGGACTGCGGCACTAAAACATGAATTGACCTTGCAGACATTATACTAAGTGAAATACATCAGTCACAAAAAGACAAATACTGAATAATTCTACTTTTAGAACTAGAGAGCAGTGGTTGACAGAAGTTGGGGAGGGGAAAAAAGAGTTGTTGTTCAATAGATAGAATTTTGGTTTTAGTATAAAAAAGTTCTAGAGATCTTTTGCACAAGAAGATATATAGAGAGAGATAAAGATATAGATATATAGATAAATAGATGGTTAACACTATTGTAATACACAATTACAAATGGTTAGAATGGTTTTATGTTGTGCTTTGCCACAATTAAAAATGTATTTTATGATTAAATTTATTTTATGATTATTTTTATTTATTTTAAAATTATAAATGGATTAGGTTTAAGGTTATTTTTATTTGCTTTTATGCTCTAAGGTAAATGCAGATTTATGTGTACTTCCTGATTGGAGACACTGGTTTATTAATTTTGCATGTTTCCCCCTCTATTACTGATATTAGTCCTACCTATTTAGTTTCATAATGTAGATAATTGTTTTAACAATAATAATTTTCTTTCATCTGAAACTTCTCCATTTACATTCTTAAGCAACAATTGATTCAATTTTCCTTTTTTTTAGTATATGCATGTGTGTTCATAGAAGTACTCTAGCTATTTAGTTTGTTTTTTTGTTTGTTTGTTTCTGTGGTGTTAGGGATCAAATCCATAGTCTTACATAAGAAAAGGCAAGCTCTCTACCACTGAACTACATCTCCAAGGCTCCTAGTCATTTACTTTGGAGGGAGAGTTAAACATGACTTATGAAATAAATTAGTTTTCTTATTTCAAAAAGGTTATTTTAATATATATTTCAGATATCTATCATAGGCTGTGATATTTTCCTTCCACAAAAATGTGAAAGAATTTCAATAGTTAAAAGAGTAAAAAATGTTTTCATGGTAATTTGTTCTTAACTGAAGAAAATGTAAATGGAATTGATTTATTCATGCATTCTACTTCTTCAATTGATTACATCTTCCTGACAATTATCTGTTACTTCAAATTTTAAAGTGAAAGTTTGTGAAACTTGCTTTATACAAATATGTTATTATTTGTCTTGTTCATCCAAAATGATTATTAACTCTTCTGCTTTCCTTTGAAAAATGTTTATTAATCCATTTAGTCTATTATTTGCTTTTTGATGTGACTCTTAAGAGTAATATTTTAATTCTATTTTTTAAACACAATTGTTGTCATTTAGTAAGAAATTATAACTCAAATTATATTTAACTAATAGGTTGTTCTTGCTTTCATCATTTCATATTATGCTGTCTTTCTGTTTCCTTTCTTTTCTGTGCCCTGCAGAATTTTTGTTTGCTTTTATCTTCCCTAGAGGCTAGAGTACCACAGATTTTGATTTCAAGTATATCAAAGTTTACATTTTTTTTCCAAAAACAGTTTAACCTTATATTATCTCATATTTCTCAATTTTCAAAGAGCAAAATTCAAATATATTTTCTGAGGCTACTGTTAAAAAATAGAATTCTAAATTTTAAGAATTTATAAGTTAAATATCAATATCAACATCTAAACAAAATAATATATAATTATTTCCTAAATAAGTACTAGTTAATGTAGGTTAAACCTTTAGGTTAAATATTTAGGTTAAACTCAAGCAACCATCAGATTATCAGTGTTTGTGTGACATTATAATACAAAGTGAAAATACCAGTTAATAATTGGAAAAGCAAGAGAAAGTACACCATAGGCAAAATTTAATAAGGAAGCCATAAGACAAAGGTTCAAATTCTGACTACCATTTACTTGTTGTGTGACTTTGAATAAGTTACTTTTGCTATACCTCAGCTTCCTTATCTGTAAAATGGAAAAACGTTTCTATATTGAGTTAATACTCATGAAGTACTTAAAAAAGTTCCTGGCACAGTAAGCACTATATCAACATTTGTCAATATTGCTACTATTTTTAGTTTACAATTGAAGTAACTAATTTATCTTGATCATCCTTGTATCTTCAGTGTACATACATAATCTTATACCTAATAAATTATTCTGTGTTGATTAATTTTATTAATTAACTTTACTAAGCTATAGGATGCCTAGATATTTGTTCAAAAATTATTTTGGGTGTGTCTGTATCACACATGTGAGGGAGGGAGGCACATGTGAGGCACTGGATTTCACCCTCAGCAGTGCATAAAAATAAACAAAATAAAGGTATGTCCATCTACAACGTGTGTGTGTGTGTGTGTGTGTGTGTATGCAAAAAAAAAAAGTATTTTTAAAAAAAGTTGGGTAGGGTTAAAATTAGCATTTGAATCAGCAAACTGAGTAAAAGTGATTACCTTCCTCAATGTGAGTGGACTATATGACATTAGTTGAAGACCTTAAAAAGAAAAAAAAGGGCTGGAGTAAAAGAAAATTCTCCCTACCTGCCTGTGCGTGGAACATTTGACTTTTTCTTGCCTCCCAACTTGAACAACTTTGGCTCTTTCTAGGTATTGAGTCTATCAGTCCTTGAACTCAACTACACCATCAGCTCCGCTGGCTCTATCTCTTGCTGAATTTATATCAGTTTATTATCAGTTTTTGTGATCTGGTGAGTCAATTTCTTGCAATCAATCAATCATTCTAGCTATGTGTCCAACTACCTATATCTTATTAGTTTTGTTTCTCTGAGAAACCCCCAAACAATTGTTGAATAAATTAATGAATCAATAACCTACTCAGTCAGTCAATCCTAAGGATGGGTTATAATTTAAGACCTATAGATTGGACACAATGGTGCATGCCTATAATCCCAGCAACAGAGGAAGCTGAGGCAGGAAAACACTAGTTCTAGTTCAGTCTCAGAAATTTGGCAAAACCCTCAGCAAGTCAGTGAGACACTTTTTCAAGCTAAAAAGATAAAAAGACTAAGTATGCAGCTCCATGGTAAAGCACCCCTGGGTTCAATCCAAGTATCAAAAAAAAAAAAAATAAATGAATAAATAAAATATTAAGAGCTAGAGCCAGTTACCAAAGATGCATATCAAAGATGCAAGAGGACAGATAGTTATTGGAAAAATAATGGGTATGAAATGTTCTTAGATTGAAAAAAGATGAAGCAGATTCAGAGGGTTGTGGAATGTGTGGGAAATAATAAGAAAAAAAGCAGATTTGTAAGTAGGACAGTATTTTAAATTAATACATACATATATTAAATATATACACATATAGGTATATGATATATGGGCTTATAAAGTGTCCATTTGGCAAACATAATAAATATACAGTACATATATACTGTGCCAAAATCTGAAGAGTAAAATATATTCATTTTAATTATCATTAATGTTATTGTCAAAACTACAATACATTATACAAATACAGTTTCTTACACTGAATAAAAAAATAAAAATAAAAAAATCATTTCATTATTTCAAGTAAAATTAGTCAGTTACATACTTGTTCTATGTATTTTGAAACATAGTTAATTTAAGTAAATTTTAATCCAATTAGATGTCGACTAATATTTGACATTAATCTATTTATAATTCATACAAATATTGTCTTACAGTAAAGAAGTACAATACAATTATGTTATTAGATCAATTCAGGGAAAGATTTGCTATTTATACAACTTGGAGCTGGGCATGGTGGCATATACACATGATCCCCCACTACCTGGAAGTCTTAGGCAGCAACAAAGTGAGACCCTGATTCAAAATAAAAAATAAAAAGGGATGGAGATATAGGTCTGTGGTAAAGCAACCTGGGCTCAATTCCCAGTACCACAAAACCAAAATCAGATACATATTATTCATATAAGTAGAATAAATATAGATTATGAGGAATAGCAAAAATTTTCTATTTAGATGAATCTATTATTTAGAATTATAAGTCAGCCTTTGCTTTTTTTTCTGATTTGGAACAAAATTAAATGTACACAAAGAAACTTTGAATAATAATACTTAAACAGAATTTGACTTTCAAAATAGATATTTAGTTTCTATACCTTTATACTCCAGAACAGATCATGAATTTCCTTGCCCAAATATATTTGATCGCTTCTTGTTGCACACAGAATGAGGTCCAAAACCTTAAAGCTAACTAAGATTGCAGAGAACCTTGACTTACATTCAGTTCTGCCACTATATATTGGCTCTGTGTCCTTGGGTATGTGACTTCATTTTCTCAGATTTGGTTTCCTCATGTAAACAACAGGGATAATTATAAGATTTTTCTTCTATTCAATCTTTCATGGTAAAGAGCAACTAGAGACCATTCCAAACAGAGAAATAAACATACAGAGATATGAAAAAGTAATTCATTCCATGAGTAAACAGTGAACATCCAAGAGAAAGGGAGTAGGTGAGAATGGAGATGAAGACAAGGGTCAGATCAAGGCACAGTTGAATTCATCACAGATACCAGTCAACTACTAAGGATTTCCATGAATGAATACTATGACCAAGTTTGTGGTTTAGGAGAAATCACTCTGATGGTAACATGGAAGATGAATAGTAGTATATGGGGTGTTGGTGAGCCTGTAGGCAACGAGATCAGTTAGGAACTCACTGGAGAAACAATTTTGGTGAAAGGGACTTTTCTCAGGCCGTAGGAATAGAGGAGTACCAAGAGTAGGCTATAAGAAGATTCACATGTATTTAAGAAGGTCTGGGACTAGATATGCTTGTGAACGACCAGAAGCACAGAGATTAGGCAACTAAAATGAAACTTCAGAATGAGTATCAGGTAGATAGAGAGATGAGTTCACGTGGACTTGGGCCTCTGGAACCTGTCAGCATCCATGTGGAAACTGCTAGCATATGAGCAAGTCTGAGACTACAGAAAGAGATTTACGGGAAATCAGCCTCTGGAGGTGATAGAAACTGTCAGTATATGTGAGCTTGCCCATGTATCATTGTAATGTACTCTAATTTTAGAGTTTGCTATGTGTTTCAAATTTTATAAATAAAACACTTTAAAAGGAGGGGTAGAAGGAGAAAGAAGAATCCACGAAAAATTCTAAAGAGTGAGAGTAGCTGAGGCGGGGAGAAATTTAAGGCAGAAGAAATGGTCAATCACCTCAAGAGTCCGGTTAAACAGGGCTTAAAAAGTAGGCAGCAGGATTTAGTGACTGGATCATGGGACTGCATTAAAAATTATTTGGGTAGAGTGAACACTTAATTTATCAGTTTGGGACAAACGAGAAGCAGGAAAGTAGAGATATAAGGCAGCTTACCAAAAATTCATGAAAGAAAGAAGGAGAGAGAGAGAGAGAGAGAGAGAGAGAGAGAGAGAGAGAGAGAGAGAAAGAGAAAGGACCCAGGTTTTTATTTTTGTTGTGGCTGCAGTTGTTTGTTTGTTCTCATATGGTAGGCCACTGAGAGATCTTCCTTCCTGTTAGTGGAGGAAAAGAGAGAAATGAGTAGATGTAGAAACAAGAGAAGAGAGATGAGCCTGAGAAAGAACATACAAATTACCTCTACCTTCTCCCTCTGAGACACGGGCAGGGGAGAGAAGGAATCAGCAGTATCACTCTTTGGTCCTTGATGAAGTGTTTCTAAGCATGCATATTGAGAACAGGTTAGAGAAAAGCCAAGGAAGCAAAACTAAAATTTTTTAAAAAGATGTGAAATACTCAGCAAAAAGTCCATGCCAGAGATCTCTGTGCAGAGATCATGTTGTGAATAAGGGGCCTGCAGATTTGGTCAAAGATAACAAGTAGATAGAAATTTTAAGTTAGTTCTTAATCATCTTAGTCAAAGGAGAGGAATTCTAGCAATAAGACAAAGAAAAGATTCCCTTTGCTGAAAAGTACCCTTCAGGAAAAAATGTTTTGCTGTGTTTGATCACAAAAGAAAGAAGATATAGAAATTAAATACAGACTTCACAATACCACAAAGCAAAATAAAAAACTTTATATAATCAAAATAATTTCAGTTAAAAATTTTAAAAAATCAACTTTTTATATATGTTGTTCAGAGAGAAAACAAAAATACATGTTATCATACATTGAGTTTTATAAAGCACTAAAAGTAGTCACGTTATTAATACATCCTGAAATAGAATAAATAAAAACCTATAAAAATGATGGCAGGGATGTTGTGCATATAGTTCAGTGGTATAATACTTGCCTACAATAAAAGGAGCCCTAGGTTGATCCCTAGCATCACAAAACAAACAAAACAAAATACCTTGTGAAGTGTATACCATTCAGTAGATTTTTTTTCCAGAATGTTAACAGAGTTATCTCTGGATGAAAAAATCAAAAGTGATGCTCTCCCTCTCTCTCTTTTTTTACTATTTCAGAGTAATGTAGACATTTAAGTGTTAATTCTAAATAGAATATTCAATTCTCAATGTAAAAATATTTGATACTGCAATATTTGGGGTGAAAAATAAAAGTTCCACTTCATACTCAAATTCCTGATCCCATACTTTTCCCTTGAGATCACTGTTAAGCTACAGTATTAAAGGATTTTAAAACCCTTTCCAAATAGTTTACTACAGTATTAGTCATTTTTCTTTATCATCACTCCCCCTAAAGACAAAATTAAAGAATTAGCTATAGTTATATACTTAAAATACATGTTTCTCTTCTTAAGGAGATATGAAATTTTATATAAATTACATATGACTCTAGCGTATATATAATAGCATAAATTATGCTTAAATATAATATGTGTATTGTAAGAGATGAGTAGATGTAGAAACAAGAGGGATGAGCATAAGAAAGAAGATACAATCTACTTCTACGTCTGAGAAAGGGGGCATGACAGGAGAAATTCCTTAAAAAAAAGATAAATACTAAGGAATAAGATTTTATAAAGCAGGGTTCAATTTTGGAGGTAATGAACTATTGTAAGGTCTGAATTTTGTGCCTCTACCTTCCCTATCATAAAAACTAGAACTATTGTCTCCCTCTTGGGGTTAAAGTTTCACCTTTTAGAATGAATTATTAATTAGTATTTTAAAATTCTATAAGCAAAATTCATTTTTTTGAGTTGTCACTGAAATTAAATTTAGTATCATATTCTCCTCAAAACATTATTACCTTAGCTTCCCCCACCACGTTCACATGCTAACATATGTTTCCTTATTGTTTATAAATTATAAGCATAACATAAAATATGTATAATATAAAATACACAGAAATAGTTTAAAGTACTTAAAAAATTTTGTAGGTAGAAATTATACTATCTTCCCCCATCTCAAATGTATACATGACTTAAGAAAATGGGATTCTACATAAATATTGTAAGTTCTTTTTTTTTCTATTTTTCCCAATACTAGAGATTAGACACACAGTATCACACATGCTAGGAAAGCTTCTACTGACATCTATAACAGCCTTTTCTCATTCTTCCTTTCCCCCCCACATCAGTGCTGGATATTGAAGACAGTGTTTCCCATATGCTAGGGAAGTTCTATACAACTGAGCTACATCCCCACCCTTGCTCTCAATACCTGAGATCTCCCAAATTCATGATCTATCCCAAGCCTCTTCTGAGCTCCAGATTCAAATAAACTGCCTAAATGACATCTATCATATTTTACAGGTAAGGTAAAGATATCATGAGCACCTACAAGCAAGCACATGCCATACAGAACTCATCATTATTCCTCTAAATGTGCTTCTGTTTGCACTCATATTAAAGTCACTGCTACCTACCAGAAGTCTTATCATCCTTGAAATCTTACTCTCCATCTCACCACTTCTGCAAATTTTAGCTTCTGAGTATTTCTCAAATCCATTGACTCCAATTACGTTCAACTGTTGTAAGCTAAATTGAAATCCCTTAAGATTTTTGTATTTAAGTCATAATCCCTTGTACCTCAGAATATGGATGCATTGAAGAAATGGTGTTTAAAGTAATTAAATGAAAATTAAGTCATTAGGAGAGTCCCTGATCCAGTAAAAATGGTATCTTTAGAAAAAAGAGGAAATTTGGACACATGCATACGAAAGGAAGACAAAAGAGGATAATAATCTACAAAACAAAGAAAGAAGCCTAGAACAAATCCTTCACTCATACACCACACAGGAACCTACACTGCTGAAACCCTCATCTAAGATTTCCAGCCTCTAGTGTTGAGAGCCACGGCCAGGTCAAGATGGTGCCTGGCATTTTTCCAGAAGGGGCGGTTTCTGCTGCCTTGGGTGCCCGCTATTTTTGAGTGCTCATGGAGTTCCCCTTGAGTTCCAGTTGAGCTCTCGTGGAGTTCCTAGAGAGTTCGTGTGGGTTGGTTGAGTTCCAGTTGAGCTCTCGTGGAGTTCCTAGAGAGTTCACATGGGTTGGTTGAGTTCCTGTTGAGCTCTTGTGGAGTTCCTGGAGGGTCGTGTAGGTGGCATTCGTGTGAGTTCGAAAATAAAGTTTGTGCCTACTTGAATCTACAAGTGGCTCGACCTCCCGGTTATTTGTGCCCAGCCAGACTGCAGCATTTGGTGGCCTCCATGGGGAATGCCTGAAGCTTGGGGGTAAGTGAAACTGCTCACCCCTGAGGGCAGGGCGAGAGAATGGGTGACTATTTCAAAAAACAATGTGTTCTTGTTTTGATTTCTTACATTTCTGTTTCAAGCTGCCTGCCCCTATAAATAAATAGGATGCTGGAAAAGTTGTTCGGCCCTGAAGAAGAGATAGAGATAGACCACGGATATACATTTCAAGAAAATAGAAAAAATTGATACAATGCATTTTTGTTCGTTTTTTGTTTAATTCTGTTGCGGTTTTGTTTTGTGTTATCTTGTTGGGTTGTGTTATTTTTGCAGCAGAAATATGGGGTCAGAAATTAGCAAAAAACAAACTGAAAAAGTGTTAAGTAAATTGCTAGAGGAAGGAGGCACCCCAGTAAAACCAAGAACAGTTAGGGCATACGTTGATACAATACAAAAATCTCGCCCCTTAGGAGTTGTTGAATATATCACAATGGGACCATCATGGTGAAGACTTAAGGAAGAGTGAAAAGAAAAACCCGGGAACTTTGCCAGTTGGCACATTGTCATTGTGGATGGTGATACAATTTTGTTTGCTTAGTCCAAAGTTTTCAGTTCAGATTATGGTAGAAGACATATTAGATCAGGAAAAAAGAGGAGGCCTCTCGAGATAGTCAGAAAGGGGAAGAAAGTTTAGAGGAGAAAAAGCTATCAGGGGAGAAGTTCCAACAGGAGTCTGCTACTAACACCGTTCTATCACCAGAGGGCATAATTCAACCAACAGCTCCACCTATGGAGACAACATATGCTGAGTGTCCCTCAAACCCCGTAGTTGATAGACGGGATCCTGAGACAGGACCTCAAAGATTAGCATGCCCTGTATTTGATGAGGCAGGAGGGCAGTGAGTTCACCATGCTTTAGATTTCAAAACAGTGAAGCAGATGAAAGAGGCTGTAACAACCTATGGTCCTCAAGAGCCCTTCACTGTAAGTATGGTCAAATCCATTACCAACTTGAACATGACGCCAGCAGATTGGGCTAGTATGTGCAAAGCTGTGGTAAATGGAGGACAATATCTGTTATGGAAGGTTGCCAATCAGGAATTTTGCACGGAGATGGCTAGGTGAAATGCAGCAGCAGGTTATCCTCAGAGAAATCTAGATATGTTGTTAGGAGAGGGACTTTATTAGGGTCAGCTGCAAAAAATTGGTTATGATCCTGCCATATACTCATAAATCGCTACATCTGTGGTTAGGGTATGGAAAACTTTACAGGGCATGGAGATTTACAAGGTCATTTATCTAAAGTAATACAAGGAGCTAATGAACCTTATGATGAATTTGTAGATAGGCTTATACAAACAGCTACCAGAATCTTTGGGGATGTAGAACAAGTGATGCCATTAATAAAACAACTAGCCTATGAACAAGCAAACAGATGGTGCAGAGAGGCCATTAGACCATGGAAACATGGAGATTTAAACACATAAATTAAATTATGCAGAGACATTAATGAACAAGGGCAAGTCTTGGCAGCTGCAGTACAACATGCTTTAGGTGCCAGGCCAAAAACATGCTACAATTGTGAACAAACAGGACATTTTAAAAGGAGTTGCCCCATAGGAGGAGGTTGTAACAAAACTAGGTATCAAAGGAGTAGAATACTGGGTATTTGCCCACAATGCCATAGAGGGAGACATTGGGCTAATGAATGCATTCTCAAACCACTATAGAGGGTACTCCATTATCAAAAAATGGACAAGGACCAGGTGTTTACCCACAATATCATGGATAAAAACATTGGGCTCCATTGCCAAAAAATGGGGGGCCTATTGCTCTGGGGCCCACAAACACAAATATATGGGGCATTGGAGGAACCCAGCAACACATTCAGTGTAGTGCCCAGGGCACATTATCCATTAGATACCTCACTAGACAAACTAGAGGAGCAGGATTGGACATCTGCACCTCCACCAGAGCAGTACTAATTCCAGAGATGGGAGTTCAAATCATTCCCATAGGAGTAAAAGGACCTCTTCCCCAAGGAACAGTAGGCTTATTATTAGTACACAGTTCTTCTACTCTAAAAGGACTTATGATAAGTCCTGGGGTAATTGATCCCGATTATGAAGGTGAAATAAAAATTATAGCCAGTTCTCCAAGGGGTATATCAGTAGTTTCACCAGGAGATAGAATAGCACAGTTATTAATAACACCCAGCCTACATGATAAATTTTCCAGTCGTAGTATAGAAAGAGGTTCCAGGGGATTAGGCTCCACAGGTGTAGATTGGGCTATGCTGTATTTAAATTTAGATTCTCGCTCCATGCTAAAACTAAATATCCAAAGACATGAATTTAATGAGCTACTGTATGCAGGTGCAGACCTTAGCATTATCTCTCATCCCGAATGGCCAAAACATTGGCTGTTACAACAAGCCACTCAAATGCTTCGAGGCCTAGGAGTGGCAACTAATCCCCATAGAAGTGCAATGGTGTTAGATTGGAAGAATCCTGAAAGATGTGAAGGAAGTATACAGCCATATGTATTGGATCATCTTCCTATAAATTTATGGGGACGAGATGTCCTAGATCAATTAGATTTGACATTAACAAATAACATCAATCCAAATGTGCCCACTATTAGGGCTAGACAAGTTTTAGGAAAGAAAAAAAAAGATTAGGAGGATAAGAACAAGGTATAGCAGCACCAATTGAAATAGATCAAGGAATAAATAGACATGGATTGGGTTTTCAGAAGGGGTCACTGAGACAATAAAAATTACTTGGAAATCTGAAAGACCAGTATGGGTTCCTCAGTGGCCCCTGACCAAAGAAAAGATACAAGTAGCCTATGATCTGGTCAAATAACAATTATTGGAGGGACATATACAACCTTCCATATCTCCCCATAATAGTCCCATTTTTGTCATCAAAAAGAAATCTGGTAAATGTAGATTATTGCAAGATTTAAAAGCCATTAATAATGCGATGGTTATTTTGGGACCTAATCAATTGGGGATTCCCAAATTGTCTGCTTTGCCAAAAACCTGGTATGTTTTAGCTATAGATATTAAAGATTGTTTTTTTTCAATTCCAATTCATCCTGAGGATAGTTCATGTTTTGCATTTACTATCCCTGAACTGAATCATGAAAGTCCTGATCAGAGATATGAATGGAAAGTACTCCCTCAAGGGATGGCTAACAGCCCAACCATGTGTCAAATTTATTTTAACAAAGCAATCCAGCCACTTATAACCAAAATCCTGAACTACAAATATTTCACTATATGGATGATGTATTGTTAGCACATAAAGATAAAAACACATTGCTAGAATGTTAGGCCACACTTACAAACTTGTTAAAAAATTATAATCTAGAGGTAGCAATAGATAAAGTACAATTAAATTTTCCAATTAATTATTTAGGAGTTCTATTATGCTCAAGCATGTTCTGTCCACCAAAAATTCAAATACGAATAGATCAATTCAAATCACTTAATGACTTTCAAAAGTTATTAGGAGACATAAATTGGATAAGGCCTTATCTAGGCATACCAACAGGAGAGTTGGGACCTTTATTTGATATCCTAAAAGGTCAATCAGATCCAAATTCACCATGAATGTTAGCGCCTGAAGCAAGAAAGGCATTAAAAATCATTGAAACATATATGGAAAATATGCTTTTGGATAGAATTGATATAACTTTGCCTTTATTATTTATTGTAATACCAACAAAAAATATTCCTACAGGAGTATTTTGGCAAGAAGGTCCATTATTGTGGAAACATTTATCTTATTCTCCTAACACTATTCTTACTAGGTATCCTGAGGCTGTAGGACAATTGATACTCAAAGGAATAAAAGTAGCAAAGGGAGTGTTTGGAATTTCTCCCAATAAAATTATTACTCCATATACTATGGATCAAATTGATGAGTTAGCTATGAGTTAAATACATGGGCAATAATCATGTGTAAATCTTATGTTTCATTTGATAATCACCATCTAATCCTTTGTTGTCTTTTTGGTCTTGGCATCCTGTAGTTTTTCCAAAAATGACAAGAAAAACCCCTATCATGAATGCTCCAAATGTATTCACTGATGGGTCAAATAATGGTACAGCAGCAGTAGCTACCCCTGATCAAACTTTTACATTTTTAGTACCCAAACAATCAGCTCAAAAGGTAGAGCTTAATGCAGTATTACAAGATTTTGAGATGTTTAAATATTCTGTATTTAATTTATTTTCTGATAGTCAGTATATAGTTAATGCTATAGCATCCCCTGAAGATGCTGGTAGGATTTCCCTTTTCTCTACTGTTTTCTCTTTGTTTTCAACTATACCAGTCTAATCTGGATTAGAAAAGATCCAATATTTATAGGACATATCAGGGCACATACAGGATTGCCTGGAGCCCTTAGTTTGGGCAATGATCTAGCAGATAAAACTACACATGACATACATATTTTCTCTACACTAGAAGAAGCTACAAATTTTCATAATAAGTTCTATGTCAATGCTAATACTTTACAAAAAAATTTTAAAATAACTAAGGAACAAGGTAGATAAATAATAAAACAATGTCAAAATTGTGTGACCTTTTTACCACAAGTTAGTCTTGGAGTCTATCCTAGAGGACTGATACCTAACCATATTTGGCAGATGGATGTCACACGTTTTCCAGAATTTGGAAAATTAAAATATTTTTGTGTTTCAGTTGATACTTATTCTGGACTTTTGATGGGCTTTCTTCATGCTGGAGAAAAAACTAAAGATATTATAGCTCATTGCTTACAAAATTTTGCCACTGTGGATATTCCAAAACAGTTAAATACATATAATGCCCCTGGTTATACTTCTACCTTTTTTAAACAATTTTGCTCATCATTTGGCATTACTCATATAACAGGAATCCCATACAATCCACAGGGACAAGGCATAGTTGAAAGAGCTCATCAAACTATTAAAATGTACTTATTAAAGCAAAAAGAGGGAATTGGAAAGGGGTATATATCCCCCAAAGATAAACTTAAGATAACCCTTTTTACTCTAAACTTTTTAAATTTGGATTCATCAGGGCTTAGTGCTGTGGAAAGGCATACGTATCCCAAAAATGTACATAAGCCTAAGGTACTTTTGAAGTATATTTTAACAGGACAATGGAAAGATCCTGACCCCGCGATTGTCTGGAGTAGGGGTTCTGTTTGTGTTTTTCCACAGAGAACAGTACCTGATTTGGATTCCAGAGAGACTAACTAAAACTTTTTCTACAGGACAAAAATAAGATGACTTGGCTCAAATCCATAACAGCTGACATCCTTACATCTACAACAGTGGTTCTCCCACACCTGGAAGCTAATGAATAATGAACACCATTAAAGCCTATTTCAAATGTAAAAAAAACCTTGGGGCTTGCTTTTGGGAATACCTTCAGACCCATTATGCAAGTTACAGGGAAAATGATGGGATATCCAAAGAAGGGTCAAACCCTGGTGGTAACCAGGATGCCTTTTTCAATATCTATTTTATTATTGCATTTTCCCACATCATGATGTTCTATTTTATTTTTTGAGCTCATACAGACATAGTTTAATATTTTTCTGATCAGTTTTATTTTTTGACTGTGGAATTTTTAAACAATGCAATGGAGATTTCACCTGTGTAAATCTACAAGGCCTTTACTATTGTCTTATGTGTTGTATGTTATGTGTGCACACTTGTGTTTTGTGTTGTATGTCTGTATGTGCGTAAGTTCATATATCATATATGAGGAGTGCTCATGAAAAAATGGATCTACATATTATTTTTATTCATGTGATTTAAATAGTTTAATTTACATTGGGTAAACAGCTGTTGAGGATTGTTTTAATATGTGGACAAAAAAGGAGGTTAACAGATCTGTTTGTTTACTTTCACCTTTCCTTTTCATTATATCTAATTCTATTCAGGATACTAAATTGTTCAGAAAATTGCTTTCTGACCCAGAATAGAAAAAGCAATTCTAAGCAGGAAGTGTGAATCAGGTGGTATAGCGATCCAAGATTTAAAACTATATTACAGAGCAATAGTAACGAAAACAGCATGGTACTGGTACCAAAACAGGCGGGTGGACCAATGGTACAGAATAGAGGACACAGAGACTAATCCACAAAGCTACAACTATCTTATATTTAATAAAGGAGCTAAAAGCATGCAATGGAGAAAGGATAGCATCTTCAACAAATGGTGTTGGGAAAACTGGAGATCCATATGCAACAAAATGAAACTGAATTCCCTCCTCTCACCATGCACAAAAGTTAACTCAAAGTGGATCAAGGATCTAGATATCAAATCAGAGACTTTGCGTCTGATAGAAAAAGTTGGCTCCAATCTACATATTATGGGGTCGGGCTCCAAATTCCTTAATAGGACACCCATAGCACAAAAGTTAATAACAAGAATCAACAAATGGGACTTACTGAAACTAAAAAGTTTTCTCTCAG
Source organism: Callospermophilus lateralis (assembly GCF_048772815.1). Lineage (NCBI taxonomy): Eukaryota > Metazoa > Chordata > Mammalia > Rodentia > Sciuridae > Callospermophilus > Callospermophilus lateralis. Next base: position 143,992,439 of record NC_135305.1, on the reverse strand, counting down.
CAAGAGAAACAATAAAAGAGGTAAATAGGGAGCCTACATCATGGGAACAAATCTTTACTCCTCACACTTCAGATAGAGCCCTAATATTCAGAGTATACAAAGAACTCAAAAAATTAAACAATAAGAAAACAAATAACCCAATCAACAAATGGGCCAAAGACCTGAACAGACACTTCTCAGAGGAGGACATACAATCAATCAACAAGTACATGAAAAATTGCTCACAATCAAAACCACCCTAAGATACCATCTCACTCCAGTAAGATTGGCAGCCATTATGAAGTCAAACAACAACAAGTGCTGGCGAGGATGTGGGGAAAAGGGTACTCTTGTACATTGCTGGTGGGACTGAAAACTGGTACGGCCAATCTGGAAAGTAGTATGGAGATTCCTGGGAAAGCTGGGAATGGAACCACCATTTGACCCAGCTGTTGCCCTTCTCGGACTATTCCCTGAAGACCTTAAAAGAGCGTACTACAGGGATACTGCTACATCGATGTTCATAGCAGCACAATTCACAATTGCTAGACTGTGGAACCAACCTAGTTGCCCTTCAATAGATGAATGGATTAAAAAAATGTGGCATTTATACACCATGGAGTATTACGCAGCACTAAAAAATGACAAAATCATGGAATTTGCAGAGAAATGGATGGCACTAGAGCAGATTATGCTTAGTGAAGCTAGCCAATCCCTAAAAAACAAATACCAAATGTCTTCTTTGATATAATGAGAGCAACTAAGAACAGAGCAGGGAGGAAGAGCAGAAAGAAAAGATTAACACTAAACAGATACATGAGGTGGGAGGGAAAGGGAGAAAAAAAGGAAATTGCATGGTAATGGAGGGAGACCCTCATTGTTATACAAAATTACATATAAGAGGTTGTGAGGGGAATAGGAAAATTAACAAGGAGAGAAATGAATTACAGTAGATGGGGTAGAGAGAGAAGATGGGAGGGGAGGGGAGGGGGGATAGTAGAGGATAGGAAAGGTAGGAGAATACAACAATCACTAATAGGGCATTATGTAAAAATGTGGATGTGTAACCTATGTGATTCTGCAATCTGTATTTGGGGTAAAATTGGGAGTTCATAACCATCTTGAATCTAATGTATGAAATATGACATGTCAAGAGCTTTATAATGTTTTGAACAACCAATACAATATATATATATATATATATATATATAATATATATATATATATATATATATATATATATATATATATATATATATATATATATAAAATTGCTTTATTTTAGTGCCTGCTGGAATGTTACAAAATTTTCTTTAGCCATCATTGCAAGAATTCCTATCTTCATCCCAATCCTGGTGAAGACAAAGATAAAACCAAACTATAGCTTCTGCGATAGCTATCACAACAAACTGTATAAACTGATGCATCAATGACTAATGTAACTCAACAAGTGATGCTCAATCAAGGGGTTGATTTACTTTGGGAGGAAATGAACATATTAATAGATTCCTCTGCTTTGAACTGCTTGCAGAACTTGCCTGGACTATGTATCACTTGTCTGCATTGTGGACTATCTGTTGGTTCAGCGAATTGTGGTAGTGCTGGAGTATCTTTGCTGATGGTGTCACCAGTGGTACAATTTTTCCAAAGGAGCTGTCAATTGGCTTGGTGTCATGGCATTTCTGTATCCTCCTCCCTTCTGCTTGTGATGGTCATTCAGCTAAAATTTGGGGGTCAACAGAGGTGAGGCAAAGAATCTCACCCCCCCACTGGTACCAAGGCCAAATTTTGGGGCCAACAGAGGTGAGGCAAAAAACCTCACACCCCCACTGGTACCAAGGCCAAATTTGGGGGTCAACAGAGATGAGGCAAAGAACCTCACTCCCCCCCCCCACTGGTGCAAGACCTATCCACAAGTATGGCTGGATGCTGGGCCAGTAGTCAATGATGAGTATGATCCAATTTCAATGGTACCATCCTAAGACAAAAAGCTGATGCCTTGAGGTCAGCTTATCGGATGATGGGTAAGGACCATATGTAGAAATGGACAACCTAAGACAGGCATGGTCCCTAAACCACATGCTTGGTGTTTAATTAAAAAGGGGTGGGGAGATATTGAGAGCCATGGCCCTGGTCAGTATGACACCTGGCATTTGCCAGAGGGAATGTTTGAAAGGTGACTCCAGCGAACCATTGAGATGATGATTTGAGTTAATCTATATATAATTGCTGTGATGCTGGATTGTTTGTATTGTATATTTGACCTTTACTGTTGGGCAATGGGGCGGCTCTTGCCCGCTGCTTTGGAGTTCTTGCGCTACTTTGGAGTTCTCACGTGGATTCCTGGAGGGTTCGCGTTGGTTGGGGAAGGTCCGGAGGAGGGATTTCCGGATGGTGTGGTGTGTGCCTGGAAGAGCTGCATGGGTGGCGTTCTGGAGAAGTTCTGGGGGAGCGTGTGTGGAGTGTGCTCATGGAGTTCGGAAATGAAGTTTGTTCCTGCTTGAGTGGCTCATGATTTGTGCCCAGCCAGACTGCGGCACTCATGAAACAATTCATCAAGCATGTTTTATAGTGCTGCCTTAGTTATTATGAATTCTTTTAGTTTATGCTTGTGGAAAGATTTTACTTCATATGAAGGATAGTTTTGCTTGGTATAATAATCTTGCTCAATATAAATTATCTTTCAGGGTTTGGTAGATATCATTCTAAAACCTCATGGATTTTAGATTCTGGGGTGAGAAATCTTTAGAATGTTTAATTGGCTTACCTTTGAATGTGACTTACTGTATTGTGTCTTTTAAAAATTCTGTTCTTGTGTCTATAATGTGTCTTGGAGAGGGTCTTATTTATCTTGCCTATTTTGGGTTCTTAGTACATCTTTGCATTTGGATTTCCAGCCCATTCCTAAGGTTTGGAAATTTTTTCTGATTTTATTTCATTGAAGAGGTTGTGCATTCCTTTAGTTTGTATTTAAGTGTTGTCTTTTATACCAATGATTCTTATGTTTGATCTTATAATATTATCCCTGATTTCTTGATTATTCTGGCCATTGTCAACTTTAATTTCCAGGTTATGTGGTTCTTTTTCAGAATCTCTGCCTTGCCATTAACATAATGTATCCGTTCCTATGTTTTATCTCTTTGTCCATTCCTTACATCTTTTTTAGTTCATTGAGAATTTGACTGTAAAATTCCTAAATTACTTATCCGATATTTCCTCCATTTTGGTGTCAGTTGGATTAATTTTTAAGGAATTTTTAAGGAATGCGATGTTTGGGGTGATTTGTTCCCTTGCTTTTTAATATTATTTTTATGTCAAGGCTTCTGATGTTTTGATTATCTCTTCTACTTTATGCTAGGAATCATTTACTGAGCTGCTTTATCTTAAATGTCTCAGGATGGGTAAATATGCAAGTACTGATACTCCCACTTATTGTGTGTCCTCTGCTATGTCTAGTATTCATCTTCACTTAGAGAGAAAATAGTAAACCTTATTAACTCCCTTCAGTTTAAATACATGCAGTAATAAAAATCAGGAGAAAAATACTTATTGAAAATATTCTCCACAGTTCCTCTAATCCAAGTATAAATTGTAGTAATGTTATTGATAGGGCAAAAAATTAGTTATTGAAGATATTAATTACTATGATGCCATGTAGAGATTGAAATAGGAAGAAGAGAAAAAATGAGCAAAGAAAAAATAAAAGATAGAAAAAAACAAAGTAAGATAAAAAGAGGAAAAATGGGAGCTATTGGGGGTAAAATCAGGTACTGCAAGAGGAAAAAGAAAGGCTATAAGAAGCAAGTATATATCTGACCTAAGAAAGCAATGGTAGAAAGAATGATTCCAGTTAATGCTTAGAAGAAATACAACCAGTTGTGTTCAGAGCTGCAATATCAAACAATAAGGGTACATCAATCAATTCAAAATGAAAATGATATCTGTTTGAGCACAATTGACATTAAAACTCTTTGTGATAATCCATGCTGAGGAAGGGAGGTTTCTTGTTGAGTCTTTCTGATTGGATGTATTTGGGATTTGGGAGTATAAGAAGATGTCCATCACACCTTGACTTTAAGTTTCTCTGAATGTGAAGGTTCTGATCACACTAGCTCATATCTAATTCAATTCTAGGAGGCCCCCTCTGATCTTTGTGGTATCCAGGTACCTAGTTTTTTTTTGTGAGTCAGAAGAGATGGTTCTGAATCATTTGTTACTGAGAGGTCAGATTACTCCCTGTTAGGGGATGAAGTTTTGTATGGCCTCCTGAAGAGAAGTTCTGTGTATCCAGTGCTGTTAAATCTAGTGTGGGCTCTCCCAGTTTATATTCTCCAGCATGTGAGATGTGGTGTTCTAGGGTAGACATATTATAGGCTGGTTGATGTAGTGCTGGGTGGCCAGTGGGGGTAGTGTAGGGATGCTGCCCCCCTCTGAAGTGCACAGGTTGCAGGTTGGTGGGCTCATATCTGGGCAAATTATGTGGTGGCTGGTGTCTGGGCTGGTCCTTTGTAAGTCCATTTATGGGGGTCTACTGCCATTGTGTTCTATGCTGGCTGCTTGGGATTATCCCAATTATCCCAATGAATGAGAATTAAGTTAACTGGCAACTCCGGGAGTCACAGCTATGTACTCCGTTAGAGGTGATAGGGCACAGGAATTATTTTCCTAGTTTTTCTATTTTCTAACCAGCCTTTGGTTATTGTTCAACCTGGAGACCTGAATTTGCCTCCTTGGAGTATTTGAATATGCTGCTGTTTATTTTGGGTGCAGGGGCACAGGGAGCAGGGCTCAGAGCTGTCACTGAATATTGGGGAATTCCAGGACTTCTTCATAGTGGCATAGAGCTTGGTGGCTCTCTGAAACCATGAAGCCTGTGAATAAAGGCTTTCTGTGTGCAGTCTGGCACAGAAACTTCCACTCTGGCTGATAAAATTCACCAGGGTACCATACCCATGACTGGGGTAGTGTGTCAGTTGGCTTGCCTTCATTCAAGATTCTATGGCCAGTGGCTGTTAATCACTGAGCACCCACTACACTCTGCTGGGGCTTCCTTGTGGCAGTGTTACATGAGATCTGGATGGCTTTCTGCAACTGTGGGTCCTGTTGGTGCAGGTTCTCTGTGGGTGGTCTGTGGCACAGAATTTTGTCCTCGCTGGTGCAGATCACCAGGGTTTTACATGTCTCTTTGCTGGGGGTAGGATGTCAGTTGGCTCACCTTTAGCTGAGATCCTGAAGAGGCTATGGGGAGCACTGGGTTGGAATTAGCACTCCCTGGATGTAATTTACTCTTGGATCAGTTCCACCCCATTCCTCTTATCCAAGATGAGTGGAAGGGGTTTTGGTAACCTTCAGCTAGCAACAATCTCTAGAAGTTTCTTCTAGATGAATTACTGAGACAATGCATTCCAGAGGTATTCCCAAGGTTTTCTTTGTTACTATATGTAGTTTGGGAGAAGCTGTATTGATTTAATTTCTTTTAGGGAGACTGGTTAGCTCTGGACTCTATAAAGTGGCTGCCCTACCTCATGGGGCTTTCAGCCCACAATTTGGGCTAAGCTGTGGCTATAATACCATGGCTATAAGAAAACCCAGACTGTTCTAGCCTGTTGGTTCTTGTCAGTGTAGAGTACAGGAAGCCCTCAAGGTTTTGCCACCTCCTGGAGCTTCAGTAAGAGAGGCATGTGAAAGTCACTCTGCTCTCATTCCTCCAGCTTGTCCAGAATGTTCTTTTCATACCCTAGACCTGCCTTAGGGTGGACATGGGTTCAGCCCTTGGTCAATGATGACATAAAAGTTTCCTGTGCTTCCTCACATTTTTTCTTTCTTTTGTGATTTTGGGAGGGTTTCTGTTTGTTTGTTTTTTCTTATTATGGAGGACAGGAGAGTCATTGCATACTGTCCCTCCTAGGTATCCTTGGGGGACTGGTTCTGAGAGAGCTTATGAATATCAAATTCTGTATGATTAAGCCTTTGATGTCAAATGATGTAGTCTTTGCATATAACCTACCCACATCAGGTTGTCTACTTTCAATAATCTCTAGATTATTTATGATAACCAATACAATAAAAATATTACTTAAGGGGCTGGGGTTGTGCCTCAGTGTTAGGGTGCTTGCTTAGCATGTGTGAGACACTGGGTCAATTCTCAGCATGGCATATAAGTCAATAAAATAAAGTCCATTGACATCCAAAAAAAAGTAGATTTTAAAAAAATTACACAAATAGTTGTTTTACTCTATTGATTAGAGAATAATGACCAGAAAAAATCTGCATTTGTTCCACTGCAGATATAAAACTACATATTTCTGATCCATTTTAGGTTGAATATGTGAATGTAGCACCCATATACAGAAGATTGACTGTATTTCTCTATTTGGTGTATTTCTGTATTTCAAGATTTAAAAACCAAGAACTGGCTCTTTGGGGTTCTGTGTTCTGTTATTAAAACTCTTCCCTGAGTCAAACATATATCACCTAATTATAATGTCAAAAGAGTGCTTAAAGACCTCTTCAGTAAATATCAGAAATGAAATATAATTCTATTAATATGAAAAAATAGCATTCTTCATCTTTGTCAAGTGCATGACTACAACTCTAAAAGGGTGGCTAATATTTTGATATGTATATGAATAGGAAATTAAAATGCCCAGCATGCCTTACAATTATGAGAACAAAAAACATCAAAGGGTTCTACATAGTTTTGCATGGAGAAAGTAGTGATGTTTTTGAAAAGTTTAAAAGAATATATTATTTTCATTGCTGAGATGAAGTAAGTGCATGTGAAATATTGTTACAGATGGAGTGCCACAGAGTCCTGAGAAATGTTTAAACATCTATTAAAATGATGGAGTGTAAGTGGAGACCAGGGAGAAACCACTCGATCTAAGTTGTGAAGTAATATGGTAGAAAAATAGCTAAAAACTGGCAAAAGTTGGCTAAAACAATAAAGGATTCCATTTCTGTGGACCTATAGTGGCCCAGGCGCTCCCCTTGAATCTTCATACAATTATAAAAATAACACTTACTGAAACTTTAACATCTGTTAACTTAGCCAAGGGCTTCCCAGGGGTTAGTTTATTTGTTCTTCTCAACCTGAGAGAGCTTTAAATAAATAACCAAATATCACAGAGCAGGTGTCTGCTACAGCTGGTTCACTTCAGTATCTGTGACCCATGGGTCTGCATTACTCCCTTAGGAGCAGCTCTCCTGTTGTCATGGAGACTCAGAGGGGCTACAACGGATATGGCACCCATTTCCAGGAATTGAGCTACCACCCATGTACTGTCTCTGTGCTTGAACCTGAGTTTTCAACATATTTGTAAAGAGCATGTCTGGGTTTTTAAGTAACAGACTGTACAACTGTGTTTAGACAGTGCACAACTAAGCAAGATAGCACATGATATGTGTTCTTGGGAGGACACTGTTATTTTTACATTTTGACTTTATGAGTCTTATTGTTAATTAACCATTTTACAAAATCTGATTGATGATTTCTAAATTCCTGAAAGGAAAATTCTTTCCATCTCTGTTTTAAGTTCTATTGGACATTAGCCTTTTAACTGCTCCATTGCCCTTTGTTTCCAATGAGCTGTCAGGAGACAGATCAAAATTGCGGAGTTCCAGGGTTTTTACTGCTGCTGGGATATGAATGGGGTTATGTAGTATTTGGAATATTCTCAATTGCTTTAAAGATCTGCTATGTAGTGTGTATATTTAAATGTGATGTGCATTTGTTAATAGGAATTCACATGTGAAGGGTGGGATTGGGGGACAACAAAGTCAATGTCATGCCACTGTTTCAGATTTATATTTTCATTACTTTGTTATTAAGCTTGAAGAAATTTTCCTTCTCAGGACATCATGATGTTTTTTATATATTAAAATATACCAAATGGAATTATACTCTGAATTTATGAAATAACAAAAGAATGTGGTAGAATGGAAAACACAAAGGCACCTGGATTCATACTCTATAAATTTCTCACCAGGCTATCTTCATTTTGGACATGTTAATTTTCATTCCAGTTAAAAAATGAAGGTTATTTGCTAAACAATTTGCAATTGGATTTATAGATTTAACACCTATCATTTTCTGGAATAAAATTCATTGGAAGAAAGTAGGGCATGCTAGAATCATGAGTTTGAGAATCAGGCCTCTTGTCTCTGGGCTGTAGCACTTTGGGCCAGGTCTATATCTAACTGGTCTCAGTGCTTATAAATAAAATGGTGAAGTAGAGTCGGTTTTGCCTTGGAGCTCTTTGGACATACTTTAAATGCTGAAATTGTAAAATTATATTATTGTCCTATGGATGTACCATTACTTTTTTATCAGATATGACCTTTAATGAATATAAATCTATGTTTTGTAAATTCATTATTGTAGTTTGGATCATGAATCTCCTCCAAATTCCCTCATGTTAAAGGCTTGGTTCCTAGTTTTGCATTATTTGAGCTGGTGGAAATTTTAAGAAGTGGGGCTAAGTGATTTTTTTTAGTCATTGGGAGAGTGCCCTCCAAGGCAATAGTAGGACCCTAACCCCTTTCTCTGTCTCTATCTTCTCACTCCTGGCCCTGAGATGAACAGCTTTGCTCTGCCAAGTTCTCCCACCATGATATGCCACTGTAGATCTAATGTAATAGAGCCAATTAGACATGGTCTGGACCCTCCAAATCTATCAGCCCAAATCAACCTTTTCTCCCTGTAAGTTGATTTACCTTGGGTACTTGTTACTGTAATGGAAAGCTAACTAACACATTTACGTTCATTTGCAATTCTAGATCAAATGAATATCTCATAAGGGAATGATAGCATTCCTTTAAGTACTGCATTTTTTATTGGGTTCATATATTTTGAGTATTTTAACTCTGTTTTCATTTTTCAAGTGCGTGTAAGTCTTTTGTGCATGTATATGTATACATGTATGTGTATTTGGAAATAAAAAATTGAACATTTTTGTAGGGTGGGTTGAAACAATTTTTATTTCTATACACAAAACCAGAGTCTCACAAAAATCTTGGACTCTAAAAATAGATATTTTTAAACCTTACTAATAAAAAAGACTGATGAAGAGTCTTACTTGTCTCTGGGCATTGTAAGGGTAATATAATGTTAATTTTTATGATAAAACGTGCCAGGAGAATTTTGACATCTATCAAATATTTTTATGCTTTAAATAAATCTTAAGTATAGGAATACTAAATACCTCAATCTTTCTGGATATTCAACCTTTTTGATTAAATACATTCCAGGAACACTTACTAATTAAAAATTCATTATCTATTGTACAGGAGTAACAACTGCTGTATTTTTTCACAATCACCATTGGCAGTTTTGATTGAGCTTTTAAATTCATCTTTTTCTTGCTGAAAGTTTTTTTTTTTTTTTTTAAATGAGGTCACACCACTGGCCTGGCTCCTATCTGTCTTCACTTGGTGTTATGTGCTCCTTGTGGGCAACCTTTTATAATGCTATGTTGCTGGTGGGGCTGGGGAGTCAGGAAGGCCTTGGCGTATGTTCTTTACCTGGGGTGCCTTGCTTCTCCACTCCAGTCTTATGTATGAGAGAAATTTAACCTGAGTGAATTAAAGAAAATGCATTTTGAAGGAATTTTACTCATAACAGCTTGAAACCTATAACAAAACTACCAATATGTACTGAGTGACAGTCATTCTTCTAGTGGTTTGAGGGCAGAAAATAAAGAAATCCCTGATCTATAAAGCCTTCATCCTGGTAGAAATTATGTCAAACTAAAATAACAACACACTGCTTTAGAATTGGGCCTTAAATTATTCATGTTGATTCATGTATTCTTTCATTGCTTAAGTCATTCAACAAATATTACAAATGGTAGCAGACTTCAGGGTAGAAACATTTGATTGGGATCCAAAGATTTAGATTTCTAGACTGAATCAAATCACTTGCCATGTAGGTCTCCAATATACATAGTGGCTCCTGCACATCTGCTAGTTCTGCTGACCTAGACTGGGCTCACCTGGGAGGTTCTCTGTCCTTGCAGATTTCATGCAGGACTGAAGTCTGGCTGGGTGTTGGCTTATCTAACATGGCTGCATTATAGACCACTTGTTTGCTATTAATTAGATGCTGGATGTTCCGAGGGACTCAAGTATTAAAGGCAAGTTCCTCATGATGGTGCTATTAGGAAGTAGTGAAACCTTTAGTAAATGGGACTTAGTGGGAGGTCCCTAGATCTTTGGGGTAAACCATCAAAGAGGATTTTGGTATCCTGATGTCTCTCTCACACTCTCTCTAAATTCTGGCTCTGTGTATGACCATTTTCCTTTTTCGTATGCTCCTGCCAAGATGTGCCACCATAAGCAACATATAAACAACTGGGTCAATTCAGGCTTAATGACTGAACCTTCAAAACTGTGAGATAAATAAAACTCTTCTCTTTATTATTAATTAGTTGCCTCAAGTATTTTGTAGTAGAAATGTGAAGCTGACTAATACATGCCTTTTCTCTCACAGGCTGCATATTTCATAGAGTAGTGGATTAACTGTGAAAGTGTCTTGTGTTTCCTATTCTTTCCAGTATCCAAGTAGTTTGCAGTGGAACTGTGGAGCCCCTTTCATCAAGAGATGAAATAAATTTTTCCATTTCCTAAATCTGGACAATGGAACGTGAGGAAGTGATGCTATATACTCTTCTGGCTGTTGATCACTCTTTATTCTCTCTTGCTTCTTTACTTTTATACACTATCCAAACCAAGTCCACAGACATATGTGGCTATCTTCTCAAAGCAGCAAAGCTGCATAGCTGGTCTCCAGTCAACCCATGATTGATACACAGAATGAGTCCTTGAGCCTAGGTCAGATCTGTCAAGCTGCCTGGCTGAACCATGGATGTGAGTGAAATCAAGTGCTTATTGTTGTATGCTGCTGAGGTAATTTGTTTGGTTGTTCCTTGTCAATCTTATACAACAATTAACTATTATGTGTATTACTTAGGAAAGTCGTCATCCTCTTGACTTGTGACTTCTTCCCTTGAACTGCACATGTCAGTGGGAGAGGCCGGGTGAAAGATATCATGGTATTTTCAGAGAAGGGTTGGGTGGGTATGTACATGTGTCTTGTGTGTCTGTGGGAGAGTATATTAGTGAAAAAGTATCACATGGTAAGGTGCCTGTTATCTACTCCTTATCATCAGAGATTTTAGATAGCAGATGATGTGGGGATAAGTAAACTTGAATGTCACTCCAGCAGCACACATACTTATTAATTTGCCACTACCTATGTGTTTGAGATTATTGCCCATTTAAGTTCTCTCTGAATGGATGAGACAAAAAAATTGCAGAGGAAGAGAAGAAGCCATATATAGGCTGATTGACTAAAAGGAAACAAACATAAACTTCTCTGATTTGGCCTGTCTCCCCTGCCTGCCACATCTCCAAAATACCAGATGTGTGAAAGCAGAAACCATAGATCATCTCAGCCTCATTACACCTACACTTGAAAATCACATTCAGAAAAGAGACAACAATGGACCATGGCTCTGATTGGGTAAAGGGTTTGATTGTATGTTGATGACTGGTGCCACGTGTACCATGCATAAAGTAATTTTAACGCATGTGTCACACAAATGGCCAGGGCAAAAGTTCTCAACATCTTTTCTTTCTTAATATCCTGTCTTGTAATCTGGTCTGTAATTGACTGGAATTCAACCTTCTGTGTTTCCATTATCTGGTCAGCAACTGTTTGCTGCCTCTCTGATCTATTTATCTTGTCTTTTCCAGCCTGGGAGAATGGTCTATTCTTTCCTAACAGGAAAATGTGCTCCCTTCTTGCCCATCAGCCTCACAGCATTCCTGCCCTGTGTGTCTTCCATTCTTGTGGGCCAAATGGGAAGGATAGCATATTCCTCTCCTGAAAGGACAGGGCTCTTGCAATGACTGGCTGAAGTGAGGTCCAATTGAGTTAACATCAAGTCCCAGGAACACATTAGGATGCCAACACGATATACTCACAGATTCTGCTCTTTCAATGCAGAAGGAAAATGTGCATACTTTACAGATTCATCCTTAGTTTTTGTTTCTGTCTCCACCCCTTGAGAGTGTATTAACATGGAAGTGAGACTCTTTGTCTTGGGTTCTCTTTGATAACTGACTCTCATACTAGCAAGTAGAACCAGAGCCAGCCTCAAGTCATGAGCAGGTGACTTCCTTTAGAGAAGCCTTAGCTCTGTCATCATGATTTGTACACAGATCTTGCAATTTATGAAGGAAAACAATAATTCCATTAAAGAAAGAAGTTTTAGTCAAAGTCCTCCAAAAACAAACTCCAAATTGCTAAAGACAAGCTGGCAGTGACCAAATTAGATGAAGATGAGAAAAAGGAATACATATAATCTTGTCATAATTTTCACTTTCTTTTCTTTTTTGTTTTACATGTAATGGGTAGTTGAAAATTGTGTCTACTATAAAATTGAAAAATACTATTTAAAAATTATATCTTATTAGTAATGCACTGACAAATACTATTGATTATCTGATTTGAAATACTGCCAATCCCTCTGAACAATCTCATTTTTAAGAGGTATGCTAAGGAAATTCAGGCATCAATATATCAATATATATGTATTTATATATGTAAATTCATTCTAAATATTGTGAAAAATAGTAACAAATTGGATTCATCCTAAATACCTAGCAAGAGAAAATTACTAAAATAATACATAGCACATCCAAAAAATAAAATAGTATATATTTATTAAACAATATCTATGGATATCTTTGTTTTATATATTTACATGTTTTTCCTGTGTATCAATATTCTTATATAATATTCAAAGTGTGTTTATTTAGTGGAAGGATTTTGAGTAGTTTTAATGTCTTTTACACTACAGATAATACATTCTGTAATTTCAAAACTGAAAAATATATATTAATGTAAAATACAAATATAATAGCTATTCTTAATCAGAAAAAGTAACAAAAAAGCATTAATATTCTGTGCAGCTCTACTTATCTGTTAAACAAAATAATAATTCTATGTAGGAAAAGTAAAGAAAGACAAAATTTGCATTTTAAACGGGGACAATGTTGGCTGAGCTAAAGTGCACATACATATTTATTTTGCACATGGCTGAGTCAGAAAAGTCCTTTTGGCATTGTAAATATCACGGTTCTCTTTTCAAGGACATTCTTTTTGAGCAGTACTTTCTTGGAATTGGACATTAAATAACTGTTAACTGACATGTTGCACTTAATAGTTTGTGGTCTCAGCTCTAGTTTATTTAAAAAGTTTGACCACTGCTCTAAAACACCTCATCATTTATGTGAGAAAACTTGTCCTAAGAGCTAAAACATTGAACCTGTTGGCTGGCCACTGTTAACCCTTGATGCTCACTCCCTCCTGAGGCCCTTCTACAAACACCTGGTATTTGGAGTTGGTTACACCTGGCTACAGATTGGAGTTGGCTACACCTGGCTACAGATTCTCAATACATACAGCCAGTTTGTGGAGAAAAAAAAATCTCCTGACTCTATCAAGAGTACCAAGAAAACAAAGAGTGAATTATCATAGAATGGTTTTAGGGTGGCAAAGAAACAAGCAGAGACAGTAGAATGAATATTACACAAGAATATTACACTAAGTAATATTACACTAAGTAATATTCTTCCTGACATGAAGAATATTACTTGTATAAACTAATAATGAATAAAATATTACTGGGTTATTAAAAATACTACTAACTAAACATATATCCAAGTATCACATTGTACCCCATAAATATATACAATAATTATCAATTGAAAATAAAATAATAGAAAAAAAGAAAAGAATAAAATGTTTTCTAACCAATGTTAAAATATCTTCACATTAAAAAATCACATACTAGCACCAAATAAGATATATCTCTGGGTGAAAAAAAGAAAAGAAAGAAAAATGCCATTGATTACCCAAAGAACTGAGGATTTTTATACTCCTTTTGTAGTGGAAAGTCTTTGAAGAATTGTTTTTAAAAGAATGTTTTTATATGAATATAAGAAAGGCTTCCCAAGTTTCACTTTGGAATATGTGGCCTCTACTTTGCTTTGGTATTCCTACACTGAATGCATTCCTTTTCAACCTGCTTTTATCTCACCTTTTACTAAATTTCTAGAAGAGTCCGTTAGCCAGCTCTCTATTACTATGACAAAATACCTGAGATAATCAACTTGATAAGGTAAAAGGTTTATTTGGCTCACAGTTTCTTATATTTCAGTCCATGATAGCTTGACCCTGTTGCTTGGGGCAACACAGTATTTCATGGGAAAAGCATTTGGCAAAATATTCCTGTTCACTTTGTGGTGGCCAGAAAGCAAAGAGAGAGGCAGGAAGGGCCAGAGACAAAATGTTCTCTTTAAGTACATCCCCCTTAGGATCTAACTTCCTTTCACTAAGCCACACCCTCTAAGGGTTCACCCATCTCCCAGGAGCACTACAGGCTAATAATGAAGCTTTCAACACCTATACCTTTGGGGATGCTTAACAGAACCCAAAGGAAAGAGTTACCATATGTTGCCACTGCTAACTGATTTCCTCCTGAGACCTCAAGCCAAATGAATCTGACTTTTCTACTCTGTCACACAACCATGCAATTGAAAATGCTTCCTCAAAGGTAACTAATGACCTTCTGATTATTCTAACTCTCATGTTTTCTTCCATTTGACTTCCCTGTGTTATTTTCCTACTCCGAATGTATAGTACTTTCCTTCTTTTAGTATATGAAACTCTGATGGCCTTCTTCTTCCTTTCTTTCTTCCACAAACCCCTTAGATGACATTGTTCTCATATTTCTGGCTTTAGGTTACTCCCTTCACACATTGTTTGTCCATGCTAGGTCACTTCAGTCTCTCTCTTGACTTTAACTTCTGTCTGCATCTCATAGCAGACAAATACACATTTGCTACCCAAATTCTCTTGTGAGTACCAGGTTGAAACTATCAGCAGCTCCCATCGCATTGCCACTAGCATTTAAAATAACAGTTCAAAATGGGCTCATCACCTCTCCTAGAAGTGTCTGGCTTTTTTCATGGCCATGAGCTCAGTCAATAGCAGCCCCACTCTGAGACATTTTGCAGGCATCTTTCCGTCTCACTGTGGCCTTCTCACTTATAACCTCATATTTTCACTCGGCTTTGCATTGTTTCCTTAAGAAAGCATTCTATTCCCACATGTAATCATTAGGTCCTTTTAAACACTAATTCTCACCATTGGTTATTTTGACTAGAATTTTCATAAAGATATTAAAATTTCACTTTTGAAATGTTCCTTGACAAGACTTTCTGTTAATGTCACTTCAAATTTTGTCTATTTATTTCAATCCAGGGGCAAAATATGTATACTTAAAAGATTTTCCAATTTGAATATATTCTGAAAAAAAATGCTGTAAAAACGAAGGTGCCTGGAGAGAACCCAGGCACTTGAGTTGGGCAATGTTTTTCCTTTTTGAACAATAATAGACACCATTTATATGTTGTTTTGGTAATGCATCAGCCATTTGTAAATGATAGTTATTATTATCTTAATTCTATGTAAGAGAGATAAAGATCTGATAGATTATTTGTACCAAGGAACACTGGATGTGTTTGGAGATGATTTCAATGCTGGGAGGCATTGTAACTGTTGTCTGGAGTGCCAAAGAGTGTTTATTCTGAGACTAATAGTGGAGGTCTAGTTGTATAAATTGCAGACTTTGAAGCAGGCCACAACATTCTAGGATCTTCTCTTCAAAAACGCATAATTTATCTTCACTGTAAAGTAAGATTATAGAACAAGTAGGGATGATAGAAATAGGAAAGTCAGTTGTATGTCCTTTGCCTTCAAATCTAGTGCATTTTCAGAAACCAAAAAAAAAATGTTAGGGTAGTGAATGTGTGAACATGCACTCGTATGTATTAGGTGCCCGGTTGATAATTTAAGAAAAATTTCCAAAGGGCTTGGATTTAAAATATCTTTGAATCCATCCTTTATGTTCATGCCCAAATAAGGTTTTAAATTTAGAACTCTAATCAGGCCCATCCCTGGCCTTGAAATTATGAATCATCTCAAATCTCCATGGCTTAACCTGTTCCACAGGGCCTTCTGTGATCTGGTACTTAACCAACTCTTTCATCCTCAGTCTCTGGTGATTCATCTAGCCCTTATGAACATTAAAAACAGTCCTTGTTCCTCAAGGAATCTTATTACTTTTGAGCAGAAAGAATACTGGCTTCTAAGAAATAGCTTTATTAAGGCAATTCATCCATTTTAAGTGTACAGTGTAATGATTTTCATGATTTATACAGTTGTGCAACCCTAAATACAATGTGAACACTCATGTTTCAGAATGCTTCGAATACCTGAAAAATACCTCTTTCTTATTTGCAGTAAATCCTATTTGCCTTTTGTCATTTCTTGGAAAAGCAGTCATACAATGCACGGCTAACATCTAGTAAAATTTATTTGAGCTTAATCCACATTCTGATGGTAATATATTCTATTATGTTTCCTTATTTGAATGTACCATTTTGTTTATCCATTCACCAGTTAATGGACATTCAGATGGCTTGCACTTTTTAGCTGTTATGACAAAGGCTCCTCTGATCATTTGCATGCACAGTTTATGTGCATATGTAGTTTAATTTATCTTGGGTATGGAGAATTGCTAGGCTATATGGTAACTTAAACTTAACATTTTAAGAAACTTTCAAACTTTTCTGAAATGGCTGCACTAGTTTTGCATTCCTACCAGCAATGTTTGCAAGCTCCAGTTTCTCCACATCCTAACCAATACTAATTAGTAACTATATTTTTAATTACCATCCTACTTTTGAAAACTTGTGTATCACTATGATTTTGATTTGCATTTTCCAAAATGCTAATGATGTTGAAGATCTTGTTCTATTAATCTATGTGTCTGCTCTCTATCAAATACCATACTGTTTTGATTATGTAACTACTTTGGAAGAAAGATTCCTCTATAAGTTTTTGCAAAGATTGCTTTAGTTATAGATTCTGTGCCTTTTCACACATCCTTTTAAATAAACTTTTTCAATGTCTATAAAGACTTGTAGAGACTTTGATAGACATTGCATTTAGACTATCAATTGATTTGGGAAGCATTGTCCTCTATACTATGTTTGGTCTTCTAATCTTCATTCATTTATGATTTCTTTGATCAGCATTTGTGGTTTTCAGTCTACAAATCCTCTACCTGTTTGTTAAATTTATACCTAGTCGTTTCATTGTTCTTAGCTATTATCATTGACTTTTGATTTCACTTAGCATGTATTTAGTGTATTTGTGCTATTTATTCTGTGTCTCACACACTCTGGCTAGGCCATCCTAGTGTAGAGGAGGAACCATGAGGAGGTATGAACTGAGGTAGGAAAATGTGGCTCAGCCTCTACTTTTGTCTCTTCCTGGCTCTTGATCTTGGGCAAGACACTGGATTCTCAGGTAATTAGTATCTATATCACTAGAGTGAGAACAACTCAAATTATACTTCACATACCACTTATTATTGGTGTTTTGCCCTTAGTAGATTTCTACTGTAAAATAGATATTCACATGTTCATCAAAATGCTTTGATGAACCATTTTGAAAATGAAAGGCAAAGCCTCATGGAACCTGGTTTAAAAGGAGAAAGCCAAAGTCATCTGCCTATATTCTGACTGGCATAAGAAATAAATATAAATTTTGAGATAGGCGGTAATGAAATGATAGGAGAGTTCTGTACAAGATAGTTGCCCATGGGAAATCTAGTTCTGTATAGAATAGAGATAGACCTCTTTCTCTCTCTGTATCTTACCCTTCTGCTGTCCCTCTCTCCTTCTCTATTTCTGTCCTTAATTTTGTGCTGTTCCACCCTGTCTTTTGTCCATCACGGTTAACTTCCACTAGAATCTGAAATGCTCAAATGCTCTAGATAGATGGACAGGAGAGCCAGAATAATTGAAGGGATAAATGGGATCACAAAAATGGGACCAGACTCCATGCCTGTTGGGCATGAGAAGAGAAAATAAATCTTTTGTGAATTGAGAATAAGGTAAAATTCTAGTCTAAGAATGGAAATCAAAATTAAGTAGTATAATCAATCAGGAAGTGATAAAATCTTATAGAGGGCAGACTTAATGTAAATCTCCCAGGGCAGATGAGGTGATATAAATCAGCATCTATTTTGTAAGATACACATAGAAATGTGGATGGAAGTGCTCACCTGTGGCATGATGTATTCTCATGTTGACAGTCAAGGCAGCCTGAGAGCACATGCCAGTCCTGAGCTGGGTGATGGTGACCACAAGTTAGTCTCCTCAATTGTGGTTTGGGACCACACATACTAACTTTACAAGAGTGTGTTGAGAAATAGTGCAATGCTTCATATCTAACATATGTTCAAACACTCTTGACTATGAGTTGTATTAAAATTAGATTTAGTTCCAAGGGATATTGACTAATTTATTGGACATCTTCCAGCTTAAAGAGAAGTACCTTGCACAGAGAAGACATAGATAGCAGATAGTAGAAGTGTGAAGAGAAAAGGTTGAATGAATTAATGTGGGCAATTTCTGACACATCAAATCCTCAATATCTTTATTAAATGACCATTTAAGTAGATGATTAACCTACATACTATAAACATCTGTTTTAAATCCCAAAATCCACTTACATGAACTAGCCAAATCCCTGTGAAAATATAGATCTGAGTAATAAAAAAGAATGCTCAAGATTACTTCAAGTAACCTGAAGAATATTGCCCCTAAAATAGGCCTCTTTTATACCAAACTGTCCCAATCCTCATACAACCTACTCTGCTGCTTCAGAAAAGGAAATACTCATTTGAAGCATTGCAATTAGCTGGGTATGGTGACACATGTCTGTGATCCCAGCCACTCGGGAGGCTGAGGCAAGAGAATCACAGGTTCAAAGTCTCAGCAATTTAGTGAGGCCCTAAGTAAATTAGTGAGACCCTATCTCAAAATAAAAAAATAAAAAAGGCTGGAGATGTGGCTTAGTGGTTAAGTTCCCCTGGGTTCAATCCCCAATACAAAAAAATAGCATTGCAATTAATTTTAAATTATTAGTTTTTACTAGTTAAGGGAAGGTATTTTGCATCTTATGGCTGTTCTCTCTGCAGACCATTATTTTGTTGTCAAAGTTCCTATGATACAATCACTTGTAAATGAATTGGAGAACTAAAAAATAAATAAAAATAAAATAAAAAATAGCCTGTGAGCCTGACATAAGTGAAGTTGCCTAACACAAGAGAGGCCTTTGACATTTGTTATTTAGAGGGTCTTTTAATGGTCAAAATATTTTCTTTTCCTTCAGATAACTCCTCAGAGAGTTTATCTTAACAATGAAGACTATCTGGGATTTTTAAGTTGAACAAAGATTAGCCACACAAATTTGCCTTGGTCTTTTCTCAACTTTTTCCAAAGTTGTGGCAGTAGTGTTTTTCATGAGGCCTGATCATCCACTCAAGGAAAGAGTGTGGTCTTCTGGTAGCCCTTAGCAAACCAGATATCCACCATGCTGGGAGCAACTAGGCTTCATCTGATTTCTATGTTTGTAAGTTTTAGGAATGGTATAATGATAAGAAGAGGACTATAATTGGTGACTACCTATAGTGTGCAAGTCCTGGGTTTATCTTCATCAAATAGCTTTCCAAATTAATTCTTAGAATGACCTTATGATATAGCTTCAATGGAATACTCATTTGCAGGCAATGAGACGGAATACAGTTACACCAGTGGTCAGTGGCCCAGAAACAGCCACGTGAACACAGCCAGTTATTCAGAAGCTCACACCTGTTTCAAAAAATAAAAAAGAGAAATAATTTCATCCTCTTTTTTGGAGATTACCATAGATTGAACTCAGGAGCTCTATACCACTGAGCCACACCCCCAGCCCTATATTGTAAGACAGAGTCTTACTAAGTTGCTTAGTGCCTCACTTTTGCTGAAGCTGGCTTGGAACTCCTGATTCTCCTGCCTCAGCCTCCAGAACCACTGGGGTTAAAGGCGTGTGCCACCATGCTTGTCTGTGTGTCATCCACCCAGGCTCATGCACCAGCCCTCCTGGCCTTCATCCTCTGAGACTCCATTTATAATAAAAGTAAAATGACCATAAAAGGCATTTTCTACAATCTGAATCTTTTTCTAAGTGACCAAGGATTATGCCCTTGAAAAATTAACTGAGTTTTTCATGTTTAGAAATGAACTTGAATGACGCTTGCACTATTATGCTAATTACTGCTCTGCCCACATAACTAAATTTATGTTTCCATTAAAGTACATTAAGCAAGACAATTTTTTTTTTTTTTACAAATTATTAAAGACTAGTTTTCACAAAGTCAAATATTTCTTTTTTCTAGCAGACTCATGAAGAAGCCACCTTTGGGTGGTTCCATCTTGTTTTCTTTTTTTTTCCCATCAGGAGAAAGCAAACCACGATCACACCTAATTCTTCAGAGAACAAGTCCTCTGGTAATTTCACAGAAGCTACCTAGGTCCACCTGATAGATGAGGAATCAGGAATTCAGGCACGCCGAGCAGCCTGGAGTCAAGGTCTCAAGGTCTCAAAGTCCTGTTGGGCTGGAGGCCATCTTTTCAGCGCCCCCTTCCCTACCACTTCTGACCAATATCCAGCATTTGCTTCCAGTCCATAGTTCTTTAATGGGATTGGAGACAACTTCTCCTTTGTTGCTGACCCACAAGGGCCCCCCCTCAGTGAGGTGAGTTAACTGTCTCGGGGTAGATGGGCTTCATCTCTATATACATACAATCCTAGAACAGAAAAGAAAATACAGATTTTAAAATTTCCAATTAAAGGGTAGACAATGTTTATAAGTCTTTGCCTGTTTTTAAACCTTGTGACTTCTTTAGTCAAGTATTCAGTTCAGATGTGAGAAGATAAGTGCGTAGCTGAGGGTAAACACCTCAAGGTTACAATACCTGCTTATTGATCTGTGTGTGCTCTGGTTCATGGCAGTCCTCACCCATAGCTGGGTGATGGGAATGGCTTGTGCTGCCCTAAAAAATACCTTACTTATGAGATTAAAAAAATTTTAAATTGGTTAAGCATTAAATTATCAAACTAGAATTTGAATATTATCTTTTTGTTGGATTTTATGTAAAAGAGATCTAAAAGAACAAACCCCCAAATGATCAAATCTCTCTTTCAATAAAAATATGTATGTTTCATGCACTTTATGTTGTGTGGCATCATAAATAAACTAAAAGTATACTCCAGAAAATGTCCTTCTCATAATAACTGTTACATCTATTTTACTATTTGATAAAATCTAGAGTAGCTTAAAATTTTAGAAAATTAAATATGCAGACCTATCTAAATCCAAATGTAGCACAATTATCAATAAATATGAGAGTGGTAAACTCTCCAAGCCATGCTTATTTAATACCTGCCATATATTTCTGACTGACTGCAAGGGAATGCATTCCAAGATGGGATTGGAGACAAATTCTCTTTTGATGCTGACCCACCACTTTTGGGTTAAGGGTGTGCTGTCTCAAAATATGCCAAGTTGATATGTTGATTATTTCAAGCTGAAATCATATAAAGAACTGTAGCATTGGAAAGAGCCATTTGGCCTGTCTTTTCCTACATGCAGAAAGCCATGAAGATTCTTTTGGGATGGGTGCCCTTCATATACCAGTGCTAAAATATAGCCTTCATCATTAGAGACTTTTAACTGGAATAAGCAAACTCTGAAGTTACCTTTATCTTTCATGAGTTTCTACATCCCATCCCCAAACTCTGGGACCCATACGTCCTACCATCCATTCATACATTTATCATTCTTTGTCTAGAAAGTATAAATGTGTCATGCTTTGATTTCATTTTTGGATTTTATTCTCTTGTGATAATCTCACTATATAGGTAAATTTTAATAAAAATACATTTTTCTCTTGTTAATCTGCTCTTGTGTTAATTGGGTTCCTAGATCTAGTCAAAGAAAACTAAGTTGGGGGAGGAATAGATCTCTGAGTCCTGCTCTTTCCAGTCACGGGAAGTGTGTTTGTCTCTATGGCTCAGAGGCTCTGCCTTGGCTTATGTTCTTGCTGCTGCTCTTAGAGTTGTGCTGATACCATAGCAGGGACCAGCTTTCCCTCTGTCTCTTGGGTGAGTCCCCATCTGATGGCTCTGTGCTGAGGTGGGATAATTCACCATGCATCCCTTTCCTTGCCCTCTGATATTCTATTATTGCAATCCATAAATATATAAAATGCCTACATTTGACTTAAACCCAATGATACTGTGTGGTGGTAATGATTTTAAGGATTTTAAGCCTCCTTGGAAAAGAGAAACAATGTGCCCATGTACTTGGTCTGTTGGATGGCTCTGTGTCTCTTCCTGTGGATTTGGACTGCCTTTTTCTGATGTCATTTATTTCACCTTGAAGGTTTCCCTTAATGTTCCTTGTATTCTAGTTCCAAGCTCTCTCAGTCTTGTATGATCTAGGGATGACTATTTGGTTTTCTATTAAAAATTTCATTGCTGTGACCAAAATATGTAGCAAGGAAAGATTTATTCTGGCTTACAGTTTAGAAGGATTCAGTCCATAGTAGGCCAACTGCATTGCCCTAGGTCTGAGGTGAGGCAGAACATCATGGTGGAAGGGATGGCAGAGGAATGCTGCTTAGCTTATAGTAGCCAGGAAGTAAAGAGATGGAGGAAAGGGGCTGGGGACCATTGAAATCCTTCCAGGGCATACTCCAAAGACGTACTTCCTCTAACTAGGTTCCATCTTCCAATAATCCATCCGTCTATCAGTGGATTAATCCACTGATGAGGTCAGAACCCTCATGATCCAATCACTGTCCAGAAGCCCCACTTCTGAACTGTGCTGCATTGGGACCATGTTTTCATCACAAAGCTTTAGGGGAACATTCCAGATTCAAACCATAATACCTTCTATATACAGTATTAAAAATAGAGCTTATATCTTTCCAAAATCCTGCTCTTATTTTCAGGGAATCCCACAAGGCCATCAGAGAGCCAGTGTCCCCTCTGTACTCTCCCTTGAGTTCCTATTTTGTGAGACTTTCTGGAACTTACAGCCACTGCTGCCCCCATTTCCATTTTCACTATCTTCAGTGGCAGCCTTTTTCTATTTAATCTGCATTTCTTGCCCTGCATTTACCTACTAGGTTCTATTTGGTTCCTTCCCTCAGCTGTCTCCTTAGTGCTCCTGATGTTGTCCTGAAGAAGGTCTCTGGTGAGTTCGGAAGATGTATGGGTGGGGACCATAGCTGCCCTACCCAGATTTGTTATGGAGCATGGAAACTCCCATCCCTTCCATTGCTTTTGATGGGCTTGTTTCTAGTCTCCACAGACAGGGTTCTGTTGTATAGGGTCTCTGTTCCTCAGGCCCTAGAGGAGTTGTTTTCTGTTATCTGCTTCCTTGGTCAGACCTCTGCTGCTGTGAACATATCCTTTCCTGTTCCCATATTAGAGCTCTGGGGATGTGGTTCATTGGATCATTTTTTTCTGATTGTAATTTAGATTTTAACAGATAAGAATCCAAAGATGAGAAGTTAAAACATTATAGTAGCCGGGAAGTAAAAGATAAGGAGACATAATTTGTGGGGTTTAGCTTTGCCTAGTCTCCCTAGATGTGTTTTATGGGGGATTCTGGGAGATGCAGAAACTACCTAGTTTCTATTGATACTATCTCATTTGATTCTGATCCATCCCACAATGTTTTTACTTCTTATCTTTGGAATTTTATTTATTGTCAATCTAAATGACAACCAGAGAAAGATTCTCCAAGGAATAACAATAATCATTTAGGAATAGAGTAGCATTGCAAGGGAAACACAAGAGCTATAGTAGCTGTGTTCAGGAAGATTGAAACAAGGAAAAAAATTACAGTCAAATAGAGAATTTTATGTAACTACTTGGAGACAGAGCTTTGTTTCTTGGACACTCAAGGCCTGGATTGGTGGAGTCACCTCATGGATGAGGTGCCTGCTGTTGTTGGACAAGTGCTCCATTCAGGGTCTCTTGTCTGAATTGTTGCAATCCCACAGAGTGTTAAAGATAAACTTTTGTTTAAGAAGTCTGCATATGTGCAAAGCATGCAGGCATGTAGAATGAGAAGGAATCCCTTCCCAGTCTTTAGGAAGTCCTTGAGAAAGTACTTATCTGAAACCCACAGAAATGAGCACTCCCTTTGCCTAAATTTCTGGCCAAATTTTTCTGGGTATGACAAGAATGATTTAATTTTGGTATCATCAAATTTCACAATGTACAATCAAATATACAGATTAATTAAGATTCATTTTCCAGTACAATATTTATATTTAATGTCATTTTTAATGACAATTTTCTCAACATATTTAATTATTATGTAGCACTGGGTTTTCTCACTCTCTCATAATCTTAGTATTAGCGAGAATAATTTAATATGAACAATATAAGACCAACTCTTGTAAAACAAAAACAAATGCCATCTTCCCTTAGTTTTGACGTGTGAATTCTGTTTATTCAGGCATTCTTTTAGTATCTATGTCAATATTTTGTGAGACTGTTTCTACAGTTTTTTTTTCTAGTTTATAATGATTATATTTCATTATCAGAGTTAAGTTAACTTGATAAATAAATATGGTATGTTTTCATATTTTAATAATCTCGGAGGCTTTATGTTTTTAGAAGATCAAATGAATTTAGTGTCATGAACTCTTTGTGGTTAAAATCATGTTGGAACCAAGAAATTTCTTCTTGGAACACTATTTCAGTTTTGGTTGTTATTTCCTCTGAGTCTTTGAGAATCATCTAATTGCCAAATATCAAACAATTAAGAATAATAAGGAAACTCAGGTTTTGTTTCTATACCCATAGGGTACTTGGGTCTGTTAATAGCCCTGCAATGTATCTATCTGCTGGATAGTGTTATGGGTGAGGAATCTAAGGCTCAGAGACTTCCCATTGATTTGTCCCATTCACAGAGAATAGTGGAGGAACACTGGGGCTTGAACTTGAATCTTTTGACTGCAAATCCTGTGCGCTGGTTTCTCCTACCTCCAGCCAAGTCTGGTGGCTACTGTTTATGTTAATTATTTTTCTTTCCAAGCTGATAAGGAAATAGCTCAAAGAAAAGAACATTCTTGATTGCAATGAGGTTTCCTTCCAAGCCCTCTCTCTCTTTGTAGAACGTTTTCCTAATTTTGCAGTGAGTGCAGCTCCTAGTGGCCCTGGCCACTGATTCCTTGTGAAGAGTCTGGTCCATTTTCATTTGGTTGGCATACATCCTCCCAAGCAGTTGTTGTGTCTGAGGCTTCAAAACCAGGTGGGCCATTTCCCAGATATGTGGTTGGCAACTCTCTTTCCTCAGCATTGCCCCTACCCCAAAGTCGAAAGTTCTGACCCCATATTTTTCTGTTACTTCTCATTGGCATTTTTCATGTGTTCTAGTTGTTAATCGTCACAGGAAAACATTGTGGTTAAACAGTTTTTCATACACTTCCAACTGGTTGTAGCCAGGACCTAAGGAAGCAATGGCATTGTTTTCTCATCTCCTATTATTGCTGACCATGGATCTGGGATTAGAGGAAGGTGTGCGAGTATGTATGTGTGTGGGCACCGCTGCACATTGAAAAGGGATGTATTTATTGCTTTCCTGTGCTGATCAGTAGAGGTGCTGGCAGGGGTGATCCTTCCCAGAGGAGCTAGTCTTTGCACCCTGTTACCTGGATGATTCAATTCGTATGTCAGGGCTCCCCAGTACACCAAAATAAGATGAATTTCTGGGGACTCTAGTCTTTCATACATCTCCTGAAACTTGTCCAAGCATCACAGTCAATGACTTCAAACATATCTTCACTTGGTTAAAATCAATATTATCATACTTGACATGTCCTGGTAATAACACAGGTTTGAGTCTGATGATCTGGTATTTAAGCAGCTTTAGGCTACTCTAACAAAGCAATGCAGGCTGGGTGGCTTCTAAACAATTCGAGGTTATTTCTCACATCTCTGGCTGTGGGAAGCTCAAGACCAGGAAGCCAGGGTGTCTGGGTTCTACTGAGGGCTCTTTTATGATTGCAAAAGGATGCCTTCTTGGCATGCCCTCAGATGGCAGAAAAAAAAAAAAAAACCAAGAGAGCTCTTTGGGTTCTTTAACAAATATCTTAATCCCATGCATAAGGACTCCACCATTCTGAGCTGATTTTCTATCCAAGGACTCACCTTCTAATACTATCACCTTGTAGGGTTGGGATTCCAGCATATGAATTTAAACGTGTACAAACATTCAGTCCATAGCATTTGAGATTCCTTTTTTCATCAGATTCATGGGCTATGCGACCTTGAGAAGGCCATACTAGTACTTGAGCACCAGTTTATGGGCACATGCACTCTGCATACCTCCAGTGGTCCCTAACTAAATGCTAGTTGATGGATGAGAATAGTCTGCTAATGAGGTGCTGTTAAAATCATGTGTAAGGACACCTGCAGCAGATTGATGCAAATGCTCCCTTGGTGAAGAAGGAAGAGCAGTGTAGGGTGCTTTGGGGGATGCCTGCTCCTCAGACCCTTCATTTATGCCTTCCTGTTCATATGGATATTGATGCAGATAGCATGACCAACATTCTTCTGGCCCACTTGTGAGGGCTGCTTCTGGATGGCTCTCCCACAGCAAGCCCTAGCACAAAGGTGTCACATGCACTTCTTCTTACCCCATGGTTCTTATGGTTTTAGACAGGTGGAAGGTGGGCTGCATCAGAACATCCTCCTTAGACATTTACAGCTCCATCATACTGGGGATTTGAGCCAATGTCTTGAGAATTAAAAAAACTACCATGTTTTCTCACCAAACTAAACAACTCCTAGTGCAACCTTTGGTGATGTTTTACAAAGCACAGTGTTTTTGTTTCTTTCCTAGGAAGTTCCTGTAAATCTTAAACATTGCAGGAGCTTTCCAGTTTGCTTCTTGTTCTTTTGTTATTCATGTCCTGGATACAGTTTGCATGTGGAGTACAAACTCAATTGTATACTTCAGTTAGTTGCTGCATGAATGAAGAGTGATATGAGTGCTGTCAGGGCTTTATTTCCACATAGAAATCCTTACACTGCGGTAGTGGTGAGGTGTCCAGGGTTCTTTTTCTCCCAGCATTTATAGGAGGTTTAAAGTGATTTCAATCATGTCTGAAAAGAAAAATTATTTGTAATTGAGTCTCCTTGTTTTACAGATGACCTAGGAAAAACAAATATATATATATATATATATATATATATATATATAATATAATGTATATAGTATATATATTATTATATATATAATGTATATAGTATATATAATATATATATATATAAAATGTTTCTGGGCAGGCTTTTTCTCAATTTTTTCTAGATAAATTCATTCTATGTTAAAATTTAACAAGAGTCAAAGTAGAATTGCACCTAGGTGAGCATCTTGATATTTTAAAAATATTTCATGAACACAGTGATTTGCTGTTTATTGAACCTCTTGAGATCTACTCTGATAAACTTCTCTATAGAAAGGGGAATGAGTTGGGAAATGCCCTCAGGTTGCCCTAGTAGACTACATCAGCTAGCAATAATAACAGAATCACTTAATCTGTTAGCCTATTTTTATATGCAAGTAACAAAAGAGTTAATTAAGTAACTAAATTGATTATGGTCTCTGTTTCTTCACTTGGCAGTCCAGAGGGGAGTGAGTCCAGGGGCAATTTTAGCTGTGCTCTTGGGGCTCTGACTTGTCTTAATAGTGGCTAACAGCAGAACCATTGGAGTGGATGTGATCAACCCTCATGAGCTGTGTGGTTTGGACATGCTACATGGCTTCTTATTCTTTCTTGAGTTCTTCTTCTGTACAAGTGGGCTCTTGGGACTGCTATGCAGGTTCCATGAGTTAATCCATTAAGGTGCCTTTGAATAAGAAGTGTCCCATGGATGTTATATGCCACAGCCACTGTCTCCTAAAGCCATCCTTCACACAGGCAGGTTATGGTCCCCTCCCATGAGTGGGCTCAAGGGAAGAAAGGTGAGCCAGTTTCTCTGTGGTTTGTACACTCAGAAGATCACGCACATTTTCCTGAACTTGGAATTGTACCTGACAATATTTTTCATTTGAAATAATTCCTAAATATTGTCAAAATATTGTTTTCACATGAAGAAAGTATTATTAAGCACCTATTGTGGTACTGGTGCTTATCATCAAACACTAAGGTCTGAGGACAACTGAAACACATTTCTGACTCTGCCTTACCTTCCAGTGTAGTGGAAAAAGAGACATGGCAAATTTTGCTCTCATTTAAGAATGTTCTAGAAGGATGTAGCTGTCAGAGTAAAGTGGGAAAAGCATAGGACAATGAAGGAAACAGACATAGGTGCTGAAAAGCAACCCGCCATTATCTTTACCTTTATTTACGAGACATTGTGTGCCTAATGATGTGCCTAATGAGCTCCATGTGTCAGACTCCAAAGTCCCCTAAGACTCAGATTTTGGGGTGATAATATATCAGGGATGACAGTCACTATTATTGCATTTGAAAGTGCAGGAGCCCATGCTCACTTTTTTTTTAATTAATTTTTATTGTAGGTTGTTCAAAACATTACATAGTTCTTGATATATCATATTTCACACTTTGATTCAAGTGGGATATGAGCTCCCATTTTTACCCCATATACAGATTGAGGAATCACATCAGTTACACATCCATTGATTTACATATTGCCATTCTGGTGTCTGTTGCTCACTTTTAAGACTGAAAGACGCGTGACCCAAGATGAACCCATCCTGTCATGAAAAGTGCTGATGAAAATCATCCTCAGACTGGGATTTGGGGTTAATATGGAAACTGAATTTTATTTTTAAAAGTATCCTTGAAAAGAGAAAAGGGGAAGATGAAACAGAGGCCAAGAGAGGAAAGTAGAAGAGATTAAAATGACATTGTACTCTGGCTTTGGACCTGATGGCAGGACAGCAATACAAAACAACCTTCCCCTGAGGACAAAGAGTCTACATGAAATATTGGACAGTGGAGAATGTGCTGGAGCAAAATAAGAATGGGAGGAAGGAGACAATGTGTGGGCTTATTTTCTGCTGAGTGAGAAATAATAGTTACATAAACCATAATGGTAACAATGAAAAACAAGTATTTGAGGAATAATTGGCAGTGTTTCCCAATATTAGAATAGGGAGTTATAAAAAATTACTTCTAGCATTAAATTTTGATCAAAGAGTTAAATGGTGGTGATGACATTTAATAGGGTGGAAAATGTTTTGTTTATTTATTTATTTATTTATTTATTTATTTATTTATTTATTTATTTTAAAATAAAATAGATTTATTTATTTATTTATTTAGTACCAGAGATTGAACCCACTGAGTGACATCACTAGCCCTTTTTATTTTTTGAGAGTGATTCTCATTATGTTGCTTAGTGCCTCTCTAAATTGCTGAGGCTGGATGGAACATGCCATCCTCCTGTCTCAGCCTTCCTAACTGCTGAGACTATAGACATAGACATGTACCACCACATCTGGCTAGTGTATGTTTTTTAGAACATGGTGGTTTGATATGGATAGACATGGCGCAAGGATTACTATGGTCAAATTAACATATCCACCTCTCTACACACATGAGTGGGATAAAAGCACTAGAAAACTGTTTACTTAAGTAAATATCCAGTATACTAACAATAATATTAACTATAGTCCTCATGCTGTATGGTAGAATTCTAGACCTTGATGTTAACAACTGAAACTTTATACATTTGGACTTACATCTCTCCTTCCCTCCCATCCTGTGCCCTCATAACTGTCATTATGCTTTGTTTCTATGTATTTAACTTCTTTAGATTCCATATATAACTGACATTGTGCAGTATTCTTTTTTCTGTATCTGACTTATTCCACCTAGCATAATATCCTGCAGGTTGATTCATGTTGTTTTACATGGAAGGATCTTTTTCTTTAGGCCAAATAATATCTGACCTTAAATAAAAAATAACTTATCTAATATTTTTAATAATCATATACATCTCATTTTTTTATTTCTCCACTCATCCATCCAAGTATGAGAAAGAACCAAGTTGGAGGAAGTTCAGTTTCAGGCAAGTTTATTTTGAAATGTCTCTTGGATGGTATTAGTCAGTTTTCTATTACTATAATAAAATACTTGAAGCTGGGAACTTGAAAAATAAAAGAGACTTATTTAGGTTAGAGTTTTTGAGGTTGAAAGTCCCACATCAGAAGACCCATCTATTCAGCCTCTGGTAAGTGTTCTTTTAGTCAATGACATCATGATGTAAACTAGTGTGAAAGGAGAGATCACATGATAAGATGAGTCAGTAAACCAAGTTGGGTATCAGTCCTGATATTTTATAAGAGCTCTCTCAAAGCAATAACTCAGGGAAATGTTTCCAGTGACCCAGCCACCTTCCACTAGGCCCCTTCTAAAGGTTCCTCCACTTCTTAGTTACTCGAGAATGTGATAACCTGGAATATTCAGTGCATCTCTGACCTGCTTCTCATCAGGACTGTCTACTTCTGTCCTTGGACATGTGTGATATGCTGGTCTGATTCTGTGCCTCACATCAGTCTACAATTTACACTAATTTGTAGCAAATCTTGTGTGAGAGCAGAGAATTCACACATTCTCTGTCTGCCTCCAACATGTCAGGTTTGGATTATTATCATTAATCTGTGATCTATAAGAGTTGCCTCTATAGCCTATATGGTTTTGCAAAAATCAATGAAAAAAAATGAAATTACTCCTTTGATTCCAGTAGTTTGGACACATACATTGTGACGACTGGCAGAGTTATTAAATGTCTGAAGGAGTTTCGTATAATAGTATATTTGTTGGAAGATGACTTTGCTTCAGGATGCTATCTGGGATGGGAAAATATCCTTCACTTGACTAACATCTTTCCCACAGTTACATCAGTGTGTGTATCTGTTAATTAAACTATTTGCTGTTTCTTAGTCTTTGCTCCAGCCATATAATCTTGGAGCAAGTATTATAACTGTTCTATGTGTTAATACAGCCTTCTTCAGGTGTCATGTCTACATGAGAATAATATTTTCCTCTGTAACTGCTGAATTCAACTTTCTCTTAGACAGGAACAGAGTGTTTGGGCAGCTAAGATCAAAAGAACTTCAATGAGTAATCTTTTCCATCACTGTGAAAAATGTCACCCATTTTCAGCATGCATGAAAGAACAATGAAGAATGCAGAAAAGCTCAGTATGAACAACTGAGTTATAGCTTCACTTGTTTTACTTCAATGTTTGCTACAATAATCTATGTACTCCTGCTCAAAAGCTCTGATTTATCTCAATTTTTCAGATTGTTGTTGGCACAGATGCATCGATTAGAAAAGTCCACAGAACAGTACACAGCCCATTTCTTTATTAATTTGATCCATTACATTTTCTATGTAAAGATTCTGACACATAGACTACAAAGAATTAAGAAAATGAGGGTTTTTCTACCAATCCTATTTAATTACTGATATTATTTAACTGTGTGCTTCCTTAAGTATGCTTGTAGGAGTCATAAACAATCCTATTTAATTACTGATATTATTTAACTGTGTGCTTCCTTAAGTATGCTTGTAGGAGTCATAAACAGAACCACTGTATTAAGTATATTTTTACATTTCAAATGAATTCTTGGCATTTATGTCATTCATGTTGTTATTCTCAATGTTTATACCATTTAATCAGTCAGAGAAGAAATTGTGGGTGGTTAATGAGTTATTTACAGGAAAAGTGAGGCAAATAAGAATTAATGAATGACCTTAACTGACATCACTAAAGAGAACCTGACAAAACCTAACCACTCTAATAGTTTCAATAGTCATCAACTTCATACAATTTTACAGTTTAAATAATTTAATAAATATAATTAATTTTGCATTTATTTTTTTCTTCAATGTTATAAAACTTTCTAGTGAAAACTTTAACCAAGAAACTTGAGGATGTATTTGATCTTACTTTTCTTATTTTTGCAAATATGTCTTGTGCAATAAATCTAACATTTTCAGTCGCCATTGCCTAGGACAGCCATGTAATTTATCATCCAAACCTGGACACTATTTTAAGGGGAGACCATAATGGCATGCTGACAAAACTGGTGTAAAACCAACTGTCCCAAGAAATCCTCAGTGTATGCATAACCTCAAATTGTGCCAACTACCCAGAAGTAAGGGGAGATCAGATTTCTTCTCTTCTTAGAAGAAAGATTACATTGATATTACCTTCTCCCTTTGACTTCTACAGAACAGAATCAGCAAGAAAAGAGAGAAAGAGAGAGAGAGAGAGAGATCATTAGATTCACATTTTGGCTCTTAAAAAATTGAAATACTTAATGTTAAATGGGTTTAAAATTCAGTTCCTCTGGAGTATGAGGGATATTAATACACTAGGTACATGTATGACCGATTGCACATATGGTGTGAAGCTACATGGTGTACAATCAGAGAAATGAAAAGTTGTGCTGCAATTGTGTACAATTAATCAAAATGCATTCTTCTGTCATATATACCTAATTAAAATAAATAAGTAAATTTTAAAAAATTAGCTCCTCTATTGTACTAGCTACTTGTGCATTTGAGTAGGCACATGTAGAATGATTAGATTTCTCTCAATTCCAAAAATTCAATTAAACAAAACTATGAGGGTCAAATATTTTTTTGATCAGACTCTTTATTTCAAATCCTCTTTAAAAATCAATGTACAAGCTGTGTGTGCATGCCTATAATCCCAATAGCTTGGGAGGCTGAGGCAGAAGAATGGCAAGTTCAAAGCAAGCCTCAGTAATGGCAAGGCACCAAGCAACTCAGTGATACCCTGTCTCTAAATAAAATACAAAACAGGGCTGGAGATGGGGCTTAATGGTTGAGTGCCCCTGAGTTCAATCCTTGGTTCCACCCTGCCCACATACACCAAAGATCAATGTACATTAACTATGCCATCCTCAGATCCACTCTGCATACTCATACATTGCTGGTGGGACTGCAAACTGGTTCAGCCAATTTGGAAAGCAGTATGGAGATTCCTTGGAAAGCTGGGAATGAAGCCACCATTTGATCCAGCTATTCCCCTTCTTGGACTATACCCAAAAGACCTAAACATGAGCATACTACAGGAACACAGCTACATCAATATTCATAGCTGCACAATTCACAGTAGCTAGACTGTGGAACCAACCTAGATGCCCTTCAATGGTGAATGGATAAAAAATGTGGCATTTATACACAATGGAATATTACTCAGCACTAAAAAATAACAAAATCATGGCATTTGCAGGGAAATGGATGGCATTAGAGCAGATTATGCTATGTGAAGCTAGCCAATCCCTAAAAATCAAATGCCGAATGTCTTCTTTGATATAAGGGGGGGGGGTGACTCAAAATAGAGTAGGGAGGAAGAGCCTAAGAAGATTACCACTAAATAGGGATGAGAGGTAGGAGGGAATAGGAGGGAGAAGGGGAATTGCACGGAAGATTAAAGGAGACCCTCATTGTTTTACAAAATTACATATATGATGGTGTGAGGGGGAAGAAAAAAAGAGAGAAAAGTGTCACAGTAGGTTGGGTAGAGAGAGGTGATGGGACGGGAGGGGAGGGGAGGGGAGATAGGAAGGGCAGCAGAATACAACAGACACTAGTATTGCTGTATGTATAAATGTGGCTGTATAACCAATGTGATCCTGCAATGTGTACACATGGAAAAATAAGAATTCATACCCCATTTGAATCAAATGTATGTCATGTCAAAATCATTGTATTGTCTTGAGCAACCAATTAAAAAATTATACCAGAAAAAAAGAAATATTTTAATATATTAAGCATGGTATGAATTGATATTCAGGAAGAACCTATTGTAAATGATTATCATTTAAACAATTTGGAGGTGAGCAGAGATTCTTACATTCACTTTGTGAAAGAGAATATCAGGGTATTACCTTTCTTATTAAGGAGGCAGGTGGGTGGTCTGTCCCTGATACCAGGGTCAGCAACTTGGGTAGTAAAGAACAGTGCTCAGGCATTTTGACTGCTGACCACGCACTACCAGTAACATAGGAATAATAAATATGCTCAGATGCAGTCTACTATGACTGCACCATATCTTCCACATTCTGCTGAAAATTCTTCACCAGAATTGGCTAAGACAGTATCTATGAGATATCGACTCCACCCACCCCAGAATTTCACTCTGCCCTTGCACATGCTGTATTAGAGGTCTTGACAGATAGAAGGTCATTTCTTTTTCAGCTGAACTTTTATGCAAAAGTTTTTTATGCAAACAGGAGGATCAATTAAGTAATAACAGAAATAAGGAAAGAACATTATAGGCAAAACAAACAAGAAGTACTGAGGTGCCACTGGGGGAAGCATTATGAGATAACATGTTTGTTTTTCAAAATTTAGGATCTATAAGCTGAGTAGGACTCAGCATCAAAGTGCAGTTTTAGTCATTAACTTGTAAAAGTGCACATGACATAATATTATAGCTACAGAAGATCCAGTCTCTAGTTCTTCTAATGGATTATTGGAATGTTAAAAGCATGGAAAACTGACTTTCTGAGCTGATTTTGTATTTTGCCAGGAACATATCAAAATTAGTCATTCATTTTAGAATACTAAAGCTCCCGGTTTTTGAGAACTTTGTAAATTATGAAGAAGTTTGCATAAAATATGTCATCAGATCTTTACCCTAATCTTATAAAATATATTACTACTGTTATTTACTTTTGAGATTTGAACTAGAAGGATTTGAAAACTTGAACTACCAAATTATTTTATTAGGGTTACATAAATAATATATCCCTGTGATAGGTCTGAAGAATAAGTGTTTGGATTCTTGGACAAGTATTCTGAAACAAAAGCCAGCTTTTGACATTTCTTGAATCATATATATATATATATATATATATATATATATATATATATATATATATATATATATATATATATATATATATAAAGAGATAAAAGAAAACCAGAAAAAAGGAACTAGCTACGGCAGAACTGTAAGCATTGTTTGCTTTTACATACAAGAGCACTTGAAAAGGCTCTTCTGTTTTCCTTTCTCTTGACATCCTTCTGTTTCCTTTTCTGGGCACCAAACCAGACCTGTCCATCAAAAACTTGAACCTCTAGCTATTTTCTTTAATCTGGTTGCCTTCCTGTTGAAACCTATGAACTGCAAGACTCACCCTCATATTTTCTTCTTCCCTATGAAAACACAGCATTTTTATTTCTTTCCTTGGGCCATGACTCCATGTATTATACAAGGCCTCAGCAGGACAGGGTGATCACACCTGAGAAAATCAGGAATAATGCCTGTTGTCCTACAAACATTAAAAAATCATGCTCTCTTTCACTTTCACATAGCCAATAGTTTCACAAATATGTATGGTCACCTATAACAGATAGTCTGATTAATTAACTCTGTGTTCTTCAGACAGTCTAGAGGTAGTTATGCATTGTTTTCTAGTTAATGCTATTTCAATAGTTGCAGCTAAGTCGGAATATACTATTAAATTCTGACAATGAAAACAACTAACAATTTTTTCCAAGTTATATCTAGACAATGCTAATATTTTAAAATATTAGAGTAGCTCCCACATTTTCCAATAAGAAAGTCTTTCTCAGTCAAAATACTTTCTTCACGTATCTTCTGAGAAATAGCGCTCTACTTGTTTTCTGTTTACTGACTGAAACTTCTCAATTTATTTGCTGATATTCTTCCATCTGCATTAAAATGTTGGGTTGGGTGCACCAGAAAGCCATCCTTGGAGATTCTTCTCTGTCTATAGAGACTATGAAAATGATCTCATTCAGTACTGAAGTCTTATAGCAACCCTATGCAGAAAACTCCTGAATTTCAAATTTTAAGACCCAATTGGTACAACATCTTAATTTTCATTCATACACTTATTTATGCTCTCATCCAACAATCTTTTTCTTTTCCTCATAATAATTTTCAGGCATTGCTCTATATGCTATAATAATGAGCAAGACAGTTCATACACTTCATGGTACCTCCATGTGGGAAACTAATAGAGGTTTAAAACATATCCAGAAACAACTCTCAAGTCCACAGATATTCATGCACAGCCATGTGCACACAAAAATGCACATACACAAACATATACTTTCATCCAATGCAGTTTGGCAAGTTACCCAAGCAAAAACATTGAATTCATTCATTGCTGTCTACCCTCCTTTTTCTATACTATGAATCCTGTGAGCTTAATAATTTAAAATATATGCCAAATCTCAGCCCTTCTCAAAGCATTGATTTTTACCACTCTGGGCACACCACCATCTCTAATGGCTTGAAAATTTGCATTAGCTTCCTTATTGTCCTCCTCGCTTCCAAGGGCATTTGGCACCATTTATTCTTCACATAGTATCTAGAATGATCTTACTATCACAAGTCAAGTTCTTTCCCCACCCAAATCCCTCTAGCATTTTACTACAGTTAGCATCTGGAGTAAAATACAAATCCCTTCCCATGCCATCAGCATTCTATTTGATTTATTCATGACCTCTGTAACCTCTTCTGTTTCCTGTGCTCTTTTTCATTTCCTCCAGGTACAGTGTTCTCTTGGCTGTTCCTTAAAGATATTAAATGTATGCCCTCCCCCTTGGTGGCCAGGGTGCTTTTATTCTTCCTTTTCTTATAAAGCTTATCTCCCAGATGCTTGCATGCCCCTTGGCTTTTCTTAATTAAGGTCACTACATTGTTACCTCCAGAGAGAGGCTTTCATGAATTGCCTGGCCTAAGACAACTTCACATTCCCCACATCTCCCTTTGCTCTTAAATCCAGTTAAACCTTTGTGCTGAGAGCCACCAATGAGTCTGTATGGCCCCTGGCATTTTGCCAACATTATTGATTGACAGGGGAGGCATTACTATCTGCCTCAGTGGCTACTTTTGTGTTCTTGCACTACTTTGGAGTTCTCAGTGGGGATTCCCGGGGATTTCCCGAGAGTTCCCATTGGTTGGGGAAGTGCAGGAGAAGGGATTTCCAGGAGAGATATTTCCAGCCTGGGGTTCCTGGAGGAGCTGCCTGGTGTTCTGGGAGAATTCCCCGGGAGCGTGGGTGAAGTGTTTTCTTGCAGTTCAAAAATAAAGTTTGTTCCTGCTTCAGTGGCTCCTGATTTGTGCCCAGCCAGATAGTGGCACGTTTTTTCTTAAACTATTGCAAAAAATACATATCTATATATATATATATATTTTTTGCATTGGTTTTCCAGTATCCCAATGGGATATTGCCACCATGATGGAAAGAACTATAGTACTTGCTGCTTTCTCCCAAGCTCTGAAAAATTGTCTGTCAGGCCATGGATATAGCAACCATAATTTGGTAATTGAATAAAGCAATGAATTAAACAATCAAAATGACCTCTGCATCCCAAGACTTTACAGAAAGATGTCTCAGACATGAAATAAAATGCCCAGGTTCATGACAGACAAACGCACATAAGGAATTTCAAGTATCGTGTAACAATTTTCTTTCTTGACTAAAATGATGAGGAAGAACAGTTTGTAGTGAGGAAGGAAGACAGAATCACATTTTGATTTCAATGAAATTACTTGACTTTCCCCTACCTTAATTTTCTCAAAAGTTATATATATATATCCTAGAACCACTGTGAGAACTATGTAACAATTACACATAAAATTCTTAGAATATTTTTTTACATATTATACTAAATTCTTCTCTTTTCATTCTTGATTTTTTCTTTTATTCATTTATTTCTTAAGCTTTTTAGCAAGTCCTGTACCAGAATTTGACACAACCCCTCTCTCTTCCCCACATATACCCATTGAGTGTCTTGAGTGACAATTGCTGGATGTGGGAGAATGTTTTGAAGGTAATAATATCACCAACTAAAATGTGATTGTGTTATATGAGAAAATAACATGTATGTAACAGGTAATACTGTGGGAGGTGAGTACAGTATGGCTTTAATCCGAAATTACTCCTAATCCTCTTTCTTCCATTGGAAATGAGATAATGTTAGGTGTGCTTTTAAGTGCGCAATGAATCCCCTGTTGAATCAAATTATAGTAATCACGGTCTTTTCTGTCTCCAGATATGCAAACAGATTCAGGGAACCTCATCATATGAAGTAGATAAGACTTTATTCTCTTATCAACCTCCTTCTATTCTCTTTGCCATTTTTTCTCTAGCCCTTTAGCTCTGCAGGCCTGACACACATAGATTGGTAGTGGTTTTATGCCACCTGTGGCAAAATTGGGTCCTTATTTGGAAGGATGTTTAGATTTATCTTAAAGAGAGATATTTGCCTCTACTAAGGCAGCTGCTTCTCTTCTCCTTTAACTGCAGACATCTCAGGAAGAAGCATAGGAAATAACAACCAATCATTTTATTCTCTTTGTCTTGAACACTCAACTAATTGAAGTGTACCTTGTCTTAGGTATAGTCACATAGATGACTGGGTACAGCCTTGAGAAGGGATAGAGGAAGGCTCAAGGAAAGGGATTATTATAGGGATTCCTAGGACCCATCTTTTACTCTCCAAGGTGTCAAGATCCCAAACAATTTATCTTCAATTATGTAAAATCATGATGAAAAACTGTAATGAGTCAGCCTGGCTGGATTTGGTTCACTACAAAAAGAGCTCCCCACAAAGCAAGATCATGTCTTTTCCTGGCAAATATCATATACCTAGGATGTCATTGATAAAGGTTTACTGAGTAAAGAATAGATGAATGTTCTGGCGCCA
Organism: Callospermophilus lateralis; assembly: GCF_048772815.1. Taxonomy (NCBI): domain Eukaryota; kingdom Metazoa; phylum Chordata; class Mammalia; order Rodentia; family Sciuridae; genus Callospermophilus; species Callospermophilus lateralis. Next base: position 143,953,712 of record NC_135305.1, on the reverse strand, counting down.
ACCCTGGATGTTACTCCTGTATGATCTTAATATCTGTTGACTCTTCTCCAACTCATTGCCACAATGCTACGTCAGAACATCATCTCTTACCCTGACTTACTTGCCTATCTTTGTAACTGGGACATCCACTTTACTCAGGACCACATATCCTTGCCTGAATCCTGGTTCCTTTATCTGTGTACTGGAAGCAACACTATGTTTTTAACATGAAAATTTGACCAGGACATTTCCCATTTACAACTGCCCTGTGACTTTTTATTATCCTTAGTTTCAAAGTCTAAATTTTAGTTTGTGCATTTGATTTGCAATACCAAACTCAGAGCAGCTTTATTATATCTACAGTATTATCTATTCCCATGACCATTTTTGTATACCGTGATCAAGCCATACTGAATGACCTTAATGCATTCATTATAAGACATTGTTTTGATTTTTCACATTGTAACAGACATTTTAACTATATGAATCTTTCTTATAGACAATGATACATTTACCATGTTTTTTTTTCTTTTGTGTTGGTGCAGAGATTATGTTGTTTTTTTTATATTTGATATCAGACTCAATAGACAAAACAGTATTTTAATTTCCTTGAACATGCCAAGTCAATTTAAATTCTGGCTGTTGACATAGGTGGGTAAACTTGCATAATATCTATCTGGTTAACATTGTTCTAAAGAATTGTCTCTTAGTTATTGTCCAGCTCTATAGGACTTAGCTTTCTTAATATAATGTTCTTCAGCAAATATTTATATAAGACCAAAATATATTTATACCCCCAAAGTTCAATAAAAGATTTTCTAAAAAAATGACTTGAAGGAAAATCATTGAGTTACAATCCAAATAGAACTGCAAGAGTGGCAGAGTCATTTTATACAAACTGAAAAATGTGTCATATGTCAGAAGAGAATGAGTTCCTTTTGGAGATTGCTGCCTGTAAGATAAATAGCCCAGTTCCTTCTCGATGTGAGCAATTCTGTGCACTATATGCCTGTCTTAAATGTGTTTGCCCAGTGGCTTGTATATTTACCCTTTGTCCTTGCATAGATGTTTGTAATAGCATTGAAGAGCATCATGGAAAGATAAGAGTTTGAAAAAGATGACAAAGCTAGAAGATGCCCCTGCCATTTTAATAGGTAACTAGAAAATTAATATACTTTACAATGTAAAGTGACCATATGTTATTTATGTATTCTTAGAACATTGTTATATTTTATGAAATTGCTTGAGAATTTGGGTTGAGGTAGATGATATATCCTTCTATACACTGTTGCAAAGATATGACCGTATTTTACCAGGGCTTTATCATGTGTGGACACAGAAAAATAACTTGCTTTGGACAATGGAATGATATCAAATGCACACCGAACAGAAATATGAAGTGGCCTTGTGTACTGATTATCTAATTTATAATTTCTCATATATTTTGATTTTTTGATATTTTTAAATGCTCTTAAAATTTATTATTATTATTACTATTAACATATTAATTATACAAATTAATGGGATTCAGTCTGATAATTCCATACATGTATACATTGTGTATTGATCATATTCAGCAACCCTTAATCTATCTACCTCTCTCTTGAAATTCTTCCCAATACCTAGTAATAGCTATCTTTTAATTCTACTTATAGGCTAATTTTTGTTTTTAAGTTTTCATATATGATAAAAAATATAGACCACTTGTGTTTCCATGCCTGTATTATTTTACTTAACATGGTATCTCTAGTCCCTTCCATTTTATTTCAAGTGACAGGACTCCATTCTTTCTTATGGCTGAATAAAACTCTATTGTGTATATATGCATCATATGTTCTTTATCCACTAATCTGTCGACAGGCACCTCAGCTTATTCTATATTTTAGCTATTGTGAATAGTGCTACAATAAACATGGGGATGTAGGGGTCTCTTTTGTATGCTGACTTGATTTTCTTCATATTAACCTAAGGAATGGGGTAGTTGGGTCATAAGGTAGTTCTCTTTTTAGTTTTATAGGAATCTGCATACTGTTTTTCATAGTGGTCATACTAATTTACATTCCCACCTCTGTGTATAAAGATTACTCTTTCTCTAAATCATCTCCAGCATTTTCCCTTTGTTTGCTTGTTTTTAAATAATAGACATTCTAACCAGGGTTACATGGTACTTCATTGTAGTTTTAACTTACACTTCCTTTATATCTAATAATAATAACTAGCCATTTGTATTTTTTTCTTTAGAGTATTATCCACTCATCTCATTTACACATTTAAAAAAATGGATCACAAGTTTTTTGGTCGTTAAGTCTTTGAACTTGTTCTATATACTGAATTTTAACCCTCTGTCTGATGAAATGGTGGCAGATATTTTCTCACGTTCTGTAGGTTGTCTCTGCACTTGTTTTTGCTCTGCATAAACTTTTTAGTTTGATGTAATCCCATTTGTCACTCCTTGTTTTTTTCCATTGCTTTTAGAGACCTATTGAGAAAATTATTGCCATTATCAGTAAGTGTTTCTCCTATGTTTTACTTGAAGAGTTTCAGTCCTAGGTCTTAAAGATTTTGATTCACTTTGAATTGATTTTGTATAGGGTGAGAGAAAGGAGTCAAGTTTAATCTACTGCATGTGGATATCCAGTTTCCCCAGAACCATTTGCTAAAGAGGCTATCCTTTCTAAAATGTATGTTTTCAACAACTTTGTCATGAAAGAGTTGGCTATAAATATTTGAATTTACTTTGGGGTTCTTTTTTCTGTTACATTAGTCTATGCATCTACTTTTATGCCAATACCATTCTATTTTGAATAATATGGCTTTGTAGTATGCCTTGAAATTGGATATTGTGATGCTTCTAGATTTGCTCTTTTTGCTTAACATTGCTTTCAGTATTTAGAATCTATTGTGCTTCCATGTATATTCTAGGGTTGTTTTTTCTAGTTTTGTAAAGAATTTCATTCATATTTTAATGTGGATTGCATTGAATTTTTAGATTGTTGTGGGTAGTAGGGACATTTTCATACTATTAATTCTTATGATTTATTAACACAGAGCTAATTTAGTTGAGTTGAGTTTGCTGCTACTGCGACCAAAATGCCTGACAAGAACAATTTTTGAGGAGAAAAGTTTATTTGGAATTCACAGTTTCAGAGGTCTCAGCCACTAGATAGCCAACTCCACTGCTTTGTGCCCAGAAGTGAGACAGAACATCATAGAGGAAGAGTGTGGTGGATGAAAGCAACACAGGGCATGGAAATAGGATGGAGAGAGAGAAAGAGAAAGTGGGGATGGACTCCCCCCCTCAACACAGACAAAATATTAACACCAACTGCACACACTCCGATACCCACTTCCTCCAGTCACACCCTACCTGCCTACAGTGGTAACCCAGTTAATCCCTATCAGGGAATAATTCACTGATTATGCTGGGACTCTTGTTCTCTTTTGATGCAAAAAGATAGAGGATATGACTTTAAGTTTCTTGAATTTGTTAAGACTTCTTTTGTGACCTAATATATGATTTGTTCTAGAGAAAGTTTCATGCACTACTGAAAAGCACATATATCCTGCAGCTGTTGAATAGAATATTCAGTAAATGTGAAATACATTTGATTTATACTATGGTTTAATTCTGATGTTTCTTTGTTGACTTTTTGTGGGGCTGGATGATCTGTTTGTGAGTGTGGGACATAGAAAAGCCCCACCATTATTAGGTTTGAATCTATCTCTCCCTTTGGGTTTAATGGGGTTTCTATTATAAATTTGGGATATATTGATCCTTTAATTATTATATAGTGACCTTTGTGTCTTGCAGTTTTTGTCTTAAAGTCTATTATATCAGATACAAGAATAGGTAACCTGCTTATTTTCAGAATTCACTTGCTTGGAATGTCATTTCCTATCCTTTCAATTTTAGTCTTTGAGTATTTTATAGTGTGTTGAGTTTATCACATGGAGCATTTTGTTGGGTCTTGTTTTTCAAGTCATTCACCCAGTATGTACCTTTTACTTGGAGAACTAAGAGTACTTACATTCAGATTTATCAATGAAAAGTGTGGATTTCTGTCTGAAATTTTAAAAATTTTATTCTAGTTGTTTTAAAAATATTTTGTTTCTCCCCTTCTTATTCATCTTCTTGGTTTGATGATTAACTGTTTTGGTAATGTTTTATTTGTTCTGTTTCTCATTTGTGTATCTATTCTTTTCGTGATATTTATACTTTTACATGGGATTGTAATGGTGTTTATATTTCTTCCATTCCTGATATAGAATACCCTTAAACACTTTTGAAAGGATGGTTGGTAGTCACAAATTTCTTTAATTTTTTCCTTATGTTGGAAAATTCATATAATTTCTTCATTTCTGAAGGATAGTCTTGCTGGGTGTAGTATTCTTGGTTAAAATTTATTTTCTTAAAACATTTGAAATCCATCATTATATTCCTTCCTTGCCTGAAGTGTTTTTAGGGTATCTATTGAGAAATCTGCTATTACCATATTGGGGTTGCCATTAAATGTGACTTGGCACTTTTCTCTAACAGTTTTTAATTCTTTATTTCTCCTATACTTTTGACAGCTTAACTAAAATATGTCATGCTGAGGATATTTTCTGGTCAGGTCTGTTTGGGGTTTGATATACATCCTGTACCTGAATGTCCATATCTTTTCAAAAATTAGTGATGTTTTCTGCTATTATAAAATTGCACAGATTTTCTATGCCTTGAACTTTTATTTCTTCCCCTCAAGTATGTCAACGAGGCAGATATGTGATCTTTTATGGTGTCCCAAGGATAATGTATCCTCTCTTCATCCTTTCATGCTTTCCTATTATTGATTATATGGATATGATATTTCAAAATATCTATCTTCATATTGAGATATTCATGTTAAGATATTATTTTTCCACTTTTTTAACCTGTTGTTGATACTTCCAGCTTCATTTCCAAAATTTCTGATTGTTTCTCTTTTTTTCTTATGGTAACATGGATTGAACTCAAGGTCAGTTGACACTGAGCCATATTTCCAGCCCTATTTTGTAATTTGCTGAGAGACACGGTCTCACTGAGTTGCTGAGCATCTCATTATTGCTGAGGCTGGCTTTGAACTCACGATCCTTCTGCCTCACCCTTCTGAGCTGCTAGGAATAGAGGTGTATGCCACCATGTCCAGCTCTGATTGGTTCTTTTTAACAATCTTTATTTATGGTTGAGCTCAGTGGTAAAGCTATCTGTGCAAAGCCCTGAATTCAATCCCCAGTACTATTAAATAAATAAATAAGCCTCTTAGTGGAATTTCTCATTTATATCCTGCACTGGCTTTAATGATTTCATTTCATTGTTCTTGTGCATTTCACTCAGTCTTTTAAAAATCATTTTTTAAGAATTCTTCATCAGGCATTTCATCAACTTCAGTATCTTTGGAATCTGTTACTATGGAGTTATGATCTTTAAGAGACATCATATTACCTTATTTTTTATGTTTCATGTGTTCATTTGTTGAGAATTTTATATCTGATGTAAAGATGATTTCTACCATTTTATGTCTGGCCTTCTTAGTTTTAAGTTTTCTCCTGATGACATATCTTGGAAACTTAGCTTGTAATGCAGTTTTTAGTTTATTTTCAGTTGGATACCTTTGCATAATCTCCCTGTAACTTGGACTATGATTAGGTGCATGTGAGCACAGTGAGTACCATATTGGAAAGACCTACTGTCTCTCTGGGTCACACAGTAATTGAGACACTCTAGCAATTCTGTTAGATATGGTGTACACAGCCAACTGTGCAGAGTCCACCCCGTGTTGTTACTTCTACAATGGGGATGATGGCCTCTATCTGGTGATATGGGTTTTCTCAGGCACTGTTGATACTGGCTCTGTTACTCTATGATACTGACTGCTCTAGTAGTGGTGAGGGGTCTGAAGAACTTGGCCTCAGATTGGACTCTGGTGTGCACACAGTTCTTTCATGGGGCAGATTTGGGGGCAGGAATTATAACATCCCTCTGTGGCCCTCTGGGTAGCCTTGACAGCAATATGCTATGAAAAAGGTGTACAGGAAACCCATGCAGGGAAAAATTCAGGTTCAGTGGCAGCAAAAATTGTTTTCTTTCTTTCTTTCTTTCTTTCTTTCTTTCTTTCTTTCTTTCTTTCTTTCTTTCTTTCTTTCTTTCTTTCTTTCTTTCTTCTTTCCTGTCCTTCCTTCCTCCCTTCCTTCCTTCCTTCCTTTCTTTCTTTCTTTCCTTTTTTTTTCCTTCTTTCCTTGTTGCTTCAGAGGCATGTCTGACCAGGAGCAGGACATGAGACACACCCACCCTGCAAATGCTGTTCATGCCTGGGGATGGGAGTATACTTCAGGGCTTTTCTCCACCCCCATGCCCATTCTTTTAGGTATTGGATCTGTCAGGGATTGAGTGGGAGTGGGTTGCAGATGCAGCTGAGCAATTTTTTTCCTCTGGTCTTTCTTGGGCTGTGCATACCAGAGGTGTGGTCACAGCCAGAGCTGCAGCAGTATTCTTGGGGGACTGCCCTAGCATGCCCCTATGAGCAGGGGAGGAGTGGATCCTGAGTTGTCTCTCAGTTATATTGGTAACAGTCACCTATCCACAGCACTAGGTGATTGGTGAATGGAAGCATACTGTCAACTACCTTTAGTCTTCCTGGTACCCTTGTGTAATACACACCTGGCCATGTCCTGGGTTTCAGAGGGTAGGCTTCTTGATCCTCCAGTTCTTGAGTGCAAGTCCTCCACTCCCCTCCTCATTACAACACTGTTTCTCACAAAGTAACACCCTCAGTGGGTTGTGTTGAAGTCACTCCTTGGAGCTACATCCTGAGCCAGTGCAGGCAAATGCCATTGGGTTCCAGAGATGGGAAATAGAAATTTAGACAATGGGTCCCTACTCTAGAGGAGACTTGGCTGACTGCTGGGTTTATCCTGGGTGTTCACTGGAATATGAAGTGAATTCCTTTTCCAAAGCCAGAATATTGAGCAGATTTCATGCCCCTTATCAATTTAAGTTATAATTCTGTAAGAAGCCTTGAAACTTCCTGCTAGTTAAAATTGACAGTCTGCTGATAGAGTTTGCTGGGAATCTTTCTTTCATCTTTTCTTATGCAGAGGGGAGATTCTGCCTCATCCAGCTCTGGAGCAGGGGTGGGCTACTTTTCCTTTCTATGCTGCTGTCCCAAGTTTCTGGATTTTATAAGATTTTTCTTTTTCCACTCTTGAATTCCAGTGTTCTCCCATGTTGAATTTTAGTGTTCTTTCAGTATGTAACGATACACTGCTGCTTTGATATTTCTTTGTGGGAAAGAAAATAAATGCTGCATGCCTCTATTCAGTCATCTTGCTAATCTACTCTAACAATTTTCCCTTCTTAGGGATAGTGAAGGACTCAATCAAAAGCTTGCCTTTCATATGTAAAGTGACAGATCTGTGTTGTAACACCTCGGTCTAACCTGTGCACTCCAGGAGACAATATTCCACTACTTTAATCATCCCAGGGATGGATATAAAGCAACTAGGACCACACCTGTAGCTCAGAATCTGCTTAATTTTTCAAGATAGTTAATCCTAAATTGTTTACTATGCTCCGCCCTTTCCATAGGAATACAAATAAAAGCTCTAATTTGGCTTTACCCTTGTTCTACTTCCTGACAACCTGACTTCTCCACATGACCTCATGACACCCTTTCTCCTCCTGCTAGGACCTGTGGGCGTAATAAACCCTTTCCTTGAGCCTTCCTCTGTCCCTTCTTAGGGCTGTACCCAGTCATCTATGTGACTATACCTACAATCATATAAAATAACACATCACAGCTTGTGCATTGCATCTTGTTCTATTATGCATCTGCCTTTCTCTATAAGGCAGTCATACCTCCAGCAGAGTTGTTATGTTCTGAGAATAATGAGATACATGGAATAGTCTGGGACCCAACTCACAGCTTGAGCCAACCATGTCAAACACAGCATAGATTCACCAAATTCCAGTCTGTGTTTAAATGTGTAAGCAAGAAATAAATACTTATTTTTTTTTTTGTAAGCTAAGGAGTTGAAGGTAGAGTGTTTTGACAGTTTTATTATGGAATAACTCCAGATTAATACCATGTAAAGTATCATTAACTTCAGAAAATAGGCTGCCAGGTACTCAAAGCATCTGCTTTTTTGGAAGGAATTGCTGCATGCCTTTATGCAGTCATCTTGCTAATCTACTCTAACAATTACACCGGAGATAGATTCAACCATTTTGTATCCTTCCCGTTAGCCAAGTGACACTAATTTAACCTTTACTTGCATGTTCATCTTCTAAGCACCTTAATTGAATAAGGGCCCCAGGTACATTATTCATAGCACTGTTTTCCTCTACATTATGCTATTTATCAAAATGTGCTCTAGTGGTTTATTTGTGCTATTTATTCACTATGATTTTACATACCTAGAGGATAGTAGCAATGTCCATTCCTAGCATTTAACATGATGTTTGGCACACAATAGACTCTTAAAAATTATTTTCTGAATCAAACAAATAACTCAATCTATTTCTGAATATGTTTGACTATGAATAAGGTATTTTATCTTTATGGTTTCATTTTCATCTTGTGAAAATCAGAGTGTTGGTCTAAATAATTTCTAAGACTTTATTTCTGTAACAATTTTCAAGTGTCAGAATTAAAAAAATTATTTGCTTGACCATGAAGTTTACATTAAAAATATGCAAATTTTATAATTGCTTATTGAAACTTTTATAAAGGAAAATGATAAAAGAAAATTAAAATGGAATCTCATACACCCCACTTATATGTTAATAGCTTTTTTATTTAAATGCATATAAATGTGTATATATGAATATATATATATATACACACACACACACACACACACACACAAAATCTCTATGGACAAAAAATCTCTAGCCTTTTCTTGAATATATTTTTATAACATTTAATATGATTATGGTTTCATTCTATTTATATTTTTGTACATATTTTACTTAAGGTAATATCATGATATAAATTTAAATAGAATTCCTACTTCATTGTATTTCTATTGTTAAAAATAATTATAGTCTTTAAAATTATGGATTTTCCCACCAATTATAGCTTTGGTTGCTCCAATTAGTTTTTGAATTTCATCTTCTTCATTTTTTGTTAAATTCTTGATCCTTTATTTATTAATGTAAAAAAATAAGCAATCAAACTACTAATGTGATCAGCCTTGTTTCAAGCCCAGTAATCACAGCTGACTACACAAGAAGTCTATGTCCTACCTTACATAATGTCTAACTGCTTGAAGTCTAAACTGTAGATGAAACAAGAAAACTAGGTCTCACCTGCCTAAGAGTAAACAATCATTTCACCTTTCTTTTAAATTATCAAACAAAAATTTACTTGAGCACCCACCTGCCATTTTGAACAAATAAGCCCCTATGTGTTAATAAGATTTTCCCAAGTTTCCATACTGTAGGTTCTAATGAGCAGGTATTATGTTCTACTCTGAAGGACTTTCCCACAAAGCCATTTGCTGCTGTGGTCAGTTGGCTTCTCAAAGCAATTCATGTTGTCAAACCAGGGCACTTGACACAGGAGTTTAGGAAAATGATCGCTTAACTATTTTATACAAGCACAATGGGTACTTCCCTTTCTTTACAAATATGTAACTGGAGAACTCTCTCAGATTGGTTTCACAAAAGTGAATTGAAGGCATTTGGAGAATAGCTACTTTTAACTTTAAAATGGCAGTTTTCTGCAAACTTTTCCTATTATTTCCAAAAATTATCTCAGAATGAAATGAGCTAGGAAAGGAATTACATTATGTACTTCAGAGTTCTGTTTGAACTGTAGTTACTTTTGAATATAAGGTTTTTTTATTACTTTTAAAATTGTTTTTTTCTTTTTAAAAATGTATTTTACTAAATAAAGCAAAGGTTTGGTATGTGGATAATTATTTTTTAATGTACTATAGATTGCTTGAAAATTTGCTGCTCAGGTACAATATTAACCTGTAAATTTGCATGGGTAGGTGCTATAAAGACTGAAAAGATAGATCATTAAATTCCCAGGCCTCCTAGCAGGCTGGGGTAATGCTTGCCTGTCTCATCTGCTGGGAGGTATGTGATAAAGCCTTTGCTTTATAGATGTAAACTCTTTTTAAAGATCTCATTAGTCTGATCTTTTTATTTGGATAAAACTACCATAGATGAACCAGGGATGGCTCAGCTTGTATAAGCAAGGAGGGAACCTGAACAAAAGTGGTGATCATTGAGAAAGAATAGCAGAGAATTGTCTCCTGAAGAGACAATGCACAATTCTCCTAGATTTCAGTACAATGTGACCATCATTATTCAAACGAACACCCTCTTCTCTCTATCTTCCCACTCAATTTCCCTCATACTGTGCTTTACTATCTATAATATCTCATTTGTTTATTTATATAGTTATGCATTTTTTATCTGTATCTCTTTCCTAGACTGTAAGAAAAGACATTTACTCTTTTATTTGCTATGATAAACCCAAATTCTAGAATAGCAGAAAAAATAACAAAATAGAAAGATATCAATAAAAATTAGTTCTGTGAATTAGTAAGAAAACCAACTATTTAAGAAATTCTGTCATCCAAACTTTGATTAGATCTGCATAGTAAGAAGTTTATAGACTCCTCCTTGTTTCAAATTATCATAATTCAATGTATGTGGTCCATCTAATAATAATGAATGTGAATTATATGGAACTTATGAGTAACGTGTTTCCTTTAGTTGGGGACTTCATTAAAGAGTACATGGAGGAAATCATTCAATATTTTTCAGTCATTAGGGAAATGCAAACCAAAGGCATACTTATACCACTATGCCCAATGAAATTGTCAAAAAAACAATGGATTGACATCACCAGTGTGGTCAAGCTCTGGAGCAGCAACTTTATCTGTCATAAATTGATGGTGGGAATATAAACTTTTATTATTACTGTGAGAATAGGTCTGGCATTTCCCTATAAAACAAAGTATACACCTATTCCTATAAACTAGCAAGTTAACTTCCAAGTATTTACCCTAGAAAAATAAAAACATATGCAAGGATGTTCATAGCAGATTTATTTATAAGATCCCAAACTGGGATGTTAACACTAAGAGATGAGAAAACTGGGTTATGTAACAAAAGAAAGTAAACTACAGAAATAGATTTATTTAAAGACAATAAAATGAGTAATTGAAGTCTTGTGCAAAGAAGGACATACAGTATGTTTTCTTGTACATGAAATTCTTGGGCCAAGGATTGACTGAAAAAGATTATGAGATATTTTGTAGATTACCGTACAACTGACTTCTTTTTATAAATGTTCAGATTGCAAATATTTGAAGCCTTGTGGGCAAGGAAATTCCTCTTCCAACTATGTAGCAAAAAAACAGCCATTTATTATATGTAAACAAAAAAGTACCTGTGTTTCAATTAAAGTGTACTTTTAAAAAAGTATTGTAGCTCCGGATTTGGTCTGCAAAAGAGTAATAATAATGTGTATTTTGATGGGCAGTATACACAGGTATATGCATTTAGTAAAATTCTATAAGTAAACCTTTCATCTGAGCATTTCATTTTAGGTAACAAATGTTGGAATCCGGTTAATGACATTTGTGCTGAAGCACTTTGGCAGAAGTATATTAGTATCTGTAATTCAGTTTAAAAGATAAGATCTTAGAGATATGACTGAATAATGCATTAATGAAGAGATGACAGTGACAAAGCAATTGAGCAAAATGTTACTGCAAGAATCTAGTGGGTGGGTATAAGGATATTCACATTAAAATTATTTAAGTTTTGCCATACATATTACCTTTTTCATAATAAAATTGTGGATGGATGCCTTGGGGAAAGTGATCTGATGGCAAGCACAGGTGGTGGTAATGAATCGATTGCAGCTAGAACTGTATAGTATTTGCAGATTCATGAGGTGAGTAGCCCCTTGTTTGGGAGGTCAAGGATTATAGTATATTATTTTATTTTGGTCCTGGACCTGATTTTAGGTGAGTCATCTCAGTTGTCTGTCTCAGTTTCTACATGCACATTTAATAATACATACTTAATAAATATTTTTTGAATTAATGTTTAATATGTTCCTACATAAATTAAAAGAAATGGATTAGATGATCTCTCAGGTCCCTTCCATGTTTTCACTCATATAAGATCATACATCCACTACTATAAATGTGTCAGAAGTTTATATATAAATATATGATTTTATCAATCATGTATCATTTTGATTGATGAACTAAAATTAATACGTACAAGTGAATGATAACTTCCAGAAGTAGACCCCTTTAAAAAACCACAGATGTTATAAGTCAGGTTAGTAAGAAAATCAGTAACAAATTTAGCAATAGAATTATACTATTCTTCTTAATGATTTTTTCCAAATTTAAAATGTGTAAATAAATGTACATATGCTTCCTAAAGTTTAAAGTTTGGATCTAATAGTAGTCACATTATAAGAATGTTCCATTCAATGAGACACATTTTTGTTTTAAACTGTAAGCATCCTGATTACTAGTTGAAGTATAAGTTGTTAAAATACCCCTCATAATTTATCTGGTTCAAGTGGCAATGATATTGTTGCAGATGATGAATGAATATCAACACTTTCTGGATTAGCATTTGTATCCTTATTTGCTGAGTTTCAAGGTGAGAAGAAGAAAAAGAGACAATTGTGATATGACACTCACAAGTACTTATAACATTATTCTCATTATTTAACTAATGATAACTAAAAGAATTCCATTTTTATCAGGCACCCAGGGTGTACAATAAAATATTCATTTACCTTACACTGCATATAAAGCTCTTACTTTCAACACTTTGTTTCCTGAATAGGATTGCTATAACGTGGTTCCCAGTACATTAGGCACCAATGCAATTATTGCCCTTCTTGTATACAGCCATCTAAATTAAATACCATTAAGTGAAATGTTCTCATAAATACTGTATATCTTTATAAATCTATTATCTATATTTTCTCAAAATACCATGCTTAATTGGTACAGTGAAATTAGTGTTTTGTTCTTACAATAATGTGATGAGCTGAAGGATTCATCCAGGGGAAGAGAATCTATGGCTTCTGATTTATTGCATCCTACAAGATTTCTTTATTACCATACTCTGAGAATCACACCTGTTATGCATGGTTACTTTTTTTTAATGCATCTTCTTTTTATTTTTATGTTTGTGAACTCCATTTGGCCCCATGATCCTTCAGGTAAGCCAACCTCTTAAAAATATTTTTTCGTACTTCATATTTTTTTCTGGAATAGGCACTGAGCAAGACTGCTAATACTCAGAAAATACTCCTAAAGGAACCACAACACTGAACTAGAATAGTGGTTCACAAATGTGTTGGCACATTCAATCTGTTAAGAACCTTTAAAAATGTTCCAAAGCCCAGGATATACCCAAAGCCAAATAAGTCATAGTATTTGGTGATACACTCCTAGGGGATTCAAATCTGTGAATAAGTTGGTAACACTCAGAATGGCAGTGATGATGAAAATCTATAGGAAAATACCATGAAGGCTTAAGTGGTCCAATGTTGAATTTTCAGTTCTTAGAGGGAAGATTTTAGGAATAATATGACACAAATCTGAAACAATTTTTATCCTCTGTAGATAAGGGTTAAATAAAGTTAAATACATGTAAAAATAGCAACTTTCCCAAAGTTTTAATTGTTCAGAAGTAGCCACCAAATATTTATCAATTTGGGAATTGATTCTAAAAATATTAACTGAAAAACAGAAAAATGATTCAGTGGGCATTTAGGGAAGATCCTGTTTAATCTGTTAATTCAGTACCTATTTAAGGCTTATCCCCAAATAAGATATAAGAAATTATATAGATAATTACATGTTTTAGCGAAGGCAAACATTACAAAAAGGCAGGACACTTTGTTTTGTTTCATGTATCTATATGATTTAAGAAAACAGGAGTTATATGACACACAGATGTATCATGCCGTGTATGGCTTTTGGATTTCAGAAAGAGCAACATTGTTGTTTTGAATCCAATCATATTTTCCTCTTATTATTAACTTAGCAAATAGAAATTTTTATATTATGTAGTTCATATTCAATAAATTTTCTAATTATATTCATGATAATGGACACACTTCTAGGTAATTTGATTCAAAAATCAAACCCAAGATGTTAAGTTGGTGAGAAGTAAGCATCTACTGGTGTTGACACTGTTGAATTTGTTGCTGTTATCATCTTCATCATCACATTTCCCCTTTAGTTGGTTTATTCTAAGCTGATAATATTGAGTCCTATCTGGAGAAAAAAATGAGTGGGTACAATTTTCTTATAAAAATGCAAATTATATGCTTATTGTTTTAATATTATTATAATGAAGCATCTAGAATATGTTTGATGCTGTGGTATAAAAAAGACCTTAATATATAAATTTTAAAATAATTTAGGAATTCTAAAATTTTTAAATGCACACAAATTTACATAGACAAGGAAGTACATGTCAGTATTGCTTGGTTTGGAATATTCTTGAATTGAACTGACTTTAGGTCAGGTAATTTTGTAAGTCCATCCCATTTCTTGTGAGCTTAGCATTAACATATGTTCTCAAAAGGCACCTTTTTTTACTTATAGAAACTGGGTCTTTAAATGGTAAAGATCATAAAGAGGAATAACATCTTGGTTGTCCTAGGACAGTCATCACTTAAAATTTTTAGATCTAATTACTGACGGCATTTCTATTCCCTGATTTAAGGTATTAAGTTGCAGTTTTGACATTTTTCTCCCCATTCTAAACAAAAAGCAAAAACAGTAACCCTGGTCACCTCACATTTCAATAATAAGTAATCAACATATTTTTACTCAGCAGTTAAGAACCTGGCCTGTATATTTGTTTTGCTTTGCATAGCAAACATTTAAATTTATTTGCTAACACTTTAAAACTTAAAAAAAATTAACATTTAAAAACATTTTTGAATTTTGGAATTGGAAAATTTTACACAAATGACCTGACTTCTGATTTATCTTGGAGTTAAAAACCCAGCAATATACTGTCACTGGGCCTTGCCTTTCACCTGCAATATTTAGTTAGCCCTGAGTAGCTGTTGCCCCTCTGCTTGGGCATGTCTTATCCCATTTGGCCTGGCTTACCTTGCTTGTTTAGCTCCTAAGGATACTGGAAACTTTAGTAAAAATATTATTCAGATAAGTAGTTTGTTATCAAAGCAGTAGTAACTCAATACCACCAGAATTCTAATTCTAATTATATCACAGGCCCCCTCTATTTATTGTAGTGCTGGTGATGGTATGGCTTGTGGTCCTTAGAATGCAGCAGGGAAGAACAAAAAACTAGAAAATATTCATAAATCCTAACTCTGATGCTACCAGTGCTGTTTTTATTTGATTGCATTTTTAGTTTTTCAGAACTTGAAGACAATCATGCAACAAGATAATTGTTTCCCCAATCATTTTTCTGCACAAGCATTAATACAGCTGTACTTGCAAAGCTAGTTAGCTAGCAAAGAGAAGGGTTGACAAAATCAGCTATTGGCGGGATGATGAATATTGTCAGGCAATGTCTAAATTGACTGCTACATCAAAACATGCACTGGCATTTGCACTTGACCTCCCCTTGGCCTGCTTCTGACTTTAGATGCCATTGTGGTAGACAGCTCCATGTGAGTTCAGACACATCTTATGCAGATGACATCTGATCTCAAGCAGAACAGTGAATCTGTTCACTTTATTCTCCCCAAATTCTTTGAATATAGTCCTCCTGGGCCATGCAAATAGTACAGCCTGGAAGAGGAATAATTGCTCTTGAGGGCAGCCTTTGATTAATAGCCCTATGGGCCAGTGGATAAATGTTCCAACCTCTTGTCCTTCAGAAGACAGGAAGACAAAGGATGGATTAGACTTTCTTTTTTTTTTAAATGGTACTATACTTTGAAAGTTCCAAAAAGCGATGAAAAACACATACAAGAGGATAGATTACATCCATATATCCATTGTCAGATGGCAAGGGCATTTTATCCACGTGAAAATTAGTAGAATGCTATATATCATCAGGAAGAATGGTACCAAGAGATAAAGTTGATGGATATTATTTCCTTATTCAGTTTAGTGAACAGCAGGCAAAGTGGTTTTCTTTTCTTTCTTTTTTGTTTTCTTTTTTTAAGGGAGACAGAAATAGAAAACCACAGGCAGGAGAGAGACAATCATATGGAAGGAAAGGACAAAGAAAGGATATGGCAAAGAATGATGAGACACAAACCGAACTTGACAATTATATCTAGAGTGACATGGAAACATGTATGATAATTTAGGCAAATTGGCTTTCTGATTAGCTCTACATTTTTGAATTTTAATAGTATTTGTTTGGAAGAAGAGTTTCTCCACTTTTGCATCCTTTAAGATGAAAATATGGCACTTTTAAACTTTTTTTTAAGTGAGAGTAAGAGAGAGAGAGAGAGAGAGAGAGAGAGAGAGAGAGAGAGAGAGAGAGAGAGAGTTTTAATATTTATTTTTTATTTATCGGCGGACACAACATCTTTGTTTGTATGTGGTGCTGAGGATCGAACCCGGGCTGCACGCATGCCAGGCGAGCGCGCTACCACTTGAGGCACATCCCCAGCCCACTTTTAAACTTCTATATGTAGTATATATCACTCAGCTCCAACAGTATGTTTGATGTGTTACTCCAATTTATGCTGAATAATGAATGAATGGTGTTCATGAGTGAGATGCCATGTTAATTGGTTAGTTCTTCAGAGTGTTTGGCCAAATATTTTCCCAAATTTATTTATTAATGACTTTATATCCCAAGTGAATGATATTACACATATTTTTTTTGACCTTATCTCTCTGATAACTGAATTCAAATAAGAAATTATTGCTTTGAGGGCCAGAAAATATGTATTTCTAATATATTGCCATAAATATTCGTTAAATTAACAAAACCCTTGAATTTTGAGTATACTTCTATAACTAAGTAGCTTTTCAGTATTGAATTAAACAGAACCAAGCTACTGATCTTGGTATCAGGTCCAACTCACATGTCCACCTATGAAATTTTGCATAGCTTCAAAATTCTTTAAAGGTTGAATAAATAATAAAAATATGCCTAATATGTTTTATGCATATGGCTGGATGTTGGGATATAGAGATGAATAGGACATTTTTCCTGCAATAGAGTGGTGGACAGGGCCATGCACTATTGAATCTCCTTTGTGTAATTGCTTATATTTTACATATAGATCTTTTGTGGGAAATCAGAGAACATTTCCTATGATAGAAGGTTAACAAGCCAGATTTCCACATTCTGAGAGTTATGATAGACAACTTAGGCACATGATCTTGTTTCTGTCTGTCTGTGACATTGGTCCTGGGTTGGATATAGAAGTAGACCCATCATGAATCTCTCTTCCTGGTGGCAAGCAGCAGTAGTAAATTCTGCAGGATCAAGTCTCTCATGCAGTAGAGATATCAGAGAAGGCCTTGATACCTGGTGGTTGGAAAGCAAGGATGGTGGTTGTTTCCTTACCAGATTAATCCTACACATCGTTTTGTTAGTTGAACCTGATTCCATATGTACCATCTATTTTATTCCATAGGCCTCCTTTTAATTGATTCATCAAACTATGCATTATCTTTTTAATGAATTCATATTCTATTTCTATTATCCAAAATTAAGTTGTTAATGTTTGAAAAGTGTTAGTTTCTTATAATTTCATGTTAAATGTTTGTAAAGTAATTTTCATGTTACTTTACAAAGAAAGTGACAGTGACAGAGATGTGAGAAGGGAATACAAAATAAGGCTAGCATAGTCTGAAAATGATTAAATTAATTTGACATTGAGGTAGATAGGTAGATATAGGTCGTTTTGTAATGACAAGTCAGAATCTTGTAAAAATAAATATAGATTTATGCACCTTATTTGGTAAAAATTTTATTTTGTTTTATTATATGAAAAATTTTATTCAAATGGTATCAAATCCAGGCTTCTTCCTTGAACACAGACTCTCATATACAACTGACTGACTCACCACACTTGCTGATTACAGGCTCCTATATTAGTTTCCTTGTACTGCCATAACAAAGTACCATGCTGAGTAGTTTAATCAGCTAAAATTTATTACTTCCTGGTTCTGGAAGCAATAAGTCCTAGGTCAAGGTTTTGGCAGAGTTAGTTCCTCTGAGGGATGTCAGGAAAAGTCTATTACATACCTCTTTACTACCTTCATGTAGTTTGACTGCAACTTCTGGCATTCCTTTATTTATAGACACAGTACCCTAATCTCTGCTTTTCCTCCGAACATGACATTTTCCCGGTTTTCTCTGTCAGTATCCCAGTTTCCCCTTTTTACATGATATAGGGGGTCAGGACTTCTGCATCTTTTGTGGGGACAGATTTCAACTTACCTCATTCTTAATGTATCCAAATGCAAATGCTTGGTTTCCATTCTCCCTCCCCACTGTCCTACCCACTCACCAGTTTGCTCTTCCTGGACTTTTCCCTACTTGGATAAATGACATTTTCATTCTTCTCTGCTTCAGGGCAATACTCTGGAGATGCGGTATAGTAGATGGGTAAAAACACTGACTTAGGAATCAAAAGGCCTTGGCTTCATTAATTTTACCCCAGTTACAAGTTGCATAGGCTTGGCAGTTTGCCTATCTGCCTCAGTTCACTGATCTGTAAAATGAAAATAATTATGATACCAACCCATAGGTTGAAAAGAAAAGGTTTAAGTCAATTAGCAAGTTTTACATTTGTGGGAGTCAATAATTCTCCTTTCTAATTAGAATAAAGAAGAGAGTCATTATTTAAATCTCATCTGTTATACATATAAATGTATACATAATATATAACAATATATGTATTATTATATAATATTTAACATATATGTATATAGAAAACAATATATTCATTGTTTTCAAAGATGAGAATAATATAAGAAAATTAAAATTCATTCAAAAATATTCATAAATAAAAATCTCTTCATAAAAAATGAGGTGTGAAACTAAATGATAGGAGCAAAATGTGTAATGCTCAATAAATAAGCAATTTATGTTTGATTTTTAAAAAACATCTGTTTTCTTTCAAATAGCTTATTTATGTATAAATTAAATGAATTCTAATACTTAAAAGCTTAGAGTAATAATCAACCTAAAAAGTCAAGGAAGTCATTTCACAGAATATATAGTCTGAATCAGTATTCTAAATTTCTTCTTAAACAATTGATAATTTTATCAATTTTTTTCATGTAAATTTTTCATGTAAATGATTCTGCATATTCAAAAGTTGTGGAAAATCAGGACTTTTGCAGCCTTGAAAGAATAAATAGATAGAGAATTGTCATATCACATACAGGAAATGAATCACTTCTTGCTAATGGTGGGGATGTCAACCCAACATGTGGGTTACACAGCAGTGACAGGTTTTAAAATAAAATGTAAGTTGGCATTCTAATTTTAAATATAAAAGGGAAAATATAGTGATTATTATTTTATAGAGAGCCGTTTTCTTCCTTTAATGAATTCTAGGATATATTTAAGATCTAAACTTATATTCTGAGGAGTCATAGGATAGAGGTGATGATCCTCATTTATACCTAGCAAGTCTGATACAGACCAAGGTGAAGCAGCTCATTCATACTCAGGTAGAATCATTGCCTGAAGACTGAATGGAAAGCCTGGGGATTCTTATTAGCCAGGCCTAGTTTCTATTCCCAACATTAGTTGCTTCATTTTGTTTTATAAAGCTGTTACATAGTGAATACAAAACCTCTGTTAATATATGCAAATTAAATCAGAATTGCAGTTATGTCAATAAACCTGGTTAATTCAAGCAAAAGTATTTAGTATGACTTTTATTACTTCAAATATTACAATTTACTATTTACAGAATAGTAGTAGCTGGTGATAATTTTTGTTAATCTCCCCAGTAAATCTATTTCTCTCTCCAGTTTTACATACTTTTAAGGATGTGTTGTAAGATTTCTATCAGATTAGAGGAGGCATTTTTAACTAGATTTTTAATCCCTTAGATATAATAGCTTTTTAGGCTCCTGTTTTTATTTCTGTCAAATTAATGAATGAATCAATTATCAACCAATCAATTCATTCACTCTAAATTCTACCAGCATCTGTCATTCTGAAACGTCCATGTGAATGAACTCACTATTATACTGCAGTCTTTGGAAGAACTTTAGTCATGGACTCCTATCTCCAGCCCACTGGATTAACCATGTGGGTAGCAGAGAGGGCTGTTCCACTGAATTCTCTTTTCAAGAATGAGGGGAAAATGTGAGTTTTACCCTGCAGTAGTATTGTCTGAAAGTGTCAAGGACCTACCTGTGATCCTCCATCTTGCTATGGTGATGGTGAAATGGGTAGAAGTTGTTTGTCTTTCTTGTGTTGTCACCTAATTTGGAATGACAAAGCCTGGGTCCTGTGTGGAGAAACTCCTCCCAGGGAGAAGAAGGGTATCAGGTGTGCAACCAGTGATGATTTTCCTTTGAAGTGAAGTCACTGTAGTATTTTAGTGAGAACTGAGGACTCTAAAAATCACTGACTTGTGTTTTTTAATACTGAGGTGGGGCTCAAGTAATCTTATTTTTGATTTTTCATAAATATACAAGGATGTCTACACCTCTGTGATGACTAGGATTTAGTAATTTATCCATGAATTACTATAAAATGGGCATACCCATAAAATACTGATTTTGCTTTAGTGACACTTTTTATACTTCCAGGCAGATTGTTTACATTATGGTTTAAAAAAGGAAACATTGCAGCCCTCAGTTGTATGCATTCCCATAATCCTCCTGTGACAATATAGTTGCTGTTTAGTTAATAAGCCTAAGTACCAGTAATGAATGTGAGTTTATGTATGGCATATTGGTGATAATATCTGAGTAGGATAAGCTGCCAAATGAGAGGCAATGAAAAAGAAATATTGCAGTCCAAATTGCATTCCAAATAATTATTTTTCTTTCTGTGGAATCAAAATTGTATAATGTACAGTTATTTCCATAAACACCCATTGGTGCTGTAGAATGAAAATAATAACTTCATGTGATTCACAGCAGATGCTGATAACAAACCTACATACCTGTGATGAATAGGATTTAGTAACTTATCCATGATTAAAGAAATATATGTTTACTGTTCTCCAAATGCAATGGGAGTTGTTTATCTTCTGTATTACATTTGTAATTAATCATCAAGGCATGAACTGCTTGATGCCAGATTGATTCAACATTCTTGGATGTATGTCAGGGTTGAACATGGAGTGTTGTAACATAAATTAAACACATAAGCGCTCTCCAACATTTCTTTATTTGCCAGCAACATGTATGATAAATGAGATGTAGTGAGAGGGAGAGTCTAAATCAGCAGTCAAAAGAAAGCCTTTCTTAGTTCAAGTTAAATGCTAAGTCATTCTTTTTTACACTTGTAAAGTTTTAATAATCTATGTGGCTATTGTTACTGAAAGGAGAAAATGGGTTTTTGCTAATTTAAGTAGGTAAAGTATGCACACTTTAAAGGGTCATAAGATGATAAAGTAGAAAAAACCATTGTCTCAGTCTGCATAAGGGCAGGATCAAGCTGCAGTAATTGAGGAGTCCACTAAGTACGCTACAGCTGTCAGCTAGCACTAGTAAACCATTCTAAACAGGAGCTTTGTACTGCTGAAAGTACACATAAAGGACACTTTACCTCCTGATAATGTCAAGAGAGAAGAGAAGTAGGCAGAAACATTAAAGTTGACATGTTGTTGGTAGTGTACTACTATGAATAAGAATGAAGACACACCTTATAACTGTAGGTAAAGGATGAAGCTTTTTGTATTCCAAAATTGTTTATACAAGTAATTTTGCAAATTAACCCAGTATTATACCTTCACTGTGTATGTTGGTTATTTGGGTTGCAGTGTTTGCATCAATATTTTAATAGTTTTATAGGAAGGTTTTAAGCAGTATGAGTGGGTTCAGTTCCTCAGAGCTTTATATTGAGAAGTATATTGACCAAGGAAATCACTGGAAAGTAAGAAAACTGACCTGTCAGATAACAGTAACTAATTCAGAAATTTGAAGCAATAATAAAATGTAGAAAGCATGTAAGAAATAAAAATTCTCATATCTTGTAACCATTTCATATATGACTATATTAGACCATTGATATAGTAAAATACTAAATTTATTGGCAATGTGATAAAAGAGTAATTAGGATACTCTAGATGTATCTGAAATAAAATACAATTGCTTTCATAAAAAGTCATGCAAAATTCTTGATTGTTCATGGGAATAATTAAATTTTAGTGATTCTGTTTTAGAAAAATGGCAAACTGTAGACCCAATCATTGCGTGATAAGTAAAATTTTATTGCAACACAACCAAGACCATTTAATTTATTGTGTACTTGCTTGTGAGTTACATTAATAAGAGAGTTCAGTAGTTGTGACAGTTATCCCACCAAGCCAAAACTATTATCTGACTCTTAATAGAAATAAATTTGCCAACCTCTAGATGAAACAATTTCAATTGTACATTTTAGTGGTCATTTAAACTGTCAGACATGATGTCAGAATCCAATACATGTGTGACTTTAAGATGAGGAAAGCAGACTCTGCAAACTTAGGTGAATTGTGTATTTAGGACTTCTTCAAGGACAAGGCTTTCCTTTGTAAAATTATAGATTTTAAAAATCATTGCCTTTATTTCAATGGAATTAATTCCTTGTTACTAATGCTAATGGGAAGAGTTGATTTTCAATATGAATTGAGAAGCTTTATTATAAAGTATATGTTCAGTCAGTTCCTTTTCATAGTCTGAGATATTGAGTTGTGATTTTTAAGAAGTTTTATTTCATAGAGCAGACTTGTTCACAATTGACTAGCCCTAGGATAATATTAAATTATTCCAACAATGACTACCTTTGGGGTTAGTAAAATTTTACTTGGAAAAAAAAATAACAACTAAAACAAGCAAGGGCATATAAAAGTATATAAAAGTAGCTTTTTCTTCCGTAAGATTCTTCAATTTCATAAGCTTAGGGAAAAATAATTAATAGAAAAATAATAGCTAATGATAGGAAATCCAAATACATATAAAAGCACTTGTGCTCATAATTTTGGTTATAAATGTTTCTGTAGTCCTCACTGGCATCAGATATCATGATCATCTGGAAAAAAAGTCATTAAGAAATATTTATCAAGCATTCACGGTATCTGCTTGTCCATACATGTGCTATAACACACATTTAGCAAACAAATAAATAAGAATGTATTTGAGAATTTAGAATGACCAAAATACTTTCTAGAAAGGGTTGTAATGTTTAACATATTTTTTTAATAGACAAAGGGAGAGGACAGGATAAAGCAACTTTCTAAAGTGACAGTTAATGTCTTGTATTTAATAACTGAAAATGCAATATCGACTGCTTAAAATTTTGAGATTCTGGGGGTGTGTATAATTACCTTTCATTTAATATATTATCATTAAAAAATAGAATTGAGAGTTAAAAGAGTTCATGTTTCCCTCTGTCCACTCAGTTTCAGTTCCTTGCTATGTATGGTATGTGCTTTTAGTGCTCTCATTCTCCAATTATCTTCCTCACTTTGAAATTATATCAGAGACAATAGAGAATAGGAATCTAAGTTGTGTTTCAAAAGTAAATAATGAGGCAGTTTACTCAATAGGGATAGTCATGCTGCTCTTGTTTTTCCCTCGGTAAAATGTTTGTAATCTCTGCTGGCTCTTATTGGCATAAAGTTTTCTATAATCTCTCCAGCTCAATATCTGAGGATTCTGAAGATGTATTTTATTTTCTTGTAACAAATAAGCATTTTTAAAGGTTTGTGGTTTTTGCTCAGAGTCTGTCTATATCAATTAACAGATGGAATTTTCACTCAGATAACCGCAAAGAACTGCTCTCCATATATAAAAATAACAGTGCAGATAAAATGTTCCTTCGGCTGTGGCTCTTAACACTCTCTAGATATGCCTCAGCCATGTCTGGAGGTATAGTAACCACAATTTATCTCCCACAGACAGTTTTTACACGTCCTATCCAATGTGCCATGTGAAATGCAGGAAGTGGGTATCCTGTTTTATTAGTGTGAATGTATATGAATGAGGGTATATCCTCTGGAACATTAATTATTCATTTGTGCATTCACTGTTAAAAACATTTTTTAAAAAAACTAACAGTGCATTTTTTTTCTCTATACTAGTGTTTTATTGACAAAGAATCCACAGAAATAGCAGAGAAATTGTACTCAAAATAATGCCTTTTGGCAATAGAAACACGTATTATTTCAAAATGAATACTGAAACACCTTTGAGAGACTCAGAATTGATTTCTCTTCTTTGGAAAGCATATTTTAGAGTTCATTGGTGGCTAGTGACAGCAATATGGAAAAGTGGTGAGCTCTGGGGAGAAAATTATTGCAAAATTTAAATAAAATAATTGCATTATTTATACTGCTTGGCACAAAATAAATACACAATTAAAAATTATCTACCCATAATAATGAATACTATTATTGCTATTAATATTCCTAATTTTATTACCAGTAGCATGATGAGTTTGGTTTGAGAGGGAAAGATTAGAACCAAAATATTTTTTTCTCCAACATTTTTTCATGTTTGCATTGGGAAAATTTCCATGTATCTGATTTATATGTGGTACAAACTAATGTCCTGTAATCAAACATGCGAGATGATACCTTGTTTCACTACTTTTGTGATTATAAGCTGTATCATTTTGTTTAGTTGTTTAGGACTCATGAGAATAAAATCATTTTAGAAAATTTTGAAAAGTGAACATAGAATTTAATATTAATTTAACTGATTTTCCCCTTTCATGTAATTACTTCTGTAGGAAAAGAAATAAGAGCCACTACACTAGTTACCATTCAAGAAAGGAGGTTCCAGGTTTGTATACTGGTTAATTATCCATATATAGTTTAAGGTAGCAGATATGAATTTCCATCCATAAACTAAAATGCCCAAAGAGTGTGACTTTACTTTTGTGTCTACTTTAAAGCCCTAATAGGATAATAGTCAAATTCAATTCTGTTTGGGGTTCCCAGTTTTCAAAGGGTCATGTCCAATTTTCAAGGGGATTTATACTGCCAAGTCGGAACACTTCAATCACCTGTTCACTGAGGCATTGGCTGATGCCATCATGATTCAGCAGTATTCCGTTACCTCAAAAATCCCAGTTCTCTTTGAGAGTGGTTTCTGATCCTCTCTGCATGGCTTCACAGGTGTTAGGACACTCTAATAATTCTGCACAATTCTCTAGGACTACCAATTGATGTGGAGATTTGCAGAGATTTGTAATATAAAAGCCAGGACCTGGAGTTTTCATTGTTTGGTTTTTAAGTGAGTGTGTGCTAACCTTCTAGAGGATACTGCATCATCATCATCATCATATCATCATCATCATCATATTATTATTATTATTATTATTATTATTATTATTATTATTATTATTTGATGGGGGGAACACCAGGTGAGGGAAAGAAGTTAACATTTCAAATATTGTCCTTACACAGGACTTGTGCACAGTAGCTCCCACTTTAGATTCCCATACCACAACCCTTAATTACCCAAGAGATTGTGGGTTCTAATAGCCATACCACAAATATGGTAATAGGTGGAGAGGTATTTTTGCTGAGGAGAAGGCACAATGGGACTATGCTCATGTCCTTCCCATATTTATTCAAAACCTCCTCTTATGCAGAAGATTTACATTGAGGAAAAAAGTACATGGCAAGGGACCCAATTGTCCAAGAATCAGAAGATAGTATTTTTATTGTTAGCAATTATAAACTTGCAGCAAATATTTTGTGTAGGAATTTTGATTTGTTTGGTTCAATCAAGCAAACAAGAAGATTCAAAAATAGCAAAAGCATTTCCCTTTTATTGCTTATTACCTCATCTGCCTAAAAATCTGAAATCATTATGTGGATAGGTCATGAAGGGATTACACTTAAGTGGACCAGTACAAAAAGTCACCTTATAAAAAACTAAAGTTACAGCTTAATCACTTCAGATCAACCCTAATCACTTTAGTTCATCCTTACATAGTAGTATTCAGATTAAGGATAAAACACTTTTGATAAATCATCTTCTACTATAAAGTAACAGAGATTCTTAAGGTAGAAAATTTGCAAGATTATGGGGAAGAAGTTAGAAAGCTAAGGATTTATTATTTCATCCCTTCACCTTAGGTTAGTTTGTTTTTAGTAAGTTCAATAAGTCATTTGTAACATGAGTGAGATAATGAGCTTAATATCTACCCATCCTGCCATATTCTTCTCTCAGATAAACCTGTAGATGTTTCCTGCACATCATAGGAAAACCAAGATATCATTCACTCCTGTCACAACTCAAACTTCCAAGCCTCTTCTCCTCCAACTCCAAGTTACAACATTCAAATGTTAGCATTCACCTTCCTGGGTACCCCAAACACCTAATTATCAGGGAAGATTTCAATAAATTACTTTCTACTTATTAAGTCACATTCTCTGTTTTTAACTTATACCATTGTTCACTTGAGTATATTGGACCATTCAACAAGCATGTGGCAGAGTTCTAGGCAAAAGGCTTGAAATATTCATTCAGAATATACTTTATTATTTTGATCTCTAATGAAATAAATAAAGGAAATATATAAATATCAGCATTCATTTACCCCATTCATTCATCTATTGCCCAACTTGACACTTCTTTCTTTAATACCTCTGTTTGTTAAACATTTCAGAAAAGGAAGTTTTAATAAAATAAGAAGGGGGGGATGTTTAATAAAATGCATCCAAGTTGTAGGCTAACAAGTCAATTTTCTTAAGTGTTCCAAAGAGCACTGCATCTAATGAGTGGTTCTGTGTGTTATATCACTGAGCAGTACCTTAGAGAAGTTCTGTGCTTCCTCCAAGGTCTTCATGTGAAAAAGCAAAATGTTAAGTGGAATTTCTCTCTTTTATAAACAACTCAACTTAATTCAGACTTCCTGAAAAAGTTAAGCAAGATTCTTAAAGGAATTTTATTGAGGGGTCTCTTTCTATTGAAATAAACTCACAACCAAAATCAATGCAGAAATACAGTCCAATGGAACTAGAAGTGATTCACAGTTAAATTTTTAAAATATGTTTTTAGTTGTCAATAGACCTTTATTTAATTTATGTATATTGTGGTACTGAGAATTGAACCAAGTACCTCACATGATAGGCAAGTGCTCTACCACTGAGCTATGGCCCTAAACCTCAAAGGTAAATTTTGACAGTCTGGCTATCATGGTAATTGAGCTGAATTTTATGAAATTATGTTATCTACCAAATTTGTTACTACCAAATTTGATTTTCCTTTATCCCAGTGATCATTTAGGAATTTCCAGTTAAAAAAAGAGAAAAAGAAAGAAAATTATTCAGTGTAGTTATTTGTTAAAATAATACACTAAACAAGATGGTCAGATGAATTAAATTAAAAACTGAGTTTTATATAATAGCCATCTTCAAATCATATATTTATCATCTTCAAATAAGATCCAAACTTCAACCTGACATGTCACTTGTTAGAAATGGCAATTAGCCACTGGATATAGTATGATATAGTTTTTTAAAATAGTTATCCATGGTCCCTTCCCCCATGCCCAGCCTCTGATCCCAATAGTCTTTCAAATTTAATGAGATCTAAATCTAATAGATTGAGACACAGATAATTATGGGTTTTTGTAGAAAAAAATAGTCAAATTTTACCAGTTTAGTAATTCATCATAATATATAAATACAACTATCTTTTGCTGAAAGAACAAAAACAGCTCACAATTACACTTATTGCTACTTTTCTAGTGTTGCTGTAGTGAGTCAAATTTACATTCAGTTTTCAAAATATTAAAAATTAAAAGAAGGTATGTAAAGCAAAAAATGAATCATATCACAATATTTATTAGAAAATTAAATTTTCAAAATAAGAAATTTGTATAAATAAATGAAAACTTGACAATGAAGATTCAGTTATCATGTTGGAATTAAATGCCACTCAGAAAATTGTATAGGTTATAAATGTACAGAAACAGAGAGAAAAGATAAAAATGGCAGGTACAGAAAGTAATATTTAAGATTAAACATCCCTTTCTCATAATGATTGTAGTTTCTTTTAAGGAATGAAAGTTTTAATTTACATCAAGAAGTAAGATATTCAGTATGCTTCATAAGTAGTTAGGCAAAAGTAAACAGAAAAATGGTAGATTAGAATAACAAAATTAAAATTTTATTTTGATCTTGAGAATAAGCGTGAGACTTCTCTCACATTTACTTGAAAACAGAATCTTTTTTTCATTCCCATAGGATATTTATTTATATATTTTGAAAATAATTTTCTACAGATCTAAGTTTAGAATTCTGTATTTATATTTTACTTTAAATATGGTGTTCATAGTAGACTTCAGATTTTAACAATATTACACAGAAGATGTATTTTTCACTCCCAAGTTTGCTTAATATTATCAGAAAGGAATGATGAATTTTGTTAGATCCTATTTTAATAATAGGATTATTTGAAAACAATGTTTTAAAATATGTGATAATTTATTTAAAAATATAATGTTTCAACATATGTAAAGGTCAACCAAACTATAATTCAAATACAATATACTTGAAAGTTTTGGTTAGTAAATTGAAATGAAGAAAATAAAATTTGAAAGACCATATTTAAAAAGTAGTTCAATTATAAAAAAAATTATGAGTAAAAAATAATAAGGTAAAACAGAGAGGAAATAATAAATTACAATTGGGAAATAAATAAACAAGGCAGATTTTTTGAAGAGATCAATCACCTTTTCTAGTCAACACAATGAAAGAAATATAAGAGAACAAATATTGGAAATGATAATGATTCTATGGTCACAGATGCAGATATTTGGAAAATTGTAAAGGAAATACAGTGAACAACCCTATGCTGGTCATATGTACTTTTCATAGAAAAACTTAAATTACCAAAATTAATTTAAAAAGTGGAAAATATAAAGAGCCAATGATGAAAAATCTAGTGAAAAATAAATATAAAAAATTCCATATAAATCAAAGCTACGTCATTTCCTTCATAAAATAAGCCTATATAAAGTTTTCAGGGGATAGTTAACATGTATTTATAGAGAAAAGAGGATAATAAAATTTTTGAAAATTTCTAATTTAATAAAAAAATTAAGACTTTAGTTTTAGGAAAACCTGAAAAATTGCTTGTACAATATACAAATCCTTCAGAAAAATCTCATGTACAATGAATTTAAATTTATTACACTTTGGGATTATTAGATAGAATAATAGGTCAACATGAGGAAATTTATCAATGTAATTAATAAATAATTAAATCATAGAAAGGAAATCATATATAATAGGATTTGATTAAGTTCATCATTATTTTCTGATAATACTACACTTGGGAGTGAAAAATCCTTAGCATGATATTGCTGAAATTCTAAAGCCAATCACCAGCCAATCATCAACACTATTTTTAAAGTGAAATGAAAATACAACATTTCAAATTTAAATCTCTAGAAAACTGCCTTTAGAAGGCAGACATATTTATTCTATGGGGGACAAGAGTTCTGTTTTCAAATAAATGTGTACTTATTCTCAGACAGTGTGCATTATACCGTATTTGTACAGTGTAAAAGATCTAAGAAGCTCTATGCTAAAATAACATTAAATGCTAAGCATTGGTAGAGTAATGTGAAAAGAAGTCACCTTATGAGCAGCATGCATATTAAAATTTTGTATAGCACTTCAAGTTACCATTTTTAGACATTTAAAACCCAAAGTATATTCACCAAAGCCACAAATAAGAAAAGACCTTCATTTTCACAAAGATGGGCAGTCATTTTTCCCAGTGTGTTGAAATTTCAATTCAAGTAAGAATGGTAGGGAAGAAGAAAGAAAAACATGAGGTAGAAAGGGGAATAATTGAATGTCAAGTATTAGAAAAAAAGAGAAAAAAATTATGCGTAAATTTAAAATATTGTCTTAATCTTAATTATATCAATTTAAAAGTTTTGAATCAAGAAGTTTATTAAAATAGCTTATTACAAAGTCAATATATGAAATTTAGTATTTCTTCTAAATTGCCAAAAGATATTAGGTATAAATTTTAGTGGAAAAAATCCCAAGTATAAGAACAAAATTGTAATTTAACTAAGAACGTACTTTATTGAAAATAAGTAATGCATATATGTTAAAAACACAATTTTCAAAACTATATTTAAAAGAAGTAAAAATATTTTAAAGTGTAAAAAACTGTTTTAAAATATTTTAAAAATTTTTAAAATATGAAACTATTAATCGTTATAAAAATGTGTACATGGAATAAAACCATTTGTTCTCAAGAATCTTAACATTGTAAAGAAAGCTAATTTATCTCAAATAAACCTGTCAATTTACTCTTACTTCAATCAAAATAACTTTTTATTTCTGGTCATTAAGTAAATTATTCAAATAAAAGGGAAAAGTTAATTCTAAATCTTACCCAGAAAAATTTAGATAGTAGGATAGTTAAGAAATTATGGAAAGGAAAGGAAAGAATTCATTATAAATCAGTAATTAGAAATACAGTGGAATGATAAAAGAATAGCCATACATACAACTAAAATAGGGTAGAATTTCCAGAAAACAAATAAGGTATGGTAAGTTTGAAAAAAGTGTTGTGTAACAAATTTAAAAACTACCAGATAATCAGTGAGGATTAAGAACAAGTCCAACCAAGGGCAAATGAAAATCTGGGAGAAAGTTGATGTCATAACAAAAAAGGGGAATGTAAGTTGGAATGAACTATCTGGAGAAAGTTCAGTAGGCATCAAGGGTGTTCAATATGTACAAGATCTTTGGACCCTGACTTCCTTTTTTTCTCCCTGTTTTTACTAATTTATTGCAAAGAAGAAATAACGAACTTCACAAAGACATATTCTTGAGGCTGTTAATGTCAGTGTTTTATTTATATATATATATTTATATATATATATATATATATATATATATACACACACACACACACACACACACATACACACACACATACATACATACATATATACGTGTATATATATATATATATATATATATATATATATATATATGCTAATTGCTATATATTTGGATGATCTGGGCTTTTTGCTTGTCCATTATTTCTGAAGTCACTTGGAATTTAGAACTTGAACTCATCGCCTCTTTCTAAAATCTTTTCATTACACTGGGATTTTTCGCCTCTCATAAGAAAGTGAAGTCCTTTGATATATTCAGTTTCCCACGGCCTTGTTTCTGTCAAAGACATCAAATGCCTAATGAGAGTTTCTACTTCACCAAGATCATTAGATAGGAGTCTTTCCTTTCTTTCTAATAAATGGATGACAATCTATATTGGTTTTGCTCTGTTCTGCCATATGTATCTGGCCTAGTGCCATGTGTTCCCAGATCACTTTAGTTAACTTTGCAGAAATTTATTTTCTTGATATGTATGTGATAGCATATGTTTTTAGCTTGTATCCTGTAACATTCTGTGCTCTGAGTGGGGTGAAGTCAATATTAAATGTAATTAATTTGAAATAAAATTTCCCATAACGAATTATTTTTAAAAATGTCTGGAACAATTTGATGTGAAATGTTATAGCAATCCAAGGAAATTTTGTTCACTTTAGGCTCAGGTAGTCTTTGTTAAGAGACTTCCCTTGTACTATAATAGGTTTAATGAAACAAAATCCTATTTGACATGTATGGACCTTGCTGTAGGAAATTGGCAGTAGGGGCTTCAATTCTTAACATAAAAAAAACTTACAAAATAAACAACAATAATAAACGAACATTAAAAGTTAAATGAAATATTTTCAAATTAGGTTTATATTCAGTGTATTTACGAAGAAAAATTATAAAAATAAGATTATATAATTTCTTTTACCTGTCAAATGCTAATAACATGTTTACCAACTCTATGAATTTAAAAAAAAAATTCTGTGTTATGACAAAGTAGAAGCTATGGGGAAAATGTTTATTTGAGTGATTATAGGTAAATATATAATTTTATTATTTAAATTTAGTAAAACACATTAAAATAATTATTATTTTACTAATGGATAGAGAAGTTTATTTTTCATGAAAAATGTTACACTTTAGTATCTTAAGAAAACAGAATTATTGAAACAAATATTTTGGTCTGTTGTAAAATGAAACAGTTTGAATCAAATAAAAAAAAACTTAAGATTTTATGTGAGGTAGAGTCATATTTTAAGACAGGTATCTAACATATTAATCTGTAATTGAAAAGAAAAAAAATATTTGCTCACTTCAAGTATTTATACAGCCTTATGAGGCTCAGATAAAGGCGATGATATCACAGCTTGGAGAAAAATATAATTACTTCATTTATTCTACTTTTCCTCTTCTGGCTTTCTCCCTCTCATTTTTTCCTCTGTGTCCATTTTATATGCTCTGGAAAATAAGCTTGAGAGCTTACACACACAAAGAAATGATAAAATGTCACCTCGAGAGCTTTCATCAAAGGCAAACTCAAACTAAATATTCTAACAAAAGGTAAGTGAACAAAGAGTTAAAATGTGGTAACAAATATGTAATGAGCTGCAAGAAAAATCGATAATTGCACTCCAGATCTGTGGAAACTATACTGTCCCGGATCCAACAGAGACACAGTTCTGCCGCAGTATTTTGTGAACCAAGCTCTCTTGTGGGAACGGACTGCAGAGAACATTTTAGTGGGAGGAAGAGAGCAATAGGAAGAGGAGTATGATTCATGTTCAGCATCTCAAGTGAAGGATAGAGTGCAAGCATGGAATAATGAAACAAAAACAAAGTATTCAGCATGACAAGAAGGTTACTGTTAGAGAGCTCTTAGAATTATTTAAAATGGTTAGTCTATGAATAAACATGCTTCATCAAGGTCTCTTACACATGCAAAGAGAGACGTTAATGAATAATAAAAGAGTAATGGGGACTGGGTGAAGAGATTAATGTTAATCTTACCCAAAGCAGATACAAATTAACATTGGACTAACATTTTTGTAATCACTTCTCAAGGCAAAAATTCAGTTAATGTGACTATATCAATATTTCAAATCTCATTCCCTTTAAAGTATACTTGCCTCTCTTCCTATAAGCTTGCTCTCCTCTGTGAATGACTGTAGCTCAGTCTTGTCAATACTTGAGGAGACTTATAAGTGGTGTGGTTGGGAGAAATTGGGAGCAATTCTCTAAATCACAGTGTTATGAAGCAGAATTGCCTTAGGGCATGTTTCAATTGGGAAGTTCAGTTTAGAGAGGAGTAATTACTCTAAAGAAAATAGATGTGTAAGCCCGGAACAGTATGTCTTGCTTTCATTATTTTACTTAATATTTTATACAACACACAAACACACACACACACACACACACACACAAACACACACATTTGATAGGAGAAAGATGCCTGTGATTTCTGGCAAATACACATTTTCATGTATAAGCTGTCAGTCACAGAATTGGTGTATGTAATTCATACACCAATTAATTAATTGTAATTAATAAGCATTATATCAAATGAATCAGTATAGGTAAACATCATGTGAATACCACTACCAAAAGGGGAAAATACCTTAGAAGCTAAATGTAAAGCAATTTCTGAGTGTGAGCTAAATCTTATCTTTTTTCATGGCCTGCATTGATGATAGGCAAAGCAAAATGAATATTTTCCTAAGAATTATCAATGTGTCTGATTTTTTTCCACAAGAGATTTATTTTATCTCATATCCTTTTCTTTTGTTGGTAGTCACTAGATACATTTTATATAGTGATTTATTCCTCTTGTTTGTCATATAATTTAACTACCTGTCATAGTTTGTTGAAGGTGTCAGAGACTTAGAAAAATTTTATGAAACTAAATGGACTCCTCAAATAAGTGTTTTGCATCTGGGCAGAATGTGTAGTTTATGTTGTGATGCCTCGACACCTTTATATAATAAGAGGTGCTAACTCCATCATACTATGATAGATTGGACTTGTTTGAAGCATGGTGCTGTAGAAAAATAGGTTTATATGCTGTTGTCTGCAAAACCAAATGACTATCCAAAGCAATTCACCCTATTAAAATAACTGTCTAGGCAATCTCACTTCTATACTTTTAATAGACAGCATATAGTTCCCCTATAAAAGAAAAAAGAAATGGTTTCCATACTGAATGAGTTCCCACAGGTGCTGGGATTTGTCTCATTATATAAATCGTTTCCATCTCTCCTCATCTTTGCTTCTCATCCAAGTGGTGAATTTTCTGTCAATAGCATTAGCCTGGCTAAACCAGTGCAACACAGAAGGATATTCTGGAGGTGAGATTACCATTTTTCATTTATATAGAAAATTATATCCAGTATTCCTGCTTGAAAAGGATTATTCTGTGATATATGCAGAATTCTGCCTTCTCATTAAAAGAGGCAGTCAACAATTTTACTTTTTTTAATTTTATAGTTTTAAAGAAGTTGGATATGGCAGGAAAGACTATGTGAGATTTCATACTGTTAAATTCTCCAGGGGAAAATCACCACTTGTGCATTCTCCTCAGATTCCTTTGGTAACTAAAGGCCCAATGCTGTGCTGATAGCTTCCCATGGCCATCAATTCTACTACCTGCATCAATAATTTTGACCAAAGGAAGAAGGTTAATATGATGAAATAAAATGAACTTTGTCAAGTTCATTAAAGTTCAGTTACAAACTGACAAACCCAGGAATATTCTGAAAAAGGATGTTACTGTAGTCTATGATTCTCCTCGAATTTACTTCTGCTGCTTCTCTTCATATATTGTTCTGGGGGTAGGCATAATCTCTTAACAGTTTTACTTCTAGTTCTATTATACTATTTTTACCATCATTATCATCATCAGAATCAATGATGAGATATTTAAAATGTCAGTTACTCAATGAAATTGATTGCCAAGAGGCAAGTTTGTGTTTTTTAAATGATTGTTTTATAATATTAAAACAATAATTTTTTCTGTTTTTCAAGAAAAAGTGTGGCTTAAAGAGCATAATTAATTTAAGATCACACAGCAAGTAAATTGAATAAGTCATATCCAAATCCATATTTGAATGCAAAGCTAAGGCATATATGGTATGCTGTTTTCATACCAATACTCTGAAAGCAAATTTCTTTTACATATTTATCTCATTATTATATGCTTTACCTAAACTGGCAGATTTGATTAAATTCCCTTGAGAAACAGAAATACTCCTTACTAAACCTCCACTAGGACATTAGGCATCAGGAACAAGGTGCCTTGATTTACCATCCATAAAAGGAAAAAATAATGCTAATGAGTTTATTCTTTGATAAGTAATCAAGTGGTTTACTTTTATTTGATATTGTCTTCCAATTATTGAGAATATGTATTTAAAGTCAGGCACAGCAATGAAATATGCCTGTTTTCTTTTTCTTTGTTCATTTTGTTAATTTATAACACAGCAATATGAGTTTCTTAGTACTTGTCAAAAGAATTTACACTTTAACTGGCAATAGAAATGCTCAAAAAGACAGGTAGTGCCATTATTTCTTTGAATAGAGAAACTGGACTAAACTGACAGGTGTAAGGTAAGTGAGGCAAAATAAAAGTGACTAAAGAATTTAACTCCCTAAAGAAGGAAATTATTGAGGCACCACCAACAGCCCACCACTTCTGTAGCTATTACTGATCACAGTAAAACATGTGAAGAAAGGTATGCCCATGACTTGCAGCTAAATTTCTTCAACTAAATACAGCACTCTTTTCAATGTATTCTGAATCATTTCAAGTTACTTTTTGTGGAATAAATTCTTCTAAGTTCCATTCCATGGATGAAATAAAGTAAATATCTTTAAGTTAATATTTATATAATTAAAACTATACAGCCTACCACTTGAAGCCAGCAGATAAACATTTCTGTTATTTTGTGGATATTTTTTTTAGGTTTGTGGTTTCCCAGCATCCATCTTTTTTGGGGGGGAATTATCTTTTCCCCATTTCACACAGTGTTAGTTTGACTGTAATTTAAAGTATATTTTTGTTCTCACCATGTGGCACCAAAAAATTATTGGCAGTTGTTTTTTTAAGAAGTCATTTCTCTTAAAACTCCAATAATGCAAAAGAAAGGATAATCATAACTTCTCTGCTGGATACTGAATTTTGAGCAAACAATGCAAAGATGAGAAAAGTAATTGAGTTTCAATATAACCATAGTACCCTTCTTTCTGTGTAATACTTTCTATAACTTTAAGGGGTCTTCCAACTCTGTTGGTTAAAATGTCCTTTGCATTTGTGAGCTCCCTGTATCTTTCCAATTAGCTTATCGTTCCTTCACTAAGGACACCTTTTATTGCTTGCATCTAAGAATAGTAAATAGCTTAAATTCCAAAAGCAAATAGCAAATGGGAAAATTTTTGCTAGTAAGTAGATAGAATTTGAGATTTATTAAAGATAATTCCATGCCCAGACCATAACATATTATTAAAGTTCAGAAGAAATCAATTTGGTTATCACATTCATTAAAGCTATTTTACCTTTGCTATCTAATTAACATCAACTCCAATGTCTCCATTTTTTGGTCTACTCCAATCTAATATCCATTCAGTACATAAGGAAATATTTTTAAATTTGAAAATCAGTAATTTTATCTTAAGCTTCTTTGGTAGCTCCCAATTGTTTTGCAGATAAAATTAAAAAAAAAAATCTGCGCTTAGTAAGGCCATGAATAATCTAGCCCATTGCTCATTTCTCTCTTTCCCTCTCATGTTTGGTCAGTTGTTTTATTTTTTATTGGGTAAATTATAGTTATACATAATAGTGGGATTCATCATGTCATATTTGTACATGCACTACATAATTGATCAATCTCATTTCCTATAAAATCCCTTTTTTTACTACTGACCTACTTGATCTATGCTCTCCTGATCTTCCTTCTGATTATTATTATTGTTTATTATTATTATTATTATTATTATTTTAATTAGTGAAGAATTAACATTGTCAAAAAGGCCATATTATCAAAAGCTATTTGCATATTCAATATAATCCCAATTAAACTACCAATGACATTCTTCACAACACTAGGAAAAAAAAGTATTAAAATTCTGGTTGAAGAATAAAAGACCCAGAATAGTCAAAGCAATACTGAACTGTAAGAGCAATGCATGAGACATTATAATACCTTATCTCAAATTATGCTACAAAAGCATGCTCGCCTGGCATGCGTGTGGCCAGGGTTCGATCCTCAGCACCACATACAAACAAAGATGTTGTGTCCACCAAACACTAAAAATTAAATATTAAAAAAGTTCTCTCTCTTTCTCTCTCTCTCCCTCTCTCTCTCTCTCTCTCTCTCTCTCTCTCTCTCTCTTAAAAAAAATTATGCTACAAAGCTAGATAGTAAAAAAAAAAAAGCATAGTATTGGCATAAAAATAGACATGAAGACCAATAGAATAGAATAGAAAAGCAGAGACAAATATACAGAGACACAGTTGTCTGATCCTTCACAAAGATTCAGAAACATACACTGGGAAAAAATACAGCCTTTTTAACAAATGGTGCTTGGTAAAGTACATATTTCTCACAGTGTACAAAAATCAACTCAAAGTCCATCAAAGACATAGAAATTAGACCAGAAACATTGCAACTTTGAGAAGAAAGTATAGATTCAACTCTCCAAAATACAAGCACAGGCACCAACTTCCTTAATGGGACTTCTAAACCTCAAGAAATAAAACTGAGAATCAAAAACAGCATCAAATTTAAAAATCATCTGCAAAGGAAATGAGTAAGGGAATGAAAAGAACCTACATACAGTAAAAATGTCTGCCAACTACTCTTCTGATAAGGGATTGATATCAAGAATATGTAACCAACTCAAAGACATCAAAAAATAACAAAAAAGGCCCAATCAATAAATTGGCAACAGACCTAAACAGATATTTTTTAAAAGAAGAGATACAAATCGCCAAAAAATATATGAAAAAAAAATGTTCAACATCCTTAGCAATCAGAAAAATGCAAATGAAAGCTGCACTGAGACTTTATTTCACTTCAGTTAGGATAGCAATCATCATCGGACTACAAATAATGATAATTGCTGACAAGGATGTGGGGGGAAAAGGTACATGAATATTATTGATGGGACTGCAAGTTGGTACAACTATTTTGAAAATAGTATGGAAATTTCTCAGAAGACTATGGGTGGACTGACCACATGACCTACTTCTACTACTCCTTCCTATTTATCCAAGAGAACTCAAACCAGCATACTATTGAGATACATGAATATTTGATTTTATAGCAGCAAAATTCACAATAGCCCAGTTATAGAACCAGACTAGGTGTCCTTTAACAGATGAATGGATGAATAAAATGTGATATGTGTGTGTGTTTGTGTGTGTGTGTGTATATATATATATATATATATATATATATATATATTCACACACATATAATGTGATACACACACACACACACACACACACACACACAGAGTTCTATTCAGCCATAAGAAAAATGGAATTATGTAATTTTTGCTAAATGGATGAAACTGGAGAACATCATGCTAAGTGAAATAAGCCAGACCCATAAAGTGAAAGGCTGAATGTTTTCTCTCATACGTGGAAGGTAAAGATAGGGAGGGAAAAAAGAACAAAAAAGTGAGGTGGGAATATTATGAAAATAGAAGAAAGAACAATAGAGTAGAAGAAGGGAATCAAGAAGAAGGGAGGAAGGGGGGGATACTATGGAATAAATCTCCCAAATTATGTTATGTCCACCTATGAAATAGGTCTCAATGAATCCTGCTTATACATATATACTTATAATTCCTTGCTCATTCTTAAACTTCAACTCTTAAATTATGACTAACTTCAATTCCTAAGTTATAAACCAGTTGAAAGTTTTTAAGTTTTTAAAATTCTGAAACTGTCTCTTCCTCAAGTTTTTGCTTCCAATTTAAATGTACTCTTAAGAAAATTATTTCCTATCTACAGTTTTCACTTCTCTGCCCATGTGTGTTCACCTCATTATTTTATCATATTTAATTACATAGTATGTTTTTCACTTGTTTCTTGTTGGTATAGTCCCTAGAATGTAAAATCCACAGCATATTGATTCACAATTGGAAATCACAGTGCATTTTCTGTGCAGATCTGAATTGAAACATTTTCTTATGATGACACAGTTTATTATCCTTTTTTTCAGTAAAGTGAAAGTTCTTTTTGTTTTAATTCTTCATTTCATAAAAGTACATATTTTAGTGCTCAGAAATTATCTTGGACATCTTTATGCAAGCTTGTTTTTTACAGAATAGAAAATGAGTAGTAATTTGAAGTGTGAATGCCTACTTCTTTTGTTTTGCATAATGGTAATGAGATTAAGGTGGGTACATTACAAGCATGAGCTCTACCTAAAGTTTTATCAGATAATAAAACACTCACTGTATCAAGGGAAACCTAACAAAACTTCCCTGTACCTGTGAAGCTTTTCTGTGTTGTGAACATCAGGAGAGTCCAGGATCTCATACAGACAGGAAAATGCTATATATGAACCAATATGTGCTGTGTCAGTTGGTCAAATCCCAATTTTGCTTCTCACAAAAACAACTCTCATAGAAATAGTTATCAAATTAAGAGAGCGCACTCAATACTTTTGAAAGAAATGATTCAAATTTTCCACTTTGGATCAGTAAGCGAGTGATTAGAATCTTGAAATACAGATGATTTCTGTAGAAAATTCAGATTTCATTTTAAAACAGAGCAGTTGCTGTGATACTAATATACCCTAATGAAGAATGAACATAAGTAAAAATAAAAGTGTCCAATTGAGCCCATAAAATCTAATATTCTAAGAATACAAATAAAAAATTTAATTCTGTAAAAGTAAAATATGGATCTTGATTTCCATATGAAATATAGTTTTCACATTAAACTTATAATCAATTTTCTAATATGGTATAATATACCACTTAGTGAATCTGGTCTGGGCAAGAAGATTAACATGGAGAAAGTCTGTCTTTAACTTCTCTTTGTTAGAAAAATATGGTGCAAATATTATTTCTAGGAAGCAAAGAAAGTTTTACTGTTAGAAATGGAAGAAATTTTTTCTTTAGTTTTATGATCAGAGCATTTCCTCTATGATATTACTATTTATAGATGAAGTTAATCTAGTTTAAGATTTTAATCTTTATAGATAATACAAATAATCAACTTTTTACAAAGGTACCAAATGTGTCCTAAATCTAATTTAACAGCTTTTGTTAAGTGTCTCTGCTCTGTAAAGCACGAGGCAGTAGAGTTTTCTGTATGTGGGCTCTTCTCATATAATTCTGAATTTACCAGGCTGTAGGACACCTGTCCAGATTGGGGAAGCATTCTGGCTTTTCAAAGAGTAATGAGGACTATCACTTGCAGACTGTGGTAAAACACAGATTCTGTTTCAGCAGAACTGGTATGGAGCCTAGAATTTGCATTTCTAACATGTCCAAAGTAATGTTGATGTTTCTGGCATATGGACCAAACTTTGATCAGAGATGTTATATAGTAGAATTCAAGTAGATCCTAATGAGGGAACTTCTCATGATCAGATTTACTTCTAGTAAATATCTATGGGAAAATAAATGTGGAGGAGATATTCTAAAAACTAGGAAACCATATTAGTGACAGAATACATATAAGATATTCATCACATTCAATGGAAATTTATGAATATTATGATGCTTTTTGGAATGAGCGATATTGATCACTTATTACATACTTGATAAACTACAAAGTTTTATTATGCATAATTGCAACATTGTAAGATTTACTGATAGGTAGTGAAAATGTATAGAGTTGAAATTAATAATGAGAGATGTCTGC
Organism: Callospermophilus lateralis; assembly: GCF_048772815.1. NCBI lineage: Eukaryota > Metazoa > Chordata > Mammalia > Rodentia > Sciuridae > Callospermophilus > Callospermophilus lateralis. The sequence goes on along the minus strand of NC_135305.1, from coordinate 143,912,834 downwards.
CATTAGTTAGATGCAGCCATTAATTAAGGGGATACCAGATACACAGGAGTGATGGGAGATAAAGAAAAGACAAACAGTGCTGGGGTTGTGGCTCAGTGGTAGATCACTGGCCTAGCATGTGTGAGGCACTGGGTTCAATTGTCATTACCACATACCAATAAATAAATAAAGGTCCATCAACAACTAATAAAATATTTAAGAAAAGAAAACACAAACAGACAAACATAGGGAGAAAAAGCTGGGGCGAGGTGGGTAGCCAAGCCCTGGTGAAGCTTGACTGATTCAGAGCTAGCTCAACAAGTTTACTATATAGGTTTTATCATCAAAAGGTTAATTGTGGGAAAGTTTCAGAAAACAGGCAATCTGAAGGATGCAGAACTGGCAAGACATTAAGGTCACCTTGTTTTGCTCAGAATTCTCTCTTCTTGCAAGAAGGTGCTGAACTCCAGGCCTAGACTGATAATAAGCCATGCACCTTCCCACATAGCCCCCCTTGCCAGTATTACTATAGTAGCTGGGGTATCTTGACCTGCACCTTAGCACAGGCAGCTCTCAGCCACAAGAGCCAGAGAGGCCATGATTTCGATCACTGCTCTGCATACATATCATCATCTCAGAAATTTGAAACTTTTTTTTCAAAATTCATCTTCCTTGATAATCCTGAGAATCTGCAAAGATGCTTTCACATGTAAATACTAGGCAATTTTTGAGAAGTTATTGCAAGTGTTAATTATCACATTTCTGCCTTTTGCTGTGTGAGCTTCTGCCTGCTTCTTCCTGCAAGAAGGAAAGCCCTCCCTCCTTCTTGGATCAATTCTTCAGGTCTTCCCATAGTAGAGGAATTGGGTATGAGAACCTTTTAATTTGGAAATAGAACCTTTTAATCCTCAGAGTAAAGAGAACCTGAAAATAGAAAGAAGAAAACGTGTATATTGATACTGAGTTGGATGGCCAGCACATTCTTTACTTGCTAGTTGTAATCATTCTGGGTTCTGCCCTTTCTTCTAGACATTGTTCCCATAAGATGCACTCCTTATTCTCTCCCTTTTCTGGTTTTCTTCAACAACTGTTTATTCATCAGACAACTCTGTTAATGAGTTCATATTTTTTCACAATCTATTGTAAATTAAAACTTAGGATTAGATAACATTTTAGCAAACTTACTTATTGAAACCTATCACGTTTTTAAAATTTAGAACTTTCTGTAACATTTAAGAAGTTGGTATGTATAAAACACAAAGAGGACTTCTAAAAGTATTCATTATGTAACGAATGATACCTGTTTCTCTATCAGTTTCAGTCCTGGCTCAAGAATTAACTTCTCATGTTTGCACAATTATTTAATTCCAATAGCAACCTTATAAGTTAGACATTTCAATTTGAGGAACATTTTAATTATGTAAACCAATTAAGCCACAAGAATATTAAGTTTCACAAAGTCAGATAGCTAGTAAATGCTAAAACCAAATATATTTACCTGCTTGGATTTGAAAGATAATTCAGGAACTAATAAAATAATAGCTCCATTTCTTAAACATTAACTGTATTCTGATTAGTATTATAAATACTTGCCAGGCTTTAACACTGTTATTCTTCAAAAATCAGTGAGGTAGGATTTTTATAATTAGGTCAAAGAAGAACAGACTGCATCCAAAGGTGACATAGTAAGTATACATAATAGCTAAGATTCAAATTAATTCAGAAATCATAGCACTAGCACAATGTTCTTAACTACCTTAATGTCTTTCTATAAAAGATGGAGTGATCTTGGAGTATAGATAAAAGATTAAGGTAATAGATAATTTCTAAAATGCAACCTAACCAAAAGTGCTTGATAATGCCAACTATGTGTATTATGGTATGAACTACCTGGTTTCAAATACTTTTTCATGATGAAAACTTACCATAATGAAAATCTTTGCCCAGGGGTAGAAAGCAGGTCACCACCTACAGTGCCATTCAGTTGAACTGAATCCACAGAAGCATAGAACCAGACACAGGGACATTGCATGGAGGTCAGGCTAAGAAAAATCATGAAGAAAGTGAATTGCCAAAACTGAAAAGAGAATCTTGAATGGAAATTTTCTGAGAGCAGAAGAAAGTGTCAGGAGCATGAATTCTTGAGTGGTCATCTACATCCAGGTTTAATCTAACTAGGGTCAGACCCAGTTAAAATTGCAATTCCTAGCCCCAAGAATTTCCTTCTTGATTTTAAAAATGAACACCTGATAAGAGATTAAGATCTGGTTTTGAAACCTTTCATGATATTAGACATAGGTTGAATGAGAAAAAGTCAAGTTAGAAGTAATGTGGAAAAAGGGAGGCCCATAAATATGTAGGGCAAGATAATGGGGCAATGGAAAATTCTACAATTTCTTAATCACAAGAAATTAAACAGATAATTGAATTGGAGATAGGATTTTCATCTATCTCTTCCAATGACTACCAGTAGAGTTGTCTATCTGGTCTGGCGGTATTGCATACTCTTCCACTAACTACTTGTTTCTTTTAAGAAGAAAGTATCTCAGCTTCTAACCCACTTTTCAGAAATCTGTGATGATAGGGCTGGAATCATCAATCACATTTTAGTTTCTCCATTTGACTGCTTATCGTGTTCTGTCAATAAAGGGCACTAGAGTATGAATAAAGACTAGAGGGGGCAGGAAGGAACTTGTTCTATCTGGTTTGCTTCCACCTTCTATCAATATTCACTAGTAATGTGTCTTCACTTTGACAGTGGCAATTCAATCCAGTTAGTAGCAGAGGAATCTGGTTTGAAATATTACCAACATTTGCAGAAGCAGCCTCATTGTACTCCCTCAGCGCCATCGGCATGATCCAAAAAGTATGGCTGACAGCTCCATGGGCTCTGTCTTCTGAACTGAGAGATATCAGCAAGTTCCAGCATCATCTTCTATTGAGAAATCTGAAATTCAGCTTTACAGAATCCTTCCTTGAGACTTCTGAGTTTCAGTTTCAATAACTGCAGCCTCTTCTCTGTCCCAGGGATGGAAGTTGCACCCTGAAGTTGCCTCCTCTGTGAGAGCTTGCTCTTTCTTAACTCTTCAATCATTCAGTACTTAGTTACAATGATTTTACAGTGCACCCTCCCAGATTCAGGTGCTGCTCATGTGATAATATGAAGGCCTTTGTAAAAGTGTCTTCACACAGATGTTTAGCCCTCTTTCTCTTATGTCTTCTGCCATGTAAGCACAGCATTTCTCCCCTCTAGAGGATGCAACCCTCACCAGACAACCCAACCTGCTCACATCTTGATTTTTGGCTTACTGGCCCAAGAATTGTGAGAAATAAATTTTTGGTTCTTTATAAATTCCTCAGTGTTGGAAATTCTTTTATAGCAGCACAAGTGGATGAAAATACTAGTTAAAAACCTCTATGTACATATACTTGGCTAAAAAAAAAAGTATGTGAGCTCCGTTTTCCAACTAGACTAGATTGATAAAACATAGGTATGACCTTGATAGGCCCCTTAAACAAAAACCAAGTTATTTTCAGCTGTGAGTTCTATGACTTTCCATATGGCTATAACAATTTCACTATTAAAATATGTTCTCTATTAAAATATGCTCTGACTGGTAAACTGGTTATAAGGAAAGATCTAGACATTTCATTTTGCTTTCACAAGGACTGTGTAGTTATCTGACTAGTAGTTTCCATCAAAGACATTATACATCTCAGCTCATAAAGATAATATGAAGTCATAGTAAATTTCACAATCCAAAGAATCAAGGACCAGATGCATGCTGTGTTGGAGTACAGCTGGGGATGCTATCTGAGGAAGAAAAGCTCAAGTCAGAATCTGAGGTATAATAACTGAAGAATAAGAAGATCCATTATTATTTTTTTCTATAATTTATGAACACAGACTTGATACCTGATAATGCTACTGGGTTTATATATTCTTAATTCAAAAACAACTCTATGTTGTTTTCATTATATTTTTAAAATCACCCCTAAGAAAATCACCCCTAAGAAAATCACCCATAAGAAAATCACCAATAAGACAATCAAGGCTTCAAGAGGTTTCATAGTAGCTTGCTCATTACCCACAACAACTAAGGAATAGAAATGGATTCAAAGACTGGCCCATGATGCTCCAAAATCCTCTCTCTTGATTCTTGTGTGTAGCTTTCTATCATGAAGGTAGAGGATCAAGAAGACAATGGGGGACATTAATGGGGCCCAAAGAGAAAAGATTAACAGAAATATACTAATTACAGATGTTATATACATCAACTTCCAGTTCTCAATATTTCTTTTGAAATTGTGACTTGCATTTTAATATGAGTGTATGGCTCAACTCTTTTATCATTTTATATAAATTTAATTGTTTTATCATCTTTATATCTTCCAGTACAAATTCTTTATCAATGATGACATTTATGCAATCAGTTGTATCCCCAGCCCTTTCAATTTTTATTTTTATTTTGAGACAGGGTATCACTAAGTTGTCCAGGTTGGCCTTCAACTTGCCATCCTCTTGTCTTAGCCTACTCTGGCTTCAGAGTGTGGTACTGTTCCTAACTCTAAAATGTTCTTCATAAATGTTTTTCTTTTTAGTAGATCAAGGATCACACTTTTAAAACTGTTGATTATGTTGTCTCCGTACTGTCCTTTAATAGAAAACAGTGCTTTTTTGTTTTTTATGGCATTACCACATTTGGAGAGCCCCTCATTTGAATTTGTCTGTATATTTTCTTTATGATTCAGTTCAAAATAAACATATTGGTAGTAAAGTCATGTCCATTTATTTTTACTATACTTCTCACTGAATCCATGCTCTGCATTGCAAGATCCCAGTGTATACTTGAAACTTTATATTGTAGTAAACTCTCTATAGACTATATTTTATCCTACAAATTCATACCTCTGTTAAAATTTAATTTATAAAGTAGGCATAATAAGGGATTAACCATTAATAATAAAATAAAACATTTATGACAATATACTATAATAAAATTGTCAGTATCATTACTCTTGCTTTTGGGAGCCATTATTAAGTAAGTTACTTGAATACTAGCAATTGATACTTCAATAGTTGATCTGATAACCAAGGTGACTACTAAGTGACAAATGGGCAGATAGTATATATAGTATGGATTTTCTGGACAATGGTTGATGCAGTTCCTGAGAAGAATGGAACCATGATATCATGATATTTCATAATGTTACTCAAAATCATATGTAATCAAACTTAAGAATTTTTTTGCTTCTGGAATTTTCCATTTGGTATTTTTTGATCACAATTTACTGTGGGTAATGGAAACCACACAAAGTGAAACCAAAGATAAGGGAGACTACAGTACATTATATCAGAAAACAACAAAATTATGTCAGTTTGTCTCACTATGCTGGTGCTAAATCACTTCATTAAAATGGTGTATGCCAGATTGTCCCTTGTAAGAAAGTTCTCTTTATAATTACTAATTTAATGTTGCATAGCATGAAATTTATTTATTGACAACTATACATATTCTTTTTAATATAAATGTAAACATGTATGTATTATAGTAGATGCCAGCAATCCTATTTATGGATTAATTTCTGAAATGCACTACTAATTTCCCATTTTCTGACATGTAAAAAATTGCTTATAATGTTTTTTCAAGTTTCTCTAGAGAATAAGATGAAAATTTTTGGTTAATAAGACATTTAAATAATGGTCATTATAATACATTCATTTTAGGCTCTAGAACTCATTTCATTTGTTCATTTTTTTTCCATAAATATCTTGTTTCCTATAATATATCACCTTATATTTTGTATTTATTGGTAATCTTTCTCTCAGTTAATACTTATACCAGTTTTTACAACCAAGCATTTTTTTCTGTCATTCTTTCTGCACTTATTAACTGACAAATTTTGTTTAAAGATCAGTTTCATTTATTTTTAAATATTTTATTATCTCTGTGAACTCATGAATTATTTTTGATCATTATTATAATCCATCATCATCAGTATTATTTTGGATGGCCAGATTGTCCCCAATTTGTTTTGTTGAAGTTCCCTCTAGTCACATTCATGCATCCTTTCAATAAATTTCCTTTTATCTTTTAACACTTCTTTGTTCTCTGAAACAATATGTACCAGGTTCATCTTGCATTTTCATTAGTCTGTTAATACTGAGGATCTTCATTTGTCCTATTCTAAAGTAAACACTTGTTGTAGAATTACTCCATCAATACCACATTTAGCAAAATACACATCAAGTTCATTATTTCTGGGTTGGGATTGTGGCTCAGCAGTAGAGTGCTTGCCTAGCACATGTGTGGCACTGGGTTCTATCCTCAGCACAACATGAAAATAAATAAGTAAAATAAAGATATTGTGTTCAACTACAACCAAAAAATATTTTAAAAAGTTATTTATTTCTATGATGTACACCATCTTTTTGTCAAATGTATCCTCACTGTATAGTCTGTGCTCCCATTTGTCACTTTCTGTCCATCAGATATCTCACTGAAGTCACTTTTCTGTGATCAAAAATTATTTGAATTGTTTTCCCAATTGTGGTTGTATTATTAATTTTATGTACAGATAGTTTTATTTCTATATTTGTTTATATTCACTTTTAGAGTTTGCCTTTTTCATTACTTTATATTTAAATTTGCTTTTGGAATATTTGAAATATTTGCACGAATACAAAATATATTTTGAAATATGTTAACTCAGTTGTGTTAGTCACAAAGACCCATTTCTATCTCTGTAACTTTCATCTTGATCCATTTCCCACCACCCTCATCTCCCTTTTAGAAAGCCATTTTCATTAATTTCTTTGTGTTCCTCCCTCATTGTGTGTGTCTGTGTGTCTATGATTTCTTTCTTAAACACAAAAGGTTTTCTTAAAGAAGGAGCTTCTTATGTTTTTCTCTTTTTTTAGCTTTTTTATGCTTTCAGAATAGCATACATTTTGTTGTATCCTGAAAGTTTTATTTTTCATATTTCTTTATCCTTTATAACTAGGAGGTCCTGCAATGCAAACCCCAGAAAATACTGCAGATTTTCGTGCTTCCCTCTGGACCAATATGGAGAAACTTATGGATCATATCTGTGCTATGTGTACAGATAAATATTTCATGGGATGCAAAAAAACATTATTAGCTCACTCCTGGTTATTCAAAATTGTATCATTTGGGGAAGGGTTTTTAAAATCTGAGCATTCAGCCAGGTCTTCTGGTCTACTCTGGGAATCCCACCCATTTGGGAGGCTGAGTTGGGAAGATCACAAGAGGCCAGCCTGGGCAACTTAGTGAGATACTGTTTTAAAATTTAAAAATAAATTTTAATCAAATACTCTCTAGCAGAGCAGCCCTGAATTTAATACTATCCCCCACAATCTCTTAGCATTCAAAACACCTTCATTAACTGATTGTAATATGTGTAATACTCTAGTATAATACCATTTCCTTTCCCTTATATGTGTACTTGTTTTTCATAGATGTCAGCAGCAATACTATTTAAAGAGTAGTTTCTGAAATGCACCTTGTTTTACCTTGTTTTTTTAAAGTACCCTAGCTTTTCATTTGTTTTATTTTAAAATACCCAATTAAGTATACTCTTCCTTCTCCCTCCCTTGCACCCGGTTTTTAGGTGCAGCATCTACACAAAGTATTAACTAACAAGAGGGACCCTGTTTCACACATTTGTTTCATTGAAGAAATTCAATATATATTCAAACAAAGCTGTTTTTACATCTTCCTTTTAGAAGGTAGAAAGATATGCACCAGGATCATTTGTGTTCCTCCCTTACAGCACCTGCATATCCATTGGCAGTAGGAAAACTTATTAATTGACAACTATACATATTCTTTTTAATATAAATGTGAACATGTTTGTAGTATAGTAGATGCTAGCAGCAGTCCTATTTATGGATTAATTTCTGAAATGCACTACTAATTTCCCATTTTCTGTCATGTAAAAAATTGCTTATAATTTTTTTTCAAGTTTCTCTAGAGGATAAGATGAAAAATTTTGGTAAATAAGACATTTAAATAATGGTCATTATAATATGTTTACTTTAGGCTCTAGAACTCATTTCACTTGTTCATTTTTTTCCATAAAGCACATTGCTTTATTCATTTTTCATGTTCTGAAATTTCCCTTCTGTCATTTGCAAATCTGCTAGCCTCATTAGTTATAATAATTTCTTCCAAACATAGGAATCCTTAATCTTACATCTCATTCTTTAATTTTTATGTGTTTTATAATTATTAATAGAATAATTAATTTGCATTTTATTTATTATTAAGTCCTAATGTCTAGTACTCAAAAAAAAAGTTTTTCAGGCTTCCAGAATCATAGTATAGGTAGTTTCACATATACGTTCACAGTTGTTAAATATTTTATATACTTTAGTGAGGTAATTTGTCACAGCAAGTTTGGTGATTTACTAAAAACAGTTATAGGATCCAACCTGTATTTGTACGCAGGCCTATGATTTATTTCAGTGAAAGGATATGAAGCATAATGAGCAAAGAGGAAAGGTATATGGAGCAAGGTCCAAAGGAAACCAGGTACAAGGTTCCAGGAGTCCTTGGGCTCTGGAGTTACATGAGGCTGGTTTAATTCCTCCAATAGGAATTAATGATATGATAGCATAATAAGATGTTTTTACTAAGAAAGCCCTCCTTGAAGGTACTGTCCTGGGTTATTCTCAGGGACTGATGACTGCCTAAGATGTACCAGAATACTAGACTCACTGAAGAAAAGCAGATATTCAGCATAAACCACATTTTTTATACAGCTCAGGTAAAAGAAGAAAAAGAAACTTTATCTAAACAACTTTTATCAGTTTGAGAATGTCCCTTTCAAAACTAAGAACTGAGCTTGCAAGTTGGCCTTTCTATAGCCATCTCAGATTTACTATGTTAGTTATTTTCTGCACAATTAATTTAACATTAGTACATATTTATTTACTTCACCTTTATTTCTACTTGACTTTCAGTTGTATAATAGAAGGAATAAGGTATTTTTGTCCATTTGTAAAGTCAATAACTTTTTTTGCATTTGCTAATGGATAGGATAATTAATATCAGACCTTCATTTTTATAGGCAAACAACTATATATGTGCTGTTTTCACCCATTTGTTGTGATTTTGAACATCTTTACACATAAACTAATTCACTTAGTCTCTATGTGCAGTGGCCAAATTTAAAACTTTTATTATTTAAATATTTTGTATTTTTAATTCCTTTTTAACAGATAATAGTTTACAGTCAGCATAAGAATAATTTTAATGAAACCATTTCTATAAAGGAAAGATTTTCTTTTATGTAAAAGCTAGAGTCAAAAGGAAGCGAAAGTTTGGGGGAATCCCATTGAAATGAAAGGGAGATCAGTAGAATAGAGGAATGGGACCAGGGGAAGAGAGGGAAAAGGGAAGAAACAGGAAAAATACTGGAGAATGATGTTGACCAAATTATATTGCCATACTCTGTGCATATATGAATATGTAATAAATCCCACCATTATGTACAGCTATAATGCACCAATAAGAATGGAGAGGAAAAGATTAAAATAGATAATAGTGGTACTAAAGTGGTTCTAAATGTGATACTATTATATTGTGCAATTTTTTTTACATAAAAACTCAGATGCGTGCTTGTCAACAATAAATTACTATAGTAAAAATAAATATTGGAAATTTGTGTAGGCCAGATTTTAAATGCATTTGGTTCAATGAGTTTATAATTCATAGTTCGCAAATTATGATGGAATTTCTGTTTTTAATGTGTACTTTCTAGCTTGTTTCATTTATACAAAAAAAGTTTTATTTTATATTTTCCTTTGTTAAATAATTTTTCTAATTATTGTCCATTTGCTGTAGTTTAATACTGTAGATTTTTAAAAAAAAATATTTGTTTTTGTTTTTCAGAGCAGCTTTAAGTTATAAAAATGCTGATCATAAAGTATGGATGCTATGCATTATGCAAATCTCATGTAACTCTACATACAAGGCTAATTAAGGCTAAGGGCAAATTCTCAAGTAAATGTGAACCTTAGTTAATATATGAGTAGTTGTTAATCATTTGTAACAAGGGCTTCACACCAGTGCAAGATGCATAATGTCTTATGGAAAAGTATAATGTCGTGTGTCTGATATGAGAGTATTATACGGAATAGCCTTCTTGGTTTCCACTCCCCTAAAATTTCCTTACTCTCTACCTATTCACACCTTTCCAACATACTTCCCCATCCTCTGACAAGCATTGATTTATATCTCTAGGTGGTCTTTTTTAGAATGTTATATATCATAGTCATACAGTATGTAGCTTTTTCATACTTGCTTCTTTCACTTAGAAATATGCATTTAAGGGGTTGCTTAGCAACCCCTTAAATGAGGCACTGGGTTCAATTTTTACCACTACATATAAAAAATAAAATAAAAGTCCATCAACAACTAAATATTATATATATATATGCTTTTATTATTTATTTTTTTCTTTTTTTAAAATTAATTTTTATTGTTGGTTGTTCAAAACATTACATAGTTCTTGATATATCATATTTCACACTTTGATTCAAGTGGGATATGAACTCCCATTTTTACCCCGTATACAGATTGCAGAATCACATCAGTTGCACAACCATTGATTTACATATTGCCATTCTGGTGTCTGTTGTATTCTGCTGCCTTTCCTATCCTCTACTATCCCTCCTCCCCCCCTCCCCTCCCCTCTTCTCTCTCTACCCCCTCTACTGTAATTCATTTTTATTATTTAAATATTTTGTATTTTTACATCTTTTTTAACAGGTAATAGTCTACAGTCAGTATATATATATATATATATATATATATATATATATATATATATATAAAGGGTTTTGCACATGCATACATGCATGCATGGCTTGGTAGCTTATTTATTTTTATCATTAAACAGAATCCTTTTGTATGCATATACCTCTCTTATTCATCCATTTACCTATTGAATGGCATCTTGATTGCTTCTAAATTTTGCAATTTTAAGTAAAGCTGCTATAAATATTATTGTATAGTTTTCAATCAATTTATTAAGTCTGTGAGATTTTTAGTTCATTTGGGTAAATGAGAGTGCACTTGCTATTATATATGATAGTTTTCTTCCTTTTCAGATTGTTCATTGTTGGTGAACTGATTATTGTATGTTGATTTTGTATCCTACTGACTTCAAGTATTCCTGTGTGTGTGTGTGTGTGTGTGTGATCATTAGAATTTTCTATATACTGAGTCATCTAATCTTTGATAGTATGATTTTACTTTGTCAATTTGGATGCCTTTTCTTTCTTTTTCTTGCCTGATTGCTCTGATAAGACTTCTAGAATTATGATGAATAGACGCAGTGAGAGTTGGCATGCTGGCCTCATTCTGATTTTTTTTTTTTTTTTTTACTTTTAAAACACAAGTGCAGTTTATTTTTCATCAGTTTTATCAGAAAAAAAAATCAATAGCAAAAGTGAAGGACCAGTTTTAATGATCATCTCCTGGGTCTCTCAGTATTATAGGTTCAAGTTCACTTATTTCCTATGCTGTATTCAAGAATACGCCAAAATCTCCAGAGGTGCGTAGTCACTCTTTGAATTTGTGACTTAGCCTTTAAAATAAATGACAAAGAAGTAGTCTCAGAATTATGGAATAAATCTACAAATTATTTATAAATTCCTCACTATGATAAATTGAAATGCTTTAGGCCTGTCAATAGAGCTCCCTTATCTTCCAGGCAATTGTCTTTGCTATCATTTTCTTTTTCTTTTTAATTTTTTTTTAGTTGTTGATGGACCTTTATTTTATTCATTTTATTTATATGTGGTGTTGAGAATTTAACCCAGTGCCCCACACATGCTAGGCAAGCATTCCACCACTGAGCCACAATCCCAGCCCTTTGCTGTCATTTTCAATTCTTAGAGATGAACTTTTTCCCCCCTATAGTCTGGGGATTAAACCTAGGGCTTCATGCATGCTAGGCATGTGGCTGCTTCCTCAGCCCTTTTTGTTTTGAGACCATGTCTTGCCAGAGGGTACTTGAATTTATGATCTTTCTGCCTTAGCCTCCTGAGGTGCTGGGATTACAGGCATATGATACCATATCGAGATTAAGATGAATTATTAAATTCATTTCTTTGGTGTACATTAATTATTAAGATAAGGAAACAGTGTTGTCTGAAGCCTGTATTTGCTCTAAGGATGACAGAAATGAGTTTCTGATTTCAGTACTTGGGAAAATTGCTAGTGAGGCTAGGAGATAGTTCAAGGATTTTGCTATATGAAAGATATTTGTTTTTCTGCTCTGTCCTTCTAGGCAATTATAATTTAATGTTAAGCAAAAATACATTATTCAGGACATTCAGTTGGTAGAGTGCTTGCTTCTCATGCACAAGGCCCTGGGTTCAATCCCCAGCACCACACACATACACACACACACACACACACACACACAAATACATCATTCATATCGAAAAAGCCAAGTTAAAACTTTCTGGCTTGTAGAGTACTAGGGAGAGTGATATATTTGCTAGCTCAGTAAAAATTTTAAGAGAAATGACCAGGTAAGGTGGTGCATGCCTGTAATCCCAGCAGCTGGGGAAACTGAGGCAGGAGGATTGCAAGGCTGAGGCTAGCTTCAGCAATTTAGTGATACTGTGTCTCAAAATAAAAATAAAGAAGGGTGGGGGTATAGCTCAGTGGTACAGTATTCCTATCACTCTTTGGTACTATACTCTCCAGTACTAAAAAAAAAAATTTTTTTTTGATGTGAACCCAGGGGAGCTCTATCACTCAGTTACATCCACAGGTTTTCCTCTAGTTAATAGTTCTTTATATCCTTCAAAAAGATATATGTTCCCCTCCACCTTCCTTTTTTTTAACTTTTTGGTACTAGAGATTGAACCCAGGGTCCCTTTACTACTAAGGTACATCTCCAGACATTTTTTTTTTTGAGACAGAGTCTTGCTGAGATGCTTAGGGCCTCACTTAGTTGCAGAGGCTGGCCTCAGAGGTGCAATCCTCCTGCCTCAGCCTCCCCAGTTGCTGGGATTGTAGATGTGTGCCACTACTCCTGGCTTTTTATGGTATCTTTTGAAAGCCTTTCCCTCTCCTCTAATTTGAAATGGCTAAATTTTGACGGGGAGTTCTTTTTAGTTATACATGGCAGGAGAATCCATTTTGACAGAATTATAAAAGCATGGACTATTTCTTGTTCTAATTCAGTCCCTGGTACCTCCCCTTTCTCTCCCTTTTCCAACTCCCTCTTCCCTTCTCTCTGCTAATCTTTCTGTCATTTACCTAGTTTTTTTTTCAATTAATTTATTGTGAATGTACACAATTGTGAGATTCACTGTGGTATATTCATGTATGTACATATGTCAGATTCATTCTACTGTCTTTCCTTTTCCCATCCTTCCCCCTTCCCTTCATTCCCCTTTGTCTACTCTACTGAACTTCTATTCATTTTTAAACACCCCCCCCCATTTATTATGCATTAGCTTCCACATATCAGAAAAAGCATTTGACCATTGGCTTTTTGGGACTGGTTTGTTTCACTTAGCATGATTGTTTCCAGATCCATCCATTTACTGGCAAATGTCATACTTTCATTCTTCTTTGTGGCTGAGTAGTACTGCAATGTGTGTGTGTGTGTGTCTGTGTGTGTGTGTGTATCACATTTTCTTTATTCATATATCTTTTGATTGGCTCTATAGCTTAGGTATTGTGAATTGTGCTGCTAGAAACATCGATGTGGCTGTGCAATTATAGAATGCTGATTTTAAATCCCTTGGATCTAAACTGAGGAGTGGGATAACTGGGTCGAATGGTAGTTTCATTCCTAGTTTTTTGAGGAATCTCCATACTTCTTTCCAGAGTGGTTGCACCAATTTATAGTCCCACCAACAATGTATGAATATACTTTTTTTCCCTACATCCTTGTCAACACTTATTGTTATTTGTATTCTTTATAATTGCCATTCTGACTGGAGTGAGATGAAATCTCAGTGTAGTTTTAATTTGCATTTCTCTAATTGCTAGAGTGAACGTTTTTTTCATGTATTTGTTGACCATTCACATTTCTTCTTTTGAGAAGGGTTTAGTTCCTTTGCCCATTTATTGATATTTTTTTTGATGTTAAGTTCTTTGAGTTCTTTGTATATCCTAAATATTAAAGCCTTGAGGAGCAGGTGGCAAAGATTTTCTCCCATTCTGTAGGCTCTCTCCTCATGTTGTTTTTTTTTTTTGTTGTTGTTGTTTTTTGTGGGGGAGCGGGGATACTGGGTATTAAACTCAGGGGCACTTAACCACTGAGCCACACCCTCAGCCCATTTTTTGTATTTTATTTAGACACAGGGTCTTACTGAGTTGCATAAGTAAGTTGCTGAGGTTGGCTTTGAACTTGTGATACTTCTGCTTCCTGAGCTGCTGGAATCACAGAAATGGGCCATCACACCCAGCTGTCCTCGTGTTCTTGATTGTTCCTTTTGCTGTGAAAAATCATTCTGATCTTAGAGGGAAAGTTTTACATCTGAGTACGATATTGGTAGCTGTGGCCTTTTTATATATGGCCCTTATTATATTGACGTAATTTACTTCTAGTCCTTATTTGTGTGTGTGTGTGTGTGTGTGTGTGTGTGTGTGTGTGTTTGTGTTTGTTTTGTTCTTTTGTTTTTTGTTTGGGTACCAGGGATTGAACTCAGGGACACTCAACTACTGAGCCACATCCCCAGCCCTATTTTGTATGTTATTTAGAGACAGGATTTTCCTAAATTGCTTAGTGCCTCACTTTTGTGAGGTTGGCTTTGAATTCATGATCCTCCTACCTCAGCCTCCCTGCCACTGGGATTATAGGTGTGCAACACTGTTCCCAACTGTGTTTTTGAAAGAATTTTTGTCAGAACATGTTTTATGTGTATCAATTGATGTGTTTTCTTCCCTTGGTCAATGTATTTATACTTCTTTGATATGATGAAAATCATCTTTAAGATACTTGAGAAACAGATGGTGTTATGTATAAAATCTTGTCAATCTAAATGCATTTTGTTGTTATTTATAAGGAATCAACAATTACTTGATTTACCTTTTTTATCACATACAGTTCCCATGTGAGTAAATTTAAAGCCATAAGATTTATGAAATAAATTAGTGAGAAACAAAAAACATTGAAAATAGAAGTTTGCATGTGTATAAAAATCATAAATTAATATTTTTCATTTGTCATTTTGTTCACTTACAACATTCAAAATTAGAATCTGGCCTTTATGACACTAGTAATTTTTGAAATGTTAAACATTTTATTTATATTACACTCTTATTTATATTATATGTAAAAATGATTTCACTGTGACAATATTGAAATATCTTTTTTTAACAAATGATACTTGGTCTAAAATTTGTGGGGGAGATGAATACTTTGTAAAACTTGTTGAAAGTAATAGAAGTAATTCCTGTGGTTTTTGTATTTTGTTTTATCAAATTGTATCTAGGCTTCAACCATTTTCTTGTGTAATGATAAACTCTTTCTTGTTAGTCATCCTTGATCTAAGCATGTTTTGTCTATAAATTTGTCATTACCACATGCTGATAATAATAATTATTATTGTAATAATAATAGCTACCATTCATTGAAGGTTTATTTTTGTCATGCACTGGCTCAAGACTTTTATTAGTCCTTATAAAAGTTCTTCAGGGTAGGTACTCTTTGCAGTTTTTGTTTTACAGATGAGAATATGAGGGCAGCGAATAGTTAGGCCACTTTGCTGAAGCTCATGCACCTAGTCAGAGGCAGAGCAGGACAAGAACAGATGATTTTCGGATAAGACATACTTTAAATCATCTATATGTTCCCATTTACTCACTTAATAATTTCATTGTTTGATAGTTCAATGACTAAAATTTTTCTTTTAAATAAAATTTCAATATTACTTCTTATGTGTTCAAGATTCTTCTTCTATTTTCCCCCCAGGACAGGCAACCTGAAATTTTGTATACATCTGGAATTCAGTTACTCAGAAACTTTCTTCTCAATTTCATACAGCAACAAATTATAAGTTTACTCAAATCCACCTCAAATGTTTTAGTTACTTCAAAATTGTATGTGAATATGTTTTGATTTATTTTATTGTTACTTTAAAACCCCTGGCTATTGCTATTTCTTCTAGATGTTTAATCCAGCATCACTTAGTCATATAAAACAGTTTTATAATTAGTATTTAGAATAAAATTCTCTGAAAGAATAAGTTAATTCTACATCATTCAAACATTCGAAGAACTCTGCATTTTTCCTATATAGAGAATATGAAGCAATTGATGTGATGAATTAGTTTATTCTTTAGAATTAATTTAATTGTGAACTAAATAATTTTAAAATTTAGAGATTTCACAGCTGTTTCATTAATGTTAAAAATAAAAAATCAATTATAAACATGTAGATAAAATATCTGCACCATGAATTAAAAGTTGACTGCTCAAATTTGATCTGCAAAACTTAATATTAATTCACTATGTCTTGAAATAGTGACACAGAAGTGGTTTCAAAGAGTAAAACATGAATTAGCTAATATAGTTGTGTTTGTTAAATTATTGATGATTAAAGCATTGAATGTCCCAAGGTTTTACAAAAAACTTTGAAGAGTTTGTGTGTATTTAAATTTTTATTCACAAACATTTACTAAAAGGATCAATTGTTTGTTAAACATTAGTCACTAGGAATTCAAGTTTGAATAGACTATACTACCTGACTTCTTACTTCTGTTTTAAATGAAGTATGTAACAAAGCAGTAACCACAGAGATCCCTATTGCACAAATCCCCCCTATTCATCTTGGGAGAGAATACTGTGCATCTCCTTACATTTGGTTAGCTTTATCAACCTAAAATTTGTATGGAGTAAAAATTCACTATTTTTAGGCATAAAATTCTAGGGGTCTTGACAGATGCTCACATTTATATAACTGTCATCACCATTAAGATGTAGAATATTGTCATCAGCCATGTATATGCCTGCAATTTCAGTGACTCTGGAGGCCAAGGCAGGAAGATTGTAAATATAATTCCAGCCTTGGTAATTTTGAGAGATTCTATCTAAAACAAAAGGATGGCTGGGGATATGGTTCAGTGGTAGAATGCTTGGTTAGCTTGTGTAAAGCCCTGGGTTCAATCCACAGTACTGCACGAATTTTTAAGAAGGTGGGGGAAAAACGTCTGGATATATAGCTCAGTGATAAGGTTGGGGTTCAATTTCCAGTATTGTGAAATTTCTGTAAAATTTCTTTTACTTTTGCAGTTAATCTGCTACTTCTATTTCTTTGTTACTGGCAACAATTGATTGACTTTTTAGCACTACAGTTTAGCTTCTGTATTCTCTTAAATCTGTAATGATGAAGTATACCTAATTATTTTAAGATTCATCCATGTTTTAGCATACATCAGTTTTCCATTTCCTTTTGATTGTTAAATAGTGTTCCATTGTATGAATATATTATATAATTTGTTTATTCATTTCTTAGGGAAAAATGTGGTTATAGAGTTTTGAATAAAGCTACATCATTATTTACCTAAAGGTCTGTTTTAATCATACATCTTCACTATTTTTTGTAAATATGTAAAAATTGCCTAAACACTTGATAAGTTTATGTTTAATTGCAAAAACTCCAAGGGTTGACATTTCTCCCTTGTTTACCATCTTAGAAAACATTGCCAACATTCAGTATGATGCTAATTGCAGGTTTTTCAGTGATGCCCATTATCAAATTGAGGGGGTTTCTAGTTTGTTGAGAGTTTTTCTTTTAAATCATTGATTTTTTTGAGGGGGGAGGTCATAAGTTCCAGGAGAGTCTCAGCAACTTAGTAAGCTCCTTAGTTAACTGTGTCTCAAAAAGAGAACTCAAGGAGAGAGAAGATGGTGGATTAGAGGAAGGATGTACTTCTCAGTAGTTCCTTAGCAATGGATTTACAAATTAAAAGATAGCTCCACAATAGCATGGGTAACTAATGAACTCACTGAAACATAATGCTGGACTGTAAAAGAAAACATTGAAACACAGAAAGTCAGAAACTTCCAACATGGTATAAGAATATGTTAGAAATTCTCTAGATTGACTGTAGTGGTAGCGGTTGTTGGGAGTGGGAGCAAAGGCAGAGTGAAAAGACAGCATGGCCACAGACAAAGAAATTAAAAATAAAGAAGAATTGGCTTGGGGAGACCTGTGGATTAGAGAGGAAGGCTGAAATGAATGGACACAGGGTTATGCGGGTTACGGTTCAATGAAGATAAACCAAAAATAGTTCACCCCATAGTGGATAGTTCAAATACTTAAGTGGGAACCAGGATTGCTGGCAGAAAGCAGTCACAGGAGGAGAATGTTCCTGGTTACAGAAACCAGTAGCCACCTGGTGCTGGAATCAGGTATAAGTGGTGTGCAACAGTGAGCAGAGCTACGAGATAGTGAATTCATCAAGGAAATTACCAGTAGTTGTCTATTATAATTCCCATAGTGTTCCTGAACAGATGGCTGAAAGAGGCATTAAGAAAATTGTAACTGGACCATATAGGCTCTGGAATGAAGGAGAGAAAGTTCCCTTTGTTGCTGGCCCCAATAAGAGCTGTTGGAAAGACACCTCTACCAGCTGCACAGGACCATCCACACTCCAGGGCAGATACCAGGTAATTAATATTTATAGCAGTGAAGGTGAAACCTGTGGAGGTTTTTCCCTAGGCCCTAAATGTGGATTTTACCTGAGGCCTTAGAGATCCAGATATCCTGCAGAGACTGGCCTCTCCCTAGAAATAAGGGGTGTGTATCAAATCTCACATACTGACAGACTTCCAAAGTTCAGACAAGACTCAATCCCAATTTTTGGAACTCCAAATTTAGAACTATATACCACCCACACTATACAAATACATAGTTTGTTAATGCTCCACAGTCTATGCCACCCTATACTAGGAGAGTAGATACTGATATCTACTACAATCAACTTTGCCTCCTAGCCACAATGGCTGACAGCTGAGGATTACAACACTGGACTCAAGGGTTACAAAGCCAGTTATAAATATAAAGAACAAAATCCCCTCTCTACCAACAGTCTTGACCACCTCAATGGAAATCAGTCCTTTATTTCTCATTAAGATTCTTTCTCTTGTTTTTCTTATCTTTATCTGCCATTTTCTCTATATTCTCATTTTAATGTAGTTTTTTATTTTAATTTATTTTTTAAAAAATATCATTTCACTGTATTTGGGGTTTTTTAATTTTTTTTTTATTTTGCAAGATTTTTTTGTGTGTATGTGGATGTGTATGTTCTCATGTGTATGTGTTTATTTTTATGTATGTAATGTATATATTCATATGATTTGACTTTTACTTTAACCACTATCTTCTGCACCTGTTTATTATTTAGCCTTGGTTTGACATAGGTGAGGAATAATTATACATGGGTTTGTATTCTAATTTTTTGTCTTATAAAACTGTGATTGAACTAATATTAAAATTTCACATCTTATAAAATTTTGAAAATGTACACAATAAAATTTGATGTGCATTAATTGAGGAAAAACCACAGAAAACTAAAAAAGTGATGGAATTTCTTAACATGATAAAAGGACATTGAAAACTCCCTAGAGTAAACATCCTTCTTTAGTCAGAAATGTTGAAGTCCCTTTAGGAGCAGAATGGTAATCACGTAGTCCACTTTAATTGCCCCTATTTCTCTCTGTCTGGAGGTGCTTACCATTGCACTAACAAAAGAAAATGAAATGAACCTCTCATTTTGTAGACAAGATAATACTATTCATAGAAAGTCTCAAAGAATCTACAAATATTTCCTTAGAGTAACACTTTAGCAAATATTCTGAACATAAAAATAACTAGTTAGCATAGTTTATTTCAGCAGCATATCACATGATGCTTGATAAGTCTGGTTTTGTAAAAAAAATTGTTTTTCTTCCTCACAGTTTTTTCTCTTCCCAAGGACCCCTTGGACTCTCTTCCATCTTTTGCTCTTTCTTTGTTTTGGGTCAGCAGACCACACACAAATCCAGATACTATCCCTATGGATTCCAAGTAACCAAGACTTCTAAATGTTGAAGTGGTTTCTATAATATATTACTCAGGGTTCTCTAGAGGAACAGAATCAACAGGAAGTATGATTATAAAAAGGGGATTCAAATGGCGTGCACAACCAGAAGCTACCTATTTGACAATGGCCATGTTTTGGCTGGAAAGCTGGAGGAACCAGTAGCTGCATAGCCTGAGATACTGATGCTTCAGAACAAGAGGGATCAATGATGCTACCCCAACCCGAAACTGAAGGCTTCTGGAGAAACACCCTGGAGTGAAGGAGCAGGAGTCTGATATCCTCAAGCAATGACAGCAATGATCAAGAACCTTTGTGAAGTTTCTTTATAAAATCAGCACACTGGTATTTTCTTTTGGACTGAACATTTTATTTCCTGCTCTGGTGAAATTCTTGGGTTTGATGAGAAGATATAGCCAGAGAGACCAGGTTTCTGTAGTTCTTTGTTTGTCTGTTTCCTCATGTTTTCAGAGGTCTTTGGGAAACAGGAAAACAAAGCCCCCCACCCCCCATGCAAGAACACAATCCTCCAACAAATGATCCCACAAGTATGGAAGAAGGTGAAACTTCAAAGAAGAATTATAAAAAATGATTATTAAAATGTCAGTGAACTAAAAAATAGATCTAATTAACAATGAATTAAGATAGCAAATGCAGGAGATAAAACACCATTTCAAGAGAGAAATCACTATTGAAAAAAATCATAACTCCTAGAAATGAAAAACACAGTGACTCAAATTAAAACTTCACTTGAAAACATCACCAACAGATTTGATTGCATAGAAATCTTCAGGCCTTGAAGATATATGATCTTAAATACTCAGTTTGCAATAAAGGAGAAAAAAAATAAACACCACGATCAGACTATAGAAGAGTGCTGTGACAGCATCAAGAGAATAAACCTGAGAGTCATCAGGATAGAAGAGAATATGAAAATACAGGCGAAAGGCATCAAGAACATTTTCAGTGAGATAGTAACAGAAAATTCACCATATCAGAAATGAAATAGACATTAACATACAGAATGCATACGTGATCTCAAGTAGACAAGATCAGAAGAGAAACTTTCCAAGACACTTCATAATTAAAATACCTAATATAGAAAATAAGGACAGAATATTTAAAAAGGTGAGAGAAGCATGTCAGTTCACATTTAGAGGAAAACCAAGAAGACTCACCACTGACTTCTCAACTCAGGTTCTAAAGTCAAGGAGGGCCCAGAAGAGATATTACATGCTCTTCAAAGAAAGAATTGCTCTCTAAGATTGCTATATCCAGCAAAGGTCTCTTTCAAAATTAGAGAGGAAATAAAACTTTCCATGACAAGGGTAAGAAATCATGACCTCTAAATCAGCACTGAATTGAATATAGAGAGAAACCCCACAAGAAACCCCAAAGCTCCCAAATAAATGAGAATCACTAGAAGTGTAACCAACTAAGTGACAAGACAGAATTAATACAGGTAACAAATCAAAATGGCAGGAATCTGCAAACATATAACCATAATAATAATGAAGGTAAATGATCTCAACTGCCCAATTAAAAATATATATATTAGCAGAAAGCAAAAGAAAGTAAGATCCAACAACATACTGTTTGCAGGAGACTCATTTCATAGGCAAACAGATCCAAGCTGATGAGGAAAAATCTTTCATGTCAATTGAGTCTTAAGCAGGAATAGCTGTTCTCATATCTGACAAAACAGATTTTATGCAAAAATTAATCAGAAGAGGCAAATAAGGGAATAATTTAGTAAAAAGTTATAGCAGTAGTAAATATATATGCCCAAATGGCAGTGCAAGTGATTAAATTAAAAAATACTTCTTGACAATGAATTCCAAATGTACATTAAATTCAATAAATGGAGTTATATGAATATGCTTTTTTATCACCAATAGACAGGACATCCAAATATGACATCAATAAGGATATTATCCAGGTGCAGTGGTGCACACTTGGAATCCTAGTTACTCTGGAGTCTGAGGCAGAATGACTGGAAGTTCAAGGCCAGCCTCAGCTACTTAGTGGGCCCTAAACAATGTAGCAAGACCATATCTCAGAATTTTAAATGGGCTAGAGATGTAGCTCAGTGATAAATCGCCCAAGGTTTAATCCCCAATGCCAAAAAGCTTAAAAAATACTATAAATCAAATGGACCTCATATAAATCTAGGGAATATTTTATCCCAAATCAGCTGAATTTATCTTTTTTTCAGCAGCTCATGGAACTTATTCCAAAATATATTATGTTCTAGGTAACAATGTTCTAGCAAATACAGAAACATATAAACCCATGTATCCTATCAATTTAAAATAGAATGAAATGAGAAATCAACAGCATAATAATAATAACAACCACATAAATAAATGGAGATGGAATAATACTCTTCCAAAATCAGTAAAGACAGGAAACAATAAAGATTAAAGCCAAAATTAATGAAATGGAGAATAAAAAATAACACATGGCATCAATGAAACAAAGAGTAGGTTCTTTGAAAAGATAAATAAGGATTGATAAGAAAATAGAGAGAAAGGCCCCAATAAAATTAAATATGAAAAAGGAAATATCCCACAGACACTTCTGAAATCCACAGTATTATAGAAACTATTTTGAAAATTTATATTCCAATAAACTGGAAAATATAGAAGACATTGGCAAATTCCTAGATAACATGTGGCCTGACCAAAGTGAACCAGAAAGATACAGAAAAGCTAAAAAGACCAATATTAAGTAATGAAATTGAAATAGCAATTAAAAGCCTTCCAACAAAGAAAAACCTAAGACTGGATACATTCTCAGCAGTTTTACCAGACCTTTGTGAAAGAACTAACATAGTCTTTCTCAAATTATTCCATGGAAATGAAGGGGATGGGACACTTCCAAATAAATTATATGAAGCCATATAACCCTAATACCAAAACCAAACAGGGGCCCGTCAAGAAAATAAAACTACAAACTAGTATCACTGATGAACATGGATGCAAATAGTCTTTAATAAATTTTGGCCTATTATATTCAGAAGCACCTTAAGAGGGGTTGTGTTTATGGTGGATTACTTGCTTAGCACATGTGATCCACTGGGTTTGATCCTCAGCACCACATAAAAAACAAACAACAACAACAACAACAAAAGAATATTGTGTCCATCTATAAGTAAAAATATTTTTTAAAAAAATACATCAAGAAGATAATACATCATGATCAATCTCAAGAATGTAAAATTGGTTCAACATATGAAAATCAAAAGTGTAACTCACTACTTAAATAGAATTAAGTACGGGAATCATATGGTGATCTTAATAGATGCAGAAAAATGCCTTTGATAAAATACAGCAAAAAAAATCAAGAAGAAGGGGAAAATTGGATATCATAAATATATAGGGATGGTCAGTGGAGTAGAAATAAAAAGATTGAGAGGGAGGCATGAGAGATGGGAAGGAGGAGGAAATAATTTAATGAATTTAGCAAAACTTCATGATATGCATATATAAATATACCACAGAAAGTATCACCTTTATGTATATGTAGAAAATGCCAATCAAAAATAAACCAGCAAGTGAAAGGAATGTCAGTAGAATAGACTGAGGGAAATAGGGGGATGAAGTGGGGAAGGAAATGGGATTGGAATCAAATCCCATGCATGTATGATTTTTGTCAACATGAACTCATCTAGTATGTACAACAATCATGCTCTAGAAAACAAAACAAAACAAAATTAGAGTGGTCAAGTGCCCCTGGGTTTAATTCATAGTACCCACCCCCCAAAATTAGAACATTTTAAGACATGAAATATTTTATGCTAAATCTGTTTACCTTTTTAAAAAGATTGTGATAATTGAGAGTCCAATGTCCCTAAGAATAAGGAGGCCATGCAGGTGAACAATTATGCGTATGCAGACATATTTTAAAAAGTTAGAATGGCTCTAGTGTTTTTGTTAGCTTTTTCGCTGCTGTGACCAAAAGATCTGAGGAGACCAACTTTAGAAGAGGAAAAGTTTGAGGGATCACAGTTTAGACGTCTCAGTCCTTAGACAGCTGGCTTCATTTCTTGGGGCTCTATTTGAGATGGGTGTGGTGGAGGGAAGCAGTTCACATGATCAGGAAGCAGAGAGAGCCTATTCTCAGGTCACCAAATGTATTCCACAAAGGTACACCCTCAATGACCCACCTTTTCCAGCCACTCGCAGAAGCCTACAGTTACTACCCAGTTAATCCCAGTCAGGGGATTAATTCACTGATTGGATTAAGGCTTCCATAACCCAAGTCATTTTACCTCTGAATGTTCTTGCATTGTCTCATACATGAGCTTTTGGGGGAATACCTAGTATCTAAATAATAAGAGCAGGTTACATGATATATTTCTTAAAAGTTAATTACAACCTAAACACATGCACACTTTAAGGAGAATAACCTCACACCCTCATTTGGAGTACCATTAGCATTTTCATCCCTGCAATTGAAGTCTTTTAATACAGTGACAATGAGCTTGCAAGGCTCCATTCTAAGTATCCTGTAGAATATATGGAAGAAAACTTGCAGTTTGAAGTACTAAAGGTTTATATAACTGTAGCAAAGTAAGGAAGTGTATACTTATTTGGCAGGATGCATTTTATATCTTATTTTCTAATTAAAATGCTTCACTGACTCCCCATTACTCTTTACAAAAATCATTTGAGTATCGTTTACCTAATTGAATTTTTCAAATCTCAACATATTAGTGTAACTAAGATCATGGCAGCATCAATATCAAGACACAGCTTATTATCTCTCTACTTCAAAAGTGAAAAGGGCAAGAAGAAACATCTTGCCATAGATCTGTGGAATCTTTACTCTTTTCTATTTTTATAGGCTACATAACCATTATTCACGCTATGGACAGATATCTTTAAGGTCCATCAATTATCTTCTTACATACTGATTTTATTTCACAGATAAATGAGAGCTATTCTTCCCGCCTCTTCTCACCTTTATTCCTGTTCAAAATGGCAAAATGTACAGACAATAATTCTATAGAACTTTGCAACAAAGAAATTAGCTGATAACCGAAGATCAGATGGGAAAATATCCCTATATAAATGTATCAACATTTGGTTTGGAGAGAAAGCATAACATATATATTAATGAACCGGAAAAGTTATTTTCAAGTATTTTCTTGAGGAAGATAAAGGGAACACAAATGAATAACTTCTTACTGCATTAAGTGCTAGAAAGAAAATAAACTAAGGTACTAAAATAGAGAAGATAATGAGAGAGAAACAGAACACATGGATTACATTCATCCTTTCATGTCTCAGTGGAATTAGCTCAAGGTTTTGGATGGACCTGAACTCATCAAGTTTTGAAACTATAGGAGTTCTCAATTGCAGTGAATTAAAGAAGGTAGAGGACAGGAAATCACCTCAGGGCCGATTTTCTTCATCAGAGATTGCTTTTCACCAGACCTATTACTTAGGAACAAAATTTTAATAGTAATTACACTGATTAATATGAATCTCATCTTCTTGTTAATATTTGTATTTAATCACTAGTAAATAATAAAAAATTGCAATAGTTTATAATGGTGGAATCTGAGTAGTAAATTCCCAAGAAATTGGTAATAGATAATCTATCATTTTCTGTCTATAACTTATATGGTATTAAGATAAATGGCTGGGCGTGTTGGCATAGACCTGTAATTTCAGCAATTCAGAAGGCTGAGGAAGGAGGATTGCAAATGTGAGGCCAGCCCCCCAAAATATAGCAAGATCCTATCTTAAAATTAAAAAGATAAAAAGGAATGGTCTTGTGGCTAGAGATCCCTGGATTTTATCCTTAGTACTGAAAAACTGGAGATAAGGGAAGGGAGAGAAAGTGATCCCGGTGTCCAATTAAAAAACAAAGGTTTTAATTCAAGAAATATTTACTTTATTTCTACTATTCCAGGTGTTGTGCTAGATAACTAATTGTAGATTGAAGAAAACAAGCATTGTCTGTCCTCATGGACTTTACAGTCCAGGAGGAAATACAGCATACTTTAAATGAATATGGTCAGAAGTGGTAGTGAATGCAAAGATGGCAGAGAACAGCCTATTACAAGAGAATAACTAAGGAATATTATTTATTTTGGGGATTTCAAGGACTGTGAAGCATTTGAGAGTTTTATCTGGCTTTGAACGCCTAATCTGCCATGGTTTCGCTACATGTTGTCAGAAGACAAGAGTCTCCTGCGTTAAGGAAACACAACTTCATTACTCACAGTACAGCATGCATCATGAACATTAGCATATTGATTGTTGCTTTCCCATGCCTCCAAATGTTATAAAGAAATATGATATGGACCCATGGGGATGGTATGTGTCTTGTGAGGTTGCATTGCTTGTAAAGAACCTTGAGCTTGGAGAAATTACCCCTCTTGTACTGAGTAGTAAGCAAGCCAGCTTGCACAATACAGAAAGTTATCACTTTATATGTCCAGGTTCATTGTTGCAAATAATAGAATCACAATGGACTTGCTTTATTGGCATGTCATGCAAGAACATATTCAGGGATCACGTCCTGCTTCTGGTTCTGTTCATGTCTTCTGCTTCTTCTTCAGCAGAAAAGGAAGGCCAAATAAGTTATCTATGAGATAATTTCTTTTTTATATAATTTCAATAGGATAAAATTGGCATACAATAAACTGCATATAAAGTGTACAGTTTGATAATCTTGGCCATGGATACAGTCCATCAAACCATCAAAACAGACCAGATCAATGAATATATCCACACTCTGCCCATTTTTTTTTGTCTCCCTTTGTAATTCCTTCCCCCATCTCTGCATCTCCCTCTACCAGGCAAACACTCATCTGTTTTCATCATTGTATTTTTTAT
Source organism: Callospermophilus lateralis (assembly GCF_048772815.1). Taxonomy (NCBI): domain Eukaryota; kingdom Metazoa; phylum Chordata; class Mammalia; order Rodentia; family Sciuridae; genus Callospermophilus; species Callospermophilus lateralis. The sequence goes on along the minus strand of NC_135305.1, from coordinate 143,885,921 downwards.
CTCCTAGAATTCTGTACAAAATGAATGATACAATTTATATGTTATTTGTTTATACTCTTGTGTGCACTTGTTTTATTGAGGTTCATCTATATTGTATTTGTTCTTATTGCTCCATTGTATTCCATTATGTGGATGTATTACATTGTCTTTATACATTCCTCTGTGGATGACATTAGGTTATTTCTGATTCTTTTCTCTTAAAATGCTTTGAATGTTCATGTTTTAGCTTTATGTGGACATATACTGTCACTTCTATTGAATAAATATCTGGGAATGGGTTGGTACAACTATATGGTAGGTATATATTTAACATTTGGAGGAAATACCAAACTGTTGCAAAATGATTATACAGTTTGTCCTTTCCACCAAAAGTGTATTCTCACCAGCATCTGAGAGATTTTTCTTTGGTCTTTTTAATTTTAGCCATTTGAACAGTTATGAAGTTCTACCTCATTTTAGTTTTAATTCGCATTTTCATTTTGGTGAAAGATATTGAGTTTTTTTCAGGCTCTTATTTGCCAGTCATATACTTTCTCAATGAATGTTTCATTGAAAAAATTAGATCGTCTTATTACTGAGATTTGATAGATATTTATATATTCTGGATAGAAATGCTCTATATACTTATTATTGAGGAAGTTTAAGTAGTTTGTGTCTTTCAAGGAAACAGTTCATGAAAGTTTTCTAATTTACTGGCATAGTTTTTCAAAATTCCTTTAATATTCTCTTGTTGTCTGCAGAATATGTAATGAGGTCACCTCTCATATGGCTCATATGGTTTATGTTTTTCCTCTCTTCTTAATCCATGAGGCTAGAAGTTTGCCAGTGTTACTTACCTTCTTCAGATCCAGTTTTGGGTTTCAGTGTTTTTCCGTTTTATTGAAATCTATGCAAATATGCAGATATTTATTTTCTTTTTCTATATTTTCTTTGGGCTTTTTTGCCCCCCTTTTTTTCTAAAATGTTCTTAAAATGTAAGCATAAGTTATTGATTTGAGACATTTCTTCTTTTTCAAATGTAAATGCCTATATAAATTATCTCCCAAGTCTTTCTTACAGCTGATAGCTCACAGATTTTGCTGTTTTATTATAATTTTAGTTCAGTTCAAGGTAAATTCTAAGTTATTTATCTCTCTCCCTCCCACCTTCCTTTCCTCCTTCTTATGTCTTACATTTCAAATATGTGAGAATTTGGGGGTATGTTTTTGTTATTCATTTCTAATCTAACACTATTTTGTTTAAAGAAGATATATTTTGTATGAAAGCCCATGTATTGTCAATCTCAGCATATATTTTACATATATTGATGAAAATATGTCTTTGATGTTTTGGATGAAGTATTGTAAAAAATGCATAGTCAGTCAATTGGGTTTTAGTTTTGTTCAATTTTCTGTATCCTAATTTTTATGTACTTGTTTTTATCAGTTATCAAGAGAAGAAGTTGAAATCTTCAACTATAATATGAGTTTGTCTATTTTTAATATAGATTAAGATTCAGAATATATGTTCCATACAACAAATTTAATGCAGCATCTGAGAAGAAAGTTACTGTTACTAGCATTATTTTATGAAGTATAATTAAAATATATCTTTAATTATTTGGTGGTATTGTGGTATTTATCACATCAGCTTCATATTGAAAAGAAATATTCATTTACCACATTTTATTGTTTTATCATTTATCTAATCCATGCTGTTATTTTTTTGGAAGCTTCTATGTTTTTGAAATAAGCCTCCAAAGGAGAAAATCCCAAATTATTGTGTCTTTATAATGACGTATGGAAGCATCTTCAACAATATAGTCCAAACATCCAAGGAAATTTTAATGCAAGTGGAACTCCAGACCTGTATGTTGACCTACAACACATGGAAGATGATACACAGGATATATTCATATCAAAAAAGTCAGATTATGAGTATGTTTCTTTAATTTGATCTGTTTGTTGGCATGTAAAGGTTTGGTGTTTCTTATATTTATTATTAATCAGAAATCGTGCATTCACTAAGCTGCTAAATATTTGTAATAATTGTTATTTATTTATGTACTTTAACTTCAGACTTTTATCTGAAGAAATGAAACTTCACCCTTAGGTGACCTTCCTAAGGTCAGTTTCAAAATACAATAATAAATAGAAAAATTGGAAATTAGAAGTGAACATATGTGGTCATTGTTTTTTGTTTGTTTTAATTTTTTTGTAGATGTAGATGGACAGCATGACTTTATTTTATTTGCTTATTTTTGTATGTGGTGCTAAGGATCGAACCCAGTGCCTCATATGTGCTAGGCAAGCCCTCTGCTACTGAGCCCCAGCTTCCCCCATTGTTTATTAATTGATAATTTTAATATATCTTAATTATATCAGATTGCATTATTATGAGGAGTTAATGTTTGACCTGAGATCTAGATAATCTGAAAAAGTAATCATGAGACACGTGGAGTGAGATTTTTGCAGGCAGATCAAACTTAGAGGTCTCAAATACACTAAAATGGAGAGGTTTGAGGAAGAGAAAGTAGCCAATATAGCTGACGCACAGTGAATGAAGAAGAGAGGGGTGTAATACTAGGCCAGAGTAGAAGGGATAGGAGATCACGTGGGGCTTTATAGGCCATGCTAATGGGGTTGGGTTTTATTCCAATACAGTTACAAAACACTGATTTTAAACAGAGAAATGATATAAACTGATAAGTGGTTTGAAATTAGCATACTGGCCTCTTTGCAGACAAGTAAGGGGGGTTAAAAAACAGGAGGAATAATGTTTCCCATTGAAACTATTTTGTTTTTTCAGAGAAAAGATGACAATGATTTTAAATAACTTTAAATAGAATGAGCAGATAAGATTGTAAGAATTGATCAGATTGATCCGAGATGGATTTTAAATCAAGATATAGTTTAGAGGACAAACAAGTAGAATTTCCTGATAGGTTAGATTTGAGAATAAAGGAGAAATTGAAGATATGACTAGATAAGTTGGTAGAAGTCTAGGATTGGAAAACTGTTTTTTCTAAGAGTTGTGTTGAATTTAGGTTTTGTTTGCAACTGCTGAACTGAAAATGTAAATAGAGTTCTTGAGAAAATAATTAAATATTAGTTAGGGCTAGAAATATGTACTGTCATGAATTACTTAATGATGGGGAAAATTCTGAGAACATAATTATTAGGTGATTTCATTACTATGTGGACCTCATAGAGTGTACTTACACAAACCTAGATGGCATGAGTAAATCACACCACATGGCCTCTTGATAGTCAAGAAACAACGTACACAACATGTGTGTGGCTGCTGATGATATAAAATACTGTTTTATAGTAAACTTTGTTTTGTTTTTTTTAAGTAAATGGAGTATACTGTAAAATATATATACAATATATATGATAAATATAATAAATACATAACCAGTAATGTAATCATTTACTATTTTCAGTTAAACACTGTACTTAATTGTATGTGCTGTGCTTTTACAGCACAGGTAGTGCACTAGGTTTGTTTATACCAGAATCACTACAGACACATGAATAATACATTGCACTGTGACAATATGATAGCTATGGTGTCACTAGGTAATAGGAATTTTTCAGCTTCATTATAATTTTATGTGACCACTGTCATGTATAAGTTACACTATTAAGAAAAATGTCCTCATGAAGCATGTGGTTATATTAGGGAGTTAAAATCAAAACAATCTTTTTTAACATGACTGGAAAAGATTACATAGGAAAGATATATATATATATATCTATAATATATATATATATATATATATATATATATATATATATATATAGAGAGAGAGAGAGAGAGAGAGAGAGAAAAGAAAATCCTTGCCTCCAGCATTTATAGGTTGGGAAATGCAATGGCTCCTACAAAGGAGACTAAGTGAAGAAAAAGATGAGCTAGAAGAACATCTCAAAGTAGTATATAACCCCAAAGGGGGTCGGGTCGGCACCTGTGTGATGCTCCTGAGAAGCTAAAGAATTTAAGGACTCAGAATAGACCCTTGCTATAGCAAGATTAAGGCCTTTGGAAACCTAAATATGAAATAGTATTATTATTAGTAAAAAAAAGGCATTATTAGAATTGAGTGTAAGAGAATGGAAGATGGACATCTAGAATGATGACACAAAGGGCTCTGCTGAGCTGGCCCTCTTCAAAGCTGGTGAAAAGTATAAGAAAGGAAACTAACCACAATAACAAATAGCATCTATTAAGCAAAATCTTAAGAAATTTTGTTAAGAAAGGCTACAGTCCTTAATATTTGACCCAAAGACTGTTCCCTCATTTCCCTTCCCAATTCAGTGAGATACAGACTACTCTAGACTGTAGCCACCAAGAACCTTGGGTTCCCTCTCTTGCCAGATGCGAGCTGCAGGCTTTCTTCCTGGGAGGAGCACAACTTCAGTGTTTCTTCTCATTCCCTTAACTGCCTGTCACATAGGCTTACTCCAAGCCCAGTATGATTAAAAAGTAGAAGTCCCTTGTTTTGCCCAGCCCCCATTTGAGGAATGGCTCCCTGCACATAGTGAGCTGAAAATAAAGGGCCCCACGAAGCTATGCTCAGGTCTCTGGAATTGTGATTTCCTGCCAGTAAATGCACAGTAAGACCTCCCCCCACTCCCCCCCCCCAATTCCATCAAGTGTTCAGTTCCTGGATTGAGGAGGTTTCACTCACAATTTAGGTTCCACTTTCTGCCTAGTCACCTTCAGAGCCTGGAATACAGATTTTGCCTGGGGGAGAAGCAGGCAGTAAAACAGCTCCCGATCTTTTCCCAAAGTAACTGTCTATATTTATAACATAGCCTGGAAAAGTATAAGCCTGAGAGCACTCTCCAAAACCTGGGCAGTTGTAAAAGGCAATAGGGGAGGTGATTTGTAGATCTAGTGAAGATTCAGAGTAGATTATAGATTAGCTAGTCTTCAGGAAAGTACCAGGGAACAAGACAACTAGGTGTATTCCTGGAATTAGAATAAATATCAACTATGACCTCAGAAACTGTTCTGTCAAAGGAGCTACAATTAAATAGGATTCATTTGTAGAGAAGTTATGCCTACTGCATTATTGAAAACCTAAGACAGTCCATTAGTGGAGTTTAACATGAAGGTGTGCTCAGGAAAAGCAAGGTGAAGTCCCAGGGTGACTTCTCACACCCAAACCTATATCTCACTGAGGAAAAGTATCACAAGCTTAACACTATGGGAGAGAGAATTTAAATAATCCAGCAAGTCGCCAAATAAATAAACAAGTAGCTATAACAAGCCCCAAACCAGGGGATCAGTACCCAGAGTTGATATAATATATTATCTAAATTGTCCAATTTCCACGAAAAGATTATGCAACATGTAAAGAAACTTGAAAATTGACTGACATATGAAAAGTGAAACAAAAAACAAAACTCAAGGACACTGCCTGAGAAAAACTGGATGCTAAATTTAACAGAAAAAGATTTTGAAGTAGCTTTTATAAAAGTGTTCAGAACTCAAGGATTTAAAAGTGAGGAAGATTTGAGGACAATGTTGTATCACACAGAGGCTTCCAATACAGAGGCATTATTTTTTTTTAATATTTATTTTTTTTAGTTATTGGCGGGCACAACATCTTTTTTTGTATGTGGTGCTGAGGATCGAACCCGGGCCGCACGCATGCCAGGCGAGCATGCTACCGCTTGAGCCACATCCCCAGCCCCACAGAGGCATTATTTTTAAAAAATTAATGGAAATTATGGCATTGAAAGGCACAATAACTGAAATAAGAAACTGACTAGAGGAGGTCAACAATAGATTTGAACAGGCAGAAAAAAGGATTAGCCAACTCAAAGCTAGATCAATAGAGATTATGCAAACCACAAAACAGAAAAAGAATGAAAAAAAAAATAAACAGAGCCTCAACAAAAATGGGATATCTATAGCCATCTCTGTGTAATGATATTACCACAAGGAGAGAGAGAAAGAAGAAAGAAAAATATTCAAAGAAATAATGACTGAAATCTTCCAAAATTTAATGAGAAGCCATAACCAACAATGTTCAGAAAGTTCAACAAACTCCAAGTTGGATTAATAAAAAAGCTCTACAATCACATCAGTATAAAAATGTCTCTTGATATTAAGGGGTTTGCAAGAATGCTTAATAGGAGCAACTTACTTTTTTGATACTTGCACAGCTTAAGGGCAGATTCAGAGACTATTTTACTAAGAGCTTTGAAATGAAGATGAATTAGAAAAATCAGGGTGCCAATTGAGAGTTCATAAGACCTGTTAAGCTTATGAAAATCTGGTAGGAAAAAGTCACATATCTCTAATCACAATAAGGTCAAAGAATGTGTTTTTAATGTAAAATCTACCCTTATGGGAATGCAAAGCCTAACTCTTCTTTTTTTGAATCATCTACTTTGTTTCTCTTTGATGTCATTTCTACTATTCACTTGTCATCTACTTGTTATGCTCCTCTGTTTGGCAGACATAGCCAGGTATGGATTGACCTTTGTCAGGGCTTTGCACTTTCTGTTCTCTCCTCATAAAAAGCTCTTCCCCAGATAATCTGAATAACCTGCTACCTCTTTTCCTTTAGGTCTTTGCAGTAAACTTTTCCTTGTCACATCCTATCAAAAATTTAATGGGTTGGGGAGACAAATCTATTCTCTGTCTTTCTTACTTTATTTTTACTGTAGCACTTATCACTATCATATTCCATATTGAACCCATTAAATTTATTTGTTTTTGTGTCTCTCTCTTATGTAGAGGTATTCATACTTAATCAAAACTGTGCTCACTGCTATATATCCTGCACCTATTAAATAAAGCTAAATATTATTAAGTAGAGATAATAATATTTGTGGGAAGAAGAGAGAGAAAAGCTGTGCTATATGAAACTCTGTCCTCAGTCTGGGAGACCTTAAAAATAGAACAGTTCAAAATTTGGAATTCTTTAATAAAGTTAAAATGAAGATAATTATAAATATATACTTTTACATACAAAATAGGTAATTCTTTCAAATACAGAACAGATTTTAGGAAACTTACCTATATTGACATTGTAATCAACAGGGACTCTGCAGCAGATTTGGAGACCAAGAGTGTTGGCACTTATATTTAGGGGTCAGAATTTCTGCAGAATTGGAAAGAGGCTTCTTAAGGAAAATAAATAACAGGAGAATACAATTAAATAGATGACATGGAATTCAGTAAGAGGATTGCCTTGAACAGATTTAGATACTAGCTCATCACTGCTTCCAAGTGATCTTTGCATCTTTATCTGTTATAGGAATTATAAAATTTGCACTTCACCTGTCCATTTTCCCACTAGAGTATAAAACATTCTTTCATCTGTTTCTTCCCAGCACTTGTCAAAGTGCCTGGTGCATATTATTCTCTGTAAATATGTGTTGGTGAAATACTTATTGAATAAGAATGCATTAAGAGAAAACTATGGAATTATGATGCAGGAGCCAAGAGCATTCTGACCTCTAGGCCTCTCAGTGGACCAGAGGGTGAGAGAGAGAGAAAGCCAGGTTTCATATACATGAAGAACACGTCAGATATTGTCACTCTTAACATTTAAGATGAAGAGAAATTTGCTCTTTAAAAAAATGAAGAAGTAGTAGAAGGATCACAAACAGGAGATTTGAAAGTATCTTCAGTTTTCAATGAAAATCTAATAGACTTGGATATTGTCAAAGGAAAGCTAACATCTAATCATTTGGCTGCTAAATGAGAATGTAGAAATTTCTGGAGACTGGAAATGTAAGGAGGAAAGAAATGTGTGTAGTAGATTAAATTTTATTTTGTGAAGAGTCTTGTAAAACAAATTAGTTCAGAACTTCAGTTGGGGTTATTTGCGTAATCATAGGACTTTCACAAATACTTTGCAGTTTGTCCTTATTCTTTTTAGTAACACAAGCAAGGAAAACTGATAATAGCCTAGATATGTACCCTTTTCTCTCAGTGAACTTTATGGAAGATGATGACAGCTGTGAGTGAAAAGGGTTGAGCTAATGGAGCAGGCCTCTGGAGGTTTGTGTCTCTTGTGTAGGCTTGAGACTCTCTAAATAGGGCTTGGTAAGTAAAGGCATATCCTTCATTAGAATTAATAGACTCTTAAATATTATTATCCTAGTTTCAAGTGACAGATAATAGTAGGTACTGCTACATATTATATTACATTTATAACTGGGACTGATATAAAAATTAAAATACTTATGTGATCCTTAGTAAACATTTAATCATGAAATATATTTATATATTATGTATTTTTTGTTTATTTATTTACTTATTTATTTAGTACCAAAGATTGAACCCAGAGGCACTTAACCACTGAGTCACATCCTCAGCCCTTTTTTTATTTATTGTTTTAATTCTGAAACAGGGTCTCGCTAAGTTGCTTAGAGCCTCGCTAAGTTGCTGACACTGTCTTTAATTTCATGATCCTCTAGCCTTGGCCTCCTGAGCCACTGGGATTACAGGCATGGGCCTCCATACCTGGCTATTTATATATATTAAAAAATATTTTCTTTCTTTTTGCTAATATAGCTACTCTTTATAGTAGATATATTTAAAAGGTATTTATTGCCTGATTACAATTTAAATTTTAAATTTAAAAATTTAAATTTTTTTTAAATTTTCACAGTCCAGAAAAGGCTTTGAAAGACTTACTACAACCCTATGAGGCTGCTTATCTCTCAAAATCCTTATCTCAACTCTTTGATCCTATCAACTTGGTTTTCCCCCTAGTGGGCATAATCCACCTTCCTCTGATGAACTTGATGGTATTATTAAAACTATAGCAAGGTATGTAGTTTTTGTCCTGCCTTCAGATGTCTGCCACATTTGTCATTAATGTATAATGGCAGTGCATTTTGAATTTACTTCAAATTATTCAGGTAATTACGCCTATAATTAAGGAGTCCTGCAGTGAATGATTATACACATAATAAGTAGAGATTCCAATTAATGAAATTTATTCTAAAAATAGTCTATTATAATCTGTATCTTGCCAAAGTTGGAAAGTAAACCTAGCTTTTTATATCATAGTGAATTCCTAATATCTCATAGCAAAATAAGAATAAAATAATTTTACAAATTGAGAAACTAAAACATAACTGTTAGTGGTTTTTTATCCTAAAGCCAGAAAGTGCTTCATGGCAAAACAGAGTTCTAATCCTCATTAGCCTACTTGTGTTTGCTATTTTAAGATTTCTTAGTGAATGTGACGGCATTTATAACTCCAAAAAAGGAAGGTATCCTAGCTGAGGTGCCACCTGAATGCTGGCAGGCAGTGTAATTATCCTTTAGCCTTAGATTAGTTTGCAGTTGAGACTTTCTCAGTTCCTGTCACCACTGGCAGGTTGTTTTGAGAGTAAGCCTGTACATTTGAAATGGACATTTTAAAAAGGAAAACTAGTGGCTGGGTATTATTGGACCCAACTGTAGAACTGTCTCAGTTATTTTAGACTATAAATTTGAAGATGATGATTCTGAAGAATGGAAGAGTAAAACTAAAAAGCCACAGGTATTATATACATATCATCAGCTGCAAACACACCTATAAAGAGTCTAGATTGCCCAGCATCGTGGTTCTAAACCTCTTTGCTGTTATATTAACTTGCTGAAGATTTGACTCTGTATTTTTTAGTCTAAGGTGTGTTACCTTTTTAGTGTGCAGGTGATAAAATTACGGTCCTAGATTCAACTTGAACTCTTAAACCTATTTATATAAACATTAACGCAGCACCTCTCCTATGCCAGTTACATCTTGACAGTGGTGGTATAATAAAAAAAATAATCAGGACCTTGAAGAAGCATACTGATGCCAATGTTTAATACAATTTAAAAGTGAACATTAATAAAATTATATCTCAACACTATACGAGAGCACTTATTGTCACACATAATATGCACTAATATTGTTCCAAACTCCTTCTGTTTCTTTGGGATAATCTGGAAATTATCAACATCCTGTCTACTTCAGAGATCATTACTTTTCTTGCTTGCCTGTATATGAGTTTTCATGCAGTTTTTAACTTTTAGTATTCTTTTCATGGTCTTTGTAAAAAGTCACTATTTTTGATTAGTCATGTTCAAGTCAGATTAATTAATTGTTAAAGATGAAAATATACACAACAAGGATATACTTAAAAGAATCCAAGTTTATAAAATTTCTTATTATAGCCATTATGCTTTTGATATATTTTAAAAGCTGGTCTATACAAAATAGCATGCATTGACATAATTTCTAGAAAAACTGAGTATCTTTATGTATCATGTGTAATTTATATTTTTAGACTATGTCCTTCCAAGGTCATCATTTCCATTCAGGAGCTGTCATTTTATTGCAGATGTCTGTGATATGCAGTGCCTCTAATTGCAATTATCAGTATTTGCAAGGGTGTGTGTTTAAAAATCTGTACACAATTCACTCTGTTAGTCACAGACTGAACCCACACATGATGTGCTTTTATTAATGGGAAACTGGTCATTAACAAAGCTATCTCTCAAATCATTTTTTCCTAATGCTGGATTTAGGTGAGGTGGGGGATAAAACAATGTACCGCTTCTTGGAAACAATCAGCAAAATGTATAAAAAGAAACACCGCATTGCTTATAGGGCTTAGGCTTATATGTTGTGCTTTATTTTGTTGATGAACATATTTTGCTAATATAAAAAAGTTTCTGGTTTCTGCAGTGAACTAAATGTTGCTGCTATTGATGAAAACCTTACATTAGCTGTGTCAGAAAATGTAGCAAAGACCATTCAGTTATATGGTGTAAAATCAGAGCAGCATGTAAGTAGTTCCCTTTTCTGTAAGCTTTAATGATTTTGTTTAAAATTACTAATTACATAATACTTGACTAAACATAACTAACATCGTAACAAATGAAGTAATCTATTTTTGCCAATATCTGAGTTGTTTAATTTGGTTCTGTATTAATTTTAGAATAGCTTGTTGACAAGTTGACTGAAATAATTTGTTTAAAATGATCCTTGGGTATGTAGAGCCTTCCTACTTGTAATTCCAATGGAAGGTCCAACTTTGTTTGCTATCACACAGTACTATTTTCCATTAAATTCTTCTTGTTGTCTTGACAAATAATTTAGAGGCATCTTTTTTTTAAAAAAAATTTGTTTATTAAAAACCAGCCATACAGAGAAATGGAAGCTTTCTGTAAGCAATTAGATGACTAATTTTTCTCTTAAACTTTGTTTATAGATACCTTATAATAATATTCATTGCTTTAAAAAACACAGGTTTTTTGCTATAAATGAAATTCAGTATTATATCTAGAAAAATTTAATCTGGTTACTGAAAATGTCAGAGAAAAATGTTCTTATGAGATGGTTTCACTAGAGGAAAGAATCAGCATATGTGTAAGAAATATCTTGCATTTTGGTGGTGGCCGGGGTGAGAGAGGTTAGATGGTAGTAATGGGAATATATCTGGGAGAATTATTACAAAGGGCTTTGAAAACAATAAAAATAATCTAAGAACTATGGTGTATGCCTGTAATTCCAACAACTCGGGAAGCTGAGGTAAAGGATTACACATTAAAAGCCAGCCTCAGCAATGTAGAACCTGCCTTACAATAAAATGAAAAAAGAATCAGTTGTAGCTTAGTGGTAGAATACTCCTGAGTTCAGTCCTCGGTATCAAGAAGAAAAGAAAGAAAAAAAAATCAACACACATCAACATACTTGAATTGATATTTTTGCTTAAATAGTCTGGGTTCTAGGTTGCTTAGGCATTTTTAACCTACAGTGATGAAGGTTGAGTTTTTCATTTCTTAATAGAATTCTTACCCCTCCCAATTTTACTTTTCAACTTTCATTTTAGTATATAAGGAAACTCTTTATTGAATAAAATTACAAAGAAAACCATGTGCTTTATTTATTATTTAGATACTGGGGATTGAACCCAGGGGTTCCTTGCCCCTGACCTACATCCCTAGCCCTTTTTTTAAAGTTATTTTTTATTTTGAGAGAGGGTCTTGCTAAGTTGCTATGCCTTCACTAAGTTGCTGAGGCTGGCCTCAAATTTGAGATCATCCTGCCTCAGTCTCAAGTGGCTGGGATTGAGCTGGGTGGATGGGATTGAGCTAGGAATATGCGCAGTGGTAGAACACTTGCCTATCATGCATGAGGCCCTGTGTTGGAGCCCAGCACTGCAAAAAAAGAAAGGATCAAGTGACTGGAATTATAGGTGTGTACCACCTAGCTGGTATAATTTTAACAACATTTTATGTTGTTTAATTCTTGGCTGTTAATGATACCATTCCTGCTACTCCTCTATGTTGATGTGTTTTGTTCTTTGATCTTTCCATGTTCTTACTCTTAAATGTTTGTTTGGTGGTACAAGGAATTGAACCCAGGGCACAGGGCCTCCCCCATTCTAGGCAAGCATTCTTCCACTGAGTTACATCCCAGTTCATTATTCTTATTCTTTTGAATAGTTTCACTAAAGACAGAGGAAATAGTCAAATACTAAGTACTTGGTTGAAGTAAGAAAGTAAACAGATTTTTAAGTGGAATAACAACTTTTATATAAATGGAAATGTTGACTCAAGATTTGGAATGAAAGATCAATCTTTAAATAGGGGATTCCTTTTACAGTTGAAAAATTAAATCTCAAATCTACCAGGTTTAAAAATGACATAAATCAGATTATTAATGGAACATTTAGATGCTAAGATAAATGAAATCTAGAAATTTAAAGATAGGTATGCTTTCAGAAAGGGTGACTTGAAAATACAAGCTGAAATTAATTAATTAGTTAATTAATTTTTAGAGTTTTAAGGATATCAGTGACATGGAGAAATACTATATAACATTAAGTGGGGAAAGTATGATACAAAACTGTGTGTGTGTTAATTAGCTTTGTATTTTAACAACCTAAAATTTAGAATGCCCAACTATCCAGGATCCAAAATTTATTTTCCTAAAACTTAAAAGTTTTCTGCTGCCAAGCACTTTAATATACTTAATTATAGCTTTAATACATATGAGGAGAAAGGCTCATGAGAGGATTTTCAAACTGCTTTTAACATTGTGGGTATAGTAGATTATAAAAAATAAATCACGTTTAAAGTACATTTATAATCTTATAATAACAGATCAGAAATTATTTTTATCATTACATATATATTTTTCCCAAAGCCTTTTCTGTTAATAATCATCAAAGACCAGTGTCATACAAACATAAATTTCTGTAAAAAGAAATCTTTAAATCCTTTCCTCCATCCCTTCTTTGTTCCCTCCCTCTCTCTTGAATGTGTCATAAATGTCCATTCCTTCCTTCCTTCCTTCCTTCCTTCCTTCCTTCCTTCCTTCCTTCCTTCCTTCCTTCCGTGGTAAATCTGAATCTGAATACCCTCTGGTATCAGAGGGTAGCTTAGACTCATTTTTCCCCTTGGGTACCAGGGATTGAACATAGGATCACTTAACCACTGAGCCACATCCCCAGCCCTATTTTGTATTTTATTTAGACATAGGGTCTCACTGAATTGCTTAGCACCTCACTTTTACTAAAACTGGCCTTGAACTCAATGATTCTCTTGCCTCAGCCTCCAAGCGACAGGGATAGAATCATTATTAAATGCTGTATTCACTATAAGCAATCATGGATTATGAAAAGCCATTAACATATATCATATATATATATATATATATATATATATATATATATATATATATATATATATATATTGTGATTTGCTTATTCACTTTACAAAATAACAGAGATATGTAACTACTATTTCAATACATGCATAATATATATTATGTATATCATGGTTTATTAATTTATATGATCTTTATATATAGTTAGATGATAATTTAGTAGTTTAATTTTGAGATAAGAAGGTTTGCCACTGAATTCTCTCATGCGAATTTTAAGCAATAGAATATACATCCTGTAGTAAGTATTTTTTATAATGTGTCATGAATGTCAGCTTTCTAGGTGAATTTTTGTGAAAAATAAGAGCACTGGTATTTAAAATCTCTCCATTTAAAAATTCTTATTCATTTGCCTTGACAGCAATTGTGAAGTTATAATCAATTTACTGAGTAGAATTTTATGTTCAGAACTCATAGGTATAGATATATAAACCATAGTATTTTATGATTGAACTGAACAAATTATTTAATAGCAATGTAATGCTTATTTGTTTCTATAGTCTGAAATTGCCTTACAGAAGAAAATGACACTAGGCTTTATAATGGAAAGTGTGAATTGATGTTTTTCCTGCCCCCAGTGTGTTACAAAGAAATTAAAATTTCACGATTAAGGGAACTGTTAGTGCACCTTTATAATTTATGGGAATATAAGCTTTTTTGAAAACAAAATTGTTGGTAAATAATAATAAATATTCCATTAAAAAGTGAATTATTACATATTTTTCAGCAGTAACTATTACCTTGTGGTTTTAAGGAATCTAGAATCTTAGTGTAAACATCAAATGTTATGAACCATGAGAAAGTAAAATTGATATATAATTTGGTTGCAAACTGAAATAATAATAGGAGTGACTTTTTACAGAAGTTTCCCATTTCAATACAAGTCAGTAGTTGTAGACACTAGGGTTTTGTTTTAAGGCCTTGTAAATATATACTTATTCTTTGTTTAATTTCATATGTAACTTGGAGACTTGGCATTCCCTTAATGGAAGAAAACTTGCATGTGTGTTATTTAAATACTCATGTAGAGACATATGAGTTCAATGTTTATAGTTTTAAAATAATTATTTAGTGGATACTTTAATGTCATCTTCATGAATACCTCTTCATATAGCATTATATGGTAATGACTTATGTTGTTCACATTCAAATAAATAAAAGATGAAAGGAAATATGAAAATCTTGAAATAGTTTTTTTTAAAGAGAGAGAGAGAATGAGAATTTTTAAATATTCATTTTTTAGTTTTCAGTGGACACAACATCATTATTTTATTTTTATGTTGTGCTGAGGATCTAACCCAGTGCCTCACGCATGCCAAGTGAATGTGCTACCGCTTGAGCCACATCCCCAGCCCTGGAATAGTTTTTACATTATACTTTTATGTAATAAGGCATTCTTTTTGTTGAAGTCATTCCCTTTAAAATTTGCAACAAGACAGGGATGCCCTCTCTCACCACTTCTATTCAACATAGATCTGGAAGCACTAACCAGAGCAATTAGACAGATGGAAGAACTTAAGCTAGCACATTTTGCTGATGATATGATTCTATACCTAGCAGACCAAAAAGGTTCTACCAAGAAACTTCTAGAACTAATAAATGAATTCAGCACAGTGGCAGGATATAAAATCAACACCCATAAGGCAATCCTGTATATCAGTGACAAATCCTATGAAATGGAAATGAGGACAACTACCAAATTCATAATATCCTCAAAAAAATACTTAGGAATCAACTTAACCAAAGAGGTGAAAGATCTATAAAATGATAACTACAGAACCCTAAAGAGAGAAATAGAAGAAGACCTTAGAAGATGGAAAGATATACCTTGCTCATGGATAGGCAGAATTAATATTATTAAAATGGCCATATTACCAAAAGAACTTTACAGATTCAATGTGATTCAATCAAAATCCCAATGGCATTCCTCACAGAAATAGAAAAAGCAATTATCAATTTCATCTAGAAAAATAAGAGACCCAGAATGGCTAAAGAAATTCTAAGCAGGAAGAGTGAAACAGGTGGTATCATATACCAGATCTTAAACTATACTACAGAGCAATAGTAAGAAAAACAGCATGGTACTGGAACCCAAACAGGCTGGTAGACCAATGGTACAGAATAGAGGACACAGGGACCAACCCACAAAATTACAACTACCTTATATTAGACAAAGCTGCTAAAAGCATGCAATGGAGAAAGGATAGCAACTTCAACAAATGGTGCTGGGAAAACTGGAAATCCATAAGCAACAAAATGAAATTGAATCCCTTTCTCTAACCATGAACAAAAGTTAACTCAAAATGGATCAATGATCTAGGAATCAAACCAGAGACTCTGTGTCTAATAGAAGAAAAAGTTGGCCCTAATCTCCATCACGTGGGATCAGGCCCCAAATTTCTTAATAAGACACCTATAGCACAAGAGTTAAAACCAAGAATCAACAAATGGGATGAATTTAAACTGAAAAGTTTTTTCTCAGCAAGAGAAATAATATGTGAGGTGAATAGGGAGCCTACATCCTGGGAACAAATTTTTACCCCTTACACATCAGATAAAGCTCTCATCTCTAGGGTATACAAAGAACTCAAAAAGATAAATAACAAAAAAATAAATAACCCAATCAACAAATTGGGCCAAGGACCTGAACAGACACTTCTCAGAAGATGCAATCAATCAACAAACACATGAAAAGATGTTCACCATCTCTAGGACAGAGAAATACAAATTAAAACTACTCTAAGAATCCACCTCACTCCAGTAAGAATGGCAGCCATTATGAAGTCAAACAACAACAAGTGCTGGCGAGGATGTGGGGAAAAAGGTACACTTATACATTGCTGGTGGGACTGCAATTTGGTGCAGCCAATTTGAAAAGCAGTATGGAGATTATTTGGAAAGGCAGAATGGAACCACCATTTGACCCATCTATTCCTCTTCTCAGACTATACCCAAAAGATCTAAAAACAGCATACTACAGGGACACAGCCACATCAATGTTTATAGCAGCACAATTCACAATAGGTGGAAACAACTTAGATGCCCTTCAATGGATGAATGGGTTAAAAAAAAACTGTGGCATATATACACAATCGAATATTACTCAGCACTAAAAAAGAAGAAGATCATGACATTTGCAGGAAAATGAATGGCATTAGAGCAGATTTTGCTAAGTGAAGTTAGCCAATCCCTAAAAATCAAATGCCAAATGTCTTCTCTGATATAATGGGGGTGACTCAAAATGGTGTAGGAAGGAAGAGCATGAGAAGAAGATTACCTCTAGATAGGGAAGAGAGGTGGGAGGGAAAGGGAGGGAGAAGGGGAATTGCACAGAAGATGGAAGGAGACCCTCATCGTTATACAGAATACATGTATGACGATATGAGGGGAAAAAAGAAGTGTGTCACATTAGATTGGGTAGAGAGAAGTGATGGGAGGGGAGAGGAGGGGAAGGGGGAAAGGAAGGTCAGCAGAATAAAAGAGACATTAGTATTGCTGTATGTATATACATGACTGCATGACCAATGTGATTCTGCAACACGTACACTCAGAAAAATGAGAAATTATACCCCATCTGATTCAAATGTATGATATGTCAAGATCATTGTACTGTCATGTATAACTAATTAAAACAAATTTTAAAAAATAAAGAAATTAATTATACAAATAATATTTTTTGTTATAATAGTTTTTACATTATTTATAAGTAAAAGATAAATATGTTCTCTTGGACTAAATATGTACTTAGTTATAACAAAAACATGCTGGACCCTTTGGGTTAACTACCCTCTTGATCCTTTAGCTAGCTCTCTTTCATATTCTGCTTTACATTAGACTACTTTAGAATCACTGCTTTTCCCCTCCCTTTAAGATAGTTTTATGACTTGCTTCCTAGACAAATAATAGCTTGATTTTCTGGAGGCTGTTCCAGGTCAGTGATAGGTGGATTGTCAGGCTTGTCTAAAAGTCGGTAGGCTTTATTGATGACAGAGAGCATTGCTACACAATGGTGATTCTCATCATAAAATACTTCCATGAGAAAGGAAAAAATTCAGAGTTTTCAGTTAAAATCTGTTAATGCCTGTATTAGTTATCTGCTGCCACAAGAATACTGTGTAACTAGCAGCCACAAACCAATTCGTATTTATTGATTGCTCTTTGCTGGTCAGAAGGAGTATAGCCATGTAGCTTTGCTGACCTTGGATAAGTTTTCTCCTGTGTTGGCTGGCTGCTGATCTAGCGTTAACCACAATTAAGATTATGTTTTGTATGTATAATCCTACAGCAAGCTCTGCTGGGCTTGACCTTACAGTGAAGGCAGAGGCACAGGAGAGAAAGAGACCCGATTAAGTATGGTTCACCAAAATGGCTCAACCACAGTACCAAATTAAACAGCAAATAGAGATGCAAGGAGAGGTGAAGGATTGGGGATAATTATGTCATCTATCACAAAGCCAATTTGGAAGTGTGGCAACTACTAAAAAAGAGAGCTTGTGAACTTTACTTTTTATTCCCAAAGGTAAATAATCTTGCTATTTGAATTTTAACCAACTTGTATTTGTTTAGGTTTTGTGTCATTTGGCTACTAGCTTCAGAGTCACAAAAAATAAAAATTCATTGCTATAGTAATTTCATGATTTTGTTTTGTTTGTTTGTTGCTTAATGATTTTAATTCATGTTAATATTATATTTTTAAGTTGAGGTTTTTTGTTGTTGTTGTTATTGAAGCTGTGGTCTTGCTCTGTTGCTTGGGCTGCCCCTGTGGCTCCTGGGCTCAAGTGGTCCTCCTGCTTTTGCCTTCCAAGTAGCAGTATAGCTGGGACTACAGGCACACATCACTGTGCCTGAATATTAGCCTTTGTCTGAACAGCTAGGACTTCATTTAATGATACTATATGTGTTTACCCTTTATCATATTCCTTAATTTTTGTTATTCCAGAACTTGTTTCATTACAACAACTAAATAATATCAAAAAATATTTTCCATCATCTATTTCCTCTACCTTTCTTATTTAAAATATTCCTATTAATTTTTTCCTTTTTTCCAAAATGTGAAGTTTCCTTAGTCTATGAGCGAAATAAATCTTCCATTTCCATCCTAGGAAACATAGTGTTAGTTAAAGGATTGAAAAGGAATTGAGCAATTGGATCTTACCCTGTAATTTTTCACTGCCATGTTAGCACTTGATGTAATCAAGATAATTTGATCAATAAGTTATTCAATTTTTCCAAGTGTTCTCATTGAGACAATTTATCTGAATTACCTAGTCATTTTTTTCACAGGAAGTGGAAATCTTAACATTGTAGAGCCCTTACATCTTCCCAACCCTTTCTTTCTTTATTTGTTTGTGTGCTTATTTTTTCATTTATTTGTTTGTTTTTTTGCACCAGAGATTGAACCCAGGGGTCTTAACCACTGAACCGCCTCCCCAGCCCTTTTTATTTTTCATTTTGAGACAGAGTCTAGTTAAGTTAGATACTCACTAAGTTGCTGAGGAAGGCCTTGAACTTGGATCTTCCTGCCCCAGTTTTCCAAGTCTTATTGAGATTACAGGCATGTACCATCATACCTGGCTGTTACATCTTTTCAAGGATATTAGTGATCAAATAGAGCTTTTAATACTACCTATTCCCAAGGTATGGAATATGATTTAATTTCTTCATGGATAATACAAAGTTATACCAAAGTATATTTCTGGAAGAAAACATTGTCAGCATTTAGTCAAGATTAGGCTGTGCTTCACTATGAGTAGCCTCTACTACCCTAGCATAGATGACATATAAATGCATATAACAACAAAGGTGTAGTCATACTCACAATTAAGGTCTAAAGAAAACCTACATTTACTATATAAGGCTGTTGTAGGTATGGACTTGCTACATGAGGCAAGATTGCCTTGCAAATGGAGCCAAGGCCTAACATGTTCTGGTTGGGCCTGCAGTGTCCCAGTGTGACCAGATATCTCTGTTGCTAGCATTACCTAAGGCTCTGAATTGAGAATTAGAATAGAAATGACTGGGAGGGATATATGAGTAAAGATGCCTCTATAAACCCCAGATATTAAGGACAAACTGAGAGAGAACACAAGACATACTAGCTCTGAAGAAAAGTTAGGATACCAAGTTAAATTTAGTATATTCAAATTTAAAAGAGGTTATTTACATCTTAAAAGCTATTAATTATCTTAGATTATAATTAACTTCACCAGACATAGCATACTTTTTGGCAACTGCCTTTTATTCAGCTCATTAGTATGAAGTTGTGCCTATTTAGAGTTTTCTTTGACATAGCTGAACAATAATAAAATGGTGACATACAGAAAAATTCTCTCTGTGATGGGAACCAAGAAAATAATTTCTCCCTCTCTGGGAACACATTTATCATTTTTCAATGTGTGAGGATATGGTTAGTCTAGCAGATCAGTGGATAGGTTTTATGGGATCTTTGAATCCCAGGAATTATAAATGTTATATGATATGTAAATTTTTTTCTGAGAAAATGCTGCAACAGATTTCAAAAAAGCCTGTGATGCCTATTCTCAAAATACCTGAAAAATATCTGTAAAATCCTCCTAAATATTTAGAAACTAAAGATCATAATTCTAAATGACTTATGGGTCAAAGAGAGAATTGGAAAAAAAAAACTTTGTTGAGATACAATTTTGCATACCATAAAATTCATGCATTTGAAAAAAATTTAATTGTGATAAAATGCACATAAGTTATAATTTACAACCTAGTAAAGTGTAGTAATACACATCAAATACACATCAGTCCCAGATTCTCTGGAGGCTGATGTAGGAGGATTGCTGGAGCCTTTAAATTTGAGGCCAGTCTGGGAAATACAGACCCTAATTTTTTTAAAAAAATCTCGATCTCACCTGGCTTAAAGTGTACAGTTAGTATATTCACATTGTTATGTAATTTATGTGTTCTGGTTACCAACTTGTCTGAGTCCAGCTTGTATAGTCATATACAACATATTGTGTAGAATGAACTAATTACTTAGAGATAAACAGCAAGGGACAACAGAAGCTTAGGATTCATGGTAAACCAGTCCTCCAAGGATGAAGTCTCAATTGCATGTGTCCTACTTGCACCAAGGGTGAGGGCCTCTAAAGCATTTTATACTTCAGGGTCACTTGAAAAGATGGAAAATTTTAAAAAATGCATTTCAAACTACGTAAAAATGAAAATACAACATACCAACATTGATAGAATCTAGTTAACTCAGTGAGGTTCAGAGCATTAAATTCTCATAGTGGGAAGAAAAAGGTCTTAACTTAATGATCTTATAATTTTTCACATAATGAATTAGAAAGGAGAGTCGTTGGGAATCTAGCACAGTATAATACTTGCCTAGCATGCATGGAGACCCTGAATTCAATCCCAAGGCCTTCCTGGGAGAGCAAATTAAACTCATAACAGGCAGAAGGAGGGAAGTAATAAAAATGAGAACAGGAATCAATCAAATTGAAAACACAAAACCAATAGAGAAGATCAATGAAACAAAAATCTTATTTTAGAATTATAAATAACTTCAGTGAAATCATTGTACTTAAAATGTACAACCCTCCACACTATTTCTATTTATCATCTACAAACAGAAAATACAATTTATTTTTGAAAATGCTTTAAAGGCAGCAAAACAACAAAGTCTTAGGAACAATTTGACAAAATATGGGCGGGCTTCTACATTGAAAACTATACAGCATTATTGAAAAACAATAAGAATGAGATAAGTGATGGTATATATCCTATTCATGCCTTAGATGACTCAGTATTACAAAGATGTTAATTCTTGTGAAATTAATATCTATATTTGATGTAACTTCCATAAAAATCCTAACAGATTTTCATTTACAGAAATTGATAAGGTGATTTTAAGATTATTATGGAAATGCAAAATGTCAAGAATAGGAAGGACACTTTAAAGAAGAACATTGTAGGAAGATTTGATATTCTAGCTAATAAACTTTATCATATTTAAGATGGTGAAATATTAGTGCCAGTATAGATGGATAGAACATTAAAAGAGAAAACAACCCCACACATAAGCAGTTACTTACTGTGTGACAAAAATGGTACAGAAGAATAGTGGAGAAAGAATATCTAGAAAGTCTCCTAGGATATAATAAACTAATCTTATGATAAAAAGCTGAAAAAGGACACAGATTAGAAATTGAAATGTGGGAATGCCTTTTGTATTTTTCCTTAGTTTCTTTAAACAACCACCTTTCCACAGTTTAAATAGCCTAAAACTTCTAAAATACATTTTGTTAAACTAAATGTATTATATGTCCTGGAAGTCTGGGGAAAATAAAGGAATAAAATGTGTACATAGAAGGGTATGTGTGCCAGAAGAAATTCTTTTCCGTTTTCTAGGTTCTAGATTTCTTATATTCACTTTTGTTAATTTCAAACATACGATAGATCTATTTTTGCTAAGGATTTGATTTAGTTGGGATATTGAATTTCTAACTGTAATCATTCTAGTTGAACTTCAAAGATTAACAATAATGACAAGTTTTGTGCTCTTGGAAATTCAGATCTCCTTACTTCATGTCTCATGCATCCAAATAGCTTTTAAAAATTAGCAGGAGAAATATTTTCTTTAGTCTATTAAATATTTGTATGTACTGATTTGGAAAAGTCCAAGATGTATTATTAGGTTAGAAAAAGAAGGTAAGAATAAACAGTAGACCTGCTTGTAAGTAAATTAAATATATAAATAAATGCTATTTTATGATTTTCCTTTTCTGCCCCCTCCAGAAGATCACATGAGAAACTATTAGTTTATGACATTGTGGAGAATGGGACTTAGGATATGAAGTATTTGTTGTTGTTGTTGTTGTTGTTTTGTTTTGTTTTGTTTTTGGTGCCCTTCAGTTTTGTTTCAATTTTAAACTAGATGTAGGTTAGAGGAAGAAATAGTCAGGTGTGGTGGGCTATTTGGGATGCTGAGGCCAGGAAGACCACAAATTCTAATCAAGTTTTGGCAACTTAGAAAGACTGTGTTTCAATATAAAAAATGAAAATGACTAGGGATGAAGCTCCTTGGTAAAGTGCCCTGGGTTCAATCCACTTCCCCCCAAATACCATAAAAAATATAATAGAAAAGAAAGAAAAGAAGAAGAAATACTTTGATTAGTTCCCACAGAGAGGTTGATCATACTGAATGGGACAGAGAAATTAAGTACCAGTGGTTTACAAGCCAACAAGGGTCTGGTAGCTGTTGAATCAATTTGCTTGGACTTTGGTTGAATCACCAGATCTTCCAGATTTTGGGACTACTTCTTCACCTTTCCCTACATTTCTGGATTCTTAGAAACTGACAGACTAAAGACTAACTGTGAGTGCTTTTCCAGAGTTCCTTGTGACCCAGTCTGTCTTCCTGAAACTATTTGTGACCTTAACCCTCAATCATGCTAGCCCTTGCCTTTATTCTGAACAATACGGAAAACTTTAATGATTGGAATTATAAGGAGAAATCTAACTCAAAAAGGAAGTGTTGAATGGAAGAATTAATATCACAAAAAATTGATCAATATGTAGGAAAATATAATCTTTATTTTTCCTTTTAAAAAAAATTTATTTTTTTAGTTTTAGGTGGACACAATATCTTTATTTTACATTTATGTGGTGCTGAGGATCAAACCCAGTGCCTTATGCATGCTAGGCAAGTACGCTGAGCCACAACCCCAGCCCCTTATCTTTAATTTCTTTAAAAAATAAATAATAATGGCTGATATAGAAAATAGAAATAGATTTGAAATAAAATATAAGTCCACATTAAGGTGTCATGAATTTTAAAACTTCCTAAAATACTTTTTTTAACCTTTCAAAATTTTTTAAAATTCTTTTTAGTTATATATGACAGTAGAATGTATTTTGACATATTATACATACATGGAGTATAACCTTCCATTCTTGTGGCTGGACAAGCAGTTACACTGGTTGTGTACTTATATATAAACATAGGAAAGTCATATCCGATTTATTCTACTGATTACCCTTTCCTTAATTCTCTTTGTCTAAATATTTGTATGATTTAGAAGGATTATGAAGTCATAAGTACTTGAACTTAGATTGAATGTTAATTTTTAACAATTTAGTTATGACCTGAGATAATAAAAATAGAATGTATAAATTCTAACTAGTTTGGTGGCAAAAGGAATAAAAAGAAAACTATCAGTACAATAAAAGGCTGAAAAGAAGGCAGAATAAAAGAACAAAAGTAAAATGATATATAGAAAGTTCATAATAAGGTGGTAAAATAAGTCTCCATGCATATTAAATACAAACAATTGGCCACTGACATTCAAATAGAAAATATGAATAAATTTAGCTTTCTGCAACATACCTAAAATATAAGGACAGATAGGGGATAAAAGTAAATGAATGGAGAAATATATTTGAGACAAATATTAATCAGAAAAAGACTGACATAACTATATTACCATCAGATAAAATTGACCTTAAGGAAAACACTTTAGGGATTGGGGAAGATCGCTTGCTGAGCAAAGGAATAGTGTACTGAGAAGGCATAAAAATTATCATTGACATCATAACCTCAAATTAATAGAGAAAAAGTAGATATAAATACAGAGAGAAATTTACAAATCCTTTACAAAAATGGGGGGTTGTGATAGTGAGTGGGGTCATTCAGGCCACAGTAGAATGATAAATCTTTAGACCTATCCTCTTGGGACTTTCTTAGGCTGTTTAATTTATGGCAACCACAAACATAGTGTGACAAATATAATAGTGACATAGTTTGAAAAATAGATTTCTGATATTTTTAGAGAAACAGTTGCTCTCAGGTAATTAACCTTTTTATTTTTTTCTAAACATTGCTATTAAGATTGATATCTGGATAAAACTTAATTAACTTGGAGTTCAGTAATACGCTTTGTTGTTATGGCTTAAAATGAAATTTATTTATATATAAGAATTTTTTCCTATGGAAAGTAATAATGGCTACATGTGATAGTACATACATAAAATCCCTGCTACTCAACAGGCTACGGCAGGAGTATTGCTTAATCCTAGAAGTTTGAGACTGACCGAGCAACATAAGGTGATCTCCATCGCACCCATGCAATTGTGCACATGCTTTCTCTCTCTCTCTCTCTCTCTCTCTCTCTCTCTCTCTCTCTCTCTCTCTCTCTCTCTCTCTCTCTCCCAGAGTTTAAACCCAGAAGTATCTAACCACTGAGCAATAGTACCAGACAATTTTTATTTTGAGACAAGGATTGTTAAGTTGCTCAGGGCCTTGTTAATTGCTGAGGCTGGCCTCAAACTTACAATCCTCCTGCCCCAGTCTCCCAAGCCACTGGGGTTATAGGTGTGCAATAACCACACCCAGCCTCATCTCTTTATGCAAAAGGAATAATGCATGTTATAAAATTGTGTTGATTAATGTAGGCCTTAATAATAAGATATAATGATTTTAAGTGTTCAGTAGCCATGAGAGTAACAAACTTTCTTATCCTTTGAAAGTTCTATAGTTTGAAATCCAACTTGTATTATACTCAAGTTACTATAAACCACAGGTCTTAATCTCTGTTTTTATATTGATTTATAAGTTAGTGGTCTTCATTATTCAAAAATGGGGAAAACTCTGTATATATCACATGGTAAACAGTTCTTATTCAAAGAAATAAAAATATGCAGACTTGTGACTGTAATTAACAAGACCAATGTTAAAAAGCCTGTGATTGGTCATGAGTAGGTGGTAAATCCATGGGCTGTATAAAAACTTAAGAGTACTGGAAGGAAAATAAAGTCAAAACTTTTGGGGAGTATCATGTTAAATGATCTGTTTTTAGAAAGTTGTTTGCTTCACCACCCAGCATTGGTGCCAGGTGGAGATTTTCCCTTGAAGGATAGGAACCTGGAGATGTAAAGGAAGTTAAAGAGAAAGGTAGGTTGTTAGAATGCCTCATAGCAGCAGGATGTCTGAGCCAAAAGTTGTATTTCTTTCCTGTGTGCTGTTCTTGCTCATCTCTTATGTAAACACAAGATTTAATTTTGCTTTCTGCTTCTTTTTTATGTATTAACTTTCCCAAAGGGGAAATGTTTCAAGTGTTTTCTTTTTGAGTATGCATTTCTGAAGGGTTTAGTCTAACATCAGGATATAACATTAGAGCTGAATCTGTTCTATGCTTAAGTATACCTGTCTTTACTTTTTAAATAGCTATGTAGTAACACTTTTCTTTTTATCTAGTAGTAAAATATTTAATAAATTTAGCAGTCTATAATATAGCAAAGAACTAGGAAGGAAAGGAAAATATCCTTTGAATGGATAGACTTGATATCATAATGTCTGTACATACAAAAGCACACATTTAACTCACAGGGATGTCTCCTAGCTTTAACGTATTTAGTTCTCTAGTTGTACACTTTAAGACATATTAGACCAAGATGAAGGGAGAGTATCAACAAGAGGTCAATAAAGAAAAGGCTTACAAGTTAGAAATAGGGGAAGGAGAAGCAAACTTTAAAAGATTGTTAGCTGTAGCCATTAATTGATTGAAAGGGCAAGAGGCTATACATTCTCTACTAAGTTCTAGTAAGTCATTTTTAAACAGAAGAGGTGTAATGCTCAAATGTACTGCTTACTTTAACAG
Source organism: Callospermophilus lateralis (assembly GCF_048772815.1). Taxonomy (NCBI): domain Eukaryota; kingdom Metazoa; phylum Chordata; class Mammalia; order Rodentia; family Sciuridae; genus Callospermophilus; species Callospermophilus lateralis. The sequence goes on along the minus strand of NC_135305.1, from coordinate 143,859,632 downwards.
TAGTCAACATCTACAATGGTTAAGTTAAATAGAATTTGCCTTATTAAGATATAGTGAAATATAAACTATCATGTGACATAAATTGTAGGAAGGTTTCCTTGAAAATAGTTTTCAATGGTTTTAGCACATTAGTTTTATTCATGGTGGGTTAAGTCGGTTTCCCAGGAAATGAGGAATTGCTGTGTAAATCTATGAAATTGTCCTTTGCTGTTCCTCTGCAGAAACACATCCTAAATCTGGACTCCAAATATAATACAATTTCTGATGTTTTACCAGTTATATTTAATATTAGATATATTTGATAATTTAATAGTATTTACATGTGTATCTAAATATTATTTCTATTTTTATAGGATAATTGACATTATAATAAATCAAAGTTACATTTAATAATAATTCTTATCTTATATTCTAAACTAAACCAGAAATCTATGAAGAAATCATTTGATAAATAAAAATCAGTTATTTTCATCAGTGTCATGGGTGATTGATTGAAATGTACCTTAAAGAGATTTACTTTTTCCTAATAGTTTTGGCAAGTAAAGAGTGATCAAAGCATTTTTTGTTTGTTTGTTTTATATCTTTATGAGATGGAAATTGTATACTTTTGAATTTTATAATCAACAAAATTATTTTGTATAATATTTCCTAAGTCTCTGAAACAACTGAGCTTTTAGATACTAGGTGGAATTCCAAAGTGCTTTTTACTGATGTTTAACTATTTTCTTCTTTATTTGATGCTTCATACTTTTTCTCAACATTTTTACTTTATTTCTTTTCACTCTTTTTGTGAGAGCAGATTACAACATAGATAAATATTTTCTTTACTATTAACACTATAGCAGAACATCTACCACTCTTCTTTGTTCTAACTGGTGAATTGCCTAATATACCCAATGATTTCCTTATTCTTAGGTTTTCTTTATGCATATAATTTTCTGTATTATTTTCTTAGGATACATTTCCAATAGATGCATATATAAAGAAACAGCAGTTTTAAAGTGCTTGGAATTTATTCCCCTTAAGATTTTCTGATCTCGAGTAACCATAGTCTATGCCTGCATTCTACCAAATTTGGGATGCACACACACACACACACACACACACACACAATGTACACACAAAAATGTGATGTATTATTATTGTTGTTCTTTTAAAGAAAATCAGAAAGAGTAATATCTGGCTCTCACAATATCATTCCCATGCACGTCAAAGAGTACAATGAGTTGTGGCCTGCTATGCCTTCTCAACATAGCAATCTGGGAAGTGACTAGAGATCTCTTGGATTTGACCCTGAGATAAAATCTATGAGTGATTCCAGATTTACATCATATCAGTACTTTAGACATATGCTATATGTCTAAAAGCTTAATGTAGGGCAAGTAAAGCTAGAATAAGAATAGAGAACATGAGAGCTAATAATCCACTTAGTACGAATGGATTATAAATTGCACAGGCAAATAGGAAACATTATTCTGGTTTAATGTGTTGCATTGGGCTTAGGGGGTTTATAGGCATATAGTTTTCTGGGTCGTCTAATAGGTCTGAGGAGAATAAAACTAAGGCTAACATAAAAATAAGGAGCATCAAGCCTAGGTATCTTCAATTGTAAAGTAGGGGTGAAAATGGAATATTTTTTAAAATTTTATTTTAGTTATAGATGCACACAACACCTTTTTTGTTTATTTTTATGTGGTTCTGGGAATGAACCCAGTGGTGAAAAGATATTTTAATGAGATGCTGTAGATCAGGGGTTATTAATAGTGTATGGACCAAGCTATATGGGCAAAGACCAAACAGACTTTATTTTACCCTGAGACTCCAGGTCATGTAAGAAACGCTTCTCCCATGGGAAAGCCCCACCTCTGTACCCCTCAATAGTTGCTTAGCATAGCATGTTTGGCAACACAAAAGGGCAATTTTTATACAATGTAAAAGTGTTCTCTCTTTGGTTCCCATTTTTCTTGGACAATGTACACTTTCAGAGATAGATTGTCTAGATGTATTAACTTTGATTCCTTTTCGATGGGGTTCCTAGAATGGTATAGAAAAGGAATGTTGTAGAGATGGTATATATAGATTTCATCAAAATAATTGAGTATTTCATATTAACTTGTGGACAGGAGGGAAATCTGCAAACAAGACTGTAATATAATTAAGTAACTTTGCCAAGTGATTTATTCACTTTGTAAAAGGCCTGATTAAAGGTTGATTTTCATCATGAAATAAAAAGAAGTGTGTCTTCAGCTTTGTCTTATGCAACAATTTTATCAGTGAACTCGATAGGAAGGTAAATGCTTTGATTAAAACATGTGCAGATTACAAAATCTGGATGGGGCATAGAATATAATCATTGATAGAATAAGGTCCCAAGTATCATTAAAAGTAATTCCAGGATGAATTAAAGCCAAACAAAAGGTAGCCTATGTAAAATAGTATAAATTTGTATACCTATTATCAGAAAACTGAACTATTTAAACTTAAATGGAATAAATATTACACTTGATGTATATTGATATGGGATTTTTTTCTGACTCTAACCCTCATTTGAAATAGTAACTCTTAAGTACAGAATTACTAAAATAGCTGTAGAGTTTAATAATAATAACCTAGGGTCTAAAATGTGGGATTTTCTGATAAATAACATATGGCATGTAAGGGAAAAAATGTCAAGGATGAACACACTATCATTGGCCCAAGATGCGGAGAGTGGTGGATACCATTTACTGAAATAGAGAAAACTGTGTTCAAAAAATCTGCAGAAGGAAGGAAGTTAGGAATCAAGAGCAAGAGTTGGGATTTGGGCAATGTGAAGTATTAGTAGAGGGTTTGAATAAGCACTGAGATATGTGCATCTGGGATTTAAAGGAGAAGTGAATACTAAATCTTCAGTATATTTCATTGGTTCTCCAGCAGGGGTGTTTTTCCGTCTATTTCCTCTTTTCCCCAAGGACATTATCTAATGTCTGAAAATATTTTTGATTGTCACCTGTGTGTGTGTGTGTGTGTGTGTGTGTGTAGTTGCTACTGGGATCTAGTGGCTGAATGCCAAGGATTTGCTACATATCCTACAATGCTTAAGAGCCCTTCACAACAAATAATTATCAGGTCTAGAATCTCAGCAGTGCTCAATTTTGTGTATATAAAGCAATCATTTTGGGAGAAGCTTTATATAGAAAAGAAAAAAGATAGGGTCAATGAGGAGGAACCAGTAAAGAGAAGTAAACATGTAAGGAATGGCCCGGTGGGTTATTTGGTAGCCAACTGAAAAATGTTTGAAGAAGAGAAACTGATCAATTGTGCCAGGGTGCTATAGGTATAAATGGAAGAACACCAATTTTTTCATTGTGGAAGTCTGTTGATTTTGACAGGAGCTGCTTTGGAAAATGGAGACAGTAGCTTAAATGAAATGATTTTAGGATATAATGGGAGGAAAGGGAATGGAAACAAGCTTTTAAACAACTTTTTGGGTTTTTCTAGAAAGATCATCTACTAAATGCTAATGGGAATTTTCCATTGGGAAGAGAGAAAGTGATGATCCAGCAGAGGGAGGACATAATTTTAGGAGTAATAATTGTTTTGAGGGATGCATCTGGTATAATGTCAAATTATTGACTCTAAATTGAAGCATGGAGAGTTCATTTATAAGACACGTTAGAGATAAAAATGAAAGTGACACTATGATAAAGAAAGTTTCTGATTGCTCCTACTTTTTAAAGAAAAATAGACAAGTTGTCAGCTGAGAGTAAGAAGGAATGAGGATTACAGAAAATGGAGATTACAGAAAAGGGGAGAGAAAAGGAGACAGTGACTGGCATATAAATGGATTGACAGGTATCACTAAGGACCCATCTTAGCTTCGTAGTCATGGATTTAAAATGGGACCAGTGTGGTATAAATTTGCTCCCAAGATGTAGGCTCTGTATTCACCCTACTGATTGTTTCTTTTGCTGAGAGGAAGCTTTTCAGTTTGAATCCTTCCCACTTGATGATTCTTTATTTTAATTCTTGTGCTATAGGAATCTTATTAAGAAAGTCGAGGCCTAATCCAACATGATGGAGATTTGGGCCTACTTTTTCTTCTTGTAGGCCCAGTGTCTCTGGTTTAATTCCCAGGCCCTTGGTCCACTTTGAGTTGAGTTTTGTGTATGGTGAGAGATAGGAGTATAATTTCATTGTGTTGCATATGGATTTCCTTTTTTCTCAGCACCATTTGTTGAAGAGGCTATCTTTTCTCCAATATATGTTTTTAGTGCTTTTGTCTTATATAAGATAACTGTAATTATGTGGATTTATTCAGCATTAAAAGAGAATAAAATCATGACAGACTTTTCAAAATTTGCACATATATTAAGAACTTCATTGATAAGAGTCTGTAAGTTCTCAACTTACATTTTTAAAAAGAATTTCTCATTACTAGCGATGCTTCAGAATCAGTTTTTATGAAATTGATGAATTTCTCATGTCAATATTAAAATAACATTATTAAGCAGTAATTTGTTGCCAGAGTCTACCTTACAAATATAATTTTGAAGGTTTGCGTAAAATGATTTATGATGGTGTGCCACACTACTCTGTCACACCCTTTCTCATGGATATTTCAATTATCTCCAATTTTCTCCCATTATTAACAATATTGAGCTAGATAGATAGCCTTGTTGTAAATCTTTGGTTATGGCTTTATTCTTGCCCCTTAGGATGAGTTTCAAGAAGTGGAATTACACACTTTAGATAACCCAGTTTCTTTTATGACTTCCTGCCTTTTGCTGAATTAGTTGTACATTGAAACCCTTATAAACGGTTCGTGTAAGTGCCCATTCCTTCCAAGTATCATTGCTCTAAATTCATTAGTGAATTTCACAGCAATTTTGACAAGTGGACCAGTGCATTCTCTCCATGCCCAGGAGATGTCTGTAGTCTCAGTTTGCCAACTCCCAGATCTTCAGCAGCTGCTCCATCTCTGTCTTCTGTCTCTGTCTCTGGACACAAATCTGGCCTCACAATAGACTCCGAACCTGAGCCAGTTTTTCAAAAACAGGTTTGACTCTGACTTAAATCCCCCAGAGCCTGCACCCAGACAGCAGAACCTAGTCTGGGGCACGAGACCTAAGGGTTCCACCTGCTTCAGCCCAGAAGCTCCCTGCTTCCCTTGGTGCCCACCCCCTTCCCTAGTGTCTCTGCTGGGCTACCCCATCACTACCCAGCACCCATTCGTCTGTGATACCAGCTTGGGCATCAACCCACAGAGGGAGCACACCTTCTCTAACTCTGTGGCTCCTAGAAAGGACCACGAGTCTGTCCCCCATGACTAGACAGGTCCCTTAGTGCAGGCAAGCCCTCTTTATTGTCTCCAGGCCTGTCCCTCAGGAAATGTTTATGACCAAGGCAGTGAGGGTACATCCTTGGGAGACCAAGTCAAATCCTCACTTCATTCTCAGGGGAGGGCTTTACAGAACACCCCTTCTCTTAGACCATCATAGGTCAAAGCTGAGGATGTAGCTCAGTGGTAGAGAGGGGCTTATCATGGGCCAACCACTGGACTCACTCCTCAGCACTTCCCTTTTTGTCACAAAATGCAAGACAAGGTCATGCATCTACAGCTCTGGGAAGGAGGCAACCTCACGATGAAGCCCTGGTTGAGGATTGTTGCCTGAGGGTCTGATGACTGGATCCCTGCTTCCCATCATAAGTGGTCCAGCCAGACCATAATGGTGCATAATGGAGCTCATCTTTTGCTCTGTAACTAGATTTGCTGCAGCTGCTCTGGTCATCCCCCATGAAAGTCCCTCGAGTTTAAACATGTTTCCTACAAAGTGGTGTCTATAAAGGACCCAATAAGGCAAGTCTGAATGTCAGTTGTAGCATGCAAACAAAGCCCTTCCTTAGCTACATGAACCTCTGGCCTAGGCATCTCCTCTGTTTCAGATGCCCACCATAAGTGTGCACAGTGTGTGGCTAGAACTGAGGGTCACTGTTAAGGATTGTCCCTGTCCAGAACTTGGTGCTTAGAATGGGGTTTTCAAAATAAATTCTGACACCTCTCAGAGAAAATGTATATGAATGTGAAAAACTGTTATGAGAAAAGTGTGATGAACATTCAAATGACCTGACTAAATACAGGGCCTACTGACAGGTGAGGTTTGTTATTAAATGAAGTTACTACTGGTGCAGTGACAGGAATGAAACCAAGCTTTTTCCTTATTGAGTGTCGTGAAAATTTTCCAGATTTGGATGGGATATATTTTGCATGTTAATTGAGGTATTCTTGGTGTGGAATGAACTGTACGCATGGAAAGTTTATCATTTGCTATATTTAGCTGATATTATTTCTTGTTAATGTTACCTTCAGTGAGGTCTCAGTTGGCAACAGACACCCACCATGAAAATCTGCACATTCAGAAAATTGTTTATGTCATCTCCAGGAAACCATATCATATTAAAATAGAAAGATAAACTAAAGAGCAAAACTTGTATTTCAGATGAAGATAAGCAAACTTATCATGGTTTTTGATGGGGCCTCCTGACCTATGCTTTCTCCAGGAATGGACTCCATCATGCCATTTGGGGGAACTAGGAGGATGCAGAATGACTATTAGCATATGGACTTATTGCTTATGAATTGTTCAGGGCATTTCTTGATATGGACAGCAGTGAAAATACACAGCAAAGAAAAGAACAAGAATGAATGAGAACGAGAGCCTTGGGTTTTCTAGGTAGACTAGAAATATGTGTGATATGTACATTTGAAATTTTGTAGCACTAGGTGTATATCTTTCTAGAGTTGATGACTGAGGCCACCTTAAAAGTATGCAAAATATTTCATATCTCTGTAGGAGATATGAATACACTAATATATTGTAATAACCTGGAGTGTAATATATCACAAAGTGATGAATACAGTTCCTTATCACATAGCATTACCATCAGGACAATTTCCTGAATTCTTATACCTTCTTTTACTTACAGAGTCAAGAACCTGGATCTTTTGGCTCAGTGTCATCTCTATCTACAGAGTGCGTCTAGTTACCAGAACTTAAGATCTGGGTGTCATGAAGTGTGAAGGAATTGTATCATAAAAATCATGCATTAGTGTGGGTTTTATTTTTAGAAAATGGACTTTTGTGCTGGGCATGTTAGAACAGAATTTCTGAGGAAGGTCACACAGTCTCAGAAATGCATACACAATTATTACACATGGACATGCTCAGAGATACCTCCCCACCCTCATTCACATCAATGCACACCACCAAAAAGATAGATGTTTCAGGATCATGGTAGATAGCCATAATCATCACTAGATTATCACTTTTTCACCACATCCCAATCCTCATTTCCAAAAAAAAAAAAAAAAATCTAAATCCAGGATAACTTTTTACATAGAAACAGGAAGGAATGTGTGAGCTATCTAAGTACAGAAGTTTTCCTTAGTATGTTAGGGAGTTGATAATACTTAAATTTCTCATTTGCTGCAGAGGCTACCTGTAGTTATAGATAGGAAGACATTGTGAGCATGAGATCATTCACACATGTCTACTATTGGCTGTGGTTGCATTAGATAACTAGATGGGAAACAGAAGATTGGGACAAAAATCACAAAGTAAGGCAGAGAGGGCACTTGTGAAAAGACATGAGCTTTGCATGAGGGATTTCTCAAGTACAATTTGATGACATGCACAAGATTCTTTTTATACCAAGGAAAAGTGCCAGTGAGGAAAATGCTCACTACAATCATTTGCCAATGGTTATTGTCATATGTGAATGTCATTTTGAATCATTCTCAGATAATAGTTGTGTAGTTTTAATTCCACCACAAAAGAAATTGTATGAGTCACCTATAATGAACACTGTCATATTTTCATGCATGAATTTGAATTAAAAGGAAGAAAACAACACTTATATCTTAGACAAAAAAGGGTCACAATAGTTCAGCAATATAATTTGGTTGGTCTCCTCCAAAATCTGTTAATACCACATGCATGATGACCCAATTGCAATCTAGGGAAATATAGTGTAACTGTCAGTACATTGGTTTGCTGATGAATTACTCTAGGGACTTCCTTACTGTGGATTGGGTCTAGAGTGTTTGGAGATGGTTGTTTAACACACACAGGCTTCGTTGCTGCTGGAATATGATTGTTTCTGAATGGCAAGAGAAGGACCATACCAGGAAACAAAAATTAAAAATAGAGAATAAATGGAAGGAACTACAATGAGAAATGAAATATTCTACTGTTACATTAGAAGGTTTCAGCATTCTTTTATAAGACTTGACAGATCCATCAGGAAGAAAAGAAAAAGTATACTCTTGAATCAATGATCTCTGTTATGGGTCATATTACTTCCACCAAAATACATGTTTAAGTCTTAACACGAATACCTCCAAATTTTACTGGGTTTGAAATGAGAGTCATTGTGATCTTAGCAACTAAAGTTAACTTCTTGGAGAAGGGTGGACCCAGTCTCCAGATAAGGAATCTTTTCTCATAAGAAGTTGGGGCACATTCATGAGGGACTAGTGCCATGTGATGATGGAAGCAGAGAGTAAAGTGCTACAGTTGAAAAACAAGTGGAACAAGAATGGCCACCAAACCAGTACAAGTTAAGAATGGGCAGGAAAAATTCTTTCCTAAAGTTTTCAGACGGGAGCATGGTCCTGCTAACAGGTCAATGTGGGATTTCTAGGGAATAGAACTCTAAGATAGTACACTTGCATTACTTCAACTCAAGATAGCTGTTTCTTAGATATGGAAACCCTAGGAATTTACCAATTATCAATCACATAGATCTAATTGGCATTTATACAAATATTTCATACAATGAGAGAATAAAATTTTTTCATGTTTTCATGTTTACATGATTATTCATCAAGATAGAGTATAATTTGGCCCTAAAAATTCCTTGGTTTATTGTGCAAATTGGCTGGCAGGAGAAGGGAAATTGGCAGACTGGAGGAAGGATGGACCCATGACACTTTTTCAGTGCCAGACTTAGATGGCAAAAAAGACTGCTTTTCAGTGAGGGAGGGAACTAAAGGAACTCACCAAATCCTAATAGTGAATGAAAAAAATTGTAGAGGCATATAAATTTAGAAATTCAAGCAAAATAAAAAATGAATTACAAAATGGAAGCAAATTTAAGGTACAGAGAACATTTATTTCTTGTAGCTCCACAACTGTAATGCAAACAGTGGGAATAATGCCTTTCCTCAGGTGGGCTAAAGTGGGATTTTACTAAGACTCAATAGTGGACACTCAGGGAGTCTTACAGAATCAGAAACTTGAGTACATTAAACAAAGACAAAGTAGAATACATTCGATCCAAGCTGGTCGTGGCAGAAGCAGCAGCAGCAGCAGCAGCAGTAATAGTGGTACTGCCAGATCACAGAAGAAGGGAAAATGCACAGAAACAAAATTGACAGATTTAGTGTGAAAATTCTGAGGTCAAAGAGGCAGAATTACCTTAGCTGAAGAAGAGGTTTCTTTGCACTGTACACTGGTGCAAGAAGGGAACTCTGTGATTCCCACTGTTCCTAGAGAACAAGGCAGGAGCCACCTTGACACAGCCAAGATGCTGCTGCCATTTCAGGAGACTGGAGCTAGAAGATCTGAACAGGAATATATGCAAGATCCTGACAGGCATCTGCCACAGGATCTAGGTGTTGCCTGGCTGAGCTAGAGCAAAAGGCATGGAGAGCATTCTACCCAGGGAAACTCAAGTCACAGATGTGAAGGAAATTCATGGTCCCTTCCCCCTTGAGTCTGGTGCCTCCCAGGACCAGCTGAAGGGGATTGAGAATTTGAAGGAGCTGGTGTAAAAATAGGCTGGTGTGAAGGGCTGCCCTAACAATAAGCCCAGGAAGCATAGAAAGGTCATTCCACAGGCAGCAGGGAGGGTGTGGGAAGAAAAAAAAAGATGATTAGCACAGCCTGGGAAATGAGATAAAACAGAGTTAGCTGTTGACAATGTGTTAGTAAGAAAACATAGGGTCATAATAGTAATTCAAATAACAGTTAAAACAGTTTTAATTGATAAGTGATAATTGTAAATATCTGGGGGTATATACTGAGCTTTGAATTCAAGTATATATTGTACTCTAATAGCATGCCCAGCAACTTAATTATTTATTGTCTTTTTTTCCAGTGAGAAGAACTCTGTCATTTTCTACAACAAGAATGATAAACATGTTAACTGAAATAGGTCAGTCACAGAAGGACAAGTGCTGCATAATATTACTCTTTCATGGAGACTGAAAAATTGATCTCATGGAAGATGAGAGTAGAATATTAGTTAGCTGAGCAGGGGAGACAATGTTACAATTGAATATTAGGAAAAAAGTTCTGATAAACTATTGCAGTCTGTGTGCAGACTTAAAAAAATAAAATCTGGGTCTGGAGTTGCGGCTAATTTGGAGAGTGCTTGCCTAGCATGTGTGAAGCATTGGATTTGATTCTTAGCACAGCATAGAAATAAATAAATAATAAATGAATGAATAAATGAATAAATAAATAAATAAGCATGAATGACTAACAAAAATTTTTAAAAATATCAAAATTTATTTCTAATACATTTTGAAGGAAGGATTAAAATGTTCTTAGATTTTACACGACTGAAATCATTTTTCCCCATTGGGGCAGCAAAGCACCTGAATCAGATTGGGATTTAGGATGACATTGCAATATGTGAGGTCTAAAACTTAACAAAATATTTTGTGTGCAAACACAATTTCTGAGGCAGAATCATAGAAAGGCAGAGAAAACAGTGACCATAAGCAGAGGCTATGGTCATGTGGCTTTTGTTCAAATCCTACCTCAAAACATTACATACCTGTACACTTAAATAAACTCCTCTGTCTCTCAATTGTTTGCAAAAGTGTGCATCTGATTGATTGCAATGGTATAAGGCTGACAATGAGCTCATACAGGCAGCCTTAAGAAGACTGGTGCTTCATATGGGTGCTGAATTGTCCTGTCATTAAATAGGACACTTCATTAAATGTGTGGAAAATAAGCTCAATCATTGACAGTGTTTGAAGAGAGAGGTGTGAAACAGATTTCATCCTCCAGGGCAATGGTTGAAGAAAGTCTATTCTTCATTCTTTACAGATGGATATCTGCAAAGCTCTTGGAGAATATCTGTGACCTCCTGTGACCCCATAGCAGTCTTAAGGGATTAGTGGAGCAGAGTCTGTACACAAGAATATTGAGTTTAGGTGTTTGAAATTTGGAGATTTTATGTGACTTGCCCAGATTCACAACAGTGATGAGTGCTGGATGAGGGACAGGAATGTAGCTACTTACCTGAGACCAGAAATCCCTGAGCACTTGAGTCCTCTAGTGGATACCCTAGAACCAGGAACCCAGAACTCATCTCAGTCTTTCCCAAATACTCCTCCCCTGGGTCCAGTTTAGTATGAGGTTTCAGTAGCAGATAGTCGAATGACACCCAGAAAAATATTGAAGTCATAACCCAGGCTCTTGCCTCTTTGTCACAATTACTAACTTAAAAAATGATGACTTCATGCAAATGAAGCCTATCTGAAGGTCAAGAGTAGAGTCTATACTTGTGGCCATCCTCCTAAAGTGTCTTCTCACTGTTAGCAGCTTCTCAGTGAGCTGTCCTGATGAGTAGTTGACCACCCAAATCATCAGGGCTCTGTGGGGCAAAACAACTGATTCAGAACTTGGGACATTCTAAACCAACTGTCACTTGATGGCTGTGCCAAGAATGAAGTTTCCTTGTGCTTTTCCCTCCTGGATGGACTGTTAATGTGAATTAATGGGGGGAAACAGATACCCTGGTATGATCTCAATAAAGCCAATAAAATTTCAAAGACAAAAAATATATATGTCTATACACATATATATCTTGAAAAAAAAGACATTATTTTAAACAAATGATGCTGGGAAAATGGATAGCTATATTAGCAAATGAAATTAGACCCCTGTCTCTCACATTGCACAAAATTCAAATTGAAATGGATCAAAGACTTAGAAATTGGACCAGAAACTTTACAACTGCTAGATGAAAAGACAGGGGCAAGATGCCATTGTAGAGATGCTGACACCAACTTCCTTAACAGGTCCTAAAAAACACAAGAAATAAAACTGAAAGTCAATAAGTGAGATGCCATCAAACTAAAAACATTCTGCAGCAAAAGAAACAATAAACAATGTGAAGAGGGAGCTGAAGGAATGGAGAAAATCTTGGCCAGCTATTCATCTGATAGAGAATTAATATTCCAAATATAAAAAGACTTCCAAAAACCTAACTCTGAGAAATAAATAGCTCAATTAATTAATGGGTAAAAGAACTAAACAGAAATTTCTCAAAAGAAGAAACACAAATATTCAATAAATATACGACAAAATATTCAAGGTCTCTATCCATCAGGAAAATGCAAATGAAAACTGCACTAAGATTTCATCTCACTCCAGTCAGAATGCAATTATCAAGAACAAAACAACAATAAATGCTGATGAGGTTGTGGGGAAAGGTACACTTGTACATTATTGTGGGACTGCAGACTAGAACAACCACTCTGGAAAGCAGCATGGATATTCCTCAGAAGTTTAGGAATGGACCCAATACATGACCCCACTATCCCACTTCTTGGTATTTCCCCAAAAGATCAAAACTAATTGTGGTGAGAGGCAGGGGTCTGATTTCATTTTTCTATATGAGGATATGTAGTTTCCCTACAAAACTTGTTTAAAAGATTGGCTTTTCCAAGAAACATTTTTGGCACTTATGGGGATACAGTCAACTGAATGTTACTAGCTGCACATTTTACAATAACTAAATTATGAACTCAAATGAGATGCTCAACCAATAGACAGATAGATCAAGAATGGATCACAAAAGTGTCGTGTGGAATACAAATGATTTCTAGTCAGACATAAAAAAATTAAAATTGTGGCATTTGCTGGTAGAGTGGATGGAAATGGAGTATTTAACAGCATGCAAGAAATCTATGGAGCACTGTAAACAAAGCAATGGATGCATTATGTGTATCTCACAAGAAGCAAAGAAATGGGAAGAAATGTGCTATGAATTAATAAATAACTAAGAGCACAAAGATTAGGATAGATCTTAATCTTTCCTTTTAAGGGGCTCAATGAGATCCAAATAGGTGACATCAAAGATCTCCAAGGTTATGTATTTGATGTCAAAACTATTAGAATCAAATACAAAACCAAACTATAGAGAGGATCAAGAGATAAAAAGCTCCTTAAACTCAGGTGATTCTTAGTAAAATTAATATCAGATCTCTCAACAGAACCTATACAGGCCAGAAACAGAGATGAAATATCAAGTGATAAAAGAAAAGCCTTTCACCCTTTTAAAATTCTACAACTGACATGAGATTTTTTTCTAAAATAAATAATAAACCATGTTTTTATGGTTTGTATCTGACATGTTCCCCCAAAGGTGCAAGTGTTGAAAGCAAGTTCCCCCATGCAGCAAGTTACAGAGATGGGGTTTTTGTGCAATAATTAGATGATGAGGGCTCTAACATCATCAATTGATTAATCCATGATGACTGAATGGACTACTGGCAAGTGGGACTTAGTTGGGGCAAGTAAATCAATGAGGGAATGCTCTGGAAGGAGTTATCATTTCTCTAGTCTCTCTCTCTCTTTCTCTCTCTCTCTCTCTCTCTCTCTCTCTCTCTCTCTCTCTCTCTCTCTCTCTCTCTCTCTCTCCCCCTGAACCCCCTTCCCCACTCATCTTCCCAGATTCCTTGAATAAGTTTTCTCCACCACATAAGTTCTTTTTATATTTTTGCCACATTTCTAGTTTATTAATGGTGCGTTATTGTTTTTCACATTTATTTACTTATGTTTAATTTGTTCTTTTTGGATACATATGAAAGTAGAGTGTATTTTGATATATATGTAGAATATAACATTCTACAGGATCTAATTCTTGTGAATTATTGTTTTATATACAGATGGAGTTTGTAGTTAGTATTACAGTATAATTTGGTCAATAGCACTCCCCTGACCCTCCCTTCTCCCTTCTCACCTGCTAACTTGATCCTAGTCTTCTGATCTCCCTTTGATTTTCATGAGATTCACCCCTACTGCTTTGCTTTCTCTTCTCTAGCTTCTGCATATGAGAGAAAACACAATTAACCTTCTGATTCTTACTTATTTCACTAATCCTAATGGTCTCTAGTTCAATTCATTTTTCTGCAAATGACAAAATTTTATTTTTTTCTTTATAACTAAATGAGAATTCATTGTGTACATTTATCACATTTTTTTCTCCATTCATCCACTGATGGATATGTAGTCTGGTTCTATAGTTTGCCAATGTGAATTTTGGTGTTATAAATATAGGTACACATGCTTCACTGTAATAGTATGACTTTAATTTTTCAGGATGTATTCTGAAGAATGGTATAGCTAGGTCACATGGTAGTTCCATGCCTGTTCTTTGAGGAGCCTCCATAATGATTTGCATAAACGTGTACTGATACACCATCTCATGAACAGTTTTAAAGTGCATCTTTCTCTCCACATCCACTCTAGTATTTATAATGATTTATATTCTTAATGACTGCCATTCTGACTAGTGTGAGATAAAAATTTCAATGTAGTTTTGAATTGCATTTTCTTAATTGCTAATGATGTTGAACATTTTTCCTATATTTGTTGGCCACTTCATCTTTTGAGAAGAGTCTGTTTAATTCATTTGTTCATTTACTATCTTAGTTTTTAAATTTTTTGCTGTAAAGTTTTTTGGGCTTTTGTATATGCTACATCATAATCTCATCAGAAGAGTAGCTAATAAAAACTTACTCACATTCTGTCAGTTCTCTTTAAGACTTCTAATTATTTCCCATGGTATGCAGAAGCTTTTGAATTGGTACCATCCTCTTTATCACTTTCACCATACTCTTCCACCATGATGTTCTCTATTGCCTCAAGACCAAAGGAATGGAGTCAGCTGTTTATAGACTGAAACCATGAGCACCCAGATATATTTTTCCTCCTCTAATTGTTCTTTTTTTCCTTTACTGTCTTTTTTTAAATTTTGTTTTTTAAAAGTAGAATGCATTTTGACACATTGTACA
This sequence comes from Callospermophilus lateralis, assembly GCF_048772815.1. NCBI lineage: Eukaryota > Metazoa > Chordata > Mammalia > Rodentia > Sciuridae > Callospermophilus > Callospermophilus lateralis. The sequence goes on along the minus strand of NC_135305.1, from coordinate 143,844,553 downwards.
CAAAATAAGCACTACTTCTTAGTCCTCTAGTGTACATGTAGCAGAGTCACTCCAGGAGTATAATCAAATACATATATAAGCTAATGATGTCTATCTCATTCTGCTGTCCTTCCCATCACCACAAACCCACCCCTCCCCACCCTCCCTGCTACACAAATGAAAGTTCCTCCATTCTTCCCTATTCTCCCTACATCACTAGGATCGGCATCTCCTTATCAGAGAAAACATTCAGCTTTTAGATTTGGGGGATTGGATTATTTCACTTAGCATGATATTCTCTAGTTTCATCCATTTACCTACAAATGCCACGATTTCATTCTTTTTTATGGCTGAGTAATATTCTATTCTGTGTATATACCATGTTTTCTTTATCCTTTCATCTGTTGAAGGGCATCTATGTTGTTTTCATACTTTAGCATTTGTGAATTGAGCTGCTATAAACATTCATGTATCTGTGTCATTATAGCAATCTGAGTTTAAGTCTTTGGGGTATAAACTCAGAAGTGTGATAGCTGGGTCAAATGGTGGTTCCAGTCCAAGTTTTCTGAGGAATCTCCATACTGCTTTCCATAGTGGTTGCACCAATTTGCAGTCCCACTAGCAATGTATGAGTATAAATTTTTCACAACATCCACACCAACACTTGCTATTGATTGTATTCTTCATAATTGCCATTCTTACTGGAGTATGATGAAATCTTAGAGTATATTTGATTTGCATTTCTTTAACTGGTAGAGATGATGAACATTTTTTCATATATTTACTGGTCAATTGTATCTCTTCTTGTGAGAAAAGTTTGTGCACTTCCTTAGCCCATTTATTGATTGGGTTATTTGGTTTTTTGGTGTCAAGTTTCTTTAGTTCTTTATATATAAAACCTGGAGATCAGTGCTCTATCTGAGGTGCATGTGCTAAAAATTTCTTCCCATTCTGTAGCCTCTCCATTCACATTATTGATGGTTTCCTTTACTGAGAAGTTTACTTAGTGTCAATCTATCCCATTTATTGATTCTTAATTTTACTTCTTGCACTTTAGGAGTCTTGTTTAGGAAATTAGGTTCTGAGCCATTGTGAGAAAGATTTGGGCCTACCTTTTCTTTTGTTGGGTATCTGTCCTACTCTTTTTGATCTACTTTGAGTTTATTTTTGTGCAGGGTTAATTTTGTGGATTTTTGTGCAGAGAGATAGAGGTTGAATTTCATTTTGCTACATATAGATTTCCAGTTTGCTAAACACCATTTGTTGAAGAGGCTATCTTTTCTCCAATGTATGTTTTTCACATCTTTGATTAATATGAAACAACCATATTTATGTGGCTTTGTCTCTGTATCTTCTATTTTATATCATTGTTCTATATGTCTCTTTTGGTACCACACCATGCTGTTTTTGTACTGTTGCTCTGTAGTATAGTTTAAGGTCTCATCTTGTGATGCCTCCTGCTTCACTTTTGTTGCTGAGGATTGATTTGTCTTTTCTGAGCCTATGATTTTTAAAATGAATTCTGTGTTTGCTTTTTTCTATTTATTTTGAGAATTTAATTGGTATTTTTTATAGGAATAGCATTAAAACTGTGTAACAATTTTGGTTGTATGGCCATTTTTACTATATTATACCTATCCAATAGTATGAGAGACATTTCCATACCCCAAGTGCTCCTTCAATGTCTTTCTTTAGTGTTCTGTAATTCTCATTGTAGATGTCTTTCATCTCTTAGATGAAAGAGGTGATGGATTAGATGGATTCCCAACTACTTTTTGAGGCTATTGTGAATGGGTGGTTTTCCTACTTTTTCGTCCAGTGGATTCATCGCTTCTGTATAGAAATAAACTTGATTTATGGGTATAGATTTTATGTCCTGCTACTCTGCTGTATTCACTTATTAGTTCTAGAAGTTTTCTGGGGGAATTTTTTGGATCTTCTACATATAGAAGCATGTCATCAGCAAATAGTGATAGTTTGAGTTTTTTCCTTTGTGAATCCCTTTAATTTCTTTCATATCTCTGATTGCTCTTCCTAGAGTTTCATTGACTATGTTGAATTGAATTGGTGAAAGAGGGCATCCCTGTCTTGTTCCAGTTTTTAGAAGTAATGCTTTCTCTTTTAACTCTCCTGTTCTTGATTTGAGCACACAAGTGAAAAAGCAAAGCAATTAGGTGGTTTTGTCCCCAGACAACTTGGACAGAGTTTAGTGATGTGACAAGCCTTGCATATCTCTATACCTGCCATCCAGGAGCTGCAGCCAAGTCAGGGGTATGACTAGTGGCAGAGCCATTGCTGTCAATGCCTCCTGTAGCCTGCCTTCTGGGGCAGAAGGACGCTGGTAATAGCCCATGGCTTCTGGTCCCCTGAATCACGGCCAAGTGTGACTGTCCTGGTTTCCTCACATTCTTTTCTTTGGTACCAAGGTACCCATGACCACTGTGGGGCCAGGCTGTGCTGGCACTGATGTCCTCCAGTCAGCTCAAGTTCTGCAACTCTGGCTCAGTTGTGAGGCAGAGTCTACCTTGCAGCCGGAGGATGTTCTTTGTATTCTAACATGGGTGTGAGTCTTGTACACCTTCTGCACCTCTGGGTATAAACAGGAACCTAATTGTGTGCTCATGTGCAGATCCCTGCCCAAAGTCAGTCTCTGCAGGGTGAAGCTTTTGTCCTGAGTATCCCAATATGCACGTGATAGCTTCCTTGTGGTGCATTCACTCACTTAAATGCTTATGAGAAAAAAACAGTTCAACTTAATCCTTTTATTTAATTTCACAGAGTCTTTTTAACTCTTAGAAGCATAAATCTTCTTGTTTTGTACATAAGAACTTTTTTTAAAAAAATGAATAAATCAAGCATCACACACACACACACACACACACACACACACAATGTTCACAAACAGGCCACTTTAGTTGATTAAATCTGAAGTATTTATGATGGTAAATTCTGAGCAGCCAAAGGCACAGATCTAGCCGCCCTCACAGGCCCCGTGCCACCTAGAATTTGATTGGGGCAGTGCCCCCACAGGCAGTGGGATGAACTGGTGGCCAGCAGAAAACTGGCTGAGTATTCACCATATATATATATATATATATATATATATATATATATATATATATATATATATATATACACCCTTGCTGAGGCCACATGTGTTTCTTTGCTTAGTCAAAGTGATTGTTGTCAGTCTATAGAGTGACATGGACTCTCATCTGCCTCTGGTTAATACTCTGATTATGGGGCTTCTTTGGTTTCATGACATTATCCTTCTAATTGGAGGGATGCCTGACTACTCACCCTCAAGAGCTCAGCTCTGTGCAACCTCAATTCTGACAAAATTCACAAAAACCATGGGGACTCAATGCATTCCTCAGGCAAGTCCAGTTTCTGGCACTTGGACTATATTATGTACAACACTGAAGCAATGAGAGAAAAAAAAGGAATTTCCAGTGCCCTTTGGCAGTCTACTGTGGGAAGGAGGCTCTCAAAGAGGGGAACAAATGCCACCTATGAAGTTACACTAGATAATGTGAACAATCAACAAAATCAGGAGATTGCTTAATAAACAGAATGCTATTTATTAACTCATTTCACAAATGAATGAACTATAACAGTGTCACATTGCAAAGAAATTGCAATCAGTGGGCACAAGTTAATTGGGTGACCCAGTGTAGGAGGACAAGGTGGGTCTTCTGCTGAGTCAGATTTTATCAGTGGTCTCAACTGTCCAGCTTCAACCAGGGAAGGCTCCAGGAAGGTCAACAGCCTTACTGAGCTGGGCATATGGCATAGGATAACACAGTAGGGTCAGGGGAGTGGTCATGGGTCAATTCCTGGAAAGTGCCTCTGACATGGTCCCTGGAGACTAAGGCTGATTGAATGCCCCAAAGAGCAGGTGGAGGAAGTTGAGGCTCCTACCCTCCCCCTTTGTGTTCTCTTGAACCCCAATGCTTGAAAAAAGGCTCCCCAGTACTCCCAAGTCAGCTGCTGCATGAGAGGAGCAAGTTTGCAAAATCACCAAATGCTAGTCACTTCCAGAATCCTGAGAGAGCATAAGATGATTAAAGGAGACAAGGTATGTTCTGGATATCAGGTGTTTGAGTTCTGGGAAATTACTCCCCATCTTGCTCCCATCATGCTCTGCACAGGTGACATGCTTACTCCTGTTCCTAGTCTCATCCCTCAACTGGACCCACCCTACACCCTGACCTAGCCCAGGCAGAGCCTCAGGATGGAATGTTGGAATGGGACCTTTATCCTCAGGCACCCTCTTGTCTCCTCTCTTACAGACTCTGTGACTGTCATTGAGCTGAAACAGTTGGCCTTGGTGTCAGTTGCACTGGGACAGATGGCCACAATCATCAGCTCTGGAGACAGCCTTGCCAGTGAATATGCTGGGCACTGGTACCCGTAGAAGCAGAGGACAGGTCTTATTCCTATGCAGATCATTCAGCTCTTTGTGTTCACAGCTTCTTTGGTGTTATCAGAGGCAGCACAGCCTATGTGGCCCAGGTCCCCTGTTGTGGAGCTAAATCTCCTGGTGGTGGAGCCAGTGTTTGTCAGTCCCACCCTCACAACTCAGCTTCTCTACCCAAGCAACAACCAGCAGGTTTCTTCTCAGATACTTCAACACCTCCTGCTCCATGCTAGGCCTGCAGGACAAGGAGGGCACTAGCAGATATAACCCTGCGGAGGTGGGGTGCACAGACATGAGTGGCCCTGTCATTGCCACCTGCACCAGTGGCCCTCAAGAGAATGCCTCCTAGAGGCTCAAACAATAGATTCCAGAACAGCTTAACTCACCAGTTCCCCCTGATTATGTCTTGAACTGATTTTTTTCCACCATACTCTTCTGCCATGATATTCGCCATTGCCTCAGAGAACAATGGAATGGAGTCAATTGTGTATGGATTGTGACGTGGGAAACCTTGTGAATCCAAATAAATTATTTATCTTATAAATATTGTGTTTCCCCCCCTTTTCTTTCTTTCTTTTATTTTTTAACAGTAGAATGCATTTTTACAGATTGTACACAAATTGAGCACAACTTCTTCCTCTGGCACTACATGTGGCAGAGTCACTCTAGTAGCGTAATCATACATGTATACAGGGTAATAATGTTTGTCTCATTCTACTGTCCTTCCCATCCCCACAGCCCCACTTCTCCCCTCTGTCCCCTCAACACAAACCAAAGTGCCTTTCTGATTCTGCCTGATCCTCCCAGCCCCATTATGGATCAGCAACTGCTTATCAGAGAAAAATTTTAGCTTTTTCAATTTTGGGGATTGGTTTATTTCACTTAGCATGATATTCTCTAGTTCCATATATTTTCCTGCAAATGACATAATTTTATCATTCGTTTAGGCTGAGTAATATTCCATTGTGTATATGTACCATATTTTCTTTCTCCATTCATCTGTTGAAGGGCATCTAGGTTGGTTCCACAGTTTAGCTATTGTGAACTGAGCCATTCTAAGCATTGATGTGGCTGTAACATTCTGGTATACTGATTTTAAGTTCATTGGTTATAAACTGAGAAATGGGTTAGCTAAGTGCTTCTAGTCCAAGTTTTCTGAGGTATCTTCATACTGTTTCACATAGTGGCAGGACCAATTTGCAGTCTCACCAGCAATATATGAAGGTAACTTTTTTCCAACATTTTTCGTGATACTTGTTATTGCCTGTATTTTTGATACATTGCCATTCTGCAGTGAAATAACATCTTATAGTAGTTTTGATTTGCATTTCTTTCGTTGTTAGAGATGATGAACATTTTTTTCCAATGCGTGTTTATTGGTTGTATTTCTTCTTCTGTGAAGTGTCTACTCAGTTCCTTAGCCCATTTATTGATTGTGTTATTTGGCTTTTTGGTGTTCAGATTTTTAAGTTCTTCATATATCCTGGGAGATTAGTGTCTATCTGAGGTCTGTCCCATTCTGTAGAATCTCTCATCATGTTATTGTTTGTTTCTCTTACTGAGAAGAAGTTTTTAGTGTCTGTCCATCCCATTATCTATTTTCGATTATACCTCTTGCACTTGAAAAGTCTTGTCCAAGAATTAAGGTCCTGAGCCAATGAGATGAAGATTTGGACCAACTTTTTCTTCTACTGGGTGCATGATCTCTGTTCTACTGCCAGTATTTGATCCACTTTCAGTTGATTTTTGTGCAGGTGAGGGATAATGGTTGAATGTTATTTTGCTACATATGGATTTTCAGTTTTCCCAGCATCATGTATTGAAAAGCCTATGTTTTCTCTAAAGTATATTTTTGGCACCATTGTCTACTATGAGATAAGCATATCTGTGTGCGTTTGTCTCTGTGTCTTGTATTTTGTATTATTGTTCCACATGTATCCTTTGGTACCATTACCATCCTGTTTTTGTTACTATTGCTCCATAGTATAGTGGTCCAGTATTGTGATGCCTCCTGCTTCATTCTTCTTGCCGGGGATTGCTTCTTCTATTCTAGGCCTTTTATTTTTCCAAATAAATTTTGTGGTTCCTTTTTCTAGTTCTTTGAAGAATGTCATTCATTGGTACAGATGTAATGCAAATCAAAGTATTCTAAGATTCCATCTCACTCCAGTCAGAATGGCAGTCATCAAGATTACAGACAACAATAAGAGTTGGCCAGAATGTGGGGAAAAAGGTACACTCATACATTGCTTGTGAGATGTAATTCAGTGTAGCTAATCTGGAAGTCAGTATGAAGATTTCTTGGAAACTTGTAACATAACCACCATTTGACCCTGCTATCCCATTCCTTGGCTTAGACAGAAAGGACTGAATAAAGCATACTACAGGGACAAAGGCATATCAATATTTATAGCAGCATAATATACAATAGCTAAATTGTGGAACCAAACCAGATGCCCTTCAGTAGATTAATACATAGAGAAACTTTGGTATATATACACAATGGAATATTACTCAGAACTAAAAGAGAATAAAATAATAGCATTTACAAATAAATGGATGGAGTAGGAGAATGTAATGCTAAGTGAAGTAAGCCAGTTCCAAAAACACCAAAGGCCAAATGCTTTTTTTGATATGAGGATGCTCTCATAATGATGATAGCAGGGGCATGGGAGGAATGGAGGAACTTTAGATGGAACACAGGGAAGGGAGAAGAATGGAGAGGGCATGGGGGTACAAATGATGGTGAAATGAGTTAGACATCATTACCCTAAGTATATATATGAAGACATGAATGGTGTGAAACTACTTTGTGTACAATCAGAGACTTGAAAATGATTATCTCTATGTACAATATGAAATAAATTGCATTCTGCAATCATATAACAAATTAAAATGAATAAATATTTTAATAGAAAAGTGAATAAATAAACAGGGGGAGGACATCCACCTTGCTTTCATGAGATCAAGAAATAAAGACCACAGCAGCCATGGCAGTGGAGTTTGGCGAGCATGCCAGTGGCTTTCTCCACAAGGAGGTGGTCCAATTCATTAACAATGAAGCTCTCCTGAACAGTGGTGGCCCAGAATTCTACATGGCCTTTTGCTCTAGTCCCTGGAACAAGGTGGAGGACTGGCTTTGCACTGTGGTCATGGACTCTCTGGTGCCTCAGGACCTCAAAAGGGCACCTGGAGCGCCTTTCCCTGGGTGTGTGAGTAGTGGCCAGGTAGCGGGAGCAGCAGGGGCATTGGTTCTGTCAGCTGCGAGACCATGTGGAGAAGTGTGAGGTGGCTTGCTGGGCTTTGGTCTCTCAGCTGTAGCAGCTGTGTGAGGAGCGTGGTGATGCTACCACTCAGCTGTGCTTCACTCAGGTTGCCTTGCAGCAGGTGATGTATGAGCATGAAGTGCTATGTGGAAGGCTACTTGAGGCTTAGAGCTCAGTATTGGCAGATCCATTGCCCCCAAATGTTGTACTTGTTATGGGAACCCAATAGCATGGTATTGTGGTGTAGTCCCTGGAAGAAGAGGAGCAGGCAGAAGTGTTGGTGCTTGGAGCATAGTGCATGCCACATTTGGAGGCCCAGATGCCAGCCCCAGCACCTTTGCTTTGTGTGCCAGGACACCCATGCATGTCCTTGGCTCCAGGCAATGCAACCCCATGTGCAAATGTCTGTGCTCCATTCAGTGCCAATCCCAGTGGGATTCCTATACTCCTCTACAAGCCTCTGTAATAATGAAATCAGGATCAGCAGGAGCAACAGCCACAGCAGCGGCAGCATTTGCACCCCAGGTGCTTCCTGTAGTGATCTATCCACCAGGCTTGTGGGCTCCAGTGGGGTGCCAGGAGGGAATGGCTCCTCAATGTGTCCAGAGTTGCTGGTGTGACTAGAGTTGCCTGAGTTTCTGGGGCCAATATAATATCCTGAGAACCTCCCAGGTAGATGCAACCTGGGAGATAGAAAAATCCCCAAGTAAAAAGAAGGTCCTGAAGGTCTCCAGGGAATGACTTCCCTGAGGGGAAGCATAAGCCAAAGCCAGAAAGAGGGTCAGGAGAGGCCCCAGGGGAGAGACCCCATGTGGGAGATCATTAGTCTTAGTCTGGTGCATTTAATAAAAAAAGAATGTCATTGGGATTTTTACATTAAATCTTTGTAAATGTTTTGGTATTAAGACCATTTTCGATATATTAATTCTGCCTATTCAAGACCATGAGAAATCTTTCCATTTTCTAAGATCTTTTTCAATTACTTTCTTTGGTATTGTTTAATTTTTATTGTAGAGGTCTTTCACCACTTTTGTTAGATTGATTCCCAAGTTTTTTTTTTGTTGTTGTTGTTATTGTTTGTTTGTTTATTGTGTTTTGCTTTGTGTTGAGGCTAGAGTGAATGGGGAGGTTTTCCTAATTTCTCTTGCTATTGATTCATTGCTAATGTATAGAAATGCATCTGTTTCATGGGTATTGATTTTATATCCTAATTTGCTGAATGTATGTATTGGTTCTAGATGTTTTCTGGGAGAATTTTTTGGATCTTCTAAATATAGAAATATGTCATAAGCAAATAGTAACAATTTGAGTTCTTTTTCTAATCATATCACTTTAATTTCTTTCATTGGTCGGATTCCTCTGACTGGAGTTTAAGGACTATACTGAATAGAAGGGACGAGAGAGTACATCCCTGTCTTGCTTGAGTTTCATTAGAGAAAATGCTTTCTGTTTTTCTCATTTAGAATTATGTTGGCCTTGGGCTTAGCATAGATAGCTTTTAAAATGTGGAGGTATTGCAGACCTTGTTTGTTTAAGCTCATCATGGGCATCTTCAAGCATGGCTTCTTGTGGTATGAGATGACAGGGTCAGGTGATAAGCAAAAGAATGGATTCATCAGCAGGAGTCATGGAAGAAGAAGATTAATTAAAATGACTGGATTAAATCCTACTAAATAGAAAATAGTTTTATTTTCAAATTTCAAATAAGGGGGATGTAATCTTAAAATCCCACCAGAAATCTCTCCAAATATTAAAATACAATGCTTTGTGTGTATTTTCATTCTGATTCAAAAAGAAGTTTTAATTTTTTCTATCTAAAAATGTCTAGAGGTTCAGAAAGATTGAGATATCTGTAGGTTTGGCATTTCAAACAGAAATGGAATATATTTTGATTCTCAAAATTATAGCTATGCCTCCCTTTCAACCCATTATTATATGATCAATGAAATTATTTGAAGAGCAAAATCTTTTTTCCTGATTTAATATATTTTCATAAATAGAGAATATTAATGTATGGATCTAGGTTTCAGTATTTAAAGAAATAATCACACACTCTCCAATAACACACTTGGACATGAAAATACACTTACAAAGAGAATAGTTGCAGCTCAGAATGTGGCATGTGCTCACAATGAAAGTTCCATGTTGACCAGTCACCATGGTAATGTGGGATGCATATCTTACCTTCCATTTCCACTCAGTTGATCTAGTGAGTGAGTTGGTATCGGTTAGAATTGGAGAAGAGTAGGGAGGTTTTGAGTTCCTGGTCGGCCATGGGAAATCTAAATTGCTGCGGGGAAGGTATGTTGTCAGTGATTATTATAAGGCTGTTTCTTCAAAGGACAGTTAACATTTACTGAACGTATTTTTCTCTTGGTTTTTTTTATCTCTGACCCTGAATCTTCTCTCCTGAGATTTAAGTATTTGGTGATATTGCTTTATAACTCAATTCATATATTTGCTTGTACTATTGACCTGGTTATTGAAAATGTTTTTCTAAATTTAGAAAAAATGAACCATTTCTAAGGCCAATATCATGTGTGCTCTTAAAGTGAATAAATAAAAAGGGGGAGGACATTCACCTTGGTTTCATGAGATGAAGAAATAAATTGAGAGAGAGTAAATGGATGCTAAGTAAGGCAATATATATCCCATGAAAGGGCAATTAGAGGCCAAACTCAACTGAATGTATATGAACATCTAAAAATAATGCTAGAGAAGTCTTAATTAAGACATTTGTAGAAAGGAAAGAGTACTGAGATTTCAGGGAAAGTTTCCAAGGGGTTGATGACTACAGGATCCCTGGTGTTTGGGGGTTACTGGGTAGAAGGCAGAAAGGACAGTGCCATGAGGTCAAAGGAGTGATCATCTGATAATGGAGGAAATGAGAGCCTTGGGGATCTTCAAGGAGGATTGGTGGAGGATCACAGATTGTACTTACTGGTGGATCCGTGTAGGCAGATAAGTATGGCCTCTGGCCCTGCAGGATCTAGGAAGAGGCGTGGAAGATCAGGAGAAGGAATATATGAGATCAGAGCTGGTGCATCTACAGCAACCACGTTTTCAACCAGGCCTTGTCTGCCTGCGCAGGTGATGGCCAGAATGTTAGTCTGCAGACATGGCGGGAAGGCCAGATTCTGAAATGGAAACACCAAAGCATCATTCCAGGGTATCTTCCCCCCCCGCCCGCCATTAATTCACATTAACAGGCCATCCAGGTTAGAAAAGCACAAGGAAACTTCATTCTTGGCACATCCATCAAGTGGCAGTTGGTTTAGAATGTCCTAAGTTCTCAAACAGTTTATGAGCCCCACAGAGCCCTGATGATTTGGGTCATCAACTGCTCATCAGGATGGCTCACTGAGAGGCAGCTAGCAGTGAGAAGACCCTGGGGGAGGGTGGCTACAAGTGTGTACTCTACTCTTGACCTTCAGATAGGCTTTAATTGCATGAAATCATTATTTTTAAGTCAGTAATTGTGATGAAGAGGCAGAAGCCTGAGTTATGACTGGAACATTTTTCTTGGTATAATTCAACTGTCTGCTACTGAAGCCTCAAGGAGGCTTCAGGGGAGAAATATTTGAGAAAGACTGAGAAAACTTCTGGGTTCCTGTTCTAGGGAATCCACTAGAGGATTCAAGTGCTCAGGAATCTCTGGTCCCAGGTAAATCTCTGGACACTCCTGTCCCACATCCACCACTCATCATTGTTGTGAATCTGGGAAAGTCACATAAAATCTCCAAATTACAAACACCTAAACTCAAAATTGTGGTGGACAGACTCTGCTCCACCCATCCCTTTAGGCTGATATGGAGTCACAGGAGGTCACAGACATTCTCCATGAGCTTTACAGATATCCATCTGTAAAGAATGAGGAATAGACTTTCTTCACCCATTGCTCTGGAGGATGACCTCTGTTTGACACCTCTCTGTTCAAACACTGTCAACGATTAAGCTTATTTTTCCACACATTTAATGAAGTGTCCTATTTAATGACACGACACATTAGCACCCATATGAAACACCAGTCTTCTTAAGGATGCCTAGATGTTATCACTGTCAGCGTTACACCATTACATGGATCAGATGCACATTTTTCCAAACAATGGAGACAGAGGGGTTTATTTAACTGCAGAGGTATGTAATGTTTTGAGGTAGTATTTGAACAAAAGCCACATAACCACAGCCTCTGCTCATGGTCACTGTTTTCTCTGTCTTTCTATGATTCTTCCTTAGTAATTGTGTTTGTGCATACAATATTTTGTTGGGTTTTAGACCTCACACATTGCAATGTCATCCTAAATCCCAATCTGACACCACTGCCCCAGTGGTGAAAAATGATTTCAGTAGTGTGAAATCTAAGAACATTCACATCCCTCCTTTAAATTTTATTAAACAGATTTTGTTATATTTTGAAATTTGTTTCAGTTATTTATGCACATTTATCTATCTATCTATCTATCTATCTATCTATCTATCATCTATCTATCTATCTATTTATTTATTTAATTGTGGTGCTGAGAATCACACCTTTGCCTCACACATGCTAGGCAAGCACTCTTTAAATGAGCTACAAACCCAGACCCAGATTTTGTGATATTTAACTCTGCTCACAGACTGCAAAAATACATCAGAACTTTTTTTTTCTAATATTCAATTGTAACATTGTCTCCCCTACTCTACTAATTAATATTCTACTCTCAATTTCTATGCAATCAATTTTTTAGTCTCCACAAAAGAGTGATATTTTGCAGCATTTGTCCTTTTGTGTCTGACCTATTTCAGTTAATGTAATTACCAACCTTGTTGATGAAAATGACAGAGTTCTTCTCACTGAAAAAAAATACAAGAAATATTTAAGATACTGGGCATGCTCTTTGTGTATAATACATACTTGAATTCAAAGCTCAAATTATACCCCCAGATATTTACAATTATCACTTATCAATTAAAACTGTTTGAATCATTACTTGAATTACTATTGATGACACATTGTTTTTCTTGCTAGCACGTTATCAATAGATAACTCTGTTTTATTCCATTTCCCAGGCTCTTGTCTCCCACGTGAGCACCGGAAAACATCAAAACATGCAGAAGACATCCACAGGCCTTGGTCCAGAGAAGTCCACCTGTTGCCACCAAACATCCTTGTGCCCAAGGAAAAGTCCAAAAAAGGTACTGTGAAAATCCTGTCATTGTTGTTCACTCTGCAATAATGATTCTAGTTCATTCAGAGTTCCAATTCTTTTTTTTTTTTTTTTTGATGTGTACAAATTGATGTGCTTTGAGTCATTCAGCAGTGATGCAGGTCCAAAAGTAAAGATCTAGTTACCTTTTAATTTTGTGCACTTGATTCATTCAACTGTTGATGGACATTGGATTGATCTTACCATGTATTTATGGTGAATGCTACAAACATTGAAGTGATTGTATCATTATATTATGCTGACTTGCAGTTCTAGAGAATAAGCAAAGAGGAATGTAATAGCTGAGGCTTGTGTGTTTCACTCTTGGGTTTTTCATGGATCTCCACATTGCTTTCCAGAGTTGTCCTAATAATTTACAGTCTCATCAACATTATTTCTCCTACCCTTGCCAGTATTTCTATGGGTATCCAGTTTTCCCAACACCATTTGTTTAAAACATGATGTCCTCTCTAACATATATTTTGGTGCCCTTGTCAGGGATCAGGCGGCTGTAAGTATCAGGTGGGTTGTCTCTGTGTGGTATATTCTATTTCATGGATCTTCATATCTATTTTCAGTTCAATACCATACTGTTTTTGCTACTCATCTCTATAGTAAAATTTAAAATTGGGTATTGTGATGGCTTTCACATTACTTTTTCTTGCTCAGATATGCTTTGGCAAATTGTTGTTGTTGTTATTATTATTATGCCAAGTGAATTTCAGGGTTGGTTTTTCAATACTGTAAGGAATATCATTGGTAGTTTGAAGGGGATTGTGTTGAATTCATTGAATCTGTATATTGCCATTTATAGTATGGCCACTTTGACAATATCAGTTCCGCCTATACATGAACACAGAAGTTCTTTGCACCTTCTGAGATCAATTTCTATTTTTTTCCTGCATTCCATAGTTTTCATTGTAGAAATCTTACACCCTTTTGGGTATATTCATTCTCAGGGGCAGTTTCAGATTATTGTAAAAGGGATGGTTTTTGGAATTCTATATCAGTGCCATCAATGTTGGAATATAGTAACGCTATTGATTTATGAGTGCTGATCTTTCCTCCTGATACATTGCTAAGTTCACCAGGTCTGGAATTCTTATGTTGAAAATTCTTGGCACCATCAACTTGGCTGTGTCAAGAAGGCTCCTGCCTTACTCTCTGGGGCCAGCGGGAATCACAGAGTTCCCTTCTTGCACCAGTGTACAGTGCAAAGAAGTCTCTTCTTTAGCCACGCCAAGGAAACACTGCCTCTCTGACCTCAGGATTTTCAACTTAATCTATCTATTTTGTTTCTGTGCATGTTCCCTCCCTATGTGATCTAGCAGTGCCACTATTCCTGCTGATGTAGCTGCTGCTGATGGTGACACCACCAGCTTGGATCCCATGTACTTTCTTTTTTTTTGTCTTTGTTTAATGTACCCAAGTTTTTGATTCTCTAAGACTCCCTGAGTATCCACTATTGAGTTTTAGTGAAACCCCTCTTTTGCTCATCTGTGAGGAAGGACTATTCGCACTGTTTGCATTACAAGTTGTAGAGCTGCAAGAAATAAAGTTTCTCTCTATCTTAAATTTGCTTCCATTTTGTAATGTATTATTTCTTTTACTTAATTTTCTTACTTTATATGCCTCTATGATTTTTTTTCCATTCACTATTAAGTTTTGGTGAGTTCCTTTAGTTCCCCCTCACTGAGAAGCAGTTTTTTTTTTTTTTTTTTTTGCCTTCTAAGTCTGGGTTCATCCTTCCTCCAATCTGCCAACTTCCCTTTTCCTGACAGCAAATTTGCACAATATCTCAAGACACCAAGGAATTTTTAAGGCCAAAATATACTCTATTTTGATGAATAACTCACATGAACTTGAAAACAAATTTTATTCTCTTGTGGTTGTATGAAGTATTTGTACAAATGCCAATTAGATCAATGTGAATGATAATGGTGCTGGTAAATTCCTAGGGTTTCCATATCTAAGAACCAGCATTCTTGGGTTGAAGTAATGCAACTATACTATCTTAGAGCTCTATTCCCTAAAAATCCCACATTGACCTGTTAGCAGAAACATGCTACTTCTGAAAACTTTAGGGAAGAATTTTTCCTGCCCATTCTTAACTTCTATGGTTTGGTGGCCATCCTTGGTCTGCTTGGTTTTCAACTGAAGCACTTTACTCTGTACTTCCATCACCACATGGCATTAGTCCCTCATGAATGTGCCCTATCTTCTTATGAGAACAGATGCCCTATTTGGAGAATGGGTCCTGCTCCAAGAAGATACCTTTAATTGCTAAGATCACATTGACTCTCATTTCAGACCTAGTAAAATTTGGAGGTACTGGTGTTAGGACTTAAACATGTATTGGGGTGGAAATAATATGACCCATAACAGAGATGACTGATTCAAGAGTATACTTTTTCTTTTTTTCCTGATGGATCTGTCAAGTGTTATGAAGAAATGTGGAAACTACTAGTGTAACCGTAGAATATTTCATTTCTCATTGTAGTTTCTTCCATTTATTTTCTATTTTTAATTTTTGTTTCCTGGTATGCTCCTTCTCTTGGCGTTCAGAAACAATCATATTCCAGCAGCAACGAAGCCTGTGTGTGTTAAACAACCATCTCCATACACTCTAGATCCATGTCCACAGTAAGTAAGCCCCTGGAGTAATTCATCAGCAAACCAATGTACTGACAATGACTCTGTATTTCCCTAGATTGCAAGCAGGTCATCATGCAAGTGGCATCAACGAGTTTGGAAGGAGACCAAATAAATTGTATTGCTGAGGTAATGTGACCCTTATTTGTCTAAGATATAAATGTTGTTCTGTTCCTTTTAGTTTAAAATTCATGCATGAAAATATGACAGTGATCATTATGGGTGACTCATAAAATTTCTTTTGTGGATGAAATTACAACTGCACCTCTATTCTCTGTGACAATGATTCAAAATCACATTCACATATGAGAACAACCATTGTCAAATGATTGTAATGAGCATTTTCCTCAGTGGCACTTTCCCTTGGTAGAAAATGAATTTTGTGCATGTCATCAAATTGTACCTGAAAAATCTTTCCTGCAAAGCTCTAGTCTTTTCACAAGTACACTCTCTGCCTTAATTTGTGATCTTTGCCCCAACTGCTGTTTCGCATCTAGTTATTTAATGTCACCACAGCCAACAGTAGACTTGGGCGAATGATCTCCTGCTCACACAGTCTTCCTTTCTGTAACTACAGGTAGCCTCTGCAGCAAATGGGAAATGTAAGTATTCTCAACTTCCTAACATACTGAGGAAAACCTCTGTACTTAGATAGGTCACACATTCCTTCCTGTCTCTATGAAAAAAGTTATCCTGGATTTAGATTTCTTTTGGAAAGGAGGATTGGGATTTGGTGACAAAGCAAAAATCCAGCGAAGGATTGTGGCCATCTACCATGATCCTGAAACAGCTGTCTTTTTGTTGGTGTGCATTTATGTGAATGAAGGTGGGGAGGTATCTCTGAGCATGTCAATGTGTAATAATTGTGTATGCATTTGTGAGGCTGTGGGAGCTTTCTGAGAAATTCTGTTCTAACATGCCTAGCACAAGTGTCCATTTTCTAAAAATAAAAACCCACACTAATGCATGATTTTTATGATACAATTCCTTCACACTTCATGACACCCAGATCTTAAGTTCTGGTTATTAGGCCCACTCTGTAGATAGAGATGATGCTGAGTCAAAAGATCCAGGTTCTCATCTTTGTGAGTGATAGAAGATATAAGATTTCAGAAAATTGTTCTCATGGTAATGCTTTGGATAGGGAAATGTATTCATCACTTAGTGATATATCACACTCCAGGTTATTCCAATATATTAGTGTACTCATATCTCCTACAGAGTTGTGAGATATTTTCCATACTTTTAAAGTGGCCTCAGTGGTCATCTCTATAAAGATATATACCTAGGGGTACAAAATATCAAATGTACATATCACACGTGGTTCTAGTGTAGCTGGAAAACCAAAGGTTCTGCTTCTCATTAATTCTTGTTCTTTTCTTTGCTGTGTATTTTCACTGCTGTTCATATCAAGAAATGCCCTGAACAATTCATAAGCAATAAGTCATATAATAATAGTCATTCTGCATCCTCCTAGTTCCCCCAAATGGCATGGTTGAGTTCATTCCTGGAGAAAGCATGGGTCAGGAGGCCCCATCAAAAGCCATGGTAAGTTTGCTTCTCTTCCTCTGAAATCCAAGTGTTCCTTTTATTTTCTCTTTCTCTTATAATATGATATGATTTCTTGGAAATGACAAAAACAATTTTCTGAGTGTGCAGATTTTCATGGGGGTGTCTGTTGTCAACTGAGACCTCACTGAATGCAACATTAACAAGAAAGAATATCAACTACACATTGTATGGTAGCAAACTTTGTGCCTGGCTGTGGTTTTCCCTCCTGGCCATTGATTTCCTTATTTATCACCTCATATAGACCTGTGACACAAATTCCCCTAGAGAAGCTTGTGTCATTTGGTGAGTGTACATTTGCTTTGTTGTTGCCTTTGAGTTCCCTTGAATTGACCACTTTCTCATTGGATTTTCTAATGTCAAAAAGTAAAAAAAAAAAAAAAAGACTTGTGCACACAGGACAGAGCATGGCTTGATATTCATAGTGACTCCTTTTCTGTATTTACAGGAGGATTCAAGAGGAGCCATAAGTGGTATGTATCCTGGCTTCACTCTCTTCCTGATGCAAAATGTAGATGATGCCAAGGGTCGGACAGTCTTCTTTTCTTTTGAGTGCAGAGTCTCAGTAATTCCACTAACTCTTTGAGAATGAAAAGTGAGGAGCTTGTGGTCCAAATTGATTTAAAAAAAAAACACAAACATATGGACACCCCCCCCCCCCACACACACACAAAAAAAAAAACACAAAAAACTATGGCCATTCTCTATAGTTACTGATAGCACCTGTGAGAGTTGAATGATGTGGTTAGTTCCAGGAATAATTTGTATGTGTTTCTCTGGGTACATCCATATCATGTGATTCTGAGTGTACCTGTGTATTCGTTTTTGCACATTTGTGTGTTTCTCTAGATATATACACACCAAGATGCCAATGTCATGTTTATACAAACATGCATGTTTATACAAAACATGCCATGTCCATTAGATCATGATTTTCCATATGTGTGAATAGAACAAATGATGAATTTTCCATGTGTGCAGTTCATTCCACGCCAAGAATACCTCAATTAACATGCAAAATATATCCCATCCAGACATGGAAAATTTTCACAACACTCAGTAAGGAAAAAGCTCTGTTTCATTCCTGTCACTGCACCAGTAGCTTCATTTAATAACAAACATCACCTGTCAGTAGGCCCTGTATTTAGTCAGGGCATTTGATTGTTCATCACACTTCACTCATGACAGCTTTTCACGTTCATATACATTTTCTCTGAAAGGTGTCAGAATTTATTTTCCAAACCCTATTCTAAGCACAAAATTCTGGACAGAGCCAATCCTTAACAGTGACCCTCAGGTCCACCAGCACACTGTGCTCAGTTATGGCAGGAATCTGAGACAGAGAAGATGCCCAGGCCAGAGTTTCCAGTAGCAAAGGAAGGGATTTATTTGCATGTTCCAACTGACATTGAAACCTTCCTTTTTGGGTCCTTTGGTAGACAATACCTTGTGAGAAACATGTTTAAACTCAAGGGACATTCATGGGGGATGACCAGTGCAGCTGCAGCTCATTTAGTTACAGAGCAAAAGATGGGCTCCAGTGAAGGTCAAGCTCAGCTCAGCAGTGGTGTCTGATCCCAGAGTCCAGGTCTGTTCTGCTCCTTGTGTGGCCTGCAGGATATCACATTGACAGTGTCTCTGATAGGTCTTCACATTGTTGGTCTCAAATGCTATCCAGGTCCTTCTAATCAGACATACATGGATACTGACATTGACTGGTCACTGTGAGGGTGGAATCACTGTACTCATCATTCCTCCTCATTTCTGAGCTCATCCCTGCAGAGTGTCTTCATCTTAGTCCCTATCAGCATTTGATGAATGCCCTTCTGTGCTAAAACCTCACTTGGCCAGCATGTGGGGCTCTACAGTGAGCCAGTTATCCACCTGGCATCTCACCAGGACCAGCCAGAATTGTTAGGGAAGTTTAGAAAATAGCACTGTGTCCCACATTTCTAATCAGCTCTAGGTGGATGTGCCTAACCTTGTGGGGAGCCATCTGGATTTTAATGTTGATTTTGTTGATTCAGATTCCTCAGTCCCTCAGAGAGTTCCTGACCCTTTTGCATGAGTCCACAGTCTACTTTTAAATGAGGAGTGAGTTTATGCTACCAAACTGCTTTCCAAGGAAACCTAGGGGAAGGAAATTTATGCTTGCTTCATCTTTGAACTCCAGGTCTTGGTCATCCAAAACAGCAATCACTTTTTGGATGTGGTATACATTTTTAATTTTATTTAAATTTTAATACAAAACTTTCAAAGCCTTAACCCAGTTCCACATTTCAAGTGGCCATTAGACCCATATGCATAAGGCAGAGAACATTCACATTCTCTTTTGGGCAGCTGCTCTGATAACGGCACAGTATATGCTCTGTGAGTTTGTATTCCTGAAACTTTTGGCATCATGGTTTGCATGCAAACTTGGTCTATTTCAAGGAGAGAGTAATAATGTGTCAATGGAAGAAAGTAGTTAAAATTTGAAAACTTCAATCTTGAAGGTTTGCAATTTTTCTGACTCCCCAGAGCTCAGAGATGGTCTGGAAGCCAGAACAGAGATCAGGGTGATCCTGACCATTAATATGTGACTCTGTTTTTCTTGCTAATAATAAATCCCTTGAGACTGAATAATTTATACAGGTGTGTTTAGCTTACAGTCCTGAAGATACAAGAGTATGGCACTGGCAAACACTTGGCTTTAGTGAATGCCCTCTTAGCTGCATTGCATGATTGGGGCATCAGCATGGTTGCAGGTGCAGGATGGAGACATCAGATGGGAAGACAGGAAGCCAGCAGGGATCAGATGATTCATTTTCTCTTCTTATATAACCAGGATCTAGCAAGGGTTTGAGAAATATATATTCCTACTTCTGAGTCTCATACTCTTAAATGACCTCATCACGTCCAAGGAGACCCTTCCTCATACAGGTTTCACAACTCTCATTATTACCATACTAATAACCAAGCCTCAATCACACAATTCTGTGCAGGACAAATATCATGCAATCCTAGTAACCATCATGAGCTTAATTGTGACAAAGAATGCATGAGACAATCCTAAGTAATGCTGTTGCTGATGTTTGTGTCTCTAAAGGTTGGACATGGAGCAAAGATTATGATTCAAGCAGTGACGAGGAAGAGACTGCAGGTAGGAACAGCCCTAAGGGTATGACTAAATGAGAAAGGTTTCCTTCTAGGAGTTGAGTTCACCTAACTCATGTGGGAAATGAGGAACTGGCATGAAATAAAAATAAACAGAAATATGTATTGTTTTTATAAAAATAAGAGCTAGTAGACCTCGTGACTTTGAGCATCATGTTTATAAGAAGACATTTTTCTGCTTTGACAGTTAAACACAATCGTCCATGAAAGTCCCACTTTGTCCTGAATTTGCCTCTTCTAAGCATCAAGTAGCTTGGCTTTTATTGTTGGCTATTTTTTTTTTGGCATTGTGCATGAAAGAATTAAAATCTGCACTTTAGTTTTGATGCACAATGGAAGGAATCTAGTGGAACACACTTTCTTAAAGTGACTTTCTTAAACTGTAATTGAAGCTCTCACTAGTGCTAAGCAGTGAATAAGAAGTCACAATTCCCCTCTGCATGTTCTCTTCTTAGAGAAGCACTTTCTCTTCTGTGTTTTTCTACTCCTGGTTTAAAATAAACTCCCAAATGTGGCCAACTTTGTTTCAGTGCTCCCTTGACAGGTCAGTGTGTTCTCCTATAAAAGAGTTGGGAGAAGTTCCTCCTTGAACATGTTTCTAACCTCCAGTCTTCATCTAATTGCCAAGCCCTGGTACTAGGAGGAACATCTGAATGTCAGATGGAAAGTCAGAGAGACTGTGGCTGCCTCATGGAGGAACAGGATGACACAGACATCCCTACTGAGTACAGTGGCAGAATGTGAACTGGAAAAGAGCTCTTGTGATCCTAGATCTGTTTCTCATTGCAGAGGTGAGGTGATGGAGGCCAGGAGATAAGAGTGCAGACAAGAGGAAGAATGGAGAGCTTTGTCTTCGTCTCTAGGACACCAGGAGCAGTATCAATCAAGTTCTCACCTTGACTTTAAATCTGCCTTTCCTTTTTCTAAGGCCACATCATCACAATCAAGGCCATGGTACATAGGGAAGACGTAGAAACTGATGCAGAGGAGGAGGAGGAGAAGGAGGAGGAGGAGAAGGAGAAGGAGGAGGAGGAGGAGGAGAAGGAGAAGGAGGAGGAGGAGAAGGAGAAGGAGGAGGAGGAGAAGGAGAAGGACGAGAAGGAGGAGGAGGAGGTGGAGGAGGAGGATGAGAAGATGGAGGAGGAGGAAGAGAAAAGGACCAGTAATCTGTACGTAATTGATTTCCTGTTGGTTCTCTTATTTATCCTTTCTTATGTAGAGCCTCTGTAGCTTTTCTATGTTTCATATTTCCCATATTTATGACATTTGAAACATTATCATATTTCCCACATTTTCTAAATGTGCTTTCCTCATCCAGATGGTTGAGATCCTTGGACCTTCAATTTCTGTTAAATCTCTCTGCACTAACATTCTTAGTCTTTCCCTGGTTTTGACCACAGGCCACACCACTGAATCATGCTGAGCAATACAGCATGGCCATGTACAGAGCTTGAGTGTAGGGGTCTTCAGAAATATTGAGTTGTTGCCTGATGTATGAGACATAAACAATCTGGCTCTGTTCTAGAAAACACTGAGTAGCTGGGTTCTTCTGCCTTTGCTGGCTCTGAGCATGCATGAATTTACCCTTTCTTTCCTAGGTCAAGATTACACAATTGGAAAGTAGTTCCCATAACATGAATTGTTTCCAGGGGCCCTCTCCTGGTTTAAAATGTGGGCTCAATGCAGCAAAAGTGATAAAGCAGTTTAGGAAGAGGAAATTTGTGTGTGGAAAAAACTTGAGGGAGAGGAGAGGTCAAAATCACATGTTCTCTATTATTTAAGTTTCTTTGTTGCACTTTATGCAATCCATCAGAAGAAATAGAGCACTGAAGTGGCCCCAGTTACATGTGACCATGGCCATGCAAGAGGAGGTGCAATTTGATTAAAATCAGTGCACAGAGCTGTCTGAGGATAGGGCTACAGAGGGTAGGGCTGGAGGAGCAGGGTCCTTGCTCCACCCTGTGTCATCACAGGGGCTGCTCCTCAGGTCCCAGATGTGTGCTACTCAGCCTTTACACCCAAATGTCCTAGAGAACCCTTCCCATTGCCTCATGTTTACTCTCCAGGGGAGCAGCCTCAGAAGGTTCTGAAGGTGAATCTTCATGAGAATTTGCTGCTGAGGACATTCATAGAGATTCTCTGCCCACAGACAACACCCTCAGCTGAAGGCAACATACCTGCCTCAGTGCTCCCTGCCCAGAGCCCAGGAAAGATCAGGGCCCAATTCATCTTGCATTTCCTGAGAACAATTGTGGTTCTGGACACTCTCTGTGGCCAGCAACTCATCCAAAGTGACATTTTTTCCCTGTTTCTGTGTTATAGACTCCGTAAAACACCTGGGAGAGAAGTAATTTTGGCCTCGGGACACGGGAGAGGTGACACCTGTAGTGTGCAGGACCTGGAATTAGCCAGCAAGACTTAGGGAAGGAGTTGTTTTTATGGTTCCAAAGACATAACAGTCTATTATGTGTAGAATTTACAGATTTATGTATTCTTTGTTTATTAATTTTAATATTAGTACTTCTTGTTAAATTTTTAAATAAAATTATATTTCCTTGGTAAGAGTTGCTTTTTCAACTCATTCTGTAAAATAAAACACATTAAAAAGAAGTAGATGTTCCTGAGGTAGATCTCAATGAATTACAAAGTAGTTACCCTGGTGACCCCCATCACCATCAGTACTCTCCTCTCATACCCCTAAGTTTGCTTTTTAGGTTGTTTTTTAGGTTGGTATTATAATATTCACTAAATTAACAATGTGGGTGAATAGGTACAATAAAGAAATGAATAATTAAATTTCAAGGTAAGTAAAATCCCAACAAAATTTCATAAGTGTTCAATTAATTGATCCATTTATTAGCTAACTAAATATCAAGTCAAGACACCCAATATAAGAAAGGACTGGGAAACAATTGGCAATTTTCATTTATAAAAATTGTGGTTTTACATTTTTGAATCCTTTTCTCAAGAATAATTTTTGTTATAATATATCACATACATATAAAACAAGTTGGAAACATACATTATAAACTTGTACCAATGGTGATAAATTCATTAAATGACATGTATCTCATTGGAAATAGTTTGGTTTCCATATAGAGAGAGCATGAAAACTACTAAGATAATAATAAAGTCTAGACAAAATATATATATCTGCTATACAAACATATGGGCATCACTCCAATCTAACCATGCTAAAATTACATAGTATTGTAAAAATATGTCTTAAAACTGTATACTTTAATAAGAAATAGTTCAATAAAGAATGATAATACAGGGACTGTGGTTGTAGCTAAGTGGTAGAGTGCTTACCTCACATGTGTGAGGCCATGGGTTTGATCCTAAGCACCACATATAATAAATAATATAAAGGCATTGTGTCCATCTACAACTAAAAGGTTTTTTAAAAAAGAATGATGGGCTGGGGATATAGCTCAATGGTAGAGCACTCACCTAGCCTAAGTGAGGCACTGGGTTCGATTCTCAGCACCACATATAAATAATAAAATAAATGTCCATTGACAACTAAACAAATATGTAAGAGAAAAAGAATGGTAATACTGAGAACCAAGGCATTCAGATTTCAAAATTCATGCTTCTTTTTCATTGATCCAATATTTTGTCAACTAAGATTTCAAAATTTGTTCAGAGCCAACATTAGTCATACATGTTACTCATCTAGTATTTCATAAATTTTCTTTCCCCATTGAAGACCTTTGATAAATGTCAAAATATTCGGTTAAATATATATGAAATGAAGCTGAAAGAATTTATAGTTTCATTTTTCACTGTCACCTCAAGTGTTTGAGTATTACATGTTATTCAACTAAAACAACAAAATTAATATCATAATGGCACAGCCTGTATTGTAAATAAATTAAAACAACAGCATGTGTAACATGAAGTCAGAACAGTGGCACATTAAATGAATATGTAATTTAATCTTGGGATAAGAAATTGAAAGATGATCAGTACTGTGGGATGATTTGGGACATAATGCTTTACTCTACTGTTCAATACAGGTTCTAGAACCCCTTTCACCTACACATGGATGGAGTTGGGGGACAGAAAGCTGAGCTGGAAGACAACATTTTATTTGTCTTTTTTTTCACCTAGATTGTAAGATAAATGAACAGACAAGTCCCTCAGCCTGCTGCACTGACCACAGACAAGCAAAAGCAATAACCATTTAAGTGATCAGCAGGCAGGCACGGTCAGGTCATTACTGGGCAAAGAGTTCAGAGAACAGAAGTTCATAGGTTAGTTGCCAGTGTCAGCTCCACCTTCAGTCATAATCCTTTGGAAAGGATGGACACACACACTGTGCCTTCGAATTTTAGTAGCCACTGCACCTCACACACCATTGGGTTCAATAGAGTACTCGAGAACTGAAGTGGCTGGTGCCAACATGTAAGATATTTGTACGGTGTGCAGATCAACCCAGCCTCTGGCCCTGGAGGGACAATCACAGCATTAGTGTGAGGAGTTCCTTTTGGCAGGACAGAGGTTGGTATTTGTCTGATCAAAGGCATCCTTTTGCAATCCTTTTATTTTTTGTACCAACATTTAGGGTCAGCTGGAGAAGAGTACTCAGGGTCACTTCACAGAGAAAAGGAACAGCCCCAGTTATGATCCTTGGAGCAGCCTGGGCTGCTGCCAAAAGAGAAAAGGCAAGGTCTGGTGATTTAATGTGGGCACCTCTGCAGGTGTCATTCAGAATCAGAAGTTTCATCAACTACATCTTCTTCAGTTTTCCCAATACAGTGACACATCATGGATGTACCTTGTTCTCAAATTTTTATTAAGGATGGATAAAATAAACATTCTATAATTTTAACTCAGTTTGAACATTTTTCCCTTTCTGCTGCAGGTACCAGTATTTGCCTCAATTCTTCAATGGCCCTCTATAGTTTACTTTGCTCTATCCTGAGCACTTTCCACAGTGATTAGTACATCTAAATCTTCATGTATATACTCCCAATTCAGTTTGCTCTATTTTGTTCCTCCTTCTCTTTATCTTTGAGACTTTGCCTCAGGCCATTGTTTTACCTCCCGTTTCTGCCTCAAGCTCTTTAGCTGTAAATCCTCTGGTGCCAAAGATCCTACTAAGAAAATTAAAATCTAAATATTTAAATTTTTTAAATTTGTTTACACAAATAGAGCACAGCTTTTCATTTCTTTGGTTGTAGATGATGCAGAGTCACTCCATTCATTAAATCATACCATACAAAGGGTAGTAATGTCTTTCTCATTCCACCATCTCATCCCCACACACCCTCCCCTCCACCTCCTCTCCTCTGCTCAATCCAAAATGTTCCATTCTTCTCTTGACTCTCCTTCAGAATGTTATAGACCTGATCCACTTATCAGAAAAAAATATTTGGCCTTTGGCTTTCTGGGATTGACTTATTCTGTTCCATGATATTCCCAACTCTCTCCACTTATCTGACAATGCTATAATTTCATTCTTCTTTAAGGCTGAGTAATATTCCATTCTGGAAATGTACTACAGTTTGTTTATACATTCAAATGTTGAAGGGCATCAGGATTGTTTCCATGGTTTAGCTACTGTGAATTCAGCTGCTATGAACAGTGATATCACTGCATCACTAGGGTGTGATTTTAAGTCTTTGGTGTATACATCTAAGAGTGGGAATGCTGTGTAAAATGGTGATTCCATTAAAAGTTTTCTAAGGAATCTCCAATCTGCTTTCCAAAGTGGTCACACCATTTTGGAGTCGCTAAAATCAGAATATTCTCCTACAGACACATTTAGTTTCTCTCATAACTGAACAATAGGCCCCAAATAATCAGAAAATTTTGCAATCCTCTTATTTTTGTACCGACATTTAATGTGTGTGCATGACTTTATGTACTCTGCTAATTCCTTTATCTGGCAGCTGCTGAGGTGGTTGAAGATCCCTCAGAATTTAGACAGGATGCTTAAGAGCTGCTTGTCCTTCACCAACTGCATCAGGTTATCTGGGATTACCATTTCCCCTGACCATATTCCAGTCTCCACAGACCACATTACCCTATGCCTTGGCATTAGTGCCAGAAAGAAGGTATGGGTGGGGGTAACTCTGAGAACTGTCTGCTGAGGACCCAGTGTACCTCTCTGCACTGGCTCCTGCTCTAGGCACAGAGCTGAGGACCACGGAGGCTTCTATATGAGCTACAGTGAATGTTGATGAATGTGTATGTATTCCAGTGTGAGGAGACACTGTGACATGCCACAGTGGTTCTGGTCCCCAGCTGTATGGACAAACATATCCTCTCTATATATGCTAATAGAGGACTTGGTGATAGGAGACAAAATCTGCTATTTAGGGAAAGACCCCTAGGAGATTCCTAATGCAGACCATGGCATTTGGGAACTGTCATGTCACCTGTTGTAGAGAATTATACACCTTTTGAAGAACAGCTCATGGTGCAAAGCCTGTTGCTGGTAGGTACAAAATAACACCAGTCATCACTTGAATATGAAGCCAGAACTGTGTAATTTGCCAGTGAGAAGGTCAAGGAGGCTTAGCATCATGGATAATTTGCATCTGGGAAGGAGCAAGAGCAGGGCTCCCTCCCAGTACTCTGCATGGGCATATGGTAAAGGCCCCATGTTTCCGACTTTCCAGCACCAGACACTATCCCAGGAGTTCCATGTGTATGTCCTATGGGAGGAGGTGAGGCTTTGGGTAAAAGGTGAGCGTGACACTGCTGCTACCTGATGACTCTGGTCCAAAAATGTCTAATAAAACCATGAAAGCTGATTATGCAAAGTCTCCTAACCACATTAAATTACAGAAGCATGCATAATTATTTTAATAATGTTATATAACCCACTATAGTAAAGAAGTATCATTTCCACAAAGATAAGATGAACACTTATTTGTGATATAATGTATATACTTTTTATCATGTCATTTCTTTAAAAAAGGTTTTATATATTTATATTACATGTCAATTTGGACAGTAAAATTTTCTCAGAAATGTTTGATCTTTTTCTATTTTCTCATTTACATTTTTAAGGTAGATTTACTTAACCAAATAACTGAAGCCGGATTGGTAATTTTCTAACCACTGAGTTGTTAACAGAAATAATATTCACCCTTTGATATTTGAAGCCAGATATGTAAATGTGATTTGTGTTTATTAGAATAAATTCAACTTTGAAGAAATTGGATGTTTGTTTCAAAACTACTCTTTGACCAACTATCTTATGAAAGTCCATAATTTAAGTAGTATACTAATATAACACTTCTAAATCTATATAGTATAATTGTTTAAAATTTGTATTTCTTATTTTTAGATGTACATGACAGTAGAGTGATTTTGGATATATATATATATATATATATATATATATATATATATATATATATGGAATATAATTTATCATTCTTGTGGTTTTACATGATTCAGAGTTACACTGGTAGTGTATTCATATAGAGAGAAGTTATATAAATAATCTAATTTGGGAGTATAAAAAAGCAGTCCTTTCACTGTTCAATGTTACAAGCTTCTTCTATTTTCACATTTATTTTCACAGAAATGCAGTTGATTTTAAGTGACTGTTTTCATCATCACGGTTTTACTATAAAGAAAATAAACTCTCTGTTTGCAAAGTCATGAAGGTATTTTGATGCCAGGTCATAATCTCCAAAGAGTGACCTGAGAAGAAAATGATCCTGATGATGAGGTGGATCTTAATTCAATTTGTGTATCTCAGGTGGTTTCCTTCCCTATAAACACGTTTTCCCAAACAGCTCATGAACAAAAAGTCCAGCTTTCATGAAGAGAGAGTATTCATGTGGTCATGACAACATATTTCCACTCACAGAGGTGACCTGCCTATAGCCAGGTGGCAACAGCAGAACCCAACCCTGAGTTCTAATATGAGGTTATTTCCTATGGGAAGAGGCCAGGTACCTCAGAGCAGATTGATGACACTAGAACTTTCATCATGGCAGACTGACATTAGTTCTCAGTGAAACATGCATTTACCCTTGAGGGAGCTTGTTTTCCTTGCCTGCAGTGCTTCTGCCAAAACTGTTATCCATGTACTTAGTGAACACCTTAACCACCCTGGTGATATTCAACATGGGTCTTCTGAACACAATGCTTATGTCACAGCCAATAAAGGACAGTAATCAAGCCATATTCCTGCCATTACTACTCTTACATTTCCCCAACATTCTAAAACACCAGGTCTGACAAAAAGGTTGACTGGCTTTTGAGGAGCCAAAGATGAATCTTGGTGAGTGGTTACACCCATATCCAATACATAATGATGTTTGTGGCATATGCAGAATTCCTGAAGCTGGAATTAGGGCCTGGGACTGGGAATGACTCCACACACTAGTGACTCACTAGCACAATGTTTGATTCCCATTTCAGTAATTCAACCCTATTATTGATCTAGTGCAGAGGACTTAGTTCTAAACACAGGACACAAGAATGACTGCTCTAACCTGGGTTTAAGCCTCCCTTTTGCTACTCATGACAAGGAATCATTAGACCAATTTGGGGCTATTGGGTCATGATTGGTCCTGATAATCAGGGGAATTAGTTTGCCATTGCTGACTCAAAATAAGGAGGCAATGCATAGAAAGAAGCATGTTCTCTAGTACTTCCTTGGACTGCACTTAAGGTCAGAATACCAACACAATCCAACTCAGCAGGGCTATTGGTGCACCTATGTTGTATGAAGTGATGATTTGTGCCTTCCACCTGGCACTACTAGCTAGAGATCTACATTAGCCAAAGCATTTTTTTTTTTGGTGGTCAAGGGAATTAGAATACAGAAGTAAGAAATCACCAATTAGAATTCTATGGAAAAATATTTTAATGTGAATATATTTGAATATGTTTTCCTTCCTCTGTCTGATTCTAGTGTCAACTAACATAGGTGTGTTAAAAATATGTAACTATCCAAGCCTGGTGTCACATGCCTGTAATCCCAGCTGCTTGGTAGACTGAAGCAGGAGGATCATGTTATCAAAGAAGACTCAAGAATAGCTTAGTGCCTTGCTATTCAGTGAGACCCTGTCTCTAAATAAAACACAAGATAAGGTTGGGGATGTGACTCAGTGGCCCATTGCTCCTGAGTTCAATCCCTGGTTCAAAAGGGAAAAAAAAGTTAACATTTTATTTCAATATTTAATTTACAGGAGATCATAGGTGGAGGACAATGAACATATTTGAGCTCAAAAAATGTATTTTCTTGTTTAAAAAAGATGCACATTTTTTGGGGTGGTAGTTTGGTGGATCATCTTATTACATGAAGCCTGGATATCATAATTATGTTTAGGTGGAGACTGAGTGATCATGGAAGTGGCAATGAGTTTCTGGTTGACACACGTGGAATATGGTGCCATGTTTAGTTTAAAATGTGATAGTTTTAGTGTATTTCTCAAAATTGATCACATGTATATTTCTGGTAGTAGAAGGAACGCTTCTGTTGTACAAGCCATGGAGGCTAGAAGTGAATCCCTGCAATCTTGTGACTCATGCCTGCATATGTGTATCTGTTAGGCCACTACATAGAGAGGAGGGGTCAGGTTGTTTACATGTCCTTGGATTCACCTCTAGCATGGTTCTGATGCTTCAATTGTTTCATAACCCAGAATAACTAGGACATATGGCTCAATTTTCATTATAAAAATGCAAGGAATGAGTGGTACTAGATGGAGCATCAGGATATTTACCATGGAATTTATTAGCCTAGATCAGCTTTCTGAGTATAGAATGGCCTTCCTAGTTTATGACTAGTTAGGTATGTTGTTGCTGTGATCAAAATCTGACAAGAAAAAATGAGAGGAGGAATTTTCTTTTTTGTCTCAGGATTTGAGATTTGTCAGTTCATACATGGCCATCTCAATTGCTGTTTTTAAACTGAGGCAGAATATCATGGCTGAATGACATAGAGAAGAAAAGCATCTTGAATCATGACAATCAGGAAGCAGGGAGACCTCTGTCTCCCAGAGAAACCAGGAACAAAATAGAAACCCCAAAGTCTCATCTCCAGACAACCTCATTCAGCCACAGTCTGCCTGCATATAGTTACCATCTATATCATTGGAGTTAACCACTGATTAGTTTACAACTCACAACCTTTTCATTTTTTCCTCTCAAGATTCTTGCATTGCCTTCCCCATGATATTTATGGCACACCCTATATCCAAACCCTAAGAGTCCCTGAGTGCCTTTGTGGGACATCTTTC
Source organism: Callospermophilus lateralis (assembly GCF_048772815.1). Taxonomy (NCBI): domain Eukaryota; kingdom Metazoa; phylum Chordata; class Mammalia; order Rodentia; family Sciuridae; genus Callospermophilus; species Callospermophilus lateralis. The sequence goes on along the minus strand of NC_135305.1, from coordinate 143,814,105 downwards.
TTCATTGATTTCTCTCCTCAAATGCACAGCACAGCCGGGCTTTCTGAGACCACTCTCGCTTCATCTCTAGATTTTGGAGGTAAGTGTGTGTTTGGTCAACATGGAAGTTATGAATCCTCTGGGCATCTTATTAATAGGAAGCCACTCAAAATAGCTATGGGGACAAAAGAAGAGACTGAGGAGTTGGAGGTTCAGCATTCAACTTTCTTCAAGCTGCTTTGGGCAAAATATCACCATTGACTTCCCTGACCACTGGTTACAGTCACTTTCCAGGTTTTGAATCCTTTGCCACTTTTCCAATTCTTCTGAGCTGTTTTTTTTTTTTTTTTAATTGCGTCTAGTTCTGATGGGCTGCTGCCCTTTCATATTCCTGTCCAAAGGCAGGGCAGCTCCCTGCTGAGAGACCACTGATGACAAGTGACTCAGCATAAGGTCACCATAGACCCTCACATTCCTCATGGTCCTATTAGTATCTCCCACATGGACTTTGGTTTCATCTTTGGCATTTAATTTAATATTTCTGTTCTTGTTTACATGCTTTTATGTATTTCATGTGTTATACATTGTTTTTTAATCAACTGACTACATTTATGGATTTACCACCAATTTTAGTCTCAAACATTGTGTTTGACACATCTCATTCTGCAATGTACAATAAGTGGCCACATTTATTCTTATTTTTTTAATCTTCCATGCTTTATGTGACATGTAAAAAAGCACTACAATCCAGTCCTGACAGACAAAACAAATTAAGGTACCTTATTTTCTGTGAAGTTCATCAGTATCACAGTTTCCATGGCTGAGCTTTAAAAAATGAATTCTCAAGTATTCCTCAAGCAGAGAGGATCCTGCCTCTGAACTAAGGTGAATTCCAGGTTTAGGGCTATGAACTGAGGCAGATGAGAGTTAGTGTCAATCTGAGATTCTCCTCAGGGAGCCTGTCCATTTTTCATGCAGGGAGAAGTGACCAAGTGCCCCCTTCCCTCATGCAAGACCACATAGGAAATTCTTCCTGAGAAAGGTATGTATGGCTGGAGGTGGGAGGAAATGCCAGAGAAGACTGTGCAGGCAACTTTGGAAGACCCTAGGATAGAGAAGCCTTCCCATGGATGACTTCTGGACAGTGATAAAAAGTCCCCTGAGATTAGCAGGAGGCACATGCAGTCATGCTGGGAGAAGGAAATAGACCCGAGGAGCCGCATATTCTCACACTGTGCTCCCTCCTACAGCATCTGAAGCTTAGTATGTTCTCCCTTACAAAATTCAACCAGTGTGGTCTGCCATACTTACACATACAATCAGCCTCCTTCAGTGCATTTCCCTGGTGAGGTCTTCTTTGTCCCTTGGCTATTTCCAGTGTCCTGGGGGGTGATCCTGTGTTAGTCTGACCCTCAGAATATCACTGCAATGTCACTGCAACCCCAGACACAGATTAAAAACTCCTGATGTCCATTCAGGGACTACAGTTGGACTCCTCCTTTTCACCCAAGGCTGGCCTCACTCCTGGACTCTGTGCAACCATAGCTTCTCTCCTGGATTCCTCTGAATGCCCTTCCACTGACACTTACTGGTTGAGGATTCACAGAGTGGAAGCCCCTCTCCTGAGGACCCCAAATCTTCTGTCCCTGGAGAGCCTATTGTCAGTATGTCTAGCCTCACTCTGTGCCAGTTGTGCCAAAATGTACCCTGTCCTGTGTCTCTGATTGGTGGCATTGACAGTGCATGGGAAGTCATGGCAGGTCACGTTCATGTCAACAGGTGCCTTGTTTCTGTTAGAAGAGAATCTGCCAAACCCAAGCCTATCTCCCCACATGCAATAGTGTACAGAAATTGTGTGAAAGTTTGTGTGGATGCAGGCTTCTTAGGTATTGAGAAACCAAGACTCATGTGTTCCATTTAATGTCATCACAGATAATGACAGACTTCTGCCAATGTGCTGATTTCTACATATATTTTACCCCCTTTTTTTTAGGTTCCTCACTGCTCCACTAGCAGCTTCCATTGTGATTTGTTTATTTTCCCCCATCATACCACTTTTGTTACCTTTCATGTCCTTTTATTAATTTTTGAAATTTATTTTTATAGTGGTTTCTATGTGCTTTACATCAATACCAACATAGTTTGCAATGATGCTGCCTGAGTTGTATTGTCATGTTCCCTCTCCTCCCACCCTCATGTATTCCTTCTTGTTTATGATGCTGTTGTCATAAGTATGATGTGCATACTGGCATTCTTGTGTTCATTTCCATTATTGATTCAAACTATGAACTTTATTTCTCCTGTCTTTAATTCACATGATAATATGTTAGAAACTAAATTACAAAACTATATCATTGTTAGGATTTATGATCAGCTATGTAAGTACCTTTAGCAGAGATATTAATTCTTCAGGTTCTCAAGTTCCCATTTCTTACCCTTCTTAAGTTTTAGGACTCCCCTCAGTATTGCATGCTGGGCAGGACTACCAGAACCCCAAATGAGCTCTGTAACTCTCCCATTTGTGGTTGTCAGCTCTTTTTCACTGTGACCATTATACCTGACAGGAAAAAGTTAGAGAAGGGCACATTAATTTTTGGCTGGTGGCTGCACAGGTCTCCATGAGCTTCTGAGTCTATCACAAAAACAGCATGGTAGAAGGGCATGGTGGAATATGTAGAAGAATAAAACTAGACCATTATTTCTCACATTGCATAAAAATCAACTGAAAATATATCAAAGAGAAATGGTGAGCCATGTCTGAGCATGTGAAACAGCAGCAGCAGTCTAGGCCACAAGGAGAACAGGTGTGGAGCCTGCCTGGGTGCCATCAGGGCAGGACAAGATCTCTGAGCAGGTGCCATTGCCATTGCCTTTGCACTGCCCCCACACTTCCATGGAAAAGGAAGAATAGTCATGGCGGTGTTGCTCAGGAGATGCAGCTTGCATGAACAGGGCAAGTTCTACTCTTAAAGGAGCAGGTCACTGTGGTGTGTGGGCAGGTGTGCATAATGAATCTTCAGCACCAGGCCTGCTGTCAGCTCTGCAGCCGCCATGGGCATGGCTGGCCCTAGTCACCCGCTGAGCATCTGGGACCAGGCCTTCTGTCATGAGGGCAAGCTGGTCTCTGCCACTGGAAGCTGTGGTGGTGGGCTCCTGAACATAGGTGGTGGGAGCGGCCCTGCAGGCAGATTGGCATGGGCATGGCTCCAGGCAAGTTGGCGAGCCTAGCTCTGCTTGTTGCCTCAGATCTGGCTCCTGCTGGGCTTTGTGCTGGCCTCACAGGCTTGTTCTTCTCTGTGCTTCAGAGCTACAACCAGTGAGACCCGTGGGTCAGTTGTGACATAGCAGACTGGAGGACTGTGGGCACAGCAAAAGGACCCAGGCCTGCAGGGCACAGGAAGATGTCTGTGAGGCACAAGGCTTTTCCCAGTTGGTGGCCTCATATGACAGGAACCTCCTCTTTGTGGGAGTAATGACCACCCAGAAATACTTCAGACTCCTGCTGTGACCACCTTCAGAACATGACCTAAGACAATTCTTGGGATAGTGGAGTTTTTCTCTACTGAGGGTTCAGACACATCTGTACCAATTCCAGAAGTGTCACTGTGGGGTGTGGATGGCACTTGCCCACCCCAGAAGACTTTTATGATGCTTAAGTATATGCATGAGCACCACTTAGACAGTGATCTGGAAGCAGATGATGATCTTTATATCAAAGGAGATTATCTGAAGAGATTTCTGAGGAGCTTGAATATCAGTGAGCCCCTGTTTCTCAGGCAGACAGGACTGAGCTCTACAGAAGTGTTTTGGGTCTTGTGAGATGCATCAGCTTTTTCTTAAAATGAGAATTCTGAAAAGAACAAGAAGGGGTGCATCTGAGAACTCCATTAGAGTAAGATTCTCCAAGCTATCACATTTAACCTGAACAAAAACCAAAGCTACCAGCATAAACTGCATAGCTACATTCTCAGTCAGCAAATTGCAGAGCAGCATCATCACACAATACAGTTCCAATGAGAAATCATCCTAATGAGCAAATACAGCAACACCGAGATGCATAAAGAGGACCAACATCTGGGAATCCTTGCTTCCTTCCTGAGGTTTCAGTCCTGCCATCAAGAGGAAATTCTGCAATGGGAATTTCTGACTGGGTAGAATTTATATTTGGCTGTGGAGAGTTAGCAAACCTGCACCCCCCCCCCCAAAAAAAAAAAAAAAAAACAAATGAACTCAGCCTAGATGGAAGCCTTGGGTGACATCTTCATGTAGGTTGTGGAAATGATCAAGGCCACCACCAAGACCTAGGAATGCATCATGGATAAATAGATCCTGTGTGGCTATCATCTTGTGGTGAATCCCATGTATGGGGCAGAGTACATTCTGAACCTGCTCCTTCTACACAGGAAGTATAAAGGCAAGAAGATGTCAGTTCCAGTGAGGAGGGATGCAGACCTATAGCAGATTTTCAGCAAGATCCAGTTTGTGGAGCATTAGGAACTAGACACTCAGGAGCTGGCCAACAGAATCTGAAAACCTATTCTTCCTCTCTAGTTCCTTGAATAAGCTTCTTCCTTTCCAGTTCCCTGGATCCAAGAACAAATGCAAAGATCCCAAAGATTAAAATGTCATATACTGGATATTTTGACATGTTTATGAGGTTTCTGGGAAACTTGGGGAAGACATGTCCCACCCCAAATCAGAACACCAAAGTGGTTGTACTACATTTTAATTCTGACTCCAACCCTGATAAGGCTAAACTAGTAGAACAGATGAGAGATTATAGCAGTAAGTACCCTAAAAGTGATATGAAGATTTTGCCTGTGTCTGTAGAATTTTCCGTTGTTCTGGCCCTCAGGGTGGGATGTTCTCAATTATTAACAAATCTTTGCACTTCTTCTGTGAAATTGACTGCTGTTTACCATGGAACTCCTGCAACAGTGTTGAGCAAATACAGTTTGGGGCCAACAAACACATTCCCCAATCATCTTTAGACAGTGTGATTGAAACATTATTTATGGTGATAAAGTTACCATGGAAAACCATTTTTCCTTTTACTCAAAAGAAAAACTGGCTTCTAAAGAAGCTGTGTTTTTGACATTACTGGTACTTAAAGGGATATCTTGCCCAAGTGGGTGGCAATTTCCATTCTCATCTGGGGATGAAGGATCTGGAAATCTTCAGCAATGTTCTCCAAGCAGGTTTGAAGATGTTCAGAAGCCAGGATGTAGGAATAGTGCATGTCCAGCACCCTGTCTTTCATGAACCCTAATCTGGATTCCCAAAGAATACAAAATGTGTTTGTGGTCCAAAGCATCATCACATGATTCCATGCAGCAATTAGCTGAAATGTGACTGGAGAAAAATAATCCAAGTTACAGTCAAAGCAGCCAGTCAACTCCGCTGGCCAAAACATTTTTAATTATCTATTTAAAAAAATTTTAGTTAGATCAGCTATTAAAGTCCATGCAAGGATACAATTTCTAAGTGATTTTCTTACATAAGACTCCTTTAATATTCAGTTTTGTGAACAAAATTGTGATTAGTGTTTGCCTTTGAATACGTATTCCTTTGAATTTTATGTAGCAGAAATGTTTTGGATGATTTGAAATGTCTTGGATGAAAAAAAAAATCTCTTGAATGCCTTCCAGGTCCCTTCTCTACAGTCCTGTGACAAAAAAAATGAACATTCTCATGAAGTATTACTGTAACAAAAAGATACAAAACACTGTAACATTCTGTTTTTTTTTAAAAATATTGCTCAGTTTTGTCTCTTTTTACAAGTTGTTTTAAAGTCATCTCAAGTTCTAGTGCAGGAAGTTGAGCAGCAAGTGCATGCAACTGATGTTGCGGTCTGGTCTTATGGCAGTGTTGAGATGGTGAAACCTTTAAGATCTGAGGATTGTGGAAGGTCTTCAGTCATAGATGGTGTACCCTTCAAGGGGAAAATGGAGTCCTCATTTCTCTCTCTCTCTCTTCCTCTTTTCCTTACCTGCCTTGAGGTGGGATGATCCTCTCTACCGCGTGCTACCCAACATGATCTACTTCCTTACTTCAGGGCCAAAGTGATGGAGTCAACTAATCATGGACCAAAACATCCATACCTGAGAGGCATAAAAGACCTTTTATCCATTTATGTTGATTATTTCTGGTGTTTGTTAGAATGATGGAAAGCTAACACTGCAGGAATGCAGAACCAGAGTTTTATCCCTGCATCTCTCTTCCTATAACCACCTGTGCAGCCTTCCACTGAATGTCCAGCCTCCTTTGCTGGTCAATATTGGACTGTTCATGTCAGGTTCCATTCTCCACATTAGATGGAGAGATTAAAGTTAAAGAATTAAAATTTTCTCCAAAAAACACCATCCAGTTTCAGGCTAGCTTCATCCCAGGTGTTTTAAAAGGTCTGGTCCTTCCAGATCTTGGCTGTTATTGGTCAAGTCCAAGGACACAGATTTTATACAAAGCTGCTTTGTGTCTTAGGCAAGAAAAACTCCCTCTCTGTACTTCCACTAAGTCATCAATAGAAGGAACTCGAATATCCTTGCCAGATTGGTGAGACTGTGATACCATATTCTACTAGGAGATAAGAGTCTCTCCTAATTCCTGGGGAGAGCTGAGGTAGGGGATACTCTCCTACCTAAATATTACCAGAGGAGGCAGGGTTCTTAAGGGGACTTGGATCTACAGAGCTAGCCCCTACCTGAGAATTCTGAGGCTCAGAACCATTGTTATGTCCCCAGAATAATACCATCATCCTCTGTCTCAGAATCCCCAATTCCCCACTCTGCAGTGGGACAATCACAAGAAATGAGAAGAATCATTGGGGCTGAAAGGGAGCAGGAAGTTGAGGACACCTGGGCCTGGGAAAGATGAGCATCCTATAGCCACAGGGAGAGTCTCTGAGGCGTGTGAGTAGAAATGAGGCGGCAGGAGGCTAGGACAAGTACTTCTGACAAGGGAACAACTGGAAAAGCATATCTACCCCTTTTAACCAGGAGAGACAATCCAGGCTCCAGAGACACTGATAAAAGGGCTAGACAGACCCATACTCCTATGTCAGTGCCAGAATTCAGCTCTCATTTTATGTCAGTTTGGAGCAGGGGAGGGTGTGAGCATCTAGAGCTGCAGCTGCAACAGCTGGGGAGATCCCCTGTCCAGCCCCCTGAGGATTTCCCAGGATCAGGCCAGACCTATGCTTTTGAATTTTTGAGTGTGGCCATGTTAGGATGTGGTCTCCGGTGAGACATCTGCTGCAGGTGCATGAGCTGATTGGGGGAGGGCAGGTGAGGCTGGGGGAAGTATAGCTGGGGATGCTATGTTTAGGTACAATTTAATTTATTCTCCCTCAGACTTGGGACAGTCCCTGGGGGAAACCACAGCTTCTGGGTCCTGAGTAGTGAGATAGCCATGCCCATATAGGGGTGCTGTGGATGGAACAGCTGTAGCCCAGACTCCTAGGATGGAACCTGTCACCAGTTCCCAGCATGTGAGGAGTCCAAGGCCTGAGGTAGTAGTGAGGCATGCACCCCCACAGGAGAGAAGCTGAACTGGCTCAGGGACCTCCCAGGGCTTGTCCCTTGAGCCATGCAGGACATCTTTTACACCACCTTGTTCATCTACAAGTTCAGTGACATGTGGGGTTTATTAGCACCAGTCTTGGCCCTCAGAAAAGGAGAAAACAACATTGTGCCATGGGAAGATTCAGCCTGGAGATCCTTGAAATCTGATCTGATGAGTTAAGAAAAATCATTCAGCTATGATTACCAACCTTCATTTTATCTCTTTCTTTCTTCTCTTTATGATCATTATTGATAATTGTGAAGGTTCTGAGACTTTACCTAATTTGCAAGCTAAAATGCAAGCTTGCCACAGTTTCACAGATGCTGCAGAACACAAAAGACTCCTAGATCAGAGACAAAGAACATATTGCCACTCACAGAATAGCAGGTTCCCCAAAGCAGCACTTTCTTTCACTGTTTCCACAAAGCCATGCAAAGAAGGTCAGGTGACATTTGTGAACAAGATTTGAGCACCCCAAATATTTTATTTTGAAGAACAAGCCTACCTGTTCTCTGTTCCAAAGGGAAACTCTCTACCTTCTAAAGTTGCTCACTGTACAAATATCCTTGAAAACACAGTCCAGAATAAAGTTGTTCAACACTTGGGCTTAAGAGACATGAAGAAATGCAGGGCTCCATGAATATTTTTTCCTGACACTCATGATCTATACTCACAATGGGAAATTACATTTCCATTACTACATCCCTTGATATTGCTAGACTGATTTTCACCAAACTTAGTGGGAATTTTGAGGAGTTTATACTTCAAAACAAGCAACTCTTGAAAGAGGTCTTTTGGAAAATTTACCTTGGTTGCTTGTAGGAGGACCCTTTAATAATTGCTAAAACAAAACAAGACAAATTCCCACAGCACTGCATTTCTGAACTTGAAGGGATGCATTTAAGTTCTTATGGTATAACAAGGTAATTATGGTTGACAACAATTCATTGTATATTTAAAAGTAGCTAATAGAGAGGATTTTGACAGTTTCCCACACAAGAAATGATAAATGTTTGAGTCAATGCATTTGCCAATGCCCCTGACCTACATTTTAAATATATATATAAATATAAATTCACATATTTAAACCCATAAACATGTATACATATTATGTATTAATTAACACTAAATTTAACCCATAAATGTGTATAGATATCATGTATTAATTAACACTTTATTTTTTTCTTCTGGCAGAAAAAGCAATAGGAAAACAAAAGTACTGATCCCCACTTCAGTCCTATGAGTGGCAGAGCAGGGAGTTTTCATCAGGAGGTAAAATCCAAACTCCTAAGGATCTCAAACATTTGTACACTAGTCTTCAGGGCATCAGAGTACAGAGATGTGAAGGAGCCCAAATGGCACCAGTGCACAAGTAAGGCAGAAGAAAACTCTATTCAATCAGGATCAGATTGGGCCCATGTTTAACTGAGCAGATATCATAGAATGGACTCAGAACTTTGAGTTTTCCCATGCACTGAGCAGCCTGACACCATCTGGAGAACAGTGTCATCATCAACAAAGAATGTCCTGGTGCCATTCAAAGTCCAGGCTTCAAAATCCAACTCTAGCAACTCTAGCCTACTTCTTGGCCCTGTGGCATCACAAAAGTAGGGCAACTTCCTGAGCATCGACTTCCTCATCTTCAAATAGGGGAGGGTTAAAGTGTGTAAAGCACTCAGCCAGTCACTATTACCATTAAATTATGAAAAATATACCTTTCCCTCAATGCACCCCAACTCTAAGCCTGTGCCCATCCCCCTCCTCCTCCTCCATCACTGCCTAACAGAACTCAAAGTTTGACTCGGCAGGGAGCCAGGCACAAGTCTTCCAGGTGGACCAAAGACTGGAAATGCAAGGGACAAGCTCATTTCTAGTTTCTAGCTTATCTTTCACCCCACTTATAGAACAAATTTGGACCCTACATTCATCTTCTCTGGGTCTTAGTTTTCTCTTCTGTAAAACAGGGACACTTGCCACAAGGGTACAACAAGAGAGTTGTTCTAAACCCCAAAGTGAGACAGCAAACAAGGAAACCAGCATTCATCCGACACCTGCTGGTCTCACTAACCCTCATAACCTCCCTGATACACAAGAACACTTTCCACATTTTACAGACAAGAAAATTGAAGCCCAGAAGTGACCAATGCCTGAAGGGACTCAACATCTTAATCTCACCACCACTCCTTGCCTGAAGGGTACAGAATCACTCCCTGCAGAGAGGATCCTTTCCTGATTCAAGAAAGAGCTAGACAGGAGCAGGCCAGACTTGGCCAACCCAGCCAAGATAGGGTTAGTCTAAACTGGCCAGAGTGCAATGTGTAGGATCCAAGCCTGGTGCCTGATCAGAAAAGCCACAGCCCTGTCCCCTCCTCCTGACATCAAGTCTTCTGGGACTTTTGTTCCAATGAGCACTCAGTCAATTTCCACAGACACTCTATGCCTCTGCGTGATAGTCCACAAACCCATGATGGTCTTGGGGAACTAAGGAAAGATGCAAAAGGTGTTCCAGGAGGGCCCCACCCAGGGTTCCAGGTGTGGGACCAGACAGGTGGCTGCCCTGAGGAGCAGTTAGGCCCTGAATCCTTATTATAGCAGGGCAGTTGGCAGATATCTCTCTTCAAGAGACCCCCAGGGGTAACAGCCATGGGCCCTGGATCAGGCCAACTGAGGACAGAGACCAGAACTAATCCAGGAAGAGGATGGGGCCAAGGGCCACATGGACCTGTATATACTGAAGCAGCCAATGCCAGCAGGAGGACCAGAACTATATCCTCTATAGACCTCATGCCACAAAGATGCCTCTGACCCTGAAAGCAGATTAGGCCCAGGGTAGACCACTGGGTACTGGATCCTCCTGCTGCTGCTGGATATGGCAGTAGATGCCCATGATAAAGGACCCAACTGTAGCAACTAGGAGTTGGCTTTGGGCCAAGGTGCCTGACCATGAAGCAGTCTGTCCAATGTGCAGAGCCTTGGAGCAAGTAAGGAGTCTTGCGGGAATATGGGAGTCTCAGCTGAAGCTGGGAATGGGTGAAAATGGAGGAGGGCAAGAGACGTGGCAAAAGGGGTGACAAAGGATAAGCTTGAAACGCTGGCCTAAAGTGCTGATTTATTGTCCATTGTGGGTTTGTTTGAATTAATTTTCAACATTCTATTGAACTATTATTAATCTTGGCTCCTCAGGCTTTCACTCACTCCTATAGTGTATTGGTAGAATCTCCCATTTGCACAGGATTCAGCTTTTTACTCCTCCTTCTCCCCGATTCCTCTTGGCTGTACTCTGCACCCTTATGGTTTGGCTGAGCCTCTGATCGTGGGAAGCAGGGATCCAGTCATCAGACCCTCAGCCAACAATCCTCAACCAGGGCTTCATCATGAGGTTGTCTCTCCTTCCCAGAGCTGTAGATGCATGACTTTGTCTTGCATTTTGTGACAAAAAGGGAGGTGCTGAGGATTGAGTCCTGTGGTTGGCCAATGAGAAGCCCCTCTCTACCACTGAGCTACATCCCCAGCTTTTTCCTATGATGGTCTAAGAGAAGGGGTGTTCTGCAAAGCCCTCCCCTGAGAATGAAGTGAGGATTTGGCTTGGTCTCCCAAGGATGTACTCTCACTGCCTTGGTCATAAACATTTCCTGGCAGACAGGCTTGGAGACAAAAGAGAGGGCTTGCCTACACTAAGGAACCTGTTTAGTCATTGGGGACAGACTTGTGGTCCTTTCTAGGAGCCATAGAGTTAGAGAAGGTGTGCTCCCTCTGTGGGTTGATGCCCAAGTTGGTGTCACAGATGATTGGGCGCTGGCTAGTGATGAGGTAGCCCAGCAGAGACACTAGGGAAGGGGGTGGGCACCAAGGGAAGCAGGGAGCTTCTGGGTTGAAGCAGGTGGAACCCTTAGGTCTCGTGCCCCAGACTAGGTTCTGCTGTCTGGGTGCAGGCTCTGGGGGATTTGAGTCAGAGTCAAACGTGTTTTTGAAAAACTGGCTCAGGTTTGGAGTCTATTGTGAGACTACATTTGTGTCCAGAGACAGAGACAGAAGACAGAGATAGGGAAGCTGCAGAAGATCTGGGAGCTGGTGAATTGAGACCACAGACATCTCCTGGGCAAGGGGAGAATGCACTGGTCCACATGCCAAAATTGCTATGAAATTCACTAATGAATTTAGAGCAATGATACCTGTAAGGAATGGGCACTTACATGATCAGTTTATAAGGGTTTCAATGTATAACAAATTCAGCAAATAGGCAGCAAGTCATGAAAGAAACTGGGTTATATAAAGTGTATAATTTCACTTCTTGAAATTTATCCGCAGAGGGAAGAATAAAGCCATAACCAAGGATTTACAACAAGGCTGTCTATCTAGCTCAATATTGTTAATAATGGGAGAAAATTGGAGATAACTGAAATATCCATGAGAAAGTGTGTGATAGTGTAGTGTGGCACATCATCATAAAGCATCTTACACAAACCTTCAAAATTATATTTGTAAGGTAGACTCTGGCAACAAATTACTGCTTAATAATGTTATTTTAATATTGTCATGAGAAAGTCATCAATTTCATAAAAACTGCTTTTGAAGCATCTCTAGTAATAAGAAATTCTTTTTTAAAAATATAAGTTGACAACTTACAGACTCTTATCAATGATGTTCTTAATATGTGTGTGCATTTGGAAAAGCCTGTCTTTAAAATGTGAAGAAGTTTTTTTAATTTATTTTTTAAATTTTCAATAGTATGTCTCTAACTTGTTTAGTTTCACTTCATTTCAATATTAGTTTTATAGTTTTCTGACTTTATGAAAATGTTCACAAGATCATTTTCTCTTCTAAAATAATTATAATATAATAGAAACACTTTTGTAAATATGAAGTATTTTCCTTAAAAATAAATAAATAAGTATATTATGAATAAATAAATATAATAAATATATTGTAATAAATATATTATATATAAATATATAAAATATAAACAGCAAACATTTTCTGTCACCCTCTCTTTCCTACCATCTTTCCCCCAAAAACCTATTCCACTTTTCATGGCCACTGTCTTGTTGTTCTATATAATTCAACTTTTCATTGTATGTACATTCTTGAAAACACACACACACACACACACACACACACACACATACACACACACTCAAGGAGAGAGAGTTGGTGTTGAGATATTATTTTTTGAAAATAAAGTCATACTATGCATATTACCCTGCAATTAGATTTTTAAGCTAACTATTTTCTAGATTAGTCCATATGGATCTATGGTATTCTCATAAATAGTTATCTAGGGACAGTTTGGATGTACCAGAATTTTATCCCTTTTAAGGATCATTTAGATTGTCTCCACTAGAAAATATGCAAAGGATGATGCTTTGAAAATCTGGGGGTTGGAGGTGAGCATATTGTACTTCTGTATCTCTAAAGATTAAATGCCTAAAAGTGGAAATTCTGGATCTCAGAGAAACTCTTTTGAGATTTCATATGTAGTTCCAAACTACTTTCAAAGACTGTTCCAATTTATACTCACTACAGTGAGTGGCAGTGCCCTATCTCCCACCTCCTTGACAATAATGTGATATTGTTCATCTTTCTTTACTTTAACTATGAGTTGAGAAAAAAATGAAATTTGTTTGTTTATTATTTATTTGATTATTGGTCAAATGTTTATCCTTTATTATTTTTGACTTAGTGTTTCCTCCTGTGAATTAACAAGTCATAATGTTGCCTGCTTTTTTAACTCTGTTGCTTGTATCTGCTTATATTGTCTATAGAAACTTAACCCCTTGTTTAGAAAATGTGTTATAAATATTTAACCTTGGCCTATTTTAAAACTTTGTTTTATGAAGTCTTCTACCATAAAGTGATTGTTAATTTCATTGTGTCACTTCGGTTTAGCCTTCTCTTAATGGTTTCAGTGATTCATGCCAAGTTTAGAAAGGTAATTTTTATTTTGATATGATAAAATCACTCTTCTATTTTGTTCTAGTACTTTTGTTGTTTTGGTGCATGTGTGTTTAACTTTATCTGGAGTTTGAGCATAGAGGCATATAACTTTGTTTATTTGCCAAATGGGAAGATATCTGTTGAATATAAATGAGACATTCATGAGATGCTAAACAATGACTTATCACATTCTCTCTGTGGTTCTCTTGAAGCATTCATTTGTTCCTGCTTCATTTTACTTTGTTTTGATTATTTTAGTTTTATAATATGTTTTTGTATCTGCTAGGAAATCAACCCATCATTATTACTGTTTTCCTAAATCTTAACACATATTCTCCATTTTACTTCTTGTTAAACGTTGGTATCAATTTCCTAATTCTCAAAAATCATTCTTTTGGTATTATGTTTGTACTTTCGGGAATATATGGTTGATTTGAGATGAACTGATACATTTATAAGCTTAGCACTTTCACCCAGGAACATGACATCCTATCCATTCATCACATTTATGTCTTTGGTCAAAGAGTTTTGTAATTTATTCATTGAAAATCTGATTTATTTTTCTGGTTTATTTATTTATAAATCTTATTTATTTGTAAGTGTTTCAAATATAATTTTATTGAAATGGAAATTTCCCCACAATTCCATATCCTAAAGTATTACTGCTTATGCAGCAGAGAAACCTAATCATTTTTACATGTCACTCTTATGTTCAGCCACTTTTATTCTTGTATGAATTCTAACAGTTCTACTAATTCTCTTAAGTTGGATGGTTGGTTTTTTAGTGGACTAGCACATCATTTGCAGGAAATATTTTCTCTCTCTTTTTAGAATTCTTATAACATTCTTTCCCTTCATCTCCTTTCATTGGGTAGAATCTGTTGAATATTGAAAAGTGTGAATGAGCAACTTTCCTGATTTCTGATGCAAATGTTTTTTTTCTTTACGTATGAAGGTTGTAAGTTTTGAAAGACACTTTTTAGTAATTTGAGGAAATTTCCTTGAATACCTTCATGCAAGGATAAATGTTTCCTTTCTTATTCAGAAATAAGAGTTTGATTCATATTAATATGACACTAAATCTGTTTCAAAAATCCTCCTGCATATCTTCAATACAACCAGTGATAATTAGTTCTGCTGATAAGGTAAATAAATAAATAAATAAAAACGGTGATCCCAATGTAATACATAATCTTGCAGTGTAAATATACTATCTTTATTTTTAAAGATAAACTCAGATTTGAAAAAGCCACCCATCAATTCTTAGAGTGAAACTTATGTAATTTCCTTTTTCTTTTGAATATCTTAATAAGTATATTGTGTTGTGGTATAGGGTCTAGGATATAAGGTGACTCAATTGAGGGGAAAGCATTCTAAGATTACTTCAGACCTCTGACTTAGAGACAAATTGCTGAAATGAGGACACTGCAGGGGATCCAATTTTCAAGGAAATAAATTTAGTTGGAAGCTGTTAAGTTCAAGGTGCCTCCAAGACATTCAAGCAAAAATAGGATCAGGAATCAAAATAAATGTAGATCTGGAGCCAAGAAGAATCATCAGAGCAATAAATAAGGATCTCGGACCTGGGACAGTTGTGCAAGTGCATAGTTAGGGTCAAATCAGAAACAGTGGGAAGGATACGAGGAAAAAACGCACCTGATGATAGTCTAGGGTCATCAGCTATGCATGGGTCAAGGAGAAAAGGAAGAAATGGGAGCAAGAGAGTAGGGCTTCTCCACAACCAAGGAGAAGAGAATGACCAGAAAAAGGGAACTCCTGCAGAGACATTAGGCTTCTGGGAAAGACCTACAGATTGAGACAATGGCCTTTTAGACCTTGACTTGAGAAGTTTCAGGAAAATATGAGGGTAAGAACTAAGAGAGTCTTACTGTGTTCCAGAATGCAAAACAGTGCCTGGCATAGGTGGGTGTTTCATAGAGATTTTGAATGTATGGATAAATGAATGGATAGATGGATGGATGGATGGATGGATAAATGGAAGTCTGAATGGATACAAGGAGTGGTCTGAGACATCAGGGAAGGTTTCATGAATGTGGTGGATTGCACTATGTCTCCATGGGTAGAAAAATAAGTAGAAGAGTCTCCATGTGGAGGTTCCTTAAGTCAGGCATGACCCAGTGTCTGTGGGTCCAGGGTAGAAACTGTCAGGGCTGGACAATTGGGAATTTGTGTAAAAGAGATTCAGAAGTTCTAAAGTGAGGGCAGGAGAGGTTGAGCAGGTCCAGTCCAGCTCAGAACTCTCTCCCACATCACATAACCACTTAATATTATCCATCAATAAGGGATTTTCTGGGAAGTAACTGTGCTTAGCCTTTCTGTCAGCAGTGAGAACCCCAGAGATAGGGGACACACATGGCATATCCCAACGCCATGGGTAATGCATGCCTGGAACAGGGGGATGAGTGTCTGGAGAACCAGTCAACAACCTGCAGTGTGCCAAGGTCAAAACCCTACCAGTCATGCCCAAGAGTTTCTGCTCTTGCCCAGTCTTTAGGGAGCAGATTCCATGTATAAACCTCAGTCATTGTGGTATGTCTTTGTGGTGGGACCCAGCTCATTGTTCTAGGTAAGTGGCTTTTCTGAAATTTTTCAATCTGTTCCATATCCTCAGGTCTTGGGAAAATCTATTTCTGCTCTCTAAGGGTTTCTTACCCTTTGCCCTACCCTGTCTTATTGAGAGATCACTTACCATTTTCCATAGGGTATGGGAGTTGGTGGTGGTGTGGTAGCCAACAGGAAGGGTCCCAACAGCATAAGAGACTGCACAGAATGAACTACTAAGATTTTGTTGTCTGTCTGCCTGCCTGTCTGTCTTGGCATGCTTGTTTATAAGAAGTACTCTGATCTGTTCTCCCTTGTGGAGCACTTTTCTAATTAGTTTGTGAAGAGTTAACTTGAGGCCCTATCTAAGGGGAAGAGGAAATAAAAGACATTGTGGAAGTGACCAATGATGAACTTTAAAAGACTTAGGACACTAAGGAGTAAGAGTGGGAAACAACATTTCATAACTCAGCTCAGGCATCCTGGACTGTAACCTCAGGATCAAAAGTCATGAAAGAGATAAGAAGTACAAGGAAACTCCAGTCTTCAAGTTTGGCCAGGGACAAACCCCAGACACACATTGGGTTTCAGGAAACTTAGGAAGAAGAAAAGAAGAGGAGGCTCTGGGTAACAGATAGGCAGGAGAAGAGTGACTGAAGATGAGAGTGGTGGAGGTGGGTCTCCACAGGGCACATGCTTCAGAAGCACAGGCTCCTATTTTTACATATGAACAGGTCCCAATGCAGGAAACCTATAGATATGACCTGTAAACAAGGCATTCTGGTTTGACTCTGCAAAAGGAGAGGGGCCAAGACAGACTGACAGACTTTGAGTGATAAACCATTATCCACGGCAGAGACTCAAGAAGAGATACATTGGGGTGAAAATGGGTTCTTTAGTAAACACTGGCCCTCGAAGCCAAGGAGTCAGGTCAGAAATGACCCATAATGGAACACACTGGAGTCCTGGAGAGCGCAGAGGACAGACAGAGTCTAAGGATGGACTAGAGAGATGTCAGAAGGAGGCAGGGCAGGAAGGCAAGGGTGACACATTTGTGTGAAAGACCATGGTCTAAGAAGTGCCAGGCAAGGTAATACACAGGTATCCTGGATTATTTAAAGCCTACACATGGGGAATAGTTTAAGTAATTCCCCAACATGCTCTCTACATCAAACATGCTCCAACACAGAGTTCCTGAACATGAAGACATTCCTCACACACTGAGCATAGGGGCTCCTGATTGGACAGCAGAACACTGATCCCTTTTGCCTGGTCCATTTTGCAGGTCGGTCAAAGGCCGGGCCCTAGCTCACACTGTTGACACCCTCCTCTGAGGATCTCCAGAGCCACAAGGCCACACTGGTGTGTCAGATCAACAACTTCTATCTGGGTGCCGTGACTGTGGACTGGAAGTGAGATGGCACTACGGTCACCCAGGGTGTGGAGAACACTCAGCCCTCCAAACAGACCAAGAATGAGTACATGGCCAGCAGCTACGTGGCTCTGACAGTAGATGAGTGGATCTAATGTGACATACACCTGCCAGGTCACTCATGAAGGGAGCACCAGGGAGAAGAGTGTGTCCCGTGCACAGTGTTCCTAGGTCCCAGACCCTCATTCTACAATGGAGCTGAAAACCCCAGGAAGCTTCTCTCCTCCCAACCCTACCAACCCAGCTCTTCTCCCTCAACCCAGAAACCCCTCAATAAACATCCTCCTTATCAACCAGAAATCATGGTCTTTTTTATTTTTAGTTTATATACTTCCCATCTTAAGTTAAGGCACCTAATCAAAGTTAAGATGGGAAATGTGGTCAAAGACTTTGAGACAAAAAGACCAGGAAAGGCTCCTGATATTACCCTGGCATTTCCACAGGATTTTGCACAGCAAGGGAATGGCCTTCAGCAGTAACCCAGCCTCCATATTTTCACCTATCCACCCTGTGCTTGCTCCTCTTGTGCAGACTTGTTTACTCCCCCACTGTCAGGATCAGTCTCTCCTTAGATCTCTAAGGCCTCCAGGAGAATGTGTGAATTTCCTTTCCTGGAGCAGTATGAACATCACTCCATCTTTGAATGTCCTTCCATCTCTAGCTTAAGTCCCCATCACTGAGGTCATCCCTCTTTTCCACTTTGTCTCCCTTTCCCCACCTGTAATTTCTCTCCTTGCTGCCTAGAGCCATTTGTGTTGTCTTTTCTGTCAACCATGCTCCTACCTCCCTGAGGACACTGCCTGGGCCCCATAGTACTGCCCACTCCCAGCCCTATGGCACTTATTAATAGGATACTCAGTTTCCTGAAACCTGGTGATTCATTCTAAACTCCCCTCTTGGGACTTTTGGTCTATGTGTGTCCCTCGATTTTCCATCTATTTTCCAGTCCCTGAGAGGCACAAATCAGTATTTCTTCTAATGGACCCACCATAGGTGCCCTAAGATTGTCAGTGGGTCTAATGTGTTCAAGGTCAGTAGCCACATTGTTGAATAACTTCCACCTGCTTGTGTGCAAGCTGATGCACCTTCTTAACAACTTAGTGTAGGCTCCCTGCTGTTGTAGAAACACACATACATAAACATATTTGCCCGTTAACAAACACACACCTTTCAACACAAAATGCATATAACAAGCATATACCCTTTAATACACATTTTCATGTTGAGCATCTCTATGAATGGATCAGGAAGACTCCAGGTAGCAGGAGAGGCAGTAAAGCCCTCTGGTGTCATGACATCAATCATCAAATGTCATTACCTAAAGTCCCAGAATAATGGTCTCTGTGGTAGGCCACTTACATTGGGGAAAGGGAGGAAGTTTCTGTCCATTCCAAAAGTGACGATGAGTTGAAAATAAAGCTTGGGAAGGGCTGCCGCAGTCTGGCTGGACACAATTCAGGAGCCACTTGTCAAAAGAAATGAACTTTATTTTTAGAACACACACACCACACCACACAGCTCCTCAGGAAAAACCCTCAGAGCCCAACTGTCACCACCGGCTTCCCACACGCCTCTCAACCTCCCCCACTCCTCCTGCTCTTAAGGCTGATTGGCTGGGTCACATGGGTGGAGCCAAAAAAAGTCCCCCAATGAACAGCTCCGTGGTCTGAAAGGGTGGGGAAACAGCCCAATGAGCATCACCACAGAGGAGCCAATCAGTTGGCAGCTAGAAGTTTGCTGGGGCCGCTGTGAGCCAATCATCAGCTGGCAGCTGGAAGTTTGCTGGCAGCTGGAAGTTTGCTGGGGCTCCTTTTGGCTGTGGCTCTCAATATCTCCCCCTCTCTGTTTAAACAACAAGCATGTGGCTTAGGGACCATGCCTGCATTAGGTTGTCCAATACTACATATGGTCCTTACCCATCGTCAGATGAGCTGACCTCAAGGCGTCAGTCTCCTGTCTTAGGTTGGTACCACTGCAATTGGATCTTACCCGTCATTGACTACCGGTCCAGCATACAGCCACACCTGTGGATAGGTCTTTGTACAAGCGGGGGGGGGGGTGAGGTTCTTTGCCTCACCTCTGTTAGTCCCCAAATTTTAGCTGAACAACCATCACAAGCAGAAGGGAGGAGGATACACCAAGCTACTTGATGGCTCCTTTTGGAAAAATTGTACCACCGATGACACCATCAGCAAAAATACCCCAACACTACCACAAGTTGCTGCACCAACAGATAGTTCACAATGCATACAAGTGAGTTTACAATGCATACAAGTGATACATAGTCCAGGCAAGTTCTGCAAGCATTTCAGTGATGGCTATTGCAGAAGCTGTAGATTGGTTTTATCATTGTCTTCACTGGCACTGGGATGAAGATAGGAATTCTGGCAATAATGGCTAAAGAAAAAATTATGTAACATTCCAGAAGATACTAAAAGAAAACAATTTTCTTAACAATTTACATTATCTTGAACAGAATTATTAAATATAATGAAAAGGAAAGGTGAAAGTAAACAAACAGATCTATTAATTTCCTTTTTTGTTCACATATTAAAACAATCCTCAACAGCTGTTTACCCAATTTAAATTATACCATTTAAATCACGTGTATAAAAAAAACTTTGGATCCATTTTTTCACAAGCGCTCATCATATATGATATATGGACATATGTACATACAAACATACAACATAAAACACAAGTGTGCACACATAATATAATACATTCAACACATAACATAATAGTAAATGCCTTACAACTTTTTACAGGTGAAATCTCCATTGCAATGTTTAAAAACTCGATAGTCAAAAAATAGAACTGATCAGCAAAACATTAACCTAGGTCTGTATGAGCTCAAAAAACAAAATAGAACTTCATGATGTGGGAAAAGGTAATGATAAAATAGATATTGAAAAAAGCATCCTGGTTCTGTTGCAGATGTAAGGATAGCCAAACTGGAGTTTTGGATATCAGCTTTTATGGATTTGAGCCAAATTTTCTTTTTTTTGGTCTGTAGAAATCACTTTAGTTAATCTCTCTGGAATCCAAATCGGCTGCTGTTCTCCCTGTGGAAGCATACAAACAGACCCCCAACTCCAGACAATCACTGGGTCAGGACCTTAGTTAATCTCTCTGGAATCCAAATCAGCTGCTGTTCTCCCTCTGGAAACACACAAACAGACCCCCGACTCTAGACAATTACTGGGTCAGGAACTTTCCATTGTCCTGTTAGAATATCCTTCAAAAGTACCTGGGGCTTATGTACATTTTTTGGACACATATGCCTTTCTGCAGCACTAAGTCCTGATGAATCCAAATTTAAAAAGTTAAGAGTAAAAAGGGTTATTTTAAGTTTATCTTTGGGGAATATATACCCCTTCCCAATTCCCTCTTTTTGCTTTAGTAAGTACATTTTAATAGTTTGATGAGCTCTTTCAACTATGCCTTGTCCCTGTGGATTGTATGGGATTCCTGTTATATGAGTAATGCCAAATGATGAGCAGAATTGTTTAAAAGAGTTAGAAGTATAACCAGGGGCATTATCTGCTTTTAACTGTTTTGGAACGCCCACAGTGGCAACATTTTGTAAGCAATGAGCTATAATATCTTTAGTTTTTTTCTCCGGCATAAAGGGAGCCCATAAAAAAATCTAGAAGAAGTATCAAATGTAACATGCAAATATTTTAATTTTCCAAATTCTGGCAAGTGTGTAACGTCCATCTGCCAAATATGGTTAGGTATGAGTCCTCTAGGATTGACTCCAAGGTTAATTTGTGGTAAAAATGTCACACAATTTTGACATTATTTTATTATTTGTGTAGATTGTTCCTTAGTTATTTTAAAATGCTTTTGTAAAGTATTAGCATTGACATGGAACTTTTTATGAAAATTTGTAGCTTCTTCTAGTGTAGAGAAAATATGTATGTCATGTGTGGTTTTATCTGCTAAATCATTGCCCAAACTAAGGGCTCCAGGCAATCCTCTATGTGCCCTGATACGTTCTATAAAGAACGGATCTTTTCTGTCCCAGATTAGACTTTGTATAGTGGAAAACAAAGAGAAAACAGTAGAGGAAGGGGAAATCCTACCAGCATCTTCAAGGGATACTATAGCATTAACTATATACTGACTATCAGAAAATAAATTAAATACAGAATCTTTAAGCATCCCAAAAGCTTGTAATACTGCATTAAGCTCTACCTTTTGAACTGATTGTTTGGGTACTAAAAATATAAAACTTTGATCAGGAGTAACTACTGCTGCTGTACCATTATTTGACCCATCAGTGAATATATTTGGAGCATTCATGATAGGTGTTTTTCTTGTCATTTTTGGAAAAACTACAGGATGTGAAGACCAAAAAACAACAAAGGATTAGATGGTAAGTGGTTATCAAATGAAACATTAGATTTACACATGATTATTGCCCAAGTATTTAACTCATTAGCAAACTCAACAATTTGATCTATTGTATATGGAGTAATAATTTTATTGGGAGAAATTCCAAACACTCCCTTTGCTGCTTTTATTCTTTTGAGTATTAATTGTCCTACACCCTCAGGATACCTAGTAAGAATAGTGTTAGGAGAATAAGATAAATGTGTCCACAATAATGGACCTTCTTGACAAAATACTCCTGTGGGAATATTTTTTGTTGGTAGTACAATAAATAATAAAGGCAAACATATCAATTCTATCCAAATGCATATTTTCCATATATGTTTTAATGATTTTTAATGTCTTTCTTGCTTCAGGTGTTAATATGCGGGGTGAATTTGGATCTCATGGACCTTTTAGGATATAAAATAAAGGTCCCAACTCTCCTGTTGGTATTCCTAGATAAGACCTTATCCAATATATGTCTCCTAATAACTTTTGAAAGTCATTAAGTGATTTGAGTTGATCTACTCGTATTTGAATTTTTGGTGGACGGAACATGGTCGAGGATAATAGAACTCCTAAATAATTAATTGGAAAATTTAATTGTATTTTATCTATTGCTATCTCTAGATTATAATTTTTAATAAATTTGTAAGTGTGGCATAACATTCTAGCAATGTGTTTTTATCTTTGTGTGCCAATAATACATCGTCCATATAGTGAAATATTTGTAGTTCAGGATTTTGATTTCTAAATGGCTGGATTGCTTTGTTAACATAAATTTGACACATAGTTGAGCTGTTAGCCATCCCTTCAAGGAGTACTTTCCATTCATATCTCTGATCGGGACCTTCATGATTCAGTGCAGGGATAGTAAAAGCAAAATATGGACTATCCTCAGGATGAATTGGAATTGAAAAAAAAACAATCTTTAATATCTATAACTAAAACATACCAAGTTTTTGGCAAAGCAGACAATTGAGGAATCCCTGCTTGAGCAGGTCCCATAATAATCATCTCATTATTAATGGCTCTTAAATCTTGCAATAATCTCCATTTACCAGATTTCTTATTGATGTCAAAAATGGGAGTATTATGGGGAGATACAGACGGTTGTATATGTCCTTCTGCTAATTGTTGTTTGAACAGGTCATGGGCTGCTTGTATCTTCTCTTTAGTCAGGGGCCACTGAGGAACCCATACTGGTCTTTCTGATTTCCAAGTAATTTTTATTGTCTCAGTGGCCCTTTCTGTAAATCCAACCCATGTCTGTCCATTCCTTGATCTGTTTGTATTGGTGCTGCTATACCTTTTTCTTGTTTTTCTAATCTTTATCCTTTCCTAAAACCTTGTCTAGTCATAATAGTGGGTGCATTTTGGTTGATGTTATTTGTTAATGTCAAACCTAATTGATCTAGGACATCTCGTCCTCATAAATTTACAGGAAGATGATCCAATACATATGGCTGTATTGTTCCTTCACATCCTTCAGGATCCTTCCAATCTAATACCATTGCACTTCTATGGGGATTAGTTGCCACTCCTAGGCCTCGAAGTGTTTGAGTGGCTTGTTTTAATGGCCAATGTTTTGGCCATTCTTGACGAGAGATGATGCTAAGGTCTGCACCTGTATCCAGTAGCCCATTAAATTCATGTCCTTGAATATTTAGTTTTAGCATGGGGTGAGAATCTAAATTTAAAGAAAGCATAGCCCAATCTACACCTGTGTAGCCTAATCCCTTGGAACCTCTTTCTACAGTACGACTGGAAAATTTATTATGTAGGCTGGATATTATTAGTAACTGTGCTATTCTATCTCCTGGTGAAATTACTGATATACCCTTTGGAGAACTGGCTATAATTTTTATTTCACCTTCATAATCAGGATCAATTACCCCAGGATTTATCATAAGTCCTTTTAGAGTAGAAGAATTGCGTCCCAATAATAAGCCTACTGTTCCTTTGGGAAGAGGTCCTTTTACCCCTGTGGGAATGATTTGAACTCCCATCTCTGGAGTTAGTACTGCTCTGGTGGAGGCACAGATGTCCAACCCTGCACTCCCTCTGGTTTGTCTTATGAGAGATCTAATAGACAATGTGTCCTGGGCACTACCCTGATGGGGTTGCTGGGTTCCTCCAGTGCTCTGTATATTTGTGGTTTGGGGCCCCGGAGCATTGGGCCCCCCTGTCCATTTTTTTGGCAACGGAGCCCGATGCCTTTCTCCATGATATCGTGGATAAACACCTGGTCATTGTTCATTTTTTGATAATGGAGTACCCTTTATGGTGGTTTGAGAATTGCATTCATTAGCCCAATGTCTCCCTCTATGGCATCATGGGCAAATACCCAGGATTCTACTCCTTTGATACTTATTTTTGTTAAACCCTCCTCCTATGGGGCAATTCCTTTTAAAATGTCCTGTTTGTTCACAATTGTAGCATGTTCTTGGCCTGGCATCTAAAGCCTGTTTTACTGCAGCTGCCACCACTTGCCCTTGTTCATTAATATCTCTGGTATCTAAAACCTGTTGTATTGCAGCTGCCACGACTTGCCCTTGTTCATTAATGTCTCTACATAATTTAATATATGTGTTTAAATCTTCATGTTTCCATGGTCTTATGACTTCTCTGCACCAATGATTCGCTTGCTCATAATCCAGTTGTTTTATTAATGGCATTGCTTGTTCTGTATTCCCAAAAACTCTAGTAGCTGTTTGAATAAGCCTATGTACAAATTCAGCATAAGATTCATTAGCTCCTTGTATTACCTTAGATAATTGATCTTGTAAACCTCCATGTCCTTGTAAAGTCTTCCATGCCCTGACCTCATCTCTAGCAATTTGTGCGTATATGCCAGGATCATATGCAATTTGTTTCTTCTGATCTTCATAAGGTCCCTTTCCTAACAACATATCTAGATTTCTCTGAGGATAATCAGCTGCTGCATTTCGCCTAGCCATCTCCTTGCAAAATTCCTCATTGGCAACCTTCCATAGCAGGTATTGTCCTCCATTTAGCACAGCTTTACACATATTAGCCCAATCTGCTGGTGTCATGTTCAAGTTGTTAATGAATTCGACCATGCTTACAGTGAAGGGTGCTTGAGGACCATAGGTTGTTACAGCCTCTTTTAGCTGTTTCACTGTTTTGAAATTTAAAGCATTGTGAATTCGCTGCCCTCCTGCCTCAAATACAGGAAATGTTAATATTTGAGATCCTGTCTCAGGATCCCATCTATCGACTGTGGGGGTTGGGGGCCTCCCAGCATATGGAAGTGGCCTTGTTTGTTGGACACTTACGCCCTCTGGTGATAGAAAAGTGTTGGTTGCAGTCTCCTGTTGTAACTTTCCCCCTGATGGCTTTTTCTGCTCTAAACGTTCTTCCTCTGTCTGACTAGCTTGAGAGACCTTCTCTTTTACTTGAATTTTTTTCCTGTGTCTGACTAGCTCGTGAGACCTTCTCTTTTAATTGAATTTTTCTACTATAACTATAATACGACCCAACAAGATAACGCCTAACAAAACTGAAACAGAGTGAAACAAAATTGGAACAACAACAAAAAATCATTATAATAGCCTCCTGAAATGTCCATCCGTCCTTTCTCCCTATCTGTTTCTCAGATGTGAGCAGTTTTTCTTCCATCTTACACATCTCCAGGGTGTGAAGCAAAACAAAAGAAGAATCTTAAAATGGCTACCCATCCTCTCGCCCTGCCCTCAGGGGCAAGCAGTTTACCTTATCACTTACCCTCAGTCGTTCCGTGGGAGCCACCAAATGCTGCAGTCTGGATGGGCACAATTCAGGAGCCACTTGTCAAAATAAATGAACTTTATTTTTAGAACACACACACCACACCACACAGCTCCTCAGGAAAAACCCTAAGAACCCAACTGCCAGTGTAACATTTTAGGAGTTATAGCCCCAAGCTATGTCCCAGTTCCATGGAAACCCTCAATTATCTGGACTCCTTGGAATCCAGACTCAGGGACTGTCACTTTCATTAGTGGTAGGCAGCCCAGAAGGGTCCTGTGGGCAGAGGCTGCAATGACGGTGCCAGGACAATGTGTGAGTTTGAAATGAGCACTTCCTATGCTACTTCTTTTCCTAACAAGTGGATTCTTCCATAGTGAAGAGAAATATATGCTGGTAATATCTTGGTGAAGTGTTTTCTCAGGACAGATAGCACCTTCCATGAATGACCCAATGTACTGGTCATTTCTCAGGGATTTCACCTTTTTCTCATGAAATGCCAGGTCTATCGGGGGCTGCCTCCAGCACAACTGCAGCTGGATCTAAGGGGATAGGGGTAAATCAGGAAAGGATTTTTGCACAAGCTGTGTCACAGTGTTTTTGTGTTTGGTAAAGGAACCGGCTGACAATCCTGGGTGAGTGATGCCTTACCCCACTTTCTTTGTTATCCCTAAGGATTTTAAGAGTTTCCTTCTGGTTGTATTGTGCCTTGTCTCAGGCTGGGGTTAATTATTCGTCATGGATTTGAGCCCTGGGGCACTGAATTCTTGCTTCTTGGTTAAGACCCCATAAAAACTCAAGTAGTACCCAGGACCCTTCAACTCTGACATCAGAGGAAAGAAACTTGACAGGATAACTTTTGGATACTCAGCTGTCTTTCTCTTAGTTAGTGCCATATATTTTCCCTCAGATGTTCTGGGTTGTTCTGTCTTTCATTGGCCTAAGCCCTGTCTGATGAGCTGTGTGAGCATGTGCACTGAGGCACTATCTTATGGGGAAGAAGGACCAGGCACTATGAGGTGCTGAAATTGGTTGAATTAGAAAAGAAATGGAACACCTAAAGCTGGGAAATCAGAGGTCAGAATATCATGTGCCCAAGGCTGTGAGACTCAGAATACAGAACCAGACAAGTAGGAGTTACAAGGGACCCTTAAGTCACCATGAGTTTCTAGGTAAAGGACCCAGAGCCACAATGAGACTCATGAAACTTAGTCAAGATAAAGAAAGGAGGAGAAGACCGTATATATAATGCTGGGTACAGATTCACTGAACGACATGATATGGCAAAGTGAGCTCCTCAGAAGTATAGGATCCTGAACTCATAGAAAATATTTGCCAGTGCAGAAAACCAACATATCTGCCCTGTGGAAAAGAACCCTTACCTTGAGGCCCTGCCAGAAAGACAGACTATTACACAGTGCAGAGACTCAAGAGGAGACTCATTGGGGTGAAATGGGCTCCTTAGTAAAAACCCTGTCTCTCAGCGCCAAGGAATCAGGTAAGAACTGATCCTTATTGGAATACACTGAAATACCAGGGAGCTCAGAGGACAGATAGAGACCACACATGGAACAACAAGATGTAGGGGTAATCAGAACAGGAAGGCAAGGGTAACATATTTGTGTGCAAGGCAATAGTTTAAGAGGTGCTAGGTAAGGTGATTACACAATTTTCCTGGGTGGTTTAAAGTGTAGTAACAGACTGTAGTTTAAGGAATTGCCCCAGACAATCTCTATATCCCACAGTCTCCAACAGACTCCTTAACCAAGGTGACTCTCCTCACACACTTAGCATAGGGACCCCCCTTGGTGTACACTAGAACACTGATCCCTTTTGCCTGCTCCATCTTGCAGGTCAACCCAAGGATGGGTTCTCACTTACCCTGTTATCACCCTCCTCTTAGGAGCTCCAGAGCAACAAGGCCTCACTGGTGTGTCTGATCAACAATTTCTACCCAGGTCCATGACCATGTCCTGGAACAGAGGTGGCACTAAGGTCACCCTGGGAGTGGAGAACACTCAGCCCTCCAAACAGAGCAACAACAAATACATGGCCAGAAGCTACCTGACCCTGACAGCAGATGAAATGATCTCATAAGACATACCCCTGCCAGGTCACTCCTGAGGGGAGCACAGTAGAGAATAGTGTGTCCCCCGCACAGTGTTCCAAGGATCTAAACCCTCACTCCAACCTGATCTGAAAACCCCAGGGAAGCTTCTCTCCTCCCACCCCGACCATCCCAGCCATTCTCCCTCAAACCAGAAAACCCTCAATGAACATCCTCCTTTTCAACCAAAACACATGCTCCTGCTTATTTTAGATTACACACTTCCCATCTTAACTTTGGCCATCCCATCAGGTGTACACAATTAGACCTTGAGTCCAAATGTCCAGGAAGTACTTTTGATATTTCCCTGGTATATGCTTTAACTCTCACCCAAACTCCACAGAATTTTCTATAGCAACGTAATGGCTGTCAGCAGGAACCCAGCCTGCATATTTTCACCTATACACCCTGTGCTTGCTCCTCTTGTGCAGACTTGTTCACCTCCCCACTCCCAGAATCAGTCTCTCCTTGGATCCCCAAGGCCTCCAGGAGAATGTGTGAGTTCCCTTCCCTGGGACATTCTGAATGTAAATTCATCCTTGAATGTCCTTCCATCTCCCGTCTAAGCCCACATCACAGAGGCCATCCCTTTTATGTCTCCCTTCCCCCACCTGCAATCCCTGACATTACAGCCTAGAGTCACTTGTCCTTCATTCCATGTCCATCTCCTACCTCCCCAAGACACAGTCTTGGTCCCCATAATCCCTCTGTATAGCACTCACTGAAAGGAATTCTTGACCCCTAGATTCTTTTTACTTACTCCACATTCTTCTCTGTGTTCCCTATTTGGTTATTTTACCTTTTTCAAAGCCATTCAGAGACATGGGTCAGCTCTATTCTTTACTGTACCCTATGGCTATCTCAATAGTTCTCTGTCTTTAGTTCTTCATATTCAGCAGTTCATGGCTAGTCAATGAGTGCTCCAGATTACAGTCAAGTATTGGATTCCAGCCTTACATCTTGCATCAGTCTTTGAACTGACTCCTCTCATTAGGAGCTCTGTGTTAGTTCTATTAAACAGGTTATTGTCCTGGCATCCCCACACAGTAGGGACCTGAGCTATGAGACAAATAAATGTGCACATGAAATCCCATTCATGCACCCACATATGTTACAGACCTAAGCACTTATAAACACATTCTGTATTTTACATCCTTCTGGAGTTTAAAATGGGCACCCAGGACCCTCCTACATGCCTCAGTTTCACACAGATCTCCAGCTCCACTTTCACTCTGATATAAAAAACCCTCTCTCTTTTTGCCCAATACATTCCCCAAGATGAGCTGAGCTGGAGACACAACCCCTTTCTAGACCAGACATTAGCAATGAAACCAGATGTGAGGTACATTTATGTCTTCTCCCTTTCCTTTAGGTGGATGGATTCTATGTAACCAACACTGTGTGATTCCATGGAAGGAGGGGCCACCTCTTGCCACTCTCTCCTGTATTGTACCTGTCCTCTAAATAGGTGGCTAGCCCCTGGATTCAAAGTATAGCTATAGGTGTGTCTGGTCCTGGTGATAGGAATGACTGGATTTCAGGTCTGCATTCCTGTGTTATGTGTGCAAAAGAAGCACCTAGCTAACCATCCTTGCTGAATCTTTTTCTTTCCATCCTCTTTGGGGTTCAGGGTGAAATGTAGCTAGATTTTTCTCTCTTTTCTGTCTTGTGAGCACTGAAGTCTAAATTTATCTGGAGGTCTGTAAAGTTTCTCTTCCTTATTTGGCCCCTCACCTCCTCCAATACATCCAATTTTTCAGGTACCTTTTGGCACAGGATAGGATGATTCAAGTGACCCCTTCTTTCTGTTTAGTCAGGCTTCACTGTGATTCCATCTTTCTCTCCAGTGAACAAATTTCCCTGAATGGGTGAATGGATGTCTACTTATTCCCTTTGGGTCTCTTATGCTTAGGGCCCAAGGGAATAGGGCAGTTAGGTTGGGCTCCCAAGACTATCAGGTGTAGGAGGGATGAAGGGAAGTGCTCAAAGGATCAGTCTCCCAAAGTCTTGGCTATGGGACTGCCTTCAACATAGAGAGGGAATCTCTCAGACTGGGACTCAAAGAGATAGTGGAGGAAATAGAAGGAAGTAAGAATGCAGAAAAAATCCTTTGAGAAGATGGACATATAGTCAGGTATAATGGCACATGCCTGTAATCCCAAAATTCAGGAGGCTAAGGCAGGAGGATCACAAATTCAAAGCCAGCATGAACAAATTAGCTAGGCCCTAACAACTTAGCAAAACCCTATCTCCAAATTTAAAAACAAAAATAATAGAGGTGGCTCTGTGGTTAAGCCCATTTGGGTTTAATTGCTGGTAGGGGAGAGGGAGGGAGACAAAGGTGGGCATAACTGCTGAGTACCACCACCTTCCTCAGCACAAGCAGGAAAACATAGACATGATGGAGCTCAGGACACATAGGCCCAAATGTGGGCATCTTCCCATCCTATAACTGAAGGAGAGACACCAAAAAGAATTTCCTGACCAGAGACTACTGAAAAACGACAGGTGACAGAGACAGTCATGTGTCAGGCAGGACCTCCTAGGATGTTAGGGTCTGTAAACAAGTCAGGATGGCGCCTGGCATTTTGCCAGAGGGAGTGGTTTGTGAAGTAGTGCCAGGGAGCCATTAAGTGTGGAGATTCCTTATTGGTTGACTGCTGTATCTAGTTTATGTTAATTAAGATAAGCTGTGTGTAATGTATATATACCTCTCCTGTCCTACAATAAAGTGCTCCTACTCCTGCTGTATCAATGTACACAAGTTGTTCGTCACCCCCCGCCCTGGTTATTTTGCTGCAGCCAGACTGCAGCAGATGGTGGCCCATATGGGGAGCCCCGGGACACTCAGGGGTAAGTGACAAAAAAAAGCTGCCAGTCCCTAGATAGGACGGGAGCAAATCTGCTCATCCCTAGGCAGATAGTGTGAGAGGAAACATGGCTACTTTGAGAAAATGGAGAAGATTGATACAGTATGTTTGTGTCTTGTTTTGTCTTGAAATGTTGTATTGTCTTTGTGACGAAAATATGGAAGGGGTGTTAAGTAAATTACTAAGAGAAGAAGGCACCCGAATGGAACCAAGAGCAGTTAGAGCATGTATTGATAAAAGCCCAGGAACTCTAGCCAGAAAGAAAAAGAAAGTTCAGAAGAAAAAGGATTATCAGGAAAATGGTTGCAGCAAAAGGCTATTACTAAATACTTTTTGTTACCGGAGGGTGCGTGAATCCGCTTGGCGGCTGGCATGTGTGTGAGCCGTATCAATGTATCAATGTACACAAGTTGTTCGTCAACCCCCGCCCTGGTTATTTTGCTGCAGCCGGACTGCGGCACTAGGACAGAGAAATCTTCACCTCCTAGGACAGAGGTATGAAGGGAGGCCTCTTAGAACTAACATAAACCCAATCTCTACACAAGAAAGACTCCAGAAACTGAAGGCCTCAATCCACTGGACTCTCTGGAATTCAGAATCTGAGTCTCACACTCCCTCTCCCTCAAAGGCCACCCTACAAACTTCTCTACAGGGAGATTGAGCAGGGTCTTCAATGATGGTGCTTTGTTGATCAGAAATTGTTCTCTATCTCTTTTCCTCTTAACTCACATTAATATGCAACTTTCCTGAGATGTAGTTTCCTTTCTGTGTAGTGGGGAAAATTCTGGCACCAGGAGGAAAGCAACCAAGAGAAGAAGTTCACAGTCTCTTGGAGCATCAGATGGATAACAGTAGTCAGAAGGACTTGGGACTCACTTCTCCCTTTTTCCTCTTTTTCTCCCCCCAGTACATGGACCCCAACTGTCTGGGTCCTTACTGTATGAAGCTGACCATGGCTGGGACCTCTTGAGACAGTTTCTTTCTCCACCCTGGTCGGGTCACTGTACCTATCCTATGTCCTCACTTCCCTTAGTATAGAGAATGAATGGATAGATGAATGGTAAAGAAAATGGCCTAGAGAATCTGTCCTGAGTCCCCCACCTTGGTGGCAGCAGTGAGCAGCTAGAGAGAGAGCTGGAGGCTTTGGTTGCTGAGCACATTTTCTGACACTCTCTACCTCCACTGGGCTTCTAGAGCCCCAGCTGCCCCCAGGGCTATCTGGCTCCACCCCCCTGTGTTGTTTCTTCCCCCAAATCACTGAATTTTTCTCCACCTCCTCCCCAGCCCCTGCCCTGTGGGGGAGAGGAACTTCCCTGTAAGCACCCTACCTAGTTTCCTGGCCATGTGGCCCCTATCCCTTTGGTTTCTGAGTCCTCCCTGGCCTAGGCCTTGGAAAAGTGTGCACATGTGTATTTTGTTGGTGCTGTGGGTACTGTTTTCAAACATAGGCATGCATGCATGTAGCTCCTGACTGGTCATATGTGTGTGTTGTGCACATATGTGTACAGGGCATGCAGATCCTCAAGGGACTGTTTCTGGGATGTGGGTGTGCTGTAAGAGGAATAGGAATCTGGCTGTAACCCTGGGCAGTGGTAGGAAGGTGTACCCAGTTCCTGTCTGGCCCCAAGCCGGGCTTTACCAACTCAACTGTCGTTCAGTGCCACCTTACTCCTGTCCATCTTCCAGAAGAGGAAGAAAGTTCTTCATCTCTTATCCTCAGTCTCCTCTTGGGGGCAATGCAAAGCTGAGTGGAAGGAAGTAGAGTAGATATCCCCACAAAAGCAGTGTCATCTAGACCCATGGTCCTGTCATATGCTCTGTCAGTTCAGTTCTCAGGGTGGGTGTTTGGGCTCAAGAGCAAGCTCATAAAGTGGCAGGGATACCATGTCATACCTGTTATATGCAGCTGGGTGACTCCATTTATTCTCAGGGGCTTTGTGTGATGGTGTCCAATGAGGTACAGTATCTGGTCCCACCCCTGCCTCTCACCACTCACAGCACCTCAGCCTGAGAGGCCATAGTATAAGAAAAGAGCTCTTTATTCCACATTGTCCAATATTTTTACACAAATAAATTAAAATGCATATCTCTATATATAGCGATCTGGGTGGGAGACTAGAAGAAACACTACCCCAACCCTGTAAACATGATGGGGTGAAGATGGGTTGGGCTGGTGGGGAGGCATCCATCAGGGAGGACTGGTCTACTCAACGTGACCTGTCCCTGGCGTTGACTGACTGCAGGGTGGGAGACCCTCTATGTACACACACTGGGCTGGTGAGAGGTTCTTGGGTCATAGCTGGTCAGCAGGGTGCAAACATTGTCCACATTACCAGCACAAGGTCAAGGGGCACAAGGCTGCAAGCCAGGGCAGGAAGGGCACCTGAACCCTCTTCATCACTTGCCCTCCTGCCTCAATTCCTGCCTATGGTAGACAACACTGACTGCGGGCACGGTACATGTGGGATCAGCCTGTCCTCTGATGAGGTCCAGTGGTGAGAACTCCTGGTGACTCAGACCCCTCTGGCTGTAGTGTAGTCAGTGGGGGCTCTGCAGAGCTGGTCAGGGTCCCAAAGGGAGAGTCACTGATGTGATGTGGGCCTGAGCCTTTGCCTGCTGGGCTGTCACCAGATGGCACATGCCTCTTGAGTGTATTGCCAGCAGATGCTGGCCTATCAGATTCTAGCACAGAGGGCTTGTCTGCAGCATCTGGCTGGCAGCATTTGGGCAGCCCCAGCAGCTCCTCATCAGTGGCCACACTAGTTCAGATGAGATGGAAGGGTCTGGCTGCCACAACACAGCCCTCTAGGTCATTGGCAACCAGTCACTGGAAGTCACAGCCAGCCAGGCACATGGGCAGTTTGAAGGGCACCTAAGATGAGGAATTGGGAACTTCTGCAGCCAGGCCAAGAATAGATGTACCAGGCAGTCGCATACCCAGGGGTTGTCATTGAGCTGCAAACACTGTAGAGCACATAGAGTTGCCAAGGGCTCAGCAGGCAGCATTGAGAGTTTGTTTGTAAACAGTTAGAGTGCCTGAGGTGGCCAAGGTCATGGGAGGCATGTGGGTGCACATGGGCCACACAATTGTGTTGCAGGAGGAGACGGTTGAGACTGTGCGGGCCATGGAAGACGTGCTCAGGCACGCTGGGGATGTGGTTACTATGAAGGAAAAGGTGTGTGAGGTTTCCCAGGTCATGGAAGCCATTGTCTGTCAGTGCCTGCAGCCAATTGTCTTGAAGGTAGAGGTACTGCAAGGTGGCCAGGCCACGGAACAGGCTAGGGCCCAGTTCTTGCAAGCTATAGCGGTCCAGATGCAGTGTATGCATTCGGCCCAGGCCTTGGAATGTGGCAGGTATGAAGGTATGAAGCTGGGCATTGTCACTGAGATCCAGTTGCTCCAGGAGGGTCAGGCCCGAGTACGTGGTGGCATCAATCTGGGCCAGTGCATTGGAGTGTAGCCACAGGATGGTGAGATTGCGGCAGGCATGGAAACCAACAGCCGGCACATGGAAGATGTGGTTGCCATGCAGAAAGATATGCAGGTTGGAGACTGGGA
Source organism: Callospermophilus lateralis (assembly GCF_048772815.1). NCBI lineage: Eukaryota > Metazoa > Chordata > Mammalia > Rodentia > Sciuridae > Callospermophilus > Callospermophilus lateralis. Next base: position 143,779,972 of record NC_135305.1, on the reverse strand, counting down.
TGCCAGTCGGCATGGCCTGCAGGCCTTGTGGAGGCAGATTTTTGTCACTTTGGGCTCATAATAACACACACAGGCACCTGGGCACAGTGCTTCCACCCGCCAGGCCTGTAGCCATAGCACCCATACCTGCAGATGTCTTCTTGTGGGTAGAAGAAAGGGTGGTTAGGGGAAAGAGATCCCTAAGGGACTGGGAGGCCATGTTGGGGCCAGTTTGTCCCTTGGGATAGGGCCTTATGAGGGGCTGGGGCCAGGTCTGAGATGTAGCCTGGGATTTGGAGGTTTGGGGATCCTTGCTTTCATACAACATAGATGATGCTTGGCTGTAACTTTCACCTGTAGCCATACACTCTGGGAAACCATGTCTACAGACTCCCCACTGCACCCATCCAGATGCTTATACCCATTATCAAAGTTAGCCTACTAGGTCACTCAACAAATACCTATGTGACGGACTGTTGCTCACATCTGCATATACCCTCTTGAGACTCTAGTGAACAGAGTCCCCCTGGGCCTGATCTCCATCCCCATATTCCAAGCAATATTCCTTGCTTGCCTGCCCCCAGCCCCCTAACAGCTTGCAGGTCATGCTGGAGGAGGAGGAGACATGCTCTTGGCACACATTGTAATGCCATCCAGACTGAGCTCAGGGAGTACTAGGAAGTGGGGTTCAGAAAGAGGAGCTGCAATCTAAGTCTCATCCCTAGTCTGTCAGCTGCTGAAGTTTGGGTAGAAAGAGGCACACTGAGGTTCAGAACCATAGGCCCAGTCTAGGCCCTTGTAGCCCTTGATAAAACCTAGCAGCTGGGAGTCTGGGGAGTCCCCCTCATTTCACAATGTGGGGTTGTGATTTAAATAAAAAACTGCAAAGAGAAGCCACTATGGGTTCCAGGGAGTATAGGTGGGTCTACCTACTAGCACCTCTGTTATCACAAGAACAGTGGTCTGGGTGCAGTGAGGGCATGGGGTTAAGGAGTACAGTTCCCACTCCAGAGTACCCTTCCCCTAGCCAGCTGCTCCCTCCTCCACACATCCTTCCTTTTAAGCACTTTCTGACTTGGCTTGGAACATCTCCTGAAGCCTCCTACCCTGGTCTCATTCTCTGCATGATCCCCTTCCATGGGAGGAGTTCATTCTTCCCAGCCAGTCACTGCATGGTCCCAGCTGCTCTCAACTCTCCAACCCAGGTGCACACTCAACTGGGACAGCCTCCCAGCAGCAATCTCCCCCTGCTCATGGTGTTGCACCCTCTATTCCCTTGAAGTGTCAGACACTCCTGGGCCTTCAATGAGACTGTATACTAGCAAAAGACTTCTTGGGCTAGGGCGACCTGGCCTCAACAGCAGGGCCTATTATTCCACCATTAAATTCCCTACCCCTTTGAATGCTGAAGGTTCTTTCAGCCTGCCTTGCCTTCAGGAGTGAGTCTATTAAAATGTTAATCCCCTTGGGAGGGTTATGGCTTATCAGCTAACACTTGAGTTATCAGCTAACACCTTTGTTGACAGCTATCACCTTCCTTGGCAGCTAGCTAAGAGTAGGATTCTGCAGACAGGAGGCCAGCTAAGTGCTGGGGTTGGAGTCGAGAGGGAGGAGGGAGAGAGCCATGGTCCAGCTTCAACCAGCCAGGATTGTGACCCTTGGGCCTTCCATGCTATGCTGGGCCCCCTGCCACAGGGGTCCTCTTCTGCCTAGAGCACAACAATTGCTCTAAATCCAGAATCCAAGCAAACCAGATAAGTATAATAGTCATTAAATATGTCCCTAGGTCCTGGGAGCTGAACTCTGCCTTGCTGGGTTTGGGGTCATTTGTTGGTTGCCAGAGAGATGGCAGCCCCAGGATGGGGTACAGAATGTCAGAAGCCCAGGAGCTCCCCAAGCCCTGGGTAACCTTCCAAAGCTGCCCATGCATAAGAGGCATTTGGCTTGATGTTCTATTTAAACTACTGACACTCCTGCTTCCTTCTTATGCATCTTCCCTGGGAAAGTGGGGCTTGGCCATGCAAGTTCCCCACAGTGTTTCACCTGCTGTCACAGGCAGGCACTGTGCTATGTAAACTGTATTTCCTAGCCCAGGACTTCAGGAAGACCTTGGGTTGGTTGCATTGGGGGCCCTCAGTGCTCACTGGTCAGCCTCACTATCATGATTGGGCCACATCACCAGTCAAGCCATGCCACAGACTGTGCACATCACTAAATGTGCCATGCTCTTGACTAGGCCTCCCTGAGACTGGGCCATGTCACCAACCTCTCTGTGCCATAATGACAAGTTCTCGAGGCTCCCTACCATATATTTTGACTATGTCCCTCACATCCTGACTGAGCTAGGCTACCTATGCACCATGTCCTGTGGCCCCCAAGACCTGATGTGTGGTCCATGAATTCACTGGTATAGATGCCCAGGTTGACTCCAGACTGAGCCACACAGGGGAGTCAGGAAACTGGGAGAATAGCCACATGTCACTCAGCCCTCCTAGCAGCAGGTATCAGGCACAAAGACAAGGCTTTATTCCTGCCAAGACAACTGCTTTTTGACAACAAACTTCTGAGAGTCAGCCCTCCACACTGGCCCTGCTGTCCGCACAGTGGCTAAGGTGGGCTTTCTTCTGCTACAGTCACAGTAATTGGCTCCAGCCTGGGCCCCCTTGGGGCCTGCCCATTGGTCTCCATAGCAACCCCTCCACTGAGTAAGCATGAAGGGGCATCTTTATATGAGATAATCAAATCCAGCTTTGTGGAATTAGTTTGTATATACAGTGGGGGCCCAGAGAATATAGAAAACTCAACCAGGAAGTCAGGAGGGTATCCCCTGACCTTATACCACAGCTGCCCCATCTGACCTCTTCCTGCCCTCCACCATGGAAAGCATCCTCTTCCTATCCACCAGAAAGCCTCAGTGGCCCAACCCCTTGGCCTCTGCGCCTTCTAAACTACAGGGCTCCTGACCTCCAGGGATGGTCCCCTCCTTGCCCACTTCTCTTATTTTTCTCCCCAACCTGACCATTGATTCTCCCAGGAGTTTCTGCCCTCTTCCTGGAGATCAGCCTGGCCACCCCTGCCACTCTCATCATCTCATTCAGGTCCCAACTCTCAGGGATCATCCAGTGTGAGTGTGACTCCAGACACATCTGGGGGGAAAAACAGCCCTGCAAGGGCTCCAGTTCTCACACATATGAACCACGTGGATTGCCCCCTCAGACCCCTGCAGCCACCCCAAGGACAGGCCAGCCCTGGGGCCACCTGAGCCTATTCACATACTGGTGCCACACTTGCCATTCCCCAGGATCCTGGCTGTGGCTGTATAGGAGCTCCCTCCCCATATTCAGATGAGAGGGGTCTCCTGCCTGAAGGGGCAATTTCTCTCTACTCTAGCTGAGGTGGTATACTAGCATTCCCTAACACTGGTGGAGAGGTCTCTCGCCTGGCAGGGCGAGCCCCTCTATCCTGGCTGCTGCGGTGTAGGAGCTCTCCACCTACACACCCAGGTGGGAGGGTTATCCTGCCTGGCAGGGCAAGTTCCCTCTACCCTGGCTAGGGTGGTATAGGAACCCCCTCACCAGACACCTAGGTAGGAGGGGCCAGTCATCTCTACTCTAGTGCTGGTGGATTTTGAGCTCCCCCAAATGCCCAAGTTTGAGGGGTCTCCTACCTGGTGGGATGAGTCCCCTCTCCCCTGGCTGCAGTGGTATAGGAGCTACCCTGGACACAGGTGTTTGGGGTCTCCCACCTGGAGGGACTAGTCCCCTCTACCCAGGCTGCGGTGGTATACAAGCTTCCCCAGACACCCAGTTGGGAGGGGTCTTCCTCCTGGAGGGGCAAGTCTTCTCTATCCTGGATGTGGCAGTATAAGAGCTCCCCTGACACCCAGGTGGAAAGGATCTTTCACCTGGAGGGGCAAGTCCCCTCTACACTGGTTGCTGCGGCATAGGAGCTCCCCCTGACTACAGGTGGGATGAGTCTCCCTCCTGGAGGAGCGAGTCCCCTATATCCTGGCTGCATCAGTATGGTAGCTCCCCCCACCCACCCACAAGGGGGAGGGGTCTCCCGCCTGGAAGGGCGAGTCCCCTCTACTCAGACTATGGCAGTATACAAGCTCCCCGAGACACCCAATTGGGGGAAGATTCTCCCACAGAGGGGAGGGGTCTCCCGCCTGGAGGGGCAAGTCCCCTCTACCCTGGCTAAGGAGGTATACAAGCTCCCTCCAGACACTCAGGCAGGAGAGGCCTCCCACATGGAAGGGCAAGTCCCCTCTACTTTGTCTGGTGCCCTATAAGAGATCAAAGGACCCCCAGGTGGGAGGGGTTTCCTGCCTGCAGGGGGATCTTCTCTACCCTAGCTGTGGTATTATACAAACTCCCCCCAACATCCACTGGGTGTGGTCTCCTGCGTGTAGTGGAGAGTCCCCTCTACCCTGGCTGTGGAGGTATAGGAGCTCTCCCCCCCCACACACACCCATGTGTGGGGGGGTCTCCCGACAGGAGGGGCATGTCCCCTCTACCCTGGCTGTGGTGGTATATTAGCTTTCCCTGATACCCAGGTGGGAAGAGTCTCCTGCCTGGAGAGGCAAGTTCACTCTACCCTGGCTGTGGGAGTATACAAGCTCCCACCTACATTCAAGGGGAAGGGATCTCCCACATGGAGGGGCGAGTCCCCTCTAACCTGGGTGCTGCAGTATAGGAGCTCCCCTGGACACCCTGGTTGGAGGGTTCTCTCGCCTGGAGGGCAAGTACTCTCTACCCTTGCTGCTGTGGTATATGAGCTCCTCCCCACACCCAGGTGGGAGAGGTTTCCCTCATGGAGGGGCAAGTCCTCTCTACCATGGCTGCTGCGGTATAAAAGCTCCTCTGAACACCAAGTAGTGGTGGCGTCCTGCCTGGAGGGGCAAGTGCGCACTATCCTGGCTGCAGGGGTATATGAGTTCCCCTGCAACACACAGGTAGAAGGAATCTCCCGCCTAGAGAGGCAAGTTCCCTCCACCCTAGCTAAGGCAGTATACAAGCTCCCCTGGACACCCAGGAGAGAGGAGTCTCATGACTGGAGGGGCACATCCCCTCTACCCTGGCTGCAGGGGTATAGGAGCTCCACTCCACCCGACATTTCGGAGGGAGAGATCTCCTGACTGGAGAGGCGCGTCCTCTCTACCCTGGCTAATGTGGTATACAATCTCAATGGGACACCCAGGTGGGAAGATTGTCCTGCCTGGAGGGCCGAGTCCCCTCTACCCTGGCTGCAGTGGTATAAGAGCTGCCCCTGACACCCAGGTGGGATGTGTCTCCCGCCTGGAGGGGCGGATCCCCTCTACCCTGGCTCTGGTGGTATAGTAGCTTTCCCTGACATCCAGGTGGGAGGGGTCTCCCACCTGGACTGGAGAGTTCCCCTTTCCCTGCTTATGGCGGTGTATGAGCTCCCCTGACAACCAAGGTTTAGGGGTCTCCCGCCTAGTGGGGCGAGTCCCCTTTCTCCTGGCTTCAGTGGTATAGGAGCTTCCCCCCCCATACCAAGATGGGAGGGGTCTCCTGCCTGGAGGTGCGACTCACCTTTACCCTGGCGAAAGTGGTATACACGCTCTCTATGACACTCAGGTGGGATGAGTCTACCGCCTGAAGGGATGAGTCCCATCTTCCCTGGCTGCAGTGGTATACTAGCTTTTCCTGACACCAGGTAGCAGGTCCCTGCTACTCTGAAGGTACAAGTCCCCTGTACACTGGCTGTGGTGGTAACGAGCTCTCCCTGACACCCAGGTGGGAGGTCTCAGGCCTGGAGAGGTGAGTCCCCTCTACCCTGGCTGCAGAGGTATACGAGTTCCCCCAGACACATAGGTGGGAGGGTTCTGAGGCCTGGAGGGGTGAGTTCCCTCTACCCTGGCTGCAGAAGTATAGGAGTTCCCCTAGACACCGGTGGGAGGGGTCTCCCGCCTATAGGGGTGATTCCCCTCTACCCTGGCTGCAGCAGTAATGCAGTTCCCCCTACACCAATTTGGGTGGGGTCTGCCACCTGGAGGGGTGAGTCCCCTCTACCCTGGCTGTGGAGGTATAGGAGCCCCCCCCCAGGACACCCAGGTGGGAGGGGTCTCCAGCATGGAGGGTTGAGGTCCCTCTACCCTGGCTGCAGTGGAATATGAGCTCCCTCCAACACCCAGGTGGGAGAGGTATCTTGACTGGAGGGGAGAATTCCCTCTACCCTGGCTGCTGAAGAATTCAAGCTTCCCCCAACACCCAGGAGGGAGGAGTCCCCTCTACCCTGGCTGCAGGTGGTATAGGAGCTCCACCCAAAACCCATGTGGGAGGAGTCTCCCACATGGAGGGGCAAGTCCCCTCTACCCTGGCTAAGGTGGTATACAAGCTCCCCCTGACACTGAAGTGGGAGGGGTCCTCCGCCTGGAGGGGTAGGAGTCCCCTCTACACTGGAGGTGGTGGTATTCGAACTCTCCCTGAAAATCAGGTGGGAGGGGTTTTCTGCCTGGAGGGGCGAGTCCCCTCTACCCTAGTTGAAGAAATATAGGAGCTCCCCCAACACCCAGTTGGGAGGGGTCTCCCGCCTAGAGGGGTGAGTTCCCTCCACCCTGGCTGCAGAGTATGTATAAGAGCTCCCCCCTAACACCTAGGTGGCAGGAGTCTCCCGCCTGGAGGGGCGAGTCCCCTCTACCCTGGTTATGTGGATATAAGAACTTCCCCTGACACCCAGGTGGGAGGATTTTACCCCCTGGAGGGGTGACTCCCCACTACCCTGGCTTCAGCGTTTTATGAGTTCCCCCCAGACACCCAGGTGGAATGGGTCTCCCGCCTGGAGAGGAGAGTCCCCTCTACCCTGGCTGCAGGGGTACACAAGCTCCCCCAGATACCCAGGAAGGAGGGGTCTCCCACCTGAAGGGGCAAGTCTTCTCTATCCTGGCTAAGGCGGTGTACAAGTGACCCCTTACACACAGGTGGGAGTAGTCTCCTGCCTGGATGGGCAAGTCCTCTCTACCCTGGCTTTGGTGGTATAAAAGCTCCTCAGACACCAAGGTGGGAGGGGTATCCCTCATGGAAGGGAAAGTCCCCTCTACTTTGGGGGGTGCCCTAGAAGAGCTCCCAGGACATCCAGGTGGGAGGGTTCTCCTGCCTGCAGGGGCAAGTCTCCTCTATCCTGGCTGTGGCAGTATAGGAGCTCTCACACACACACCCAGGAGAGGGCTCTGGCGACTGGAGGGGTGAGTCCCATGTACCCTGACTGCTGAGGTATAGGAGCTCACCCAGACACCCAGGTGGGAGGGATCTCCCACATGGAGGGGTGAGTCCCCTCTACCCTGGCTGCTGCGGTATATCACTCCCTCTGACACCCTGGTGGGGGGGGTCTCCCGCCTGGAGGAGCAAGTACCCTCTACCCTGTCTAAAGTGGTATACAAGCTCCACGTGACACCAAAGTAGGAAGGGTCTCCTGCCTGGAGGAGGGAGTCCCCTCTACCCTGGCTGTGGTGGTATAGGAGCTCCCCATGACACCTAGGTTATAGGGGTCTCCAGGCTGGAAGGGTGAGTCCCCTCTACACTGGCTCCTATGGTATAGGAGTAACACCCCCCCACACACACACAACCAGGTGGGAGGGATCTCCCACCTGGAGCAGTGAGTCCCCTCTACTCTGGCTGCTGCCTTATATGAGATCACCCCCATACCCAGAAGGGAGGGGTCTCCCGCCTGAAGGGGCAAGTTCCCTGTACCCTGGCTGAGATGGTACACTAGATTTAACTGACATCCAGGTGGGAGGAATTTCCTGCCTGGAGAGGTGAGTCCCCTGTAGTGTAGCTGCAGGTGTATTCAAGCTCCCCAGACATCAAGTGTGAGGGGTCTCCCACATGAAGGGGCGAGTCTTCTCTACCCTGGTTGCTGTGGTTTAAGAACTCCCCTGACACTCTAGTTTGAGGGGTCTCACACCTGAAGGAGCAAGTAACCTCTACCCTGGCTAAGGTGATATACAAGCTTTCCTGTGACACCCAGGTGGGAGGGGTCACCCGCCTGGAGGGGTGAGTCCACTCTACACTGGCTGAAGCTGTATAAGGGCTCCCCCAACACCCAGATGGGAGGGGTCTCCCGCATGAAAGGGCGAGTCTTCTATACCCTGGCTGCAGCGGTATTCGAGCTCCCCCCACCCATTGCCAGATGAGAGGGGTCTCCCCACTGAAGGGGCAAGTCCCCTGTACCCTGGCTGCAGTGGTATACTAGCTTTCTCTGAAACCCAGGTTGGATGGGTCTCTCGTCTAGAGGGTCGAGTCCCCTCTACCCTGGCTGCGGCACTAAAGGATCACCCCTGACACCCAGGTGAGAGGGTCTCTGGCCAAGAGAGACGAGTCCCCTCTAACCTGGCTGCTGCAGTATAAGAGCTCCCCCTGACCCCCTGGTGGGAGGGGTCTCCCACCTGTTGGGAGTATGTTCCCCCTACCCTGGCTGTGGTGGTATAGGAGCTCCCCCTACTCCCAGTGGGAGGGTTCTTCCACCTGGAGGGGCGAGTCCACTCTACCCTGGCTGCAGCTGTGTAAGAACTCCTCCAGACACCCAGGTGGGAGGGGTCTCCCACATGGAGGGGCGATTCCCCTCTACTCTTGCTGTGGCTGTTTTGAGCTTTCCTAGGTGGGAGGGGTCTCCCGCTTTGATTGGACAGTCCCCTCACCCTGGCTCTAGGGGTATAGGAGCTCTATCCAACACCCAGGTGAAAGTGGTCTCCCGGCTGGAAAGGCGAGTCCCCTCTCTCCCAGCTGCTGCAGGTGAAAGGGTCTCCCGCTTAGTGGAGCGAGTCCGCTCTACCCTGGCTGAGGTGGTATATGAGCCTCCCCACCCTAAAACCAGGTGAAAAGGTTCTCCTGCCTGGAGGGACCAGTCCCCTCTAGCCTGGTTTCAGCTGTATAGGAGCTCCCCGTGGCACCCAGGTGGGAGGGGACTTTTGCCTGGAAGGGTGAGTCCCCTATACCCTGGCTAGGGTGGTATATGAGCCCCCGCCACACCCACTAGGGAAGGTTCTCCTGCCTGGAAGGCAAGTATCCTCTTCCCTGGCTGCGGCTGTAAAGGAGCTATCCCCAACCCCCAGATGTGTGTGGAGGGTCTCTGGCCTGGAGGGGCGAGTCCTCTCTACACTGGCTGGGAAGTTATAAGAGTTCCCCCTGGGAAAAAAAAAAAAAAGAGTTTCCCCAGACACACAGGTGGGAGGGGTCTTTCACCTGAAGGGGTGAATTCCCTCTACCCAGGCTGCAGAGGTATATGAACTCCCTGACACCCAGGTGGGAGGGGTCTTCTTCCTGGTGTAGCTGCCACAGTCTGGCTGGGCACAAATCATGAGCCACTGAAGCATGAACAAACTTTATTTCTGAACTCCACCAGCACACTCCACACACTTTCTGGGAACTCTCCCTAAGGCCACTGGGCTCCTCCAGGAACCACAAATCTGAAATCCCTTCTCCGGCACTTCCCCAACCAATGGGAACTCTCCGGAATCCCTGCAAGAACTCCAAAGTAGCAGGGAGAACTCCAAAGTAGCAGGCCCAGGCAGATAGCAGGGGTCTAATATACACATCTTAACATAACCATTAATCATCTCAATGGCTTGCTGGCATCACCTCTCAACCACTCTGTTCTGGCAAAAATGCCATGTGTCATTGGGACTCAGCTATGGCTCTCAGCATGTAGCAAGTCCCCTCTACCCTTCTGCAGCAGTATACAAGCTCCCCACCCTCCCCCAACATCCAGATGGGAGTGGTCTTCCACTGGGGGGCGAGTCTGCTCTACCTTGGCTGCAATGGCAAAGGAGCACCCCTCAACAGTCAGTGAGAGGTGTCTCCTGCCTAGATGGGTGAGTCCCCTCTACCCTGGCTGCAGTGGTGTAGGAGATACCCCCAGACAACCAGGTTAGATGGGTCTTCCGCCTGGAGTGGGGACTCTCCTCTACCCTGGCTGCTGCAGTATATGAGCTCCTCCAACACCCAGGTGGGAGAGGAATTCCACCTGGAGAGGCGAGTCCCTTCTACTCTGGCTACGGCAGTATAGGAGTTCCCCTGACACTCAGGTGAAAGAGGTCTCCCGCCTGGAAGGGCAAGTCCCCTCTAATCTGGCGAGGGGGTTATATGAACCCCCACCTGACACCTAGGTGGGAAGGGTCTCTCGCCTATAGAGGTGATTCCCCTCTACTCTGGCTGCAGTGGTATAGGAGCTCCCCCTGACACCAAGGTGGAGGGGTCGTCCACCTGGAGGGGCAATTCCCCTCTACTCTGTCTAAGGCGGTATACAAGTTTCCCTGGTATAGGAGCTCCCCCTGACACCCAAGTGGAGGGTTCTCTTGACTGTAAGAGTGAAACACCTCTACCTGAGTGCAGTGGTTTATGAAATTCCCCCTGATACCCAGGTGGGAGGGGTCTCCCACCTGGAGGCGCAAGTCCCCTCTCCCTTGGCTCTGGCAGTATATGATCTCCCCCTCTACTCCCAGTAGAGAGGGTCTCCTGACTCGAGGGGCGAATCCCCTGTACCCTGGTTGTGGATGTATATGAGTTCCCACAGAAACCCAGGTGAAAGGGATCTCTTGCCTACAGGGGCGAGTCCCTGCTTCCCTGGCTGCAGCTGTATACCAGCCCCCACCCCTGTCACACCGCTTCCACACCCAGGTGGGAGGGGTCTCCCACCTTGAGGGGTGAGTATCCTGTACCCTTGCTAAGGCTGAATACAAGCTCGCCCAGACATCAATGTGGGAGGGGTCTCTCGCCTGGAGGAGCAGGTCCTCTCTACCTTGGCTGGGGCGGTATACTAGCTCACTCCAACACCCAGATGGGAGGGGTCTTCTGCCTTGAGGGGTGAGTCCTCTCTACTCTGCCTGCAGTGGTATAGGAGCTCCCTTGGACACCCAGGTGGAAGGGGTCTCCCGTGAGTCTGCTCCACCCTGGCTGCAGCAGTATTGGAGCTCCCCCTGACACCCTGTTGGGAGGGGTCACCCTCCTGGAGGGGAACGACCCTCTACTCTGGCTATAGTGGTATATGAGCTCCCCCACGACAGCCAGGTTGGAGGGTTCTCCCGCCTGGAGAGAAGAGTCCTCTGCAACATTACAGGAGCCCCCGAAATGGGTACCCAGGTGGGTGAGATCTTATGCCTGGAAGGTCGAGTCCCCTCTACACTGGCTAGGGTGGAATACAAGCTCGCCAAGACACCAAGGTGATAAGAGTCTCTCACCTGGAGGAGCCAGTCACCTCTACCCTGGCTGTGGCAGTATAGAATCTCCCCCATGACACCAAGGTGGGAGGGGTCTTCCGCCTGGGGACAAGAGTCTGCTCTACCCTGTCTGCAGCTGTATAAGAGCTCCCCTAGACAACCAGGTCCCTTTTCACTCACCCAGGCCCAGGAGCTAGCACTTGGCCCTCCATTACTTGGCCAGGCTCCTTGCTTGAGCCCCTGGCTGGCCTTCTCAAGGAACCTGTTCTTGTCTCTGTCCCTTGGTTTCAGGCCCCTTTTACAGGCCCCCTCCTGTGCTCCCCTCTGTTCCCCTTGTTTGTGGTATCCTGGCATTGAAAAGACCCTCTCCTCCCTCTGTTTCTCCATAGCTTGGGTTCCTTGAAGGGGTCCTGGCTCACCACAGCCCCTGCCCCCAATTCTGGATGCAAAGTGTCCCCTCCCAGTGCCCTCCTTTGGCCCTCCTTTGGTCCTGGTCTCTCTGTGAGGTTCTACTCACCTGGGGCAGAAGAGTGGGATTGGCTGGCCTCTGGGCCCTGAAGGCTCCCTGCCGCAGTCCGGCTGGCTGGGCAAAATAGCCGGGGGGTGACGAATAACTTGTGTACATTGATGCAGCAGGAATAGGAGCCGTTTATTGTAGGATCTGAGCTATATTTATACATTTTACACAGCTTATCTAATTAGCATAAAATAGATACAGCAGTCAACCAATAAGGAATCTCCACACTTAATGACTTGCTTTTGTTACTTTACAAACCACTCCCTCTGGCATTTGGCCAGGCGCCATCCAGACTTGTTTACAGACGCTAACATTTCTCTGGCAAAATACCAGGTGCCAATCTGACTTGTTTACAGACCTTAACAGGACTTGGGCCTGCCACTGACCTTTCCCTGTGCAATCATCTCCCTTCCCTCCCCTACCACCTAGCCTTGCATGCTGCCCCTACCCCAATCCAACCCTCCCTAACCCTGAGATTTTGTGCTCCAGTTTTGGGGCCTGGCTGCTTGGCTGAGACCCAGACCACTTTCCTTGTGTTTTCTGGCAGCAAGGGTAGAGGGGATTTTCCCTCCAGGCAGGAGGATATATAGAGAGAGAGGAGAGAGAGAGGGGGGAGGAGGAGAGAAAAGAGGGAGAAGTGGAAGGAGACTGGGGAAGAAGGATGGGATGAGGGTAGGAGAAGGAGGAAGGGAAGAGAGAGGGGAAAGAGATGGGAGGAGCCAGGAAGAGGAGGGCAGGGGCAGATGGGAGGGGGCAAGGAGGATAGAAGGATGTGCTGAGGGAAGGAGGGAAAGCAGAGGGAGGTTTCTGGACTCACCCAGCAACTGCAGGAGCATAGGAGCCAGCAGTCAGGCTGCTGCTGAGGTCAGCATCTCACCTCAGCGGCCCACAGAGCTGAGGTGGGATTTCCATCTTTGGTGTCTTCCCCAGGGCCCCTCTGTTCCTAGCACCCCCTACTCTGGCCTCTCCCTAGCCTGGGCTGAGGTCCCATGAAGACACCTCTGTCCCCACCTGAGAAGGCCAAGAGACAGTTTGGGGCTGACAGTATTACAAGTCCAGAGCATCAACCACCAGCTCAGTGCCCTAGTGTCTTCACACCTGCCCCAAGAGAAACACCATAGAAAATCATTGGGAGATCGGACTAGCTGGTATAAAAAGGGTTGACATGGCACTACGTGAGAATCAGTTTTCTGATCAATATTACCAGTCTGTTTCAGATTAGGAAACCGAGGCAGTAAATGGTTAAGGCCTGTCCTGCTCTTATTGCAAGACCATCTAGTAGGAAGGGAAGGCAAGGAGCCACATGCTGCCTGAAGGTGACCTCTAAGCAAGTCCAGGCCACACACTAATCTTGGCTTTTGTGTGGCCTTGGCAGGAACAGTGGCCCTGAGGATGCTGGGGTCCGGGATGCAAGCCTGTTGGGTAGGTACTGGGAGCACATGATTTTCTCTGGTGCCATTAGTGGCTGGAAGGGGACATTTTCAGGGATGTCCTGAGCTTGGGCCCCCTATCCTAGAGGCTCGGGTCAGAAGGCTGTAGAGGGGTTGGGACATTGGTCATCTCAGAATTCATAGATCCAACAGATACCAACAATGTCCCTGTGAAGTGGTCACGTCACTGACCACAGTTACAAGGCAGAACAACTCAGCACATTGAGACCAGAAATAGACCCAGGCAGGAGTGGAGGGGCCAGTATCATCCCCTCACTGGAGAAGGATAGGGTACCCCTTACTGTGCCTGACCCCGACTCCTGCCACCCCCTACCAGCCATCTGCCCCCCTCATCCTCACTTCTCACATACACTACCCATCTTCCATCCATTCTTAGGTCTGAAGACACGTGAAGGGGAAATTCAAATTCCCATGATGCTGCCTGTGCCCTTTCCGCACCCTAAGTGCTAGAGAAAGAGGGTATCAGCAGCTCTAGAGGGGGTCAGATCACACTGTGTCTCCTAGAGGTGTGGCTCTGAGCCCCTGCTACACTGTACAGGCATCCCAGAGGCCCCTTCATTATTGATCTTGTCTGCAGGGAGGGCATACATGTCAGGTAAGTAATGGGCAAAGCCACCAACCATGGCAGGAGAGCACTTGACACACATTGAGGGGCTTCAGGTCCAGCCATGTGCAGTGGGGAAACAGGACTAGTTTGGGCAGAAACCTACCCACAATCGTAATATGACTGGGACAGTGCTGCTGAGACCAACTTGACTCTGCTAGGTGTTCCATCTGCCCCTCTGGCCATAGGCCTTGCTCCTGCCCAGCCTGTCTTCTTTGTGACATTGGGATTACCTGAGATAATAGGGGGCCTTTAGACCTAGGCCTGGGGCTGAGCCCCTAAGTCTGCTGATGACTCCTAAGGGTCAAATTTTGTTGACCCATTTTATAGATGAAGAAAATAAAGTTTGCTGGTTAGGGGGAAGCTGGAATTCCTACCTAAACCCCATGACAACAGGGGCACTGAGAAACTATTACCCTCCACACCCCTAACCCAAGTTCCACCATTCCCCCACCAAAGAAAAGTTTTGAGCCAACACAGTACCCTTAGTGTCTACTTTGAGCCCTTTTAAAGCTAAGACATAGAGGCTGGCAGGGTAGGGCCCTGGCTTGAGGGCTGCTTCACAAAGGGGCAACACTGCAACAGGGGCCATCCACTCACTCACTCCTCCCTGTTTCCTTCAAACATAATTCAGAAGGTCCCTGCCCCAGAATCTGTACTGCATGCTGCAAATGGAAGAACACGTATAATGGCAGGTGTCATACACTGGGGGAGTGTGTGTTGGGGCCAAAGTGGCCTGAGTCAGCCCCAGGGAGCATGAGGATGTTGGGAAGAACCCCAGGAGTCCACTGTCAGCAGACCCTCTGGTGTGTAGAGTTCACTACTGAGGATGTAGACCTTAGGAATTCATTCTTGTATAAGGCTGGGCTTCCAATCCAAGGGCTCCAGAACCTCACCTGGTCATCACATGCTCCCATCTGATGCCCACCTTGCTGGTCCCAACCTGTGAGCCTTACACTGGGGATCCACAAGTACCTGGAGGCTCTCTCTGAAGCCCCATGCTGCCCTAGGACACAGATAGTTCAGGCTGGCCCAATTCCACGGACTCAGTCAATGTCTCCTTGAGTGGTGGCTGGTAGCCACTCCTGTGCCTCCTTCTTCAGGTGGCAGCAAACACTCACTGTCTAATTACCTGAAGGAGTCTGTCTCCAAGATAGCTCACTAAGGTCCTGTGGCAAATTTGGTCCAGCAACCAGCCTGGGATCCAGTCCTGAGTCCTCAGAGGAACTAATAAAAAAACTAGCCAGTAGCCCACGTGCCCCTGCCCTTGGGAGTGGGGTTTTAAGAATGGGAACTCCTGTGCCATGGCCTGGGCTCCAGCACTGCTGCACACTTGCCCCCACATCCATCTGCCCATCCTGTCCCTTCCCAGGATACCTAGCTTGTCAGGGTCCACAGTACTGGGTCTTGCCCTCTATTTTACCCCACACCCACTGCCAGGTCTAGCACCCTGACCTGAGCTGCTAACCCTAGATCTTCTTCTGACATCAAACTGATGATTGCCCGTGAGGCTCAGAGTGTCAGCCTCTGACAGGGATGCTTGAAGTACCCAAGTGTGTACAAGGGGTATGTGAAACAGGAACACATATTCAAATGCACAAAATCTGACAATAAGAGTGCACTGTGGGGGGGCAAATAATGTGAGTGAAAGCAGAAGGTACACACAATAGGAATGCACTTTTAGTATGATTGGTATGCAAAATAGGAGAACATCCTGGAAACTGAGAACAGGAGTAAGTATAATTAGGTCTTGGGCTTCTGGGGTTGCTATGTTGGGGCCACAAAGATCTGGGGAGCTGGTGGAGGGTATACTCTCACTATAGTGGGAGGGAGTGGTTAGAAACCTCTCCTTGTCTACTTTAGCCCTCAGCACTTGAAAACATGACAAGACAGGTAGGTGGAAGGCCTCTGCCCAGGCATAATTCATTCTGCTATCAAAAGACACATGCAGTTCTTGAGGCCACCCTCTGGAATTATCCCATCCTGCCTCTCTGCCTCTTGTTAGGAGAACAGCCAGCCAGGCTGCCAGTGGAGCTATCTAAGCCATCTAAGCCACTGGCCTAGCACATCCTCCTGACCAGAGGCTACTGCTGCTTCCCGAGACATTTGAAAGACCTGAGGGAGGTAGCAGCACATGGCACATTGGCAGCCCACAAAGAAGCCCTGTGAGGTCTGGTGAGTTTTCCTAGCCCGAGTAGGTGGGACTCCCACTGGAGTAATTCCCAGTGAGGCCAGAATGGTGAGACCAGAGAACGCAATCTAGGGTGCCAGAGGGAAGCCCTCATCAAAGACAAAGGGCTTTGTACCTCCTTTTCTACAAGCACTCAATAAACTGGCTCAAGAATTGCCTGCTGCTTTTGTAAATAATGTGTTTTTGGCATAGGCCACACTTATGTGTTCAAGTATTGTCTGAGACAACTCATTGGCAGGGTTGAATTGTAAAGACACACCACCATGTGGCCCACAACACTGGGGTGATCTAGTGTTATACCCTTTACAGAAACAGTTTGCTGACCTGGTTTGTGACTGACCCCCTGCTACATGTGGGTGTTGCCACCTTCACTCTCACCATGGCCCAGTAGAAGCACTCAACTTCTCACCTAATGAAAAGGAAAGCAAGGGTTTTAGAGGGCCACTGTCTTGCTGAGGCCATGTGACTGTGAAAAGCCAAGAGGCGTCTCACTTGGTGTGGAGTCAACCCCCCTGGAGACCTGGGTAAGGTTAGCATCTCACTGGGTTGCGGGTGAAGGATATGAGGAGAGATGTACCAAATTCTGAAATACAGGGAAGGCCCATGGAAAAACAATTATTTTGCTGAAGAGGGTGTCAGGAGGCTTGTAACCAAACATGCATAAAAGGACAACTTAAAAATACAAAGAGCTGTGTGGCACACATCTCTCATCCCAGAAACTTGGGAAGCTGAGGCAGGAGGATTGCCAGTTTAAGTCCAGCCTCAGCTGTTATGCCAGATTTGTGGGACCCCAATAGACCTCCAGGAGCTAAATCTGATGCAATCACATAAGAGTCTTTATTGCAAGCTCGAGCCTGGACTCACAACCATTTCCAATGCAGCAGTCCTAGGGAGTGAGTTCTGGTCCTTTGTTCAGTGAGATTTTATAGATTTGGGGGGATACTCTATGTGTCACAACATCACACAGCAAATCATTCCATACCTCAGGAAAATCAAACAACAACTGTTAACATTGATTAGCACATTCAATGTTGGGAACAAGATGGTTAGGTGTGATTGGTTAGTACAAGAAAGTGATTCCTTTGAACTGACTGGTTTAGGCCACGAGGGGTCAAGAATTTCCTGCTGCTGATCTACATGGTTTCCCAACTTGTTATCAACCACCATTAACTACTTGGGGGTCATCTGGCATTCTAGGTATTTTCCCTGTCTCATGCTGATTGGAGAGACTAGGGAGGTTGCCATGGGTCCTCACCTAGCCTAACTGAGTCAGGGACACCTTGCGACACAGACCTCTCCTGTTATTTACAGACAAACAATTCAGCAGGGTGAGTATGTGCTTAGGGGTGCTCTGTAGGTTTTTCTAAGGACAAGGGTCACGCCCCCTTCCTTAGGACAGGCATTGAGGTAGAAGCTGCTGTTATTTATTTATTTTTCAAAAAATGGAGTCACATCAGTTTCTCACAGCAATTTAGCAAGGCCATCAATAACTTAGTGAGACTGTATCTGAAATTTTTAAGAATAAATAAATAAATAAATAAATAAATAGGGTTAGGCATAGGATCAGTGGCTAAACACCTCTGGGTTCAATCCCTGCTACGAAAACAAACAAACAAACAAAAAACAAGAAAGAGAATAAAACTAGTTGTAAGGACCAGACAGCCATCCCCAGCACTGGGAGGAGGTGCAAAAACACAGTCCTCACGTGGGAGGAAAGGATGATGGCACTTCATGGGAGACAAATCTAAGTGAGATGATTTCTGAGCAGGCACTGGTTTAGTTGAGCTGGGAGACCTCTGGGGCCATGGCTTCTCCATGCCAATCTAGCCACTCCTAGCATCCTGCTGAGGTTGGGTGGCCTCTTGTTATACCATGTTCCAGGGGCTCTGGCTATTCACATCAAAGATGCTTGCTGACCTAATGACACCAAGCTAAGTCCTTGGGGTGGGCATGGCCTGGAAGGAGTGTACATGTGCAGATCAGTGCCTCTTTACAAATAAGCAGTTCTGCACCACATTTGGTGGCCATGGGCCCAGCAATATATGAAGTCCCATGCCCAGCATCATGAAGGGAATGTGGGCTGTAGGGGTGTCTTCCATTCTTAGCATTGTTATGATCACCCCCACTACCACCACCATTATCTTCATCATTGTCATCATCACTGTCACTGTATTATTCATCTTTCTGTCACTATGA
Source organism: Callospermophilus lateralis (assembly GCF_048772815.1). Lineage (NCBI taxonomy): Eukaryota > Metazoa > Chordata > Mammalia > Rodentia > Sciuridae > Callospermophilus > Callospermophilus lateralis. Next base: position 143,761,858 of record NC_135305.1, on the reverse strand, counting down.
CAAGATATGTGAGATAATAAACTTCCAAGGAGGAAAGGTTTATTTTGGTTTATGGTTTCAGTCCATGGTCTTTTAGCCCTGTTGCCTTTGGGCCTGTGGTGATGCAGCACATCATGGTGGGAAGATATAGCAGAGGAAGCTGCTTATTTCATCAGCTAGAAAGCAAGAGAAAGAGAGAGAGAGAGAGAGAGAGAGAGAGAGAGAGAGAGAGAGAGAGAGAGAGAGAGAAGAAAGAAAGAAAGAAGAGGGCAGAGTATTCCAGTATGTGCTTCAAGCCCATGCCTGCAGTAACCTAAGTTCCTTCTACTAGAAAGATTCCATCTTCTAAAATGAATATATTCTTTCCAATACTGCGACAGGCAAGAGACCAAGTTTTCAATGCATGGGCTTTTGGGGTACATTTAAGATTCAAGCTACAGCTATCACCATCACCATCACCACCACTATTACGACCATCATTAACACCACCACGTTATGGAAAGCTTTTGGATGAAGGGCAGCCTGGGGCAGACCTGGAACCCACATGGAACACAGCCAGTCTCACACAAGGACAGAGAGACCCAAAGGCTAGTAGTATAAAGACATCAGACATCCTTGAGTAGACACCTTGGCCCAAGGACATCCCATTCCAGCATCAGAACCTTGAGGTCATAAAAGGGCTTTTTAGATGAACCTCTGTCTCCTAAGGAGACACTGTTAGTACACTGTCATATACCTAGACTCACACAGGGCCCAATAGCAGGGCAGGGCAGGGCAGGGGAAAGGCACAGGAAGGGAATAGGGAGATGGGGTCTCTGGTTTCTTTGGTACAGTCCAATGTGAGAATATTTTTTTTTTTATTTCTGGAAGTTTCATGACATCCCCACAGTGCAGTCTCCCATAGCACAGTGAAGAGGTGACTATCATCACCATTGCTATTTTGGCTCTCCTGGTGGCAGCCCTGCCCCAGGATGGGCTTACCATTCATTCTGAGTTCCCACTGGAGGCAGGCCTGTGACAAGGGCTGTGTCTCTAGCAGCCTGTCCCTCAGAGGTTCAGTTGGGTTCTGGACTGGACCTTACTGAGCCCTCCATGTTTGCTGTTTTGCTGTAAAGTTGCTCCCAGTTCTGCTGCAGGTATGATCTTACCTGCCACCACCTGTCAACATAGTGAACTTGGCTGAGGGTTGCTTTCAGGGAAACTCTGAGCTGGTGTCTGACGTGTTTTATATCATGTGATCCAGACCACCTTGGAGGCAGATGTCCATACTCCCACACCTAGTGAATGAGGAGTCAGAGGTTCTAAGAGCTAAGGCAGCTCGCCTGAATCCCTAGATACACAGATGGTAAGCACCTAGGTCCACTGGACCAAGGTCAACACAAGGTGACTACATCTTCCCCCATGCCTGACTGTAAGGACCAAGCCCACTTAAGTGCCATAGGTGTTAAAGACCACATGTGTGTTCGACAATTCTCCCTTCTAGGCAGGCTGTGCCTATAAAAGGCCAAGAGAAGATGCTGAGCATGTGAACTCTTTTGTGGTTCCCTAGAGTTGGAGGACCTGGATTCCTCTGTTGACTCTGGCTCAGTCATTCCACAAAGCAAAGCACACAAGGTATTTGTGTGCCCGTTTCCCTGATGTTAGGACTGAGGCTCCAACAATATGCAGATAATCCAGAGTGAGCTGTGGGGTGACCTATCCCCAGGCTTTTTCCACATATCCTCATCCTTGTGGCCCATTGTCACGGAAACATTAATTCACTCACACATCCATTCAACAAGCCCTGAGTGAGCATAGCTGTGGTATGGACCATGTGCTTGGTGGAGGGACATGAGGACTACCTACCCTGGAGAAATTCACAAGCTGCTAGGGGACAATGTGAAATTTACCACTTGTCCCCTCCTCAAGTTCCTGGAGGTCAGTACCACACATGCAGATCAGGAAATGTCAGACACAGCACTGGAATCTCCCCGTAAGCTTGGGATGAATTTAAACAACAGAAGTATCTATGAGATGCCTCAGCTGCCAGCTCTGGGCAATTTAGGGCAAGTCACAGTACCTCATTGACCCTCCAGTGAGTCTGAGACCTGAGGACTATGATTGCCCATTTTACATATGACCTTAAAGACATATACAGTTGGGCCAGGCTCCACATAGCCCAAAGGCAGCAGATCCAGACATAATTCCACCCATCTTCTCCCATCTCTGTGCCCAACTCAGACCTATATTGACCCCATGGAGTAACAGCCCCACCACACAGGGCAGGTCTATGCTGGGCAAGCCCCTCAATATACAAGAAAGAATGTGAGGGTCCAGTAGCTGATGGGCCCTGGGCTGAGACAAAGTTCTCAGAGTCAAAAGGGGGAGGGAGACTGGCTTCCTCTATAACAAAAGTCATAGCCCAGAATAGCATGGTGGTGTCCAGGGAGGAGACTCTGGGGCTGCAAAGGAGGGGCAGTGAAGTGGCTGCTCCAGCCTGGGAGAAGGGAAGCAAGTGGCTGTTTGGAGCCGTTGGGGAAGGGAGAAGCAGAGCAGCAGCTCTTGCTAAGTTGAACTAGGTGACTGCCCCAACCCCCTCGTGAGACCTGCGAAGGCTCCAGGAAAATATCTTCCACCAGGTCTGGACAGGAGACACCCAAATCATTCATCCAACAGTACTCATGACCACCAGGCTGTGCTTCCCAACACACAGGTCAAAAATAAAGTTTTCAAGCCAACTAGATATTTGAACTTCTAGGAGTGTGGATGACATAGTCACTGTCCACTTGTAATGTCCACTGACATTTAATGACACAGCATAATGTTAGTGGACTTTGCCCTTTCTTTCTGACACACGAGCTTCTTCACCAGGGGCTCTGTCATTCCTGGTCCAGTTTTGCTGTCTCCCACCTCATCTCCAGAACATTTCCCTGCTGCTGTCTGAATTCTTGAGATCTCACAGAAACCTCAGTCTTCATCCCCTCTTCAGGATGGGTTTCTATGGCTCTGAAGAAGTACATGTCATGACCTTGAATCAAAGCTCCTCTTTGAGGCTCCCCAATGAAATATGCATGTAGAACAGTTCTAAAACAACCTGGATCCTTCACCTACATGAGATTGGATTATTCCCAAAGTAGCACTCTGACATGGTCCAGGAAGGATGTTTCTTTCTCAAAAACATTTTTTTTTGTTGTTCAAAGTCCCCAAGAGTCAAGAGATTGTTTAAAATGACCTTGCATGAGAACTCCCTCCAACTGGATTGATCTGAGGGAAATGCTCACCTATTTTGCCTTCTTGAAGAACTGTATAGAGGCCATGGGAACATAAACACAGAGACATGGCAGAGAGTGCTAGAGTCAGGTTCAGTCTTCCTGAATACCTGCAGAGTCATTTAATCTCAAACCTAATCTGTTAGGGCAATTGTTCCTGAGAACCACTCTAGACCAGTGGGGCTCTATGCAAAAGAGCTCTAAGCCTAAATCCTGAGGTTTCCAGACTTTCCTAATTTGTGCCTGTTGTCCTCACATAATTATTACTAGTGTCTTCTCCACTCCCAGAAACAACCCAGTATAGATGATGAATTTTGATCATTCAATCTGAAGTAACTTTCAAATAACTCAATGATGATCATGATGAGAGAAGGAAGAATGAGATAAAGACAAGGATGGTGATCATGACTGAATGATTTGCCTCAATTATTCAGGTCAGCTGCCATTATCTCCAGGCTGGATCTCTCCATTCCACAATGTTGTTCTCTCCTTTTCTGAGGGCCAGGCCTGATGATTAAGGCTAATAAATCCCACATGTCACTGCCTTGTAGATAAACAAAGTGTCCTAAAAGATGTCATGCAGGGTTCAGGGTGGAGCCCCTTGGAGTTCCCTGAGCAAATTCAGCTTCTATCCTGTTGGGGTACATGTCTCACTTCTGGCTCTGGCCTTAGACTCCTCACAACCTGGAAACTGGGGGCAGGTTCCATCCTAGAAGTCTGAGCTGCAGCTGTTCCTTCCACAGCACCAACATATTGGCATGACTCTCTCACTACTCAGGACCCAGAAGCTGTGGTTTCCCCCAGGGATTGTCCCAGGTCTCAGGGAGAAAAAAGAGACTGTTCCTAAACATAGCATCCCCAGTTATACCAATGTCATCCTCAACTCCCCTCCCCCCACCAGATCCTGCACCTGCAGCAGATGTCTCACCACAGACAACATCCTCACATGGTGGCCACACTCAGAAATTTGGAAATCCAGTCTTGCTGGATCCTGGGAATTCCTCAGGGACCTGGGCAGGTGATTTCTCCCCACTGTTGCAGCTGCACCTCTCGATGCCCACACCCTCCCATGCTCTATACTTACATACACTGAAAGGTGAATTCTGGCAGTGACAGAAGAATCTTGGTCTAGCTGGCCCTTTTTTCAGTGTCCCTGGAGCCTGCCTTGTCTCTCTTGGGGAAAAGGTGTAGGTATGCCCTTCCAGTTGCAGCCAAGTCAGAAGGACTTGCTCTAGCCTCTGGCTGCCTGATTTCTGCTCACAGGCCTCAGAGACTCTGCCTGAGGCTATAGGGTATTCATCCTTCCCAGGCCCAGGTGTCCTCAGCTTCCTGCTCCTTTTCATCCCCAATGGTTACTCTCATCTCATGTGATTGTCCCAATGCAGAGTGGGGAATTGGGGATTCTGAGACAGAGGATGACTAAGTATTGTTCTGGAGACATAACAATAGTTCTGAGTGTCAGAATTCTCAGGGGATAGCTCTGTAGATCCAAGTGCCCTTGGAGAGGCCTCCAAGATCTTAAGTACCCTGCCTCCTCTGGTAATATTAGGGGACAGAGGTATGCCCTGCCTTGCTCTCACAAGGGATTTAGAGAGACTCTTCTCCCCTGGTAAAATATGGTATCACAGACTCAATAACCTGGCATGGATATTCTAGTTCCTTATTTCATGACTTAATGGAGGTACAGAGAGGGAGTTTTCTTCCCTAAGACACACAGCAGCTTTGTATAAAGTCTGTGTCCTGGTACTTGACCAATGCCAGCTGGACACCTGGGAGGACCAGACATTTTAATACACCTTGGAAGAAGACAGCCTGAAACTGGAAGGATGGTTTTGGGGAAATTTAAATTCTTTAAACTCCCCATCCAACTGCTTAGAATGCAACATTGACAGGGAAAGTCTAATGGGGGGCAGCCTTGGGAGCTGAAAGTCAGAAAGTATTGAAGCTCTTCTGCATGGGGGAGACTGGAGATCCAGTGGAAGGCTGCAGGGGTGGTTACAGAAGGAGGGATGCAGGGATAAAACTCTGGTTCTGCATTCCTGCAGTGTTAGCTTTCCATCATTCTAACAAACACCAGAAATAATCAACTTATATGGATAAAAGGTGTCTTCTGCCTCTCAGGTATGGATGTTTTGGTCCATGATCAGTTGACTCCATCACTTTGGCCCTGCAATAAGGAAATCAATCATATTGGGCAGCACATGGTAGAGAGGATTTGTTCACTTCATGGCAGGTAATGGAAAGAGAAAAAGAGAGAGGAACAGGGATTCCATAATCCCCTTGAAGGGCACACCATCTGTGACTGGAGACCTTCCACAAGCACCTGATCTTAAAGGTTTCACCATCTCAACACTGCCATAGGACCAGACTGCAACATCAGTGACCCTGCTGCCTGCCCTCCTGCTCAATTTCCAGCTCTGGAATTTGAGATGGCTTTAGAAAAAACTTGTAAAAAGAGATAAAAGTTAGAATCTGTGCAATGTTAACAAAACAGAATGTTACAGTGTTTTGTTTCCTTTTTTTTTCTAATAATACTTCATGAGAATGTTCATGTTTTCTGCCATAGGACTGAAGATAAGGGCCTGGAAGGAAATTACAAAAAATATTTCCACCCAAGACATTTCAAATCAAAATTAAGCTGATCTGTTACATAATGTTCAAAGGCAAACACTAACCACAATTTTGTTCAAAAAACTCAATATTAACGGAGTTCTATGTAAGAAAACTACTTAGAAGTTATATCCTTGCATGGACTTCAAAAGCTGTTTGTACAATTTTTTAAATAGATAATAAAAAAAAAATATTTTGTCCAGGAGAGATGAACATCAGGCTGGCTGCTTTATAACTTGGATCATTTTTCTCCAGTCCCACTTATGCTAACTTCAGCATGGAACCATGTGATGATGCTTTGGACCCCAAGCATACTTTGTATTGTTTGGGATCCAGATTGATGTCATGGAAGACAGCGTGTTGGACATGTGATTCTCCTACCTGCTGGCTTCTGGACATCTTCAAACCTGCCTAGAGAACAGTGTTGAAGATGTTACATCTTTCAGCCCCACCCTTGGATGGAAATTGCCACCCACTTGGACAAGATGTCCCTTACAGGTACAAGTAATGCCAAACCCACAGTTTCTACAGAAGCCATAACAGTTTCTACAGAAGGAATAACAGTTGTCCCTGGGAACTTTTCCACCATAAATAATCTTTCAATCAAAACTGTCTAAAGATGATTGGGGAATGTGTGTGTTGGCCCCAAATTCTATTTGCTCTATACTGTTACAGGAGTTCCATGATAAACATCAGATCAACTGCACAGAAGAAGTGCAAATATTTGTTATTAAATGGGAAGATCCCACCCTGAGGGAAAAAGCAATTGAAAATTCTACAGACACAGGCAAAATATTTAGCGTACTTACTGCTATAATCTCTCATCAGTTCCACTAGTTTTGCCTTATCAGGGTTGGAATCACAATTAAAAAGTAGTACAACCACTTTGGCATGCTGATTTAGGGTGGGACATGTCTTCCCTAAGTTTCCCAGAAACCTCAAAAACGTATCAAAACGTCCAGATAATAGTATCAGTATATGACATTTTGATCTTTGGGCTCTTTGCATTTGTTCTCAGATCCAGAGAACTGGAAAGGATCAAGCTACTTCAGGGAATTAGAGAGGAAGGATAGGTATCCAGACTTCTGGTTAGTTCTGTTGGCCAGCTCCTGAGTGTCCAGTTCCTCATGCTCCCACTAACTGAATCTTGCTGTAAATCTGCTGTAGCTCTGCACACCTCCTCATAGGAACTGACAACTTCTTTCCTTTATACTTCTTGTGTAGGAGCAGCAGGTTCAGAATGTACTCTGCCCCATACATGGGATTCACCACAGGACAATAGCGACACCAGACCTCCTTGAAATCCATGATGCATTCCCGGCTCTTGGTGGTGGCCTTGATCATTTCCACTACCTATATGAAGATGCCATCCAAGGCTTCCATCTAGGTGGAGTCCATTCTTCTTGGGAGGGAGGGGTGCAGGTTGGCTAATGCTCCATAGTAAAAACCAAATTATTCCCAGTCATAAATTCCTATTGCAGAACTTCCTCTTGAGTGCATGACTGAGATCTCGTGAAGGAAGCAGGGGTTCCCAGATGTTGGTCCTTCTTATGCATCTTTGTGTTGCTGTATTTGCTCATTAGAATGATTTCTCAGTGGAAATGTATTGTGTGATGCTGCTGCTCTGCAATTTGGTGACTGAGAATATAGCTGTGCAGTTTGTACTGGTAGCTTGGGTTTTTGTTCAGGTTGAACATGATAGCTTGGTGAATCTTACTGTTCTGGAGACCTCAGATGTACCCCTTCTTGTTCTTTTCAGAATTCTCATTTAAAAAAAGAAAGCTGATGCATCTCATAAGACCCAACATTTCTGTAGTGCTCAGTCCTGTCTGCCTGATAAACAGGGGCTCACTGATATTCAAATTCCTCAGGAATCTCTTCAGATGATCTCCGTTGATGTCAAGATCATCATCTGCTTCTAGATCACTGTCCAAACAGTGCTCATGCATATACTTGAGTATCAAAAAATTCTTCTGGGGTGGGTATGTGCCATCCACACCACATAGTGGCACAACTGGAAATGGTACAGATGGTACAGACACATAGTAGAGAAAAACTCTACTTTCTCAGAAATTATCTAAGTTCATGTGCTGAAGGCGACCACAGCAGGAGTCTGTAGTACTTCTGAGTGGTCATGACTTCCACAAAAAGAAGTTTCCTATCATGTGAGGCCGGCAACTGGGCCAAGCCTTGTGGCCATAGCTGTTCCCCACAGACATCTTCTTGTGCCCTGTAGACCTGAGATCCTTTTGCCACCACCAGCAGTCCCCCAGGCTGCTGCAGCGCCACTGACCCACTGGTTTCAGCTCTGAAGCACGGGGCAGGACAAGCCTATGAGGCCAGTACATAGACCAGCAGAAGCCAGATCTGAGGCAACAAGCAGAGTCAGGCTTGCCAACTTGCCGGAGCCACGCCCATGCCACTCTTCCTGCAGGGCTGCTTTCACTGCCTATGTTCAGTAGCCTACTCACCACAGCTCCCAGCTGCAGAGACTGGTTATCCTCATGTCAGGAAGTCTGGTCCTAGCTGCTCAGTGGGTGCCTATGGCCATCCATGCCCATGGTGTCCCCAGAGCTGACAGCAGGTCTGGTGCTGAAGCTTCATTATGCACACCCACCCCGCACAACTGTTACCTGCTCTTTTAAAAGGGGAACATTCCTTTCACATGCAGGCTGCATCTCCTGAGCAAGGCCACCATGACTGTTCTCATATTGGCACAGAAGTGTGAGGGCAGTGCAAAGGCAATTGCAATGGCACCTGTTCAGAGATCTTGTCCTGCCTGATGGCACCCTTGTGGCCTAGACTGCTGCTGCTGGTGCACATCCTTGGAAATGGCTCTTCATTGCCCTTTGATATATTTTGAGTTAATTTTTGTTGAAATAAAGGTCTAGTTTTATTCTTCTACATATTCCACCATGACCTTCTATCATGCTGTTTCTGTGATAGATTCAGAAGCTCATGGAGACCTGTGAAGATACAAGCCAAAAATTAATCTGCCTTCCACTAACTTGTTCCTGTCAGGTATAATGGCTACAGTGAAATCGAGCTGACCACCACAAATGGGACAGTTACAGAGCACATTTGGTTCTGGTAGTCCTGCCCAGCATGCAATACTGAGGGGAGTCCTAAGGCTTAAGAAAGGTAAGAGATGGAAACTTGAGAATCTGAAGAATTAATATCTATGCTAAAGGTACTTAAATGGTTGAACATAAATCCTAACAATGATATAGTTTTGTATATTAGTTTCTAACATATTACCATGTGAATTAAAGACTGGAGAAAAAAGTTCATAGTTTGAATCAATAATGGAAATGAACACAAAAATTTCAGTATGCACATCAGACTTGTGACAACAGCATCATAAACAAGAAGAACAGATGAGGATAGGAGGAGAGGGACCATGGTAATAGAACTCAGGCAGCATCATTGCAAAACTACATTGGTATTGATTTAAAGCACATAGAAACCACTATGAAAATAAATTTCAAATATAGATGAAATAATATGAAAGGTAACCAAAGTGGTATGATGGAAAAAAATAAACCAATCACAATGGAATATTCTAGAGGAGCAGTGAGGAACATAAAAAAGGATAAAACACATGTAGAGATCAGCACATTGGCAGAAGTCTGTCATTATCTGTGATGACATTAGATGGAACACATGAGTCTTGGTTTCTCAATATCTAAGAAGCCTGAATCCACACAAAGTTTCACAAAATTTCTCTACACTATTGTATGTGGGGAGATAGGCTTAGGTTTGATAGATTCTCTTCTAACAGAAACAAAGCACTTGGTAATAGGAACTTGACCTGCCATGACTCCTCATGCACTGTCAATGCCACCAATCTGCGACACAGGACAGGGTATGTTTTGGGACAAGTGGAATGGAGTGAGGCTGGACATACTGACAATAGGTTCTCCAGTGACAGAAGATTTGGGGTCCTCAGGAGAGGGGCTGCTACTCTGTGAATCCTCAACCAGCAAGTGTCAGTGGAAGGGCATTCAGAGGAATCCAGGAGAGAAGCTGGGCTTGCATAGGCAGAGTTCAGGAGTGAGGCCAGCCCTGGGGGTGAACAGGAGGAGTCCAACTTCAGTCCATGAATGCAGATCAGAAGAGTTTAAACTGTGTCTGGGGTTGCAGTGACCACATTCTTAGGGTCAGACTAACACAGGGTCACCCCCATGACACTGGCAAGAGCCAAGGCACAAAGAGGACCTCACCTGGAAAATGCACCGAAGGAGGCTCATTTTATGCTTAAGTATGGCAGACCACACTGGTTGAATTTCCTTAGGGAGAACACTCTCAGGTTCAGATGCTGTAGGAGGGAGCACAGTGTGAGAAGATGGGGCTCCTCAGGTCTATTTCCTTCTCCCAGCATGAATGCATGTGCCTCCTGCTAATCTCAGGGAACTATTTATCACTCTCCTGGAGTCAACCCTGGGAAGACTTCTCTATTCTAGGGTATTTAAAAAATGGCTGCAAAGTCCTCTCTGGCATTTCCTCCCACCTTCAGCATACATACCTTTTTTTTCAGGAAGAATTTCCTATGTGGTCTTGCATAGGGAAGGGAGCACTTGTTCACTTCTCCCTGCATGAAGAATGGACAGGATTCCTGAGGAGAATCTCAGAGTGACACTGACTCTCAGCTACCTCAGTTCAGACCCCTGAAGCCTTGGTTTAGAGGCAGGATTCTCCCTGCTTGAGGAATCCTTTACAACTCTTTTTTTTCAGAGTTCAGCCCTGGAAACTGTGACACTGATGAACTTCACAGACAATAAGGGACCTAAATTTGTTTTGTCCATCAGGTCTGGATGGTGGTGATTTTAAACATGCCAAATAAAGCATGGATTATTAAAAAAATAAGAATGAATGTGGCTATTTATGGTACAATTCAGAATGAAGTATGTCAAACACAATGTTTGAGACTAAAATTGGTGGGAAATACATAAAATGATTAAGTAAACAATGTATAACATGTGAAATGCATAAAAGCATGTCAACAATAAGAGGAACATTAAATGAAATGCCAAAGATGAAACCAAAGTCCACCTGGGAGCTACTGAGAGGACTATGAAGAATGTGAGGGCCCATGGTGACCTTATTCTGAGTCACTTGTCATCAGTCGTCTCTCAGCAAGGAGCCATCCTGCCTATGGACAGGAAAAGGAAAGGGCAACAGCCCATCTGAACTAGACCTAAATTAAAACAAAACAAAACAAAACAAAAAAATCGCTTGTAGAGTTGGAAGACTGGCAAAGGGGTCAACAACTGGAAAGTAACTATAACCAGAGGTCACAGGAGCAAGGATGATATTTTGCCCAAAGCAGCTTGAAGAAATTTGAATGCTGAACCTCCACCTCCTGTCTCTCCTTTTGCCCCACAGCTGATTTGTGTGGCTTCCTATTAATAATATTCCCAGAGGATTCATAATTTGAATGTTGGCCAAACACACACTTACCCCAAAAATCTCGAGATGAATGACAGTGGTCTCAGAGATCCCAGCTGTGCCATGCATTTGAGGACAGAAATCAATTAAGAGAGATGTCCCACAAAAGCATTCAAGGACTCATTATGGTTTGGATATAGGGTGTCTCACAAACCTCATGGGTGAGGCAATGTAAGAATTTTGAGAGGAAAAATGAAGAGGTTATGAGGTGTAAACTAATCAGTGGTTAATCCAAGGATATAGGTGGTAACTATATACAGGTAGACTGTGGCTGAATGAGGTTGTCACTGGGGATGAGACTTTGAGGTTTCTATTTTGTTTCTGATCTCTCTGAGAGACTGAAGTCTCTCTACTTCCTCATTGCCATGATTCAAGATGCTTTTTTTCTCTATGTCATTAGGCCATGATATTCTGCCTCAGTTTAGAAACAGAGCAATCAAGATGGCCATATATAAACAGACAAATCTCAAAGCCTGAGTCCAAAAAAAATTCTTCCACTAATTTTTTCTTGTCAGATTTTCATCACAGCAACAACAACATATCTGACTAATCATGGACCAGGAAGACCATTCTATACTCAGAAAGCTGCTCTAGGCTGCTAAATTCCTTGGTAAATATCCTGATGCCCCATCTATTGCCACTCTTTCCTTGCATTTGGTAAAATGAAAATCGAGCCAGATGTCCTAGTTATTCTAGGTTATGAAAGAGTTGAAGCATCAGAACCATGCTGAAGGTGAATCCAAGGACACATGAATGACCTGACTCCTCCTCTCTACGTAGTGGCCCAACAGATACACATAGGTGGGCACGAGTCACAAGATTGAAGGGATTCAATTCTAGCCTCCATAGCTTATACAACAGAAAGCATTTCTCCTAATGCCAGAAATATACATGTGATCAATTTTGAGAAATACACTAAAGCTATCACATTTTTAACTAAAAATGGCACCATATTCCACCTGTGTCAACCAGAAACTCATTGCCACTTCCATGATCGCTCAGTCTCCACCTGAAGATAATTATGATATCCAGGCTACATGTAATAAGATGATCCATAAAACAGCCACCACCCCAAAAATGTGCATCTTTTCCAAGCAAGAGAATACAATACACTTTTTGACCTCAAGTATGTTCATTTTCCCCCACCTATGATATTCTGTAAATTAGATATTGAAATAAAATCTTAACTATTTTTTTTCCTTTTGAATTAGGGATTGAACTCAGGTGCACTAGACCACTGAGTCACATCCGCAGGCTATCTTGTGTTTTATTTAGAGACAGGGTCTCTAAATAGCTTAGTACCTTGCTTTTCGCGAGTCTTCTATGATCTCATGATCCTGCTGCATCAGTCTCCTGAGCAGCGGGGATTACAGGCATGTAACACTGGGCTTGGATATTTACGTATTTTTAACACACAATGTTAGATGACACTAGAATCAGACAGAGGATGAAAACATATTCAAATATATTCACAATAAAATAAATATTTTTCCATAGAATTCTAATTCCTGTGATCATCATTGGTAATTTCTCACTTCACAATTCTAATTCCCTTGACCACCAAAAAATGCTTTGGCTAGTGTTGATCTCTAGCTAGTAGTGCCAGGTGGAATGCACAAATCATCACTCCAGACAACATAGGTGCACCAATAGCCCTGCTGAGTTGGATTGTGTTGGTATTCTGACCATAACTGAAGTACAAGGAAGGAATAGAGAACATGCTTCTTTCCATGCATTGCCTCCTTATTTTGAGTCAGCAGTGGCAACCTAATTCCCCTGAGTATCAGGGGAATTATTATGACCCAATAGCCCCAACTTGGTCAAATGTTCCTTGTCATGAGTACCAAAAGGGAGGCTTGGACACAGGTTACAGCAGTCATTCTTGTGTCCTGTTTTTGGAACTAAGTCCTCTGACTAGACCAAAATAGGGTTGAATTACTAAAATGAGAAGCAAACATTTTACTAGTTGGTCACTAGTGTGTGGAGTCACTCCCAGTCCCAGGCCCTCATTCCAGCTCCAGGAATCCTGCCTATGCCACAAACATCATCATGTATTGGATATGGGTGTAACCACTCACCAAGATTCATCTTTGATTTCTCAAAAGCCAGTCAACCTTTTTGTCAGACCTGGTGTTTTAGGATGTTGGGGAAATGTAAGAGTAGTTATGGCAGGAATATGGCTGATTGCTCCCCTTTATTGGCTGTGACATAAGCATTGTGCTCAGAAGCCCCATGTTGAATACCACGATGGTGGTTAAGGTGTTTACTAAGTTCATGGATAACAGTTTTGGCAAAAGCACTGCAGGCAATGAAAACAAGCTCCCTCAAGGATAAATGCATATTTCACTGAGAACTAATGTCAGTCTGCCATGATGAAAGGTCTAGTGTCATCAATCTGCTCTGAGATACCCGGCTGCTTCCCATAGTAAATAACCTCATATTAGAACACAGGTTTGGAATCCGCTGTTGTCATCTGGCAGTCACCTCTGTGAGTGAAAATATGTTGTCATGACCACAAGAATAATCTCTCTTTAAGAAAGCATGGGCATTTTGTTCATGACCTGCTTGGGGAAACATATTTGTGTCTAGGGAAGGAAGTCACCTGAGAAACACCAATTGAATTAAGATCCACTTTATCATCAGGATAATTTCCTTCTGATGACAGTCTTTGGTGATTATTACCTGGCACCAAAATATCTTCATGATTTTGCAAACACATATTTATTTTCTTTATAGTAAAACTGTGATGATGAAAACAGGCACTTAAAATCAACATTGCATTTCTTTGAACATAAATGTGAAAATAGCAGAAGCTTGTAACATTGAACAGTTAAAAGATTGCTTTTTTATATCCCCTATTAGATTATTTACATACCTTCTCTCTCTCTCTCTCTCTCTCTCTCTCTATATATATATATATATATATATATATATATATATATATATATCCAAAAGCACTCTACTGTCATGTATATCTAAAAAAAGAAATAAAAACTATAAACAATTATACTATATAGATTTAGAAGTGTTGTGTTAGTATACTATTTAAATTATGGACTTTCATAAGGCAGTTTTTCAAAGAGTAGTTTTGAAACAAACATCCATTTCCTTCAAAGTGGAATTTATTCTAATAAACACAAATTAAATTTACATATCTGTCTGTAAATATAAAAGGGTAAATATTATTTCTGTTAACAGCTTAGTTTTTAAAAAATTACCAATCATGTTTCGGTTAGTTTGTTAAGCCAATCGACCTTAACAAATGTAAATGAGAAAATAGAAAACAGATCAAATATTTTTGAGAAAATTTTACTGTTCAAATTCACATGTAACATAAATATATAAAACCTATTTCAAAGAAATGATATGAGAAAAAGAATATATCATAAATAAGTGTTCATCTAATCTTTTAGAAATGATACTTCTTGATATAGTAGGTTATTTTAATTTGGTTCAGTTTGCATAATAAGCTTTCACTGTATTACTATTAGACATTGTTGGACTGGAGCGTTCAGGTTGCAGTAGTGTCACACTCACCTTGTACCGAAAGCCTCATCTCCTCCCATGGGACACACATTGGACTCCTGGGATAGTGTCTGGTACTGGAAAGTTGGAAACATGGGACCTTTACCATGTGCCCATGCAGAGTACTGGGGGTGAACCCTGCTCTTGCTCCTTCCCAGATGCAAATTTTCCAAGATGTTAGCCTCCTTGTCCTTCTGAATGGAAAATCACACAGGTCTGGCCTCATGTCGAAGTGATGACTGATGTTGTTTTCTACCTACAAGCAAAAGGATTTGCACCATGAGCTGTTCTTCAAAAGATGCGTAATTCTTTGCAGTGTGTGACAGGACTGTTCCCAAATCCCCATGGTCTACATTGATATTCTCCTGGAGAGATTGCCCTAAGCAGCAGAATTTGTCTTCTATCACCAAGTCCTCTATTAGCATACATCTAGGGGATAAGACTGTTCTTCCAGCTAGGGCACCATAAGCACTGTGGCATATGTCACTGTGTCTCCACACAGTGGAGTACATACACTTTCCTCAACTTTCACTGAAGCTTATATACAAGTCAGCCTCCACGGGCCTCAGCTCTGGGAGCCAGAGCAGGAGCCAGTGCAGAGAGGCACACTGGGTCCCCAGTAGACAGTGCCCAGTTATTACCCCTGCCATTCCTCCTCTCTGGTGTTGGTGCCAAGGAATTGGGGACGTGATCTGTGGAGCCTGGCAGGGGAAATGAAAATCCCAGAAAACCTGAAGCAGGTAGTGAAGGACAAAAGCTCTTGAGCATCCTCTCTAAATTCTGCAGGATCTTCAACCACCTCTAGTTACTGCCAGAGGAATAAATTAGCAGAGTACCATCTGCTAAT
This sequence comes from Callospermophilus lateralis, assembly GCF_048772815.1. Lineage (NCBI taxonomy): Eukaryota > Metazoa > Chordata > Mammalia > Rodentia > Sciuridae > Callospermophilus > Callospermophilus lateralis. The sequence goes on along the minus strand of NC_135305.1, from coordinate 143,746,201 downwards.
GTACACACATTAAATGGCAGTACAAAAAAGAAGAGGTGTGCAAAATTACTTGATTATGTGGGGACTATTGTTCAGTTATGATAGAAACTAAATGTGCTGTAAGAGAATGTTCTGATTTTTATGACTGCAAATTGGTTTGACCACTTGAGAAAGCAGATTGGAGATTCCTTAGAAAACTTTTAATGGAACCACCATTTGACCCAGCATTCCCACTCTTAGGTGAATAGGCCAAAGATTTAAAATCACACCATAGTAATGCAGTGACATCAGTGTTCATAGCAGCTGAATTCCCAGTAGATAAACTGTGGAAACAATCTAGATGCCCTTCAATATTTGAATATATAAACAAACTGTGGTACATATGCAGAATGCAATATTATTCAACCTTAAAGAAGAATGAAATTACAGCATTGACAGGTAAGTGGACAGAGTTGGAGAATATCATGGAACAAAATAAATCAACCCCCAAAATCCAAAGGCCAAATATATTCTCTGATAAGTGGAGCAGGTCCATAATATCCTGGGGGAGAGTCAAGGGAAGAATGAGAAATTTTGGATTGAGCAGAGAAGAAGAGGTGGAGCGGAGAATGTGTGGGAGTGAGATGGTGGAATGAGAAAGACATTACTACCCTTTTTATGGTATGATTTAATGAATGGAGTGACTCTTCATCATCTAAAACCAGATAAATAAAAAGCTGTGCTCTATTTGTGTAAAAAATTCAAAAACTTCAAATATCTAGATTTTAATTTTCTTGATAGTATCTTTGGCCCCAGAGGATTTACCAATAAAGAGCTTGAGGAAGAAACTGTAGGTAAAACAATGGCCTGAGGCAAAGACTCATGAAATATAAAGAGGAGGAGCAAAATAGAGCAACTGAATTGGGAGCATACACATGAAGATTCAGATGTACTAATCACTGTGGAAGGTTCTCAGAATAGATCAAAATAAAACTATAGAGGGCCACTGAAGAATTGAGGCAAATACTGGTACCTGCAGCAGAAAGATAAAAATGTTCAAACTGAGTTAAAATTATAGAACCTTTATTTTAATCCATCCAATAAAATTGTGAGAACAAGGTACATCCAATGATGTGTCACTGTATTGGGCAAACTGAAGAAGATGCAGCTGATGAAGCTTCTGATTCTGAATGACACCTGCAGAGATGCCAACATTAAATCACCAGCCCTTGCCTTTTCTCTTGTGGCAACAGCCCAGGCTGCTCCTACAATCATAACTGGGGCTGCACGTTTTCTCTCACCAGTGACCCTACTGCAATGCCTTTGATCCGACAATTACAGACATCTGTCATGCCAAAAGGAATTTCTCACATTTCTGCTGCAATTGTCCCTCCAGGGCTAGAGGCTGGATTGATCTACACACCCTATAAATATCTTATATGTTGGCACCAACCACTTCAGTGCTTGAGTACCCTATTAAACCCAATGGTGTGTGAGGTGCAGTGACTACTAAAGTTTGAAGGCCCAATATGTGTGTCCATCCTTTCCAAAAAATTGTGAATGAAGGTAGAGCTGATACTGGTAACTAATCTATGAACTTCTGGTCTCTGAACTCTTTGCCCAGTAATGACATGACCATGTCTACCTACTGATCACTTAAGTGGTTATTGATTTTGCTTTCCTGTGGTCATTGCAGCAGACTGAGGGACTTGTCTGTTCATTAATCTTACAATCTAGATAAACAAAAGATAAATAAAATGTTGTCTTCAGCTCAGCTTTTTCTCTCCCAACTCCATCCCTGTGTGGATGAAAAGGGTTCTAGAACCTGCACTGAATAGTCGTAAAATATTTGGTCCCAAATCATCCCATAGCACTGATCATCTTTCAATGTGTTACTCCAAGATTAATTTACATTTTCATTTAATATGCCACTGCTCTGTTTGTTTTTTGTTACACATGCAATTGTTTTGATTTATTTATAATACACACTGTGCCATTATGATTTTCATTTTGTTTTGTTGGTTGAATAACTTGTAATACTCAAACATTTGAGGTGACAGTGAAAAATTACACTATAATTTCTTTCAGCTTTATTTCAAATATATTTAACCTGAATATTTTGGATGTTTATCAAAGGTCTTTTATGGGCAAAATAAATTTATGAAATAATAGATGTTGGCTCTGAACAAATTTTGAAAACTTAGTTGACAAAATATTGGATCAATGAAAAAGAAACATGAAATTTGAAATCTGAGTGCCTTGGTACTCAGTATTACCATTTTTTTCTTACATTTTTTTTAGTTATCACTGGACCTTTATTTTATTTATTTATATGTGGTGCTGAGAATTTAACCCAGTGCCTCACATAGGCTACTTGAGTGCTCTACCATTGAGCTACATCCCCAACCCATCATTTTTTTAAAAAAATATTTTTAGTTGCAGATGGACACAATGCCTTTATATTATTTATTATATGTGCTTAGGATCAAACCCATGGCCTCACATGTGTGAATTAAGTACTCTAATATTTAGCTACAACCCAAGTCCCTGTATTATCATTCTTTATTGAATTTATTTCTTTTTAAAGTATATATTTTAAGACGTAGTTTTTACAATATTATGTAATTTTAGCATGTTCAGATTGAAGTGATGCTTGTATGTTACCATAGAGCAGACATTTATATTTTGACTAGAGTTTATTATTATCTTAATAGTTTTCATGCTCTATATATACAGCAACCAACCTATTTCCAATGAGAAACATGTCAGTTAATGTACTTAATGCCATTGGTACAAGTTTATAATGTATGTTTCCAACTTGTTTTATATGTATGTGGTTTAAAAAGAAAAAAAAAACTTCTTGATTGAGAAAAGGATACAAACTGTAAAACCACAATTTTCATAAATGAAAATTGCCAAGTGTTTCCCAGCCCTTTCTTATATTGGGTGTCCTGACTGGAGATTTATTTAGCTAATAAATGGATCAATTAATTAAACATATTTGAAATTTAGTTGGGATTTTACTTAGATTGCAATTTAATTTTTTGTTTCTTAACTGTATCTATTCACCCACATCATTAATTTAGTGAATGTTATAATAATAACCTGAAAATAAACCTAAAAAGCAAACTGAGGGGTTTGGGAGGTCTGAGGGTGATGATGGGGATCACCAGTGTTACTGCTTTGAAATTCATTGAGATCTACCTCAGGAACATTTACCGTTGTTTAGTGTGTTTTATTTTACAGAATGAATTTCAAAAGCAACTGTTACAAAGGAAATATAATTTTATATAAAAATTTAACAAGAAGTACTAATATTAAAATTATTAAAGAAAGAAAACATAAATCTGTAAATTCTATACGTAATAGACTGTTATGATTTTGGAACCATAAAAACAGCTCCTTTTTCAAATGTTGCAGGCTAATTCCAGGTGCTGTGCACTAGAGGTATCATCTTAGCTGTGTCCCGGGGCCAAAATTACTTCTTTTCCTGGTGTTTATGGAGTCTATAACACAGAATCTGATAAAAAAAAGTTCACGTGGGATAAGTTGCTGGCCACAGAGAGTGTCCAGGACCACAATTGTTTTAGGATATGCAAGATGAAATTGGGCCCTGATCTCTCCTGGGCTCTGGGCAGGGAGCACTGAGGCTGGTATGCTGCCTTCAGCTGAGGGTGTTGTCTGTGGGCATAGAGTGTCTATGAATGTCCTCAGCAGCAAATTCCCATAGACATTCACCTTCACAACCTTCTGAGGCAGTTCCTTAGACAGTGAACATGAGGCAATGGGAAGGGTTCTCTAGGACATTTGGGTGTAAAGGCTGAGTAGCACACATCTGGGACACGGAGGAGAAGCACCTGTGATGACACAGGGTGGAGCAAGGACCCTGGCTCCTCCAGCCCTACCCTCTGTAGCTCCATCCTCAGACAGCTCTGTGCACTGATTTTAACCAAATGGTACCTCCCCTTGCATGGCCATGGTCACATGCAACTGGGGCCACTTTAGTGCTCTCATTTCTTCTGATGGATTGCATAAAGTGCAACAAAGAAACTTAAGGAAGCAATGGAGCATATGTGTATTTTGACCTCTGCTCTCCCTCCCATTCTTTCCACACTCAAATTTCCTCTTCCTAAACTGCTTTATCACCTTTGCTGCATTTAACCCACATTTTAAATCAGGAGAGGGCCCCTGTTACAGGAACTACTTTCCAATTGTGTAATCTTGACCTAGAAAAGGAAGGGTACATTCATGCATGCTCAGAGCCAGCAAAGGCAGAAGAACCCAGCTATTCAGTGTTCACTAGAACAGATCCAGATTGTTTATGTATCATGCATCAGGCAACAACTCAATATTTCTGAAGCCCCCAACAACTCAAGCTCAGTGCATGGCCATGCAGTATTGCTCAGTATGATTCAGGGGTGTCACCTGTGGTCAAAACCAGGACAAGACTAAGAATGTTGGTGCAGTGAGATTTAACAGACTTTCAAGGTCCAAGGACCTCAAAGATCTGGACGAGGAAAGCACATTTAGAAAAGTCATAAAAAGAGGGAAAGATGAAACATGTAAAAGCTACAGAGTCTCTACATAAGAAAGGATAAATATTAGAAACCAATAGGAAATCAATTATGTACAGATTTCTGCTCCTTTTCTTCTTCTTCTCCTCCTCCTCCTCCTCCTCCTCCTCCTCCTCCTCCTCCTCCTCCTCCTCCTCCTCCTCCTCCTCCTCCTGTGCATCAGTTTCTACGTCTTCTCTGTGGACCATGGCCTTGATGGTGATAATGTGACCTTAGAAAAAAGAAAGACAGAGTTAAAGTTGAGAACTTGCGTTGCTCCTGCTCCTTGTGTTCTACAGCCAAAGTCAAAGCTCTCCATTCTTCCTCTTGTCTGCATTCCTGTCTCCTGGTCTCCAACACCTCACCTCTGCAATGAGAAATAGATCTAGGATACCAAGAGCTCTTTTACAGTTTACGTTCTGCCACAGTACTCAGTAGGGGTATCTGTGTCATCCTGTTCCTCCAAGATGCAGCCACAGTCTCCCTGACTTTCTGGAGTTAGGTCTCTTGATACAAACACATTCAGATTTTCCTCCTAGTCCCAGGGCTAGGGAATTAGATGAAGACTGGAGGTTAGAGACATGTTGAAAGAGGAACTTCTCCCCACTCTTTTACAGAACACAGTGGCCTGTCCAGAGAGTACTGAAACAATTTTCTTTAAGTTGCCCACATTTGAGAGTTTATCTTAAACCAGGAGTAGACAAAACAGAGAAGAGAAATGCTGCTCTATGAAGCAAATATGCAGAGAGGAATGTTTTGAATTCTTACTCACTGCTTAGAACTAGAGAGATCTTTAATCACAGGTTCACAAACTGACTCTAAGAAAGTGTGTTCCACTAGATTTTTCCCATGGTGGGTTAAACCTAAAGTGCAGATCTTAATTCTTTCATGCCAAATGCCAAAAATAAAATAGCCTACAATAAAATCCAAGCTACTTAATGTGTAGTAGAGGCAAATTCAGGACCAAGTGGGACTTGAATGGAAGATTGTGTTTAACTGTCAAAGCAGAAAAATGTCTTCTTACAAACTGGATACTCAAAGTCACTAGGTCTACTAACTCTTATTTTTATAAAAGCAATACATATTTCTGTTTATTTTTATTTCATGCCAATTCCTCATTTCTCACATGAGTAGGTGAACTCAACTCCCTGAAGGACACCTTTCCCATTTTGTCATACACCTAGGGCTGATCCTACCTGCAAGCTCTTCCTCGTCACTGTTTTAATCATAATCTTTGCTCCACATCCAACCTTTAGAGACACAAACATCAGCAACAGTGTTACTTAAGATTGTCTCATGCATCATTTGTCACAATTAAGCTCATGATGGTTGCTAGGGTTGGATGATGTTTGTCCCGTGCTGGATTGTGTGATTGAGGCTTTGTCCTTAGTATGGCCATAATGAGAGTTGTGACACCTGTATGAGGAAGGGTCTGCTTGGAGATGATGAGGTCATTTGAGGGCATGAGACTCAGAAGTGAGAATATAGATTTCTCAAACCCTTGTTAGATCATGCTTATATAAGAAGAGCAAATAAATCTTCTGATCCCTGTTGGCTTCCTGTCACCTGATGTGATGTCTCCCTCCTGCACCTGAATCCATGCTGACACCACCAACCATGGAATGCAGCTAAGAGGGCATTCACTAAAGCCAAGTGTTTTCCAGTGCCATGCTCTTGTATCTCCAGAACTGTAAGCTAAACACACCTGTATAAATTATTCGGTCTCAAGGGTTTTGTTATCAGCAAGAAAAACAGAGTCATACTAACATTAATAGTCAGGATCACCCTGATCTATGTTATGGCTTCTCAGACCCTCTCTGAGCTTTGGGGAGTCAGAGGCCTCAACAGGATGCTGCAAACAACTGCAAATCTTCTAGTGAGAGAGTGGAACTGAAGGAGTCAAATTTTAACTACTTCCTTCCATTGGAACATTATTACTCTCTCCTTGAAACAGACCAAGCTGACATGCAAACTGTGATGCCAACAGTATCAGGAATATAAAATCACAGAACATACACTGTGCCATCTTCAGAGCAGATGTCCACAAGAGAAAGGGATTGTTCTCTGCCTTATGTACATGGATCTATTGGCCACTTGAAATGTGGAACTGGGTTAAGGCTTTGAAAGTTTTGTATTAACATTTAAATAAAATTAAAATACAAAGCATATCCAAATAGTGATTGTTCTTTTGAATGGCCAAGGCCTGGAGTTCAATGATGAAGCAAGCATGAATTTTCTTCCTCTGGGTTTCCTTGGATAGCAGTTTGCTAGCTTAATCTCACTCATCATTTATAAGTAGACTGTGGGCTCACGCAAAAGTGTCAGGAAGTCTCTGAGGGACTGAGGACTCTACATCAACAAAGTCAACATTAAGATCCAGATGGCTCCCCAGTAGGTCAGGTACATCCCACCCAGATCTGATGAGAAATGTGGTTGCAGAGCTTGGACACAATGCACTCTTCTTAACTTCCCTACCGATTGTCACTCGTCCTGGTCAGATCCCAGGTGGATAACTGGCTCACTGTAGAGCCCCACATGCCAGACAAGTGAGATTTTAGCAGAGTGGCATTCATCAAATGCTGATAGAGACTAAGATTATGACACTCTGTCCAGGGATGAGCTCAGAAATTAGGAGGAATGATGAGCATAGTGGTTCCACTCTCACAGTGACAAGTCAGTGTCAGTATCCATGTATGTATGATTAGAAGAACCTAAATAGCATTTGAGACCAACAATGTGAAGACCTATCAGAGACACTGTCAATATGATATCCTGCAGGCCAAATAGGGATCAGCACAGACCTAAACTGTGGAATCAGACACCACCGCTTAGCTGAGCTTGACCTTCACTGGAGCCCATCTTTTGTTCTGTAAGTAGATAGCTGCAGCTGTGCTGGTCATCACCTAATTTTAAGTCCCTCGAGTTTAAACATGTTTCTCACAATGTAGTGCCTAAAAAAGACACAAAAAGGCAGGTTTCAATGTCAGTTGGAATATGCATATAACGCCCTTCCTTAGTTACAGGAATCTCTGGCCTGGGCATCTTCTCTGTCTCAGATTCCTACCATAAGTCAGCACAGTGTGCTGATGGACCTGAGGGTCACTGTTAAGGATTGGCCCTTTCCAGAACTTTGTGCTTAGAATGGGGTTTGGAAAATAAATTCTGACACCTCTCAGAGAAAATGTATATGAACATGAGAAACTGTCATGAGTGAAGTGTGATGAACAATCAAATGCCCTGACTAAATTCAGGGACTACTTACAGGTGAGGTTTGTTATTAAATTAAGAGGCTAATGGTGCAGTACAGGAATGAAACAGAGCTTTTTCCTTATGGAATGTCGTGAAAATTTTCCAGGTTTGTATGGGATATATTTTGCATGTTAATTGAGGTATTCTTGGAATGGAATGAACTGCACACAAGGAAGTTTATCATTTGCTCTACTTACACATATACAAAATCATGATTTAATGAACATGGCATTTTTTAATATGTGGACAATGACATCTTGGTGTGTGTGTGTATATATATATATATATATATATATATATATACACACATGTGCACAAATGAACACACAGGCACACTAAGAATCAAGTGACATGGATGTACACAGAGCAACACCAACACGTATAAATCTCTCACTGAACTATTCACATCATTCAACTCACACAAGTGCTTTCAGGAACTACATAAAATGGTTGTGTGTGTGTGTGTGTGTGTGTGTGTGTGTGTGTGTGTGTATGTGTGCATGTGTGTGTGTGTGTGTGTGTTTGTGTGTGTGTTTGTTTTAATCAATTTGGACCAAAAGCTCCTCACTTCTCTTTCTCAAGGAGGTAGTGGAATTACTGAGACTCTGCACTCAAAAGGAAGGAAGACTCTCCGACCCTTGGCATCATGTACATTTGGCATCAGGAAGAGAGTGAGACCAGGTTACATACCACTTATGGCTCCTCTTGAATCCTCCTGTAAATACAGAAAAGAAGTCAATATAAAGATCAAGCCATGCTCTGTGTCTTGTGGGCACAAGTCTTTTTTTTTTTTTTTAACTTGGTGACATTAGAAAATCCAATGAGAAAGAGGTCAAGACAAGGGAACTCAAAGGCAAGGACAAAGCAAACATACACTCACCAAATGACACAAGCTTCTCTAGGGAAATTTGTGTCACAGGTCTATATTAGGTGATAAATAAAGAATTCAATGGACAGACAGGCACAAAGATTGCTATCATACAGTGTGTAGCTGATATTCTTTCTTGTTAATTTGCCTTCAGTGAGGTCTGAGTAGGCAACAGACACCCCTGTGAGAACCTGCACACTCAGAAAATTATGTATGCCATCTCCAGGAAACCATACCATATTATAATAGAAGGCGAAACTAAAGAGCAACATTTGTATTTCAGAGGAAGATAAGCAACCTTACCATGGTTTTTGATGGGGCCTCCCGACCAATGCTTTCTCCAGAAATTAATTCCACCATTCCATTTGGGGGAAATAGAAGGATACAGAATGACTATTAGTATACAGATTTATTGCTTATGAATTGTTCACAGCATTTCTTGATATGGACAGCAGCGAAAATATACAGCAAAGAACAAGAATGAATGAGAAGAAGAACCTTTCCATTTCCTGCTAAACCATAACCAGGTGTGATATGTACATTTGATATGTTGTACCCCTAGGGGCATATCTTTCTAGAGATGACCAGTGAGGCCACTTTAAAAGTAGGCAAAATATTTCACATCTGTGTAGGAGATATGAGTACAGTAATATATTGGAATAACTTGGAGTGTGATATATTGCAAAATGATGATTACAGTTTTCTATCCCAAAGCAACACCATCAGGCTAATTTCCTGAATTCTTGTATCTTCTTTCACTTACAGAGTCAAGAACCTGGAACTTTTGACTCAGCATTATCTCTAACCTCAGAGTGGGCCTAGTAACCAGAACTTAAGATCTGGGTGCCTTGAAGTGTGAAGGAATTGTATCATACAAATCATGAATTAATGTGGTTTTTTAATTTTAGAAAATGGACTTTTGTGCTGGGCATGTTAGAACAGAATTTCTGAGGAAGCTCCCACAGCCTCACAAACACATACACAATTATTACACATGGACATGCTCAGAGATACCTCCCCACCCTCATTCACATAAATGCACACCACCCAAAAGACAGCTGTTTCAGAATCATGGTAGATGGCCATGATCCTTTACTGGATTATCACTTTGTCACCACATCCCAATTCTCATTTCAAACAAAATCTAAATCCCAGATAACTTTTTACATAGAAACAGGAAGGAATGTCTGACCTATCTAAGTACAGAGGTTTTCCCCAGCATGTTAGGGAGTTGAGAATACTTACAGTTCTCATTTGCTGCAGAGGCTACCTGTAGTTACAGAAAGGAAGACAGTGTGAGCATGAGATCATTCACACAAATGTACTGTTGGCTGTGGTGACATTAGATGACTAGATGGGAAACAGCAGTTGGGACAAAGATCACAAAATAAGGCAGAGAGGGCACTTGTGAAAAGACATGAGCTTTGGATGAAGTATTTCTCAGATACAATTTGATGACATGCACAAAATTAATTTTCTACCAAGGAAAAGTGCCACTGAGGAAAATGTTCACTGCAAACATTTGACAATGTTTTTTTTTTGTCATATGTTAATGTCATCTTGAATCATTCTCACAGGTAATAGATGTGTAGTTGTAATTTCACTACAAAAGAAATTGTATGAGTCACCTGTAATGAACACTCTCATATTTTCATGAATGAATTTGAATTAAAAGGAACAAAACAAGACCTATATCTTAGACAAAGAAGCATCACATTATCTCAGCAATATAATTTGTTTGGTCTCCTCCCAAATCAATTGATGCCACTTGCATGACGACCCAATTGTAATCTAGGGAAATACAGTGTCACTGTCAGTATTTTGGTTTGCTGATGAATTTACTCCAGGGGATTCCTTACTGCAGACATGGATCTAGAGTGTATGGAGATGGTTGTTTAACACACACTGGCTCCATTGCTGCTGGAATATGATTGTTTCTGAATGGCAAGGGAAGGAGTATACCAGGAAACAAAACTTAAAAATAAAAAATAAATGGAAGAAACTACAATGAGAAATGAAATATGCTACTGTTACACTAGAATGTTTTAACATTCCTTTATAACACTTAACAAATCCATCAGGAAGAAAAGAAAAAGTATACTCTTGAATCAATCATCTCTATTATGGGTCAAATTACTTCCACCCAAATACATGTTTAAGTCCTAACACAAGTACCTCCAAATTTCACTGGGTTGAAATGAGAGTCATTGTGATCTCAGCAATTAAAAGTATCCCCTTGGAGCAGGGTGGATCCATTCTCCAAATAGGGCATCTCTTCTCATAAGTAGATGGGGCACATTCATAAGGGACTAATGCCACATGATGATGGAAGCAGAAACAAAGTGTTGCAGATGAAAACCAAGCAGACCAAGGATGGCCACCAAACCAGTAAAATGGGAAAAAAAATTCTTCCCTAAAGTTTTCAGAAGGAGCATGGTCCTGTTAACAGGTCAGTGTGGGATTCCTGGGGAATATAGCTCTAAGATAGTACAGTTGCATTACTTCAACCCAAGAAAGCTGGTACTTAGATATGGCAATCCTAGGAATTTACCAAAACCATTATCATTCACATAGATCTATTTGGCATTTGTACAAATACTTCATACAACTATGAGAAAATAAAATTTGTTTTCAAGTTCGCATAAGGTATTCATCAAGATAGAGTATATTTTGGCCCTAAACATTCCTTGGTATCTTGTACAAATTGGCTGTCAGGAGAAGGGAAGTTGGCAGATTCGAGGAAGGATGCACCATAGCAGTTCTTCAGTTCCAGTCTTAGAAGGGCAAGAAGAATGTTTCTCAGTGAGGGAGGAACTAAAGGAACTCACCAAAACTTAATAGTGAATGGAAAAAAAAATAATATAGGCATATAAAGTCAGAAACTTAAGTAAAAGAAATAATGCATTGCAAAATGGAAGCAATATTATGATAGAGAGAACCTTTATTTCTTGTTGCTCCACAACCTGTAATGTAAACTTCCCAAATACTCTTTCCTCTCAGTGAGCAAAAGAGGGGTTTCACTAAAACTCAACAGTGGACACTCAGGGAGTTTTAGCGAATCAGAAATTTGGGTGCCTTAAACAAAGACAAAAAAAAAAAAATGTTCATGGGATCCAAGCTGGTGGTGGCAGAAGCAGCTGCAGCTGCAGCTTCAGCAGCTGCAGCAGCAGGAGTAGTGGACTGGTAGATCATATAGGGAGGGAAAATGCACAAAAAGAAAATAAACATATTTATTAAAAATCCTGAGGTCAGACAGGCAGCATTTCTTTTGTTGAAGTAGAGGCTTCTTTGCACTATACACTGGTGCAAGAAGGGAGGTCTGTGATTCCCGCTGTCCCAAGTGAGCAAGGCAGGAGCCACCTTGACACAGTCAAGCTGATGCTGCCAAAAATTTTCACCAGAAGAATTCTAGACCTGATGAATTTAATAATGTATCAGGAGGAAAGATCAGCACTCATAAATCAATAGCATTATTATACTCCAACATTGATGGCACTGAAATAGAATTCAAGAAAACCATCCCTTTTACAATAATCTGAAAAAGCCCCTGGGAATGAATCTACCCTAGAGGGTGTAAGATCTCTAAAGTGAAAACTATAGAATGCTGAAAAAGAAATGGAAGGAGACCACAGAAGGTGCAAAGAACTTCTGTGTTCTTGGATAGCCCAGAATTAATATTGTCAAAGTGGCCATATTATCAATGGCAATATCCAGATTCAGTTAAATTCAATACAATCCCCAAAACTACCAATGATGTTCCTTGCAGTATTGAAAAAACAGCCCTGAAATTCATTTGGAATACTACTACTACTACTACTACTACTACTACTACTACTACTACTAATAATAATAATAATAATAATTTGCCAAAGCAATTCTGAGCAAGAAAAAATAATGTGAAAGCCATCACAATACCCAATCTTAAATTTTACTACAGAGATGAGTAGAAAAAAACAGTATGGTATTGAACTGAAAATAGATATGAAGATACATGAAATAGAATATATCACAGAGACAACCCACCTGATACTTACAGCCACCTGATACCTGACAAGGGCACCAAAATATATGTTAGAAAGGACATCATGTTTTAAACAAATGGTTCTGGGAAAACTGGATACCCATAGAAATACCAGCAAGGATAGGAGAAATAGTGTACACTGACACAATGTTGGTGACACTGTAAATTATTTAGGACAACTCTGGAAAGTAATGTGCAGATTCCTGAAAAGCCCAAGAGTCGAACCCACACTCCTCTCTGCTTATTCTATAGAACTACAAGTCAGCATACTATAGTGATAAAGATACAATCACTTCAATGTTTGTAGTATTCACCATAAATACATTGTAAGATCAACCCAAGTGGCCATCAAGAGTTGAATGAATCAAGTGCACAAAATTAAAAGTTAACTAGATTTTTACTTCTGGATCTACAACACTGCTGAATGACTTAAAGCACATAAATTTGTACATATCAAACAAAAGGAGAATTGGAACTCTGAATAAACTAAAATCATTTTGCAGAGTGGACACAATGACAGGATTTCCACAGTACCATTTTTGACTTTTTTGGGGCACAATGCTCTTTGTGATAACAGGCAGACTCCTCTGGACCAAGGCCTGCTGATGTCTTCTGTGTGTTCCAACACTTATATGGGAGGCAACAGCCTGAGAAATGTGATAAAACAGATTTAGCTGTTGACAACATGCTAGCAAGAAATCTTATGGTCATCAATAGTAATTCAAATGATGGTTCAAACTGTTTTAATTGATAAACAGGATAATTGTAAATATCTGGAGGTATAATTTGAGATTTGAATTCAAGTATATATTATACACAAAGAGCATTCCCAGGAACTTAAATACTTCTTGTATATTTTCCCAGTGAGAACAACTCTGTCATTTTCAACAACAAGGATGGTAATTACATTAACTGAAATAAGTCAGGCACAGAAGGACAAATGCTGCAAAATATCACTCTTTCGTGGAGATTGAAAACTTGATCTCATAGAAGGTGAGAGTAGAATATTAGTTTGTAGAGTAGGGGAGACAATGTTACAATTGAATATTAGGGAAAAAAGTTCTCATGTATTTTGCAGTCTGTGAGCAGAGTTAAAGATAACAAAATCTGTGTCTGGGATTGTGGCTCATTTGGAGAGGGCATGCCTAGCAAGTGTGAGGCATGGGGTTTGATTCTCAGCACCACATTTAAATAAATAAATAAATATCCACAAATAACTAATACAAATTTTAAACTCAGTTGCATAGTGAAATACTATATCATGTTCACAAATTTGCTGGTTGGTGAGTGACTTCTCTACATTTGCCTCATTCTTTCAGTGTAATGACCTACCCTAGTAATCTTCTTCTTAAGGAAGTTGCAGAAGTTCAAGAGGGCAATCATGACCATGCAATTGCATTTCATGTCTGCTTGTATGCTATCCCCTGACATGCCATTGATTAAAGTCCATCATCAGTGCCACAGGAAGTATGTCTTTATATAAGTACAAAGTAGTATTGGTGTAGAAGAATTGGGAGTCTTTCTGGCTTTAAATCTATGTCTATATTTTATTCATGAATGTGATTATATACTCTTTTGAATCCTACCATTTTAGATTAATTGATTGTGTAGAGATAACTTTTTACATAAAGTATACATGAAATTACTTATTTTTGAGGGTAGCAGAACAATTATTTTGCATAGTGTTCCTCAGTTGGTATCCTCTGATGCTTTTACAAGGTTAGATTCATCATTTAATGATACACTTAATAATACACCACATGTGAGCCATTTCTAGGTCCATCTGCATCAAAACCATATGAAGCTTCTTATGTCCTGGAATCACAAATTTTGGCAGGGTTCATGGAATCCATATTATTAAACATATATCAGTTAATTCTTATACACATTCAAATTTAAAAACTGTTTCCTTAGTGGAAGAACTTTTATTTTGTTTCTATTTTTATTAATAATAGCCATCAACATTTGTATAAATGAATAATTTCCTAGAAATATTCAGTAATCTTTCCCAGATCCATGATTAAAAAAAATTCAGTTAATGAAAATAATAAAAAAAATGTGACTTGAATTGCTGGTAGTGGTAAGATTGCAAGAAGGCTGTATAATTCCTTAAATATGTTATATTCACTGAACTAAGACATTGAATTAGATAAAAAGAATTTGTGGAATATTTTTACATGTCTTTAATTATTAATTTTGGGTATTGCCTAATACTTTCATGAGCTCATTTTAGTTATTTAAATGAAAATAGAAAAGTTGATAGGTTTAAATGGAATTTTATTTTTCTCATCTTTCAGCTCTGTTAATTTTTCTTTCTTTTCCTTTTTTTTTAAGTTTTGGTGCTGGGGATTGAAACCAAGGCCTTGAACATGCTAGGCAATCAATCAACTCGGCTATATCCCTAGCATAAATTTGATTCTTCCATTCCACTGTCATAATACTTTCTGTCATTTTATTTGGTTTTATTATGTGTTTTATTATGTATTATATTATTTAATAGTCTTGGTTATCTTAACTCTAATAAGATTTTTATGGAAGTGAATTTCATTCATGTCATGGTAAAAACTGTCAATGCATTTCCAGTATGCATTTTTTTTTCCTCTCTCTTTTTTAGATAACAGAGCCCTGATTTCATTTTCAAGGCTGTTTTTGTTTTTGTTTTTGTTTTTGTTTTGCCTAAGCTGAAAATTCATTTCCCAACCTCCTCTGCAGCTGTGAGTGCCATGCAACTTTGTTTGTTCAGACATCTAGGCTTTAAGTGGAATTGTCTAGGCAGTGCCTGTTAAAGAAGGCAGGTTCATTTGGTAGACACCTTTCATTTTTCGTCCTTCCATGCATCCTTTCTAAAACTTTTGCAGGATGCTGGAAGAGGACCCCATAGTGTAGTGACACACACACTGATGAATATCATACAGAAGGATAATGGAGTAGGAAGACTGATAAGCTTGAATGATTGATCATGTTGGGTGTCCTTATCAGGTCTGGATTGATCACTGCTCATCTTCTTATGTTAGAAAAACGAACAAAAATCTCCAGATTATTGAAGTTGCCATTTTGATGAGATTCTGGTACATGTAGTTTGTAACTGATAATAGGAATTTTATAAATATATTTCTTTTTTTTAATAAGAATTTCAGATCTTTATTTGCTTATGTCATTCTAATAGTTCATACCCAAGTATGGATTCCTAATTGTTAAAATATTTCACAAGTAAATTAATTTCAATTTCTTATGTACTAAAACAGGAGGAGGTAAGTTCAACCTATTCCCACTTTTGGATGAGCAAGATAAAATGTCTAAAATGAGTTCAGTAACTTGAAAATGTCACAAAAATCAATAAGCAAACAAGTCAAGACTATATAACGGCCTTCAGATCCCCTCCTCAATTTTACTTTTACTATACAATGACATCATAGTGACATCCTTAACTTTCTACTAAGTGCAAAAGACAGTACTATGGACTTCAAGAATAAGGAAATAGGCAGTTTCAATATAAATTAAGAATTAGAAGCTTTTACAGAAATTCTTTTCTTCCCCAGTTTATCCTACCTAATGTGAGTATTTTAAAATCTGTTTCAGTAAAACTACAGCATTTAACATTGGTATAACTTTTTAAGGATTCAAGAAAGTTGTGGTTACTGGCTTAATTCAAGGAAAGGAAACAAGCATTTATTACACTCTTGTAGTTCAGAACTGTTTTAAGCACTTCCAGTATATAATCCCATGTCACTCATATCCTCATGCATAGGCATGCATGACACACACACATCCTCCAGAAAGTTACTCACATTTTAGAGCTATAGAGACTTCTAGAAGTTAGTAAATGCAGAGATAGTAAAGAAACTAGTTCTTCCAAATTTCACAGCCTATATGCTTTCCTATTTTCTTGACTCTATGATCAAAGAATCAGTGAAAATGAAAACTCTGTACAAAAATCAACTGTTCTGATGACATAAAACACTTAGATAATTGGTACAAAAAAAAAAAAAAAAAACCAAAGCACTACTGTCTACAGGCAGGAAGAATTTTTGTGCTGAGATCTGAGTGATTTATAAGCCAGTCACAGGTTCTTTTAAAAAAATTTCCAAATATACATAAAATTTGTTTTAATGCAAAGGAAAGAAAAAGATTTCCACCTTTGGGGGAAATAAAGGGCAATGCTTAGAAAGACTTTGAAAAAAAGTTTTTAAATTTTCTAAGAATGATAAATAAATAAATAAATAAACTTGATACAAAATTCTAAAACATTCTTAAACTTCAGAATTGTGTGTATTAAAGAACTGATAGGTAACTTAGAAATGCCTACCAAATAATACCTATCAATGAGAGGAGTAATTCATTTTATTGACTTTAAGGTGAACAACCAATCATTGGAGCTGTGCTTGCTGACTCATGCCTGGGATCCCAGAGGCTCATCAAACTGAAGCAAGAGAATTACAAGTTTGAGGCCAGTCCCAGCAATTTAGTGAGAAACTTAGTGATACCTGTCTGAAAATATGAAATACAAAGGGTCACAACACTAAACTGCTTTAGTTCATGTTCACTTACGATAACAAAAAAAAAAATCTGTAAATTCACTGACAGAAAATTTCAAGTACATAATGTGTCCTCTGTAACAGCAAAGGAAAATTTACCTTTCACTATGTGAAGATTTGCTAGAATAAACTGATTAAAAAAACTAAATTAGGAGAAAAGGCAAACCAATTAATTAATTAGTAACAGGGGAAAATTTTGTCAGGAGGTTAAGGCAGGAAGATCACAAGATCAAGAACACCTCAGCAATTTAACAAGAACCTCAGCAACTTAACCAGACCCTGTCTCAAACAATAAAAATGGCTGTGATGTGGCTTAGTGGTAAAGCACCCCTCAGAAAATTGCAGCATCTAGGGAAAAAAAAAAAACAGAGGAGCATGATCATCCATCTAGCTCAACATTATTTGAAACCTTACATGCACCCCTTTCTGTAGTAAAGAGAAAAAATGAGGATGTCAGGTGAATTAGTAAATGTTTTTAGGGGAACTCAATGGACTTGTAGAACATACTATGACCCGAGACAAACTCCAGGCACAAGAACAAGGAATTATAAATGATGCTCTATGGGATTGAAATAGAGGACACTGGGATGTGACAAAAGTCAGTGCAGGCATGTTAACTTCATTCTTCTCCAGTATGAGTTTTAGTCTTTTCTGGTTAAAGTTTTAGTGTGAAGACTGGGGAAATTCTCCTCTTCTGGCAGATCTGGTCAAGTAGATAAGATTTGCAGAAAGCCTTTTCCCACATCAAGAAAAGTAAAAACAAGAGCAGAGGGACCTGGATTCTGAGGTAGCTTCTAAAGGCTTTTTAACATGTAAAAAGTACAATTCTTTGGTGTTTTGTCTTTCTTAGCCCCAACACATTCAAGTTTTTAATTCCAAATCTGGTCTCTAACCATGTGTAAGCAAAATGCAAACAATAACAGTGATAACAATAGTAATCATACAGTAAATAAGGAAAGAAATCCATAATTTCCTGAGACTTGCTTTTTTCCTAATCTGTAACTTCAATCTTCTATTTATCTTCAAATGTATCATTCTATGATTTCTGTGAGTTATTCCCTTATGTTATAATCCTTTTCATAGCTTACTGGACCCACCTTGAACATTAAGGGACCTTTACATGTCAGAATCTCTACTTCCATCTCTTATCTTGTGCTTCTTTCTCCCAGTTTTCTTCTTCCTGCCAACTTTAATGGGGATCTAAAAAATATCATTCTCCTTCCTAATTCAAGAGTCTTTGCACATTGAGGTGCCCTTTATTAAGGTTACAGGTTTTCTTAGAATTTAATCACAGATTACAATAATATAATACAGTATGGTTAATCACCATGATAGTAAATCCAAAGAAGGAAAGTATTATTTCATTTATTATTGTACTCTTAATATGTAGTACAGTACCTGGCACATGGAAGATTCAATCAATATTAACTGAGTAAATTAACATAGTAAAGTTTATAAAAGTATACTCAAATAACTAATATCACAGGGCTTGAGCTCATCCACAGATAAGAAGTACCAATTATTTGGTGTAAATGAGAAGCATAAATACATCAGGACAACCAATTTCCTAACTCCTCTGGATTCAAGAATGATACATAAATTGGGTTCATTTACTAGGAAAACTTTCTATATTTTCTTACTGTCTATATAGAATTTCAGATGGTTTAATTTTCTAATTCTGGTATTATCTATCTTACTTGAAGTTGAAATTTCCTATGGCAAATATTAATAAGGCAAACTGAAGCACAATAAAAATTTCAAGCATTTATTTGAGTGAACACTGATTCATAATGAAGGCAACTCCAATTGAGGGCACACAAGGAGAAGGCCTTCATGGAGGGACACAGAAATGAAACAAAGAAAATATTTGCTAGGTTATAGTTATATAGTTGCCTTATTTGATCTAT
Organism: Callospermophilus lateralis; assembly: GCF_048772815.1. Classification (NCBI taxonomy): domain Eukaryota; kingdom Metazoa; phylum Chordata; class Mammalia; order Rodentia; family Sciuridae; genus Callospermophilus; species Callospermophilus lateralis. Next base: position 143,727,110 of record NC_135305.1, on the reverse strand, counting down.
CCTGCTGGAAAATCTCTAGTTATATCAGTTTTTTAGAAGTTTTGGATTAATTTACCTTAAATTTTGTTTTTCTTGAATATGGACATTTATAAGAAATAAATCAAGTTTCACTTATGTTTGCAAATTAAGCACAGTTTGAGTCATACATGAGGCCTAACTAGTTTTGCCTGCTCAGGGATTATTTAAACATGGCATCCATTTTAATGTATTTTAACAAAAATCCAATGAATGCTTCAAGCAAGCTCTATTTTCTGTTGTCATAGGGTGAATATTTCCTCAACTTTTTTGGATTAATAGTACTTCAGCATTAAAATAGTCACATACCTCCATGGGCACTTAAATCTGAAGGTATACTTTTTTATTCTTTACCATTTCTATTTAGGCTTACAAATGCCAGAAAGTCTCAATTTAAGAAGTCTCTATGTTTTCATGGAATGCTAGAGCTATAAAAAATATTAACATTCAAGTAATCCAAAAATTAAAAAAAATAATAAGAAGAAAATAAATGTGATAATCCACAGTAAATTGCTAATAAAGAGCAATGGACATAAGTGCTCCTGAAAAACTGTTGGTTTCCATTCTTCCTCACCCAAGAGCTCTTACACTATCTGTCACCAACCCTACATCCACCTCTGCAATCTGTCCATGACCCTTATTGAATTCCTTATCCATATTAATTGCAGATAAAAGAAATGAATCTTAAGAATTCTAAATGCAATTCTCCACCCCAAAATATTGTTATACACACTATAACCTAAGCCCACACATAGTAAAACACATTTTGGAGCCAAATCAGAAACCCACACAAGGAAAAGGTGTTTCTATGGGAACATGCAATTTTTATTCTAAAAACTCAATTGGCAAAATTTTTTGGAACACAGTCTGATCTTAACTTAGAGTACCTATAGTCTCCAAAATATGTAGATTAATTTTTTAAAAAAAAATTCATATCTTGGAACTACACGTTAAATAAAATGGTAACTTTTTGATGGTAACAGATTCCTAATATAGCTCTTTTGTCCAATTAAATGTTTATGTATTTCTAGTTTCTGTACTTAAAATCTTATAATAAATTTCAGTCCAAAAATAAACTTTCTTTTTTTTAAATATTTATTTTTTAGTTCTCGGCAGACACAACATCTTTTTTTGTATGTGGTGCTGAGGATCGAACTCAGGCAGCATGCATGCCAGGTGAGCGCACTACTGCTTGAGTCACATCCCCAGCCCCCAAAATAAATTTTCTTACACTGATGAACCAAACATGCTATACTGGAACTTTAAAATTAAAATGCTATGATTCCTAGCAGTTATATATGTCACAAACTATTTCTTAAAGAAAACACATTTTGAGACCAGAGGAGGAAGTCTGGCGCCGCCCCATGTGCTAGTCCGGAGGAAGCCCATCAACCCTTAAAACCCATCAAAGGGGGTTTGGCTACCAGCACGGTTCTGCGGCTGATCCAGGTACTGGGTTTCCAACTCCCCCACCCTTAGCTGCGATAACTCAAAATATTTCCCACAAGCTTTTGGGGGTTGTACTATCAATGCAAAACAACAACTGTACAGGCACCTGGTTTCTACCTCAGAGACTAGAGTAGGGAAGATACAGGTGGAAGCTCATTTCCTTTCATACTGGTTATACCCACCACCCTGAATACAGAGGCTCAAGCTAGGAATAGACAAAGCCACCTACTGGAAGCAAGGAAAAGAGTGTTCTGAGAGCCTTTTTTTTCCTCTTTTCTTCTCTCTCTTCCACAACTTCAACATATGTGAAACCAAGAACTGTGCATGAACAACCAAGTTACCAAGTAATATAATATAGAGGAAATGCATATACCGCAGCTTCCCCCCATTTTTTTTCTCTATTTCTATCTCACTTTCCTTTTTCTTCTCTTATTTCTCTTTTCTTCCTTGTTATTTTTTTTCTTTTTTTTTTAAATTCGTATTCTCTCTATCCCACTTTCAATCTCCTAACTTTTGCTATCTATACATAGGGTAACTATCTAAATACAGATAGGAGATTGAATCTATACATTTTTCCATAAATTACCAGTCTATTGGTTAGAGTTATCCAAAGGTGCTAAGTTAGTTTAACCTCATACCCTTACTCCTTTTCCTCTAAGTATAACATCCTTCATCTGAAATTAAGTTTTCTATATGCCACCAGATATGGTACGCCTTTTATGAAACTAATGAATATATTCTTAATTAATAATTAAAACCAATATCTATAGACTTAGAATCTAACTATAAATGTATTAATAATGAAAACTTGTGCTTAGATAATGAACTGTTGATATTGGGAACTGTTTACATTGTCTTTCTCCGCAAAAGAGGGATTTTGGAGCTATACAAGAACAATACAAATATATAAGGGGAAAAGCATTAACACAACACTTTCACAAAGCTAGAAAGAATCATGAGCAGTATGAAAAGACAAGGAAAGAAAGGACCAAAAACAATACAGGGCAATTCAACATTAGATGACATAATATCTGCAGCTGATGGAATGTCAGTCAAAGCGTTCAGGATATACATGCTTCAGATGATCTGGAATCTCAAGGAAGACATTATACAGCAAATTCAGACAATGAAAAATTACTTTCACAATGAATTACATAAACAAATCCAAGAACCAAAAGATCAACTTTATAGGGAGATAGAGGATATAAAAAACAAACAAACAGAAATCCTGGAAATGCAGGAAACAATAAACCAAATTAAAAACTCAAATGAGAGTATTACCAGCAGAGTAGAACACTTAGAAGATAGAACTAAAGACAACAAAGACAAAGTTTTTCAACTTGAAAAGAACATAGAAAGCTCAGCGAGAATGTTAAGAACTCATGAGCAGAACATCCAAGAATTATGGGATAACATAAAGAAACCAAACCTAAGAATTATTGGGATACAAGAGGGATAGAGGTTCAAACCAAGGGAATGAGCAATCTATTCAATGAAATAATACTAGAAAACTTCCCAGACTTAAAGAATGAAAAAGAAATCCAGATACTAGAAGCCTTCAGGACACCAAATGTACAAAATCATAAGAGATCCACACCAAGACACATAATAATGAAGATGCCCAAAATACAGAATAAGGAGAGAATCTTAAAAGCCACAAGAGAGAGGAAGCAGATTACATTTAGAGGTAAACCAATCGGGATAACTGCTGATCTTTCAACACAGACTCTGAAAGCTATAAGATCCTGGAACAACATATTTCAAATGCTGAAAGAAAAAGGGTTCCAACCAAGAATCATGTATCCAGTGAAATTAAGCTTCAGGATTGATGATGAAATAAAAATCTTCCACGAAAAACAAAAGTGAAAAGAATTTGCAGCTAGAAAACTAGCTCTTCAAAGATCCTTGGCAAAATATTACAGGAAGAAAAAATGAAAAATAACAATGAAAATCAACAGCAGGAGTTAGTACAGTAAAGGAAAAACTAAGCATAGAGAAAAAACTAATCATGTTAAGTAACATACATAATCAAATATGGCTGGAAATTCAAACCATATCTCAATAGTAACCCTAAATGTTAGTGGCTTAAATGCATCAATCAAAAGACATAGGCTAGTAGAATGGATTAAAAAAAAAAAGATCCAACAATATGCTGCCTACAGGAGACTCATCTGATAGGAAAAGACATACACAGACTGAAGGTGAAAGGTTGGGAAAAATCATATCACTCATACGGACCCCGGAAGCAAGCAGGGGTGTTCATACTTGTATCAAATCTAATAGACTTCAAGCCAAAGTTAATCAAAAGGGACAAAAAGGACACTACATACTGCTCAAGGGAACCATACACCAACAAAACTTGATGATCATTAATATATATGCCCCAAACAATGGCGCAGCTATGTTCATCAAACAAACTCTTCTAAAGTTCAAGAGTCAAATAGACCACAACACAATAATCATGGGAGATTTTAACACACCTCTCTCAACACTGGACAGATCTTCCAAACAAAAGTTGAATAAAGAAACCATAGAGCTCAATAATACAATTAATAATTTAGACTTCATTGATATATACAGAGTATACCACCCAACAACAAGTGGATACACTTTCTTCTCAGCAGCACATGGATCCTTCTCAAAAAGAGACGACATATTATGTCACAGGGCAAATCTTAGCAATTACAAAGGAATTGAGATACTACCATGCATTTTATCTGATCATAATGAAATCAAATTGGAAATCAATAATAAAATGAGAAAGGAAAAATCCTACATCACATGGATTTAAATAATATGCTACTGAATGAACAAAGGGTTACAGAAGACATCAAAGAGGAAATTCAAAAATTCGTAGAGGTAGATGAAAACTCAGACACAACATATTGAAATCTCTGGGACACTTTGAAAGCAGTTCTAAGAGGAAAATTCATTTCATGGAGTTTATTCCTTAAAAGAAGGAAAAGGCAACAAACAAATGACCTCACACGACACCTCGAAGCCTTAGAAAAAGAAGAACAAATCAGCAGCAAATACAGTAGAAGGCAAGAAATAATTAAAATTAGAGCTGAAATCAATGAAATCGAAACAAAAGAAACAATAAAAAAATTGACAAAACTAAAAGTTGGTTCTTTGAAAAAATAAATAAGATTGATAGAGCACTAGCCATGCTAACAAAGAGAAGAAGAGAGAGAACCCAAATTACTAGCTTATGGGATGAAAAAGGCAACATCACAACAGATAATTCAGAAATACAGAAGATAATTAGAAATTATTTTGAAACCCTATACGCTAATAAAATAGAAGGCAGTGAAGGCATCAATAAATTCCTTAAGACATATGAACTACTCAGATCGAGTCAGGAAGATATAAACAACCTAAACAGACCAATATCAAGTGAGGAAATAGAAGAAGCCATCAAAAGACCACCAACCAAGAAAAGCCTAGGACTGGATGGATATACAGCAGAGTTTTACAAGAACTTTAAAGAAGAACTAATACCAATACTCCACAATCTATTTCAGGAGATAGAAAAAGAGGGATAACTTCCAAATTCATTCTATGAGGCCAATATCACCCTGATTCCCAAACCAGATAAAGACACCTCAAAGAAAGAAAACTACAGACCAATATCCCTAATGAATTTAGATGCAAAATCCTCAATAAAATTCTGGCAAATTGGATACAAAAACATATCAAAAAGATCATGCACCATGATCAAGTAGGATTCATCCCTGGGATGCAAGGCTGGTTCAATATACGGAAATCAATAAACGTTATTCACCACATCAATAGACTTAAAGATAAGAACCATATGATCAACTCAATAGACACAGAAAAAGCATTCGACAAAGTACAGCATCCCTTTATGTTCAAAACACTAGAAAAACTAGGGATAACAGGAACTTACCTCAACACTGTAAAAGTTATATATGCTAAGCCTCAGGCTAGCATCATTCTAAATGGAGAAAAACTGAAGGCATTCCCTCTAAAATCTGGAACAAGACAGGGATGCCCTCTCTCACCAATTCTATTTAATATAGTTCTCAAAATACTGGCCAGAGCAATTAGACAGACAAACAAAATTAAAGGCATTAAGATAGGAAAAGAAGAACTTAAATTATCACTATTTGCAGATCATATGATCCTATACCTAGAAGACACAAAAGCATCTACAAAGAAACTACTAGAGCTAATAAATGAATTCAGGAAAGTGGCAGGATATAAAATCAACACACATAAATCAAAGGCATTCCTGTATATCAGCGACAAATCTTCTGAAATGGAAATGAGGAAAACCACCCCATTCACAATATCCTTAAAAAAAAATAAAATACTTGGGAATCAACCTAATAAAAGAGGTGAAAGATTTATACAATGAAAACTACAGAAGCCTAAAGAGAGAAATAGAAGAAGATCTTAGAAGATGGAAAAATATACCCTGTTCATGGATAGGCAGAACTAATATCATCAAAATGGCGATATTATCCAACTAACAATAAAAATTAATAAAAAAAATGGCGATATTACCAAAAGTTCTCTATAGGTTCAATGCAATGCCAATCAAAATCCCAATGGCATTTCTTGTAGAAATAGATAAAGCAATCATGAAATTCATATGGAAAAATAAAAGACCCAGAATAGCAAAAGCAATTCTAAGCAGGAAGTGTGAATCAGGAGGTATAGCGATACCAGATTTCAAACTATACTACAGAGCAATAGTAACAAAAACAGCATGGTACTGGTGCCAAAATAGGTGGGTGGACCAATGGTATAGAATAGAGGACACAGAAACCTATCCACAAAATTACAACTATCTTACATTCAATAAAAGGGCTAAAAGCATGCAATGGAGGAAGGATAGCATCTTCAACAAATGGTGCTGGGAAAACTGGAAATCCAAATGCAACAAAAGTTGGCTCCGATATACCTATTGTGGGGTCGGGCTCCAAATTCCTTAATAGGACACCCATAGCACAAGAGTTAAAAACAAGAATCAACAAATGGGACTTACTCAAACTAAAAAGTTGTTTTTCTCAGCAAGAGAAACAATAAGAGAGGTAAATAGGGAGCCTACATCATGGGAACAAATTTTTACTCCTCACACTTCAGATAGAGCCCTAATATCCAGAATATACAAAGAACTCAAAAAATTAAGCAATAAGAAAACAAATAACCCAATCACACTCACTCCAGTAAGATTGGCATCTCACTCCAGGAAGATTGGCAGCCATTATGAAGTCAAACAACAACAAATGCTGGCGAGGATGTGGGGAAAAGAGTACACTTGTACATTGCTGGTGGGACTGCAAATTGGTACGGCCAATTTGGAAAGCAGTATGGAGATTCCTGGGAAAGCTGGGAATGGAACCACCATTTGACCCAGCTATTTCCCTTCTCAGACTATTCCCTGAAGTCCTTAAAAGAGCATACTATAGGGATACTGCTACATCGATGTTCATACCAACACAATTCACAATAGCTAGACTGTGGAAACAACTTAGATGCCCTTCAATAGATGAATGGATTTAAAAAAATGTGGCATTTATACACAATGGAGTATTACTCTGCGCTAAAAAATGACAAAATCATGGAATTTGCAGGGAAATGGATGGCATTAGAGCAGATTATGCTAAGTGAAACTAGCCAATCCCTAAAAAAACAAATGCCAAATGACTTCTTTGATATAATGAGAGCAACTAAGAACAGAGCATGGAGGAAGAGCATGAGAAAAAGATTAACATTTAACAGGGACAAAAGGTGGGAGGGAAAGGAAGAGAGAAGGGAAATTGCATGGAAATGGAAGGTGACCCTCATTGTTATACAAAATTACATATAAGAGGATGTGAGGGGAAAAGGAAAAAAATCAAGGGAGAGAAATGAATTACAGTAGATGGGGTAGAAAGAGAAGATGGGAGGGGAAGGGAGGGGAGATAGTAGAGGATAGGAAAGATAGAAGAATACAACAGTCACTAGTATGGCAATATGTAAAAACGTGGATGTGTAACTGATGTGATTCTGCAATCTTTATATGGGGTAAAAATGGGAGTTCATAACCCACTTGAATCAAATGTATCAAATATGATATGTCAAGAGCTTTGTAATGTTTTGAACAACCAATTAAAAGAAAGAAAACACATTTTGGAGTCATGCTTATACATTATGTACTCTGCATACTATTATCCATACCATTCTTCTAGGTACAATTCTAGATTTAATAAAGCAATGCTCTACATCACTGTCTTTGCCAGACCCATAAAAGACCCATTGGCAGGAATTTCCCAGCCTGTCCCATCTTAGCAAATTTCTCCCCTATCTAACGGGTGCTATCACAACCTCCCTGACAGGAGTGAAATCTCAAGACTTATCACTTCATGATGTCCTCTAATGTATTTTTTTTCTTTTACTTTCCAGGTTTCTTTTTATCCTTTATTAGGCAGTCACCTGCTAGTAGTTAATATTTCTTTATAATAAGCTGTCTTGTTTAAAGTTTTGTTTTTTTAGTGTGTCCTGATTGGACCATAATTGATAGAACTTCCTTAAAAGTAATTTTTGTATTTTAACAATATTAATGATGCAATACTGGACTTAAGAAAATAAACCTTAAAAACATTTAGGAAGGTAACATTTAACCACATATGTTGAGCTTTACCCTAGAATATCATTCAGTGAGCACATAAAGAGCATTGGCAATTTGATGAATAACTGATTATTAAATCTCTGGTCACTGATGACTGAACACAATGAGCTGACCCTTCCCCTGGAGGTTGGGGTGGAACTGAAAGTCCTAACTCTCTAATCACTTAGTTTTTCTGGCCAATAGCCCCCATCCAGAAGCTGTCTAGCCTCTCTTTCCCTTATTCTCCCTCAGTCATTCATTTGCATATAAAATATGATAAATTCCAAGGGATTTAGAAGTTCTATGCCAGGAACCAGGTAAAAAGCTAGATTTTTTTTTTATTAGAGCACACCCAGCCACATAAAGCTACATATAGTTAATGGAAGGCACCAAATCATTTCATGCCTCTTTGTCCCTGTTCTTACACCTTTCTTAGTTTGGAAAGATCCCTTCAGTCTGCCAGAGGCTGGGTTCATCTACACACCCTACAAATACCTGACACGTTGGCACCAGCCACTTCAGCCCTTGAGTGCCCTATTGAACCTAATGGTGTGGGAGGTACAGTGACTATTGAAGTTCGAAGGCCCAGTATGTGTGTCCCTCCTTTCTAAAGGATTGAGGCTGAAGGTGGAGCTGCCACTGGCAACTAATCTATGAACTTCTGATCTCTGGAATTTTTGATCAATAATGATCTGACCATGAAGGCCTGCTGATCCCTTAACCGGTGACTGCCTTTGCTTGCCTGTGGTCAGTGCAGGAAGCTGAGGCACTTGTCCATTCATCTTATCATCTAACTAAACAAAAGACAAAGGAAACTCTTATCCTTCAACTTAGCTTTTTGTCCCCCACTCCACCCCTGTGTGGATGAAAGGGGTTCTAAAACCTGCACTGAATAGTAGTAAAGTATTAGGGCCCAAGTCATTCCACAGCACTCACCATCTTTCAAGGTCTTACCCCAAGAGAATGGTAAGAAGGCTTCCATGGAGACAGATGGCCCTTGACTACAGTGACAGAGGGAGTAACTGTGAAAGACTTCTAGGAAACTTTTCTTCTCACAGTGCAGTCACACTCTCTGAATGAACAGCATTTGTGAACCTTCTGTGGTCAGGAAAATCATTGATGAGGTGATTCAATAAGATTTCAAAATGTGATGTGCTGTTCCGTCACTACAGTGCCCTCCAAGCAGAAGATGCAACTTTTTTCATATTGCCTGCCCCACTTGAAGTACTAGGAGATTGTGCCATGTGAGAAACACTTTAGAAGAATTTTGAAATGTAATGCGAAGAACAAACTGTAGCACTATTTTTTAAATGATGGGGATATTCGATTTAAAATTACAGAACCTTTATTTTATACCTCCTTAATTCAATTTTGAGAACAAGGTACATCCATTATGTGTCACATTACTGGGCAAACTGTTCAGGTCTTTTTAAAACATTTTTTAGAGAAAAAATCATGATGGCTGTAAAACCCATGCTTGCCTTTTTGCTGTGTACATGTAATGAAATTGTAGATAGAAGTTTATTGCATCAAAACAAATGAACCAAAACTGGATATTTTACTACACAAGGGTCCTAATGCAGAAATACGTGTCTATGTGTGTGTGTATATATATATATATATATATATATATATATATATATATGTGTGTGTGTGTGTGTGTGTGTGTGTGTGTGTGTTTGTGTGTGTGTATGAAATGAAGCATTTTATTCTTTCATGTGTTATAAAGCAAGAAAAAAATAATAAACCTCTTATTTCAGTAAATGATTCTTTCTGCTGTTGTCAAGAAATAAGACGAAAAGAGTATTTTCTACCTTTTTGTTTTTATGTTTTTACATATTGGAATAGGTTTAAAGAAAGGAATGAATTCATTTTCCTTTATGGTCATTTAGTGAATGTATGGTGAGAACCGTTCCTCCCTCAGAATAAAAGCTACTACAGTTACTCAGTCAACCAGCATTTAAAGAAGACATGAGGGGGGGGGGCAAATGGGAGTTGAGACTTCTAATTGCAAGATGTGTGCCACATGACCTTGATGCATATTTGTCAAATTTGATACTGTAAGAAAATTTATTACTGTTCTATTATATGACTCATGAGTTTTAAAAAACATGTCATCATGGTCTGCTTTTTGTTGTTACATTCATCAAGGTCAACTCAAAGATTTCAGAGGTAAAAATTATGTGTGATGAAAACACCATTTGACAGACAAAATTGGAACTTTATTCTATTATGAGAAGGTGGATGCATTGGAAATCCTTATTTAAAAAATACTTAGAGAATTGCATACCTACCAAAGTTTTTACAAATATGATTTTTAAAATTTTCATTCTGGAAAAGAGTGGTCATCAGAATCATCAGTTGGCACCTTTACAGTCACCTCTTCATCAACTTTTCTCACTTGGAACCATTTTCATTTTATGCTATGCAGTAGACAGTTGTTTGTATTCATCTAGTTTTCATGTAATGTGCTACTGCTCTTTGTGTTACACATGCTATTGTTTTGGTTTATTTACAATACATGCTATGCCATTATGATTTTAATTTTGTTGTGTTGGTTGAATAATTTGTGGTACTCAAACACTTGAGGTGACAGTGAGAAAATATGATACTAGTATTTCTTTCAGCTTCATTTCAAATATACTTAACATGAGTATTTTGTGTGTTTATCAAAGGTCTTTTATGGGTAAAGTAAATGTATGAAATAATAGATGAGTAATATATATGAATAATGTTGACTCTGAACAAATTTTGAAAACTTAGTTGACAAAATATTGGATCAATGGATGAAAGCATGAATTTTAAAATCTGAATGTCTTAGTTCTCAGTATTATCATTCTTTTCTCTTGCATATTTTTAGTTGTCAAAGGGTATTTATTTTATTAATTTATCTGTGGTGCTGAGAATCAAACCCAGTGCCTCACATATGCTAGTTGAGTGCTCTACCGTTGAGCTACAACCCCAGCTAATCATCATTATTTTAAAAATATTTTAGTTGTAGATGGACATAGTGCCTTTATATTATTTGTTTATTATATGTGGTGCTTAGGATCAAACACATGGCCTCACACGTGTGAGGTAAGTACTCTACCACTGAGCCACAACCCCAGTTCCTGTATTATCATCCTTTATTGAATGTATTTCTTATTAAAGTATATAGTTTTAAGGCATTTTCACAGTGTTATGAAACTTTTAGCATAGTAAGATTGGAGTGATGCTCATATGGTACCATAGAGTAGACATTTATATTTTGTCTAGACTTTATTATTATCTTAGTAGTTTTCATGCTCTATATATTCAGCAGCCAATCAATTTCCAATGGGAAATATCAGTTAATATATTTAAAGCTATTGTTACAAGTTTATAATATATGTTTCTAACTTGTTTTATATGTATGTGATGTATTACAAAAAAATTCTTCTTGATTGAGAAAATGGCAGCCAGGCCTTTCCATCCCATCTGCTCCAGTGGGGCCACTGATGAGGAGCTGCTGGGGCTGCCAAAATGCTGCCATCTAGATGCTCAGACAAGGCCTTGGTGCTAGAATCTGGTAGGCTAGCCTCTGCTGGCAATGCCTTCAAGGGACCTGTGCCACCTGGTGACAGCCCACCAGGCAATGATTCAGGCCCATGTCACATCAGTGACTCTCCCTTTGGGACCTTGCCCAGCTCTGCAGAGCCCCCACTGACTACACTACAGCCAGAGAGGTCTAAGTCACCAGGAGTCCACACCACTGGTCCTCATCGGAGGCCAGGCTGTCCCCCCAAGAACTGCACCTGCAGTGTTGTCTAGGACAGACGGGAAGTGGTGGCAGTTGCAGAGGGTTCAGGTGCCCTTCCAGCCCTGGCCTGCAGTGTTGTGCCCCTTAGCCTTGTGCTGATAGTGAGGACAATGTTTGCAGCCTGCTGACCAGCTATCAGAACTCAGAACTTCTCAGCAGGTAGGTATGTGTACCTAGGGCATCTCCCACCATGCCACCAGCCAGCACCAGGGACAGGCCAATTGGGAAGGCCAGTACTCCCTAATGGATGCCTCCCCACCAGCCCAACCCCATCTCCATCCCATCATGTTTACAGGGTTTGGGATTGCGTTTGTTCCAGAATGCAGGTCTCCCACCCAGATTGCGGAATATAGAGATATGCATTTTATTTTACTTGTGTAAAAATATTGAATGATGAGGAATAAAGAGCTCTTTTCTTAAACTCTGGCCTCTCAGGCTAAGGTGCTATAAGTGGTGAGAGGCAGGGGTGGGACCAGGTGCAGCACCTCACTGGACCATCACATAAGGCCCCTGAGGAGAAGAGGAGTCACCCAGCTGCATGTACCAGGTATGACATGGTATCCCTGCCACCTTCTGAGCTTGCTCCTGAGCCTAAACACCTTTGAACCAATGTCTAGTTGTTAGTTTTCTTATGTGTGGTTGACAAGATCATGGTTCTGTTCTGATGCGATTTCTAAACTTGCTTGGAATGCCTGCCCATGCCTGGAACTCACCCATGCCTGGCTTTCCCTGACCAGATAACAATCCTCTCTTGTTTGTATGTGGTGCTGAGGATCGAACCTGGCCACACACATGCCAGGTGAGCGCGCTACCACTTGAGCCACATCCCCAGCCCCCCATCTACTTTTTTGATTCTGTTTCTCTAACTGGAATCAAAGTTACCATGAAGATGCAAAGGAAGAAGTATTTTGAAATTAAAGTTGATAAATATGTGGAAATTCATCTTAAAAAAAAAGAAAAACAGAAGGAAAGAAATTTAATATGACCTAAACCAAAGCAGAAATCAAAATTATTGGGATGAAGGCAAAACTGCATTTAGAGACATGAAATGCAGACATCTGGTCCTTTGGAGAGACAGAATATGATATTCCTTTTGCCATCACAAACTATGTGTCACCATTTTTTGTTTCTTTTTTGGTACTGGGGACTGAACCCAGTGGTGCTCTAACACCAAGCTACATCTCCACCTCCTTTTATTTTTTATTTGGAGACAGGATCTTGCTTAATTGCTGAAGCTGGCCTCCAACTTGTGCTTCTCTTGCCTCAGCCTCCAGAGTTGCTGGGTTTACAGACATGTGCTACCTCTCCTAGGCTCTAGGTCACTGAGTAAGAGTGGCTGAGAGTAGACCCCATAGAGGTTCTGTTTTGAGTTCAGTTGCCCAAGCTGGTCTTGAACTCATGGGCTCAATCAATCCTCCTGTCTCAGCCTCCCGAGTAACTGGGACTAAAGGTGTATGCCACCAGGCAGCCTGAATGGGGTCTCCGTGGGGTTTGGTGACTTACCAGAGCTGGATAATTGGCAGGGAGTTCTGAATCCTAGCAATGCCAGACAGTGACACAGATTCCAGGCTTCTGTGCTTCTATGGCTCCTTGAAGCATTTATGGGATCTTTCTAATCCCCCCTCCTCTTTTCAACTCCTAACTCCAATCAGAGTTATCTGGTTAAATATTTGAATCTCCACCCACTTAATCCCACTGAACTTCTTTTTTTTCCCCCCAAATTAACTGATTTAATCAAAAGTCCATACCTGAAAGGGAATAACTGAAGAGTAGGGACTCAATGAAGGACACATTAATTGTTCACTCTATATTATTGATTGATTTTTATTATATTTGACTTTTATAGTCCTGAGTGTGAGACAGGAAAGGGTTAAATCTGTTTTTGGTCTTAGGGAAAATCAACTGAATGCATCATTCTTGGGATTTCTTTGGCCATGCCCTCCTGTCTTTCTATATATACACAGAAATGATTTTTTTTTGGTACTGGGGATTGAACCTTGGGACACTTTACCACTGATCTTCATCTCCAGCTCCTCGTATTTTTTTTCCTGGAGACAGGATCTCACTCAGTTGCCAAGGCTGGCCTTGAACCTGCCATCCTCTTGCCTCAGTCTCCTGAGTTACCAGGATTAGAGGCATGTCCCACCATGCACAGCTGGCCACATTGAATTTACACACATATCAGAGTTACTCAGTGTATTAACTGTCACTTGGGTTTTATGTTTCTTAACATACAAGTTCATGTGCCTACTCAGGCAGGGAGAGAGGAACCCCTGAGGACATGACTGATCTTCCAAAACTTGGGTCCAGAGGATTAGACCGCAGCTATAATGGGAGCAGAGCTGGGGCCTGGGCCACCGAGGCTGCTGCGTGTGGACACTGGAACTCTGGATCACCAAGGCAGTGGGAAGTACATGCAGCTATTTTTGGTGCCTGCCTGGGGCTTTGTTTTGGCGTGGTGCAGTTCTCTTGGGTGGTGGGCGTGGAAAGATTAAAATATCTGTTTTAGAAGGAGTTTAGAGGTCAGAAGGGAAGTAGCTATGAGAGGGACAACAGAGTCCCTTCAATCTCAGTGCTGTCCTTGAGGTAAGGGAGGGAGATGCCTTCTTTGATTCCCCAAGATAGAAAAGGGGAGTCTCCATCTGGGATCAGCACAGTCAACCTGCTGGACAAGATTACCTCCAAAAAAATGAATTGACACAGAAAGCCAGAGAACAGGTTCATGGTCAGAACCATGGGAAGAGAGTCTAGATTAAAAAAAAAAAAAACCACGGAGAGCCAGGCATAAAGTAATCCACACCTGTAATTCCAGCAACTCAGGAGGCCGAGACAGGAGAATTGTGTTTGAGGCCAGCCTGGGCAGCTTAGCAAGGCCGTGCCTCAAGATAAAAAATGAAAAGGACTGGGCATGGAGCTCAGTGGTAGAGCACTCACCTAGAGATCCTGGGTTCAATCCCCTGTACTGAGACAGGAAGGAAGGAAGGAAGGAAAGAAAGATAGACCTGAGTGAACACCAGGAGTGAATGGTGGGCTCTTAGGGTCACGAGAGATAGAAACAGGGCCAAAGGCATCTGTCCCTGTCTCCATGGTGGCTGTCACCTGGAGCCTTTTGGTTTCTCCCAAAGTGGGTTATTTCCCAGGCTGCATCAACCCTAATCAGTTTCTATGTCTCTTGAGCCCATAAGGGAATTCTCTGTAGCATAATGAAAGGAGAGAGTTTGAGTAACAGCCAATCAGCAATCGGGGAGCATCAGAGTTAAAAAGTTGAGCACATTCACGCAACCTGTCAGACGCAAGTGCCTATGGGAAAATGCAAAAGGGATCTTCGTTGGTGTGTTTTGGTGTTGCAGCTCCAGGGATTGAATCTAGGGTGCTGTCCACGGAGCTCCACCCCTAGCCCTTTTTATCTATCTATCTATTTATTTATTTATTTTACCTTCAGTGAAATTTTATTCTAATTCTTTGAAAATTGACAAACCATCTCATATTGTAAAACTCAAATCACCAAAACATTCTTTCCTGTTCCCCATATCTCCACTCTCTGTTGTCTCAGTTAAATGACAGTCTCTATAGTGAACCTCAACTAACTAGAACTTTCTTTCTTTAAGTATCTACCCATTTATTTACTTATTCTCATTAGGCCTATATGGCAGCAGAATTCATTTTGATTTATTGTACACAATTGCAGCACAACTTTTTATTTCTCTGGTTGTACACAATGTATGTTGCAGTCATATGTGTCCCCAGCCCTTTTTAAAATTTGAGCTAGCCCTGGATAAGTTGCCAAGGCTGGCCTGGAACTTGTCATCCTCCTGCCTCAGCCTCCTGAAATGCTGGGATTACAAGTGTGCACCACCACACCCAGATAGTTGCACTTTTGTTTTTGTTGGTTTGGGCTGTGCATTTTTCTTAAGTGTTTAGCAGAAATTACCCATGTTCACTTCACTTATATTTGCAGTTGAAGCCTGCTTAGGATTAATTTTAAGACATAATGGGGGTTTTTGATGAGAAATATTTGAAGCCCAGCCTTCAAATTTGACATATCTTTACCTCTTTCTTGCTTTGGGGCATCTCTTGAGGCAGCTGAGCAAGAGGGTTGAAATGGCAAGGTGTCACTCTCGGCTGCCACTCTTGACTTGGTGCTTGGGACTAGAGACAGGTAGATGTTTCTGCCACCCAGGTAACAATAGAGTGGCCCTCCAAAAACTGACTTTAGAAGAGACAGAAAATGCAGGACCCCAAGTAAAGTTAGGCCCATCCAGGAGGCAAAGGAAGACAGGGTTTCAAAGGCCACATAAGATGCTTTGAAACCATTACCATTGGCTGCAAGGATTCAAGAGTGGCCTTGGTCCAGGATGACAGGGACCTGCTGTGTGGGTTTCTCCTCAGAAAAAAATAATTATGAGCAGGACACAGTGGTGCATGTCTAAAATCTTAAATGCTCAGGAGGCAGAGGCAGGAGGATTGCAAGTTCAAAGCCAGTCTGAGCAACTTAGTGAGACCCTAAGATTTTGCATAAGGCTGTGGTTCTGTGAGTCTTTTGTGACGGCTCCTGTTAGCAGGCAGTTGTGGTTCAGGATGCCCACTTCCTAGCACCCTGCCAGCCCTGTTGTGTTGTAATGGTGTCATTTTGATGGAAAACTTTCACCATTAGCTTCACCTGTAAGTACACAGGAGTTCACGGCTGATAGACATCCTCAGCAAGGACACAATCAGTGTTGGTTTCCTTGAGTTGTCTGAAACTGATGGCAGTAGTTTCAAGTGTGTATGGTTGTAGGAAAGTGTTTAAAACTCTTTAAAACCAGGAAACATGCATAGGGACTATAAAAGGACCACTGGCCTGTGGCCTAGGGATAGGTATGCTCATCCTGCTTTCTTGCTTATTTATTTATTTTTCATACCAAAGATTGAACCCAGGGGCACTCTACCACTGGATGCCCAAAGTTCTGTCCTTGTTCCTGATAACAATCCAGTAACAAGGACACAGTTTTGAGAAAAAGGAAAAAGAATGTTTATTACTTTGCTCACAAAGGAGGAACTCAGGGGACCTGTCCTAAAGGCTGTGATTCTGCCCATCAGCAGGAACAGGATGTTTTTAAAGACGTGTTTCAGAGAAAATGAGATGAGAGAGAAACCAGGAAGGAGATCAGGGAAAAGAAGATCAGGGAGGAGAAGGTTAGGGAGGAGATTTGGGGAAAAAAAATGTAAGTTTCAAAGCCACAAGGCTTATAGTCAAAGCATCAAGGGAATCTCTGTTCCGCACTGAACCACATCCCCAAACCCCACATTTTGGAGGAACTGGGGGTTGGACACAGGGTTGTTGGACCACTGAGCCACATCCCCAGCCCTTTTCATGTTTTATTTTCAGACAGTGTCTCACTAACTTGCCCAGGCTGTCCTTGAACTTGCAATCCTCTTGCTCAGCTCCTGAGTTGGTGGACTTAGGGTGTGTGCCACCCTGTCCACTACAATCCACATTTTTTAACCCCCCACAAATTGTGTTCAGTAAAAGAACAAAGTACCATGAATCACTTTTTCTTTTTTTTTTGGTACCAGGTGATGAACCCAGGGACAGTGAACTGCTGAGCCACATTTCCAGCCTTTTTTTTCCCTTTCTTTCTTTTCATTCAATAAATACAACCTAAAGAAAAAGAATAGTTTAATTATAGAGTGTGATAGGCAATTAGGCCTCTCCTATTATTCAGTCCCCTGATTTCTGAAGCTTATTGCTTTGAGGTAAGATGAAACATTGGAATGATCCATTGAAAAATTAATAGAGACACAATTTCCTGCAATACTGAAACCTAGGCACCGATTGAACTTTACCAGCTTCATTCTTACTAACTTACTTCTCAGAAATGCCCTTAGTGCCCCAGGGGTGTAGGTCTCTCTATGCCGACACCAAGAAGATGGCAGAGCTGCGGTGCTTCTAATTCTCGAGGCTGCTCTTTCTGGTTCTTTGTCATCTTCTGTAACTGATGTCTCTGTTCGCTTCTGCCTCTGCTCACACTTCTGTGCTACTGCGTCTCTCGTCTGGGCTCTGAGGCTGTAGGGTCTGCATCCTTGGACTCAGCCATGGATTGAACATGGTTGAAAATAAGTGCATCTGGGCTGAATGTGTAGAGACTTTTTCTTGTCATTATTCTCTAAGCAGCACATTGTAAACCGCTTTGTAATGTTCCCATTGTATGCAGTGACATAAGGAATGTTGAGGTGATTTAAAGCACACAGGAGAATGTGCATAGGTTAGGTCCATAGCAGGAGGAACCCCCGGGAAGTTACAAAGCATGGGGATTCTTCAGTGTGCTCCCCAACAACCATGGGTCATTGAAGAAACCAAAATGAAAGTGTAAAATGCCCCATTAGGTAGTTCCGTGTTCTTAAAGGTTTCTATAACCAAAGGAAAAGAACATCTTGCTCTGGTCATGACCTTCTACTTGGCATGGTTGTTTTACAAAATGGAGTCACAAAACAATATGGAGTCACTGTGGCTGGACTATCACACAAGGAGTGGAACCCAGTCCCATCTGCCTGACCCAGCCACCCTTACACACCCTATCCTGTTTGTCATGGCATCCTACATTTGTGTGCTGTCTCACAGCACAAATGAACCTAGAGTAAAAAATGAGCAGCTCAAAGAGAGGTGAGTGCTTTATCCCCAGGGCTCTGGGAAGACGAAGAATCCTCACAACACTTCCAGTGTTCAAGGGGTCTGGAGAAACCAGAATATCTTCAAGTCCCTTTTTAGTCATGATAACTCTTAAAAGAACAAATGATGACAGATCTCATTTTGAAGATCTCTGGCTTTATTTGAACCTAGAGTCCAGCAGCAGTGCAGAACAAATGCCACTCAGAACCTTCCTCCCGCCACGTGTGCAAGTTACACTTAGAGCCACAGAAAAGGAACTTCCATGAAGAGGGGGGTGAGGCACATAGTTCACTGTTTCCGGGAGAGATGAGCTGGTGTGCATGGCCCAGACTCTGCTACCAGTTCCAAGAGTGAGCTGCAGTCTGCTTACACATCCAAGTGGGTTCCAGTTCACTATGTGTGGAGAGTTATTCAAGCCATAATTAAAACACGTCCACAGGCAGCTTTAGAACACCTCAAATGAAGACTGGGGGGACCTCATTCTCATCCTTGGATGGAAAGCTAAGGCTAATGTCACTGCACAACCCCATCAGCCCAGTCCTCAGCTGAAGGAAGTGTTAGGGGAAGGTCTGTCAGTTATGTGCAACCCCCGCCCCACCAGAGCTTGTAATTTATTCACTTTCATTTTGAAATATTTGCAAGTGTTATCTACCTATAGGATTCTACTATTTTGCTGAAAGAGAATTTGGATACCTTCAATGGGCACCACTAGTTTGAGGACAGACTACCTAGGTGGATGATAGTCAAGAGACTCAGAGCTCTGATCAATGTGCAGCATAGACACCTCCTGCAGGCACTGGGAGTGGGACAATGGGGCCTGTTGTATGCACAGATGCCCTTGCCCAGTGCATCCAGAGACAGGGACCTGAGGTTTCTGGGTCTACATGAAGATCCACGAGGAAGGGGCAGCATTGAATGTCTGGGTGGCACTGAGGTCCCCTGAAAAGAGGTTTTCTTGCCTTGGCTCATGTTCAGTGCCTACGTAGAATGTTCCAGGCCACTTGTGTGCACCCGCATGTGTTAAGCCACAGAGTAGCCACACATCATGACCAGATTTCAGTTTGATCCCTTGACTTCCTGGGGCTGAACCTCATTGTTCACCAAGTACCCAGGGCCATCTTTCTCCATCAGCACCTGGAGAATCCCAAGGTTTCATCAGAAAGCCAGGTAAATCCATCACAGAGGACATCAGAAGACTAACCCTGAGATTCCCTTCATTTCTGACTATTTATGGACCAGCCATGAAACACAATAGCTTCTTCCTGTGCCCATCAAGTCTGAATCCCATTCTAGAAATCCAGGTCTCTACGTATGTCGCTATGAAGACACATGTCCTGAAGGTCCTATCCTCGGGGGGCTTCCCTCCAATGGAGCCCCCTGCTGCACTTTCCTTTCCCATCCAAACCTCAGGCAGTGTCTGAAATGGTGGCCTCTGAGTTCCCTCTAAGGTGACCTTACATCCTGGTTATACCTCCAATTGCCTAGAAGTACACTTTTAAAACACACCCAACTAGGCAGCTGTTGGGTAGGAACAGAGAAGGAGGCCCTGGTTGTAGAGGAACATGCTGCCACATTGAGGACATGGGACAGTACAGAACACAAGAACCTTTGGCTGCCTAAAGTCCCTCACTATTGCTGTGAGCCTGGCACAGAGTTGGGAACATCTCCCTGGGTGGATGGCACCCTGGGCATCATAGCTCTCCAGAGGGGCAGGGCTCAGCCTGGCAGTGTGAAGCAGCAGGTCCCTTAAGGCTGACACGGAGATGCGGTTTCCATGGAAGCTCAAAACCCTGAGCTGGGAGCAGCGGCTCAGGACAGGCAGCAGGACCTGGAGCTGGGAGTCAGTGATCCTGCAAGTTTCCAAGTCCAGGATCTTCAGGGTGGCTGCAACAGTCTCCAGCAGAATTTTGAGGGGCTCTGGACTGAAATTGGTCAGTTTGATGCCCCTCAGTTCCAGGTGTCTGGGCTTTCTGGTGTTTGGAAATCAGGAAAGATAATTCCAGTCAGAATCTGACAGCCGGCAGTTGTTTATTGAGAGAGTCTTCAGGGGGGTCTTCAGGTGCCTAAGGAGAAACCAGGCAGTTATTTCTGAGGAGCAATGTCAAGGTGGGAGAAGACAAATTGGCCCAACCCAAAGTCACCCTGGTCATCTGACAGTGGCCCACACTTGGGAAGCTGCCTTTTGCAGAATCTGGTCATTCACATCACCCCCATGTCAGGGCGAGATTCACCATCATTCCTGTGACCAGATGAGTGCACATCTCTATGGCTCCCCTCCTCACTGCCAAGCAGAAGGGCACAGCTCTGTGCACAGGAGGACATGGGGAGTCATCTACAAAGGATAAACCCAGGCAAGATGAAGGAAACCCACCGGGGTTGTCCACCTGTGAGGCTCACGCCCTGCCCTGTACCCTCCATCCCTGCTCCTCACCCTCAACCACAGAATCACCATCTGAGGCTCAGAGCAGCCTTCCCCATGGGGGCATTAGAAGCAGCTCCTCTGCGCCCCTCTGAAGAGCACAGGGCTTCCCTCCTCCAGCGCCCTCTCCTCTACCCCATCTCCCACCACCTTCGCTGGATAGGCCTCCCAGAAAAGGAACCTCACCCACCCTCACTAGCTCCTGTCCCCACCAGCTGGCTTCCAAGAAGAGTTATGCTTCCCAGACCATGGGCCCTAGTTTATCCCTTTGCTCTAACACAGGTTAGGAGATCGAACTTCAGGATACAATAGGAACAGAATATGGGTTATTTACCTTCCAGTGTCTTGTTCACCACGAGAGTGTCAGTGGCTGGCACACAGTAGGTGCCCTTTCATATTTAGGTCTGCAGAGGATGCTCACCCCACTTACTCACCCCAGCACCTGCTCCAGGTGGCCCTCCAGGAGGAGGACAGCATCCACACAGAACTTCTGCAGGCAGTGCATCCTGAGGAACTGCGAGGTGAGCTGGGAGAGCAGCCACGCCTGCTCCTCTGGGGAGGAGTGGGCAGGCATGTGGACCTGGGAGACAAGCAGCTTCCTCAGGTTCCTCATCTGGCCCAAAAAAGGAGCACAAGCAGCCAAGGTGGAGGGCGCCAAGGTGCAGTGCACTTCCACCTTCTGGACAGAGTCCAGCTGCAGCAGTCTCAGGACCTTCCTGGTGTGGCGGGTGGGTTTCCCAAAGATCTTCAGGCTCTTGCAACACAAGTGTACCATGTCCCTTCTCTGTGTGACCCACAGGAACAAGTGGGCCTGGAATTCGTCCAGGGGCCTTTCTGTGAGGCACAAGTCTATGACTACATTCAAGGGCGGCTTAGCTGCCATTGCTGGACCATGTTTCAATTTTCGATTCTTCTTCATGGCCTCTGGTGAACGGGCATCGACCACGGCTCCAGACCACATCCTCCAGAAGTTGTGGTGAACATTCCACAAATCCAGAACCTGCAGTTTCCACCTCCTGCGGGGACGACAGCAGAGTCTCAGCCCTGAGGCCCCTTCCTTCACCTCTCAGCTGCTGCTCCCTGCTCCACCTCTTCCTTCTGTCTCACTTTTCTCCACCCACTTCCCTCCAATCCAGCCTGGCCCCTGTCGCGACCCCTTGCCCGCAAGGAAGACGCAACTCAGGAATCTTCTTTCAGCAGTTTATTCAGGCCTTGATTTAAGTATCTTATAGTGACTCACTTTCTTTCTTCTTCCTTCTCTGAGGGCCCAAGCACAGCCTAATAAAGCCTCCCACGTACCAATCTTAAGCTGCCGCGTGGGTCTTTCTTATAGGGTGGCAAGAGATAGCGTGCCAACTCTCCACAAAGGAATTTGATTTATCACAGGCCACAGTGGAAGCCGGCGCCATCTTCTAATGGCGGCCACAATTTACAACAATGGCTTACTACAGGCCCCCACCTGTACCAGCTGAGTTAGAAGCAGGTGCAGCCTCCTTCATGCGTCACCACAGCTTCCACAAGCACCTCCACATCCAGAAGCCCCTCCCAGATGGGGTTCAGCATGGCCAAGGCCTCTCCACCCCTCCTTGCTGGCAGAGTAGGAAGCACTTGGTCCACCCTTCAATACCCACTCTCCCTGGATCCATCAGTCACTTCCTTGCACTCCAGGGTGTTTCCTTCCAGGCCACCTGGGTCCCCCTCACCTGGGGCGATCCTGCTGGGCAAGCAGCATGTCCAGCCCATCCAGTGCCACTCTGATCATCTCCAGCTGTGGCTTCCTCATCAGGGCCCCCAGGGGCAGGCAGGTGAAGGGCCAGGTCTGCACCATTTTCTTCAGGACCTCAGTGTGTCCCCTGCTGAAGGCCTCCACAAAGAGTAATGGGAAGAGCTCTATGGGCAGGTCCTCCAGATCCAGGATGGTCCTGGACTTGTCGCTCAGCAGGCTGCGTACTG
Source organism: Callospermophilus lateralis (assembly GCF_048772815.1). NCBI lineage: Eukaryota > Metazoa > Chordata > Mammalia > Rodentia > Sciuridae > Callospermophilus > Callospermophilus lateralis. Next base: position 143,704,225 of record NC_135305.1, on the reverse strand, counting down.
TCAGCTCCAGCAGCATGGGTGGGGACTGGATGCTCATCCTGGGGAGTCTGAAAGAAGAAGGATCCTGGAAAATGGTCCAGAGAAAAGGCCACTATCCCATCCACTGCCAGCCACTGGGAAGGTGGTATTGTGGAGTCTAAATGCTCACATCACCCTCATGGGGGAAAGCCTTTGATTATTATTTTGTCCTAATACATAAGGAGTTGGAGTGTCATGTGACCTAATGCAGTGGTAGGCTCCTCAGTTTCAGCAACTACTATGGCTGGGAAAGGACATGTCCTCACATGGATGCCATTAGTTTTTTTTTCCATAGATGGACACAACACAATGCCTTTTTTTAAAATTATTTTTTGTGTGGTGCTGAGAATTGAACCCATGTCCCACATGTGCTAGGCAAGCACTGTACTGATGAGCCACAATCCTAGCCCAGGTGACATTAGTTTTAATTTTAAAATCATTAAATGAGCAATTGTAATAGCACGTGCCCATATTATAAAACATTTGGAAATTACAAGAGAGTCTCATGCATATCTGTTACCTATGAGAGATTCTGCCACCTTAGGGGGGAGTTGAAGAAAACAAATAGAGCAGAGTCTGTGAAGTGTTGCATGAAATAGTTTTAAGCTTTTGTGTAATTTGTTTAAACAATCCATAAAATTACAAAACTACGTAGGCCATAAGGTATTGTTAGAGTCTGTAAACAAGTCTGGATGGTGCCTGGAATTTTGCCAGAGAAATGTTAGAGTCTGTAAACAAGTCTGGATGGCGCCTGGCAAAATGCCAGAGGGAGTGGTTTGTGAAGTAAAGCTAGCGAGCCATTAAATGTGGAGATTCCTTATTGGTTGACTGCTGTATCTAGTTTATGTTAATTAGATAAGCTGTGTGCAATGTATAAATTCCTCGGTTGTCCTACAATAAATGGCTTCCACTCCTGCTATATCAACGTACACAAGTTGTTTGTCACCCCACCCCCCGTTATTTTGCTGCAGCCCGACTGCGGCAGATGGTGGCCCATTATGGGGAGCCCCGGGACACTTGGGGGTAAGTTGACAAAAAAAAGCTACCTGTCCCTAGATAGGACGAGAGCAAATCTGCTCGCCCCTAGACAGATAGGGCAAGAGGAAAAATGGTCATTTCGAGAAAATGGAGAAGATATTTGTGTCTTGTTTTGTCTCAGTGTTTTGTATTGTCTTTGTGATGAGAATATAGAAGGGGTGAGAAGTGAATTACTAAGGGAGGGAGGCACCCCAGTGGAGCCAAGTGCAATTAGGGCATGTGTTGATAAAAGCCCTGGAACTCTAGTCAGAAAGAAAAAGAAAGTTCAAAAGAAGAAGGATTATCAGAAAAAAAGTTGCAGCAAAAGGCTATTACTGAATACTTTTTGTTACCGGAGGGTGCATAAATCGGTGGTGTGACTGCCACGTGCAGGAGCCCGTCATGGTGCAGCAAGGGCTTTCCAAGGGGCGGCAGCTGGCTCTTCCCCGCCCCCCGCCCTGGGAGCGGGATGCCACTGTAAGAGCCAAAATCCTAGAGCTGACCCAGAGGCACAGTCTCAGAGGCTCTTGCTCCCTGGGCCCAGAAGCAGTTTGAGTCCGGGACACTCCCCAGGGCCACTACAGCCGGCAGAAGACACTACTGACATCCCTGAAGTTTGGTCATTTTCAATGCCAATAACTAAGCTACAATGGTTCTCCCACACCTGGAAGCCAATGAGCACTATTAAGGCTTATTTCAAATGTAAAAAACCTTGAGTTAATCTACTAAATTGTTCAGAAGGTTGTTTTCTCAGCGCCTGCTGGAATACTACAGGATTTTCTTTAACATCATTGCTGGAGTTCCTGCCTTCATCCCAGTGCCGGTGAAAATGAGGGTGGAAGAATTTCCAGTGTTGCTGAAAACGGAGGAAACTTCCCCTGAGAACCGGACGAGACTTCGGATCAAGCTAGCTGCCCGCAGAACTTGCCTGGACTGTGATTTACCTGAACTGTGAGTTAATCTATTGAGACACTGCTTTACCTGGACTGAGACAACAAACTGTAATCTACAACAAATTGTAACTCGGTATCTTTGCTAACAGTGTCATTGCTGGTACAATTTTTCCAAGGGCTTCTTGCATGGAGCTATCAATTGGCTTGGTATTGTGACATTTTGTATCCTCCCTTTCTGTTTGTAGCAGGTTATTTATGGTGTTTGTGTAAAAACCACCATGGTCATTATTTAAATTAAACAAAAGGGGAATTGTTAGAGTCTGTAAACAAGTCTGGATGGTGCCTGGCATTTTGCCAGAGGGAGTGGTTAATGTTAAGGTCTGTAAAGAAGCCTGGATGGCGCCTGGCAAAATGCCAGAGGGAGTGGTTTGTAAAGTAACACCAGCGAGCCATTAAGTGTGGAGATTTCTTATTGGTTGACTGCTGTATCAATCTACACAAGTTGCTCATCCCCCCCCCCCCCCCCCCCCCCCCCGGTTATTTTGCTGCAGCCGGACTGCGGCAAGGTATAATTTTGGGGACTGGGACAGCTGTTCATCTGGAACATTCACATGAAAGCCATCACAATTTTTAATTATCTTTGGTATCATTTGCCCACCAATTTCAAAATGTGCTTGAGAGTATACCATAATAGTTTCAGCTGGAGTGCAGAAGAAAGGTTCTTCTGGATTTCCTTGGAATTTGTGGGCCCCATTCTGTGTTTTATTAATCTCTTGAGAACCAAAGATAAAATCTTATGATCTTGTTTGGAAAGTCAGGGGTTTGGAAGCATTTCTTTTGTATAAGGTGGTGGTTTTGGCAGAGTCCTCCTGAAAGTTCCTTTGATCAAACTATCAAGCTTAAGGACCTTCTCCTGCATGGTCCCCTGGTCTCCACATTAGTCATGTTTTGGTGCAGATGAATTCATTTTGATTTGCAGACTTTCACGGTAGCAGCATCAGCAGGGACACTGTGGTCATGGACTATTCTAAGCCATGGTTAGTGTTGGCTTCCTTGAGTTGTTTAAAATTGATGGCACTCATTGGCACGCACATGGCTGCTGGACTCTGTGTGTGTGTGTGTGTGTGTGTGTATGTGTGTGTGTGTGTGTGTGTTGGTACTGGGGATTGAACCTGAGGCATTTTACTACTGAGCTGCATCCTGAACACTTTTTCTTTTTTAATGAGAGAGGATCTCAGTATGTTACCCAGGCTGTCTTGGAACTTTTGATCCTCCTGCCTCAGCCTCCCAAGTTGCTGGGATTATAGGTGTGCATCTTGGTACCTGGCCATAGAGCATTTAAAACCCTTGAGAGACTACATTGCACCAGGGGGTAAGGACCATACCTATAAGATGAATGATAGCCTTGGACTGTGAAATTCCTCTGGATGAAGCTTCCAGGGAACCCAGATTTATCCAGCTGAATATGTCAATGATGTAGGGTGTGCTCTTTGATAAAAGGCTCTAAATTCTTTAAAAACATTTAGGTTTTTATCAGAAATGTCACTTTTTACTAGTTAGGGCACAAGTGACTTCGTGATGAACAGCAGTACAAAGAGATCACTTCTCTGGAGTCCTCCTGAGGCCCAATCCCTCTCAGACTGCACTGCTAGTAGACAATTCAAAGTGTTCAAACTTTTTATAACAGTTACTAAAATATTAATAAGTGATTTTCCTTCCAATTTAGAGATTCCTACGTGAGGTAAAATTTCACTTACAAAAAAATGAAATCCTGAGCCTTTTCTGGTCATAGGTGCATTAATCCATTTTCTGTTACTGTTATAAAATACCTGAGACAGGCTCAGTTTATTTTTTTAAACTGATTTATTTATCCCACAGTTCTGAAAGAGCAAGGCCAAAATCAGGCAGCCCTGTTGGTTTGGCCTGTGGGAGGAAGCCAGAGCACAACCTGGGGCTCAGGCTCAGGCTTCTAAACAGCTCTCAGGAGGACTGACTCAGCATCCCACGAGAGCCATTCCTTTCTAAGAACACACACTCAATGACCTCCCAGGAGATTCTGCCTCCTAAAATCACCACAATGAGGTTTATCTTTCTAATACATGAAGCTTTCTAATACATGAAACTGTGCCAAACCATAGCAAAGGGATACAGCTTAATGTGACCAGAGCCATCTCAGTCATAACCACCATTTTACCCACCAGTTGATCCTGACACACATCCCAAGCCCTAGAAGCCAACAAGGTTGTTAACAATCATAGAAACATGTTGTCCCCATCTCTGATACCCAGAACTTTACTTTTCTTTCACCATTTCTTTTGTACTGGGGATGTAACCCAAGGATGTTTTACCCACATTTAGTTTTTATTTTTCATTTTAAGACAGGATCTTGCTAAGTTTCTGAGGATCTTTCTGAGTTCCAAGGCTGGCCTTGAACTTGCCATCCTCCTGCCTCAACTTCCTCAGCTGCTGGAATTACAGGCATGCCCCCACCAGGCCTGGTATGACCTGTTTCTTAATATCCACTGACGTGTCAGACACATTATTGTTTTTGAGAATGTCCAGGTATCATCTCAGTGGAAGTCCAGCATCTTGCTGCTGCCTGAGACATGCTTCTGTCATTTAGTTTCCAATAAATAACACTGGGTGCAATCCTGTGTCTATCTGTCCCTAGCATTGGTCTCATGAACCCACCTTCCCTGGGAAGGTTACATAAGTTGCTTTGAGACAATTATCAAGGGCCACAAGCATCCTGGAGTTAGTACAGGGCCACATTTCTCTGAAGCACAAAGTAGTTGGCCTTGGGAACACATGACAGATTAATCTGAGGTCAATTTAATCTGTAGAACCTTCAGTTAGGGATGTCACCAGCTTTTTAAGAGGCATCTCTGGCCTTTTCAGGTAGGAGACAGGATGAGCTACTGGGCTCGACTCACTTAGGTGGAAAATTTTATTTTAATTTTTGTTGTTGTTGTTGTCACACAAGGAGAATCATCTAGCATTCAGGAGAGAAAGGGTCAAAGTAAATCCCATTATCCAACCCTTAGGGGTGGTATGAGGCTGAGAGCCATAGCCAAGTAGTAATGATGCATGGCAATTTCCTTGTCAGCCTACCCAATGTTGCTTAGAGTAAGGACTCTCCATTGTGGAAATGGGCTTGCCTTGGACCCAGGTCATTTGCAGTGACATTGCATAAATGTTTGAGAGTTTTGGTTTCTAAGGTGACCCTGCTCAAGGATTAGGGTGGCTCCAGGTTTAGGGTGGATTCTGCTGGATTAGGGTGGCTCTGGGTTTAGGGTGGATCCTGCTGGATTAGGGTGGCTCCAGGTTTAGGGTGGATCCTGCTGGGAATAGGGCATATCCTGCTGCCTCAGGCGCCAGCTCCTTGAGTTCCTGTTGAGTTCTCACAGGATTCTGAGAGTATTTGGTACACAGAGCCCGGTGGAGGGTGTGGATTTTCCCAAAATGTGCATGTAGAGTGCCGGTGAGAGTTTGGGAATAAAGAGTTGCTGTTTGAATCTACAAGGTGTGGTGGCTCGGTTATTTTGTGCCCAGCCAGACTGCAGCATTTGGCGGCCCGTTCGGGGACCATCTGAAGCTTGGAGGTAAGTGAAATTTCTCGCCCCTGAGGGAAGGAGAGAGAATGGGTGACCAATTAAAAAAAATGTGTTCTTGTTTTGATTTATTTTGTTTTTATTTCAAGTTGCCTGTCCCTAGAACTTTCTCAGGCAACTGGGGAAAATGGTTGACTCAAGGTTTGAAGTTGTTTGCCTTTGAGGAACAGAAATTGTTAGAGGAAGGAGGAACCCCAGTAAGACCAAGAACAGTTAGGGCATATGTTGATACAATACAAGAATGTAGCCCATGGCTTTTTAAAGAGGAGTTGTTAAAAATATCACAGTGGGACCATCATGCGATTCTGTAGAAAAATTTTTCTTCAACAAGAAAGAGATGGCTAATTCTGTTTACTACACTTGTCTAAGATCTTGGTTTTTACAGACATCTGATTAATTTACAAAGCTAAAGTGTTAAAATATCAACCAATAAATATAAAATCAAGTACTCTTTACTTATTAAGTTTCATAAGGTAATATATTTAAACATTATGTTGTGTTTTCATAAATTGGTGAATGGAAAAATGTTTAATATTGCTTTATGTCTGTGTCTTTGCTAAAACAAGGTTACTAAGAGTTAAGATTCTATCATGTGTAATTTATATACAAAGAATATAACAAGTTTCAGTTGGGTTTCAATTATAGTATTATAGTACCATAAAAAAACATGAAAGTATTTCATCTTATTAAAGTGAAGTAATTTGTCTAAATCAAAAATTTTATGAGAGTTGTTTCAGAATATGAATTTATAAAAAGGGTTAATGGCTAGAAAAGAGATATTTAAAGATTCAAGATGTGGAAATATATTTTAGTATGGAAGGTTAAAAAAAAATGTTTCTAGATGAGATAATCTCTGTGTGATAAAGTAAAAAGTTGTAAAATGCCATTTAAAAAGATTTTCAGGAAACTAGACTTACTTTAAAAACTTGAGAAAGGAAGAAAGAAGAAAAAGGTATTTGTACATGGCAGATTGAGACAAGGCTTCTTTATGGAGTAAAAAAAAAAGCCTTTTGTTGAAGGGCAGCCATGTAAAACTAACATTAAGCAATTTAAACAGAATCTAAGCCTCGTTTAAAAGAGTGAAGATATAGGTGGTGAAAAAGTACATTTAAAAGTACAGTATAGATGATAAATGGAAGGCTTTAAAAGGTTGAATTGAAGGTGGTTAAGATGCCTTCACGACGGAGGAAAGATTGCATCATTCGAAGCCTAGTTAATCTTAAAAGTATTACTTAAAAAAAAACACACATGAAAATGGGAAGATAATAGGATAAAAGATATTTGGATAAAGAAGATTAAAAATTTGAAGTGGAAAACTTTAAAGACAGAAGTACAGAAAGGTTAAAAAAAGATAGAGAAGATGTAGGAAGACAAGAATTTTAAACCTACAAAATAGGAAACAAAAGAAAACTAGGAGGAAAAAAAAAAGCAACTAAGGGTGAATGTACAAACCTTAGGGGAAAAAAACTAGAAGATAGAAATAAGATAGAAAAGGGTTGAAAATGTCAAGTAAAGGTATTTCAAATAGAAAATGCAAAAAGCTAAGACAACTATTAGTTACAGACATTCAAGATAGAAAAAGGTAGAAGAGAGAAGTTTAAAGTCAAATATTGGATAAAATAGAAGAACAAGGAGATTATTAGTAATTTTTTTCATAAAGTCCATCAACTTTAATTTCTGGTGGTGCAGAAATTAGAAGTCTCAGATGAGGGTGTTAAAATTTATAGACAAGAGCCAATTTAGAAAACATTAAACTAGAAAGAAAATTGGTTTAAAACCACATCAAAAAATTAAAAGGACTAAAGTAATTCTAAAAAGTAAGGCAAAATGCTTTTGGAAGACTTAAATTTAAAAGGATCTTTAAATTTCCAAAGGATGAATATAGGCTATTTTGGAACATCATCCCTGAAGAAAAATCAGTTAATTTTTTACTTATCAGGAATCCCATACAATCCACAGGGACAAGGCATAGTTGAAAGAGCTCATCAAACTATTAAAATGTACTTATTAAAGCAAAAAGAGGGAATTGGAAAGGTTTATATATTCCCCAAAGATAAACTTAAAATAACCCTTTTTACTCTAAACTTTTAAAATTTGGATTCATAAGGCTCAGTGCTGCGGAAAGGCATATACGTCCAAAAAATGTACATAAGCCTAAGGTACTTTGGAAAGATATTCTAACAGGACAATGGAAAGGTCCTGACCCAGTGATTGTCTGGAGTTGGAGTTCTGTTTGTGTGTTTCCACAGGGAGAACAGCATCTGATTTGGATTCCAGAGAGACTAACCAAAGCAATTTCAACAGACCAAAAAGAAGATGATTTGACTCAAATCCATAACAGCTGATATCCAGAGCTTCAGCTTGGCTATTCGTACATCTGCAACAGTGATTAACCAGGATGCTTTTTTCAATATCTATTTTATTATTGCCTTTTCCCACATCATACAGTTCTATTTTATTTTTTGAGCTCATACAAACCTAGGTTAATGTTTTTCTGATCAGATTTATTTTTTGACTGTGGAGTTTTTAAACATTGCAATGGAGATTTCACCTGTGTATAGCTACAAGGCCTTTACTATTGTCTTATGTGTTGTACGTTTGTGTGCACACTTGTGTTTTGTGTTGTATGTCTGTGTGTGCATATGTCCATATATCATATATGAGCAGCGCTCATGAAAAAATGGATCCAAATTATTTTTTTTATTCATGTGATTTAAATGGTTTAATTTAAATTAGGTAAACAGCTGTTAAGGATTGTTTTTAAAGGTGGTTAATAGATCTGTTTGTTTACTTTCACCTTTCCTTTATATTTATTAATTCTGTTCAGGATAATGTAAATTGTTCAAAAAATTTTCTTCTTAGTGCCTGTTGAAATGTTACATAATTTCTTTTTAGCATCATTGCCAGAATTCCTATCTTCATCCCAGTGCCGGTGAAGACAAAGATAAAACCAAACTACAGCTTCTATGATAGCTATCACAGTAAACTGTATAAACTGATGCATCAATGAATAATAACTCAACAAGTAATGCTCAATCAAGGAGTCGATTTACTTTGGGAGGAAATGGACATATTGATAGACTCCTCTGCTTTGAACTGCTTGCAGAACTTGCCTGGACTATGTATCACTTGTATACATTGTGAACTATAATTTGGTGCAGTGAATTGTGATAGTGCTGGCATATCTTTGCTGATGGTGTCACCAGTGATGCAATTTTTCCAAAAGAGCCATCATTTGGCTTGGTGTCGTGGCATTTCTGTATCCTTCTCCCTTCTACTAGTGATGGTCTAAAATTTGGGGGCCAACAGAGGGGAGGCAAAGAACCTCACTCCCCCACTGGCACCAAAGCCAAATTTGGGGGCCAACAGAGGTGAGGCAAAGAATCTCCCCCCTCCCCCCACTGGTGCATAGGCCTATCCACAAGTTTGGCTGTATGCTGGACCAGTAGTCAGTGACGGCTATGATCCAATTGCAGTGGTACCAACCTAAGACAGGTAAGGACCATATGTTGAATTGGACAACCTAACAGGCATGGTCCCTAAGCCACATTGCTTGTTGTTTAATTAATCAGAAGGGGGGAGATGCTGAGAGCCATAGCCAAGTAGGAATGACGCATGGCAATTTCCTTGTCAGCCTACCCAATGTTGCTTAGAGGAAGGACTCTCCATTGTAGAAATGGGCTTGCCTTGGACCCAGGTCATTTTCAGTGACATTGCATGAATGTTTGAGAGTTTTGGTTTGTAAGGTGACCCTGCTCAGGGATTTGGGCAGCTCCAGGTTTAGGGTGGATCCTGCTGAATTAGAGTGGCTCCAGGTTTAGGGAGGATCCTGCTGGGAATAGGGCGTATCCTGCTGCCTCAGGCACACGTTCCTTGAGTTCCTGTTGAGTTCTTGCGGGATTCTGAGAGTATTTGGTGCGCAGAGCCAGGTGGAGGGTGTGGATTTTCCCAAAATGTGCATGTAGAGTGCTGGGGAGAGTTCAGGAATAAAGAGTTGCTGTTTAAATCTACAGGATGTGGTGGCTCAGTTATTTTGTGCCCAGCCAGACTGTGGCAGTATGATGTCACAGTCCTTTGTCACATCTGCTTCTGCACATTGACAGGAAGAATGTGTAGTTTACATTAGATATAAACAAAAAAATTTATGAATTTGATAAAGTAAACCCCATATATCATCTCCAATTAAGTATAATTGAGTTCCTCTAAAAATATACCCTAAGCATCTATTTTAAACCCTGAAGCAAGGAAAAAACCACCTACTCCAATTTTAAATTATATTAAGTTAAAGCAAGCAAGCTTGTGTTTGTGTACATGATGAGACTGATCAGCGGCTGTCTATCCCAACACAGGCTAAAGACCAGGCCCCCAGTATTCCAGGAACAAGGGTTTATAGCTCAAAAAGTTGCAAAGGGGATGTCTTGAACTTACAGCTAACAGTATTTTGACAAGTATAATACAAAGGTGGATATTAGGTTAATGATCTACAGGGCATGATATTTCAAAGTAGGGAGTAAATTTAAATCCCAATATTAGAATTTATGAGGTGCCACTGAGGTTTCAGAGATGGTTGTTATCTGGTCAGAGAAGGCCAGACATGGGTGGGTTCAATGCACAGGCAGGAATTGCAAACAAGTTGAGAAATTACAGTAATTTATAGTAAAACAGAAATGAACTTTTCATGGCTTTGTGATGAGATGGTTGTCAATCTTAAGATGGAATCAGGCTGGGTTCATCACTATCCTTCCCATACATAAAAGCATAATTTATCTTATAGAGAGAAATTCTATTTGCCTCTAGAATTTCCTTTGAACCAATGTCTAGTTGTTAGTTTTCTTATGTGTGGTTGACAAGATCATGGTTCTGTTCTGATTTTATTTGTATTGTTAAATATGAGGGAGAAATGCTAATTATCATAAAATACTCAGAAAATACTTGTGTGTGCTTGGAAAATGACTAATTAATCCATTGAATGGATTAATCCACTAATTAGATTACAGCTCTCATGATTTGATCATTTCTCCTCGTGTATTAATACAGCAGCTGTTTTTAAGTTTAAAAAAATTTTTATTACAGTATATTTTTACATACTTATGTACTATAATAAATTGTTCTATTTTTGGTTATTGTTGTTTTCTTACGGTGACTAATGTATGAATCATACTTCCTCATGGGTATGTATGTGCAGGAAAGAACTCGGGGTTGCTACTATCTGTGGTTTCAAGCATCCACTGGGGTCTTAAAGTGTCCCCTGAGGATACAGGAGAGGGGCTGCTTTACTGGGATATGCCACCTCAGAAATTGTTGACAATAGGAAACCAAAGAGTTCAACCCTTAAATTCTCAAGTTTCTATCCATTTACTTAAAGAATTCATGTGGATTTGCCAATATTGTACCAGAGACATTGTGCAGGAAGACGGCCTAGGAAGGCCAGGTTTGGCTCCATAAAAACAAGCAGGAAGGAAGAGAATTCCATGGTGGTGGTGGGGGAAAGCCTAAATTATTTGAAGCATTTTCTTTCGGCTGGAGGCTACTTAACAGTGGCCTGGTGTGCTGGGGCTACCGTGCGCACATATTCTATCCCTGATCTGCATCAACAGCCCTGTGAAGCACTGACCCATCAACCATGAAGAAACAGACTAGGAGAAGGCCCCCAGCCTTTCCAGCATTTCCTACGGGGTTACTCCCAACCTCCTGGAGGCAAGGGGAGGGCAACCAGGATTTCTGACTCCAAAATGTTTGCTTTTTGCTAATGGCCCCTAAAATAGTAAGTAAATTTTATGTAATTTTTTTCTAATGGAGCAAAGTGAGCAAGGACTTGAGGGGAACACCCAAAGCACAGTGGGAGCAGATGCCAGTCCTTGCAGGAAGCTTTCCTCCCAGGGGCGCTCCCTGTGGTGTGCCCTTAGGTTCCCCACCAGCTCTCCCTGCAGACCTGGGTGTTCTGAGGTCAGAGGTGGCTTTCTGGGGCAGCTGAGGAAGTCTGTGCCTCCTGCAAGGACACACAGCTTCCCCATCTGGACAGAAGGGCACTTCCTGGCTTTCCACCTGGTTTGCTCTGACCCCTCCCCTGCCCTGCCAGCTTTTCCAATTTTTTCCATGCTGCCCTAGTCCGAGGGATCCAGGGCCCTTCTAAGGTCTTGTTCCAGAAATCACAATGCACAAAAAGAGCTTGTGATGAGGCGGCTCCTGCGTTGCGTTTTGCTAATGGCCCCTCACCTCGAAGGAAGTGGGGCCCCAGGAGCAGACAGGGCAGTGCCATTGGGGGAGCCATCAATGCTGACAGATCCCAGCGCCTAGGAGCTGCTGGAGATGTGAATTCTTGGTCTCCGACCTGGAGCCTGTGAGAGTGGGACCCAGGAATATTTGTTGAACAATTTCCTTGGTGGCTTTTCAGGCATGCTAAAGTTTAGGGGACCAAGGCATCTCGCTGAGGGGCTGGGCCATAGAAAGCACCTACAAGCTCCTAAATCCTCCGCCCAGGCAGGGAGAGGCTGCGAATCCTCCCCTACTAAACACTGAAGTTGCCACCAGGGGTTGGTGACTTAATGGGGCCTCTGGGCTTTCTCAGTGACCTGGGCTTTCTCAGTGACACTGTCCTTCCCACTTAAAGGCTGAGTAACCCTTCTTAATACAGCAGCTTTTAAAGGACACCTCATATCCAAACCATGACTGGGACACATGCCTTTGACCCATGTCCACTTCTCCCCAGCTTCTCAAAGAGCTTATAGCTTCCACCCTCAGTGGATTATAGAGACTGGGCTCTTGCCTACTAAGGTCCTCTGACAAGACTGGTTTTAGGTGGGGTAATGGCAACTCATCACCTTGAACTAGGGAAGAGCAGGGAGGTGGGTCTGGAGAGGTGCCCCCAGGGCAAAGCTTGCCAAGAGCCAGTTGGCAGGCTTGCATAATGTTGCAAGCCTGAGGTCGTTTTCATTTCCAGAAGGCTGTTGAGAGGACCAAGTTCCCCAGAGTGAAATAACAAGAAATAGGGACACTATCAGAGGACTCAGTAGCACCAGGTGGCTTGTACTTGAGTAACCTTGGGAAGCTTGGCACCCTGGGCAACTTGATTGGAGGCTGATGATTTGCACTATACAGAGGAGTAAAGCTTCTCTTGGGTCAGGGATATTTCTGTAGTGACAAGGGTAGCAAGACTGGCCATGCAGGCAGATAGGGAGTTGAGGCACTTGGTTCTCAGAGAGGATATGAGGCCAGGCTCTGCCTGCAGCAGGAGTCAGGGGATCTCTAGTCCAGGAAAAGCAAAACCCAGCAGGAAAGCTAGATTCACCAGCAACTAGGATCCAGTTCCCAGTTTCATCTACCTAGTGACATCCAAGATGCCCCATATCTCAGGTGCAGAAACCAAGGCCAGCACCTTCATATCTAGCTGACAGAGACCTCAAGCGAGCCCTAAAAGACTCGAAGGCCAACATCAGATTGCATTCAAGTTCAAGCTCTCCGAACATCAGGACACTACCTAGGTGCACCAACAGTGCTTCTTCCCCCGCCACTGTGTCTAATAACAAAAATAAACAAACAGAAAATCACTTTCTGGGGTGGGGGAGATCTAGTTTTGAATTAATTTTCAAGTCTGCTCTCCAGAGTGAGCACCAAACACAGAAAAATGAAATCTGAAGCCAGAGCCACCTGTAAATCAGCCACTAGGGGGCAGGCATGTTCCAGTGTGTCCCATCTCCCCCAAGCAATTTTCTACTGCTGGGTTCTAGAGCCAGATTTCATTGTGCCCAGTAGACGGAATGGTCAGCTCGTGGGTGGACTCTGCCTCAGGTCTGGGTTGTCCATTTGCCCTTAGCTGGTTTATTTTTCTGTCCTTTCTTCTCTTCCTCCTCCTCCTTGTTGTCTTTTTGCCACCCTTTCTCCTCCCCCTTCTTCATCTCCTTCTTTCTTCATACTGGGACTTGAACTCAGGGGTGCTTAAGCACTGAGCCACATCCCCAGATCTTTTTATTTTTTATTGAGGCAGGTTCTTACTAAGGTGCTTAGGGCCATGGTAAGTCGCTGAGCCTGGCTTTGAACTCACTATCCTTTTGCCAGAGCCTCTCAAGCCACTGGTATTTAAGACACTTGCCACCACTTTTGGCTCCCAGACATATTTTATTTTGAGACAGGATCTCACTAAGTTTTCCAGACTAGCCTCCATCTCATGATCCTCCTGCTCAGCCTCTTGAATAGCTGCATTATAGACAGGTACCACCATGCTCAGTTTAAATGTAAGCAATGCTAAAAGCCACATATAGTATTTGAAAGCATTTGGAAATAAGAGATGGAAAATTCTAATTCTGAGATGAGGCTCGATTGTCATGTGTATCTTGTTACACATGACAGTGTGCCACTGTGGAGTGAAATCCAGGGAAATAAATAGATCAGAAGAGTCCAGCCTATTAAAAATATTGTGTAGTACCAGGTTTTTTGACCTGTCCCAGTAATCCCAGCTACTTGGGTAGTTCTAGATGCCCTCTTCCTAGCACCTCCCTCAGCCCTGTTTTGTCAGAGTTTGACATGGAGTGGTGTCATTTTGATGGAAAACTTTCACAATTAGCTCCACCTGTAAGTGCACAGAAGTTCACGGCTGCTAGATATCCTCAGCAAGGACACAACCAGTTTCCTTGAGTTGTCTGAAACTGATGGCAACAGTTTGGAGTGCTTGTGGTTGTAGGAAAGTGTTGAAAACCCTTTAAATCCAGGAAGGCAAGCATGGGGACTATAAAAGGAATAATTGCCAATGACGGAGAGATAGGTATGCTCATCTGCTTGCTTGCCTGATTATTTATTTATTTTTAGTATTGAAGATTGAACCCAGGGGCACTATACAAGGGTTAGTAAAAGGTTGGTCTCCCCAGTGTCAATCCAATAACCATGACACAGTTTTCAGAAAAAGGAAAAAGAATGTTTATTACTTTGCTAGCAAAGGAGGAACACAGGGGACTCCTGTCTTAAAGGCTGTGATTCTGCCCATCACCAGGAACAGGTTGTTTTTAAAGAGGTGTTTTAGAGAAAATGAGATTAGAGAGGAGAAACCAGGAAGGAGAAGATCAGGGAAAGGAAGTTTAGGGAGGAGAAGGTTAGGGAGAAGTTTTGGGGGAAAAATGTAAATTTCAAAGCCACAGGGGATAAAGTGAGAAACTGATGTGACTCCATTTTTGAGAAACCAGCCTCTACCTCAGAGCAAAGCCTGTCCAAGGAAGAGGGCATGACCCTTGCCATTGGAAAAACTCACAGAGTACTCCTAGGCACATACCCACCCTGCTGAGTTGTTATCTACAAATAACAGGAGAGATCTGAGGCACCAGGTGTCCCTGACTCAGTTAGGCTAGGTGAGGACCCATAGCAACCCCCTAGCAACTACCAATCAGCCTGAGACAGGGAAAATACCTGGGATGTCAGATGACCCTCCCAGTAGTTTATGGTGGCTGATAACTTGGTGGGAAACCATGTAGTTCAGCTTAAAGCAATCAGTTCAAAGGAATCCCCTTCTTGTAGTAACCAATCACCCCTACCCAACTTGTTCCCACCAGTGAATGTGTTAATCATGTTTTAGAGTTGTTTTATGATTTTCCCGCAGTGTGTGATGATTTGCTAAGAGATGCTATGATGTATGTGAAGTCTGTGCCTTCCCCAAAGAGTGTATAAAACTGCTCAAACCCTGGGCTCAGGGCCTCTCAGTGTTACCAATTGCTGTGTACAGAGGACCCAGCTAGCTCACAATAAATGCCTCTTTGCTGCTTATATCGATCTCAGTCTCTGGTGTTCTTTTGGGGGTCTGGAACTGGAGCATAACAGTACTAAAAGAGCATCCATCGATTCCCTGTTACACATTCCCAACCCCCTCTTTTTTGGAGGAACTGGGGATTGAATGCAGTGTTTTTGATTTCTGAGCACATCCCCAGTGCACATAATAGTTTTCTATTATGAGACAAAGTCTCACTAACTTGTCCAAGCTGTCCTTAATTTGCAATCCTCCTGCCTCAACACCTGAGTTGGTGGAATTGCAGGTGTGTGACACTGTGTCCACTACAACCACTTTTTCTTTTAAACACTCACCTCCAAATTTTATATAGAAAAAGAAGAAAACACAAGTCATTTTTTTTGAGAGAGAGAGAGAGAGAGAGAGAGAGAGAGAATTTTTTAAATTTATATTTTAGTTTTTTTATTGACACAGCATATTTATTTTATTTTTATGTGATGCTGTGGATCCAACCCAGCACCCTGCGCATGCCAGGTGAGCATGCTACCGCTTGATCCACATCCCTAGCTACAAGTCACATTTTTCTTTTTTTTTTTTCTTTCTTTCTTTTTTTTTTTTTTTTGGTACCAGGGGTGAACCCAGGGACAGTTAACCATTGAACCATATTTCTAGACTTTTTCAATTCAGGAAATACAACCTAAAGGAAGAGATTGAAGTGTAAGTTAGAAGTGAAACATGGAGACCAGGCAGAGATACATAAGGGAGTTTACTTTTCAGACTTGACAAGGAAAGGCCATCTCTCTATGGAGAGAGGGCAAAACAGCCTTGAGTGCTGGGTCCTTTATGGGGGAAGCTCAGGAATCAGAGCTGAGCAGGTCCCAATGCTGGTGGTTAAGGGTCAGGTTGGTATGAGGGGGTGGTGAGCCTTTCTCAGAAACACCCTTGGGTGGGAAAGTGAAGCTTTTTCCTGAAGTGGCAGCTGTCAGTTAAGATGGCCATCGAAGTGCTAAACAAGGACCTTATATTCCCTCTTTTTTTTTTTTTTTTGTTGGGTTCCATAGGGAACAGGAATGTAGGTCAATCTTCTCTAAATGCTTCCTGCTGGGAAGGGGCAGTGTTTGAATCCTTGGGACAATGTGGGAGGTTGAGTGGTGGTGGAATGCTGTCCCAGGGGGCCCAGTTTTGGCAAGGGATTGGTATTCCTTCCGCAGAGGAGAGCTGTGTTTTCCTATGTTCAAGGTCTTGTTGGAGTTGTTTTATCTTGTCCTTTACTTACCAGATTGATTGCCATGTTAGTAGCATTACTCCTGTAGGTTCAGATAAATCCACCTTTCTTGGCCATAAAAAGGTCAAGGCCCCTTGGATTCTGCAGAGCAACAGCAGCTAAAGAATCAAGCTGGCATTGTATGGCTAGTAGGGTTTGAGCAAGTTGCTGTAAGTCTCCTGGACACTGGAATGGTAATCCCTGGTGGCGCCACCCCTGGGAGGTGAGTGCAGAGTGAGGGAGGAGGGGAAAAATGAAAAAAGGGGGCTGGGGATGGGGCTCAAGTGGTAGCACGCTCACCTGGCACGTGCGGGATGCTGGGTACAATCCTCAGAACCACATAAAAATAAAATAAAGACGTTATGTCCACTGAAAACTAAAAAATAAATATTAATGGGCTGGGGATATGGCCCAAGTGGTAGCACGCTCACCTGGCACACGTGGGATGCTGGGTACGATCCTCAGAACCACATAAAAATAAAATAAAGATGTTATGTCCACTGAAAACTAAAAAATAAATATTAATGGGCTGGGGATATGGCCCAAGTGGTAGCACGCTCACCTGGCATGCGTGTGGCCTGGGTTTGATCTTCTGTACCACAAACAAACAAAGATGTTGTGTCCACCAAAAACTAAAATAAATAAATAAATAAATATTAAAAAAATTCTCTCTCTCTGTTTAAAAATATTAAAAGATTCTCTCTCTCTCTCTCTCTCTCTCTCTCTCTCTTAAAAAAATGAAAATGTGAAGGTTGGCACTTATGGTTCTGGAGTGTCCTCATGGTCTTCAGAGACCAAAGGAAGATTGGGGTTTAAACCTTGAAGAGATGCAGCTTGAGAGGGCCTGTGGGTCTCACTGTATAAGGGGGCAGAGAGTACTCTTTTAAATGGGGGTTAGGAATTTGATATGCGATGCCCTCAAGGTCGGCCACCAAACAAGTGGTAAGAATGACCCGATAGGGTCCAGTCCATTTTGCAGAGAATTGATAGGAGAAGGCGGGCTCTTGGGAGTGGTAAAAGTACCAGGTCACCCTGAGACAGAGTGGGAGAAAGAGAAGAGGCAGAATTGGTTTTGCCAGAACAACATCCCTGTGTTGCCTAAGAAGGTTCTTAGTGTATGCAAGAAGGGGCCAGAAAAGATGAGGAGCAAGGGGTAGTGGAGAATCAGAGGGTGGTGAGCTGAGCAGGGAGGTGGGCTGTCAATATAGAAGCTCCAAGGGGAGATGTTGAGTGGCTTCTTTGGGAGGGCCTGTGACAGAGGAAGAGCCAAGGAAGGAGTTTAGTTCAGTCTAAATGTAAATCAAGGGGCAGTAGACATTGAGAGGGGCTCCCTTTGCCAAAGTGAAGGCTCTGATGAGGACAGTAAGTTCAGCCTGCTGATATTGGGAATGGAGGCTCTTACACAACCGAGGCTAGAGAGACTATTGCCTACCCTGCCCCATGAATTCCCTCCTGAAGGAAGAAGGAGCCATCTGGGAACCAAGACTCAGAGTGAACTTGCGAAGGAGAAGGGATGGGAAGGTCGAGAATCTTGGTGCTGGGCCAAGATCTAAGTTAACTTTTGTGTCTCAAGAGGAGACTTGTCACTGCCATCTCTAGGGGTAGACTTGTGAGAAGGGGAGGAGAAGGGTAGAGTCACTTCCACATGGGAGATGGAGTGTGGATAAAGAAGAAGAGCCCTAGGTGAATGGAAAAAAGGTGTATTGTCCTGGGCCCTCAGACCAGGGTCCAAACCAGCTCAAATCCTCAGAGGGGAGAGAAAGTCTGTTAGGATCAAGTCTGCTCTGCAAAGAGAGGGACAGCATCAGCAAGGAGGGAGAGCAAGTATTGTGATTGGGCAGAAAATGGAGGAGGTTTTGACAGATGTGAATGGGCTCATGGTGTGAGGTGATAGAAGGACTGGAAATGTCCACCTCAGAAGTGGGTCATGGGAAGGCACTGGCCAACAGAATAGGAGATGGTCCTAAGGTAAGGGTGAGGGTCAGGGGAGCAGCAGGTGAGTCTGCATGGAAGCATCTATGAGGGGAAAAGCAGAGCATAGCCCCCAACTTTGAGAGGATGTCCCTTCCCATAAGGGGAACAGGACACTGTGGAATGATCAAAAAGGAATGAGTAAAAATTAGAGAGCCACAAGCACAAACAAGTCTAGGTGTCTGTAAGGGTTGCTAGTTGGCCCTCAGGACACCCTGAGGACTGAATATGTAGCCCTGGTGTCTAAGAGGAAGGAGACGGGCCTACCTGACATACGCAGTGTTACCCTGAGTCTCCATGGAGGGATGGTAGTGGTTGGGTGATGGGGACCTGGATCTTTTCAGTCCTCTGTAGCCAGTCCTAAGAGTTGGAAAGGGGAACCCAAAGGGCCAAGTGGCTGGAGGGCCCCCATGTGCTCAGGGAATGTGAACAGCCCAGTGTCCCTCTTGATGACATTTAGGACAAAAATCCAGAAATTATGAGGGTTGGGACATTTACGAGCCCAGTGACCCATATGACCACATTTAAAACAGGGTCTGAGGGGTCCTGAGGGACCGTCCCATGGGCCAGTGACATCAGGGACAGATGGCTTGAGTGAGTATCTGCTATCTCTGCTTTCAGGCCTTCCCACCTCTCTCATCATACACCTTAAAGGACACTTCCAGACCTCAGCTTTGGGATTTAGAAGTCCCATCTCAAAGCATCTGTCACAAGGAGACAAAATTGCAATGTATGCAGTCCAGGGGAGAAGTAAAGAATGTCCACGTGCTTCTGGCCCTTTCAGTGCTTTATTCACTCAAATTACTCAATACAATTTCATACTTTAGGTTCTTTCTTTAATATTTATTTTTTAGGTGTAAATGGACACAACACCATGCCTTTATTTTATGGTGCTGAGGATTGAACCCGTGTCCCACCCATACTAGGTGAGCACTCTAAACTGAGCCACAATCCCAGCCCTCTATAGGGTCTTAATCAAGAAAAATGATAATCCTTAATGCTAGGCACTCCAAAAGACATAATCAATTCACAGCAAACAATTCTAAATTAATTTTAAGCATTGCAAACACACTTAATCATGACAGGCTAATGACAGACATTCCCTCTGCATGCTTATTCTTCTCAAGCCTCCTTGCTGAGCCAATCCCTGCCCCCCAAACACCCTTTATCTTGTAGGGGAGCCAAAGAGTGCTTCTCCCTCCCTGTTCTCATGGGTAGGTTTTAGGAGTCTTTGCTGTGTCTCTAACAATTCTCTTCCAACTTTCTCTTTTCTTTTTAGTTATTATAAGGTTCTTGGTTAGCACCTGGATGGTCTTGATCTAGGACCAGGCATCACAGGCTGGGCCACCCTTTTGCCCACAGCCACCTCATCTTTACTCATCCTCTGATCATCTGATGATTGAAAGCCTTATGTCCGTGGGTAGGGATAGATGGGAAGTGTTAGCGGAAGATCTGTCAGTTATGAGCAGCCTTCTCCCCCACCAGAAGGTGGTAATTTGTAAAGTTTAATTTAGACACATTTGCAAGTGTTATCTACCTATATAATTCCACTATTTTGATGATGGCTAATTTGGATGGTTTCATTGGCCATGACTATATTATTTCAGGAAAGACTTTGTAGCAGGATAATAGGCAAGGTTTTGTGAGACCCAGAGACCCTATTTTATTCTCATTGCATTTAAATACCAAGATGCCAAGTTTCTAGGTCTATGTGGAAACCCACAAGGATGGGCGATCCTTGAGTGTCTTGGTGGTACTGAGGTCGCCTAAAAAGGATGTTTTGAAATTTTCCTGTCCATTTAGAATGCTCCAGGCCTTCTGTGTTCCCCTACATGGATTATGTCACAGATAATGACCTGATTTCAGTTGGATGCTTTGAGTTCCTAGGAATGAACCTCATTGATCACCAAGTACTTGGTGGTATTTCTCCATCAGCCCCTGGAGAATTCCAGTGTCAAAATGAGAAAACTGGGTAAGATCATCATGGAAGATGTAGAGGACTAATCTTGAGATTCCATTCATTTTAGAAAATTTATTTATGGACTATCCATCAAACAAAATAGTTTCTTCATATGTTCATGAAGCCTAAATCCCATTCTAAAAATCCAGGCCCCTTGATATGACTCTATGCAGACACATATGGCTCTATACAAAAGGTCCAATCTTCAGGGGCTTCCTTCCAATGTAGTCCCCAGCATCTGATTCCTTTCCCCATCCACACTTCAGGCAGTGTCTGAAATGCTGGGCTCTGAGTTTTCTGCATGATCCTTCTACATCCTGGTTATACAACCAATTGCATAGAGGGCAGATTTTTATACACACCTAACTAGGCAGCTGTTGGACAGAAACAGTGAATGAGGCCCTGGTTCTAGATGAACATGTGGCCACATTGAGGACAGGGTACAGTATAGAAAATAAGGACCTGTGGCTGCCTAAAGTCCTTCAATAGTGCTGTGAGCTCAGCACAGAGTTGGGAACATCTCCATGGGTGGATGGCACCCTGGGCATCATAGCTCTCCAGAGGGGCAGGGTATAGCTCTATGCTCAACTGGCTCAGCCTGGCAGTGTGACAGAGCAGGTCCCTGAGGACCGACATGGAGATGCCATTCCAGAAAAAGCACAAGGTCCTGTGCTGAGAGCAGCGGCTCAGGGCAGGCAGGATGGCTTGGAGCTGGGTGTCCGTGATCTCACAGGCTTCCAAGTCCAACCTGTTCAGGGTGGCTGCAACAGTCTCCAGCAGAATTTGGAGGGTCACTGGACTAAAATTGGTCACTTTGATGCTCCTTAGATTCAGGCGTCTGAGCTGGCTGGTGTTTGGGCATCGGGAGAGATAATTCCAGTCGGAATCTGAGAGCGGGCAGTTGGTTATTGAGAGGGCCTCCAGGGGGGTCTTCAGGTGCCTAAGGAGGAATCAGGCAGTTAGTTCTGAGGGAGAAGACAAATTGGCCCAAATCCAAGGTCACTGTGACCATCTGAACATGGCTGACATTTTGTAGAATCTGCTCATTCAGGTCACTCCATTTCAACCTGAAATTTTCACCACTAGCATTGTGTGACCAGGTGAGTCCTCCATCTCTATGAATGTCACCCTCAATGACAAGCAGAAAGCCACATATCTAGGTACAGGAAGTCAGGAAGAGTCATGTACCAAAGGCAAATCCAGGAAAGATGTGTCAAAACACATTGGGGTTAACCCCTGCAGGGCTCACTCCCTGCCCCTCAGCAAGGTCTTACCCCCTGCCCTTCACTCACAACCCCTGAGTCATCACCTGGAGCTCAGACCTGTCTTCCCCAGGAGGGCATTAGAAGTGGGCTCCTCTGCTCCCAGATGGAGGACACAGAGCTTCTTGTTGAACAGGTACAGGGGTGGGGGCTTCCCTTCTTCAAAGTCCTCACCTCTACCTGCTTTGTACCCCTGTCGCTGGACAGGGCTCCCAGGGAAAGAACCTCACACCCACCTCACTAGCTCCTGTCCTCATCAGCTGGCTTCCCAGCATGATGTCACTTCCCAGACCATGAACCCTGGTTTAGCCCTTTGCTCTAACAGAGATTAGGAGATTGAGCTTCAGGAACAACAAGAACAGATATTGGGTTATTTACCTTCCAGTGCCTTGTTCACCATTAGAGAGTCAGTGGCTGGCACACAGTAGGTGCCCTTTCAGATTTACTGATACTGGTCTGCAGAGGATGCTCACCACCCTTACTCACCTCAGCACCTGCTCCAGGTGGCCCTCGAGGAGGAGGACAGCATCCACACAGAATTTTTGCAGGCAGTCCATCCTGAGGAACTGTGAGGTGAGCTGGGAGAGCAGCCACTCCTGCCTCTCTGTGGAGATGTGGGCAGGCATGCGGACCTGGGAGACAAGCAGCTTCCTCAGGTTCCTCATCTGGCCCAAGAAAGGAGCATAAGCAACCAAGGTGGAGGGCACCCAGGTGCAGTGCACTTCCACCTTCTGGACAGAGTCCAGCTGCAAGTCTCAGGACCTTCCTGGTGTGGCCGGTGGGTTTCCCAAAGATCTTCAGCCTATTACAACACAGGTGCAGCCTGTTTCTTCTCTGTGTGACCCACAGGAACAAGAGAGTCAGGAATTCATCCAGGAGCCCCTTTGTGAGGCACAAGTCTATGAATATCTTCAAGGGCAGCTTAGCTGCCATTGCTGGACCAAGTTTCAATGTTCGATTCTTCTTAATGTCCTCTGGTGAGGAGGCATTGACCACGGCTCCAGAACATGTCTTCTAGAAGTTCAGTGGAACCATCCGCAAATCCAGCACCTGCAGTTTCCACCTCCTGCGGGGACGACAGCAGAGTCTCAGCCCTGAGGCCCCTTCCTTCCCCTCTCAGCTGTTGCTCCCTGCTCCACCTCTTCCTTCTGTCTCACTTTTCTCCACCCACTTCCCTCCAATCCAGCCTGGTTCCCCCACTTGTACAGACTGAGGCGGGGGCAGGTACAGCCTCATTCAGGGGTCAGCACAGCTGCCACAAGCACCTCCACATCTGGAAGCCCCTCCCAGGTGGGGCTCAGCATGGCCAAGGCCTCTCCACCCCTCCTTGCTGGCAGCACAGGAAGCCTGTGGAGCACACTTCAGCACCCACTCTCCCTGCCTATACCCATCCCTTCCTTGGCACCGAGGGTGCTCCCTTCCAGGCCACCTGGGTCCCCCTCACCTGGGGCGATCCTGATGGGCAAGTAGCATGTCCAGCCCATCCAGCGCCACTTGGAGCATCTCCAGCTGTGGCTTCCTCATCAGGGCCCCCAGGGGCAGCAGGTGAAGGGCCAGGCTGCACCATTTTCTTCAGGACCTCAGTGTGTCCCCTGCTGAAGGCCTCTACAAGAGTGGTGGGAAGAGCTGTATGGGCAGGTCCTCCAGATCCAGGATGGCCCTGGACTTGTCGCTCAGCAGGCTGTGCCCTGCCAGCTCCAGCAGTGTGGGTGGGGACTGGATGCTCATCCTGGGGAGTCTGAAAGAAGAAGGATCCTGGAAAATGGTCCAGAGAAAAGGTCACTATCCCATCCATTGCCAGCCACTGGGAAGGGATTACTGGGGAGTCCAAAAACTCACCCCAACCTTAATGGGGAAAGGCCTTTGATTATTATTTTGTTTTTATAAAATGGGAATTGGAGTGTCATGTGACTTAATGCAGTAGGATCCTCAGTTTCAACAACTACAGAGGCTCAGAAAAGTGTTGCCCTCACATGGGTGATGTTATTTTTAATTTCAAAAAATTAAATGGGCAATTATAAAGCATGTGCCCATATTATAAAACACTTGGAAATTACAACAGAGTCTCATGGATATCTGTTACACATGTCAGAATTTGCCACCTTAGGGGGGAGTTCAAGAGAACAAACAGATCAAAAGAACAGAGTCTGTGTACTGTTGCATCAGATAGTTTGAAGCTTTTTGTTTATTTGTTTAAACAAATTATAAAATTACAAAACTACGTATGCCTTCAAGTATTATTTGGGGGATGAGGAGATATTGGGGATTGAATTCAGGACACTCAACCAGTAAGTCACTGCCCCCAGCCATATTTTGTATTTTAGTTGGAGACAGGGTCTCACTGATTTTTTAGCACCTGGTGCTGCTGTGGCTGGCTTTGAACTCTAATTCTCTGGCCTCCTCAAACTCTGTAGGTTTTGGGATTACAGGTGTGTGCCACCATGCCCAGCAAAACAGTATAATTTTAAGAGCACACAGATAAATATTTTCATTATGAGAAAATAGAATTCCAATCAATTAGAATGAAATAGGATTGCAATCCACTTCCTTGGTTAAGTAATTTTAAATTGGCTTTGCTTGGAGCTCAGTGGAAGAGCAATTTTATATGACATGTGAGGCACTGGGCTTGATCTTCAGCAGCAGGTAAAAATTATTAAATGTTGGGCTGGGGACATACCTCTGTTGATAGAGTGCTTGCCTCCCATGCACAAGGCCCTGGTTCAATCACCATACCACCAAATAAATAAATGGATAAATAAATAAATTATATTGTCCATATAAACTTTAAAAATCAACAATTTAAAAAAAGAAAAAGTTCGGGGCGTGCGTACACAAGCCTGTAATCTCAGGGTCTCCAGAGACTGAGACAGGGGGATCATGCGATCAAAGTCAGCCTCAGCAAGAGCAGGTGCTAAGCAACTCAGTGAGACCCTGTCTCTAAATACAGCACAAAACAGGGCTGGAGATGTGGCTCAGTGTTTGAGTGCCCCTGGGTTCGATAGCCCATACCAAAGAAAGAAAGAAAGAAAGAAAGAAAGAAAGAAAGAAAATTGAAAGTGACATAAACCAAATTGGAAATCCTAGACTTCAGGATCAAAGTAAAACTACACTGAGAGGCAAAATTGATGTTCTAAATTGGTTCATGAGAAAAGACAGGAAAAAAATTGTTCCTGAATCTGCACAGGTGAGGCGGGAACTGGGTGGTGCTCAGGATGGTGAGGGACTTACTGGATCTGTCCAGGTGTGCAGGGTTCTGGGAGCCTCAGCAGGCCAGGCTGATTCTCCTTGGGCTCCAGGACTCTTGTGTTTCTCTTCTGGCTCCTCAGAAGCTTTTATGGACCTCTCTGACCACGCCCCCACCTCCATCTGATTGGATGGCATCCAATCAGAAAGCAGTATCTGATCAGGTTCTCCAATCTCCACCCACTTAATCCTGATGGATTTTCTTCCTCCAGATTGATTGATTGAATCTGATGCTCATTTACTAGCGCAGAATCAGGGAGAGTGTGAGAGTCAGGGATGTATCCCTCCATGCACTCCACACCATGGACTGAATTTTGTCCATATGTGACCCTCCTGTTCCTCCTGTGAGACAGAAAAGCACTGAATCCCTAAGAAAAAACAACACCTGAAAATAGCTTTCAAAGGGGTCTTTGACCATATAAAAATTATTTGAATTTTTTCCCTTAAAATCCCATAGTAAAAACAGCTTTTTGAAGACAGTAGGTCATCCATGAAGACCACAGGATGGGAACCATGTTGACAAGAGTCACACAAGTGCCGAGTTACCTTCCAGCAAATCTGGGCACACTCAGAGAGGCAGAGCAGACAAGGAGGGTGGAATCAGTCTCATAGACTTAGGGGAAGACTTCTCCTGTTTGTCTGTCTGTATTGGGAATTGAACCCATTGGTTCTCAACCACTGAACCACATCCCCTGCCCTTTTTGTTTTTTGCTTTTATTTGGAGATAGTGTCTCACTAAATTGCTTAGGTCCTCACTAAGTTGCTGAGGCTGGCCTCAAATTTGCCATCCTCCTGCCTCAGTCTCCTGAGTTGCTGTGATTATAGGCATGGGCCAACATGTCCCTGATGAGGACTAGGCAAAGTCTGAAATCCACCAAGGGTGGAAACTGTGGGCAACTAGGGAATGGGAAAGAAAGACACGGGGTTGGACAGCAGGTGTTTCTGACATCAGGGAGGTCACCCACTGGAGAGTCTTCCTGCAGAATCAGGGACCCCAGGGCACATCTCCCAGGCAGCCTTTGCTCCAGGCAGTTTCCAGGGCTCTTTAGGCTGTGAGAAGTTCATAGGCAAAGGAAAATTTGAAGAGCCTGAGTAAAAAGTAATTCAGGAATTGAGGAAGGAGAGATGGAAAGAGAGGGAGTGCTTGGATGATGAGCCATGTGAGGGGAGGACTTACAGGGAAGATGTAGAAGGAATGGTTTGATTGGCGGCAGTTACAGAATTGCATTTCTGCTTTGTTGTTCTGTCTTTGTGTTAGTCAGCTTTTTCACGCTGTCACTTCAACACTCAACCCCAACAACTACAGAGGAGAAAAAGTTTATTTGGGGACTCATGGTTTCAGAGGTCTCAATGCACACACAGCAGATTCCATTTCTTGGCCCTCACCTTCAAGGTGAGGCTGACCATTATGGTGGGAGATTGTGGCAGAGGGAAGGTGCTCACATTATTAGAGAACAGAGAGGGAGAGAAAAGGCCCCTTGCCAGATACAAAATATACACACCATATTCACACCCCCAATGATCAGCTTCCTCCAGCCACAGCCCAGCTGCCCCCTGTTATCACTCAGTTAATCCCATTAGGAATTACTGACAAGGTTAAGGCTATAAACCAATCATGTCTCCTCCAAAACCATTGTCTCACAGGTGAGCTGTTGGGAGACACAGCATCTAAACCGTGATGGTCTTCTTGGGTATCTTGTTGGAAAATATCCCTGCTCACATCACAGTTGAATACTTACAGTTGGCTGAGGTCATCTTTGGTTTTTGTTTCACATAATGACTTACCACAAATGACCCACATTTAATCTCCTATGTGTGCAGTGAAGTAGGGCTAAGGCTATTTCAGAGACTCATTGCTTTTTAGGCTCCACAACAATTGAAATCTAGTCTCTGACTGAATTCTAAATTTCTCTGCCATTTGTCTGTGTGTAGCCAGCTGAAAGGGTGACTTCATGCCACAGCCCTGCCTTCTTTTACCACCCTTGAGTTGGTGCAGGAGGCAGGTAGATGTTTCTGTCAACCTAAGTCACAACAGACAGTGGCTCTCAAAAGAACAAGGGTAGTCAGACATAATAGGGCAGGAATGCAGGACTCCCAAAGAAAGATGAGCCACAGCCCCATCCAGGAGGCAAAGGGAGACAGGGTGTCAAAGGCAGCTTTGAATCAATTATTAGTGGTTCCACAGATTCAGTACCAAGGGTGGCCTCAGTTCAAGGACTACAGGCAGCTACTGGCCAGGTGTCCTCCTAGAGTTTGGGGGGTGCATTTTGGGGTGGATTTTAGGCACAGCTGAGGTTGGAGCTGACTTGTTTGTGATAGTTCCTACCATCAGGCAGGGCTACCCAGGGACCCTCCCTTTGCAGCACCCTACTTCACATTCATCAGGATTTGACACAGTTCCTGCCTGTTGATTTGAGCACCATTATGTTTCCCCCTTGGGATGAAGATCTTTTCTCTGGATGCATCACATAATGGTTAGGGTTTGATTCTCTCTCAGTGCCAGGATGGACTTTTCCTGTTTGGTCCAGTCTCCCATTGGAAGGAATTAATAGATGAGTAGGAATCAATGTTGAAACTCATTGAGCCACATTTGAACAAGGTGGGTTGGAGGGAGTGGCTCTCAGTGTCCCTCCACCAGGAAGTCACTGTTAAATTCAATTTTGCCTGTTCATTAGGCCTTGGGTACCTCATCTCCAAGCTCCAGCCTTTACTACTCTATGAAGAGTTAGACTTTTTCAGAAATTTTATGAGTACAGGTGTTCATTTAAAAAAAATTTAGGCCCTGAATTTATTTATTTTTATTTTTTATTTTTTTTGGCATTGGGGAGTGAACCCAGGAGAGCTTTACCACTGAGCTACATCCTCAGCTTTTTTCATTTTTTAAATTAATTACTTAGTTAATTAAATTATTCATTTATTCAGTTTGTGTACAAGATTTGAACCCAGGGGTACTACACCACTGAGCTACATTCCCAGCCCATTATTTAAAAAAAATTTTTGTTTTGAGAAAGGTTCTCACTAAATTACTGAGACAGGCCTGAATTTGAGATCCTTCTGCCTTAGCCTTCTAAGTAGATGGTGTTATGGGGAGTCTCTCCAAAAAGCTCTCTAAGTCTGAATTTCAAATCAAAAGAGAGTTTTACTTACCTCACTAGGGACTGTCACCCACCACAGAGACTCAAGCTCTGTGAGAGGACAGCTGCTTCCTGGTCCATTCAAAAACAATAAAAGCACAAAATCCACAACTCAGTGACTTGCTTATCGTCATGTAACTAGCCAATCATAGAAATTAAAACATTAATAAGTGGGGCCTCTGGGCTCTAGGCAGGACCAGAATTTTCCAGTCAGCAAGTCAGCACATTAGCTTTGCAGTTCAGTTGAACACGGTCCTGGGTTCAAGCAGGTGCTAGACTGTTGCATCCTGAATTTGGGTGGGGGCCAGTGGGGCGAGAATGTACTTCAAAGTCATGTAGACCCACAATAGCATTCAAACCCAGGATGTAGCTCTCCATGACCACCACACATCCTGAGTAGGGTACAATTTGTGGGGTACAAAGTACAGAGTGGCATTTTTTTTAAAAAAAAAATAAGAAAACAGCTTTCATTTCAGTTTCTCATAAACAGCTCTTGTAACAATTTTTCATAGGAGGTAGCAAAATGGAGTCTCAGGCCTGCCTATGACAGTTCTTGCTTTATAATTGTCTGATCTCACTGTTCAATATTTTATATCCATCATCTATATTTTTTTACTAATCCATAACCGATAACTGACACACTTATTGATTGTATTTATCAGTTCACAGGACAGCAGATGGGATTACAAGTGTCCACCACCACACTCTGTTTTGAATTACAATTTTGAAAAGGTAGAGCATTTGCCTAGCATGCATGAGGTCCTGGGTTTGATTCCTAGCAACAATAAATAAATAAATGAATAAATAAATACATAGATAGATAGATGAGAGACCTTTGTTCAAGTAAACTTGTTAGAGGTTTTTTCTTCTTAATCAATTAATCTGATTTTAGTTATGTTCAGGGAAAAAATCCAAATGATAGCTCTTGATGATAAAAATTTAGATTTTTAACATGGTTAAAAATCTGTTGGGAATTTATTATAAACAGCTATTAACAAGGTGATTTGATTGGCATACATTTTAATATAGTGTCCAGAATTATGTCTGAAAACATATGAAATTTTTTATGAATTTTTGCCATTTTAAAGCAAATATTAATAAAATATCCAAATAAATATAACTTGAAAAGTTATGTCATATTTGACAGGACTTCCCATCATATCAAATTAGGATAATTGCCTTAAGGTCTCTTTTCTAGAAATCCCTTGAGCAACTATGGAATTCTCTAGAACATCCCAATGTTAGCTCAAGGTCAAGTGACAATGTAGACTTTGATCCTAGAGAAGTTAGTAAATGATCTCAAAAGGTTTAAAGCACTTCATGAAACTTGGGGTCCTAGATCATTATAAAAGATAAGTCATTTAACCAGAGTGATGAAAGATATTTAAAGTGAATAAGAAAAGTTATGTCCTATGAAATAATACTTCAACTTTTAACAGAGATGATTCAGTTTTCCTTTTCCCATGTAATCAGAGAAGTTGATAAAACCAACTTGAAGCCTAAAACTTACTCTCTTCTCCTCCAGTACTGAGCATTGAACCAGGGGCACTCTACCACTAAGCTACCTGCCCAGTTCTCTTTGTTTTATTTTCAAACAGGCTTTCCAAATGGCCAAGTCTGGCCTGAATCTTGCCATCCTATGGCCTCAGGCTCCTGAGAATCTGGAATTACAGGCATGGCCCACCTCACCTGGCTTAAAATGTACTTCTTAAAGAGCAGCTGTTTGAGAGATGTTCACTGGAACATTCCACGTGGAAGCCATTGCTGTTTTTAATTGTCTTTGGAATCATTTGCCCACCAATTTCAAAATGTGCTTGAGAAGGAACCATAATAGACTCATCTGCAGTGCAGAACAAAGGCTATTCTGGAGTTTCTTGGAATTTGCAGGTCCCATTCTGTGTTTTATTAATCTCTGGAGAGACAATGATAAAAATCCTCTGATCTTGTTTGGAGGGTTAGGAGTTAAGAAACAATTTTTTGTGTGTGTAATGTGTGGTTTTGGCTGAGTTCTCCTGAAAGTCTATTATCAAACTATCAAACTCAAGGACCTTCTCCTGCATGGTCCCTTGCCCTCCACTTTTGTGAGGTTGTGGTACAAAAAATTCCATTTTGATTCTGCAGTCCTTCACAGTAGCATCATCAGCCGGGACACTGTGGCCAAGAATATTCTAAGCAATTACATGGTCAGTGTTGGCTCCTTTGAGTTGTCTAAATGTGATGGCAATCACTTGGCATGCATGAGGTTGCTGGACTCTGTGTGTGTGTGTGTGTGTGTGTATGTGTGTGTGTGTGTATGTGTGTGTGTGTGTGTGTGTGTGTGTGTGTGTAGTACCAGGGATTATGTACCTGGGGCAGTTTACTACTGAGCTACACCCCCAAAACCTTTTATATTTTTATTTGAGACAGGGTCTGACTATGTTGCCCAGGCTGGCTTGGAATCTCCAATCATCCTGCCTCAGACTCCCAATTTACTGGGATTATAAGTGTGCGCCTCGGTACCTCGCCATAGAGCATTAAAAACTTTCAAGAGATTACATTGCACCGGGGAGCAAGTGCCATAACTAAAAGGAGAATAATAGCCTCAGACTCAAAATTCCTCTGGATGAATGTTATACCAATACTGAGACCCTCAAATAACTCTCAGAACACACATTGCCATTCCAATTAAGTCTTTATTGCTGGCCAGCAGCAGACACTCTACTCTCTAAAAGCGAGATGGTCAGACTAGCACACCACCTTCAGTGATGCCTCATATTTAAGCCAAAAAACCACAAAAGGGAGATTTGGGGTCTAGCCAATGTAAACAAGCACATTGAATATGAAAATAAGAGCAGTGTACTACAATTTTATTGATGTTTTTATATTAACCAAGTGTTAGACTCTGTAATATGGAGCAATACTCTAAAATAACAGTTGCTGTTTCACCAGAGATGTACAAATCTTCATTTGTCCAGTTAGTTGCTCTAGAGAATAAAACTTAACAGTCACAATGTAATTAATATTTTAAAAAGTGTTTGTCATTTTAATATGTAAATAAACTTTGGTTTATATCAGCACATTAATATTTGCTTTTAGGGAATAACCTTAAATACTTTTAACTATTTGTGTTACATATATAAACAACTTATTATAAAGAAACATTTTAATATTTAACCTTTATATATAGATGTTTATATTACTTACTTAGACTCTATTGTTTACTTAGATGTATTATAATTATATTTTACCACATAAACACTTTCCTACCTGGAAACATTTTTTTAATTAAATATATTTTTATATTTAGAATCTTTTAATAGTTTTTAAGCCATGGATCCTTCTTTTTGTTTATACCTTAAAATAATCCTTATCAATTTCTGAATTTAGATAAATTAATCAATTTTAATAACAGGAAATATATTTACAATACTCTAATTGAAATGCAGTTGAAACCTGTTGACTTTTTGTTTATAGAATTATACCCCCTGGAATTTTTAACTTTTTTGTGATAATGTAAAGTAAGTTTAAATTTTTAAATTTACCAATATATGAAAACACCAACAGTGCATAAATATTTCACCTTATGGAATTTAAGGAGTTAAGATTACTTGATATTTTATTTAACAGTTAACATTTAAACTTTGTATACCAATCAGATATCTCTAACAACACATCCATAATTTCAAATAGGTCAGATCTAATTTACATTTTTTTTTAAAAAAAGGTATAAGAAGAGTGCATTCAATAGCATCTGTAATTTATTCCCATTGAAGAAAAATCCTAGAGACAATGGATATTAGACACTTTATAGACATTAACATTTTATTAACTGTTTGACCCCTAGAAACCTGTAACTTGTTTAAGTTGCATTAGTAACTTTAAAGACATTTTTATTTTTATTTATTTACCCAATTTCAATTGAACCTTTTAAATCATCTGAAGCAAAGATATTTGGCTCAATTTTTAAAATTTTAATTTATAATCTCATATGTCAATTTTTAGTACTAAATATATGTAGACACAGCAATACATGTAGATGGACAGTACACCAGTGACCCTACACAAAAAGACCAACAAAAGTGTTGTAGGTTATTTGTTAAAAAAACTGTTAGACTGAGAATTAACCCTTGTGAATCAGCCTTAGAGCAAAGCAGAATGTAATCAGAAAAACATATTAACCCAGGCATTTCAGAACAAAATTATGAATCTAACAAATATAGACTTTCAAAAACCTTCCTGGCCTTCTCCCTGAGGTGGTCCTGCTCATCAAAGGTGAAAAGAATTCAGGGAACCTAGACAAATGGCAGGGCCTTATTCCTCCCTGAAGGAACTTCCCAAAGAGGAACTCCATTGCTCTCCTTGGGAGAGTCACCCAGGTTGGGGTCCCATTGTATGGTTACATATGAGAGTCCAGTCTCCATTATCTACTGAGGGTGGGAACTGTGAGCTCTTTGAGAAGTTGGGGAGCAGAAGATATGTGTCAAAGGCAAGTGTCTCTAATATGGTTTGCACATGAGGTGTCCTCCAAAAGCCTCTGTGTTAATGCAGGAGGTGAAAGATCAGATCATGAGAGCTCTGGTCCAATCAGTGGATTAATCCATCAAATGGATATATTTCTGTGTGAGTGTGTGTGTGTGTGTGTGTGTGTGTGTGTGTGTGTGTGTGTATTCTGATAATTATCATGTTTTTAATCCTAGATAACCATTGACAAAATGCAGTTTCAGAAGCCCTCTCTGGCTGCTAAAGTCCTCTGACAATGACTGGTTTTAGCTGGGTTTCCATAACCCAGGGAGGTGCCATCCCAACCAGGACACAGTTCAACTTTCCTCCTCAGGGGTCTTCCTGGGTCTTTTCCAGAGCTTTGGATTGTCCAAGGCATTTTCCAAATTCCAAGAGTCCTGTCCTTTCTGTCCTACAGTCTTTCAGCCTGATACCTTGTCAGGACTCTTGAGATAACCTTATGACCCAAGCCACTGGAGTGAGAAAAGGTGTCAGGGGATGACCAGAGTGTCTGGCTGGGAGGTTCCCACAGAAGGCACATAGGAGACCACTCATCACCTGGAACTAGGGGAGAGCAGGGAGCTGGGGCTGGAGAGGTGGCCCCAGGCAGGGCTTGCTAAGTGGCAAGTGACAGGCTTGGGCAGGCTTGGAACATGACCTGAGCTCTGTTTCCATTTCCAGAAGGCTGTTGAGAGGACCATGCTCCCTAGAGGAAATTAACAAGAAACAGAGACACCATCAGAGGAATCATTGCCACCAAGGTGAGAAAGACTGGCTTGCACTTGAGTGACCATGGGCAGCTTGGAAGACCCTGGAGGTGGCCCTGGGCAACTTGACCTGAGGTTGCCCTTTTGCACCACACAGAGGAGTAAGCTTCTCCTGGGCAGGGAAGAAACCTGCAGTGGTAAGGGTAGTAAGACTGGCCTTGGGGGAGTTGGGGAGTTGAGGCCCTGGGTTCCCAGGGGCCACATGCAGCCAGGCTCTACCTGCACCACAGGTCACAGGAGCTCTAGTCCAGGAAGAAACAACACCCAGCAGGAAAGAGATTCACCAACAACCGGGGTCCAGTTTTCTAGTTTCATCTCCCCAGGGCCTGCCAAGATGCCTCTACCCAGGTGCACCACCAGCCCCTACACACCGTCCAGTAACAAAAACAAACAAACAGAAAATCACTTTGGGGGGTGGGGGAGATTTGTTTTGAATTAACTTTCATGGCTACTCTCCATAGTCAGCGCCAATCACAGAAAAGTGTAATCTGAAGCAAGAGCCATCTAGAAATCGGTGTCAAATGAGCCAGTAGAGGGCAGGCTTGTCCCAGTGTGTCCCCTTTCCTATCAAGTAACTTTCTATTCCTGGGTTCTAGAGCCAGATGTCATTGTGCCTAGTAGATGGAATGGGCAGCTTGTGGGTGGACTCTGCCTTAGGTCAGGGTTGCCCATTTGCACTTAGCTGTTTTTCTTTTCTTTCTCTCCTCCTCCTCCTCCTCCTTATTCTCCTTTTACCCCTCTTTCTCCTCTCGATTCTTCATCTTCTTTTTTGGTACTGGTGTTTGAACTCAGGGTACTTAACCACTGAGTCACATTCCCAGCTCTTTTCTATTTTTAGTGAGGCAGGATCTCACTAAGCTACTTATGGCCTTGTTATGTTGCTGAGGCTGGCTTTGAACTTGTAATCCTTTGCCTCAGCCTCCTAAGCTGCTGGGATAACAATCATAGGCCACCATATCTGGCTCCTCGCCCTGTCTTATTCTGAGACAGGATCTCACTTTGTTCTCCATACTCATCTCAAACTCATGATCATCCTGCTGCAGCCTCTTAGATAGCTGGATTATGGACATGGACCACCATGCTCAGTTTAAATGTAAGCAATGCTAAAAGCCACATAAACTATTTGAGAACATTTGCTAGTAAGAGATGGAAAATGCTAACTCTGAGATGAGGCTTGATTTTCATGAGTATCTTGTACATGTGACAGTCTGCCACTTTGGAGTGGAGTCCTGGGAAAGAAATAGATCAGAATAGACTCCAGCCTATGAAAAATATTGTGTGGTTCCAGGTTTGGTGACCTGCACCTGTAATTCCAGCTACCCAGGAGGCTGAGGCAGGAGGATCACAAGTTCCAGGGCAGCTTCAGCAATTTAATGAGACACTAAACCACTTAGTGAGACCCTGTCTCAAACTGAAAATATATAAATATAAAGGGTTGGAGATGTAGCTCTGTGGTGTGGAGCCCCTGGGTTTAATTCCCAGAACCCAAACCAGAACAAACAAAACACAACAAAATAAACAGAAATAGGAAAAGAAAAACAGAAGGATAGAAGTTTCATATGATCTAAACCAAAGCAAAAATCAAAATTATTGGGATGAAGGGAACCTGCATGTAGAGACACCAAGTCCAGACCTCTGGTCATTTGAAGAGAAAGAAATGTGATATTCTCTTTGCATCACAAACTATGTGCCACCATTTTGTGTTTCTTTTTTGGTTCTGGGGACTGATCCCAGTGGTGCTCTACCACTGAGCTACATCTCCACCTCCTTCTAATTTTATTTTGAGACAAGATATTGCTAACTTGCTGAGGCTGGCCTCCCGCTTGTGCTTCTCCTGCCTCAGCCTCTGGAGTTGCTGGGTTTTCAGGCATGTGCTGCCACTCCTTGGATGTAGGTCACTAGGAAAGACCATCTTGAGAGTAGACCCTCTAAAAGTTCTTTTTTGAGCTCAGTTGCCGTACAACACTAAAGCACTTGTTGCCAAATGCTCTGTTCTTGTCCCTGATGCTAATGTAATAATGAGGACACAGTTTTGAGAAAAAGGAAAGGGAATGTTTACTATTTTGGTAGGAAAAAAATGAGGGTCTTCTGTCCCAAAGGCTGTCATTATGCCTATCAGAGGAACAGGTTTTTTTTTTTTTGTTTTGTTTTTTTAACTTGATTTTTTAAAAAAATAAATGACAGCAGAATGATTTACAATTCTTATTACATGCATACAGCACAATTTTTCATATCTCTGGTTGTATATAAAGTATGTTGACACCAATTTGTGTCTTCATACATGTACTTTATATAAAGATGTCTATCACATTCTACCATCCTTGCTAATCCCCTGCCTCCTCCCTTTTCCTCCCACTCCTCTGCCCTATTCCCACTCCTCCTCTTGCTTTGAAGTAAGATAAAACATTGGAATGTTCCATTGAAAACTTAATAGAGACACAATTTCCTGCATTACTGAAATCTAGGCACCGAATTAAATTTACCAGTTGCATTTTGCTAGTCTTATTTGTCTCTCAGAAATGCCCTTAGTGGCCCCAAGGGTGTAGGTCTCTTTGTGCCAACACCAAGCAGATGGCAGAGCTGTGGTGGTTCTAATTCTCAAGGCTGCTCTTCCTGGTTCTTTGTCATCTTCTGTAACTGATGTCTCTGTTCGCTTCTGACTCTGCTCTCACTTCTGTGCTACTGCATCTCTCTGAGGCTGTAGAGTCTGCATCTTTGGACTCAATCAACCTTGGATTGAACATGGTTGAAAATAAGTGCATCTGGGCTGAATGTGTAGAGTCTTTTTTCTTGTCATTATTCTCTAAACAGCACAGTGTAAACTGCTATGTAATGTTCCCATTGTATTAAATGTTATAAGGAACCTCGAGATGGTTTAAAGAACACAGGAGGATGTGCATAGGTTATATGCAAACACTGCATTATTTATACCTGACCTTGAACATGTGCAGAGTTTGGTATACAAAGGCAGGGTCCTGGAATCAATTCACTGTGGATACTGAGTGAAGGCTGTACTTGGCCTTGGGCTAGGAAGTATAATTTTCACATGTGTTTACTCTCTAGGTCACTTGAACCCTACATATTTTCACACATCAACAATCATTAGTTTGTGGTGAGTACCAGGGATTGAACTCAGGGGCACTCGACCACTGAGCCGCATCCTCAGCACTGTGGTGTATATACTTTAGAGACAGGATCTCCCTGACTAGCTTGGTGCCTTGCCATTGCTGAGGCTGGGTTTGAACCCGTGATCCTCCTATCTCAGCCTCCTGAGCCACAGGGATTACAGGCATGTGCCACTGTGACTGGCAACCATGGTTCTTAGTATCAAAAACCTAACCCAGGTACACAGAGAGAACAACTGTAAGCATGTTGTAAAGCCCACAAGATTACTGTTGGGACAGTGCTGTGGAATTGGGCAGGGACCAAGGGAAGCTGGCTAGTGTTGGGATGGGCAAAGGTGTGGCATCTGCAGTGGAGGGGAGAAATAAATCATATTCACACACTAATGCTTTTTTCAATGCTTTATTCACTCAAATCACTCAATACAACTTCACTGTATAGGTTCTTAATCAAGAAAATGATAATCCTTAATGCTGGGCACTGCAATACACATAATCAATTAAAAACTAAAAATTCTAAGTTAACTCTGTGCACAGCAAACACTTAATCATGCCAGACTTATTACAGACATTCCCTCTGCATGCTCAGCTCAAGTGCCCGGTTTAGAGTCTCAAGTCTTAGGGTTGAAATCCAGCAGATGCTCACTTACTCAGACCACAGTGATCAGGTCAGGAACCAATGGAGGCTTCTCCTGGGCTGGATGTGACAGGTGGTTGAGGAGACAGTCTTAAGAGGAAGTCGCCATTTTCACCAGGGTCGAGATGGGGCTGTGGAGTTTGAGAGCAGTGAGGACGATGCAGACGATCAGGCAGATGATGAGAAGAGGTGGGACGTCAGTGCTGGACCTCATCGGGCTGTCCAGCATGTGGCCATGAGTGCAGCTGGCTGAATGTCTGTTCACTTGCTCCATTATTTCTACTAAATGTTGGGGCTCTGCTCACCCTTTCAGTCCCTATCAGGTATTACCTTGTTTCTTAGTGACATCTTACATTCTGAGGTCATGACCTCTGGTTTGACAGTGTCTGCCCTGAACTCTCACCTCTGTGCCTGATTCATACTAGAGGGCTTTGGAGATTGTGCCTGGTGGACCTGCAGATTCATTTTCAACAGGAATTACTTAGGCTGAGGCCATTCTTAGGTTAAGGCCATCCTTACAGCCAGTTTGGACCACAGCTTGGACTCCCCTTCATCAGGATTTGACACAAGTTACTGCCTGTTGGTTTGGACACCATTTATATATCCCAGTTCTGATGAAGATCTTTTCTCCTGAACCATCAGGGATCAACCATTCTTTCCTGTGAGTTTGATTGGATCTCATTGCCAGGTTGGACTTGTCCTGCTTGGTCCCATCCCCACTGGAGGGAATTAATGGATGAGTAGGAATATTTGTTGAAGCCCGTTGAGCCACATTTGAGCAGAAAGGTGGGTTTGCAGGATTCCATTGAACTGATTGGTTTAAGCCATGAGGGAAGTACGTGAACTACATGGTTTCCCAACATGTTATCAACCACCATAAACTACTTGGGGGTCATCTGGCATCCCGAGTATTTTCCCTGTCTCATGCTAATTGGAGGTTGCTAGGGGGGTTGCTATGGGTTCTTGTCTAGCCTAACTGAGTCAGGGACACCTGGTGCCTCAGATCTCTCCTGTTATTTGTAGACAAACAACTCAGCAGGGTGGATATGTGCCTAGGAGTGCTCTGTGGGTTTTTCCAAGGACAAGGTTCATGCCCCCTTCCTTGGATAGGCATTGAGGTAGAAGCTGCTGTTATTTATTTATTTTCAAAAATGGAGTCACATCAGTTTCTCAGTGTCTACATATATTTGGTACTAAAAATTGACATATGAGTTCATAAATTAAAATTTAAAAAATGGATCCAAATACCTTTGCTTCAGATGATTTAAAAGGTTCAATTGAAATTGGGAAAATAAATAAAATAAAAATGTCTTTAAAGTGACTAATGCACAGATTTGTTTCTAAGTGGTCAAACAGTTGGTAATAAAATGTTAATGTCTATAAAGTGTCTAATATTTATTGTCTCTAGGATTTTTCTTCAATGGGAAAAAATTTAAAATGCTATTCAATGCACTTGTCGTATAGCTTTTTTTTTAAAAAAAAATGTAAATTAGATCTGACCTATATGAAATTAATCATGGATGTGTTAGAGACATATGATTTGTTTACAAAGTTTAAATGTTAACTGTTAAATATAATACCAAGTAATCTTAACTCCTTAAATTCTATAAGTTAAAATATTTAAACACTGTTGGGGTTTTCATATGTTGGTAAATTTAAAAAATTTAAAATTACTTTATGTTATCAGAAAAACAAGGTTACTAAAAGTTAAAAGTCCCAGTGGGTATAATTCTATGTAGAAAAACTCAAGAGGTTTAAACTGCATTTCAATTAAAGTACTGTAAATATATTTCCTCTTTTTAAAATGGATTAATTTATCTAAATTCAGAAATTGATAAGGGTTATTTTAAGGTATAAACAAAAAGAGGGACCCATGGCTTAAAAATTATTAAAATGTTCTATATATAAAAATATATTTAGTAAAAAACATGATTCCAGATAAGAAAGTCTTTATGTGGTAAAATATAATTATAATTCATCTAAGTAAACAATTAAAAACAGCAGTAGCTTTCAGGTGGAATGTTCCAGTTGAACATCTCTCAAACAGCTGCTCTTTAAGAAATTCACTAAAGCCAAGTGAGGTGGCCATGCCTGTAATTCCAGATACTCAGGAGCCTGAGGAAAGATGATGGCAAGATTCAGGCCAGACTTGGCCATTTGGCAAGCCTGTAACAAAATAAAACAAAGAGAACTGGGCAGGTAGCTTAGTGGTAGAGTGCCCCTGGTTCAATGCTCAGTACTGGAGGAGGGGAGAGTAAGTTTTTTGGGTTCAAATTGGTTTTATCAAGTTCTCTGATTACTTGGGAAAGGGAACACTGAATCATCTCTGTTAGATATTGAAGTATTATTTCATAGGACATAACATTCTGTATTTACTTTAAATATCTTTCAACACTCTGGTTAAATGACTTATCTTTTATAAAGTTCTAGGAACCCAGGTTTCATGAAGTGCTTTAAACCTTTTGAGATTATTGACTAAGTTCTCTATGATCAAAGTCTACATTGTCATTTGACTTTGAGCTAACATTGGGATGTTCTAGAGAACTCCATAGTTGCTTAAGGGATTTCTAGAAAAGAGACGTTAAGGCAATTATCCTAATTTGATATGATGGGAAGTCCTGTCAAATACGACACAAGTTTTTCAAGTTATATTTATTTGGATATTTTATTAATATTTGCTTTAAAATGGCAAAAATTCATAAAAAATCTCATGTCTTCAGACATAATTCTGAACACTATATTAAAATGTATGTCAATAAAATCACCTTGTTAATAGTTGGTTATAGTAAATTTCCAACAGATTTTTAAACATGATTATTCTAAATCTTTATCATCAAGGGTTATCTTGGATTTATTCCCTGTACATAACTAAAGTCAGATTAATTGATTAAAAATAAAACCCCTCTAACATGTTTCCTTGAACACAGGTCCCTTATCTATCTATCTATCTATCTATCTATCTATTCATTTGTTTATTAATAATTGCTAGGGATCAAACCCAGGGCCTCATTTATGCTAGGCAAAATGTCTACCTTTTCAAATTATAATATAAAAAGGGGTGGTGGTGAATACTTATAATCCCATCTGCTATGGTATGAACTGATAAATATAATCAATAAGTGTGTCAGTTATAGGTTCTAGATTAGAAAAAAATAGAGACGATGGATATAAAATTTTGAAAAGTGAGATAAGACAATTATAAAGCAAGAACTGTCATATGCAGGCCTGAGACTCCATTTTGCTGCCTCCTATGAACAACTGTTACAAGAGCTGTTTCTGAGAAACTGAAATGAAAGCTGTTTGCTTATTTTAAAAAAAATTGCCATTCTGTACTTTGTACCCCACAGATTGTACCCTACTCAGGATGCAGTGGTGGTCATGGAGAGCTACATCGTGGGTTTGATTGCTATTGTGGGTCTACATGACTTTGAAGTACATTCTCACCCTGCTGACCCCCACCCAAACTCACGATGTGAGGGACTAGTACCTGCTTGAACCCAGGACTGTGCTCAACTTAACTGCAAAGCTAATGTGCTGGCTTGCTGACTGGAAAATTCTGGTCCTGTCTAGAGTTCAGAGGCCCCACTTATAAATGTTTTAATTTTTATGATTGGCTAGCTTACATGATGATAAGCAAGTCACTGAGTTGTGGATTTTGTGCTTTTATTGTTTTTGGATGGACCAGGAAGCTGCTGTCCTCTCACAGAGCTTGAGTCTCTGTGGGGGGTGACAGTCCCTAGTCTTAGACTTAGAGTGCTTTCTGGAGGGACTCTCCATAACACCATCTACTTAGCAGGCTAAGGCAGAAGGATCTCAAATTCAAGGCCTGTCTCAGTGATTTAGTGAGAACCTGTCTCATA
This sequence comes from Callospermophilus lateralis, assembly GCF_048772815.1. Classification (NCBI taxonomy): domain Eukaryota; kingdom Metazoa; phylum Chordata; class Mammalia; order Rodentia; family Sciuridae; genus Callospermophilus; species Callospermophilus lateralis. Next base: position 143,663,281 of record NC_135305.1, on the reverse strand, counting down.
ATAAAAAATTAAAAAAAAATTGGGCTGGTAATATAGCTCAGTGGTGGAGTTCCCCTGGGTTCAAACCTTGGTACCCAAACTGAATACATGAATAATTTAATTAAGTAATTAATTAATAAAAATGAAAAAAAGCTGAGGATGTAGCTCAGTGGTAAAGCTCTCCTGGGTTCAATCCCCAATGCCAAAAAAACAAAAAAATAAAAATAAATAAATTCAGGGCCTAAATATTTTTGGAAAATGAACACCTGTACTCATAAAATTTCTGCAAAAGTCTAACTCTTCATAGAATAGTAAAGGCCAGAGCTTGGAGATGAGATACCCAAGGCTTAATAAACAGGCAAATTTGAATTAAACAGTGACTTCCTGGTGGAGGGACACTGAGAGCCACTCCCTCCAAACCCACCTTGTTGTTCAAATGTGGCTCAATGAGTTTCAACATTGATTCCTAGTCATCTATTAATTCCCTCCAATGGGGGACTGGACCAACCAGGAAAAGTCCATCCTGGCACTGAGAGAGAATCAAATCCTAACCATTATGTGATGCATCCAGAGAAAAAAAATCTTCATCTCAAAGGGGAAACATAATGGTGCTCAAATCAACAGGCAGGAACTGTGTCAAATCCTGATGAAGGGGAAGCAGGGTGCTACGAAGGGAGGGTCCCTGGGCAGCCCTGCCTGATGGCAGGAACTATCACAAACAAGTCAGCCTCAACCTCAGCTGTGCATAAAATCCACCCCAACCTGCACCCCCCAAACTCTAGGAGGACACCTGGCCAGTAGCTGCCTGTAGTCCTTGAACTGAGGCCACCCTTGGTACTGAATCTGTGGAGCCAGTGAAAATTGATTCAAAGCTGCCTTTGACATCCCGTCTCCCTTTGCCTTCTGTATGGGGCTCTGATTCATCTTTCTTTAGGTGTCTTGCATTCCTTCCCTATTATGTCTGATGACACTTGTTCTTTGGAGAGCCACTGTCTGTTGTGACTTAGGTTGAGTGTAATTTTGTCCTGCCTTGTGCACCAAGTCAGGGGTAATAAGAGAAGCCAGGGCTGTGGCATGAAGTCACTCTTTCAGCTGGTGACACACAGACAAATTCCAGAGAAACTTAAAATTAAATCAGAAAGTAAATTTCAAATTTGTAGAGCATAAAAACCAGAGAAGGTGTTGAATAGCCTTAGTCCTATATAGCTGCACTGACATGTGAAATTAAATGTGTTTCATTTGTGGTAAGTTATTATGTGAAACAGAAACCAAATATAACCTTAGCCAATTGTAAGTATCCAACTAACATATGATTATGTGATGTGAGCAGGGATATTTTCCAACAAGATACCCCAAATGACCATCACAGTTTAGATGCTGTGTCCTCCAACAGCTCATGTGACAATGTTTTTGGAGGTGGAATGATTGGTTTATAGCCTTAACCTAGCCAATGAATTAACCCCTGGTGGGATTCACTTGGGGATAATGGGGGCAGGTGGGGTGTGCCTGGAGGAAGCTGATCTTTGGGGTGTGAATATGGGTGAAGAGTTTGTATCTGCAAGAGACCGTGTCTCTTGCTCTGCTTTCTGGTAATGTGAGCCTCTTCCCTCGGTCACACGCTTCTGCCATGATGTTCAGTCTCACCTTGGAGGTGCTGTCTCTGGATTGAGGCCGCTGAAACGAAGCCACCCAAGTAAATTTTTCCTCCTCTGTAGTTGTTGTGGTTGGGTCTTTTAGTCACAGCACCATAAAGCTGACTAAAACAAAGACAGACCGAAGAAACAGAAATGGATTCTCTAACCGCCACCCATCAAACCATTCCTTCTGCATGTTCCCTGGAAGTGCTCCCCTCACATGGCTCATCCAAGCATTCCATCTCTTTCTGTCTCTCCTTCCTCAATTTTAGAATTTTGTTTGACTCAGACTCTTGTAATTTTCCTTTGCTTGTGTTCTTCTCCCAGGCTAAAGGCTTTGGAAAGTGCCTGGGGCCAAGGTTTTCTGGGAGATGTGCCCTGGGGAGGTCCCTGATTCTGAAGGAAGGCTCTCCACTTGGTGGCTGCCCTGAAGTCAAGGACACCTGCTGTCCAACCCTGTGTCTTTCTCTCCAACATCCCAAGTTGCCCACCACTTCCACCCTCAGCGGCTTTCAGATTTTTCCAAGTCTGATGGGGCATGGTGGCCCATGCCTGTAATCACAGCAACTCAGGAGACTTGAGGCAGGGGGATGGCAAGTTTGAGGCCAGCCTCAGCAACTTAGGGAGGACCTTAGCAATTTAGTGAGACCCTGTCTCCAAATAAAAACAAAAAATAAAAAGGGCTGGGGATGTGGCTCAGTGGTGGGGCCAATGTGTTTCATCCCCAGTACAAAGAGACAGAAGAAATCTTGCCCGAAGTCTAGAAGACTGATTCCACCCTCCTTGTGTGCTCTTCCTCCCTGAGTGTGCCCAGATTTGCTACAATGTAACTTGACACTTGTGTGAATGTTGGATACATGATTTCCATTCTGTAGTCTTTGTGGATGACACTGCTGTCTTCAAAAAGCTGTTTCCTCTGTGGAATTTTCAAAATATTTTTGAGTTATTTTTTTCAAATAATTTTGATATGACCAAAGATCCCTGCAGAAAGGTATTTTCTAGGTATGCTTTTTTCTTATGTTAGGGATTAAGTACATTTCTGTCTGACAGTAGAAACAGGAGGGTCACATATGGACAAAATTGAGTCCATGGTGGGGAGTGCATGGACAGAGGCATCCCTGACTGTCACAACTCCCTGACTCTGTGCTCCTGCATGAGGATTGGATTCAACAAACTATTTTTTTTAGTTGTATAAGTTGTAAAGTTTTATTTTGTCCATAAAGACTTAGTTTTCTTAAGAAGGTTTGTGTTACTGAGTCCTATAAAAGCTGAATGAAAAGAAGTCAGCTTCTAGATTATTATCACAGATGCAAGGTCCCATCTAGTGGCAAAAATGTCATGCAATCTCAAACTAATCTCGAGGAAGAAAATCCTAATAGAATTAAGTGGGTGGAGATTGGGGAAGGTAATCACATACTGCTTTTATTGGATGCTCTTCAATCAGATGGAGGTGGGGGCGTGGCCAAAGAGGTTCATAAAAGCTTCTGCAGAGCCAGAAGAGAAGCACAAAGAGAGTCTTGTAGCCCAAAGAGACACATCCTGACCTGCTGAAGCTCAGAGCACCTGCACACCTGGCCAGCTCCCCTAAAGCCCTCACTGGCCTAAGGACCAGGGCATTTCCTCCTCATCTGTGCGGATTCAGGTACAATTTTTTTCCTGTCTTTTCTCATGAACCAACTTAGGACTTTGATTTTGCCTCTCAGTGTGGTTCTGCCTTTATGCTTAATATTAGGATTTCCATTTTGGTTTATGTCACTTTCAATTTTTCTTTCTCTATCTCTCTCTTTTTTTTTTGGTACCCTGTATTTAACTCAGGAAAATCAACCACTGAGCTACATCCCCAGCCCTGTTTGGTATTTTATTTAGAGACAGGGTCTCACTGAGTTGCTTAGTGCCTGCTCTTGCTGAGGATGGCTTTGATCCCTTGATCCTCCTCTGTCAATCTCTGGAGCTCCTGGGATTACAGGTGTATGCTTGCACACCCAACTTTTATTAATTTGTTTAATTTTTTTGTTTTTTAAGGTTTATATGGAGAGTATAATTTATTTATTTATTTATTTGGTGGTATGGTGATTGAACCGAGGGCCTTGTACATGTGAGGTAAGCACTCTAATAACAGAGGCATATCCCCAGGTCACCATTTATTAATTTTTATGTGTTGCTGAGGATCAAGCACAGTTCCAGGCCCAGCCACTTTCTTCACCAAGGACATTGGATTGCTATTTCATTCTAATTGATTGCAATTCTATCTTCTAATGATGGAAATATTTATATTGTGTGCCTATAAATTATACTCTTTCAACGGGTGTGGAGGCACACACCTATAATCCCACCAACTCAAGAGGATGAGGAGGCAGGAGGACTAGAGTTCAAAGCCAGCATCAGCAACACAAAGTACTACACAAATCAGTAAGACCCTGTCTCCAACTAAAATACAAAATAGGGTTAGGGAAGTGGCTCAGTGGTGGAGTGTCCTAAACTCAGTCGCCAATATCTGCTCCCTAAAAGAGTATACTCTATGGCCCATGTGATTTAGTACTTTTATAATTTGTTTAAACAAATTAAACCAAAAGCTTCAAACTATCTCATGGAATAGTTCACAGACTCTGTTCTGATCTGTTTGTTCTCTTCAACTCCACCTAAGGTGACAGAATCTCACATGTGTAACAGATATCCAAGAGACTCTGTTGTAATTTCCAAGTGTTTTATAATATGGGCACAAGCTTTATAATTGCTCATTATTTTTTTAAATTTAAACTAACATCACCCATGTTAGGGCAAGTCCATTCCCAGCCATGTAGTTGTTGAATCTAGGAGCATACTGTTTACGTCACATGACAGTCCAATTCCACTTTGAGAAGGACAAAATAATAATCAAAGGCTTTCTCACATAAGGGTGAGGTGTGCGTATAGACTCCCTCGTGCCCCTTTCCAGTGGCTGGCAATGGATGGGATAGTGGCCTTTTCTCTGGACCATTTTCCAGGATCCTTCATCTTTCAGACTCCCCAGGATGAGCATCCAGTCCCCACCCATGCTGCTGGAGCTGGCAGGGCGCAGCCTCCTGAGTGACAAGTCCAGGGCCGTCCTGGATCTGGAGGACCTGCCCATAGAGCTCTTCCCACCACTCTTTGTGGAGGCCTTCAGCAGGGGACACACTGAGGTCCTGAAGAAAATGGCGCAGACCTGGCCCTTCACCTGCCTGCCCCGTGGGGGCCCTGATGAGGAAGCCACAGCTGGAGATGCTCCAAGTGGCACTGGATGGGCTGGACATGCTCCTTCCCCATCAGGATCGCCCCAGGTGACGGGGACCCAGGTGGCCTGGAAGGGAGCACCCTCGGTGCAAGGGAAGGGATGGGTATATGCAGGGAGAGTGGATTCTGAAGTGTGCTCCACAGTCTTCCTGTGCTGCCAGCAAGGAGGGGTGGAGAGGCCTTGGACCTGCTGAGCCCCACCTGGGAGGGGCTTCCAGATGTGGAGGTGCTTGTGGAAGCTGTGCTGACCCCTGAATGAGGCTGTACCTGCCCCCGCCTCAGTCTGTACAAGTGGGGGAACCAGGCTGGATTGGAGGGAAGTGGATGGAGAAGAGTGAGACAGAAGGAAGAGGTGGAGCAGGGAGCAACAGCTGAGAGGGGAAGGAAGGGGTCTCAGGGCTGAGACTCTGTTGTGGTTCCTGCAGGAAGTGGAAACTACAGGTGCTGGATTTGTGGATGGTTCCACGGAACTTCTGGAGGTTGTGGTCTGGAGCCGTGGTCGATGCCCGCTCACCAGAAGCCATGAAGAACATTGAAACATGCTCCAGCAATGGCAGCTAAGCCGCCCATGAAGGTTTTCATAGACTTGAGTCTCAGACAAAGACCCCTGGATGAATTCCTGACCCACTTGTTTCTGTGGGTCACACAGAGAAGGGACAGAAGCTGCACCTGTGTTGCAGTAGGATGAAGATCTTTGGGAAACCCACCGGCCACACCAGGAAGGTCCTGAGACTGCTGCAGCTGGACTCTGTCCAGAATGTGCAAGTGCACTGCACCTGGGCGCACTCCACCTTGGCTGCTTGTGCTCCTTTCTTGGGCCAGATGAGGAACCTGAGGAAGCTGCTTGTCTCCCAGGTCTGAGTGCCTGCCCACACCTCCCCAGAGGAGCAGGAGTGGCTGCTCGCCCAGCGCACCTTGCAGTTCCTCAGGATGGACTGCCTGAGGAAGTTCTGTGTGGATGCTTTTCTCCTCCTGGAGGGCCATCTGGAGCAGGTGCTGAGGTGAGTAAGAGTGGTGAGCATCCTCTGCAGACCAGTTGCAGGAAATTTGCACCTACCAGCCACCAACACTCTCATAGTTAATAAGACACTGGAAGGTACATAACCCATCCTTTTGTTCCTCTTGGATCCTGAAGCTAGATCGCATAACCTGTGTTGGAGCAGAGTCCTAAACCAGGGTTCATGGTCTGGGAAGTGCCACCATGCTGGGAATCCAGTTGTGAAGGACAGGAGCCAGGGATGGGACTGATGTTTCCTCCATGGGAGGCCAGTCCAGTGAAGGTGGTGGAAAGCAGGGTAGAGAAGAGGGCTTGGAAGGAGGAAAGCCCCCACACTTACACCCGTCAACATGGAAGCGCTGTGCTCCCCAAATGGGAGCAGAGGACCTGCCTCTAATACCCACCTGGGGAAGGCTATTCTGAGCTCCAGTTAGTGATCCTGGTGTGAGGGTGATGAGCAGGGGTGGAAGTCTTGCTGAGGATATAGGGTGTGAGCCTCTCAGAGGGTTAACCCCAGTGGATTTTGTTACATCCTGCCCGAATTTGACCTTCATACATGACTCCCCATGACCTCCTGTGGCCAGACCTGTGGCTTTCTGCTTGGCAGTGAGGAGGAGACACAGAGATGTGCACCCCTCTGATCACAGGAGATGTGGTGAAAGGCTCACCCTGACATGGGGTGATGTGAATGACCAGATTCTGTAAAAGGCAGCTTCCTAAGTGTGGGCCACTGTCAGATGACCAGGGTGACTTTGGGTTTGGGCCAATTTGTCTTCTCCCACCTTACATTGCTCCTCAGAACTAACTGCCTTGTTTCTCCTTAGGCACCTGAAGACCCCCCTGGAGACCTTCTCAATAACCAAGTGCTGGCTGTCAGATTCCGACTGGAATTATATTTCCTGATGTCCAAACACCAGACAGCTAGGACACCTGGAACTGAGGGGCATCAAACTGACCAATTTCAGTCCAGAGCCCCCCAAAATTCTGGTGGAAAGCACTGCCACCTCCCTGAAGAGCCTGGACTTGGAAGCTTGCGGGATCACTGACTCCCAGCTCCAGGCTCTGCTGCCTGCCCTGAGCTGCTGCTCCTAGCTCAGGGTTTTGAGCTTCCATTGGAATCACAACTCCATGTCAGCTCTGAGGGACCTGGTGCTTCACCCTGCCAGGCTGAGCCAGTTGAGCGTAGAGTTGTACCTTGCCCCGAGAGCTATGATGCCCAGGGTACCATCCACCCAGGGAGATGTTCCCAACTCTGTGCTGAGCTCACAGTTATAGTGAGGGACTTTAGGCAGCCAAAGGTCCTTGTGTTCTGTACTATCCCCTGTCATCATTGTGGCTACAATTTCATGTATCACCAGGGCCTCATTCACTGCTTGTGTCCAATAGCTTCCTAGTTGGGTGTGTTTCAAAAGTGTACTTCTAGGCAATTGGTGAAATAACCAGGATGTAAGGTCACCTTAGAGGGAACACAGACCCCACCATTTCAGACACTCCCTGAAGTGTGGATGGGAAAGGAAAGTGCAGCAGGGGGTTGTACCGGAGGGAAGCCACCTGAGGATAGGACCTTCAGGACATGTGTCTTCATAGAGACATACATAGGGAACTGGATTTATAGAATGGGATTCAGGCTTGATGGGCACAAGAAAAAGATAATGTGTTTCATGGCTGGTCCATAAATAGTCAGAAATGACGGGAATCTCAGGGTTAGTCTTCTGAAGTCCTCTGTGATGGATTTACCTGGCTTTCTGATGGAACCTTGGGATTCTCCAGGTGCTGACGGAGAAAGACGGCCCTGGGTACTTGGTGAACAATGAGGTTCAGCCCCAGGAAGTCAAGGGATCAAACTGAAATCTGGTCATGATGTGTGGCTACTCTGTGGCTTAACACATGCGGGTGCACACAGGTGGCCTGGAACATTCTACGTAGGCACTGAACATGAGCCAAGGCAAGAAAACCTCTTTTCACAGAACCTCAGTGCCACCCAGACATTCAATTGTGCCCCTTCCTTGTGGATCTTCATGTAGACCCAGAAACCTCAGGTCCCTGTCTCTGGATGCACTGGGCAAGAGCATCTGTGCATACAACAGGCCCCATTGTCCCACTCCCAGTGCCTGCAGGAGGTGTCTATGCTGCACATTGATCAGAGCTCTGAGTCTCTTGACTATCATCCACCTAGGTAGTCTGTCCTCATTTAAACTAGTGGTGCCCATTGAAAGTATCCAAATTCCCTTTCAGCAAAATGGTAGAATCATATAGGTAGATAACACTTGCGAATATTTCAAAATGAAACTGAATAAATTACAAGCTCTGGTGGGGCGGGGGTTGCACATAACTGACAGACCTTCCCCTAACACTTCCCTCCACTGAGGACTGGGCTGATTGGGTTGTGCAGCGACCTTAGCCTTAGCTTCCCATCCAAGGATGAGAAGGAGGTCCCCCCAGTCTTCATTTGAGGTGTTCCAAAGCTGCCTGTGAATGAGTTTTAATTATGGCTTGAATAACTCTCCACACATAGTGAACTGGAACCCACTTGGATGTGTAAGCAGACTGCAGCTCACTCTTGGAAATGGTAGCAGAGTCTGGGCCAAGCACAGCTGGCCTCTCTGTCACCCACAGAGCGATCTATGTGCCTCGCTCCCTCTTTATGATTCTGTTTATGGCACTTCCTTTTCTCGGGCTCTAAGTCTAGCTTGCACATGTAGGGCGGGCGGAAGGTTCTGAACAGCATTCATTCTGTTGGATTCTAGGATCAAATAAACTCAAGGAAGATCTGCATTATGAGCTGTGTCATAATTTGTTCTTTTAAGAGTTATCATGAAAAGGGACTTGAAGATATTCTGGTGCCTCTAGACCCCTTGAACACTGGAAGGGTTGTGAGGGCTTTTTGTTTTCTCAGATGCCTGGGGATAAATAACTCACCTATCTTTGAGTTCCTCATCTTATGACTCTAGGTTGATTTGTGCTGTGAGAGAGCACACAACTGTAGGATGTCATGACAAAAAGGACCGGGTGTGTAAGGGTGGCCAGGTCAGGCAGTGGGGACTGGGTTTCACTCCTTGGCTACTGAAAGATGCAAAGTCCTTTGTGCACCTGTATCCAAAGACTCTACAGCCCCTTCTGGAACACTGGCCAATTTTACCTCCACAATCTAGAAACCCAGAACCCATGCTATTGTAGAGAAATGAGTGAACTTCATCAAAGGTAACTCAGGGAGCTGGGGACATCGCTCAGTAATAGAGCAGCACTTGCTAGCATGTGGATGGGCCTGGGTTCCTTCCAAAGCATCACAGAAATACGTAAGCAAATAAATAAATCCAAAAATGATGTGACCACATTGGAAAGGTTTAATTGGAATAGAGGTGTCTCTCTGGTAGAAATATTTGAAAATAAAGAACCAGAACCCACATGAAAACAATGGAATGCATTCTTTAATTGGTCCGGACAGGTGGGACAAATTGATGTACTGAAAGGTTCTCTTCCAAAAACAACTGCAAAAGCTGGCTTGGTGGTGCTCAGCTGTAGTTCCAGCAGCTCAGGAGGCTGAGGCAGGAGGATGGTGAGTACAAAGCCAACCTCAGCAATTTAGTGAGGTTGTAAGCAAGTTTGTGAAACTCTGTTTCAAATCTAACCTGGGGATGAGGCTCACTGGTGTGGTACCCTTGGGTTCACTGCCTGGTCCCCAAAACAATAACAAACAAGTATGAAAAGCAGGTTGCAGTGGCACATGCCTGGGATCCCAGCTACTTGAGAAGCTTTATGATTTTCTTCCTTCTCCCAATTTTACTAACTTGGACATGACCCATCCTTATTTTTTCCGGTACCTTAGATGCAACATTGGGCCATTTTTTGAGGTCTATTTTCTTAATGTAGGTATTTCTTGCTGGGAACTTCCCACTTAGAATTACTTTTGCTGTATCCACAGGTTTGAATATCTTGTGTGGCCCTGTTCATTGGTCAGCAGGCATTTTACACTTTCTTTTTTAATTTTTAATTATTTTTTATTTCTTATATTCATGACAATATTTTGATTTCTTCAATGACCCATTGGTTGTTGGGGAACATGCTGAAGAATTCCCATGCTTTGTAACTGTCCAGGTGTTCCCCCTGCTATGGATTCCATTCTTATTAAATTCATGGAGATTTATTTTGAGAATAAATGGAGAATGTGTCGTGTGCTGTTGAGAAGGATGTTTGCTCTGCAGTCTTGGGTGGGATGGTCTGCAAATGTCTACTGTGTGCAGAGATGATCTATCCAGTGCTGAAAAGTGGTGTTGAAACCCTCACTGTTATTACTGTGTTGTAGTTGACTTCGTCTTTTACATTCCAGTAATATCTGTTTTGCACATGTGGGTGCTTGGGTGTCGGGTACATGTATGTGTACAATTGCTGTCTCATGTTGCTGAATTGACCCTTGATTATTGTGTGATCACCTCGTCCCTTTTTATTGTATTTTAATCTCTAGTCTATTTTATCTGAAAAGAGTCTAGCCATTCCTGCTCTAGGTTGGTTCCTTCCTGTGGAATATCTTTTCCATCCCTTCACTGTCACTCTGTGTGTGTCCTGAGGTGAAGTGACTTTCTTGTAGACAGCATGTTACTGAGTCCATTGAAAAAGAAAATCTATTCATTCACTTTACATCTTATAGTTGGGGAATTTATTCCCTTTATATTCAAGGTTTTTTATTGAACGATGCAGAATTATTTCTGATGGGTCTTGTTTGTTTTTAGTTTCTTTTTCTGATTTCTCGTTAGTTCTTTTTCTCTTTTCCTCCCTCCTCTCTAGTCTCTTTCTGTGGGTTGGTGTTTTCTTCTGGGATAAGTTTGCATTTCCTTCTTTGTCCTTTGTGAACATGCTGTCATTTTTGGTTTTTACTTTGGGCTTCCTCTGGGATTTGGAAAATTTTATAATTACCAATGAGTGTTTTAAGCTGAACAGAACCTCCCTCTGCTCTGATACCAGTACTCTGGATTCCGTCTTTTTCCTTGTAACTTGTGCTTTGGTTGCCTTGGTTACCTTCTCCTGGTTTTGTGCATTCCTTAACCTCTTACTGTGGCCATGCTTAACACTCACCATTTTGTTTTTAACTTTCCTATTAGTTATTTGAAAGTTTAAATATTCCTGTTATGTAAGCAAGGCACACTGCTGTATGCATGGAATCCCTCAGAAAACTGAGGCAGGAGGATTGCAAATTGAAAGCTATCCTCAGCAACTTTGCAAGGGCCTAAACAACTTAGTGAGACCTTGTCTCATAATAAAATATAAAAAGGGCTGATTTCCCATTAGATCCAGCACTTTCAGGAGCCTGTACTCTCAACTATGGCCTGCACTGGCAATATATGCTGTGTTCCCTTCTTGCAGAAAGCTGGCTGTGAGATACAGCAAGAAATCACACAGCACAGAAATAATTTTGAAATGCAAGGGTGGGCCAGCTCTGAGATATTAAGAGTGCTGCTTCCACACTGGAAGGAGAGAGTGAGTGTGTGTTTTTATTTTTCTATGGGGGATACACAAAGGCTTTTCCATAGAACATGATTCACCAAATAAAGCAATGGGTGGGCTATCCCAGCCTGACCGGTAACACCCAACCCCAGAGCCACAGAGCAGTCTCTACATCTCCATCACGTTCCTCTTCTCATGAACTCTGGTGAGGGAGACTAGCAGGACTCTTCAGGGGTAATAGAATAGGTTAGAGATGGTGCATATATACAGATATAGATAGGTAATATGTGTTAGTTTTTGTTTGCAGCTGAGGTGTTGTTTAGTTGGCCTCTGAATGAAAGCCCTTCCTGTGTCAAGGAGTTCCCCACCCAACATGGGAGTCTCCAAGTAAAGCAGGGTCCTCCATTACTTGATAGGAATGAAAAAGTCAAATGTACTTTTCTTCCTCCTGATGTGGTTTGGGGTTAATGCCTAAGGTGTGGCCTGTGCCCCAAATGTGCTATGTCACCTGGCAGCAGGTCCTAATCAGGGTGTCTGTAGGGGTCCAAGCTGTGGTCCAGGCTGGCTGTAGTGATGTCCTTAACCTAAGAATAGCCTCAGCCTGAGTAATTCCAGTTGAAAATGAACCTGGAGGTCCACCAGGCACAACCTTCAGAGCCCTCTAGTATGAATCAGGCACAGCCTGATAAAGACAAGTCTCTTTCCACAACCCAGTGAAAACTCAGGTCATTTGCCTTCACCCTGGTGGGAGTCAGAGGGGACAGGTCTTGACCTCAGAATGTAAGATGTCACTAAGAAACAAGGTAATACCTGATAGGGACTGAAAGGGTGAGCAGAGCCCCAACATTTAGTAGAAATGATGGAGCAATAAACAGACATTCAGCCAGCTGCCTGATCACTGTGGTCTGAGTGAGTGAGCATCCGCTGGACTTCAATCCTTAGACTTGAGACTCTAAACCTAGCACTTGAGCTGAGCATGCAGAGGGAATGTCTGTAATGAGCCTGGCACGATTAAGTGTTTGCTGTGCTCAGACTTAACTTAGAATTTTTAGTTTTGAATTGATTACTAAGGATTATTATTTTCTTGATTAAGAACCTATACAGTGAAGTTGTATTGAGTGATTTGAGTGAATTGAAGCATTGAAAAAAGCATTAGTGTGTGAATATGATTTATTTCTCCCCTCCACTGCAGTTGCCACACCTTTGCCCATCCCAACACTATCCAGCTTCCCTTGGTCCCTGCCCACTTCCACAGCATTGTCCTAACTTTGCCAATAATCTTGTGGGCCTTACAACATGCTTACTGTACATTCTTTCTGCTTAAATGTACCTGGGTTAGTTTTTGATACTAAGAACCATGGTTGCCAGTCACAGTGGCACATGCCTGTAATCCCTGTGGCTCAGGAGACTGAGATAGAAGGATCACAGGTTCAAACCCAGCCTCAGCAATGGCAAGGCACTAAGCTAGTCAGGGAGACCCTGTCTCTAAAATATATATACCATAGTGCTGAGGATATGGCTCAGTGGTCAAGTGCCCCTGAGTTCAATCCCTGGTACCCACCACAAAACAATGATTGTTGATGTGTGAAAATATGTAGGGTTCAAGTGACCTAGAGGGTAAACACATATGTGAAAATTATACTCCCTAGCCCAAGGCCAAGTACAGCCTTCACTCAGTATCCACAGTGAATTGATTCCAGGACCCCCTGCTCCCCCGCCCCCTTTGTATACCAAACTCTGCACATATTCAAGGTCAGGTATAAATGATGCAGTGTTTGCATATAACCTATGCACATCCTCCTGTGTGCTTTAAACCATCTCGAAGTTTCTTATAACATTTAATACAATGGGAACATTACATAGTGGTTTACACTGTGCTGTTTAGAGAATAATGAAAAGAAAAAAGAATCTACACATTCAGCACAGATGCACTTATTTTCAACCATGTTCAATCCAAGGTTGATTGAGTCCAAAGGTGCAGACCCGGGCTGGGGTTGTGGCTCAAGCGGTAGCACGCTCGCCTGGCATGCGTGTGGCCCGGGTTCGATCCTCAGCACCACATACAAACAAAGATGTTGTGTCCGCCGAAAACTAAAAAATAAATATTAAAAAAATTCTCTCTCTCTCTCTCTCTCTCTCTCTCTCTCTCTCTCTCTCTCTTAAAAAAAAAACAAAACAAAGAAAACAAAGATGCAGACCCTACAACCTCAGAGCCCAGACAAGAGATGCAGTAGCACAGAAGTGTGAGCAGAGGCAGAAACGAATAGAGACATCAGTTACAGAAGATGACAAAGAATCAGGAAGAGCAGCCTTGAGACTTAGAAGCACTGTAGTTCTGACATTTGCTTAGTGTTGGCACAAAGAGACCTACACCCTTGGGGCCACTAAGGGCATTTCTGAGAGACAAATAAGACTAGCAAAATGCAACTGGTAAATTTAATTCAGTGCCTAGGTTTCAGTAATGCAGGGAATTGTGTCTCTATTAAGTTTTCAATGCAACATTTTAATGTTTTATCTTACCTCAAAGCAATAAGCTTCAGAAATCAGGAAGTGATCTAATAGGAAAGGCCTAATTGTCCAACATATTGTATAATTAAACTATTCATTTCCTATAACTTGTATTTACTGAATTAAAAAATGCTAGAACTGTGTCTCAGTGGTTTAGTGTCCTTGGGTTCTACTCCTGGTACCAAAGGTGGGGGGGGGGGAGAAACAAGAAAAAGTGACTTGGGTACCTTGTTCTTTTGCTGAATATACATTTGGGGTGGAGAGTTTTAAAAAATGGGCATTGTGGTGGACACAGTGGCACAACCTCTAATTCTACCAACACAGGAGTTGAGGCAAGAGGATTGGAAGTTAGTAATAACCTCTCTCAAAATAAAAAATAAAATGTACTAGGGATGTGGCTCAGTGTTAAAGTACCCCTGGGTTCAATGCCCAGTTCCTCTAATAAAGAGGGACTTGGGGATGTGGTTCAGTGTGTAACAGGGGTTTGCTTGATCCTTTCACTAAATCCCTTGTGGCTTTGAATCTTACATATTTTTTTTTCTTTCCCCTAAAGCTTCTCCCTAACTTCCTCCTCCCTGATCTTCTTGTCCCTGATGTTCTTCCTGGTTTCTGCTCTCTAATCTAATTTTCTCAGAATCACCTCTTTAAAACAACCTGTTCAGCAGTAATCTCTAGGGTATATAAAGAACTCAAATTGCTAAGCACCAAAAAAAAAAAACAACAAGTAATCCAATCAACAAGTGGGCCAAGGACCTGAACAGACACTTCTCAGAAGAGGATATACAATCAATCAACAAATATATGAAAAGATGTTCGTCATCTGTAGCAATCAGAGAAATGCAAATCAAAAGTACTCTAAGATATCATCTCACTCCAGTCAGAATGGCAGCTATTATGAAGACAAACAACAATAAGTGTTTCGAGGATGTGGGGAAAAAGGCACACTCATACATTGCTGGTGGGACTGCAAATTGGTGCAGCCAATATGGAAAGCAGTATGGAGATTCCTTGAAAATCTAGGAATGGAATTACCATTTGACAAAGCTATTACTCTCCTCAGACTATACCCAAAGGACTTAAAAACAGCATCCTACAGGAACACAGCCACATCAATGTTTATAGCAGCACAATTTACAATAGCTAAGCTGTGGAGCCAATCTAGATTCCCTTCAGTGGATGAATGGATAAAAAAATGTAGCATATATATACACAGTGGAATTTTACTTAGTATTAAAAGAAAATAAAATCATGGCATTTGCAGGTAAATAAATGGTGTTGGAGAAGATAATGCTAAGTGAAGTTAGAAAATTCCCCCCACAACAAATGCCAAATATTTTTTCAGTTTTAAGGAGGCTGACTCATAGTGGGGTAGGGAGGGGACCATGGGAGAAATAGATGAATTCTAGATAGGGCAGAGTAGTGGGAGGAAAAGGGAGGGGCAGGGAATTGGCAAGGATGGTGGACTGTGATGTACATCATTATACAAATACATGTATGAAGACAAGAATTGGTGTCATCATACTTTATATACAACCAGAGATATAAAAAATGTGCTGTATACATGTAATAAAAATTGTAATGCATCCTGCGGTCATTTATTTTATTTTATTTTTTAAATTAACAACAACCTGTTCCTCTGATAGGCAGAATGACAGCCTCTGGGACAGAAGACTCTCTTTTCTTTTTGCTACCCAAATAGTAAACATTCCCTTTCCTTTTTCCCAAAACTGTGTCCTCCTTATTCCATTAGCATCAGGGACGAGAACAGAGCATTAGGCAACAAGTGCTTTAGTGGTGTAGGGCAACTGAGCTCAAAACAGAACCTTTAGAGGGTCTACACTCAGACAGTCTTCCCTAGTGACCTACAGCCAAGGAGTGGCAGCACATGCCTGCAAACCCAGCAACTCCAGAGGCTGAGGCAGGAGAAGCACAAGCGGGAGGCCAGCCTCAGCAAGTTAGCAAGATCCTGTCTCAAAATAAAATTAGAAGGAGGTGGAGATGTAGCTCGGTGGTAGAGCACCACTGTGTTCAGTCCCAGTACCAAAAAAGAAACACAAAATGGTGGCACATAGTTTGTGATGCAAAGAGAATATCACATTTCTTTCTCTTCAAATGATCAGAGGTCTGGACTTAGTGTCTCTACATGCAGTTTCCCTTCATCCCAATAGTTTTGATTTCTGCTTTGGTTTAGATCATATGAAACTTCTATCCTTCTGTTTTTCCTTTCTTTTTCTGTTGTATTTTTTGTTTTGTTTTGATTTAGTTTTTGTTTTGTTTCTGGGGATTGATTCCAGGTGCACAACACCACAGAGCTACATCTCCTTTTCATTTATATATTTTCAGTTTGAGACAGAGTCTCACTAAGTGGCTTAGGGTCTCATTAAATTGCTGAAGCAATTTAATCCTTGCTTAAGCAATTTGATTCTCCTGCCTCAGCCCCAAGTCATTGGAATTACAGACATGTGCCAACAAACTGTGCTACATTTCTTTATTTCCCCTTTACAAATATGTGTGGGTGTGTTTTATGGGGTATTGAAGCCCAGGGATGCTCTGTTACAGCTACATCCAGGCTTCTTCATGTTGTATTTTTCAGACAGTGTCTTGTTAAATTGCCAAGGCTTGCCTTGAACTCGTAATCCACCTGCCTTAGCCTCCCGGGTAGTGGAATTACAGGTGCAGGTCACCAACCCTGGAACAACACCATATTTTTCATAGGCTGGAGTCTATTCTGATCTTTTTCTTTCCTGGGACTCCACTCCAAAGTGGTACGCCATCACATGTACAAGATACTCATGACAATCAAGCCTCATCTCAGAGTTAGCATTTTCCATCTCTTACTTGCAAATACTCTCAAATAGTATATGTGGCTTTTAGCATTGCTTACATTTAAACTGAGCATGGTGGTCCATGTCTGTAATCCAGTTATTCAGGAGGCTGCAACAAGATGACCATGAGTTTGAGACTAGTATGGAGAACAAAGTGAGATCCTGTCTCAGCATAAGACAGCGTTGGAAACCAATGTGGTGGGCCATGATTGTAATCTCAGTGTTTAGGGCGCTGAGGCAGAAAAATCACAAGTTCAAAGCCAGCCTCAGCAACTTAACAAGGTCATAAGCAGCTTAGTGAGATCCTGCCTCACTAAAAATAGAAAAGAGCTGGGGATGTGGCTCAGTGGTTAAGTACCCTGAGTTCAAACACCAGTACCAAAAAAGAAAATGAAAAATCTATAGGAGAAAGAGGGATAGAAGGAGAATAAAGAGGAAGAGGAGGATGAGGAGGAGGAGGAGGAGGAGAAGGAGAGAAAGAAAACAAAAACAGCTAAGGTCAAATGGACAACCCTGACCTAAGGCAGAGTCCACCCACAAGGTGCCCATTCCCTTTACTGGACACAATGACATGTGGCTCTAGAACCCAGTGGTAGAAAGTTACTTTACAGGAAAGGGAACACACTGGGATAAGCCTGCCCCCTTCTGGCTCATTTGACACTGATTTCCAGGTGGCTCTTGCTTCAGATTACACTTTTCTGTAATTGGCGCTGTGAAGAGCAGCCATGAAAATTAATTCAAAACCAATCTCCCGCACTCCCAATAGTGATTTCCTGTTTGTTTGGTTTTGTTTACTGTATGGTGTGTAGGGGCTGGTGGTGCACCTGGGTAGAGGAATCTTGGAGGGCCCTGGGGAGATGAAACTAGAAAACTGGACCCCGGTTGTTGGTGAATCTCTTTCCTGCTGGGTGTTGTTTCTTCTGGACTAGAGCTCCTGTGACCTGTGGTGCAGGCAGAGCCTGGCTGCATGTGGCCTCTGGGAACCCAGGGCCTCAACTCCCCAACTCCCCCAAGGCCAGTCTTACTACCCTTGCCACTGCAGGTTTCTTCCCTGCCCAGGAGAAGCTTACTCCTCCGTGTGGTGCAAAAGGGCAACCTTGGGTCAAGTTGCCCAGGGCCACCTCCAGGGTCTGCCAAGCTGCCCATGGTCACTCAAGTGCAAGCCAGTCTTTCTCACCTTGGTGGCAATGATTCCTCTGATGGTGTCTCTGTTTCTTGTTAATTCCCTCTAGGGAGCATGGTCCTCTCAACTGCCTCTAGAAATGGAAACAGAGCTCAGGCCATGTTCCAAGCCTGCCCAAGCCTGCCACTTGCCACTTAGCAAGCCCTGCCTGGGGCCACCTCTCCAGCCCCAGCTCCCTGCTCTCCCCTAGTTCCAGGTGATGAGTGGTCTCCTATGTGCCTTCTGTGGGAACCTCCCAGCCAGACACTCTGGTCATCCCCCCACACCTTTTCTCACTCCAGTGGCTTGGGTCATAAGGTTATCTCAAGAGTCCTGACAAGGTATTAGGCTGAAAGACTATAGGACAGAAAGGACAGGACTCTTGGAATTTGGGAAAGGCCTTGGACAAACAAAAGCTTTGGAGAAGACCCAGAAAGACCCCTGAGGAGGAAAGTTGAACTGTGTCCTGGTTGGGATGGCACCTCCCTGGGTTATGGAAACCCAGCTAAAACCAGTCATTGTCAGAGGAACTTAGCAGCCAGAGAGGGCTTCTGAAACTGCATTTTGTCAATGGTTATCTAGGTTATATCTCTATATCTCTATCTCTATCTATCTATCTATCTATCTATCTATCTATCTATCTATATATGTTTACACACACACACACACACACACACACTCACACAGAAATATATCCATTTGATGGATTAATCCACTGATTGGATCAGAGCTCTCATGATCTGATCTTTCACCTCCTGCGTTAACACAGAGGCTTTTGGAGGACACCTCATGTGCAAACCATACAGAGACACTTGCCTTTGACACGTATCTTCTGCTCCCCAACTTCTCAAAGAGCTCACAGTTCCCACCCTCAGTGGATAATGGAGACTGGACTCTCATATGTAACCATACAATGTGACCCCAACCTGGGTGACTCTCTGAGGAGACCAATGGAGTTGCCTCTTTGGGAAGTTCCTTCAGGGAGGAATAAGGCCCTGTCATTTGTCTAGGTTCCCTGAATTCTTTTCACCTTTGATGAGCAGGACCACCTCAGGAAGAAGGCCAAGAAGGTTTTTGAAAGTCTATATTTGTTAAATTCATAATTTTGATCTGATCCACCTAGGTTAATATGTTTTTCTGATTACATTCTGCTTTGTTCTAAGGCCAAATATCAAGGGTTAACTCTCAATCTGATTTACTTTTAACAAATAACCTACAACGCTTTTGTTTGTCTGTTTTATGTAGGGGCACCGGAGTACTGTGCGTCTACATGTGTTGCCGTGTCTACATATATTTAGTACTAAAAATTGACATATGAGCTCATAAATTAAAATTTAAGAAATGGATCCAAATTTCTTTGCTTCATATGATTTAAAAGGTTCAATTGAAATTGGGTAAATAAATAAAAGTAAAAATGTCTTTAAAGTTTCTAATGCACAGTTTTGTTTCTAGGTGGTCAAAGAGTTATTAATAAAATGTTCATATCTATAAAGAGTCTAATATCCATTATCTCTAGGATTTTTCTTCCATGGGAAAAATTACAAATTCTATTCAATGCACTTGTCTTATACCTTTTTTAATAAAATGTAAATTAATCTGACCTATATGAAATTAATCATGAATGTGTTTGTTAGAGACATCTCATTGGTTTACAAAGTTTAACTGTTAACTGTTAAATGTAATATCAAATAATCTTAAATCCTTAAATTCCATAGGGTAAAATATTAAGCACTGTTGGTGTTTTCATATATTGGTAAATTTTAAAAATTTAAAATTACTTTATGTTATCACAAAAACGAGGTTACTAAAAGTTAAAAGTCCCAGCGGGTATAATTCTATATACAAAATGTCAAGAGGTTTAAACTGCATTTCAATTAGAGTACTGTAAATATATTTCCTCTTATTAAAATGGATTAATTTATCTAAATTCAGAAATTGATAAGGGTTACTTTATGGTATAAACAAAAAGAGGGATCTATGGATTAGAAATTATTAAAATGTTCTAAATATAAAAATATATTTAGTTAAAAACATGTTTCCAGGTAAAAAA
This sequence comes from Callospermophilus lateralis, assembly GCF_048772815.1. Lineage (NCBI taxonomy): Eukaryota > Metazoa > Chordata > Mammalia > Rodentia > Sciuridae > Callospermophilus > Callospermophilus lateralis. The sequence continues at coordinate 143,643,435 of NC_135305.1, read as the reverse complement.
GTCTTTGTGTGGTAAAGTATAATTATAATACATCTAAGTAAACAATAGGATCTAAGTAAGTAATATAAACATCTATAAATAAAGGATAAATATTAAAATGTTTCTTTATAACTAAGTTGTTTATATATGTAAGAGCAAATGTTAATGTGCTGATATAAACCAAGTTTGATTTACATATTAAAATGACAAACCCTTCTTAAAATATTAATTACATTGTGTCTGTTAAGTTTTATTCTCTGAAGCAACTAACTGGACAAATGAAAGTTTGTATATCTCTGGTGAAACAGCAACTGTTATTTTAGAATATTGTTCCACCTTACAGAGTCTAAAACTTGGTTAATATAAAAACATCAATAAAATTGTAGTACACTGCTCTTCTTTTCATACTCAATGTGCTTGTTTACATTGGCTAGACCCTAAATCTCCCTTTTGTGGTTTTTTGGCTTAAATATGAGGCATCACTGAAGGTGCTGTGCTACTCTGACCATCTCGCTTTTAGAGAGTAGAGTGTCTGCTGCTGGCCAGCAATAAAGGCTTAATTGGAATGGCAATGTGTGGTCTGAGAGTTATTTGAGGGTCTCAGTATTGGTACAACATTCATCCAGAGGAATTTTGTAGTCTGTGGCTATTATTCTCCTTTTAGTTATGGAACTGCTCCCCGGTGCAATGTAATCTCTTGAGGATTTTAAATGCTCTATGGCCAGGTACCGAGGTGTGCACTTACAATCCCAGTAACTTGGGAGGCTGTGAGGCAGGATGATTGGAGATTCCAAGCCAGCCTGGGCAACATAGTCATACCCTGTCTCAAATAGAAATATAAAATGTGTTGGGGGGTGTAGCTCAGTAGCAAAGTGTCTCAAGTGGCCTTGAACTTGAGATCCTCCTGTCTTGGCCTCCACTGTCACTGGGATTACAGGCATGTGCAACCACACCCAGTGCACCTTATTATTATTATTATTTATTTATAAGGGTTTGAGCCTGCTATAAGGGATTGAGACTGGGGTATTTGCCAATGTGCTACATCCCCAGCCCTGCTCTGAGGAATAGAATATGAATATGCAGAGTGCTGCTGAACTGGCCCCTGGAGAGGAGCCTAACACTGTCATGTAGGAAGCTCAGTCCTCCTGAGACCACCAGGCTGAAAAGTGCACCAAACAAGGTGAGGCCCTGGTGGGCAACAGGCCACATACAGAGAAGACCAGAGGGCACTGTGATACATAGCTATAATCCCAGCAACTTAGGAGGCTGAGGCAGGAGGATCGCAGGTTGGAGGCCTTAGCAACTTGAGACCCTGTGTCAAAATAAAAAAATAAGGACTGGGATGTAGCTCAGTCATAACACTATGTATTAATCACCTGTGTGACTAGGCAGGGGCATCAGGCAGGATCCACATGGATGAAGATGGCAGGTGAGTCCCTGTCTCTGGGGCTGGCCATCTATAAGAAGCAAAAATGTGCAATGTGACCAACTGTTATCCATTCCTTCTATGGAACAACCATGGGTGGTCAATGGGGTGTTCAGGGAGGGCCTCTGAGGTGATGCCAACTGAGACCTGGAGGAGGAGCCAGTCTAGTATTAGGGAGTAGGGGACCTATGAGGACAGCAGAGAGCCCCCTGCCTGCCCCTTCCACAGCCAGAGCCAGTCACCACAGCAGTTGAATCCCTGCTCCAGCAGCTGCTCCTGCCTGGCAAGTAGCGGATTTTCACCCCAAGAAGGAGAGAGAGCCAGTCTGCTTTAAGGAGAGTGACCTCGGCAACATGCTGCGGCTGCAGAAGGTGACAGCACGTTGATGGTTCTCCACACTCCTCCCAAAGGTTGGCCTGGCCACAATTCTACAGATCTGAGCCCCTTCGGAGCACTCGTCCGCTCGTTCTGGAAGCTGCAGATGCTTGGAGCAAGGAGAGAGTTATTTGATGGTAAAAAGAATAGTCGAGAAATGGTTTGGTTAAATTCACAGGAAGGGGGTCCAGGAGTGTCCTGCTTTATTGATCACACTGGGCAGATTGTCCACAAGTGACCAAATAAAAAAAAATCCATTTTGAGGCACCACCAAACAGAAACCAATTCTAGTCTTGAGTCCTGTTCCTCTGTTATGCCAGAAGGTAGCCTTGAACCTCCAATGGTGTCTGAATTATGCAAATGGAAGTCCTTTTAAATAGCCTGGACACACAGTGCAGACTCAAATTCTAAAGTACCTGCAGTATCTGTCCTCTGACCTTGGCTATGGTTGTCTAATCTTCTGAGTTAACATTCCCCTTCACTTCCCTTAACAAATCTGCAGGCAGCACCAGGCTTACAGGACTCCTGGTCTGTCTTGGTAGCTCAGACTTGCTTCTTGGCCCTGAGAAGAGGCACAGAAAAAAAGCAGGGCTTCAAATCCAGCAAGGCAGGTATGGTGGTTATGTCCCATGCTTCCAAAGGATTTCAAATTAGCAGCCGGGAGTGGTAGCACACACCTGTGGTCCCAGCAGCTAGGGAGACTGAGGCAGGTGGATCAAGTTCAAGGCCAGCACCAGCAACTTAACTATGTCCTATGCAACTTGGAACCTGTCTTAAAAAGGGTTGGGGATGTGGCCTAATTTTGAGCACCCTTTGGTTCAATAACCACCCCCCCCACACACACACATACACAAAATCATCATATTAGTGAAAATTTAATACATTTTTATGATGGAATGATAGAGCCAAAAATGAAGTAGCATAGTAAAATGAAGGCCCTTATACCTATCTTCCTGAAGGCCAACCCTAACGCATTTTTCAGGGGTACTGGGGATTGAAGCCAGGGCATTTGACCAGAGCTACATCCCCAGCCCTTATTTTGAGATGGTCTTCCTGAGTTGTCAAGACTGGACTCAAACTTGAGGCCATATGCACACATGAACCCCATCAGAAATTTATAAGAAGCACTTCTTAGGTTCTGAAGATCAAACTCAAGGCCTCATGCCTGCAGGGCGCACTCTACCTGAGCCTCACCCCCAGCCCAAGAAAGCTAATGTGTTGTGCATGTCAACAATCCCCTGCCTACCGAATTGCCAGTGGGTTTCAGGCAATAAAATCTGTATGTTTGAGGTGAAGAACACAATTGTAAGAATAAATCTGGGTGTCGTGGACAGGCCTGATGTCCTTCACCATCAGCTCCTTCAGAACCTGGTCAATTTTCATGGGGTTGATCTCAGTCCAAAAACCCCAGAGGATTTCATCAAAGCTCCCCAGAGGGGCAGGGTACTTTGCTTGTTCCAATGGCAGGCTAGTGGTGTGGCTCAGCAGGTTCTTAAAAGCAGTCCGGGGGATTTGGTTCCCACAGAAACTGAAGGTTTTGAGCTGGGAACAGTGACCCAGGGCTGGTAAGATGGCATTTAGCTGGGACTCTGTTATCTCACAAAACTCTAAGACCAGGGTCTCAAGGGTGTGTGCCACCTTCTCCAGCAGGATCTGGAGGCGCTCAGGACTCATATCTTTCATGGAAAAAAGAGCTGAGATCCAGACACTTCAGTTGATCAGTGCTTGGACACATGGACAGATGCTTTAAATCCTTCTCCTTGAGCGGATAACCTGTCAGCGAGAGTGTTTTCAAGGGAGTCTGACTCCTGGAGAGAAAGCAAAGAGTTACTTCTGGTAAATGAAGGCACCAAGTGGATATAGTGGGAAATGGAAGACGAGAACTGTCTAATCCCAAACCCAAGGTCGCCCTGACCTTCTGATGATGGTGGACCCCCAGGACACTGCGGGTTGCAGAATCTGCTCGTACACATCACTGAATTTCAGGGTGAGTCTTTCACCACCACTTGAGTGATCAGGTGGGTCCATCATCTCTAAGGCACCCCCCGCCCCACTGCCAAGCCGAAGGCCACAGCTCTGGCCACAGGAGGTCAAGGGAGTCATGTATGAAGGACAAACCCAGGCAAGTTGAAGGAAACCCACCAGGGTTGTCCACCTGTGAGGCTCACACCCTGTACCCTCCATCCCTGCTCCTCACCCTCAACTCCAGAATCACCACCTGAGGCTCAGAGTAGCCTTCCCCATGGGTGCATTAGAAGCAGCTCCTCTGCTCCCCACTGGAGAGCACAGAGCTCCCCTGTTGCAAGGTCAGGTGTGGGGGCTCCCTTCCTCCAGCGCCCTCTCCTCTACCCCATCTCCCACCTCCTTCGCTGGACAGGCCTCCCAGAGAAGGATCCTCACCCACCCTCACTACCTCCTGCCCCCCCCCAAGCTGGCTTCCAAGCAGAGTTACCCTTCCCAGACCATAAACCCTGGTTTAGTCCTTTGCTCTAACACAGGTTAGGAGATCAAGCTTCAGGATACAAAAGGAACAGATGTTCGGTTATTTACCTTCAAGTGTCTTGTTCACCATGAGAGTGTCAGTGACTGGCACATAGTAGGTGCCCTTTCAGATTTCCTATTACTGGTCTGCAGAGGATCCTTACCCCCTTACTGACCCCAGCACCTGCTCCAGGTGGCTCTCAAGGAGGAGGATAGCATCCACACAGAACTTCCGCAGGCAGTGCAACCTGAGGAACTGCGAGGTGAGCTGGGTGAGCAGCCACTAATGCTCCTCTGGGGAGGTGTGGGGAGGCACACAAAACTTGGAGACCTGCAGCTTCCTCAGGTTCCTCATCTGGCCCAGGAAAGGAGCACAAGCACCCAAGGTGGAGGGCGCCCAGGTGCAGTGCACTTCCACCTTCTGGACAGAGTCCAGCTGCAGCAGTCTCAGGACCTTCCTGGTGTGGCCGGTGGGTTTTCCAAAGATCTTCAGCCTATTGCAACACAGGTGCAGCCTGTCCCTTCTCTGTGTGACCCATAGGAACAAGTGGGTCAGGAATTCATCCAGGGGCCTTTTTGTGAGGCTCATGTCTATGAAAACCTTCAAGGGTGGCTTAGCTGCCATTGCTGGACCATGATTCAGCATTTGATTCTTCTTCATGGCCTTTGGTGAGCGGGCATCGACCACGGCTCCTGACCACATTCTCCAGAAGTTGTAGCGAACATTCCGTAAATCCAGCACCTGCAGTTTCCACCTCCTGCAGGGACCACAGCAGAGTCTCAGCTTCGAGTCCCCTTCCTTCACCTGTCAGCTTCTGCTCCCTGCTCCACCTCTTCCTTCTGTCTCACTTTTCTCCACCCACTTCCCTCCAATCCAGCCTGGTGCCCCGACCTGTACCAGCTGAGTTAAAGGCAGGTGCAGCCTTTTTCATGGTCACCACAGCTGCCACAAGTAACTCCACATCCAGAAGCCCCTCCCAGGAGGGGCTCAGCATGGCCAAGGCCACTCCACCCCTCCTTGATGGCAGAGTAGGAAGCCCTTGATCCACCCTTCAACACCCACTCTCTCTGGATCCATCAGTCACTTCCTTGGACCCCCAGGGTGCTCCATTCTAGGCCACCTGGGTCCTCCTCACTTGGGGCGATCCTGCTGGGCAAGCAGCATGTCCAGCCCATCCAGTGCCACTCGGAGCATCTCCAGCTGTGGCTTCCTCATCAGGGCCCCCAGGGGCAGGTGTGTGAAGGGCCAGGCCTGCACCATTTTCTTCAGGACCTCAGTGTGTCCCCTGCTGAAGGTCTCCACAAAGAGTGGTGGGAAGAGCTGTATGGGCAGGTCCTCCAGATCCAGGACTGTCCTGGACTTGTCACTCAGCAGGCTTCACTCTGCCAGCTCCAGCAGCGTGGGTGGGGACTGGATGCTCATCCTGGGGAGTCTGAAAGAAGAAGGATCCTGGAAAACGGTTTAGGGATAAGGCCACTATCCCATCCATTGCCAGCCACTGGGAAGGGGCACAGGGGAGTCTATAACACACCTCACCCTTAGGGGGGAAAGCCTTTGATTATTATTTTGTCCTTATAAAAGGGGAGTTGGAGTGTCATGTGACCTAATGCAGTAGGCTCCTCAGTTGCAGCAACTACCATGGCTGGGAAAGGACATGTCCTCACATGGGTGACGTTAGTTAAAATTTTAAATAATTAAATGAGCAATTGTAAAAGCACGTGCCCATATTATAAAATACTTGGAAATTACAACAGAGTCTCATGGATATCTGTTACCCATGTGAGATTCTGTCACCTTAGGGGGTAGTTGAAGAGAACATATAGATGAGAACAGAGTCTATGAAGTGTTGCATGAGATAGTTTTAAGCTTCTGTGTAATTTGTTTAAACAATAAAATTACAAAACCACGTAAGACATAAGGTATAATTTTGGGGACTTGGAACTGGGTATTGAACTCAGGGTACTCAACCACTGAGCCACATTTCCAGCCATATTTTGTATTTTAGTTAGATACAGGGCCTCACTGAATTGCTTAGGGCCTCACTGTTGCTGAGGCTGGCTTTGAACACCAATCCTCCTGCCTCCTCAGCCTCCTGAGCAGATTGGATTACAGGCACATGTCATCATGCCTGGCAATACAGTTTCATTTTAAGGCACACAAAGTAAATATCTTAAATGCCAAAAAATAGAATTCAGATCAATTAGAATGATATAGAATTTCAATCATTCTTCTTGGGTAAGAAATATTAAAGCGGCTTTGGCTGGAGATCAGTGGTGAAGAAGTTGCCTAGCATGTGTGAGGCCCTGGGTTTGATTCTCAGCAGCAATAAAAATAAATAAATAATGCACTGGGGATATAGCTCAGTTGGTTGAGTGCTTACCTCGAATGCACAAGGCCCTGGCTTTACTTCCCAGCACCACCAAATACATAGATAGATTCATAAATGTGTTTTGTCCCTCTCAACTAAAAACAAAAACAAAACAGAAGATTTGGGCCTTTTACAAATGCCTGTGAGCTGGGAAAGCTGAGAGAGGAGGATCACAGTGAGTTCAAGGCCAGACTCAGAAGAGGTGCTAAGCAACTCAGTGTGACCTGGTCTTTAAATAAAATACAAAATAGACCTGGAATTGTGGCTGAGTGGTTGAGTGCCCTGAGTTCAATCTCTGGAACAAAAGGAGAAAAAGAAAGAAAATTGAAAGCAGCATAAACTAAAGTGAAAATCCTAATGTTCAGCATAAAGGTAAAATCGCACTGAGAGGCAAAATCTAAGACTTAAATTGGTACATAAGAAAAAAATCAAATAAAAAATTGTTCCTGCCTCTGCACAGATGAGGCGGGAATGAGTTAGTGCTCAGGATGGTGATTGACTTACAGGATGTGGGCAGATGGGCCAGGCTGGGATCCTCAGCTCACCAGGGTTGGACTCCTGGGCTCCAGGACTCTTGTGTTTCTCCTCTGGCTCCGAAGAAGCTTTATTGACCTCCCTGACCACGTCCCCATCTCTACCTTTTGACTAGCATGCAATCAGAAAGAAGTATCTGATCACATTCCCAATCTCCACCCATGTAACCCTGATTGGACTCTTCTGGAGTCCTCCTGAGGCCCAATCCCTCTCAGATTGCACTGCTAGTAGACAATTCAAAGTGTTCAAACTTTCTATAACATTTGCTAAAATATTAATAAGTGATTTTTTTCCAATTTAGCGATCCCTACCTGAGGTAAAATTTCACTTACAAAAGAATAAAATCCTGAGCCCTTTCTGATCATAGGTGCATTAATCCTAATCTGATCATAGGTTCTGTTACTGTTATAAAATACCTGAGACAGGCTCAGATTATTTTTCTTAACAGATTTATTTATCCCACAGTTCTGAAAGAGCAAGGCCAAAATCAGGCAGCCCTGTTGGTTTGGCCTGTGGGAGGAAGCCAGAGCACAACCTGGGGCTCAGGCTCAGGCTTCTAAACAGCTCTCAGGAGGACTGATGCAGCATCCCAGGAGAGCCATTTCTTTCTAAGAACACAACCCAATCTCCTCTCAGGAGATTCTGCCTCCTAAAATCACCACAATGAGGTTTATCTTTCTAATACATGAAGCTTTCTAATACATGAAACTGTGCCAAATCATAGCATAGGGATACAGCTTGATGTGACCAGAGCCATCTCAGTCATAACCACCATTTTACCCACCAGTTGATCCTGACACACATCCCAAGCCCTAGAGGCCAACAAGGTTGTTAACAATCACAGAAACATGTCCCAGTCTCTGATTCCCAGACCTTTACTTTTCTTTCACCATTTCTTTTGTACTGGGGATGTAACCTGAGGGTGTTTTACCCACAATTAGTTTTTATTTTTCATTTTAAGACAGGATCTTGCTAAGTTTCTGAGGATCTTTCTGAGTTCCCAGGCTGGCCTTGAACTTGCCATCCTCCTGCCTCAGCTTCCTCAGCTGCTGGAATTACAGGCGTGCCCCCACCAGGCCTGGCCTGACCTGTTTCTTAATATCCACTGACGTGTCAGACACATTATTGTTTTTGAGAATGTCCAGGTATCATCCCAGTGGAAGTCCAGCATCTTGCTGCTGCCTGAGACATGCTTCTGTCATTTAGTCTCCAATAAGTAGCACTGGGTGCAATCCTGTGTCTATCTGTCCCTAGCTTTGGTCTCATGGACCCACCTGCTTTTGGAAGGTTACATAAGCTGCTTTGAGAAATTACCAAGGGCCACAGGGGTCCTGGAGTGTAGTACAGGGCCACATTTCTCTGAAGCACAAAGCAGTTGGGTTTGGGAACACATGCAGACTAATCAGAAGTCAATTTATGTAGGATCTTAAGTTAGGGATGTCACCAGCTTTTTAAGAGGCATCTCTGGCCTTTTCAGGTAGGAGACAAGCTGAGCTACTGGGATCAGTCCACTTAGGTGGAAAATTTTATTTTATTTTATTTTTTGTTGTTGTTGTCACCCAAGGTGAGTCCTCTAGCATTCATGAGAGAAAGGATCAAAGTGAATCCCATTATCCAACCCTTGGTGGTGGTATGATATCATAGTCCTTTACCACATCTGCCTCTGCACATTGATAGGAGGAATGTGTAGTTTAAGTTAGATACAAACATTTCTATGAATTTGATAAAGTAAACCCCATATATCATCTCCAATTAAGCATGATTGAGTTCCTCTACAAATATACCATGAGCATCAGTTGCTGAACCCTGACGCAAAGTAAAGACCACCAACTCCAATTTTAAATTAAATTAAAGTAAGCTTGTGTTTGTGTACATGATGAGACTGATCAGCAGCTGTCTCTCCCAACACAGGCTAAAAACCAGCCCCTCAGCATTCCAGGAACAAGGTCTTATAGCTCAAAAAGTTGCAAAAGGAGTGTCTTGAGAACTTACAGCTAAGAGGATTTAGACAAGCATAATACAAAGGTGGATATTAGGTTAATGATCTACATAGCATGATATTTCAGAGTAGGGAGTAAATTTTATTCCCAATATTAGAATTTAAAAGGCACCACTGAGGTTTCAGAGAGGGTTGTTATCTGGTTAGAGAAAGCCAGGCATGGGTGAGTTCAAGGCACAGACAGGAATTCCAAACAAATTTTGAAATTACAGTAATTTATAGTAAAATAGAAATGAACTTTTCATGGTTTTTGGCAAGATGTTTCTCAATGTTAAGATGGAAACAGGCTGGGTTCATCACTATCCATCCCATCGAGAAAACTATAATTTATCTTATGGAGAGAAATTCTATTTGTCTGTAGAATTTCCTTTGAATAAATATCTACTTGTTAGTTTTGTTATTTGTGGTTGACAATATCATGGTTCTGTTCTGATTTTATTTGTATTGTTAAATATGAGGGAGAAATGCTAATTATCAAAATATACTTGGAAAATACTTGAGTGTGCTCGGAAAATGACTAATTAATCCATTGGATGGATTAATCCACTGATTAGATTACTGCTCTCTTGATTTGAACATTTCATCTCTTTCATTAATACAGCAGCTTTTGAAGGACATCTCATATCCAAACCATGACTGGGACACATGCCTTTGACCCATGTCCACTTCTCCACAACTTTTCAAAGAGTTTACACTTCCACCTTCAGTGGATTATAGAGACTAGACTCTTTGCCTGCTAAGATCCTCTGACAAGACTGGTTTTAGCTTGGGTAATGGCAACTCATCACCTTGAACTAGGGGAGAGCAGGGATGTGGGGCTGGAGAGGTGCCCCCAGGGCAGGGCTTGCCAAGAGCAAGTTGGCTGGCTTAGGTAGTGTTGCAACATGGCCTGAGGTCTGTTTTCATTTCCAGAAGGCTGTTGAGAGGTCCAAGGTCCCCAGAGTGAATTAACAAGGAATAGGGACACTCTCAGAGGACTCAGTGGCACCAGGTGGGAAAGACTGGCTTGCTCTTGAGTGACCTTGGGAAGCTTGGCACCCTGGGCAACTTTACTGGTGGTAGATGATTTGCACTACACAGAGGAGTAAAGCTTCTCTTGGGTCAGGGATATTTCTGCAGTGACAAGGATAGCAAGACTGACCATGCAGGCAGATGGGGATTTGAGGCCCTGGGATCCAGAGAGGATATGTGGCCAGGCTCAGAATGCAGCAGGAGTCACGGGATTCTAATCCAGAAAAAAACAAAACCCAACAGGAAAGCCAGATTCACAGGCAACCAGGATCCTGTTTTCCATTTCATGTACCCAGCGACCTCCAAGATGCCTCATATCTCAGGTGCAGAAACTAGGCCTTGGGGCATGATGAGATGTGCCAGCATCTTCATATATAGCTGACAGAAACCTCAAAGTAATCCCTAATAGACTCAAAGTCCAACATCAGTTTGCTTTCAAATTCAAGCACTCCAAGCATCAGGACACTACCCAGGTGTACTAACAGTGCTTTTTCCCCCACCCACTGTGTCCAATAACAAAAAGAAACAAACAGAAAATCACTTTCTGGTATGGGGGGATGAGGTTTTGAATAAAATTTCAAGTCTGCTCTCCAGAGTCAGCAGCAAACTCAGAAAAATGAAATCTGAAGCCAGAGCCACCTGTAAATCAGCCAGTAGGGGGCAGGCTTGTTCCAGTGTGTCCCATCTCCCTCAAGCAATTTTCTACTGCTGGGTTCTAGAGCCAGATTTCATTGTGCCCAGTAGAGGGAATGGTCAGCTCTGGGTGGACTCTGCCTCAGGTCTGGGTTGTCCATTTGCCCTTAGCTGGTTTATTTTTCGTTCCCTTCTTCTCTTCCTCCTCCTCATTATCTTTTTGCCACCCTTTCTCCTCCCCCTTCTTCATCTCCTTCTTTCCTCATACTGGGCATTGAACTCAGGGGTGCTTAAGCACTGAGCCATATCCCCAGTTCTTTTTATTTTTTATTGAGGCAGGTTCTCACTAAGCTGCTTAGAGCCATAGTATGTTCCTGAGCCTGGCTTTGAACTCAGTATCCTTCTGCCTCAGCCTCTCAAGCCACTGGTATTAAAGACACTTGCCACCACATTTGGCTCCCAGCCATATTTTATTTTGAGACAGGATCTCACTAAGTTTTCCAGACTAGCCTCAACCTCATGATCCTCCTGCTCAGCCTCTTGAATAGCTGGATTATAGACAGGTACCACCATGCTCAGTTTAAATGTAAGCAATGCTAAAAGCCTCATATAGTATTTGAGAGCATTTGGAAATAAGAGATGGAAAATTCTAATTCTGAGATGAGACTCGATTGTCATGTGTATCTTGTACACATGACAGTGTGCCACTGTGGAGTGAAATCCAGGGAGAGAAATAAATCAGAAGAGTCCAGCCTATTAAAAATATTGTGTAGTGCCAGGTTTGGTGACCTGCCCCTGTAATCCCAGCTACTTGGCAGTTCAAGATGCCCTCTTCCTAGCACCTCCCTTAGCACTGTTTTGTCAGAGTTTGACTTGGAGTGGTGTCATTTTGATGGAAAACTTTCACCATTAGCTCCACCTGTAAGTGCACACGAGTTCACAGCTGATAGACATCCTCAGCAAGGACACAACCAGTGTTGGTTTCCTTGAGTTGTCTGAAATTGATGGCAACAGTTTGGAGTGCTTGTGGTTGTAAGAGAGTGTTTAAAACCCTTTAAATCCAAAAAGGCAAGCATGGGGACTATAAAAGGAATAATCGCCAATGACTGAGAGATAGGTATGATCATCCTGCTTGCTTGCCTGATTATTTATTTATTTATAGTATTGAAGATTAAACCCAGGGGCACTATACAAGGATTAGTAAAAGGTTGGTCTCCCTGATGTCAATCCAATAACCAGAATACAGTTTTCAGTAAAAGGAAGAAGAATGTTTATTACTTTGCTAGCAAAGGAGGAACCCAGGGGACTCCTGTCCCAAAGGCTGTGAATATGCCCATCAGCAGGAACAGGTTGTTTTTAAAGAGGTGTTTTAGAGAAAATGAGATTAGAGAGGAGAAACCAGAAAGGAGAAGATCAGCAAACGGAACTTCAGGGAGGAGAAGATTAGGGAGAGGGTTTGGGGAAAAAATGTAAGTTTCAAAGCCACAAGGGATATAGTGAGAAACTGATGTGACTCCAATTTTGAGAAACCAGCCTCTGCCTCAGAGCAAAGCCTGTTTAAGGAAGGGGGCATGAATCTTTTCCTTGGAAAAACCCACAGAGCACTTCTAGGCACATACCCATCCTGTTGAGTTGTTTATCTACAAATAACAGGAGAGATCTGAGGCACCAGGTGTCCCTGACTCAGTTAGGCTAGGTGAGGACCCATAGCAGCCCCCTAGCAACCACCAATCAGCATGAGACAAAGAAAATACCTGGGATGCCAGATGACCCTCCCAGTAGTTTATGGTGGTTGATAACATGTTGGGAAACCATGTAGTTCATCACTTACTCCCCTGTGACTTAACCCAATTGTTTCAAAGGAATCTCCCTCTTGTACTCACCAATCACCCCTACTCAACTTGTTCCTGCCAGTGAATGTACTAATCATATTTTAGAGTTGTTTTATAAGTTTCTGTGGTGTGTCATGATTTGCTAAGAGATGCTATGATATATGTTAAGTCCCTGCCTTCCCCAAAGAGTATATAAAACTGCTGTAAACCCTTGGCTTGGGGCCTCTCAGAGTCATCAATTGCTGTGTGCACGGAGGACCAAGCTATCTCACAATAAACATGTTTTTGCTGCTTACATCGATCTCAGTCTCTGGTGGTCTTTTGGGGGTCCTGAACTGGAGCATATCAATAGTAAAAGAGAATCAAGCAAACCCCTGTTACAAATTCCCAACCCCCTCTTTTTTTGAGGAACTGGAGATTGAATGCAGGGTTGTTTGATCTCTGAGCACATCTCCAGTCTTTTATGTTTTTTATTATGAGATAAAGTCTGACTAAATTGCCCAAGCTGTCCATAAATTGCAATCCTCCTGCCCCAACTCCTGAGTTGGTGGAATTACAGGTGTGTGCCACTGTGTCCCCTACAACCACTTTTTTTTAAACACCCACCCCCAAATTTTATTCAGTAAAAGAATATAATCCAAGTCACTGTTTTTTAAAGAGAGAGAGAGAGAGAGAGAGAGAGAGAGAGAGAGAGAGAGAGAGAATTTTTGAAAATTTATTTTTTAGTTTTTGGGGACAACAACATCTTTATTTTATTTTTATGTGGTGCTGAGGATCGAACCTAGCTCCCTGCACATGCCAGGCGAGGGTGCTATGGCTTGAGTCACATCCCCAGCCCACAAATCACTATTTTCATTCTTTTTTTTCTCTTTTTTTTTTTTGGTACCAGGGGTGAACCCAGGGACAGTTAACCACTGAACCATATTTCTAGTCCTTTTCAATTCAGTAAATACAACCTAATGGAAGAGATTGAAATGTAAGTTAGAAGTGAACGACAGAGACCAGGCAGAGATACATAAGGGAGTTTATTTTTCAGACTTGACAAGGAAAGGCCATCTCTCTATGGAGAGAGGGCAAAACAGCCTTGAGTTCTGGGTCCTTTATGGGGGAGGCTCAGGAATCAGAGCTGAGCGGGTCCCAATGCTGGTGGTTAAGGGTCGGGTTGGTATGAGGGGGTGGTGAGCCTTTCTCAGAAACACCCTTGGGTGGGAAAGTGAAGCTTTTTCCTGAAGTGGCAGCTGTCAGTTAAGATGGCCATCGAGGTGCTAAACAAGGACCTTATATTCCCTCTTTTTTGTTTTTTATTGGGCTCCATGGGGAACAGGGATGTAGGTCAATCTTCTCTAACTGCTTCCTGCTGGGAAGGGGCAGTGTTTGAATCATTGGGACAATGAGGGAGGTTGAGTGGTGGTGGAATGCTGTCCCAGGGGGCCCAGTTTCATGAGGGATTGGTATTCCTTCCGCAGAGGAGAGCTGTGTTTTTCTGTGTTCAAGCTCTTGTTGGAGTTGTTTTATCTTGTCCTTTACTTACCATATTGATTGACATGTCAATAGCATTCCCCCTGTAGGTTCAGATAAATCCACCTTTCTTGGCCATAAAAAGGTCAAGGCCCCTTGGATTCTGCAGAGCCACAGCAGCTAAAGAATCAAGCTGGCATTGTGTGGCTAGTAGGGTTTGAGCAAGATGCTGTAAGTCTCCTGGACACTGGAATGGTAATCCCTGGTGGCGGCACCCCTGAGTGCAGAGTGAGGGAGGAGGGCAAAAATGAAAAAGGGAAGGATGGCACTCATGGTTCTGCAGTGTCCTCGTGGTCCTCAGAGACCAAAGGAAGATTGGGGTTTCAACCTTGGAGAGACCCAGCTTGAGAGGGCCTGTGGGTCTCACTGTATAAGGGGGCAGAGCGGACAGTTTTAAAAGGGGGTTAGGAACTCGTTATGGGATGCCCTCAAGGTGGGCCACCAAAAAAGTGGTAAGAATGACCCAGTAGGGTCCAGTCCATTTTGCAGAGAATTGAAAGGAAGAGGGGAGCTTATTTGATGTTGTAATAGTACCAGGTCACCAGGAGTTAGAGTGGGAGAAAGAGAAGAGGCAGAATTGACTTTGCCAGAACAACATCCCTGTGTTGCCAAAGAAGGATCCACTGTATGCAAGAAGGGGCCAGAAAAGATGAGGAGCAATGAGAATCAGAGGGTGGTGAGCTGAGCAGGGAGGTGGGCTGTCCATGTAGAAGCTCAAAGGGGAGATGTTGAGTGGCTTCTTTGGGAGGGCCTGTGACAAAGGAAGAGCCAAGGAAGGAGTTTAGTTCAGTCTAAATGTAATTCACGGGACAGTGGACATTGAGGGAAGCTCCCTTTGCCAAAGTGAAGGCTCTGATGAGGTCTAAAAGTTCAGCCTGCTGATATTGGGAGTGGAGGCTCTTACACAACCGAGGCTAGAGAGACTATTGCCAACCCTGCCCCGTGAATTCCCTCCTGAAGGAAGAAGGAGCCATCTGTGAACCATGTGTATGTTGCCTAGAGTGAGGGACCTTCCTGTGTGTGAGAGGGGTGGGGAAGGAGCTTCTCCAGAGTTTCTAAGCATGAATGGGTAAGAGGAGAAGATGTGGATGTGTCTTGTGGAGCTGGAATAAAAGTCACAGTGTTTAAGGGTGAGCAGGTGGGGAAATTAAGAGTAGGATCTTCCACCAGAAAAACCTGTAAATATCTCTGCTTTCAGGGGGTAAGGAATGTAAGCCCTTGTAGGTGGGGAGTTCCTTTAGGTGAGGGGGAGCCAGGATGCTGAGTGGGGCCCCAAAATTGAGTTTTTTTTTTGTCTCAGTAATGAGTCCAGAGGCTGAAGCCACAAGGGGCCCATATCCGAAAGTAGGGTCCAGACCCTTCAATAGATAAATGATCCAGGACAAAGGTTGGTCCCAGCATGTGTCCAAGGACATGTAGAGCAAACCCCTGCTTTTCAACCACATAAAGGTGAAAAGGGCGTGTGAGGTCAGGGAGATGGGGAGAGAGAGAAAGTTTTCTTCTGTATTGTACTCAAGGGAAAAGTTAAATTGACACTTTTTTTAGTCTTAGGCCTCTTATCCAGCCAGTCTGTTCTTTGTATTTCAATAGTATCTTCAGTATGGCCTTGGCCAGGGATATTGTTGCCCAGGGCTTTACAATGTTCAATGCCAATAGAAGAAGGGAGGAGGTTTCTGGGTTCTAGTTTGTCTAGAAGGAGTGTCTCTGGAGGAATCCAGAGCATTAGTGGCAAGTAGAAGCTGAGTGGGGAAGCAAGAGGAGCCCGGAAGGCTTAGATTGGACAGAGGAGAAAGCCTTCATTGAAGGAATTTCCTTCCATTTTACTGAGTGCTTTCAAAAGTTATAAAGACTCCATAAAATATTGGGCTCCAAGGTGCCATTAGGTGATCATTGTCCAAGTCATAAAAAGGCCATGACTGAATGGAAAGTTGAATTATTCAGGAGCCAAATGGAGTGGGGCTACGTGGGTGACAGGGCAGTGGAGAGGTGAGTCAGATGGGATTCTGGACTGGGAGTTTCCCATGGCAAGTTGGATTGCTGGAGTGGCTACAGGGAGGCATCCCCAGTTCTAGGACAAACCAGAGTGAGAGAGGGAACAGAGTGAAAAGGAGTCACCAATGTGTAATTCTCTGGCCCCGGAGCTGAAGCCTTCCTGGGACTGAGAGAAGGGAGTCGAAGGGAGTCCTCACCTGCTACTTCCCTAGTTCCAGGTTTTGCCATAGAGAGTCTTGGTGTCTGGCCAGGGCTTTCATAAGCTCCAAAGAGGAGCTGAGAACCAAGACCCGAGAGTGAACTCACCAAGGGGAAGGGATGGGAACATTGAGCATCTTGGTGCTAGGCCAAGATCTAAGTTAACTTTTGTCTCTAGAGTGGAGACTTGTCTCTGCCATCTCTAGGAAATAGACTTGTGAGAAGGAAGGTTTAGGAAGAGCAAAGTTACTTCCCCAGGAGAGGCCAGTGTGTGGTAAAAAAGAGCCCTAGGTGAATGGAAGAAGGTGTGTGGTCATTGTCCTGGTCCCTCAGGCCAGGTTCCAAAGCAGCCTAAATACCCAGATAGAAGAGCAAAACTGTTTGGAGAATGTTATCAAGCCTGCTCTGCAAAGAGAGGGACAGCATCAGCAAGGAGGGAGAGCTGGTGTTGTGATTGGGCAAAAAATGGAGGAGGTTTTGAGACAGATGTGAATGGGCTCGTGGTGTGAGGTGATAGAAAAACTGGATATGTCCACCTCAGAAGTGGGTCATGGGAAGGCACTGGCCAACAGAGTAGGGAATGGTCCTAAGGTAAGGTTGAGGTTCAGGGGAGCAGCAGGTGAGTCTGCATGGAAGCAACTATGAGGGGAGAAGGAGAGCATAGCCCCCAACTTTGTGAGGATGTCCCTTCCCATAAGGGGAAAAGGACACTGTGGATTAACCAAAGAGGAATGAGTAAAAATTAGAGAGCCACAAGCACAAACAAGGGTAGGTGTCTGTAAGGGTTGGTAGTTGGCATCCCCAATACCGTGAGGACTGAATATGTAGCCTCAATGTCTAGGAGGAAGGAGACAGGCCTACCTGAAATACACAGAGTTACCCTGAAGTTATCTCTTCAACACACAGTAGTTGAAGAGATCCCTAATAACATTGGGATCTAGCGTGCCCTGAGTTTCCATGGAATAATGGTAGTGGTTGGGTGATGGGGACTTGGATCTTGTTAATCCTCTTCAGCCATTCCAAGAGTTGAAAAGGGGAACCAAGAGGGCTGGATATCCAGGGGCTCCTATGAGCTTGGGGACAGTCAATGGCCCAGTGTCCCATTCAATGGCATTTAGGAATAAGACCCAGAGGCTTACAAGGCTTAGGACATGTACAAGCCCAATGACCTATCTGACCACATTTAAAACAGGATCTGAGCAGACCCGAGGGACACTTCCTTGGGCCAGTGGAACCAAGCATAGATGCTGAGGCCAGATAGATGGCTTGAGTGAGCATCTGGTATCACTGCTTTGAGGCCTTCTCATCTCCCTCATTATACACCTTAAAGGTTAGTTCCAGAACCTCAGTTGGGGAGTTAGGGGACTCCTCTCAATGTGCCTTAGTTTGGCCTTAATATCAGGGAAAATCTGGGAGAACAATTTTGTCCTCAGTAGTTGTCTTCCATCTGGAGCCTCAGGGTCCAGATTAATATATTGTAATAAAGCCTAAGTCAGGTGAACTAAAAATGCTGAAGTGTTTTCATTATTATCTTGGAATTCTTCTTGGAGTGTTTCATAATTGAAAAATTTATGGCTGCCTTTCTAAGTCCTGCCATGAGGCAAGTAGTGAATTGGTTTCTACTAGTTATTCCTCCAGGAAAATTCTAATCCCACTTGGGGTCCTGGTCAGGGACTGCTTCAATGTCAATCAGATGGGCAGGGGAGGTCTGATGTACCTCATCAGCATAATTTCTAGCTTGCTCCCAAACTCACCTATGGTCCTCAGGCAGGAGGGTGTTAGACAAGAACATATGGACACCATGGAAAGGTCAAATTATATGATTGAGTCAGATATTGACACCCTTTGATATATGTGGTGGGGATTGAAGTATGAATCCAAGCCACTGTTCTGTCTGGGAAAGATCTAAAAAAGAGAAAGTCACATGAACCCCGGGTTATACCATGTACCCTGGCCACCTCATGTATCAGACACAGAGATGTGGGTTGAGCAGTGGTAGCCTGTGAGCCTGTGGCAGGAGGAGAGAAGGTGGAGGGGCCGAGGGAACAGTTGTTGTGGTAGCTTCATCAGAAAGAGAACTGTGGCAAGGTGGGTGTCTCACCCACTGGGTCAAAGGAGGAGGAATCCTGGGTAGAATCCTCTGTCCCTTTGGAAGAAGGTGTAGGGGAGGTGAGAGCTGAGAGGACTTGCGTGGAAGGGCAAGAGCTGGAGAGAGAGGGATTAGGATACGAAAAGGAGAAGGCCTGAGCATATGACATATCTTTCCATTTTCCCGAACACTCACAATGGTTGAAGAGATCCCTGATAACATTGGGGTCTAGAGTGCCCTCAAGCGGCAATTAAGAGTCATTATTCAAAGGATATTGAAGCCAGATCTGATTGCACAAGCAGATAAGTTTTGCAGGGTTTAGATCTGGGTTGAGAGAGATCATAGGTCAGCCAGGAGGCAGCCTAGAGGACTCTGGGAGGGAGTGGATAAGGAGCCACCCATGAGACATAGGATGTGAACTTAAACGTGGGCCATCCCCAAGTCTCTAGTATCACCTAGTTGAGAGCATGGTTATGCTCAAGTGGTTGTCAACCCCACTGGGTAAGTGTAAGACCAGGATCCCATAGAGTTACTTATGACCCAGCCAGGACAACGTAGTAGGGGCAAAAGCCCGTATAAGGTACAGATACTCATAGATGTGGGAAAAGTCCATAGAGAATAACCAAAGGCTGAGAGGTAGTCTCACCAGGAAGAGCTCCCAATCATCCTTGGTGGTTTTGTCTCAAAACCCAGGACCCAAATAAATGACCACTTATACACTGAGTCTTTAGGAGGGATCAGCAGTAGCTATGAATGTTGTGCCTGGGGGTGCCCCCAACCACATAGAGTGCCAGATGATCAACCATCACTTCCTGGGAACTGTAGGTCCTTTAGGTTGACTGGAGATGAAATGTCTGGTGTTGGGGGCAGAGAGGGCCTTCAGCAGAATGGAGAAGTGGGTCCCATGATGGAATCCAGATCGGGACCCGGGAGACTCAGTGAACCTCAAGGGGAAAATTTGGCACACCAGACAACCCAATCTTAGGAGGCTCAGGAATCAGAGCCAGGTGGGTTCTAATATGGGTGGTTAGGGTTGAGTGGGAAAGCAAAGGTTTTTCCTTAAAATGGCTACTGTCACTTAAAATGGCCATCCAGATACTAAGCAAGAATCTTATATTTCTCAAGCCTGTTTGCTGAGCCAATCCCCCCCAAACACCCTTTACCTTGTAGGGGAACCAAAGCCTGCTTCTCTGTCCCTGTCCCCAAGGGTAGTGTAAGGTTTTAGGAGTTTGCCCTGTCTCTAACAACTCCCTTTCAATTTTTCTTTTCTTTTTAGTACTTATTATAATGCCAGATTCATGGGACCCCAGTAGCCCTCCAGGAGCTGAATCTGATGCATTCACACAAGAGTCTTTATTGCAAGCTTGAGCCTGGACTCACAACCGTTTCGGATGCAGCAGTCCCAGGGAGTGAGTCATGGCCCCTAGTTAAGTGAGGATTTATAGTTGTTGGTTTTTTTTGGATACTCTATGCATCACAATATCACTCAGCAAATCATTTCACACCATGGGAAAATCAAACAAAAACTCTTAACATTGATTAGCACATTCAGTGGTGGGAACAAGTTGGGTAAGTGTGATTGGTTAGATACATTTGAACTGATTGGTTTAAGCTGTGAGGCATGTATGCGCTAAAGTACATGGTTTCCTAACATGCTATCAATCACCAAAACTAATGGGAGGGTCACCTGGCATTTCAGATATGTTCCCTGTATCACTCTGATTGGTTGTTGCTATGGTCCGAAATTAGGTCTCAAGCATTCTTTGGTCTTGCATTGCTGAGTCAAGGCTATCTGGTCACTGCAGTTAGGGGTAGTTGTGTGCCTAGAAATGCTGGATCATTCTCCCCACTGCCCCTGCTTTGGACAGGCCCTGATCTGGGGTAGAGGTTGGTTATTCGAAAAATGGAGTCACATCAGTTCCTCACTATAAGGTCCTTGCTTAGCACCTGGATGGCCATCTTAAATGACAGCTGGAATATTAAGGAGAACATTTCACTTTCCTGCCCATGGGCATTTGAGAAAGGATCACTGTGGGGAGCCATTCTCACATGTGACTGGGCAACTTCCGGTTTGGGTCTAAGGCGCTCTGGCTAAACTATGTGTCCAGTCTCCTTATGTTTTAATTATTGGAAATGTAAAAGTTAAATGGATAGATGACAGATATATTGTTACTTGTAATAAATGTAACCTAAACAATTGTACTAGGTATAATGGAGGAAAAGGAATGCTGATGCTGATACTTCATCAGCCCTCTTTTGTTTTATTACCAGCTAATATTTCAGAGCCGTGGTATGCTGATACTGGTTTACAAGTCTTGCAGCAAATTCATGCCCAGCTAGCAAGACCTAAACGTGCTATTGGAGTTATAATTGTTGGTGTTTTGGCGCTAGTCTCTTTTATTGCCTCCCCTGTTTCTGCATCTCTGACATTGTCTCAAAATATTCAGCTTGCAAAGTTTCTTAATAATTTAGCTCAAAATAATTCCAAGGCTCTGCATAATCAAGTAAATATTGATGAAAGGATTGAAACTAAATTAAACGCCTTAGAGGTGACTGTTATAGACATAGGTAATGAACTTTCAGCTTTAAAATTTAAAGAAAGGCTTAAATGCCATGCAAATTATAAATATGTGTGTGTTACAGTTGCCAAGTACAATGCTTCTCTCTGGGATTGGGAGAAGGTTAAAAACCATTTGTTAGGTATTTGGCAAAATAGTAATAATAGCTTGGATATTCTGGAACTTCATCACCATATCCAAGACATTCAAAATAATAGAGCTGATTTTTCGAATCCTTCTTCTTTGGCTAACCAAATATTGAAGGAGTTGAATGGATTCAACCCTGGAAATATTCTTAAACACTTGGCCTGGTACATTATTGGATTATTCTCTTTGCTGTTAATTCTCTTTCGTGTTGTAATTAGAGGATGGTGAGTCTTCGGAACAAGAATACAGAAACTCCAAAGAGTGAACCACCGCCTCATTTTTAAGAAAAGAAAGGGGGAATATGTGGGGAGCTATTCTCACACGTGACTGGGCAACTCCCGGTTTGGGTCTGAGGCGCTCTGGCTAAACTGTGTTGGAGCTTTCCTGACCCTCTCCTGGTTCGAGAACCCGTCCGTGTGGGGGTGTGACTGACCACTGACCCTGGGGCCAATCACTGACCCTGACCTTGGAGTGCAGCCCCCCTCAACCTTCATTGGATGAAATTCTCCCCTGAATTTCTTGTTCCCCAATAAAAGGCTACTCCCTGGCATGCTCCCTCTCTCTCTCTCCTGCTAGCCCTGAGTAATCCTTGCTGCCCTACCAGGTGGTTTGAGGTGGGAGCCAGAGGGGGAGCCATCTCGGACCTGGTCATAGAAAAAGGTAACTGAGTCTGTGTGTTTTATTTCGATCTCACTAGTTAACTTTTTGCCAAGAACCTCATTAATGAAACCAGTGCACTGGTCGCATGGTGGAAGCTCACCACTCCTCCATACCATCCCAACCCTTAACCATCTGCATGAGAACCCACTGGGCTCTGATTCCTGATCCTCCCCCATAAAAGTCCAAGAACTGAAGCCTGTTGGTAATTTATAAAGTTTAATTTAGACACATTTGCAAGTACTATCTACCTATATAATTCTACTATTTTGATGAAAGCTAATTTGGATGGTTTCATTAGCCATGACTACATTATTTCAGGAAAGACCTTGTAGCAGGATTATGGGAAAGATTTTGTGAGGCCCAGAGACTCTGTTTTATTCTCATTGCATCCAAAGAGGCCAAGACGCCAGGTTTCTAGGTCTATGTGGAGACTCACAAGAATGGGCAAGCCCTGAGTGTCTGGGTGGCACTGAGGTTGCCTAAGAAGGGCTTTTAGAAATTTTATCATCCACTTAGAATGTTCCAGGCCTCCTGTGTTCCCCTACATGGATTATGCCACAGTGTAGCCACAGATAATGACCTGATTTCAGTTTGATGCTTTAAGTTCCTGGGAGTGAACCTCATTGATCACCAAGTACTTCGTGGTGTTTCTCCATCAGCCCCTGGAGAATTCCAGTGTCAAATTCAGAAAACTGCGTAAAACCATCATGGAAGATATCGAGGACTAATCTTGAGATCTTGTTCATTTTGGACTATTTATTTATGGACCATCCATGGAACAAAATAATTTCTTCATATGTGCATAAAGCCTAAATAAACCATTCTAAAAATCCAGGTTCCTTTTTATGACTCTATACAGACACATATGGCTCTATACAGATGTACCAATCTTCAGGGGCTTCCTTCCAATGTAGCCCCCAGCCTCTGATTCCTTTCCCCATCCACACTTCAGGCAGTGTCTGAAATGCTGGTCTCTGAGTTTCCTTCATGATCCCTCTACATCCTGGTTATACATCCAATTGCATAGAGGGCAGCTTTTTATACACACCCAACTAGGCAGCTGTTGGACAGAAACAGTGATTGAGGCCCTGGTTGTAGATGAACATGTGGCCACATTGAGGACAGGGCACAGTATAGAAAATAAGGACCTGTGGCTGCCTAAAGTCCTTCAATAGTGCTGTGAGCTCAGCACAGAGTTGGGAACATCTCCCTGGGTGGATGGCACCCTGGGCATCATAGCTTTCCAGAGGGGCAGGGTATAACTCTACACAAAACTTGCTCAGAGTGGCAGTGTGACACAGCAGGTCCCTGAGGGCCGACATGGAGATGTGATTCTGGAAAAAGCACAAGGCCCTGAGCTGAGAGCAGTGGCTCAGGGCAAGCAGGATGGCTTGGACCTGGGAGTCTGTGATCTCACAGGCTTCCAAGTCCAGGCTCTTCAGGGGGCTGCAACAGTCTCCAGAAGAATTTGGAGGGGCTCCAGACTAAAACTGGTCAGTTTGATGCCCCTTAGATCCAGGCATCTGGGCTGGCTGGTGTTTGAGCATTGGGAGAGATAATTCCAGTCGGAATCTGAGAGCGGGCAGTTGGTTATTGAGAGGGCCTCCAGGGGCATCTTCAGGTGCCTAAAGAGGAACCAGGCAGTTAGTTCTGAGGGAAAAGACAAATTGGCCCAAACCCAAGGTCACTGTGACCATCTGAACATGGTTGATATTTTGTAGAATCTGCTCATTCAGGTCACTCCATTTCAACCTGAAATTTTCACCACTACATGTGTGATCCTGTGGGTCCTCCATCTCTATGAATGTCACCCTCAATGACAAGCAGAAAGCCACATATCTAGGTACAGGAAGTTAGGAAGAGTCAAGTACCAAAGACAAATACAGGAAAGATGTGTCAAAACACACTGGGGTTAACCCCTGCAGGGCTCACTCCCTGCCCCTCAGCAAGGTCTTACCCCCTGCCCTTCACTCACAACCCCTGAGTCATCACCTGGAGCTCAGACCTGCCTTCCCCAGGAGGGCATTAGAAGTGGGCTCTTCTTAACCCAGAAGGAGGACACAGAGCTTCCTTGTTGAACAGGTACAGGTGTGGGGGCTTCCCTCCTTCAAAGTTCTCACCTTTACCGTGCTTTGTAACCTCTCTGACCACTCCCCCACCTCCATCTGATCGACTGGCATCCAATCAGAAAGCAGTATCTGATGAGGTTCTCCAGTCTCCACCCATTTAATCCTGATTAGATTTTCTTCCTCCAGATTGATTGATTGAATCCGATGGTCATAAAAGTGCGCAGAATCCGGGAGAGTGTGACAGTCAGGGATACGTCCCTTCATGCACTGTAACCATGGACTCAATTTTGTCCATATGTGACCCTCCTGTTCCTCCCATGAGACAGAAAAGCACTGAATTTCTAAGAAAAAACAACACCTGAAAATATCTTTCAAAGGGATCTTTGGCCATATCAAAATTATTTGAATTTTTTTCCCAAAAATTCCATAGTAAAAACAGCTTTTTGAAGACAGTAGTGTTATTCACAAAGACCACAGAATGGCAACCATGTTGACAACAGTCACACGAATGTTGAGTTACCTTGCAGCAAATCTGGGCACACTCAGAGAGGAAGAGCAAATAAGGAGGGTGGAATCAGTCTTCTAGACTTAGGGCAAGACTTCTCCTGTTTGTCTATCTGTACTGGGGATTGAATCCATTGGTTCTCTACCACTGAATCACATCTTCTGCACTTTTTATTTTTTGCTTTTATTTGGAGATAGAGTCTCACTAAATTGTGTAGATCCACACTAAGTTGCTGAGGCTGGCCTCAAATTTGCCATCCTCCTGCCTCAGTCTCCTGAGTTGCTGTGATTACAGGCATGGGCCAGCATGCCCCATCAGACTTGGAAAAGTCTGAAATCCACCAAGGGTGGAAACTGTGGGCAGCTTGGGAATGGGACAGAAAGACACAGGGTTGGACAGCAGGTGTTCCTGATATCAGGGAGGCCACCCACTGGAGAGTCTTCCTGCAGAATTATGGACCTCCTCAGGGTACATCTCCCAGGCCACCTTTGCTCCAGGCAGTTTCCAGGGCTCTTTAGGCTGTGAGAAGTTCACAGGCAAAGGAAAATTTGAAGAGCCTGAGTAAAAAGTAATTCAGCAATTGAGGAAGGAGAGATGGAAAGAGAGGGAGTGCTTGGATGATGAGCCATGTGAGGGGAGGACTTACAGGGAAGATGTAGAAGGAATGGTTTGATTGGCGGCAGTTACAGAATTGCATTTCTGCTTTGTTGTTCTGTCTTTGTGTTAGTCAGCTTTTTCACGTTGTCACTACAACACCCAACCCCAACAATTACAGAGGAGAAAAAGTTTATTTGGGGACTCATGGTTTCAGAGGTCTCAATGCACACACAGCAGATTCCATTTCTTGGCCCTCACCTTCAAGGTGAGGCTGACCATTATGGTGGGAGATTGTGGCAGAGGGAAGGTGCTCACATTATTAGAGAACAGAGAGGAAGAGAGATGGCCCCTTGCCAGATACAAAATATACACACCATATTCACACCCCCCAATGATCAGCTTCCTCCAGCCACAGCCCAGCTGCCCCCTGTTATCACTCAGTTAATCCCATTAGGAATTAACTTACTGACAAGGCTAAGGCTATAATCCAATCATGTCTCCTCCAAAACCATTGTCTCACAGGTGAGCTGTTGGGAGACACAGCATCTAAACCATTATGGTCTTCTTGAGTATCTTGTTGGAAAATAATCCCTTGGAGTTGGTCAGGGGAGTTGGCTGAACTCCAGGATTGGCCAGGGGGTCCTGCTGATTGACAGGTATTAGTCAGGAGATCTGGCTGATTGACAGGCATTTCCGCTGGCATCTGGGATTGATGTTCAAAGCAGCGCGGGCTGCTTTGTTCTAAGTTGCCACTAAGTCGCCACCATGTCGCTGCCACCGACCCTGACCTAACAACTGATAAGGGTTATTTTAAGGTGTAAAACAAAGTGGGACTCATGGATTAAAAATTATTAAAAGCTTTGAAGTATAAAAATATATTTAGTAAAAAACATGTTTCCAGGTAAAAAAGTCTTTGTGTGGTAAAATATAATTATAATTCATCTAAGTAAACAATAGGGTCTAAGTAAGTAATATAAACATCTATAAATAAAGGATAAATATTAAAATGTTTCTTTATAATAAGTTGTTTATATATGTAACACAAATAGTTAAAAGTATTCAAGGTTATTCTCTAAGAGCAAATATTAATGTGCTGATAAAAAACAAAGTTTGATTTATATCAAACTGACAAAATGACAAACCCTTCTTAAGATATTAATTACATTGTGTCTGTTGAGTTTTATTCTCTAGAGCAACTAACTGGACAAATGAAAGTTTGTACATCTCTGGTGAAACAGCAACTGTTATTTTAGAGCCTTGTCCCACATTACAGAGTCTAAAACTTGGTTAATATAAAAACATCAATAAAATTGTAGTATACTACTCTTCTTTTCATACTCAATGTGCTTGTTTACATTGGCTAGACCCCCAAATCTCCCTTTTGTAGTTTTTTGGCTTAAATATGAGGCATCACTGAAGGTGCTGTGCTACTCTGATCATCTCGCTTTTAGAGAGTAGAGTGTCTGCTGCTGGCCGGCAAAAAAGGTTTAATTGGAATGGCAATGTGGGTCTGAGAGTTATTTGAGGGTCTCTGTATTGGTATAACATTTATCCAGAGGAATTTTACAGTCTGAGGCTATTATTCTTCTTTTAGTTATGGTACTTGCTCCCTGGTGCAATGTAATCTCTTGAGGGTTTTAAATGCTCTATGGCCAGGTACCGAGGTGTGCACTTACAATCCCAGTAACTTGGGAGGCTGAGGCAAGAGGATCAGAGATTCCAAGCCAGCCTGGTCAACATAGTCAACCCTGTCTCAAATAAAAATATAAAATGTGTTGGGGGGTGTAGCTCAGTAGCAAAGTGTCCCAGGTACATAATCCCTGGTACTACACACACACACACACACACACACACACACACACACACAGTCCAGCAGTGACATGCATGCCCCAGCACCTCAAAAGAAAAAAAAGCAATACACATTGACACAGAAGGTAAATTAGAACAGAAACAAAAGTAGCAAATGAGGGCACTGGGCTGCAGGTGGAGCTCAGGGGTGCTGCACCTGCCTTGCCTGCATAAGGTCCGGGCTCAATCTTCAGCCCCTCTCCCTCCCTGCCCACAAGCTGGTGCAGACTCATTCTAGGTATTTCTAACCATTGGAAGTGAGTGGGCTGAGTTTCCCCAGGAGAGGGGGGTAGTCACTAGTGATCAGCCATGAGTTCAGGTTCCTGCAAGAGCACCCCCAGCCTTAGGTTGCAAGGCAGCAGAGTCCCTGGGCCCAGTGTTAGAAGTCCACACACAGTGGGGGTAAGGTCCTGGACTCTGCACTTGTGTCATCCAGATGGCTTTGAACCCTGGGCTTCTTCAAGGAAAGTGACTACAGATGTGCCCTGGGGTCTTTCCAACCTTGGAAAGAATGGAGGATGAAAGAGTCAGGCTGATGATGACCCGGTGACCCAGTGACCCTGTGAGGTCCTAGCACAGGCCAAGTACTTTCCATAGTTTTCAAATCTCCATGCCAGACTGGTCCTACTAGCTTCTTTTCCCTTGTGGACACTGGTTGTCACAAGGGAAGTCATGTGCCCAGTGAGACACAGCCAGTCCAAGGGCTCTGGATGGGATGGGCAGGAAGCTTCACAGTGGTTCTCTGGCATCCACAGGACATTGACTTTTCTTTTTTCTTTTTTTGTAATGGGGATTGAATCCAGGGGTTCTCTACCACTGAGCTACATCTCCAGGCCTTTTAATTTTTTAATGAGATAGGATCTCCCTAAGTTGCTTAAGGCCTTGCTAATTGCTGGGGCTGGCCTTGAACTTGAGATCCTCCTGTCTTGGCCTCCACAGTCATTAGGATGACAGGCATGTGCAACCACACCCAGCGCTCCTTATTATTTATTTATTTATTTATTTATTTATTTATAAGGGATTGAGACTGGGGTATTTGCCAATGAGCTACATCCCCAGCCCTGAGCTGAGGAATAGAATATGAATATGCCACAGTGCTGTTGGACTGGGCCCTGGAGAGGAGCCTAACACATCTGGCAGGCTGTGCTTCCTGCCCTTTGGGAGCCACTGTCATGTAGGAAGCTCAGCCCTCCTGAGACCACCAGGCTGAAAAGTTCACCCAACACAGGGAGGCCCTGGTGGGCAACAGGCCACATACAGAGAAGACCAGAGGGCACTGTGGTACATAGCTATAATCCCAGCAACTCAGGAAGCTGAGGCAGAAGGATCACAGGTTGGAGGCCAGCCTTAGCAACTTGAGACCCTGTTCCAAATTAAAAAATAAGGACTGGGATGCAGCTCAGTCATAACATATGTATTAAGCACCTGTGTGGCTAGACAGGGTGTCAGATACGGTCCTCATGGATGAAGATGGCAGGTGAGTCCCTTTCTCTGGGGCTGGCCACCTATAAGAAGCAAGAATTTGCAATGTGGCCAACTGTGATCCATTCCTTCTAGGGAACAACCATGGTGTGGACTGAGACCTGGCAGAAGAGCCAGTCTAGTATTGGGGAGTAGGGGGCATATGGGGACAGCAGAGAGCCCCCTACCTTCCCCTTCCTCAACCAGAGCCAGTCACCACAGCGGTTGAACCCCTGTTCCAGCTGCTGCTCCTGCCTGGCAAGTAGCAGATTTTCACCCCAAGAAGGAGAGAGAGCCAGTCTGCTTGAAGGAGAGTGACTTTGGCAACATGCTGTGGCTGCAGAAGGTGACAGCACTTTGATCTTTCTGGACACTCCTCCCAAATGGCAGCCTGGCCACAATTCTACAGATCTGAGCCCCTTCGGAAACACGTCCACTCATTCTGGAAGCTCAGATGCTTGGAGCAAGGAGAGAGTTATTTGATGGCAAAAAGAATAGTCGATAAATAGTTTGGTTAAATCCACAGGAAGGGGGTCCAGGAGTGTCCTGCTTTATTGATCACACTGGGCAGATTGTCAGCAAATGACCAAATAAAAAATTCCATTTTGAGCCCCCACCAAATTGAAACCAATCCTAGTCTTGAATCCTGATCCTCTGTTATGCCAGAAGGTAGCCTTGAACCTCCAGTGGTGTCTGAATTAGGCAACTGGAAGTTCTTTTAAATAGCCCGGTCACACAGTGCAGACTAAAATTCTAAAGTACCAGCCGTTTCTTTCCTCTGACCTTAGTTACAGTTGTCTGATCTTTCTGAGTTAACCTTCCCCTTCACTTCCTTGAACAAATCTACAGGCATCACCTGGCTTACAGGACTGCTGGTCTGTTTTGGTAGCTCAGAATTGCTTCTTTGCCCTGAGCAGAGGCTCAGAAAAAAAGCAGAGCTTCAAATCCAGCAAGGCAGGTATGGCAGTTATGTCCCATGCTTCCAAAGGATTTCAAATTAGCAGCCGGGTGTGGTAGCACACACCTGTAGTCCCAGCAGCTTGGGAGACTGAGGCAGGAGGATCAAGTGCAAAGCCAGCCTCAGCATGTTAACTATGTCCTATGCAACATGGAACCTGTCTTAAAAAGGATTGGTGATGTGGCCTAATTGTTGAGCACCCTTTGGTTCAATACCCACACACACACACAAAATCATCATATTAGTGAAAATTTACTACATTTTTATTATGGAATAATAGAGCCAAAGACCAAGTAGCATAGTAAAATGAAGACCCTTATACCTATCTTCCTGAAGGCCAACTCTAACCCATTTTTCAGGGGTACTGGGGATTGAAGCCTGGGTATTTCACCAGAGCTACATCCCCAGCCCTTAGTTTGAGATGGTCTTCCTGAGTTGTCAAGACTGGACTCAAACTTGAGGCCATATGCACATATGAACCCCATCAGAAATTTATAAGAAGCATTTCTTGAGGTTCTGGAGATCAAACTCATGGCCTCATGCCTGCAGGGCGCACTCTACCTAAGCCTCACCCCCAGCCCAAGAAAGCTAATGTGTTGTGCATGTCAACAATCCCCTGCCTACCGAATTGCCACTGGTTTCAGGCAATAAAATATGCATGTTTGAGGTGAAGAACACAATTGTAAGAATAAATCTGGATGTCGTGGACAGGCCTGATGTCCTTCACCAGGTGCATCAGCTCCTTCTGAACCTGGTCAAATTCCATGTGTTTGATCTCAGCCCCAAAATCCCCGAGGATTTCGTCAAAGCTCTCCAGAGGGGCAGGGTACTTCACTTGTTCCAGCGGCAGGCTAGTGGTGTGGCTCAGAGGTTCTTAAGAGCAGTCAGGGGAATTTGGTTCCCACAGAAACTGAAGGTTTTGAGCTGGGAACAGTGACCCAGGGCTGGTGAGATGGCATTTAGCTGGGACTCTGTTATCTCACAAAACTCTAAGACCAGGGTCTCAAGGGTGTGTGCCACCTTCTCCAGCAGGACCTGGAGGGGCTCAGGACTCATATGTTTCATGGAAAAAGAGCTGAGATCCAGACACTTCAGTTGATCAGTGCTCGGACACATGGACAGATGCTTTAAATCCTTCTCCTTGAGCAGACAACCTCTCAGCGAGAGTGTTTTCAAAGGGGTCTGACTCCTGGAGAGAAAACAAAGAGTTACTTCTGGTAAATGAAGGCACCAAGTGGATATAGTGGGAAATGGTAGGAGAGAACTGTCTAATCCCAAACCCAAGGTCACCCTTACCTTCTGATGCTGGTGGACACTGCGGGTTGCAGAATCTGCTCCTACACTCACCCATTTCAGGGTGAGCCTTTCACCACCACTTGAGTGACCAGGTGGTTCCATAATCTCTAAGGCTTCTCCCCTGACTGCCAAGCCCAAGGCCACAGTTCTGGCCACAGGAGGTCAGGGGGAGTCATGTACGAAGGACAATCCCAGGCAAGATGAAGGAAACCAATCGGGGTTGTTCACCTGTGAGGCTCACACCCTGTACCTTTTGTCCCTGCTCCTCACCCTCAACTTCAGAATCACCACCTGAGGCTCAGAACAGCCTTTCCCAGGGGGGCATTGGGGGTGGCTCCTCTGCTCCCCACTGAAGAGCACAGAGCTTCCCTGTTGCAAGGTGCAGGTGTGGGGGCTTCCCTCCTCCAGCGCCCTCTCCTCTACAACATCTCCCACCTCCTTCCCTGGATAGGCCTCCCAGAAAAGGAACCTCACCCACCCTCACTAGCTCTTGTCCCCCCCAGCTGGCTTCCCAGCATGGTGGCAGTTCTCACACCATGCACCTCGGTTTATCCCTCTGCTTCTGTGTGGGTGGTGATGAGACAGTTCTTCATGACTGAGCAGGGAATCAGACCTGGAGGTTACTAGGTCACTCTCCAGCATCTCCTTCCCTGAAATGGCCAGTGGCCGGGGCACAAGCCCTTTATCTGCTCAGTAAGCAAAAATGGCTTTTGTGGCAATGCACACCCCTCATGCTTACAGGAGGATTTTGTGCAGCATCCTGTAGAGGAAGAAGATATTGTTCATGTAGAGCTAGTGGAGTTTGTTCACCTTCCACAATTGAAGACTGAATCTATGAGAATACCACCTGTTTATGGAGCAGCTGGTGAAGACCTGCGGGCTCAAGTCAGAGAGATGGAGGACGTGAAGGTTCCTCCTCTTGATCAGGCAAAACAAAAATGTTCCATTATTTCTTGAGTCCAGTGCTGAGCATACACCTCCAGTTTCCGCACGTAGTACAATGGTAGAGTCCTCAGGAATTTAGAGAGTTTCAAGTAGAAACCCAGATCTGCAGCTTCTCACAGTATATATGGACCATCCCCTTTCTCTCCTCCATCCACTCCCTGAGGCTACCAAGGAATCTTTGAAAGGCTTTGTCCAGATCAAGATCTATGAAGATCTTCAAGTGTGGCTTCGCTGCTCTTTGGCTACATTTATCTCTTTCCTTTGGAGACATGGCCTCTTGTGACCAGGCACCCAGTGGGGCTCTGGACCATTCATTGGAGCTGTCCTGATTCACTTCCCAAAAATTGATTGCTTTCAGTTTCCATTTCCTATGGAGAAAATGGGAAGGAGGCTCGAAAAATAGACAAAGACCTGTCAGACTTCCAACCTGTGCTTTAGACCCCAGTGAACCCCTTGTTCTGGTGGCTGCTCCTCTGCTCTCCTATTTTTTTCCATGTCCTTTCTCCTTGAATCCAGCCAGGGACCCTTCCTGTGGAGGGGGCAGGGCAGCCTCCTCCCTGGAACCACCTGGTCCACACTTCACCCTGTCCTCCCTCCCCCAGATGTCTCTTCCTGGCCCCCCCTCACCTGGGGTAAACATTCTGGGAAATCAGCAAGTCTAGCCCATTCACTAGGGTTTTTAAGGCCTTCACATCTCTTGTCTTCAGCAGGTACTCCACAGGCAGACAGGCCAAGGGGCAGGACAGCACCATCTTCTTTACCATCTCCATGTGACCCCCCATAATAGCCTCCTTGTACAACTGCAGGGTAAGCACCCTGGGCAGGTACTCCAGATTGGGGATGGGCAAGGCCTTGTTGCGCAGTATATTCTGTATCACCAGGTCCTGGAGTGTGGGTACGGTCCTGATGCTCATCCTATGAATCTGCAGGGAACAGAGGCACCCTTTGAGGCCAAGCCCAAAAAACCCCTTCTCACCCAGCCAAGGTCCAAATCCTGGTAAGCCACAGCTCTGTGGTGGTGGGGATCAAATCCCCAGTATCCAGTTTCCACCTCTGGCCCTCCCAACTCTAATCCCACTGGTTATCAAGGAGTCTGAAGGCTCACTAGTCCCCCTATGGACAGGTAACTCATCCTCACTTTTGCGATCCTGTGGAGTAAACCAAGGGCTGAATGCATGCCAGGCAAGTGCCTTACCATTGATCCACCTCCCAAACCTAAACCTCACTTAGGATCCCCTTAAAGAAAACAGAAGTTTCTCAGGGCCAATGCCCAGCCTGGTGGCACAAGCCTGTAATTCTAGCAACTTGGGACACTGAGGCGATAGGACTACAAGTTCAAGTCCAGCCTCAGCAACTTAACAAGACCCAAGGCCCTCGTGAGAGACCCATTCAGGATAAAAAATTAAAAGGGCTGGAATGTGGCTAAGTGGTAAAGCAACCTGAGTTCAGTCCCCATTGCCAAAAAATGATTTTTTAAAAAATGAAAACCTCAAGTTCAAGGGCAGACTGGGAAACTGAGCAAGATCTTTTCCAAGGCTCAAGATGTGGTTCAGTGGTATCGAGGTTGCCGAGCATGTGAGGCCCTGGGTTCAATTCCCTGTACCACACATACACACACAAAACCATAAACATATGTGGACATGTACAGATGTAAATCTAGATATAGCTATAGCTTAGGAGCTGTGCTGAGGGTGGTAGCTCAGTGATATAGGAGGTTACTGAGCCCACATATAGCCTTGGGTTAGATCCCCATTGGACCCCAAAAATGAAAATCAGAACTTTTCATTGCTGAACTTAGAGGAAGTTTCTTTGTGGTTCCTGGTTTCAGAGGTTCATTCCATGGACAGCCAGCTCCATTGCTCAAGAGGCAGAAGAACATGACCAAACAGAGCCTCAGAAAAGCTGATCAGTACAGGGAAGCCTGGAGGTGGTGGGCACGGTGCCAAGAAACTTTAACAGGGGTTCACGGGATGCTTTCACTATATCCCTTGTGGCTTTGAAACTTACATGTTTCTCCCCCCACCCCCCTGCATCTTCTTTTCTCTACCTTCTCTTTCATGATCTCCCTGATGTCCTTCCTGATCTCTCCTTCCTAATCCCATTTTCTTGAATCACCTCTATAACAGCCCCCTGTTCCTGAGGATAGGCAGAAGCACAGGCTGTGGGACACTCATCCCTGTGTTTCTTCTTTGCTAGCAAAACAGTAAACCTTTTTCCTTTTTCTCAATATCTTGTCATTGCTATTAGATCAGCATGGAGGATGGGGACCAAGCCTTTGGTCGCAAAAATATAAACCCAAAGACACACCCACAGGGACCTATTTCCTCCAGACACACCTCACCTGCCTAGAGTTTATCACCCAGTATGTAGTTCTATCAAATCCGTTAAATAGATGAATGTACTGACTATGGATCTTATAACCCATTCGTCTCACCCCTTTCATTAACACTTGAACCTTTGGGAGAATACATCCTATCCAAACCGTGACACCAAAATCCAGTAATAAAACATTGATATAAAATGTATACATCACATACATGCACACATAATCCTTTGTTTTGCGGTGATAAGGTTTGAACCCAGGTCTTCGTACTTGGCAAGTCCTCTAACACTGAGCAACACTCTCACCCTGTTTTAAGCTCTAAATATAAAATGACTTGTAAAACCACAATACACAAATTCCATGAAATGTCATTTAAAGGAATATAGACTACATGTGAAAATTGTCAAGACAATTCAAAATCAAATACATAGCTCTTGCTTAAAAATTTTGCACTGGGCCAGGCGCAGTGGCACATGCCTGTAATCCCAGCAGCTCAGGAGGCTAAGACAGGAGGATCTTGAAAGCCAGCCTCAGCAATAGTGAGTCACTAAGCAACTCAGTGAGACCCTGTCTCTAAATAAAATACAAAAATAGGGCTGGGGATGTGGCTCAAATGGTCAAGTGCCCCTGAGTTCAATCTTCAATGCCAAAAAAAAAAAAAATTCATTGGGTGCAGTGGTGTGTGCTGCTAACTCCAGCAATTTAGGAGGCTGAGGCAGGAGCATCAAAAGTTTAAGGCCAGCCTTAGCAATTTAGGGAGATTCTAAGCAATTTATTGGGGCCCTGTGTCAAAAAAAAATGTAAAAGGTGCTGGAGATGTGGCTCATTTGTTAAGCAGCCCTGAGTTCAATCCCCAGTCCACAAAATGTCAAGTTGCAGGTCAGCCACAGCATGTTAGCAAGACATTGACCAACTTAGGTAGACCCTGATTCAAAATAAAAAACAGGTCTGTGGAGATGAGGCTCAGTGGTAAAGCAACCTTGGGTTCAATCCCTAAGAATCAGCAGCAGCAGCAGCGGCGGCAAACTGGGCTGCAGTCACCAGGGCAGACTGGCTGTGGGTAGACAGGGTGGCGCATCCTTGGGGGGGGGGGCTGTCACTTACCCTCTCTGCACGTCTGGATGGAATGGTCTGGCTCTCCAAGTGTCAACAGATCCAGGCAGTGACTCTTGCTCCAGGATTCTCTGGAACCTTCTCTGGCTGGTCTGAAGCTCTTATTCCTCCTTTCCAAACCCCTCCCTTCCAATCAGAAGCTCATATCTGACTAGATTATTGAATATCATTTAATTAATCCTGGTTGGATTTTCAGCTTATTGATTGGTTTTAGCAGATCTCCAGGCAGGAAGGGGAAGGGATTCTGGGTGGGGTGGAGATCCTCTCTTGGATTTCTTTCACAGAGTTTCATTCACA
Organism: Callospermophilus lateralis; assembly: GCF_048772815.1. Classification (NCBI taxonomy): domain Eukaryota; kingdom Metazoa; phylum Chordata; class Mammalia; order Rodentia; family Sciuridae; genus Callospermophilus; species Callospermophilus lateralis. The sequence continues at coordinate 143,608,222 of NC_135305.1, read as the reverse complement.
GGGTCACCCTCAGCTCTGAGCATGAGACACCAAAGGACTTAATCTGATATTGGACAGAGAGAAACACCTGAAAGCTCATTGTCCAGGGGTCTGTGGCCACACTGATATTGTGAACATGTTCTAGAGTTAAAACCTCTTAGGTGTGATGGCTCACTTCTTTAATCCCATCTATGCCAGCAGCCCCAGAAGCTGAAGGAGGGCAATCCATAAAGCAAGGAGCTCCAGGCTAGCCTGGTCCGCAGGGTGAGAACCCATCTCAAAAACAAAAACAAAAATGCTTTATGAAGCCGGGCATGGCTGCACACACCTCTAATCCCAGTAGCTCTGTAGGCTGAGGCAGGAGGATTGCAAGTTCAAGGCTGGCCTCAGCAATTTAGTGAGGCCCTGAGCAACTCAACAAGACCCTGTCTCAAAATAAAATACAAAAAGTGGCTCAGTAGAAAAGAAATTGGAAAGGAGTTGCTAGAGACACAACAGAGACTCCTAAAACCTCTCAGTACCCTTGAGGACAGGGAGGGTGAGGCAGTCTTTTGTTCCCTTACAACGTAAAGGATGTTTCAGGGGCATCAGCTCAGCAAACTGGCTTAAAAATATTGTCACCAAATATGAGCTGGCACCTGAGACCAGAGAGCAGCTTCGACTACCAGCCCTGGGAAGGCCACTTTTCCATGTCTGAAGCCACTGAGGGTGGAAGCTGTGGGTACCTCTCAGGATGTTGGGGAGCAAGAAATGTAGGTCAAAGTGTGGGTCCCTCTCATCATGGCAGCAACCACTTGGAGCCTTTCAGCCTCAGGGTTCTTCCTACAGGAGCATTTCCCAGGCAATGCTGAGCCCCACACAGTGCCAGGGTCCTTTATCCTTTAAAAGCAAAGTCTAAGGAACAATGACATTTTAAAGAGTGTTAGATAATAGCAAGGCATGGTGGTACAGGTCTGTAGTCTGAGAAACTGGGGAAGCTGAGGCAGGAGGATTGCAAGTTTGAGCCTGCCTCAGCACTTGAATTTAGTAAGACCATTGGCATCATATCAAGTCCGTGTTTAAAAATGAAAAGGACTGGGGAAGCCAGGCACAGTGGCGCATGCCTATGATCTCAGTGGCTCAGGAGGCTGAGACAGGAGGATCTTGAGTTCAAAGCCAGCCTTAGCAATGTTGAGGCACTCTTCGCAATCAGTGGGACTGTATCTCTTAATAAGATACCAAAATAGGGCTGGGGATGTGGCTCAGTGGTTGCATGCCCCTGAGTTCAATCCCCAGTACCAAAAAATAAATTTAAAACATCAATAACAGGGATAGGGAAGAAGCTCAGTGGAACAGTGCTTGTCCAGCATGTGTAAAACCTTGGGTTCAATCCCTGGTACCAAAAAAATTGCTAGCAAAAGTACTATCTTTTTTTTTTTAATGTATCCTGGGGATTGAACCCAGGGGTGCTTTACCAATGAGCCATGTTCCCAGTTCCTTTTATTTTTTATTTTGAGACAGGGTCTTGGAACATTGCTTAGGGTCTTGCTAAATTGCTGGGGCTGGCCTTGAACCTATGATCCTCCTGCCTCAGTCTTCTAAGAAGCTGGGATTATAGGTGTTGATATCATACCTGGCTTTGTCTCATAAGTTTTGACAAACATCATGAGTATTTTGAGCTGTGGGTGTAGCTCAGTGGTAGAACACGTGCTTAGCATGTGTGCTGTCCTGGTTTTGTTCCCCCATACCTCCCCCAAAGACACATAACTTTATGATATATTCTGTTAGAGAATTCTGTGGATTGTGAGGGCTACTCTTAAAAACTGATGACCACTCTTGTGTTGCCCAGACTAAGAGAGCAGCAGCCCTCCGGTCCTCCACACTCATTTTGGAACACAGTTTCCTGGGAACATTTAGTCTCCTACCCCATTTATGTACAGATTACCTATTGCAGGGGAATAACTGAAGAACATGGATAAAGAAATCATTGTGTGTGTGTGTGTGTGTGTGTGTGTTTTATTAGAGTTTAATCTAGGGGTGCTCTACCACTAAGCTACATTCATAGCCTTTTTTATTTTTTATTTTGAGACAGTCTAACTTGTCCAGGCTAGCCTCAAACCTGCCATCCTCCTGCCTCAGTCTCCCAAGTCACTAGGATTATAGGTATGTGCCACTGTGCCCGACCAAAAAAATACTCTTTTTACCATGTCTACCTCACTCAGAAATATTTAATGTTTATTTTAACTAGATTAACTTGTTTCATGAAGCCCTATCAGATGGAATATAACTAAGTCCGGTATTTAAGTTATGTTTCACTTGATTCTAGATGTAAAGATAATTTAAAATTAAAAATAATTTCTGAAAAATCATCTTTCTGGAATCATTAAAAATGGCACACAGGTGTACAAACACATTTAAATAATTCAATTATTATTAAGTTTAATTTCTTTCGAGATAGGGGCCTCACAATGTTGCTCAGGCTGGCAGTGTTCTTGGAATCCTTCTGCTGAGCCTCAGGGGAGCAAATTATAGGACTGGGCTACCATGCCTGACTTGAGTTTAATGTTATACTCCTTCCTCCCTCCCTTCCTCCCTCCTTCCCTCCTTTTCTCCCTTCTTCCCTCCCTTCCTTCCTCCCTCCCTCCCTCCCTTCCTTCCTTTCTTTATCCCTTCCTTCCTTCCTTCCTTCCATTCTTTTTTTGTTTTTTGTTTTTTGTTTTTATTTTTCATACTGGGGATTGAATCCACAGGTGCTGTACCACTGAGATACATCCCCAGCCCTTTTCTTGTTTGTTTTTTGTTTTCTTTTGAGACAGAATTTTCCTAAATTGCTGACTGAATTTGCAATTCTCCTGCCTTGGTCTCCCAGTTTGCTGGGATTAGAGATGTGCACCACTGCATCAGTCTCTATTTGAAAATATGGGAAGGACACAAAGTAGCCACATTAAATTATATAGGAGCTAACAGGGGTTCACTTGATGCTGTGACTATATAGCCCTTGGGGCTTTGAAACCTACATTTTTTTCCCTAAACTTCTCCCTGACCTTCTTCTTCCTGATCTCTCCTCCTTAATCTCCTTTTCTCTGAATCACCTCTATCTCCTACCCCTTTCCTGTGAATAGGTAAAATCACAGTAATACACCTTCTTTTTCCTTTTTCTCAAGACCTTATCTTTGTTATTAGACTGGTGTCTAGGTGTAAAGGTAAAATTTCTAAGCTGATTCTAAGCCGCAGAGCCAGAGTTAAAGTGTAAAGGACCGGACACTGTGGAGTTTCTAAAACTGCAAGGCTTGGGTTGTAAAGTAAGAGACCATTGATATGTAAGAGACCATTGATATGTTAAATACCTTGGCTACCCCGAAGCCTTTGATCTCTGTAGCTGTTAGGACAATAGCGGAGCTGCCCCAGTAAACATTCTCACTGACTCCTCTGGTGGTCTGATAACTTGGGACTTTGAGTCGCCTGGCACTAGGCACCACGGGCCCAGAATCAATCAATTTAAATATCCCCCCCCCCTTCCCCAAAAAGTGTACTTAAGCTCTGCCTGACCTCTGCTCTGGGCTCTGGGCTGCTCTATCTTCCTGAGTGAACCTGGAGCCTCAGCATGCTGAATCAATAAAACCCCTTCTGCCAATTGCATGGAGCCGGTCTCTTGTGGTCTCTCCCTCCGACGTTTCGCTGGACCCTTACATAGGGAGAGGACTGCGGCTGGGGGATATCCAGTTTGAAGACAGCCTGGGAAATTTAGGGAGACCCTGTCTCACATCAACAATTTTGTTTTTAAAGCCTGGGGATAGAGAGCTCAATGGTGGAGCACTCCTGGATTGGATCCCCAGCACTGTAAACTAAATAAACAGAAAAAAAAAAAAATAAAACAAAACTAGAAAACCTCCATTGCTTTAAGAAAAGCAGAAGTGTGAAAACCCTTACACCTTTAATTCCCTTTAACTACTGGAAAAAGAGGTGTCTAGGGTATGGGAGTATGAGACTTCATCTTTTAATGTCTTGAAGTAGTCTGGGGTTAACCAATCAGTGATTTCTCTCTTGCTCCACCTCTTGCCCCACCTTACAGGGATAATAAGTTTGAAACTATCAATCTACTTCAAGCTCTCCTCTTGTGCCATTGGGGGTTTTTGTGATACTGTTTTTTTTGTGGAACCTAGGGGTGTTCTACCTTTGAGCTATATCCCCAATTCTTTTTTAATTTTATTTGAGAAAAGCTATCACTAAGTTGCCCCGGCTGGCTTTGAGTGTGTGATCCTCCTGCCTCAGCCTCCAAAAGTGGCCAGGACTACAGGGAGGTGTGCACCACCAGGCCCATTTTTCTATTTTATTTTGCAGTGAGCAACTCCTCTACCATAGAGCTACATTCCCCACCCAATATGGGTATTTTCTTTTAATCTAATGAACACTCTTTTCTTGTTTCAGGAAAGAACATTCCTAAAGCCATAAAGTTCAATATTAAAATCTAATGCATTTACAAGATAAAAAAGTTTATTTGAGTAAAAAGCAATCCATGAACTGGGGAACTCCACGTTGAAAGACATTCCCTGGCCAGGTGCGATGGCACACACTCGTAATCCCAGCAACTGGGCAAGTTGAGCAGGAGGATCGCAGCCTGGCAATTTAGCAAGGCCCTAAGCAACTTAGTGAGAGCCTGTCTCATAATAAAACAAAAAGGGCTGGGAAGGTAGCTGAGTGGTCAAGCCCCTGGGTTCAATCCATAATATCAAAAAAGAAAAAAATATATTCAAAGTAAATACAATTTTATAATTTTTTTTAAAATGACATGATTTAACCAACTAATAAATCAATGGTGGAGGCCTGCTTATCTGATCAAAACCTCATGATTGTTCTTCAAGATGATTTGGGGTGATGTCAGGAATGGTGGCACATGCCTGTTTTCACAGAGACAGGAGATGCTGAGGCAAGAGGATCACAAGTTCATGGGCAGCCTCAGTAACTTAACAAGACCCTCAGCAACTTAGCAAGACCCTGTCTTAAAATAAAAAATAAAAGCTGAGCATGGTGGCACACACCTCTAATCCCTGCGACTCAGGGGGCTGAGGCAGAAGGATCGTGGGTTCAACGCCATAAGGAACTCAGATCAGACCCTGTCTCTAAATAAAATACAAAATAAGGCTGGGGATGTGGCTCAGTTGTTGAATGCCCCGGAGTTCAATTCCTGGTACAAAAAGAAAGAAAGAAAATATAAAATAAATTTGAGGGTGGTAGTGCTTGCTTTGTTAACAGGAAAACATCACTTTTCATCAATTAGGGTACAAATTTCTTTCTGTTGAATAGAATAAAATAAAAGAAAGCAAGAATTACTATGAGCCCAAATTATTCACCTCAGTTCACACTGCTGGAAGAGCATCCAAAGTATTATTAAAATGCTTAGGGGACCTGGGCAGAACTCAGGAACTATGGCTCCTTGTCACAATTTATGTCCTGAATGAACTACAGAAAATACCTGGGTGCTCTGGTTGGCCTCTGGGGCTGGCATCCACTTTACTGCCAGTTCTGGGAATCTCTAGTGCACCCCAGTCCCCAGGCAACCCATGTGGGACCTTCCCAGTGCCAATTCACATTGTCCACCAGATGCATAGCCACAGCGGTGTCCTGCCAGGCAGCACAGAGCTCCTGCTGCACGTTCCTTGGAAGCATTTATTTTCTATGCAGAGCTGCAGCCTCTGCTGCTCCTGTTGTTTTCTCCTGGATCTGCTTTTTTAAAATTAATTTTATAGCATTTCAGTCAGTTGTGCATTGTGCATATTTAACCTGAGTCATAAAGAAATATCAGTCAATTGTACCTTGAGGTACAGACTCTCATAATCCCAGCAGACTCTCTAAATAAGCTAATATTATGAACAATTTTTTAAAATATTGAGGGAATGTCTAGTTAATTTTTTTTTAATTCTATTTTGTTATACACAATGGCAGAATGCAGTCATTCCATATTACACATATAGAGCACAATTTTTCAAGACACTGATTGTACACAGAGTATTTTCTCACCATTCGTGTCTTATACATGTACTTGGGGTAATGGTGTCTGACGGATTTCACCATCATTCCTACCCCCGGCCCCCTCTCCCCTGTCCTCTCCTTCCTGCCTGCTTTTGAAGACCATTGTCTTTCCACAGTGGACTCGTCTTCACACACAGGGTGACATGTCCCCAGATGCTGAGATCACCGTGGCTTCCCCTGTGCAGCTCATCTAGCTCTCCCTCGCAGATTTTGCCCTTATTAGGGGAGATTGAAGACTTCAGTTGAGAACATTCTGGAAGCAGGGCAAGCAGGAGGCATGCTCAGGTACATTGAATATGAAACATTTTAGTAAAAAGAAAGAAAGAAAGGAAAAAACCCTCCTTAACCAGGGGTACTGGCTCTAAGTAATAAATCAGTGAGAAAGGTCTATGATAATAGCTCCCAAGAGTCTCAAGCTTTCTCCCACATATTCACTTCTGTTTGAGCTTTTAAAAAACAACTTCATAAAATACAATATAAGAACAAATTGGTTTCATCTTGGTTTGGTTCTGATTGGTTGTTTGCACTACTGAGGACTGAACCCCAGGGTGTTCTAACACCGAGTCACATCCCCAGCTCTTCTCAGTTTTTATTTTGAGACAAGATCTCACTGAGTTGCCCAAATTGGCCTGTTTTTTTTTTTTTTTTTTTTTTTTTTTTTTTTTTTATGCAGGGGGGTGGGATTAAACTCAGGGGCACTCAGCCACTGAGCCCCGTCCCCAGCCCTATTTTGTATTTTATTTAAAGTCAGATCTCACTGAGTTGCTTAGTGCCTCACTTTTATTGAGGCTGGCTTTGAACTCGAGATCCTCCTGCCCTAGCCTCTGTAGCTGGGATTATAGGCATTCACCACCAAGACCCACACAAACCATTGTTTATTTATTTATTTATTTTTGGTACTGGAATTTGAACCCAGGGCCTTTACCACTGAGCTATATCCCTAGCCCTTTTTATTTTTTATTTTGAGACAGGGTCTCACTAAGTTGCTGAGAGCCTTGAAAATTACTGAGGTAATGATGATCTTTTTTGTGATCCTCCTGCCTCAGCCTCCCAAATTGTTGGAATTATAGGTATAAGACACAGCACCTGGCAAAAACTGTTTTTAATATATATTATATGATAGTAACTAGTTTTTAAAACTTAATGATAACTAGATTAATTTATTTACTTACCTATGGTACTGGCATTTGAAACCAAGCTTTTTTAGTTTGGCTCTGCCTCCCCAGCCCCCACCCTTTTTTTCTTCTTTTATTTTAATTGGCTTTTTAAAAATAAATGACAGTAGAATGCATTACCACTCTTACTACACATATGGAGCACAATTTTTTATATCTCTGGTTGTATATAAATTATGTTCATGCCAATTCGCATCTTCATACATTTACTTTGGATAATGATGTCCATCATATTCCACCATCCTTGCTAATCCCCTGTCCACTCCATTCCCCTCTCATCCCTCTGCCCTATGTAGAGTTCATCTATTCCTCCCAAGCTCCCCCTCCCTACCCCACTATGAGTCCTTCACCTTATATCACAGAAAACATTAGAATGGCATTTGTTTTTTGGGGATTGGCTGACTTCACTTAGCATTATCTTCTCCAATGCCATCCATTTACCTGCAAATGCCATGATTTTATTCTCTTTTATTGCTGAGAAAAATTTCATTGTGTAGATAGGCCACTTTTTTTTTTTTTTAACTCATTCCTGTTCGAATGCTGAGGCCTGAAGCCCTGTGCGGGGTCACAGCGCTGGTGATTTCGGTGGAAAGCAGCTGTTTAGGAAAGGGAGTGGGGAGAAAAAGGAAGGAGAAAAAAGGAGTAAATAGAAAGAAATGGAGGGTAGGGGAGGAAAAAGGAAGGAAGGAAGGGGAAGAAAGAAATTGTCTCTGGCAGTATCCGGACCAAGACCAGGCAAGATTGGTTAGGGGTGAAAATCCATCATGATGCAAGATTGGTTTAACCTTTGGAATAACCCTGGAATGCAAATCTCCTTTCATATTTGAATAACAATTTTATTGATTAACCATATCAATTGAATAAAGCAAAAAAAAAAAAAAAGAAATAGAATCATCTCAATTGACACAGGGAGAAATATTTGTCTGCCAGGTAAGATGGTGCATGCCTGTTAACCCCAGCTACAGGAGACTGAGGAAGGAAGACCACAGGTTCAAAATCAGCCTCAGCCACTTAGTGAGACCCTGTCTCAAAATAAAACATAAAAAGGGCTGGGGACAAGGCTCAGTGGTTAAGTGCCCCTGGATTAAATCGCAAGTACCCACCCACCACACAAAACATATATGGGAGATTCAGAGAGAGAGAAGGGAAGGCTAAGAAGGTCCCCTAGGCAGGAATGAATCAGTGGCTGGGGCAGGGGTGGAGAGCGAGAAAGGTTTTTCTTTCATTTCATTTTCTTCCTTGTTTTCAATGGAAAATTGTTTCTAAATTGGCAAAAATGATCTATGAGAGAAGATGAAACAAGATTCAAGAGAGATGGAGCTAAAAACAGGGAGAAGACATTGAAAAGCCAAGAGGTACCCATGCTAGGTACAGGATGAAGGGCAAGGCCAGGGAAGGTGTCTGCATTACTGGACCTTTTACAGGGAGAATGTGGTTGTGCATTACGTGGGGAAAGAACGTAAGAAAACCGAGTGAAGGTTGCCCACGTGAGCCCTTAGGATTGCTGGACTTTCATATACAAACGCATGCACACACACTCACACACACACACACACACACACACACACACTCACACATGCACACACGGAGTGACCATAGCCTCAGGTTCCATGCTCAGCTCCAAGGGAGATGGAGACACAGCTCCTGCCCTTGAAGGGGCAGCTCCATCTATCAGGTGAGATTGTTCAGTAAACAGCTGGAAAACATCCTTAGCCCATGATCCAGCCTGGAGCTCCAGGTATTCACCACATGAGTGAAGCTGCCCTGAGGGGTTGGGTGGGGACCCCAGCTGCTCTGTTCAGTGGCACAAGATGTCCTGCAGTTGGGGAATGGAGACACACACAGTGGTCCACACAGCTGAGAAAAGGTGCAGGGGATCTGAAGTGCAGTCACCAGGGAGGGAAGCCAACTGAGCGCAGTGTACTGTAGACTTTCCTGAAGACACAAAACCAGGGGCACAGGATAAAGCCCAGTGGTTGCCAGGTTTGGGTGGGAGAGAGGGCTGAACACCTGGAGCACCCAGGGCCTGTAAGCTGTGAATTATTCTGCGTGACACTATAATGGTAGATACAATGTCATTGGGCATTTCTAACCCCAGAAGTGTAGACTCTAGAACCAGAGTCAACTACAGACTTTGTATAACACTGATGTGTCACAGTAGAGGTGTAATGCCAGATTTGTGGGACCCCAATAGACCTCCAGGATCTGAATCTCATACAATCACACAAGAGTCTTTATTGCAAGCTCGAGCCTGGACTCACAACTGTTTCTATGCAGCTGTCCCAAGGAGTGAGTCCTAGTCCTTTGTTCAGTGAGATATTATAGGTTTTGGGGGATACTCTATGTGTCACAATGTCACACAGCAAATCATCACACACCGCAGGAAAATCAAACAACTCTTAACATTGATTAGCACATTCACTGATGGGAACAAGTTGGGTAGGGGTGATTGGTTAGTTCAAGAGGGGGATTCCTTTGAACTGATTGGTTTAATCCATGAGGGATGTATGTGCTAAACTCATGGTTTCCCAACATGTTATCAACCACCAAGAGTACTGGGGGGTCATCTGGCATTCCAGGTATTTTCCTGTCTCATGCTGATTGGTGGTTGCTAGGGGGTTGCTATGGGTCCTCACCTAGCCTAACTGAGTCAGGGACACCTGGTGCTGCAGATCTCTCCTGTTATTTGCAGACAAAAAACTCTGAAGGGTGGGTATGTGCCTAAGAGTGCTCAGTGGGTTTTTCTAAGGACAAGGGTTATGCCCCCTCCCTCTGGGCAGGCCTTGAGGTAGAAGCTGTTTTCAAAAATGGAGTCACACCAGTTTCTCAAGGGATGAATTGTAGCATTTGTACCTCTCTGGTGTGAGATGCTGGTCCTGGGGGAGGCTGGGTAGGCAGAGGGACTTGGGAACCGTGGAGCTTCTGCTCAGGTTAGCTGTGGTTTTAATACTACTCTAAAACAAAACAAAACAAACAAACAAACAAACAAACCAAATTCAGTCTATGTTAAAAAAAAAAAACATAAGGGTAGGCTTCCAGATCTAATGTTGGTTTCTCCTGTTTACCAGGGAGTCCTTGCTTCCCAGAATGCAGAAGTGTAACACCAGAGAGGCACATGGAGCCAAAGGGAGAGGGGATAGAGGAAAGTGATGAGCCCAGCCTAATTCCGTCTTAAGATTGGGAGCCACCTCATTACAAAGACATGAAAAGGTAATTTCTGTTTTACTATAAATCACTGCAATTTCTAAACTTGCTTGGAATGCCTGCCTGTGCCTGGAACTCACCCATGCCTGGCTTTCCCTGACCAGATAACAACCCTCTCTGAAACTTTAGTGGGGCCTCATAAATTCTGGCTTTGGGATCTAAATTTACTCCCTAACTTGAAATGTTGAGCCATGTAGATCATTAACCTACTACCTACCTTTGTATTATGCTTGTCAAAATCTTGAAATCTGTAAGTTTCAAGACCCCCCCCCCTTTTGCAACTGTTTGTGCTATAAAACCTAGAGAGATGGGGGACTGTCCTCTAACCTACGGGTTTCAGGAGAGAGTCCAGGCCGGCCAGAATACAAGCTTGCTTTAATTTGATTTAAAATTGGAGTCGGGGGTCTTCTCTGCATCGTGGTTTAACAGAAGGCTTTATTAAAGGACAGCAGAAAAGACTTCCCCCCAGAGGAAGAAGGGGACCTGAAAGGCGGAATCCGTGGAAGGAGGGTCTTTCCTTTTTTATAGCTAAGGACTTCTTTTAGTCCTCCCACACCCCTGTCCTTTGTTTCCCCCCTTCCAGAAGTGGGGGGGGGGTGCAGGAGGGAAGGCCAAAAGGTGGGAAATAGGTGGAAGGATGGGCCAGGGAGGAGCAAGGGGAGGAGTGATCTGGGCAGGAAGGCCCTGGGGTGGTTTGATTAACATCTCCCTGTTTGCTGGGAGCTACTTCCTGAGCAGTTCTCTGGGATGTGCCCCAGGCCTTGGGGACATTAACATTCAATAACCCAGGTCTTGTTCAGGTTTCACAAATTCAGATTGGATGCCCTCTTCTTCCATTTCCACTATGGTCTCCATTTTCTTTATTGAACTTGATATTTGACCTGATTTACCTAACTACGCTAACTACCTGTCCTTAAAATCTGGCTTCCCTTCTCCTCCTCATCCTTCCTCTACTTCCCCTTTCTCCTTCCTCCTCCTCTTCTTTCTTTTCTTCTGGTAATGGGAATTGAACCCTGGGGCATTTTACATTGAGCCACATCCCCAGTCCCCTCCTTTTGAGAATTGAAACTGTGGCCATTTTACATTTGAACCACATCCCCAGTCCACTGTCTCTGCCCTGTTTTTGTTGTTGTTTGTTTTAATCTTAAGACAGATCCTCAGTAAGTTTTTCAGGGCCTTGCCATATTGGGGAGGTTGACTTTGAACTTGCAATCCTCCTGCCTCAGCCTCCTGAGTTGCTGGGATGACAGGCATGAGCCACCCCACCCAGTTAACATTTTACTATACTGAATGCTTATTTAAAGAAATAAATCTCACTCATTTAAGTATAAAATTATTTTTTAAGTCTTGTTTGCTTTGAGAGAGCAAATCAAGTTAGACATTTATTTTAAATATCCTATTGTAGTATTTGAAAGTATTTGAAAGTACTTGTTATGGTTTGGATCTAGAAATGTTCCCCTAAAAGCTCATGTTTCACGTTTTGAAAAAATAAACCTGATCCACAGTGCAGCAAGGTCAGAGGTGGGGCTTAGGCAGGAGGGCTATAACCCCTCAGTGTTTAATCTACTGGATCAGCTAACAATTTGAGTGGGTTACTGAGCTGTAACTGTAAGGGAGGGGGTGTGCCTAGAGCAGGTAGGTCACTGGGCAGCTGGCCCCTGGGGGTTGTGTCTTGTTGCTGACCTTTTTCTTGCTTCCTGTGCTTTCTGGTTTCCAGGAGCTGAGCAGCTCTGCTCCACCAGGCCCTTGGGCCATGTTGTTCTGCCTCACTCAGGGGCCAGAACAGTGGAGCTGGCTAACCCTGGCTGAGGCTCTCCAGCTGGGAGCCAAAAGAAATCTTCTTCCTTGTTTTTTTATTTTCCCTGGGACTGAAGATTGAACTCAGGTGTTCCTCTATCATTGAGCTACTCCACAGTCTATTTTTATTTTATTTTTTAAATTTTGAGACAGGATTTCACTAAGGTTCCAAGCTGGCCTGGAACTTGTGATCCTCCTGCCTCAACCTCCTGGGTTCACAGGTGGGCACTTTCATGCCAATTTAATTTCTTTTTTTGGTGGTGGGGTTCCAGGTATTCATCTCAGGGGCACTCAGCCACTGAGTCACATCCACAGCCCTATTTTGTATTTTAGAGACAGGGTCTCACTGAGTTGCTTAGTGCCTCACTTTTCCTGAGGCTGGCTTTGAAGTAGCGATCCTCCTGTCTTAGCCTCCTGAACTGCTGGGATTACAGACGTGTGCCACCCTGCCCAGCTCTCTGCTTTAAGTTGTTTATGTCAGGCATTTTGCTTACAGTAACAAAAAGCTAACCCAGTACTAAACTTTCCTTACAGTTTTGAAATCAATTAATATGCACATTATATAAAAAAATCACATCACAAATATTTATACTCAAACATCATTTTACAGTACTGTGTTTAGAAAAATACCACTCAAAACTAGTCAATGGTAGTTATGCTTATAAAAACTCATGCCATGACTTCTGGGCTACCAGCAGGTGGTGTGTGAAATCTACTACTTGAAAAAGTTTATCTTGAGATCACTGCAGGTAAACAGCCTTGTGCTCCCCAAATCCACACTCTTCTGGATGCTGAACACTAATTTTCCTTAAAACTTTATATTTTTATTCCTTTTTGGTACTGGGGACTGAACCCAAGGATAGTTAATCACTGAGCCACATCCCTAGCCCTCTGTAATTTTTATTTTGAGACAAGGTTTTGCTAAATTGATTAGGGCCTCATTGAGTTGCTGAGGCTGGATATGAACTATGAATCCTCCTGACTCAGCTTCCTGAGCTGCAGGGATTACAGTCATGTGTCACCATGCACAGTCCATTTATTCATCTTTCATTCAATTGTGTGGTTCAGGGGAATGAATTCAGAGGCTCTCTACTACTGATCTATATCCCCAGCCCTTTAATTTTTACTTTTAAACAAATTTTGGTACTAGGGATGAAACCCAGGGGTGCTCTACCACTGAGCCACATCCCTAGCCCTCAATTTTTTCATTTTCAGACAGGTTCTCACTAAGTTGCTGAGGGCCTGGCTAACTTGCTGAGCTGCAAATGCAGCTCTGGGGTAGTGTGTTTACCTAACAGGCAGAAAGGCCGAGTTCTATTCCCACCCCAGGAAGGGGGAAATCCTTCACCTCAGTCTTTTCCCAGCTACCCTGAAGCCAGGGTTCTGTGTCCTCTGAATTTGCAGCCACATGCTAAGTTTCATCTCTAAGTGCCCAGAGGAAAGCTTTTTCTATGCACCCAACTGGGAAGCCACACAGTAGCGGCACAGCTGCTTCATGACAGAGACCTGGGCCATGAAACATCCAGTTGCACCAGGTTAAAGGGTGCCTATCTGCCCAGTAAGCTCAGGAGAGGGCACAGATCCAGATGTCCAGGGGAGGTCTAATGTCACTCGGTATCCCCATCAGCTTAGCACCAAGCTGGACAAACCACCAACGTGGAGAGTAGGACACTGATTGGTCTCCAGAGGGGAAGGACACATGATCTAGGCTTAACTGGCTCAGCCTGGCAGAGTACAGCATGTGGTTCTCCAAGACACACATGGGGAGGCACCATAGAACCTGAACATGGTGAGATGGGAGCAGTGGCTCAGGGAAGGCGTGAGTCCATGACCTCACAGTCTGCAATTCCAGGGTCTGCAGAGTAGCTACAACTTTCTGTAGCAGAACTTGGAGGGGCATGTGACTTCAACTGGACATTTTTTGGAGGATGTGAGACTGGGAGTTGAACCCAGGGGTGCTCTAACACAGACCTACATCCCCAGTCCACTTCCTTTTTTATTTCAAGACAGGGTCTTGCCAAGTTGCTGAGGATCTAAGTCACTGGGGCTGGTTTGGAACTTCTGATCCTCCTGCCTCAGCCTCCTGAGCCACTAGGAGTAGAGGTGTTCGCCACCACACCTGGCTTTAAATTTTGATGCCATCAAGATCCATGTGATTCAGCTGACTGATACCCAGGCACAGGGACAGATGCTTCAACTCTGATTCTAAGTACAGCGAGTTAGTAATTGAGAGGGTCTGGTGGGAAGGGTTGCCTAAGGAGACACCAGGCAGTTAGTTCTGAGGAGCAATGTCAAGGTGGGAGAAGACAAATTGGCCCAAGCCCAAGGTCACCCTGACCCCTGATGATGGTCAACACCCAGGATTCTGCCTGTTGCAGAATCTACTCATTCCCACCACCCATTTCAGGGTGAGCCTTACACCAGGAAGGTCCACGATATGCAAGGCCTCCATCCCTGCTCCTCACCCTCAAATTCGTGGCTCAGAGCAGCCTTCCCCAGGAGGGTATTGGGGGTGGCTCCTCTGCTCCCTGCTGGAGAGCACAGAGCTTCCCTGTTGCAAGGTGCAAGTGTGGGGGCTTCCCTCCTTCAGCACCCTCCCCTCTACGCTGCTTCTCACCACCTTTGCTGGACAGGCCTCCCAGGGAAGGAACCTCACACTCACCTCACTAGCTCCTCTCCCCACCTCCTGAGTTGCTGGGCTTTTTGTTCTGTGCCATTGTGTCCAGCAGCTCAGGCAACTGACCCTAGCTCAAAATAAAATTATTAAAAGGACTGAGGTTTTATTTCAGTGCTAGAGAGCCTCGGGGTTCCATCCCAAGTACTGAAAGAAACTTTTAGAAATTATAGAAGCTGGGTTACAATATCATAGAGGATTTGAATCTTAGAGATGGAAAGGAAACCTCTTAATTATCTCAATTCTGGGTTTAGGGAGACCTGGGATGTCTTTTCTTCTTCAGGTAAGAGGGAAATTTCCTGCATAATCAGAGCATAACCTAAGTAATAGACTTTTACTTTATTTCTTTGTTTTTTGGGGGGGAGGGGTGTACTGGGATTTCACTCAGGGGTACTCGACCACTGAGCCACATCCCCAGCCTTATTTTGTATTTTATTTAGAGACAGGGTCTCACTGAGTTGCTTAGTGCCTCACTTTTTTCTGAGACTGGCTTTGAACCTGCAATCTCTCTGCCTCAGCCTCCCGAGCTCTGGGATTACTGTCTTGTGCCACTGCACCAGGCATAATGGATTTCTTCTGCAGAGAATTCAAGTTTATCCAAGGAGGTCTTATGACTCTCATTTGCCACCTACTGTTAAAGGTGAAGAAAAACTATTTTAGAATCCTGTGTGGTAGGAGACCATAAAACAAATCATTTGCAAATTGAGTGAGAGGCATTTCTAGGAGATTGTATGGTTGAGAGGTCTTGGTGTGATGCCTAAGAGGGGTGATGTGGGGTTTCAGGGCACACTTGGAGATTCCCAGTCTGGGTTTATTGCTGATTTTTCAGAAGGCAACAGTGTTGGCTCTGCTTATCACCTGGGTACCAGAGACAGCAGAGTGAAGGTGTCTGCTGAAAACCATTTGGAGTCTGCAGGCCCATTAGATAACAGGTGCTGGGGTTTGGAATTGCAGGAAATCTTGCATTTATAATTTTATCTATTGCACCTAACTCTTGAGTACATGTCCAATCTCCCTTTAGGTTTCTTGACTGTTGGGTTATTAAATTTTACAAGGATTTATAAGTCATATTCTATGAAGTTCTCTACAGTAGTAGGGCACCCTTGGGTTCAATCCCCAACACAAAGAGACACACACACACACACACACACACACACACACACACAGACACACACACAAAGACTCAGACTATTTTTCCCTAAACCTCAGCCCTTGTGGATAAATCTGTGGTCTTATCATCTGAATAAATCAGATGGAAGTCTCTTACTATCCCCAAATAAACTCCTTTGGAGAGGAGGTTTGTATTCTCAGTTCCATGGGCAACCACAGGCGCATTACCCCATTGAACAGCCACATGCATCGGAAGGAATGGCACCGAGAGAGAAGTAAAAAATGGAGGGTATACTCAGAATTGCCC
Source organism: Callospermophilus lateralis (assembly GCF_048772815.1). NCBI lineage: Eukaryota > Metazoa > Chordata > Mammalia > Rodentia > Sciuridae > Callospermophilus > Callospermophilus lateralis. The sequence continues at coordinate 143,591,967 of NC_135305.1, read as the reverse complement.
TGCATTATTGTGATGCCATGAGGTCCTTGGCTCTAGTGTCACTGATCAGCCACTAGGTTAGCTTCCTGACCCATAAGCTGAAAACTGTGGAGGACAGCAGAGGCTCTGCCGCAAATTCCCCAAGTGGCTCATTTTCATGTCGCTCATTTGCAACCATCCATGCAGGGGTCATGCCCTGTGTACCTCTCAGCACAAATATACTTCCAGAAATTCAGATTCCTGTTTCTGACTCCTAAGACACGTGTCCCCATCAGTTCCAAGTCTCCTGATGGGACCCAAGCCTCTGTGACCCAGACTCCTGCATCAGCTTTTCTCTACCCACTCATGTTAAGCAGTGCCCTGGCATCCTGTTTCTAGTTCCCCTTGGAGAGACACTTGTGTCTTACCTTTATTTTCAAGTGCACAGAACATTTCTCATATATGCATCGCACTAGGCAGGCAGCCAACAGCGACACGGACTGGAGGGCAGGTTATAGATAAACCAGTTGCCACATCTATGGCAGGGTTTAGTATAGAAAAGGACGTTCTTTGGCTCTCTCACATCCCTCAGTATCTTCATCAGCTCATCGAAGAGTTGGAAAAGTCTCCCTGGGTGGATGGCACCCTGGGCATCATAGCTCTCCAGAGGGGCAGGGTACTTCTCTAGGCTCAACCGGCTCAGCCTGGAAGTGTGAAGCAGCAGGTTGCTCAGGACCGACATGGAGATGTCATTCCCATTGAAGCTCAAGACCCTGAGCTGGGAGCAGCAGCTCAAGACAGGTAGGATGGCCTGGAGCTGGGAGTTGGTGATCCCACAGTCCTGCAAGTTTAGGGTCTCAAGGGTGGCTGCAGCATTCTCTAGCAGAATTACGAGGGGCTCAGGACTGAAACTCGTCAATTTGCTGCCCCACAGCGTCAGGTGTATTAGCTGGTCGAGGTTTGGAGACCCTGACAGATCATTCCAGTCTGGATCTGAGAGCTGGCAGTTGGTTATTGACAGGGTCTCCAGGGGGGTCTTCAGGAGCCTAAGCAAAGATCAAGCAGTTAGTTCTGAGGAGTGATGTCAAGGTGGGAGAAGACAAATTGGCCCAACCCAAGGTCACCCTGACCTTCTGATGATGGTCTCCACCCAGGACTCTGCCTGTTGTAGAATCAGCTCGTTCACATCACCCTGTTTCATGCTGAGGCTTTCATCCCCACTTGAGTGACCAGGTGGGTCCATCATCTCTAAGGTGCCCCTCCTCGCTTCCAAGTAGAAAGCCACAGCTTAGCAGAGGGGGTCAGTGTGAGACATGCACAAATAACAAACCCATGCAAGATGGAGCCGCACAAACTGGGGTTGCCCTCCTGTGGGGCTCACACCCTGTACCCTCCACCCCTGCTCCTCACCCACCAGTCCAGAATCACAACACAGAGCTCAGAGCAGCCTTCCCCGGGAGGGCATTGGAGGCAGATCCTCTGCTCCCTGCTGGAGAGCACTGAGCTTCTCTGTTGAAAGGTGCAGGTGTGGGGGCTTCCCTCCTCCAGCACCCTCCCCTCTACCCTGATTCTCCCCACCTTTGCTGGACAGGCCTCCCAGGGAAGGAACCTCACACCCACTTACTAGCTCCTCTCCCCCCCCACCTGGCTCCCCAGCAGAGTTCTGCTCCCCAGACCATGGACCCCTGTTTAGGACTCTGCTTCTGTTTGGGGGTTTATGTGAGACCTAGCTTCAGGACAGAGTGAAACAAACATTCATTGACTTTCTAACATCTCCATCAATGTTAAGTCACCATGGCTGGCACATAGCAGGTGCCCGCTGAAGTTTTATGTGACAAAGAGTTTGCTCTGATGTCCTAGGACAGATCCCTCTGCTTCCTCACCTGAGCACCTGGCACAGACGGCCTTCTAGGAGGAAGATACCATCCAGGTACAGCCTCTGGAGGCTGTCCATCTTGGCAAACTGTGAGGTAATGTCATCCATCAACTGATCTCTCTCCTCCTGGGAAGCATAGGCAGACACATAGACGTGGGAGAAGAAGAGCTTCCTCAGGTTGCTCATCTGGCCCCAATAGGTAGCAAAAGTAGCCAAAGTGGATGGTCTCCAGCAACACTGAACATCCAAATGCTGGATAAAGTCCAGATCCAACCTCTCCAAGATCTTCTCAATGGTATGGATGGGCAAAGAGCACATCTGCAGCTTCTTGCAGCACAGCTGTATCAGACCCTTCCTTTCATCCACCCAGTGAAAGAGGGAGTAGTGGAATGCATTCAGGGATCTTTGCTGAAAGCGCAAGTTTACTAACACCTTCAATGGCAGAGTGGGCCCTGTGTCTGGAGAGGCCGTCACTGTTTGCCTCTCCTTCATGACTCCTGGTGAGCAGGCATCGACCACGGCTCCAGACCACGTCCTCCAGAAGTTCCCATGAACCTTCCGCAAATCCAGCACCTGCAGTTTCCACCTCCTGCAGGGACCACAGCAGAGACTCAGCCCTGAGGCCCCTTCCTTCACCTCTCAGCAGCTGTCCCCTGCACCACCTCTTCCTTCTGTCTCACTTTTCTCTACCCCTTGCTTCTCCAATTCAGCCTGGTGCTTCCACCTGTACCAGCTGAGGGAGGGGCAGGTGCAACCTCCTTCAAGGGTCATGGCAGCTGCCACAAGCACCTCCACATCTGGAAGCCCCTCCCAGGTGGGGTTCTCCAAATGTCCTTGCTGGCAGCACAGGAAGCCTGTTGGGCACACTTCAGCACCTACTCTCCCTGCCCACAGCCATCACTTCCCTGGATGCCCAGGGCGCTCCATTCCAGGGTCCCCCTCACCTGGGGCGATCTTGCTGGGCAGCCAGCATGTCCAGCCCATCCAGTGCCGCTCGGATCATCCCCAGCTGTGGCTTCTTCATCAGGCCCCCCAGGGGCAGGCAGGTGAAGGGCCAGGCCTGCACCATTTTCTTCAGGACCTCAGTGTGTCCCCTGCTGAAGGCCTCCATGAAGAGTGGTGGGAAGAGCTGTATGGGCAGGTCCTCCAGAGCTAGGATGGCCCTGGTCTTGTCCTTCAGGAGGCTGCGCCCTGCCAGCTCCTGGAGTGTGGGTGGGGTCCGCTGCTCATCCACTGGAGTCTGCATGGAAGGATCCTGGGGGATGCCCCACCCAAACACATCATTCACAGCCAAGCTCCATAGCTCTACCTTATACCCACCCTGAGGAAACCACTCGGCCAAGTGGATGCATTGGCAATCGATCGATCCAATTTCACTCTTTGGGTGCCAAACCAGGCCTGGTGGTTCAGGTCTATAACCCCATGGCTTGGGAGACTGTGGCAGGAGGATCCCAAATTCCAGGCCTGCCTAGAACTTAGTGAGACCATGTATCAAAATGAAAAATAAAATAGGGTTGGGGATGTAGCTCAGTAGTAGAGTGCCCCTGAGTTCAATCCCTAGCTTCAGTGAATAAATAACTAAAGTAGGTGTCATTGGTTTTCATTTTTAAAAAGAGCAATTTTTAAATTAATTTACTTACTTACTTATACTTTTTTTTTTTTTTTTTTTTTTTGGTGATACCAGGGATTGAAGCAAGGGGTAGCTTACCACTGAGCTACACCCTTACCCCTTTTGGTTTGTATTTATTAACTTTATGGCACAGGATTAAACTCAGGGTGCTTTACCTCTGAGCTACATTCCCAACCCTGTTTGTTTTTGATACCAAAGATTGAACTCAGGGTACTTAACCACTGAACCACATCCTCAGCTCTTTGTATTTTTTATATAGAGGCTGCTTAGAGCCTTGCTAATTTGCTGTGGCTGGCTTTGAACACTAATCCTCCTGCTTCCTCAACTTCCTAAATTGCTGGGATTATAGGCATGTGCCACCAAGCACAGCAAAAAGTATAATTTTAAGAATGCACAATATAAATATTTTTATTATCAGAAAATAGAATTCCAGGGCTGGGGATATGGCTCAAGCAGTAGTGCACTCACCTGGCATGTGTGAGGCACTGGGTTCGATCCTCAACACAATATAAAAATAAGAAATAAAGATATTGTGTCTACCTAAATCTAAAAAAATAAATATTATATACAAATAAATAAATAAATCTTCCTTAAATAAAAGAAAATAGAATTCTAATCAATTAGATTGTAACAGGATTGCAATCTACTTAAGTAATTTTAATGTGGGTGGGGCTGGAGCTCAGTGGAAGAGCAGTTGCCTAGGATGTGTGAAGCACTGGGTTTGATCCTCAGCAGCACATAAAAATTAATAAATGGTGGGCTGGGGATTAGGTCAGTTGGTATATGCTTGCCTCATATGCACAAGGCCCTGGTTTCAACCACCAGCACTGCCAAATAAATAGATAGATAAAAGAATGCAGTCCATGTAATCTTATTTATTTATTTAAATGCAAGACATGGGTGCACAAGCCTATAATCCCAGGGGCTCCGGAGATTGAGACAGGAGGATCATGCATGCAAAGCCAGCCTCAGCAACAGCAGCACTAAGCAATTTAGTGAGATCCTGTCTCTGAATAAAATACAAAATAGGGCTGGGGTGTGGCTCAGTGGTTGAGTGTCCCTGAGTTCAATCCCTGGAACCAAAAAAAAAAAAAAAAAAAGAAAGAAAGAATGAAATAATGAAAATTGAAAGAGACATAAACTAAAGTGGAAATCTTAATGTTCAGAATAAAGGTAAAACTACACTGAGAGGCAAACCCTAAGTCCTAAATTGGTACATGAGAAAAAACAGAAAATTGTTTCTGAATCCACACAGGTGAGGAGGTGACGCGGTGGTGCTCAGGGTGGTGTGGGACTTACAGGATCTTTCCAGGTGTGCGGTGTGCTGGGAGCCTCAGCATGTGGTGATGGTTCTCCTTGGGCTCCAGGACTCTTGTGTTTCTCCTCTGGCTCCGCAGAAGCATTTATGGACCTCCCAGACCAGGCCCCCACCTCTACCTTTTGACTAGTATCCAATCAGAAAGCAGTATCTAATCACATGCCCCAATCTCCACCCAGGCAATCCTGATTGGATTTTCTTACTCCAGATTAATTGATCGAATCCCATGTTTTTGCAAGAGGGCAGAATCAGGGAGAGTGAGGGCCAGGGTTGCCTCCATCCATGCACTCCACATGGTGGACTGAATTTTGCCCATATGTGACTCTCCTGTTCCTGCCTGGAAGAGAGAAAAGCACTGAATCCCTACAGTAAGAAAAAACAAAACCCCCCAAATATCATTGTGATATCTTTGCCATATCCAAAATATTTTTTAAAAAAATATTTCCTAAAGATTCCATAGTAAAAACAGCTTTTTGAAGATACTAGCATTATGCACGAAGAAAAAAGATGGAAACCAGGTGTCCAACAGTCACATAGGTGTGACACTACCTTACAGTAGATCAGGGCCACTCAGGAGGAAGAATGGACACCAAGGGTGAAATCAGTCTTCTAGACTTGGGGCAAGACTTGTCCTGTTTGTCTGTTTGAACTGGGGATTGAACCCATTGGTGCTCTACCACTGAGCCACATCCTAGCCCTTCTCTCTCTCTTTTTTTTTTTTTTTTTTCGATTTTAAGACAGGGTCTCACAGAATTGCTTAGGTCCTCACTAAGTTTCTGAGGCTGGCCTCAAACTTCCCATCATCCTGCCTCAGTCTCCAGAGTCACTGGGATCACAGGCCTGGGCCACCATGCCCTACCAGATGGAAAAATTGAAATCCACAGAGGGTGGAAACTATGGGCAACTTGGAATGTTGGACAGAAAGACACAGGTTTAGATACCAGGTGTCCCTGACTTCAGAACAGCCACCACCTGAGAGCATCCCTCAGAATCACGGACCCCCCAGGGCACATCTCCCAGGCAAACTTGGTCCCAGGCAGCTTCCAGGGCCCTTTGGGCTGTGAGAAGTACACAGACAGAGGAAAATATGAGGAGTCTGAAAAACATAATTCAGGAATTGAGGACAGAGAGACAGAAAGAGAGGGAGTGCTTGGATAATGAGCCATGTGAGGGGAGGACTTACAGGGAAGATGTAGAAGGAATGGTTTGATTGGTGGCAGTTACAGAATTGCATTTCTGCTTTGTTGTTCTGTCTTTGAGTTAGTCAGCTTTTTCACGCTGTCACTACAACACCCAACCCCAACAACTACAGAGGAGGGAAAGTTTATTTGGGGACACATGGTTTCAGAGGTCTCAATCCATAGACTGCAGTGCATTGCTTGTGGCCTCACCTCCAAGGTGAGGCTGAACATCATGGTGGAAGAGTGTGGCAGAGGGAAGTGGCTCACATCATTAGAAAGCAGAGAGAGAGAGAGAGATGGCCAGTAGCCATATACAAAATATACACCCATATTTACACCCCCAATGACCAGCTTCCTCCAGCCACACTCTACCCACCCCCACTTATCACTAATCCCATCAGGGATTGATTCACTGAGTAGGTTAAGACTATAAAAAATCGTTTCTCCTCAAAAACATTGTCACATGTGAGCTGTTGGGAGACACATTATCTAAACCATTAAGGTCTTTATGGGTCTCTTGTTGGAAAATATCCCTGCTCACATCACATAATCATATGTTAGTTGGATATTTACAATTGGCTGAGGTTATATTTGGTTTCTGTTTCACATAATGATTTACCACAAATGACCACATTTAATCTCCTATGTGTGCAGTGAAGTAGGACTAAGGCTATTTCAGAGACCTCATTGCTTTTTAGGCTCCACAACAATTGAAATCTAGTCTCTCAACTGAATTCTAAATTTCTCTGCCATTTGTCAGTGTGTCACCAGGTGGAAAGGGTGACTTCACGCCACAGCCCTGACTTCTCTTGCCACCCTTGACTTGGTGCAGGAAGCAGGTAGATGTTTCTGTCAACCTAAGTCACAACAGACAGTGGCTCTCCAAAGAACAAGTGTAGTCAGACATATTAGGGCAGGAATGCAGGACGCCTAAAGAAAGATGAGTCAAACCCCATCCAGGAGGCAAAGGGAAACAGGTGCCAAAGGCAGCTTTGAATCAATTATCACTGGCTTCACAGATTCAGTACCATGGGAGGCCTCAGTTCAAGGACAACAGGCAGCGACTGGCCAGGTGTCCTCCTAGAAAACATGGGGCTACAGATTGGGGTAGGTTTTATGCACAGCTGAGGTTGTGGCTGACTGCTTTGTGATAGTTGTTGCACCAGCAGTGCTGCCCACTGACCTTCTCCTCGAAGCACCCTCGCTCCCCTCATCGGATTTTCACACGTTACTACCTGTTGATTTGGACGCCATGTATATTTCCCTCTTGTGATGAAGATCTTTTCTCGTGAAGCATCTTGAATCATTCATTCTTTGGTTAGGGTTTGATTCTATCTCAGTGTCAGGATGAACTTGTCCTGGTTGGTTCAGTCCCCACTGGGGGGAATTAATGGATGACTAGGAATCAACATAGAGACCCATTGAGCCACATTTGAGCAACAGGTGGGTTTTGAGCTAGTGGCTCTCAGGCTCCCTCTACCTGGAAGTCACTGTTAAAATCAATTTTGTCTGTTCAATAGGCATTGGCTCTCTCATCTCCAGGTCCAGGCCTCTGATTTTCTGTTGGGAGCTGGACTTTTGCAGAAAGTTTATAGTTTAGGTGTTCATTTAAAAAAAAATTTAGGTGGTGATTTTATTTAGTTTTAATTTTCTCTAGCAGTGGGGATTAAACCTAGGGAGGGTTTAACACTCAGTTACATCCTCAGCCCATTTATTTATTTATTTATTGAGACAGGTTCTCACTAAATTTTTCAGATTGGGGTCAAATTTGGGATCTTCATGCCTTAGCATCCTAAGTAGATGGGATTACAAGTGTGCACCACCACACCCTATTTTGAATTAAAATTTAAAAAGGTAGAGCATTTGCCTAGCATTCAGAAGAACCTGGATTTGCACCCTTGAATGAAAAATATAAATAAATATACGGATAAATAAATAAGCAAACAAAAAAATCAGAAACCTGTGTTCAACTACACTATTTAGAGTTGTTTTTCTTCTTTTTCATTTCTTTCTTTTTTTAAAAAATTTTTTTGCATGAAGTTGATTATAGTTACTTTTATGGAAAAAATCCAAATGGTTACACTTTCTGATAAACACTTAGAATACCCATGCTTAAAAATGTGTTGAGAATTTGCTTTAACCAGCTATTAACAAGGTGATTTGATTGGCATACATTTTAATATAGTGTCCTGAAGTATGTCTGAAAACATATTCGAATTTTTATGAATTTAGAAGCAAATATTAATAAAAGAGCCAAATAAATGTAGCTTGAAAAAGGTTATATCATGTCTTATTTGACAGGGCTTCCCATCTCACAAATTAGGCTAATTGCCTTAATGTCTTTCTTCTAGAATTACCTTGAGAAATTCTGGAGCCCTGTGGAACATCCCAATGTTAGCTCAAGGTCAAGTAACAATGTAGAATTGGATCCTAGAGAAGTTAGCCAACAATCTCAAAAGGTTTAAAGCACTTAATGAAAGTAAGGGCCTAGATCATTATGAAAGATAAGTCATTCAGCAAGAGTGATGAAAGATTTTGAAAGCTAATATAGAAAGTTGTGTCATAGGAAACAATAATTCAAATTCCAACAGAGACGACTCAGTTTTTGTTTTTCCAAGTAATCAGAGACCTTGTTAAAACCAACCTGAAGCTAGGAAGGCTGAGACAGGAATACTGAGAGTTCAAAGCCAGCCTCAGCAAAGGCGAGGCACTAAGCAACTCAGTGAGACCCTGTCTCTAAATAAAATAGAAAGTAGGGCTGGGGATGTGGCTCAGTGGTCAAGTACCCCTGAGTTCAATTGCTAGGATCAATCAATCAATCAATAATAAAAGGTTACTCCTCACAACTCTAGGACTGAGCATTGAACCAGGGGCACTCTCCCACTAAGCCACCCGCCCAGTCCATTTTGTTTTATTTTGAAACAGGCTTGCCAAATTGCCAAGTCTGGCATGAATCTTGCCATCCTCCTGCCTCAGTCTTCTGAGAAGGTGGAATTACATGCATGGCTCATCTCACCTGGCTTAAAATGTACTTGTTAGAGTGCAGCTATTTGGCTATTGTTCATCTGGAACATTCCACATGAAAGCTATCACTGTTTTGAATTATCTTTGGTATCATTTGTCCACCAATTTCCAAATGTGCTTAAGAATGAACCATAATAATCTCAGCTGGAGTGCAGAAGAAAGGCTCTCCTGGCATTCCTTGGAGTTTTCAGGTCCCATTCTGTGTTTTACTAATCTCTTGGGACCCAAGGGAAAATCTTATGATCTTGTTTGGAAAGTCAGGGGTCTGGAAGCAGTGTGTGTGTGTGTGTGTTTATGTGGTATTGGCAGAGTCCTCCTGAAAGTTCCTTTGATCAAAATATCAAGCTTAAGGACCTTCTCTTGCATGGTCTCCTGCCTCCACTTTTGTCAGGTTTTGGTACAAATAAATTCATTTTGTTTCTGCAGAGTTTCACAGTACCATCAGCAGCAGGGACACTGTGGTCATGGAATATTACACGGTCACCGCTGGCTTCCTTGAGTTGTCTGAATCTGATGGCAATCATTTGGCATGAATGTGGCTACTGGATCGTGTGTGTGTGTGTGTGTGTGTGTGTGTGTGTGTGTGTTTGTGTATAGTACTGGGGATTGAACCTGGGAAAATTTACTACTGAGCAATACCCCCAGCCTTTTTTTTCTTTTAATTTTGAGGCAGGGTCTCTCTAGGTTGTCCAGACTGGCTTGAAACCTTCAAATCTCCTGTCTCAGCCTCCATGTTGCTGGGATTATAGGTGTGCACCATGGTACCTGGCCATAAAGCATTTAACACCTTTGAGAGATTGCATCACACCAGGGAGAAGCACTATACCTATGAGGAGAATAATAGCCTCGGACTGCAAAATTCCTCTGATGAAGATTCCCAGGAACCAAGATTTATCCAACTGAATAAGTCAATGGTGGAGCGTGTTCTCATCTCACGAAAAACCCCCATTTCTTCTTTAAAAACTTTTAGGTTTTTATCAGAAACATCACTTTTCACTAATTAGGGCACAAACTCCTTCCTGATGAACAGCAGGACAAAGAGATCACTTCCCCTCTGGAGTGTGCCTGAGGCCAAATCCCTCTCAGACTGCACTGCTACTAGGCAATTCAAAGGGTTCAAACTGTTTGTAACAGTTCCTAAAATAGTATTAAGTGAATTTTCCAATTTAGAGATTCCTACCTGAGGTAAAATTTCTCCTACAAAAGAATCCCTTCAGATGATTGGTACTCTAGTCCATTTTCTGTTACTGTAATGAAATACCTGAGATACGCTTTTTTTTTTTTTTTTTAAAGAGATTTATTTAGCTCAGTTCTGAGAGATACAAGACCAAAATCAGGAAGCCCCCTTGGTTTGGCCTGTGGGAGGAAGCCAAAGAACAACCCGGGGCTCAGGGTCAGGCTTGTAAACAACTCTCAGAAGGACAGACTCAGCATCCCAGGAGAACCATTCCTTTCTAAGAACACACAAAGCTTCCAATACCTGAAGCTTTGAGGGATAAATTGCACCAAACCATAGCATAGGGATGGAGCTAGACGTGATCACAGCCGTCTCAGTCATTGTGGCCAGTGTGCCCACCAGTAGATCCCAAGCCCTAGAGGCCAACAAAGTTGTTAACAATCACAGAAACACGTTGTCCCAGTCACTGATACCCAGACTTTTACTTCTCTTTCGACATCTATCTTTTACTGGGGATTTACCTCCCATCACTTTTAATTTTTGATTTAAGCCAGGATCTCCCTGGGTTGCTGAGGGTCTTTATATGTTCCCAGGCTGGCCTTGAACTTGCCATTCTCATGCCTCAGCCTCCCCAGTTGCTGGGATTACAGGCGTGCCCCCACCAGGCCTGGCCTGGCCTGTTTCTTAATATCCACTGATGTTTCAGACACAGTGTAGTTTTTGAGAATGTCCTGGTACTGCCCCGGTGGAAGTCCACTGTCTTGCTGCTGCTTGAGACACTTCTGCCTTTAGTCTCCAATAAGGGTTTTAAACTGTTTCTGGTATTAGGGAAGAAAAATGGAAATTATCATTCTTGGGGGTTCATTGTCCATGCAAACAAAACAAAAGAAAAACAAACAACATATATATGTTTACTAGATAAAAACCACAGAGATCCAGGTTTCCCACTCCTGTAATTGCAGCAAGTCAGGAGGCTGAAGCAAAATGATTGTGCTCTTGAGGCCAGCCTGGGCAGCTTAGCAAGACTGTGTCTCAACATAAAAAATGAAAAGGACTGGGCATGGAGCTCAGTGGTAGAGCACTCACCTAGTGATCCTGGGTTCCATCCCCTGTACTGAGACAGGAAGGAAGGAAGGAAAGAAAGATAGACCTGAGTGAACACCAGGAGTGAATGGTGGGCTCTTAGGGACATGAGAGATAGAAACAGGGCCAAAGGCATCTGTCCCTGTCTCCATGGTGGCTGTCATCTCAAGCCTTTGAGTTCTTCCCAAAGTGGGATATTTCCCAGGCTGCATCAACCCTAATCAGTTTCTATGTCTCTTGAGCCCATAAGGGAATTCTCTGTAGCATAATGAAAGGAGAGAGTTTGAGTACCAGCCATTCAGCAATTGGGGAGCATCAGAGTTAAAAAGTTGAGCACATTCACGCAACCTGTAAGACGCAAGTGCCTATGGGAAAATGCAAAAGGGATCTTTGTTGGTGTGTGTTGGTGTTGCAACTCCAGGGATTGAATCCAGGGTGCTGTCCACCGAGCTCCACCCCTAGCCCTTTTTATTTATTATTATTTTTAGCTTCAGTGCAGTTTTATCCTATTCTTTGAAAATTGGTAATCCATATCATATTGTAAAACTCAAATCACCAAAACATTCTTTCCCATTCCCCATATCTCCACTCTCTTTGGTCATCTCAGTAAATGACAGTCTCTACAATGAACCTCAAGTAACTAGAACTTTTTTCTTTCATTATCTATCTATCTATCTATCTATCTATCTATCTATCTATCTATCTATCTATCTATCTATTCTAATTAGGCAAATATCACAGCAGAATGCATTTTGATTCACTGTACACAATTGCAGCACAACTTTTCCTTTCTCTGGTTGTACTTGATGTAGCATCACACCATATGTGCAGTCACACATGGCGCATCCCTTTTTAAAATTTGAGATAGGTCTTGCTATCTTATACAGGCTGGCCTGGAGCTTATCATCCTCCTGACTCAGACTCATGAGTGGCTGTGATTACACCCAGAGAGTCCTTTTTGTTTGTTTTTGTTGGTTTGGGCTGTGCCGTTTTCTTTTTCTTAAGAAATCACCCATATTTGTTTCACTTACGTTTGCAGCTGAAACAGGCTTAGGATTATTTTTAAGACCTAGATGGTGGTTTAAGCTGAGGAATATTTGAAGCCCAGCCTTCAAATTTGACTTGTCTTACCTTTTTGTTGCTTTGGGGCATCTCTTAAGGCAGCTGAGCAAGAGGGTTGAAATGGCAAGGTGTCACTCTCAGGTGCCACCCTTGACTTGGTGCTTGGAACTAGAGACAGGTAGATGTTCCTGCCATGCAGATAACAACAGAGAGTGGCTCTCCAAACACTGACTTTAGAAGAGATTGGGGATGCATGATACTCAAGCAAAGAGAGTCAGGGGGCCCATTCAGGAGTCAAAGGAAGACAGGATTTCAAAGGCCACATAAGGTGCTTTGAAACCATTATCATTGGCTGCAACAATGCAGTAACAAGGGTGGTGTTGTTCCAGGATGACAAGCAGCTGCTGAGAAGGGTGCCTTTTCATAAAAAATATAATATTGTGTGGGACGCAGTGGTGCATGTGTGTAATTCCAGAGTCTCAGGAGGTGGAGGCCGGAGGATTGCAAGTTCAAAGCCAGTCTGAGCAACTTATTGAGGCCCTAAGCATCTTAGTGAGACCCTGTTGCAAAATAAAAAATAAGAAAGGGTTGGGGATGTGCTTCAGTGGTATAGGGCCCCAGGGTTCAATCCCTGGTACCTAAAACTTTCTTCTAAGCTTATAATTTTTTGTAATTTCCAAAAACAATATGAAAACCTTAAAATTCCTGACTGGATGATTATTTTATGTATGTGTATATATAATATTTATATTTAATATGCATATATAAAATATATGTATATATAAGTAATATATGCATATGAAAGTATATATGTGTATATATATATAGTTGCAGATATTTGACAACTCAAATATATTCATATTTTCCAAGATGTATTGTTCTCTCCTTAATATTCAGAGAATACTCAAAATTATGTCACAGGAATATAGTGGACAAACACCCATCATATAATATTCTAATAAAATAATAATAAAACAATATTCTAACAGCAGTATAAATCTCATGACTGATGATCCTAATTTTAAAATTCCAGGGGTTATTCCTGGGTAGTGGTTGGTAGATTTCCCTTGCTCCCAGTATAGTTTATTCCATGAGCTCCAGGTGTGGGGACCTCTGCTTTCCCCTTGACCTCCTTCTGATTTACACTTGCACCTGTGCACATACTTGCTTCAGCACGTCCTTTGTGCACACATGAAGCAGTCAGCGTCTGTTCATATTATCATCATCACTGGGTGCACCTACAGCCTAGAGACACACATGGTAACCCTCATGAGAAGAACATAAGCAGAATGGCATCCCAGCACCAGGACCTCAACACACTTCCTTGTGCTGGCCCATTAACCTGTAGAGCTCACACAGGGACACACACTTGCAGCTTGGAATCCCTGAAGTGTCCTCCTCAACAATACCTCCCTAGTTCTCCAAAGTCACCTGCTGTTCCCTGAGCACAGCACTTCCCAAGCTTTCTCCTCAACTCATTGTCACTCTTGGAATGGACAGAGTCTTCCTTCCTTTCCCCAATGTGAGTGGCCTACCACAGAGACTATTATTCTGGGACTTAAGTGATGACATTTAATGATCAATTTCATGACACCAGAGGGCTTTACTGCCTCTCCTGCTACCTGGAGTCTTCCTGATCCATTCATAGAGATGCTCAACATGACAATGTTTCAATGGGCATATGCTTGTTATATGCATTTTGTGTGGAAAGGTGCGTGTTTGTTCGCGGGCATGTATGTTTATGTGTATGTGTTTCTACAACAGCAGGGAGCCTATACCAAGTTGTTAAGAAGGTGCATCAGCTTGCACACAAGCAGATGGAAGGTATCCCAGAATGTGGCTACTGACTTTGAACACAGTAGACCCACTTACAACCTTAGGGCACCTATGGTGGGTCCATTAGAAGCAATACAGATTCCTGCCTTTCAGGGTACTGGAAAATAGAGGGACACAAATAGACCAGGGATACCAAGAGGGGAGTGTAGGATGAATCGCCAGGTTTCATGGACTGAATATCCTATTAATAAGTGCCATGGGGATGGGAGTGGGCAGTGCTATGGGGCCCAGGCTGTACCCCATGGAGGTAGGAGCAGGGATGACACAGAAGAAAGAGCAAGTGGCTCTAGGCAGCAAGGATAGGGATTACAGGTAAGTAAAGGGAGACAAAGGGGAAAAGAGGGATGGCCTCAGTGATGGGAGCTTAGGCTAGAGAGGGAAGGACATTCGAGGATGGAGTGATGTTCAGACTGCTCCAGGGAAGGGAGCTCACATATTCTCCTGGAGGCCTTGGGGATCCAAGAAGAGACTGATCCCGAGAGTGGGGAGGTGAACAAGTCTGTACAAGAGGAGCAAGCACAGGGTGGATCGGTGAAAATATGCAGGCTGGGTTCCTGCTGAAAGCTATTCACTTGCTGTAGAAAATCCTGTGGATCTGGCAGGGTAATATCAGGAGCCTTTCCTGGTCTTTTATTTCACAAAGTCTTTGACCGCCCTGAGGGGATGGTCAAAATTAGGATTGGAAGTGTATAAACTAAAATAAACAAGATCATGATTTCTGGTTGAAAAGGAGGATGTTTATTGAGGATTTACTGGGTTGAGGGAGAAAGGCTGGGATGGTTGAGGTGAATGGAGAGAAGCTTCCCTGGGGTTTTCAGCTCCAAGGTGGAATGAGTTCTGGAATCTAGGAACACTGTGCAGGGGACACACTCTTCTCCATGGTGCTCCCTTCATGAGTAACCTGGCAGGTGTATGTCTCATGAGATCCACTCGTCTGCTGTCAGAGTCAGATAGCTGCTGGCCATGTACTTATTGTTGGTCTGTTTGGAGGAGTGAGTGTTCTCCACACCCTGGGTGACCATGGTGACATCTCTCTTCCAGTCCATGGTCATGGTACCTGGGTAGAAGTTGTTGATCAGACACAACAGTGTGGCCTTTTTGCCATGGAGCTCCTCAGAGAGGGTGGGAACAGGGTGAGCTAGGGTCCAACCTTGTACTGACCTGCAAAACAGACCAGACAACAGGGATCAGTGTTCTTGTGTCCACTCTGGAATCCCTATTCTCAGTGTGTGAGGAGGGTCTTGTTCAGAAACTCTGTGTTGGAGCATGTGTGATGTAGAGAGTGTGTTGAGGAATTCTTTAAATTATTCCCCGTGTTTGTAGGCCTTAAATAACTGAGGATACCTGTGTATCACCTTGCCTGGCACTTCTTTGACCATGGTCTTTCACACAAATATGTCACTTTTGCCTTCCTGCCCTGCCTCCTTCTGACATCTTTCTGGTGCATCCTTAGTCTCTGTCTGTCCTCTGAACTCTCCAGGACTCCAGTTTGTTCCATTATGGGTCAGTTCTGACCTGATTCCTTGTCTTTGAGGGCCAGTGTTTTTACTAAGGAGCCCATTTTCACCCCAATGTGTCTCTTCTCGGGTCTCTGCCATAAGTAAGGCTCTTTCTTCCTCAAAGTATGTCTGGCTGTCTGTCTTGGCCTCTCTCCTTTTGCAGAGTCAGACCAGAATGCCTTGTTTACTGGTCATATCTGTAGGTCTCCTGCATTAGGTCCTGTTTATGTGTAAACTCAGGAGCCTGTGCTTCTGCAGCATGTGCCCTCTGGAGACCATATCTACCACTCTCATCTTCAGTCACTCTTCTCCTGCCTATATGTTATCCAGAGCCTCCTCTTTTTTCTTTGTCCTAAGTTTTCTGAAACCCAATGTGTGTCTGGACTCTGTCCCTGGCCGAAGTTGAAAACTTGGCTTTCCTTGTACCTCTTATCCCTTTCATGACCCTTGATCCTGAGTTTACAGTCCAGGATGCCTGGGCTGATTTATAAAATGTTGTTCCCCACTCTTAGTCGTTAATGTCCTAAGTCTTTTTAAGTTCACCCGTTGTCACTCTCACAATGTCTTTTATTTCCTTTTCCCTTTGTATAGGGCCTTAAGTTAATCACTTACAAATTAATTAGAAAAGTGCCCAACAAGGGAGAACAGATCAGAATACTTCTTATGGACCAGCATGCCAAGACAGACAGACAGATATGCAGACAGAAAATGAAATCTTAGTAGTTCATTCTGTTCAGTCTCTTGCCTCTGGAGTCAGAGGTTGAACAGCTGCCTTCTAACCACTGAGATAATCACAAGCATCTGAACAGAAAGGGAAGAGTTCAGTGTCCCAGAAATAAAATACAGGGAGATTGCTTGTCCCAGGACAGAGACAGGACACAGAAAAAGAGTAAACAAGAAGAAATTTTTCTGCAAACTAAGGTTGAGCGAGGGAATAAAAATTACTCACCTAGGATGATCATTTTGGTCCCTCCGATGAACACCCAACACTATGACACAGACTTGCTCAAAAATCCCTTTCTACCTTGCCCTGACCCTCACCCCAACCAGCTACATCTGTGCTGGCTGCAGCTACTGATGGAACTGGGCAGCTTGCATGAAGGGAAGATACCCTTGCTGAAAGATGATCAATACATGAGGCCCTTCTCAGGAGCCACCATCCTAAGATCTCAACAAAATGTCAACTATATCTTTTCATATTCTCCATGGAGCAACCATTTTTGGGAAAGGAAGAAACAGAAGTACTCAGTGACAACTCCAGGAGACTATGGGCTGAGTGGCAATTGGGGAAAGTACCAGGACCGACAGTTCAGCTCCTCTTAGCTCTTTCCTGGCCTGGAGCCATCAAAGGAATGTCAGAACTATGCCAGATGTTGAGAGGTCAAGAACACACACAGAAAGCGCCATTTCAACTCTTGATTCAGCTTCTTACATAGAGAAAACAACCAAAAATAACAATAGCACTATACTCAGAACAAAGTAATTGAATGTTTGACATTTGGGAGGGATTTTATGAGTCCCTGATTGTCTTTTGATAGACACATATCATTGATAAATTCTGCTTAGACTGGATAACCATATTTTAGTCATGTCTCAACTTTCCAGGACAGAAGTGGAGTATTTGCAGCTGAAAAGACAAGATATCTGGCATTTATGTCAAAATATCATGTAGGGGTGATGCTATTCTGTTGTGAGTGGATTAAAATCATCTGTGAATTGATCATTTCGATAGGTGGTTGATGAGACATGGGGGTCATTGTTATTCCTGTTTTCTATTTGTGTTGAAAATTCTCACCATAAACACCAATTTTTTAAATGAAGAGTAGGTTATTCTTGGGGCAGTGTTTTGGGATCGGGTGGATCCTGGCATTGTATTCACTGAGGCCATTTATAGGGCATTGGATAGTCTCAGCTTCTATATCTATACCTTGGAGTCAGCTTAGTTCTGAAGTATATTACAGCTGAGGTTTGTGATCAGGTGTGTCCATAATCAAGTTAATGAGGATTCCTTTTTGTCCCATTGTGACACCAGAACTCCCTATCTTTGCAACTGCTATTCTTGCTTTGGCAGCTCTTCTGAGGATATTTGCCATGTTCTTGATGAGGTGGACACTCAGAGAGGGGGAACTGTGAGCACCTTGGACACAGAGGACTAATAGAGACAGCAGGGATGCATATTTAGGTTACCTACCCATTGTTGTGGCCCCTGAGAGTGTGTCTCTTACTTTGGGCTGCAGGTGCACGTGATTGAGCCATATGTGAGAGGAAGGGTGTGGGCCTTGTGGCATGGAGAACCTGAGGTCTCTGAGTCCCCCTGAAAACTAGACGTTACTTGTTGCTATTTTGATACATTCATCCAGGTCTGATTTATTCTGACTTTACCCAATTCTTGTATTTAATTGATCTCTGACACATCTTCCTTGAGACAATCAATGAAAGCTGGTTCTGTGCCCTATTTGGTGACTTTTCTCACTTGGCTAATTTCTTTAATATCTTTTTCAAATGTTTCAATTTCCTCCTTGAACAGGCTGACCATCAAACAATTCTATCCATCAACCAACCATAAACCTTCTTCATCCTGGAAGCTTGTGGTCCAATCTGTCAGGGTTTCATTCCAACCCCATGATATTTTCAAACTTAATCTCAATTTCACATTCATTAGATCATACAGTGATCATTCCTGTATGCATTTCTTTACCCTATGTTCCCCTAACTATCTCCATGTCATATGAATCTCTTGAGAGTAATATAGGACTCCCAAGTGTGCAGAAGCAGGTCAACACAATGTGGAAAATACTGTTTCATTATATTAGCTCTTTTTCCTACTGCAGTAGTTGTATCTTTACTTAGTTAACATACAAATGTGAAAGGCTTAGGAATGCACATGTAGGTTTTATTTTCCAAACCTATCCATGATTCCCTGGTGATGATAAACTCTGGACAACACACTTGGTTAATAGTCTCCCAAAATGGTTTCTCATAGGAAATGGAAAGTTCAAAATTTTTTCGTGCTAAGACCAAGACCTTGGCTCAAGATTCTTCTTTATCTTCATGTTTCTACCTCTAGCTTGAAGCTGAGCATCTGGAGTCCCCTTTATTTCTCCTAATTCCTCATTATGGCCAATGCCATTGTTCTAACAGGTCTCTGTCCCTTCCAGGTAGGCAAGGCCTCTCTGCAGGGATAAAATTTCTGCTCACAGTCCTTACCAGCATAGGGAACACACCAAGTCTTTGGGAGTTTGGTAGATTGAATGTGCAGGAGATGGAAACTCACAGAGCCTTTCACTCTGCTGTGTTCTTGGGACTGCTCTTCACCCCCAGACTATGAGTCACAGCAGCTCTTACCCACCCTCACAGCCTCTGATGACTCTTTAAATTATGCAGTTGTAGATGGACACCATGCCTTTATTTTATTTGTTTATTTTTTTGTGGTGCTGAGAACTTAGTGCTTCATGCATACAAGGCAAGTGCTCTGCCTCTGAATTACAGCCCTAGCCATTGATGACTTTTGATTTCACCTAGCGGCCATATTATTCACTGAACCTTTCATTTGCTTTCTCATTTCTCATCTCCTGAGTTTACAAACATGCATTCCAATTGAGAGAGTCCGGAGTCTGATGCATCAATAAGCAAGGCCGTAAGCCCCAGACTTCAGGGGATCCAGGCCCCTGAGCAGTAACCTCTCTGCCTGGAGACACAACCAGCTACCACTGGCACATTAGACATGTGAAATGATACACGATTCGATCTTTATTTATGACATTTATGAATGAGGGACATGTGAGATCCACCTGGTGTGAACTTGTGTGTTGGAGGCTGAGGAATACAGTAGAGAGTTGGGGAAATGGGCATTTGGTTGAAGAAGGTACCTCCTTGGGTTATTTCCCAAGAGATGATCCAAATGTGGGTGCCAGGATTCCCTTCACCCTACACTGAGAACTCTGAGGCCATTGCAACTAAAATAAATATAAGAACAAATGAGATAGAGCAAGATTTCTGATTCACAATGGGATATTTTATTGAGCAGTCAGTGGGTTCAGAGAGAAAGGCTCAGTCGGAAGACTAGGAAAAGGAGAAATCTCTTACCAGGGTCCTTTACTTCCAGGATCATGAGGGTGGGGTGGGGGGAAAAGGTTCAGAACATTCTGAAGGGTACACACTCTTCTTCACAGTGTTTCCTTCATGTGTGACCTGGCAGCTAAAGCTTTTGTGAGATGTCTACTTGTCAGGCTTGATGGTCAGGTAGCTGCTGGCCATGTACTTGTTGTTGGTCCATTTAGAGGGCTGGGTAGTCTCCACACACTGGGTGATTGTGGTACTATCTGTCTTCCAGGCCACAGTCACAGCACTGGGTAGAAGTCATTGATAAGACACCCCAGTGTGGCCTTGTGGGTCTGTAGCTCCTCAGAGAAGGTTGGAAATATAGTTACCAAGAAGGAAGCCTAGGGCTGACCTGTGTGGATAGAGAAGAGGTGTGGGTCAGCAGAGGATAGACCAGGTGTTGGGGTTGCACCCAAAGTTTCTGCAGTCATTTTCACTGTGGTTTTCTTCTCCCCTCAGGGACTCTCCCTCCCCTTTCTTTCCTTTCTTGTGAACTTAAGCCACCTGGAGTGCAGACAGCCCTTTCCAAGCTAACTCTCACAGATAGTCTGTGTCCCTCCCCTTTGTAGCCTTAGCTTACTAATTTTCACTAGGGTGCTCCCTCTCTTCTGGTCTGAAGTCTGATATTGGAATTTGGCCCTGACCTCTAGAGCCCCCTCCACAGTCCATATTTCCAGCTCTCTTTATACTTCTAGTGCCCAGAACCTCCTCTGTGAAGTGACTAGTGCTCTTGGTCCATTCAGGATGGAAAGATGGTTGTGATGGGTGTGGGGAAAACTTGAACCTGTACTCAGTTCACAGGGTTCCTGTAACTTCTTGTCCTCCTCAATGTCAGGTTCTGTTCCAGCCTGTTCCTCTCCGTTCTTTGGTAAGGAGTTGTGCTCTACCCAGATAAGTGGAGGAACCTTCAAGTATGCCATCTCCTCATTATAAGACCTTTGCCTCTGCTGTGTTCTATTTTTTTTAATTTATTATTTTTTTATTAGTTATTCAAAATATTACAAAGATTGCAGAATCACATCGGTTACACATCCACATTTTTACATAATGCCATAATAGTAACTGCTGTGTTCTTGAGATGGCTCCTTGCCCCAGACTATGGGGCACAGAAGCCCTCACCCATTCTCACAGTCCCTGATGACATTTGAATTCACCTAGCAGCCAAGAAGTTCTCTAAGCCTTCCATTTGCTTTCACATTTATCATCTCCTGAATTTAACATGCGCTTTGAGGAAGGCAGGAGTCTGATGCATGAATAATCAATGTCCATGGTTAAGGGGCTCCAAGGGCAGAGGAGTCTTTGCTTCTTTCTGAGGACCACCCTTGCAGGGCTGGACTCTGGTCACCTTGCCTAGTATGATATGGCTCTGAATTCCTCTGCCCTCATGGCCCCTTAGAGGACAAGACAGGTGCAGTCTACAGTGAGCCAGATCTCTCTCTCTCTCTCTGTCTGTCTCTCTCTCTCTCTCTCTGTCGGTGTCTATTTGGGATAATCTCTTGAGTGCCCAGGGGCCAGGTTTCCTACTCCGTCTTGTCCCTGGGTGTTCTGTGAAGCCTTCCCAACCTGGATGACCATCCAGCCCTCAGCCTGGATTCTGGGGGCCTGTGACTCTCACTAAGGCCTAGTGCTCCCTAATTAGACTTCCCTCTCTTCAGCCCCAGAGGAGGGAAAGGGACACCTGTCCCTGTCTGTAGCCCAGGCTTCCAGAACAAGGCCATACCCACTGTTGGGTTCTGAAGGTGGCTGCTTCTGCTGTTGAGACACTTCCTGTTGGCTACCACAAGACCACCAACCTCCCCTGTACTCCATGGGAAAGGTAAGTGGTCTTTCATTAAGAGAGGGTAGGGCAGAGAGTAAGAAGCCCTTAGAGAAAATAGGCTTTCCCAAGACAGGCGAGGTATGGGACAGAGTGAGAAAAGTCAGAAGAGCCACTTACCTAGAACAGTGAGCCGGGTCCCACCACTGAAGACACCTGGGGTCTGTCCACTAGGGGTTGGTCAGAGTGGAACCTTCTGGTGGTGACAGATGGGGTTGTGTCCTTGGCACACTGCAGGTTGTTGTCTGGTTCTCCAGACACTCATCCCTTGTCCCAGGCATGCATTGCCCATGGCCTTGGAGATACCCCATGTGTGTCCCCTATCTCTGAGGTTCTCAGTGCTGACAGAAAGGCTAAGCATAGTTGCTGCCAAGAATCCCTTAGTGAAGCATTTTCTGAAGTGGTTATGTGAGGTGGGAGAGAGTCCTAAGCTTGCTTAGACCTGCTCAACTTCTCCTGGCCTTATTTTAGAACTTCTGAATCTTCTTTAGACAAATCCCCAATAGTCCAACCATGGCAGTTTCTTCCCTGAACCACAGACACCAGGTCATGCTGACTTAGGGATCCTCCACATGAAGACTCTTCTAATTGCATTTCTACCCAGAGAGACATAGCACAGTTCCACCACATTCATGAAAACTTCCCTGATCTCTCAGACCACTCTTTGTATCCAATCATACTTGCATTTATTAATCCATGCATCCATCTATACATCCACCCATCCATCCATCCATCCATCCATCCTTCCAAAATGTCTATGAAACACCCACCTACCCTAGACACTGTTTTGCATGCTGGTAGGACTCCTTTAGCTCTCACCCTCATATTTACCTGAAACTTCTCAAGTCAAGGTCTAAAAGCCCTTTGTCTCAATCTGTAGGTCTTTCCCAGTACCCTGAGGTCTCTGCAGGAGTTCTCTTTTTCTGGTCATTCCCATCTCCTTGGTTTTGGAGATGGCCCACTCTCTTGTTACCATAGCTTCCTTTTCTCTCTGACCCATGCATAGCTGATGACCCTATACTATCACCACGTGGTTTTCCTCTGCACTCTTCCCACTGTTTTTGATTTGACTCTTACAATGTACTCCAATATTGCATAGGTGTCCCAGATCTCTATTTCTTGCTCTGACATTTTGTCTCAGCTCCAGATCTACATTTATTTTGATTCCTGCACCTATCTTTGCTTGAATGTCTGGCAGACACTTTGAACTCAACAGTTTTCAACTAAATACATTTCCTTGAAAATCTGATCCCCTGAAGTGTCCTCATTTCAGCAATTTATCTCCAAGTCAGTGGCCTGGAGTCATCTTATAATGCTTTCTCTGATTGAATCGCCTTGTGTATCCTAGACCTTATACCACAACACAATATACTATTAAGATATTCAAAAGAAAAAAAATAAAAAGAAAATTACAGAAGTTATACTCTAAGAATTGATAGTGGCTTTGCCAGATGTGATTTTATCTTTAAAAATAAAGATAGTGTATTACATTTGAAGATTATGCATTGCATTGGGATCACCATTACTTTTTAACCTTAGCATCAAGACTCTTTGACAATGGTTGTATTAAAGACATGCACCCAGGTTTCTTGAAATTAGTGTAACATTTGTGTAGAAGACATGTCTCAATCACTATGCTATGCCTTTGGTGCTGGGACCCGGCTCACCATTTTAGGTAAGTGCTCTTCTGACTTTTCTCAATCTGTCCCATACCCCTCCTGTCTTGGGTAAGTCAGAATTTAGTGAAATATTAATATGAATCCAAGTATTGATTCTGAATAAGAAAGGGAACATTTATTTTTGCATAAAGTTATTCAAGGAAATTTCCTCAACTTATTAAAAGGTGTTTTCCAAAACTTACAACAACATTCATATGTAAAGAAAAAAAAAAACAAAAAAACATTTGCGTCAAAAGCCAGGAAAGTTGCTCACTCACACTTTTCTTTTCTTTTTTATTTTTTCAATGTTTATTCTTAAGGTTTTGGTGAACACAATATCTTTATTTTACATTTATGTGGTGCTGAGAATCGAACCCATTGTCTTGTGCATAATAGGAAAGCACTCTACCACTGAGCCCCAACCCCAACCCCTCACTCACACTATTCAATATTCAACAGATTCTACACAATGTAAGGAGATGAAGGGGGAAAAAGTTATAAGTATTAAGAAAAGAGATTGAAAATGTTTCCTGCAAATGATGCGCTAGTATACTAAAAAAAGAAAACAACCAAATTAAGAGAATTAATTGAAGTGTTAGAACCCAAAAAGAATTAAAGTGACTGAACGTAAGAGTGACATGTAAAAATGATTAGGTTTCTCTACTACATAAGCAGTAACACTTTAGGGTATAAAATTGTGGGACATTTTTAATTCCAAAAAAATTATGTTTGAAATACTTTCAAATAAATAACTAAGATTTATACATAAATAACACTAGATTTTTAATGAATTAAATACAAGACTACTTGACTAGTGAACATAAAAGTGAGTGAATGGAAAGTGTGTCATGTTCCTGGGTGAAAGTGTTGAGCTTTATAAAGGTATCAGTTCATCTCAAATCAACCACGCATTCCAAGAAATTACAAACTTAACACCAAAAGAATGAGTTTTGAGAATTAGGGAATTGACTCCAAAGTTCAACAGGAAGAAAGATGGAGAGTATGTGTGGATATTTTGCAAAACATTAATAATGATGGGTTGTTTTCCCTAGCCAATAAAAAACATATTATAAAGCTAAAATAATCAAAACAAAGTAGAAGGATGCAGGAATAAACCAGTACTTCAATAAAACCACAGAGGGAATGTGATAAGTCATCATTTAGCATTTGATAAATGTCTCATTTATAGTCAACAGATGTCTTTCTATTTGGCAAATAAACAAAGTTATATGCTTAAGTGCACAAACTCCAGATAAAGTTAAACACACATGTACCAAAACAACAAAAGTACTAGTACAAAATAGAAGAGTGATTTTATTATATCCAAACAAAAATCACTTTCCTAAACTTGGCTTGGATCACAGAAAACATCAAGAATATGCTAAACCTATGTGACACAATCAGATTAACAACCACTTTATGGTGGAAGACCTCATAGAATAAAGTTCTAAAAATAGAACAAGGGAAAATAATTAGAACACATTTTCTAAACAAGCGGTTAAGTTTCTATAGATAATATAAGCAGATACAAGCAACAGAGTAAAAATGCAGGCATCGTTATGACTTCTTAATTCATGGGAGGAATACTTCAGTAAAAAATAAGAAAGGATAAACATTTCACCAATAATGAAATAAATAATAAATCAAACACATTCCCTTTATTCTCAATACAAGGTTAAAGTAAAGACATCACATTATTGGCAAGAGGCAGGAGAAAGGGCAGAATACAACAGTCACTAATATGCCATTATGTAAAAATGTGAGTGTGTAACCGATGTGATTCTGAAATTTGCATTTGGGGTTAAAATGGGAGTTCATAACCCAATTGAGTCAAATGTATGAAAGATGATATATCATGAGCTTTGTAATGTTTTGAACAACCAATAAAAAAAATAAATAAATGAATAAATAAAAAAGAAAGGGCACTCTCATTCACTGTAGTGAGTATAAATTGGAACAGCCTTTTGGAAGTAGTTTGGAACTACCTGCAAAATTTCAAAAGAGTTCTTTTGAGATCTAGAATTTCCACTTTTAGGGATTTAATCTTTAGAGATACAGAAGTATACTAGGCTCACCTTCAAACCCCATATTTTCAATGCATCATCACTTGCATATTTTCTAATGGAAACAATCTACGTGATCCTTAAAAGGGGGATGATTACAAAATTCTGGTACATCCAAACTTTTCCTAGATAGCTATTTTTGAGAATACCATAGATTCATATGAACTAATCTAGAAAAATCAATCATAGATAGCTTAAAAAGCTAATTGCAGGGTAATATAATCTCAACACCAACACTATCCCCTGAGTATATGTGTGTGTGTGTGTGTGTGTGTGTGTGTGTGTATGTGTGTGTGTGTGTTTTCAAGAATGCACATACAATAAAAGAGTTGAACTATTCAGACCAACAAGACAGTGGCCATGGAAAGTGGAATAGGTTTTTGGAAAAATATGGTAGGAGAGAGAGGGTAACAGAAAATGTCTGCTGTTTACTTTTTATACTTCTAGTATATAATATACTTCTTTCTTTTCTTTTTATATTTTTTAAGTTGTACATGTACCCATACCTTCATTTTATTTATTGATTGATTTTTATATGGTTCTGAGGATTGCACCCAGTTCCTCACATGTGGGAGGCAAGTACTCTACCACTGAGCCACAACCCCAGCCCCTCTTATTTTTTTCAAGGAAAGTACATACATATTTACAAAAACTGTTACTATTTTATTAGAATTATTTTAGAAGACAAAAATGAAATATTTCTCCTTGACAACATTTTCATAAATTCAGTAAACTATAAAACTAAAACTAAAATGAAGTGAAACTACACCAGCTAGAGACATACTATTGAAAATTTTAAGAAATAAAAAAAAATTCTTCAAATTTAAAACCAGGCTTTTCAAAATGCACAGACATATTAAAAACATCATTGGTAACATTCTAAATTGCCAAATTATCTTTTTAAAAATAAATTTTTTTATTACTAAAGATGCTTCAGAAACAGTTTTTATGAAATTGACTCTTTCTCATGACATTATTAAAATAACATTATTAAGCATTAACTTGTCGCCATTTCAATCTTTCAAATATAATTTTGAAAGTTTGTATAAGATGCTTTATGATGATGGACTACACTGTTCTGTCATACCCTTCCTTATGGATATTTCGGTTACCTCCAATTTTTCCCATTATTAATAAAATTGAGGTATATAGACAGCCTTGTTTGTAAATCTTTGGTTATAGCTTTATTTTCCCCCTTAAGATAAATTTTGAGAAATGGAATTACACACTTTAGATAAGCCGAGTTTCTTTCATGACTTTCTGCCTACTGCTGAATTTATTGTACATTGAAACCCTTATAAAAACTCCATGAAATTTCTCATTTCTCCCAGTATAATTGCTCTAAATTCACTCATAAATTTCATAACAATTTTGGCATGTGGACCAGCACATTCTCCCCATGCCCAGGAGCAGTCTGTGGTCCCAGTTCACCACCTCCCAGATCCCTGCTGCTGCCCAATCTCTGTCTTCTGTCTCTGTCCTGGGACTCAATTCTGGCCTCACAACTGACTCGAAATGTGAACCTGTTTTTCTAAAACACAAGTTTGACTCTGACTTAAATCCCCCACAGCCTGCACCTAGAGAGCAGAACCTATTCCGGGGCACAGACGTAGGGGTTCCATTTGCTTCAGCCTGCCAGCTCCCAGCCTCCCTTAGTGCCCACCCGCTTCCCTCTCCATGAAACTCTAGTGTCTCTGCTGGGCCATAGCATCACTAGCCAGCACCCATTCATCTGTGAGACCAGATTGGGCATCAACCCAGAGAGGAAGCACCTCTTCTCTAACTCTATGGCTTCTAGAAAGGACCATAGGTCTGTCCCACATGGCTAGACAGGTCCCTTGGCACAGGCCAGCACTCTCTGATGTCTGAACAAGGCAGTGAGGGCACATCCTTGGGAAAGAACATGCCAAACCCACACTTCTTTCTCAGGGAGGGCTCTGCAGAATACCCCTTCTCTTAGACCATCATAGGACAGAGCTGGGGATATAGCTCAGTGGTAGAGGGTCTTATCATGAGCCAAAAATCACTGGGCTCACTCCCCAGCACCTCAATTTTTTTTTCACAAAATACAAGACATGACCATACATCTACAGCTCTGGGGAGGAGGCAACCCCATGATTCAGCCCTGGTTGAGAATCCTAGGCTAAGAGTCTGATGATGGGATCCCTGCTTTCCACCATCAGTGGTTTAGCCATACCATAGGGGTGCAGAGCACAGCCAAGGGGAAGCAGGGAGAAGGAGGAGTGGAAATGCTGAACCCTGTGCAAATGGGAGATACTAATAATGGACTAGGGGGAGTGAGTGAGGCACTATCCTTAGTGCAAAAAGACTGAGGAAACAAGATAATTAATACTTCAATAGAATGTTGAAAATTAATTCAAACAAACCCACAAAGAACAAAAATATCAGCACTTTAGGCCAGTGTCTCAGTCTGATCCTTTCTTACCCCTTTTGCTACCTCCTCCTCTACCACCAATTCCCAGCTTCAACTGAGACTCCCGTGTTCCCCCAAGACTCCTCACCTGCTCCAAAGGCTCTGCAGATTGGACAGACCGCTTCATGGTCAGGCTCCTTGGCCCAATACCCATTCCCAATCGCTGCCCTTGGGGCCTCTAACATGGGCATCCACTTCCAGTTCCAGCAGCAACAGGAGGGTCCAGTATCTGGTGGCCTATCCTGGGCCTAATCTGCTCTCAGGGTCAGAGGCCCTTTGTGGCATGGGGTCCATAGTGGGAATAGTCCTGGTCCTCCTGCTGGAAGTGGCTGCTACAGTATATATAGGTCCATGAGGCCCTTGGCCCTGTCCTCACCCTTGACTGGTTCTGGTCCCTGTCTTCAGTTAGCCTGATCCAGGGGCCATGACTGTTACCCCTGGGGGTCTCCTGCCGAGAGACATCTGCCAACTGCCCTGCTATGATAAGGATCCAGGGCCCAACTGCTTCTCAGGGCAGCCACCTGTCTGACACTACACCTGGAGCCCCTGGTGGGGGGCATCTTTACTTAGTTCCCCAAGGGTGACATTGGTTTGTGGACTCTCACTCAGGGGCCTAGAGGGGCTGTGGAAATTGGCTGAGTGCTCATTGGAATAGGAATTTCAGAAGGTTGATGTCAGGAGGAGGGGACAGGGCTATGGCTTTTCTGATCAGGCCAGAAGCTCCACTCCTAGACATTGCACTCTGGCTACTTTAGACCAACTGTACCTTGGCTGGGTTGGCCAAGCCTGGCACTCTCTTGAATCAGAAAAGGATCCTCTCTGCAGGGAGTGACTCTGTCCCCCCCGCAGACAAGCAGTGGTGGTCAGATCAGGATGTCGAGTCTTTTGAGGCATAGGTAACTTCTGGGCTTCAGTTTTCTTGTCTGTAAAATGGGGAGAGTGTTCATCTGCATCAGGGAGGTTATGAGGGTTAGTGAGACCAGCAGGTGTCTGATGAACACTGGTTTCCTTGTTTGATATCTCACTTTGGGGTTCAGAAGAACTCTTGGAGTATCCTTGGGGCAAGTGTCCCTGTTTTACAGATGAGAAAACTAAGACCGAGAGAAGATGAATGTAGGATCCAAGTTTGTTCAGGAAGTGGGGTGCACGATGAGCTAGAATCTATGAATGAAGTTGTTCCTTGCATTTCTAGTCCTTGGTCCAACTGGAACACTTGTGCCTGGCTTCCTGCTGAGCCAAAGTTTGACTTCTGTTAGGCAGTGATGGAGTAGGAGGAGGGGGATGGGCACAGGCTCAGAGTTGGGGTCCATTGAAGGAAAGGTATATAATTCATAATTTAATGTTAATCGTGATGCTTTAGCACTGGCTGAGCGCTTTACACACTTTAACCCTCCCCTATTTGAAGATGAGGAAGTTGATGCTCAGGAAGTTGCCCTACTTTTGTGATGCCACAGGTCCAAGAGGCAATCAGGCTAGAGTTGGATTTTGAAGCCTGGTCTTTGAATGGAACCAGAGCATTCTGTGTCGATGATGATACTGTTCTCCAGATGGTGTCAGGCTGCTCAGTCCATGGGAAAACTCAAAGCTCTGAGTCCAGCTTATGATAGTTGCTCAGTTAAACAAGGACCCTATCTGATCCTGATTAAATAGAGCTTTCTTCTGCTCTACTTGTGCACTGGTGTTATTTGGCTTCCTTCACCTCTCTGCACTCTGATATCCTGAAGACTAGTGTACAAATCTCTGAGATCCTTAGGAATTTGGACTTTAGATCCTGATGAGAAAGCTCCCTGCTCTGCTGCTCTTACAACTGCAGTGTGGATCTGTTCTTTTGTTTTCCTGTTGCTTTTTCTGCCAGAAAAGTCATTGAAAAACATTTAATGTTAATTTTTACATTATATCTATACATTTATTGTTTACAGTGTGATATTTAAATATGTGTATTTATATTTATACATATATTTAAAGTGACTAGGTCAGGATCATTGGCAAATGCATTGCCTCAAACATTTATCATTTCTTGTATGGGAAATTTTCAAAATCCTCTCTATTATCTACTTTGAAATATACAATGAATTGTTGTCAACCATAATTACCTTGTTAAACCATAAGATCTCGAATGCATCCCTTCAATGTCAGAACTGGAGCCCTGGGGGAATTTGTTTTGTTTTGTTTTAGCAATTATTAAAGGCTCCTCCTAAGACCAATCAAGGTAAATTTTCCCAAGAGACATCTTTGAAGTTTCTTCGTCTGTGTTTTGAGTTATAAACACCTCAAAATTCCGACTAAGTTTGGTGAAAATCAGTCTTATGATATCCATAGTATGGGGTAATGGAAATGGGATTTCCCACTGTTGGAATAGGTCATGGTTGTCAGGAATAAAAATGATCATGGGTCTCTGCATTTATTCATGTCTCTTGAGCCAAAATGTTGAATATCTTTATTCTGGACTGTATTTTCAAGTATGATTGTATAGTGAGCAACATTGGAAGATAGAGTGTTTCACTTTGGGGCAGAGAACAGGTAGGCTTGCTGTTTAACATAAAATATTTGGGGTGCTCTACTCAGGTGCACAATTCTCACCTGACCATCTTTGCATGGCTTAGTTGAAACAGTGCAAGAAAATGCTGCTATTTGGGCACCTGCTATTGCTGTGAGTGACAATCTGTTCTTTGTCTCTGATCTAGGAGTCTTTTGTGTTCTGCACCATATGTGAAACTGAGGCTGGCTTCCTTTTAGTTTAGAAATATGGTAAAGTCTCAGAACCTTTAAAATTATCAATAATGATCAGGAAGAGAAGTAAGAAAAAGATAAAAGTGAACAATGGTAATCATGACTGCATGATTTTCCTTAACTCATCAGATCAGATATCAGGGATCCCCAAGATGGATCTTTCCATTGCACAACATTATTTTCCATTTTTCTGAGGGCCAGGATTGGTGCAAATAAACCCCACATGTCACTGATCTTGTAGATGAACAAGGTGTCATAAAACATGTCATGCAGGGCTCAGGGAGGAACCCCTAGGAGTTTCCTGAGCCATTTCAGCTTCTCTCCTGTTGGAGTGCATGTCTCATTCCAACCTATGGCCTGGGACTCCTCACTCCTGGGAACTGGTGACAGGTTGCATTCTAGGAGTCTTGGCTGCAGCTGCTCCTTCCACACCACCCACTACTCAGAACCCAGAACCTATGGTTTCCCCCAGGGACTGTCCCAGGACTCAGGAAAAAAAAGGGACTCTTCCTAAACATAGCATCCCCAATTATACCATGGCCAAGACACAACTCCCCTCCCCCCACTAGCTGCTTCACCTGTAGCAGCTGTCTCACCACAGACCACATCCTCACATGGTGGCCACACTCAGAAAAAATCAGAAATCCGGGTCTGGCTGTATCTTGGGAAATTCACAAGGGTCTGGGCAGGGGATCTCCCCAGCTGTAGCAGTTATAGCTCTACATGCCCATCCCCCACTACACTGTGAGCTGAATTCTGGCAGTGACAGAGGAGTCTTGGTCTAGCTGGTCCTTTTTTCAATGTCCATGGAGCCTGGCTTTTCTCTCTTGGGGAAAAGGTGTAGGTATGCCCTTCCTGTTGCTCTCCTATCAGAAAGACTTGCTCTAGCCTCCTGCTACCTGATTTCTATTCACAGGCCTCAGAGACTCTGCCTGTGGCTATAAGACACTCATCTTTCCTAGGCCTAGATGTCCTCAGCGTCCTGCTCCATTTTACACCCAATGGTTCTTCTCATGTCATGTGATTGTCCCACTGCAGAGTGGGGAATTGGGGATTCTGAGGCAGAGGATGACTGAGTATTTTTCTCGAGGCAAAACAATGGTTCTGAGTCTCACAAGTCTCAGTTAAGATCTAGCTCTCTAGATCCAACCCCCTTGGAGAGGCCTCTGAGAACCTAAGAACACTGGCATGTGTGCTGATCTTTGATAAGATGCTTAGACCCTTCTGTAGCTCCCCCACAGGAACCAGAATTACTACCCTGCCAAGGATCTTCTAGTTCCTTCTATTGATGAGTTAGTGGGACTACAGAGTGGGAGGGTTTCTGGTGTTAAGGCACAGAGCTTGTTTGTGTAACGTCTGTGTCCCTGCACTTGACCAGTACCCGCCAGAGACCTGGGAGGATCAGGCATTTGACACTTGAAATAGTCAGTCTGGAACTGGATGGTGGTGTTTAGGGCAATTTCAATTCTTTAACTTCAAACTTTCCATCAAACTTCTTAGAATACTCCCTGACAGAAAGAGTCCAATGGGGGCAGCAGAGACCTGCTGGGGAACAGAAGCCCAGAAACAGTTGAAGCTCTTCTGCAGGGAGGAGACCTGGAATCCAGTGGAAGGCTGCAGGGGCAGCTACAGGAGGGGGGATGCAGGGATTAGACTATGAGTTTACATTATTATTGTGTTAGCTTTCCAACATTCTAATAAACCCCTTAAATAATTACCATTTTACCATATGAATTAAAAGACAGGAGGAAAAATGTTCATATTTTGAATCAAGAATGGAAATGAACACAAGAATGCCAGCATGCACATCATACTTGTGACAACAGCATCATAAACAAGAATAGATGAGGGTAGGAGGAGAAGGAACATGGTAATAGAACTCAGGCAGCATCATTGAAAACTATGTTGGTATTGATGAAAATAGTGGGTTTAAAGCATGTAGAAACCATTATGAAAATAAATTTAAAATATAGATAAAAGGATATGAAAGGTAACTGAAGTGAAATGATGGGGAAAAATAAACCAATCACAATGGAAGCTGGTAGTGGAACAGTAAGGAACTTAAGAAAGGGAAATCACACATAGAACTCAGCACATTGGCCGAAGTCTTTCATTATCTGATGACATTAGATGGAACACATGAGTCTTAGTTTCTCAATACCTAAGAAGCCTGCATCTGCACAAGGTTTCACACAATTTCTCTAAACTATTGCATATGGAAGATAGGCTTAAGTTTGATGGATTCTCTTCTAACAGAAACAAAGCTCCTGGTAACAGGGATTGATCTACTATAACTTCCCATGCACTGTGAATGCCACCAATCTGAGACACAGGATAGTGTATGTTTTGGCACAATTGGCACAGACTGAGGCTGTACATTCTGGCATCAGGCTCTCCAGTGACAGAGGCTTTTGGGAAGCTGCTATTCTGTGAATCCTCAACCAGCAAGGGTCAGTAGAGGGGCATTCAGAGGAATCCAGGAGAGTAGCTGGGGTTGTACAGAGTTCAAGAGTGAGGCCAGCCCTGGGAGTGAACAGGAGGAGTTCAACTTCAGTCCCTGAAAGGACATCAGGAGAGTTTAAACTGTATCTCAGGCTGCAGTGACCATATTCTGAGGGTCTGACTAATACAGGGTTACCACTAGGACACTGGCAAAAGGAAGCATTATTGCATGGGCCTTCTGATAATCTCAGAGAACTATTTATCACTGTTCAGAAGCCATCCCTCGGAAGGCTTCTCTATCCTAGGATCTTCCAAAAATGCCTGCACAGTCCTTTCTGTCATTTCCTCCCACCACCAGCCATACATACCTTACCTTAGGAAGAATTTTCTATGTGGTCTTGCATGAGGAAAGGGAGCACTTGGTCACTTCTCACTGCATGCAGTATGGACGGGCTCCCTCAGGAGAATTTCACAGTGATCCTGACTCTCACTGGCCTCAGTACACAGCCCTGAACCTGCAATTCACCATGGTTCAGAGGCAGAATCCTCCCTGCTTAGGAATTTTGACAACTCATTTTTCAGGGCTCAGCCCTAGGAACTGTGAAACTGAAGAACTTCACAGACAATAAGGGACCTAAAATTGTTTTGTCCATCAGATCTGGATTCTGGTGCTTTTAAACATGTCACATAAAGTATGGGTGATTAAAAAATAAGAATAAATGTGGCTACTTATGATACATTGTAGAATGAGGTATGTAAAATACAATGTTTGAGGCTAAAATGAGTAGTAAATCCATAAATGAGGTGGGTGAATAAGTAAACAAAGTATATAACATGTGAAATGCATAAAAGCATGTCAACAGCAAGAGGAACATTAAATGAAATGACAAAGATAAAACCAAAAGTCCACCTGAGAGCTACTGAGAGAACTATGAGGAGTGTGAGCATCCATGGTGACCTTTTGCTGAGTCACTTGTAATCAATGGTCTCTCAGCAGGGAGCTGCCTTGCCCAAGGACAAGAACATGGAAGTGCAACAGCCCATCTGAACTACCCCCAGATTAAAAAAAAAAAAAGCTCAGAAGAATTGGAAGAATGGCAAAGGGGTCAACACCTGAAAAGTAAGTGTAACCTGAGATGAGGAAAGTCAAGGTGATATTTTGCCCAAAGCAGCTTGAAAAAAGTTTAATGCTAAAGCTTTATCTCCTCATCCTCTTCTTTTGTCCCCACAGCTGATTTGAGTGGCCTCATATTAGTAGAATGTCCAGATGATTCATAATTTGCATGGTGACCAAACACATACTTCCCCCAAAATCTAGAGATAAATGAGAGAGGTCTCAGAGAGGCTAGCTGTGCCACACATTTGAGAACAGAAATCAATGAAGAGAGATATCTCCCACATGGGCATTCAGGGAATCTTATGGTTTGGATATAGGTTGTTCCACACAAGCTCATGGATGAGACAATGCATGAATCTTGAGAGGCAAAATGAAGAGGTTGTGAGGTGTAAACAAATCCGTGGTTAATCCAATGATATAGGTGGTAACTATATGCAGGTAGAC
Source organism: Callospermophilus lateralis (assembly GCF_048772815.1). Lineage (NCBI taxonomy): Eukaryota > Metazoa > Chordata > Mammalia > Rodentia > Sciuridae > Callospermophilus > Callospermophilus lateralis. The sequence continues at coordinate 143,557,518 of NC_135305.1, read as the reverse complement.
TATGGTTGAATGAGGTGGTCACTGGGGATGAGACTTTAGGGTTTATATATTGTTCCTGGCCTCTCAAAGAATGAGGTCTCTCTGCTTCCTGATTGTCATGATTCAAAATGCTTTTCTTCCCTATGTCATTAGGCCATGATATTCTGCCTTGGTTTGGACCCAGAGCAATCAAGATGGCCATATATGAACCAACAACTCTGAAAGCCTGAGTCAAAAAAAAAATTATCCTCTAATTTCTTCTTGTTGGATTTTCATCAGATCAGCCATATTTCTGACTATAATCATGGTCCCAGAAGGCCATTCTATACTCAGAAAGCTGCTCTATCCTGCTAAATTCCACGGTAACTATCCAGATGCCCCATCTAGTACCACTCTTTCCTTGCATTTGTCAAAATAAAAATAGAACCAAACTTTCTAGTTATTCTGAGTTATGAAAGAGTTGAAGTATCAGAACCATGATGGAGGTGAGTCAAGGACATGTGAACAACCTGAGCCCTCCTCTCTATGGAGTGGCCCAACAGATACAAATATACAGGTATGAGTCACAGGATTGAAGGGATTCACTTCTATCCTTCATAGCTTGTACAACAGAGAGCATTCGTTCTACTACCAGAAATATACATGTGATCAATTTTGAGAAATACACCAAAGCTGTCATACTCATAACTAAAAAAGGCAATATATTCCACCTGTGTCAACCAGGAACTCATTGCAACTTCCATGACCACTGAGTCTCCACCTAAAGATAATTATGATATCCAGGCTACATGTAATAAGATGATCAATCAAACCATCCCAACCAAAAATGTGCATCTTTTCAAAGTAAGAAAATACAATACACTTTTTTTTAACCTCAAGTGTGTTTAATTTCTTCCATCCATGAAATCTTGAAAATTAAATGTTGAAATAAAACATTTACTATTTTTTTTCCTTTTGTACCAGGTATTAAACTCAGGGCTTGGATAACTACCTATCTTTAATGTACTTACGTCAGATGACACTAGGTTCAGGCAGGGGAAGGAAAACATATTCAAATACATTCACATTATAACAAATATTTTCATATAGTATTCGAATTTCTGTGATCATCATTGGTACTTTCTTGTTGATCTCTATCTAGTGAATGATGCTCAGAATAGAGCTAAAATAAAATTAAGAGGGCAGTTGAAGAAGAGAAGCAAATACTGGTACCTGCAGCAGAAGGGGAAACAGTTCAGGCTGAGTTAATATTATGTAATCTTATTTTTATCTGTCCTTAATAAAATTTTGAGAACAAGGTACATCCGTCATGTGTTACTGTATTGGGCAAATTGAAGAAGATGCAGCTAATGGAGTTTCTGATTCTGAATGACACCTGCAGAGATGCCAACATTAAATCACCAGCCCTTGCCTTTTCTCTTGTGGCAACAGCCCAGGCTGCTCCAAGGATCATAACGGGCTGTACCTTTTCTCTCACCAGTGACCCTGAGTACTCCTCTCCAGCTGACCCTACCATAATGCTTTTGATCAAACTAATACAGACCTCTGTCATTCCCAAAGGAACTCCTTACCTTACTGCAGTGTTAGCCCCTCCAGGGCCAGAGGCTGGGTTGATCTGCACACTCTACAAATACCTGACATGTTGGCACCAGCCACTTAAGCCCTTGAGTACACTATTGAACCCAGTTGTGTATGAGGTAGAGTGGCTACTGAAGTTCGAAGGCCCAATATGTGTGTTCATTCTTTCCAATGGATTATGACTGAAGGTGGAGTTGACACTGGCAAGTAACCTATGAACTTCTGATCTCTGGACTCTTTGCTCAATAATGATCTGACCATGCCTGCCTGCTGATCCCTTAACAGGTCAATGCCTTTGCTTGCCTGTGGTCAGTGCTGGAAGCTGAGGCACTTGTCCATTCATCTTACCATCTAACTAAACAAAAGACAAAGGAAACTCTTATCCTCCAACTTAGATTTTTGTCCCCCACTCTACCTCTGTGTGGATGAAAGGGGTTCTAAAACCTGCACTGAATAGTAGTAAAGTATTAGGGCCCAATTCATTCCACAGCACTCATCATCTTTCAAGGTCTTACCCCAAGAGAATGGTAAGAAGGGTTCCATGGAGACAGGTGGCCCTTGACTACAGTGACAGAGGGAGTAACTGTGAAAGACTTCTAGGAAACTTTTCTTCTTACAGTGCAGTCACACTCTCTCTCTGAACTGTATGATGATGCAGCATTTGTGAAACTTCTGTGGTCAGGAAAATCACTGATGAAGTGATTCAATAAGTATTCAAAATTTGGTGTGTTGTTCAGTCACTACAGTGCCCTCCAAGTAGAAGATACAATTTTTTTTTTCATATTGCCTGCCCCTCTTAAAGTATTAGCAGATTGTGCCATGTGAGAAACACTTCAGAATTTTGAAAAGTAATGCAAAGAACAAAACTGTAGCACTATTTTTAAAAAGATGGGGATATTCAATTTAAAATTACAGAACCATTATTTTACACCTCCTTAATATAATTTTGAGAGCAAGGTATATCCATTATGTGTCCCATTACTGGGAAAACTGCTCAAGTCTTTTTAAAACTTTCCTGTACAGAAAAAAAAATCAAGATGGATGTAAAACCCATACTTGTCTTTTTGCTGTATACATGTAATGAAAGCGTAGATAAAGGTGTATTGCATCGAAACCAATGAACAAAAACTGGATACTTTTACAACACAAAGGTGCTGATGCAGAAGTATGTCTGTGTGAAAAAATATATATATATATTTTATGATATATATATATATATATATATATATATATATATATATATATATAGCATTTTATACTTTCATGTGTTATACAGCAAGAAAAAATGATAAACCTTTTATTTCAGTAAATTATTCTTTCTGGTGTTGTCAAGAAATAAGACAAAAAGTATTTTCTACCCTTCTGTTTTTATATTTTTACATATTGGAATAGGTTTAAAGAAAGAAATGCACTTATTTTACTTTATGGTCATTTAGTGAATGTATGGTGAGAGCAGTTCCTCCTTCAGAATAAAAGCTACTGCATGTTACTCAGTCAACCAGCATGTGAAAGAAGAGAGGAACAAATGAGTTGGGGCTTTCAATTACAAGATATGTGTCACATGACCTTGCTGCAAATCTGTCAAATTTGATACTGTAAAAAAATTAATAACTGTTCTAATATCTGGCTAGTAAGTTTTAAAAAAAACGTCATCATAAACTACTTTGAGTTGTTAACAGTCATCATTGTCAACCCAAAGAATTCAGCAGTAAAAATTATTAGTGATTGAAACACCAGTTGACAGATAAAATTAGAACTGTATTCTATTCCTAGAAGGTGGATATATTGGATATCTTTATTTTTTTTAAATACATAGATAATTGTATACCTACCAAAGTTTTTACAAATTTGAAATTTTTTTGATTTTCATTCTGAAAAACAGTGGTCAGCAGAATCATCAGTTGGCACCTTCATGGTCACCTCTCCATCACGTTGTCTCACTTGGAACCATTTTCATTTTATGCTATGCAGCAGACAGTTGTTTGTATTCAGCTAGTTTTCATTTAATGTGCCACTGATCTTTGTGTTACACATGCTGTTTTTTTGATTTATTTGCAATGCATGCTGTGCCATTATAATTTTAATTTTGTTGTGTTGGTTGAATAATTTGTGGTACTCAAACACTTGAGGTGACAGTGAAAAATGATACAAGCATTTCTTTCGGCTTCATTTCAAATATATTTAACCTGAGTACTTTGGATAGTAATCAAAGTTCTTTTATGGGGGAAGTAAATATATGAAATAATAGATGAGTAACATATATGAGTAATGTTGGCTCTGAACAAATTTTGAAAATTTAGTTGACAAAACATTGAATCAATGGAAAAGAAGCATGAATTTTTAAATCTGAATGCCTTGTTTCTCAATATTATCATTCTTTTTTCTTACAACTATTTTAGATGTCAATGGGCCTTTATGTTATTTATTTATCTGTGGTGCTGAGAATCAAACCCAGTGCCTCACATATGCTAGGCGAGTGCTCTACCATTGAGCTACAACCCCAGCCCATCATTCTTATTTTTAAAATATTTTAGTTGTAGATGGACAAAATGCCTTTATATTATTTGTTTATTATATGTGGTACTTAGGATCAAACCCATGGCCTCACATGTGTGAGGTAAGTACTCTACTGAGCCACAACCCCAGTCCCTGTATTGTCATTCTTTATTGAATTTTAGTTTTATTCTTTATTGAAGTATATAGTTTTTAAGACATTTTTTACAATATTATGTAACTTTTAGCATACATAGATTGGAGTGATTCTCATATGTTACCATAGAGCATTTATATTTTTCTAGATTTTTTTTATTATCTTAGTAGTTTTCATGCTCTATTTATACAGCAGCCAAACTATTTCCAATGAGAAACATGTCAGTTAATGTATTTAAAACCATTGTTAAAAGTTTATATAGTATATTTCCATCTTGATATATATATACATATATATATATATATATATATATATATATATATATATAGTGTATTACAAAAAGACTCTTTTTGATTGAGAGATGGATATAAAATATAAAACTAAAATTTTCATGGATGAAAATTGCCAAATGTTTCCCAGCCATTTCTTATATTGTGTGTCTTGACAAGAGATTTATTTACTTAATGAGTGGATAAATTAACTAAACACTTATGAAATTTAATTGGGATTTTACTAAAATTGCAATTTAATTATTTATGTCTTTATTGTATCTATTCACTCACATCATTAATTAGTGAATGTTATATTACCAACCTAAAAAATAGCCTAAGAAAGCAAACTGATGGGTATGGGAGGAGAGGAGTGATGGTGATGTGGGTCACCAGGGTAATTGCTTTGTAATTCATTGAGATCTACCTCAGGAACATCCACCTCTGTTTAGTGTGTTTTCCTATGATGTGTTTTATTTTACACAATGAGTTTAAAAAACAACAGTTGCCAAGTAAATATATTTTTGTATACAAATTTAATAAGAAGTATTAATATTAAAATTAATAAACAAAGAACACATAAATCTCTAAATTCTATACATAATAGACTGATATGTCTTTGGATCCAAAAAAACAGCTCCTGCTCCAAGTTTTGCAGGCTAATTCCAGGTACTGTGCACTGCAGGTATCATCTTTCCAAAATCACTTCCCTCCCAGATGTTTTACAGAGTCTGTACAGAAAATCAGGTAAAAAAAAAAAAAAAAGTTACTTGGGATGAGTTGCTGGCCATAGAGAGTGACAAGTACCACAATTGTCCTCAGGATATACAGGATGAATTTGGTCTCTGATCTCTCCTGGGGTCTGGGTTGGTGGCACTGAGTCTGGTATGCTGCCTTCAGCTGAGGGTGTTGTCTGTGGGCAGAGAATGTCTATGAATGTCCCCAGGAGCAAATCCCCATGGACATTCACCTTCAGAACCTTTTGAGGCTGCTTCCCTACAGAGTGAACATGAGGCAATGGGAAGGGTTCTCTAGAACATTTGGGTGTAAAGGCTGAGTAGCACACATCTGGGACCTGAGGAGCAGCCCCTGTGATGACACAGGGTGGAGCAAGGACCCTGCTCTTTCAGCCCTACCCTCTGTAGCTCCATCCTCAGACAGGTTCTGGCAATAATTTTAACCAAATTGTACCTCCCCTTGCATGTCCATGGTCACATGCAGATGGGGCCACTTCAGTGCTGTAATTGCTTCTGATGGATTACAAAAGTGCAACAAAGAAACTTAAGGAAGCAATGGAGAATATGGGGATTTTGACCTCTGCTCTTCCTCCCATTCTTTCCACACTCACATTTCCTCTTCCTAAACTGCTTTATCACCTTTGGTGCATTGAACCCCAATTTTGAATCAAGAGAGGGCCCCTGGAAACAATTTGTTTTACAGGAACTACTTTCCAATTGTGTAATCGTGACCTAGGAAAGAAAGGGTAAATTCATACATGCTCAGAGCCAGGAAAAGCAGAAGAACCCAGCTATTCAGTGCTCGCTAGATCAGAGCCAGATTGTTTATGTCTCATGCATCAGGCAACAACTCAATATTTCTGAGGCCCCCTACAACTCAAGCTCAGTGGGTGGCCATAACATATTGCTTAGCATGATTCAGTGGTGTCACCTGTGATTAAAACCAGGGCAAGACTAAAAATATTAGTGCAGAGATTTGACAGACATTGAAGGTCCAAAGACCTCAAATCTGGATGAGGTTTGCACCTTTCGATAAGTCATAAAAAAGTGGGAAAGATGAAACATGGAAAAGCTACAGAGTCTCTATATAAGAAAGGATAATTAAGAGAAACCAATAGGAAATCAATTACATACAGATTTCGGGTCCTTTTCTCCTCCTCCTCATCCTCTGCATCAGTTTCTATGTCTTCTCTGTGGACCATGGCCATGATGGTGATGATGTAGCCCTAGAAAAAGGAAAGGAAGAGTTAAAGTCAAGATGAGAACTTGAGTTGCTGTTGTTCCTGGTGTTCTAGAGCCAAAGTCAAAGCTCTAAATTTTTCTTCTTGTCTGCACTTCTATCTCCTAGCCTCCATCTCCTCACCTCTGCACTGAGGAATAGATCTAGGATCCCAAGAGCTCTTTTCCAGTTCACATCCTGCCACATACTCAGTAGGAACATCCTGTTCCTCTAAGAGGCAGCCACAGTCTTTCTGATTTTTTGGAGCTAGGCCTCTTGAATACAAGCACATTCAGATTTTCCTCCTAGTCCCAGAGCTTGGGAATTAGATGAAGACTGGAGGTTAGAAACATGTTCAAAGAGGAACTTCTCCCCACTCTTTTATAGGAGAACACAGTGGCCTGTACAGGAGCACTGAAATGATTTTCTTTAAGTTGCCCACATTTGGGAGTTTATTTTAAACCAGGAGTAGAAAAACCACAGAAGAGAAAGTGCTGTTCTAAGAAGAGAAGAACATGCAGAGGGGAATTGTGACTTCTTACTCACTGCTTATCACTAGTGAGAACTGCAATTATAGGTTCACAAAGTGACTCTAGGAAAATTTGTTCCACTAGATTTCTCCCATTGTGGATCAAGTCTGAGAAGCAGATCTTAATTCTTTCATGCACAACTCCAAAAAAAGTAGGCAAATGTCAAAGCCAAGCTATTTGATGCTTAGTAGAGGCAAATTCAGGACAGAGTGTGACTTGCATGGAAGATTGTGTTAACTGTCAAAGCAGAAAAATGTCATCTTACAAACAGAATGCTCAAAGTCACTAGGTCTAATAACTCTGTTGATTTTTATTTCATACCAGTTCCTCATTTCCCACAATGAATAGGTTTCCTAGAAGGAAATCTCTCCCATTTTATGTTACCCCTAGGGCTGTTCCTACCTGCAGGCTCGTCCTCATCACTGATTGAATTATAATCTTTGTCCCACATCGAAACTTTAGAGACATAAACATCAGAAACAGCATTAAATAAGATTGTCTCATGCATTCTTTGTCACAATTAAGCTCATGATGGTTGGTAGGGGTGGATGTTGTTTGTCCTGCACAGGATTTTGTAATTGAGGCTTGGTCCTCAGTATGGCCATAATGAGAGTTGTGACATCTGTATGAGGAAGGGAAGGGTCTGCTTGGAGATGATGAGGTCTTTTGAGGGCATGAGACTCAGAAGTAAGAATATAAATTTCTCAAACCCTTGTTATATCCTGGTTCTATAAGAAGACCAAATTAATCATATGATCCTTGTTTGCTTTCTGTCTTCCCATGTGATGTTGCTCTTCTGCACCTGCATCCATGCTGACACCACCAATCATGCAATGCAGCTAAGAGGGCATTCACTAAAGCCAAATGTTTGCCAGTGCCATGCTCTTGTATGTACAGAACTGTAAGATAAACAACCTGTATAAGTTCTTCAGTATCATGAGTTTTCTTATAAGCAAGAAAAATAGTAATACAAATATTAATAGCCAGGGTCCCCTTGATCTCTGTTCTGGCTTCTCAGACCCTCTCTGAGCTCTGGGGAGTCAGAGACCTCAAATAGGATGCTGCAAACAATTGCAAACCTTCAAGATTCAGAGTAGAACTGAAGGAGTCAAATTTTCACTACTTCCTTCCATTGGAACATTATTGCTCTCTCCTTGAAACAGACCAAGCTGACATGCAAACTCTGATGCCAACAGTTTCAGGAATATAAACTCATGGAACATAAACTGTGCTGTCATCAGAACAGCTGCCCAAAAGAGAATGTGAATGTTCTCTGCCTTATGCACATGGGTCTACTGGCCACTTGAAATGTGAAACTGGAATGAGACTTTTTGAAAGTTTTGTATTAAAATTTAAATAAAATTAAAAATACACATCATATCCATATAGTGATTGCTATTTTGGATGGCCAAGACCTAGATTTCAAAGATGAACCTAGCATGAATTTTCTTCCCCTGGGTTTCTTTGTACAGCAGTTTGCTAGCATAACCCCACTCCTCATTTATTAGTAGACTGTGGACTCATGAAAAGGGTCAGGAACTCTCTGATGGACTGAGGACTCTACATCAACAAAGTCAACATTAAGATCCAGATGGCTCCCCACAAGGTCAGGCACATAATACCTAGAGCTGATGAGAAATGTGGGTGCAGTGCTTGGACACAATGCTATCTTCTTAACTTCCCTAACAATTCTGGCTGGTCCTGGTGAGATCCCAGGTGGATATCTGCCTCATTGTAGAGCCCCACATACTTGACAAGTGAGGTTTTATCACAGAGGGGCATTCATCAAATGCTGATAGGGACTAAGTTGAAGACACTCTGCCCAAGGATGAGCTCAGAAATGAGGAGAAATGATGAGCACAGTGGTTCCACCATCACAGTGACCAGTCAGTGTCATTATCGATGTATGTATGATTAGAAGGACCTAGATAGTATTTGAGACCAACAATGTGAAGGCCTATCAGAGTCATTGCCAATGTGATATCCTGCAGGCCACACAGTGAGCAGCACAGACCTAAACTGTATGATCAGACACCACAGTTGAGCTAAGCTTGACCTTCACTGGAGCTCATCTTTTGCTCTGTAACTAGATTTGCTGCAGCTGCTCTGGTCATCCCCCATGAAAGTCCCTCGAGTTTAAACATGTTTCCTACAAAGTGGTGTCTACAAAGGGACCCAATAAGGCAAGTCTCAATGTCAGTTGTAGCATGCAAACAAAGCCCTTCCTTAGCTACAGGAACCTCTGGCCTAGGCATCTCCTCTGTTTCAGATGCCCATCATAAGTGTGCACAGTGTGTGGCTATAACTGAGGGTCACTGTTAAGGATTGGCCCTGTCCAGAACTTGGGGTTTTCAAAATAAATTCTGACACCTCTCAGAGAAAATGTATATGAATGTGAAAAACTGTTATGAGAAAAGTGTGATGAACATTCACATGACCTGACTAAATACAGGGCCTACTGACAGGTGAGGTTTGTTATTAAATGAAGTTGCTACTGGTGCAGTGACAGGAATGAAACCAAGCTTTTTCCTTATTGAGTGTCGTGAAAATTTTCCAGATTTGATTGGGATATATTTTGCATGTTAATTGAGGTATTCCTGGTGTGGAATGAACTGTATGCATGGAAAGTTTATCATTTGCTATATTTAGCTGATATTATTTCTTGTTAATGTTACCTTCAGTGAGGTCTCAGTTGGCAACAGACACCCACCATGAAAATCTGCACATTCAGAAAATTGTTTATGTCATCTCCAGGAAACCATATCATATTAAAATAGAAAGATAAACTAAAGAGCAAAACTTGTATTTCAGATGAAGATAAGCAAACTTATCATGGTTTTTGATGGGGCCTCCTGACCTATGCTTTCTCCAGGAATGGACTCCATCATGCCATTTGGGGGAACTAGGAGGATGCAGAATGACTATTAGCATATGGACTTATTGCTTATGAATTGTTCAGGGCATTTCTTGATATGGACAGCAGTGAAAATACACAGCAAAGAAAAGAACAAGAATGAATGAGAACGAAAGCCTTGGGTTTTCTAGGTAGACTAGAAATATGTGTGATATGTACATTTGAAATTTTGTAGCACTAGGTGTATATCTTTCTAGAGTTGATGACTGAGGCCACCTTAAAAGTATGCAAAATATTTCATATCTCTGTAGGAGATATGAGTACACTAATATATTGTAATAACCTGGAGTGTAATATATCACAAAGTGATGAATACAGTTCCTTATCCCATAGCATTACCATCAGGACAATTTCCTGGATTCTTATACCTTCTTTTACTTACAGAGTCAAGAACCTGGATCTTTTGGCTCAGTGTCATCTCTATCTACAGAGTGGGTCTAGTAACCAGAACTTAAGATCTGGGTGTCATGAAGTGTGAAGGAATTGTATCATAAAAATCATGCATTAGTGTGGGTTTTATTTTTAGAAAATGGACTTTTGTGCTGGGCATGTTAGAACAGAATTTCTGAGGAAGGTCACATAGTCTCAGAAATGCATACACAATTATTACACATGGACATGCTCAGAGATACCTCCCCACCCTCATTCACATCAATGCACACCACCAAAAAGATAGATGTTTCAGGATCATGGTAGATAGCCATAATCATCACTAGATTATCACTTTTTCACCACATCCCAATCCTCATTTCCAAAAAAAAAAAAGTCTAAATCCAGGATAACTTTTTACATAGAAACAGGAAGGAATGTGTGACCTATCTAAGTACAGAAGTTTTCCTTAGTGTGTTAGGGAGTTGATAATACTTAATTTTCTCATTTGCTGCAGAGGCTACCTGTAGTTATAGATAGGAAGACAGTGTGAGCATGAGATCATTCACACATGTCTACTATTGGCTGTGGTGACATTAGATAACTAGATGGGAAACAGCAGATTGGGGCAAAAATCACAAAGTAAGGCAGAGAGGGCACCTGTGAAAAGACATGAGCTTTGCATGAGGGATTTCTCAAGTACAATTTGATGACATGCACAAGGTTCTTTTTATACCAAGGAAAAGTGCCACTGAGGAAAATGCTCACTACAATCATTTGCCAATGGTTATTGTCATATGTGAATGTCGTTTTGAATCATTCTCAGATAATAGTTGTGTAGTTTTAATTCCACCACAAAAGAAATTGTATGAGTCACCTATAATGAACACTGTCATATTTTCATGCATGAATTTGAATTAAAAGGAAGAAAACAACACTTATATCTTAGACAAAAAATGGTCACATTACCTCAGCAATATAATTTGGTTGGTCTCCTCCAAAATCTATTAATACCACATGCATGATGACCCAATTGCAATCTAGGGAAATATAGTGTAACTGTCAGTACATTGGTTTGCTGATGAATTACTCTAGGGGCTTCCTTACTGTGGATTGGGTCTAGAGTGTTTGGAGATGGTTGTTTAATACACACAGGCTTCGTTGCTGCTGGAATATGATTGTTTCTGAATGGCAAGAGAAGGACCATACCAGGAAACAAAAATTAAAAATAGAGAATAAATGGAAGGAACTACAATGAGAAATAAAATATTCTACTGTTACATTAGAAGGTTTCAGCATTCTTTTATAAGACTTGACAGATCCATCAGGAAGAAAAGAAAAAGTATACTCTTGAATCAATGATCTCTGTTATGGGTCATATTACTTCCACCAAAATACATGTTTAAGTCTTAACACGAATACCTCCAAATTTTACTGGGTTTGAAATGAGAGTCATTGTGATCTTAGCAACTAAAGTTAACTTCTTGGAGAAGGGTGGACCCAGTCTCCAGATAAGGAATCTTTTCTCATAAGAAGTTGGGGCACATTCATGAGGGACTAGTGCCATGTGATGATGGAAGCAGAGAGTAAAGTGCTACAGTTGAAAAACAAGTGGAACAAGAATGGCCACCAAACCAGTACAAGTTAAGAATGGGCAGGAAAAATTCTTTCCTAAAGTTTTCAGACGGGAGCATGGTCCTGCTAACAGGTCAATGTGGGATTTCTAGGGAATAGAACTCTAAGATAGTACACTTGCATTACTTCAACTCAAGATAGCTGTTTCTTAGATATGGAAACCCTAGGAATTTACCAATTATCAATCACATAGATCTAATTGGCATTTATACAAATATTTCATACAATGAGAGAATAAAATTTTTTCATGTTTTCATGTTTACATGATTATTCATCAAGATAGAGTATAATTTGGCCCTAAAAATTCCTTGGTTTATTGTGCAAATTGGCTGGCAGGAGAAGGGAAATTGGCAGACTGGAGGAAGGATGGACCCATGACACTTTTTCAGTGCCAGACTTAGATGGCAAAAAAGACTGCTTTTCAGTGAGGGAGGGAACTAAAGGAACTCACCAAATCCTAATAGTGAATGAAAAAAATTGTAGAGGCATATAAATTTAGAAATTCAAGCAAAATAAAAAATGAATTACAAAATGGAAGCAAATTTAATGTACAGAGAACATTTATTTCTTGTAGCTCCACAACTGTAATGCAAACAGTGGGAATAATGCCTTTCCTCAGGTGGGCTAAAGTGGGATTTTACTAAGACTCAATAGTGGACACTCAGGGAGTCTTACAGAATCAGAAACTTGAGTACACTAAACAAAGACAAAGTAGAGTACATTCGATCCAAGCTGGTCGTGGCAGAAGCAGCAGCAGCAGCAGCAGCAGTAATAGTGGTACTGCCAGATCACAGAAGAAGGGAAAATGCACAGAAACAAAATTGACAGATTTAGTGTGAAAATTCTGAGGTCAAAGAGGCAGAATTACCTTAGCTGAAGAAGAGGTTTCTTTGCACTGTACACTGGTGCAAGAAGGGAACTCTGTGATTCCCACTGTTCCTAGAGAACAAGGCAGGAGCCACCTTGACACAGCCAAGATGCTGCTGCCATTTCAGGAGACTGGAGCTAGAAGATCTGAACAGGAATATATGCAAGATCCTGACAGGCATCTGCCACAGGATCTAGGTGTTGCCTGGCTGAGCTAGAGCAAAAGGCATGGAGAGCATTCTACCCAGGGAAACTCAAGTCACAGATGTGAAGGAAATTCATGGTCCCTTCCCCCTTGAGTCTGGTGCCTCCCAGGACCAGCTGAAGGGGGTTGAGAATTTGAAGGAGCTGGTGTAAAAATAGGCTGGTGTGAAGGGCTGCCCTGACAATAAGCCCAGGAAGCATAGAAAGGTCATTCCACAGGCAGCAGGGAGGGTGTGGGAAGAAAAAAAAAGATGATTAGCACAGCCTGGGAAATGAGATAAAACAGAGTTAGCTGTTGACAATGTGTTAGTAAGAAAACATAGGGTCATAATAGTAATTCAAATAACAGTTAAAACAGTTTTAATTGATAAGTGATAATTGTAAATATCTGGGGGTATATACGGAGCTTTGAATTCAAGTATATATTGTACTCTAATAGCATGCCCAGCAACTTAATTATTTATTGTCTTTTTTTCCAGTGAGAAGAACTCTGTCATTTTCTACAACAAGAATGATAAACATGTTAACTGAAATAGGTCAGTCACAGAAGGACAAGTGCTGCATAATATTACTCTTTCATGGAGACTGAAAAATTGATCTCATGGAAGATGAGAGTAGAATATTAGTTAGCTGAGCAGGGGAGACAATGTTACAATTGAATATTAGGAAAAAAGTTCTGATAAATTATTGCAGTCTGTGTGCAGACTTAAAAAAATAAAATCTGGGTCTGGAGTTGCGGCTAATTTGGAGAGTGCTTGCCTAGCATGTGTGAAGCATTGGATTTGATTCTTAGCACAGCATAGAAATAAATAAATAATAAATGAATGAATAAATGAATAAATAAATAAATAAGCATGAATGACTAACAAAAATTTTAAAAAATATCAAAATTTATTTCTAATACATTTTGAAGGAAGGATTAAAATGTTCTTAGATTTTACACGACTGAAATCATTTTTCCCCATTGGGGCAGCAAAGCACCTGAATCAGATTGGGATTTAGGATGACATTGCAATATGTGAGGTCTAAAACTTAACAAAATATTTTGTGTGCAAACACAATTTCTGAGGCGGAATCATAGAAAGGCAGAGAAAACAGTGACCATAAGCAGAGGCTATGGTCATGTGGCTTTTGTTCAAATCCTACCTCAAAACATTACATACCTGTACACTTAAATAAACTCCTCTGTCTCTCAATTGTTTGCAAAAGTGTGCATCTGATTGATTGCAATGGTATAAGGCTGACAATGAGCTCATACAGGCAGCCTTAAGAAGACTGGTGCTTCATATGGGTGCTGAATTGTCCTGTCATTAAATAGGACACTTCATTAAATGTGTGGAAAATAAGCTCAATCATTGACAGTGTTTGAAGAGAGAGGTGTGAAACAGATTTCATCCTCCAGGGCAATGGTTGAAGAAAGTCTATTCTTCATTCTTTACAGATGGATATCTGCAAAGCTCTTGGAGAATATCTGTGACCTCCTGTGACCCCATAGCAGTCTTAAGGGATTAGTGGAGCAGAGTCTGTACACAAGAATATTGAGTTTAGGTGTTTGAAATTTGGAGATTTTATGTGACTTGCCCAGATTCACAACAGTGATGAGTGCTGGATGAGGGACAGGAATGTAGCTACTTACCTGAGACCAGAAATCCCTGAGCACTTGAGTCCTCTAGTGGATACCCTAGAACCAGGAACCCAGAACTCATCTCAGTCTTTCCCAAATACTCCTCCCCTGGGTCCAGTTTAGTATGAGGTTTCAGTAGCAGATAGTCGAATGACACCCAGAAAAATATTGAAGTCATAACCCAGGCTCTTGCCTCTTTGTCACAATTACTAACTTAAAAAATGATGACTTCATGCAAATGAAGCCTATCTGAAGGTCAAGAGTAGAGTCTATACTTGTGGCCATCCTCCTAAAGTGTCTTCTCACTGTTAGCAGCTTCTCAGTGAGCTGTCCTGATGAGTAGTTGACCACCCAAATCATCAGGGCTCTGTGGGGCAAAACAACTGATTCAGAACTTGGGACATTCTAAACCAACTGTCACTTGATGGCTGTGCCAAGAATGAAGTTTCCTTGTGCTTTTCCCTCCTGGATGGACTGTTAATGTGAATTAATGGGGGGAAACAGATACCCTGGTATGATCTCAATAAAGCCAATAAAATTTCAAAGACAAAAAATATATATGTCTATACACATATATATCTTGAAAAAAAAGACATTATTTTAAACAAATGATGCTGGGAAAATGGATAGCTATATTAGCAAATGAAATTAGACCCCTGTCTCTCACATTGCACAAAATTCAAATTGAAATGGATCAAAGACTTAGAAATTGGACCAGAAACTTTACAACTGCTAGATGAAAAGACAGGGGCAAGATGCCATTGTAGAGATGCTGACACCAACTTCCTTAACAGGTCCTAAAAAACACAAGAAATAAAACTGAAAGTCAATAAGTGAGATGCCATCAAACTAAAAACATTCTGCAGCAAAAGAAACAATAAACAATGTGAAGAGGGAGCTGAAGGAATGGAGAAAATCTTGGCCAGCTATTCATCTGATAGAGAATTAATATTCCAAATATAAAAAGACTTCCAAAAACCTAACTCTGAGAAATAAATAGCTCAATTAATTAATGGGTAAAAGAACTAAACAGAAATTTCTCAAAAGAAGAAACACAAATATTCAATAAATATACGACAAAATATTCAAGGTCTCTATCCATCAGGAAAATGCAAATGAAAACTGCACTAAGATTTCATCTCACTCCAGTCAGAATGCAATTATCAAGAACAAAACAACAATAAATGCTGATGAGGTTGTGGGGAAAGGTACACTTGTACATTATTGTGGGACTGCAGACTAGAACAACCACTCTGGAAAGCAGCATGGATATTCCTCAGAAGTTTAGGAATGGACCCAATACATGACCCCACTATCCCACTTCTTGGTATTTCCCCAAAAGATCAAAACTAATTGTGGTGAGAGGCAGGGGTCTGATTTCATTTTTCTATATGAGGATATGTAGTTTCCCTACAAAACTTGTTTAAAAGATTGGCTTTTCCAAGAAACATTTTTGGCACTTATGGGGATACAGTCAACTGAATGTTACTAGCTGCACATTTTACAATAACTAAATTATGAACTCAAATGAGATGCTCAACCAATAGACAGATAGATCAAGAATGGATCACAAAAGTGTCGTGTGGAATACAAATGATTTCTAGTCAGACATAAAAAAATTAAAATTGTGGCATTTGCTGGTAGAGTGGATGGAAATGGAGTATTTAACAGCATGCAAGAAATCTATGGAGCACTGTAAACAAAGCAATGGATGCATTATGTGTATCTCACAAGAAGCAAAGAAATGGGAAGAAATGTGCTATGAATTAATAAATAACTAAGAGCACAAAGATTAGGATAGATCTTAATCTTTCCTTTTAAGGGGCTCAATGAGATCCAAATAGGTGACATCAAAGATCTCCAAGGTTATGTATTTGATGTCAAAACTATTAGAATCAAATACAAAACCAAACTATAGAGAGGATCAAGAGATAAAAAGCTCCTTAAACTCAGGTGATTCTTAGTAAAATTAATATCAGATCTCTCAACAGAACCTATACAGGCCAGAAACAGAGATGAAATATCAAGTGATAAAAGAAAAGCCTTTCACCCTTTTAAAATTCTACAACTGACATGAGATTTTTTTCTAAAATAAATAATAAACCATGTTTTTATGGTTTGTATCTGACATGTTCCCCCAAAGGTGCAAGTGTTGAAAGCAAGTTCCCCCATGCAGCAAGTTACAGAGATGGGGTTTTTGTGCAATAATTAGATGATGAGGGCTCTAACATCATCAATTGATTAATCCATGATGACTGAATGGACTACTGGCAAGTGGGACTTAGTTGGGGCAAGTAAATCAATGAGGGAATGCTCTGGAAGGAGTTATCATTTCTCTAGTCTCTCTCTTTCTCTCTCTCTCTCTCTCTCTCTCTCTCTCTCTCTCGCTCTCTCTCTCCCCCTGAACCCCCTTCCCCACTCATCTTCCCAGATTCCTTGAATAAGTTTTCTCCACCACATAAGTTCTTTTTATATTTTTGCCACATTTCTAGTTTATTAATGGTGCGTTATTGTTTTTCACATTTATTTACTTATGTTTAATTTGTTCTTTTTGGATACATATGAAAGTAGAGTGTATTTTGATATATATGTAGAATATAACATTCTACAGGATCTAATTCTTGTGAATTATTGTTTTATATACAGATGGAGTTTGTAGTTAGTATTACAGTATAATTTGGTCAATAGCACTCCCCTGACCCTCCCTTCTCCCTTCTCACCTGCTAACTTGATCCTAGTCTTCTGATCTCCCTTTGATTTTCATGAGATTCACCCCTACTGCTTTGCTTTCTCTTCTCTAGCTTCTGCATATGAGAGAAAACACAATTAACCTTCTGATTCTTACTTATTTCACTAATCCTAATGGTCTCTAGTTCAATTCATTTTTCTGCAAATGACAAAATTTTATTTTTTTCTTTATAACTAAATGAGAATTCATTGTGTACATTTATCACATTTTTTTCTCCATTCATCCACTGATGGATATGTAGTCTGGTTCTATAGTTTGCCAATGTGAATTTTGGTGTTATAAATATAGGTACACATGCTTCACTGTAATAGTATGACTTTAATTTTTCAGGATGTATTCTGAAGAATGGTATAGCTAGGTCACATGGTAGTTCCATGCCTGTTCTTTGAGGAGCCTCCATAATGATTTGCATAAACGTGTACTGATACACCATCTCATGAACAGTTTTAAAGTGCATCTTTCTCTCCACATCCACTCTAGTATTTATAATGATTTATATTCTTAATGACTGCCATTCTGACTAGTGTGAGATAAAAATTTCAATGTAGTTTTGAATTGCATTTTCTTAATTGCTAATGATGTTGAACATTTTTCCTATATTTGTTGGCCACTTCATCTTTTGAGAAGAGTCTGTTTAATTCATTTGTTCATTTACTATCTTAGTTTTTAAATTTTTTGCTGTAAAGTTTTTTGGGCTTTTGTATATGCTACATCATAATCTCATCAGAAGAGTAGCTAATAAAAACTTACTCACATTCTGTCAGTTCTCTTTAAGACTTCTAATTATTTCCCATGGTATGCAGAAGCTTTTGAATTGGTACCATCCTCTTTATCACTTTCACCATACTCTTCCACCATGATGTTCTCTATTGCCTCAAGACCAAAGGAATGGAGTCAGCTGTTTATAGACTGAAACCATGAGCACCCAGATATATTTTTCCTCCTCTAATTGTTCTTTTTTTCCTTTACTGTCTTTTTTTAAATTTTGTTTTTTAAAAGTAGAATGCATTTTGACACATTGTACACAAAATAAGCACTACTTCTTAGTCCTCTAGTGTACATGTAGCAGAGTCACTCCAGGAGTATAATCAAATACATATATAAGCTAATGATGTCTATCTCATTCTGCTGTCCTTCCCATCACCACAAACCCACCCCTCCCCACCCTCCCTGCTACACAAATGAAAGTTCCTCCATTCTTCCCTATTCTCCCTACATCACTAGGATCGGCATCTCCTTATCAGAGAAAACATTCAGCTTTTAGATTTGGGGGATTGGATTATTTCACTTAGCATGATATTCTCTAGTTTCATCCATTTACCTACAAATGCCACGATTTCATTCTTTTTTATGGCTGAGTAATATTCTATTCTGTGTATATACCATGTTTTCTTTATCCTTTCATCTGTTGAAGGGCATCTATGTTGTTTTCATACTTTAGCATTTGTGAATTGAGCTGCTATAAACATTTATGTATCTGTGTCATTATAGCAATCTGAGTTTAAGCCTTTGGGGTATAAACTCAGAAGTGTGATAGCTGGGTCAAATGGTGGTTCCAGTCCAAGTTTTCTGAGGAATCTCCATACTGCTTTCCATAGTGGTTGCACCAATTTGCAGTCCCACTAGCAATGTATGAGTATAAATTTTTCACAACATCCACACCAACACTTTCTATTGATTGTATTCTTCATAATTGCCATTCTTACTGGAGTATGATGAAATCTTAGAGTATATTTGATTTGCATTTCTTTAACTGGTAGAGATGATGAACATTTTTTCATATATTTACTGGTCAATTGTATCTCTTCTTGTGAGAAAAGTTTGTGCACTTCCTTAGCCCATTTATTGATTGGGTTATTTGGTTTTTTGGTGTCAAGTTTCTTTAGTTCTTTATATATAAAACCTGGAGATCAGTGCTCTATCTGAGGTGCATGTGCTAAAAATTTCTTCCCATTCTGTAGCCTCTCCATTCACATTATTGATGGTTTCCTTTACTGAGAAGTTTACTTAGTGTCAATCTATCCCATTTATTGATTCTTAATTTTACTTCTTGCACTTTAGGAGTCTTGTTTAGGAAATTAGGTTCTGAGCCATTGTGAGAAAGATTTGGGCCTACCTTTTCTTTTGTTGGGTATCTGTCCTACTCTTTTTGATCTACTTTGAGTTTATTTTTGTGCAGGGTTAATTTTGTGGATTTTTGTGCAGAGAGATAGAGGTTGAATTTCATTTTGCTACATATAGATTTCCAGTTTGCTAAACACCATTTGTTGAAGAGGCTATCTTTTCTCCAATGTATGTTTTTCACATCTTTGATTAATATGAAACAACCATATTTATGTGGCTTTGTCTCTGTATCTTCTATTTTATATCATTGTTCTATATGTCTCTTTTGGTACCACACCATGCTGTTTTTGTACTGTTGCTCTGTAGTATAGTTTAAGGTCTCATCTTGTGATGCCTCCTGCTTTACTTTTGTTGCTGAGGATTGATTTGTCTTTTCTGAGCCTATGATTTTTAAAATGAATTCTGTGTTTGCTTTTTTCTATTTATTTTGAGAATTTAATTGGTATTTTTTATAGGAATAGCATTAAAACTGTGTAACAATTTTGGTTGTATGGCCATTTTTACTATATTATACCTATCCAATAGTATGAGAGACATTTCCATACCCCAAGTGCTCCTTCAATGTCTTTCTTTAGTGTTCTGTAATTCTCATTGTAGATGTCTTTCATCTCTTAGATGAAAGAGGTGATGGATTAGATGGATTCCCAACTACTTTTTGAGGCTATTGTGAATGGGTGGTTTTCCTACTTTTTCGTCCAGTGGATTCATCGCTTCTGTATAGAAATAAACTTGATTTATGGGTATAGATTTTATGTCCTGCTACTCTGCTGTATTCACTTATTAGTTCTAGAAGTTTTCTGGGGGAATTTTTTGGATCTTCTACATATAGAAGCATGTCATCAGCAAATAGTGATAGTTTGAGTTTTTTCCTTTGTGAATCCCTTTAATTTCTTTCATATCTCTGATTGCTCTTCCTAGAGTTTCATTGACTATGTTGAATTGAATTGGTGAAAGAGGGCATCCCTGTCTTGTTCCAGTTTTTAGAAGTAATGCTTTCTCTTTTAACTCTCCTGTTCTTGATTTGAGCACACAAGTGAAAAAGCAAAGCAATTAGGTGGTTTTGTCCCCAGACAACTTGGACAGAGTTTAGTGATGTGACAAGCCTTGCATATCTCTATACCTGCCATCCAGGAGCTGCAGCCAAGTCAGGGGTATGACTAGTGGCAGAGCCATTGCTGTCAATGCCTCCTGTAGCCTGCCTTCTGGGGCAGAAGGACGCTGGTAATAGCCCATGGCTTCTGGTCCCCTGAATCACGGCCAAGTGTGACTGTCCTGGTTTCCTCACATTCTTTTCTTTGGTACCAAGGTACCCATGACCACTGTGGGGCCAGGCTGTGCTGGCACTGATGTCCTCCAGTCAGCTCAAGTTCTGCAACTCTGGCTCAGTTGTGAGGCAGAGTCTACCTTGCAGCCGGAGGATGTTCTTTGTATTCTAACATGGGTGTGAGTCTTGTACACCTTCTGCACCTCTGGGTATAAACAGGAACCTAATTGTGTGCTCATGTGCAGATCCCTGCCCAAAGTCAGTCTCTGCAGGGTGAAGCTTTTGTCCTGAGTATCCCAATATGCACGTGATAGCTTCCTTGTGGTGCATTCACTCACTTAAATGCTTATGAGAAAAAAACAGTTCAACTTAATCCTTTTATTTAATTTCACAGAGTCTTTTTAACTCTTAGAAGCATAAATCTTCTTGTTTTGTACATAAGAACTTTTTTTAAAAAAATGAATAAATCAAGCATCACACACACACACACACACACACACACAATGTTCACAAACAGGCCACTTTAGTTGATTAAATCTGAAGTATTTATGATGGTAAATTCTGAGCAGCCAAAGGCACAGATCTAGCCGCCCTCACAGGCCCCGTGCCACCTAGAATTTGATTGGGGCAGTGCCCCCACAGGCAGTGGGATGAACTGGTGGCCAGCAGAAAACTGGCTGAGTATTCACCATATATATATATATATATATATATATATATATATATATATATATATATATATATATACACCCTTGCTGAGGCCACATGTGTTTCTTTGCTTAGTCAAAGTGATTGTTGTCAGTCTATAGAGTGACATGGACTCTCATCTGCCTCTGGTTAATACTCTGATTATGGGGCTTCTTTGGTTTCATGACATTATCCTTCTAATTGGAGGGATGCCTGACTACTCACCCTCAAGAGCTCAGCTCTGTGCAACCTCAATTCTGACAAAATTCACAAAAACCATGGGGACTCAATGCATTCCTCAGGCAAGTCCAGTTTCTGGCACTTGGACTATATTATGTACAACACTGAAGCAATGAGAGAAAAAAAAGGAATTTCCAGTGCCCTTTGGCAGTCTACTGTGGGAAGGAGGCTCTCAAAGAGGGGAACAAATGCCACCTATGAAGTTACACTAGATAATGTGAACAATCAACAAAATCAGGAGATTGCTTAATAAACAGAATGCTATTTATTAACTCATTTCACAAATGAATGAACTATAACAGTGTCACATTGCAAAGAAATTGCAATCAGTGGGCACAAGTTAATTGGGTGACCCAGTGTAGGAGGACAAGGTGGGTCTTCTGCTGAGTCAGATTTTATCAGTGGTCTCAACTGTCCAGCTTCAACCAGGGAAGGCTCCAGGAAGGTCAACAGCCTTACTGAGCTGGGCATATGGCATAGGATAACACAGTAGGGTCAGGGGAGTGGTCATGGGTCAATTCCTGGAAAGTGCCTCTGACATGGTCCCTGGAGACTAAGGCTGATTGAATGCCCCAAAGAGCAGGTGGAGGAAGTTGAGGCTCCTACCCTCCCCCTTTGTGTTCTCTTGAACCCCAATGCTTGAAAAAAGGCTCCCCAGTACTCCCAAGTCAGCTGCTGCATGAGAGGAGCAAGTTTGCAAAATCACCAAATGCTAGTCACTTCCAGAATCCTGAGAGAGCATAAGATGATTAAAGGAGACAAGGTATGTTCTGGATATCAGGTGTTTGAGTTCTGGGAAATTACTCCCCATCTTGCTCCCATCATGCTCTGCACAGGTGACATGCTTACTCCTGTTCCTAGTCTCATCCCTCAACTGGACCCACCCTACACCCTGACCTAGCCCAGGCAGAGCCTCAGGATGGAATGTTGGAATGGGACCTTTATCCTCAGGCACCCTCTTGTCTCCTCTCTTACAGACTCTGTGACTGTCATTGAGCTGAAACAGTTGGCCTTGGTGTCAGTTGCACTGGGACAGATGGCCACAATCATCAGCTCTGGAGACAGCCTTGCCAGTGAATATGCTGGGCACTGGTACCCGTAGAAGCAGAGGACAGGTCTTATTCCTATGCAGATCATTCAGCTCTTTGTGTTCACAGCTTCTTTGGTGTTATCAGAGGCAGCACAGCCTATGTGGCCCAGGTCCCTATGTTGTGGAGCTAAATCTCCTGGTGGTGGAGCCAGTGTTTGTCAGTCCCACCCTCACAACTCAGCTTCTCTACCCAAGCAACAACCAGCAGGTTTCTTCTCAGATACTTCAACACCTCCTGCTCCATGCTAGGCCTGCAGGACAAGGAGGGCACTAGCAGATACAACCCTGCGGAGGTGGGGTGCACAGACATGAGTGGCCCTGTCATTGCCACCTGCACCAGTGGCCCTCAAGAGAATGCCTCCTAGAGGCTCAAACAATAGATTCCAGAACAGCTTAACTCACCAGTTCCCCCTGATTATGTCTTGAACTGATTTTTTTCCACCATACTCTTCTGCCATGATATTCGCCATTGCCTCAGAGAACAATGGAATGGAGTCAATTGTGTATGGATTGTGACGTGGGAAACCTTGTGAATCCAAATAAATTATTTATCTTATAAATATTGTGTTTCCCCCCCTTTTCTTTCTTTCTTTTATTTTTTAACAGTAGAATGCATTTTTACAGATTGTACACAAATTGAGCACAACTTCTTCCTCTGGCACTACATGTGGCAGAGTCACTCTAGTAGCGTAATCATACATGTATACAGGGTAATAATGTTTGTCTCATTCTACTGTCCTTCCCATCCCCACAGCCCCACTTCTCCCCTCTGTCCCCTCAACACAAACCAAAGTGCCTTTCTGATTCTGCCTGATCCTCCCAGCCCCATTATGGATCAGCAACTGCTTATCAGAGAAAAATTTTAGCTTTTTCAATTTTGGGGATTGGTTTATTTCACTTAGCATGATATTCTCTAGTTCCATATATTTTCCTGCAAATGACATAATTTTATCATTCGTTTAGGCTGAGTAATATTCCATTGTGTATATGTACCATATTTTCTTTCTCCATTCATCTGTTGAAGGGCATCTAGGTTGGTTCCACAGTTTAGCTATTGTGAACTGAGCCATTCTAAGCATTGATGTGGCTGTAACATTCTGGTATACTGATTTTAAGTTCATTGGTTATAAACTGAGAAATGGGTTAGCTAAGTGCTTCTAGTCCAAGTTTTCTGAGGTATCTTCATACTGTTTCACATAGTGGCAGGACCAATTTGCAGTCTCACCAGCAATATATGAAGGTAACTTTTTTCCAACATTTTTCGTGATACTTGTTATTGCCTGTATTTTTGATACATTGCCATTCTGCAGTGAAATAACATCTTATAGTAGTTTTGATTTGCATTTCTTTCGTTGTTAGAGATGATGAACATTTTTTTCCAATGCGTGTTTATTGGTTGTATTTCTTCTTCTGTGAAGTGTCTACTCAGTTCCTTAGCCCATTTATTGATTGTGTTATTTGGCTTTTTGGTGTTCAGATTTTTAAGTTCTTCATATATCCTGGGAGATTAGTGTCTATCTGAGGTCTGTCCCATTCTGTAGAATCTCTCATCATGTTATTGTTTGTTTCTCTTACTGAGAAGAAGTTTTTAGTGTCTGTCCATCCCATTATCTATTTTCGATTATACCTCTTGCACTTGAAAAGTCTTGTCCAAGAATTAAGGTCCTGAGCCAATGAGATGAAGATTTGGACCAACTTTTTCTTCTACTGGGTGCATGATCTCTGTTCTACTGCCAGTATTTGATCCACTTTCAGTTGATTTTTGTGCAGGTGAGGGATAATGGTTGAATGTTATTTTGCTACATATGGATTTTCAGTTTTCCCAGCATCATGTATTGAAAAGCCTATGTTTTCTCTAAAGTATATTTTTGGCACCATTGTCTACTATGAGATAAGCATATCTGTGTGCGTTTGTCTCTGTGTCTTGTATTTTGTATTATTGTTCCACATGTATCCTTTGGTACCATTACCATCCTGTTTTTGTTACTATTGCTCCATAGTATAGTGGTCCAGTATTGTGATGCCTCCTGCTTCATTCTTCTTGCCGGGGACTGCTTCTTCTATTCTAGGCCTTTTATTTTTCCAAATAAATTTTGTGGTTCCTTTTTCTAGTTCTTTGAAGAATGTCATTCATTGGTACAGATGTAATGCAAATCAAAGTATTCTAAGATTCCATCTCACTCCAGTCAGAATGGCAGTCATCAAGATTACAGACAACAATAAGAGTTGGCCAGAATGTGGGGAAAAAGGTACACTCATACATTGATTGTGAGATGTAATTCAGTGTAGCTAATCTGGAAGTCAGTATGAAGATTTCTTGGAAACTTGTAACATAACCACCATTTGACCCTGCTATCCCATTCCTTGGCTTAGACAGAAAGGACTGAATAAAGCATACTACAGGGACAAAGGCATATCAATATTTATAGCAGCATAATATACAATAGCTAAATTGTGGAACCAAACCAGATGCCCTTCAGTAGATTAATACATAGAGAAACTTTGGTATATATACACAATGGAATATTACTCAGAACTAAAAGAGAATAAAATAATAGCATTTACAAATAAATGGATGGAGTAGGAGAATGTAATGCTAAGTGAAGTAAGCCAGTTCCAAAAACACCAAAGGCCAAATGCTTTTTTTGATATGAGGATGCTCTCATAATGATGATAGCAGGGGCATGGGAGGAATGGAGGAACTTTAGATGGAACACAGGGAAGGGAGAAGAATGGAGAGGGCATGGGGGTACAAATGATGGTGAAATGAGTTAGACATCATTACCCTAAGTATATATATGAAGACATGAATGGTGTGAAAATACTTTGTGTACAATCAGAGACTTGAAAATGGTTATCTCTATGTACAATATGAAATAAATTGCATTCTGCAATCATATAACAAATTAAAATGAATAAATATTTTAATAGAAAAGTGAATAAATAAACAGGGGGAGGACATCCACCTTGCTTTCATGAGATCAAGAAATAAAGCCCACAGCAGCCATGGCAGTGAAGTTTGGCGAGCATGCCAGTGGCTTTCTCCACGAGGAGGTGGTCCAATTCATTAACAATGAAGCTCTCCTGAACAGTGGTGGCCCAGAATTCTACATGGCCTTTTGCTCTAGTCCCTGGAACAAGGTGGAGGACTGGCTTTGCACTGTGGTCATGGACTCTCTGGTGCCTCAGGACCTCAAAAGGGCACCTGGAGCGCCTTTCCCTGGGTGTGTGAGTAGTGGCCAGGTAGCGGGAGCAGCAGGGGCCTTGGTTCTGTCAGCTGCGAGACCATGTGGAGAAGTGTGAGGTGGCTTGCTGGGCTTTGGTCTCTCAGCTGTAGCAGCTGTGTGAGGAGCGTGGTGATGCTACCACTCAGCTGTGCTTCACTCAGGTTGCCTTGCAGCAGGTGATGTATGAGCATGAAGTGCTATGTGGAAGGCTACTTGAGGCTTAGAGCTCAGTATTGGCAGATCCATTGCCCCCAAATGTTGTACTTGTTATGGGAACCCAATAGCATGGTATTGTGGTGTTGTCCCTGGAAGAAGAGGAGCAGGCAGAAGTGTTGGTGCTTGGAGCATAGTGCATGCCACATTTGGAGGCTCAGATGCCAGCCCCAGCACCTTTGCTTTGTGTGCCAGGACACCCATGCATGTCCTTGGCTCCAGGCAATGCAACCCCATGTGCAAATGTCCGTGCTCCATTCAGTGCCAATCCCAGTGGGATTCCTATACTCCTCTACAAGCCTCTGTAATAATGAAATCAGGATCAGCAGGAGCAACAGCCACAGCAGTGGCAGCATTTGCACCCCAGGTGCTTCCTGTAGTGATCTATCCACCAGGCTTGTGGGCTCCAGTGGGGTGCCAGGAGGGAATGGCTCCTCAATGTGTCCAGAGTTGCTGCTGTGACTAGAGTTGCCTGAGTTTCTGGGGCCAATATAATATACTGAGAACCTCCCAGGTAGATGCAACCTGGGAGATAGAAAAATCCCCAAGTAAAAAGAAGGTCCTGAAGGTCTCCAGGGAATGACTTCCCTGAGGGGAAGCATAAGCCAAAGCCAGAAAGAGGGTCAGGAGAGGCCCCAGGGGAGAGACCCCATGTGGGAGATCATTAGTCTTAGTCTGGTGCATTTAATAAAAAAAGAATGTCATTGGGATTTTTACATTAAATCTTTGTAAATGTTTTGGTATTAAGACCATTTTCGATATATTAATTCTGCCTATTCAAGACCATGAGAAATCTTTCCATTTTCTAAGATCTTTTTCAATTACTTTCTTTGGTATTGTTTAATTTTTATTGTAGAGGTCTTTCACCACTTTTGTTAGATTGATTCCCAAGTTTTTTTTTTTTTGTTGTTGTTATTGTTTGTTTGTTTATTGTGTTTTGCTTTGTGTTGAGGCTAGAGTGAATGGGGAGGTTTTCCTAATTTCTCTTGCTATTGATTCATTGCTAATGTATAGAAATGCATCTGTTTCATGGGTATTGATTTTATATCCTAATTTGCTGAATGTATGTATTGGTTCTAGATGTTTTCTGGGAGAATTTTTTGGATCTTCTAAATATAGAAATATGTCATAAGCAAATAGTAACAATTTGACTTCTTTTTCTAATCATATCACTTTAATTTCTTTCATTGGTCGGATTCCTCTGACTGGAGTTTAAGGACTATACTGAATAGAAGGGACGAGAGAGTACATCCCTGTCTTGCTTGAGTTTCATTAGAGAAAATGCTTTCTGTTTTTCTCATTTAGAATTATGTTGGCCTTGGGCTTAGCATAGATAGCTTTTAAAATGTGGAGGTATTGCAGACCTTGTTTGTTTAAGCTCATCATGGGCATCTTCAAGCATGGCTTCTTGTGGTATGAGATGACAGGGTCAGGTGATAAGCAAAAGAATGGATTCATCAGCAGGAGTCATGGAAGAAGAAGATTAATTAAAATGACTGGATTAAATCCTACTAAATGGAAAATAGTTTTATTTTCAAATTTCAAATAAGGGGGATGTAATCTTAAAATCCCACCAGAAATCTCTCCAAATATTAAAATACAATGCTTTGTGTGTATTTTCATTCTGATTCAAAAAGAAGTTTTAATTTTTTCTATCTAAAAATGTCTAGAGGTTCAGAAAGATTGAGATATCTGTAGGTTTGGCATTTCAAACCAGAAATGGAATATATTTTGATTCTCAAAATTATAGCTATGCCTCCCTTTCAACCCATTATTATATGATCAATGAAATTATTTGAAGAGCAAAATCTTTTTTCCTGATTTAATATATTTTCATAAATAGAGAATATTAATGTATGGGTCTAGGTTTCAGTATTTAATGAAATAATCACACACTCTCCAATAACACACTTGGACATGAAAATACACTTACAAAGAGAATAGTTGCAGCTCAGAATGTGGCATGTGCTCACAATGAAAGTTCCATGTTGACCAGTCACCATGGTAATGTGGGATGCATATCTTACCTTCCATTTCCACTCAGTTGATCTAGTGAGTGAGTTGGTATCGGTTAGAATTGGAGAAGAGTAGGGAGGTTTTGAGTTCCTGGTCGGCCATGGGAAATCTAAATTGCTGCGGGGAAGGTATGTTGTCAGTGATTATTTTAAGGCTGTTTCTTCAAAGGGCAGTTAACATTTACTGAACGTATTTTTCTCTTGATTTTTTTTATCTCTGACCCTGAATCTTCTCTCCTGAGATTTAAGTATTTGGTGATATTGCTTTATAACTCAATTCATATATTTGCTTGTACTATTGACCTGGTTATTGAAAATGTTTTTCTAAATTTAGAAAAAATGAACCATTCCTAAGGCCAATATCATGTGTGCTCTTAAAGTGAATAAATAAAAAGGGGGAGGACATTCACCTTGGTTTCATGAGATGAAGAAATAAATTGAGAGAGAGTAAATGGATGCTAAGTAAGGCAATATATATCCCATGAAAGGGCAATTAGAGGCCAAACTCAACTGAATGTATATGAACATCTAAAAATAATGCTAGAGAAGTCTTAATTAAGACATTTGTAGAAAGGAAAGAGTACTGAGATTTCAGGGAAAGTTTCCAAGGGGTTGATGACTACAGGATCCCTGGTGTTTGGGGGTTACTGGGAAGAAGGCAGAAAGGACAGTGCCATGAGGTCAAAGGAGTGATCATCTGATAATGGAGGAAATGAGAGCCTTGGGGATCTTCAAGGAGGATCGGTGGAGGATCACAGATTGTACTTACTGGTGGATCCGTGTAGGCAGATAAGTATGGCCTCTGGCCCTGCAGGATCTAGGAAGAGGCGTGGAAGATCAGGAGAAGGAATATATGAGATCAGAGCTGGTGCATCTACAGCAACCACGTTTTCAACCAGGCCTTGTCTGCCTGCGCAGGTGATGGCCAGAATGTTAGTCTGCAGACACAGCGGGAAGGCCAGATTCTGAAATGGAAACACCAAAGCATCATTCCAGGGTATCTCCCCCCCCCCCCGCCATTAATTCACATTAACAGGCCATCCAGGTTAGAAAAGCACAAGGAAACTTCATTCTTGGCACATCCATCAACTGGCAGTTGGTTTAGAATGTCCTAAGTTCTCAAACAGTTTATGCACCCTACAGAGCCCTGATGATTTGGGTAATCAACTACTCATCAGGATGGCTCACTGAGAGGCAGCTGGCAGTGAGAAGACCCTGGGGGAGGGTGGCTACAAGTGTGTACTCTACTCTTGACCTTCAGATAGGCTTTATTTGCATGAAATCATTATTTTTAAGTCAGTAATTGTGATGAAGAGGCAGAAGCCTGAGTTATGACTGGAACATTTTTCTTGGTATAATTCAACTGTCTGCTACTGAAGCCTCAAGGAGGCTTCAGGGGAGAAATATTTGAGAAAGACTGAGAAAACTTCTGGGTTCCTGTTCTAGGGAATCCACTAGAGGATTCAAGTGCTCAGGAATCTCTGGTCCCAGGTAAATAGCTACACTCCTGTCCCACATCCACCACTCATCATTGTTGTGAATCTGGGAAAGTCACATAAAATCTCCAAATTACAAACACCTAAACTCAAAATTGTGGTGGACAGACTCTGTTTCACCCATCCCTTTAGGCTGATATGGAGTCACAGGAGGTCACAGACATTCTCCATGAGCTTTACAGATATCCATCTGTAAAGAATGAGGAATAGACTTTCTTCACCCATTGCTCTGGAGGATGACCTCTGTTTGACACCTCTCTGTTCAAACACTGTCAACGATTAAGCTTATTTTTCCACACATTTAATGAAGTGTCCTATTTAACAACACGACACATTAGCACCCATATGAAACACCAGTCTTCTTAAGGATGCCTAGATGTTATCACTGTCAGCGTTACACCATTACATGGATCAGATGCACATTTTTCCAAACAATGGAGACAGAGGGGTTTATTTAACTGCAGAGGTATGTAATGTTTTGAGGTAGTATTTGAACAAAAGCCACATAACCACAGCCTCTGCTCATGGTCACTGTTTTCTCTGCCTTTCTATGATTCTTCCTTAGTAATTGTGTTTGTGCATACAATATTTTGTTGGGTTTAGACCTCACACATTGCAATGTCATCCTAAATCCCAATCTGACACCACTGCCCCAGTGGTGAAAAATGATTTCAGTAGTGTGAAATCTAAGAACATTCACATCCCTCCTTTAAATTTTATTAAACAGATTTTGTTATATTTTGAAATTTGTTTCAGTTATTTATGCACATTTATCTATCTATCTATCTATCATCTATCTATCTATCTATTTATTTATTTAATTGTGGTGCTGAGAATCACACCTTTGCCTCACACATGCTAGGCAAGCACTCTTTAAATGAGCTACAAACCCAGACCCAGATTTTGTGATATTTAACTCTGCTCACAGACTGCAAAAATACATCAGAACTTTTTTTTTCTAATATTCAATTGTAACATTGTCTCCCCTACTCTACTAATTAATATTCTACTCTCAATTTCTATGCAATCAATTTTTTAGTCTCCACAAAAGAGTGATATTTTGCAGCATTTGTCCTTTTGTGTCTGACCTATTTCAGTTAATGTAATTACCAACCTTGTTGATGAAAATGACAGAGTTCTTCTCACTGAAAAAAAATACAAGAAATATTTAAGATACTGGGCATGCTCTTTGTGTATAATATATACTTGAATTCAAAGCTCAAATTATACCCCCAGATATTTACAATTATCACTTATCAATTAAAACTGTTTGAATCATTACTTGAATTACTATTGATGACACATTGTTTTTCTTGCTAGCACGTTGTCAATAGATAACTGTGTTTTATTCCATTTCCCAGGCTCTTGTCTCCCACGTGAGCACCGGAAAACATCAAAACATGCAGAAGACATCCACAGGCCTTGGTCCAGAGAAGTCCACCTGTTGCCACCAAACATCCTTGTGCCCAAGGAAAAGTCCAAAAAAGGTACTGTGAAAATCCTGTCATTGTTGTTCACTCTGCAATAATGATTCTAGTTCATTCAGAGTTCCAATTCTTTTTTTTTTTTTTTTTTGATGTGTACAAATTGATGTGCTTTGAGTCATTCAGCAGTGATGCAGGTCCAAAAGTAAAGATCTAGTTACCTTTTAATTTTGTGCACTTGATTCATTCAACTGTTGATGGACATTGGATTGATCTTACCATGTATTTATGGTGAATGCTACAAACATTGAAGTGATTGTATCATTATATTATGCTGACTTGCAGTTCTAGAGAATAAGCAAAGAGGAATGTAATAGCTGAGGCTTGTGTGTTTCACTCTTGGGTTTTTCATAGATCTCCACATTGCTTTCCAGAGTTGTCCTAATAATTTACAGTCTCATCAACATTATTTCTCCTACCCTTGCCAGTATTTCTATGGGTATCCAGTTTTCCCAACACCATTTGTTTAAAACATGATGTCCTCTCTAACATATATTTTGGTGCCCTTGTCAGGGATCAGGCGGCTGTAAGTATCAGGTGGGTTGTCTCTGTGTGGTATATTCTATTTCATGGATCTTCATATCTATTTTCAGTTCAATACCATACTGTTTTTGCTACTCATCTCTATAGTAAAATTTAAAATTGGGTATTGTGATGGCTTTCACATTACTTTTTCTTGCTCAGATATGCTTTGGCAAATTGTTGTTGTTGTTATTATTATTATGCCAAGTGAATTTCAGGGTTGGTTTTTCAATACTGTAAGGAATATCATTGGTAGTTTGAAGGGGATTGTGTTGAATTCATTGAATCTGTATATTGCCATTTATAGTATGGCCACTTTGACAATATCAGTTCCGCCTATACACGAACACAGAAGTTCTTTGCACCTTCTGAGATCAATTTCTATTTTTTTCCTGCATTCCATAGTTTTCATTGTAGAAATCTTACACCCTTTTGGGTATATTCATTCTCAGGGGCAGTTTCAGATTATTGTAAAAGGGATGGTTTTTGGAATTCTATATCAGTGCCATCAATGTTGGAATATAGTAACGCTATTGATTTATGAGTGCTGATCTTTCCTCCTGATACATTGCTAAGTTCACCAGGTCTGGAATTCTTATGTTGAAAATTCTTGGCACCATCAACTTGGCTGTGTCAAGAAGGCTCCTGCCTTACTCTCTGGGGCCAGCGGGAATCACAGAGTTCCCTTCTTGCACCAGTGTACAGTGCAAAGAAGTCTCTTCTTTAGCCACGCCAAGGAAACACTGCCTCTCTGACCTCAGGATTTTCAACTTAATCTATCTATTTTGTTTCTGTGCATGTTCCCTCCCTATGTGATCTAGCAGTGCCACTATTCCTGCTGATGTAGCTGCTGCTGATGGTGACACCACCAGCTTGGATCCCATGTACTTTCTTTTTTTTTTTTTTGTCTTTGTTTAATGTACCCAAGTTTTTGATTCTCTAAGACTCCCTGAGTGTCCACTATTGAGTTTTAGTGAAACCCCTCTTTTGCTCACCTGAGAGGAAGGAGTATTCACGCTGTTTGCATTACAAGTTGTGGAGCTGCAAGAAATAAAGGTTCTCTCTATCTTAAATTTGCTTCCATTTTGTAATGTATTATTTCTTTTACTTAATTTTCTTAATTTATATGCCTCTATGATTTTTTTTCCATTCACTATTAAGTTTTGGTGAGTTCCTTTAGTTCCCCCTCACTGAGAAGCAGTTTTTTTTTTTTTTTTTTTTTTTGCCTTCTAAGTCTGGGTTCATCCTTCCTCCAATCTGCCAACTTCCCTTTTCCTGACAGCAAATTTGCACAATATCTCAAGGCACCAAGGAATTTTTAAGGCCAAAATATACTCTATTTTGATGAATAACTCACATGAACTTGAAAACAAATTTTATTCTCTTGTGGTTGTATGAAGTATTTGTACAAATTCCAATTAGATCAATGTGAAAGATAATTGTGTTGGTAAATTCCTAGGGTTTCCATATCTAAGAACCAGCATTCTTGGGTTGAAGTAATGCAACTATACTATCTTAGAGCTCTATTCTCTAAAAATCCCACATTGACCTGTTAGCAGAAACATGCTACTTCTGAAAACTTTAGGGAAGAATTTTTCCTGCCCATTCTTAACTTCTATGGTTTGGTGGCCATCCTTGGTCTGCTTGGTTTTCAACTGAAGCACTTTACTCTGTACTTCCATCACCACATGGCATTAGTCCCTCATGAATGTGCCCTATCTTCTTATGAGAACAGATGCCCTATTTGGAGAATGGGTCCACCCTGCTCCAAGAAGATACCTTTAATTGCTAAGATCACATTGACTCTCATTTCAGACCTAGTAAAATTTGGAGGTACTGGTGTTAGGACTTAAACATGTATTGGGGTGGAAATAATATGACCCATAACAGAGATGACTGATTCAAGAGTATACTTTTTCTTTTTTTCTTGATGGATCTGTCAAGTGTTATGAAGAAATGTGGAAACTACTAGTGTAACCATAGAATATTTCATTTCTCATTGTAGTTTCTTCCATTTATTTTCTATTTTTAATTTTTGTTTCCTGGTATGCTCCTTCTCTTGGCGTTCAGAAACAATCATATTCCAGCAGCAACGAAGCCTGTGTGTGTTAAACAACCATCTCCATACACTCTAGATCCATGTCCACAGTAAGTAAGCCCCTGGAGTAATTCATCAGCAAACCAATGTACTGACAATGACTCTGTATTTCCCTAGATTGCAAGCAGGTCATCATGCAAGTGGCATCAATGAGTTTGGAAGGAGACCAAATAAATTGTATTGCTGAGGTAATGTGACCCTTATTTGTCTAAGATATAAATGTTGTTCTGTTCCTTTTAGTTTCAAATTCATGCATGAAAATATGACAGTGATCATTATGGGTGACTCATAAAATTTCTTTTGTGGATGAAATTACAACTGCACCTCTATTCTCTGTGACAATGATTCAAGATGACATTCACATATGAGAACAACCATTGTCAAATGATTGTAATGAGCATTTTCCTCAGTGGCACTTTCCCTTGGTAGAAAATGAATTTTGTGCATGTCATCAAATTGTACCTGAAAAATCTTTCCTGCAAAGCTCTAGTCTTTTCACAAGTACACTCTCTGCCTTAATTTGTGATCTTTGCCCCAACTGCTGTTTCGCATCTAGTTATTTAATGTCACCACAGCCAACAGTAGACTTGGGCGAATGATCTCCTGCTCACACTGTCTTCCTTTCTGTAACTACAGGTAGCCTCTGCAGCAAATGGGAAATGTAAGTATTCTCAACTTCCTAATATACTGAGGAAAACCTCTGTACTTAGATAGGTCACACATTCCTTCCTGTCTCTATGAAAAAAGTTATCCTGGATTTAGATTTCTTTTGGAAAGGAGGATTGGGATTTGGTGACAAAGCAAAAACCCAGCGAAGGATTATGGCCATCTACCATGATCCTGAAACAGCTGTCTTTTTGTTGGTGTGCATTTATGTGAATGAAGGTGGGGAGGTGTCTCTGAGCATGTCAATGTGTAATAATTGTGTATGCATTTGTGAGGCTGTGGGAGCTTTCTGAGAAATTCTGTTCTAACATGCCTAGCACAAGTGTCCATTTTCTAAAAATAAAAACCCACACTAATGCATGATTTTTATAATACAATTCCTTCACACTTCATGACACCCAGATCTTAAGTTCTGGTTATTAGGCCCACTCTGTAGATAGAGATGATGCTGAGTCAAAAGATCCAGGTTCTCATCTTTGTGAGTGACAGAAGATATAAGATTTCAGAAAATTGTTCTCATGGTAATGCTTTGGATAGGGAAATGTATTCATCACTTAGTGATATATCACACTCCAGGTTATTCCAATATATTAGTGTACTCATATCTCCTACAGAGTTGTGAGATATTTTCCATACTTTTAAAGTGGCCTCAGTGGTCATCTCTATAAAGATATATACCTAGGGGTACAAAATATCAAATGTACATATCACACGTGGTTCTAGTGTAGCTGGAAAACCAAAGGTTCTGCTTCTCATTAATTCTTGTTCTTTTCTTTGCTGTGTATTTTCACTGCTGTTCATATCAAGAAATGCCTTGAACAATTTATAAGCAATAAGTCATATAATAATAGTCATTCTGCATCCTCCTAGTTCCCCCAAATGGCATGGTTGAGTTCATTCCTGGGGAAAGCATGGGTCAGGAGGCCCCATCAAAAGCCATGGTAAGTTTGCTTATCTTCCTCTGAAATCCAAGTGTTCCTTTTATTTTCTCTTTCTCTTATAATATGATATGATTTCTTGGAAATGACAAAAACAATTTTCTGAGTGTGCAGATTTTCATGGGGGTGTCTGTTGTCAACTGAGACCTCACTGAATGCAACATTAACAAGAAAGAATATCAACTACACATTGCATGGTAGCAAACTTTGTGCCTGGCTGCGGTTTTCCCTCCTGGCCATTGATTTCCTTATTTATCACCTCATATAGACCTGTGACACAAATTCCCCTAGAGAAGCTTGTGTCATTTGGTGAGTGTACATTTGCTTTGTTGTTGCCTTTGAGTTCCCTTGAATTGACCACTTTCTCATTGGATTTTCTAATGTCAAAAAGTAAAAAAAAAAAAAAAAAAAAAAAGACTTGTGCACACAGGACAGAGCATGGCTTGATATTCATAGTGACTCCTTTTCTGTATTTACAGGAGGATTCAAGAGGATCCATAAGTGGTATGTATCCTGGCCTCACTCTCTTCCTGATGCAAAATGTAGATGATGCCAAGGGTCGGACAGTCTTCTTTTCTTTTGAGTGCAGAGTCTCAGTAATTCCACTAACTCTTTGAGAATGAAAAGTGAAGAGCTTGTGGTCCAAATTGATTTAAAAAAAAAAAAAACACAAACATATGGACACCCCCCCCACACACACACACACAAAAAAAAAAACCACAAAAAACTATGGCCATTCTCTATAGTTACTGATAGCACCTGTGAGAGTTGAATGATGTGGTTAGTTCCAGGAATGATTTGTATGTGTTTCTCTGGGTACATCCATATCATGTGATTCTGAGTGTACCTGTGTATTCGTTTTTGCACATTTGTGTGTTTCTCTAGATATATACACACCAAGATGCCAATGTCATGTTTATACAAACATGCATGTTTATACAAAACATGCCATGTCCATTAGATCATGATTTTCCATATGTGTGAATAGAACAAATGATGAATTTTCCATGTGTGCAGTTCATTCCACGCCAAGAATACCTCAATTAACATGCAAAATATATCCCATCCAGACATGGAAAATTTTCACAACACTCAGTAAGGAAAAAGCTCTGTTTCATTCCTGTCACTGCACCAGTAGCTTCATTTAATAACAAACATCACCTGTCAGTAGGCCCTGTATTTAGTCAGGGCATTTGATTGTTCATCACACTTCACTCATGACAGCTTTTCACGTTCATATACATTTTCTCTGAAAGGTGTCAGAATTTATTTTCCAAACCCTATTCTAAGCACAAAATTCTGGACAGAGCCAATCCTTAACAGTGACCCTCAGGTCCACCAGCACACTGTGCTCAGTTATGGCAGGAATCTGAGACAGAGAAGATGCCCAGGCCAGAGTTTCCAGTAGCAAAGGAAGGGATTTATTTGCATGTTCCAACTGACATTGAAACCTTCCTTTTTGGGTCCTTTGGTAGACAATACCTTGTGAGAAACATGTTTAAACTCAAGGGACATTCATGGGGGATGACCAGTGCAGCTGCAGCTCATTTAGTTACAGAGCAAAAGATGGGCTCCAGTGAAGGTCAAGCTCAGCTCGGCAGTGGTGTCTGATCCCAGAGTCCAGGTCTGTTCTGCTCCTTATGTGGCCTGCAGGATATCACATTGACAGTGTCTCTGATAGGTCTTCACATTGTTGGTCTCAAATGCTATCCAGGTCCTTCTAATCAGACATACATGGATACTGACATTGACTGGTCACTGTGAGGGTGGAACCACTGTACTCATCATTCCTCCTCATTTCTGAGCTCATCCCTGCAGAGTGTCTTCATCTTAGTCCCTATCAGCATTTGATGAATGCCCTTCTGTGCTAAAACCTCACTTGGCC
Source organism: Callospermophilus lateralis (assembly GCF_048772815.1). Taxonomy (NCBI): domain Eukaryota; kingdom Metazoa; phylum Chordata; class Mammalia; order Rodentia; family Sciuridae; genus Callospermophilus; species Callospermophilus lateralis. Next base: position 143,520,245 of record NC_135305.1, on the reverse strand, counting down.
AGCATGTGGGGCTCTACAGTGAGCCAGTTATCCACCTGGCATCTCACCAGGACCAGCCAGAATTGTTAGGGAAGTTTAGAAAATAGCACTGTGTCCCACATTTCTAATCAGCTCTAGGTGGATGTGCCTAACCTTGTGGGGAGCCACCTGGATTTTAATGTTGATTTTGTTGATTCAGATTCCTCAGTCCCTCAGAGAGTTCCTGACCCTTTTGCATGAGTCCACAGTCTACTTTTAAATGAGGAGTGAGTTTATGCTACCAAACTGCTTTCCAAGGAAACCTAGGGGAAGGAAATTTATGCTTGCTTCATCTTTGAACTCCAGGTCTTGGTCATCCAAAACAGCAATCACTTTTTGGATGTGGTATACATTTTTAATTTTATTTAAATTTTAATACAAAACTTTCAAAACCTTAACCCAGTTCCACATTTCAAGTGGCCATTAGACCCATGTGCATAAGGCAGAGAACATTCACATTCTCTTTTGGGCAGCTGCTCTGATAATGGCACAGTATATGCTCTGTGAGTTTGTATTCCTGAAACTTTTGGCATCATGGTTTGCATGCAAACTTGGTCTATTTCAAGGAGAGAGTAATAATGTGTCAATGGAAGAAAGTAGTTAAAATTTGAAAACTTCAATCTTGAAGGTTTGCAATTTTTCTGACTCCCCAGAGCTCAGAGATGGTCTGGAAGCCAGAACAGAGATCAGGGTGATCCTGACCATTAATATGTGACTCTGTTTTTCTTGCTAATAATAAATCCCTTGAGACTGAATAATTTATACAGGTGTGTTTAGCTTACAGTCCTGAAGATACAAGAGTATGGCACTGGCAAACACTTGGCTTTAGTGAATGCCCTCTTAGCTGCATTGCATGATTGGGGCATCAGCATGGTTGCAGGTGCAGGATGGAGACATCAGATGGGAAGACAGGAAGCCAGCAGGGATCAGATGATTCATTTTCTCTTCTTATATAACCAGGATCTAGCAAGGGTTTGAGAAATATATATTCCTACTTCTGAGTCTCATACTCTTAAATGACCTCATCACGTCCAAGGAGACCCTTCCTCATACAGGTTTCACAACTCTCATTATTACCATACTAATAACCAAGCCTCAATCACACAATTCTGTGCAGGACAAATATCATGCAATCCTAGTAACCATCATGAGCTTAATTGTGACAAAGAATGCATGAGACAATCCTAAGTAATGCTGTTGCTGATGTTTGTGTCTCTAAAGGTTGGACATGGAGCAAAGATTATGATTCAAGCAGTGATGAGGAAGAGACTGCAGGTAGGAACAGCCCTAAGGGTATGACTAAATGAGAAAGGTTTCCTTCTAGGAATTGAGTTCACCTAACTCATGTGGGAAATGAGGAACTGGCATGAAATAAAAATAAACAGAAATATGTATTGTTTTTATAAAAATAATAGCTAGTAGACCTCATGACTTTGAGCATCCTGTTTATAAGAAGACATTTTTCTGCTTTGACAGTTAAACACAATCGTCCATGAAAGTCCCACTTTGTCCTGAATTTGCCTCTTCTAAGCATCAAGTAGGTTGGCTTTTATTGTTGGCTATTTTTTTTTGGCATTGTGCATGAAAGAATTAAAATCTGCACTTTAGTTTTGATGCACAATGGAAGGAATCTAGTGGAACACACTTTCTTAAAGTGACTTTCTTAAACTGTAATTGAAGCTCTCACTAGTGCTAAGCAGTGAATAAGAAGTCACAATTCCCCTCTGCATGTTCTCTTCTTAGAGAAGCACTTTCTCTTCTGTGTTTTTCTACTCCTGGTTTAAAATAAACTCCCAAATGTGGGCAACTTAAAGAACATTGTTTCAGTGCTCCCTTGACAGGTCAGTGTGTTCTCCTATAAAAGAGTTGGGAGAAGTTCCTCCTTGAACATGTTTCTAACCTCCAGTCTTCATCTAATTGCCAAGCCCTGGGACTAGGAGGAACATCTGAATGTGCTTATATTCAAGAGGCCTAACTCTGGAAAGTCAGGGAGACTCTGGCTTCCTCTTGGAGGAACAGGATGACACAGACATCCCTACTGAGTACAGTGGCAGAATGTGAACTGGAAAAGAGCTCTTGTGATCCTAGATCTGTTTCTCATTGCAGAGGTGAGGTGATGGAGGCCAGGAGATAAGAGTGCAGACAAGAGGAAGAATGGAGAGCTTTGTCTTTGTCTCTAGGACACCAGGAGCAGTATCAATCAAGTTCTCACCTTGACTTTAAATCTGCCTTTCCTTTTTCTAAGGCCACATCATCACAATCAAGGCCATGGTACATAGGGAAGACGTAGAAACTGATGCAGAGGAGGAGGACAAGGAGGAGGAGGAGGAGGAGAAGGAGAAGGAGGAGGAGGAGGAGGAGAAGGAGAAGGAGGAGGAGGAGGAGGAGAAGGAGAAGGAGAAGGAGGAGGAGGAGGAGAAGGAGGAGGAGGAGAAGCAGAAGGACGAGAAGGAGGAGGAGGAGGTGGAGGAGGAGGATGAGAAGATGGAGGAGGAGGAAGAGAAAAGGACCAGTAATCTGTACGTAATTGATTTCCTGTTGGTTCTCTTATTTATCCTTTCTTATGTAGAGCCTCTGTAGCTTTTCTATGTTTCATATTTCCCATATTTATGACATTTGAAACATTATCATATTTCCCACATTTTCTAAATGTGCTTTCCTCATCCAGATGGTTGAGATCCTTGGACCTTCAATTTCTGTTAAATCTCTCTGCACTAACATTCTTAGTCTTTCCCTGGTTTTGACCACAGGCCACACCACTGAATCATGCTGAGCAATACAGCATGGCCATGTACAGAGCTTGAGTGTAGGGGTCTTCAGAAATATTGAGTTGTTGCCTGATGTATGAGACATAAACAATCTGGCTCTGTTCTAGAAAACACTGAGTAGCTGGGTTCTTCTGCCTTTGCTGGCTCTGAGCATGCATGAATTTACCCTTCCTTTCCTAGGTCAAGATTACACAATTGGAAAGTAGTTCCCATAACATGAATTGTTTCCAGGGGCCCTCTCCTGGTTTAAAATGTGGGCTCAATGCAGCAAAAGTGATAAAGCAGTTTAGGAAGAGGAAATTTGTGTGTGGAAAAAACTTGAGGGAGAGGAGAGGTCAAAATCACATGTTCTCTATTATTTAAGTTTCTTTGTTGCACTTTATGCAATCCATCAGAAGAAATAGAGCACTGAAGTGGCCCCAGTTACATGTGAACATGGCCATGCAAGAGGAGGTGCAATTTGATTAAAATCAGTGCACAGAGCTGTCTGAGGATAGGGCTAAAGAGGGTAGGGCTGGAGGAGCAGGGTCCTTGCTCCACCCTGTGTCATCACAGGGGCTGCTCCTCAGGTCCTCCAGATGTGTGCTACTCAGCCTTTACACCCAAATGTCCTAGAGAACCCTTCCCATTGCCTCATGTTTACTCTCTAGGGGAGCAGCCTCAGAAGGTTCTGAAGGTGAATCTTCATGAGAATTTGCTGCTGAGGACATTCATAGAGATTCTCTGCCCACAGACAACAGCCTCAGCTGAAGGCAACATACCTGCCTCAGTGCTCCCTGCCCAGAGCCCAGGAAAGATCAGGGCCCAATTCATCTTGCATTTCCTGAGAACAATTGTGGTTCTGGACACTCTCTGTGGCCAGCAACTCATCCAAAGTGACATTTTTTTCCCTGTTTCTGTGTTATAGACTCCGTAAAACACCTGGGAGAGAAGTAATTTTGGCCTCGGGACACGGGAGAGATGACACCTGTGGTGTGCAGCACCTGGAATTAGCCAGCAAGACTTAGGGAAGGAGTTGTTTTTATGGTTCCAAAGACATAACAGTCTATTATGTGTAGAATTTACAGATTTATGTATTCTTTGTTTATTAATTTTAATATTAGTACTTCTTGTTAAATTTTTAAATAAAATTATATTTCCTTGGTAAGAGTTGCTTTTTCAACTCATTCTGTAAAATAAAACACATTAAAAAGAAGTAGATGTTCCTGAGGTAGATCTCAATGAATTACAAAGGAGTTACCCTGGTGACCCCCATCACCATCAGTACTCTCCTCTCATACCCCTAAGTTTGCTTTTTAGGTTGTTTTTTAGGTTGGTATTATAATATTCACTAAATTAACAATGTGGGTGAATAGGTACAATAAAGAAATGAATAATTAAATTTCAAGGTAAGTAAAATCCCAACAAAATTTCATAAGTGTTCAATTAATTGATCCATTTATTAGCTAACTAAATATCAAGTCAAGACACCCAATATAAGAAAGGACTGGGAAACAATTGGCAATTTTCATTTATAAAAATTGTGGTTTTACATTTTTGAATCCTTTTCTCAAGAATAATTTTTGTTATAATATATCACATACATATAAAACAAGTTGGAAACATACATTATAAACTTGTACCAATGGTGATAAATTCATTAAATGACATGTATCTCATTGGAAATAGTTTGGTTTCCATATAGAGAGAGCATGAAAACTACTAAGATAATAATAAAGTCTAGACAAAATATATATATCTGCTCTACAAACATATGGGCATCACTCCAATCTAACCATGCTAAAATTACATAGTATTGTAAAAATATGTCTTAAAACTGTATACTTTAATAAGAAATAGTTCAATAAAGAATGATAATACAGGGACTGTGGTTGTAGCTAAGTGGTAGAGTGCTTACCTCACATGTGTGAGGCCATGGGTTTGATCCTAAGCACCACATATAATAAATAATATAAAGGCATTGTGTCCATCTACAACTAAAAGGTTTTTTAAAAAAGAATGATGGGCTGGGGATATAGCTCAATGGTAGAGCACTCGTACCTAGCCTAAGTGAGGCACTGGGTTCGATTCTCAGCACCACATATAAATAATAAAATAAATGTCCATTGACAACTAAACAAATATGTAAGAGAAAAAGAATGGTAATACTGAGAACCAAGGCATTCAGATTTCAAAATTCATGCTTCTTTTTCATTGATCCAATATTTTGTCAACTAAGATTTCAAAATTTGTTCAGAGCCAACATTAGTCATACATGTTACTCATCTAGTATTTCATAAATTTTCTTTCCCCATTGAAGACCTTTGATAAATGTCCAAAATATTCAGTTAAATATATATGAAATGAAGCTGAAAGAATTTATAGTTTCATTTTTCACTGTCACCTCAAGTGTTTGAGTATTACATGTTATTCAACTAAAACAACAAAATTAATATCATAATGGCACAGCCTGTATTGTAAATAAATTAAAACAACAGCATGTGTAACATGAAGTCAGAACAGTGGCACATTAAATGAATATGTAATTTAATCTTGGGATAAGAAATTGAAAGATGATCAGTACTGTGGGATGATTTGGGACATAATGCTTTACTCTACTGTTCAATACAGGTTCTAGAACCCCTTTCACCTACACATGGATGGAGTTGGGGGACAGAAAGCTGAGCTGGAAGACAACATTTTATTTGTCTTTTTTTTCACCTAGATTGTAAGATAAATGAACAGACAAGTCCCTCAGCCTGCTGCACTGACCACAGACAAGCAAAAGCAATAACCATTTAAGTGATCAGCAGGCAGGCACGGTCAGGTCATTACTGGGCAAAGAGTTCAGAGAACAGAAGTTCATAGGTTAGTTGCCAGTGTCAGCTCCACCTTCAGTCATAATCCTTTGGAAAGGATGGACACACATACTGTGCCTTCGAATTTTAGTAGCCACTGCACCTCACACACCATTGGGTTCAATAGAGTACTCGAGAACTGAAGTGGCTGGTGCCAACATGTAAGATATTTGTACGGTGTGCAGATCAACCCAGCCTCTGGCCCTGGAGGGACAATCACAGCATTAGTGTGAGGAGTTCCTTTTGGCAGGACAGAGGTTGGTATTTGTCTGATCAAAGGCATCCTTTTGCAATCCTTTTATTTTTTGTACCAACATTTAGGGTCAGCTGGAGAAGAGTACTCAGGGTCACTTCACAGAGAAAAGAAACAGCCCCAGTTATGATCCTTGGAGCAGCCTGGGCTGCTGCCAAAAGAGAAAAGGCAAGGTCTGGTGATTTAATGTGGGCACCTCTGCAGGTGTCATTCAGAATCAGAAGTTTCATCAACTACATCTTCTTCAGTTTTCCCAATACAGTGACACATCATGGATGTACCTTGTTCTCAAATTTTTATTAAGGATGGATAAAATAAACATTCTATAATTTTAACTCAGTTTGAACATTTTTCCCTTTCTGCTGCAGGTACCAGTATTTGCCTCAATTCTTCAGTGGCCCTCTATAGTTTACTTTGCTCTATCCTGAGCACTTTCCACAGTGATTAGTACATCTAAATCTTCATGTATATACTCCCAATTCAGTTTGCTCTATTTTGTTCCTCCTTCTCTTTATCTTTGAGACTTTGTCTCAGGCCATTGTTTTACCTCCCGTTTCTGCCTCAAGCTCTTTAGCTGTAAATCCTCTGGTGCCAAAGATCCTACTAAGAAAATTAAAATCTAAATATTTAAATTTTTTAAATTTGTTTACACAAATAGAGCACAGCTTTTCATTTCTTTGGTTGTAGATGATGCAGAGTCACTCCATTCATTAAATCATACCATACAAAGGGTAGTAATGTCTTTCTCATTCCACCATCTCATCCCCACACACCCTCCCCTCCACCTCCTCTCCTCTGCTCAATCCAAAATGTTCCATTCTTCTCTTGACTCTCCTTCAGAATGTTATAGACCTGATCCACTTATCAGAAAAAAATATTTGGCCTTTGGCTTTCTGGGATTGACTTATTCTGTTCCATGATATTCCCAACTCTCTCCACTTATCTGACAATGCTATAATTTCATTCTTCTTTAAGGCTGAGTAATATTCCATTCTGGAAATGTACTACAGTTTGTTTATACATTCAAATGTTGAAGGGCATCAGGATTGTTTCCATGGTTTAGCTACTGTGAATTCAGCTGCTATGAACAGTGATATCACTGCATCACTAGGGTGTGATTTTAAGTCTTTGGTGTATACATCTAAGAGTGGGAATGCTGTGTAAAATGGTGATTCCATTAAAAGTTTTCTAAGGAATCTCCAATCTGCTTTCCAAAGTGGTCACACCATTTTGGAGTCGCTAAAATCAGAATATTCTCCTACAGACACATTTAGTTTCTCTCATAACTGAACAATAGGCCCCAAATAATCAGAAAATTTTGCAATCCTCTTATTTTTGTACCGACATTTAACGTGTGTGCATGACTTTATGTACTCTGCTAATTCCTTTATCTGGCAGCTGCTGAGGTGGTTGAAGATCCCTCAGAATTTAGACAGGATGCTTAAGAGCTGCTTGTCCTTCACCAACTGCATCAGGTTATCTGGGATTACCATTTCCCCTGACCATATTCCAGTCTCCACAGACCACATTACCCTATGCCTTGGCATTAGTGCCAGAAAGAAGGTATGGGTGGGGGTAACTCTGAGAACTGTCTGCTGAGGACCCAGTGTACCTCTCTGCACTGGCTCCTGCTCTAGGCACAGAGCTGAGGACCATGGAGGCTTCTATATGAGCTACAGTGAATGTTGATGAATGTGTATGTATTCCAGTGTGAGGAGACACTGTGACATGCCACAGTGGTTCTGGTCCCCAGCTGTATGGACAAACATATCCTCTCTATATATGCTAATAGAGGACTTGGTGATAGGAGACAAAATCTGCTATTTAGGGAAAGACCCCTAGGAGATTCCTAATGCAGACCATGGCATTTGGGAACTGTCATGTCACCTGTTGTAGAGAATTATATGCCTTTTGAAGAACAGCTCATGGTGCAAAGCCTGTTGCTGGTAGGTACAAAATAACACCAGTCATCACTTGAATATGAAGCCAGAACTGTGTAATTTGCCAGTGAGAAGGTCAAGGAGGCTTAGCATCATGGATAATTTGCATCTGGGAAGGAGCAAGAGCAGGGCTCCCTCCCAGTACTCTGCATGGGCATATGGTAAAGGCCCCATGTTTCCGACTTTCCAGCACCAGACACTATCCCAGGAGTTCCATGTGTATGTCCTATGGGAGGAGGTGAGGCTTTGGGTAAAAGGTGAGCGTGACACTGCTGCTACCTGATGACTCTGGTCCAAAAATGTCTAATAAAACCATGAAAGCTGATTATGCAAAGTCTCCTAACCACATTAAATTACAGAAGCATGCATAATTATTTTAATAATGTTATATAACCCACTATAGTAAAGAAGTATCATTTCCACAAAGATAAGATGAACACTTATTTGTGATATAATGTATATACTTTTTCTCATGTCATTTCTTTAAAAAAGGTTTTATATATTTATATTACATGTCAATTTGGACAGTAAAATTTTCTCAGAAATGTTTGATCTTTTTCTATTTTCTCATTTACATTTTTAAGGTAGATTTACTTAACCAAATAACTGAAGCCGGATTGGTAATTTTCTAACCACTGAGTTGTTAACAGAAATAATATTCACCCTTTGATATTTGAAGCCAGATATGTAAATGTGATTTGTGTTTATTAGAATAAATTCAACTTTGAAGAAATTGGATGTTTGTTTCAAAACTACTCTTTGACCAACTATCTTATGAAAGTCCATAATTTAAGTAGTATACTAATATAACACTTCTAAATCTATATAGTATAATTGTTTAAAATTTGTATTTCTTATTTTTAGATGTACATGACAGTAGAGTGATTTTGGATATATATATATATATATATATATATATATATATATATATGGAATATAATTTATCATTCTTGTGGTTTTACATGATTCAGAGTTACACTGGTAGTGTATTCATATAGAGAGACAGAAGTTATATAAATAATCTAATTTGGGAGTATAAAAAAGCAGTCCTTTCACTGTTCAATGTTACAAGCTTCTTCTATTTTCACAGAAATGCAGTTGATTTTAAGTGACTGTTTTCATCATCACGTTTTTACTATAAAGAAAATAAACTCTCTGTTTGCAAAGTCATGAAGGTATTTTGATGCCAGGTCATAATCTCCAAAGAGTGACCTGAGAAGGAAATGATCCTGATGATGAGGTGGATCTTAATTCAATTTGTGTATCTCAGGTGGTTTCCTTCCCTATAAACACGTTTTCCCAAACAGCTCATGAACAAAAAGTCCAGCTTTCATGAAGAGAGAGTATTCATGTGGTCATGACAACATATTTCCACTCACAGAGGTGACCTGCCTATAGCCAGGTGGCAACAGCAGAACCCAACCCTGAGTTCTAATATGAGGTTATTTCCTATGGGAAGAGGCCAGGTACCTCAGAGCAGATTGATGACACTAGAACTTTCATCATGGCAGACTGACATTAGTTCTCAGTGAAACGTGCATTTACCCTTGAGGGAGCTTGTTTTCCTTGCCTGCAGTGCTTCTGCCAAAACTGTTATCCATGTACTTAGTGAACACCTTAACCACCCTGGTGATATTCAACATGGGTCTTCTGAACACAATGCTTATGTCACAGCCAATAAAGGGCAGTAATCAAGCCATATTCTTGCCATTACTACTCTTACATTTCCCCAACATTCTAAAACACCAGGTCTGACAAAAAGGTTGACTGGCTTTTGAGGAGCCAAAGATGAATCTTGGTGAGTGGTTACACCCATATCCAATACATAATGATGTTTGTGGCATATGCAGAATTCCTGAAGCTGGAATTAGGGCCTGGGACTGGGAATGACTCCACACACTAGTGACTCACTAGCACAATGTTTGATTCCCATTTCAGTAATTCAACCCTATTATTGATCTAGTGCAGAGGACTTAGTTCTAAACACAGGACACAAGAATGACTGCTCTACCCTGGGTTTAAGCCTCCCTTTTGCTACTCATGACAAGGAATCATTAGACCAATTTGGGGCTATTGGGTCATGATTGGTCCTGATAATCAGGGGAATTAGTTTGCCATTGCTGACTCAAAATAAGGAGGCAATGCATAGAAAGAAGCATGTTCTCTAGTACTTCCTTGGACTGCACTTAAGGTCAGAATACCAACACAATCCAACTCAGCAGGGCTATTGGTGCACCTATGTTGTATGAAGTGATGATTTGTGCCTTCCACCTGGCACTACTAGCTAGAGATCTACATTAGCCAAAGCATTTTTTTTGGTGGTCAAGGGAATTAGAATACAGAAGTAAGAAATCACCAATTAGAATTCTATGGAAAAATATTTTAATGTGAATATATTTGAATATGTTTTCCTTCCTCTGTCTGATTCTAGTGTCAACTAACATAGGTGTGTTAAAAATATGTAACTATCCAAGCCTGGTGTCACATGCCTGTAATCCCAGCTGCTTGGTAGACTGAAGCAGGAGGATCATGTTATCAAAGAAGACTCAAGAATAGCTTAGTGCCTTGCTATTCAGTGAGACCCTGTCTCTAAATAAAACACAAGATAAGGTTGGGGATGTGACTCAGTGGCCCATTGCTCCTGAGTTCAATCCCTGGTTCAAAAGGGAAAAAAAAAAGTTAACATTTTATTTCAATATTTAATTTACAGGAGATCATAGGTGGAGGACAATGAACATATTTGAGCTCAAAAAATGTATTTTCTTGTTTAAAAAAGATGCACATTTTTTGGGGTGGTAGTTTGGTGGATCATCTTATTACATGAAGCCTGGATATCATAATTATGTTTAGGTGGAGACTGAGTGATCATGGAAGTGGCAATGAGTTTCTGGTTGACACACATGGAATATGGTGCCATGTTTAGTTTAAAATGTGATAGTTTTAGTGTATTTCTCAAAATTGATCACATGTATATTTCTGGTAGTAGAAGGAACGCTTCTGTTGTACAAGCCATGGAGGCTAGAAGTGAATCCCTGCAATCTTGTGACTCATGCCTGCATATGTGTATCTGTTAGGCCACTACATAGAGAGGAGGGGTCAGGTTGTTTACATGTCCTTGGATTCACCTCCAGCATGGTTCTGATGCTTCAACTGTTTCATAACCCAGAATAACTAGGACATATGGCTCAATTTTCATTATAAAAATGCAAGGAATGAGTGGTACTAGATGGAGCATCAGGATATTTACCATGGAATTTATTAGCCTAGATCAGCTTTCTGAGTATAGAATGGCCTTCCTAGTTTATGACTAGTTAGGTATGTTGTTGCTGTGATCAAAATCTGACAAGAAAAAATGAGGAGGAATTTTCTTTTTTGTCTCAGGATTTGAGATTTGTCAGTTCATACATGGCCATCTCAATTGCTGTTTTTAAACTGAGGCAGAATATCATGGCTGAATGACATAGAGAAGAAAAGCATCTTGAATCATGACAATCAGGAAGCAGGGAGACCTCTGTCTCCCAGAGAAACCAGGAACAAAATAGAAACCCCAAAGTCTCATCTCCAGACAACCCATTCAGCCACAGTCTGCCTGCATATAGTTACCATCTATATCATTGGAGTTAACCACTGATTAGTTTACAACTCACAACCTTTTCATTTTTTCCTCTCAAGATTCTTGCATTGCCTTCCCCATGATATTTATGGCACACCCTATATCCAAACCCTAAGAGTCCCTGAGTGCCTTTGTGGGACATCTTTCTTCATTGATTTCTCTCCTCAAATGCACAGCACAGCCGGGCTTTCTGAGACCACTCTCGCTTCATCTCTAGATTTTGGAGGTAAGTGTGTGTTTGGTCAACATGGAAGTTATGAATCCTCTGGGCATCTTATTAATAGGAAGCCACTCAAAATAGCTATGGGGACAAAAGAAGAGACTGAGGAGTTGGAGGTTCAGCATTCAACTTTCTTCAAGCTGCTTTGGGCAAAATATCACCATTGACTTCCCTGACCACTGGTTACAGTCACTTTCCAGGTTTTGAATCCTTTGCCACTTTTCCAATTCTTCTGAGCTGTTTTTTTTTTTTTTTTTTTTTAATTGCGTCTAGTTCTGATGGGCTGCTGCCCTTTCATATTCCTGTCCAAAGGCAGGGCAGCTCCCTGCTGAGAGACCACTGATGACAAGTGACTCAGCATAAGGTCACCATAGACCCTCACATTCCTCATGGTCCTATTAGTATCTCCCACATGGACTTTGGTTTCATCTTTGGCATTTCATTTAATATTTCTGTTCTTGTTTACATGCTTTTATGTATTTCACGTGTTATACATTGTTTACTTAATCAACTGACTACATTTATGGATTTACCACCAATTTTAGTCTCAAACATTGTGTTTGACACATCTCATTCTGCAATGTACAATAAGTGGCCACATTTATTCTTATTTTTTAAATCTTCCATGCTTTATGTGACATGTAAAAAAGCACTACAATCCAGTCCTGACAGACAAAACAAATTAAGGTACCTTATTTTCTGTGAAGTTCATCAGTATCACAGTTTCCATGGCTGAGCTTTAAAAAATGAATTCTCAAGTATTCCTCAAGCAGAGAGGATCCTGCCTCTGAACTAAGGTGAATTCCAGGTTTAGGGCTATGAACTGAGGCAGATGAGAGTTAGTGTCAATCTGAGATTCTCCTCAGGGAGCCTGTCTATTTTTTTGCAGGGAGAAGTGACCAAGTGCCCCCTTCCCTCATGCAAGACCACATAGGAAATTCTTCCTGAGAAAGGTATGCATGGCTGGAGGTGGGAGGAAATGCCAGAGAAGACTGTGCAGGCAACTTTGGAAGACCCTAAGATAGAGAAGCCTTCCCATGGATGACTTCTGGACAGTGATAAAAAGTCCCCTGAGATTAACAGGAGGCACATGCAGTCATGCTGGGAGAAGGAAATAGACCCGAGGAGCCGCATATTCTCACACTGTGCTCCCTCCTACAGCATCTGAAGCTTAGTATGTTCTCCCTTACAAAATTCAACCAGTGTGGTCTGCCATGCTTACACATACAATCAGCCTCCTTCAGTGCATTTCCCTGGTGAGGTCTTCTTTGTCCCTTGGCTATTTCCAGTGTCCTGGGGTGTGATCCTGTGTTAGTCTGACCCTCAGAATATCACTGCAATGTCACTGCAACCCCAGACACAGATTAAAAACTCCTGATGTCCATTCAGGGACTACAGTTGGACTCCTCCTTTTCACCCCAAGGCTGGCCTCACTCCTGAACTCTGTGCAACCAAAGCTTCTCTCCTGGATTCCTCTGAATGCCCTTCCACTGACACTTGCTGGTTGAGGATTCACAGAGTGGAAGCCCCTCTCCTGAGGACCCCAAATCTTCTGTCCCTGGAGAGCCTATTGTCAGTATGTCTAGCCTCACTCTGTGCCAGTTGTGCCAAAATGTACCCTGTCCTGTGTCTCTGATTGGTGGCATTGACGGTGCATGGGAAGTCATGGCAGGTCACGTTCATGTCAACAGGTGCCTTGTTTCTGTTAGAAGAGAATCTGCCAAACCCAAGCCTATCTCCCCACATGCAATAGTGTACAGAAATTGTGTGAAAGTTTGTGTGGATGCAGGCTTCTTAGGTATTGAGAAACCAAGACTCATGTGTTCCATTTAATGTCATCACAGATAATGACAGACTTCTGCCAATGTGCTGATTTCTACATATATTTTACCCATTTTTTTTTTAGGTTCCTCACTGATCCACTAGCAGCTTCCATTGTGATTTGTTTATTTTCCCCCATCATACCACTTTTGTTACCTTTCATGTCCTTTTATTAATTTTTGAAATTTATTTTTATAGTGGTTTCTATGTGCTTTACATCAATACCAACATAGTTTGCAATGATGCTGCCTGAGTTGTATTGTCATGTTCCCTCTCCTCCCACCCTCATGTATTCCTTCTTGTTTATGATGCTGTTGTCATAAGTATGATGTGCATACTGGCATTCTTGTGTTCATTTCCATTATTGATTCAAACTATGAACTTTATTTCTCCTGTCTTTAATTCACATGGTAATATGTTAGAAACTAAATTACAAAACTATATCATTGTTAGGATTTATGATCAGCTATGTAAGTACCTTTAGCAGAGATATTAATTCTTCAGGTTCTCAAGTTCCCATTTCTTACCCTTCTTAAGTTTTAGGACTCCCCTCAGTATTGCATGCTGGGCAGGACTACCAGAACCCCAAATGAGCTCTGTAACTCTCCCATTTGTGGTGGTCAGCTCTTTTTCACTGTGACCATTATACCTGACAGGAAAAAGTTAGAGAAGGGCACATTAATTTTTGGCTGGTGGCTTCACAGGTCTCCATGAGCTTCTGAGTCTATCACAAGAACAGCATGGTAGAAGGGCATGGTGGAATATGTAGAAGAATAAAACTAGACCATTATTTCTCACATTGCATAAAAATCAACTGAAAATATATCAAAGAGAAATGGTGAGCCATGTCTGAGCATGTGAAACAGCAGCAGCAGTCTAGGCCACAAGGAGAACAGGTGTGGAGCCTGCCTGGGTGCCATCAGGGCAGGACAAGATCTCTGAGCAGGTGCCATTGCCATTGCCTTTGCACTGCCCCCACACTTCCATGGAAAAGGAAGAATAGTCATGGCGGTGTTGCTCAGGAGATGCAGCTTGCATGAACAGGGCATGTTCTACTCTTAAAGGAGCAGGTCACTGTGGTGTGTGGGCAGGTGTGCATAATGAATCTTCAGCACCAGGCCTGCTGTCAGCTCTGCAGCCGCCATGGGCATGGCTGGCCCTAGTCACCTGCTGAGCATCTGGGACCAGGCCCTAGTCACCCGCTGAGCATCTGGGACCATCATGAGGGCAAGCTGGTCTCTGCCACTGGAAGCTGTGGTGGTGGGTTCCTGAACATAGGTGGTGGGAGCGGCCCTGCAGGCAGATTGGCATGGGCATGGCTCCAGGCAAGTTGGCGAGCCTAGCTCTGCTTGTTGCCTCAGATCTGGCTCCTGCTGGGCTTTGTGCTGGCCTCACAGGCTTGTTCTTCTCTGTGCTTCAGAGCTACAACCAGTGAGACCCGTGGGTCAGTTGTGACATAGCAGACTGGAGGACTGTGGGCACAGCAAAAGGACCCAGGCCTGCAGGGCACAGGAAGATGTCTGTGAGGCACAAGGCTTTTCCCAGTTGGTGGCCTCATATGACAGGAACCTCCTCTTTGTGGGAGTAATGACCACCCAGAAATACTTCAGACTCCTGCTGTGTCCACATTCAGAACATGACCTAAGACAATTCTTGGGATAGTGGAGTTTTTCTCTACTGAGGGTTCAGACACATCTGTACCAATTCCAGAAGTGCCACTGTGGGGTGTGGATGGCACTTGCCCATCCCAGAAGACTTTTATGATGCTTAAGTATATGCATGAGCACCACTTAGACAGTGATCTGGAAGCAGATGATGATCTTTATATCAAAGGAGATTATCTGAAGAGATTTCTGAGGAGCTTGAATATCAGTGAGCCCCTGTTTCTCAGGCAGACAGGACTGAGCTCTACAGAAGTGTTTTGGGTCTTGTGAGATGCATCAGCTTTTTCTTAAAATGAGAATTCTGAAAAGAACAAGAAGGGGTACATCTGAGAACTCCATTACAGTAAGATTCTCCAAGCTATCACATTTAACCTGAACAAAAACCAAAGCTACCAGCATAAACTGCATAGCTACATTCTCAGTCAGCAAATTGCAGAGCAGCATCATCACACAATACAGTTCCAATGAGAAATCATCCTAATGAGCAAATACAGCAACACCGAGATGCATAAAGAGGACCAACATCTGGGAATCCTTGCTTCCTTCCTGAGGTTTCAGTCCTGCCATCAAGAGGAAATTCTGCAATGGGAATTTCTGACTGGGTAGAATTTATATTTGGCTGTGGAGAGTTAGCAAACCTGCACCCCCCCCAAAAAAAAAAGGAATGAACTCAGCCTAGATGGAAGCCTTGGGTGACATCTTCATGTAGGTTGTGGAAATGATCAAGGCCACCACCAAGACCTAGGAATGCATCATGGATTTCAAGTAGATCCTGTGTGGCTATCATCTTGTGGTGAATCCCATGTATGGGGCAGAGTACATTCTGAACCTGCTCCTTCTACACAGGAAGTATAAAGGCAAGAAGATGTCAGTTCCAGTGAGGAGGCATGCAGACCTATAGCAGATTTTCAGCAAGATCCAGTTTGTGGAGCATTAGGAACTAGACACTCAGGAGCTGGCCAACAGAATCTGAAAACCTATTCTTCCTCTCTAGTTCCTTGAATAAGCTTCTTCCTTTCCAGTTCCCTGGATCCAAGAACAAATGCAAAGAGCCCAAAGATTAAAATGTCATATACTGGATATTTTGACATGTTTATGAGGTTTCTGGGAAACTTGGGGAAGACATGTCCCACCCCAAATCAGAACACCAAAGTGGTTGTACTACATTTTAATTCTGACTCCAACCCTGATAAGGCTAAACTAGTAGAACAGATGAGAGATTATAGCAGTAAGTACCCTAAAAGTGATATGAAGATTTTGCCTGTGTCTGTAGAATTTTCAATTGTTCTGGCCCTCAGGGTGGGATGTTCTCAATTATTAACAAATCTGCACTTCTTCTGTGAAATTGACTGCTGTTTACCATGGAACTCCTGCAACAGTGTTGAGCAAATACAGTTTGGGGCCAACAAACACATTCCCCAATCATCTTTAGACAGTGTGATTGAAACATTATTTATGGTGAGAAAGTTACCATGGAAAACCATTTTTCCTTTTACTCAAAAAAAAAAAAAAACTGGCTTCTAAAGAAGCTGTGTTTTTGACATTACTGGTACTTAAAGGGATATCTTGCCCAAGTGGGTGGCAATTTCCATTCTCATCTGGGGATGAAGGATCTGGAAATCTTCAGCAATGTTCTCCAAGCAGGTTTGAAGATGTTCAGAAGCCAGGATGTAGGAATAGTGCATGTCCAGCACCCTGTCTTTCATGAACCCTAATCTGGATTCCCAAAGAATACAAAATGTGTTTGTGGTCCAAAGCATCATCACATGATTCCATGCAGCAATTAGCTGAAATGTGACTGGAGAAAAATAATCCAAGTTACAGTCAAAGCAGCCAGTCAACTCCGCTGGCCAAAACATTTTTAATTATCTATTTAAAAAAATTTTAGTTAGATCAGCTATTAAAGTCCATGCAAGGATACAATTTCTAAGTGATTTTCTTACATAAGACTCCTTTAATATTCAGCTTTGTGAACAAAATTGTGATTAGTGTTTGCCTTTGAATACGTATTCCTTTGAACATTATGTAGCAGAAATGTTTTGGATGATTTGAAATGTCTTGGATGAAAAAAAAAATCTCTTGAATGCCTTCCAGGTCCCTTCTCTACAGTCCTATGACAAAAAAATGAACATTCTCATGAAGTATTACTGTAACAAAAAGATACAAAACACTGTAACATTCTGGTTTTTTAAAAATATTGCTCAGTTTTGTCTCTTTTTACAAGTTGTTTTAAAGTCATCTCAAGTTCTAGTGCAGGAAGTTGAGCAGCAAGTGCATGCAACTGATGTTGCGGTCTGGTCTTATGGCAGTGTTGAGATGGTGAAACCTTTAATATCTGAGGATTGTGGAAGGTCTTCAGTCATAGATGGTGTACCCTTCAAGGGGAAAATGGAGTCCTCATTTCTCTCTCTCTCTTCCTCTTTTCCTTACCTGCCTTGAGGTGGGATGATCCTCTCTACCGCGTGCTACCCAACATGATCGACTTCCTTACTTCAGGGCCAAAGTGATGGAGTCAACTAATCATGGACCAAAACATCCATACCTGAGAGGCATAAAAGACCTTTTATCCATTTAAGTTGATTATTTCTGGTGTTTGTTAGAATGATGGAAAGCTAACACTGCAGGAATGCAGAACCAGAGTTTTATCCCTGCATCTCTCTTCCTATAACCACCTGTGCAGTCTTCCACTGAATGTCCAGCCTCCTTGGCTGGTCAATATTGGACTGTTCATGTCAGGTTCCATTCTCCACATTAGATGGAGTGATTAAAGTTAAAGAATTAAAATTTTCTCCAAAAAACACCATCCAGTTTCAGGCTAGCTTCATCCCAGGTGTTTTAAAAGGTCTGGTCCTTCCAGATCTTGGCTGTTATTGGTCAAGTCCAAGGACACAGATTTTATACAAAGCTGCTTTGTGTCTTAGGCAAGAAAAACTCCCTCTCTGTACTTCCACTAAGTCATCAATAGAAGGAACTCGAATATCCTTGCCAGGTTGGTGAGACTGTGATACCATATTCTACTAGGAGACAAGAGTCTCTCCTAATTCCTGGGGAGAGCTGAGGTAGGGGATACTCTCCTACCTAAATATTACCAGAGGAGGCAGGGTTCTTAAGGGGACTTGGATCTACAGAGCTAGCCCCTACCTGAGAATTCTGAGGCTCAGAACCATTGTTATGTCCCCAGAATAATACCATCATCCTCTGTCTCAGAATCCCCAATTCCCCACTCTGCAGTGGGACAATCACGAGAAATGAGAAGAAACTTAACTCCTTGTTTAGAAAATGTGTTATAAATATTTAACCTTGGCCTATTTTAAAACTTTGTTTTATGAAGTCTTCTACCATAAAGTGATTGTTAATTTTATTGTGTCACTTCAGTTTAGCCTTCTCTTAATGGTTTCAGTGATTCATGCCAAGTTTAGAAAGGTGATTTTTATTTTGATATGATAAAATCACTCTTCTATTTTGTTCTAGTACTTTTGTTGTTTTGGTGCATGTGTGTTTAACTTTATCTGGAGTTTGAGCATAGAGGCATATAACTTTGTTTATTTGCCAAATGGGAAGATATCTGTTGAATATAAATGAGACATTCATGAGATGCTAAACAATGACTTATCACATTCTCTCTGTGGTTCTCTTGAAGCATTCATTTGTTCCTGCTTCATTTTACTTTGTTTTGATTATTTTAGTTTTATAATATGTTTTTGTATCTGCTAGGAAATCAACCCATCATTATTACTGTTTTTCTAAATCTTAACACATATTCTCCATTTTACTTCTTGTTAAATGTTGGTATCAATTTCCTAATTCTCAAAAATCATTCTTTTGGTATTATGTTTGTACTTTCGGGAATATATGGTTGATTTGAGATGAACTGATACATTTATAAGCTTAGCACTTTCACCCAGGAACATGAAATCCTATCCATTCATCACATTTATGTCTTTGGTCAAAGAGTTTTGTAATTTATTCATTGAAAATCTGATTTATTTTTCTGGTTTATTTATTTATAAATCTTATTTATTTGTAAGTGTTTCAAATATAATTTTATTGAAATGGAAATTTCCCCACAATTCCATATCCTAAAGTACTACTGCTTATGCAGCAGAGAAACCTAATCATTTTTACATGTCACTCTTATGTTCAGCCACTTTTATTCTTGTATGAATTCTAACAGTTCTACTAATTCTCTTAAGTTGGATGGTTGGTTTTTTAGTGGACTAGCACATCATTTGCAGGAAATATTTTCTCTCTCTTTTTAGAATTCTTATAACATTCTTTCCCTTCATCTCCTTTCATTGGGTAGAATCTGTTGAATATTGAAAAGTGTGAATGAGCAACTTTCCTGATTTCTGATGCAAATGTTTTTTTTCTTTACGTATGAAGGTTGTAAGTTTTGAAAGACACTTTTTAGTAATTTGAGGAAATTTCCTTGAATACCTTCATGCAAGGATAAATGTTTCCTTTCTTATTCAGAAATAAGAGTTTGATTCATATTAATATGACACTAAATCTGTTTCAAAAAACCTCCTGCATATCTTCAATACAACCAGTGCTAATTAGTTCTGCTGATAAGGTAAATAAATAAATACATAAAAACGGTGACCCAATGTAATACATAATCTTGCAGTGTAAATATACTATCTTTATTTTTAAAGATAAACTCAGATTTGAAAAAGCCACCCATCAATTCTTAGAGTGAAACTTATGTAATTTCCTTTTTCTTTTGAATATCTTAATAAGTATATTGTGTTGTGGTATAGGGTCTAGGATATAAGGTGACTCAATTGAGGGGAAAGCATTCTAAGATTACTTCAGACCTCTGACTTAGAGACAAATTGCTGAAATGAGGACACTGCAGGGGATCCAATTTTCAAGGAAATAAATTTAGTTGGAAGCTGTTAAGTTCAAGGTGCCTCCAAGACATTCAAGCAAAAATAGGATCAGGAATCAAAATAAATGTAGATCTGGAGCCAAGAAGAATCATCAGAGCAATAAATAAGGATCTCGGACCTGGGACAGTTGTGCAAGTGCATAGTTAGGGTCAAATCAGAAACAGTGGGAAGGATACAAGGAAAAAATGCACCTGATGATAGTCTAGGGTCATCAGCTATGCATGGGTCAAGGAGAAAAGGAAGAAATGGGAGCAAGAGAGTAGGGCTTCTCCACAACCAAGGAGAAGAGAATGACCAGAAAAAGGGAACTCCTGCAGAGACATTAGGCTTCTGGGAAAGACCTACAGATTGAGACAATGGCCTTTTAGACCTTGACTTGAGAAGTTTCAGGAAAATATGAGGGTAAGAACTAAGAGAGTCTTACTGTGTTCCAGAATGCAAAACAGTGCCTGGCATAGGTGGGTGTTTCATAGAGATTTTGAATGTATGGATAAATGAATGGATAGATGGATGGATGGATGGATGGATAAATGGAAGTCTGAATGGATACAAGGAGTGGTCTGAGACATCAGGGAAGGTTTCATGAATGTGGTGGATTGCACTATGTCTCCATGGGTAGAAAAATAAGTAGAAGAGTCTCCATGTGGAGGTTCCTTAAGTCAGGCATGACCCAGTGTCTGTGGGTCCAGGGTAGAAACTGTCAGGGCTGGACAATTGGGAATTTGTGTAAAAGAGATTCAGAAGTTCTAAAGTGAGGCCAGGAGAGGTTGAGCAGGTCCAGTCCAGCTCAGAACTCTCTCCCACATCACATAACCACTAAATATTATCCATCAATAAGGGGTTTTCTGGGAAGTAACTGTGCTTAGCCTTTCTGTCAGCAGTGAGAACCCCAGAGATAGGGGACACACATGGCATATCCCAACGCCATGGGTAATGCATGCCTGGAACAGGGGGATGAGTGTCTGGAGAACCAGTCAACAACCTGCAGTGTGCCAAGGTCAAAACCCTACCAGTCATGCCCAAGAGTTTCTGCTCTTGCCCAATCTTTAGGGAGCAGATTCCAGGTGCGGACTCAATGGCTTTTAGTACAAACCTCAGTCATTGTGGTATGTCTTTGTGGTGGGACCCAGCTCACTGTTCTAGGTAAGTGGCTTTTCTGAAATTTTTCAATCTGTTCCATATCCTCAGGTCTTGGGAAAATCTATTTCTGCTCTCTAAGGGCTTCTTACCCTTTGCCCTACCCTGTCTTAATGAGAGATCACTTACCATTTTCCATAGGGTATGGGAGTTGGTGGTGGTGTGGTAGCCAACAGGAAGGGTCCCAACAGCATAAGAGACTGCACAGAATGAACTACTAAGATTTTGTTGTCTGTCTGCCTGCCTGTCTGTCTTGGCATGCTTGTTTATAAGAAGTACTCTGATCTGTTCTCCCTTGTGGGGCACTTTTCTAATTAGTTTGTGAAGAGTTAACTTGAGGCCCTATCTAAGGGGAAGAGGAAATAAAAGACATTGTGGAAGTGACCAATGATGAACTTTAAAAGACTTAGGACACTAAGGAGTAAGAGTGGGAAACAACATTTCATAACTCAGCTCAGGCATCCTGGACTGTAACCTCAGGATCAAAAGTCATGAAAGAGATAAGAAGTACAAGGAAACTCCAATCTTCAAGTTTGGCCAGGGACAAACCCCAGACACACATTGGGTTTCAGGAAACTTAGGAAGAAGAAAAGAAGAGGAGGCTCTGGGTAACAGATAGGCAGGAGAAGAGTGACTGAAGATGAGAGTGGTGGAGGTGGGTCTCCACAGGGCACATGCTTCAGAAGCACAGGCTCCTATTTTTACATATGAACAGGTCCCAATGCAGGAAACCTATAGATATGACCTGTAAACAAGGCATTCTGGTTTGACTCTGCAAAAGGAGAGGGGCCAAGACAGACTGACAGACTTTGAGTGATAAACCATTATCCACGGCAGAGACTCAAGAAGAGATACATTGGGGTGAAAATGGGTTCTTTAGTAAACACTGGCCCTCGAAGCCAAGGAGTCAGGTCAGAAATGACCCATAATGGAACACACTGGAGTCCTGGAGAGCGCAGAGGACAGACAGAGTCTAAGGATGGACTAGAGAGATGTCAGAAGGAGGCAGGGCAGGAAGGCAAGGGTGACACATTTGTGTGAAAGACCATGGTCTAAGAAGTGCCAGGCAAGGTGATACACAGGTATCCTGGATTATTTAAAGCCTACACATGGGGAATAGTTTAAGTAATTCCCCAACATGCTCTCTACATTAAACATGCTCCAACACAGAGTTCCTGAACATGAAGACATTCCTCACACACTGAGCATAGGGGCTCCTGATTGGACAGCAGAACACTGATCCCTTTTGCCTGGTCCATTTTGCAGGTCGGTCAAAGGCCGGGCCCTAGCTCACACTGTTCACACCCTCCTCTGAGGATCTCCAGAGCCACAAGGCCACACTGGTGTGTCAGATCAACAACTTCTATCTGGGTGCCGTGACTGTGGACTGGAAGTGAGATGGCACTACGGTCACCCAGGGTGTGGAGAACACTCAGCCCTCCAAACAGACCAAGAATGAGTACATGGCCAGCAGCTACGTGGCTCTGACAGTAGATGAGTGGATCTAATGTGACATACACCTGCCAGGTCACTCATGAAGGGAGCACCATGGAGAAGAGTGTGTCCCGTGCACAGTGTTCCTAGGTCCCAGACCCTCATTCTACAATGGAGCTGAAAACCCCAGGAAGCTTCTCTCCTCCCAACCCTACCAACCCAGCTCTTCTCCCTCAACCCAGAAACCCCTCAATAAACATCCTCCTTATCAACCAGAAATCATGGTCTTTTTTATTTTTAGTTTATATACTTCCCATCTTAAGTTAAGGCACCTAATCAAAGTTAAGATGGGAAATGTGGTCAAAGACTTTGAGACAAAAAGACCAGGAAAGGCTCCTGATATTACCCTGGCATTTCCACAGGATTTTGCACAGCAAGGGAATGACCTTCAGCAGTAACCCAGCCTCCATATTTTCACCTATCCACCCTGTGCTTGCTCCTCTTGTGCAGACTTGTTTACTCCCCCACTGTCAGGATCAGTCTCTCCTTAGATCTCTAAGGCCTCCAGGAGAATGTGTGAATTTCCTTTCCTGGAGCAGTATGAACATCACTCCATCTTTGAATGTCCTTCCATCTCTAGCTTAAGTCCCCATCACTGAGGTCATCCCTCTTTTCCGCTTTGTCTCCCTTTCCCCACCTGTAATTCCCCTCTAGAGCCATTTGTGTTCTCTTTTCTGTCAACCATGCTCCTACCTCCCTGAGGACACTGCCTGGGCCCCATAGTACTGCCCACTCCCAGCCCTATGGCACTTATTAATAGGATACTCAGTTTCCTGAAACCTGTTGATTCATTCTAAACTCCCTTCTTGGGACTTTTGGTCTATGTGTGTCCCTCGATTTTCCATCTATTTTCCAGTCCCTGAGAGGCAAAAATCAGTATTTCTTCTAATGGACCCACCATAGGTGCCCTAAGATTGTCAGTGGGTCTAATGTGTTCAAAGTCAATAGCCACATTGTTGAATAACTTCCACCTGCTTGTGTGCAAGCTGATGCACCTTCTTAACAACTTAGTGTAGGCTCCCTGCTATTGTAGAAACACACATACATAAACATATTTGCCCGTTAACAAACACACACCTTTCAACACAAAATGCATATAACAAGCATGTACCCTTTAATACACATTTTTATGTTGAGCATCTCTATGAATGGATCAGGAAGACTCCAGGTAGCAGGAGAGGCAGTAAAGCCCTCTGGTGTCATGACATCAATCATCAAATGTCATTACCTAAAGTCCCAGAATAATGGTCTCTGTGGTAGGCCACTTACATTGGGGAAAGGGAGGAAGTTTCTGTCCATTCCAAAAGTGACAATGAGTTGAAAATAAAGCTTGGGAAGGGCTGCCGCAGTCTGGCTGGACACAATTCAGGAGCCACTTGTCAAAAGAAACGAACTTTATTTTTAATACACACACACCACACCACACAGCTCCTCAGGAAAAACCCTCAGAGCCCAACTGTCACCACCGGCTTCCCACAAGCCTCTCAACCTCCCCCACTCCTCCTGCTCTTGAGGCCGATTGGCTGGGTCGCATGGGCGGAGCCAAAAATGTCCCCCAATGAGCAGCTCCGTGGTCTGAAAGGGCGGGGAAACAGCCCAATGAGCATCACCACAGAGGAGCCAATCAGTTGGCAGCTAGAAGTTTGCTGGGGCCGCTGTGAGCCAATCATCAGCTGGCAGCTGGAAGTTTGCTGGGGCTCCTTTTGGCTGTGGCTCTCAATATCCCCCCCTCTCTGTTTAAACAACAAGCATGTGGCTTAGGGACCATGCCTGCCTTAGGTTGTCCAATACTACATATGGTCCTTACCTGTCGTCAGATGAGCTGACCTCAAGGCGTCAGCCTCCTGTCTTAGGTTGGTACCATTGCAATTGGATCTTACCCGTCATTGACTACCGGTCCAGCATACAGCCACACCTGTGGATAGGTCTTTGTACCAGCGGGGGGGGGGGTGAGGTTCTTTGCCTCACCTCTGTTAGTCCCCAAATTTTAGCTGAACGACCATCATAAGCAGAAGGGAGGAGGATACACCAAGCTACCTGACGGCTCCTTTTGGAAAAATTGTACCACCAATGACACCATCATCAAAAATACCCCAACACTACCACAAGTCGCTGCACCAAGAGATAGTTCACAATGCAAACAAGTGAGTTTACAATGCATACAAGTGATACATAGTCCAGGCAAGTTCTGCAAGCATTTCAGTGATGGCTATTGCAGAAGCTGTAGATTGGTTTTATCATTGTCTTCACTGGCACTGGGATGAAGATAGGAATTCTGGCAATAATGGCTAAAGAAAAAATTATGTAACATTCCAGAAGGTACTAAAAGAAAACAATTTTCTTAACAATTTACATTATCTTGAACAGAATTATTAAATATAATGAAAAGGAAAGGTGAAAGTAAACAAACAGATCTGTTAATTTCCTTTTTTGTTCACATATTAAAGCAATCCTCAACAGCTGTTTACCCAATTTAAATTATACCATTTAAATCACATGAATAAAAAAAAATTGGATCCTTTTTTTCACGAGTGCTCATCATATATGATATATGGACATATGTACATACAAACATACAACATAAAACACAAGTGTGCACACATAGTATAATACATGCAACACATAACATAATAGTAAAGGCTTTACAACTTTTTACAGGTGAAATCTCCATTGCAATGTTTAAAAACTTGATAGTCAAAAAATAGAACTGATCAGCAAAACATTAACCTAGGTCTATATGAGCTCAAAAAACAAAATAGAACTTCATGATGTGGGGAAAGGTAATGATAAAATAGATATTGAAAAAAGCATCCTGGTTCTGTCGCAGATGTAAGGATAGCCAAACTGGAGTTTTGGATATCAGCTTTTATGGATTTGAGCCAAATCTTCTTTTTTTTGGTCTGTAGAAATCACTTTAGTTAATCTATCTGGAATCCAAATTGGCTGCTGTTCTCCCTCTGGAAACACACAAACAGACCCCCGACTCTAGACAATTACTGGGTCAGGACCTTTCCATTGTCCTGTTAGAATATCCTTCAAAAGTACCTGGGGCTTGTGTAAATTTTTTGGACACATATGCCTTTCTGCAGCACTAAGTCCTGATGAATCCAAATTTAAAAAGTTAAGAGTAAAAAGTGTTATTTTAAGTTTATCTTTGGGGAATATATACCCCTTCCCAATTCCCTCTTTTCGCTTTAGTAAGTACATTTTAATAGTTTGATGAGCTCTTTTATCTATACCTTGTCCCTGTGGATTGTATGGGATTCCTGTTATATGAGTAATGCCAAATGATGAGCAGAATTGTTTAAAAGAGGTAGAAGTATAACCAGGGGCATTATCTGTTTTTAACTGTTTTGGAACGCCCACAGTGGCACAATTTTGTAAGCAATGAGCTATAATATCTTTAGTTTTTTCTCTGGCATGAAGGGAGCCCATCAAAAATCTACAAGAAGTATCAAATGTAACATGCAAATATTTTAATTTTCCAAATTCTGGCAAGGGTGTAACGTCCATCTGCCAAATATGGTTAGGTATCAGTCCTCTAGGATTGACTCCAAGATTAACTTGTAAAAATGTCACACAATTTTGACATTATTTTATTATTTGTGTAGATTGTTCCTTAGTTATTTTTAAATGCTTTTGTAAAGTATTAGCATTGACATGGAACTTTTTATGAAAATTTGTAGCTTCTTCTAGTGTAGAGAAAATATGTATGTCATGTGTGGTTTTATCTGCTAAATCATTGCCCAAACTAAGGGCTCCAGGCAATCCTCTATGTGCCCTGATACGTCCTAAAAAGAACGGAGCTTTTCTGTCCCAGATTAGACTTTGTGTAGTGGAAAACAAAGAGAAAACAGTAGAGAAAGGGGAAATCCTACCAGCATCTTCAAGGGATACTATAGCATTAACTATATACTGAGTATCAGAAAATAAATTAAATACAGAATCTTTAAACATCACAAAAGCTTGTAATATTGCATTAAGCTCTACCTTTTGAGCTGATTGTTTGGGTACTAAAAATATAAAACTTTGATCAGGAGTAACTACTGCTGCTGTACCATTATTTGACCCATCAGTGAATATATTTGGAGCATTAATGATAGGTGTTTTTCTTGTCATTTTTGGAAAAACTACAGGATGTGAAGACCAAAAAACAACAAAGGATTAGATGGTAAATGGTTATCAAATGAAACATTAGATTTACACATGATTATTGCCCAAGTATTTAACTCATTAGCAAACTCATCAATTTGATCTATTGTATATGGAGTAATAATTTTATTGGGAGAAATTCCAAACACTCCCTTTGCTGCTTTTATTCCTTTGAGTATTAATTTTCCTACACCCTCAGGATACCTAGTAAGAATAGTGTTAGGAGAATAAGATAAATGTGTCCACAATAATGGACCTTCTTGACAAAATACTCCTGTGGGAATATTTTTTGTTGGTAGTACAATAAATAATAAAGGCAAACATATCAATTCTATCCAAATGCATATTTTCCATATATGTTTCAATGATTTTTAATGTCTTTCTTGCTTCAGGTGTTAATATGTGGGGCGAATTTGGATCTGATGGACCTTTTAGGATATCAAATAAAGGTCCCAACTCTCCTGTTGGTATTCCTAGATAAGACCTTATCCAATATATGACTCCTAATAACTTTTGAAAGTCGTAAGTGATTTGAGTTGATCTACTCGTATTTGAATTTTTGGTGGACGGAACATGGTCGAGGATAACTGAACCCCTAAATAATTAATTGGAGAATTTAATTGTACTTTATCTATTGCTATCTCTAGATTATAATTTTTAATAAATTTGTAAGTGTGGCATAACATTCTAGCAATGTGTTTTTATCTTTGTGTGCCAATAATACATCGTCCATATAGTGAAATATTTGTAGTTCAGGATTTTGATTTCTAAGTGGCTGGATTGCTTTGTTAACATAAATTTGACACATAGTTGAGCTGTTAGCCATCCCTTCAAGGAGTACTTTCCATTCATATCTCTGATCGGGACCTTCATGATTCAGTGCAGGGATAGTAAATGCAAAATGTGGACTATCCTCAGGATGAATTGGAATTGAAAAAAAAAAAACACCAATCTTTAATATCTATAACTAAAACATACCAAGTTTTGGGCAAAGCAGACAATTGAGGAATCCCTGATTGAGCAGGTCCCATAATAATCATCTCATTATTAATGGCTCTTAAATCTTGCAATAATCTCCATTTACCAGATTTCTTATTGATGTCAAAAATGGGAGTATTATGGGGAGATACAGAAGGTTGTATATGTCCTTCTGCTAATTGTTGTTTGACCAGGTCATGGGCTGCTTGTATCTTCTCTTTAGTCAGGGGCCACTGAGGAACCCATACTGGTCTTTCTGATTTCCAAGTAATTTTTATTGTCTCAGTTGCCCTTTCTGAAAATCCAACCCATGTCTATCCATTCCTTGATCCATTTGTATTGGTGCTGCTATACCTTTTTCTTGTTTTTCTAATCTTTATCCTTTCCTAAAACCTTGTCTAGTCATAATAGTGGGTGCATTTTGGTTGATGTTATTTGTTAATGTCAAACCTAATTGATCTAGGACATCTCGTCCCCATAAATTTACAGGAAGATGATCCAATACATATGGCTGTATTGTTCCTTCACATCCTTCAGGATCCTTCCAATCTAATACCATTGCACTTCTATGGGGATTAGTTGCCACTCCTAGGCCTCAAAGTGTTTGAGTGGCTTGTTTTAATGACCAATGTTTTGGCCATTCTTGACGAGAGATGATGCTAAGGTCTGCACCTGTATCCATTAGCCCATTAAATTCATGTCCTTGAATATTTAGTTTTAGCATGGGGTGAGAATCTAAATTTAAAGAAAGCATAGCCCAATCTACACCTGTGTAGCCTAATCCCTTGGAACCTCTTTCTACTGTACGACTGGAAAATTTATCATGTAGGCTGGGTATTATTAGTAACTGTGCTATTCTATCTCCTGGTGAAATTACTGATATACCCTTTGGAGAACTGGCTATAATTTTTATTTCACCTTCATAATCGGGATCAATTACCCCAGGACTTATCATAAGTCCTTTTAGAGTAGAAGAACTGCATCCCAATAACAAGCCTACTGTTCCTTTGGAAAGAGGTCCTTTTACCCCTGTGGGAATGATTTGAACTCCCATCTCTGGAGTTAGTACTGCTCTGGTGGAGGCACAGATGTCCAACCCTGCACTCCCTCTGGTTTGTCTTATGAGAGATCTAATAGACAATGTGTCCTGGGCACTATCCTGATGGGGTTGCTGGGTTCCTCCAGTGCTCTGTATATTTGTGGTTTTTGGGTCCTCGAGCATTGGGCCCCCCTGTCCATTTTTTGGCAATGGAGCCCAATGCCTTTCTCCATGATATCATGGATAAACACCTGGTCATTGTTCATTTTTTGATAATGGAGTACCCTTTATGGTGATTTGAGAATGGCATTCATTAGCCCAATGTCTCCCTCTACGGCATCGTGGGCAAATACCCGGGATTCTAGTCCTTTAATACTTAGTTTTGTTAAACCCTCCTCCTATGGGGCAATTCCTTTTAAAATGTCCTGTTTGTTCACATTTGTAGCATGTTCTTGGCCTGGCATCTAAAGCCTTTTTTACTGCAGCTGCCACCACTTGCCCTTGTTCATTAATATCTCTGGCATCTAAAACCTGTTGTACTGCAGCTGCCACGACTTGCCCTTGTTCATTAATGTCTCTACATAATTTAATATATGTGTTTAAATCTTCATGTTTCCATGGTCTATGACTTCTCTGCACCAATGATTCTCTTGCTCATAATCCAGTTATTTTATTAATGGCATTGCTTGTTCTGTATTCCCAAAAACTCTAGTAGCTGTTTGAATAAGCCTATGTACAAATTCAGCGTAAGATTCATTAGCTCCTTGTATTACCTTAGATAATTGATCTTGTAAACCTCCATGTCCTTGTAAAGTCTTCCATGCCCTGACCTCATCTCTAGCAATTTGTGCGTATATGCCAGGATCATATGCAATTTGTTTCTGCTGATCTTCATAAGGTCCCTTTCCTAACAACATATCTAGATTTCTCTGAGGATAATCAGCTGCTGCATTTCGCCTAGCCATCTCCTTGCAAAATTCCTCATTGGCAACCTTCCATAGCAGGTATTGTCCTCCATTTAGCACAGCTTTACACATATTAGCCCAATCTGCTGGTGTCATGTTCAAGTTGTTAATGGATTCGACCATGCTTACAGTGAAGGGTGCTTGAGGACCATAGGTTGTTACAGCCTCTTTTAGCTGCTTCACTGTTTTGAAATTTAAAGCATTGTGAATTCGCTGCCCTCCTGCCTCAAATACAGGAAATGTTAATATTTGAGATCCTGTCTCAGGATCCCATCTATCAACTGTGGGGGTTGGGGGCCTCCCAGCATATGGAAGTGGCCTTGTTTGTTGGACACTTACGCCCTCGGGTGATAGAAAAGTGTTAGTAGCAGTCTCCTGTTGTAACTTTCCCCCTGATGGCTTTTTCTGCTCTAAACTTTCTTCCTCTGTCTGACTAGCTTGAGAGACCTTCTCTTTTACTTGAATTTTTTCCTGTGTCTGACTAGCTTGTGAGACCTTCTCTTTTAATTGAATTTTTCTACTATAACTATAATACGACCCAACAAGATAACACCTAACAAAACTGAAACAGAGTGAAACAAAATTGGAACAACAACAAAAAATCATTATAATAGCCTCCTGAAATGTCCATCCGTCCTTTTTCCCTATCTGTTCCTCAGATATGAGCGGTTTTTCTTCCATCTTACACATCTCCAGGGACAGACAACTTAAAACAAAAGTGAAGCAAAACAAAAGAAGAATCTTAAAATGGCTACCCATCCTCTTGCCCTGCCCTCAGGGGCGAGCAGTTTACCTTATCACTTACCCTCAGTCGTTCCGTGTGAGCCACCAAATGCCGCAGTCTGGTTGGGCACAATTCAGGAGCCACTTGTCAAAAGAAACGAACTTTATTTTTAGAACACACACACAGCACACCACACAGCTCCTCAGGAAAAACCCTAAGAACCCAACTGCCAGTGTAACATTTTAGGAGTTATAGCCTCAAGCTATGTCCCAATTCCATGGAAACCCTCAATTATCTGGACTCCTTGGAATCCAGACTCAGGGACTGTCACTTTCATTAGTGGTAGGCAGCCCAGAAGGGTCCTGTGGGCAGAGGCTGCAATGACGGTGCCAGGGCAATGTGTGAGTTTGAAATGAGCACTTCCTATGCTACTTCTTTTCCTATTACGTGATTCTTCCATAGTGAAGAGAAATATATGCTGGTAATATCTTGGTGAAGTGTTTTCTCAGGACAGATAGCACCTTCCATGAATGACCCAATGTACTGGTCATTTCTCAGGGATTTCACCTTTTTCTCATGAAATGCCAGGTCTATCAGGGGCTGCCTCCAGCACAACTTCAGCTGTATCTAAGGGGATAGGGGTAAATCAGGAAAGGATTTTTGCACAAGCTGTGTCACAGTGTTTTTGTGTTTGGTAAAGGAACCGGCTGACAATCCTGGGTGAGTGATGCCTTACCTCACTTTCTTTGTTATCCCTAAGGATTTTAAGAGTTTTCTTCTGGTTGTATTGTGCCTTGTCTCAGGCTGGGGTTAATTATTCTTCATGGATTTGAGCCCTGGGGCACTGAACTCTTGCTTCTCGGTTAAGACCCCAGAAAAACTCAAGTAGTACCCATGACCCTTCAACTCTGACATCAGAGGAAAGAAACTTGACAGGATAACCTTTGGATACTCAGCTGTCTTTCTCTCAGTTAGTGCCATATATTTTTCCCTCAGATGTTCTGGGTTGTTTCATCTTCCATTGGCCTAAGCCCTGTCTGATGAGCTGTGTGAGCATGTGCACTGAGGCACTATCTTATGGGGAAGAAGGACCAGGCACTATGAGGTGCTGAAATTGGTTGAATTAGAAAAGAAATGGAACACCTAAGGGTGGGAAATCAGAGGTCAGAATATCATGTGCCCAAGGCTGTGAGACTCAGAATACAGAACCAGACAAGTAGGAGTTACAAGGGATCCTTAAGTCACCATGGGTTTCTAGGTAAAGGACCCAGA
The DNA here is from genome assembly GCF_048772815.1 of Callospermophilus lateralis. Taxonomy (NCBI): domain Eukaryota; kingdom Metazoa; phylum Chordata; class Mammalia; order Rodentia; family Sciuridae; genus Callospermophilus; species Callospermophilus lateralis. The sequence continues at coordinate 143,488,458 of NC_135305.1, read as the reverse complement.
GCCACAATGAGACTCATGAAACTTAGTCAAGATAAAGAAAGGAGGAGAAGACCGTATATATGATGCTGGGTACAGATTCACTGAACAACATGATATGGCAAAGTGAGCTCCTCATAAGTATGGGATCCTGAACTCATAGAAAATACTTGCCAGTGCAGAAAACCAACATATCTTCCCTGTGGAAAAGGACCCTTACCTTGAGGCCCTGCCAGAAAGACAAGACTATTACACAGTGCAGAGACTCAAGAGGAGACTCATTGGGGTGAAATGGGCTCCTTAGTAAAAACCCTGTCTCTCAGCGCCAAGGAATCAGGTAAGAACTGATCCTTATTGGAATACACTGAAATACCAGAGAGCTCAAAGGACAGATAGAGACCACACATGGAACAAACAAGATGTAGGGGTAATCAGAACAGGAAGGCAAGGGTAACATATTTGTGTGCAAGGCATTAGTTTAAGAGGTGCTAGGTAAGGTGATTACACAATTTTCCTGGATGGTTTAAAGTGTAGTAACAGACTGTAGTTTAAGGAATTTCCCCAGACACTCTCTATATCCCACAGTCTCCAACAGACTCCTTAACCAAGGTGACTCTCCTCACACACTTAGCATAGGGGACCCCCTTGGTGTACACCAGAACACTAATGCCTTTTGCCTGCTCCATCTTGCAGGTCAGCCCAAGGCTGGGTTCTCACTTACCCTGTTATCACCCTCCTCTTAGGAGCTCCAGAGCAACAAGGCCTCACTGGTGTGTCTGATCAACAATTTCTACCCAGGTCCATGACCATGTCCTGGAACAGAGGTGGCACTAAGGTCACCCTGGGAGTGGAGAACACTCAGCCCTCCAAACAGAACAACAACAAATACATGGCCAGAAGCTACCTGACCCTGACAGCAGATGAAATGATCTCATAAGACATGCCCCTGCCAGGTCACTCCTGAGGGGAGCACAGTAGAGAATAGTGTGTCCCCCGCACAGTGTTCCAAGGATCTAAACCCTCACTAAAACCTGATCTGAAAACCCCAGGGAAGCTTCTCTCCTCCCACCCCGACCATCCCAGCCATTCTCCCTCAAGCCAGAAAACCCTCAATGAATACCCTCCTTTTCAACCAAAAAACATGGTCCTGCTTATTTTAGATTACACACTTCCCATCTTAACTTTGGCCATCCCATCAGGTGTACACAATTAGACCTTGAGTCCAAATGTCCAGGAAGTACTTTTGATATTTCCCTGGTATATGCTTTAACTCTCACCCAAACTCCACAGAATTTTCTATAGCAACGTAATGGCTGTCAGCAGGAACCCAGCCTGCATATTTTCACCTATACACCCTGTGCTTGCTCCTCTTGTGCAGACTTGTTCACCTCCCCACTCCCAGAATCAGTCTCTCCTTGAATCCCCAAGGCCTCCAGGAGAATGTATGACTTCCCTTCCCTGGGACATTCTGAATGTAAATTCATCCTTGAATGTCCTTCCATCTCCAGTCTAAGCCCACATCACAGAGGCCATCCCTTTTATGTCTCCCTTCCCCCACCTGCAATCCCTGTCCTTACAGCCTAGAGTCACTTGCCCTTCATTCCATGTCCATCTTGCTCCTAACTCCCCAAGACACAGTCTTGGTCCCCATAATCCCTCTGTATAGCACTCATTGAAAGGAATTCTTGACCCCTAGATTCTTTTTACTTACTCCACATTCTTCTCTGTGTTCCCTATTTGGTTATTTTACCTTTTTCAAAGCCATTCAGAGACATGGGTCAGCTCTATTCTTTACTGGACCCTATGGCTATCTCAATAGTTCTCTGTCTTTAGTTCTTCATATTCAGCAGTTCATGGCTAGTCAATGAGTGCTCCAGATTACAGTCAAGTGTTGGATTCCAGGCTTACATCTTGCATCAGTCTTTGAACTGACTCCTCTCATTAGGAGCTCTGTGTTAGTCCTATTAAACAGGTTATTGTCCTGGCATCCCCACACAGTAGGGACCTGAGCTATGAGACAAATAAATGTGCACATGAAATCCCATTTATGCACCCACATATGTTACAGACCCAAGCACTTATAAACACATTCTGTGTTTTACATCCTTCTGGAGTTTAAAATGGGCACCCAGGACCCTCCTACGTGCCTCAGTTTCACACAGATCTCCAGCTCCACTTTCACTCTGATATAAATAACCCTCTCTCTTTTTGCCCAATACATTCCCCCAAGATGAGCTGAGCTGGAGACACAGCCCCTTTCTAGACCAGACATTAGCAATGAAACCAGATGTGAGGTACATTTATGTCTTCTCCCTTTCCTTTAGGTGGATGGATTCTATGTAACCAACACTGTGTTATTCCATGGAAGGAGGGGCCACCTCTTGCCACTCTCTCATGTATTGTACCTGTCCTCTAAGTAGGTGGCTAGCCCTTGGATTCACAGTATAGCTATAGGTATGTCTGGGCCTGGTGATAGGAATGGCTGGATTTCAGGTCTGCATTCCTGTGTTATGTGTGCAAAAGAAGCACCTAGCTAACCATCCTTGCTGAATCTTTTACTTTCCATCCTCTTTGGGGTTCAGGGAGAAATGTAGCTAGATTTTTCTCTCTTTTCTGTCTTGTGAGCACTGAAGTCTAAATTTATCTGGAGGTCTGTAAAGTTTCTCTTCCTTATTTGGCCCCTCACCTCCTCCAATACATACAATTTTTCAGGTACCTTTTGGCACAGGATAGGATGATTCAAGTGAGCCCTTCTTTCTGTTTGCTCAGGCTTCACTGTGATTCCATCTTTCTCTCCAGTGAACAAATTTCCCTGAATGGGTGAATGGATGTCTACTTCTTCCCTTTGGGTCTCTTATGCTTAGGGCCCAAGGGAATAGGGCAGTTAGGTTGGGCTCCCAAGACTATCAGGTGTAGGAGGGATGAAGGGAAGTGCTCAAAGGATCAGTCTCCCAAAGTCTTGGCTATGAGACTGCCTTCAACATAGAGAGGGAATCTCTCAGACTGGGACTCAAAGAGATAGTGGAGGAAATAGAAGGAAGTAAGAATGCAGAAAAAATCCTTTGGGAAGATGGACATATAGTCAGGTATAATGGCACATGCCTGTAATCCCAAAACTCAGGAGGCTAAGGCAGGAGGATAACAAATTCAAAGCCAGCCTGAGCAAATTAGCTAGGCCCTAACAACTTAGCAAGACCCTATCTCCAAATTTTAAAAAAAATAGAGGTGGCTCTGTGGTTAAGCCCATTTGGGTTCAATTGCTGGTAGGGGAGAGGGAGGGAGACAAAGGTGGGCATAACTTCTGAGTACCACCACCTTCCTCAGCACAAGCAGGAAAACATAGACATGATGGAGCTCAGGACACACAGGCCCAAATGTGGGCATCTTCCCATCCTATAACTGAAGGAGAGACACCAAAAAGAATTTCCTGACCAGAGACTACTGAAAAAAGACAGGTGACAGGGACAGTCATGTGTCAGGCAGGACCTCCTAGGATGTTAGGGTCTGTAAACAAGTCAGGATGGCGCCTGGCATTTTGCCAGAGGGAGTGGTTTGTGAAGTAGTGCCAGCGAGCCATTAAGTGTGGAGATTCCTTATTGGTTGACTGCTGTATCTAGTTTATGTTAATTAAGATAAGCTGTGTGTAATGTATATATACCTCTCCTGTCCTACAATAAAGTGCTCCTACTCCTGCTGTATCAATGTACACAAGTTGTTCGTCACCCCCCGCCCTGGTTATTTTCCTGCAGCCGGACTGCAGCAGATGGTGGCCCATACGGGGAGCCCTGGGACACTCAGGGGTAAGTGACAAAAAAAAGCTGCCAGTCCCTAGATAGGACAGGAGCAATTCTGCTCATCCCTAGGCAGATAGGGCAAGAGGAAACATGGCCATTTTGAGAAAATGGAGAAGATTGATACAGTATGTTTGTGTCTTGTTTTGTCTTGAAATGTTGTATTGTCTTTGTGACGAAAATATGGAAGGGGTGTTAAGTAAATTACTAAGAGAAGAAGGCACCCCAATGGAACCAAGAGCAGTTAGAGCATGTATTGATAAAAGCCCAGGAACTCTAGTAAGAAAGAAAAAGAAAGTTCAGAAGAAGAAGGATTATCACGAAAAAGGTTGCAGCAAAAGGCTATTACTAAATACTTTTCGTTACTGGAGGGTGCGTGAATCCGCTTGGCGGTTGGCATGTGCGTGAGCCAGTCATGGTGCAGCAAGGACTTTCCAAGCGGTGGCAGCCTGCTCTTCCCTGCCTCCTGCCCAGGGAGTGGGACGCCACTTAGAGAGCCCAAATCCAAACCTGACCCAGAGGCACAGTCTCGCAGGCCCTTGCTCCCTGTGCCTGGAAGCAGTTTGAGTCCGGGACTCTCCCCAGGGCCATCTGGGGCTGTCAGGGATGCTGCAGGTGGAAGAAGGCCTGCATCCCTGAAGATCAATCATTTTCAAGGCCAGTAACTACAATGGTTCTCCCACACCTGGAAGCTAATGAGTAATGATCACCATTAAGGCTTATTTCAAATGTAAAAAAACCTTGAGATAATGTACTTAATTGTTCAGAAGGTTGTTTTCTTAGTGCCTGCTGGAATACTACAGGATTTTCTTTAGCCATCCAGAGTTCCTGCCTTCGTCCCAGTGCCAGTAAAAACAAAAATGGAAGAATTTCCAGTGTTGCTGAGAACCGGAGGAGACTTCGGATCAAGCTAGCTGCCTGCAGAACTTACCTGGACTGTGAACTTACCTGGACTGTGATTTACTTGGACTGTGAGTTAATCTATTGAGACACTGCTTTACCTGGACTGAGACAACAAACTGTAATCTACAACAAATTGTAAGTTGGTATCTTTGCTAACAGTGTCATTGCTGGTATAATTTTTCCAAGGGCTTCTTGCATGGAGCCATCAATTGGCTTGGTATTGTGGCATTTTGTATCCTCCCCTTCTGCTTGTAGCCGATTATTTATGGTGTTTGTGTAAAAACCACTATGGTTGTTATTTAAATTAAACAAAAGGGGGAAATGTTAGGGTCTGTAAACAAGTCAGGATGGCACCTGGCATTTTGCCAGAGGGAGTGGTTTGTGAAGTAACGCCAGGGAGCCATTAAGTGTGGAGATTCCTTATTGGTTGACTGCTGTATCTAGTTTATGTTAATTAAGATAAGCTGTGTATAATGTATATATACCCCTCCTGTCCTACAATAAAGGGCTCCTACTCCTGCTGTATCAATGTACACAAGTTGTTCGTCAACCCCCGCCCCGGTTATTTTGCTGCAGCCGGACTGCGGCACTAGGACAGAGAAATCTTCACCTCCTAGGACAGAGGTATGAAGGGAGGCCTCTTGGAACTAACATAAACCCAATCTCTAAACAAGAAAGACTCCAGAAACTGAAGGACTCAATCTACTGGACTCTCTGGAATTCAGAATCTGAGTCTCACACCCCCTCTCCCTCAAAGGCCACCCTACAAGCTTCTCTACAGGGAGATTGAGCAGGGTCTTCAATGATGGTGCTTTGTTGATCAGAAATTGTCTCTATCTCTTTTCCTCTTAACTCACATTAATATGCAACTTTCCTGAGATGTAGTTTCCTTTCTGTGTAGTGGGGAAAATTCTGGCACCAGGAGGAAAGCAACCAAGAGAAGAAGTTCACAGTCTCTTGGAGCATCAGATGGATAACAGTAGTTAGAAGGACTATGGACTCACTTCTCCCTTTTTCCTCTTTTTCTCCTCCCAGTACATGGACCCCAACTGTCTGGGTCCTTACTGTATGGAGCTGACCATGGCTGGACCTCTTGAGACAGTTTCTTTCTCCACCCTGGTCAAGTCACTGTACCTACCCCATGTCCTCACTTCCCTTAGTATAGAGAATGAATGGATAGATGAATGGTAAAGAAAATGGCCTAGAGAATCAGTTCTAAGTCACCCACTCTGGGTGGCAGCAGTGAGCAGCTAGAGAGAGAGCTGGAGGCTTTGGTTGCTGAGCACATTTCCTGACACTCTCTACCTCCACTGGGCTTCTAGAGCCCCAGCTGCCCCCAGGGATATCTGGCTCCGCCCCCCTGTGTTGTTTCTTCCCCCAAATCACTGAATTTTTCTCCACATCCTCCCCAGCCCCTGCCCTGTGGGGGAGAGGAACTTCCCTGTAAGCACCCTACCTAGTTTCTTGGCCATGTGGCCCCTATCCCTTTGGTTTCTGAGTCCTCCCTGGCCTAGGCCTTGGAAAAGTGTGCACATGTGTATTTTGTTGGTGCTGTGGGTACTGTTTTCAAACATAGGCATGCATGCATGTAGCTCCTGACTGGTCATATGTGTGTGTTGTGCACGTATGTGTACAGGGCATGCAGATCCTCAAGGGACTGTTTCTGGGATGTGGGTGTGTTGTAAGAGGAATAGGAATCTGGCTGTAACCCTGGGCAGTGGTAGGAAGGTGTACCCAGTTTCTGTCTGGCCCCAAGCCGGGCTTTACCAACTCAACTGTCGTTCAGTGCCACCTTACTCCTGTCCATCTTCCAGAAGAGGAAGAATGTTCTTCATCTCTTATCCTCAGTCTCCTCTTGGGGGCAATGCAAAGCTGGGTGGAAGGAAGTAGAGTAGATATCCCCACAAAAGCAGTGTCATCTAGACCCATGGTCCTGTCATATGCTCTGTCAGTCCAGTTCTCAGGGTGGGTGTTTGGGCTCAAGAGCAAGCTCATAAAGTGGCAGGGATACCATGTCATACCTGTTATATGCAGCTGGGTGACTCCATTTATTCTCAGGGGCTTTGTGTGATAGTGTCCAATGAGGTACAGTACCTGGTCCCACCCTTGCCTCTCACCACTCACAGCACCTCAGCCTGAGAGGCCATAGTATAAGAAAAGAGCTCTTTATTCCACATTGTCAATATTTTTACACAAATAAATTAAAATGCATATCTCTATATATAGCGATCTGGGTGGGAGACTAGAAGAAACGCTACCCCAACCCTGTAAACATGATGGGGTGGAGATGGGGTTGGGCTGGTGGGGAGGCATCCATCAGGGAGGACTGGTCTACTCAATGTGACCTGTCCCTGGCGTTGACTGACTGCAGGGTGGGAGACCCCCTATGTACACACACTGGGCTGGTGAGAGGTTCTGGGGTCGTAGCTGGTCAGCAGGGTGCAAACATTGTCCACATTACCAGCACAAGGTCAAGGGGCACAAGGCTTCAGGCCAGGGCAGGAAGGGCACCTGAACCCTCTTCATCACTTGCCCTCCTGCCTCCACTTCCTGCCTATGGTAGACAACACTGACTGCGGGCATGGTACATGTGGGATCAGCCTGTCCTCTGATGAGGTCCAGTGGTGAGAACTCCTGGTGACTCAGACCCCTCTGGCTGTAGTGTAGTCAGTGGGGGCTCTGCAGAGCTGGTCAGGGTCCCAAAGGGAGAGTCACTAATGTGACGTGGGCCTGAGCCTTTGCCTGCTGGGCTGTCACCAGATGCCACATGCCTCTTGAGTGTATTGCCAGCAGATGCTGACCTATAAGATTCTAGTACAGAGGGCTTGTCTGCAGCATCTGGCTGGCAGCATTTGGGCAGCCCCAGCAGCTCCTCATCAGTGGCCACACTAGTTCAGATGAGATGGAAGGGCCTGGCTGCCACAACACAGCCCTCTAGGTCATTGGCAACCAGTCACTGGAAGTCACGGCCAGCCAGGCACATGGGCAGTTTGAAGGGCACCTAAGATGAGGAATTGGGAACTTCTGCAGCCAGGCCAAGAATAGATGTACCAGGCAGTCGCATACCCAGGGGTTGTCATTGAGCTGCAAACACTGTAGAGCACATAGAGTTGCCAGGGGTTCAGCAGGCAGCATTGAGAGTTTGTTTGTAAACAGGTAGAGTGCCTGAGGTGGCCAAGGTCATGGGAGGCATGTGGGTGCACATGGACCACACAATTGTGGTGCAGGAGGAGACGGTTGAGACTGTGTGGGCCATGGAAGATGTAATCAGGCACGCTGGGGATGTGGTTACTGTGAAGGAAAAGGTGTGTGAGGTTTCCCAGGTCATGGAAGCCATTGTCTGTCATTGCCTGCAGCCAATTGTCTTGAAGGTAGAGGTACTGCAAGGCGGCCAGGCCACGGAACAGGCTAGGGCCCAGTTCTTGCAAGCTATAGTGGTCCAGATGCAGTGTATGCATTTGGCCCAGGCCTTGGAATGTGGCAGGTATGAAGGTATGAAGCTGGGCATTGTCACTGAGATCCAGTTGCTCCAGGAGGGTCAGACCCGAGTACGTGGTGGCATCAATCTGGGCCAGTGCATTGGAGTGTAGCCACAGGATGGTGAGATTGCGGCAGGCATGGAAACCAACAGCCGGCACATGGAAGATGTGGTTGCCATGCAGAAAGATATGCAGGTTGGAGACTGGGATGCCAGTCGGCATGGCCTACAGGCCTTGTGGAGGCAGATTTTTGTCACTTTGGGCTCATAATAACACACACAAGCACCTGGGCACAGTGCTTCCACCCGCCAGACCTGTAGCCATAGCACCCATACCTGCAGATGTCTTCTTGTGGGTAGAAGAAAGGGTAGTTAGGGAAAAGAGATCCCTAAGGGACTGGGAGGCCATATTGGGGCCAGTTTGTCCCTTGGGATTGGGCCTTATGAGGGGTTGGGGCCAGATCTGAGATGTAGCCTGGGATTTGGAGGTTTGGGGATCCTTGCTTTCATACAACATAGATGATGCTTGGCTGTAACTTGCACCTGTAGCCATACACTCTGGGAAACCATGTCTACAGACTCCCCACTGCACCCATACAGATACTTATACCCATTATCAAAGTTAGCCTACTAGGTCACTCAACAAATACCTATGTGACGGACTGTTGCTCACATCTGCATATACCCTCTTGAGACTCTAGTGAACAGAATCGCCCTGGGCCTGATCTCCATCCCCATATTCCAAGCAATATTCCTTGCTTGCCTGCCCCTAGCCCCCTAACAGCTTGCAGGTCATGCTGGAGGAGGAGCAGACGTGCTCTTGGCACACATTGTAATGCCATCCAGACTGAGCTCAGGGAGTACTAGGAAGTGGGGTTCAGAAAGAGGAGCTGCAATCTAAGTCTCATCCCTAGTCTGTCAGCTGCTGAAGTTTGGGTAGCTTATGTGGAAATCCTCCTCTCAGACTGTAGAAAGAGGCACACTGAGGTTCAGAACCATAGGCCCAGTCTAGGCCCTTGTAGCCCTTGATAAAACCTAGCAGCTGGGAGTCTGGGGAGTCCCCCTCATTTCACAATTGGGGGTTGTGATTTAAATAAAAAACTGCAAAGAGAAGCCACTGTGGGTTCCAGGGAGTATAGGTGGGTCTACCTACTAGCACCTCTGCTATCACAAGAACAGTGGTCTGAGTGCAGTGAGGGCATGGGGTTAAGGAGTACGGTTCCCACTCCAGAGTACCCTGCCCCTAGCTAGCTGCTCCCTCCTCCACACATCCTTGCTTTTAAGCACTTCCTGACTTGGCTTGGAACACCTCCTGCAGCCTCCTCCCCTGGTCTCATTCTATGCATGATCCCCTTCCAGGGGAGGAGTTCACTCTTCCCAGCCAGTCACTGCATGGTCCCAGCTGCCCTCAACTCTCCAACCCAGGTGCACACTCAACTGGGACAGCCTCCCAGCAGCAATCTCCCCCTGCTCATGGTGTTGCACCCTCTATTCCCTTGAAGTGTCAGACACTCCTGGGCCTTCAATGAGACTGTATACTAGCAAAAGACTTCTCCTTGGGCTAGGGCGACCTGGCCTCAACAGCAGGGCCTATTATTCCACCATTAAATTCCCTACCCCTTTGAATGCTGAAGGTTCTTTCAGCCTGCCTCGCCTTCAGGAATGAGCCTATTAAAATGTTAATCCCCTTGGGAGGGTTATGGCTTATCAGCTAACACTTGAGTTATCAGCTAACACCTTTGTTGACAGCTAACACCTTCCTTGGCAGCTAGCTAAGAGTAGGATTCTGCAGACAGGAGGCCAGCTAATTGCTGGGGTTGGAGTCAAGAGGGAGGAGGGAGAGAGCCATGGTCCAGCTTTAACCAGCCAGGATTGTGACCCTTGGGCCTTCCATGCTATGCTGGGCCCCCTGCCACAGAGCACAACAATTGCTCTAAATCCAGAATCCAAGCAAACCAGATAAGTATAATAGTCATTAAATATGTCCCTAGGTCCTGGGAGAATGTCCAGGCGTCTCCCTTCTGAACTCTGCCTTGCTTGGTTTGGGGTCATTTGTTGGTTGCCAGAGAGATGGCAGCCCCAGGATGGGGTACAGAATTTCAGAAGCCCAGGAGCTCCCCAAGCCCTGGGTAACCTTCGAAAGCTGGCTATGCATAAGAGGCATTTGGCTTGATGTTCTATTTAAACTACTGACACCCCTGCTTCCTTTTTATGTATCTTCCCTGGGAAAGTGGGGCTTGGCCATGCAAGTTCCCCACAGTGTTTCACCTGCTGTCACAGGCAGGCACTATGCTGTGTAAACTGTATTTCCTAGCCCAGGACTTCAGGAAGACCTTGGGTTGATTGCATTGAGGGCCCTCAGTGCTCACTGGTCAGCCTCACTATCATGATTGGGCCACATCACCAGTCAAGCCATGCCACAGACTGTGCATATCACCAACTGTGCCATGCTCTTGACTAGGCCTCCCTGAGACTGGGCCATGCCACCAACCTCTCTGTGCCATAATGACAAGTTCTCGAGGCTCCCTACCATATATTTTGACTATGTCCCTCACATCCTGACTGAGCTAGGCTACCAATGCACCATGTGCTGTGGCCCCCAAGACCTGATGTGTGGTCCATGAATTCACTGGTATAGATGCCCACGTTGACTCCAGACTGAGCCACACAGGGGAGTCAGGAAACTGGGAGAATAGCCACATGTCACTCAGCACTCCTAGCAGCAGGTATCAGGCACAAAGACAAGGCTTTATTCCTGCCAAGACAACTGCTTTTTGGAAACAAACTTCTGAGAGTCAGCCCTCCGCACTGGCCCTGCTGTCCACACAGTGGCTGAGGTGGGCTTTCTTCTGCTACAGTCACAGTAATTGGCTCCAGCCTGGGCCCTCTTGGGGCCTGCCCATTGGTCTCCATAGCAACCCCTCCACTGAGTAAGCATGAAGGGGCATCTTTATATGAGATAATCAAATCCAACTTTGTGGAATTAGCTTGTATATACAGTGGGGGCCCAGGGAATATAGAAAACTCAACCAGGAAGTCAGGAGGGTATCCCCTGACCTTATACCACAGCTGCCCCATCTGACCTCTTCCTGCCCTCCACCATGGAAAGCATCCTCTTCCTATCCACCAGAAAGCCTCAGTGGCCCAACCCCTTGGCCTCTGCAGCCTTCTAAACTACAGGGCTCCTGACCTCCAGGGATGGTCCCCTCCTTGCCCACTTCTCTTATTTTTCTCCCCAATCTGACCATTGATTCTCCCAGGAGGTTCTGCCCTCTTCCTGAAGATCAGCCTGGCCACCCCTGCCACTCTTATCATCTCATTCAATTACCAACTCTCAGGGATCATCCAGTGTGAGTGTGACTCCAGACACATCTGGGGAGAAAACAGCCCTGCAAGGGCTCCAGTTCTCACACATAGGAACCACGTGGATTGCCCCCTCAGACCCCTGCAGCCACCCCAAGGACAGGCCAGCCCTGGGGCCACCTGAGCCTATTCACATACTGGTGCCACCTTGCCATTCCCCAGGATCCTGGCTGTGGCTGTATAGGAGCTCCCTCCCCATATTCAGATGAGAGGGGTCTCCTGCCTGAAGGGGCAATTTCTCTCTACTCTAGCTGAGGTGGTATACTAGCATTCCCTAACACTGGTGGAGAGGTCTCTCGCCTGGCAGGGCGAGCCCCTCTATCCTGGCTGTTGTAGGAGCTCTCCACCTACACACCCATGTGGAAGGGGTATCCCGCCTGGCAGGGCAAGTTCCCTCTACCCTGGCTAGGGTGGTATAGGAACCCCCTCACCAGACACCTAGGTAGGAGGGGCCAGTCATCTCTACTCTAGTGCTGGTGGATTTCGAGCTCCCCCAAATGCCCAAGTTTGAGGGGTCTCCTACCTGGTGGGATGAGTCCCCTCTCCCCTGGCTGCAGTGGTATAGGAGCTACCCTGGACACAGGTGTTTGGGGTCTCCCACCTGGAGGGACTAGTCCCCTCTACCCAGGCTGCGGTGGTATACAAACTTCCCCAGACACCCAGTTGGGAGGGGTCTTCCTCCTGGAGGGGCAAGTCTTCTCTATCCTGGATGTGGCAGTATAAGAGCTCCCCTGACACCCAGGTGGAAAGGATCTTTCATCTGGAGGGGCGAGTCCCCTCTACACTGGTTGCGGCAGCATAGGAGCTTCCCCTGACTACAGGTGGGATGAGTCTCCCTCCTGGAGGAGCGAGTCCCCTATATCCTGGCTGCATCAGTATGGTAGCTCCCCCCACCCACCCACGGGGGGAGGGGTCTCCTGCCTGGAAGGGCGAGTCCCCTCTACTCAGACTATGGCAGTATACAAGCTCCCCCAGACACCCAACTGGGGGAAGGTTCTCCCACAGAGGGAAGGGGTCTCCCGCCTGGAGGGGCAAGTCCCCTCTACCCTGGCTAAGGAGGTATACAAGCTCCCTCCAGACACTCAGGCAGGAGAGGCCTCCCACATGGAAGGGCAAGTCCCCTCTACTTTGTCTGGTGCCCTATAAGAGATCAAAGGACCCCCAGGTGGGAGGGGTTTCCTGCCTGCAGGGGGATCTTCTCTACCCTAGCTGTGGTATTATACAAACTCCCCCCAACATCCACTGGGTGTGGTCTCCTGCGTGTAGTGGAGAGTCCCCTCTACCCTGGCTGTGGAGGTATAGGAGCTCTCCCCCCCACACACACCCATGTGTGGGGGGGTCTCCCGACAGGAGGGGCATGTCCCCTCTACCCGGGCTGTGGTGGTATATTAGCTTTCCCTGATACCCAGGTGGGAAGAGTCTCCTGCCTGGAGAGGCAAGTTCACTCTACCCTGGCTGTGGGAGTATACAAGCTCCCACCTACATTCAAGGGGAAGGGATCTCCCACATGGAGGGGCGAGTCCCCTCTAACCTGGGTGCTGCAGTATAGGAGCTCCCCTGGACACCCTGGTTGGAGGGTTCTCTCGCCTGGAGGGCAAGTACTCTCTACCCTTGCTGCTGTGGTATATGAGCTCCTCCCCACACCCAGGTGGGAGAGGTTTCCCTCATGGAGGGGCAAGTCCTCTCTACCATGGCTGCTGCGGTATAAAAGCTCCTCTGAACACCAAGTAGTGGTGGCGTCCTGCCTGGAGGGGCAAGTGCGCACTATCCTGGCTGCAGGGGTATATGAGTTCCCCTGCAACACACAGGTAGAAGGAATCTCCCGCCTAGAGAGGCAAGTTCCCTCCACCCTAGCTAAGGCAGTATACAAGCTCCCCTGGACACCCAGGAGAGGAGTCTCATGACTGGAGGGGCACATCCCCTCTACCCTGGCTGCAGGGGTATAGGAGTTCCACTCCACCCGACATTTCGGAGGGAGGGATCTCCCGACTGGAGAGGCGCGTCCTCTCTACCCTGGCTAATGTTGTATACAATCTCAATGGGACACCCAGGTGGGAAGATTGTCCTGCCTGGAGGGCCGAGTCCCCTGTACCCTGGCTGCAGTGGTATAAGAGCTGCCCCTGACACCCAGGTGGGATATGTCTCCCGCCTGGAGGGGCGGATCCCCTCTACCCTGGCTCTGGTGGTATAGTAGCTTTCCCTGACATCCAGGTGGGAGGGGTCTCCCGCCTGGACTGGAGAGGTCCCCTTTCCCTGCTTATGGCGGTATATGAGCTCCCCTGACAACCAAGGTTTAGGGGTCTCCCGCCTAGTGTGGTGAGTCCCCTTTCTCCTGGCTTCAGTGGTATAGGAGCTTCCCCCCCCCATAGCAAGATGGGAGGGGTCTCCTGCCTGGAGGTGCTACTCACCTTTACCCTGGCGAAAGTGGTATACAAGCTCTCTATGACACTCAGGTGGGATGAGTCTACCGCCTGAAGGGATGAGTCCCATCTTCCCTGGCTGCAGTGGTATACTAGCTTTTCCTGACACCAGGTTGCGGGTCCCTGCTACCCTGAAGGTACAAGTCCCCTGTACACTGGCTGCGGTGGTAACAGAGCTCTCCCTGACACCCAGGTGGGAGGTCTCAGGCCTGGAGAGGTGAGTCCCCTCTACCCTGGCTGCAGAGGTATACGAGTTCCCCCAGACACATAGGTGGGAGGGTTCTGAGGCCTGGAGGGGCGAGTTCCCTCTACCCTGGCTGCAGAAGTATAGGAGTTCCCCTAGACACCGGTGGGAGGGGTCTCCTGCCTATAGGGGTGATTCCCCTCTACCCTGGCTGCAGTGGTGTAGGAGATACCCCCAGACAACCAGGTTAGATGGGTCTTCCGCCTGGAGTGGGGACTCTCCTCTACCCTGGCTGCTGCAGTATATGAGCTCCTCCAACACCCAGGTGGGAGAGGAATTCCACCTGGAGAGGCGAGTCCCTTCTACTCTGGCTACGGCAGTATAGGAGTTCCCCTGACACTCAGGTGAAAGAGGTCTCCCGCCTGGAAGGGCAAGTCGCCTCTAATCTGGCGAGGGGGTTATATGAACCCCCACCTGACACCTAGGTGGGAAGGGTCTCCTGCCTATAGAGGTGATTCCCCTCTACTCTGGCTGCAGTGGTATAGGAGCTCCCCCTGACACCAAGGTGGAGGGGTCGTCCACCTGGAGGGGCAATTCCCCTCTACTCTGTCTAAGGTGGTATACAAGTTTCCCTGGTATAGGAGCTCCCCCTGACACCCAAGTGGAGGGTTCTCTTGACTGTAAGAGTGAAACACCTCTACCTGAGTGCAGTGGTTTATGAAATTCCCCCTGATTCCCAGGTGGGAGGGGTCTCCCACCTGGAGGCGCAAGTCCCCTCTCCCTTGGCTCTGGCAGTATATGATCTCCCCCTCTACTCCCAGTAGAGAGGGTCTCCTGACTCGAGGGGTGAATCCCCTGTACCCTGGTTGTGGATGTATATGAGTTCCCACAGAAACCCAGGTGAAAGGGGTCTCTTGCCTACAGGGGCGAGTCCCTGCTTCCCTGGCTGCAGCTGTATACTAGCCCCCACCCCTGTCACACCGCCTCCACACCCAGGTGGGAGGGGTCTCCCACCTTGAGGGGCGAGTATCCTGTACCCTGGCTAAGGCTGAATACAAGCTTGCCCAGACATCAATGTGGGAGGGGTCTCTCGCCTGGAGGAGCAGGTCCTCTCTACCTTGGCTGGGGCGGTATACTAGCTCACTCCAACACCCAGATGGGAGGGGTCTCCTGCCTTGAGGGGTGAGTCCTCTCTACTCTGCCTGCAGTGGTATAGGAGCTCCCTTGGACACCCAGGTGGAAGGGGTCTCCCATGAGTCTGCTCCACCCTGGCTGCAGCGGTATTCGAGCTCCCCCTGACACCCTGTTGGGAGAGGTCACCCTCCTGGAGGGGAACGACCCTCTACTCTGGCTATAGTGGTATATGAGCTCCCCCACGACAGCCAGGTTGGAGGGTTCTCCCGCCTGGAGAGAAGAGTCCTCTGCAACATTACAGGAGCCCCCGAAATGGGTACCCAGGTGGGTGAGATCTTATGCCTGGAAGGTCGAGTCCCCTCTACACTGGCTAGGGTGGAATACAAGCTCGCCAAGACACCAAGGTGATAAGAGTCTCTCACCTGGAGGAGCCAGTCACCTCTACCCTGGCTGTGGCAGTATAGGAGCTCCCCCATGACACCAAGGTGGGAGGGGTCTTCCGCGTGGGGACAAGAGTCTGCTCTACCCTGTCTGCAGCTGTATAAGAGCTCCCCTAGACAACCAGGTCCCTTTTCATTCCCAGGCCCAGGTGCTAGCACTTGGCCCTCCATTACTTGGCCAGGCTCCTTGCTTGAGGCCCTGGCTGGCCTTCTAAAGGAACCTGTTCTTGTCTCTGTCCCTTGGTTTCAGGCCCCTTTTACAGGCCCCCTCCTGTGCCTCCCCTCTGTTCTCCTTGTTTGTGGTATCCTGGCATTGAACAGACCCTCTCCTCCCTCTGTTTCTCCATAGCTTGGGTTCCTTGAAGGGGTCCTGGCTCACCACAGCCCCTGCCCCCAATTCTGGATGCAAAGTGTCCCCTCCCAGTGCCCTCCTTTGGCCCTCCTTTGGTCCTGGTCTCTCTGTGAGGTTCTACTCACCTGGGGCAGAAGAGTGGGATTGGCTGGCCTCTGGGCCCTGAAGGCGCCCTGCCGCAGTTCGGCTGGCTGGGCAAAATAGCCGGGGGGTGACGAATAACTTGTGTACGTTGATGCAGCAGGAATAGGAGCCGTTTATTGTAGGATCTGAGCGATATTTATACATTTTACACAGCTTATCTAATTAGCATAAAATAGATACAGCAGTCAACCAATAAGGAATCTCCACACTTAATGGCTCGCTTTTGTTACTTCACAAACCACTCCCTCTGACATTTGGCCAGGCGCCATCCAGACTTGTTTACAGACTTTAACATTTCTCTGGCAAAATAACAGGTGCCAATCTGACTTGTTTACAGACCTTAACAGGACTTGGGCCTGCCACTGACCTTTCCCTGTGCAATCATCTCCCTTCCCTCCCCTACCACCTAGCCTTGCATGCTGCCCCTACCCCAACCCAACCCTCCCTAACCCTGAGATTTCGTGCTCCAGTTTTGGGGCCTGGCTGCTTGGCTGAGACCCAGACCACTTTCCTTGTGTTTTCTGGCGGCAAGGGTAGAGGGGATTTTCCCTCCAGGCAGGAGGATATATAGAGAGAGAGGAGAGAGAGAGGGGGGAGGAGGAGAGAAAAGAGGGAGAAGTGGAAGGAGACTGGGGAAGAAGGATGGGATGAGGGTAGGAGAAGGAGGAAGGGAAGAGAGAGGGGAAAGAGATGGGAGGAGCCAGGAATAGGAGGGCAGGTGCAGATGGGAGGGGGCAAGGAGGATAGAAAGATGTGCTGAGGGAAGGAGGGAAAGCAGAGGGAGGTTTCTGGACTCACCAGCAACTGCAGGAGCATAGGAGTCAGCAGTCAGGCTGCTGCTGAGGTCAGCAGCTCACCTCAGTCGCCCACAGTGCTGAGGTGGGATTTCCATCTTTGGTGTCTTCCCCAGTGCCCTTCTGTTCCTAGCACCCCCTACTCTGGCCTCTCCCTAGCCTGGGCTGAGGTCCCATGAAGACACCTCTGTCCCCACCTGAGAAGGCCAAGAGACAGTTCGGGGCTGTCAGTATTACAAGTCCAGAGCATCAACCACCAGCTCAGTGCCCTAGTGTCTTCATACCTGCCCCAAGAGAAACACCCTAGAAAATAATTGGGAGATCTGACTAGCTGGTATAAAAAGGCTTGACATGACACTACGTGAGAATCAGTTTTCTGATCAATATTACCAGTCTGTTTTCAGATTAGGAAACTGAGGCAGTAAATGGTTAAGGCCTGTCCTGCTCTTATTGCAAGACCATCCAGTAGGAAGGGAAGGTAAGGAGCCACATGCTGCCTGAAGGTGACCTCTAAGCAAGTCCAGGCCACACACTAATCTTGGCTTTTGTGTGGCCTTGGCAGGAACAGTGGCCTTGAGTATGCTGGAGCTTGGATGCAAGCCTGTTGGATAGGTACTGGGAGCACATGATTTTCTCTGGTGCCATTAGTGGCTGGAAGGGGACATTTTCAGGGATGTCCTGAACTTGGCCCCCCTATCATAGAAGCTGGTGTCAGAAGGCTGTAGAGGGGTTGGAACACTGGTTGGGTCAGGATTCACAGATCCAAGAGATACCAACAATGTCCCTGTGAAGTGGTCACGTCACTGACCACAGTTACAAGGCAGAACAAGTCAACACATTGAGACCAGAAATAGACCCAGGCAGGAGTGGAGGGGCCAGTATCATCCCCTCACTGGAAAAGGATAGAGTACCCCTTACTGTGCCTGACCCCGACTCCTGCCACCCGCTACCAGCCATCTGTCCCCCTCATCCTCACTTCTCACATACACTACCCATCCTCCATCCATTCTTAGGTCTGAAGACACGTGAAGGGCAAATTCAAATTCCCATGATGCTGCCTGTGCCCTTTCCGCACCCTAAGTGCTAGAGAAAGAGGGTATCAGCAGCTCTAGAGGGGGTCAGATCACACTGTGTCTCCTAGAGGTGTGGCTCTGAGCCCCTGCTACACTGTCCAGGCATCCCAGAGGCCCCTTCATTATTGATCTTGGCTGCAGGGAGGGCATACATGTCAGGTAAGTAAAGGGCAAAGCTACCAACCATGGCAGGAGAGCACTTGACACACATTGAGGGGCTTCAGGTCCAGCCATGTGCAGTGGGGAAACAGGACTAGTTTGGGCAGAAACCTACCCACAATCGTAATATGACTGGGACAGTGCTGCTGAGACCAACTTGACTCTGCTAGGTTTTCCAACTGCCCCTCTGGCCATAGGCCTTGCTCCTGCCCAGCCTGTCTTCTTTGTGATGTTGGGATTACCTGAGATAATAGGGGGCCTTTAGACCTAGGCCTGGGGCTGAGCCCCTAAGTCTGCTGATGACTCCTAAGGGTCAAATTTTGTTGACCCATTTTATAGATGAAGAAAATGAAGTTTGCTGGTTAGGGGGAAGCTGGAATTCCTACCTAAACCCCATGACAACAGGGGCACTGAGAAACTATTACCCTCCACACCCCTAACCCAAGTTCCACCATTCCCCCACCAAAGAAAAGTTTTGAGCCAACACAGTACCCTTAGTGTCTACTTTGAGCCCTTTTAAAGCTAAGGACATAGAGGCTGGCAGGGGAGGGCCCTGGCTTGAGGGCTGCTTCACAAAGGGGCAACACTGCAACAGGGGCCATCCACTCACTCACTCCTCCCTGTTTCCTTCAAACATAATTCAGAAGGTCCCTACCCCAGGATCTGTACTGCATGCTGCAAATGGAAGAACATGTATAATGGCAGGTGTCATACACCGGGAGAGTGTGTGTTGGGGCCAAAGTGGCCTGAGTCAGCCCCAGGGAGCATGAGGATGTTGGGAAGGACCCCAGGAGTCCACTGTCAGCAGACCCTCTGGTGTGTAGAGTTCACTACTGAGGATGTAGACCTTAGGAATTCATTCTTGTATAAGGCTGGGCTTCCAATCCAAGGGCTCCAGAACCTCACCTGGTCATCACATGCTCCCATCTGATGCCCACCTTGCTGGTCCCAACCTGTGAGCCTTACACTGGGGATCCACAAGTACCTGGAGGCTCTCTCTAAAGCCCCATGCTGCCCTAGGACACAGATAGTTCAGGCTGGCCCAATTCCACGGACTCAGTCAGTGTCTCCTTGAGTGGTGGCTTGTAGCCACTCCTGTGCCTCCTTCTGTAAGAGGGAGCAAACACCCACTGTCTAATTACCTGAAGGAGTCTGTCTCCAAGATAGCTCACTAAGGTCCTGTGGCTAATTTGGTCCAGCAACCAGCCTGGGATCCAGTCCTGAGTCCTCAGAGGAACTAATAAAAAAACTAGCCAGTAGCCCACATGCCCCTGCCCTTGGGAGTGGGGTTTTAAGAATGGGAACTCCTGTGCTATGGCTTGGGCTCCAGCACTGCTGCACACTTGCCCCCACATCCATCTGCCCATCCTGTCCCTTCCCAGGATACCTAGCTTGTCAGGGTCCACAGTACTGGGTCTTGCCCTCCATTTTACCCCACACCCACTGCCAGGTCTAGCACCCTGACCTGAGCTGCTAACCCTAGATCTTCTTCTGACATCAAACTGATGATTGCCCATGAGGCTCAGAGTGTCAGCCTCTGACAGGGATGCTTGAAGTACCCAGGTGTGTACAAGGGGTATGTGCAACAGGAACACATATTCAAATACACAAAATCTGACAATAAGAGTGCACTGTGGGGGGGGGGAAATAATGTGAGTAAAAGTAGAAGGTACACACAATAGGAATGCAATTTTAGTATGATTAGTATGAAAAATAGGAGAACATCCTGGAAACTGAGAACAGGAGTAAGTATAATTAGGCCTTGGGCTTCTGGGGTTGCTATGTTGGGGCCACAAAGATCTGGGGAGCTGGTGGAGGGTATACTCTCACTATAGTGGGAGGGAGTGGTTAGAAACCTCTCCATGTCTATTTTAGCCCTCAGCACTTGAAAACATGACAAGACTGGTAGGTGAAAAGCCTCTACCCAGGCATAATTCATTCTGCTATATCCCACTTGAATCAAAGTGTGAAATATGATATATCAAGAACTATGTAATGTTTTGAACAACCTACAATAAAAATTAATTTAAAAAATAAAAAAAATTAAAAAAATGTCCTATTGAAAAATTAGCAAATTATACAAGAGACATTTCTCAAAACAATAAATTCAAATAACCAAAACACTTATGAAAAATGCTCAATATCATTAGCAATTAGCTAAGTGCAAACCAAAATCACAAAATGGTGTATTTATTTCTCCAAGTTAGAATGATCATTAGCCAAAAGAAAAAAATAACCAATGTTGTTTAAGTATGTAGAGAAAAGGGAACTTTTATTCACTGTTAGTGGGAATATAAATTAGTACAGACTCTATGGATAACAGTATGGAGGTTTCTCAGAAATCTAAATATAGATCTACCATATGATCCAACTATCTCAGTTCTGGGTATATATCCAAAGGAGATGACATCAGTGCACCAGAAATAACTATATGCTCATATATATTGCTGTATAGTTCACAATAACTAAGATGTAGAATCAACTTAGATGCCCATCAACAGATTACTGAATAAAGACAATGTAAAGTGTGTACACAGTGTAATATTATTTATCCCTAGAAAGAATGAAATCCTGTCATTTGCAACAAAAATTGGTGGAACTAGAGAAAACTATGTTAAGTAAATAGGTCAGACATAGAAAGATAGGAAAATGATCTTTCATATGTGAATGCTTGAAAAAGTTAAATTGAATGTACAATAGTGATTAACAGAGGATGAGAAAGGAGGGGGAAGACATAAATGAGGTAAAATGATAAGTGCTAGTGTTTAATAGTACAATACAATAACTATATTTCACAATAATGGTATGAATAACTAGAAAAGAAGGGCTCAAATATCCCAACACAAAGTAATGATAAAGAGATAAATATAATCAACATATATTCTATACATGTATTAACTGATCAGCATGTATCCTATACATGTGTTACTATATCATATGACCACTGAAAAAAGGTTCAATTACTGTGTTAACCCATTTTTTTTTAAATGTTCAAGGACTGGAAATGCTAATACTGCTCTTTGATTATTGTAGACTCTATACATGTATTGATTTATCATATTGTACCCCATAAATGTGTACAATTAAACTAACAATTAATAAAAATGTTCTTTAAAAGAAAAAAAAAAGACACATGCAGTTCTTGAGGCCACCCTCTGGAATTATCCCATCCTGCCTCTCTGCCTCTTGTTAGGAGAACAGCCAGCCAGGCTGCCAGTGGAGCTATCTAAGCCATCTAAGCCACTGGCCTAGCACATCCTCCTGACCAGAGGCTACTGCTGCTTCCCGAGACATTTGAAAGACCTGAGGGAGGTAGCAGCACATGGCACATTGGCAGCCCACAAAGAAGCCCTGTGAGGTCTGGTGAGTTTTCCTAGCCCGAGCAGGTAGGACTCCCACTGGAGTAATTCCCAGTGAGGCCAGAATGGTGAGACCAGAGAACACAATCTAGGGTGCCAGAGGGAAGCCCTCATCAAAGACAAGGGGCTTTGTACCTCCTTTTCTACAAGCACTCAATAAACTGGTTCAAGAATTGCCTGCTGCTTTTGTAAATAATGTGTTTTTGGCATAGGCCACACTTATGTGTTCAAGTATTGTCTGAGACAACTCATTGGCAGGGTTGAATTGTAAAGACACACCACTATGTGGCCCACAACACTGGGGTGATCTAGTGTTATACCCTTTACAGAAACAGTTTGCTGACCTGGTTTGTGACTGACCCTGTGCTACATGTGGGTGTTGCCACCTTCACTCTCACCATGGCCCAGTAGAAGCACTCAACTTCTCACCTAATGAAAAGGAAAGCAAGGGTTTTAGAGGGCCACTGTCTTGCTGGGGCCATGTGACTGTGAAAAGCCAAGAGGCGTCTCACTTGGTGTGGAGTCAACCTCCCTGGAGACCTGGGTAAGGTTAGCATCTCACTGGGTTGCAGGTGAAGGATATGAGGAGAGATGTACCAAATTCTGAAATACAGGGAAGGCCCATGGAAAAACAATTATTTTGCTGAAGAGGGTGTCAGGAGGCTTGTAACCAAACATGCATAAAAGGACAACTTAAAAATACAAAGAGCTGTGTGGCACACATCTCTCATCCCAGAAACTTGGGAAGCTGAGGCAGGAGGATTGCCAGTTTAAGTCCAGCCTCAGCTGTTATGCCAGATTTGTGGGACCCCAATAGACCTCCAGGAGCTAAATCTGATGCAATCACATAAGAGTCTTTATTGCAAGCTCGAGCCTGGACTCACAACCACTTCCAATTCAGCAGTCCTAGGGAGTGAGCTCTGGTCCTTTGTTCAGTGAGATTTTATAGGTTTGGGGGGATACTCTATGTGTCACAACATCACACAGCAAATCATTCCATACCTCAGGAAAATCAAACAACAACTCTTAACATTGATTAGCACATTCAATGTTGGGAACAAGATGGTTAGGTGTGATTGGTTAGTACAAGAAAGTGATTCCTTTGAACT
The DNA here is from genome assembly GCF_048772815.1 of Callospermophilus lateralis. Classification (NCBI taxonomy): domain Eukaryota; kingdom Metazoa; phylum Chordata; class Mammalia; order Rodentia; family Sciuridae; genus Callospermophilus; species Callospermophilus lateralis. The sequence continues at coordinate 143,465,779 of NC_135305.1, read as the reverse complement.
GACTGGTTTAGGCCACGAGGGGTCAAGAATTTCCTGCTGCTGAACTACATGGTTTCCCAACTTGTTATCAACCACCATGAACTACTTGGGGGTTATCTGGCATTCTAGGTATTTTCCCTGTCTCATGCTGATTGGAGAGACTAGGGGGGTTGCTATGGGTCCTCACCTAGCCTAACTGAGTCAGGGACACCTTGCGCCACAGACCTCTCCTGTTATTTACAGACAAACAACTCAGCAGGGTGGATATGTGCTTAGGCGTGCTCTGTAGGCTTTTCTAAGGACAAGGGTCACGCCCCCTTCCTTAGGACAGGCATTGAAGTAGAAGCTGCTGTTATTTATTTATTTTTCAAAAAATGGAGTCACATCAGTTTCTCATAGCAATTTAGCAAGGCCATCAATAACTTAGTGAGACTGTGTCTGAAATTTTTAAGAATAAATAAATAAATAAATAAATAAATAGGGTTAGGCATAGGATCAGTGGCTAAACACCTCTGGGTTCAATCCCTGCTACCAAAACAAACAAACAAACAAAAAACAAGAAAGAGAATAAAACTAGTTGTAAGGACCAGACAGCCATCCCCAGCACTGGGAGGAGGTGCAAAAACACAGTCCTCACTTGGGAGGAAAGGATGATGGCACTTCATGGGAGACAAATCTAAGTGAGATGATTTCTGAGCAGGCAGTGGTTTAGTTGAGCTGGGAGACCTCTGGGGCCATGGCTTCTCCATGCCAATCTAGCCACTCCTAGCATCCTGCTGAGGTTGGGTGGCCTCTTGTTATACCATGTTCCAGGGGCTCTGGCTATTCACATCAAAGATGCTTGCTGACCTAATGACACCAAGCTAAGTCCTTGGGGTGGGCATGGCCTGGAAGGAGTGTACATGTGCAGATCAGTGCCTCTTTACAAATAAGCAGTTCTGCACCACATTTGGTGGCCATGGGCCCAGCAATATATGAAGTCCCATGCCCAGCATCATGAAGGGAATGTGGGCTGTAGGGGTGTCTTCCATTCTTAGCATTGTTATGATCACCCCCACTACCACCACCATTATCTTCATCATTGTCATCATCACTGTCACTGTATTATTCATCTTTCTGTCACTATGACAAGATATGTGAGATAATAAACTTCCAAGGAGGAAAGGTTTATTTTGGTTTATGGTTTCAGTCCATGGTCTTTTAGCCCTGTTGCCTTTGGGCCTGTGGTGATGCAGCACATCATGGTGGGAAGATATAGCAGAGGAAGCTGCTTATTTCATCAGCTGGAAAGCAAGAGAAAAAGAGAGAGAGAGAGAGAGAGAAAGAGAGAGAGAGAGAGAGAGAGAGAGAGAGAGAGAGAGAGAGAGAGAGAAAGAAAAAAGAGGGGAGAGTATTCCAGTATGTGCTTCAAGCCCATGCCTGCAGTAACCTAAGTTCCTTCTACTAGAAAGATTCCATCTTCTAAAATGAATATATTCTTTCCAATACTGCCACAGGCAAGAGACCAAGTTTTCAATGCATGGGCTTTTGGGGTACATTTAAGATTCAAGCTACAGCTATCACCATCACCATCACCACCACTATTACGACCATCATTACCACCACCACGTTATGGAAAGCTTTTGGATGAAGGGCAGCCTGGGGCAGACCTGGAACCCACATGGAACACAGCCAGTCTCACACAAGGACAGAGAGACCCAAAGGCTAGTAGTATAAAGACATCAGACATCCTTGAGTAGACACCTTGGCCCAAGGACATCCCATTCCAGCATCAGAACCTTGAGGTCATAAAAGGGCTTTTTAGATGAACCTCTGTCTCCTAAGGAGACACTGTTAGTACACTGTCATATACCTAGACTCACACAGAGCCCAATAAATAGCAGGGCAGGGCAGGGCAGGGGAAAGGCACAGGAAGGGAATAGGGAGATGGGGTCTCTGGTTTCTTTGGTACAGTCCAATGTGAGAATATTTTTTTTTTTTATTTCTGGAAGTTTCATGACATCCCCACAGTGCATTCTCCCATAGCACAGTGAAGAGGTGACTATCATCACCATTGCTATTTTGGCTTTCCTGGTGGCAGCCCTGCCCCATAATTGGCTTACCATTCATTCTGAGTTCCCACTGGAGGCAGGCCTGTGACAAGGGCTGTGTCTCTAGCAGCCTGTCCCTCAGAGGTTCAGTTGGGTTCTAGACTGGAACTTACTGAGCCCTCCATGTTTGCTGTTTCGCTGTAAAGTTGCTCCCAGTTCTGCTGCAGGTATGATCTTACCTGCTACCACCTGTCAACATAGTGAACTTGGCTGAGGGTTGCTTTCAGGGAAACTCTGAGCTGGTGTCTGACGTGTTTTATATCATGTGATCCAGACCACCTTGGAGGCAGATGTCCATACTCCCACACCTAGTGGATGAGGAGTCAGAGGTTCTAAGAGCTAAGGCAGCTCACCTGAATCCCTAGATACACAGATGGTAAGCACCTAGGTCCACTGGACCAAGGTCAACACAAGGTGACTACATCTTCCCCCATGCCTGACTGTAAGGACCAAGCCCGCTTAAGTGCCATAGGTGTTAAAGACCACATGTGTGTTTGGCAATTCTCCCTTCTAGGCAGGCTGTGCCTATAAAAGGCCAAGAGAAGATGCTGAGCATGTGAACACTTTTGTGGTTCCCTAGAGTTGGAAGACCTGGATTCCTCTTTGACTCTGGCTCAGTCAGTCCACAAAGCAAAGCACACAAGGTATTTATGTGCCCATTTCCCTGATGATAGGACTGAGGCTCCAACAATATGCTGATGATCCAGTCAGGGTCAGAGTGAGTTGTGGGGTGACCTATCCCCAGGCTTTTTCCACATATCCTCATCCTTGTGGCCCATTGTCACGGAAACATTAATTCACTCACACATCCATTCAACAAGCCCTGAGTGAGCATAGCTGTGGTATGGACCATGTGCTTGGTTGAGGGACATGAGGACTACCTACCCTGGAGAAATTCACAAGCTGCTAGGGGACAATGTGAAATTTACTACTTGTCCCCTCCTCAAGTTCCTGGAGGTCAGCACCACACATGCAGATCAGGAAATGTCAGACACAGCACTGGAATCTCCCCGTAAGCTTGGGATGAATTTAAACAACAGAAGTATCTATGAGATGCCTCAGCTGCCAGCTCTGAGCAAGTTAGGGCAAGTCACAGTACCTCATTGACCCTCCAGTGAGTCTGAGACCTGAGGACTATGATTGCCCATTTTACATATGACCTTAAAGACATATACAGTTGGGCCAGGCTCCACATAGCCCAAAGGCAGCAGATCCAGACATAATCCCACCCATCTTCTCCCATCTCTGTGCCCAACTCAGACCTATATTGACCCCATGGAGTAACAGCCCCACCACACAGGGCAGGTCTATGCTGGGCAAGCCCCTCAATATACAAGAAAGAATGTGAGGGTTCAGTAGCTGATGGGCCCTGGGCTGAGACAAAGTTCTCAGAGTCAAAAGGGGGAGGGAGACTGGCTTCCTCTATAACAAAAGTCATAGCCCAGAATAGCATGGTGGTGTCCAGGAAGGAGACTCTGGGGCTGCAAAGGAGGGGCAGTGAAGTGGCTGCTCCAGCCTGGGAGAAGGGAAGCAAGTGGCTGTTTGGAGCCGTTGGGGAAGGGAGAAGCAGAGCAGCAGCTCTTGCTAAGTTGAACTAGGTGACTGCCCAAACCCCCTCGTGAGACCTGCGAAGGCTCCAGGAAAATATCTTCCACCAGGTCTGGACAGGAGACACCCAAATCATTCATCCAACAGTACTCATGACCACCAGGCTGTGCTTCCCAACACACAGGTCAAAAATAAAGTTTTCAAGCCAACTAGATATTTGAACTTCTAGGAGTGTGGATGACATAGTCACTGTCCACTTGTAATGTCCACTGACATTTAATGACACAGCATAATGTTAGTGGACTTTGCCCTTTCTTTCTGACACACGAGCTTCTTCACCAGGGGCTCTGTCATTCCTGGTCCAGTTTTGCTGTCTCCCACCTCATCTCCAGAACATTTCCCTGCTGCTGTCTGAATTCTTGAGATCTCACAGAAACCTCAGGCTTCATCCCCTCTTCAGGATGGGTTTCTATGGCTCTGAAGAAGTACATGTCATGACCTTGAATCAAAGCTCCTCTTTGAGGCTCCCCAATGAAATATGCATGTAGAACAGTTCTAAAACAACCTGGATCCTTCACCTACATGAGATTGGATTATTCCCAAAGTAGCACTCTGACATGGTCCAGGATGGATGTTTCTTTCTCAAAAACATTTTTTTTTTGTTCAAAGTCCCCAAGAGTCAAGAGATTGTTTAAAATGACCTTGCATGAGAACTCCCTCCATCTGGATTGATCTTAGGGAAATGCTCACCTATTTTGCCTTCTTGAAGAATTGTATAGAGGCCATGGGAACATAAACACAGAGACATGGCAGAGAGTGCTAGAGTCAGGTTCAGTCTTCCTGAATACCTGCAGAGTTATTTAATCTCAAACCTAATCTGTTAGGGCAATTGTTCCTGAGAACCACTCTAGACCAGTGGGGCTCTATGCAAAAGAGCTCTAGGCCTAAATCCTGGGGTTTCCAGACATTCCTAATTTGTGCCTGTTGTCCTCACATAATTATTACTAGTGTCTTCTCCACTCCCAGAAACAACCCAGTATAGATGATGAATTTTGATCATTCAATTTCAAGTAACTTTCAAATAACTCAATGATGATCATGATGAGAAGGAAGAATGAGATAAAGACAAGGATGGTGATCATGACTGAATGATTTGCCTCAATTATTCAGATCAGCTGCCATTATCTCCAGGCTGGATCTCTCCATTCCACAATGTTGTTCTCTCCTTTTCTGAGGGCCAGGCCTGATGATTAAGGCTAATAAATCCCACATGTCACTGCCTTGTAGATAAACAAAGTGTCCTAAAAGATGTCATGCAGGGTTCAGGGTGGAGCCCCTTGGAGTTCCCTGAGCAAATTCAGCTTCTATCCTGTTGGGGTACATGTCTCACTCCTGGCTCTGGCCTTAGACTCCTCACAACCTGGAAACTGGGGGCAGGTTCCATCCTAGAAGTCTGAGCTGCAGTTGTTCCTTCCACAGCACCAACATATTGGCATGACTCTCTCACTATTCAGGACGCAGAAGCTGTGGTTTTCCCCAGAAATTGTCCCTGTCTCAGGGAGAAAAAAGAGACTGTTCCTAAACATAGCATCCCCAGTTATACCAATGTCATCCTCAACTCCCATCCCCCCACCAGATCCTGCACCTGCAGCAGATGTCTCGCCACAGACAACATCCTCACATGGTGGCCACACTCAGAAACTTGGAAATCCAATCTCGCTGGATCCTGGGAATTCCTCAGGGGCCTGGGCAGGGGATTTCTCCCCACTGTTGCAGCTGCACCTCTCGATGCCCACACCCTCCCAAGCTCTATACTTACATACACTGAAAGGTGAATTCTGGCAGTGACAGAAGAGTCTTGGTCTAGCTGGCCCCTTTTTCAGTGTCCCTGGAGCCTGCCTTGTCTCTCTTGGGGAAAAGGTGTAGGTATGCCCTTCCAGTTGCAGCCAAGTCAGAAGGACTTGCTCTAGCCTCTGGCTGCCTGATTTCTACTCACAGGCCTCAGAGACTCTGCCTGAGGCTATAGGGTATTCATCCTTCCCAGGCCCAGGTGTCCTCAGCTTCCTGCTCCTTTTCATCCCCAATGGTTACTCTCATCTCATGTGATTGTCCCAATGCAGAGTGGGGAATTGGGGATTCTGAGACAGAGGATGACTAAGTATTGTTCTGGAGACATAACAATAGTTCTGAGTGTCAGAATTCTCAGGGGATAGCTCTGTAGATCCAAGTGCCCTTGGAAAGGCCTCCAAGATCTTAAGTACCCTGCCTCCTCTGGTAATATTGGGGGACAGAGGTATCCCCTACCTTGCTCTCACAAGGGATTTAGAGAGACTCTTCTCCCCTGGTAAATTATGGTATCACAGACTCAATGACCTGGCATGGATATTCTAGTTCCTTATTTCATGACTTAATGGAGGTACAGAGAGGGAGTTTTCTTCCCTAAGACACACAGCAGCTTTGTATAAAGTCTGTGTCCTGGTACTTGACCAGTGCCAGCTGGACACCTGGGAGGACCAGACATTTTAATACACCTTGGATGGAGACAGCCTGAAACTGGAAGGATGGTTTTTGGGAAATTTAAATTCTTTAACTTCAAACTCCCCATCCAACTGCTTAGAATGCAACGTTGACAGGGAAAGTCTAATGGGGGGCAGCCTTGGGAGCTGAAAGTCAGAAAGTATTGAAGCTCTTCTGCATGGGGGAGACTGGAGATCCAGTGGAAGGCTGCAGGGGTGGTTACAGAAGGAGGGATGCAGGAATAAAACTCTGGTTCTGCATTCCTGCATTGTTAGCTTTCCATCATTCTAACACACACCAGAAATAATCAACTTATATGGATAAATGTGTCTTCTGCCTCTCAGGTATGGATGTTTTGGTCCATGATCAGTTAACTCCATCACTTTGGCCCTGCAATAAGGAAATCAATCATATTGGGTAGCACATAGTAGAGAGGATCTGTTCACTTCATGGTAGGTAATGGAAAGAGAAAAAGAGAGAGGAATGGGGATTCCATAATCCCCTTGAAGGGCACACCATCTGTGACTGGAGACCTTCCACAAGCACCTGATCTTAAAGGTTTCACCATCTCAACACTGCCATGAGGCCAGACTGCAACATCAGTGACCCTGCTGCCTGCCCTCCTGCTCAATTTCCAGCTCTGGAATTTGAGATGGCTTTAAAAAAACTTGTAAAAAGAGATAAAAGTTAGAATCTGTGCAATGTTAACAAAACAGAATGTTACAGTGTTTTGTTTCCTTTTTTTTCTAATAATACTTCATGAGAATGTTCATGTTTTCTGCCATAGGACTGAAGATAAGGGGCCTGGAAGGAAATTACAAAAATATTTTCATCCAAGACATTTCAAATCAAAATTAAGCTGATCCGCTACATAATGTTCAAAGGCAAACACTAACCACAATTTTGTTCACAAAACTCAATATTAAAGGAGTCCTATGTAAGAAAACTACTTAGAAATTATATCCTTGCATGGACTTCAAAAGCTGTTTGTACAATTTTTTAAATAGATAATAAAAAATATTTTGTCCAGGAGAGATGAACATCAGGCTGGCTGCTTTGTAACTTGGATCATTTTTCTCCAGTCCCACTTATGCTAACTTCAGCATGGAACCATGTGATGATGCTTTGGACCCCAAGCATACTTTGTATTATTTGGGATCCAGATTGATGTCATGGAAGACAGCGTGTTGGACATGTGATTCTCCTACCTTCTGGCTTCTGGACATCTTCAAACCTGCCTAGAGAACTGTGTTGAAGATGTTACATCTTTCAGCCCCACCCTTGGATGGAAATTGCCACCCACTTGGACAAGATGTCCCTTACAGGTACAAGTAATGCCAAACCCATAGTTTCTACAGAAGCCAGTTTTTTAAGTAAAAGGAATAACAGTTGTCCCTGGGAACTTTTCCACCATAAATAACCTTTCAATCATAACTGTCTAAAGATGATTGGGGAATGTGTGTGTTGGCCCCAAATTCTATTTGCTCAGTACTGTTACAGGAGTTCCATGATAAACACCAGATCAACTGCACAGAAGAAGTGCAAATACTTGTTATTAAATGGGAAGATCCCACCCTGAGGGAAAAAGCAATTGAAAATTCTACAGACACAGGCAAAATATTTAGGGTATTAACTGCTATAATCTCTCATCAGTTCCACTAGTCTGGCCTTCCCAGGGTTGGAATCACAATTAAAAATTGGCATGCTGATTTAGGGTGGGACATGTCTTCCCTAAGTTTTCCAGAAACCTCAAAAACATATCAAAACATCCAGATAATAGTATCAGTATATGACATTTTGATCTTTGGGCTCTTTGCATTTGTTCTTGGATCCAGAGAACTGGAAAGGATCAAGCTACTTCAGGGAATTAGAGAGGAAGGATAGGTATCCAGACTTCTGGTTAGTTCTGTTGGCCAGCTCCTGAGTGTCCAGTTCCTCATGCTCCCACTAACTGAATCTTGCTGTAAATCTGCTGTAGGTCTGCATGCCTCCTCATAGGAACTGACAACTTCTTTCCTTTATACTTCTTGTGTAGGAGCAGCAGATTCAGAATGTACTCTGCCCCATACATGGGATTCACCACAGGACAATAGCGACACCAGACCTCCTTGAAATCCATGATGCATTCCCGGCTCTTGGTGGTGGCCTTGATCATTTCCACTACCTATATGAAGATGCCATCCAAGGCTTCCATCTAGGCGGAGTCCATTCTTCTTGGGAGGGAGGGGTGCAGGTTGGCTAATGCTCCATAGTAAAAACCAAATTATTCCCAGTCATAAATTCCTATTGCAGAACTTCCTCTTGAGTGCACGACTGAGATCTCGTGAAGGAAGCAGGGGTTCCCAGATGTTGGTCCTTCTTATGCATCTCTGTGTTGCTGTATTTGCTCATTAGAATGATTTCTCAGTGGAAATGTATTGTGTGATGCTGCTGCTCTGCAACTTGGTGACTGAGAATATAGCTGTGCAGTTTGTACTGGTAGCTTGGGTTTTTGTTCAGGTTGAACATGATAGCTTGGTGAATCTTACTGTTCTGGAGACCTCAGATGTACCCCTTCTTGTTCTTTTCAGAATTCTCATTTTAAAAAAAGAAAGCTGATGCATCTCATAAGACCCCAAACATTTCTGTAGTGCTCAGTCCTGTCTGCCTGAGAAACAGGGGCTCACTGATATTCAAATTACTCAGGAATCTCTTCAGATGATCTCCGTCGATGTCAAGATCATCATCTGCTTCTAGATCACTGTCCAAACAGTGCTCATGCATATACTTGAGTATCATAAAATTCTTCTGGGGTGGGTATGTGCCATCCACACCACATAGTGGCACAACTGGAAATGGTACAGATGGTACAGACACATAGTAGAGAAAAACTCTACTTTCTCAGAAATTATCTAAGTCCATGTTCTGAAGGCGACCACAGCAGGAGTCTGTAGTATTTCTGGGTGGTCATGACTTCCACAAAGAGAAGTTTCCTATCATGTGAGGCTGCCAACTGGGCCAAGCCTCGTGGCTATAGCTGTTCCCCACAGACATCTTCTTGTGCCCTGTAGACCTGAGATCCTTTTGCCACCACCAGCAGTCCCCCAGGCTGCTGCAGCACCACTGACCTACTGGTTTCAGCTCTGAAGCACAGGGCAAGATGAGCCTATGAGGCCAGTACAAAGCCCAGCAGGAGCCAGATCTGAGGCAACAAGCAAAGTCAGGCTTGCCAACTTGCCAGAGCCACGCCCATGCCACTCTGCCTGCAGGGCTGCTTTCACTGCCTATGTTCAGGAGCCTGCCCACCATAGCTCCCAGCTGCAGAGACTGGTTGTCCTCATGTCAGGAAGTCTGGTCCTAGCTGCTCAGTGGGTGCCTATGGTCATCCATGCCCATGGTGTCCCTGGAGCTGACAGAAGGCCTGGTGCTGAAGCTTCATTATGCACACCCACCCCGCACCACTGTTACCTGCTCTTTTAAAAGGGGAACATTCCCTTCACATGCAAGCTGTATCTCCTGAGCAAGGCCGCCATGACTGTTCTCATATTGGCACAGAAGTGTGAGGGCAGTGCAAAGGCAATTGCAATGGCACCTGTTCAGAGATCTGGTCCTGCCTGATGGCACCCTGGCAGGCTCCACCCCTGTTTTCCTTGTGGCCTAGACTGCTGCTGCTGGTGCACATCCTTGGAAATGACTCTTCATTGCTCATTTATATATTTTGAGTTCATTTTTGTTGAAATAATGATCTAGTTTTATTCTTCTACATATTCCACCATGACCTTCTACCATGCTGTTTCTGTGATAGATTCAGAAGCTCATGGAGACCTGTGAAGATACAAGCCAAAAATTAATCTGCCCTCCACTAACTTGTTCCTGTCAGGTATAATGGTTACAGTGAAATAGAGATGCCCACCACAAATGGGACAGTTACAGAGCACATTTGGTTCTGGTAGTCCTGCCCAGCATGCAATACTGAGGGGAGTCCTAAGACTTAAGAAAGGTAATAGTTGGAAACTTGAGAATCTGAAGAATTAATATCTATGCTAAAGGTACTTAAATAGTTGAACATAAATCCTAACAATGATATAGTTTTGTATTTTAGTTTCTAACATATTACCATGTGAATTAAAGACTGGAGAAAAAAGTTCATAGTTTGAATCAATAATGGAAATGAACACAAAAATTTCAGTATGCACATCAGACTTGTGACAACAGCATCATAAACAAGAAGAACAGATGAGGATAGGAGGAGAGGGACCATGGTAATAGAACTCAGGCAGCATCATTTCAAACTACATTGGTATTGATGTAAAGCACATAGAAACCACTATGAAAATAAATTTCAAATATAGGTGAAAGAATATGAAAGGTAACCAAAGTGGTATGATGGGAAAAAATAAACCAATCACAATGGAATATGCTAGAGGAGCAGTGAGGAACATAAAAAAGTATAAAACACATGTAGAAATCAGCACATTGGCAGAAGTCTGTCATTATCTGTGATGACTTAGATGGAACACATGAGTCTTGGTTTCTCAATATCTAAGAAGCCTGCATCCACACAAAGTTTCACACAATTTCTCTACACTATTGCATGTGGGGATGTAGGCTTGGGATTGATGGATTCTCTTCTAACAGAAACAAAGCACTTGGTAATAGGAACGTGACCTGCCATGACTCCTCATGCACTGTCAATGCCACCAATCTGCGACACAGGACAGGGTATGTTTTGGGACAAGTGGCATGGAGTGAGGCTGGACATACTGACAATAGGTTCTCCAGTGACAGAAGATTTGGGGTCCTCAGGAGGGGGGCTGCTACTCTGTGAATCCTCAACCAGCAAGTGTCAGTGGAAGGGCATTCAGAGGAAGCCAGGAGAGAAGCTGGGGTTGCATAGGCAGAGTTCAGGAGTGAGGCCAGCCCTGGGGGTGAACAGGAGGAGTCCAACTTCAGTCCATGAATGCACATCAGAAGAGTTTAAACTGTGTCTGGGGTTGCAGTGACCACATTCTTAGGGCCAGACTAACACAGGGTCACCCCCATGACACTGGCAAGAGCCAAGGCACAAAGAGGACCTCACCTGGAAAATGCACTGAAGGAGGCTCATTTTATGTGTAAGCATGGCAGACCACACTGGTTGAATTTCCTTAGGGAGAACTCACTCAGGTTCAGATGCTGTAGGAGGGAGCACAGTGTGAGAAAATGGGGCTCCTCAGGTCTATTTCCTTCTCCCAGCATGACTGCATGTGCCTCCTGCTAATCTCAGGGGACTATTTATCACTCTCCTGGAGTCAACCCTGGGAAGACTTCTCTATCCTAGGGTATTTAAAAAATGGCTGCAAAGTCCTCTCTGGCATTTCCTCCCACCTTCAGCCATACATACCTTTCCTCAGGAAGAATTTCCTATGTGGTCTTGCATAGGGAAGGGGGCACTTGTTCACTTCTCCCTGCATGAAGAATGGACAGGATTCCTGAGGAGAATCTCAGAGTGACACTGACTCTCAGCTACCTCAGTTCAGACCCCTGAAGCCTTGGTTCAGAGGCAGGATTCTCCCTGCTTGAGGAATCCTTTACAACTCTTTTTTCAGAGTTCAGCCCTGGAAACTGTGACACTGATGAACTTCACAGACAATAAGGGACCTAAATTTGTTTTGTCCATCAGGTCTGGATGGTGGTGATTTTAAACATGCCAAATAAAGCATGGATTATTAAAAAAATAAGAATAAATGTGGCTATTTATGGTACAATTCAGAATGAAGTATGTCAAGCACAATGTTTGAGACTAAAATTGGTGGTAATTCCATAAAATGATCAAGTAAACAATGTATAACGTGTGAAATGCATAAAAGCATGTCAACAGTAAGAGGAACATTAAATGAAATGCCAAAGATGAAACCAAAGTCTACCTGGGAGCTACTGAGAGAACTATGAAGAATGTGAGGGCCCATGGTGACCTTATGCTGAGTCACTTGTCATCAGTCGTCTCTCAGCAAGGAGCCATCCTGCCTATGGATAGGAACAGGAAAGGGCAACAGCCCATCTGAACTAGACCCAGATTAAAACAAAACAAAACAAAAAAATAGCTTGTAGAATTGGAAGACTGGTAAACTGGTCAACACCTGGAAAGTGACTATAACCAGAGGTCACAGGAGCAAGGATGATATTTTGCCCAAAGCAGCTTGAAGAAATTTGAATGCTGAACCTCCACCTCCTGTCTCTTCTTTTGCCCCACAGCTGATTTGAGTGGCTTCCTATTAATAGTATTCCCAGAGGATTCATAATTTGAATGTTGACCAAACACACACTTACCCCAAAAATCTTGAGATGAATCAGAGTGGTCTCAGAGATCCCAGCTGTGCCATGCATTTGAGGACAGAAATCAATTAAGGGAGATGTCCCACAAAAGCATTCAGGGACTAATCAGTGATTAATCCAATGATATAGGTGGTAACTATATACAGGTAGACTGTGGCTGAATGACGTTGTCACTGGGGATGAGATTTTGAGGTTTCTATTTTGTTCCTGATCTCTCTGAGAGACTGAAGTCTCTCTACTTCCTCATTGTCATGATTCAAGATGCTTCTTTTCTCTATGTCATTAGGCCATGATATTCTGCCTCAGTTTAGAAACAGAGCAATCAAGATGGCCGTATATGGGCTGTGGATGTGGCTCGGGAAGTGGCGCGCTTGCCTGGCATACGTGAGGCCCGGGTTCGATCCTTGGTACCACATATAGACGAGGATGTTGTTTCCGCCGAGAACTGGAAAATGAATGTTAAAAAAAATTCTCTCTCTCTCTCTCTCTCTCTCTCTCTCTCTCTCTCTCTCTCACACACACACACACACACACACACACACACACTCTCTCTCTCTCTCTCTCTCTCTTTAAAAAAGAAAGATGGCCATATATAAACAGACAAATCTCAAAGTCTGAGTCCAAAAAAAATTCTTCCACTAATTTGTTCTTGTCAGATTTTCATCACAGCAACAACAACATATCTGACTAATCATGGACCAGGAAGGCCATTCTATACTCAGAAAGCTGCTCTAGGCTGCTAAATTCCATGGTAAATATCCTGATGTCCCATCTAGTGCCACTCTTTCCTTGCATTTGGTAAAATGAAAATCGAGCCAGATGTCCTAGTTATTCTAGGTTATGAAAGAGTTGAAGCATCAGAACCATGCTGAAGGTGAATCCAAGGACACATGAACAACCTGACTCCTCCTCTCTACGTAGTGGCCCAACAGATACACATAGGAGGGCACGAGTCACAAGATTGAAGGGATTCAATTATAGCCTCCATAGCTTATACAACAGAAAGCATTTCTCCTAATGCCAGAAATATACATGTGATCAATTTTGAGAAATACACTAAAGCTATCACATTTTTAACTAAAAATGGCACCATATTCTACCTGTGTCAACCAAAACTCATTGCCACTTCCATGATCGCTCAGTCTCCACCTGAAGATAATTATGATATCCAGACTACATGTAATGAGATGATCCATAAAACAGCCACCACCCCAAAAATGTTCATCTTTTCCAAGCAAGAGAATACAATACACTTGAACATACCTCAAGTATGTTCATTTTCCCCCACCTATGATATCCTGTAAATTAAATATTGAAATAAAATGTTAACTATTTTTTTTCCTTTTGAACTAGGGATTGAACTCAGGTACACTAGACTACTGAGTCACATCCCCAGGCTATCTTGTGTTTTATTTAGAGACAGGGTCTCACTGAATAGCTTAGTGCCTTGCTTTTCATGAGTCTTCTATGATCTCATGATCCTGCTGCATCAGTCTCCTGAGCAGCGGGGATTATAGGCATGTTACACTGGGCTTCGATAGTTATGTATTTTTAACACACAATGTTAGATGACACTAGAATTAGACAGAGGAAGAAAACATATTCAAATATATTCACATTGAAATAAATATTTTTCCAGAGAATTCAAATTCCTGTGATCATCATTGGTAATTTCTCACTTCCCTATTCTAATTCCCTTGACCACCAAAAAATGCTTTGGCTAGTGTTGATCTCTAGCTAGTAGTGCCAGGTGGAATGCACAAATCATCACTCCAGACAACATAGGTGCACTAATAGCCCTGCTGAAGTGGATTGTGTTGGTATTCTGACCATAACTGAAGTACAAGGAAGTATGAGAGAACATGCTTCTTTCCATGCATTGCCTCCTTATTTTGAGTCAGCAGTGGCAACCAAATTCCCCTGATTATCAGGACCAATTATGACCCAATAGCCCCAACTTGGTCGAATGTTCCTTGTCATGAGTACCAAAAGGGAGGCTTGGACACAGGTTACAGCAGTCATTCTTGTGTCCTGTGTTTGGAACTAAGTCCTCTGCACTAGACCAATATAGGGTTGAATTACTAAAATGGGAAGCAAACATTTTACTAGTGAGTCACTAGTGTGTGGAGTCACCCCCAGTCCCAGGCCCTCATTCCAGCTCCAGGTGTCCTGCCTATGCCACAAACATCATCATGTATTGTATATGTGTGTAACCACCTAACAAGATTCATCTTTGACTTCTCAAAAGCCAGTCAACCTTTTTGTCAGACCTGGTGTTTTAGGATGTTGGGGAAATGTAAGAGTAATTATGGTAGGAATATGGCTGATTGCTCCCCTTTATTGGCTGTGACATAAGCATTGTGCTCAGAAGCCCCATGTTGAATACCACAATGATGGTTAAGGTGTTTACTAAGTTCATGGATAACAGTTTTGGCAAAAGCACTGCAGGTAATGAAAACAAGCTCCCTCAAGGATAAATGCATATTTCACTGAGAACTAATGTCAGTCTGCCATGATGAAAGGTCTAGTGTCATCAATCTGCTCTGAGATACCCGGCTGCTTCCCATAGTAAATAACCTCATATTAGAACACAGGTTTGGAATCCGCTGTTGTCACCTGGCAGTCGCCTCTGTGAGTGAAAAATGTTGTCATGACCACAAGAATAATCTCTCTTTATGAAAGCATGGACATTTTGTTCATGAACTGCTTGGGAAAACATATTTGTGTCTAGGGAAGGAAGTCACTTGAGACACACCAATTGAATTAAGATCCACTTTATCATCAGGATAATTTCCTTCTGATGACACTCTTTGGTTATTATTACCTGGCACCAAAATATCTTCATGATTTTGCAAACACATTATTTATTTTCTTTATAGTAAAACTTTGATGATGAAAACAGGCACTTAAAATCAACATTGCATTTCTTTGGACATAAATGTGAAAATAGCAGAAGCTTATAACATTGAACAGTTAAAAGATTGCTTTTTTATATCCCCTATTAGATTATTTGCATACCTTCTATCTCTATATATGAATAAACAACCAGTGTAACTCTGCATCATATATAACCACAACAATGGTAAATTATATTCTCTCTCTCTCTCTCTCTCTCTCTCTCTCTCTCTCTCTCTATATATATATATATATATATATATATATATATATATCCAAAACCACTCTATTGTCATGTATATCTAAAAAAAAGAAAGAAAAACTTTAAACAATTATACTATATAGATTTAGAAGTGTTGTGTTAGTATACTATTTAAGTTATGGACTTTCATAAGATAGTTTTTCAAAGAGTAGTTTTGAAACAGACATCCATTTTCTTCAAAGTGGAATTTATTCTAATAAACACAAATTAAATTTACATATCTGGCTGTAAATATAAAAGGGTAAATATTATTTCTGTTAACAACTTAGTTTTTAGAAAATTACCAATCATGCTTTGGTTAGTTTGTTAAGTCATTCTACCTTAAAAAATGTAAATGAGAAAATAGAAAACAGATCAAATATTTCTGAGAAAATTTTACTGTTCTAATTCACATGTAACATAAATATATAAAACCTATTTCAAAGAAATGACATGAGAAAAAGAATATAAATTATATCATAAATAAGTGTTCATCTAATCTTTTAGAAATGATACTTCTTGATATAGTGGGTTATTTTAATTTGGTTAGGTTTGCATAATCAGCTTTCACTGTATTACTATTAGACATTGTTGGACTGGAGTCCTCAGATAGCAGTAGTGTCACACTCACCTTGTACCGAAAGCCTCATCTCCTCCCATGGGACACACATTGGACTCCTGGGATAGTGTCTGGTACTGGAAAGTTGGAAACATGGGACCTTTACCATGTGCCCATGCAGAGTACTGGGGGTGAACCCTGCTCTTGCTCCTTCCCAGATGCAAATTTTCCAAGATGTTAGCCTCCTTGTCCTTCTGAATGGAAAATCACACAGGTCTGGCCTCATGTCGAAGTGATGACTGATGTTGTTTTCTACCTACAAGCAAAAGGATTTGCACCATGAGCTGTTCTTCAAAAGATGTGTAATTCTTTGCAGCGTGTGACAGGACTGTTCCCAAATCCCCATGGTCTACATTGATATTCTCCTGGAGAGATTGCCCTAAGCAGCAGAATTTGTCTCCTATCACCAAGTCCTCTATTAGCATACATCTAGGGGATAAGACTGTTCTTCCAGCTAGGCCACCATAAGCAGTGGCATATGTCACTTTGTCTCCACATACTGGAGTACATACACCTTCCTCAATTTCACTGAAGCTTATATACAAGCCAGCCTCCACGAGCCTCAGCTCTGGGAGCCAGAGCAGGAGCCAGTGCAGAGAGGCACACTGGGTCCCCAGTAGACAGTGCCCAGTTATTACCCCTGCCATTCCTCCTCTCTGGTGTTGGTGCCAAGGAATTGGGGAAGTGATCTGTGGAGCCTGGCAGGGGAAATGAAAATCCCAGAAAACCTGAAGCAGGTAGTGAAGGACAAAAGCTCTTGAGCATCCTTTCTAAATTCTGCAGGATCTTCAACCACCTCTAGTTACTGCCAGAGGAATAAATTAGCAGAGTACCATCTGCTAATGTACACACATTAAATGGCAGTACAAAAAAGAAGAGGTGTGCAAAATTACTTGATTATGTGGGGACTATTGTTCAGTTACAATAGAAACTAAATGTGCTGTAAGAGAATATTCTGATTTTTATGACTGCAAATAGGTTTGACCACTTGAGAAAGCAGATTGGCGATTCCTTAGAAAACTTTTAATGGAACCACCATTTGACCCAGCATTCCCACTCTTAGGTGAATAGGCCAAAGATTTAAAATCACACCATAGTAATGCAGTGACATTAGTGTTCATAGCAGCTGAATTCCCAGTAGATAAACTGTGGAAACAATCTAGATGCCCTTCAATATTTGAATATAGAAACAAACTGTGGTACATATGCAGAATGCAATATTATTCAACCTTAAAGAAGAATGAAATTACAGCATTGACAGGTAAGTGGACAGAGTTGGAGAATATCATGGAACAAAATAAATCAACCCCCAAAATCCAAAGGCCAAATATATTCTCTGATAAGTGGAGCAGGTCCATAATAACCTGGGGGAGAGTCAAGGGAAGAATGAGAAATTTTGGATTGAGCAGAGAAGAAGAGGTGGAGTGGAGAATGTGTGGGAGTGAGATGGTGGAATGAGAAAGACATTACTACCCTTTTTATGGTATGATTTAATGAATGGAGTGACTCTTCATCATCTAAAACCAGATAAATAAAAAGCTGTGCTCTATTTGTGTAAAAAATTCAAAAACTTCAAATATCTAGATTTTAATTTTCTTGATAGTATCTTTGGCCCCAGAGGATTTACCAATACAGAGCTTGAGGAAGAAACTGTAGGTAAAACAATGGCCTGAGGCAAAGACTCATTAAATATAAAGAGGAGGAGCAAAATAGAGCAACTGAATTGGGAGCATATACATGAAGATTCAGATGTACTAATCACTGTGGAAGGTTCTCAGAATAGATCAAAATAAAACTATAGAGGGCCACTGAAGAATTGAGGCAAATACTGGTACCTGCAGCAGAAAGATAAAAATGTTCAAACTGAGTTAAAATTATAGAACCTTTATTTTAATCCATCCAATAAAATTGTGAGAACAAGGTACATCCATGATGTGTCACTGTATTGGGCAAACTGAAGAAGATGCAGCTGATGAAGCTTCTGATTCTGAATGACACCTGCAGCGATGCCAACATTAAATCACCAGCCCTTGCCTTTTCTCTTGTGGCAACAGCCCAGGCTGCTCCTACAATTATAACTGGGGCTACACGTTTTCTCTCACCAGTGACCCTACTGCAATGCCTTTGATCCAACAATTACAGACATCTGTCATGCCAAAAGGAATTTCTCACATTCCTGCTGCAATTGTCCCTCCAGGGCTAGAGGCTGGATTGATCTACACACCCTACAAATACCTTACACGTTGGCACCAACCACTTCAGTGCTTGAGTACCCTATTAAACCCAATGGTGTGTGAGGTGCAGTGACTACTAAAGTTTGAAGGCCCAATATGTGTGTCCATCCTTTCCAAAAAAATTGTGAATGAAGGTAGAGCTGATACTGGTAACTAATCTATGAACTTCTGGTCTCTGAACTCTTTGCCCAGTAATGACATGACTATGTCTACCTACTGATCACTTAAGTGGTTATTGATTTTGCTTTCCTGTGGTCATTGCAGCAGGCTGAGGGACTTGTCTGTTCATTAATCTTACAATCTAGACAAACAAAAGATAAATAAAATGTTGTCTTCAGCTCAGCTTTTTCTCTCCCAACTCCATCCCTGTGTGGATGAAAGGGGTTCTAGAACCTGCACTGAATAGTCGTAAAATATTTGGTCCCAAATCATCCCATAGCACTGATCATCTTTCAATGTGTTACTCCAAGATTAATTTACATTTTCATTTAATATGCCACTGCTCTGTTTGTTTTTTGTTACACATGCAATTGTTTTGATTTATTTATAATACACACTGTGCCATTATGATTTTCGTTTTGTTTTGTTGGTTGAATAACTTGTAATACTCAAACACTTGAGGTGACAGTGAAAAATTACACTATAATTTCTTTCAGCTTTATTTCAAATATATTTAACCTGAATATTTTGGATGTTTATCAAAGGTCTTTTATGGGGAAAATAAATTTATAAAATAATAGATGTTGGCTCTGAACAAATTTTGAAAACTTAGTTGACAAAATATTGGATCAATGAAAAAGAAACATGAAATTTGAAATCTGAGTGCCTTGGTACTCAGTATTACCATTTTTTTCTTACATTTTTTTAGTTATCACTGGACCTTTATTTTATTTATTTATATGTGGTGCTGAGAATTGAACCCAGTGCCTCACATAGGCTACTTGAGTGCTCTACCATTGAGCTACATCCCCAACCCATCATTCTTTTTTTAAAAATATTTTTAGTTGCAGATGGACACAATGCCTTTATATTATTTATTATATGTGCTTAGGATCAAACCCATGGCCTCACATGTGTGAATTAAGTACTCTAATATTTAGCTACAACCCCAGTCCCTGTATTATCATTCTTTATTGAATTTATTTCTTTTTTAAAGTATATATTTTAAGACGTAGTTTTTACAATTTTATGTAATTTTAGCATGTTCAGATTGAAGTGATGCTTGTATGTTACCATAGAGCAGACATTTATATTTTGACTAGAGTTTATTATTATCTTAATAGTTTTCATGCTCTCTCTATATAGCAACCAACCTATTTCCAATGAGAAACATGTCAGTTAATGTACTTAATGCCATTGGTACAAGTTTATAATGTATGTTTTCAACTTGTTTTATATGTATGTGGTTTACAAAGAAAAAAAAACTTCTTGATTGAGAAAAGGATACAAACTGTAAAACCACAATTTTCATAAATGAAAATTGCCAAGTGTTTCCCAGCCCTTTCTTATATTGGGTGTCTTGACTGGAGATTTATTTAGCTAATAAATGGATCAATTAATTAAACATATTTGAAATTTAGTTGGGATTTTACATAGATTGCAATTTAATTTTTTGTTTCTTAACTGTATCTATTCACCCACATCATTAATTTAGTGAATGTTATAATAATAACCTGAAAATAAACCTAAAAAGCAAACTGAGGGGTTTGGGAGGTCTGAGGGTGATGATGGGGATCACCAAGGTAACTGCTTTGAAATTCATTGAGATCTACCTCAGGAACATTTACCTTTGTTTAGTGTGTTTTATTTTACAGAATGAATTTCAAAAGCAACTGTTACAAAGGAAATATAATTTTATATAAAAATATAACAAGAAGTACTAATATTAAAATTATTAAAGAAAGAAAACATAAATCTGTAAATTCTATACGTAATAGACTGTTATGATTTTGGAACCATAAAAACAGCTCCTTTTTCAAATGTTGCAGGCTAATTCCAGGTGCTGTGCACTAGAGGTATCATCTTAGCTGTGTCCCGGGGCCAAAATTACTTCTCTTCCTGGTGTTTTATGGAGTCTATAACACAGAATCTGATAAAAAAAGTTCATGTGGGATAAGTTGCTGGCCACAGAGAGTGTCCAGGACAACAATTGTTTTAGGATATGCAAGATGAACTTGGGCCCTGATCTCTCCTGGGCTCTGGACAGGGAGCACTGAGGCTGGTATGCTGCCTTCAGCTGAGGGTGTTGTCTGTGGGCATAGAGTGTCTATGAATGTCCTCAGCAGCAAATTCCCATAGACATTCACCTTCACAACCTTCTGAGGCAGTTCCTTAGACAGTGAACATGAGGCAATGGGAAGGGTTCTCTAGGACATTTGGGTGTAAAGGCTGAGTAGCACACATCTGGGACGCTGAGGAGTAGCACCTGTGATGACACAGGGTGGAGCAAGGACCCTGCTCCTCCAGCCCTACCCTCTGTAGCTCCATCCTCAGACAGCTCTGTGCACTGATTTTAACCAAATGGTACCTCCCCTTGCATGGCCATGGTCACATGCAACTGGGGCCACTTTAGTGCTCTCATTTCTTCTGATGGATTGAATAAAGTGCAACAAAGAAACTTAAGGAAGCAATGGAGCATATGTGTATTTTGACCTCTGCTCTCCCTCCCATTCTTTCCACACTCAAATTTCCTCTTCCTAAACTGCTTTATCACCTTTGCTGCATTGAACACACATTTTAAATCAGGAGAGGGCACCTGTTACAGGAACTACTTTCCAATTGTGTAATCTTGACCTAGGAAAGGAAGGGTACATTCATGCATGCTCAGAGCCAGCAAAGGCAGAAGAACCCAGCTATTCAGTGTTCACTAGAACAGAGCCAGATTGTTTATGTATCATGCATCAGGCAACAACTCAATATTTCTGAAGCCCCCCACAACTCAAGCTCAGTGCATGGCCATGCAGTATTGCTCAGTATGATTCAGGGGTGTCACCTGTGGTCAAAACCAGGACAAGACTAAGAATGTTGGTGCAGTGAGATTTAACAGACTTTCAAGGTCCAAGGACCTCAAAGATCTGGATGAGGAAAGCACATTTAGAAAAGTCATAAAAGAGGGAATAATGAAACATGTAAAAGCTACAGAGTCTCTACATAAGAAAGGATAAATATTAGAAACCAATAGGAAATCAATTATGTACAGATTTCTGCTCCTTTTCTCCTCCTCTTCCTCCTCCTCCTCCTCCACCTCCTCCTCCTCCTCCTCCTCCTCCTCCTCCTCCTCGTCCTCTGCATCAGTTTCTACGTCTTCTTTGTGGACCATGGCCTTGATGGTGACAATGTGACCTTAGAAAAAAGAAAGGCAGAGTTAAAGTTGAGAACTTGCCTTGCTCCTGCTCCTTGTGTTCTACAGCCAAAGTCAAAGCTCTCCATTCTTCCTCTTGTCTGCATTCCTGTCTCCTGGTCTCCAACACCTCACCTCTGCAATGAGAAATAGATCTAGGATACCAAGAGCTCTTTTACAGTTTACGTTCTGCCACTGTACTCAGTAGGGGTATCTGTGTCATCCTGTTCCTCCAAGATGCAGCCACAGTCTCCCTGACTTTCTGGAGTTAGGTCTCTTGAATACAAACACATTCAGATTTTCCTCCTAGTCCCAGGGCTTGGGAATTAGATGAAGACTGGAGGTTAGAGACATGTTGAAAGAGGAACTTCTCCTCACTCTTTTACAGAACACAGTGGCCTGTCCATAGAGTACTGAAACAATTTTCTTTAAGTTGCCCACATTTGAGAGTTTATCTTAAACCAGGAGTAGACAAAACAGAGAAGAGAAATGCTGCTCTATGAAGCAAATATGCAGAGAGGAATGTTTTGAATTCTTACTCACTGCTTAGAACTAGAGAGATCTTTAATTACAGGTTCACAAACTGACTCTAAGAAAGTGTGTTCCACTAGATTTCTCCCATGGTGGGTTAAACCTAAAGTGCAGATCTTAATTCTTTCATGCCAAATGCCAAAAATAAAATAGCCTACAATAACATCCAAGCTACTTAATGTGTAGTAGAGGCAAATTCAGGACCGAGTGGGACTTGAATGGAAGATTGTGTTTAACTGTCAAAGCAGAAAAATGTCTTCTTACAAACTGGATACTCAAAGTCACGAGGTCTACTAACTCTTATTTTTATAAAAGCAATACATATTTCTGTTTATTTTATTTCATGCCAATCCCTCATTTCTCGCATGAGTAGGTGAACTCAACTCCTTGAAGGACACCTTTCCCATTTTGTCATACACCTAGGGCTGTTCCTACCTGCAAGCTCTTCCTCGTCACTGTTTTAATCATAATATTTGCTCCACATCCAACCTTTAGAGACACAAACATCAGCAACAGTGTTATTTAAGATTGTCTCATGCATCATTTGTCACAATTAAGCTCATGATGGTTGCCAGGGTTGGATGATGTTTGTCCCGTGCAGGATTGTGTGATTGAGGCTTTGTCCTTAGTATGGCCATAATGAGAGTTGTGACACCTGTATGAGGAAGGGTCTGCTTGGAGATGATGAGGTCATTTGAGGGCATGAGACTCAGAAGTGAGAATATAGATTTCTCAAACCCTTGTTAGATCATGCTTATATAAGAAGAGCAAATAAATCTTCTGATCCCTGTTGGCTTCCTGTCACCTGATGTGATGTCTCCCTCCTGCACCTGAATCCATGCTGACACCACCAACCATGGAATGCAGCTAAGAGGGCATTCACTAAAGCCAAGTGTTTTTCAGTGCCATGCTCTTGTATCTCCAGAACTGTAAGCTAAACACACCTGTATAAATTATTCGGTCTCAAGGGTTTTGTTATCAGCAAGAAAAACAGAGTCATACTAACATTAATAGTCAGGATCACCCTGATCTATGTTATGGCTTCTCAGACCCTCTCTGAGCTTTGGGGAGTCAGAGGCCTCAACAGGATGCTGCAAACAACTGCAAATCTTCTAGTGAGAGAGTGGAACTGAAGGAGTCAAATTTTAACTACTTCCTTCCATTGGAACATTATTACTCTCTCCTTGAAACAGACCAAGCTGACATGCAAACTGTGATGCCAACAGTATCAGGAATATAAAATCACAGAACATACACTGTGCCATCTTCAGAGCAGATGTCCACAAGAGAAAGGGATTGTTCTCTGCCTTATGTACATGGATCTATTGGCCACTTGAAATGTGGAACTGGGTTAAGGCTTTGAAAGTTTTGTATTAACATTTAAATAAAATTAAAATACAAAGCATATCCAAATAGTGATTGTTCTTTTGAATGGCCAAGGCCTGGAGTTCAATGATGAAGCAAGCATGAATTTTCTTCCTCTGGGTTTCCTTGGATAGCAGTTTGCTAGCTTAATCTCACTCATCATTTATAAGTAGACTGTGGGCTCACGCAAAAGTGTCAGGAAGTCTCTGAGGGACTGAGGACTCTACATCAACAAAGTCAACATTAAGATCCAGATGGCTCCCCAGTAGGTCAGGTACATCCCACCCAGATCTGATGAGAAATGTGGTTGCAGAGCTTGGACACAATGCACTCTTCTTAACTTCCCTACCGATTGTCACTCGTCCTGGTCAGATCCCAGGTGGATAACTGGCTCACTGTAGAGCCCCACATGCCAGACAAGTGAGATTTTAGCAGAGTGGCATTCATCAAATGCTGATAGAGACTAAGATTAAGACACTCTGTCCAGGGATGAGCTCAGAAATTAGGAGGAATGATGAGCATAGTGGTTCCACTCTCACAGTGACAAGTCAGTGTCAGTATCCATGTATGTATGATTAGAAGAACCTAAATAGCATTTGAGACCAACAATGTGAAGACCTATCAGAGACACTGTCAATATGATATCCTGCAGGCCAAATAGGGATCAGCACAGACCTAAACTGTGGGCTCAGACACCACCGCTTAGCTGAGCTTGACCTTCACTGGAGCCCATCTTTTGTTCTGTAAGTAGATAGCTGCAGCTGTGCTGGTCATCACCTAATCTCAAGTCCCTCGAGTTTAAACATGTTTCTCACAATGTAGTGCCTAAAAAAGACACAACAAGGCAGGTTTCAATGTCAGTTGGAATATGCATATAACGCCCTTCCTTAGTTACAGGAATCTCTGGCCTGGGCATCTTCTCTGTCTCAGATTCCTACCATAAGTCAGCACAGTGTTCTGGTGGACCTGAGGGTCACTGTTAAGGATTGGCCCTTTCCAGAACTTTGTGCTTAGAATAGGGTTTGGAAAATAAATTCTGACACCTCTCAGAGAAAATGTATATGAACATGAAAAACTGTCATGAGTGAAGTGTGATGAACAATCAAATGCCCTGACTAAATACAGGGACTACTTACAGGTGAGGTTTGTTATTAAATTAAGAGGCTAATGGTGCAGTACAGGAATGAAACAGAGCTTTTTCCTTATGGAATGTCGTGAAAATTTTCCAGGTTTGTATGGGATATATTTTGCATGTTAATTGAGGTATTCTTGGAATGGAATGAACTGCACACAAGGAAGTTTATCATTTGCTCTATTTACACATATACAGAATCATGATTTAATGAACATGGCATTTTTTAATATGTGGACATTGACATCTTGGTGTGTGTGTGTATATATATATATATATATATATATATATATATATATAAACACACAAATGTGCACAAATGAACACACAGGCACACTCAGAATCGAGTGACATGGATGTACACAGAGCAACACCAACACGTATAAATCTCTCATTGAACTATTCACATCATTCAGCTCACACAAGTGCTTTCAGGAACTACATAAAATGGTTGTGTGTGTGTGTGTGTGTGTGTGTGTGCGTGCGCGTGTGTGTGTGTGTGTGTTTGTTTTAATCAATTTGGACCAAAAGCTCCTCACTTCTCTTTCTCAAGGAGGTAGTGGAATTACTGAGACTCTGCACTCAAAAGGAAGGAAGACTGTCCAACCCTTGGCATCATGTACATTTTGCATCAGGAAGAGAGTGAGACCAGGTTACATACCACTTATGGCTCCTCTTGAATCCTCCTGTAAATACAGAAAAGAAGTCAATATAAAGATCAAGCCATGCTCTGTCTTGTGGGCACAAGTCTTTTTTTTTTTTTTTTTTTTAACTTGGTGACATTAGAAAATCCAATGAGAAAGAGGTCAAGACAAGGGAACTCAAAGGCAAGGACAAAGCAAACATACACTCACCAAATGATACAAGTTCTCTAGGGAAATTTGTGTCACAGGTCTATATTAGGTGATAAATAAAGAATTCAATGGACAGACAGGCACAAAGATTGCTATCATACAGTGGGTAGCTGATCTTTCTTGTTAATTTGCCTTCAGTGAGGTCTGAGTAGGCAACAGACACCCCTGTGAGAACCTGCACACTCAGAAAATTATGTATGCCATCTCCAGGAAACCATATCATATTATAATAGAAGGCGAAACTAAAGAGCAACATTTGTATTTCAGAGGAAGATAAGCAACCTTACCATGGTTTTTGATGGGGCCTCCCGACCAATGCTTTCTCCAGAAATTAATTCCACCATGCCATTTGGGGGAACTAGAAGGATACAGAATGACTATTAGTATACAGATTTATTTCTTATGAATTGTTCAGAGCATTTCTTGATATGGACAGCAGCGAAAATATACAGCAAAGAACAAGAATGAATGAGAAGAAGAACCTTTCCATTTCCTGCTAAACCATAACCAGGTGTGATATGTACATTTGATATGTTGTACCCCTAGGGGTATATCTTTCTAGAGATGACCAATGAGGCCACTTTAAAAGTAGGCAAAATATTTCACATCTGTGTAGGAAATATGAGTACAGTAATATATTGGAATAACTTGGAGTGTGATATATTGCAAAATGATGATTACAGTTCTCTATCCCAAAGCAACACCATCAGGCTAATTTCCTGAATTCTTATATCTTCTTTCACTTACAGAGTCAAGAACCTGGAACTTTTGACTCAGCATTATCTCTAACCTCAGAGTGGGCCTAGTAACCAGAACTTAAGATCTGGGTGCCTTGAAGTGTGAAGGAATTGTATCATACAAATGAATTAATGTGGTTTTTTAATTTTAGAAAATGGACTTTTGTGCTGGGCATGTTAGAACAGAATTTCTGAGGAAGGTCCCACAGCCTCACAAACACATACACAATTATTACACATGGGCATGCGCAGAGATACCTCCCCACCCTCATTCACATAAATGCACACCACCCAAAAGACAGCTGTTTCAGAATCATGGTAGATGGCCATGATCCTTTACTGGATTATCACTTTGTCACCACATCCCAATTCTCATTTCAAACAAAATATAAATCCCAGATAGCTTTTTACATAGAAACAGGAAGGAATGTCTGACCTATCTAAGTACAGAGGTTTTCTTCAGCATGTTAGGGAGTTGAGAATACTTACATTTCTCATTTGCTGCAGAGTCTACCTGTAGTTACAGAAAGGAAGACAGTGTGAGCATGAGATCATTCACACAAATGTACTGTTGGCTGTGGTGACATTAGATGACTAGATGGGAAACAGCAGTTGGGACAAAGATCACAAAATAAGGCAGAGAGGGCACTTGTGAAAAGACATGAGCTTTGGATGAAGTATTTCTCAGATACAATTTGATGACATGCACAAAATTAATTTTCTACCAAGGAAAAGTGCCACTGAGGAAAATGTTCACTGCAATCATTTGACAAATGTTTTTTTGTCATATGTTAATGTCATCTTGAATCATTCTCACAGGTAATAGATGTGTAGTTGTAATTTCACTACAAAAGAAATTGTATGGGTCACCTGTAATGAACACTCTCATATTTTCATGAATGAATTTGAATTAAAAGGAACAAAACAAGACCTATATCTTAGACAAAGAAGCATCACATTACCTCAGCAATATAATTTGTTTGGTCTCCTCCCAAATCAATTGATGCCACTTGCATGACGACCCAATTGTAATCTAGGGAAATACAGTGTCACTGTCAGTATTTTGGTTTGCTGATGAATTACTCCAGGGGATTCCTTACTGCAGACATGGATCTAGAGTGTATGGAGATGGTTGTTTAACACACACTGGCTCCATTGCTGCTGGAATATGATTGTTTCTGAATGGCAAGGGAAGGAGTATACCAGGAAACAAAACTTAAAAATAAAAAATAAATGGAAGAAACTACAATGAGAAATGAAATATGCTACTGTTACACTAGAATGTTTTAGCATTCCTTTATAACACTTAACAAATCCATCAGGAAGAAAAGAAAAAGTATACTCTTGAATCAATCATCTCTATTATGGGTCAAATTACTTCCACCCAAATACATGTTTAAGTCCTAACACCAGTACCTCCAAATTTCACTGGGTTGAAATCAGAGTCATTGTGATCTCAGCAATTAAAAGTATCCCCTTGGAGCAGGGTGGATCCATTCTCCAAATAGGGCATCTCTTCTCATAAGTAGATGGGGCACATTCATGAGGGACTAATGCCACATGATGATGGAAGCAGAAACAAAGTGTTGCAGATGAAAACCAAGCAGACCAAGGATGGCCACCAAACCAGTAAAGTGGCAAAAAAAATTCTTCCCTAAAGTTTTCAGAAGGAGCATGGTCCTGTTAACAGGTCAGTGTGGGATTCCTGGGGAATATAGCTCTAAGATAGTACAGTTGCATTACTTCAACCCAAGAAAGCTGGTACTTATATATGGCAATCCTAGGAATTTACCAAAACCATTATATTCACATAGATCTATTTGGCATTTGTACAAATACTTCATACAACTATGAGAAAATAAAATTTGTTTTCAAGTTCATATAAGGTATTCATCAAGATAGAGTATATTTTGGCCCTAAACATTCCTTGGTATCTTGTACAAATTGGCTGTCAGGAGAAGGGAAGTTGGCAGATTCGAGGAAGGATGCACCATAGCAGTTCTTCAGTTCCAGTCTTAGAAGGCAAGAAGAATGTTTCTCAGTGAGGGAGGAACTAAAGGAACTCACCAAAACTTAATAGTGAATGGAAAAAAAAATAATATAGGCATATAAAGTCAGAAACTTAAGTAAAAGAAATAATGCATTGCAAAATGGAAGCAATATTATGATAGAGAGAACCTTTATTTCTTGTTGCTCCACAACCTGTAAACTTCCCGAATACTCTTTCCTCTCAGTGAGCAAAAGAGGGGTTTCACTAAAACTCAACAGTGGACACTCAGAGAGTTTTAGCGAATCAGAAATTTGGGTGCCTTAAACAAAGACAAAAAAAAAAAAAAGTTCATGGGATCCAAGCTGGTGGTGGCAGAAGCAGCTGCAGCTGCAGCTTCAGCAGCTGCAGCAGCAGGAGTAGTGGACTGGTAGATCATATAGGGAGGGAAAATGCACAAAAAGAAAATAAACATATTTATTAAAAATCTGAGGTCAGACAGGCAGCATTTCTTTTGTTGAAGTAGAGGCTTCTTTGCACTATACACTGGTGCAAGAAGGGAGGTCTGTGATTCCCGCTGTCCCAAGTGAGCAAGGCAGGAGCCACCTTGACACAGTCAAGCTGATGCTGCCAAAAATTTTCACCAGAAGAATTCTAGACCTGATGAATTTAGTAATGTATCAGGAGGAAAGATCAGCACTCATAAATCAATAGCATTATTATACTCCAACATTGATGGCACTGAAATAGAATTCAAGAAAACCATCCCTTTTACAATAATCTGAAAAAGCCCCTGGGAATGAATCTACCGTAGAGGGTGTAAGATCTCTAAAGTGAAAACTATAGAATGCTGAAAAAGAAATGGAAGGAGACCACAGAAGGTGCAAAGAACTTCTGTGTTCTTGGATAGCCCAGAATTAATATTGTCAAAGTGGCCATATTATCAATGGCAATATCCGGATTCAGTTAAATTCAATACAATCCCCTTCAAACTACCAATGATGTTCCTTGCAGTATTGAAAAAACAGCCCTGAAATTCATTTGGAATACTACTACTACTACTACTAATAATAATAATAATAATTTGCCAAAGCAATTCTGAGCAAGAAAAAGTAATGTGAAAGCCATCACAATACCCAATCTTAAATTTTACTACAGAGATGAGTAGAAAAAAACAGTATGGTATTGAACTGAAAATAGATATGAAGATACATGAAATAGAATATATCACAGAGACAACCCACCTGATACTTACAGCCACCTGATACCTGACAAGGGCACCAAAATATATGTCAGAAAGGACATCATGTTTTAAACAAATGGTTCTGGAAAAACTGGATACCCATAGAAATACCAGCAAGGATAGGAGAAATAGTGTACACTGACACAATGTTGGTGATACTGTAAATTATTTAGGACAACTCTGGAAAGCAATGTGCAGATTCCTGAAAAGCCCAAGAGTCGAACCCACACTCCTCTCTGCTTATTCTATAGAACTACAAGTCAGCATACTATAGTGATAAAGATACAATCACTTCAATGTTTGTAGCATTCACCATAAATACATTGTAAGATCAACCCAAGTGGCCATCAAGAGTTGAATGAATCAAGTGCACAAAATTAAAAGTTAACTAGATTTTTATTTCTGGATCTACAACACTGCTGAATGACTTAAAGCACATAAATTTGTACATAACAAAAGAAGAATTAGAACTCTGAATAAACTAAAATCATTTTGCAGAGTGGACACAATGATAGGATTTCCACAGTACCATTTTTGACTTTTTTGGGGCACAATGCTCTTTGTGATAACAGGCAGACTCCTCTGGACCAAGGCCTGCTGATGTCTTCTGTGTGTTCCAACACTTATATGGGAGGCAACAGCCTGAGAAATGTGATAAAACAGATTTAGCTGTTGACAACATGCTAGCAAGAAATCTTATGGTCATCAATAGTAATTCAAATGATGGTTCAAACAGTTTTAATTGATAAACAGGATAATTGTAAATATCTGGGGGTATAATTTGAGATTTGAATTCAAGTATATATTATACACAAAGAGCATTCCCAGGAACTTAAATACTTCTTGTATATTTTCCCAGTGAGAACAACTCTGTCATTTTCAACAACAAGGATGGTAATTACATTAACTGAAATAAGTCAGGCACAGAAGGACAAATGCTGCAAAATATCACTCTTTCGTGGAGACTGAAAACTTGATCTCATAGAAGGTGAGAGTAGAATATTAGTTTGTAGAGTAGGGGAGACAATGTTACAATGGAATATTAGGGAAAAAAAGTCCTCATGTATTTTGCAGTATGTGAGCAGAGTTAAAGATAACAAAATCTGTGTCTGGGATTGTGGCTCATTTGGAGAGGGCATGCCTAGAAAGTGTGAGGCACGGGGTTTGATTCTCAGCACCACATTTAAATAAATAAATAAATATCCATAAATAACTAATATGAATTTTAAACTCAGTTGCATAGTGAAATACTATATCATGTTCACAAATTTGCTGGTTGGTGAGTGACTTCTCTACATTTGCCTCATTCTTTCAGTGTAATGACCTACCCTAGTAATCTTCTTCTTAAGGAAGTTGCAGAAGTTCAAGAGGGCAATCATGACCATGCAATTGCATTTCATGTCTGCTTGTATGCTATCCCCTGACATGCCATTGATCAAAGTCCATCATCAGTGCCACAGGAAGTATGTCTTTATATAAGTACAAAGTAGTATTGGTGTAGAAGAATTGGGAGTCTTTCTGGCTTTAAATCTATGTCTATATTTTATTCATGAATGTGATTATATACTCTTTTGAATCCTACCATTTTAGATTAATTGATCGTGTAGAGATAACTTTTTACATAAAGTATACATGAAATTACTTATTTTTGAGGGTAACAGAACAATTATTTTGCATAGTGTTCCTCAGTTGGTATCCTCTGATGCTTTTACAAGGTTAGATTCATGATTAAATGATACACTTAATGATATACCACATGTGAGCCATTTCTAGGTCCTTCTGCATCAAAACCATATGAAGCTTCTTATGTCCTGGAATCACAAATTTTGGCAGGGTTCATGGAATCCATATTATTAAACATTTATCAGTTAATTCTTATACACATTCAAATTTAAAAACTGTTTCCTTAGTGGAAGAACTTTTATTTTGTTTCTATTTTTATTAATAATAGCCATCAACATTTGTATAAATGAATAATTTCCTTGAAATATTCAGTAATCTTTCCCAGATCCATGATTAAAAAAATTCAGTTAATGAAAATAATAAAAAAAATGTGACTTGAATTGCTGGTAGTGGTA
Source organism: Callospermophilus lateralis (assembly GCF_048772815.1). Taxonomy (NCBI): domain Eukaryota; kingdom Metazoa; phylum Chordata; class Mammalia; order Rodentia; family Sciuridae; genus Callospermophilus; species Callospermophilus lateralis. The sequence goes on along the minus strand of NC_135305.1, from coordinate 143,434,095 downwards.
AGATTGCAAGAAGGCTGTAAAATTCCTTAAATATGTTATATTCACTGAACTAAGACATTGAATTAGATAAAAAGAATTTGTGGAATATTTTTACATGTCTTTAATTATTAATTTTGGGTATTGCCTGATACTTTCATGAGCTCATTTTTAGTTATTTAAATGAAAATAGAAAAGTTGATAGGTTTAAATGGAATTTTATTTTTCTCATCTTTCAGCTCTGTTAATTTTTCTCTCTTTTCCTTTTTTTTTTTTAAGTTTTGGTGCTGGGGATTGAAACCAAGGCCTTGAACATGCTAGGCAATCAACCAACTGGGCTATATCCCTAGCATAAATTTGATTCTTCCATTCCACTGTCATAATACTTTCTGTCATTTTATTTGGTTTTATTATGTGTTTTATTATGTATTATATTATTTAATAGTCTTGGTTATCTTAACTCTAATAAGATTTTTATGGAAGTGAATTTCATTCATGTCATGGTAAAAACTGTCAATGCATTTCCAGTATGTATTTTTTTCCTCTCTCTTTTTTAGATAACAGAGCCCTGATTTCATTTTCAAGGCTGTTTTTGTTTTGCCTAAGCTGAAAATTCATTTCCCAACCTCCTCTGCAGCTGTGAGTGCCATGCAACTTTGTTTGTTCAGACATCTAGGCTTTAAGTGGAATTGTCTAGGCAGGGCCTGTTAAAGAAGGCAGGTTCATTTGGTAGACACCTTTCATTTTTCGTCCTTCCATGCATCCTTTCTAAAACTTTTGCAGGATGCTGGAAGAGGACCACATAGTGTAGTGACACACACACTGATGAATATCATACAGAAGGATAATGGAGTAGGAAGACTGATAAGCTTGAATGATTGATCATGTTGGGTGTCCTTATCAGGTCTGGATTGATCACTGCTCATCTTCTTATGTTAGAAAAATGAACAAAAATCTCCAGATTATTGAAGTTGCCATTTTGATGAGATTCTGGTACATGTAGTTTCTAACTGATAATAGGAATTTTATAAATATATTTCTTTTTTTGATAAGAATTTCAGATCTTTATTTGCTTATGTCATTTTAATAGTCCATACCCAAGTATGGATTCCTAATTGTTAAAATATTTCACAAGTAAATTAATTTCAATTTCTTATGTACTAAAACAGGAGGAGGTAAGTTCAACCTATTCCCACTTTTGGATGAGCAAGATAAAATGTCTAAAATGAGTTCAGTAACTTGAAAATGTCACAAAAATCAATAAGCAAACAAGTCAAGACTATATAATGGCCTTCAGATCCCCTCCTCAATTTTACTTTTACTATACAATGACATCATAGTGACATCCTTAACTTTCTACTAAGTGCAAAAGACAGTACCATGGACTTCAAGAATAAGGAAATAGGCAGTTTCAATATAAATTAAGAATTAGAAGCTTTTACATAAATTCTTTTCTTCCCCAGTTTATCCTACCTAATGTGAGTATTTTAAAATCTGTTTCAGTAAAACTACAGCATTTAACATTGGTATAACTTTTTAAGGATTCAAGAAAGTGGTGGTTACTGGCTTAATTCAAGGAAAGGAAACAAGCATTTATTACACTCTTGTAGTTCAGGACTGTTTTAAGCACTTCCAGTATATAATCCCATGTCACTCATATCCTCATGCATAGGCATGCATGACACACACACATCCTCCAGAAAGTTACTCACATTTTAGAGCTATAGAGACTTCAAGAAGTTAGTAAATGCAGAGATAGTAAAGAAACTAGTTCTTCCAAATTTCACAGCCTATATGCTTTCCTATTTTCTTGACTCTATGATCAAAGAATCAGTGAAAAATGAAAACTCTGTACAAAATCAACTGTTCTGATGACATAAAACACTTAGATAATTGGTACAAAAAAAAAGCACTACTGTCTATAGGCAGGAAGAATTTTTGTGCTGAGATCTGAGTGATTATAAGCCAGTCACAGGTTCTTTTAAAAGAATTTCCAAATATACATAAAATTTGTTTTAATGCAAAGGAAAGAAAAATATTTCCACCTTTGGGGGAAATAAAGGGCAATGCTTAGAAAGATTTTGAAAAAAAGTTTTTAAATTTTCTAAGAATGAAAACTAAATAAATAAATAAATAAATGAACTTGATACAAAATTCTAAAACATTCTTAAACTTCAGAATTGTGTGTATTAAAGCACTGATAGGTAACTTAGAAATGCCTACCAAATAATACCTATCAATGAGAGGAGTAATTCATTTTATTGACTTTAAGGTGAACAACCAATCATCGGAGCTGTACTTGCTGGCTCATGCCTGGGATCCCAGAGGCTCATCATACTGAAGCAAGACAATTACAAGTTTGAGGCCAGTCCCAGCAATTTAGTGAGAAACTTAGTGATACCTGTCTGAAAATATGAAATACAAAGGGTCATAACACTAAACTGCTTTAGTTCATGTTCACTTACGATAACAAAAAAAATCTGTAAAATTCACTGTAAATTTCAAGTACATAATGTGTCCTCTGTAACAGCAAAGGAAAATTTACCTTTCACTATGTGAAGATTTGCTAGAATAAACTGATTAAAAAAACTATATTAGGAGAAAAGGCAAACCAATTAATTAGTAACAGGGGAAAATTTTGTCAGGAGGTTAAGGCAGGAAGATCACAAGATCAAGAACACCTCAGCAATTTAACAAGAACCTCAGCAACTTAACCAGACCCTGTCTCAAACAATAAAAATGGCTGTGGATGTGGCTTAGTGGTAAAGCACCCCTCATAAAATTGCAGCATCTAGGGAAAAAAAAAACATAGGAGCATGATCACCCATCTAGCTCAACATTATTTGAAACCTTACATGCACCCCTTTCTGTAGTAAAGAGAAAAAATGAGGATGACAGGTGAATTAGTAAATGTTTTTTAGGGGAACTCAATGGACTTGTAGAACATACTATGACCTGAGACAAACTCCAGGCACAAGAACAAGGAATTATAAATGATGCTCTATGGGATTGAAATAAAGGACACTGGGATGTGACAAAAGTCAGTGGAGGCATGTTAACTTCATTCTTCTCCAGTATGAGTTTTAGTCTTTTCTGGTTAAAGTTTTAGTGTGAAGACTGGGGAAATTCTCCTCTTCTGGCAGATCTGGTCAAGTAGATAAGATTTGCAGAAAGCCTCTTCCCACATCAAGAAAAGTAAAAACAAGAGCAGAGGGACCTGGATTCTGAGGTAGGTTCTAAAGGCTTTTTAACATGTAAAAAAGTAAAAGTCTTTGGTGTTTTGTCTTTCTTAGCCCCAACACATTCATGTTTTTAATTCCAAATCTGGTCTCTAACCATGTGTAAGCAAAATGCAAACAATAACAATGATAACAATAGTAATCATACAGTAAATAAGGAAAGAAATCCATAATTTCCTGAGGCTTGCTTTTTTCCTAATCTGTAACTTCAATCTTCTATTTATCTTCAAATGTACCATTCTATGATTTCTGTGAGTTATTCTCTTATATTATAATCCTTTCCATAGCTTTCTGGACCCACCTTGAACATTAAGGGACCTTTACATGTCAGAATCTCTACTTCCATCTCTTATCTTGTGCTTCTTTCTCCCAGTTTTCTTCTTCCTGCCAACTTTAATGGGGAACTAAAAATATCATTCTCCTTCCTAATGCAAGAGTCTTTGCACATTGAGGTGCCCTTTATTAAGGTTACAGGTTTTCTTAGAATTTAACCACAGACTACAATAATATAATACAGTATGGTTAATCAACATGATAGTAAATCCAAAGAAGGAAAGTATTATTTCATTTATTACTGTACTCTTAATATGTAGTACAGTACCTGGCACATGGAAGATTCAATCAATATTAACTGAGTAAATTAGCATAGTAAAGTTTATAAAAGTATACTCAAATAACTAATATCACAGGGCTTCAGCTCATCCACAGATAAGAAGTACCAATTATTGGGTGTAAATGAGAAGCATAAATACATCAGGACAACCAATTTCCTAACTCCTCTGGATTCAAGAATGATACATAAATCGGGTCCATTTACTAGGGAAACTTTCTATATTTTCTTACTGTCTATATAGAATTTCAGATGGTTTAATTTTCTAATTCTGGTATTATCTATCTTACTTGAAGTTGAAATTTCCTATGGCAAATATTAATAAGGCAAACTGAAGCACAATAAAAATTTGAAGCATTTATTTGAGTGAACACTGATTCATAATGAAGGCAACTCCAAATGAGGGCACACAAGGAGAAGGCCTTCATGGAGGGACACAGAAATGAAACAAAGAAAATATTTGCTAGGTTATAGTTATACAGTTGCCTTATTTGATCTATCCTGCTGGAAAATCTCTAGTTATATCAGTTTTTTAGAAGTTTTGAATTAATTTACCTTAAATTTTGTTTTTCTTGAATATGGACATTTATAAGAAATAAATCAAGTTTCACTTATGTTTGCAAATTAAGCACAGTTTGAGTCATACATGAGGCCTAACTAGTTTTGCCTGCTCAGGGATTATTTAAACATGGTGTCCATTTTAATGTATTTTAACAAAAATCCAATGAATGCTTCAAGCAAGCTCTATTTTCTGTTGTCATAGGGTGAATATTTCCTCAACTTTTTTGGATTAATAGTACTTCAGCATTAAAATAGTCACATACCTCCATGGGCACTTAAATCTGAAGGTATACTTTTTTATTCTTTACCATTTCTATTTAGGCTTACAAATGCCAGAAAGTCTCAATTTAAGAAGTCTCTATGTTTTCATGGAATGCTAGAGCTATAAAAAATATTAACATTCAAGTAATCCAAAAATTAAAAAAATAATACTAAGAAAATAAATGTGATAATCTACAGTAAATTGCTAATAAAGAGCAATGAACATAAGTGCTCCTGAAAAACTGTTGGTTTCCATTCTTCCTCACCCAAGAGCTCTTACACTATCTGTCACCAACCCTACATCCACCTCTGCAATCTGTCCATGACCCTTATTGAATTCCCTATCCATATTAATTGCAGATAAAAGAAATGAATCTTAAGAATTCTAAATGCAATTCTCCACCCCAAAATATTGTTATACACACTATAACCTAAGCCCACACATAGTAAAACACATTTTGGAGCCAAATCAGAAACCCACACAAGGAAATGGTGTTTCTATGGGAACATGCAAGTTTTATTCTAAAAACTCAACTGGCAAAATTTTTTGGAACACAGTCTGATCTTAACTTAGAGTACCTATAGTCTCCAAAATATGTAGATTAATTTTTTTAAAAAAAAATTCATATCTTGGAACTACACCTTAAATAAAATGGTAACTTCTTCTTGATGGTAACAGATTCCTAATATAGCTCTTTTGTCCAATTAAATGTTTTATGTATTGCTAGTTTCTGTACTTAAAATCTTATAATAAATTTCAGTCGAAAAATAAATTTTCTTTTTTTAAAATATTTATTTTTTAGTTCTTGGCGGACACAACATCTTTGTTTGTATGTGGTGCTGAGGATCGAACTCAGGCAGCATGCATGCCAGGTGAGCGCGCTACAACTTGAGCCACATCCCCAGCCCCCAAAATAAATTTTCATACACTGATGAACCAAACATGCTATACTGGAACTTTAAAATTAAAATGCTATGATTCCTAGCAGTTATATATGTCACAAACTATTTCTTAAAGAAAACACATTTTGAGACCAGAAGAGGAAGTCTGGCGCCACCCCATGGGCTAGTCCGGAGGAAGCCCATCAACCCTTAAAACCCATCAAAGGGGGTTTGGCTACCAGCATGGTTCTGCGGCTGATCCAGGTACTGGGTTTCCAACTCCCCCACCCTTAGCTGCGATAACTCAAAATATTTCCCACAAGCTTTTGGGGGTTGTACTATCAATGCAAAACAACAACTGTACAGGCACCTGGTTTCTACCTCAGAGACTAGAGTAGGGAAGATACAGGTGGAAGCTCATTTCCTTTCATACTGGTTATACCCACCACCCTGAATACAGAGGCTCAAGCTAGGAATAGACAAAGCCACCTACTGGAAGCAAGGAAAAGAGTGTTCTGAGAGCCTATTTTTTCCTCTTTCCTTCTCTCTCTTCCACAACTTCAACATATGTGAAACCAAGAACTGTGCATGAACAACCGAATTACCAAGTAATATAATATAGAGGAAATGCATATACCGCAGCTTCCCCCCATTTTTTTTCTTTATTTCTATCTCACTTTCCTTTTTCTTCACTTATTTCTTTTCTTCCTTGTCATTTTTTGCTTTTTTTTTAAATTCGTATTCTCTCTATCCCACTTTCAATCTCCTAACTTTTGCTATCTATACATAGGGTAACTATCTAAATACAGATAGGAGATTGAATCTATACATATTTCCATAAATTACCAGTCTATTGGTTAGAGTTCTCCAAAGGTGCTAAGTTAGTTTAACCTCATACCCTCACTCCTTTTCCTCTAAGTATAACATCCTTCATCTGAAATTAAGTTTTCTATATGCCACCAGATATGGTATGCCTTTTATGAAACTAATGAATATATTCTTAATTAATAATTAAAACCAATATCTATAGACTTAGAATCTAACTATAAATGTATTAATAATGAAAACTTGTGCTTAGATAATGAACTGTTGATATTGGGAACTGTTTACATTGTCTTTCTCCGCAAAAGAGGGATTTTGGAGCTATACAAGAACAATACAAATATATAAGGGGAAAAGCATTAACACAACACTTTCACAAAGCTAGAAAGAATCATGAGCAGTATGAAAAGACAAGGAAAGAAAGGACCAAAAACAATACAGGGCAATTCAACATTAGATGACATAATATCTGCAGCTGATGGAATGTCAGTCAAAGCGTTCAGGATATACATGCTTCAGATGATCTGGAATCTCAAGGAAGACATTATACAGCAAATTCAGACAATGAAAAATTACTTTCACAATGAATTACATAAACAAATCCAAGAAGCAAAAGATCAACTTTATAGGGAGACAGAGGATATAAAAAACAAACAAACAGAAATCCTGGAAATGCAGGAAACAATAAACCAAATTAAAAACTCAAATGAGAGTATTACCAGCAGAGTAGAACACTTAGAAGATAGAACTAAAGACAACAAAGACAAAGTTTTTCAACTTGAAAAGAACATAGAAAGCTCAGCGAGAATGTTAAGAACTCATGAGCAGAACATCCAAGAATTATGGGATAACATAAAGAAACCAAACCTAAGAATTATTGGGATACAAGAGGGTATAGAGGTCCAAACCAAGGGAATGAGCAATCTATTCAATGAAATAATACTAGAAAACTTCCCAGACTTAAAGAATGAAAAAGAAATCCAGATACTAGAAGCCTTCAGGACACCAAATGTACAAAATCATAAGAGATCCACACCAAGACACATAATAATGAAGATGCCCAACATACAGAATAAGGAGAGAATCTTAAAAGCCACAAGAGAGAGGAAGCAGATTACATTTAGAGGTAAACCAATCAGGATAACTGCTGATCTTTCAACACAGACTCTGAAAGCTATAAGATCCTGGAACAACATATTTCAAATGCTGAAAGAAAAAGGGTTCCAACCAAGAATCATGTATCCAGTGAAATTAAGCTTCAGGATTGATGATGAAATAAAAATCTTCCACGAAAAACAAAAGTGAAAAGAATTTGCAGCTAGAAAACCAGCTCTTCAAAGATCCTTGGCAAAATATTACAGGAAGAAAAAATGAAAAATAACAATGAAAACCAACAGCGGGAGTTAGTACAGTAAAGGACAAACTAAGCATAGAGAAAAAACTAATCATGTTAAGTAACATACATAATCAAATATGGCTGGAAATTCAAACCATATCTCAATAGTAACCCTAAATGTTAATGGCTTAAATGCATCAATCAAAAGACATAGGCTAGTAGAATGGATTAAAAAAAAAGATCCAACAATATGCTGCCTACAGGAGACACATCTGATAGGAAAAGACATACACAGACTGAAGGTGAAAGGTTGGGAAAAATCATATCACTCATACGGACCCCGGAAGCAAGCAGGGGTGTTCATACTTGTATCAAATAAAATAGACTTCAAGCCAAAGTTAATCAAAAGGGACAAAAAGGACACTACATACTGCTCAAGGGAACCATACACCAACAAAACTTGATGATCATTAATATATATGCCCCAAACAATGGCGCAGCTATGTTCATCAAACAAACTCTTCTAAAGTTCAAGAGTCAAATAGACCACAACACAATAATCATGGGAGATTTTAACACACCTCTCTCAACACTGGACAGATCTTCCAAACAAAAGTTGAATAAAGAAACCATAGAGCTCAATAATACAATTAATAATTTAGACTTCATTGATATATACAGAGTATACCACCCAACAACAAGCGGATACACTTTCTTCTCAGCAGCACATGGATCCTTCTCAAAAATAGACGACATATTATGTCACAGGGCAAATCTTAGCAATTACAAAGGAGTTGAGATACTACCATGCATTTTATCTGATCATAATGAAATCAAATTGGAAATCAATAATAAAATGAGAAAGGAAAAATCCTACATCACATGGATTTAAATAATATGCTACTGAATGAACAAAGGGTTACAGAAGACATCAAAGAGGAAATTTAAAAATTCTTAGAGGTAGATGAAAACTCAGACACAACATATTGAAATCTCTGGGACACTTTGAAAGCAGTTCTAAGAGGAAAATTTATTTCATGGAGTTCATTCCTTAAAAGAAGGAAAAGGCAACAAACAAATGACCTCACACTACACCTCGAAGCCTTAGAAAAAGAAGAACAAATCATCAGCAAATACAGTAGAAGGCAAGAAATAATTAAAATTAGAGCTGAAATCAATGAAATCGAAACAAAAGAAACAATCAAAAAATTGACAAAACTAAAAGTTGGTTCCTTGAAAAAATAAATAAGATTGATAGAGCACTAGCCATGCTAACAAAGAGAAGAAGAGAGAGAACCCAAATTACTAGCTTATGGGATGAAAAAAGGCAACATCACAACAGATAATTCAGAAATACAGAAGATAATTAGAAATTATTTTGAAACCCTATACTCTAATAAAATAGAAGACAGTGAAGGTATCAAAAGATTCCTTAAGACATATGAACTACTCAGATCGAGTCAGGAAGATATAAACAACCTAAACAGACCAATATCAAGTGAGGAAATAGAAGAAGCCATCAAAAGACCACGAACCAAGAAAAGCCCAGGACTGGATGGATATACAGCAGAGTTTTACAAGAACTTTAAAGAAGAACTAATACCAATACTCCACAATCTATTTCAGGAGATAGAAAAAGAGGAAGAACTTCCAAATTCATTCTATGAGGCCAATATCACCCTGATTCCCAAACCAGATAAAGACACCTCAAAGAAAGAAAACTACAGACCAATATCCCTAATGAATTTAGATGCAACATCCTCAATAAAATTCTGGCAAATTGGATACAAAAACATATCAAAAAGATCATGCACCATGATCAAGTAGGATTCATCCCTGGGATGCAAGGCTGGTTGAATATACGGAAATCAATAAACGTTATTCACCACATCAATAGACTTAAAGATAAGAACCATATGATCATCTCAATAGACACAGAAAAAGCATTCGACAAAGTACAGCATCCCTTTATGTTCAAAACACTAGAAAAACTAGGGATAACAGGAACTTACCTCAACACTGTAAAAGTTATATATGCTAAGCCTCAGGCTAGCATCATTCTAAATGGAGAAAAACTGAAGGCATTCCCTCTAAAATCTGGAACAAGACAGGGATGCCCTCTCTCACCAATTCTATTTAATATAGTTCTTGAAATACTGGCCAGAGCAATTAGACAGACAAATGAAATTAAAGGCATTAAGATAGGAAAAGAAGAACTTAAATTATCACTATTTGCACATCATTTGATCCTATACCTAGAAGACACAAAAGCGTCTACAAAGAAACTACTAGAGCTAATAAATGAATTCAGGAAAGTGGCAGGATATGAAATCAACACACATAAATCAAAGGCATTCCTGTATATCAGTGACAAATCTTCTGAAATGGAAATGAGGAAAACCACCCCATTCACAATATCCTCAAAGAAAATAAAATACTTGGGAATCAACCTAACAAAAGAGGTGAAAGACTTATACAATGAAAACTACAGAACCCTAAAGAGAGAAATAGAAGAAGATCTTAGAAGATGGAAAAATATACCCTGTTCATGGATAGGCAGAACTAATATCATCAAAATGGCGATATTATCCAACTAACAATAAAAATTAATAAAAAATGGCGATATTACCAAAAGTTCTCTATAGGTTCAATGCAATGCCAATCAAAATCCCAATGGCATTTCTTGTAGAAATAGATAAAGCAAACATGAAATTCATATGGAAAAATAAAAGACCCAGAATAGCAAAAGCAATTCTAAGCAGGAAGTGTGAATCAGGAGGTATAGCGATACCAGATTTCAAACTATACTACAGAGCAATAGTCACAAAAACAGCATGGTACTGGTGCCAAAATAGGTGGGTGGACCAATGGTATAGAATAGAGGACACAGAAACCTATCCACAAAATTACAACTATCTTACCATTCGATAAAAGGGCTAAAAGCATGCAATGGAGGAAGGATTGCATCTTCAACAAATGGTGCTGGGAAAACTGGAAATCCAAATGCAACAAAAGTTGGCTCCGATATACCTATTGTGGGGTCGGGCTCCAAATTCCTTAATAGGACACCCATAGCACAAGAGTTAAAAACAAGAATCAACAAATGGGACTTACTCAAACTAAAAAGTTGTTTTTCTCAGCAAGAGAAACAATAAGAGAGGTAAATAGGGAGCCTACATCATGGGAACAAATTTTTACTCCTCACACTTCAGATAGAGCCCTAATATCCAGAGTATAGAAAGAACTCAAAAAATTAAACAATAAGAAAACAAATAACCCAATCACACTCACTCCAGTAAGATTGGCATCTCACTCCAGGAAGATTGGCAGCCATTATGAAGTCAAACAATGACAAATGCTGGCGAGGATGTGGGGAAAAGAGTACACTTGTACATTGCTGGTGGGACTGCAAATTGGTGCAGCCAATTTGGACAGCAGTATGGAGATTCCTGGGAAAGCTGGGAATGGAACCACCATTTGACCCAGCTATTTCCCTTCTCAGACTATTCCCTGAAGTCCTTAAAAGAGCATACTATAGGGATACTGCTACATCGATGTTCATAGCAACACAATTCACAATAGCTAGACTGTGGAACCAACTTAGATGCCCTTCAATAGATGAATGCATTTAAAAAAAATGTGGCATTTATACACAATGGAGTATTACTCTGCACTAAAAAATGACAAAATCATGGAATTTGCAGGGAAATGGATGGCATTAGAGCAGATTATGCTAAGTGAAACTAGCCAATCCCTAAAAAACAAATGCCAAATGACTTCTTTGATATAATGAGAGCAACTAAGAACAGAGCATGGAGGAAGAGCATGAGAAAAAGATTAACATTTAACAGGGACAAAAGGTGGGAGGGAAAGGAAGAGAGAAGGGAAATTGCATGGAAATGGAAGGTGACCCTCATTGTTATACAAAATTACATATAAGAGGATGTGAGGGGAAAAGGAAAAAAATCAAGGGAGAGAAATTAATTACAGTAGATGGGGTAGAAAGAGAAGATGGGAGGGGAAGGGAGGGGAGATAGTAGAGGATAGGAAAGATAGAAGAATACAACAGTCACTAGTATGGCAATATGTAAAAACGTGGAAATGTAACCGATGTGATTCTGCAATCTGTATATGGGGTAAAAATGGGAGTTCATAACCCACTTGAATCAAATGTATCAAATATGATATGTCAAGAGCTTTGTAATGTTTTGAACAACCAATTAAAAGAAAGAAAACACATTTTGGAGTCATGCTTATACATTATGTACTCTGCATACTATTATCCATACCATTCTTCTAGGTACAATTCTAGATTTAATAAGCAATGCTCTACATCACTGTCTTTGCCAGACCCATAAAAGACCCATTGGCAGGAATTTCCCAGCCTGTCGCATCTTAGCAAATTTCTCCCCTATCTAACGGGTGCTATCACAACCTCCCTGACAAGAGTGAAATCTCAAGACTTATCACTTCATGATGTCCTCTAATGTATTTTTTTTTCTTTTACTCTCCAGATTTCTTTTTATCCTTTATTAGGCAGTCACCTGCTAGTAGTTAATATTTCTTTATAATAAGCTGTCTTGTTTAAAGTTTTGTTTTCTTAGTGTGTCCTGATTGGACCATAATTGATAGAACTTCCTTAAAAGTAATTTTTGTATTTTAACAATATTAATGATGCAATACTGGACTTATGAAAATAAACCTTAAAAACATTTAGGAAGGTAACATTTAACCACATATGTTGAGCTTTACCCTAGAATATCATTCAGTGAGCACATAAAGAGCATTGGCAATTTGATTAAGGAATAACTGATTATTAAATCTCTGGCCACTGATGACTGAACACAATGAGCTGACCCTTCCCCTGGAGGTTGGGGTGGAACTGAAAGTCCTAACTCTCTAATCACTTAGTTTTTCTGGCCAATAGCCCCCATCCAGAAGCTGTATAGCCTCTCTTCCCCTTATTCTCCCTCAGTCATTCATTTGCATATAAAATATGATAAATTCCAAGGAATTTAGAAGTTCTATGCCAGGAACCAGGTAAAAAGCTAGATTTTTTTTTTATTAGAGCACACCCAGCCACATAAAGCTACATATAGTTAATGGAAGGCACCAAATCATTTCATGCCTCTTCGTCCCTGTTCTTACACCTTTCTTAGTTTGGAAAGATCCCTTCATTCTGCCTACGTGCCTTCCAATAGCAACCACTACTTCCTCCATGATACCTCTTCAGTATACATGTGTACATGCACATTTGGGCTCACACTACCTCCAAACTATAAGCTTTTTTAATTATTTATTTCTCTATATGTTTAAAATAAAGGAAATATATGGATTAATGGATGGAAAAGATACTGACTGACTGTAAACCTAGTGAAAATGTACCACAGGCAACAGAGAGCCTGAATCTAGAGTTAGTGTGATGGTGTAACATTAAATTTATTTGAATATACAAACTTAACAGTAATGTACATGTATGACTAAGAAAATATACCGTTTCTCAATATATGGTACATAAAAGTGAAAAGCAAAAAATCAGACTAAATCTTAGAAAATTTCCACAATTAATAAGAAACAAATAGTTCAAACCCATAGAGTCAAGAATTGTAAGTTTTCTCTTACATATGGAAACTAGAGAGATAAAAGGGGTTAAAAAGATTTGGAGTGGGAGGATCTCATGAAAATAGAAGGGAGAGCAGTAGAATAGAAAAAGGGACAAAAGGGAGGTAAATGGAAAGTGAGGAATGGAGAGATGGGTAAGGGAGAATTGAAAGATGGAGGCCAGGCCGAGATACATATCAGAGTTTGTCAGAGCTGACAAATAAAGGCCATCTCTCAATAGGAGAGATAGAGGCAAAACAGGCTTGAGTTCTGGGACTTTTATGGGGGAGGCTCAGGAATCAGAGCCCAGAGGGTCCTAATGTGGTGATTAAGTGTTGGTTGGTATGAGGGAGTGGGGAGTCTTTCTAAGAAACGTCCTTGGTAGGAAAGTGAAACTTTTTCCTAAAAATGGTGGCTGTCACTTAAGATGGCTATCCAGATGCCAAGCAAGGACACTATAGGAGGTACTAGGCAAAGAAACTAGCCCTATTATGTTGTTATATTGTTTGTATGTACAAGTATATAACAAAAATGCACAGATATATAACAAAAATTTCTTCAATTATATATAATTGTTATGTAATAATTTAAAATAAGCAGAAAAATTGTATACATTAATAACCAGATTCCACTATGCTGTAGAGCCCATATGTAACTGGCTTAAATATATTTACTTTCAGTTACAATTTAAATGTACGTACTTAAAGGGAAAAAGCCAATTGATTTCTTGCCTAATTGCTAGGCCTTGTTGACAACAGCTCACCACTTCTCAACTTCTTTGTATTTATAATAAGTTTTCAAATATTAAAAAGTGTCAGTATACTTGCAAAGGTTTAAAACCTTCAACACACAAGGTATAACAACCTTTCAGGAGGTAGCAATAATTACAACACAATTACTATTTCAGTATAATCACACTATCTCTTGATGTCTGCATAGCTATTCTCTGCACAGCAGGACCTGGCTTTTCTTATTCACAGCCACTTGAATGTGTCCACAAAGTAAGAAACTTGCTGGAATTAATATGTATTTGTCACCAACTTGAAAGTACTCTATAACATTAGCTCTTATTTACAGCAAGTATATCCCAATTGGTACTAAATCACAGAATTCATTTGGCACAAGGCTCTGCTTGAGGCATACTACAAGAACTATAGATATATTGAGCTACAGGGAAAAAAATAAAAATAAAATAAAATAAAAATAAACAGAATACCAGGGTCACAGATATAGTAGCATAGATAACAAGATCAAAGAAATTTACTTTCCAAACTTTAATAACATAGTAAAAGAATATTCTGAAACACATATTCATTTCCTTAATGAAAGTCTCAAATGCTGAATTACCTTCTGTCAAATTAATATTAACTTTATTATTCTGAATTTTTCTACTTTTTTAGCTTTAGTTATATCTAAGCTACTAGTTGGTCTTTGGATTTACTGCATAGGAGCTATCAACAGAACATAGTAAATTTATGCCTAGTTTGTTTTTAGGCAAGTTTTAGTAAACTATAATAAAAAGTTTTACTTCAAGGGAAAGAATACCTGAGTCTTTTTTTTCCTTTGAAATAGTCCCACCTCATGGATAAAAATTACTATCTTCAGGTAGAGTGTTAATAGGACAAGAACTATTCAATAAAGTTGCTGGTTCTCTAGGAGTGAAAAATAAATTCATACACCTACTCAAACAATACACAAAAATCATCCAAGTAGAATAACAGAAGAATGAAAAAAATTAGAAAAATATTAGAGGTCAATAAATGAGAATATAATTTAGACATGGAAATTTAAACAATAATTAGAACTAGTAATATATAATACTAAATCAAAACTAAGAATTCCTTAAGAAAGGTGAAATGTCAAGTGCCTGTACTTCCAACAATGTAAAGCAAAAGCAGAAAGTTCACTTGAGCCCAGGAGTTGGAGGCCAGCATAGGCAATATAAGAAGATTCTATACCAAAACAAAACAAACAAACAAAAAAATCCAAAAACTAAAAACTTCTTTTCACAAAAAGACATCATAAAAAGAGAAAAATAGAAGTTAGGCCATTGAAGATGTGCACTCGAAAGGGAATATTGAGACTCTAACCTCATTACACCCCTCCTTTTTTAATTTGGCTTCCCAGCTTCCAAGACGTAAGCTGCTTCCTCCACAATGTGTTCTGCTATGATGTACTACCTCACCACAGGCCCCAAAGCAACAGAGCCAGGCAACCATGGATTGAGACCTCCAAGACTCTGAGCCAAATTTTTCTTCTTTTATTAACCTTATTACCTCAGTTATTTTGTTACAATAGAAGAAAAGTAATGCAAATAGTATCTAAACTACAAAGAACCTCTTCAAATCAGAAATAAAAAGATAAATAAAGCCAAAAGAGTAAAAATGAATTAGAAAAATGTGAATTTCACAGAAAAGAATCACAATAGTCTTTAAACATAAAAAGCTAATCATAATGGCTGCCAATCTTACTGGATTGAGATGGTATCTTAGGGTGGTTTTGATTTGCATTTCTCTGACTGCTAGAGATGGTGAGCATTTTTTCATGTACTTGTTGATTGATTGTATATCCTCCTCTAAGAAGTGTCTGTTCAGGTCCTTGGCCCATTTGTTGATTGGGTTATTTGTTATCTTATTGTTTAATTTTTTGAGTTCTTTGTATACTCTGGATATTAGGGCTCTATCTGAAGTGTGAGGAGTAAAAATTTATTCCCATGATGTAGGCTCCCTATTTACCTCTCTTATTGTTTCTCTTGCTGAGAAAAAACTTTTTAGTTTAGCACTCCAATAAGATTGGCAGCCATTATGAAGTCAAACAACAACAAGTGCTGGCGTGGATGTGGGGAAAAGGGTACACTTTTACATTGCTGGTGGGACTGCAAATTGGTGCAGCCAACTTGGAAAGCAGTATGGAGATTCCTGGGAAAGCTGGGAATGGAATCACCATTTGACCCAGCTATTTCCCTTCTCAGACTATTCCCTGAAGTCCTTAAAAGAGCATACTATAGGGATACTGCTACATCGATGTTCATAGCAACACAATTCACAATAGCTAGACTCTGGAACCAACCTAGATGCCCTTCAATAGATGAATGGATAAAAAAATGTGGCATTTATACACAATGGAGTATTACTCTGCACTAAAAAATGACAAAATCATGGAATTTTCAGGGAAATTGATGGCACTAGAGCAGTAAATGCTAAGTGAAGCTAACCAATACCTCAAAAAAACAAATGCCAAATGTCATCTTTGATATAAGGAGATCAACTAAGAACAGAATAGGGAGGAAGAGCATGAGAAGAAGATCACCATTAAACAGGGTCAAGAGGGGGGAGGGAAAGAGAGAGAGAATGGGAATTGCATGGTAAAGGAAGGAGACACTCATTGTTATACAAAATTACATATAAGAGGAAGTGAGGGGAAAGGGAAAACTACAAGAGAGAGAAATGAATTACAGTAGATGGGGTAGAGAGAGAAGATGGGAGAAGAGGGGAGGGGAGGGGAGGGGGAATAGTAGAGGATAGGAAGGGCAGCAGAATACAACAGACACTAGTATGGCAGTATGTAAAAAAGTGGATGTGGAACCTATGTGAATCTGCATTATGTATACGGGGTAAAAATGGGAGTTCATAATCTGCTTGAATCAAAAGTATGAAATATGATATGTCAAGAGCTTTGTAATATTTTGAACAACTAATAAAAAATAAAAATAAAAATAAAAAAATAAAAAGCTAATTAAATAGATTATCAACTTTAGAATGGTTTAGATGGGGTACATATAAAAGTGTAAATGAATTACCACACAAAAAGTTTTAACAAATATTAGTAATGCAAGAATAAAAGAAAACTTCAACCTAATAAAAGACATCTTTAAAAAATGTGGCCAGGTATGGTGGTGCACCCCTGAAATCCCAATGGCTCTATAGGATAAGGTAGGAGGATTACAAGTTCAAAGCCAGTGTTGGCAACTACAGAGGCTGTAAACAACTTAGAGAGAACCTGTCAAAAAAAAGATGGTGCTCTGGATGTGGCTCAGTGAATAAGCACCCTTGGATTCAAAGCTGGTACCAAAAAAAAGTGTGGCTAAGATGATAATTAATAGAAAATGACTGAATGTCATTTATTGTCACTACTGAATGAATGTTTTTCTGCAGAAAATCAGGAATATAACAAGGACATTTGTTTTCACTATGTCAACATTGGAATGAGGAAGAAAAGGAAAAACAGAAATGAAGAAAGGTTTTTAAAAAGTAAGAAAACAAAAGAGAGGGAAGAAGAGGGAATTAAGAAAATTCCCCAAGGTTATAAATAAGAAAACTGTTAGAATCAGTCAGCTGAGTCACACTTCACAGAATGAAGCCTTATAAACCAAAATCAACTATATTTGATGCATCAGAAAAGAACAATTGGAATATAAAACTAGACAAAAAAATAAACTCCAACATGCAAAAACCTGTAAACTATATTAAGAAATTAAAGGAAACCTAAATAAATGGAGCAATATAGCATGTTCTTGGATTAAAAGACAACAACATTGTTAAGGCATCTATTCACTCAAAACTGACTTAGCTATTAAACACAGTAACACTCAAAATCCTAGCTGCCTCTTTGTCTAACTGTACAAAGTATTTCAGAATTTTATATAGAAATGCAAAAAGGTCAAGAGCAGCCAAAAAAATTTCCACAAGAACAAAGTTGAAGAATTTCACTTACCAATTTTAAGATCCACTTCAAAACCACAGTAATCAAGACAGTATGGAATAGCATACGAATAGAAAAAAAAACAAACTGCAAAAACAGACCCACTCATACACGGACAGATAATTTTTCATAAAGATATCAACACAATTCAGTGATGAAAGGACAATCTTTTCAGAAGAATGTGCTGAAATGACTGGATATACATATAAGATCAATAAATTGTGATTCTCATACCTCAGAGAACATACAAAAATAAATTCCAAATAAAACACAGATTTAAATGTATAAGATAAAACTAATAAAACTTCTAGAAGGAAACATAGAAAAATGTAAACTAAGGTTCAAAAAATTTAGGTAAATGCATGAATCATAATATATATAAAATACTAATCTGAACAGAGTATTTAAATGTTGTTAATGCAGTCAAGGTGTGGTGGTGCTGAACTACAATCCCAGGGACTCAGGAGGCCAGCCTCAACAACTTAGTGAAAACACTGCCCCAAAGTAAAAACTAATAAGGACTAGGGGTGCAGCTTAGTGGTAAAGTGCCCCTGGTCTCAATCTCAGTACTGTAAAAATAAATAAACAGGTAAATATTTTATTTACCTGTTTTGTAAATTTCATATATTTGAAAAGATCAAAAAATACATAAAGAATTCCTAAAACTCAATAGGAAGAAAATACACAACCCAATTAAGAAATTAGCAAATGAGCAAGGCATGGTGACACACGCCTGTAATCCCAATGACTGGGACAAGAGGATCACTATTAAAGACCTCATCAAGACCACAAGTTCAAGCCTCATCAACTTAACAAGGCTCTGAGCAATTGAGCAAGTCCCAGTCTCAAAAAAAAAAAAAAAAAAATAGACAAAAGGGTATAGTTGGAATGTGGCTCAGTGGTTAAGCAACTCTGGGCTCAATCCCTAGTGCAAAAAAAAAAAAAGTAAAATAAACTGGCAAATGATATGAACATATTTGAAATAATACAATAGTCAATGATCAAAAGACAAGTGTATTCTAGTACCTTCCAAATGCACCCTAGTCAGTCTCCTACTCCCCTTCCTCCCTCACCAAAGAAGATCTCCCTTAGAAACCCAAGGTAGAACGACCAGCACCAAGAGAAAGGACAAGGTTGGAGGAGGTGGGGGTTGGGAGTGTCCCTGAATCAGGTAGCCCCCTCCCCTTGCTATTAAACTCAGAGAACTCTTGTCTGTTGTTACAGTTGTGGAAAGAATGAAGCACATATTACATAATCTGGAATGCATAGGATGTAATTTACTTTCTCCCCCAAACTAGGGATCCTTATGTTACCTACACCAGCCCCGAGAAGATCAAGAAAAACACAACAGCAACACTAAATCCTACTTATGTTCACAGAGTCTGTGGACCCTAACTCACAGTAGGACCCCATCACAGATTGCTGCTCTAAGGCTCGCATTCACAGACACATGGAACCTCTACTCATACCACATTCCCACAGAGCTGGTTCAGGCTAGATCCTGTGCTGCTTTCATCTCCCTAGCTGCAACTCTTTACATGCTCAAGGGCAATGGTGCCTTCCCTGTGATGCAACCAGGAAAGAGAATTAATGGCTTCAAGTGCTGCCCCACTGGGGAAAAGGCTGGAAGACAGTTCTGGGAATCTATGTGATGCAAAGGATCCCACTGATCCCAGGTGGTCTGTGCAGAGCTATTTCTTCACTCCAAAGACTGAGAATTTTTAAATCTGAGCAGATGGGCTGGCTTCTAATTACCTTTTCAGCCTCTTCCTCAGCCCTACCCTGCTGTAAATCCTTTCTCCAAGGCCTCATGGAATTATTGCTGGGTTCTGAGAAACCCAAGCCTAGCTCTGAGACCTCAGAGGAAGACACAGAAAACCCCAGATCTCTGACCCAAAACACCAAACTTGTTTGTACAGATGAACTTCAAGCAAATGAAACGTCTGATTTAGCTTCTACTCTGTATTCTGACAGGAGTTAAGACATATAAACTTTCAGGAATGTACATGAACAACTGGTTCTCTTATTGGTGTTTCCATAGCACATGTCCCAGATACTAATGGTACATTCTCTTGACCCACTGTCCACACCTCTACCCAAAATATCCATCCTGTTTCACTGAGTGCCTAGTTCTTATTTCTGCAGTTCCTATTCTTTGGTAATGAGCCTTTTCTTAAAAATCAGGTATTAGTTTTTGAAAAATAAAGTGAAGAAAAAATTGTGTGATTTTATTTTGAGAAGATATTAGCACCTGGTTTTTACCTTTAGTATAATCTTTATAATTTTTACCAGTTTCAGAATATTTAACTACTATTATTACACATCTTTAATAACATAAAACTAGGTTATATATGAGAAGCAAAAAGTTTCCAAAAGATAGCCAATAAATACATGAAAAGCAAATAAGACCATTAGTCATTAAGGGAATACAATTATCATTAGTTATCACTATGCTCACTAAAATGATTAAAATATAACAGAATGACAACACCAAGTTTTGACAAAAAATTTAGACCAACTGGAATTCTCATATACTTTGCATGTAACTTAGCAATAGCTTAGAACAATTCTACTTCTATGATTTGTCTAAGAAAAATGTAAATATATCTACTCAAAAACCTGTTTAGCTGGTCACAGTGGCACATGGCTCTAATCCCAGAGGCTCCAGAGGCT
This sequence comes from Callospermophilus lateralis, assembly GCF_048772815.1. Taxonomy (NCBI): domain Eukaryota; kingdom Metazoa; phylum Chordata; class Mammalia; order Rodentia; family Sciuridae; genus Callospermophilus; species Callospermophilus lateralis. The sequence continues at coordinate 143,413,433 of NC_135305.1, read as the reverse complement.
GAGGTAGGAGGATCATGAGTCCAAAGCCAGCCTCAGGAAAAGCAAGGTGCTGAGCAACTCAATGAGACCTTTTTTTAATTAAATAAAATACAAAATATAGCTGGGGATGTGGCTAAGTGTTCCAGTGACCTGAGTTCAATACCAAAAAACAAAACAAAACCTGGTATCAAAAAACCAAAACCCAAACCAAAACGTATTTACATATGTATATGTAAAACAAACGAACAAAAACTCACAAATGTACATGTAACAATATTATGTGAGAGTGAAAAACTGGAAACAATCCAGAAGTTCATTGATAGGTACATATATATACAGATGTGAGAATATTCATAAAATATCACTCAGCATCAACAAAAAAAACTTTTGGGGGCTTGAGCTATAGCTCAGTTGGTAGAGTGCTTGCCTTGCATGCATAAGGCCATGGGTTCAATCCCTAGCACTATAAACAAACAAACAAACAAACTATTGATACATGAAATGAAACATGACTGAATCTCAAAAATATTTTTATGGTAAATTAAACCAGATTTAAAAAAAGGAAGAAAGAAATTGTGCACAATTCCAAGTATATGAAGACATATAATGGCCTAAACTAACCTACCCAACATCATAGCCTATGTTAAATGTGCTCAAAACATTTACATTAGTCTACATTGGACAACATCATCTAACATAAAGTCTACGTTATAATAAAGTACTGATTATTCCATGTAATATATTGAATACCAGTATCAAAAAAAAAAACAAACAAAAAAAAAACGCTGTCAACACAATATATTGTGAAGTCCTACCAGTCATTTACCCTCAAGTTGCTGACTGGAAGGTATGGCCCACTGCTATTGATTCCTGCCCTGGAAAAAGATTCAGAATCAGAATTCAAAGTACAGTTTCTACTGAATGTATATCATTTTCACACTGAAAATCAAGGACTGTCTGCATTGTGCAATTCAACCCCTAAAGACCCCTGCAGCCAATTTACACAAGTGCTAAAGGAAACTTCATTTTTAAGAATACTAATGAATTTCAAATACTGTTCTTCAAACTTTAAATGCTGAAGAATCATCTGAAATTCTTATTAACAACGCTATAGACCAAGCTTGGACTATAGGATCCCAGTTATAGGAAGCTGAGGTGGGAAGATAGAATTTTCTATGCCAGCCTCAGCAACTTAACAAAGTCCTAAAGGTCTCAAATGTAAAAAGGGCTAGGGGATGTGGTTCACTGATAAACTGCCTCTGGGTTCAATTCTCAATTTTAAAAAAATATATAATAAAAATAAAGAATGTTAATGTCCAACCCTCAAAGTCTTGAAACATTAGATCTGAGGTGAGGCCCAGGAGAAATATGAACTTTTAGAAAGCACTGCAGATAATGAAGATAGTCCACAAAAATCACACTGAAAGAAATTCTTATATACACCTATTTTAACAAGATGACATAGAACACTGCTGTGCATTTAAAATATTTAGCAACTTTCAAAGGACCCAAAGACCAAAAATAAAGCAGAATATGCACAAAAGTAGAGTTAATTAAGGGGAAAAGAGAAGAAAACTTAAAAAATCATTTATTACTTATGTGAAACAAGAAATCATGAAGGAGAATATTCTTGGAAATTAAAACAACACTGCCAAAATAATGAAAGAGTTTGTCACGTTTCAAATTCAATTTCCACAAATTCAACTTTTACAGGATATACTTGCCCATATTTACACTTGACATTCCTAAAATGACTCTCACAAGCCAAATCTAGTTCATCATACATGACACAGATCAATGATTATATAATTAGAAAATAGGCAGGCCAATGCTGTGCTGCAGGTCACCACTTAAGCAATTCTATGAAATTATAGAATATGTATTCTAAACTCATCAAGACAGAAAGCCTGGGGAAGAAAATAAGGGAGGAGCAATGACAATCATAATAAATAAATAAATAAATAAATAAATAAATAAATAAATAGAAAAATGATTACCTTGTGTGACCTTACAGGACCCAGGATAACAGAGAAGTGGGTTACAAAGCAGCTATCTCCCCTCCACCTAAAAGATGCCTGGAGTGAAAGTTGTCACATGGGTCATCAGAATCCAAAGAATAGACCTGCAAATATCAAAATTTAAAATACTACAATATATCTTAGTCATTTAGAAACAGAATCCACTTTATAAGTTGGTACAACTTACCTATGTAAACTTTTTAGGAGTACACTAGGTACAAAGTAGTGAACTGTCCTTTTTAAATCTGTTAATAATACAATAACCATTATCAACACATCTAACCAGAATTTATTAAAGGTTTTTAAGTAATATAAGAAAAATGAAATTATAGGCACAAAAATAGGAAAACTCATGATTTATTCATAAGATCTTTCACAAAGAAAATTCAAAATTATCTCTGAAAAAAAAGTACTGGAAAACTTTGGCAAGGTGGCTAAATCTATTAGTAAGTGCCAATAAAACACATGTTTAGGGCTGGGGATGTGGCTCAATCGGTAACACGCTCGCCTGGCGTGCATGGGTTGCTGGGTTCCATCCTCAGCACCACATAAAACAAATAAAGATGTTGTGTCCACCAAAAACTAAAAAATAAATATTAACCACCCCCTCTCTCTCTCTCTCTCTCACTGTCTCTCTCTCAAAAAAAAAACCCAGATTTTTAAAAATATCACATTAATGGCTATCAGACATTATCAACTTCCTACGAAAAATGATGTAAAAGAATCTTTTAAGTAAACATAAAAACCGTGTAAGAGATATTAATAAAAAAGTAAACTAAAGACGTATACCCATTCATGGACAGAAAGACTTAACAGTATAATGATTGCAAACTGATACACAGAAATCAATAAAATCAATCCAGAGCAAAACAATATTTTTCAGAGAACTTGCTAAGATTATTTTAAAATTTCAAATGAAAAGTAAAGTACCATGGCAACTGTGAAGAAGAGGAACAAGGAAATTACTTTTCAAGTATTAGTGATTGCTATGAAGCAGTGACAATGAAAGATAGTTGATATTCACAGAATGAGTGATAAAAAAGAGTCTAATAAAATTTAAAAAAAAACCAGCAGGGTGGTATTCATAAAATTAGCAATGGCACAGACAGCCCAGAAAAGAAGAAGTATTTTACATGAAAATTTGTATTCAATGAAGAAGACATGTCACATAAATTTAGTAAGGGAGAGCATAAACTTTTGTATGAAGGAAATTTATAAAAATAAATTCATATATATATATATATATATATATATATATATATATATATATATACCAAATTGTATCCCTACCTCACACCATATACAAATTAAAGTGCAGATGAAATGAGGTCTAAAATGTTACAAACATAATTTTAAAATTGTTAGTAGGAAATAAAGAAGTATACCTTCTAGACTTTGTGATGGAAAGTGAAAACATCTAGGGCTGGGGATGTGGCTCAAGCTGTAGTGCGCTTGCCTGGCATGCATGCAGCCTGGGTTTGATCCTCAGCACCACATACAAACAAAGATGTTGTGTCCGCAGAAACTAAAAAATAAATATTAAAAAATTCTCTCTCTCTCTCTTAAAAAAAAGAAAGTGAAAACATATAGAATGAAAATTTTATACTTTTAGAAATTGATCTACATAGAATAACTAAGAAATCAAAGGGAGAATAAAAACAGGAGTCAAAATGATGATAATCTCAAATGAAATTAGAGGGATGATAGCAGGATATGGTGGTACATGTCACTTAAAACCAGCTACAAGGGAGTCACTGAAGCAGGAGGATTGCAAGTTGGAAGCTAGCCTCAGCAAATTAGCAAGACCCTATCTTAAAATGAAATAAAAAGGCTAGGTATATAACTCAGTGGCCAAATGCTTACCTAACATGTTCAAAGCCCTAGATTATATTCCCTAATTAGAAATAAATTAAAAAAGAAAGAGATAGAGAGATGGAATAAAGAAAGAATACAGTTATATGGAGGTTAATTAACATCAAAGTCATAGCTTTTTTTTTTGTGGGTTCATGTGTCCGTATTTAAAAAAAGCGACTTAGTAAATAAATTCATTTTTATGAAATATATTTGCATTAACAACTAATTATTAGATAACTGTTACAATTAAGACAATTCTGTGTAATTCCAAATCAACTAAAAATAAATATTATAATATAAAAAAGTATCTGACCACCTACAGTGGAAACATGTAGAACTGGAATCACACACATAATACTTTGGGTGGACCATCAAACTAAAATGCTATTCTTGTATATGGAGCAAAAATGGAAAGAAGAAAATCATAAAAATCTAAAGCCGGGAAGAAAGATGAAGGGTGTCCAAAATTCCAAAATTTAGTTTTAGAAGAAGAGAAATAGGAAGAGGGTAGAATCAATAATTTAAATACTCATACAGCTTTACCTAAAAATATACCAAATTTTTTAAGTTAAAATTTTTTATGTAGAATTACTGAAATGCACATATGAAGATATACTGGTGAAATTTTTAAACTCTAAAACCAAAGAGAATAATTTACAAGCTTACAGTGTTCATGTATCTTCAAAACAAAAAAAGCCGACTGACCTCAAACCATCAAACAGTATTGAAAATACAAGCCAAAAAAAAAAAGAATTGTGAAAATATCTATTTATACAAAACAGCTACTTACCAATAATGTATCTGTAACAAATTATGAAAACTCATTACAGAAATACAACTCTATATCATCCCCCAAAAAGCAGTAGTATGGTAGAAAAACATTCTAAAATGTCCTATCTGACTGGGGAAAAGGAAGAAAAGGAAAGTAGTTATTATTTTTTTTTATGTTCACTAAAAGTATTTAACAGTTAAAAAGCAGAAATAAAGAAAGAATGTGAAAGGATTGGTAGAGGTGGTAATATGATAAAAACATCAAAACTGAATGGAGGAATAAGGCTAAAGGAAGGAAAAATCACATGACAACGAATGCCTAAATTTATCCTATTTCACATTTGTTAATGGATAAATTATAAAAGACAAAAATACAATTTAGAGTTAGAAATACAAAGATAAATAAGTGGATCACATTAAAAGTAGAAATGTCAAGATATTTTTGTCAAGGTTTCTCATATTAAAAGATCAAGAAGAAAATGAAATATTCAAATAACACTGTGTTTGCTTCATACATAAATATTTAAAATTGTTACTTTAAGAAAAATACATGCCCTTTCCATCTGCTTATTAGAAGCACATGTACTTGCTCATAAGAAAATTATAATAAATTTCAACAACTATTGCAAACCATATTCTCCAATCACAGTAATGCAAAATGAAGACAGACAACAAAATGAGTACTTCAGAAACTTCATCTTGAAAATTAAACCAAAAAGGAAATTTAGGTCACCTTATAAATAATTAAAAAGTAAAATAAAAAAATAGATAAAAAATTGCAGTCCAAATTTATTTAATATTAACTATAAAATTATTTAATATTAACTATAAAGATAAACTCCCTAAATGCTGAGTCCAAGGCTCTAATGAAAGAAACAATAAACACCAAAGAGAAAAGGGTGAAATAAGACAAAACAATAATTAATGTTAGAAAACAAAACAACTGATAAACCAAACAAAAGACTGGATTTTGGAAAGGGTAATAAAATAGAACAGCATCTGGCAAACATTATTAAGACCAAAACAGACAGAAATGAGAAAGGATATAGCTGTACATACACACAGTTCTACTAAAACAATACAGACCAATAAACATGGAAATACAAATGAAAAATTCCTAGCTAGATTTTCTGAAACTATAAAAAAATTAAAAAATCTGACTCTGAAAGAAATAAAGAAATATTAAAGAATATTAAAGATAATAAAGCAAAATTTGGGAAGCTTATCTAAAAATTTGCTGTAAATAAGCTCAGCTCTGAAGATTCATCAAACCTTCAAAGTAACAAATACTTAAGTTTAGCCATATTTAACATTTACCAATTTTGACTAGTTCAACCTATTCCTACACTAAATAATCCCAAAAGCATAGGAAACAAAAGCTTTCTAATCATTTTAAAATTCTTTATCTTAAGAGCCCATATAAAACACAAGTAAATCTTATAACCAATTTCATTAATGAACACACATACATACATACATATATACATATATAAATACACACACACACACACACACACACACACACACACATGCACACACACACACACACAAAATTCCAGGATAGATTTGAGTATATTAAGTTTGGAAATACATCAAAACAATACAGCAGCAAAACCAATTGAGTTTTATCAGAAATTAAGAGATAGTGAAGCAATACAAATTTGAGCAAGGGCTTGTGGCTCTAATGTCCCCAAGTTTCAGTACTATGACTGAAATGTTACTTTAGTTCTCTAAATTCCACTACAACAAGAAGGGGGTTCTCACTTCACAGATGAATGGGAAGATTAAATAAAAACCTTTCCAAGACTCTTAGCACAGTACCTTTCAATTATCACACAGTAAATATTCATGCATGCTAATCTAGAATTATGGTTCTATTTTATTGACATAAAATATAACATCATTCCTTGAAGGGGATAAAAAGGCATTTGATAGAGCCACATCTAAATCTGATTTCAAAACCTTTAGAAAACTTGGGAATACAGCATAAGGAAATCTCCATACTATGATTAAATAATACATAACAGAACTAATATTATCCCTAGTAGTATCACATAATCTTAGCTAAACCATACAAATAAAACAAATAAAAAATATGAATAACAGCAGGGTTTGTAGCTCAGAGGTTGAGAGTTTGCCTTGCTTGCATGAGGCCTGGGTTTGATCCTCAGCACCAGATCAAAATACATAAATAAAAATAAAGATATTTTGTCCACCTACAACTAAAAAAATATTTTTTAAAATATGAATAATGACAAACGACCTCACCCACTTCATCTACAAGGTAAAGTGGTTTCTGGGAGGAAACCTCCTACTGCTGCCCTTAGAATCTTCATTTAGGACTTGAATATATGTTTCAAATTTCTGCTCCTACACTTGGGTAAATGTCAGCACAACAACTAAAGATACATATCAAAGACCAAAATTAACAAAAGATTTAACTGTACTTGATTCTGCTGCCAACTTCACTTCACCTGTTACATCTAAACCCCAGAAAAGCAGCCCTTGGCAGTGTTACTATATATCCAAATTCCCTGGCTTATCCCAACATCAGCAATCCAACAAAAAATACAGGAAGGGGAAAAGACAGCCCCTTGTCTTTTCATATTACACACTGGCATGCTATTTTTTTTTATTTTATTTTTTAATTTTTTATTAGTTGCACATGACACTACAATGATCTTGACATATCATATATTTGAATCAAGTGGGGTATAATTTCTCATATTTCTGAGTGTACAGGTTGCAGAATCACATTGTTTATACAGACATGTATATACATACAGCAATATTAGTGTCTATTTTATTCTTCTGCCCTTCCTATCCCCCCTTCCCCTCCCCTCCTCTCCCATCACTTCTCTCTACCCAATCTACTGTGACATATTTCTTTTTTTCCCCTCACCTCATCATACATGTATTTTGTTTAATGATGAGGGTCTCCTTCCATCTTCCATGCAATTCCCCTTCTCCCTCCATTTCCCTCCTACCTCTCTTCCCTATCTAGAGGTAATTTTCTTCTCATGCTATTCCTCCCTACCCCATTTTGATTCACCTCCCTTATATCAGAGAAGACATTCAGCATTTGTTTTGTAGGGACTGGCTAACTTCACTTAGTGTAATCTGCTCTAATGCCATCTATTTCATTGCAAATGCCATGATCTTGTTATTTTTAAGTGCTGAGTATTCCATTGTGTATAAATGCCACATTTTTATCCATTCATCTATTGAAGGGCATCTAGGTTTGTACCAGAGTCTAGCTACTGTGAATTTTGCTGCTATAAACATTGATGTGGCTGTGTCCTTGTAGTATGCTCTTTTTAGGTCTTTTCGGTATAGTCTGAGAAGGGGAATAGATGGGTAAAATGGTGGTTCCATTCCCAGATTTCTAAGGAATCTCCATACTGCTTTTCAAATTGGCTGCACCAATTTGCAGTCCCACCAGCAGTGTATGAGTGTACCTTTTTCCCCATATCCTCACCAGCATTTGTTGTTGTTTGCCTTCAGAATGGCTGCCATTCTTACTGGAGTGAGATGGTATCTTAGAGTAGTTTTAGTTTGCGTTTCTCTTATTGCTAGAGATGGTGAGCATTTTTTCGTGTATTCCTTGAATGATTGTATATCCTCCTCTGAGAAGTGTCTGTTTAGGTCCTTGGCCCATTAATTTATTGGATTATTTATTTTTTTGGTGTTGTTTAACTTTTTGAGTTCTTTGTATACTTTGGAGCTCTATCTGATGTGTGAGGGGTAAAAATTTGTTCCCAGGATATAGGCTCCCTATTTACCTCACATATTATTTCTCTTTTTGAGGCAAAACTTTTTGGTTTGAATATGTACCATTTGTTGATTCTTGGTTTTAACTCTTGTGCTATAGGTGTCTTATTAAGGAATTTGGGGTCTAACCCCACGTGATGGAGATTAGGGCCAACTTTTTTTCTTATAGATGCAGAATCTCTGTTTTGATTCCTAGCTCCTTGATCCATTTTGAGTTAACTTTTGTGCATGGTGAGAGAAAGGGACTCAATTTTATTTTGTTGCATATGGACTTCCAGTTTTCCCTGCACCATTTGTTGAAGATGCTATCCTTTCTCCATTTCATGCTTTTAGCACCTTTGTCTAATATAAGGTAGTTGTAATTTTGTGGATTGGTCTCTGTGCCCTCTATTCTGTACCATTGGTCTACCAGCCTTTTTTGGTGCTAGCATCATGCTGTTTTGGTTACTATTGCTCTGTAGTATAGTTTAAAATCTGGTATTGTGATACCACCTATTTCACTCTTCCTGCTTAGAATTGCTATAGCTATTCTGGGTCTCTTATTTTTCCAGATGAATTTCATGGTTGCTTTTGCTATCTCTGTAAGGAATGCCTTCAAGATTTTGATCAGAATTACATTGAATCTGTAAAATGCTTTTGGACATACACCCATTTTAATAATATTAATTCTGCCTATCCATGAGCAAGGTATATCTTTCCATCTTCTAAGTCTTCTTCTATTTCTCTCTTTAGGGTTCTGTAGTTTTTGTTGTATAGCTCTTTCACATCTTTTGTTAGGTTGATTCCCATGTATTTTATTTTTTGAGGATATTGTGAATGAGGTAGTTGTCCTTATTTCCATTTCAGAGGATTTGTCACTGATAAACAGGAATGCCTTTGATTTATGTGTATTGATTTTATATCCTGCCACTTTGCTGAATTCTCTTACTAGTTCTAGAAGTTTTTTGGTAGAACTTTTTGGGTCCATTAGGTATAGGATCCTGTCATCAGCACATAGTACTAATTTAAGTTCTTTTTCTACATTTATGCCTTTAATTTCTTCCATCCGTCTAATTGTTCTGGCTAGTATTTCAAGAACTATGTTGAATAGAAGTGGTGAGAGAGGGCATCCCTGTCTTGTTCCACATTTTAGAGGGAATGCCTTCAATTTTTTTTCCATTTAGAATGATGCTGGCCTGAGGCTTAGCATAGATAGCTTTTACAATGTTGAGATAAGTTCCTGTTATCCCTAGTTTTTCTAGTTTTTTGAACATAAAATGATGCTGTATTTTGTCGAATGCTTTTTCTGTGTCTATCGAGATGATCATTTGGTTCTTATCTTTAAGTCTATTGATGTGTTGGATTACATTTATTGATTTCAGTATATTGAACCAGCCTTGCAGCTGAGGGATGAATACCACTTGATCATGGTGCACAATCTTTTTGATATGTTTTTGTATCTGATTTGCAAGAATTTTATTGAGGATTTTTGCATTTATGTTCATTAGAGATATTGGTTGGAAATTTTCTTTCTTTGAAGTGTCTTTGTCTTGTTTTGGAATCAGGGTGATGTTGGCCTCATAGAATGAATTTGGAAGTACTCCCTCTTTTTCTATTTCCTGAAATAGCTTGAAGATTATTGGTATTAGTTCTTCTTTAAAGGTTTTGTACATCTCTGCTGTATACTGTCTGGTCCTGGGCCTTTGTTGGTTGATAATCTTTTGATGGCTTCTTCTATTTCCTCACTTGATATTGATCTGTTTAAGTTGTGTATATCCTCCTGACTCAATCTGGGCAGATCATATGACTTAAGAAATTTATCGATTCCTTCACTACCTTCTATTTTATTAGAGTATAAGGTTTCAAAATAATTTCTTATTATCTTCTGTATTACTGTAGTGTCTGTTGTGATATTGCTTTCTTCATCCCATATGCTACAATTCTTGGGATTCTGTGTCATCCTGTTTCTCCAGGAGGCAGACACAGTCTTCATGATGTTCTAGGCTTAGGCCTCTTGAATACAAGCAAATTCAGATTTTTCTCCTAGACCCAGGGCCTGGGAATTAGATGAAGACTGGAGGTTAGAAACATGTTCAAGGAGAAACTTCTCCCCACTCTTTTACAGGAGAACACAGTGACCTGTCCAGGGAGCACTGAAACAATTTTCTTTAAGTCCCCCACATTTGAAGTTTATTTTAAATCAGAAATAGACAAAACACAGAAGAGAAAGTGCTGCTCTAAGAAGATAACACACTGAGGGGAATTGTGACTTCTTACTCACTGCTTATCACTAGTGAGAGATTTGAATACAGGTTCACAAAATGCCTCTAAGAATTGTGTCCCACTAGATTCTTTCCATTGTGGGTCAAACCTAAAGTGCAGATCTTTTTTCTTTCATGCACAATATGGAAAAATAGTCAATAATGAAAGCCAAGATACTTGATTCTTAGTAGAGGCAAATTTACTACAGAGTGGGACTTACATGAAAGGTTGTGTTTAACTGGCAAAGCAAAAGGTTGTCTTCTTATGAACAGGATGTCAATAGGTCTAGAAAATCTTATTTTTATGAAAGCAATATATATTTCTGTTTATTTCTATTTCATGCCCTCTCCTCATTTTCACATAAGTAGGTGAACTCAAATCTTACCATGAAACCTTTCCCATTTTGTCATACCCCAAGGAATGTTCCTACCTGCAGGCTCTTCCTCATCACTACTTGAATCATAATCTTTGCTCCACATCCAACCTTTAGAGACACAATTATCAGCAACAGAATTACTTAAGATTGTCTCTTACTTTCTTCTGCACAATTAAGCTTATGATAGTTGCTAGGGTTGGAGGTTTTATGGGATCATACTGGATTGTGTGATTGAGACTTGGTCCTTATGTGACCATAATGAGATTTATGAAACCTGTATGAGAAGGGGTCTGCTTGGAGGTGATAGGACATTTGAGAGCATGAGACTCAGAAGTAAGAATATAGATTTCTCAAATACTTGTTAGATCCTGGTTACATAAGAAGAACAAATGAATCATTGGATCCCTTCTGTCTTCCTGTCTCCCCTGTGATGTCTCCCTCCTGCACCTGCATCCACCCTGACACCAGCAATAATGTGATGCAGCTAAGAGGGCATTAACTAAAGCCAAGTGTTTTCCAGTGCCATGCTTTTGAATCTCCAGAACTGTAAACTAAACACACCTGTATAAATTATTCAGTTTCAGGGTTTTCTTATTAGAAAGAAAAATGTAGTGATACTAATATTAATAGTCAGGTTCATGCTCTCTCTGTTCTGGATTCTCAGACCCTCTCTGAGCTCTGTGGAGTCATAAGACTTAAACAGGTTGCTGCAAACAATTACAAACGTTCTAATAAGAGAGTGGAGCTGAAGCATTCAAATTTTGACTACTTCCTTCCATTGACACATTATCACTCTCTCTTTGAAACAGACCAAGCTGACATGCAAACTGTGATGCCAACAGTTTCAGGAATATAATCACACAGAATATATACTGTGCCAGCATCAGAGCAGCTGCCCACAAGAGAATAAGAATGTTCTCTGCCTTATGCACATAGGTCTACTGGTCAGTTGAAATGTAGAACTGGGATGAGACTTTGAAAGTCTTGAATTCAAATTAAAGTTATATATATATATATATATATATATATATATATATATATATATATAGAGAGAGAGAGAGAGAGAGAGAGAGAGAATGTATTTTTGGATTGTTAAGACCTGGAGATCAAAGATAAAGCAGATAAGAATTCCCTTCCCCTGAGTTTCCTTGTACAGCAGTTTTCTATCATGGTCTAATTCCTCATTTATAAGTAGACTGTGGACTCATGCAAGAGGGCCACGAACTCTCTGAGGGCCTGAGGACTTTACATCAACAAATTCAACATTAAGATCCAGATGGCTCACCACAAGATCAAGCACATCCCACCTAGAGCTCATGAGAAATGTGTGTGCAAAGCTTAGACACAATGCTATCTTCTTAACTTCCCTACCAATTCTGGTTGGTGCTGGTCAGATCCCAGGTGGATACCTAGCTCACTTTAGAACACCACATGCTGGACAAGTGAAGCCTTAGCACAGAGTGGCATTCACCAGATGCTGATAGGAACTGAGATGAAGACACTCTGCCCAGGAATGCGCTTAGGGATGAGAATGAATGATGACCAAGTGGTTCTACCCTCACAGTGACCAGTCAGTGTCAGTATCCATGTATATATGATTAGAAGGACATAGATAACATTGAGACAGACAATATGAAGAGCTATCAGAGACACTGTCAATGAATAACCTGCAGGTCACACAGGTAGCAGCACAGAACTAAACTGTGGGATCAGACACCACTGCTGAGCTGAGCTTGACCATCACTGGAACCCCTCTTTTTCTCTGTAACTATATATGCTTCAGCTGTGCTTGTAAATCCCCATGAAAGTCCCTCCAGTTAAAATACGTTTCTATGCAGTAGTGTCTACAAATATACCCAATAAGGTAGCTTTCAGTGTCAGTTGGAACATGCAAAGTAACCACTTCCTTAGCTACAGGAAGCTCTGGCCTTGGCATCTCCTCTGTCTCAGATGGCAACCATAAGTGAGCACAGTGTGTTGGTGGAACTGAGGTCCACTGTTAAGGAATGGCCCTGTCCAGAACTTTGTGCTTAGAATGGGGTTTGGAAGACGAATTCTGACACCTCTCACAGAAAATATATATCAACGTGAAAAATTTTCATGAGTGAAGTGTTATGAACCATCAAATGAATTGACTAAATACAGGGCCTACTGACAGGTGAGATTTGCTGTTAAATGAAGTTGCTACTGGTACAGTGACAGGAATGAAACAAAGCTTTTTCCTTAATGAGTGTCATGAAAACTTTCTGGGTATTGATGGGATATGTTTTGCATGTTAATTGAGGTATTGGCATGGAATGAACTGCACACATGGAAAGTTTACAATTTTATGTTTTTACACATATAAAAAATCATTATCTAATGGTGATGCCTTTTTTTGTTCAAACATATGGACACTGGCATCTTGGCATGTATATATATCTAGAGAAACAAACAAATGTGCAAAAACAGACACACAGGCACACTCAGAGTCATGTTGCATGAATGCACACAGAGACACATATATAAAACTCTCATTGACCAACCATATCACTCAACTCACACAGGTGCTTCAAGGAAATATGCAAAATGGCTATAGTTTTTTTTTAAATCAATTTGGACCACCACCCCCTCACTTCTCATTCTCAAGGAGGTAGTGAAATCACTGAGACTCTGCACACAAAAGGAAGGAAGACTGTCCAACTCTTGGCATCATCTACATTTTGCATCAAAAAGAGAGTGAGGCCAGGATACATTCCACTTATGGCTCTTCTTGAATCCTGTAAATACAACAAAGGAGTCACTATGAAGATCAAGCCATGCTCTGTCCTGTGTGCACAAGACTTTTATTTACTTGGTGACATTAGAAAATCCAATGAAAATGTGCTTAAATCAAGGGAACACGTAGCAAACGAACTCTCACCAAATGACACAAGCTTTTCTGGGGATTTGTGTCATGGGTCTATATTAGGTGATAAATAAGGAATTCGATGGCCAGGAGGGAAAACCACAGCCAGGCACAAAACTTGCTACCATACATTGTGAAGCTGACATTTTTTCTTGTTAATGTTGCCTTCAATGAGGTCTCAGTTGGCACCAGACACCCTTGTGAGAGTCTGAACACTCAGAAAATTGTGTATGTCATCTCCAGGGAACCATATCATATTACAAAAGAAAGAGAAACTAAAAAGAGCAACACTTGGATTTCAGAGGAAGATAAGCAACCTTACCATGGCTTTTAATGGGGTCTCTAGACCCATGCTTTCTCCAGGAATGAATTCCACCACACTATTTATGGGAACACTAGGAGGATGTAGAATGACTATTAGTATGCTGATTTATTGCTTATAATTTTTTCAGGGCATTTCTTGATATGGACAGCAGTGAAAACATACAGCAAAGAGAAGAACAAGAATGAATGAGAAGCAGAGCCTTTGGGTTTCCAGATAGACTAGAACCAGGGGTGATATGTGTGTTTCATATTTTGTACCCCTAGTGGTATGTTTGTCTCTATAGATGACCACTGAGGCCACTTAAAAAGTATGCAAAATATTTCTCATCACTGTAGGATATATGAGTACAGTAATATATTGGAATAACCTGGAGTGTGATATAATGCTATATGATAAATACAGTTCCCTATCCCAAAGCATCACCATCAGGACAATTTCCTGAATTCTTAATGCTTCTTTCACTTACAGGGTCAAGAATCTGGATCATTTGGCTCAGCATCATCTCTATCTACAGAGTGGGCCTAGTAACTGGAACTTAAGATCTGGGTGTCATGAAGTGTGAAGGAATTGTATCATACCAATCATTAATTAATGTGGATTTTTATTTTTTAAAAAATGGACTTTTGTGCTGGGCATGTTAGAAGAGAATTTCTGAGGAAGCTCCCAGAGTCCGACAAAAGCATACACAATTATTACACATGGACATGCTAAGAGATACCTCCATAAGCTCATTCACATAAATTCACACCAACCAAAAGACAGATCATGGTAGATGGCCATGATCCTTCACTGGATTATCACTTAGTCACCACATTCCAATCCTCATTTCCAAACAAAATCTAAATTCCAGATAACTTTTTTCATAGAAACAGGAAGGAATGTCT
Source organism: Callospermophilus lateralis (assembly GCF_048772815.1). NCBI lineage: Eukaryota > Metazoa > Chordata > Mammalia > Rodentia > Sciuridae > Callospermophilus > Callospermophilus lateralis. Next base: position 143,398,327 of record NC_135305.1, on the reverse strand, counting down.
GACCTATCTAAGTACAGAGGTTTTCCTCAGCATGTTAGGGAATTAAGAATACTTACATTTTTCATTTGCTGCAGAGGCTACCTGTAGTTACAGAAAGGAAGACAGTGTGAACAGGAAATCATTTGCACAAATCTACTGTTGGCTGTGGTGGCATTAGATAACTAGATGGGAAACAGCAGTTGGGGCAAAGATCACAAAATAAGGAGAGGGTACTTGTGAAGAGACATGAGCTTTGGATGAAGTATTTCTCAGGTACAATTATGACATGCACAAAATTCTTTTTCTACCAAGGAAAAGTGCCACTGGGGAAAATGTTCACCATTTGACAATGGTTGTTATCATATGTTACTATCATCTTATTTTGAATGATTCTCATAGGTAATAGATGTGTAGTTGTAATTCCACCACAAAAGAAATTGTATGAGTCACCTATAATGATCAGTGCCATATTTTCATGCATGAATTTGAACTAAAAGGAAGAAAACAACACTTATATCTTAGACAAACAAGGGACACTTTAACTCAGCAATATAATTTGATGCCACTTCCATGATGACTCGATAGCAATCTAGGGAAATATAGAGTAACTGTCAGTATATTGGATTAATGATGAATTACTCCAGGGACTTCCTTACTGTGGACATGAGTCTAGAGTGTATGGATATAGTTGTTTAACACACACGGGCTCAGTTACTGCTGTAACATGATTTTTTCTGAATGGCAAGAAAAGGAGCATACCAGGAAACAAAAATTAAACATAGACAAAAAAGGGAAGGAACTACAATGAGAAATGAAATACTTTATTGTTACACTAGAATGTTTCAGCACTCCTTTATAATACTTAACAGATCCATCAGGAAGAAAATAAAAAGTAACCTCTTGAATCAACCATCTATCTGTTTTGGATCAAATTACTTCCACCCAAATACATGTTTAAGTCCTAACACCATTATTTCCAAATTTTACTGGATTTGAAATTAGAGTCATTGTGATCTTAGCAATTAAAGGTGTCCTCTTGGAGCTGGGTGGAACCATTCCCCAAATATAGCATCTGTTCTCATAAGAAGATGAGGCACATTCATAAGGGACTAATGCTATGTATTGATGGAAGCAGAGAGTAAAGTGCTGCAGTTAAAAACCCAGCAGAACAATCATGGCCACCAAACCAGCAGAAGTTAAGAATGGGCCAGAAAAATTCTTCCATAAAGTTTTCAGAAGTAGCATGGTCCTCTTAACAGGTCTATGTGGGATTTCTAGGGAATAGAGCTCTAAGATAGTTCACTTGCATTATTCAACCCAAGAAAGCTGGTATTTAGATATGGCAACCCTAAGAATTTACCAAAACTATTATCAATCACATAGATCTATTTGGAATTTGTACAAATACTTCATACAGCAATGAGAGAATAAAATTTGTTTTCAACTTAACATGAGGTATTCATCAGGATAGAGTATATTTTGGCCCTAAACATTCCTTGGCTTGTTGAGAAATTGTGCACATTTGCTCTCAGGAGAAGAAAAGTTGGCAAATTGGAGGAAGGATGCACCCATGGCAGTTCTTCAGTACCAGACTTAGATGGCATGAAGACTGCTTTTCAGTGAGGGTGGATCTAAAGGAACTCACCAAAAATTAATAGAAAATGAAAAAAAAATTCTAGAGGCATATAAAATCAGAATCTTAAGTAAAAGAAATAAAGCATTGCAAGACAGAAGCAAATTTAAGGTTAGAGAAACTTTATTTCTTGCAGCTCCACAACCTGTAATGCAAACAACATGAATACTCCTTCCTCTCAGGTGGGCAAAAGAGGGGTTTTACTAAAACTCAGTAGTGGACACTCAGGGAGTCTTAGAGAATCAAAAATGTGGGTACATTAAACAAAGAAAAAAAAGAAAGTACATTGGATCCAAGCTGATGGTGGCAGAAGCAGCAGCTGCAGCAGCAGGAATAGTGGCACTGCTAGATCATGTACAGAAACAAAATAAAGATTCAATGTGAAAATCCTGAGATCAGAGAGGCAGCACTTCCTTGGCTGAAGAAGAGGCTTCTTTCCACTGTACACTGGTGCAAGAAGGGAGCTCTGTGATTGCCGCTGTCCCCAGAGAGCAAGGCAGGAGCCAACTTGACACAGCCAAGCTGATGCAGCCACAGCAGGAGCCTGGACCTGGGAGATATGAGCAGGTAGGCACACATGGTCCTGAAAGGCACCTGCCACAGGACCTAGGCTTTGCTTGGCTGAGCTAGAGCAAAAGACATAGAGAGCATTCTCCCCAGGGGAACATAAGTCAGAGATGTGCAGGAAAGCCCTGGTCCCTTCCCCCTTGAGTCTGGTGCCTCCTAGGACCAGATGAAGGTGGTTGAGAATTTGAAGGAGCTGGTGTAAAAATGGGCTGCTGTGAAGAGCTACCCAGACAATAAGCCCAGGAAGCATTGAAAGGTTGCACCACAGGTAGCTAAGTGGTGGGGGGAGAAAGCTGTCTAGCACACCCATAGTTAGAATTAAGAACAAGATTCATAAAATCACCTCGATAGATATAGAAAAGCTCTTGATTAAAAAGGAGAAACCATTAATTTCAAAAATAATGGAGAAACCTGGAATAGAAGGAACTTAATTTCAATCCTAATGAAATGCAAAGCCAACATCACACTGAACAGAGATAAAAAAAGAACACTCTTCCTCAAATATCAGGAACAAGACAAGAATTTCCACTTTTGCCAGTTTTATTCAATATATTTTTCTGAATTAAATCAGAACAATCAGGCAAAAGTGGAAAATTAAAAGGATACAAAAAGAAAAAGTCAGGGCTGGGGATGTGGCTCAAGCGGTAGCGCGCTCGCCTGGCATGCGTGCGGCCCGGGTTCGATCCTCAGCACCACATACAAACAAAGATGTTGTGTCTGCCGATAACTAAAAAATAAATATTAAAAAAAAAATCTCTCTCTCTCTCTCTCTCTATCCCCTCTCTCACTCTCTCTTTAAAAAAAAAAAAAAGAAAAAGTCAAATTGTCCATGTTACCTGGTGACATGATTCTATATTTAGAAGGCCCAAAAATTTTCACCAGAAGAGTTCTAGAACTAATAAATTTAGCAATGAAACAGGATAAAATATCAACACTCATAAATCAATAGTGTCACTATACTCCAACATTGATTGCACTGATATAGAATTCAAGAAAACCATCTCTTTTAAAACAATGTGAAAAAGCATCTGAGGATAAATCTACCAATCAGGGTGTATGATTTTTACAACAAAAACTATAGAACCCTGAAAAAGAAATGGAGGAAGACCTCAGAAGGGGGAAAGAACTTCTGTGTTCTTGGATAGGCAGAATTAATATTGTCAAAGTGGCCATACTATCAACAGCAATATCCAGATTCAATTAATTCAATACAATCCCCTTCAAACTACAAATGATATTTCATACAGTATTAAAAAACCAGCCCTGAAATTCTGATGATTATGATAATAATAATAATTATAACTATTTGAGATGATGATGATGATAATAATAATAATAATTATTATTATTATATTATTTGACAAAGCAATTCAGAGCAAAAAAAATTAAGATGAAAGCCAACCCAATATCCAATCTTATATTTTACTACAGAGATGAGTAGCAAAAACAGTATCTCATTGAACTGAAAATAGATATGAAGATCATGGAATAGAATATTCTACACAGAGAAAACCCACCTCATACATACAGCCACCTGATACCAGACAAGAACACCAAAATATGTGTTAGAGAAGACATCATGGTTTAAACAAATGGTGCTGGGAAATAAGCATAGAAATACAGGGAAGGATAGTGGAAAGAAGGTACACTGACACAATGTTGGTGGGACTGTAAATTATTATGACAACTCTGGAAAGCAATGTGCAGATTCGTGAAAAGCCCAAGAGTGTAACCCGCAGGACTCAGCTATTACACTCCTCTCTGCATACCCTAGAGAACTACAAGTCAGCATGATATTGTGATACAATCACTTCAATGTTTATAGCATTCACCATAATACATTATAAGATCAACACAGATGTCCATCACCAGTTGAAAGAATCAAGTGCATAAAATTAAAAGGTAAATAGATCTTCTGGAACTATAGCACTGCTGAATGACTCAAAGCACATAAATTTGTACTTGCTAAAAGAAGAATTGGAACTCTGAATCAACTAGAATCATTATTTCAGAATGGACACAATGACAGGATTTCCACAGTACCTTTGTAGGACTTTTCCTTGGGCACACACTTTTTGGTGGCCAGAGGTGAACTCCTCTGGACCAAGGCCTGCAGAAGTCTTCTGCATTGTGGGGGTTCTTCCAACACTTACACGGGAGGCAATGTCCTGGAAATGTGATAAAACAGAGTTAGCTATTCACAATGTGCTTGCTAGTAAACATAGGGTAGTCAGTAGTAATTCAAATAACAATTCAACTAGTTTTAATTGATAAGTGATAATTGTAAATATCTGGGGGTATAATTTGAGCTTTGAATTCAAGGATTTATTATACACTAATAGCATGCCCAGCAACTTAAATATTTCTTGTATTTTTTATTCTGTCATTTTCAACAAGAATTATAATTATGTTAACAGAAATAGGTCTGAGACAGAAGGAAAAATGCTGCATAATATCACTCTTTTGTGGAAACCAAAAAAAGTGACCATAGAAGGTGAAAATAGAATATTAGTTAGAAGAGCAGGAGAGACAATGTTACAATTGAATATTAGAAAAAAGTTCTGATGTATTTTTAAGTCTGTGAGCAGAGTTAAAAATAATAAAATCTGGATGTGGCATTGTGGCTCATTTGGAGAGTGCTGGCCTAGCATTTGTGAAGCACTGGGTCTGATTCTCAACACCATATTTAAATAAATAAATAAATAAAGGTCCATGAATAACTAATAAAACTTTTAAAAAGATAATAAATATATGTTTCATAAATTTTGAAGGAGGGGTTCGAATGTTATTAGATTTCACACTACTTTACTCATTTTTCACCATTGCAGCAGCAAAGCCCCTGTGTCAGATTGAGCTTTAGGATAACATTGCAAATGTGTAAAGTTTACAACCCAACACAATATTATATGTGCAAAAACAATTACTAATTTGGAATCATAGAAAGGCAGAGAAAACAGTGATCATCAGCAGAAGCTGTGGTTTGTGGTTATGTGGCTTTTGTTCAAATCCTACCTAAAAACATTACATACCTGTCAGCTAAATAAACCCATCTCTCTCTCAATTGTTTGCAAAAATGTGCATCTGATCCATGTAATGGCATAAGGCTGACAATGATCACAACCAGGCACCCTTAAGAAGACTGGTGCTTCATGTGGGTGCTAATGTGTCATGTCATTAAATAGGACACTTCATTACATTTGTGGACATATTAAGCTCAATCGTTGACAGTGGTTGAACAGAGAGGTGTCAAACAGGTCATCCTCCAGAGTAATGGGTGAAGAAAGTCTATTCCTCATTCTTTACAGATGGAAATCTGTAAAGCTCATGGAGAATATCTGTGACTTCCTGTGACCCAATATCATCCTGACAGGATGGGTGGAGGAGTCTGTCCACCACAATTTTGAGTTTAGATGTTTGTAATTTGTATATTTTATGTGACTTGCCCAGATTCACAACAGTTATGAGTGGTGGATGTGGGACAAAATGTAGCTATTTACTTGGGACCAGAGATTCCTGAGAACGTGAGTCCTCTAGTGGATATCCTAGAACCAGGAACCCAGAACTCTTCTCAGTTCTTTTCAAATACTCCTTCCTTCAGGCCTCCATGGCATGAGGTTTCAGTAGCAGACACCATGAGAAATGTTCAAGTTATAACCCAGGCTCCTGTCTCTTCATTACAATTACTGACTTAAAAAAATGACGATTTCATGCAAATGGATCCTATCTGAAGGTCAAGAGTAGAGTCCATACTTGTAGCCAACCACCCTCAGGGTCTTCTCATTGCCAGTTGCCTCCCAGTAAGCCTTCCTGATAAGAAGTTGACCATCTAAATAATCAGAGCTCTCTGGGGCTCACCAACTGTTTCAGAATTTGGGAATCCTAAACCAACTGCCACTTGATGGCTCAGCCAAGATTTCCTTGGGCCTTTTGCACCTGGACGGCCTATTAGTGGGAATTAATCCAGGAAACAGATGCACTGGGCTGATGCTTTGATGTTTCTGTGTCAGAAGCTGGCCTGCCCCATGTCTGCAAACTAATATTCTGAGCCATCATCTGAAGAGTCAGACAAGGCCTGGATAAAATGTCATTTCTCCAGATGCATCAGCTCTGATCCTGCTCCTGGCCTCCCAAGCCTCTTCCTAGATCCTGTAGGGCCACATACCAGAGACTTAGCTGCCTAGATGGACCCATGAGTAACTACAATCTGTAGACCTCCACCTATGGATCCTCCCTGAAGACCAATGAGGCCCTCATTTCCTCCATTATCGGATATCCACTATACTCACCTCAAGGCACTGTTTTTTTGCCCCCAAACACAAGGATCCTGTAGTCATCAACCAATTGGAAACTTTTCCTGAAATCTCAGTCCTCTTTTCTTTTACAAATGTCTGGACTTAGACCTCTCTAACATTATTTTTAGATGTTCATATACATTGAGATGAGTTTGGTTTCTAATGGCCCTTTTGTGGATATATATTGCCTTACTTAGCATCCCTATACTCTCTCTCACTTTATTTCTTAATCTCATGAAAGCAAGGTGGGTGTCCTCCTCCTGAAATTCACTTTAAGGGCACAAATGATATTGCCATTAGGAATTGTTCAAATTTATAAATTTAGAAAAACTTTTTTAATAACCAGGTCAAAAGAACAAGTAAATATATAAATTGAGTGATAAAACAATATCACCAAATACTTTAATCTCAGGAGAGAAGATTCAGTGTTAGAAGATAAAAAAATCAAGAGGAAAATATATTCAGTGAAGGTTAACTGCCCTTTGAAGAAACAGCCTTGAAAATAACACAGACAACATATCTTCCCTGCAGCAGTTTAGATTTCCCACAATCAATCAAGAACTTAAAACCTCCCTAGTCTTCTCCAACTTTAACTGACACCAGCTCACTCACCACAACAACCAATTGAGTGGAAATTAAAGGTAAGTTGTGCATCCCACATTAACATGGTGACTGGTCAACATGGAACTTTCATTGTTAGCACATGCCACATTCTGAGCTGCTACTCTTAGTAAGTATATTTTACATGTCCAAGTGTGTTGTTGAAGAGTTTGTGTATTGCTTCAAAAACTGAAACCTAGACCCACACATTAATATTTCCTGTTGATGAAAATAAGTTAAATCAGAAAAAAAGGATTTACTCCCAAAATGATTTCATTGATCATAAAATCATGGGATGAAAGGGACGCATATCTACAGTTTTGAGAATCAAAAAAGATTCCATTCCTGGTTTGTAATTCTAAACCTACACATGCCTCAATCTTTCTGAATATCCAAACATTTGTAGATAGAGAAAATTAAAACATCTTTTTGATTCAAAATGAAAATATATACAAAGTATTATCTTTTAAGTGTTGAAAAAATTTTCCGAAGGGAGAACTTTTAAGATCACATCCCCTTATTGAAGTTTGAAAACAAAACTATTTTCTATTTAGTATGATTTAATCCAGTCATTTGAATTTATCTTCCTCTTCTATGACTCTTGCTGTGGAATCCGTTCTTTTGCTTCTCATCCTACCCTGTCATGTCATACCACAAAAAGTCATGGTTGAACATGCACCTGATGAGGTCTATACAAACAATGTATGCAATGCCTTCACATTGTAAAAGCTATCTATGCTAAATCCAAGATCAATATCATTACTAAATGAGATAAACAGAAAGCATTTCCTCTAAGGACAGAAACAAGACAGAGATACTCTCTTTGAAACTCTAGTCAGAGAAATCAGACAGATGAAAGAAATTAAAATGATTTGCATTGAATAAGAACTCAATTTATCACTATTGCTGATGACATACTTCTATATTTAGAAGATCCAATAAATTCCCCCCAAAAGCTTCTAGAACCAATAAATGCATTCAGAAAATTAGGATATAAAATCAATACCCATGAATCAAATGCATTTCTCTATATAAGCGATGAATCCACAGCAAGAGAAAGTAGGAAAACCTCTCCATTCACTCTAACCTCAAATAAATAGAATACATGGAAATCAATCAAACAAAGGAGATGAAAGACTTCTACAATGAAAACAATAGAACTCTAGGGAAAGAAATTTAAAAAGATCTTAGAATATGGAAAGATTTCTTATGCTCTTGGATAGGTTGAATTAATAAACAAAATGGCCATACTACCAAAACTTTTACAAAGATTAAGTGCAATTCCTATTAAAATCCCAATGACATTCTTTTTTATTAAAAATACCAGGCTAAGGCTAGTGCTCTCCCACATGGGATCTTTCCCCTGGGGCCTCTCGTGGTCCTCTTTCTGTCTTTAGCTTATGCTTTCCCTCAGAGAAGTCATTCCCTGTGGACCTTCAGGACCTTTTTTTTGCTTGGGGCTTTTTCTGTCTCCGAGGTTGCATCTGCCTGGGAGGTTCTCAGAATATTCTTCCTGGCCCCAGAAACTCAGGCAACTCTGAATAAAGCAAATCTGGGAACTCTATAGACACAACAGCAACTCTGGACACATTGAGGAGCCATTCCCTCCTGGCACCCCACTGGGACCCACAAGCCAGGTGGATAGGTCACTACAGGAAGCACTTGGGGTGCAAATGCTGCCACTGCTGTAACTTTTGCTCCTGCTGATTCTGATTCCATCACAAAAGGGGCTTGAAGAGGTGTTGAGTATGGGAATCTCACTGAGGTTGGCACTGGATAGGGAACAGACACTTGCACAAGGGGTTGCATTGCCTGGAACCAAGGACATGGGTATACTGGCACATAAAACAAAGGTGCTGGGGCTGGCATCTGGGCCTCCAAATGTGGCATGCCCTGTGCTCCAGCTGCCACCACCTCTGCTTGCTTCTCTTCTTCCAGAGACCATGCCACAGGACCATGCTTTTGGGCTCCCATAACAGGTAACACCTTTGGGAGTAATGGATCTGCCAACACTGTCCTCTCAGCCTGAAGTAGCCTCTGATGTAGCACTTCACACTCATGCTTCACCTGCTGCAAGGCAACCTGAGTGAAGCACAGCTGAGTGGTAGCATCTTCATGCTGCTCATGCAGTCATTGCAGATCAGAGGCCAAAGCCCAGCAAGCAACCTCATGCTCTTCCACCTGATCCTGCAGCTGACAGACCCCACTCCCCTGCTGCTCCCACAGCTTGGCCACCACTTGAATGGCCAGGGCCATTTCGCTCCAGGTGCACAACCTGGAGTTCTCCAGGCACCTGAGAGTCCACCACCACAGTGTGAAGCCGGCCCTCCACCTTGTTCCAGGTATGAGAGTGAAAGGCCATGTAGAACTCCGGGCCACCACCACTCAGGAAAACTTCATTATTAATGAATCAGACCACCTCCTTGTGGCAAAAGCCCCTGGCATGGTCACCAAACTCCACTGCCATGGTTGCTGCAGCCTTTATTTCTTAATTTCATAAAAACAAGATGGATATCCTCCCCCTGTTCATTTATTCACTTTTTTATTAAAATATATATTCATTTTAATTTGTTATATATGATTGCAGAATTCAATTCATTTCACATTATACATAGAGATCACCATTTTTCAAGTCTCTGGTTGTACACAAAGTATTTTCACACCATTCATGTCTTCACATATGTACTTAGGATAATAATGTCTAACTAATTCCACCATCATTTGTACCCCATGCTCTCTCATCATCATTTGTACCCCCTCCCTTCACTTTGCCCTATCTAAAGTTCCTCCATTCCTCCCATGCTCTGCTATCATTGATATGAGTCAGCATCCTCATATCAAAGAAAGCATTTGGCCTTTGGTATTTTGGAATTTGCTTAATTCACTTAGAATTTTATTCTGCTACTCTATTCATTTATTTGTAAATGCTATTATATCATTTTCTTTTAGTTCTGAGTAATATTCCATTGTGTATATATACAAAAGAGTCTCTATGAATTCATCTATTGAAGGGCATCTGGTTTGGTTCCACAATTTAGCTATTGTAAATTGTGCTGCTACAAACATTGATGTGTCTGTGTCCCTGTAGTATGCTATTTTTTGGTCCTTTGCATCTAAGCTAAGAAGTGGGATAGCACGGTCAAATGGTGGTTATGTTGCAAGTTTCCAAGAAATCTCCATACTGACTTCTAGATTGGTTACACCAAATTACAGTCCCACAAGCAATATATGGTGAATACTCAGCCAGGTAATCCTACTGCCTGTGGTGGCACTGCCCCAAGTAAGCCCTGGGTGGCTCGGGGCCTGGGAGAGTGGCAAGATCTGTGCCCTTTGGCTGCTTAGAATCTACCAGCAGAAATAATCCAGATTTTAATCAACTAATGTGGCCTGTTTGTGATTATTTTTTTTGTGTGTGTGTGATTTTTGATTTCTTCATTTTAAAAAAAAAAGTGCTTATGGAAAAACAAGTTGATTTTTGTTTCCAAGAGTTAAAAGTACTCTTCAAAAAATTAAATAAAAGAACATGGAATACATGGAACTGTTTTTCTCATAAGCACTTAAGTGAGTGAATGTACCACAAGGAAGGTATCACAGGCACATTAGGATACTCAGGACTGCACCTTCACCCAGCTGAATCTCACTGTGGGCAGGGTTCTGCACTTGGGCACAGAATTGGGTTTCTGTTTATATCCAGGGGTGGAGGATGTGTACAAGACTCACATACACATTAAAATACCAACAACGTCCTCTGGCTACAAGGTAGACTCTGCCTCACAGCTGAATCAGAGTTGCAGAACATGGGGTGACTGGAGAACATTGGTGGCCAGCACTCCCTATTCCCAGAGTGACCATGGATAACTCAGTACTATGGGGCAGAAGGTAAGAAAACCAAGGCAGCAACACCTGGCCTTGACTCAGGGGACCAGAGGCCATGGCCTACAACCAACTCCCTTTTGCCCAAGGAGGTGGTCTGCAGGAGGCATTGACAACACTGACTCTGTCAACAGTTAGACCAGTGACTGGGCTGCAGTTCCTGGATGGCAGATATGGAGTTATGCCAGGCTTGTCCTCAGCACTGAGCTCTGTCCAAGTTGTCTGTGGAACAAACCACCTAATTGCTGTATTTATTCACTTGTGTGCACAAATCAAGAAAAGTACAGTTAAAATTCACATGAGGTGTGATCTCTTAGAATCATGTTTAAAAGAGGAGAATAGCAGCTCTCCTACAAAAAGAGGTTTATGGAAGATGTTAGAATCACCTAGTGACTGCAGGAGACTGGACACAGGGGGACTAGGCTGCAGAGTGAGCCACTGTCTCAGTGGCTTCTCATGAGGCACACACTGGCTGGTCAATTTGCTTGCTAGCCACTGTGCTTAGAAATATTTTACTAATCCAAGGCTGTGATTACAATTTTCAGAGGAACTGCTCTGGCTGCTAGGGACCATTGTGTCTTTTATTAAAAGCATTGTTCTGGGAGCTTCTGACAGACACTAGGCATTTTAGTGCTTCCCAGAAGGTGGCCACTGCCTCCTCAGCCTTGAGCATCTGAACTACCAACTGACCAGAGTTCCAGCCAGGATGACCCTCACTGTGAAGGTAAGAACCAAACTGCATGCCAAGCAATGGCTCCTGAGTGGACCACAGAAAGCTGCAGTTAGGAACACCCTCCCAAATCAAAAGACAACATTTTTCAAAAATATATTTTTACAGCACTATAACTAATTTACAAAAAGATACAAAAATTATATTTACCAGGACACATCTGTTAAATAAAAAACATCATGTTAGTGTCCATATGTACAGGGCTATGTACAAGGATTCTGGTTCTTGCTCTCCTTAGAACAATAGCCCATGCCCAAGGGGACCCAGCCTCGCAAAGCTGCACGGGGGACAGCAGAGGCAAAAAAGACCCTCCACACAGTGGCACCCTCTCCATCCTATGTCCCCAAAACTTACCCTGGCATCAGGTGATATTCCTGGCAGCCTCACGGAGGCCGGCAGGAAATAGGGCTCAGCCTCCTCTGTCAGGGTGAGCAGCAACGACTCCTTTGAACAAGCAACCGGGCAGAAACAGAACCATTTCTGTATGAGAAAAGACAACATGAAAACCAAAAGTGTGACAGGTCTGTGGATAAGAAAACAGACTCAAACGAAAATTCTTCCCAATCCACACTGAAATCCACCCAGGAGCCCCATTTCATGGCACTGCCAGCCACAGTCTGATGGAGCCTGTTAGGAGTTTGTCTTCCACTGACCTTTCAGGTCAGCAAATTTGAGCACAGCGCCCAGAAGCCTCAGGCTTAAGGTTACCACAGAGCTGAGAACCTGGGCAGCACAAGGGCTGCTGTCCCCAAACCCCAGGAAGCACAGAGTAGGGGCACAGGCAATAGGAACTGAGGGGCTAAAGGGAGGGACAGCAGCTCCAGGAACCTGGCCATCCACCACAAGGTCTCTGACTCCAGCAGCAATGACGGCATTCAGGAGGCCATCCAGCTGTGTCAGTTGGAGAAGACCAGGAAGGAGGCCATCAGGGATCTGCCACCAAGAGCCCTGCTCATCAAGAAGGGGCTGAAAGTTGCCAGCAGCCTAGGCAGCTCACTGAAACTTGCCTTCCCTGAAGTACCAAGGAGAACACCCAGCAAGAGAAACTCAGCAGTCCCCAAGGGGCTTGGACTCTTATGACCTCTCCAAGCCACCAAAGGATGCCACAGCTGCTGCACCTCCATCAAGCACCACCACCAGAAGGGAGCCTATGGAAGGGGTCTTGGCAGGGCAGACACTTCTGCTGAGCTGATGTGCACTGAAGCACTCCTGGATATTACCACGACCACCTATTAAGGGCAGCAATAGGCCTGCCTTTGTGAGCACACTCTTCTCTCCCCCAATGTGCCTTCCCACTCGAATGGGAACAACAGCTCTGTGGACAGTTATGACAGCAGAGAGCAGGAGATCTGGATGTTTTTGTATCTGAAGGCTCAGTCAGGAAGCCTGCTGGCCAGAGCCAAAAGGTGCTCACAGCCCAACCCAGTCCTACTCTCCCCACTGGGCCACAGCAGTTAGACTGGTGACCCTACGTATCCTCTCCCTAAAACCCCAGACCTGCCACTGAGCTCCAAAAGGAAACACAGAGGTGGCAGCCATGCTGTGCGTTTGTCCACACCCCAAAAAACAAGGGAGATGAAATAAAGTGCTCAGGATGGCGAATGCAGTTGGGGCATGCTCAGCCTGGCCATAGCAGGCAGGACTTATCCAGACAGGGAAAAGCAGGTGAGGGTCCAAGAAGGGAGTTCCAGGCCAGGATCTAGCATGTCCTCTCAAGACCTTTCATGCTCAGTGGCATTTGAAAGTCTCAAGACCTCTGGTAGAGGGGAAGGCAGAAGAAGAGAGGAGTGTTGGCAAGAGAGACAGCTCTAAGGACAGAAGGAGCTTGCTGGACAGCCACCAGGACCTGGACACAACCATCAAGGACATGCTAAGATCCAAGCAGAAGCTCAAGAAGAATTGCAGGGATCCCTGGGAAGCATGAAGGAAAAAGTTCAGGTTCAGCCCCCGAGAAGCAGTTGGTGCCCAAACTGTTTGTGATCTTTAACCTGAGGAAAACTTGAATGATTATTTAGGAGTCAGGAATTTCCCCATACAGATGGATACCTGACTTCATTTCTCATTAGTTGGATAAGAAATTTGTAGCTATTATAATCCAAGTGTGATTTCTTTAGTGATTTTTTTTGAGCAGAGCATGATTTTCTCTCATATGTGTCCACATTCCTATGAGATGTCAGTAGGAATGCAGGCCTAGTGGAGCTAGAGGAAGTTTCTATGTTTCCTTTTTAAAATTTCCCCCCTGATAATTTGTCCTTAGGTAAGTATCCTAAAAGTTAACTCCTGAAATGATTAACCAAGGCCCTGTGGAAGAAATTGCAGACCATGTGGCAGCTTTGTTCAAACCCTGGAGAAGATATTTTTGGTGGAATAACAACTTGGTTAATGCAATAATCAATTGAAGTTTCTTAAAAACAAGCCCCTTCACCTATTGATCCCTGCTTTTTCTTTAAAACCCCAGTCAGCCTTTACCTTGACTGAACACTTGCTGGGTTTCTAAACTGAAACTGTATTTCCTGATATGCAAATCTGTTCTGGACCTGAATAGAATCTGTCTTCGCTATGAGCTTAATCCTTTCTTGGTTGGAAATCCTGTTTTGACAGGATCCTGCTGCACTCCGTGGTGTCCAGGTACTGCCATACTCACAGCAGCCAACTTTTGTCACCTATTGGAACCTATTGGAACCTCCCTCAGCATCCCTTCAACAAACAGAAATCCAGATGGATCCCAAGAACTAATGGGCCTTTGGACACAGGATCATCTCAGCCCAGCCATTTTCCCCAGAATAAATTTTTCCCTGGGCAGCTCTCCTCTCTCACAGCCTTGTCTCCACTGGCTGATATTAAAGAACCACAACATTATATTGTCAAAATGACCTCAATTATGGCCCAAATTACCTCTCTTTAGGAATGTCCTGGGAGCAGAGTTGCAGAATAAGGGAGTTTACAAGGAGAAAAATCATGGGTATCAGGGTTCTGGAGAGGGATGTGGGGTTGTAACTCCAAGTCCCTGAGGCAGAGGAGGAAAGGCACAGAGGTTTTGGCTTTACTTCTCCTTTGCCTTTGACCCTATGGTTCACCCTACCTGGTCATTAATTGTATGCTTCTCTCCAACATAGTACTTGGCCTTATCCTCAGCATGAGTGCTAGCAATGGTTAGGTAGTTGTTTGCCCAGGGTTGGAGCAAGTGAGTGATCAGAGATCCCATACCCCTTGCTGTGGTTGCCTCACTGTTCACCTTCATTACATGCAGGCAGCTCTCTCCTGGCCTCTGCTTATACCACCCCATGAAGTAGTTGCTGTGTTCACTGCTTAGGTGACTGTGGCTGAGGCTCCCAAGTGAGAAAGAAGCAGATGGGGACTTGATCAGCACAAGCAGAGCACAAAGACTTGAGAACATACAATTTTGTGAGTGACAGTGGGTGCTCAAAACAATGGGAAAGACGTAACCTTAGAAGCTTTGTTTGGAGGAACATACCAAGAGGGTCCCCACATTGCTTTGGGAATATCTGGCCTATGGGGAAAACAAGGAGCAAGAGGTAAATGTAAAGCCAGTCCAAGGTGGACAGGAAGTGTTTCCAAACATTATGTCCTGAGGTGCCCAGTTGGGCCTGGATTAGGCAATACTCTTTTTAATCCTGTGTTCTTGCAGCTAGAGAGGGAGGAGCAGTTTTTTATTCTCTTCAGCAGCTTGTTTGTCTATGCTTTTGTACAAGCAATGAGCCTGGTGGCTCTGTGCTGGTATTTTTCTAATTTCAGAAGAAGGGCCACAGGGGGCAAGTTGCAGTAGTTAATACTTGGAATCCCAGAAGCTTTGGAGGCCAAAGCAGGAGGATTGTGTGTTCGAAGCCAGCCTCAGCAACTTAGTGAGACCATAAGCATCTCAGTGAGATCCTCTCTGTAAATAAAATATCAAAAAGGCTGATGCCCCTGGGTTCAAACTTTGGTACCAGAAAAAGAAAGAAAGAAAGAAAAGAAAAGAAAGAAAGAAAGAAAGAAGGAAGGAAGGAAGGAAGGAAGGAAGAAAGAGTAGAGGTACATGTGGATGTCATGGGTGGAAAGGACAATTCACCTAGAAGCAGCAGCCTCAGTGGAAAAGTAATGAATGAATGATGCTCTCTGCACTGGAGCATTTCTAGGAGTTCCCACCCTGAGTCTCACAGTGCCAAATGCTGACCACAGGATAAATGGCACCCAAAGTGCATCATCAGTACATGCAGAATTACCAATTCTGCACCATTATTATATTGCAGCCTACTTGATAAGAATCTTAAACAAGATACTTCACCTCAACATTTGAAATAACCCAAATTTATTCTTGAGCATAATACGTCCCCTTGTGTTCTGGTGAAGGAATAATCAGAGATTAAGAGATCTTGCTTAAGGGGCTGGGGTGGTACTCAATGGTAGTAGCATGTGTGAGGAACTTTTTAAAAAAGAAAGAGATCTTGCTTAAGAGAGAAAGTCTATCAAGAGTCCTTAGAGGAGACTCACCTCAGGGCAGTCCTTTCTGGCCATCCATGGCCTGCCTCCCCACCCATCTCCTCTTCCCTCACTCAAGCCTTCTGAACCCTCTTGTCAGGAACCTTTCTCCCTTTATGCAAGTGCACTTTGCTCTGTAAGACAGGAAAAGGGACATTTCTTCTACTCCTCCCATGGCAGGTTACAAACAAGAATCTCTGGAATATGAGGAGAGACTGGCATCCTGGACTTGAAAGCATAATGAGAAGGCACAGGATCTTTGAGAAGAACAGGGACTCTGGGGCATAAAGAACATACATGTGCTGCTGGGTTGGCCCATTTCAAGCTCTGAACTCGGGCAAGTTCCTCTGCTCTCTGAGCCTCGGCTTCCCCATCTGTGAAAAGATCAATGCTTGGATCAGAGGGGTATTGTGTTTAAATGACAGAATTCATAGGGATGTTGGATACATGCACACAGTCAGATACCCAGATTGCAGGGATGGCTGTGGTGTGTGTGCTGATCAAAGATGTCCATACTAAACATTCCACCCTTCTGCTAAATGGGTTTTATGTGGCAGGTACCTTGCCCTGGTCCTCAATAACAACAGGAACTAAATCCAACCACTGTCCACACTCTGTGATGAGTGCCATCACTTCTCTAGTTTTCTGCTTTGTCAATGCTGTCTGTGAGCACCTAGTGCTGGAAGGATGTCCATAGCTCTGCAACAACTAGACACATGATCAGCAATGATTTATGAATATCTTATGTATTTTACCTGCTGAAATGGACCAAGGAGTGGACAGTCATATCTTACAGAAATCCAAGAACCATGACTGTAAAACATAAGAATCCCTATGATTGTACTTCCACTCTGGCCATCACCCTGCTTCTCAAACTTTGGGCTAGAAATTGCAGGTTAGGATCGTCATGCAAGCCATGAATCTTTCCCACATTCCCACCAACCCTGCAGAGCCTGGATAGAGAGCTGGGTGGAGAGAGCAGTGTTTCCTCTGATCTGGGTGGCCTGAGCCCATCTTGCTCATGGCTTTGTCTCCTTCCTTCTGGTGCTGGCAAAAAGTGACAGTTGACAGGGAAGGAGTATAGGTCTCACTTTCCACCTGTTTGTACCAGTGTGAGATGAGTACCACTGCTGTCCCATGACTAAGAGTAACAGCCTCATCCTTGACATGTGCTGTGTTGACAGAAGGGTGGATATTGTCTCCTAGATGGTGCCAAAATATCTCTCAGGGATATGTGAGGGATGCTCACTTTGCATGTCATTTGAGCAGGGATTTGACATGGGATATGCTGGTTCCGATAGCTATATTCTTTGGACAGTGTGTCATCAGAGCAGGGGAGTATGGCTGTCAGTTCTAGGAGCACTAAAACTGAGAACATATGTATGAGGTCTTAGGAGGCCAAAGATCCTGCAAGAGACAAGAGGAGAGATGGCCTCAAGATGAAGGATCCATTCTCAGTAGCCCCAATTAGACTTTGTCTAGGTTGAGCATGATGTTTGAATCAGACCCAGCTCAGGGTACTTTGAGGGCTAAACCTAGGGATAAGACACAGGCAGTTCACTTACACAAAGAATGAGAAGGTGAACAGGGAGGGGTCCAGGCAGTGGTATTGATGTCCCAACTCTATGTTTTGAAATCTATAACACAGCTGTTCTTTTATAGGTCTTTCACAGGGCCTTTTGGACAGTAAGGTTTTGTTATTTTGAATTGTTTTCCTCATTTAGGGATATTGGTTAACATTCTAACCACAAATGAGGTAGTACAGGAGAATACAGTGGAGGGATAGAACACCAACTTTCTCCTCCTGCTCTCAGTGAAACTTAGCCTTGGACCTCAAGGCCCCCTCACCACAGAAACCATCCAGAATTTGATCTGTGACCATCTTTCTATTTCCTTTGGACTATTATATGTCCTGATTCTAGCTTAGCAGGGCTATTGACCTTCCAGAATCCTGGCCAAGGGCTGAGCTGCAACCTTCTGAGATCATTTGGGACACATGACAGCAGAAAGTGGACCACTTATCCATGCCTTCCACCTCCTTTTCCTCTCTGTGAGTCCAGTTGCAGTTTGGTCCCATCCTGGTCATTTAATTAGAATGTGGCACTATGTCATTAGAATTGTTGCTAAATCATTTCATACATGACCTTTTGTTTGATAAAGAACCACCTCAATGTCTGGACTTATCATATCTTAAAGTGTCATTCAACTTAATATTCTCTCTCTTCTATGACAGACCCTTTCCAAAATAAACTAACAACTGACATCAAAATTTATTCTTACTTTTTCTTTTTGCAAAATAATTTACTTAATTTTGTTATTAGTTCCAGAAGCCAGAGATGCTTGAGAAAAAAACAAAATCCCTATGGTCTCTTTTAAGGTTGTGGGCTCACAGTTGTACGTGGATGATCTCTGGAAGGTGGGTGGATAAAGATCCCTTCAGCAAAGAGGATCCTTTCACTTAAGCAAGTTCAGGTCCATGATCATACCTGAGACCCTGAGGCAAGTGAGGTTGTAGAGCACTCTGCAGAGTCTCCTCAAGGAGGCTGTGCATGCTCCATCCAGGGAAGGGGCCCAAGTGTCCCCTCCCTCACCTGTTACTGAACATGATCAAAGAGCCTTAAGGGATGATGTGAGTGGACATGGGAGGAGAGGCCAGGGATGAGTGGGAAGGCATATCTTCACGTTCTTAGGATGGAAGGGTAATACCTGGAACAACTTATGGATCCTGATCAATGGTGCTCAAGGACCAGGCAAGGAACACATGCAGTCATATTGGAGGAAGGACGCAGGCCCTGGGAGCCCAACACTCCATCGCTGACCTCCCTTCTAAGGTACCTGCGCCTCAGATTTGTCTCCTGACTGATTTTCCACCATTCAAAACCAGATGCAGATGACAGAGGCTTTTGGTGTCACCTAAATCATGAACATGATCAAAGAACCTTAAGGGATGATGTGATTGGACATGAGAGGAGAGGCCAGGGATGAATGCGAAGGCATCTCTGCAAGTACTTAGGGTGGAAGGGTAATACCTGGAAAAACTTATGGATAATGATCAGCGATGCCTAGGATTAGGCAGGAAACCCTGCAGTCATAGTGGAGGAAGGACACAGGCCCTGGGAGCCCCACACTCTCACTTTTTTTTCAAATTAAATGACATAATAACAGACATGGTCTCATTAATTGAAAAAGGGCTCAGCCGGATCTCAGTGAGTGGGACAATTCTTGGAGTCTTGTCCTTTCTCTGTAGAAATGTGGAAAGTGGGATCAACAAACAGTTCTTTTCTGTGCAGAGGGAGAACACATCCCTGAGAGAGAAGAGAAGGAAGTCCCCAGTTTGAAGAAAGGATACACTGAGCTGGTGGGTATTCCTCCACTATGCACTGCAAATGTGGGTGGTGGATTAAAATAACGTAGCAGATGTAATAATGAGGAGGATAATTATTATGTTCCATGTATTACCCTTCCATCCTAAGAACGTGCAGAGATGCCTTCCCACTCATCCCTGGCCTCTCCTCCCATGTCCACTCACATCATCCCTTAAGGCTCTTTGATCATGTTCAGTAACAGGTGAGGGAGGGGACACTTGGGCCCCTTCCCTGGATGGAGCATGCACAGCCTCCTTGAGGAGACTGCAGAGTGCTCTACAACCTCACTTGCCTCAGGGCCTCAGGTATGATCATGGGCCTGAACTTGCTTAAGTGAAAGGGTCCTCTTTGGTGAAGGGATATTTATACACCTACCTTCAAGAGATCCCTTCTAAGGTACCTGCACCTCAGCTTTGTCTCCTGAGTGATTTTCAGCCCTACAAAATCTACTCACTGATACCTGAGGCCAGGTTCCTCCAGTGCCTTTCTTTGGTAAGTCTTGTTCTATGTCCTGGGCTTCTTTAAATGTCCTGGGGAGACACAGAGATTTGGCCCTCATACCTGGGTAACTTCCATTTCAATGCCTAACCCTTAACCTTCTGTTCTGAATCTCCATGCTGGCCTCCTCTTTGTCTTTCCTGAGCAGCTGTATCCTCTGACCTGGAGTAGTACCTCTGCTGCTATCCATTGATGGAGGAGACCAAGAGCTTGTCATTTCCTCTACATGACACCAAAAGCCTCTGTCACCTGGAATAATGTGGACAGGAGTGCTGCCTCACTGTGCCAGCTGCATCCTGTCCCGCGGAGCACAGAGAGGCAGCTTTTGTCCCGTGTATGGAGAGACACTGGTGTATTTCCTGTAACTGAGTCTTAGTATGAAAATCTGTCTCTCAGCCTTGTGTTTTAATAGAAAGTGGAGCCTATTTAATAAACTATAGCTATTCTTTAAAGTGTCCAGGGCCACAGAAATTTTTGTGACACATTTTGGTGCATTTACTGCCTTCAAATTTTATGCAGGAATCAAGACTGATGCTTTCCTATGCTCCAGTAGAAGTAGTAACAATGTCATAGAACAGCTGTTGCTCTGGCACAGCAGTCCAACTGTGTGTATATCACCATCAGCATCACCATCACCATCACTGTCACCGTCACCATCTTCTTTCTCCTCCTCATTATCACTTCTGCTACAACTATTTTATTCCACACCCACATTTGCAGTGGATAAAGGAGGACTTCCCCATCAGCTCAGTGTGTCCTTTCTTCAAACTGGGGACTTCCTTCTCTTCTCTCTCGGGGAAGTTTTCTCCCACCACACCAACAAACAACTGTTTGTTGATCCAATTTTCCACATTTCTCCACAGGAAGGAGAAGACTCCAAGAACCTTCTCACTCACTGAGATCCAGGCTGAACCTTTTTCCAATTAATGAGATGCTTTCTGTTATTATATCATTTAATTTGAAAAAAAAATTAGAAATCCATATAAGTCTCCCAATTTCATAGTAGATATAGTTGAGGCCCAAGGAGACTCTATTTCCAGGATAAACGTGAACATTTCTTTCAAACTAAGAAAATTACCCAGCTATGCTAAACACAGGTATTGGTTTTGATGTAGCAGGATTTGTACAGGTCATCTGGGGCTGGGGGGAGGGCATGAGGCCAGGATGGGAGGCACAGCTGGATACACACAATATAACTATGCACTCATATAAACATATAGATACACTTAAATGCACACAAGGGCAGTGATGGTTTTATTATGTGCATAGGCTAGAAGAGGGTCCCCATGTCTTAAGTAGATGGTTTTATGTTACAGGGACCTGGTCCTAGTTGTAGAGCCATCCCCAGGATGTGTACAAAAATACCTATAGCCAACTTCTTTGTCCTGTCCACTCTGTGATGAGTGTGTAATTTCTCTAGTTGCCTCACTAGACTTGATGCTGCTGTGACATCCAGATTCTGGGAGGAGGAACTTACCTATGCAGTAAGTATAAACATGGTTAACACAGCCTTAATAAGTTATGTCCTCTGACCTATTCACTTGGGCCAAGGGTTGGAGAATCACCACCCATAGAATCCAGGGATCATGATCACTGAACAGATGTCTGCCCCTGATTTTCCTTTTGGTCAGTTGTCTTTTGCACCTATGCCCCAGCCTAGAAAATACTAGGACAGAATGGTCCTGCCTCCCCTAAATCAACACCTGATCATTTTGAAAACTATCCATTTATGGTTAGAGCTAATTTAAGAAAGAAATGTTAAGGCTTACATAGTTTAGCAGTTATGACTAAACTTAAGAAATACAGAATTAAGAAAATCCTCCAAAGACTCTTCTATTATTTATTGATACCACATTTTTGAGTTTAGAATATCTTAACGGAAAAGCTACAAAAAAGTGATGCAAATATTTATAGAACATTTAAAATCAACACTCATGAGTGAAAAATTAAAATAAATAAAATATCTAATTTTGAAGTTAATTAAAATATATTCTATAATTTGGAAATGTAGGTAACATTATTAAAGGATAAAACCTGATAGTGAAAAAAAATTAGGTAACAAAAACAATCCGTCAGTTTTGATCTGTTTTTGCCTTTGTGAAAAAAATGTCTTTTGTTTTGATTCAAGTTGAGAAAACACTAGTGAGCAAATAAAAGTCATTTTTTTAAAATTATTCAAATACAGCAAGCATTCTTTGCTGTCCAATGTATGTTTTTAAATATATATGCTCATTAATTTTTTCTTAAATATAATTTTGTGTTTTTTCCATTTTACTGTTAATTTCATGTTTTTTCATATAAGTGATGAGAATTCCTACCAAATATATGCCTGCCAAGTACTGAGGGACACAAAAACATCATAGTTTTAGTTTGTTTTGAAAAACCTCAGGTTTCAGATTTCTCTAACTTGACAAGTCAAATTAGCTTTTTGGAACCCTTCCCTGAATACCAGGAATAAAGATAAAAGTGCTCCCTCACTCTATGCAGAACCCGCCCTCAGGTCTAATGATTCACAATTAAGTTTTCTTATCAAAACCATGACACTTATGTTACCAGCATAATAAGTCCCTCTAATTCAAACTGCCAAAGAGATAATTTAAAGCAATCATAATTGTCTGTGAAAATATTCAATAAAAGTTCTTTCTTTTCTCCAATAAAAGATTAAAACTTTATTCATCTTTGCTCTCCAAGAGATTAAAAAAAGAAAATTTATGGCAGCATATGTAATTTTTAAGCTCCAGCTATCAAGGAACAAAATTGTGTTAATATGAAATGACATGAATGCCTTCTGCTTAAGGACACACCACTGGTGATAATTTATCCCTAATTTCATAGTCAAGATTTTCCACATTAATACCATTATGAGAGTTTTTACTAGTATATGATTAACTAAAAAAAGTGCTTCCTTTCATAATCCTGGTAATCCAAAACCAAGAAAATACATTACTGTAAACATCACATTGACAAACTGTATTCATTTCTAGTTTGAAATCATACATTTCAAATAGGCAGATGTTTATTTTCCACTCTTGTAGCACTACTTTTGTTCCTTACTTAGAATGTTGAGATCCCATACCTTTCAAAGTGTCCCATGATGAGTTTGCTTTCTTAAAGTGTTCCACTTAATGTGCATAAAAGACTTAATTACCCAATTATATTTTACTGATTAAATTTAACATTTCATAAAAATGAAATAGCTGATTCTTCTCTTAATTCAGGTGAACCAGAAAAAAATACAGTCAACTATTATGGAAGAAAAATGAATAAATTCATATTTTATATATAGATTGCTCAGGAAGAAAGCAAACAAAATGACAATTCCACATGTTGAATGTAACGGACTCTTAGATTTCTAAAAATAGCATTTGATATGCATATAAAACAATAGAAAGGAGATTATTATGGACTTCAATAAAATCAGTCATTAACATGGCAGACTTGTGACAGTTTCATGAAGACACTGGAGATTATTTTTTTTCAACTGAAAGACAATTGTGGGCTTCAATGTAAACATATATGTGAAGGTTATTTCCTCCATTTTTACCTGTGCAATGAAAATATGCATTACATGCTCTATTTATAAACAAAAGTATAGGTATCTTAAAGTGAATAGACACTATTTCTACATATTTTTAGGAATAAGAAGGCACCACTGATTTGATATCTTGTCATCACTGATAGTTGATTTTGAGTTGTTTATCTCAGCATTTGTTCTTATTAATTTTTTTCTGGGTGATATAACCTAAAACCATTATTGTGGCTTATGGACCACAAATAAGACAAATCTATAATAGTATTTCATCATAGAGAGATCCTTCACAATCTAGGTTAACAATACAGATTCTTTTTCCACCTGTACCTGGAATCTATTTTGCAAAACAACATTGTTTATATCCTCATAGCTCAATTCTATGGAAAAGTCTTTGCCAAATTTTCAAAGTAGTACAGCAGAGAACCAAGATTTATCAAAATTCACCTGGCTTGAATGTTTTTCATATTGTATCAAAATAGTCAATCACATTGTGAGCTGTGCCTATGCAGAAACAGGTGGCAATATTGTGCCATCTCTTGCATTATGAATAAATCTCCTGAAAATCTCCTACTGTCAAAATTTAGAACCAGGAGGAAGACTATGGGGGTCAATATCAGGGAAAAAATGGGTGACATCTGATCTTTTGATCTCCCATTATTGCTAAACAGATATATCCAGGAATAAAATGTATGTTTATTAATTTTATAACATCTGTTCAGAACAAGGTTGGGATAAAAGAGCCTAAAACAACAACAACAACAACAACGACAACAAAAAAACAAACAAAAAAATTAATTCCTATCTTTAACAAGCATCACCTACCATGGCTAATTCCCAGTCCAGATTTCCTAGTCTAGCTACAGATACCAGAATAAGTTCTTTAGTAGGATCCCATCTGTCTTTTAGAAAAACTCAAAATTTCTTTAATGATTAGCCCAAAAGCCAGGCAGAGAACTGCACTTGTACTTTTCTTACTCTCACGGAGGTTGCCCAAGCCTCCCTTGCAGCCCTTGTGTAGCTTAGAAAGGGTCAGTGGGAGGCAACAGCGTTGCTAGATTGCCTGCTTCGCCCCAGGCATCTCAGCCTTGCTGCTCCTAGCTACTGAAAGCGCTGTGTCGGCTGGTTTCCTCCAGATGGCGCTCGTCGCAGACATGCCCTGAACAGGTTGCCCACCCCGCCCCCACCAACCTCAGGGTTCCAAACGCACTGGGGTCCCACTGGTTTTCAGCTACTGAGCTTGTATGGCCTTCAAGGAGTGATTGAAGTTGCTTTCAAGAATATAGATTAACAATAAAGTGCTTAAATGTATATTTTCATGATAATTAACAAATTTGCATGAATGTAAGACAAAAAAATCTTGCAAATTGTCAAGCTAATATTGAGTGTTATCTTTGTAGTTTATGGAGTTTGATGTCAATATCTTACCAAATTATCTATTCTCTGACACTGTCTGCACCTGGGCATCAGAGATATATGTAAATTGGCAGGTCTGCAGTATAAATTGGTTGGCTAGCTGGGATAAGATTTATTCCCAAGTATTTTAAAAATAGTTTTTGTTGTAAATGAATACATTTAAGGTATTTGTATGTGGTGTTGAAGATCAAATCCAGTGCCTCATGCATGCTAGGTGAGCGCTCCACTACTGAGCTACTAACCCCAGTTTGTTTACGTTGATGCAGCAGGAATAGGAGCCGTTTATTGTAGGATTTGTAGGATCTGAGCGATATTTATACATTTTATATAGCTTAACTAATTAGCATAAAATAGATACAGCAGTCAACCAATAAGGAATCTCCACACTTAATGGCCTGCTTTTGTTACTTCACAAACCACTCCCTCTGGCATTTGGCCAGGTGCCATCCAGACTTGTTTACAGACTCTAACATTTCTCTGGCAAAATAACAGGTGCCAATCTGACTTGTTTACAGACCTTAACAGAATGAGATACTTTTCCTGATTTCTCTCTCTGCAGATGCATTACTGGAGAAGAGGAAAGCAATTAATTTATGTAAGTTGACCTTTTATCCTGTTACTTTGTTGAATTTGTTTTTCAACTTTAGAAGTTTTCTGGTGGAGTTTTCTTGGGACTTCTAAATATAGTATCTTATCAACAGCAAACAGAGATGACTTGTTTTCCTATTTGTATCCCTTTAATTTCCTTCTTTTTCCTGATTGTTCTGGTGAGAGTTTCAAGGACTATAGTGTATAGTAGTGGTGAAAGTGGATACCCTGTCTTGTTATTGATTTTAGAGGAAATGTTTTCAGCTTTTATCCCTAAGTATGATGAAGGCCTTGAATTTGTCATATATAGCCTTTCCAGTATTGTAATAAGTTCTTTCCATCCCTAGTGTAAACACTAGGGTTTCTCCAGTGTTTTCAACATGAATGGGTGATGGACTTTTTTGTATAGTTTTCTTGCACCACTTGGGATAATCACATGATTCTTATACTTAATAATCACATAATTCATGTGGTGAATGGCATTTATTGATTTGCATATGTTGAACCACCCTTACATTCCTGGGATAAAATATACTTGATCATGTAGTACTATCTTCCTAAATTATTTTAAATGTGGCATGGCAGCTTGTTATTTTGGATTTTCACGTCAATTTTCATCAGGAATATCAGTCTGATGTGTCTTTGTCTGGATTTGGTTTCAGGGTGACACTGGGTTATAGAGTGAATTTGACAGTGTTCCTTCCTTTTCTATTTCATGGAAAATTTTGAGGAGAAATGGCATTAGTTCTTTTGTAAAAGTCTCACAGAACTCAGCTGAGAATCCACCTGGTCCTAGGTTTTCTTTGTTAGAAGGCTTTAATTGCTGCTTCAATTATATTGTTTGATCTTGGTCTGTTCAAATTTTCTAGATACTCATGATTCATTTTGGGTCAGTCATATGTGTCTCAGCATTTGGCTATATATTCTAGATTTTCTAATTTATTGATATAAGTTTTCACAACAGTTTCTAATGATCCTCTGAATTTCAGAATTGTCTGTGGTGATATCTCCTTTTTCATCTATGGTTTTGTTGATTTGACTCTTCTTTCTCTTTCTTTTAGTTAATTAGGCTAAGAGTTTATCAGTCTTGTTTATCTTTCAAAAGGACCAAAAATCTCATTGATCTTTGGTAGTTTTACACTTTCATTAATTCTATTATGAAGACAGTGTTACTATAAGTATCAGGAAGAATAAAGAGATTCTTGGCCACCAATATCCCACATTAGGAAATGTACATCGTTAATCACTATCTCTTCTACCTTACTTCCTACTGTAGAGGATATATGTACAATTCTATTCATATAAAATTATTAAAGGTGGATATCACTATTGAAGTATGCTTTCCCCCTTCATATCAATGTAAACCCTTACATTCCACTATTTTTATTATTTTTAAAAGTCTGCTTTATTTTTTTTTCATTTTTTTCAGTTTGTCTACCAGATATTTCCCCAGGAAATAGATGAGAATTAGCAATTAAAAATCAAGAAGTCACTGAATACCATGCTGAAAAGATGATATTTAAGCAAACTTTGAATGTTAAATTTTTAAAAAAATGGCAAACACTTACTTGAGTTGTACCAACTCTTGTTTCCTTTTTCTACACTTTTTGAGTTAAAATGTGTCAGATATTGTTAAATAACTCTTATGGCTTCTGTGGTCTTCTTCTTATGCAATGTGACCAAGTGACTATTATACTTCTTATGCAGTGTGACCATTTTAAAGCTAAACTTTTCCTGTAACCATATTTTGACTCCACAGCCAAAAAGAGAAGAAGTGAAATGGAAGCTCAGACAATAGAAAATGGAGATTGAAAACTGGCACTAGTCTTCCATATTTATCATATAAACTAAAAAATATTTATCTGAAGGAAATTGATTAGATATTTGCCCTCCACGTCTTTAATCACACACAAAAAAGACTTTCCCTTGACATGGAGCAGAGCTAAAGAAATTATAAAAATATTGAAAAACTAACATGCTTTTGTCAGTAAGAGCATATTTTCTATGATGTCTTCAAATGTTTCAAGAAACTATGGTTTTCATTAATATTGTGAGAGTTAAGTACCTTTTTTAATGTACTATAATTTTCTTCTTGAAAAATTTTAAGGAGAACCTATAATTTTGAAATTGAAAATAGAAAAGTTTTATAGATGCTAGTTTCCCCTGCATTGTCCAGACCTACAGTGATAATTTTGTTACCCTGATTACTGAATAGCCTCCATATCCTGGTTTAGAGACTTCCCATCTTGTGCAGTTGACCCCCTCCAGCTACTTGGGCCACATGGCCTGGCCTCCCCTGTCTTAGGCTAAAAAATACAGAGAAGAATTTGAGCATCTGCTTCTGCTGCTGTTGCCATTCTCACACTGGTCACTGGTCCTCTTCCAGGGAACCAAGGGCCGGCTAACACCCAGGGCACTCTGCTCTGAGCAAGGCCCCATTGCTGCTGCCACCTGATCCTGGACATTGCCACCACTTTACCATGAGTTTCGTGGGCCCCAGTCCTCCCCTAGCTCCTTTGGGTGACTGAAGTCTGAATTTTCTCCTGTTCCTAAGGTTTGGGAAATTTTCTGAGGATTTCATTGAAAATATTGTGCACTCCTTTAGTTTGTATTTTGAAAACACCAATGATTCTTAGATTTGTTCTCTTAATGTTGTCCCAGATTTCTTCAATATTCTGGTCAGGGATACTTAACATCTTTTCTTTATTTTTGACTCTATGTTCAGTGTTATATACTTTGTCTTCAAAGCCTGACATTCTGCCTTCAAAAATAATTTATTGAGTCTTTAATTTCCAGGATTTCCATTGGTTCTTTTTAAGAATCTCTCTTTTTATTGAAATGATCATTCACTTCCTGTATTTTATCTCTAGTTCATTCCTTAAATTTTTTAGGTCACTGAACATTTTAACTACAAACTTTCTAAATTCTTTCTTCATTTCCTTAACTGTGATGTCAATGGGATCAGTTGTTGATCAGTGTTGTCGGCTATTTGGAGATTGTTTGATACTTTACTTTTTCACTTATATGTCTATTCATGTGCTGGGATGATTATTGCTTCTACTTTTATACAAGGGACTATATCATGAGCTGCTTTCTCTTAAGAGAACCTGGTTGGGGGAATATCCAGTTGTTCATACTTACTACACTCAATGTGTGTTCTCTTCTCTTCTCAGCATCAGTAGCACATGAGAGAGTGGTATAAACACTAAACCCTGTTTATACAAGCACTTCACAACAAACCATATACTAATAAGAAACAAAAACTAGTTAAAACTGTTTTTCACAGTTTCTCTAACCCCAAGTATAAAATCAGAGTAATGATCTGGAATTTGTGGAGAAATTAATTACTAAAGATTGCAACTTTACTATTATATTACATAGTGAAGAAGAGAGAAGCAGAGATAAATTGCAGGGGGGGAGGCAGGGGAGAAAAGATAGAAAAATATCAACCAAGGGGAAAAAAACATGCTGGTTGCCATTCTCCTAGCCAAAAAGATGCTGATCTCACCCACTGTTCTCTGAAGATTAGACCCCAGGATAACTACTCAGAAGTATTCTTTATAAAAATGTATCTACCTTGCTTCAGACGGTAATACACATTTATATGACCTCTGTTTCAGAATACTGTTATGCAAAAAATCTATCATGAATATTTCTTATAAGAGCCTGTTGCACTGGAACGAAGAGCACCTGGGTCATGCAGGTGTCCTCCTACCTGCATGTGCTTCAATCTCCTGATAATCCCAATGACCTCCAGGCCCTCCTGAACACAGAGTCCATCTAAGAAGTCACAGTCTGGGCAGCATCTGTCAACAGAAGCTAGGAGACCACTCCATGAAGAAGCATCCTAGGGGCTGAGGGTGAGTGTGAAGGGCTGTCCCTCCTCTCCCTGTCCCCTGTGGATAAGTGCTGCTTATAAAAAATCTCCTCCAGAATCAGCCTGGAGCTAAGGATAATTTGCATGATGGACAGCAATCTCTTAGATTGGAACAAGAGAAGACTTGAGAAGCCAGCCCAGCGAAGTCCTCAGGATGCAGACTCAGGGGAACCTCCACCATGGTCTGCACGCCCCTGCTTCTCGGGCTTCTCTGTTACTGCACAAGTTCTTCCTCAAGGGACCGACCCATGGAGCCCAGGGTTCTGGGATCAACCTGGAGCTGGCTCTCAGCTCAGCATGGCTCTGCCTTTGGGGGGCAGGATCCTCGGGATTTTAGCCCCACACTTGCTTACTGGTTGCGGTGAGTCTGAGGGGCTATAGCTGCAGGAGAGAGGAGCTGCTGCTCACATGCTCAATGACACCACTCTCCAGTCAGCCCATGGGACACTGGACTTACCCTGAAGGGAGGGGGCTACCAGAAAGCCAAGAGCATCCTTGAAGTGAGTGTAGACCAGGCAGGCAGAAAATCCTTTGGAAGTCTTTCTCAATGTTAATCCCACCTCTCCTTTTCTCTCTCTGGAGTCACCTTGGCCTCCTCTGACCTGACTCAGCCATCCTCAGTACCTGGCCATCAGTAAGACAGCTAGTAACACTGCTCTAAAGGCACATTGGGGCATAAGTATGGACATTAGTACCAGCAGAAGCCATTCTAGGATCCTTTACTTGTCAATTATGATGATAGCAAATGACATATACTATCTTTGGTCTGATTTCAGGTTTCAACATGGAAAACCTGACACCCTGACCACCAGCAGGACTCAGGTCACAGATGAGGCTACTTCTATACCACAGTACATGGCAGTGGGAGCAGCTGGCAGTGACTCATGGTGACACAGAAGGGTATGTGGGACAGGAAACACCTGCCCAGTGTTATTCTGTGTACCACCCACTGAGCCACAGGCATGACCTTGGTCTCCATTCACTCAGCTGGTTTCCCACTACATCCAAGCTATGGAATAAGCATGGAGATACTGACTGGAAATTGGGTTATCTCATTGGATTTGTTAAAGCCAGGTGAGGTGGTGCATGCCTATAACCCCAGTAACCCAAGAGACTGACGCACACGGATTCCAAGTTTAAAGCCATCCTCAGTAATTTAGGGAGGCCCTAAGCAACTTATAAAGACCATATTTCTAAATGAAAATATAAAAGAAGGGCTGAATTTGTTGCTCAGGGGTGAAACAGCCCTGGGTTCAAAGTGCAGTACCAAAAGTAAAAGAAAAGAATAATAATTTTTTGGATTTTAAATTGAAAGTCATATCACTTCCATCCATAACCATGAAGCAAATAGTACACAGTTTTCTGGATGAACAGTGTCTCTAGAGAACCTGGTTTCTGCATTAGACACTCACACTCTCTTCCCTGCATTTGAACAGAGTGTGTCAGGAAAAGGACCTCCTTTGACAGGTTGGCCTTGGCAGAGAAAACAAAAGATTGTGAGCCTGTAGGATGGCATGGACAGCATGACACATGCTGACCTGACCAAAGCAGTTCTCAGTGTCTGAGGACAAGGTTGTCCAACAGCTCATACAATGAAGAAGTGTGCACATGGGACTTAGGTGAGAGCAAGGACCTCCATATTCTTACACCCAAGAAGAAATGCTCACATGCCTCCTAAATCAGATCAAAACTAAACATTGTGTAGCACAAAAGCAAGTCCATGTTTGTCCTTGTGGAGATACATTCTGGGACAGGGATTCAGATTATTTCATAGTGTACTCCCCTAGGAGGAGGGAAAAATGGCACCAAATAAAGCAAAGACAGGTCCATGAAAGAGATCAAGAAACCAGAATGTGTGAATGATCATGGGATTCAGCCCTAATCTATGGCTAGTCTTTCAATGCTATTAAATTTTTAAAAATTGGTTCCAATTAGTTTTGCATAACAGGAGAATACATTTTGACACTTTGTACACAAATGGAGCACAACTTCTCATTCCTCTGGATATACCTGGTGCAGAGACTCACCAGAAACAAAATCATTAATGTTTACAAGGTAATAATGTCTGTCTTATTCCACCATCCTTCCCAGCTCCACATCTCCTCCACTCTCCTCTGCCCAATCCAAAGTTACTTCATTCTTTCCTCCCACTCCCCCTTAAGAGATCAGCATCCACTTATCAGAGAAAACATTTGGCCTTTGTTCTTCTATTCAACATAGTTCTTGAAACACTGGGCAGAGCAATTAGACAGATGGAAGAAATTAAAGGGATATGTATATGAAAAGAAGAACTTAAATTAGTACTATTAGCTGACGATATGATCCTATACCTAGAAGACCCAAAAAGCTCCATGAGAAAAATTCTAGAACTAGTAAATGAATTCAGCAAAGTAGCAGAATATAAAATAAACACCCATAAGTCAAAGGCACTTCTGTATACCAGTGACAAATCCTCTGAGATTGAAATGAGGAAAACTACCCTATTTGCATAAACTTCAAAGTAAAATAATTGGGAATCAAAGAAAAAAGTAAAAGACCTATACAATGAAAACTACAGAACCCTAAAGAAAGAAATCATAGAAGACCTTAGAATACAGAAATATCTACCTTGCTCTTGGACAGAAAGAATTAACATTATCAAAAACGATTGCCTTATTTTGCTTAGTATGATATTCTTCAGCTCCATCCATTTTCAGGCAAATGCCATAATTTCATTCTTCTCTAATGCTGAGTAATATTGCATTGCGTATATATGCTATATCTTTTTTATCGATCAATTGTTGAAGGGAACCTAGGTTGATTCCATAGTTTTGCTATTGTGAATTGACCTGATATAAACTGGTGAGGCTGCATTACTGAAGTATGCTGATTTTATGTCCTTTTGTATAAACCAAGGAGTAAGAAAGCTAGGTTAAATGGTAGTTCCATTTCAAGTTTTCTGAGGAATCTCCATACATCTTTCCATAATGGTTGCACCTAATGAACTAAAAAAAACTTAACACAAAACCAAAAACAAAACAAAACAAACAAACAAAACCAAATAACCCAACAACAAATAGCTAAAGAACTAGACACGTCACAGAAGAAGAAATACAATTGATTAAAAATATATGAAAAAAATCCAATGTCTCTAGTAATTAAAGAAATGTAAATCAAACATTCTAAGATTTCTTCTCACTCCAGTCAGAATGGCAATCATGGAGAATATAAGAAACAATAATTGTTGGTGAGGATATGAGGGGAAAAGATATGATGATCAGTTTTTAATAATAAAACAACTTGCGTGGGTGAAAATTGAGAGCTCAATGCAGCCAACTGTTTCTCTGGACAACTGTTTTTCAAGAATGTCCCGAAGTAAAGATTTACTTAGGTAGTATTTTCTCCTGCATCCTCCTGAACACAAGTGTCTGGCTGACAGAGATGGCCTCAGTCCTCAGCACCAAACACACTCACTATGGGATGTCAGTGATCATGAGACAGGGAGGAGGATGTGAGGTTTCCACAGTGAAACAGACACATAATCATGAGCAAGGCTGAGAGGGGCTGGGTCAGCCATCCCAGTCCTGCAGGTTTTATCCACATTTGGATGAAAAGGGCATTGTGAAGGAGCCCCCAGTGGACTGCTGGTGTGGGGTACAGACTGGATGAATGGCTGCCTGAGCTGAGTATGATCCTCCCTGCTGGAGCTCCTTGTCTGGAGCATGTTCAGGCTCTTTCCACCCTCTGCAGGGCCTCTCCTCTCCCACCACTCTCACCCCTTTCTGCACCTCATGGGTCTCCACTCCATGGCGTCCTGTCTCAAGCCCTCCCCTCTGTACACCCAGGCCTCTCCCTCTACTCCTTGCCAGACCCTGCAGAGGAGACTAGGCCCAGAGATATGGCCAGAAGATTCTCTGAATCCTGCTGCAGGCCAGCCATAGGGGCAGCACAGCAAACAGCCCCAGTGGTTCTCAGCCTCCTCCAGAGTCAGGTAGATAACCGGGGACTGGCCTGAGCACCCTGGTGGACATCTCCTATGCCCTAGATTAACCTATCAGGACCTCCAAGTTGGCCCCAGGACCAGCAGAGGTTGGTGGATGCCTGCTGCTTTAAATACCTTACTTCTCCTGCTCAAATATCTACACACCTAAAGATGCGTGGTCACCAAATTGATACTGTCTGGCTCCATCCTCATCCTTCATGGGAAATGAACAATTTACTATACAAATGAAAACTAAGATCACAGTGTAAACATTGGGAAATGAGTATCATTCATTCATTCACTGAAATGCTTGTAAAGAGCTTTAAGTTTCACAATGACTAACCAATATGAAACACTTGCAGTACTAAAAGAGAGAAACTGAAGTTTGTGGATAACGTGCAAGTGGTGGCCAGGCAGGGGGATCAGCAGGGGAGTCAGGTCTGTCAGCTGCAGGATCAGGTGGAGGAGTGAGGAGTGCGAGGCGGCTTGCTGGGCTTTGGCCTCTGAGCTTTAATGGCTGTGTGAGGAGCATGATGATGCTACCTCTCAGGTGAGCTTCACTCAGGTTGCCTTGCAGCAGGTGATGGATGAGTGTGAAGTGCTCTGTGGGAGGCTACTTCAGGCTGACAGGTCAGCATTGGTAGGTCAGCATTGCACCCAAAGGTTGTACCTGTTATGGGAGCCCAACAGCATGGTGCTGTGGCATGGCTCCTGGAAGGAGAGGAGCAGGCAGAGGTGGTGGCACCTGGAGCACAAGGCATGCCACATTTGGAGGCCCAGATGCCAGCCCCAGCACCTTTGCTTTGTGTGCCAGGACACCCATGTCCTTGGTCCCAGGCAATGCAACCCCATGTGCAAATGCCTGTGCCCCATCCAGTGCCAATCCCAGTGGGATTCCCATACTCCTCTACAAGCCTCTGTAATAATGAAATCAGGATCAGCAGGAGCAACAGCCATAGCAGTGGCAGCAGTTGCACCCCAAGTGCTTCCTGTAGTGATCTATCCACCTGGCTTGTGGGCTTCAGTGGGGTTCCAGGAGGGAATAGCTCCTCAATGTGTCCAGAGATGCTGGTGTGACCAGAGTTTCCTGAGTTGCTGGGGCCAGGATAAATATCCTGAGAACCTCCCAGGTTGATGCAACTTGGGAAATAAAAAAAATCCCCAAGCAAAAAGAAGGTCCTGAAGATCCCCCAGAGAATGACTTCCCTGAGGGAAAGCATAAGCCAAAGCCAGAAAGAGGGTCAGGAGAGGCCCCAGGGGAGAGACCCCATGTGGGAGAGCATTAGTCTTAGCCTGGTGCTTTTAATAAAAAAAGAATGTCATTGGGATTTTAATAGGAATTGCATTAAATCTTTGTAAATGTTTTGGTAGTATGACCATTTTGGCTGTATTAATTCTGCCTATCCAAGAGCATGAGAAATCTTTCCATCTTCTAAGATCTTTTTCAGTTACTTTCTTTGGTATTGTTTAGTTTTCATTGTAGAGGTCTTTCACCTCTTTTGTTAGATTGATTCCCAAGTTTTTTTTTTGTTGTTATTGTTTGTTTGTTTGTTGTGTTTTACTTTGTGTTGAGGCTAGAGTGAATGGGGAGGTTTTCCTAATTTCTCTTGCTGTAGATTCATTGCTTATGTATAGAAATGCATCTGTTTCATGGGTATTGATTTTATATCCTAATTTTCTGAATGCATGTATTGGTTCTAGATGTTTTCTGGGGGATTTTTTTTTTGGATCTTCTAAATATAGAAGTATGTCATTAGCAAATAGTGAAAATTTGAGTTCTTTTTCTATTCATATCCCTTTAATTTCTTTCATCGGTCTGATTCCTCTGACTGGAGTTTAAGGACTATATTGAATAGAAGGGATGAACGAGGACATCCCTGTCTTGCTTGAGTTTCGTTAGAGAAAATGCTTTCTGTTTTTCTCATTTAGAATGATGTTGGCCTTGGGATTAGCATAGATAGCTTTGACAATGTGGAGGTTTTGCATACCTTGTTTGTTTAGACCTCATCATGGGCATCTTCAAGCATGACTTCTTGTGGTATGAGATGACAGGGTCAGGTGATAAGCAAAAAAAAAATGGATTTATCATCAGGAGTCATGGAAGAAGAAGATTAATTCAAATGACTGGATTAAATCCTAATGAATAGAAAACAGTTTTGTTTTCAAATTTCAAATAAGGGGGATGTAATCTTGAAATCCCACTGGAAAATCTCTCCAATTATTAAAATACAATGCTTTGTGTATATTTTCATTCTGAATCAAAAAGAAGTCTTAAATTTTTCTATCTAAAAATGTCTGGAGATTCAGAAATATTGAGATATCTGTAGGTTTGGCATTCAAGCCAGAAATGGAATCTATTTTGATTCTCAAAATTATAGCTATGCCTCCCTTTCAACCCATAATTATATGATCAAAATATTTGAAGGGCAAAATCCTTTTTCCTGATTTAACATATTTTCATAAATATAGAATATTAATGTGTGGGTCTAAGTTTCAATTTTTAAAGCAATAATCACACACTCTCCAATAACACACTTGGACATGAAAATACACTTACTAAGAGAACAGTAGCAGCTCAGAATGTGGCATGTGCTCACAATGAAAGTTTCATGTTGACCAGTCACCATGGTAATGTGGGATGTACATCTTACCTGCCATTTCCACTCAGTTGGTGTGGTGAATGAGTTGGTGTCAGTTAAGGTTGGAGAAGAGTAGGGAGGTTTTGAGTTCCTGGTCGACCATGGGAAATCTAAACTGCTGTGGGAAAGGTATGTTGTCAGTGATATTTTCAAGGCTGTTTCTTCAAAGGGCAGTTAACATTTACTGAATATATTTTTCTCTTGATTTTTTTCATCTCTGACCCTGAATGTTCTCTCCTGAGGTTTAAGTATTTGGTGATATTGTTTTATCACTCAATTCATATATTTGATTGTACTATTGACCTGGTTATTGAAAATGTTTTTCTAAATTTAGAAAAATGAACCACTCCTAAGGCCAATATCATGTGTGCTCTTAAAGAGAATAAATAAAAAGGGGGAGGACATCCACCTTGGTTTCATGAGATGAAGAAATAAAGTGAGAGAGAGTAAATGGATGCTAAGTAAGGCAATATATATCCCATGAAAGGGCAATTAGAGGTCAAACTCAACTGAATGTATATGAAGATCTAAACATAATATTAGAGAAGTCTAAATTAAGGCATTTGTAGAAAGGAAAGAGGAGCGAGATTTCAGGGAAAGTTTCCAAGTGGTTGATGACTATAGGATTCCTGGTGTTTGGGGGCTACTGGGAAGAAGGCAAAAAGGACAGTGCTATGAGGTCAAAGGAGGGTCATCTGATAATGGAGGAAATGAGGGTCTCAGGGATCTTCAAGGAGGATCCATTGGTGGAGGTTCACAGCTTGTACTTACTGGTGGATCCGTGTAGGCAGATAACTATGGCCTCTGGCCCTGCAGGATCTAGGAAGAGGTGTGGAAGACCAGGAGAAGGAATATGCCAGATCAGAGCTGGTGCATCTGCAGTAACCACGTTTTCAACCAGGCCTTGTCTGGCTGCTCAGGTGATAGCCAGAATATTAGTCTGCAGACATGGGGCAGGCCAGATTTTTAAATGGAAATCATTCCAAGGTATCTGTTTTCCCCCATTAATTCACATTAACAGGCCATTCAGGTGAGAAAAGCACAAGGAAACGTCATTCTTGGCACATCCATCAAGTGGCAGTTGGTTTAGAATGTCCTAAGTTCTCAAACAGTTTATGAGCCCCACAGAGCCCTGATGATTTGGGTCATCAACTACTCATCAGGATGGCTCACGAGAGGCAGCTAGCAGTGAGAAGACCCTGGGGGAGGGTGGCTACAAGTGTGTACTCTACTATTGACCTTCAGATAGGCTTCATTTGCATGAAATCATCATTTTTTAAGTCAGAAATTGTGATGAAGAGGCAGAAGCCTGGGTTATGACTGGAACATTTCTCTTGGTATAATTCACCTGTCTGCTACTGAATCCTCTTAGTAAAGAGGCTTCAGGGAAGGAGTATTTGAGAAAGACTGAGAAGAGGTCTGGGTTCCTGGTTCTAGGGAATCCACTAGAGGACTCAAGTGCTCAGGAATCTCTGGTCCCAGGTAAATAGCTACACTCCTGTCCCACATCCACGCTCATCACTGTTGTGAATCTAGGCAAGTCACATAAAATCTCTGAATTACAAACACCTAAACTCAAAATTGTGGTGGACAGACTGTTTCACCCATCCCTTCAGGCTGATATGGAGTCAAAGGAGGTCACAGATATTCTCCATGAGCTTTACACATATTCATCTGTATAGAATGAGAAATAGACTTTCTTCACCCATTGCTCTGGAGGATGACCTCTGTTTGACACCTCTCTGTTCAAACATTGTCAACAATTGAGCTTATTTTTCCACACATTTAATGAAGTGTCCTATTTAATGACAGGATACATTAGCACCCATATGAGGCACCAGTCCTCTTCAGGATGCATGGATGCAATCATTGTCAGCCTTATACCATTACATAGATCAGATGCACACTTTTTGCAAACAATTGAGAAACAGAGGGGTTTATTTAACTGCACAGGTATTTAAATTTTGAGGTAGGATTTGAACAAAAGCCACATAACCACAGCCTCTGCTTATGGTTACTGTTTCCTCTGCCTTTCTATGATTCTGTAGTAATTGTTTATGCATACAATATTCTGTTGGGTTGTAGACCTCACACATTGCAATGTCATCCTAAAGCCCAATCTGTCATAGGTGCTTTGCTGCCCCAATGGTGAAAAATGAGTTCAGTAGTGTGAAATCTAAGAACATTCACATCCATCCTTCAAATTTTATTAAACATAGATTTTGTTATATTTTAAAATTTGTATTAGTTATTTATGCACATTTATTTATTTATTTATTTATTTATTTATTTATTTAAATGTGGTGCTGAGAATCACACCCTGTGCCTCACACATGCTAGGCAAGCACTCTCTAAATGATCTACAACCCCAGACCCAGATTTTGAAATATTTAACTCTGCTCACAGACTGCAAAAATACATCAGAACTTGTTTTTTTTAATACTCAATTGTAACATTGTCTCCCCTACTGTACTAATATTCTACTCTCACCTTCTATGCAATCAATTTTTCAGTCTCCACAAAAGAGTGATATTTTGCAGCTTCAGTCTCCACAAAAGACTGATATTTTGCACCATTTGTCCTTCTGTGCCTGACTTATTTCAGTTAATGTAATTATCAACCTTGTTGATGAAAATGACAGGGTTCTTCTCACTGGGAAAAAATACAAAAAATATTTAAGATGCTGGGCATGCTCTTTGTGTATAATATATACTTGAATTCAAAGCTCAAATTATACCCCCAGATATTCAAGATTATCACTTATCTATTAAAACTGTTTAAATCATTATTTGAATTACTATTGTTGACCCATTGTTTTTCTTGCTAGCACGTTGTCAACAGCTAACTCTGTTTTATCCCATTTCCCAGGCTCTTGCCTCCCACATGAGCACTGGAAAACATCAAAACACACAGAAGGCATCCAAAGGCCTTGGTCCAGAGGGGTCCACCTGTTGCCCCCAAACATCCTTGTGCCCAAGGAAAAGTCCAAAAAAGGTACTGTGGAAATCCTGTCATTGGGTCCACTCTGCAATAATGATTCTAGTTTTTTCAGAATTCCAATTCTTTTTTTGTTTGATGTATACAAAATGATGTGCATTGAGTCATTCAGCAGTGCTTCAGGTCCAGAAGTAAAGATCTAGCTACCTTTTAATTTTGTGCACTTGATTAATTTAACTGTTGATGGACACTTGAGTTGATCTTACAATGTATTTATGGTGAATGCTACAAACATTGAAGTGATTGTATCACTATATTATGCTGACTTGCAGTTCTACAGAATAAGCAAAGAGGAATGTAATAGCTGAGGCTTGTGTGTTTCACTCTTGGGTTTTTCATGAATCCCCATATTGCTTTCCAGAGTTGTCCTAATAATTTACAGTCTCACCAACATTGTGTCGGTGTACCCTATTTCTCCTATACTTGCAGTATTTCTATGGGTATCCAGTTTTCCAAATAGCATTTGTTTAAACCATGATGTCCTCTCTAACACATTTTTTGGTGCCCTCGTCAGGGTTCAGGTGGCTGTAAGTATCATGTGGGTTGTCTCTGTGTGGTATAGTCTATTTCATGGATCTTCATATCTATTTTAAATTCAATACCATACTGTTTTTGCTACTCATCTCTATAGTAAAATTTAAAATTGGGTATTGTGATGGCTTTCACAATAGTTTTTCTTGTTCAGATATGCTTTGGAAAATTGTTGTTGTTGTTGTTATCCCAAGTGAATTTCCGGGTTGGTTTTTCAATTCTGTAAGAAACATTATTGGTAGTTTGAAAGGGATTGTATTGAATTCATTGAATCTGATTATTGCTGTTGATAGTATAGCCACTTTGACAATGTTAATTCTGGCTATCCAAGAACACAGAAGTTCTTTGCACCTTCTGAGATCAACTTCCATTTTTTTCAGCATTCTATAGTTTTCAATGTAGAGATCTTACACCCTCTCGGGTATATTCATTCTCAGGAGATTTTTCAGATTATTGTAAAAGGGATGGTTTTTGGAATTCTACATCAGTGCCATCAATTTTGGAATATAGTAATGCTACTGATTTATGAGTGCTGATATTTCCTCCTGATACATTCCTAAATTCACCAGGTGTAGAATTCTTCTGGTGAAAATTCTTGGCACCATCAACTTGGCTGTGGTAAGAAGGCTCCTGCTTTGTTCTCTGGGGACAGCAGGAATCACAGAGCTCCCTTCTTGCACCAGTGTACAGTGCAAAGAAGTCTCTTCTTCAGCCAAGGAAATGTTGCCTCTCTGACCTCAGGATTTTCAACTAAATCTGTCTATTTTGTTCTGTGCATGTTCCCTCCCTATGTGACCTAGCAGTGCCACTATTCCTGCTGCTATAGCAGCTGCTGCTTCTGCCACCACCAGCTTAGATCCCATGTACTTTCTTTTTTTTTGTCTTTATTTAATGTACCCAAGTTTCTGATTCTCTAAGATTCCCTGAGTGTCCACTATTGAGTTTTATTGAAACCCCTCCTTTGTCCACCTGAGTGGAAGGACTATTCGCACTGCTTGCATTACAGATTGTGGAGCTGCAAGAAATAAAGGTTCTCTCTACATTAAATTTGCTTCCATATTTTAAAGAATTATTTCTTTTACTTAATTTTCTGACTTTATATGCCTCTATGATTTTTTTCATTCACTATTAAGTTTTGGTGAGTTCCTTTATTTTCCCCCCCACTGAGAAGCAGTCTTCTTGCCTTCTAAGTCTGGGTGCATCCTTCCTCCAATCTGCCAACTTCCCTTTTCCTGAAAGCACATTTGCACAATATCTTAAGACACCAAGGAATGTTTAAGGCCAAAATATTCTCTATCTTGATGAATAACTCATGTGAACTTGAAGACAAATTTTATTCTCTTGTGGTTGTATGAAGTACTTGTACAAATGCCAATTAGATCAATGTGAATGATAATTGTGTTGGTAAATTCCTAGGGTTTCCAAATCTAATTACCAGCTTTCTTGGGTTGAAGTAATGCAACTATACTATCTTAGAGCTCTATTCCCTAGAAATCCCACATTGACCTGTTAGCAGAAACATGCTACTTTTGAAAACTTTAGGGAAGAATTTTTCCTGCCCATTCTTAACTTCTACTTGGTTTGGTGGCCATCATTGTTCTGCTTGGTTTTCAACTGCAGAACTTTACTCTCTGCTTCCATCATCACATGGCATTAGTCCCTCATGAATGTGCCCCAACTTCTTATGATAACAGATGCCCTATTTGGAGAATGGGTCCACCCTGCTCCAAGAAGATACCTTTAATTGCTAAGATCACAATGACTCTCATTTCAAACCCAGTAAAATTTGGAGGTACTGGTGTTAGGACTTAAACATGTATTGGGGTGGAAGTAATATGACCCACAATAGCGATGATTGATTCAAGAGTATACTTTTTCTTTTCTTCCTGATGGATCTGTCAAGTGTTATGAAGGAATGCTGAAACTACTAGAGTAACAATAGAATATTTCATTTCTCATTGTAGTTCCTTCCATTTATTCTATATTTTTAATTTTTGTTTCCTGGTGTGCTCCTCTGCCATTCAGAAACAATCATATTCCAGCAGTAACGGAGCCTGTGTGTGTTAAACAACCATCTCCATACACTCTAGACCCATGTCCACAGTAAGGAAGCCCCTGGAGTAATTCATCAGCAAACCAATGTACTGACAATGACCCTGTATTTCCCTAGATTGCAGTCAGGTCATCATGCAAGTGGCATCAGTGGATTTGGGAGGAGATCAAGTAAATTGTATTGCTGAGGTAATGTAACTCCTCTTTGTCTAAGATATAAGTGTTGTTCTGTCCCTTTTAATTCAAATTCCTGCATGAAAATATGATAGTGATCATTATAGGTGACTCATACAATTTCTTTTGTGGTGAAATTATGACTACACATCTATTACTTGTGAGAATGATTCAAGATGACATTCACATATGACAACAACCATTGTCAAATGATTGTAGTGAGCATTTTCCTCAGTGGCACTTTT
The DNA here is from genome assembly GCF_048772815.1 of Callospermophilus lateralis. Taxonomy (NCBI): domain Eukaryota; kingdom Metazoa; phylum Chordata; class Mammalia; order Rodentia; family Sciuridae; genus Callospermophilus; species Callospermophilus lateralis. Next base: position 143,356,302 of record NC_135305.1, on the reverse strand, counting down.
CCTTGGTAGAAAATGAATTTTGTGCATGTCATAAAATTGTACCTGAGAAATCTCTCATGCAAAGCTCTAGTATTTTCACAAGTGCCCTCTCTGCCTTACTTTGTGATCTTTGCTCCAACTGCATTTTCCCATCTATTTATCTAATGTCACCACAGCCAACAATAGACTTGCGAAAATGATCTCCTGCTCACACTGTCTTCTTTTCTGGAACTACAGGTATCCTCCGCAGCAAATGAGCAATGTAAGTATTCTCAGCTTCCTAACATGCTGAGGAAAACCTCTGTACTTAGATAGGTCACACATTCCTTCCTGTCTCTATGAAAAAAGTTATCCTGGATTTAGATATTTTTTTGGAAATGAGGATTGGGATTTGGTGACAAAGCAAAAATCCAGCAAAGGATTATGGCCATCTACCATGATCCTGAGACAGCTGTCTTTTTGTTGGTGTGCATTTATGTGAATGAAGGTGGGGAGGTATCTCTGAGCATGTCAATGTGTAATAATTGTGTATGCATTTGTGAGGCTGTGGGAAGTTCCTCAGAAATTCTGTTCTAACATGCCCAGCAAAAAGTCCATTTTCTAAAAATAAAAACCCACACTAATGCATGATTTGTATGATACAATTCCTTCACACTCCATGACACCCAGATCTTAAGTTCTGGTTACTAGGCCCACTCGGTAGATAGAGATGATGCTGAGTCAAAAGATCCAGATTCTTGACTCTGTAAGTGATAGAAGATATAAGAATTCAGGAAATTATCCTGATGGTGATGCTTTGGATAGGGAAATGTATTCATCACTTAGTGATATATCACACTCCAGATTATTCCAATGTATTAGTGTACTCATATCTCCTACAGAGATGTGAGATATTTTCCATACTTTTAAAGTGGCCTCAGTGGTCATCCCTAGAAAGATATATACCTAGGGGTACAAAATTTCAAATGTACATATCACATGTGGTTCTAGTCTAGCTGGAAAACCAAAGGCTCTGCTTCTCATTAATTCTTGTTCTTTTCTTTGCTGTGTATTTTCACTGCTGTTCATATCAAGAAATACCCTGAAAAATTCATACGCAATAAGCCATATAATAATAGTCTTTCTTCATCCTCCTAGTTCCCCCAAATGGAATGGTGGAGTTCATTCCTGGAGAAAGCATGGGTCAGGAGGCCCCATCAAAAGCCATGGTAAGTTTGCTTTTCTTCCTCTGAAATCCAAGTGTTACTTTTTAGTTTATCTTTCTCTTGTAATATGATTTCTTGGAGATGACAAACAATTTTCTGTGTGTGCAGATTTTTATGGGGGTGTCTGTTGCCAACTGAGACCTCACTGAAGGCAACATTCACAAGAAAGAATATCAGATTCACACTGTATAATAGCAAGCTTTGTGCCTTTCTGTGGTTTTTTCCTCCTGGCCATTGAATTCCTTATTTATCACCTCATATAGACCTGTGACACAAATTCCCCTAGAGAAGCTTGTGTCATTTGGTGAGTGTACATTTGCTTTGTCCTTGCCTTTGAGTTTCCTTGAATTGATCACTTTCTCATTGGATTTTCTAATATCAAAAAATAAAAAAGGACTTGTGCATACAGGATAGAGCATGGCTTGATCCTCATAGTGACTCCTTTTCTGTATTTACAGGAGGATTCAAGAGGACCCATAATTGGTATGTATCCTGGCCTCAATCTATTTCTGATGCAAAATGTAGATGATGCCAAGGGTTGGACAGTCTTCTTTCCTTTTGAGTTGAGAGTCTCAGAAATTTCACTACCTCCTTGAGAATGAGAAGTGAGGAGCTTGTGGTCCAAATTGATTAAACACACACACACACACACACACAAACAAACAAACATATGGACACACCCACACACACACAAAAAAAAAACACGCAAGAAAAACTATGGCCATTCTCCATAGTTCCTGATAGCACCTGTGTGAGTTGAATGATGTGGTTAGTTCCAGAAGAGATTTGTATGTGTTTCTCTGGGTACATTCATGTCACTTGATTCTGAGTGTACCTTTGTATTCATTTTTGCACATTTGTGTTTCTCTAGATATATACACACCAAGATGCCAATGACCACCTGTTTAAACAAAAAAACGCCATGTCCAATAGATCATGATTTTGTATATGTGTGAATAGAGCAAATGATGAATTTTCATTGTGTGCAGTTCATTCCACGCCATGAATACCTCAATTAACATGCAAAATATATCCCATCCAAACATGGAAAATTTTCACAACACTCAATAAGGAAAAAAACTCTGTTTCATTCCTGTCTCTGCACCAGTAGCAACTTCATTTAATAACAAAACTCACCTGTCAATGGCCCTGTATTTAGTCAGGGCATTTGATTTTTCATCACACTTCACTCATGACAGCTTTTCACGTTCATATACATTTCTCTGAGAGGTGTCAGAATTTATTTTCCAATTCCTATTCTAAGCACAAAGTTCTGGACAGGGTCAATACTTAACAGGAACCCTCAGATCCACCAGCACACTGTGCTCACTTATGGTAGGAATTTGAGACAGAGAAAATGCCCAGGTCAGCATTTCCAGTAGCTAAGGAAGGGGTTTGTTTGCATGTTCCAACTGACATTGAAATCTGCCTTATTGGGTCGTTTGATAGACAATACTTTATGGGAAACATGTTTAAACTGTAGGTATTTTCATTGGGAATTACCAGAGCAGCTGCAGCTCATCTAGTTACAGAGCAAAAGATGGGGTCCAGTGAAGATCAAGCTCAGCTCAGCAGTGGTGTCTGATCCCACAGTTTAGGTCTGTGCTGCTTCCTGTGTGGCCTGCAGGATATCACATAGGTCTTCACATTGTTGGTCTCAAATGCTGTCTAGGTCCTTCTAATCATACATACATGGATACTGACACTGACTGGTCACTGTGAGGGTGGGACCACTGAGCTCATCCCTGGGCAGAGTGTCTTCATCTTAGTCCCTATCAGCATTTGATGAATGCCCCTCTGTGGTAAAACCTCACTTGACCAGCATGTGGGGCTCTACAGTGAGCCAGTTATCCACCTGGCATCTCACCAGGACCAGTCAGAATCGTTAGGGAAGTTTAGAAGATAGCACTGTGTCCCACATTTCTCATCAGCTCTAGGTAGTATGTGCCTAACCTTGTGGGGAGCCATCTGGATTTAAATATTGATTTTGTTGATGCAGAGCACTCAGTCCCTCAGAGAGTTCCTGACCCTTTTGCATGAGTCCACAGTCTACTTTTAAATGAGCAGTGAGTTTATGCTAGCAAACTGATGTCCAAGGAAACCTAGGGGAAGGAAATTCATGCTTGCTTCATCTTTGAACTCCAGGTCTTGGTCATCCAAAATAGCAATCACTATTTGGATATGGTGTATATTTTTAATTTTATTTAAATTTAAATACAAAACTTTCAAAGTCTTATCCCAGTTCCACATTTCAAGTGGCCATTAGACCCATGTGCAGAAGGCAGAGAACATTCCCATTCTCTCATGGGCAGCTGCTCTGATGATGGCACAGTGTATGTTTTGTGAGTTTGTATTCCTGAAACTGTTGGCATTAAGGTTTGCATGTCAAATTGGTCTGTTTCAAAGAGAGAGTAATAATGTGCCAATGGAAGAAAGTAGTTAAAATTTGAAACCTTCTATCTTGAAGGTTTGCAATTGTTTGCAGCATCCTGTTTGAGGCCTCTGACTCCCCAGAGCTTAGAGATGGTCTGAGAAGCCAGAACAGAGATCAGGGTGATCCTGACCATTAATATTAAGTATGACTCTGTTTTTCTTGCTAATAAGAAAACCCTTGAGACTGAATAATTTATACAGGTGTGTTTAGCTTACAGTTCTTAAGATAAAAGAGCTAGGCACTGGCAAACAGTTGGCTTTAGTGAATGTCCTCTTAGCTGCATTGCATGATTGGTGGTGTCAGCATGGATGCAGGTGCAGGAGGGAGACATCACATGGGGAGACAGGAAGCCAGCAGGGAGAAGATGATTCATTTTCTCTTCTTATATAACCAGGATCTAACAAGATTTGAGAAATCTATATTCCTACTTCCGAGTCTCATACCCTTAAATGACCTCATTGCCTCCAAGGAGACCCTTCCTCATACAGGTGCCACAACTCTCATCATTACCATACTAAGGACCAAGCCTCAATCACACAATTCCGTGTGGGAAAAATATCATGCAATCCTACTAGCCATCATGAGCTTAATTGTGACAAAGAATGCATGAGACAATCTTTAGTAATGCTGTTGCTGATGTTTGTATTTCCAAAGGTTGGACATGGACCAAAGATTATGATTCAAGCAGTGACGAGGAAGAGACTGCAGGTAGGAACAGCCCTAAGGGTATGAGAGAATGGGAAAGGTTTCCTTCTAGGAGTTGAGTTCACCTAACTAATGTGGGAAATGAGGAACTGGCGTGAAATAAAAATAAACAGCAATATGTATTGCTTTTATAAAGGTAAGAGTTAGTAGACCTCATGACTTTGAGCATCCTGTTTGTAAGAAGACATTTTTCTGCTTTGACAGTTAAACACACTCTTCCATGCAAGACCCACTCTGTCCTGAATTTGCCTCTTCTAAGCATCAAGTAGCTTGGCTTTTATTGTTGGCTATTTTTTTTTCATTGTACATGAAAGAATTAAGATCTGCACTTTAGGTTTGATGCACAATGGAAGGAATCTAGAGCAGAACCCACTTTCTTAAAGTGACTTTGTGAAACTGTAATTGAAGCTCTCACTAGTGATAAGCAGTATATAAGAAGTCATAATTCCCCTCTGCATGTTCTCTTCTTAGATCAGCACTTTCTCTTCTGTGTTTTGTCTACTCCTGGTTTAAAATAAACTCCCAACTGTGAGGGACTTAAAGAAAATTGTTTCAGTGCTCCCTTGACAGGTCACTGTGTTCTCCTGTAAAAGAGTGAGGAGAAGTTCCTCCTTGAACATGTTACTAACCTCCAGTCTTCATCTAATTCCCAAGCCCTGGGACTAGGAGGAACATCTGAATGTGCTTGTATTCAAGAGGCCTAACTCTGGAAAGTCAGAGAGACTGTGGCTGCCTCATGGAGGAACAGGATGACACAGACATCCCTACTGAGTACAGTGGCAGAATGTGAACTGGAAAAGTGCTCTTAGTATCCTAGATCTATTTCTCATTGCAGAGGTGAGGTGATGGAGGCCAGGAGACAGAAGTGCAGACAAGAGGAAGAATGGAGAGCTGGACTTTGTCTCTAGGACACCAGGAGATGGAGCAACTCAAGTTCTCACCTTGAGTTTAACTCTGCCTTTCCTTTTTCTAAGACCACATCATTACCATCAAGGCTATGGTCCACAAAGAAGAGATAGTAACTGATGCAGAGGAGGAGGAGGAGGAGGAGGAAGAGGAGGAGGAGGAGGAGGAGGAGGAGGAGGAGGAGGAGGAGGAGGAGGAAAGTACCAGAAATCTGTACGTAATTGATTCCCTATTGGTGCTCTTATTTATCCTTTCTTATGTAGAGCCTCTGTAGCTTTTCTATGTTTCATCTTTCCCATATTTACAACTTTTCTAAATGTGCTTTCCTCATCCAGATCTTTGAGGTCCTTGGACCTTCAATTTCTCTTAAATCTCTCTGCACTAACATTCTTAGTCTTTCCCTAGTTTTTTTTTTTTTTTTTTTTTTTACCACAGGCAACATCACTGAATCATGCTGAGCAATACTGCATACCCATACACTGAGTTTGAGTTGTAGGGAGCATCAGAAATACTGAGTTGTTGCCTGATGCATGAGACATAAATAATCTGGCTCTGTTCTAGCGACCACTGAATAGCTGGGTTCTTCTGCCTTTGATGACTCTGAGCATGCATGAATTTACCCTTCCTTTCCTAGGTCAAGATTACACAATTGGAAAGTAGTTCCCATAACATGAATTGTTTCCAGGGGCCCTCTCCTGGTTTAAAATGTGGGCTCAATGCAGCAAAAGTGATAAAGCAGTTTAGGAAGAGGAAATTTGCGTGTGGAAAAAATGTGAGGGAGAGGAGAGGTCAAAATCACATATTCTCCATTGCTTCCTTAAGTTTCTTTGTTGCACTTTATGCAATCCATCAGAAGAAATAGAGCACTCAAGTGGCCCCAGTTACATGTGACCATGGCCATGCAAGAGGAGGTGCAATTTGATTAAAATCAGTGCAGGAAGTGGTCTGAGGATGGAGCTACAGAGGGTAGGGCTGGAGGAGCAGCGTCCTTGCTCCACCCTGTGTCATCACAGGGGCTGCTCCTCAGGGTCCCAGATGTGTGCTACTCAGCCTTTACACCCAAATGTCCTAGAGAACCCTTCCCATTGCCTCATGTTTACTCTCTAGGGGAGCAGCCGCAGAAGGTTCTGAAGGTGAATGTCCATGAGAATTTGCTGCCGAGGACATTCATAGAGATTCTCTGCCCACAGACAACAGCCTCAGCTGAAGGCAACATACCTGCTTCAGTGCTCCCTGCCCAGAGCCCAGGAGAGATCAGGGCCCCAATTCATCTTGCATTTCCTGAGGACAATTGTGGTTCTGGACACTCTCTGTAGCCAGCAACTCATCCAAAGTGACATTTTTTTTTTAACCTGATTCTGTGTTATAGACTCCGTAAAACACCTGGGAGAGAAGTAATTTTGGCCCCGGGACACGGGAGAGATGACACCTGTAGTGTGCAGGACCTGGAATTAGCCAGCAAGACTTGGAGAAGAAGCTGTTTTTATGGTTCCAAAGACACAACAGTCTATTATGTATAGAATTTACAGATTTATGTGTTTTTTGTTTAATAATTTTAATATTAGTACTTCTTATTAAATTTTTATATAAAATTATATTTCCTTGGTAAGAGTTGCTTTTTCAACTCATTTTGTAAAATAAAACACACTAAACAGAGGTAGGTGTTCTGAAGGTAGATCCCAATGAATTACAAAGTAGTTACCCTGGTGACCCCCATCACCATCAGTACTCTCCTCCCATACTCCTCAGTTTGCTTTTTAGGTTGCTTTTCAGGTTGGTATTACAACATTCACTAAATTAACGATGTGGGTGACAAGGTACAATAAAGAAATGAATAATTAAATTGCAAGCTAAGTAAAATCCCAACTAAATTTCATAAGTGTTTAATTAATTTATCCATTTAATAGCTAATTAAATCTCAAGTCAAGACACCCAATATAAGAAAGGGCTGGGAAACAATTGGAAATTTTCATTTATAAAAATTGTGGTTTTACATTTTATATCCTTTTCTCAAGAAGAATTTTTTGTAATATATCACATACATATAAAACAAGTTGGAAACATACATTATAAACTTGTACCAATGGTGATAAATACATTAAATGACATGTGTCTCATTGAAAATAGGTTGGTTTCTATATAGAGAGAGCATGAAAATTACTAAGATAATAATAAAGTCTAGACAAAATATAAATATCTCTTCTATGGTAACATATGGGCATCACTCCAATCTTACCATGCTAAAATTACATAATACTGTAAAAATATGTGTTAAAACTATGTACTTCAATAAGAAATAAGTTCAATAAAGAATGATAATACAGGGACTTGGGTTGTAGCTAAGTAGTACTTACCTCACATGTGTGAGGCCATGGGTTTGATCCTAAGCACCATATATAATAAATAATATAAAGGCATTGCATCCATCTACAACTAAAAAGTTTTTTTTTTAAAAAAAAGAATGATGGGCTGGGGATGTAGCTCAATGTTCGAGCACTCACCTAGCCTATGTGAGGCCCTGGGTTTGATTCTCAGCAACACATATAAATAAATAAAATAAAGGTCCATTGATAACTAAAAAAATATGTAAGAAAAAAAGAATGGTAGTACTGAGAACTAAGGCACTCAGATTTAAAAATTCATGCTTCTTTTTCATTGATCCAATATTTGTCAACTAAATTTTCAAAATTTGTTCAGAGCTAACATTACTCATACATGTTACTCATCTAGTATTTCATAACTTTTCTTTCCCCATAAACGAACTTTGATAAATATCCAAAATATTCAGGTTAAATATATATGAAATGAAGCTGAAAGAATTTATAGTATCATTTTTCACTGTCACCTCAAGTGTTTGAGTATTACATGTTATTCAACTAAAACAACAAAATTAAAATCATAATGGCACAGCCTGTATTGTAAATAAATCTAAACAACAGCATGTGTAACACAAAGTCAGAGCAGTGGCACATTAAACGAAAATGTAATTTAATCTTGGGGTAATAAATTGAAAGATGATCAGTACTGTAGGATGACTTGGGTCCTAATAGTTTACTACTATTCAATACAGGTTCTAGAACCCCTTGCATCCACACAGGGATGGAGTTGGGTGACAAAATGCTGAGCTGGATGGCAACATTTTATTTGTCTTTTGTTTGCCTAGATTGTAAGATGAATGAACAGACAAGTCCCTCAGCCTGCTGCACTGACCACAGGCAAGCAAAAGCAATAACCATTTAAGTGATCAGCAGGCAGGCACGGTCAGGTCATTACTGGGCAAAGAGTTCAGAGATCAGAAGTTCATAGGTTAGTTGCCAGTGTCAGCTCCATCTTCAGTCATAATCCTTTGGAAAGGATGGACACACATACTGTGCCTTCAAACTTTAGTAGCCACTGCACCTCACACACCATTGGGTGCAATAGAGTACTCAAGAACTGAAGTGGCTGGTGCTAACATGTAAGATATTTGTAGGGTGTGTAGATCAACCCAGCCTCTGGCCCTGGAGGGACAATTGAAGCATTAAGTGTGAGGAGTTCCTTTTGGCATGACAGAGGTCTGAATTTGTCTGATCAAAGGCATTATGGTAGGGTCAGCTGGAGAAGAGTACTCAGGGTCACTTTTCAGAGAAAAGGTGCAGCCCCAGTTATGATGCTTGGTGCAGCCTGGGCTGTTGCCACCAGAGAAAAGGCAAGGTCTGGTGATTTAATGTATTCTCTTGCTTGGAAAAGATGCACATTTTGGGGGGTGGCAGTTTGGTGGATCATCTTATTACATGAAGCCTGGATATTATAATTATGTTTAGGTGGAGACTGAGTGATCATGGAAGTGGCAATGAGTTTCTGGTTGACAGAAACTCATTGGAATATGGTGCCGTGTTTAGTTTATAATGTGATAGTTTCAGTGTATTTCTCAAAATTGATCACATGTATATTTCTGTAGTAGGAGGAATGCTCTCTGTTGTACAAGCCATGGAGGCTAGAAGTGAATCCCTTCAATCCTGTGACTCATGCCTGCATATGTGTATCTGTTAGGCCACTACATAGAGAGGAGGAGTCAGGTGGTTCACATGTCCTTGGATTCACCTCCAGGATGGTTCTGATGCTTCAACTCTTTCATAACCCAGAATAACTAGGACATCTGGCTCAATCTTCATTTTACAAAATGCAAGGAATGAGTGGTACTAGATGGGGCATCAGGATATTTACCATGGAGTTTATTATCCCAGAGCAGCTTTCTGAGGATACAATGGCCTTCTTGGTCCATTACTAGTCAGGTATGTTGTTGCTGTGATCAAAATCTGACAAGAAAAAATGAGAGGAGGAATTTTCTTTTTTGACTCAGCCTTTGAGATTTGTCAGTTCATATATGGTCATCTTAATTGCTGTTTCTAAACTGAGGCAGAATATCATGGCCAAATGACATAGAGAAGAAAAGCATCTTGAATCATGAAATCAGGAAGCAGAGAGACCTCTATGTCCCAGAGAAACCAGGAGCAAAATAGAAACCCCAAAGTCTCATCCCCAGACAACCTCATTCAGCCACAGTCTGCCTGCATATAGTTACCATCTATATCATTGGAGTTAACCACTGATTAGTTTACAACTCACAACCTTTTCATTTTTTCCTCTCAAGATTCTTGCATTGCGTCCCCCATGATATTTATGGCACACCCTATATCCAAACCCTAAGAGTCCCTGAGTGCCTTTGTGGGACATCTTTTTCATTGATTTCTGTCCTCACATGCACAGCACAGCCAGGCTCTCTGAGACCACTCTCGTTCATCTCTAGATTTTGGGGGTAAGTGTGTGTTTAGTCAACATGGAAGTTATGAATCCTCTGGGCATGCTACTAATAGGAAGACATTCAAATCAGCTGTGGGGACAAAAGAGACCGAGGAGTTGGAGGTTCAGCATTCAACTTTCTTCAAGCTGCTTTGGGCAAAATATCACCTTGACTTCCCTGACCGCTGGTTATAGTCACTTTCCAGGTTTTGACCCCTTTCCCACTTTTCCAATTCTTCTGAGCTGTTTTTTTTTTTTTTTTAAATCCAGGTCTAGTTCAGATGGGCTGTTGCCCTTTCATGTTCCTATCCATGGGCTGGGCAGCTCCCTGCTGAGAGACCACTGATGACAAGTGACTCAGCATAAGGTCACCATGGACCCTCACATTCCTCATAGTCCTCTCAGTATCTCCCACATGGACTTTGGTTTCATCTTTGGCATTTCATTGAATGTTTCTGTTTTTGTTGACATGCTTTTATGCATTTCACATGTTATACATTTTTTCCTTAATCTACTGCCTACTTTTGTGGATTTACCACCAATTTTAGTCTCAAACATTGTGTTTGACACATCTCATTCTGCAGTGTACTGTCAGTGGCTACATTTATTCTCATTTTTTAATCTTCCATGCTTTATGTGACATGCTAAACAGAACCACAATCCAGTCCTGATGGACAAAACAAATTTAGGTCTTTTATTTTCTGTGAAGTTCATCAGTGTCACAGTTTCCATGGCTGAGCTTTAAAAAATGAGTTGTCAAGTATTCCTCAAGCAGAGAGGGTCCTGCCTCTGAACTAAGGTGAATTCCAGGGTCAGGGATATGAACTGAGGCAGGTGAGAGTCAGTGTTACTCTGAGATTCTCCTCAGGGAGCCTGTCCATGCAGGGAGAAGTGACCAAGTGCCCCCTTCCCTCATGCAAGACTGCATAGGAAATTCTTCCTGAGGAAAGGTATGTATGGCTGGAGGTGGGAGGAAATGCCAGAGAAGACTGTGCAGGCATCTTTGGAAGACCCTAGGATAGAGAAGCCTTCCCATGGATGACTTATGGACAGTGATAAATAGTTCCCTGAGATTAGCAGGAGGCACATGCAGTCATGCTGGGAGAAGGAAATAGACCCGAGGAGCCCCATCTTCTCACACTCTGCTCCCTCCTACAGCATCTGGATCTTAGCATGTTCTCCCTTATGAAATTCAACCAGTGTGGTCTGCCATGCTTACACATACAATCAGCCTCCTTCAGTGCATTTTCCAGGTGAGGTCCTCTTTGTGCCTTGGCTGTTTCCAGTGTCCTGGGGGTGATCCTGTGTTAGTCTGACCCTCAGAATATCACTGCAATGTCACTGCAACCCCAGACACAGATTAAAAACTCCTGATGTCCATTCAGGGACTATAGTTGGACTCCTCCTTTTCACCCCCAAGGCTGGCCTCACTCCTGAACTCTATGCAACCCCAGATTCTCTCTGGATTCCTCTGAATGCCCTTCCACTGACATTTGCTGGTTTAAGATTCACAGAGTGGCAGCCCCTCTCCCGAGAAACCCAAATCTTCTGTCACCGGAGCACCTATTGTCAGTATATCCAGCCTCACTCTGTGCCAGTTGTGGCAAAACTGTGACTCAGATTGGTGGCATTGACAGTGCATGGGAAGTCATGGCAATTCAAGTTCATGTCAACAGGTGCTTTGTATCTGTTGGAAGAGAATCTGTCAAACCCAAGCTGATCTCCCCACATGCAATAGTGTAGAGTAATTGTGTGAAAATTTGTGTGGATGCAGGCTTCTTAGGTATTGAGAAACCAAGACTCATGTGTCCATCTAATGTCATCACAGATAATGACAGACTTCTGCCAATGTGCTCTTTTCTACATGTGTTTTATTCTTTTTTTAGGTTCCTCACTGCTCCACTAGCAGCTTCCATTGTGATTGGTTATTTTCCCCTATCATACCATTTTTGTTACCTTTCATGTCCTTTTATCTATACTTGAAATTTAGTTTTATAGTGGTTTCTATGTGCTTTACATCAATATCAACATAGTTTGCAATGATGCTGCCTGAGTTCTATTACCATGTTCCCTCTCCTCCTACCCTCATGTATTCCTTCTTGTTTATGATGCTGTTGTCATAAGTATGATGTGCATACTGGCATTCTTGTGTTCATTTCCATTATTGATTCAAACTGTGAACTTTATTTATCCTGTCTTTAATTCACATGGTAATATGTTAGAAACTAAAGTACAAAACTATATCATTGTTAGGATTTATGTTCAGCTATGTAAGTACCTTTAGCAGAGATATTAATTCTTCAGGTGAAGTTCCCATCTCTTACCCTTCTTAAGTCTTAGGACTCCCCTTGGTATTTCATGCTGGGCAGGACTACCAGAACCACAAATGTGGTCTGTAACTGTCCCATTTGTGGTTGTCAGGTCTTTTTCACTGTGACCATTATACCTGACAGGAACAAGTTAGAGAAGGGCACATTAATTTTTGGCTCATGACTTCACAGGTCTCCATGAGCTTCTGACTCTATCACAGAAACCGCTTAGTATAAGGGCATTGTGGAATATGTAGAAGAATATAACTAGACCCCTATTTCTCACATTGCATAAAAATCAACTCAAAATATATCAAAGGGAAATGGTGAGCCATGTCTGAGGATGTGCAACAGCAGCCGCAGTCTAGGCCACAAGGAGAACAGGGGCAGCACCTGCCTGGGTGCCATCAGGACATTGTCATTGCCTTTGCACTGCCCCCACACTTCCATGGCAAAGCAAGAATAGTCATGGCAGCCTTGCTCAGGAGATGCATCTTGCATGTGCAGGGCATGTTCCCCTCTTAAAGGAGCACATCACTGTGGTGTGGGCCGGTCTGCATAATGAAGCTTCAGCATCAGGCCTGCTGTCAGCTTTGTGGCAGCCATGGGCATGACTGGCCCTAGTCACCGGCTGAGCATCTGGGACCAGGCCTTCTGGCACGAGGGCAAGTTGGCTCTGCCACTGGAAGCTGTGGTGGGTGGGCTCCTGAACATAGGTGGTGGGAGCGACCCTGCAGGCAGAGTGGCTTGGGCATGGCTCCAGGCAATTTTGTGAGTCTAGCTCTGCTTGTGGCCTCAGATCTGGGTCCTGCTGGGCTTTGTGCTGGCCTCACAGGCTTGCTCTGCTCTGTGCTTCAGAGCTACAACCAGCAGGACCAGCACATCAGTGATGACACAGCAGACGGAGGACTGTGGGCACAGCAAAAGACCCAGGCTGCAGGGCACAGGAAGATGTCCGTGAGGCACAGCTGTGGCCACAAGGCTTTGCCAAGTTAGTGGCCTCACATGACAGGAACCTGCTCTTTGTGGGAGTCATGACCACCCAGAAATACTTCAGACTCCTGCTGTGACCACCTTCAGAATATGACCTAAGGCAATTCTTGGGATAGTGGAGTTTTTATCTACTGAGGGTTCAGACACATCTGTACCAATTCCAGTAGTGCCACTGTGGGGTGTGGATGGCACTTACCCACCCCAGAAGACTTTTATGATGCTTAAGTATATGCATGAGCACTGCTTGGACAGTGATCTGGAAGCAGATCTTTATATCAAAGGAGATTATCTGAAGAGATTTCTAAGGAGTTTGAATATCAGTGAGCCCCTGTTTCTCAGGCAGACAGGACTGAGCTCTACAGAAGTGTTTTGGGTCTTGTGAGATGCATCAGCTTTTTTTTTTTAATGAGAATTCTGACAGAACAAGAAGGTATACATATGAGATCTTCTTTACAGTAAGACTCACTAAGCTATCACCTTCAACCTGAACAAAAACCCAAGCTACCAGCACAAACTGCACAGCTACATTCTCAGTCAGCAAATTGCAGAGCAGCAGCATCACACAATATAGCTTCACTGAGAAATCATCCTAATGAGCAAATACAGCAACACCGAGATGCATAAAGAGGACCAACATCTGGGAATCCTTGCTTCCTTCATGAGGTTTCAGTCCTGCCATCAAGAGGAAATTCTGCAATGGGAATTTCTGACTGGGTAGAATTCATATTTGCCTGTGGACCCTTAGCCAACCTGCACCCCTCCCTCCCAAGAGGAATGAAGTCAGCCTAGATGGAAGCCTTGGATGATATCCTTTTTTTTTAAAGAGAGAGAGAGAGAGAGAGAGAGAGAGAGAGAGAGAGAGAGAGAGAGAGAGGGAGGAGAGAGAATTTTTTTAAATATTTTTTAGTTTTTTGGTGGACACATCATCTTTGTTTTGTATGTGGTGCTGAGGATCGAACCCAGGCTGACACACGCTAGGCGAGCACCCTACCGCTTGAGTCACATCTCCAGCCCTTGGATGATATCTTCATGTAGGTTGTGGAAATGATCAAGGCCACCACCAAGACCTGGGAATGCATCATGGATTTCAAGGATATCTGAGGTGGCTATCGTCTTGTGGTGAATCCCATGTATGGGGCAGAGTACATTCTGAACCTGCTTCTTCTACCCAGGAAGTATAAAGGCAAGAAGATGTCAGTTCCAGTGACGAGGCATGCAGACCTATAGCAGATTTTCAGCAAGATCCAGTTTGTGGAGCATGAGGAACTAGACACTCAGGAGCTGGCCAACAGAATCAATCAGAAGTCTGAAAACCTATTCTTCCTCTCTAGTTCCCTGAAGAAGCTTCTTCCTTTCCAGTCCCCTGGATCCAAGAACAAATGCAAAGAACCCAAAGATGAAAATGTCATATACTGATGCCATTATCTGGACATTTTGACATGTTTGTGAGGTTTCTGGGAAACTTGGGGAAGACATGTCCCACCCCAAATCAGAACACCAAAGTGGTTGTACTACATTTTTATTCTGACTCCAACCCTGATAAGGCTAAACTAGTAGAATGGATGAGAGATTATAGCAGTAAGTACCCTAAAGGTGATATGAAGACTTTGCCTATGTCTGTAGAATTTTCAATTTTCTGGCCCTCAGGGTGGGATGTTCCCAATTATTAACAAATCTTTGCACTTCTTCTGTGAAGTTGACTGCTGTTACCATGGAACCCTGCAACAGTGTTGAGCAAATACAGTTTGGGGCCAACAAACACATTCTCCAATCATCTTTAGACAGTGTGATTGAAACATTATTTATAGTGAGAAAGTTACCAGGGACAACCATTTTTCCTTTTACTCAAAAAAACTGGCTTCTGGAGAAACTATGTTTTTGGCATTACTGGTACTTAAAGGACATCTTGTCCAAGTGGGTGGCAATTTCCATCCATGCCTGGGGCTGAAGGATGTGGAAATCTTCAGCAATGTTTTCCAAGCAGGTTTGAAGATGTTCAGAAGCCAGGAGGTAGGAGTAGTTCATGTCCAGCACCCTGTCTTCCATGACCCCAATCTGGATCTTAAAGAATACAAAGTGTATTTGGGGTCCAAAGCATCATCACATGGTTCTATGCAGCAATTAGCTGAAAGGTGACTGGAAAAAAATAATCCAAGTACAGTCAAAGCAGCCAGCCACCTCCACTGGTCAAAACATTTTTAATTATTTAATTTTTTTTGTAAGATCAGCTATTAAAGTCCATGCAAGGATACAATTTCTAAGTGATTTTCTTTCATAGGACTCCTTTAATATTCAGCTTTGTGAACAAAATTGTGGTTAGTGTTTGCCTTTGAACACGTATTCCTTTGAACCTTATGTAGCAGAAATGTCTTGGATGATTTGAAATGTCTTGCATGAAAAAAATATCTTGAATGCCTTCCAGGTCCCTTCTCTATAGTCCTATGACAAAAATCCTGAACATTCTCTTGAAGTATTATAGTAACAAAAAGAAACAAAACACTGTAACATTCTGCTTTTTAATATTACTCAGTTTTTTCTCTTTTTACAAGTTTTTATAAAGTCATCTCAAGTTCTATTACAGGAAGTTGAGCAGCAAGTGCATGCAACTGATGTTGCAGTCTGGTCTTATGGCAGCGTTGAGATGGTGAATCCTTTAAGATCTGAGGATTGTGGAAGGTCTTCAGTCATAGATGGTGTACCCTTCAAGGGAAAAATGGAGTCCCCGTTTCTCTCTCTTTTCCTCTTTCCCTTACCTGCCGTGAGGTGGGCAGATCCTCTCTACCATGTGCTACCAAACACGATCGACTTCCTTACTTCAGGGCCAAAGTGATGGAGTCAACTAATCATGGACCAAAACATCCATTCCGGAAAGGCAGAAGAGACCTTTTATCCATTTAAGTTGTTTTTTTTTTTTCTGGTGTTTGTTAGAATGATGGAAAGCTAACACTGCAGGAATGCAGAACCAGAGTTTTATCCCTGCATCCCTCTTCCTGTAACCACCCATGCAGCCTTCCACTGAATGACCAGCCTTCTTTGCTGGCCTGTATTGGACTGTCCATGTCAGGTTCCATTCCAAACACTTAGATGGAGAGATTGAAGTTAAAGAATTAAAATTGTCCCCCAAAACCACCATCCAGTTTCAGGCTAGCTTCATCCCAGGTGTTTTAAAATGTCTGGTCCTCCCAAGGTCTTGGCTGGTACTGGTCAAGTCCAAGGACACAGACTTTATACAAAGTTGCTGTGTGTCTTAGGCAAGAAAAACTCCCTCTCTGTACTTCCACTAAGTCATCAATAGAAGGAGCTAGAAATCCATGCCAGGTTGGTGAGTCTGTGATACCATATTCTACTAGGGGAGAAGAGTCTCTACTAATTCCTGGGGAGAGCTGAGGTAGGTAGGGGATACTCTCCTCCCCAAATATTACCAGAGGAGGCAGGGTTCTTAAGATTTTGGAGGCTTCCAAGGGGACTTGGATCTACAGAGCTAGCCCCTAACTGAGAATTCTGAGGCTCAGAACCATTGTTTTGTCCCCAGAACAATATCATCATCCTCTGCCACAGAATCCCCAATTCCCCACTCTGCAGTGGGACAATCACATGAAATGAGAAGAACCATTGGGGATGAAAGGGAGCAGGAAGTTGAGGACACCTGGGCCTGGGAAAGATGAGTGTCCCATAGCCACAGGGAGAGTCTCTGAGGTGTGTGAGCAGAAGTGAGGCGGCAGGAGGCTAGGACAAGTACTGATGGGAGCAATTGGAAGAGCACATCTACCCCTTTTCACCAGGAGAGACAATCCAGGCTCCAGAGACACTGATAAAAGGGCCAGCTAGACCCAGACTCCTCTGTCAGTGCCAGAATTCAGCTCTCAGTGTACGTCAGTCTGGAGCAGGGGAGGGCCTGGGCACCTAGAGCTGCAGCTGCAACAGCTGGGGAGATCCCCTGCCCAGCCCCCTGAGGATCTCTCAGGATCAGGCCAGACCTGGGCTTTTGAATTTCTGAATGTGGCCACCATGTGAGGATGGGGTCTCTGGTGAGACATCTGCTGCAGGTGCATGAGCTGATCGGGAGAGGGCAGCTGAGCCTGGGGGAAGTATAGCTGGGGATGCTGTGTTTAGGGACAATTTCATTTATTCTCCCTGAGACTTGGGACAGTCCCTGGGGGAAATCACAGCTTCTGGGTCCTGAGTAGTGAGATAGCCATGCCCATATAGGGGTGCTGTGGATGGAACAGCTGTAGCCCAGACTCCTAGGATGGAACCCGTCACCAGTTCCCAGCATGTGAGGAGTCCAAGGCCTGAGGTAGTAGTGAGGCATGCACCCCCACAGGAGAGAAGCTGAACTGGCTCAGGGACCTCCCAGGGCTTGTCCCTTGAGCCATGCAGGACATCTTTTACACCACCTTGTTCATCTGCAAGTTCAGTGGCAAGTGGGGTTTATTAGCACCAGTCTTGGCCCTCAGAAAAGGAGAAAACAACATTGTGCCGAGGAAAGATCCAGCCTGGGGATCCTTGAAATCTGATCTGATGAGTTAAGAAAAATCATTCAGTCATGATTACCAACCTTCATTTTATCTCTTTCATCTCTTCATGATCATTATTGATAATTGTGAAGGTTCTGAGACTTTACCTTATTTACAAGCCAAATTGCAAGCTTGCCACAGTTTCACAGATGCTGCAGAACACAATATTTTGACTCCTAGATCAGAGACAAAGAACAGATTTTCACTCACAGCAATAGCAGGTGCCCCAAAGCAGCACTTTCTTGCACTGTTTCCACAAAGCCATGCAAAGAAGGTAAGGTGACATTTGTGAACCGGAGTTGAGCACCCCAAATGTTTTATTTTGAAGAGCAAGCCTACCTGTTCTCTGTTCCAAAGGGAAACTCTCTACCTTCTAAAGTTGCTCACTATACAAATATCCTTGTAAACATAGTCCAGAATAAAGATATTCAACACTTGGGCTTAAGAGACATGAAGAAATGCTGAGCTCCATATTTTTTCCTGAAACCCATGATCTGTACTAACAAAGGGAAATTCCATTTCCATTACTACATCCAATGGATATTGCTAGACTGATTTTCACCAAACTTACTTGGAATTTTGAAGAGTTTATAATTCAAAACAAGCAACTCTTGAAAGAGATCTTTTGGAAAATTTACCTTGGTTGCTTGTAGGAGACCCCTTTAATAATTGCTAAAACAAAACAGGGCAAATTCCCACAGACCTGCATTTCTGAACTTGAAGGGATGCATTTAATTTCTTATGGTATAACAAGGTAATTATGGTTCACAACAACTCATTGTATATTTCAAAGTAGCTAATAGAGAGGATTTTGACAGTTTCCCACACAAGAAATGATAAATGTTTGAGTCAATGCATTTGCCAATGCCCCTGACCTAGTCATTTTAAATATATGTATAAATATAAATTCACATATTTAAACATCACACTGTAACCCATAAATGTGTATAGATATCATGTATTAATTAACACTTTATTTTTTCTTCTGGCAGAAAAAGCAATAGGAAAACAAAAGTACTGATCCCCACTTCAGTCCTATGAGTGGCAGAGCAGGGAGTTTTCATCAGGAGGTAAAATCCAAAGTTCTAAGGATCTCAGACATTTGTACACTAGTCTTCAGGGCATCAGAGTACAGAGATGTGAAGGAGCCCAAATGGCACCAGTGCACAAGTAATGCAGAAGAAAACTCTATTCAATCAGGATCAGATTGGGCCCATGTTTAACTGAGCAGCCATCATAGAATGGACTCAGAACTTTGAGTTTTCCCATGCACTGAGCAGCCTGACACCATGTGGAGAACAGTGTCATCATCAACAAAGAATGTCCTGGTGCCATTCAAAGTCCAGGCTTCAAAATCCAACTCTAGCAACTCTAGCCTACTTCTTGGCCCTGTGGCATCACAAAAGTAGGGCAACTTCCTGAGCATCGACTTCCTCATCTTCAAATAGGGGAGGGTTAAAGTGTGTAAAGCACTCAGCCAGTCACTATTACCATTAAATTATGAAAAATATACCTTTCCCTCAATGCACCCCAACTCTAAGCCTGTGCCCATCCCCCTCCTCCTCCTCCATCACTGCCTAACAGAACTCAAAGTTTGACTCGGCAAGGAGCCAGGCACAAGTCTTCCAGGTGGACCAAAGACTGGAAATGCAAGGGACAAGCTCATTTCTAGTTTCTAGCTTATCTTTCACCCCACTTATAGAACAAATTTGAACCCTACATTCATCTTCTCTGGGTCTTAGTTTTCTCATCTGTAAAACAGGGACACTTGCCCCAAGGGTACCCCAAGAGTTGTTCTGAACCCAAAGTGAGATAGCAAACAAGGAAACCAGCATTCATCAGACACTTGCTGGTCTCACTAACCCTCATAACCTCCCTGATACACAAGAAAAATTCTCCCCATTTTACAGACAAGAAAACTGAAGCCCAGAAGTGACCTATGCCTGAAGGGACTCAACATCTTGATCTCACCACCACTGCTTGTCTGGGGGGGGGGCGTACAGAATCACTCCCTGTAGGGAGGATCCTTTCCTGATTCAAGAGAGAGCTAAACAGGAGCAGGCCAGGCTTGGCCAACCCAGCCAAGATAGGGTTGGCCTAAACTGGCCAGAGTGCAATGTGTAGGAGTCTAGCCTGGGGCCTGATCAGAAAAGCCACAGCCTTGTCCCCTCTTCCTGACATCAAGTCTTCTGGGGCTCCTGTTCCAATGAGCACTCAGCCAATTTGCACAGCCTCTCTAGGCCCCTGGGTGACAGTCTACACACCCATGATGCCCTTGGGGAACTAAGGAAAGATGCAAAAGGTGTTCCAGGAGGGCCCCACCCAGGGCTCCAGGTGTGGGACCAGACAGGTGGCTGCCCTGAGGATTGGGCCCTGAATCCTTAACAAAGCAGGGCAGTTGGCAGATATCTCTCTGCAAGAGACCCCCAGGGGTAACAGCCATGGACCCTGGATCAGGCCAACTGAGGACAGAGACCAGAGCCAATCCAGGAAGAGGATGGGGCCAAGGGTCACATGGACCTGTATATACTGAAGCAGTCACTGCCAGCAGAAGGACCAGGACTATACCCTCTATGCACCTCATGCCACAAAGATGCCTCTGACCCTGAGAGCAGATAGGCCCAGGGTAGGCCACTGGGTACTGGACCCTCCTGTTGCTGTTGGGCATGGCAGTAGATTCCCATGGTAGAGGCCCCAACTGTAGCAACTAGGAATGGACTTTGGGTCCAGGTGCCTGACCATGAAGCAGTCTGTCCAACCTGCAGAGCCTTGGAGCAAGTAAGGAGTCTTGGAGGAATATGGGAGTCTCAGCTGAAGCTGGGAATGGGTGGAAGAGGAGGAGGGCAAGAGAGGTGGCAAAAGGGGTGACAAAGGATCAGCTTTAGATGCTGGCCTAAAGTGCTGATTTTTTGTCCATTTTGGGTTTGTTTGAATTAATTTTCAACATTCTATTGAACTATTATTAATCTTGGCTCCTCAGTCCTTCACTCTCTCCTATAGTCCATTGGTAGAATCTCCCATTTGCACAGGGTTCAGTTTTTTTCACTCCTCCTTCTCCACACTTCCTCTTGGCTGTGCTCTGCACCATTATGGTCTGGCTGGACCACTTACGATGGGAAGCAGGGATCCAGTCATCAGACCCTCAGCCAACAATCCTCAACCAGGGCTTCATCGTGAGGTTGCCTCCTTCCCAGAGCTGTAGATGCATGACCTTGTCTTGCATTTTGTGACAAAAAGGGAGGTGCTGAGGAGTGAGTCCAGTGGTTGGCCCATGATAAGCCCCTCTCTACCACTGAGCTACATCCTCAGCTTTGACCTATGATGGTCTAAGAGAAGGGGTGTTCTGAAAAGCCCTCCCCTGAGAATGAAGTGAGGATTTGGCTTGGTCTCCTAAGGATGTACCCTCACTGCCTTGGTCATAAGCATTTCCTGAGGGACAGGCCTGGAGACAATAAAGAGGGCTTGCCTGCACTAAGGGACCTGTCTAGTCATGGGGGACAGACTCGTGGTCCTTTCTGGGAGCCACAGAGTTAGAGAAGGGTGCTCCCTCTGTGGGTTGATGCCCAAGCTGGTATCACAGATGAATGGGCACTGGCTAGTGATGAGGTAGCCCAGCAGACACACTAGGGAAGGGAGTGGGCACCAAGGGAAGCAGGGAGCTTCTGGGTTGAAGCAGGTGGAACCCTTAGGTCTCGTGCCCCAGACTAGGTTCTGCTGTCTGGGTGCAGGCTCTGGGGGATTTAAGTCAGAGTCAAACGTGTTTTTGAAAAACTGGCTCAGGTTTGGAGTCTATTGTGAGGCCAGATTTGTGTCCAGAGACAGAGACAGAAGACAGAGATGGGGCAGCTGCTGAAGATCTGGGAGTTGGCGAACTGAGACCACAGACATCTCCTGGGCATGGAGAGAATGCACTGGTCCACTTGTCAAAATTGCTGTGAAATTTACTAATGAATTTAGAGCAATGATACTTGGAAGGAATGGGCACTTACACGAACCGTTTATAAGGGTTTCAATGTACAACAAATTCAGCAAGAGGCAGGAAGTCATGAAAGAAACTGGGTTATCTAAAGTGTATAATTCCTCTTCTTGAAACTTATCCTAAGGGGCAAGAATAAAGCCATAACCAAAGATTTACAACAAGGCTATCTATCTAGCTCAATATTGTTAATAATGGGAGAAAATTGGAGATAATTGAAATATCCATGAGAAAGGGTGTGACAGAGTAGTGTGGCACATCATCATAAATCATTTTACGCAAACCTTCAAAATTATATTTGTAAGGTAGACTCTGGCAACAAATTACTGCTTAATAATGTTATTTTAATATTGACATGAGAAATTCATCAATTTCATAAAAACTGATTCTGAAGCATCGCTAGTAATGAGAAATTCTTTTTAAAAATGTAAGTTGACAACTTAGAGACTCTTATCAATGATGTTCTTAATATATGTGTGAATTTTGAAAAGCCTGTCTTTAAAATTTGAAGTTTTTTTTTCAATTTATTTTTTAAAATTTTCAATAGTATGTCTTTAGCTGGTGTAGTTTCACTTAATTTCAATATTAGTTTTATAGTTTTCTGACTTTATGAAAATGTTCACATGAGGAAATAGTTCATTTTCTCTTCTAAAATTATTATAATATAACAGAAACACTTTTTGTAAAAATATGAGTATTTTCCTTAAAAATAAAAAAATAAGTATATTATATTATAAATAAATAAGTATATTATATATTATAATAAGTATATTATATATAGATGTATAAAATGTAAACAGCAAATATTTTTTGTTATCCTCTCTTTCCTACCATCTTTCCCCAAAAAACCTATTTCACTTTCCATGGCCACTGTCTTGTTGTTCTATATAGTTCAACTTTTCATTGTATGTAAATTATTGAAAACACACACACACACACACACACACTCTCTCTCTCTCTCTCTCTCTCTCTCTCTCTCTAGGAGAGAGAGTTGGTGTTGAGATATTATTTTTTGAAAATAAAGTCATACTCTGTATATTACCCTGAAATTAGATTTTTAACCTATCTATGATTGGATTTTCTAGATTAGTCCATATGGATCTATGGTATTCTCATAAATTGTTATCTAGGAACAGTTTGGATGTACCAGAATTTTATAATCATTCCCCTTTTAAGGATCATTTAGATCTTCTCCACTAGAAAATACACAAGAGATGATGCTTTGAAAATCTGGGGGTTGGAGGTGAGTATACTGTACTTCTGTATCTCTAAAGATTAAATGCCTAAAAGTGGAAATTCTGGATCTCTGAGGAGATTTTGTAGGTAGTTCCAAACTACTTCCAAAGGCTGCTCCAATTTATACTCACTATAGTGAGTGGCAGTGCCCTCTCTCCTACCCCCTTGCCAATAATGTGATTTGTTGATCTTTCTTTACTTTACCCATGTGTTGAGAAAAAATGAAATGTGTTTGTTTTATTATTTATTTGATTATTGTTCAAATGTTTATCCTTTATTATTTTTTACTTAGTGTTTCCTCCTGTTAATTAACAAGTCATAATGTTGCCTGCTTTTTAATTCTGTTGCTTGTATCTGCTTATATTGTTTATAGAAACTTAACCCCTTGTTTAGAAAATGTGTTATAAATATTTACCCTTGACCTATTTTAAAACTTTGGTTTATGAGGTCTTCCACCATAAAGTGGTTGTTAATCTTATTGTGTCACATTGGTTTAGCCTTCTCTTGATGGTTTCTGTGATTCATGCCAAGTTTAGGAAGGTGATTTTTATTTGGATATGATAAAATCACTCTTCTATTTTGTACTAGTACTTTTGTTATTTTGGTGCATGTGTGTTTAACCTTATATGGAGTTTGTGCACATAGGCATATAACTTTGTTTATTTGCCAAATGGAAAGACATCTGTTGAATATAAATGAGACTTTTATCAAATGCTAAACAATTACTTATCACATTCTCTCTGTGGTTCTCTTGAAGTATTGATTTGTTCCTGCTTCCTTCTACTTTGTTTTGATTATTTTAGCTTTATAATATGTTTTTGTATCTGCTAGGTATATAACCCATTACTGACTTCCTAAATATCAACACATATTCTCTATCTTACTTCCTGTTGAATGTTGGTATCAATTTCCTAATTCTCAAAAAATCATTCTTTTGGTGTTATATTTGTACTTTCTGGGAATACGTGGTTGATTTGAGATGAACAGATACCTTTATAAGCTCAGTACTTTCACCCAGGAACATGACATGCTTTCCATTCACTCACATTTATGTCTCTAGTCAAAGAGTTTTGTAATTTATTCATTGAAAATCTGGTTTATTTTTCTGGTTTATTTATTTATTTATTTATAAATCTTATTTATTTGTAAGTGTTTCTTTTTTTATACTAAAAGAATAAAGATTTTTATTAAGCATTGTAAGTTGCATTCAATAGCCTCCGGATACGCCACACCACAATCCATCGACAGTCAATCAGACCCAACAGCAGTTCATTCTTCACAATCCATGAGTTAGGGCAGAACTCCCTTCAACTTACAGTAAGATCCTACTTAGCTCTTGAGGGCAGGGGTTGCGGAATTACACCTCATTTCTGATCACTAATGTGATGAAGAGCATCAGAAGTATATGAAAACGATAAGAAGTGATTCTGATTTCAAAGTACATTGTTTGGAAACATTAACAAAAACATCAAAATGATAGAAGTATACCTGCTTCTACTAAATTCTTGATGGGAAAGTTTTCAAGAACAAGCAATTTGTTTCCTGCTACAGAAGGGGGGTGGTTTTTTTTTAAGATCAAAGGGTTTTTTTTTCTTCATAGAATTTCATATTTTGCTAATATGAAGGCATAAAACAGCAACAAAGAACAATAATGCACACAGCAGTGAATACACCAGTGTAATGTTGATATTCGAAAACGGCTAGATAATTTTGGGGGGATTTTAGAATAAATGCAACAGAGGTCAATAATCACAAAATTTTAAGGTTAGAGCAAGATCAGTCAATGACTAAACAGAGTTAACATCTTTTATAGGACTATTACTGATTATTAGCATTTTTGTTTTGCAAATGGGCACACACTGGTAAGAATGGAAGAAAGGACAATAACATGCATAATATTAACTACACACTTTAAAAATTATGAACCATGCAGAAGTTTAGTTCGAGTAGTATACTAATGGTCTACGTCCGATTCAAAACCACATAGTTCATTGATCACAGATGCATGGTATTAGTCAGGAAGTTTCAGAACACATTGTGTTGATTTTGAAAGGTCATTTGCATCTCTATGATTTCAACTTTATCTCCATTTAACTTGCTTGTAAAGTATGTATGATGTACTGTATATTTAAAATCAGCAGAACGGCAATGTTACTCTATAATTTTTTAGTTTCGATAGTTGCACTTTATTTTTTAACACAAAAGAACCACATCAACGGTGATGAAATTTAAGTAAGAAAGAAAAACTGTGGTTGTATCTTATTTCTTTCATAATCATAAAAATCAAAGCCTTAAACAAAGCTTCATTGTGAAACAGTAATGCAAAATCAAATATAATGGCATACATATGGTGCCAAATGCTAAAAATTATATTTTAAGCTATATATAAAGACTGCCAAAATTTGTTTTCTGTATAGTTCAAGAAATACAACTATAGGCTTTTGTCATAACCAGTTTAAACTTTGTGTGTACTTCATTTTAAATGCGGGAGTCAAATGCTCTTCATTTTCTTTTTCTCTTTTTTGTTTTATTGTAGCATTTTGACTACAACTGGTTAAAACTAAAAATGTGTGGTTTAAATCTCTGATAGCAAAGAGAGATCTGAATTTCCAAAGTCCTCATTTTTCTCTTACGGAAAGGACAAAATGTACATAACTGCAGGCTCTCTTTCTCTCCAGATATTCCTAAATCCTTACCCTTCCAGCATCCTTCACCCTCTATAAAAAATAAGTTACTCTTCTTTATTTAAGACAGCTGCCTCCAGAGCAGCCTCCCTGCGGCAGGCGCTGTCTGTACTTAGTGCATTTAAATGAGGATTTGTATTGCACGTTTTAGAGGCATTGTTCAAGGCACTTTCGAAGTGGCTGGGGGCCCTGGTGTCACCCGCGCTCCCGTTCATCTGGGGCACTGGCTTCTCCTCGGCCATCACTCCGTTTTCAGCCAGGGACCCGTCTGAAGACACGGCAGAGGACTTGGATTCCCCAGATTTCGACTTCAGCTCTTTGGCCACTTCTTCCGCTGAAGCAGCATAAGGAGGTCTGCCCTGAATTGCTCCCTGGCTTTTATAACCTCGGCCATAGTACCTTCCACCTCTACCAAATGTCCGTATCACTGGGGTGGAAATAACTCCTCTTGGACGCCCTCTTGCTGGTCCTCCCACAGAGACCACTTGTAGTGGGAAGGGCCCTCTGCCTCCACGTCCCCGCCTGCTTCCTGCCCAGTGGCCAACCACAGTGCCAGCAATTTCTAGTTTCCCTCCCTGAGAAGGTATAGGTTGGACTCCTGCAAAGCCTCTGCCCCTGCCCTGAGATGGGGGGACGGGCCGAAGTGCCAAGGGTACACAGACGCGGGGTAGAAGGGCAGAGCAGGCGGTGGCGGGAAGGGGAGTGGGTGGTTCTGCCGGGAGAAGTTGAGCCCCTCCAGAACGCTCTGCCGCATGTTCTCTACCTTGGCGGCCTGCTCAGCCTGACCATCACAGAGGTCGATGAGTGGGGTCTTTTCCCAGCTGGCTTTGAGGAGTTTGGACTGGAAGAGCTTCTCATCGAAATACATCCAAGGACAACAGTGTTCCCAGGGGATGGGCTGTCCACATGCATCACTGGCAAACAATGCCATGTCTACTCCACTCATGAAGAGAGCTGATAGCTGAATTCCTCGGGGGTCTAGGTTCTCAATCTTGAGCTCCTGTAGCTGGTCCGGCTAGTAGAGTTTGGGGGCCAGCGCTTGGGCCAGGAAGGCGTCCAGCTCCTGACGCCGTAGGATTCGAGCTCCCGGCCACTGCACCATATACCATAGGACGCAGCAGAGCACCATGAGGTGAGTGGGCAAGTTGGTGGGGTTAAGCATGGCTGGGGTGTCGGACCTCATGCAGGCCAGGAAGGCCCTCATCCTGCGGTTCTTGTCTTCTACGGCCTTGCCCAGCCAGAGCCTCTTCAAATTGGGGCAGGTCCACTCCCGGAAGGCCAGGGCTTCCACTAGTTCTGGGGTTTGAGGAGACTTCCCCTTGTAAGCTGCCCATTCCTTAATGATCACTGGTGAGAATTCTGGTGCAAGTCGGTTCTTTCTAAAAGCAAGTCTCTCAGTTTTCTTTCTGCCAAACTAAACAGGACTCCGTAAACATACTGACGAACTGGCCTATAGAGCAGGGCAGCCGGAGGCAGGTCTTTGTTGGCTTCATCTTCAATAGAAACAGCAATTTTGATTTCACCCTTCGTCAGGACGTGGAAGATGTAGGGGTACATCAGCCCCTTCTTGTGCCTGTGCTCGGCCACTCTTAGCACCTCAGGTGCGACGGGGGGCAGGGGAGGTGTGGTGATGTCCATGTGGTTCCTGGTGGGCATCGACAGGAGGCAGGGGATTGGCTGGACTGTGCCCATCTGGCTCCCTTTGCCTTCCACTAGCTGGCTTCCTGAAGAGGCAGTGGAGGAACCTTCTGCCTTTGCTTGGTCTCCTGGGTCTCCCCGCGTCTGAGGTTCCGTGTGGCTTCCGGTCTTCTCCCAGCCAATCTTGTTCCCACTGATGTGGATGGCCGCCCCTCCACTGCCCTCGTCGTTGTCTGATGATGATGATGTAGAAGAGCCAGGGAAGTAGGTGGAATCCACGTGATTGGGGCTGCCACTCTGGGCTGGGTTGATGGGCGAGGACCGCTCATACAGCGGCGTGTGCTTCCCCTCGTGAGGACTGTTGCTGTAGTTATTCTGCTCTGTCAGGTTCTTCCCGCTTGTGTCCAGAGTGAGGGCCGGCTCAGCTAGGCTGTATGGGTATGGACCCTGGCCCGGAGCCCCCCCAGGGCTGGGCACCTCTGGGGCCACGGGCTTTGCTTGCAGAGAAGTCTGTGGAATGTTGAGCATCTGAGGGGGAACATAAGGTGGCACCATCCCAGGCATTCCAAATGGATTTGGTCTGGCTAAGTAATGTGATGGATGAAATGACATAGGCTTTCTAGTCGCTGAGTAACATCCAATTGCTCTCTTAAATCGAATAACTTTGTCATCTGTTCTAGACTGTGAATGCTGGAAAACATCTTTAGCTATGGCATCCAGGTCAGAGGTGTCTTGAATGTTGCGGACATAGTCAGCAACAGCTTTGATCACTACATCGCAGGGTGGCAAGACCAGCTGGTGGGCCCGGACCTTCAGTGAGGCTAGTGGATGTTCTGGACCAAGTAAACTCCAATGAAAGGAAGCCAGATCTTCATCAGGTAGTATGTGATTTCCTAACAGAGCAGCAAAAATAGGAAAACGATTTGGGTTCAGGTCCAGTTGCTTGGCAACTTCATGCATCAGATATTGGCTTGTCGTGAGACTTTTCCCGTTGCGGCTCAGCTTGAGGGCATGGGCACTGAAGTAGTAGGGGATGTTGCACAGCGCATAATCGGAGTCGTAGGCCACCAAGCCATGGAAACCGTTCTCTCTGCAGAAACCAATCACTTCTTGATGGTGATCCTCAATGCTCTGTGCAACCTTGACGTGGAAGCGGATGAGCGCCAGGCGGATGCAGTGGGCCATGCAGACGGGCGGCAGGAACCAGACCTTGGGCGGCGGCGTGCCCTTGTTCTGGACATGGCTGACGATCGGAAGACGAAGAAGAGCTCGATGTTGCCACCGACCAGGCCTTGGCCAGCGCCTCCAGGTAGCCGAGCATGTGGTTCCACTGGCCACCGCTGACCCAGTCGGTGTGGGTGCAGGCAGTTGTCGGCGTCCACCAGCAGGCGCAGCGGGGTCTGCGGGGGCCGCTGCCGCCTGCCGCCCACCAGGCTGCCCCAGGCCAGCTTCTGCAGCTCCACCGGCACCATGGCGCTCGGGCAGTGCTTCTCGATGTAGTCCTGGAAGCCCTGTATGCCCATGGCGGCGGCGGGGCGGGGGGCGGCGGGGCCATGGCGGGCCGGCGCGGGCGGCCTATAGGGCGGGCTGGGGCGGGCCGGGGGCGCGCTCACGGCCCCCGCGGCCGCCTTGTGCTGCCGCCTCCCAGGGCCATGTCTGGGGAGGGACCTGCCGCCGCTGCGCTCTGTAAGTGTTTCAAATATAATTTTATTGAAATGGAAATTTCTCCCCAATTCTATATTCTAAAATATTACTGCTTATGCAGCAGAGAAACCTAATCATTTTTACATGTCACTCTTTTGTTCAGCCACTTTAATTCTTGTATGAATTCTAACAGTTCTACTAATTCTCTTAAGTTGGTTGGTTGGTTTTTTAGTGGACTAGCACATCATTTGCAGGAAATATTTTCTCTCTTTTCAGAATACTTATAACTTTCTTTCCCTTCATCTCCTTTCATTGGGTAGAATCTGTTGAATATTGAAAAGTATGAATGAACAACTTTCCTGGTTTCTGATGCAAATGTTTTTTTTTCCTTTATGTATGAAGGTTGTTGTAAGTTTTGAAAGACACTTTTTAATAAGTTGAGGAAATTTCCTTGAATACCTTCATGCAAGGATAAATGTTTCCTTTCTTATTCAGAAATAAGAGTTGGATTCATATTAATATGACACTAAATTCTGTTTAAAAAAAACCTCCTGCATATCTTCAATACAACCAGTGCTAATTAGTTCTGCTGATAAGGTAAATAATAAATAAATAGAAATGGTGATCCCAATGTAATACATAATCTTGCAGTGTAAATATACTATCTTTATTTTTAATGATAAACTCAGATTTGACAAAGACACCAATCAATTCTTAGAGTGTAACTTCTGTAATTTCCTTTTTCTTTTGAATATCTTAATAGTATATTGGGTTGTGGTATAGGGTCTAGGATACACAAGGTGATTCAATGAGTGGAAAGCATTCTAAGATTACTCCAGACGTCTGACTTAGAGACAAATTGCTGAAATGAGGACACTGCAGGGGATCAAATTTTCAAGGAAATTAATGTAGTTGGAAGCTGTTGAGTTCAAGGTGCCTGCAAGACATTCAAGCAAAAATAGGATCAGGAATCAAAATAAATGTAGATCTGGTGCCGAGAAGAAATGTCAGAGCAAGAAATAGGGATCTTGGACCTGGGACAGTTGTGCAAGTGCATGGTTAGGGTCAAATCAGAAACAGTGGGAAGGTACAGAGGAAAAAGCACCTGGTGATAGTCTAGGGTCATCAGCTATGCATGGATCAAGGAGAAAAGGAAGAAATGGGAGCAAGAGTGTGGGTCATATCCACAACCAAGGAGAAGAGAATGACCAGAAAAAGGGAACTCCTGCAGAGACATCAGGCTACTGGGAAAGACATACAGATTGAGACAAGGGCCTTTTAAACCTTGACTTGAGAAGTTTCAGGAAAATATGAGGGTGAGAGCTAAGGGAGTCCTATAATGTTCCAGGATGCAAAACAGTGCCTGGCGTGGGTGGGTGTTTCATAGACATTTTGGATGATTGGTTAAATGAATGGATAGATGGATGGATGGATGGATGGATAAATGGAAGTCTGAATGGATACAAAGCGTGGTCTGGGATATCAGGGAAGGTTTCATGAATGTGGTGGTATTGCACTAAGTCTCCATGGGTAGAAATGCAAGTAGAAGTATCTCCATGTGGAGGTTCCTTAAGTCAGGCATGATCAGTGTCTGTGAGTCCAGGGAAGAAACTGTTAGGGTTGGACAATTGGGTATTTGTCTAAAGGAGATTCAGAAGTTCTAAAGTGAGGCCAGGAGAGGTTTAGCAGGTCCAATCCAGCTCAGAACTCTCTCCCACATCACATAACCACTTAAGAGTATGCATCAATAAGGGATTTTCCAGGCAGTAACTGTGCTTAGCATTTTTGTAAGCACTGAGAACTCCAGAGATAGGGGACACACATGGTGTATGTCAAAGGCCATGGGCACTGTATGCATGTAACAGGGGGATGAGTGTCTGGATAGCCAGTCAACAACCTGCAGTATGTCAAGGAAACAACCCTACCTGTCATGCCCAAGAGTTTCCATTCTTGCCCAATCCTTAGGGAGCAGACCCCAGGTGCTGAACCTGTGGGTTTTAGTCCAAGCCTCAATCACTGCGATATGTCTTTGGTGATTGGACCCAGCTCACTATTCTAGGTAAGTGGCTCTTCTGAAATTTTTCAATCTATTCCATATCCTCAGGTCTTGGGAAAGTTTATTTTTGCTCTGTAAGGGCTTCTTACTCTCTGCTCTACCCTGTCTTAAGGAGAGATCACTTATTGTGGTCATGTGGTAGACAACAGGAAGGGTCCCAACAGCAGAAGCAGCTACCTTCAGATTCCAACTGTGGGATATGGCCTTGTCCTGGAGGCCCGGGCTGGAGACAGGGACAGGGTCCCTTTCCCTCCTCTGGGGCTGAGGACCCAGGGGAGATCAGGGACCAGGTATAATTAAGGAGCACTAGGCCTTACTGAGAGTTCACAGGCCCCAGAATCCAGGCTGAGGCCTGGACGTTCATTCAGTTTGGGAAGGCTTCACAGAACACCCAGGGACAAGACTGGAGCTGGGACCCTAGCCCCTGGGCACTCAAGCGGTTACTCCAAATAGACACCAACAGTAGACCGCGAAAGAGATCTGGCTCACTCTAGGCTGCACCTCCCTGGTCCTCTAATGGGCCATGAGGGCAGAGGGATTCAGAGCCAGATTGAACTTGGTAAAGTGAGCAGCCCTCACAGGATGGTCCTCAGAAAGAAGCAAAGACTCCTATGTCCTTGTATCCCCTTTACCCTGGGGATTGAGACCTTATTATTCATGTATCAGAGTCCTGCCTTCCTCAAGCACATGTTAAATTCAGGAGATGATAAGTGAGAAAGCAAATGGAAGGCTCACAGAACTACTTGGCTGCTAGGTGAATTCCAGAGTCATCAGGGACAGTGAGGATGGGTGAGGGCTTGTGTGCCCCATAATATATGGCAGGAAGTTGTCCCAAGAACACAGCAGAGGCAAAGGGTCTTGTAATGAGGAGATGGCAGACTTGGAGGAGCCCCAACTTCTAGGTAGAGCCCAAATCTTTTCCAAAAGAGCTGAGAGGACCAGGCTGGAGCAGAACCTGATGTTGAGGAGGACCAGAAGTTTCAGGAAACCTGTGAACTGAGTACAGGCTCAAGACTTCCCCACTGCCACCAGAACCATCCTTCCATCCTGGATGGACCAAGAGCACTCATTATTTCACAGAGGAGGTTCTGGGCACGAGAAGGATAAAGTGAGGTGGAAATATGGACTGCGGAGGGCCTGAGGAGGTCAGGGGAAAATTCCAAACTCAGACTTCAGACCAGGGAAGAGGGTGCACAACCTACTCCAGTGACAACTAGTATTAACTAAGGCTACAAAGGGGAGGGACACAGACTATTTGGGAGAGGTACCTTGGAAAGGGTTGTCTGTTCTCCAGGTGGCTTAACTGAACAAGAAAGGAAAGAAAATGGAAGAGGAGTCCCTGAGGGGATAAGAAAATGATCGCAGTAACTTTGGGGTTATCCCCAATACCTTGGCTGTCCTCTGTTGACCCACACCACTTCTCTATCCACACAGGTCAGCCCAAGGCTTCTCCTTCACTCACTATATTTCCACCCTCTTCTGAGGAGCTACAGACCAACAAGGTCACTCTGGTGTGTCTGATCAATGACTTCTACCTGGTGCCGTGACTGTGGCCTGGAAGGCAGATAGTACCACAATCACCCAGGGTGTGAGGACTACCCAGCCCTCTAAGTGGACCAACAACAAGTACATGGCCAGCAGCTACCTGACCATCACACCTGACACGTGGAAATATCCCAAAAGCTTTAGCTTCCAGGTCACAAATGAAGGAAACACTTTGGAGAAGAGTGTGTCTCCTGAAGGATGTTCTTAACCTTTTGTCCCTAACCCCACCCTCATGATCCTGGAAGTGAAGGACCCTGGTGAAGGACCCCTCCTTTTCTTAGTCTTCCTACTGAGCCCTTCTCTCTGAACCTACTGACTGCTCAAAAAAATGTCCCATTGTGATTCACAAATCTTGCTCTCTCTCCTTTGTTCTTATCTTTATTTTAATTGCAATGGCCTCAGAGTTATCAGTGTAGTGTGAAAGGAATCCTGGCACCCAGTAGGAAAATTAGTGCCATTTCAATCATCTCTTGGGGAATAACCCCAGGAGGTACCCTCCTCAACCAAATTCCCATTTCCCCAACTCTCTACTATATTCCCCCATACAAGGTCACACCAGGTGGATCTCACATGTTCCTCATTCCTAAATATCATCAATAAGGACTTAGTCATGTATCATTTCACATTTCTAATGTGCCACTGGCAACTGGTTGTGGCTCTAGGCAGAAATGTCACCACTTAGGGACCTGGATCCCCTGAACCCTGGGGCTTGGGGCCTTGCTTTTTCGTGCATCAGACTCCTGCCTCCCTCAAAGGGAATGCATGTGTGTTAAACTCAGGGGATGATAAGTGAGAAAGCAAATAGAAGGTTCAGAGAACAACATGGCTTCTAGGTGAAATCAGTGTCATCAAGAACTGGGGCTGTAGTTCAGGGGCAGAGCACTTGCCTAGCATTCATGAAGCACTAGGTTTGATCCTCAACATCACATAAAAATAAATAAAATAAAGGCATGCTGTCCATCTACAAATGCATTTTTTAAAGAGTCATCAGAGGCTGTGAGGGTGGGTAAGGGCTGCTGTGCCTCACAGTCTGGGGGTGAGGAGCAGTCCCAAGAACACAGCAGAGTCAAAGGCTCTGTGAGATGCCATCTCCTGCTCATTTGATCCACCAACCCACCATAGAATTGGTGAGTTCCCTATGCTGGTCAGGACTGTGAGCAGAAATTTTATCCCTGCAGAATGGCCTTACCTACCTGGAAGGGACAGAGGCCTGTTAGAACAATGGCATTGGCCATGATGAGGAATTAGTGAGAAATAAAGGGGACTCCAGATGCTCAGCTACAACCTAGAGGTAAAAACATGAAGATAAAGAGGAACCTTCGGCTAAGGTCATGGTCTTAGCATGAACAATGTTTGAAATTTCCATTTCCTATGAGACTATTTTGGGAGACTATTAACCAAATGAGTTGTCCATAGTTTGTCATTACCAGGGAATAATGGAATAGTTTGGAAAATGAAACCTACATGTGCATTCCCAAGGCTTTAACATTACATGTTAGCTAAGTAAAGATACAAGTTCTACAGTAGGAAAAACAGCTAATATAACGAAAAAGTATTTTCCACATTGTGTTGACCTACACTCTTGGGAGGCCTATAGTACTCTCAAAGAGACTCGTATTTCATGGAGACAGTTAGGGGAACATAGGGTAAAGCAAAAGCATACAGAAATGATCATTGTATAATCCAATGAATGTGAAATCAAGATTAAGTTTGACAATACCATGGGGTTGGAATGAAACCCTGAAAGATTGAAACAGAACCTTCCAGAATGAAGAAGGTTTATGGTTGGTTGATGGCTAGTATTATGTGATGGTCAGCCTGTAAAAGGTGGAAATTGAAACATTTGAAAAGATATGAAAGATATTAGGCAAATGAGAAAACGCACCAAATTGGGCACAGAACCAGCATTCATTGATTTCCCAAGGAAGATGTGTGAGAGATCAATTAAAGACAAGAATTAGGTAAAGTTCATAATAAATCTGGGCAGAATTAATGTATCAAAATAGCTACTACTAAGGTCTAGCTTCCAGGGCGACTCAGAGCCCCCAGATTCTCCATCCCACAAGGCCCACACCCTTCCTCTCTCATAGGGCTCAATCATGTGCATCTCCAGCCCAAAGTCAGAGATACACTCTCAGGGGCCATGACAATGGATTAGGTAACCTAAATATGCACCCCTAGCTATCTCTATTAGTCCTCTGTGCCCAAGGTGCTCACAGGCCCCCTCTCTGAGTGTCTACTTCATCAAGAACATGGCAAAATCCGCACCAGAGCTGCAAAACCAAATATACCACTTGCAAAGACAGGAAGTTCTGGTGTCACAATGGGACAAAAAAGGGGGTCCTCCTCGACCTTGATTATGGACACACCTGATCACAAACATCAGATTTAATATGCCTCAGCACTAAACTGACTCCAAGTTGTGGATATAGAAACTGGGACTATGCAATGCCCTATCAATGGCCTTAGTGCATACAATGCCAGGATCCACCCCATCCCAAAACACTGACCCAAGAATAACCTCCTCTTCATTTTAAAAATTGGAATTTATGGTGAGAATTTTAAACACAAAGAGAAAACAGGAATTACAATGACCCCCATGGTCTCATCACGTACTGATCATCTTTCAGCAAGAGTAACTTCCCTTCATACAGGTTGCCCAATTCCATCCATGGCTGCAGCCAGTACAGTTGCAGCTGGTTGGGGGAGGGTCAGGGCAAGAGAGAAAGTGATTTTTGCACAAGTATGTGTCATAGTGTTGGGTGTTCAGCAGAAGGACCAAATTGACCATCTTAGGTGAGTGACTTTTTGTTCTCTTGCTCAACCTTAGTTTGGGAACATTTCTGCTTGTTTACTCTTTTTCCTGTGTCCTGTCTCTGTCCGGGGACAAGAAGTCTCCCTGGATTTTACTTCTGGTACACTGAACTCTTTTCTTTCTGTTCAGATGCTTGTGATTATCTCAGTGGTTAGTAGGCAGCTGTTCAACCTCTGACTCCAGAGGCAAGAGACTGCACAGAATGAACTACTAAGATTTTGTTGTCTGTCTGCCTGCCTGTCTGTCTTGGCATGCTGGTCCATAAGAAGTATTCTGATCTGTTCTCCCTTGTGGGGCACTTTTCTAATTAGTTTGTGAGGGGTTAATTTGAGGCCCTATCTAAGGGGAAGAGGAAATAAAAGACATTGTGGGAGTGACAAAGGGTGGACATAAATGACTTAGGACACTAAGGAGTAAGAGTGGGGAACAACATTTCATAAGTCATCCCAGGCATCCTGGACTATAAACTCAGGGTCAAAGGTCATGAAAGGGATAAGAAGTACAAGGAAACCCAAGTCTTCATGTTTGGCCAGGGTCGGAGCCCAGACACACACTGGTTTTCAGGAAACTTAGGAGGAAGAAAAGAAGAGGAGGCTCTGGATAACAGATAGGCAGGAGAAGAATGACTGAAGATGAGAATGGCAGATGTGGGTCTCCAGAGGGACATGCTGCAGAAGCACAGGCTCTTGTGTTTACACATGAACAGGTCCAAATGCAGGAAACCTACAGATATGACCAGTAAACAAGGCATTCTGGTCTGACTCTGCAAAAGGAGAGGGGCCAAGACAGACAGACAGACTCTAAGAAATAAAAGCCTTATCCATGGCAGAGACTCAAGAAGAGATACATTGAGGTGAAAATGGGCTCCTTATTAAAGTCTCTGGCACTCAAAGCCAAGGAGTCTGGTCAGAAATGACCCATAATGGAACACACTGGAGTCCTGGAGAGCGCAGAGGACAGACAGAGACTAAGGATGGACCAGAAAGATGTCAGAAGGAGGCAGGGCAGGAAGGCAAGGGTGACATATTTATGTGAAAGACCATGGTCTAAGAAGTGACAGGCAAGGTGATACACAGGTATCCTGGGTTATTTAAAGGCTAAACATGGGGAATAGTTTAAGGAATTCCCCAAAACACCCTCTACATCACACATGCTCCAACACAGAGTTCCTGAACAAGAAGACCCTCCTCACACACTGAACATAGGGGCTCCAGAGTGGACACCAGAACACTGATCCCTTTAGCCTGGTCCATTTTGCAGGTCAGTCAAAGGCTGGGCCCTAGCTCACCCTGTTCCCACCCTCCGCTGAGGAGCTCCAGAGCAATAAGGCCACACTGGTGTGTCAGATTAACAACTTCTATCTGGGTGCCGTGACCATGGACTGGAAGAGAGATGTCACCATGGTCACCCAGGGTGTGGAGAACACTCACTCCTCCAAACAGACCGACAATAAGTACATGGCCAGCAGCTACCTGACCCTGACAGCAGATGAGTGGATCTCATGAGACATATACCTGCCAGGTCACTCATGAAGGGAGCACCATGGAGAAGAGTGTGTCCCCTGCACAGTGTTCCTAGGTCCCAGACCCTCATACTACCTTGGAGCTGAAAACTCAAGGGAAGCTTCTCTCCTCCCACCCCTACCATCCCAGCCCTTCTCTCTCAACCCAGAAACTCTCAATAAACATCCTCCTTTTCAACCAGAAATCATGGTCTTGTTTATTTTAGTTTACACACTTCCCATCTTAACTTTGACCATCCCCTCAGTGTGGTCAAAGACTTTGAGACAAAAAGGCCAGGAAAGGCTGCTGATATTACCCTGGAAGACCCACAGGATGTTGTACAGGAAGGGAAGAGCCCTCAGCAGGAACTCAGGCTGCATATTTACACCTATCCACCCTGTGCTTGCTCCTCTTGTGCAGACTTGTTCACCTCCCCACTCTCGGGATCAGTCTCTCCTTTGATCCCCAAGGCCTCCAGGAGAATGTGTGAGCTCCTTTCCCTGGAGCAGTCTGAACATCACTCCATCCTTGAATGTCCTTCCATCTCCAGCCTAAGCCACCATCACTGAAGCCATCCCTCTTTTCTCCTTTGTCTCCCTTTCCCCATCTGTAATCCCTGTCCTTGCTGCCTAGAGCCACTTGCTCTTTCTTCTATGTCAACCCTGCTCCTACCTCCCTGGGGACATTGTCTGGGATCCATAGCACTGCCCACTCCCAGCCCTTATATAACTTATTAATAGGATCCTCAGTTCATGAAACCTGGTGATTCATCCTACACTCCCCTCTTGGGACCTGTGGTCTATGTGTGTCCCTCGATTTTCCATCTATTTTCCAGTCCCTGAGAGGCAGGAATCAGTATTGCTTCTAATGGACCCACCATAGGTGCCCTAAGGTTGTCAGTGGGTCTAATGTGTTCAAAGTCAGTAGCCACATTCTGAGATACCTTCCATCTGCTTGTGTGCAAGCTGATGCACCTTCTTAACAATTTGGTGTAGGCTCCCTGCTGTTGTAGAAACACACACACATAAACATATATGCCTGAAAACAAACACACACCTTTCCACACAAAATGCATATAACAAGCATATGCCCTTTGATATACATTGTCATGTTGAGCATCTCTATTAATGGATCAGGAAGACTCCAGGTAGCAGGAGAGACAGTAAGGCCCTCTGGTGTCATGAAAACGATCATCAAATGTCATCACCAAAATCCCAGAATAATGGTCTCTGTGGTAGGTCACTCACATTGAGGAAAGGGAGGAAGTTTCTGTCCATTCCAAGAGTGACAATGAGAAGAAAGCTTGAGAAGGGCTCTTCTCAGGGAGAAGCAGGTGACTTTGGAGAACTAGGGAGGTACTTGTTGTGGAGGACACTTCAGGGATTCCACACTGCCGGTGTGTGTCCCCTTGTGATTTCTACAGGTTAATGGGCCAGCACAAGGAAGTGCACTGAGATCTGGTTCTGCGATCCCATTCTGCTTATGTCCTTCTCATGAGGATTACCATGTGTGTCTCTAGGCTGTAGGTGCACCCAGTGATGGTGACAATATGAACAGAGGCTGACTGCTTCATGTGTGCACAAAGGACATGTTGAAGCAAGTATGTGCACATGTGCATGTGTAAGTCAGAAGGAGGTCAAGGGGAAAGCAGAGATCCCACACTTAGAGCTCATGGAATAAACTCTATTGTGAGCAAGGGAAATATGACAACCACTACCCAGGAACCACCCGTGGAATTTTACATAGGATCATCAGTCATGAGATTTATACTGCTGTTAGAGTATTGTATTATTAGAACATTATTTTTATTAGAATATTACATAATGGGTGTTTGTCCAGTATATCCTTGTGACATAATTTTGAGTATTCTCTGAATAGAAAGGAGAGAACAATAAATCTTGGAAAACATGGATCTCATTGAGTTTTCAAATACCTGAAGTCATATATGTAAATACACACACACACACACACACGTATATATATATATACACACACACACACCCATACATGTATATACTTACATATACATATATATTAATATATACTTATATATTTATATATGTACATATAAAATCATCATTCACTCAGTAATGTTAAGGTTTTCATATTGTTTTGGGAAATTACAAAAAAATTGTAAGATGAGGAGAAAGTTATCCAGAACCCCATCACCTCATATGATTGCCATTAATTTTTGACAGATTTCTACACTTTCATCTCTTCATATTATAATTAAAATACATATATACAACATTTAAATAAAGAAAGTAAAGAAATCCTCTCCAACCCTTGGGATGACTCAAGATGATCCTATTCCACAGCCTTTAAAGAGGTCATCTTCCCACTCAAGCTGAAGCAAGAAATCTCACCCACCCATGGCCTGAGCAGCCCCTGTGAAAGAAGGCTGAACCATGGGCCTCTGTTGCAGCTGCAGGAGGGTCTGGGCTGTGGTGAAAAAAGTGGTTCATGTACAGATCTGTGTCACAGGGTGCTGTGTTTGGCAGTGGGACCAAGTTGACCGTCCTTGGTGAGTTACCCCCTTCCTCTCCCATTTGGTGTATTCTCTCTCCTTTCTATCCTTTCTGGAGCTGACATTTCAACCTGTGCAGGAATCTGTCATCTTTGCCCCTCCTTATCTGCTTACTCATTTTCTCCAGTTCATTCCCTAGTCTTAGTTATTTGCTGGGGCAGGATAGAAATGACCCTTTCCTGTGCCCTGCTGGAATCTCCCTCTGGCCCAAGGGACCTCCTCAAGGGGTTTTCTTTGACTGATCTTTGGAATATCCACAACCTCCATTTGCTGAGCTGTCTAAACCACAGGGCTCAGAGTCACACAAGTGTCTCTGGCTAAAGCTGTAGGGTTATGGGCTCTACAAAGGGGGATGGGAAGTGTTTGGCCTCCCAGGGTCTATCCTCCATGGTCTCTGTTATGGTCTGCCTCAACACATTAAGGAGAGACTTAGACTGCAAACTTGGAGTGATGGAGAAGGAAATAGAAAGGAAACAAGAATGGGGGAAGAACTTTCTGTGGAAAAAGATCCAGTTATTGGGTCTCTTCTCCTGCTGCCCCATTATAGTTAGGATGCCTTGGCCAGGGATGGGAAATTTAAGGACTCACAAGTCTCAATGTGACCACTCTCCATCCAATGACTGGAGGAGAGGCCCAACAGAAGATTCCCAGGGAAGATATTCTGATAGGCACAGGTGATAGGGAAATGTTGGGACAGGAAAATATCCAAGGACTTACACATCCTCCAAGAACTTCAGATAGCAGTGTGACACTTTAGGGGTTATAGCCCAAGCAATGTCCCAATTCCATGGAAACCCTCAATTAACTGGACTCCTTGGGATCCAGATCCAGGGACTGTCACTTCCACTAGGGGTAGGCAGCCCAGATGGGTGTGGGCAGAGGCTGCAATGAGGGTCCAGGGCAATGTGTGAGCATAAAATGGGCCCTTCCTATGTTTTTCCTTTTCTTAACAAGTGATTCTTCCAAAGTGAAGAGAAATACATATGGGTAATCTCTTGGTGAGGTGTTTTCTCAGGACAGATGGCACCTTCCAAGAAAGACACCATGTACTGGTCATTTCTTAGGGATTTCACCTTTTTATCAAGAAGATGCCAGATCTATCAATGACTGCCTCCAGCACAGCTGCAGCTGGATCTAAGGGGATAGGGGTAAGTCAGAAAAGGTTTTTGCACAAGCTGTGTCACAGTGTTTTGGTGTTTGGTGAGGGAACTGGCTGACAGTCCTGGGTGAGTGACTCCTTACCCCACTTTCTTTGTTATCCCCGAGGATTTTAAGAGTTTCCTCCTGGTTATGTTATGCCTTGTCTCAAACTGGGGTTAAATATTCTCCATGGATTTGAGCCCTGGGATACTTAACTCTTGCTTTTTTGTTAAGACCCCATGAAAACACAGATAGTACCCATGACCCTTCAACTCTGACATCAGAGGAAAGAAACTGGACAGGATAACCTTTGGATACTCAGCTGTCTTTCTCTCTATTTGTGCCATATATTTTCCCTCAGATGTGCTGTGTTGTCCTGTCTTCCACTGGCCTAACCCATGTCTGATGATCTGTGTGAACATGTGCACTGAGGCACAATCTTATGGGGAAGAGGTACCAGGCACTATGAGAAACTGAAATTTGTTGAATTAAAAAGAAATGGAACACCTAAGGCTGGGAAATCAGAGGTCAGAATATCATGTGCCCAAGGCTGTGAGACTCATAATACAGAGCCAGACAAGTAGGAGATAGAAGGGATCCTTAAACCCCCATGGTTTTCTA
Organism: Callospermophilus lateralis; assembly: GCF_048772815.1. Lineage (NCBI taxonomy): Eukaryota > Metazoa > Chordata > Mammalia > Rodentia > Sciuridae > Callospermophilus > Callospermophilus lateralis. The sequence continues at coordinate 143,315,088 of NC_135305.1, read as the reverse complement.
GGTGAAGGGCCTAGAGCCATATTGGGGCTCATAAAACTTAGTAAGAGAAAGAAAGGAGGAGAAGACTGTATACATGATGCTGGGTACAGATTCACTGAAGGACATGATATGGCAATGTGAGCTCCTCTGAAGTATGAGATCCTGAACTCAGAGAAAATACTTGCCAGTGCAGAAAACCAACATATCTGCCCTGTGGACAAGGACCCTTACCTTGAGGCCCTGCCAGAAAGACAGACTTTTATCCATTGCAGAGACTCAAGAGGAGACTCACTGGGGTGAAATGGGCTCCTTAGTACAAACACTGTGTCTCAGAGCCAAGGAATCAGGTAAGAACTGACCCTTAACTGAACACACTGAAATACCAGAGAGCTCAGAGACAGACAGAGACCACACATAGACCAAACAAGATGTAGGGGTAATCAGGACAGGAAGGCAAGGGTGACATATTTATGTGCAAGGCCATAGTCTAAGAGGTGCTAGAAAAGGTGATACACAGGATTCCTGGGTGGTTTAAAATGTAGGAACATGGAGAATAGATTAAGGAATTCCCCAGGACACCCTCTACATCCCACAATCTCCAACAGACTCCTTAACTAAGACGACTCTCCTCACACACTTAGCATAGGGGCCCCCCTGAGTGTACACCAGAACACTGATCCCTTTTGCCTGCTCCATCTTGCAGGTCAGCCCAAGGCTGGTCCTCACTTACCTGTTATCACCCTCCTCTTAGGAGCTCCAGAGCAACAAGGTCACACTGGTGTGTCTGGTCAACAATTTCTACTCAGGTCCATGACGATGTCCTGGAACAGAGGTGGCACTAAGGTCACCCAGGGAGTGAAGACCACTCAGCCCTCCAAACAGACCAACAATAAGTACATGGACAGCAGCTACCTGACTCTGACAGCAGATGAGTGGATCTCATAAGACATACCCCTGCCAGGTCACTCCTGAGGGGAGTACAGTAGAGAAGAGTGTGTCCCTTGCACAGTGTTCCTAGGTTCTAGACCCTCATTCCACCCTGGATTTGAAAACCCCAGGGTAGCTTCTCTCCTCCCACCCCGACCATCCCAGCCATTCTCCCTCAAACCAGAAAACCCTCAATGAACATCCTCATTTTCAACTAAAAAACATGGTCTTGATTATTTTAGATTACACAATTCCCATCTTAACTTTGGCCATCCCATCAGGTGTACACAATTAGACATGAATCAAAATGGCCAGGAAATACTTATGATATTTCCCTGGTATATGCTTTTACTCTCACCCAAACTCCACAGAATTTTCTACAGCAAGGGAATGGCCCCCAGCAGGAACCCAGTCTGCATATTTTCACCTATCCACCCTGTGCTTGCTCCTCTTGTGCAGACTTGTTCACCTCCCCACTCCCAGAATCAGTCTCTCCTTGGATCCCCAAGGCCTCCAGGAGGATGTGTGAGTTCCCTTCACTGGGACATTCTGAATGTCACTTCATCCTTGAATGTCCTTCCATCTCCAGTCTAAGCCCACATCCCAGAGACCATCCCTTTTATGTCTCCCTTCCCCCACTCGTAATATCTGTCCTTACAGCCTGGAGCCACTTGCTCTTCCTTCCATGTCCATCCTGCTCTACCTCCCCAGGACACAGTCTTGGTCCCCATAATCCCTCTGTATAGCACTCACTGAAAGGAATTCTTGACCCCTAGATCCTTTTCACTTACTCCACATTCCTCTCTGTGTGCCCTGTTTGGCTATTTTTCCTTTTTCAAAGTCCCTCAGAGACATGGGTCAGCTCTACTCTCTACTGTCCCCTATGGACAGCTCAATAGTTCCCTTCTTTAGTTCTTCATGTTCAGCAGTTCATGGCTAGTCAATGAGTGCTCCAGATTACAGTCAAGTGTTGGATTCCAGCCTTACATCTTGCATCAGTCTTTGAACTGACTCCTCTCATTAGGAGCTCTGGGTTAGTCCTATTAAACAGGTTATTGTCCTGGCAGTCCCACACTGTGGGTACCTGAGCTATGAGACAAATGAATGCACATGTGAAATCCCATGCATGCACCCACATATGTTACAGACACTAGCACATATACACACATTCTGTATTTTACATCCTTCTGGGGTTTAAAATCGGCACCAGGACCCTCCTACGTGCCTCAGTTCCACACAGGTCCCCAACTCCACTTTCACTGTGATATAAACAAGACTCTCTCTTTTTGCCCAGTACATTCCCCAAGATGAGCTGAGCTGGGGACACAGCCCCTTCCTGGATCAGACATTAGCAATGAAACCAGATGTGAGGTACATTTATGCCTTCTCCCTATCCTTTAGGTGGATGGATTCTATGTACCAAACACTGTGTGACTCCATAGAAGGAGGGATCATCTCTTGCCACTCTCCCATGTATGGTACCTGTCCTCTGAATAGGTGGCTAGCCCCTGGATTCACAGTACATCTGTAGGTGTGTCTGGACCTGGTGATAGGAAGGGCTGGATTTCAGGTCTGCACTCCTTAATGGGTGAATGGATGTCTACTTCTTCCCTTTGAGACTCTAGTGAACAGAGTCCCCCTGGGCCTGATCTCCATCCCCATATTTGAAGCAATATTCCTGGCTTGCCTGCCCCCAGCCCCCTAACAGCTTGCAGGTCATGCTAGAGGAGGAGGAGAAGTGCTCTTGGCACACATTGTAGGGCCACCCAGACTGAGCTTAGGGACTACTAGGAAGTGGGGTTCAGAAAGAGGAGCTGCAATCTAAGTCTCATCCCTAGTCTGTCAGCTACTGAGGTTTGGGTAGCTTATGCAGAAATCCTCCTCTCAGACCATAGAAAGAGGCACACTGAGGTTCAGAACCGTAGGCCCAGCCTAGGCCCTTGTAGCTCTTGATAAAACCTAGCAGCTGGGAGTCTGGGGAGTCCCTCTCATTTCACAATGGAGAGTTGTGATTTAAAGAAAAAACTGCAAATAGCAGCCACTATGGGTTCCAGGGGGTATAGGTGGGTCTACCAACTAGCACCTCTTCTATCACAAGAACAGGGGTCTGGGTATAGGAAGGGCATGGGGTGAAGGAGTACAGTCCCCATCCCAGAGTACCCTGCCCCTAGCAGGCTGCTCCCTCCTCCACACATCCTCCCTTTTAAGCACTTCCTGACTTGGCTTGGAACACATCCTGCAGCCTCCTCCCCTGGTCTCATCCTCTGCTTGATCCCCTCCCAGGGGAGGAGTTCTCTCTTCCCAGCCAGTCACTGCATGGTCCCAGCTGCCCTCAACTCTCCAACCCAGGTGCACACTCAACTGGGACAGCCTCCCAGCAGCAATCTCCCCCTGCTCATGGTGTTGCACCCTCACTTCCCTTGAAGGGACAGACACTCCTGGGCCTTCAGTGAGGCTTTATACTAGAAAAGAATTCTCCTGGGGCTAGGGTGACTTGGCCTCAACAGCAGGGCCTATTATTCCCCCATTAGATTCCCTACCCCCTTTGAATGCTGAAGGTTATTTCAGTGTGCCTCTCCTTCAGGAGTGAGTCTAATAAAATGTGAATCCCCTTGGGAGGGTTATGGCTTATCAGCTAACACTTGAGTTACCAACTAACACCTTTGTTGACAGCTAACACCTTCCTTTGCAACTAGGTAAGAGCAGGATTCTGTAGACAGGAGGCCAGCTAAGTGCTGGGGTTGGAGTCGAGAGGGAGAAGGGAGAGAGCCATGGTTCAGCATCAACCAGCCAGGACTGTGACCCTTGGGTCTTCCATGCTATGCTGGGCCCCCTGCCACAGGGGTCCTCTTCTGCCTAGAGCACAACAATTGCTCTAAATCCAGAGTCCCAGGAAACCAGTTAAGTATAATAGTCATTAAATATGTCCCTAGGTCCTGGGAGAATGTCCAGGGGTCTCCCTTCTGAACTCTGCCTTTCTGGGTTTGGGGTCATTTGTTGGTTGCCAGAGAGATGGCAGCACCAGGATGGGGGTTCAGAAAGTCAGAAGCCCAGGAGCCCCCAAGCCCTGGGTAACCTTCCCAAGGCTGGCTCTGTAGGAGAGGCATTTGGCCTGATGTTCTATTTAAACTACTGACACCCCTGCTTCCTTCTTATGTATCTTCCCTGGGAAAGTGGGGCTTGGCCATGCAGGTTCCCCTCAGTGTTTCACCTGCTGTCACAGGCAGGCACTGTGCTATGTAAATTGTATTAGGTAGTCCAGAATTTCAGGAAGACCTTGGATTGGTTGCGTTGGGGGCCCTCAGTGCTCACTGGTCAGCCTCACTGTCATGACTGGGCAAATCACCAGTCAAGCCTTGCCACAGACTGTGCACATCACCAACTGTGCCATGCGCTTGACTAGGCCTCCCTGAGACTGGGCCATGCCACCAACCTCTCTGTGCCATAATGACAAGTTCTCTGTGCTCCCTACCATATAGTTTGACCATGTTCCTCACATCCTGACTGAGCTAAGCTACCACTGTACCATGTTCTGTGACCCCCAAGACCTGAGGTGTGGGATGCAAGTTCACTGTTATAGATGCTCCTGTTGAAAGAGATTACAAACATTTTACCGAGGGAAAAACAAGAGCAGCATGACTATCCCTATTTAATAAACTGCCTCATTATTTACTTTTGAAACACAACTTAGATTCCTGTTCTCTATTGTCTCTGATATAATTTCAAAGTGAGGAAGATAATTGGAGATTGAGAGCACTAAAAGCAAATACCATACATAGCAAGGAACTGAAACTGAGTGGACAGAGGGAAACATGAACTGTTTTAACTCTCATTTCTATTTTTTAATGATAATATATTAAATGAAAGGTAATTATACACACCCCCAGAATCTCAAAATTTTAAGCAGTCGATATAGCATTTTCAGTTATTAAATACAAGACATTAACTGTCACTTCAGAAAGTTGTTTTATCCTGTCCTCTCCCTTTGTCTATTAAAAAAATATGTTAAACATTACAACACTTTCTAGAAAGTATTTTGGCCATTCTAAATTCTCAAATACATTCTTATTTATTTGTTTGCTAAATGTGTGATATAACACATGTATGGACAAGCAGATACCGTGAAGGCTTGATAAATATTTCTTAATGACTTTTTTCCAGATGATCATGATATCTGATGCCAGTGAGGACTACAGAAACATTTATAACCAAAATTATGAGCACAAGTGCTTTTATATGTATTTGGATTTCCAATCATTAGCTATTATTTTTCTATTAATTATTTTTCCCTAAGCTTATGAAATTGAAGAATCTTACGGAAGAAAAAGCTACTTTTATATACTTTTATATGCCCTTGCTTGTTTTAGTTGTTATTTTTTTTTCCAAGTAAAATTTTACTAACCCCAAAGGTAGTCACTGTTGGAATAATTTAATATTATCCTAGGGCTAGTCAATTGTGAACAAGTCTGCTCTATGAAATAAAACTTCTTAAAAATCGCAACTCAATATCTCAGACTATGAAAAGGAACTGATTGAACATATACTTTATAATAAAGCTTCTCAATTCATATTGAAAATCAACTCTTCCAATTAGCATTAGTAACAATGAATTAATTCCATTGAAATAAAGGCAATGATTTTTAAAATCTATAATTTTACAAAGGAAAGCCTTGTCCTTGAAGAAGTCCTAAATACACAATTCACCTAAATTTGCAGAGCCTGCTTTCCTCATCTTAAAGTCACACATGTATTGGATTCTGACATCATGTCTGACAGTTTAAATGACCACCAAAATGTACAATTGAAATTGTTTCATCTAGAGGTTGGCAAATTTATTTCTATTAAGAGTCAGATAATAGTTTTGGCTTGGTGGGATAACTGTCACAACTACTGAACTCTCTTATTAATGTAACTCACAAGCAAGTACACAATAAATTAAATGGTCTTGGTTGTGTTGCAATAAAATTTTACTTATCAGGCAATGATTGGGTCTACAGTTTGCCATTTTTCTAAAACAGAATCACTAAAATTTAATTATTCCCATGAACAATCAAGAATTTTGCATGACTTTTTATGAAAGCAATTGTATTTTATTTCAGATACATCTAGAGTATCCTAATTACTCTTTTATCACATTGCCAATAAATTTAGTATTTTACTATATCAATGGTCTAGTATGGTCATATATGAAATGGTTACAAGATATGAGAATTTTTATTTCTTACATGCTTTCTACATTTTATTATTGCTTCAAATTTCTGAATTAGTTACTGTTATCTGACAGGTCAGTTTTCTTACTTTCCAGTGATTTCCTTGGTCAATATACTTCTCAATATAAAGTTCTGAGGAACTGAACCCACTCATACTGCTTAAAACCTTCCTATAAAATTATTAAAATATTGATGCAAACACTGCAACCCAAATAACCAACATACACAGTGAAGGTATAATACTGGGTTAATTTGCAAAATTACTTGTATAAACAATTTTGGAATACAAAAAGCTTCATCCTTTACCTACAGTTATAAGGTGTGTCTTCATTCTTATTCATAGTAGTACACTACCAACAATATGTCATCTTTAATGTTTCTGCCTACTTCTCTTCTCTCTTGACATTATCAGGAGGTAAAGTGTCCTTTATGTGTACTTTCAGCAGTACAAAGCTCCTGTTTAGAATGGTTTACTAGTGCTAGCTGAGAGCTGTAGCGTACTTAGTGGACTCCTCAATTACTGCAGCTTGATCCTGCCCTTATGCAGACTGAGACAATGTTTTTTTCTACTTTATCATCTTGTGACCCTTTAAAGTGTGCATACTTTACCTACTTAAATTAGCAAAAACCCATTTTCTCCTTTCAGTAACAATAGCCACATAGATTATTAAAACTTTACAAGTGTAAAAAAGAATGACTTAGCATTTAACTTGAACTAAGAAAGGCTTTCTTTTTACTGCTGATTTAGACTCTCCCTCTCACTACATCTCATTTATCATACATGTTGCTGGCAAATAAAGAAATGTTGGAGAGCGCTTATGTGTTTAATTTATGTTACAACACTCCATGTTCAACCCTGACATGCATCCAAGAATGTTGAATCAATCTGGCATCAAGCAGTTCATGCCTTGATGATTAATTACAAATGTAATAGAGAAGATAAACAACTCCCATTGCAATTGGAGAACAGTAAACATACATTTCTTTAATCATGGATAAGTTACTAAATCCTATTCATCACAGGTATGTAGATTTATGTGATCAGCATCTGCTGTGAATCACATGAAGTTATTATTTTCATTCTACAGCACCAATGGGTGTTTATGGAAATAACTGTACATTATACAATTTTGATTCCACAGAAAGAAAAATAATTATTTGGAATGCAATTTAGACTGCAATATTTCTTTTTCATTGCCTCTCATTTGGCAGCTTATCCTACTCAGATATTATCACCAATATGCCATACATAAACTCACATTCATTACTGGTACTTAGGCTTATTAACTAAACAGCAATTATATTGTCACAGGAGGATTATGGGAATGCATACAACTGAGGGCTGCAATGTTTCCTTTTTTAAACCATAATGTAAACAATCTTCCTGGAAGTATAAAAAGTGTCACTAAAGGAAAAGCAGTATTTTATGGGTATGCCCATTTTATAGTGATTCATGGATAAATTACTAAATCCCATTCATCACAGAGGTGTAGACATCCTTGTATATTTATGAAAAATCAAAAATAAGATTACTTGAGCCCCACCTCAGTATTAAAAAACACAAGTCAGTGATTTTTAGAGTCCTCAGTTCTCACTAAAATACTACAGTGACTTCACTTCAAAGGAAAATCATCACTGGTTGCACACCTGATACCCTTCTTCTCCCTGGGAGGAGTTTCTCCACACAGGACCCAGGCTTTGTCATTCCAAATTTGGTGACAACACAAGAAAGACAAACAACTTCTACCCATTTCACCATCACCATAGCAAGATGGAGGATCACAGGTAGGTCCTTGACACTTTCAGACAATACTACTGCAGGGTAAAAATCACATTTTCCCCTCATTCTTGAAAAGAGAATTCAGTGGAACAGCCCTCTCTGCTACCCACATGGTTAATCCAGTGGGCTGGAGATAGGAGTCCATGACTAAAGTTCTTCCAAAGACTGCAGTATAATAGTGAGTTCATTCACATGGACGTTTCAGAATGACAGATGCTGGTAGAATTTAGAGTGAATGAATTGATTGGTTGATAATTGATTCATTCATTAATTTGACAGAAATAAAAACAGGAGCCTAAAAAGCTATTATATCTAAGGGATTAAAAATCTAGTTAAAAATGCCTCTTCTAATCTGATAGAAATCTTACAACACATCCTTAAAAGTATGTAAAACTGGAGAGAGAAATAGATTTACTGGGGAGATTAACAAAAATTATCACCAGCTACTACTATTCTGTAAATAGTAAATTTTAATATTTGAAGTAATAAAAGTCATATTAAATACTTTTGCTTGAATTAACCAGGTTTATTGACATAACTGCAATTCTGATTTAATTTGCATATATTAACAAAGGTTTTGTATTCACTATGTAACAGCTTTATAAAACAAAATGAAGCAAATAATGTTGGGAATAGAAACTAGGCCTGGCTAATAAGAATCCCCAGGCTTTCCATTCAGTCTTCAGGCAATGATTCTACCTGAGTATGAATGAGCTGCTTCACCTTGGTCTGTATCAGACTTGCTAGGTATAAATGAGGATCATCACCTCTGTCCTGTGACTCCTCAGAATATAAGTTTAGATCTTAAATATATCCTAGAATTCATTAAAGGAAGAAAACGGCTCTCTATAAAATAATAATCACTATATTTTCCCTTTTATATTTAAAATTAGAATGCCAACTTACATTTTATTTTAAAACCTGTCACTGCTGTGTGACCCACATGTTGGGTTGACATCCCCACCATTAGCAAGAAGTGATTCATTTCCTGTATGTGATATGACAATTCTCTATCTATTTATTCTTTCAAGGCTGCAAAAGTCCTGATTTTCCACAACTTTTGAATATGCAGAATCATTTACATGAAAAATTTACATGAAAAAATTGATAAAATTATCAATTGTTTAAGAAGAAATTTAGAATACTGATTCAGACTATATATTCTGTAAAATGACTTCCTTGACTTTTTAGGTTGATTATTTCTCTAAGCTTTTAAGTATTAGAATTCATTTAATTTATACATAAATAAGCTATTTGAAAGAAAACAGATGTTTTTAAAAAATCAAACATAAATTGCTTATTTATTGAGTATTACACATTTTGCTCCTATCATTTAGTTTCACACCTTATTTTCTATGAAGAGATTTTTATTTATGAATATTTTTGAATGAATTTTAATTTTCTTATATTATTCTCATCTTTGAAAACAATGACTATATTGTTTTCTATATACATATATGTTAAATATTATATAATAATACATATATTGTTATATATTATACATACATTTATATGTATAACAAATGAGATTTAAATAATGACTCTCTTCTTTATTCTAATTAGAAAGGAGAATTATTGACTCCCACAAATGTAAAACTTGCTAATTGACTTAAACCTTTTCTTATCAACCTATGGGTTGGTATCATAATTATCTTCATTTTACAGATCAGTGAACTGAGGCAGATAGGTAAACTGCCAAGCCTATGCAACTTGTAACTGGGGTAAAATTAGTGAAGCCAAGGCCTTTTGATTCCTAAGTCAGTGTTTTTACCCATCTACTATACCGCATCTCCAGAGTATTGCCCTGAAGTAGAGAAGAATGAAAATGTCATTTATCCAAGTAGGGAAAAGTCCAGGAAGAGCAAACTGGTGAGTGGGTAGGACAGTGGGGAGGGAGAATGGAAACCAAGCATTTGCATTTGGATACATTAAGAATGAGGTAAGTTGAAATCTGTCCCCACAAAAGATGCAGAAGTCCTGACCCCCTATATCATGTAAAAAGGGGAAATTGGGATACTGACAGACAAAACCGGGAAAATGTCATGTTCAGAGGAAAAGCAGAGATTAGGGTACTGTGTCTATAAATAAAGGAATGCCAGAAGTTGCAGTCAAACTACATGAAGGTAGTAAAGAGGTATGTAATAGACTTTTCCTGACATCCCTCAGAGGAACTAACTCTGCCAAAACCTTGACCTAGGACTTATTGCTTCCAGAACCAGGAAGTAATAAATTTTAGCTGATTAAACTACTCAGCATGGTACTTTGTTATGGCAGTACAAGGAAACTAATATAGGAGCCTGTAATCAGCAAGTGTGGTGAGTCAGTCAGTTGTATATGAGAGTCTGTGTTCAAGGAAGAAGCCTGGATTTGATACCATTTGAATAAAATTTTTCATATAATAAAACAAAATAAAATTTTTACCAAATAAGGTGCATAAATCTATATTTATTTTTACAAGATTCTGACTTGTCATTACAAAATGACCTATATCTACCTATCTACCTCAAAGTCAAATTAATTTAATCATTTTCAGACTATGCTAGCCTTATTTTGTATTCCCTTCTCACATCTCTGTCACTGTCACTTTCTTTGTAAAGTAACATGAAAATTACTTTACAAACATTTAACATGAAATTACAAGAAACTAACATTTTTCAAACATTAATAACTTAATTTTGGATAATAGAAATAGAATATGAATTCATTAAAAAGATAATGCATAGTTTGATGAATCAATTAAAAGGAGGCCTATGGAATAAAATAGATGGTACATATGGAATCAGGTTCAACTAACAAAATGATGTGTAGGATTAATCTGGTAAGGAAACAACCACCATCCTTGCTTTCCAACCACCAGGTATCAAGGCCTTCTCTGATATCTCTACTGCATGAGAGACTTGATCCTGCAGAATTTACTACTGCTGCTTGCCACCAGGAAGAGAGATTCATGATGGGTCTACTTCTATATCCAACCCAGGACCAATGTCACAGACAGACAGAAACAAGATCATGTGCCTAAGTTGTCTATCATAACTCTCAGAATGTGGGAATCTGGCTTGTTAACCTTCTATCATAGGAAATGTTCTCTGATTTCCCCCAAAAGATCCATATGTAAAATATAAGCAATTACACAAAGGAGATTCAATAGTGGATGGCCCTGTCCACCACTCTATTGCAGGAAAAATGTCCTATTCATCTCTATATCCCAACATCCAGCCACATGCATAAAACATATTAGGCATATTTTATTATTTATTCAACCTTTAAAGAATTTTGAAGCTATGCAAAATTTCATAGGTGGACATGTGAGTTGGACCTGATACCAAGATCAGTAGCTTGGTTCTGTTTAATTCAATACTGAAAAGCTACTTAGTTATAGAAGTATACTCAAAATTCAAGGGTTTTGTTAATTTAATGAATATTTATGGCAATATATTAGAAATACATATTTTCTGGCCCTCAAAGCAATAATTTCTTATTTGAATTCAGTTATCAGAGAGATAAGATCAAAGAAAAATATGTGTAATATCATTCATTTGGGATATAAAGTCATTAATAAATAAATTTGGGAAAATGTTTGGCCAAACACTCTGAAGAACTAACCAATTAACATGGCATCTCACTCATGAACACCATTCATTCATTATTCAGCATAAATTGGAGTAACACATCAAACATACTGTTGGAGCTGAGTGATATATACTACATATAAAAGTTTAAAAGTGGGCTGGGGATGTGCCTCAAGTGGTAGCGCGCTCGCCTGGCATGCGTGCGGCCTGGGTTCAATCCTCAGCACCACATACAAACAAAGATGTTGTGTCCGCCGATAACTAAAAAATAAATATTAAAATTCTCTCTCTCTCTCTCTCTCTCTCTCTCTCTCTCTCTCTCTCTCTCTCTCTCTCCCTCTCTTACTCTCTCTTAAAAAAAAGTTTAAAAGTGCCATATTTTCATCTTAAAGGATGCAAAAGTGGAGAAACTCCTCTTCCAAACAAATACTACTAAAATTCAAAAATGTAGAGCTAATCAGAAAGCTATTTTGCCTAAATTATCATACATGTTTCCATGTCACTCTAGATATAATTGTCAAGTTCAGTTTGTGTCTCATCATTCTTTGCCATATCCTTTCTTTGTCCTTTCCTTCCATATGATTGTCTCTCTCCTGCCTGTGGCTTTCTATTTCTGTCTCCCTTAAAAAAAAGAAAACAAAAAAGAAAGAAAAGAAAACCACTTTGCCTGCTGTTCACTAAACTGAATAAGGAAATAATATCCATCAAGTTTATCTCTTGGCGCCATTCTTCCTGGTAATATATAGCATTCTACTAATTTTCACGTGGATAAAATGCCCTTGCCATCTGACAATGCATATATGGATATAATCTATCCTCTTGTATGTGTTTTTCATCGCTTTTTGGAACTTTCAAAGTATAGTACCATTAAAAAAAAAAAGAAAGTCCAATCCATCCTTTGTCTTCCTGTCTTCTGAAGGACAAGAGGTTGGAACATTTATCCACTGGCCCATAGGGCTATTAATCAAAGGCTGCCCTCAAGAGCATTAACTCCTCTTCCAGGCTGTACTTTTTGCATGGCCCAGGAGGACTATATTCAAAGAATTTGGGGAGCATAAAGTGAACAGATTGACTGTTCTGCTTGAGATCAGATGCCATCTGCATAAGATGTGTCTGAACTCACATGGAGCCCTCTACCACAATGGCATCTAAAGTCAGTAGCAGGCCAAGGGGAGGTCAAGTGCAAGTGCCAGTGCATGTTTTGATGTAGCAGTCAATTTAGACATTGCCTGACAATATTCATCATCCCGCCAATAGCTGATTTTGTCAACCCTTCTCTTTGCTAGCTAACTAGCTTTGCAAGTACAGCTGTATTAATGCTTGGGCAGAAAAATGATTGGGGAAACAATTATCTTGTTGCATGATTGTCTTCAAGTTCTGAAAAACTAAAAATGCAATCAAATAAAAACAGCACTGGTAGCATCAGAGTTAGGATTTATGAATATTTTCTAGTTTTTTGTTCTTCCCTGCTGCATTCTAAGGACCACAAGCCATACCATCACCAGCACTACAATAAATAGAGGGGGCCTGTGATATAATTAGAATTAGAATTCTGGTGGTATTGAGTTACTACTGCTTTGATAACAAACTACTTATCTGAATAATATTTTTACTAAAGTTTCCAGTATGCTTAGGAGCTAAACAAGCAAGGTAAGCCAGGCCAAATGGGATAAGACATGCCCAAGCAGAGGGGCAACAGCTACTCAGGGCTAACTAAATATTGCAGGTGAAAGGCAAGGCCCAGTGACAGTATATTGCTGGTTTTTTAACTCCAAGATAAATCAGAAGTCAGGTCATTTGTGTAAAATTTTCCAATTCCAAAATTCAAAAATGTTTTTAAATGTTAATTTTTTTAAGTTTTAAAGTGTTAGCAAATAAATTTAAATGTTTGCTATGGAAAGCAAAACAAATATACAGGCCAGGTTCTTAACTGCTGAGTAAAAATATGTTGATTACTTATTATTGAAATATGAGATGACCAGGGTTACTGTTTTTGCTTTTTGTTTAGAATGGGGAGAAAAATGTCAAAACTGCAACTTAATACCTTAAACCAGTGAATAGATATGTCGTCAGTAATTAGATCTAAAAATTTTAAGTGAAGACTGTCCTAGGACAACCAAGATGTTATTCCTCTTTATGATCTTTACCATTTAAAGACCCAGTTTCTATAAGAGAAAAAAAAAGTGCCCTTTGAGAACATATGTTAATGCTAAGCTCACAAGAAATGGGATGGACTTACAAAATCACCTGAACTAAAGTCAGTTCAATTCAAGAATATTCCAAACCAAGCAATACTGACATGTACTTCCTTGTCTATGTAAATTTGTGTGCGTTTAAAAATTTTAGAATTCCTAAATTATTTTAAAATTTATATATTGAGGTCTTTTTTATACCACAGCATCAAACATATTCTAGATGCTTCATTATAATAATATTAAAACAATAAGCATATAATTTGCATTTTTATAAGAAAATTGTACCCACTCATTTTTTTCTCCAGATAGGACTCAATATTATCAGCTTTTAATAAACCAACTAAAGGGGAAATGTGATGATGAAGATGATAACAGCAACAAATTCAACAGTGTCGACACCAGTAGATGCTTACTTTTCACCATCTTGGGTTTGATTTTTGAATCAAATTACCTAGAAGTGTGTCCATTATCATGAATATAATTAGAAAATTTATTGAATATGAACTATATAATATAAAAATTTCTATTTGCTAAGTTAATAACAAGAGGGAAATATGATTGGATTCAAAACAACAATGTTGCTCTTTCTGAAATCCAAAAGCCATACACAGCATGATACATCTGTGTGTCATATAACTCCTGTTTTCTTAAATCATATAGATACATGAAACAAAACAAAGTGTCCTGTCTTTTTGTAATGTTTGCCTTCGCTAAAACATGTAATTATCTATATAATTTCTTATATCTTATTTGGGGATACGCCTTAAATAGGTACTGAATTAACAGATTAAACAGGATCTTCCCTAAATGCCCACTGAATCATTTTTCTGTTTTCCAGTTAATACTTTTAGAATCAATTCCCAAATTGATAAATATTTGTGGCTACTTCTGAACAATTAAAACTTTGGGAAAGTTGCAATTTTTACATGTATTTAACTTTATTTAACCTTTATCTACAGAGGATAAAAATTGTTTCAGATTTGTGTCATATTATTCCTAAAATCTTCCCTCTAAAAACTGAAAATTCAACATTGGACCACTTAAGCCTTCATGGTATTTTCCTATAGATTTTCATCATCACTGCCATTCTGAGTGTTACCAAACTTATTCACAGATTTGAATCCCCTAGGAGTGTATCACCAAATACTATGACTTATTTGGCTTTGGGTATATCCTGGGCTTTGGAACATTTTTAAAGGTTCTTAACAGATTGAATGTGCCAACACATTTGTGAACCACTATTCTAGTTCAGTGTTGTGGTTCCTTTAGGAGTATTTTCTGAGTATTAGCAATCTTGCTCAGTGCCTATTCCAGAAAAAAATATGAAGTACACAAAAATATTTTTAAGAGGTTGGCTTACCTGAAGGATCATGGGGCCAAATGGAGTTCACAAACATAAAAATAAAAAGAAGATGCATAACAATAAAGTAACCATGCATAACAGGTATGATTCTCAGAGTATGGTAATAAAGAAATCTTGTAGGATGCAATAAATCAGAAGCCAGAGATTCTCTTCCCCTGGATGAATCCTTCAGCTCATCACATTATTGTAAGAACAAAACACTAATTTTACTGTACCAATTAAGCATGGTATTTTGAGAAAATATAGATAATAGATTTATAAAGATATACAGTATTTATGAGAACATTTCACTTAATGGTATTTAATTTAGATGGCTGTATACAAGAAGGGCAATAATTGCATTGGTGCCTAATGTACTGGGAACCACGTTATAGCAATCCTATTCAGGAAACAAAGTGTTGAAAGTAAGAGCTTTATATGCAGTGTAAGGTAAATGAATATTTTATTGTACACCCTGGGTGCCTGATAAAAATGGAATTCTTTTAGTTATCATTAGTTAAATACTGAGAATAATGTTATAAGTACTTGTGAGTGTCATATCACAATTGTCTCTTTTTCTTCTACTCACCTTGAAACTCAGCAAATAAGGCCACAAATGCTAATCCAGAAAGTGTTGATATTCATTCATCATGTGCAACAATATCATTGCCACTTGAACCAGATAAATTATGAGAGGTATTTTAACAACTTATACTTCAACTAGTAATCAGGATGCTTACAGTTTAAAACAAAAATGTGTCTCATTGAATGGAACATTCTTTTAATGTGACTACTATTAGATCCAAACTTTAAACTTTAGGAAGCATATGTACATTCATTTACACATTTTAAATTTGGAAAAAATCATTAAGAAGAATAGTATAATTCTATTGCTAAATTTGTTACTGATTTTCTTACTAACCTGACTTATAACATCTGTGGTTTTTTAAAGGGGTCTACTTCTGGAAGTTATCATTCACTTGTACATATTAATTTTAGTTCATCAATCAAAATGATATATGATTGATAAAATTATATATTGATATATAAACTTCTGACACATTTATAATAGTGGATGTAGGATCTTATATGAGTGAAAACATGGAAGGGACCTGAGAGATCATCTAATCCATTTCTTTTAATTTATGTAGGAACATATTAAACATTAATTCAAAAAATATTTTTAAGTATGTATTATTAAATGTGCATGTAGAAACTGAGACAGACAACTGAGATGACTCACCTAAAATCAGGTCCAGGACCAAAATAAAATAATATACTATAATCCTTGACCTCCCAAACAAGGGGCTACTCACCTCATGAATCTGCAAATGCTATACAGTTCTAGCTGCAATCGATTCATTACCACCACCTGTGCTTGCCATCAGATCACTTTCCCCAAGGCATCCATCCACAATTTTATTATGAACAAGGTAATATGTATGGCAAAACTTAAATAATTTTAATGTGAATATCCTTATACCCACCCACTAGATTCTTGCAGTAACATTTTGCTCAATTGCTTTGTCACTGTCATCTCTTCATTAATGCATTATTCAGTCACATCTCTAAGATCTTATCTTTTAAACTGAATTACAGATACTAATATACTTCTGCCAAAGTGCTTCAGCACAAATGTCATTAACCGGATTCCAACATTTGTTACCTAAAATGAAATGCTCAGATGAAAGGTTTACTTATAGAATTTTACTAAATGCATATACCTGTGTATACTGCCCATCAAAATACACATTATTATTATTCTTTTGCAGACCAAATCCGGAGCTACAATACTTTTTTAAAAGTACACTTTAATTGAAACACAGGTACTTTTTTGTTTACATATAATAAATGGCTGTTTTTTTGCTACATAGTTGGAAGAGGAATTTCCTTGCCCACAAGGCTTCAAATATTTGCAATCTGAACATTTATAAAAAGAAGTCAGTTGTATGGTAATCTACAAAATATCTCATAATCTTTTTCAGTCAATCCTTGGCCCAAGAATTTCATGTACAAGAAAACATACTGTGTGTACTTCTTTGCACAAGACTTCAATTACTCATTTTATTGTTTTTAAATAAATCTATTTCTGTAGTTTACTTTCTTTTGTTACATAACCCAGTTTTCTCATCTCTTAGTGTTAACATCCCAGTTTGGGATCTTATAAATAAATCTGCTATGAACATCCTTGCATATGTTTTTATTTTTCTAGGGTAAATACTTGGAAGTTAACTTGCTAATTTATAGGAATATGTGTATACTTTGTTTTATAGGGAAATGCCAGACCTATTCTCACAGTGATAATAAAAGTTTATATTCCCACCATCAATTTATGACAGATAAAGTTGCTGCTCCAGAGCTTGACCACACTGGTGTTGTCAATCCATTGTTTTTTTGACAATTTCATTGGGCATAGTGGTATAAGTATGCTTTTGGTTTGCATTTCCCTAATGACTGAAAAATATTGAATGATTTCCTCCATGTACTCTTTAATGAAGTCCCCAACTAAAGGAAACACGTTACTCATAAGTTCCATATAATTCACATTCATTATTATTAGATGGACCACATACATTGAATTATGATAATTTGAAACAAGGAGGAGTCTATAAACTTCTTACTATGCAGATCTAATCAAAGTTTGGATGAGAGAATTTCTTAAATAGTTGGTTTTCTTACTAATTCACAGAACTAATTTTTATTGATATCTTTCTATTTTGTTATTTTATCTGCTATTCTAGAATTTGGGTTTATGATAGCAAATAAAAGAGTAAATGTCTTTTCTTACAGTCTAGGAAAGAGGTACAGATAAAAATGCATAACTATATAAATAAACAAATGAGATATTATAGATAGTAAAGCACAGTATGAGGGAAATTGAGTGGGAAGATAGAGAGAAGAGGGTGTTCGTTTGAATAATGATGGTCACATTTGTACTGAAATCTAGGAGAATTGTGCATTGTCTCTTCAGGAGACAATTCTCTGCTGTCGTTTCTCAATGATGACCATTTTTGTTCAGGTTCTCTCCTTGCTTATACAAGCTGAGCCATCCCTGGTTCATCTATGGTGATTTTATCCAAATAAAAAGATCAGACTAATGAGATCTTTAAAAA
Organism: Callospermophilus lateralis; assembly: GCF_048772815.1. Lineage (NCBI taxonomy): Eukaryota > Metazoa > Chordata > Mammalia > Rodentia > Sciuridae > Callospermophilus > Callospermophilus lateralis. The sequence goes on along the minus strand of NC_135305.1, from coordinate 143,296,973 downwards.
GAGTTTACATCTATAAAGCAAAGGCTTTATCACATACCTCCCAGCAGATGAGATAGGCAAGCATTACCTCAGCCTGCTAGGAGGCCTGGGAATTTAATGATCTATCTTTTCAGTCTTTATAGCACATACCCATGCAAATTTACAGGTTAATATTGTACCTGAGCAGCAAATTTTCAAGCAATCTATAGTACATTAAAAAATAATTATCCACATACCAAACCTTTGCTTTATTTAGTAAAATATATTTTTAAAAAGAAAAAAAAAACAATTTTAAAAGTAATAAAAAACCTTATTTATTTATTTAAGTGTACTAGGGATTGAATTCAGGGCTTTGCACAGATAGCTTTACCACTGAGCTCAACCATAAATAAAGATTGTTAAAAAGAACCAATCAGAGCTAAACATGGTGGCACACACCTGTATTCCTAGCAGCTCAGAAGGGTGAGGCAGAAGGATCATGAGTTCAAAGCCAGCCTCAGCAATAATGAGATGCTTAGCAACTCAGTGAGACCTTGTCTCTGAGTAAATTACAAAATAGGGCTGGAAATATGGCTCAGTGTCAACTGAACTTGAGTTCAATCCGTGTTACCATAAGAAAAAAAGAGAAACAATCAGAAATTTTGGAAATGAAGTTGGAAGTATCAACAACAGGTTAAAAAAGTGGAAAATTAATATGAATATCTCAATATGAAGATAGATATTTTGAAATATCATATCCATATAATCAATAATAGGAAAGCATGAAAGGATGAAGAGAGGATACATTATCCTTGGGACACCATAAAAAATCAGATATCTGCCTCATTGACATACTTGAGGGGAAGAAATAAAAGTTCAAGGCATAGAAAATCTGTGCAATTTTATAATAGCAGAAAACATCACTAATTTTTGAAAAGATATGGACATTCAGGTACAGGATGTATATCAAACCCCAAACAGACCTGACCAGAAAATATTCTCAGCATGACATATTTTAGTTAAGCTGTCAAAAGTATAGGAGAAATAAAGAATTAAAACCTGTTAGGGAAAAGTGCCAAGTCACATTTAATGGCAACCCTAATATGGTAATAGCAGATTTCTCAATAGATACCCTAAAAACACTTCAGGCAAGGAAGGCATATAATGATGGATTTCAAATGTTTTAAGAAAATAAATTTTAACCAAGAATACTACACCCAACAAGACTATCCTTCAGAAATGAAGAAATTATATGAATTTTCCAACATAAGGAAAAAATTAAAGAAATTTGCGACTACCAACCATCCTTTCAAAAGTGTTTAAGTGTATTCTATATCAGGGAATGGAAGAAATATAAATACCATTACAATCCCATGTGAAAGTATAAATATCACGAAAAGAATAGATACATAAATGAGAAACAGAACAAATAAAACATTACCCAAACAGTTAATCATCAAACCAAGAAGATGAATAAGAAGGGGAGAAACAAAATATTTTTAAAACAACTAGAATAAAATTTTAAAAATTTCAGACAGAAATCCACACTTTTCATTGATAAATCTGAATGTAAGTACTCTTAGTTCTCCAAGTAAAAGGTACATACTGGGTGAATGACTTGAAAAACAAGACCCAACAAAATGCTCCATGTGCTAAACTCAACACACTATAAAATACTCAAAGACTAAAATTGAAAGGATAGGAAATGACATTCCAAGCAAGTGAATTCTGAAAATAAGCAGGTTACCTATTCTTGTATCTGATATAATAGACTTTAAGACAAAAACTGCAAGACACAAAGGTCACTATATAATAATTAAAGGATCAATATATCCCAAATTTATAATAGAAACCCCATTAAACCCAAAGGGAGAGATAGATTCAAACCTAATAATGGTGAGGCTTTTCAATGTCCCACACTCACAAACAGATCATCCAGCCCCACAAAAAGTCAACAAAGAAACATCAGAATTAAACCATAGTATAAATCAAATGTATTTCACATTTACTGAATATTCTATTCAACAGCTGCAGGATATATGTGCTTTTCAGTAGTGCATGAAACTTTCTCTAGAACAAATCATATATTAGGCCACAAAAGAAGTCTTAACAAATTCAAGAAACTTAAAGTCATATCCTCTATCTTTTTGCATCAAAAGAGAACAAGAGTCCCAACATAATCAGTGAATTATCCCCTGATAGGGATTAACTGGGTTACCACTGTAGGCAGGTAGGGTGTGACTGGAGGAAGTGGGTATGGGAGTGTGTGCAGTTGGTGTTAATATTTTGTCTGTGTTGAGTGGGGGAGTCCATCCCCACTTTCTCTTTCTCTCTCTCCATCCTATTTCCATGCCCTGTGTTGCTTTCATCCACCACACTCTTCCTCTATGATGTTCTGTCTCACTTCTGGGCACAAAGCAGTGGAGTTGGCTATCTAGTGGCTGAGACCTCTGAAACTGAATTCCAAATAAACTTTTTTCCTCAAAAATTGTTCTTGTGAGGCATTTTGGTCACAGTAGCAGCAAACTCAACTAAATTAGCCCTGTGTTAATAAATCATAAGAATTAATAGTATGAAAATGTCCATACTACCCACAACAATCTAAAGATTCAATGCAATCCACATTAAAATAATCAATGAAATTCTTTACAAAACTAGAAAAAACAACCCTAGAATCTACATGGAAGCACAATAGATTCTAAATACTGAAAGCAATGTTAAGCAAAAAGAGCAAATTTAGAAGCATCACAATATCCAATTTCAAGGCATACTACAAAGCCATATTATCCAAAATAGAATGGTATTGGCATAAAAGTAGATGCATAGACTTATGTTACAGAAAAAAGAACCCCAAAGTAAATTCAAATATTTATAGCCAACTCTTTCATGACAAAGTTGTTGAAAACATACATTTTAGAAAGGACAGCCTCTTTAGCAAATGGTTCTGGGGAAACTGGATATCCACATGCAGTAGATTAAACTTGACTCCTTTCTCTCACCCTATACAAAATCAATTCAAAGTGAATCAAAATCTTTAAGACCTAGGACTGAAACTCTTCAAGTAAAACATAGGAGAAACACTTACTGATAATGGCAATAATTTTCTCGATAGGTCTCTAAAAGTAATGGAAAAAAACAAGGAGTGACAAATGGGATTACATCAAACTAAAAAGTTTATGCAGAGCAAAAACAAGTGCAGAGACAACCTACAGAATGTGAGAAAATACCTGCCACCATTTCATCAGACAGAGGGTTAAAATTCAGTATATAGAACAAGTTCAAAGACTTAACGACCAAAAAACTTGTGATCCATTTTTTTAAATGTGTAAATGAGATGAGTGGATAATACTCTAAAGAAAAAAATACAAATGGCTAGTGATTATTATTAGATATAAAGGAAGTGTAAGTTAAAACTACAATGAAGTACCATGTAACCCTGGTTAGAATGTCTATTATTTAAAAACAAGCAAACAAAGGGAAAATGCTGGAGATGATTTAGAGAAAGAGTAATCTTTATACACAGAGGTGGGAATGTAAATTAGTATGACCACTATAAAAAACAGTATGCAGATTCCTATAAAACTAAAAAGAGAACTACCTTATGACCCAACTACCCCATTCCTTAGGTTAATATGAAGAAAATCAAGTCAGCATACAAAAGAGACCCCTACGTTTCCATGTTTATTGTAACACTATTCACAATAGCTAAAATATAGAATAAGCTGAGGTGCCTGTCGACAGATTAGTGGATAAAGAACATATGATGCATATATACACAATAGAGTCTTATTCAGCCATAAGAAAGAATGGAGTCCTGTCACTTGAAATAAAATGGAAGGGACTAGAGAGATCATGTTAAGTAAAATAATACAGGCATGGAAACACAAGTGGTCTATATTTTTATCATATATGAAAACTTAAAAACAAAAATTAGCCTATAAGTTGAATTAAAAGAGAGCTATTACTAGGTATTGGGAAGAATTTCAAGAGAGAGGTATATAGATTAAGGGTTGCTGAATATGATCAATACACAATGTATACATGTATGGAATTATCAGACTGAATCCCATTAATTTGTATAATTAATATGTTAATAGTAATAATGATAATAAATTTTAAAAGCATTTAAAAATATAAAAAAATAAAAATATATGAGAAATTATAAATTAGATAATCAGTACACAAGGCCACTTCATATTTCTGTTCGGTGTGCATTTGATATCATTCCATTGTCCAAAGGAAGTTATTTTCCTGTGTCCACACATGATAAGGCCCTGGTAAAATACGGTCATATCTTTGCAACAGTGTATAGAAGGATATATCATCTACCTCAACCCAAATTCTCAAGCAATTTCATAAAATATAACAATGTTCTAAGAATACATAAATAACATATGGTCACTTTACATTGTAAAGTATATTAATTTTCTAGTTACCTATTAAAATGGCAGGGGCATCTTCTAGCTTTGTCATCTTTTTCAAACTCTTATCTTTCCATGATGCTCTTCAATGCTATTACAAACATCTATGCAAGGACAAAGGGTAAATATACAAGCCACTGGGCAAACACATTTAAGACAGCCATATAGTGCACAGAATTGCTCACATCGAGAAGGCACTGGGCTATTTATCTTACAGGCAGCAATCTCCAAAAGGAACTCATTTTCTTCTAACATATGACACATTTTTCAGTTTGTATAAAATGATTCTGCCACTCTTGCAGTTCTATTTGGATTGTAATTCAATGATTTTCCTTCAAGTCATTTTTTTTAGAAAATCTTTTATTGAACTTTGGGGGTATAAATATTTTTTGGTCTTATATAAATATTTGCTGAAGAACATTATATTAAGAAAGCTAAGTCCTATAGAGCTGGACAATAACTAAGAGACAATTCTTTAGAACAATGTTAACCAGATAAATATTATGCAAGTTTACCCACCTATGTCAACAGCCAGAATTTAAATTGACTTGGCATGTTCAAGGAAATTAAAATACTGTTTTGTCTATTGAGTCTGATATCAAATATAAAAAAACAACATAATCTCTGCACCAACACAAAAGAAAAAAACATGGTAAATGTATCATTGTCTATAAGAAAGATTCATATAGTTAAAATGTCTGTTACAATGTGAAAAATCAAAACAATGTCTTATAATGAATGCATTAAGGTCATTCAGTATGGCTTGATCACGGTATACAAAAATGGTTATGGGAATAGATAATACTGTAGATATAATAAAGCTGCTTTGAGTTTGGTATTGCAAATCAAATGCACAAACTAAAATTTAGACTTTGAAACTAAGGATAATAAAAAGTCACAGGGCAGTTGTAAATGGGAAATGTCCTGGTCAAATTTTCATGTTAAAAACATAGTGTTGCTTCCAGTATACAGAAAAAGGAACCAGGATTCAGGCAAGGATATGTGGTCCTGAATAAAGTGGAGGTCCCAGTTACAAAGATAGGCAAGTAAGTCAGGTAAGAAATGATGTTCTGACGTAGCATTGTGGCAATGAGTTGGAGAAGAGTCAACAGATATTAAGATCATACAGGAGTCACATCCAGGGTTGGCACCAGAACATTCATCTATTCTTTACTCAGTAAACCTTTATCAATGACATCCTAGGTATATGATATTTGCCAGGAAAAGACATGATCTTGCTTTGTGGGGAGCTCTTTTTGTAGTGAACCAAATCCAGCCAGGCTGACTCATTACAGTTTTTCATCATGATTTTACATAATTGAAGATAAATTGTTTGGGATCTTGACACCTTGTAGAGTAAAAGATGGGTCCTAGGAATCCCTATACTAATCCCTTTCCTTGAGCCTTCCTCTATCCCTTCTCAAGGCTGTACTCAGTCATCTATGTGACTATACCTAAGACAAGGTACACTTCAATTAGTTGACCGTTCAAAGAGAATAAAATGATTGGTTGTTATTTCCTATGCTTCTTCCTGAGATGTCTGCAGTTAAAGGAGAAGAGAAGCAGCTGCCTTAGTAGAGGCAAATATCTCTCTTTAAGATAAATCTAAACATCCTTCCAAATAAGGACCCAATTTTGCCACAGATGGCATAAAACCACTACCAATCCATGTGTGTCAGGCCTGCAGAGCTAAAGGGCTAGAGAAAAAATGGCAAAGAGAATAGAAGGAGGTTGCTAAGAGAATAAAGTCTTATTTACTTCATATGATGAGGTTCCATGAATCTGTTTGCATATCTGGAGACAGAAAAGACCATGATTACTATAATTTGATTCAACAGGGGATTCATTGCACACTTAAAAGCACACCTAACATTATCTCATTTCCAATGGAAGAAAGAGGATTATGAGTCATGTCGGATTAAAGCCATACTGTACTCACTTCCCACAGTATTACCTGTTGCATACATGTTATTTCCTCATATAAAACAATCACATTTTAGTTGGTGATATTATTACCTTCAAAACATTCTCCCACATCCAGCAATTGTCACTCAAGACACTCAATGGGTATATGTGGGGAAGAGAGAGGGGTTGTGTCAAATTTTGGTACAGGACTTGCTAAAAAGCTTAAGAAATAAATGAAAAAAAGAAAAAATCAAGAATGAAAAGAGAAGAATGTAGTATAATATGTAAAAAAATATTCTAAGAATTTTATGTGTAATTGTTACATAGTTCTCACAGTGGTTCTAGGATATATATATATAACTTTTGAGAAAATTAAGGTAGGGGAAAGTCAAGTAATTTCATTGAAATCAAAATGTGATTCTGTCTTCCTTCCTCACTACAAACTGTTCTTCCTCATCATTTTAGTCAAGAAAGAAAATTGTTACATGATACTTGGAATTCCTTATTTGCGTTTGTCTGTCATGAACCTGGGCATTTTATTTCATGTCTGAGACATCTTTCTGTAAAGTCTTGTGATGCAGAGGTCATTTTGATTGTTTAATTCATTGCTTTATTCAATTACCAAATTATGGATGCTATATCCATGGCCTGACAGACACTTTTTCAGAGCTTGGGAGAAAGCAGCAAGTACTATAGTTCTTTCCATCATGGTGGCAACATCCCATTGGGATACTGGAAAATCAATGCAAAAAATATATAGATATGTATTTTTTGCAATAGTTTAAGAACAAAGGTTTAACTGGATTTAAGAGCAAAGGGAGATCTGGGGAATGTGAAGCTGTCTTAGGCCAGGCAATTCATGCAAGCCTCTCTCTGGAGGTAACAATGTAGTGACCTTAATTAAGAAAAGCCAAGGGGCATGCAAGCATCTGGAAGATAAGCTTTATAAGAAAAGGAAAAATAAAAGCACCCTGGCCACCAAGGGGGAGGGCATACATTTAATATCTTTAAGGAACAGCCAAGAGAACACTGTATCTGGAGGAAATGAAAAAGAGCACAGGAAACAGAAGAGGTTACAGAGGTCATGAATAAATCAAATAGAATGCTGATGGCATGGGAAGGGATTTGTATTTTATTCCAGATGCCAACTGGAGTAAAATGCTAGAGGGATTTGGGTGGGGAAAGAACTTGACTTGTGATAGTAAGATAATTCTAGCTACTATGTGAAGAATAAATGGTGCCAAATGCCCTTGGAAGTGAGGAGGACAATAAGGAAGCTATTGCAAATTTTCAAACCATTAGAGATGGTGGTGTGCCCAGAGTGGTGAAAATAAATGCTTTGAGAAGGGCTGAGATTTGGCATATATTTTAAATTATTAAGCTCACGGGATTCATAGTATAGAAAAAGGAGGGGAGACAGCAATGAATGAATTCAATGTTTTTGCTTGAGTAACTTGCCAAACTGCATTGAATGAAAGTATATGTTTGTGTATGTGCATTTTTGTGTGCACATGGCTGTGCATGAATATCTGTGGACTTGAGAGTTGTTTCTGGATGTGTTTTAAACCTCTATTAGTTTCCCACATGGAGGTACCATGAAGTGTATGAACTGTCTTGCTCATTATTATAGCATATAGAGCAATGCCTGAAAATTATTATGAGGAAAAGAAAAAGATTGTTGGATGAGAGCATAAATAAATGTATGAATGAAAATTAAGATGTTGTACCAATTGGGTCTTAAAATTTGAAATTCAGGAGTTTTCTGCATAGGGTTGCTATAAGACTTCAGTACTGAATGAGATCATTTTCATAGTCTCTATAGACAGAGAAGAATCTCCAAGGATGGCTTTCTGGTGCACCCAACCCAACATTTTAATACAGATAGAAGAATATCAGCAAATAAACTGAGAAGTTTCAGTCAGTAAACAGAAAACAAGTAGAGCGCTATTTCTCAGAAGATACGTGAAGAAAGTATTTTGACTGAGAAAGACTTTCTTATTGGAAAATGTGGGAGCTACTCTAATATTTTAAAATATTAGCATTGTCTAGATATAACTTGGAAAAAAAATGTTAGTTGTTTTCATTGTCAGAATTTAACAGTATGTTCCGACTTAGCTGCAACTATTGAAATAGCATTAACTAGAAAACAATGCATAACTACCTCTAGACTGTCTGAAGAACACAGAGTTAATTAATCAGACTATCTGTTATAGGTGACCATACATATTTGTGAAACTATTGGCTATGTGAAAGTGAAAGAGAGCATGATTTTTTAATGTTTGTAGGACAACAGGCATTATTCCTGATTTTCTCAGGTGTGATCACCCTGTCCTGCTGAGGCCTTGTATAATACATGGAGTCATGGCCCAAGGAAAGAAATAAAAATGCTGTGTTTTCATAGGGAAGAAGAAAATATGAGGGTGAGTCTTGCAGTTCATAGGTTTCAACAGGAAGGCAACCAGATTAAAGAAAATAGCTAGAGGTTCAAGTTTTTGAAGGACAGGTCTGGTTTGGTGCCCAGAAAAGGAAACAGAAGGATGTCAAGAGAAAGGAAAACAGAAGAGCCTTTTCAAGTGCTCTTGTATGTAAAAGCAAACAATGCTTACAGTTCTGCCATAGCTAGTTCCTTTTTTCTGGTTTTCTTTTATCTCTTTATATATATATATTATTCAAGAAATGACAAAAGCTGGCTTTTGTTTCAGAATACTTGTCCAAGAATCCAAACACTTATTCTTCAGACCTATCACAGGGATATATTATTTATATAATCCTAATAAAATAATTTGGTAGCTCAAGTTTTCAAATCCTTCTAGTCCAAATCTCAAAAGTAAATAACAGTAGTAATATATTTTATAAGATTAGGGTAAAGATCTGATGACATATTTTATGCAAACTTCTTCATAATTTAGAAAGTTCTAAAAAACCGGGAGCTTTAGTATATTCTAAAATGAATGACTAATTTTGATATGTTCCAGGCAAAATACAAAATCAGCTCAGAAAGTCAGTTTTCCATGCTTTTGTCTATACGCATTTCTAATAATCCGTTAGAAGACCTAGAGACTGGATCTTCTGTAGCTATAATATTATGCCATGTGCACTTTTACAAGTTAATGACTAAAACTGCACTTTGATGCTGAGTCCTACTCAGCTTATAGATCCTAGATTTTGAAAAACAAACATGTTATTTCATAATGCTTCTCCCAGTGGCACCTCAGTACTTCTTGTTTGTTTTGCCTATAATGTTCTTTCCTTATTTCTGTTATTACTTAATTGATCCTCCTTTTTGCATAAAAAAACTTTTGCATAAAAGTTCAGCTGAAAAAGAAATGACCTTCTATCTGTCAAGACCTCTAATACAGCTTGTGCAAGGGCAGAGTGAAATTTTGGGGTGGGTGGAGTGGATATCTCAAAGACACTGTCTTAGCCAATTCTGGTGAAGAACTTTCAACAGAATGTGGAAGATATGGTGCAGACATAGTAGACTGCATCTGAGCATATTTATTCTTCCTATGTTACTGGTAGTGCGTGGTCAGCAGTCAGAATGCCTGAGCACTGTTCTTTACTACCCAAGTTGCTGACCCTGGTATCAGGGACAGACCACCCACCTGCCTCCTTAATAAGAAAGGTAATACTCTGATATTCTCTTTCACAAAGTGAATGTAAGAATCTCTGCTCACCTCCAAATTGTTTAAATGATAATCATTTAAAATAGGTTCTTCCTGAATATTGATTCATACCATGCTTAAAATATTAAAATATTTCTTTTTTTCTGATATCATTTTTTAATTGGTTGCTCAAGACAATACAATGATCTTGACATAACATATATTTGATTCAAATGGGGTATGAATTCTTATTTTTCCACGTGTTCAATTGCAGGATCACATTGGTTATACAGCCACATTTATACATACAGCAATACTAGTGTCTGTTGTATTCTGCTGCCCTTCCTATTCCCTCTCCCCTCCCCTCCCCTCCCATCACCTCTCTCTACCCAATCTACTGTGACACTTTTCTCTCTTTTTTTTCTTCCCCCTCACACCATCATATATGTAATTTTGTAAAACAATGAGGGTCTCCTTCCATCTTCCATGCAATTCCCCTTCTCCCTCCTATTCCCTCCCACCTCTCATCCCTATTTAGTGGTAATCTTCTTCTCATGCTCTTCCTCCCTACTCTGTTTTGAGTCACCCCCCATATCAAAGAATACATTCGGCATTTGATTTTTAAGGATTGGCTAACTTCACTTAGCATAATCTGCTCTAATGCCATCCATTTTCCCTGCAAATGCCATGATTTTGTTATTTTTTAGTGCTGAGGAATATTCCACTGTGTATTAATGCCACGTTTTTTATCCATTCATCTACTGAAGGGCATCTAGGTTGGCTCCACAGTCTAGCTATTGTGAATTGTGCAGCTATGAATATTGATATAGCTGTGTCCCTGTAGTATGCTCTTTTTAGGTCTTTTGGGTATACGCCAAGAAGGGGAATAGCTGGGTCAAATGGTGGCTCCATTCCCAGCTTTCGAAGGAATCTCCATACTGCTTTCCAAATTGGCTGAACCAATTTGCAGTCCCACCAGCAATGTACAAGTGTATCTTTTTCCCCACATCCTCGCCAGCACTTGCTGTTGTTTGACTTCATAATGGCTGCCATTCTTACTGGAGTGAGATAGTAGTATCTTAGAGTGGTTTTAATTTTCATTTCTCTGATCGCAAGAGATGGTGAGCATTTTTTTGTGTAATTGTTGATTAATTGTATATCCTCCTCTGAGAAGTGTCTGTTCAGATCCTTGGCCCATTTGTTGATTGGGTTATTTGTTTTATTATTTTTTAATTTCTTGAGTTCTTTGTAAATTCTGGAGATTAGAGCTCTATCTGAAGTGTGAAGAGTAAAAATCTGTTCCCAGGATATAGGCTCCCTATTTACCTCACATATTATTTTTCTTTCTGAGAAAAATATTTTCAGTTTGATTAAATCCCATTTGTTGATTCTTGATTTTAACTCTTGTGCTATGGGTGTCCTATTTAATTTAATATTTTAATATTTTTGAATTATAAGAGCATATCATTTGCTAAGAAAATGTAACTATTACCAAAAACTTGGTACCTGTCTCTTAGAATATCCACTTTCTCCAAAGTCTGTCTTTGCAAAAGGCCAACAGAAAAAGGCTAACTAGTAGATGCATACATTTTTAAAACTAGAATGGTGGCAGCTGAACCAGGCTACATATTTTACCTCGACACCCATGGCCAGAAGAGATATCAAATGGAAAAAAAAAATTGAACTCTACTGAGTATAGACTGCAGGGTGTTAAGGTGAAGTCAAAATTGGAAAAGTGGTCTGGATTGAGCTATTGACTATTTTATATTGACATACTGAATGCAGCTGTAAAGAAGTAGGTCTCCATGCATACGATGTTGTTTTGAATCTTGAGAGCCCTTAAGCATAAGATTGAATGTGCAGGGATTGTTTGAAGGAGTAGCAAATGGACAAACTGGGTCAAAGTTAAAATATCATAATGTTTAATGCATTCTGCAAAGACAGACTTTTTTTTAAGCCAGCTAGTTGGATACAGACATGAACAAATGTTGATAAAGAAAAAAGAAGCAGCATTCTGCCAAAAACAAAAGAGCTCTCCCAGAAGCACAAAAAAATGAGGCAGAGGTGAAGGGCTGTGGGAAGCAGAGAGAACAACATTGCTTATTTGGGATTCGAGGTTAAGAAGTAAGAAGTGTATCCTCAGGCACCTGTGGAAAAGACAAAAAGTCAAGGATGAATCTCAACAGATAAATTAGTGAAAGATGACTATCTTTGTGGAAATAAATAAGAAAGTTTTACTAAAACATATTTGCTCTCTTTCTCTTTTTATGAAGAAAAAAATCAGACACAGAAGACAAAAATAGAGAATGTTAACCTCAGGAGGAATTCATTTTTTAAGGTGGAAAAAAATCCATAGACATAAGGATAAAAACAATGGTATTGAATGTCCTTGGGCCACTGTTCTTATTTCAGAAAATACTCAGTTACTTAGGATTATTTCTGAAGTTGCCAGTTAACTCCAGATGTCCATAATTCTACTAATAAAAGATGAGACAGTGAGATTAGCTATTAAAGGAAAATATGAGAAGCTTTTTCTTTTATTTACAGTGTAGAGATATTTTCTGTTGTGATCTGTTTGTTTGTAACATAGTTTACCATGGACTTCCTAAGTCAGCTTCACTCCAAAGGATCTTGATGAGTTCAAAATTTGAGAATGGCTATGTATGTGCATCAACTGGTTTAGGTTGACTTCTCAAGCAAGTTAAGGGGCCTTAAATTAAGGGGCCTTATTCATCCATTTTTCCCTCTCCAGCATAACAATGCTAGTTTCAGAGATGGTGTTTTCCAATGCAGAGGTCTCTAATTCACTGTGCAGCATGCCTACCCCTAACACCTACCAGGTCATTATGAGCAGTCCATCCTGAGCATTTCAGGGACAGGGGATCTTCTTCTTCTTCTTTTTTTTTTTTTTTTTTTGCTTTTATATATAAAGTTTTTTTTTTCTTTTTTTTTTAAAATATTTTTTTTATTGGTTGTTCAAAACATTACAAAGCTCATGGCATATCATCTTCCATACATTTGATTCAAATGGGTTATCAGCTCCCATTTTTACCCCAATTACAAGTTGCAGAATCACATCGGTTGCACATCCACATTTTTACATAATACCATATTAATGACTGTTGTATTCTGCTACCTTTCCTATCCCCTACTATCCCCTCTCCCCTTCCCTCTCCTCTTCCCTCTCTACCCCATCTGCTGTGGTTTAATTCTCTCCCTTTTTTTTTTTTCCCTTTCCATTCTCACACGTGACTGGGTGACTCCCGGTTAGGGTCTGAGGCGCTCTGGCTGTGTTGGAGCTTTCCCGGCCCTCTCCTGATGAGAGAACCTGTCCGTGTGGGGGTGTAACTGACCACTGACCCCGGAGGCCCAATCACTGACCCTGACCTTGGAGTGCGGCCCCCCCTTCAACCTTCATTGGATGGAATTATCCCCTGAATTTCTTGCTCCCCAATAAAAGGCTACTCCCTGGCGTGCTCTCTCTCTCTTTCTCCTGCTAGCCCTGAGTAATCCTTGCTGCCCTGCCGGGCGGTTAGAGGAGGGAACCAGAGAGGGGAGCCGTCTCGGACCTAGTCATAGAAAAAGGTAACTGAGTCTGTGTGTTTATTTCGATCTCACTAGCTAACTTTTATGCCAAGAACCTCATTAATGAAACCATTGCGCTGGCCGCATGGTAGAATTAGAGCAGATAATGCTAAGTGAAGCTAGCCAATCCTTAAAAAACAAATGCCAAATGTCTCCTTTGATATAAAGAGAGCAACCAAGATCAGAACAGGGAAGAAGAGCATGAGGAAAAGATTAACATTTAACAGAGACGAGTGGGGTGGGAGAGAGGAAGAGAGAAGGGAAACTGTATGGAAATGGAAGGAGACCCTCATTGTTACATAAAACTACATATAAGAGGGGATCTTCTTTATTAGCCCAAAAGATGTTTGGCCTGATTTCCAAGCTTCTGTTTTCTGATTTGCCCTTAGGTCTTGATAACACCCGGACTCTGTCTCCTTCAATTATCTGATCTCACTTGAATATTTCCATACCTGGAGGTTCCCAGCCTTTGATATTTTCAGAATCTCTCAGAAATACTTTTAAAACTCATAATGACTTTTTTGTGACCTAAAATTGTACAGTGGGGAGCAATTAGGAAACTTCACATTAACATACCATCTTTTCCTTTACCCATCTTACAGGAGGAACTATCTACTTCTTCACTCATCTTATGTTCATGACGGAGGATTCTATAAAGAAAGTCATAGGGGGAGGGGGATAGTAGAGGATAGGAAAGGCAGCAGAATACAACAGACACTAGTATGGCAATATGTAAATCAATGGATGTGTAACCAATGTGATTCTGCAATCTGTATACGGGGTAAAAATTGGAGTTCATAACCCACTTGAATCAAAGTGTGAAATATGATATATCAAGAACTATGTGATGTTTTGAACAACCAACAATAAAAATTTAAAAAAGAGAAAAAATTATATATATATATATATATATATATATATATATATATATATATATTTTAATAAAAGTTTTACATTGCATAGAAGCATCATAAGAAAATGAAGACCTGAATAAATGGATAAATGTGTACTTTTACAATGAGTTCAATTAAAAGTAGACAGTTGAAGGCAAATGTGATTGGTTTAAGGAGAATAATTTAATAGCAATAAATTAAGGGTAAATGTTGCAAGGCATATATGGACATCCTTTTCTATGATTTGTAATGTGCAGAGATAGGATGCTCTTTCCTGTAAGATGAGGAGGCAACCTCTCACAAGAGGATCTTGTGATGAGCTTAATGGGAAGGTCAGAAAATCCTTTCTAGGTTTTATGACTTGTTTTCATGAAAAATGAAATGGAGGATTAGAGACCTTCCAACATGTGCTGTTTTCTCAAATGCCAAGGTGCCATATTGTGGGGGAGTGTGTTGAACTCCACCAAAGGTACTATTCATCTCTCCTGAGAGTTTACTGTCAACAGGCCTTTCTGAACCCAGGAGATAGACTGGCTTCATATCCAGATACTAAAAAATACTTATTCTAATATCAATTTCCTCATATTTAAATGACACCATATTGCTTAAAGTTTGGGAGGAGCCCAAATTGTCATATTATTATTGTATTTCTAAAATATTCCCTTTATTTTGTATAAACTTGAGGCTTGTTTTCTTTTTGAGAAAGAACTATGAGACTTTTTATGAAATTAAAATAATACTAGAAATTATAATAATAGGCAACATAATATTCTGAGAAGTTCTTCAAATAAATTTAGATTTCATTTTTACAAGGATGCTATTTTTAAAATCACAGTTATTGTCTCCATTGTATATATGGCACCACTGAGGTAGCACATTCTTACCAGGGATTTGAAGAAAAGATGTAGACCTATGATTCAAACTCAAGGGCAACTGACCCCTCTATTCTGATGCGAGATTCATTGCCATAGCAGAGGGAAAATAATAAAGCATAGACCTTTTCTAAAGTGTTTTTGGTGGATCATCATCACTCAGCAAGTTTCAGAAGGGTTGATTTACTACAATTTATCAATAATAGTTGTGTGCTAGCACACTTAAGCCTATGTGAAAACAAATGTAAGGTAGCCATTGAAGTGCTTTCACCAAACCATGGTGAGTACATAGTTCTATTGGACTTTTTAATCTAGTAACTGGGAGTGTGCAATTAAGATTAACTACTTCTCCACAAGTCACATTTATGGTAAAGCTCTGTCCCTTACCATAATTGTGACTTTGAGCTAGCTATGTAATTCAATGTGACTTAATCTCTATAAGGTTCAGTTTTTTTTTTTTCCCTCAAAGGGAGAAAATTATATATCTCTGAGAGCACTTTTGTATAAGTATATGCAAAGTGCTTAGTGAATTCTCAATACACAGAATCCATTATCATTATCATTATTATGAATCCTGGAAAGCCCAGAAGAACTCTTAAGGTGACACTAACCACTGAAAACACTAAAGAGAAAAACAAAGGAACACTCACTTTTCTTTATTGATACATATTGAACCTAAAAGTGTTAATAATGAGGCAGCAGGACAGCACAAAAGGAAATGAAAGACAGAGAGCAACATATTTACAATAAAGAAATCTCATTACCATGCATGTCTTTAGAATTCTGCATATTTATTTCAGTGACAGGTTTTATTATTAACATTAATAAGCATTTAAGAGGGAACACATCATCCCCAATGGGAACATTTAACAGTTCAATTCCAAGTAATAGTCACTTGTTTCAATTATAATTAACCTTAATTTTCATAGTTTAATATGTCTTCATTCTAAAGAAAGTATGGATAAGTATTTTTAACAAAGTGCTTGCCATGTTATTTTAATTCTTTATTAGAATTTTACTCTTCGATGAGTAGAGCTTGAAAGCCAGTATTATTTGACATAAAACACACAGTCATTAATCTGGTCTTTTTAATACTGCTGAAAAATATTTTAAAAGTCACCTGTAAATAAAATACACAATTATGAAGCTGAACATCATTAATCATTTAAATTTAATTTGCAATTTCTTTTCAACATTAATTTTAGAGTAAAAAATGTCAAACATATTAAAATGCTGGCCTGACAGGAACCCTGAGGAGGAACAGAGAAATGATCTCTTTTGGTAGAAGATCAAATAACCATGACAGGACTTGTTCTTCAGGAAACAAAACTCTCAGAAGCTGGACATTTCACAACAACCTTCCTACAGCAGGTAGTATAAGTTAATAATTGATCATTATATTAACTATTAAAAGTCTTGAAGTAAGAGCTCAGACTTCCACTTCATATTTACTTTTATAATTCTCCTATTACTGCATTCTGGTTCAAATAAAACAGAAACAACATAAAACAGTGGGGGGAAACAGATGACCTCTGCAGATTGACCCCAGCCTTCTGATTGATTTTGTGTCTATATTAAGCACTATAGCTTTTATAGCAATACAAGTAGAGTCTACTCGAGGACTTGGGTTATTCTTTTTTTCCACCACAAAACCTACCCTGTGGAAGCCACTGTGGTAGAAATTCAAACAATAAAGTACACAAAACCAAAAAACACTGAAACTTTCACTCATTTATCATTATTATTTGCCAAGCACAATGTAAATTTTCAAGAATATAACATGAAATGTGGTTTTTTGTTCTCCTGATGCTTACTTAAACAAGAAAACACACAATTATAAATATGCATTTCCTTTAAAGAAAAATTATGTGAGCTTAAGAGTTTGCATGGAAGAGTTAATTTATTAGGCAGGCTAGGGGAGACTACTGTAGGAAGTGGCCCTTGAGCTAGTCCATAGGAGGATATACCTGGTGCACATAAGAGAGAAGAGCATGTGAAGTAATGAGAACAACATAGTCAAAGAACTTTGGAGGGAGGAAGCATGGCAAATATAAAGGCTAAAACAAAGGGCGACTTGAAGCAGAAATCGGCAAGGCATATTGAACAAGCTTGGGAAAAGCAGAGTAGGAATACCAAACAGTGAGTGGGACAGCCGAAGGACTCTGTTCCATGGCTTGAAGTATGTGTTAAACTCATAAAGTTTGCCTTTTGAAAGATTGTTGGTTCTGACTTTTGCATGCAGAGTGGATCTGAGGATGGCATAGTTAATGAACATTGATCTTTGGTGTATGTGGGTGGTGATGGAACCAAGGATTGAACTCAGGGGCACTCAACCACTAAGCCCCATCTCCAGCCCTATTTTGTATTTTATTTAGAGACAGGATCTCACTGAGTTGCTTGGTGCCTTGCCATTACTGAGGCTTGCTTTGAACTTGCCATCCCTCTACCTCAGCCTCCCAAGCTGTTGGGATTATAGGCATGCACCACCATACACAGCTTGTACATTGATTTTTAAAGAGGATTTGAAATAAAGAGTCTGATCAAAAAATTATTTGACCCTCATAGTTTTGTTTAATTGAATTTTTGGCATTGAGAGAAATCTAATCATTCTACATGTGCCTACTCAAATGTACATGTAGCTAGTAAAACAGAGGAGCTGATTTTTAAAAATTTACTTATTTATTTTAATTAGGTATGTATGACAGAAGAATGCATTTTGATTAATTGTACACAATTGCAGCACAACTTTTCATTTCTCTGAT
Source organism: Callospermophilus lateralis (assembly GCF_048772815.1). Lineage (NCBI taxonomy): Eukaryota > Metazoa > Chordata > Mammalia > Rodentia > Sciuridae > Callospermophilus > Callospermophilus lateralis. Next base: position 143,278,972 of record NC_135305.1, on the reverse strand, counting down.
TGTACACCATGTAGCTTCACACCATATGTGCAGTCAGTCATACATGTACCTAGGGTATTAATATCCCTCATATTCAAGAGGAACTGAATTTTAAACCCATTTAACATTAAGTATTTCAATTTTTTAACAGCCAAAATGTGAATCTAAGTTACCTATTCTAAAAAAATCCTATCTGATCTCTCTCTCTTTCTCTCTTTTCTTGTTGATTCTGTTCTGTAGAAGTCAAAGGGAGAAGGTAATATCAACGTAATCTTTCTTCTCAGAAGAGAAGAAATCTGATCTCCCCTTACTTCTGGGTAGTTGGCACAATTTGAGGTTATGCATACACTGAGGATTTCTTGGGACAGTTGGTTTTACACCAGTTTTGTCAGCATGCCATTATGGTCTCCCCTTAAAATAGTGTCCAGGTTTGGATGATAAATTACATGGCTGTCCTAGGCAATGGCGACTGAAAATGTTAGATTTATTGCACAAGACATATTTGCAAAAATAAGAAAAGTAAAATGAAATACATCCTCAAGTTTCTTGGTTAAAGTTTTCACTAGAAAGTTTTATAACATTGAAGAAAAAATAAATGCAAAATTAATTATATGTATTAAATTATAAACTGTAAAATTGTATGAAGTTGATGACTATTGAGACTATTAGAGGTGGTTAGGTTTTGTCAGGTTCTCTTTAGTGATGTCAGTTAAGCGTCATTCATTAATTCTTATTTGCCTCACTTTTCCTGAAAATAACTCATTAACCACCCACAATTTCTTCTCTGACTGATTAAGTGGTATAAACATTGAGAATAACAACATGAATGACATAAATGCCAAGAATTCATTTGAAATGTAAAAATATACTTAATACAGTGGTTCTGTTTATGACTCCTACAAGCATACTTAAGGAAGCACACAGCTAAGTAATATCAGTAATTAAATAGGATTGGTAGAAAAACCCTCATTTTCTTAATTCTTTGTAGTCTATGTGTCAGAATCTTTACATAGAAAATGTAATGGATCAAATTAATAAAGAAATGGGCAGTGTACTGTTTCGTGAACTTGTCTAATAGATACATCTGTGCCACAACAATCTGAAAAATTGAGATAAATCAGAGCTTTTGAGCAGGAGTACATAGATTATTGTAGCAAACATTGAAGTAAAACAAGTGAAGCTATAACTCAGTTGTTCATACTGAGCTTTTCTGCATTCTTCATTGTTCTTTCATGCATGCTGAAAATGGGTGACATTTTTCACAGTGATGGAAAAGATTACTCATTGAAGTTCTTTTGATCTTAGCTGCCCAAACACTCTGTTCCCGTCTAAGAGAAAGTTGAATTCAGCAGTTACAGAGGAAAATATTATTCTCATGTAGACATGACACCTGAAGAAGGCTGTATTAACACATAGAACAGTTATAATACTTGCTCCAAGATTATATGAATGGAGCAAAGACTAAGAAACAGCAAATAGTTTAATTAACAGATACACACACTGATGTAACTGTGGGAAAGATGTTAGTCAAGTGAAGGATATTTTCCCATCCCAGATAGCATCCTGAAGAAAAGTCATTTTCCAACAAATATACTATTATACGAAATGCCACAGTCCGGCTGCAGCAAAATAACCGGGGGGTGATGAGCAGCTTGTGTACATTGATACAGCAGGAGTGGGAGACGTTTATTGTAGGACCAGAGGGGTATATATACATTCCACACAGCTTATCTTAATTAACATAAACTAGATACAGCAGTCAACCAAAAAGAAATCTCCACACTTAATGGCTCACTGGCATTACTTCACAAACCACTCCCTTTGGCAAAATGCCAGGTGCTAACTTTACTTGTTTACACACTCTAACATTTCCCCCTTTTGTTTAATTTAAATAATGACCATAGTGGTTTTTACACAAACACCATAAATAATCTGCTACAAGCAGAAGGGGAGGATACAAAATGCCACAATACCAAGCCAATTGAAGGCTCCATGCAAGAAGACCTTGGAAAAATTATACCAGCAATGACACTGTTTGCAAAGATACCGAGTTGAGTTACAATTTGTTGTAGATTACAGTTTGTTGTCTCAGTCCAGGTAAAGCAGTGTCTCAATAGATTAACTCATAGTCCAGGTAAATCACAGTCCAGGTAAGTTAACAGTCCAGGTAAGTTCTGCAGGCAGCTAGCTTGATCCGAAGTCTCCTCGGGTTCTCAGCAACACTGGAAATTCTTCCACCCTCGTCCTCACTGGCACTGGGATGAAGGCAGAACTCCAGCAACGATGCTAAAGAAAATCCTGTAGTATTCCACTAAGAAAACAACCTTCTGAACAATTTAGTACATTGTCTCAAGGTTTTTTACATTTGAAATAAGCCTTAATGGTGCTCATTACTCATTAGCTTCCAGGTGTGGGAGAACCATTGTAGTTACTGGCCTTGGAAATGATCAAACTTCAGGGACGTGGGCGGTCTTCTACCTGCAGCCTGCAGAGTCCTGGGCAGCCCCAGATGGCCCTTGGGAGAGTCCGGGGAGTGTTCTGGACTCAAACTGCCACTGGGCACAGGGAGCAAGAGCCTGCGAGACTGTGCTTCTGGGTCAGGTTTGGATTTGGGCTCTCGCAGTGGCGTCCCGCTCCCCGGGCGGGGGGCGGGGAAGAGCCCGCTGCCGCAGCTTGGAAAGTCCTTGCTGCACCATGACTGGCTCCTGCATGTGGCAGCTGCTGCGCTGATTCATGCACCCTCTGGTAATGAAAAGTATTCAGTAATAGCATTTTTTTATTATTATTATTAAATTTATCTATTAAATATTTTTATTTATTTTTTTAAATTAATTTTTATTGTTGGTAATAGCCTTTTGCTGCATCTTTTTTCCTGATAATCCTTCTTCTTCTGAACTTTCTTTTTCTTTCTTACTAGAGTTCCTGGGCTTCCATCAACACATGCCCTAACTATTCTTGGTTCCACTGGGGTTCCTCCTTCCCTTATCAATTTACTTAACACCCCTTCCATATTTTCATCACAAAGACAATACAGTATTTCAAGACAAAACAAGACACAAACATACTGTATCAATTTTCTCCATTTTCTCAAAATGGCCATTTTTCCTCTCGCCCTATCTGTCTAGGGACAAGGAGATTTGCTCCCCTCCTATCTAGGGATGGGCAGCTTTTTTATTTTTGTCACTTATCCCTGAGTGTTCCGGGGCTCCCCGTAACGGGCCACCATCTGCTGCAGTCTGGCTGCAGCAAAATAACCGAGGGGGTGACGAGCAACTTGTGTACATTGATACAGCAGGAGTGGGAGCCGTTTATTGTAGGACCGGAGGGGTATATATACATTCCACACAGCTTATCTTAATTAACATAAACTAGATACAGCAGTCAATCAATAAGGAATCTCCACACTTAATGGCTCACTGGCATTACTTCACAAACCACTCCCTCTGGCAAAATGCCAGGTGCCATCTTGACTTGTTACACACTCTAACAACGAAACTCCTTCAAACATTTAATAACTCTGCCAGTCCCCACAACATATGTGTCCAACCTACTTGGATCAAAGGAGTCATTTCATTTTTTTCATTGATTTTTACAAAAGCACATAGGCATAGAGGCAACTCTTATAGATCACAGATTAATGATAATAATCCAAACCTGACGTGTTGGAGGCAGACAGAGAATGTGTGAATTCTCTGCTCTCACACAAGATTTGCTACAAATTAGTGTAAATTGTAGACTGATGTGAAGCACAGAATCAGACCAGCATATCACACATGTCCAAGGACAGAAATAGAAAGTCCTGATGAGAAGCAGGTCAGAGATGCACTGAATATTCCAGGTTATCACATTCTCGAGTAACTAAGAAATGGAGGAACCTTTAGAAGGGGCCTAGTGGAAGGTGGCTGGGTCACTGGAAACATTTCCCTAAGTTATTGCTTTGAGAGAGCTGTTATAAAATATCAGGACTGATACCCAACTTGGTTTACTGACTCATCATGAGATCTCTCCTTTCACACTGGTTTACATCATGATGTCATTGACTAAAGAACACTTGCCAGAGGCTGAATAGATGGGGTCTTCTGATTTGGGACTTTCATCCTCAAAAACTGTGATCTAAATAAGCCTCTTTTATTTTTCAAGTTCCCAGCTTCAAGTATTTTATTATAGTAATAGAAAACTGACTAATACCACCCAAGAGATATTTCAAAATAAACTTGCCTGGAACTGAACTTCCTCCAACTTGGTTCTTTCTCAAACTTGAAGGGATGAGTGGAGAAATAAAAAAAAATGAGATGTATATGATTATTAAAAATATTAGTTAAGTTATTTTTAATTTAAGGTCAGATATTATTTGGCCTAAAGAAAAGATCCTTCCGTGTAAAACAACATGAATCAACCTGCAGGATATTATGCTACGTGGAATAAGTCAGATACAGAAAAAAGAATACTGCACAATGTCAGTTATCTATGAAATCTAAAGAAGTTAAATACATAGAAACAAAGCATAATGACAGTTATGCGGGTACAGGATGGGAGAGAAGGAGAGATGTAAGTCCATTGTATAAAGTTTCAGTTGTTAACATCAAGGTCTAGAATTCTACCATACAGCATGAGGACTATAGTTAATATTATTGTTAGTATACTGGATATTTACTTAAGTAAACAGTTTTCTAATGCTTTTATCCCACTCATGTGTGTAAAGAGGTGGATATGTTAATTTGACCATAGCAATCCTTGCGCCATGTCTATCCATTTCAAACCACCATGTTGTAAAAAACATACACTAGCCAGGTGTGGTGGTACATGTCTATGTCTATAGTCCCAGCAGTTAGGAAGGTTCAGACAGGAGGACGGCAAGTTCCATCCAGCCTCAGCAATTTAGAGAGGCACTAAGCAACATAATGAGAATCACTCTCAAAAAATAAAAAGGGCTAGTGATGTCACTCAGTGGGTTCAATCTCTGGTACTAAATAAATAAATAAATAAATAAATAAATGATAAACAAATAAAACAAAACATTTTTCTCCCTATTAAATTTCACCACCACCATTTAACTCTTTGATCAAAATTTAAAGATAGAAGTAATTTTTTATAACTCCCTATTCTAATATTGGGAAACACTGCCAATTATTCCTCAAATACTTGTTTTTCATTGTTACCATTATGGTTTATGTAACTATTATTTCTCACTCAGCAGAAAATAAGCCCACACATTGTCTCCTTCCTCCCATTCTTATTTTGCTCCAGCACATTCTCCACTGTCCAATATTTCATGTAGACTCTTTGTCCTCGGGCAAGGTTGTTTTGTATTGCTGTCCTGCCATCAGGTCCAAAGCCAGAGTACAAGGTCATTTTAATCTCTTCTACATCCTCTCTCTCACCTTGGCCTCTGTTTTCATCTTCCCCTTTTCTCTTTTCAAGGATACTTTTAAAAATAAAATTCAGTTTCCATATTAACACAAAATCCCAGTCTGAGGATGATTTTCATCAGCACTTTTCATGACAGGTTGGGTTCATCTTGGGTCACGCATCTGTCAGTCTTAAAAGTGAGCATGGGCTCCTGCACTTTCAAATGCAACAATAGTGACTGTCAGCCCTGATACATTCTCACCCCAAAATCTGAGTCTTAGGGGACTTTGGAGTCTGACACATGGAGCTCATTAGGCACATCATTAGGCACACAATGTCTCCTAAATAAAGGTAAAGATAATGATGGGTTGCTTTTCAGCACCTATGTCTGCCTCCTTCATTGTCCTATGCTTTTCCCACTTTACTCTGACAGCTACATCTTTATAGAACATTTTTAAATGAGAGCAAAATTTGCCATGTCTCTTTTTCCACTACACTGGAAGGTAAGGCAGAGTCAGAAATGTGTTTCAGTTGTCCTCAGAACTTAGTGTTTGATGATAAGCACCAGTACCACAATAGGTGCTTAATAATACTTTCTTCATGTAAAAACAATATTTTGACAATATTTAGGAATTATTTCAAATGAAAAAATATTGTCAGGTACAATTCCAAGTTCAGGAAAATGTGCATGATCTTCTGAGTGTACAAACCACAGAGAAACTGGCTCACCTTTCTTCCCTTGAGCCCACTCATGGGAGGGGACCATAACCTGCCTGTGTGAAGGATGGCTTTAGGAGACAGTGGCTGTGGCATATAACATCCATGGAGCACTTATTATTAAAAGGCACCTTAATGAATTAACTCATGGAACCTGCATAGCAGTCCCAAGAGCCCACTTGTACAGATAAAGAACTCAAGAAAGAATAAGAAGCAATGTAGCATGTCCAAACCACACAGCTCATGAGGGTTGATCACATCCACTCCAATGGTTCTGCTGTTAGCCACTGTTAAGACAACTCAGAGCCCCAAGAGCACAGCTAAAATTGCCCCTGGACTCACTCCCCTCTGGACTGCCACGTGAAGAAACAGAGACCATAATCAATTTAGTTACTTAATTAACTCTTTTGTTACTTGCATATAAAAATAGGCTAACAGATTAAGTGATTCTGTTATTATTGCTAGCTGATGTAGTCTACTAGGGCAACTTGAGGGCATTTCCCAACTCGTTCCCCTTTCTATAGAGAAGTTTATCAGAGTAGATCTCAAGAGGTTCAATAAACAGCAAATCACTGTGTTCATGAAATATTTTTAAAATATCAAGATGCTCACCTAGATGCAATTCTACTTTGACTCTTGTTAAATTTTAACATAGAATGAATTTATCTAGAAAAAATAGAGAAAAAGCCTGCCCAGAAACATTATATATATAATGTATAATATATATACTATATACATTATATATATATATATATATATATATATATATATATATATATATATATATAAATTTGTTTTTCCTAGGTCATCTGTAAAACAAGGAGACTCAATTACAAATAATTTTTCTTTTCAGACATGATTAAAATCACTTCAAACCTCATATAAATGCTGGGAGAAAAAGAACCCTGGACACCTCACCACTACCGCAGTGTAAGGATTTCTATGTGGAAATAAAGCCCTGACAACACTCATATCACTCTTCATTCATGCAGCAATTAACTGAAGTGCACAATTGAGTTTGTCTTCCACATGCAAACTGTATCCAGGACACGAATAACAAAATAACAAGAAGCAAACCAGAAAGCAATAAATACATCCCTTTTCAATGTGCAGCAGTGCCCACACACATACATACACACACACCTATAATTTAAGAATTACAGGAACTTCCTAGAAAAGAAACAAAATCACTGTGCTTTGTAAAACATCACCAAAGGTTGCACTAGGAGTTGTTTAGTTTGGTGAGAAAACATGGTAGTTTTTTAAATTCTGAAGACATTGACTCAAATACCCAGTGTGATGGAGCTGTAAATGTCTAAGGAGGATGTTCTGATGCAGCCCACCTTCCACCTGACTAAAACCATAAGAACCATGGGGTAAGAAGAAGTGCATGTGACACCTTTGTGCTAGGACTTGCTGTGGGAGAGCCATCCAGAAGCAGCACTCACAAGTGGGCCAGAAGAATGCTGATCATGCTATCTGCATCAATACCCATATGAACAGGAAGGTAGAAATGAAGGGTCTGAGGAGCAGGCATCCCCCAAAGCACCCTACTCTGCTCTTTCTTCTTCACCAAGGGAGCATTTGCACCAATCTGCTGCAGGTATCCTTACACATGATTTTAACAGCACCTCATTAGCAGACTATTCTCGTCCATCAACTAGCATTTAGTTAGGGACTACTGGAGGTATGCAGAGTGCATGTGCCCATAAACCGGTGCTCAAGTACTAGTATGGCCTTCTCAAGGTCACATAGCCCATGAATCTGATGAGAAAAGGAATCTCAAATGCTATGGACTGAATGTTTGTACACGTTTAAATTCATATGCTGGAATCCCAACCCTACAAGGTGACAGTATTAGGAGGTGAGTCCTTGGATAGAAAATCAGCTCAGAATGGTGGAGTCCTTATGCATGGGATTAAGATATTTGTTAAAGAACCCAAAGAGCTCTCTTGGTTTTTTTTTTTCTGCCATCTGAAGGCATGCCAAGAAGACATCCTTTTGCAATCATAAAAGAGCCCTCAGTAAAGAGCCCTCACCCTGGCTTCCTGGTCTTGAGCTTCCCACAGCCAGAGATGTGAGAAATAACCTCGAATTGTTTAGAAGCCACCCAGCCTGCATTGCTTTGTTAGAGTAGCCTAAAGCTGCTTAAACACCAGATCATCAGATTCAAACCTGTGTTATTACCAGGACATGTCAAGTATGATAATATTGATTTCAACCAAGTGAAGATATGTTTGAAGTCATTGACTGTGATGCTTGGACAAGTTTCAGGAGAGGTATGAAAGACTAGAGTCCCCAGAAATTCATCTTATTTTGGTGTACTGGGAGCCCTGACATCCGAATTGAATCATCCAGGTAGCAGGGTGCAAAGACAAGCTCCTCTGGGAAGGATCACCCCTGCCAGCACCTCTACTGATCAGCACAGGAAAGCAATAAATACATTCCTTTTCAATGTGCAGCAGTGCCCACACACATACATACTCGCACACCTTCCTCAAATCCCAGATCCATGGTCAGCAATAATAGGAGATGAGAAAACAATGCCATTGCTTCCTTAGGTCCTGGCTACAACCAGTTGGAAGTGTATGAAAAACTGTTTAACCACAATGTTTTTTTTTTTTGTGACAATTAACAACTAAAACACTGTGAAAAATGCCAATGAGAAGTAACAGAAAAATATGGGGTCAGAACTTTCGACTTTGGGGTAGGGGCAATGCTGAGGAAAGAGAGTTGCCAACCACATATCTGGGAAATGGGCCACCTGGTTTTGAAGCCTCAGACACAACAACTGCTTGGGAGGATGTATGCCAACCAAATGAAAATGGACCAGACTCTTCACAAGGAGTCAGTGGCCAGGGCCACCAGGAGCTGCACTCACTGCAAAATTAGGAAAACATTCCACAAAGAGAGAGAGGGCTTGGAAGGAAACCTCACTGCAATCCATTTGATCTTATAAAAACATAAAGCCCCCAGATTATTAAAATATGAAAACATACCATATTTATTTATCAAGTTAACTCTGATAATGAAATATAATCATTATAAACTAGAAAAAGAAAAACTGTAGAAACAGTCTCACAAAATATTGACATAGATACTAAAAGAATGCCTGAATAAACAGAATTCACATGTCAAGACTAAGGGAAGATGGCATTTGTCTTTGTTTTACAGGAGTTGGTCTTATATTGTTCATATTAAATTATTCTCGCTAATACTAAGATTATGAGAGAGTGAGAATACCCAGTGCTACATAATAATTCAATATTGTTGAGAAAATTGTCATTAAAAATGACATTAAATATAAATATAGTACTGGAAAATGAATCTTAATTAATCTGTATATTTGATTATACATTGTGAAATTTGATGATACCAAAATTAAATCATTCTTGTCATACCCAGAAAAATTTGGCCAGAAAGTTAGGCAAAGGGAGTGCTCATTTCTGTGGGTTTGAGATAAGTACTTTCTCAAGGACTTCCTAAAGACTGGGAAGGGATTCCTTCTCATTCTACATGCCTGCATGCTTTGCACAAATGCAGACTTCTTAAACAAAAGTTTATCTTTAACACTCTGTGAGATTGCAACAATTCAGACAAGAGGCCCTGAATGGAGCACTTGTCCAACAACAGCAGGCACCTCATCCATGAGGTGACTCCACCAATCCAGGCCTTGAGTGTCCAAGAAACAAAGCTCTGTCTCCAAGTAGGTACATAAAATTCTCTATTTGACTGTATTTTTTTCCTTGTTTCAATCTTCCTGAACACAGCTACTATAGCTCTTGTGTTCCCCTTGCAATGCTACTCTATTCCTAAATGATTATTGTTATTCCTTGGAGAATCTTTCTCTGGTTGTCATTTAGATTGACAATAAATAAAATTCCAGAGATAAGAAGTAAAAACATTGTGGGATGGATCAGAATCAAAGGAGATAGTAGCAATAGAAACTAGGTAGTTTCTGCATCTCCCAGAATCCCCCATAAAACACATCTAGGGAGACTAGGCAAAGCTAAACCCTACAAATTATGTCTCCTTATCTTTTACTTCCCGGCTACTATAATGTTTTAATTTCTTATCTTTGGATTCTTATCTGTTAAAATCTAAATTACAATCAGAAAAAAAATGATCCAATGAACTACATCCCCAGAGCTCTAATATGGGAACAGGAAAGGATATGTTCACAGCAGCAGAGGTCTGACCAAGGAAGCAGATAACAGAAAACAACTCCTCTAGGGCCTGAGGAACAGAGACCCTATACAACAGAACCCTGTCTGTGGAGACTAGAAACAAGCCCATCAAAAGCAATGGAAGGGATGGGAGTTTCCATGCTCCATAACAAATCTGGGTAGGGCAGCTATGGTCCCCACCCATACATCTTCCGAAATCACCAGAGACCTTCTTCAGGACAACATCAGGAGCACTAAGGAGACAGCTGAGGGAAAGAACCAAATAGAACCTAGTAGGTAAATGCAGGGCAAGAAATGTAGATTAAATAGAAAAAGCCTGCCACTGAAGATAGTGAAAATGGAAATGGGGGCGGCAGTGGCTGTAAGTTCCAGAAAGTCTCACAAAATAGGAACTCAAGGGAGAGTACAGAGGGGACACTGGCTCTCTGATGGCCTTGTAGGATTCCCTGAAAATAAGAGCAGGATTTTGGAAAGATATAAGCTCTATTTTCAATACTGTATATAGAAGGTATTATGGGTTTGAATCTGGAATGTTCCCCTAAAGCTTTGTGATGAAAACATGGTCCCAATGCAGCACAGTTCAGAAGTGGGGCTTCTGGACAGTGATTGGATCATGAGGGTTCTGACCTCATCAGTGGATTAATCCACTGATAGACGGATGGATTATTGGAAGATGGAACCTAGTTAGAGGAAGTACGTCTTTGGAGTATGCCCTGGAAGGATTTCAATGGTCCCCAGCCCCTTTCCTCCATGTCTTTACTTCCTGGCTACTATAAGCTAAGCAGCATTCCTCCGCCATTCCCTTCCACCATGATGTTCTGCCTCACCTCAGACCTAGGGCAATGCAGTTGGCCTACTATGGACTAAATCCTTCTAAACTGCAAGCCAGAATAAATCTTTCCTTGCTACATATTTTGGTCACAGCAATGAAATTTTTAATAGAAAACCAAATAGTCATCCCTAGATCATACAAGACTGAGAGAGCTTGGAACTAGAATACAAGGAACATTAAGGGAAACCTTCAAGGTGAAAATAAATGACATCAGAAAAAGGCAGTCCAAATCCACAGGAAGAGACACAGAGCCATCCAACAGACCAAGTACATGGGTACATTGTTTCTCTTTTCCAAGGAGGCTTAAAATCCTTAAAATCATTACCACCACACAGTATCATTGGGTTTAAGTCAAACGTAGGCATTTTATATATTTATGGATTGCAATAATAGAATATCAGAGGGCAAGGAAAGGGATTCATGGTGAATTATCCCACCTCAGCACAGAGCCATCAGATGGGGACCCACCCAAGAGACAGAGGGAAAGCTGGTCCCTGCTATGGTATCAGCACAACTCTAAGAGCAGCAGCAGATCATAAGCCAAGGCAGAGCCTCTGAGCCACAGAGACAAACACACTTCCCGTGACTGGAAAGAGCAGGACTCAGAGATCTATTCCTCCCCCAACTTAGTTTTCTTTGACTAGATCTAGGATCCCAATTAACACAAGAGCAGATTAACAAGAGAAAAATGTATTTTTATTAAAATTTACCTATATAGTGAGATTATCACAAGAGAATGAAATCCAAAAATGAAATCAAAGCATGACGCATTTATACTTTCTAGACAAAGAATGATAAATGTATGAATGGATGGTAGGACGTAGGGGTCCCAGAGTTTGGGGATGGGATGTAGAAACTCATGAAAGATAAAGGTAACTTCAGAGTTTGCTTATTCCAGTTAAAAGTCTCTAATGATGAAGGCTATATTTTAGCACTGGTATATGAAGGGCACCCATCCCAAAAGAATCTTCATGGCTTTCTGCATGTAGGAAAAGACAGGCCAAATGGCTCTTTCCAATGCTACAGTTCTTCATATGATTTCAGCTTGAAATAATCAACATATCATCTTGGCATATTTTGAGACAGCACACCCTTGACCCAAAAGTGGTGGGTCAGCATGAAAAGAGAATTTGTCTCCAATCCCATCTTGGAATGCATCTTGGAATGCATTCCCTTGCAGTCAGTCAGAAATATATGGCAGGTATTAAATAAGCATGGCTTGGAGAGGTTACCACTCTCATATTTATTGATAATTGTGCTACATTTGAATTTAGATAGGTCTGCATATTTTAATTTTCTAAAATTTTAAGCTACTCTAGATTTTATCAAATAGTAAAATAGATGTAACAGTTATTATGAGAAGGACATTTTCTGGAGTATACTTTAGTTTATTTATGATGCCACACTTCATAAAGTGCATGAAACATACATATTTTTATTGAAAGAGAGATTTGATCATTTGGGGGTTTGTTCTTTTAGATCTCTTTTACATAAAATCCAACAAAAAGATAACATTCAAATTCTAGTTTGATAATTTAATGCTTAACCAATTTAAAATTTTTTTAATCTCATAAGTAAGGTATTTTTTAGGGCAGCACAAGCCATTCCCATCACCCAGCTATGGGTGAGGACTGCCATGAACCAGAGCACACACAGATCAATAAGCAGGTATTGTAACCTTAAGGTGTTTACCCTCAGCTACGCACTTATCTTCTCACATCTGAACTGAATGCTTGACTAAAGAAGTCACAAGGTTTAAAAACAGGTAAAGACTTATAAACATTGTCTACCCTTTAACTGGAAATTTTAAAATCTGTATTTTCTTTTCTGTTCTAGGATTGTATGTATATAGAGATAAAGCCCATCTACCCTGAGACAGTTAACTCACCTCACTGAGGGGGGGCCCTTGTGGGCCAGCAACAAAGGAGAAGTTGTCTCCAATCCCATTAAAGAACTATGGACTGGAAGCAAATGCTGGATATTGGTCAGAAGTGGTAGGGAAGGGGGCGCTGAAAAGATGGCCTCCAGCCCAACAGGACCTTGAGACCTTGACTCCAGGCTGCTCGGCGTGCCTGAATTCCTGATTCCTCATCTATCAGGTGGACCTAGGTAGCTTCTGTGAAATTACCAGAGGACTTGTTCTCTGAAGAATTAGGTGTGATCATGGTTTGCTTTCTCCTGATGGGAAAAAAAAAGAAAAAAGATGGATCCACCCAAAGGTGGCTTCTTCATGAGTCTGCTAGAAAAGAGAAATATTTGACTTTGTGAAAACTAGTCTTTAATAATTTGTAAAAAAAAACAAAAAACAATTGTCTTGCTAAATGTACTTTAATGGAAACATAAATTTAGCTATGTGGGCAGAGCAGTAATCAGCATAATAGTGCAAGTGTCATTCAAGTTCATTTCTAAACATGAAAAACTCAGTTAATTTTTCAAGGGCATAATCCTTGGTCACTTAGAAAAAGACTCAGATTGTAGAAAATGCCTTTTATGGCCATTTTACTTTTATTATAAATGGAGTCTCAGAGGATGAAAGCCAGGAGGGCTGGTGGATGAGCCTGGGTGGATGACACACAGACAAGCATGGTGGCACACGCCTTTAACCCCAGTGGTTCTGGAGGCTGATGCAGGAGAATCAGGAGTTCCAAGCCAGCTTCAGCAAAAGTGAGGCACTAAGCAACTTAGTAAGACTCTGTCTTACAATATAGGGCTGGGGATGTGGCTCAGTGGTATAGAGCTCCTGAGTTCAATCTATGGTAATCCCCAAAAAAGAGGATGAAATTATTTCTCTTTTTTATTTTTTGAAACAGGTGTGAGCTTCTGAATAACTGGCTGTGTTCACGTGGCTGTTTCTGGGCCACTGACCACTGGTGTAACTGTATTCCATCTCATCGCCTGCAAATGAGTATTCCATTGAAGCTATATCATAAGGTCATTCTAAGAATTAATTTGGAAAGCTATTTGATGAAGGTAAACCCAGGACTTGCACACTATAGGTAGTCACCAATTATAGTCCTCTTCTTATCATTATACCATTCCTAAAACTTACAAACATAGAAATCAGATGAAGCCTAGTTGCTCCCAGCATGGTGGATATCTGGTTTGCTAAGGGCTACCAGAAGACCACACTCTTTCCTTGAGTGGATGATCAGGCCTCATGAAAAACACTACTGCCACAACTTTGGAAAAAGTTGAGAAAAGACCAAGGCAAATTTGTGTGGCTAATCTTTGTTCAACTTAAAAATCCCAGATAGTCTTCATTGTTAAGATAAACTCTCTGAGGAGTTATCTGAAGGAAAAGAAAATATTTTGACCATTAAAAGACCCTCTAAATAACAAATATCAAAGGCCTCTCTTGTGTTAGGCAACTTCACTTATCTCAGGCTCACAGGCTATTTTTTATTTTTATTTTTATTTATTTTTTAGTTCTCCAATTCATTTACAAGTGATTGTATCATAGGAACTTTGACAACAAAATAATGGTCTGCAAAGAGAACAATCATAAGATGCAAAATACCTTCCCTTAACTAGTAAAAACTAATAATTTAAAATTAATTGCAATGCTATTTTTTTGTATTGGGGATTGAACCCAGGGGCACTTAACCACTAAGCCACATCTCCAGCCTTTTTTATTTTATTTTTATTTTGAGATAGGGTCTCACTAATTTACTTAGGGCCTCACTAAATTGCTGAGACTTCGAACCTGTGATTCTCTTGCCTCAGCCTCCCGAGTGGCTGGGATCACAGACATGTGTCACCATACCCAGCTAATTGCAATGCTTCAAATGAGTATTTCCTTTTCTGAAGCAGCAGAGTAGGTTGTATGAGGATTGGGACAGTTTGGTATAAAAGAGGCCTATTTTAGGGGCAATATTCTTCAGGTTACTTGAAGTAATCTTGAGCATTCTTTCTTATTACTCAGATCTATATTTTCACAGGGATTTGGCTAGTTCATGTAAGTGGATTTTGGGATTTAAAACAGATGTTTATAGTATGTAGGTTAATCATGTACTTAAATGGTCATTTAATAAAGATATTGAGTTGAGGATTTGATGTGTCAGAAATTGCCCACATTAATTCATTGAACCTTTTCTCTTCACACTTCTACTATCTGCTATCTATGTCTTCTCTGTGCAAGGTACTTCTCTTTAAGCTGAAAGATGTCCAATAAATTAGTCAATATCCCTTGGAACTAAATCTAATTTTAATACAACTCATAGTCAAGAGTGTTTGAACATATGTTAGATATGAAGCATTGCACTATTTCTCAACACACTCTTGTAAAGTTAGTATGTGTGGTCCCATACCACAATTGAGGAGACTAACTTGTGGCCACCATCACCCAGCTCAGGACTGGCATGTGCTCTCAGGCTGCCTTGACTGTCAACATGAGAATACATCATGCCACAGGTGAGCACTTCCATCCACATTTCTATGTGTATCTTACAAAATAGATGCTGATTTATATCACCTCATCTGCTCTGGGAGATTTACATTAAGTCTGCCCTCTATAAGATTTTATCACTTCCTGATTGATTATACTACTTAATTTTGATTTCCATTCTTAGACTAGAATTTTACCTTATTCTCAATTCACAAAAGATTTATTTTCTCTTCTCATGCCCAACAGGCATGGAGTCTGGTCCCATTTTTGTGATCCCATTTATCCCTTCAATTATTCTGGCTCTCCTGTCCATCTATCTAGAGCATTTGAGCATTACAGATTCTAGTGGAAGTTAACCGTGATGGACAAAAGACAGTGTGGAACAGCACAAAATTAAGGACAGAAATAGAGAAGGAGAGAGGGACAGCAGAAGGGTAAGATACAGAGAGAGAAAGAGGTGTATCTCTATTCTATACAGAACTAGATTTCCCATGGGCAACTATGTTGTACAGAACTCTCCTATCATTTCATTACCACCTATCTCAAAATTTATATTTATTTCTTATGCCAGTCAGAATATAGGCAGATGACTTTGGCTTTCTCCTTTTAAACCAGGTTCCATGAGGCTTTGCCTTTCATTTTCAAAATGGTTCATCAAAGCATTTTGATGAACATGTGAATATCTATTTTACAGTAGAAATCTACTAAGGGCAAAGCACCAATAATAAGTGGTATGTGAAGTATAATTTGAGTTGTTCTCACTCTAGTGATATAGATACTAATTACCTGAGAATCCAGTGTCTTGCCCAAGATCAAGAGCCAGGAAGAGACAAAAGTAGAGGCTGAGCCACATTTTCCTACCTCAGTTCATACCTCCTCATGGTTCCTCCTCTACACTAGGATGGCCTAGCCAGAGTGTGTGATACACAGAATGAATAGCACAAATACACTAAATACATGCTAAGTGAAATCAAAAGTCAATGATAATAGCTAAGAACAATGAAACGACTAGGTATAAATTTAACAAACAGGTAGAGGATTTGTAGACTGAAAACCATAAATGCTGATCAAAGAAATCATAAATGAATGAAGATTAGAAGACCAAACATAGTATAGAGGACAATGCTTCCCAAATCAATTGATAGTCTAAATGCAATGTCTATCAAAGTCTCTACAAGTCTTTATAGACATTGAAAAAGTTTATTTAAAAGGATGTGTGAAAAGGCACAGAATCTATAACTAAAGCAATCTTTGCAAAAACTTTTAGAGGAATCTTTCTTCCAAAGTAGTTACATAATCAAAACAGTATGGTATTTGATAGAGAGCAGACACATAGATTAATAGAACAAGATCTTCAACATCATTAGCATTTTGGAAAATGCAAATCAAAATTATAGTGATACACAAGTTTTCAAAAGTAGGATGGTAATTAAAAATATAGTTACTAATTAGTATTGGTTAGGATGTGGAGAAACTGGAGCTTGCAAACATTGCTGGTAGGAATGCAAAACTAGTGCAGCCATTTCAGAAAAGTTTGAAAGTTTCTTAAAATGTTAAGTTTAAGTTACCATATAGCCTAGCAATTCTCCATACCCAAGATAAATTAAAATACATATGCACATAAACTGTGCATGCAAATGATCAGAGGAGCCTTTGTCATAAGAGCAAAAAAGTGCAAGCCATCTGAATGTCCATTAACTGGTGAATGGATAAACAAAATGGTACATTCAAATAAGGAAACATAATAGAATATATTACCATCAGAATGTGGATTAAGCTCAAATAAATTTTACTAGATGTTAGCCATGCATTGTATGACTGCTTTTCCAAGAAATGACAAAAGGCAAATAGGATTTACTGCAAATAAGAAAGAGGTATTTTTCAGGTATTCGAAGCATTCTGAAACATGAGTGTTCACATTGTATTTAGGGTTGCACAACTGTATAAATCATGAAAATCATTACACTGTACACTTAAAATGGATGAATTGCCTTAATAAAGCTATTTCTTAGAAGCCAGTATTCTTTCTGCTCAAAAGTAATAAGGTTCCTTGAGGAACAAGGACTGTTTTTAATGCTCATAAGGGCTAGATGAATCACCAGAGACTGAGGATGAAAGAGTTGGTTAAGTACCAGATCACAGAAGGCCCTGTGGAACAGGTTAAGCCATGGAGATTTGAGATGATTCATAATTTCAAGGCCAGGGATGAGCCTGATTAGAGTTCTAAATTTAAAACCTTATTTGGGCATGAACATAAAGGATGGATTCAAAGAGATTTTAAATCCAAGCCCTTTGGAAATTTTTCTTAAATTATCAATCGGGCACCTAATACATACGAGTGCATGTTCACACATTCACTACCCTAACTTTTTTTTTTTTTTGGTTTCTGAAAATGCACTAGATTTGAAGGCAAAGGACATACAACTGACTTTCCTATTTCTATCATCCCTACTTGTTCTATAATCTTACTTTACAGTGAAGATAAATTATGCATTTTTGAAGAGAAGATCCTAAAATGTTGTGGCCTGCTTCAAAGTCTGCAATTTATACAACTAGACCTCCACTATTAGTCTCAGAATAAACACTCTTTGGCACTCCAGACAACAGTTACAATGCCTCCCAGCATTGAAATCATCTCCAAACACATCCAGTGTTCCTTGGTACAAATAATCTATCAGATCTTTATCTCTCTTACATAGAATTAAGATAATAATAACTATCATTTACAAATGGCTGATGCATTACCAAAACAACATATAAATGGTGGCTATCATTGTTCAAAAAGGAAAAACATTGCCCAACTCAAGTGCCTGGGTTCTCTCCAGGCACCTTCGTTTTTACAGCATTTTTTTTTCAGAATATATTCAAATTGGAAAATCTTTTAAGTATACATATTTTGCCCCTGGATTGAAATAAATAGACAAAATTTGAAGTGACATTAACAGAAAGTCTTGTCAAGAAACATTTCAAAAGTGAAATTTTAATATCTTTGTGAAAATTCTAGTCAAAATAACCAATGGTGAGAATTAGTGTTTAAAAGGACCTAATGATTACATGTGGGAATAGAATGCTTTCTTAAGGAAACAATGCAAAGCCGAGTGAAAATGTGAGGTTATAAGTGAGAAGGCCACAGTGAGACGGAAAGATGCCTGCAAAATGTCTCAGAGTGGGGCTGCTATTGACTGAGATCATGGCCATGAAAAAAGCCAGACACTTCTAGGAGAGGTGATGAGCCCATTTTGAACTGTTATTTTAAATGCTAGTGGCAAAGTGATGGGAGCTGCTGATAATTTCAACCTGGTACTCACAAGAGAATTTGGGTAGCAAATGTGTATTTGTCTGCTATGAGATGAAGACAGAAGTTAAAATCAAGAGAGAGACTGAAGTGACCTAGCATGGACAAACAATGTGTGAAGGGAGTAACCTAAAGCCAGAAATATGAGAACAATGTCATCTAAGGGGTTTGTGGAAGAAAGAAAGGAAGAAGAAGGCCATCAGAGTTTCATATACTAAAAGAAGGAAAGTACTATACATTCGGAGTAGGAAAATAACACAGGGAAGTCAAATGGAAGAAAAAATGAGAGTTAGAATAATCAGAAGGTCATTAGTTACCTTTGAGGAAGCATTTTCAATTGCATGGTTGTGTGACAGAGTAGAAAAGTCAGATTCATTTGGCTTGAGGTCTCAGGAGGAAATCAGTTAGCAGTGGCAACATATGGTAACTCTCTCCTTTGGGTTCTGTTAAGCATCCCCAAAGGTATAGGTGTTGAAAGCTTCATTATTAGCCTGTAGTGCTCCTGGGAGATGGGTGAACCCTTAGAGGGTGTGGCTTAGTGAAAGGAAGTTAGATACTAAGGGGGATGTACTTAAAGAGAACATTTTGTCTCTGGCCCTTCCTGCCTCTCTCTTTGCTTTCTGGCCACCACAAAGTGAACAGGAATATTTTGCCATATGCTTTTGCCATGAAATACTGTGCTGCCACAAGCAACAGGGTCAAGCTACCATGAACTGAAATATCAGAAACTGTGAGCCAAATAAACCTTTTACCTTATCAAGTTGATTATCTCAGGTACTTTGTCATAGTAATAGAGAGCTGGCTAACGGACTCTTCTAGAAATTTAGTAAAAGTTGAGATAAAAGCAGGTTGAAAAGGAATGCATTCAGTGTAGGAATACCAAAGCAAAGTAGAGGCCACATATTCCAAAGTCAAACTTGGGAAGCCTTTCTTATATTCATATAAAAACATTCTTTTAAAAACAATTCTTCAAAGACTTTCCACTACAAAAGGAGTATAAAAATCCTCAGTTCTCTGGGTAATCAATGGCATTTTTCTTTCTTTTCTTTTTTTCACCCAGAGATATATCTTATTTGGTGCTAGTATGTGATTTTTTAATGTGAAGATATTTTAACATTGGTTAGAAAACATTTTATTCTTTTCTTTTTTTCTATTATTTTATTTGCCTTTGATAATTATTGTATATATTTATGGGGTACAATGTGATACTTGGATATATGTTTAGTTAGTAGCATTTTTAATAACCCAGTAATATTTTAGA
The DNA here is from genome assembly GCF_048772815.1 of Callospermophilus lateralis. NCBI lineage: Eukaryota > Metazoa > Chordata > Mammalia > Rodentia > Sciuridae > Callospermophilus > Callospermophilus lateralis. Next base: position 143,258,968 of record NC_135305.1, on the reverse strand, counting down.
TTAATTATTAGTTTACACAAGTAATATTCTTCATGTCAGGAAGAATATTACTTAGTGTAATATTCCTTTGTAATATTCATTCTACTGTCTCTGCTTGTTTCTTTGCCACCCTAAAACCATTCTATGACAATTCACTCTTTGTTTTCTTGGTACTCTTGATAGAGTCAGGAGATTTTTTTTTCTCCACAAACTGGCTGTATGTATTGAGAATCTGTAGTCAGGTGTAACCAACTCCAATCTGTAGCCAGGTGTAACCAACTCCAAATACCAGGTGTTAGTAGAAGGGCCTCAGGAGGGAGTGAGCATCAAGGGTTAACAGTGGCCAGCCAACGGATTCACTGTTTTAGCTCTTAGGACAAGTTTTCTCACATAAATGATGAGGTGTTTTAGAGCAGTGGTCAAACTTTTTAAATAAACTAGAGCTGAGACCACAAACTATTAAGTGCAACATGTCAGTTAACAGTTATTTAATGTCCAATTCCAAGAAAGTACTGCTCAAAAAGAATGTCCTTGAAAAGAGAACCGTGATATTTACAATGCCAAAAGGACTTTTCTGACTCAGCCATGTGCAAAATAAATATGTATGTGCACTTTAGCTCAGCCAACATTGTCCCCATTTAAAATGCAAATATTTTCTTTCTTTACTTTTTCTACATAGAATTATTATTTTATTTAACAGATAAGTAGAGCTGCACAGAATATTAATGCTTTTTTCTTACTTTTTCTGATTAAGAATAGCTATTATATTTGTATTTTACATTAATATATATTTTTCAGTTTTGAAATTACAGAATGTATTATCTGTAGTGTAAAAGACATTAAAACTACTCAAAATCCTACCACTAAATAAACACACTTTGAATATTATATATGAATATTGATAAACAGGAAAAACATGTAAATATATAAAACAAAGATATTCCTAGAAATTGTTTAATAAATACATACTATTTTATTTTTTGGATGTGTTATGTATTATTTTAGTAATTTTCTCTTGCTAGGTATTTAGGATGAATCCAATTTGTTACTATTTTTCACAATATTTAGAATGAATTTACATATATAAATACATATATATTGATATATTGATGCCTGAATTTCCTTAGCATACCTCTTAAAAATGAGATTGTTCAGAGGGATTGGCAGTATTTCAAATCAGATAATCAATAGTATTTGTCAGTGCATTACTAATAAGATATAATTTTTAAATAGTATTTTCAATTTTATAGTAGACACAATTTTCAACTACCCATTACATCTAAAACAAAAAAGAAAAGAAAGTGAAAAATTATGACAAGATTATATGTATTCTTTTTTCTCATCTTCATCTAATTTGGTCACTGCCAGCTTGTCTTTAGCAATTTGGAGTTTGTTTTTGGAGGACTTTGACTAAAACTTCTTTCTTTAATGGAATTATTGTTTTCCTTCATAAATTGCAAGGTCTGTGTACAAATCATGATGACAGAGCTAAGGCTTCTCTAAAGGAAGTCACCTGCTCATGACTTGAGGCTGGCTCTGGTTCTACTTGCTAGTATGAGGTTCAGTTATCAAAGAGAACCCATGACAAAGAGTCTCACTTCCATGTTAATACACTCTCAAGGGGTGGAGACAGAAACAAAAACTAAGGATGAATCTGTAAAGTATGCACATTTTCCTTCTGCATTGAAAGAGCAGAATCTGTGAGTATATCGTGTTGGCATCCTAATGTGTTCCTGGGACTTGATGTTAACTCAATTGGACCTCAGTTCAGCCAGTCATTGCAAGAGCCCTGTCCTTTCAGGAGAGGCATATGCTATCCTTCCCATTTGGCCAACAAGAATGGAAGACACACAGGGCAGGAATGCTGTGAGGCTGATGGGCAAGAAGGGAGCACATTTTCCTGTTAGGAAAGAATAGACCATTCTCCCAGGCTGGAAAAGACAAGATAAATAGATCAGAGAGGCAGCAAACAGTTGCTGACCAGATACTGAAAACACAGAAGGTTGAATTCAAGTCAATTACAGACCAGATTACAAGACAGGATATTAAGAAAGAAAAGATGTTGAGCCCTTTTGCCCTGGCCATTTGTGTGACACATGCGTTAAAATTACTTTATGCATGGTACACGTGGCACCAGTCATCAACATACAATCAAACCCTTTACCCAATCAGAGCCATGGTCGATTGTTGTCTCTTTTCTGAATGTGATTTTCAAGTGTAGGTGTAATGAGGCTGAGATGATCTATGGTTTCTGCTTTCACACAGCTGGTATTTTGGAGATGTGGCAGGCAGGGGAGACAGGCCAAATCAGAGAAGTTTATATTTGTTTCCTTTTAGTCAATCAGCCTATATATGGCTTCTTCTCTTTCTCTGCAATTTTTTTTTGTCTCATCCATTCAGAGAGAACTTAAATGGGCAATAATCTCAAACATATAGGTAGTGGCAAATTAATAAGTATGTGTGCTGCTGGAGTGGCATTCAAGTTTACTTATTTCCACATCATCTGCTATCTAAAATCTCTGATGATAAGGAGTAGATAACAGGCACCTTACAATGTGATACTTTTTCACTAATATACTCTCCCACAGACACACAAGACATATGTACATACCCACCCAACCCTTCTCTGAAAATACCATGATATCTTTCACCCAGGCCTCTCCCACTGACATGTGCAGTTCAAGGGAAGAAGTCACAAGTCAAGAGGATGCCGACTTTCCTAAGTCATACACATAATAGTTAATTGTTGTATAATATTGACAAGGAACAACCAAACAAATTACCTCAGCAGCATACAACAATAAGCACTTGATTTCACTCACATCCATGGTTCAGCCAGGCAGCTTAACAGATCTGAGCTAGGCTCAAGGATTTGTTCTGTGTATCAATCATGGGTTGACTGGAGACCAGCTATGCAGCTTTGCTGCTTTGAGAAGATAGCCACATATGTCTGTGGACTTGGTTTGGATAGTGTATAAAAGTAAAGAAGCAAGAGAGAATAAAGAGTGATCAACAGCCAGAAGAGTATATAGCATCACTTCCTCACATTCCATTGTCCAGATTTAGGAAATGGAAAAATTTATTTCATCTCTTGATGAAAGGGGCTCCACAGTTCCACTGCAAACAACTTGGATACTGGAAAGAATAGGAAACACAAGACACTTTCACAGTTAATCCACTACTCTATGAAATTTGCAGCCTGTGAGAGAAAAGGCATGTATTAGTCAGCTTCACATTTCTACTACAAAATACTTGAGGCAACTAATTAATAATAAAGAGAAGAGTTTTATTTATCTCACAGTTTTGAAGGTTCAGTCATTAAGCCTGAATTGACCCAGTTGTTTATATGTTGCTTATGGTGGCACATCTTGGCAGGAGCATACGAAAAAGGAAAATGGTCATACACAGAGCCAGAATTTAGAGAGAGTGTGAGAGAGACATCAGGATACCAAAATCCTCTTTGATGGTTTACCCCAAAGGTCTAGGGACCTCCCACTAAGTCCCATTTACTAAAGGTTTCACTACTTCCTAATAGCACCACCATGAGGAACTTGCCTTTAATACTTGAGTCCCTCGGAACATCCAGCATCTAATTAATAGCAAACAAGTGGTCTATAATGCAGCCATGTTAGATAAGCCAACACCCAGCCAGACTTCAGTCCTGCATGAAATCTGCAAGGATAGAGAACCTCCCAGGTGAGCCCAGTCTAGGTCAGCAGAACTAGCAGATGTGCAGGAGCCACTATGTGTATTGGAGACCTACATGGCAAGTGATTTGATTCAGTCTAGTAATCTAAATCTTTGGATCCCAATCAAATGTTTCTACCCTGAAGTCTGCTACCATTTGTAATATTTGTTGAATGACTTAAGCAATGAAAGAATACATGAATCAACATGAATAATTTAAGGCCCAATTCTAAAACAGTGTGTTGTTATTTTAGTTCGACATAATTTCTACCAGGATGAAGGCTTTATAGATCAGGGATTTCTTTATTTTCTGCCCTCAAACCACTAGAAGAATGACTGTCACTCAGTACATATTGGTAGTTTTGTTATAGGTTTCAAGCTGTTATGAGTAAAATTCCTTCAAAATGCATTTTCTTTAATTCACTCAGGTTAAATTTCTCTCATACATAAGACTGGAGTGGAGAAGCAAGGCACCCCAGGTAAAGAACATACTCCAAGGCCTTCCTGACTCCCCAGCCCCACCAGCAACATAGCATTATAAAAGGTTGCCCACAAGGAGCACATAACACCAAGTGAAGACAGATAGGAGCCAGGCCAGTTGTGTGACCTCATTTTAAAAAAAAAAGTTCAGCAAGAAAAAGATGAATTTAAAAGCTCAATCAAAACTGCCAATGGTGATTGTGAAAAAATACAGAAGTTGTTACTCCTGTACAATAGATAATGAATTTTTAATTAGTAAGTGTTCCTGGAATGTATTTATTCAAAAAGGTTGAAAATCCAGAAAGATGGTTGAGATATTCAGTATTCCTATACTTAATATTTATTTGAAGCATATAAATATTTGATAGATGTTAAAATTCTCCTGGCACGTTTTATCATAAAAATTAACATTATATTACCTTACAATGCCCAGAGACCAGTAAGACTCTTCATCAGTCTGTTTTATTAATAAGGTTTAAAAATATCTATTTTTAGAGTCCAAGATTTTTATGAGACTCTGGTTTTGTGTATAGAAATAAAAATTGTTTCAACCCACCCTACAAAAATGTCCAATTTTTTATTTCCAAATACACATACATGTATACATATACATGCACACAAAGACTTACACGCACTTGGAAAATGAAAACAGAGTTAAAATACTCAAAATATATGAACCCAATAAATAATGCAGTACTTAAAGGAATGCTATCATTCCCTTATGAGATATTCATTTGATCTAGAGTTGCAAATGAACGTAAGTGTGTTAGTTAGCTTTCCATTACAGTAACAAGTACCCAAGGTAAATCAACTTACAGGGAGAAAAGGTTGATTTGGGCTGATAGATTTGGAGGGTTCAGACCATGTCTAATTGGTTATATTACATTAGATCTACAGTGGCATATCATGGTGGGAGCACTTGGCAGAGCAAAGCTGTTCAACTCAGGGCCAGGAGTGAGAAGATAGAGACAGAGAAAGGGGTTAGGGTTCTACTATTGCCTTGGAGGGCACTCTCCCAATGACTAAAAAAATCACTAAGCCCCACTTCTTAAAATTTCCACCAGCTCAAATAATGCAAAACTAGGAACCAAGCCTTTAACATAAGGGAATTTGGAGGAGATTCATGATCCAAACTACAATAATGAATTTACAAAACATAGATTTACATTCATTAAAGGTCATATCTGATAAAATAAAAGTAATGGTACATCCATAGGACAATAATATAATTTTACAATTTCAGCATTTAAAGTATGTCCAAAGAGCTCCAAGGCAAAACTGACTCTACTTCACCATTTTATTTATAAGCACTGAGACCAGTTAGATATAGACCTGGCCCAAAGTGCTACAGCCCAGAGACAAGAGGCCTGATTCTCAAACTCATGATTCTAGCATGCCCTACTTTCTTCCAATGGATTTTATTCCAGAAAATGATAGGTGTTAAATCTATAAATCCAATTGCAAATTGTTTAGCAAATAACCTTCATTTTTTAACTGGAATGAGAATTAACATGTCCAAAATGAAGATAGCCTGGTGAGAAATTTATAGAGTATGAATCCAGGTGCCTTTGTGTTTTCCATTCTACCACATTCTTTTTTTATTTCATAAATTCAGAGTATAATTCCATTTGGTATATTTTAATATATAAAAAACATCATGATGTCCTGAGAAGGAAAACTTCTTCAAGCTTAATAACAAAGTAATGAAAATATAAATCTGAAACAGTGGCATGACATTGACTTTGTTGTCCCCCAATCCCACCCTTCACATGTGAATTCCTATTAACAAATGCACATCACATTTAAATATACACACTACATAGCAGATCTTTAAAGCAATTGAGAATATTCCAAATACTACATAACCCCATTCATATCCCAGGAGCAGTAAAAACCCTGGAACTCCGCAATTTTGATCTGTCTCCTGACAGCTCATTGGAAACAAAGGGCAATGGAGCAGTTAAAAGGCTAATGTCTAGGGGAACTTAAAACAGAGATGGAAAGAATTTTCCTTTCAGGAATTTAGAAATCCTTAATCAGATTTTGTAAAATGGTTAATTAACAATAAAACTCACAAAATCAAAATGTAATAATAACAGTGTCCTCCCAAGAACACATATCATGTGCTATCTTGCTTAGTTGTGCACTGTCTAAACACAGTTGTACAGTCTGTTACTTAAAAACCCAGACATGCTCTTTACAAATATGTTGAAAACTCAGGTTCAAGCACAGAGACAGTACATGGGTGGTAGCTCAATTCCTGGAAATGGGTGCCATATCCATTGTAGCCCCTCTGAGTCTCCATGACAACAGGAGAGCTGCTCCTAAGGGAGTAATGCAGACCCATGGGTCACAGATACTGAAGCGAACCAGCTGTACCGGACACCTGCTCTGTGATATTTGGTTACTTATTTTAAGCTCTCTCAGGTCAAGAAGAACAAATAAACTAACCCCTGGGAAGCCCTCGGCTAAGTTAACAGATGTTAAAGTTTCAGTAACTGTTATTTTTATCATTGTATGAAGATTCAAGGAGAGCGCCTGGGCCACTATAGGTCCACAGAAATGGAATCCTTTATTGTTTTAGCCAACTTTGGCCAGTTTTTAGCTATTTTTCTACCATATTACTTCACAACTTAGATCGAGTGGTTTCTCCCTGGTCTCCACTTACACTCCATCATTTTAATAGATGTTTAAACATTTCTCAGGACTCTGTGGCACTCCATCTGTAACAATATTTCACATGCACTTACTTCATCTCAGCAATGAAAATAATATATTCTTTTAAACTTTTCAAAAACATCACTACTTTCTCCATGCAAAACTACGTAGGACCCTTTGATGTTTTTTGTTCTCATAATTGTAAGGCATGCTGGGCATTTTAATTTCCTAGTCATCTACATATCAAAATATTAGCCACCCTTTTAGAGTTGTAGTCATGCACTTGACAAAGATGAAGAATGCTATTTTTTCATATTAATAGAATTATATTTCATTTCTGATATATACTGAAGAGGTCTTTAAGCACTCTTTTGACATTATAATTAGGTGATATATGTTTGACTCAGGGAAGAGTTTTAATAATAGAACACAGAACCCCAAAGAGCCAGTTCTTGGTTTTTAAATCTCGAAATACAGAAATACACCAAATAGAGAAATACAGTCAATCTTCTGTATATGGATGCTACATTCACATATTCAACCAAAAATGGATCAGAAATATGTAGTTTTATATCTGCAGTGGAACAAATGCAGATTTTTTTCTGGTCATTATTCTCTAATCAATAGAGTAAAACAACTATTTGTGTAATTTTTTTAAAATCTACTTTTTTTTGGATGTCAATGGACTTTATTTTATTGACTTATATGCAGTGCTGAGAATTGACCCAGTGTCTCACATATGCTAAGCAAGCACCCTAAAACTGAGGCACAACCCCAGCCCCTTAAGTAATATTTTTATTGTATTGGTTATCATAAATAATCTAGAGATTATTGAAAGTAGACAAGATGATGTGGGTAGGTTATATGCAAAGACTACATCATTTGACATCAAAGGCTTAATCATACAGAATTTGATATTCATAAGCTCTCTCAGAACCAGTCCCCCAAGGATACCTAGGAGGGACAGTATGCAATGACTCTCCTGTCCTCCATAATAAGAAAAAACAAACAAACAAAAACCCTCCCCAAATCACAAAAGAAAGAAAAAATGTGAGGAAGCACAGGAAACTTTTATGTCATCATTGACCAAGGGCTGAACCCATAGCCACCCTAAGGCAGGTCTAGGGTGAGAAAAGAACATTCTGGACAAGCTGGAGGAATGAAAGCAGAGTGACTTTCACATGCCTCTCTTACTGAAGCTCCAGGAGGTGGCAAAGCCTTGAGGGCTTCCTGTACACTACACTGACAAGAACCAGCAGGCTAGAACAGTCTGGGTTTTCTTATAGCCATGGTATTATAGCCACAGCTTAGCCCAAATTGTGGGCTGAAAGCCCCATGAGGTAGGGCAGCCACTTTATAGAGTCCAGAGCTAACCAGTCTCCCTAAAAGAAATTAAATCAATACAGCTTCTCCCAAACTACATATAGTAACAAAGAAAACCTTGGGAATACCTCTGGAATGCATTGTCTCAGTAATTCATCTAGAAGAAACTTCTAGAGATTTTTGCTAGCTGAAGGTTACCAAAACCCCTTCCACTCATCTTGGATAAGAGGAATGGGGTGGAGCTAATCCAAGAGTAAATTACAGCCAGGGAGTGCTAATTCCAACCCAGTGCTCCCCATAGCCTCTTTGGGATCTCAGCTAAAGGTGAGCCAACTGACATCCTACCCCCAGCACAGAGACATGTAAAACCCTGGTGATCTGCACCAGCGAGGACAAACTTCGGTGCCACAGACCACCGACAGAGAACCTGCACCAACAGGACCCACAGTTGCAGAAAGCCACCCAGAACTCATGTAACACTGCCACAAGGAAGCCCCAGCAGAGTGTAGTGGGTGCTCAGTGATTAACAGCCATTGGCCATAGAATCTTGAATGAAGGCAAGCCAACTGACACACTACCCCAGTCATGGGTATGGTACCCTGGTGAATTTTATCAGCCAGAGTGGAAGTTTCTGTGCCAGACTGCACACAGAAAGCCTTTATTCACAGGCTTCACGGTTTCAGAGAGCCACCAAGCTCTATGCCACTATGAAAAAGTCCTGGAATTCCCCAATATTCAGTGACAGCTCTGAGCCCTGCTCCCTGTGCCCCTGCACCCAAAATAAACAGCAGCATATTCAGCATACTCCAAGGAGGCAAATTCAGGTCTCCAGGTTGAACAATAAGCAAAGGCTGGTTAAAAATAGAAAAACTAGGAAAATAATTCCTGTGCCCTATCACCTCTAACGGAGTACATAGCTGTGACTCCCAGAGTTGCCAGTTAACTTAATTCTCATTCATTGGGATAATTGGGATAATCCCAAGCAGCCAGCATAGAACACAATGGCAGTAGACCCCCATAAATGGACTTACAAAGGACCAGCCCAGACACCAGCCACCACATAATTTGCCCAGATATGAGCCCACCAACCTGCAACCTGTGCACTTCAGAGGGGGGCAGCATCCCTACACTACGCCCACTGGCCACCCAGCACTACATCAACCAACCTATAATATGTCTACCCTAGAACACCACATCTCACATGCTGGAGAATATAAACTGGGAGAGCCCACACTAGATTTAACAGCACTGGATACACAGAACTTCTCTTCAGGAGGCCATACAAAACTTCATCCCCTAACAGGGAGTAATCTGACCTCTCAGTAACAAATGATTCAGAACCATCTCTTCTGACTCACAAAAAAACAACTAGGTACCTGGATACCACAAAGATCAGAGGGGGCCTCCTAGAATTGAATTAGATATGAGCTAGTGTGATCAGAACCTTCACATTCAGAGAAACTTAAAGTAAAGTCAAGGTGTGATGGGCATCTTCTTATACTCCCAAATCCCAAATACATCCAAGTCAGAAAGACTCAACAAGAAACCTCCCTTCCTCAGCATGGATTATCACAAAGAGTTTTAATGTCCATTGCGCTCAAACAGATATCATTTTCATTTTGAATTGATTGATGTACCCTTATTGTTTGATATTGCAGCTCTGAACACAACTGGTTGTATTTCTTCTAAGCATTAACTGGAATCATTCTTTCTACCGTTGCTTTCTTAGGTCAGATTTATACTTGCTTCTTATAGCCTTTCTTTTCCCTCTTGCAGTACCTGATTTTACCCCCAATAGCCCCCATTTTTCCTCTTTTTATCTTACTTTGTTTTTTCTATCTTTTATTTTTTCTTTGCTCATTTTTTCTCTTCTTCCTATTTCAATCTCTACATGGCATCATAGTAATTAATATCTTCACTAACTAATTTTTTGCCCTATCAATAACATTACTACAATTTATACTTGGATTAGAGGAACTGTGGAGAATATTTTCAATAAGTATTTTTCTCCTGATTTTTATTACTGCATGTAGTTAAACTGAAGGGAGTTAATAAGGTTTACTATTTTCTCTCTAAGTGAAGATGAATACTAGACATAGCAGATGACACACAATAAGTGGGAGTATCAGTACTTGCATATTTACCCATCCTGAGACATTTAAGATAAAGAAGCTCAGTAAATGATCCCTAGCATAAAGTAGAAGAGATAATCAAAACATCAGAAGCCTTGACATAAAAATAATATTAAAAAGCAAGGGAACAAATCACCCCAAACGTCGCATTCCTTAAAAATTCCTTAAAAATTAATCCAACTGACACCAAAATGGAGGAAATATCAGATAAGTAATTTAGCAATTTTACAGTCAAATTCTCAATGAACTAAAAAAGATGTAAGGAATGGACTAAGAGATAAAACACAGGAACGAATACATTATGTTAATGGCAAGGCAGAGATTCTGAAAAAGAACCACATAACCTGGAAATTAAAAAAATAATAATAGATTAGACTACTTTGAAGACACATTCTCAGGGATAGAAGACAAAGTACATTACCTTGAAATTAAAGTTGACAATGGCCAGAATAATCAAGAAATCAGGGATAATATTATAAGATCAAACATAAGAATCATTGGTATAATAGACAACACTTAAATACAAACTAAAGGAATGCACAACCTCTTCAATGAAATAAAATCAGAAAAAATTTCCAAACCTTAGGAATGGGCTGGAAATCCAAATGCAAAGATGTACTAAGAACCCAAAATAGGCAAGATAAATAAGACCCTCTCCAAGACACATTATAGACACAAGAACAGAATTTTTAAAAGACACAATACAGTAAGTCACATTCAAAGGTAAGCCAATTAAACATTCTAAAGATTTCTCACCCCAAAATCTAAAATCCATGAGGTTTTAGAATAATATGTACCAAACCTTGAAAGATAATTTATGTTGACCAAGATTATTATACCAAGCAAAACTATCCTTCAGATGAAGTAAAATCTTTCCACAAGCATAAACTAAAAGAATTCATAATAACTAAGGCAGCACTATAAAACATGCTTGATGAATTATTTCATGAGTGCTGCAGTCTGGGCACAAATCATGAGCCACTCAAGCAGGAACAAACTTCATTTCCGAACTCCATGAGCACACTCCACACATGCTCCCCCGGAACCTCTCCAGAACGCCACCCATGCAGCTCTTCCAGGCACACCCCACACCATCTGGAAATCCCTCCTCCGGACCTTCCCCAACCAACGCAAACCCTCCAGGTATCCACGTGAGAACTCCAAAGTAGCGCAAGAACTCCAAAGCAGCGGGCAAGAGCCACCCCATTGCCCAACAGTAAAGGTCAAATATACAATACAATCAATCCAGCATCACAGCAATTATATATAGATTAACTCAAATCATCATCTCAATGGTTCGCTGGAGTCACCTTTCAAACATTCCCTCTGGCAAATGCCAGGTGTCATACCGACCAGGGCCATGGCTCTCAACATCTCCCCGCCCCTTTTTAATTAAACACCAAGCATGTGGTTTAGGGACCATGCCTGTCTTAGGTTGTCCATTTCTACATATGGTCCTTACCTGTCATCCGATAAGCTGACCTCAAGGCATCAGCTTTTTGTCTTAGGATGGTACCATTGAAATTGGATCATACTCATCATTGACTACCGGCCCAGCATACAGCCATACTTGTGGATAGGTCTTGCACCAGTGGGGGGGGGGGGTGAGGTTCTTTGCCTCACCTCTGTTGACCCCCAAATTTGGCCTTTGCACCAGTGATGGGTGAGGTTCTTTGCCTCACCTCTGTTGGCCCCCAAATTTGGCCTTGGTTCCAGTGGGGGGGTGAGGTTTTTTGCCTCACCTCTGTTGGCCCCCAAATTTGGCCTTGGTACCAGTGGGGGGGTGAGATTCTTTGCCTCACCTCTGTTGACCCCCAAATTTTAGCTGAATGACCATCACAAGCAGAAGGGAGGAGAATACAGAAATGCCATGACACCAAGCCAATTGACAGCTCCTTTGGAAAAGTTGTACCACCGGTGACACCATCAGCAAAGATACTCCAGCACTACAACAATTCGCTGCACCAACAGATAGTTCACAATGCAGACAAGTTTTACATAGTCCAGGCAAGTTCTACAAGCAGTTCAAAGCAGAGGAATCTATTGATATGTTCATTTCCTCCCAAAGTAAATTGACCCCTTGATTGAGCATCACTTGTTGAGTTACATTATTCATTGATGCATCAGTTTATACAGTTTGTTGTGATAGCTATCGCAGAAGCTGTAGTTTGGTTTTACCTTTGTCTTCACCAGCATTGGGATGAAGATAGGAATTCTGGCAATGATGGCTAAAAAAAAATTTGTAACATTCCATCAGGCACTAAAAGAAAGCAATTTTCTAAACAATTTAGTATCCTGAATAGAATTAGATATAATGAAAAGGAAAGGTGAAAGTAAACAAACAGATCTGTTAACCTCCTTTTTTGTCCACATATTAAAACAATCCTCAACAGCTGTTTACCCAATTTAAATTAAACCATTTAAATCACGTGAATAAAAAAATATGTAGATCCATTTTTTCATGAGCACTCCTCATATATGATATATGAACATACGCACATACAGACATACAACACAAAACACAAGTGTGCACACATAACATAAAACACATAAGACAATAGTAAAGGCCTTGTAGATTTACACAGGTGAAATCTCCATTGCATTGTTTAAAAATTCCACAGTCAAAAAATAGAACTGATCAGAAAAATATTAAACTAGGTCTGTATGAGCTCAAAAAATAAAATAGAACATCATGATGTGGGAAAATGCAATAATAAAATAGATATTGAAAAAGGCATCCTGGTTACCACCAAGGTTTGACCCTTCTTTGGATATCCCAACCTTTTTCCTGTAACTTGCATAATGGGTCTGAAGGTATTCCCAAAAGCAAGCCCCAAGGTTTTTTTTTTTTTACATTTGAAATAGGCTTTAATGGTGTTCATTATTCATTAGCTTCCAGGTGTGGGAGAACCACTGTTGTAGATGTAAGGATGTCAGCTGTTATGGATTTGAGCCAAGTCATCTTCTTTTTGTTCTGTAGAAAAAGTTTTAGTTAGTCTCTCTGGAATCCAAATCAGGTACTGTTCTCTGTGGAAAAACACAAACAGAACCCCTACTCCAGACAATCGCGGGGTCAGGATCTTTCCATTGTCCTGTTAAAATATCCTTCAAAAGTACCTTAGGCTTATGTACATTTTTGGGATACGTATGCCTTTCCACAGCACTAAGCCCTGATGAATCCAAATTTAAAAAGTTTAGAGTAAAAAGGGTTATTTTAAGTTTATCTTTGGGGGATATATACCCCTTTCCAATTGCCTCTTTTTGCTTTAATAAGTACATTTTAATAGTTTGATGAGCTCTTTCAACTATGCCTTGTCCCTGTGGATTGTATGGGATTCCTGTTATATGAGTAATGCCAAATGATGAGCAAAATTGTTTAAAAGAGGTAGAAATATAACCAGGGGCATTATATGTATTTAACTGTTTTGGAATGTCCACAGTGGCAAAATTTTGTAAGCAATGAGCTATAATATCTTTAGTTTTTTATACAGCATGAAGAAAGCCCATCAAAAATCCAGAAGAAGTATCAACTGTAACATACAAAGATTTTAATTTTCCAAATTCTGGAAAACGTATGACATCCATCTGCCAAATATGGTTAGGAATCAGTCCTCTAGGATAGACTCCAAGATTAACTTGTGGTAAAAAGGTCACACAATTTTGACATTGTTTTATTATTTGTCTACCTTGTTCCTTAGTTATTTTAAAATGCTTTTGTAAAGTATTAGCATTGACATGGAACTTATTATGAAAATTTGTAGCTTCTTCTAGTGTAGAGAAAATATGTATGTCATGTGTAGTTTTATCTGCTAAATCATTGCCCAAACTAAGGGCTCCAGGCAATCCTGTATGTGCCCTAATATGTCCTATAAAGAATGGATCTTTTCTAATCCAGATTAGACTGGTATAGTTGAAAACAAAGAGAAAACAGTAGAGAAAAGGGAAATCCTACCAGTATCTTCAGGGGATGCTATAGCATTAACTATATACTGACCATCAGAAAATAAATTAAATACAGAATATTTAAACATCTCAAAACTTGTAATACTGCATTAAGCTCTACCTTTTGAGCTGATTGTTTGGGTACTAAAAATGTAAAAGTTTGACCAGGGGTAACTACTGCTGCTGTACCATTATTTGACCCATCAGTGAATATATTTGGAGCATTTATGATAGGTGTTTTTCTTGTCAGTTTTGGAAAAACTACAGGATGCAAAGACCAAAAAGACAACAAAGGATTAGATGGTGATTATCAAATGAAACATTAAATTTACACATGATTATTGCCCATGTATTTAACTCATTAGCTAACTCATCAATTTGATCCATAATATATGGAGTAATAATTTTATTGGGAGAAATTCCAAACACTCCCTTTGCTGCTTTTATTCCTTTGAGTATCAATTGTCCTACAGCCTCAGGATACCTAGTAAGAATAGTGTTGAAAGAATAAAATAAATATATCCACAATAATGGACCTTCTTGCCAAAATACTCCTGTAGGAATATTTTTTGTTGTACAATAAATAATAAAGGCAAAGTTTTATCAATTCTATCCAAAAGCATATTTTCCATATATGTTTCAATGATTTTTAATGCCTTTCTTGCTTCAGGCGCTAACATTCAGGGTGAATTTGGATCTGATGGACCTTTTAGGATATCAAATAAAGGTCCCAACTCTCCTGTTGGTATGACTAGGTAAGGCCTTATCCAATTTATGTCTCCTAATAACTTTTGAAAGTCATTAAGTGATTTGAGTTGATCTATTCGTATTTGAATTTTTGGTGGACAGAACATGGTTGAGGATAATAGAACTCCTAAATAATTAATTGGAAAATTTAACTGTACTTTATCTATTGCTATATCTAGATTATAATTTTTTTAACAAGTTTGTAAGTGTGGCATAATATTCTAGCAATGCGTTTTTATCTTTGTGTGCTAACAATAAATCATCCATATAGTGAAATATTTGTAGTTCAGGATTTTGGTTTCTAAGTGGCTGGATTGCTTTGTTCACATAAATTTAACACATAGTTGGGCTGTTAGCCATCCCTTGAGGGAGTACTTTCTATTCATATCTCTGATCAGGACCTTCATGATTCAGTTCAGGGATAGTAAATGCAAAATTTGGACTATCCTCAGGATGAATTGGAATTTAAAAAAAAAACCAATCTTTAATATCTATAGCTAAAACATACCAGGTTTTTGGCAAAGCAGACAATTTGGGAATCCCCAATCATTAGGTCCCAAAATAACCATCTCATTATTAATGGCTTTTAAATCTTGCAATAATCTTCATTTACCAGATTTCTTTTTGATGACAAAAATGGGACTATTATGGGGAGATACAGAATGTTGTATATGTCCCTCCAATAATTGTTGTTTGACCAGATCATAGGCTACTTGTATCTTTTCTTTAGTCAGGGGCCACTGAGGAACCCATACTGGTCTTTCTGATTTCCAAGTAATTTTTATTGTCTCAGTGACCCCTTCTGAAAACCCAATCCATATCTATTTATTCCTTGATGTATTTCAATTGGTGCTGCTATACCTTGTTCTTGTCCTCCTAATCTTTATTTCTTTCCTAAAACCTTGTCTAGCCCTAATAGTGGGCGCATTTGGATTGATGTTATTTGTTAATGTCAAATCTAATTGATCTAGGACATCTCGTCCCCATAAATTTATAGGAAGATGATCCAATGGCTGTATACTTCCTTCACATCCTTCAGGATCCTTCCAATCTAACACCATTGCACTTCTATGGGGATTAGTTGCCACTCCTAGGCCTCGAAGCATTTGAGTGGCTTGTGTAACAACCAATGTTTTGGTCATTCGGGATGAGAGATAATGCTAAGGTCTGCACGTGCATCCAGTAGCTCATTAAATTCATGTCTTGGATATTTAGTTTTAGCATGGGGCGAGAATCTAAATTTAAATACAGCATAGCCCAATCTACACCTGTGGAGCCTAATCCCCTGGAACCTTTTTCTATACTACGACTGGAAAATTTATCATGTAGGCTGGGTATTATTAATAACTGTGCTATTCTCTCTCCTGGTGAAACTACTGATATACCCCTTGGAGAACTGGCAATAATTTTTATTTCACCTTCATAATCGGGATCAATTACCCCAGGACTTATCATAAGTCCTTTTAGAGTAGAAGAACTGTGTCCTAATAATAAGCCTACTGTTCCTTGGGGAAGAGGTCCTTTTACTCCTATGGGAATGATTTGAACTCCCATTTCTGGAGTTAGTACTGCTCTGGTGGAGATGCAGATGTCCAATCCTGCTCCTCAGGTTTGTCTAGTGAGGTATCTAATGGATAATGTGTCCTGGGCACTACACTGAATGTGTTGCTGGGTTCCTCCAATGCCCCGTATATTTTTGTTTGTGGGCCCCAGAGCAATAGGCCCCCCATTTTTTGGCAATAAAGCCCAATGTTTTTATCCATGATAATGTGGGTAAACACCTGGTCTTTGTCCATTTTTTGATAATGGAGTACCCTCTATAGTGGTTTGAGAATGCATTCATTAGCCCAATGTCTCCCTCTATGGCATTGTGGGCAAATACCTGGTATTCTCCCCCTTTGATACCTAGTTTTGTTAACACCTCCTCCTATGGGGCAACTCCTTTTAAAATTTCCCATTTGTTCACAATTATAGCATGTTTTTGGCCTGGCACCTAAAGCATGTTTTACTGCAGCTGCCAAGACTTGCCCTTGTTCATTAATGTCTCTGCATAATTTAATATATGTGTTTAAATCTCCATGTTTCCATGGTCTAATGGCCTCCCTGCACCATCTGTTTGCTTGTTCATAGGCTAGTTGTTTTATTAATAGCATCACTTGTTATACATCCCCAAAGATTCTGGTAGCTGTTTGTATAAGCCTATCTACAAATTCAGCATAAGGTTCATTAGCTCCTTGTATTGCTTTAGATAATTGACCTTGTAAATCTCCATGCCCCTGTAAAATTTTCCATACCCTAACCACAGATGAAGTGATTTATGAGTATATGGCAGGATCATATCTAATTTTTTGCAGCTGACCCTAATAAAGTCCCTCTCCTAACGACATATCTAGATTTCTCTGAGGATAACCGGCTGCTGCATTTCACCTAGCCATCTCCGTGCAAAATTCCTGATTGGCAACCTTCCATAACAGATATTGTCCTCCATTTACCACAGCTTTGCACATACTAGCCCAATCTGCTGGCATCATGTTCAAGTTGGTAATGGATTCGACCATACTTACAGTGAAGGGCTCTTGAGGACCATAGGTTGTTACAGCCTCTTTCAGCTGCTTCACTGTTTTGAAATCTAAAGCATGGTGAACTCACTGCCCTCCTCCTCCTCAAATACAGGGCATGCTAATCTTTGAGGTCCTGTCTCAGGATCCCGTCTATCAACTACGGGGGTTGAGGGACACTCAGCATATGTTGTCTCCATAGGTGGAGCTGTTGGTTCAATTACACCCTCTGGTGATAGAACGGTGTTAGTAGCAGACTCCTATTGGAACTTCTCCCCTGATACCTTTTTCTCCTCTAAACTTTCTTCCCCTTTCTGACTATCTCGAGAGGCCTCCTCTTTTTCCTGATCTAATATGTCTTCTACCATAATCTGAACTGAAAGCTTTGGACTAGGCAAACAAAATCGTATCACCATCCACAATGGCAATGTGCCAATTGGCAAAGTTCCCGGGTTTTTCTTTTCCCTCTTCCTTAAGTCTTCACCATGATGGTCCCATTGTGATATATTCAACAATCCTCCTTATTGGCTTTTTAAGGGGCGAGATTTTTGTATTGTATCAACGTATGCCCTAACTGTTCTTGGTTTTACTAGGGTGCCTCCTTCCTCTAGCAATTTACTTAACACTCTTTCAGTTTGTTTTTTGCTAATTTCTGACCCCATATCTCTGCTACAAAATAACACAACCCAACAAGATAACACAAAACAAAACTGAAACAGAATGAAACAAAACACGAACAAAAATGCATTGTATCAATTTTTCTATTTTCTTGAAATGTATATCCGTGGTCTATCTCTATCTCTTCTTCAGGGCTGAACAACTTTTCCAGCATCCTATTTATTTCTAGGGGCAGGCAGCTTGAAACAGAAATGTAAGAAATCAAAACAAGAACACATTATTTTTTGAAATGGTCACCCATTCTCTCGCCCTGCCCTCAGGGGTGAGCAGTTTCACTTACCCCCAAGCTTCAGGCATTCCCCGTGCAGGCCACCAAATGCCACAGTCTGGCTGGGCACAAATAACTGGGAGGTCGAGCCACTTGTAGATTCAAGCAGGCACAAACTTTATTTTCAAACTCACACAAATGCCACCTACGCGACCCTCCAGGAACTCCACAAGAGCTCAACAGGAACTCAACCAACCCACGTGAACTCTCTAGGAACTCCACGAGAGCTCAACTGGAACTCAAGGGGAACTCCATGAGCACTCAAAAATAGCGGGCACCCAAGGCAGCAGGAACCGCCCCTTCTGGAAAAATGCCAGGCACCATCTTGACCTGGCCGTGGCTCTCAACACTAGAGGCTGGAAATCTTAGATGAGGGTTTCAGCAGTGTAGGTTCCTGTGTGGTGTATAAGTGAAGTATTTGTTCTAGGCTTCTTTCTTTGTTTTGTAGATTATTATCCTCTTTTGTCTTCTTTCTGTATGCAAGTGTCCAAATTTCCTCTTTTTTCTAAAGATATCATTTTTACTGGATCAGGGACTCTCCTAATGACTTAATTTTCATTTAATTACTTTAAACACCATTTCTTCAATGCATCCATATTCTGAGGTACAAGGGATTATGACTTCAATACAAAAATCTTAAGGGATTTCAATTTAGCTTACAACAGTTGAACGTAATTGGAGTCAATGGATTTAAGAAATACTCAGAAGCTAAAATTTGCAGAAGTGGTGAGATGGAGAGTAAGATTTCAAGGATGATAAGACTTCTAGTAGGTAGCAGTGACTTTAATATGAGTGCAAACAGAAGCACATTTAGAGGAATAATGATGAGCTCTGTATGGCATGTGCTTGCTTGTAGGTGCTCATGATATCCATACCTTACCTGTACAATATAGATGATAGATGTCATTTAGGCAGTTTATTTGAATCTGGAGCTCAGAAGAGGCTTGGGATAGATCATTAATTTGGGAGATCTCAGGTATTGAGAGCAAGGGTGGGGATGTAGCTCAGTTGTAGAGAACTTCCCTAGTGTGGGAAACACTGTCTTCAATATCCAGCACTGAGGTGGGGGGGAAAGGAAGAATGAGAAAAGGCTGTTATAGATGTCAGTAGAAGCTTTCCTAGCATGTGTGATACTGTGTGTTTAATCTCTAGTATTGGGAAAAATAGGGAAAAAAAGAACTTACAATATTTATGTAGAATCCCATTTTCTTAAGTCATGTATACATTTGAGATGGGGGAAGATAGTATAATTTCTACCTACAAATTTTTTTAAGTAGTTTAAACTATTTCTGTGTATTTTATATTATACATATTTTATATTTTATGTCATGTTTATAATTTATAAACAATAAGGAAACATATGTTAGCATGTGAACGTGGTGGGGGAAGCTAAGGTAACAATGTTTTGGGGAGAATATGATACTAAATTTAATTTCAGTGACAATTCAAAAAAATGAATTTTGATTATATAATTTTAAAATACTAATTAATAATTCATTCCAAAAGGTGCAACTTTAACACCAAGAGGGAGAAAATAGTTCTAGTTTATATGATAGGGAAGGTAGAGGCACAAAATTCAGACCTTACAATAGTTCATTACCTCCAAAATTGAACCCTGCTTTATAAAATCTTATTCCTTAGTATTTATCTTCTTTTTAAGGAATTTCTCCTGTCATGCCCCCATTCTCAGAGGTAGAAGTAGATTGTATCTTCTTTCTTATGCTCATCCCTCTTGTTTCTACATCTACTCATCTCTTACAATACACGTATTATATTTAAGCATAATTTATGCTATTATATATACGCTATAGTCATATGTAATTTATATAAAATTTTATATCTCCTTAAGAAGAGAAACATGTATTTTAAGTATATAACTATAGCTAATTCTTTCATTTTGTCTTTACAGGGAGTGATGATAAAGAAAAATGACTGATACTGCAGTAAACTATTTGGAAAGGGTTTTAAAATCCTTTAATACTGTAGCTTAACAGTGATCTCCAGGGAAGAGTATGGGATCAAGAATTTGAGTATGAAGTGGAACTTTTATTTTTCACCCCAAATATTGCAGTATCAAATATTTTTTACATTGAGAATTGAATATTCTATTTAGAATTAACACTTAAACGTCTATATTACTCTGAAATAGTAAAAAAAGAGAGAGAGAGAGAGAGCATCACTTTTGATTTTTTCATCCAGAGATAACTCTGTAAACATTCTGGAAAAAAAATCTTCTGAATGGTATACACTTCACAAGGTATTTTGTTTTGTTTGTTTTGTGATGCTAGGGATCAACCTGGGGCTCCTTTTATTGTAGGCAAGTATTATACCACTGAACTATATGCACAACATCCCTGCCATCATTTTTATAGGTTTTTATTTATTGTATTTCAGGATGTATTAATAACGTGACTACTTTTAGTGTTTTATAAAACTCAATGTATGATAACATGTATTTTTGTTTTCTCTCTGAACAACATATATAAAAAAGTCAATTTTTTATTTTTAACTGAAATTATTTTGATTGTATAAAGTTTTTTATTTTGCTTTGTGGTATTGTGAAGTCCGTATTTAATTTCTATATCTTCTTTCTTTTGTGATCAAACACAGCAAAACATTTTTTCCTGAAGGGTACTTTTCAGCAAAGGGAATCTTTTCTTTGTCTTATTGCTAGGATTCCTCTCCTTTGACTAAGATGATTAAGAACTAACTTAAAATTTCTATCTACTTGTTATCTTTGATCAAATCTGCAGGCCCCTTATTCACAACATGATCTCTGCACAGAGATCTCTGGCATGGACTTTTTGCTGAGTATTTTACATCTTTTTAAAAAATTTTAGTTTTGCTTCCTTGGCTTTTCTCTAACCTCTTCTCAATATGCGTGCTTAGAAACACTTCATCAAGGACCAAAGAGTGATACTGCTGATTCCTTCTCTCCCCTGCCCGTGTCTCAGAGGGAGAAGGTAGAGGTAATTTGTATGTTCTTTCTCAGGCTCATCTCTCTTCTCTTGTTTCTACATCTACTCATTTCTCTCTTTTCCTCCACTAACAGGAAGGAAGATCTCTCAGTGGCCTACCAAATGAGAACAAACAAACAACAGCAGCAACAACAAAAATAAAAACCTGGGTCCTTTCTCTCTCTCTCTCTCTCTCTCTCTCTCTCGCTCTCGCTCTCGCTCTCGCTCTCCTCCTTTCTTTCATGAATTTTTTGTAAGCTGCCTTATATCTCTACTTTCCTGTTTCTCTTTTGTCCCAAACTGATAAATTAAGTGTTCACTCTACCCAAATAATTTTTAATGCAGTCCCATGATCCAGTCACTAAATCCTGCTGCCTACTTTTTAAGCCCTGTTTAACCGGACTCTTGAGGTGATTGACCATTTCTTCTGCCTTAAATTTCTCCCCCCTCAGCTACTCTCACTCTTTAGAATTTTTCGTGGATTCTTCTTTCTCCTTCTACCCCTCCTTTTAAAGTGTTTTATTTATAAAATTTTAAACACATAGCAAACTCTAAAATTAGAGTACATTACAATGATACATGGGCAAGCTCACATATGCTAACAGTTTCTATCACCTCCAGAGGCTGATTTCCTGTAAATCTCTTTCTGTAGTCTCAGTCTTGCTCTTATGCAAGCAGTTTCCACATGGATGCTGACAGGTTCCAGAGGCCCAAGTCCACGTGAACTCATCTCTCTATCTACCTGATACTCATTCTGAAGTTTCATTTTAGTTGCCTAATCTCTGTGCTTCTGGTCGTTCACAAGCATATCTAGTCCCGGACCTTCTTAAATACATGTAAATCTTCTTATAGCCTACTCTTGGTACTCCTCTATTCCTATGGCCTGAGAAAAGTCCCTTTCACCAAAATTGTTTCTCCAGTGAATTCCTAACTGATCTCCTTGCCTACAGGCTCACCAACACCCCATATACTACTATTCATGTTCCATGTTACTATCAGAGTGATTTCTCCTAAAGCACAAACTTGGTCATAGTATTCATTCATGGAAATCCTTAGTAGTTGACTGGTATCTGTGATGAATTCAACTGTGCCTTGATCTGGCCCTTGTCTTCATCTCCATTCTCACCTACTCCCTTTCTCTTGGATGTTCACTGTTTACTCATGGAATGAATTACTTTTTCATATCTCTGTATGTTTATTTCTCTGTTTGGAATGGTCTCTAGTTGCTCTTTACCATGAAAGATTGAATAGAAGAAAAATCTTATAATTATCCCTGTTGTTTACATGAGGAAACCAAATCTGAGAAAATGAAGTCACGTACCCAAGGACACAGAGCCAATATATAGTGGCAGAACTGAATGTAAGTCAAGGTTCTCTGCAATCTTAGTTAGCTTGAAGGTTTTGGACCTCATTCTGTGTGCAACAAGAAGCGATCAAATATATTTGAGCAAGGAAATTCATGATCTGTTCTGGAGTATAAAGGTATAGAAACTAAATATCTATTTTGAAAGTCAAATTCTGTTTAAGTATTATTATTCAAAGTTTCTTTGTGTACATTTAATTTTGTTCCAAATCAGAAAAAAAAGCAAAGGCTGACTTATAATTCTAAATAATAGATTCATCTAAATAGAAAATTTTTGCTATTACTCATAATCTATATTTATTCTACTTATATGAATAATATGTATCTGATTTTAGTTTTGTGGTACTGGGAATTGAGCCCAGGTTGCTTTACCACAGACCTATATCTCCATCCCTTTTATTTTTTATTTTGAATCAGGGTCTCACTTTGTTGCTGCCTAAGACTTCCAGGTAGTGGGGGATCATGTGTATATGCCACCATGCCCAGCTCCAAGTTGTATAAATAGCAAACCTTTCCCTGAATTGATCTAATAACATAATTGTATTGTACTTCTTGACTGTAAGACAATATTTGTATGAATTATAGATTAATGTCAAATATTAAAATTGACATCTAATTGGATTAAAATTTACTTAAATTAACTATGTTTCAAAATACATAGAACAAGTATGTAACTGACTAATTTTACTTGAAATAATGAAATGATTTTATTTATTTTTATTTTTTTATTCAGTGTAAGAAACTGTATTTGTATAATGTATTGTAGTTTTTCAATAACATTAATGATAATTAAAATGAATATATTTTACTCTTCAGATTTTGGCACAGTATATATGTACTGTATATTTATTATGTATGCCAAATGGACACTTTATAAGCCCATATATCATATACCTATATGTGTATATATTTAATATATGTATGTATTAATTTAAAATACTGTCCTACTTACAAATCTGCTTTTTTTTCTCATTATTTCCCACACATTCCACAACCCTCTGAATCTGCTTCATCTTTTTTCAATCTAAGAACATTTCATACCCATTATTTTTCCAATAACTATCTGTCCTCTTGCATCTTTGATATGCATCTTTGGTAACTGGCTCTAGCTCTTAATATATTTTATTTATTCATTTATTTATTTATTTTTGATACTTGGATTGAACCCAGGGGTGCTTTACCATGGAGTTGCATACTTAGTCTTTTTATCTTTTTAGCTTGAAAAAGTGTCTCACTGACTTGCTGAGGGTTTTGCCAAATTTCTGAGACTGAACTAGAACTAGTGTTTTCCTGCCTCAGCTTCCTCTGTTGCTAGGATTATAGGCATGCACCATTGTGTCCAATCTATAGGTCTTAAATTATAACCCATCCTTAGGTTTGACTGACTGTGTAGGTTATTGATTCATTAATTTATTCAACAATTGTTTGGGGGTTTCTCAGAGAAACAAAACTAATAAGATATAAGTAGTTGGACACATAGCTAGAATGATTGATTGATTGCAAGAAATTGACTCATCAGATCACAAAAACTGATAATAAACTGATATAAATTCAGCAAGAGATAGAGCCAGTGGAGCTGATGGTGTAGTTGAGTTCAAGGACTGATAGACTCGATACCTAGAAAGAGCCAAAGTTGTTCAAGTTGGGAGGCAAGAAAAAGTCAAATGTTCCATGTACAGGCAGATAGGGAGAATTTTCTTTTACTCCAGCCCTTTTTTTCTTTTTAAGGTCTTCAACTAATGTCATATAGTCCACTCACACTGAGGAAGGCAATCACTTTTACTCAGTTTGCTGATTCAAATGCTAATTTTAACCCTACCCAACTTTTTTTAAAAATACGTTTTTTTTTGCATACACACACACACACACACGTTGTAGATGGACATATCTTTATTTTGTTTATTTTTATGCACTGCTGAGGGTGAAATCCAGTGCCTCACATGTGCCTCCCTCCCTCACATGTGTGATACAGACACACTCAAAATAATTTTTGAACAAATATATAGGCATCCTATAGCTTAGTAAAGTTAATTAATAAAATTAATCAACACAGAATAATTTATTAGGTATAAGATTATGTATGTACACTGAAGATACAAGGATGATCAAGATAAATTAGTTACTTCAATTGTAAACTAAAAATAGTAGCAATATTGACAAATGTTGATATAGTGCTTACTGTGCCAGGAACTTTTTTAAGTACTTCATGAGTATTAACTCAATATAGAAACTTTTTTCCATTTTACAGATAAGGAAGCTGAGGTATAGCAAAAGTAACTTATTAAAAGTCACACAACAAGTAAATGGTAGTCAGAATTTGAACCTTTGTCTTATGGCTTCCTTATTAAATTTTGCCTATGGTGTACTTTCTCTTGCTCTTCCAATTATTAACTGGTATTTTCACTTTGTATTATAATGTCACACAAACACTGATAATCTGATGGTTGCTTGAGTTTAACCTAAATATTTAACCTAAAGGTTTAACCTACATTAACTAGTACTTATTTAGGAAATAATTATATATTATTTTGTTTAGATGTTGATATTGATATTTAACTTATAAATTCTTAAAATTTAGAATTCTATTTTTTAACAGTAGCCTCAGAAAATATATTTGAATTTTGCTCTTTGAAAAATGAGAAATATGAGATAATATAAGGTTAAACTGTTTTTGGAAAAAAAATGTAACCTTTGATATACTTGAAATCAGAATCTGTGGTACTCAAGCCTCTAGGGAAGATAAAAGCAAACAAAAATTCTGCAGGGCACAGAAAAGAAAGGAAACAGAAAGACAGCATAATATGAAATGATGAAAGCAAGAACAACCTATTAGTTAAATATAATTTGAGTTATAATTTCTTACTAAATGACAACAATTGTGTTTAAAAAATAGAATTAAAATATTACTCTTAAGAGTCACATCAAAAAGCAAATAATAGACTAAATGGATTAATAAACATTTTTCAAAGGAAAGCAGAAGAGTTAATAATCATTTTGGATGAACAAGACAAATAATAACATATTTGTATAAAGTAAGTTTCACAAACTTTCACTTTAAAATTTGAAGTAACAGATAATTGTCAGGAAGATGTAATCAATTGAAGAAGTAGAATGCATGAATAAATCAATTCCATTTACATTTTCTTCAGTTAAGAACAAATTACCATGAAAACATTTTTTTACTCTTTTAACTATTGAAATTCTTTCACATTTTTGTGGAAGGAAAATATCACAGCCTATGATAGATATCTGAAATATATATTAAAATAACCTTTTTGAAATAAGGAAACTAATTTATTTTATAAGTCATGTTTAACTCTCCCTCCAAAGTAAATGACTAGGAGCCTTGGAGATGTAGTTCAGTGGTAGAGAGCTTGCTTTTTCTTATGTAAGACTATGGATTTGATCCCTAACACCACAGACACACACACACAAACAAACAAACAAAAAAAACAAACTAAACAGCTAGAGTACTTCTATGAACACACATGCATATACTAAAAAAAGGAAAATTGAATCAATTGTTGCTTAAGAATGTAAATGGAGAAGTTTCAGATGAAAGAAAACTATTATTGTTAAAACAATTATCTACATTATGAAACTAAATAGGTAGGACTAATATCAGTAATAGGGGGGGGAAACATGCAAAAATAATAAACCAGTGTCTCCAATCAGGAAGTACACATAAATCTGCATTTACCTTCGAGCATAAAAGCAAATAAAAATAACCTTAAACCTAATTCATTTATAATTTTAAAATAAATAAAAAATAATCATAAAATAAATTTAATCATAAAATACATTTTTTAATTGTGGCAAAGCACAACATAAAACCATTCTAACCATTTGTAATTGTGTATTACAATAGTGTTAACCATCTATTTATCTATATATCTATATCTTTATCTATCTCTCTATATATATCTTCTTGTGCAAAAGATCTCTAGAACTTTTTCATTCTAAAACCAAAATTCTATACAACAACTCTTTTTTCCCCTCCCCAACTTCTGTCAACCACTGCTCTCTAGTTCTAAAAGTAGAATTATTCAGTATTTGTCTTTTTGTGACTGATGTATTTCACTTAGTATAATGTCTGCAAGGTCAATTCATGTTTTAGTGCCGCAGTCCAGCTGCAGCAAAATAACCAGAGGGTGACGAACAACTTGTGTACATTGATACAGCAGGAGTGAGAGCCGTTTATTGTAGGACACGAGGGGTATATATACATTCCACACAGCTTATCTTAATTAACATAAACCAGATACAGCAGTAAACCAATAAGGAATCTCCACACTTAATGGCTTGCTGGCATTACTTCACAAACCACTCCCTCTGGCAAAATGCTAGGTGACATCTTGACTTGTTTACAGACCCTAACATTTTAGCATATGAAAGTATTTTATATTTAAGGCTAAATAATATTACACTATATATGTAAAAGATGCATAGCATAGGAATCATTTTCTTTATCCAATTATCCACTGATAGACTTTTGGGATGCTTTTACCTTTTGACTTTTATGGATAAGGCTGCAATGATATTGAGTGTGCCAATATCCTGCTTTTAGTTGTTTACTTGGAGGTGGGATTGCTGAAACATACAGTAATTCTAATTTTAATTTTTTTGAGGAAGATCCCTACAGTTTTTTTTAATAATAACTGCACCATTTTACTTTATTTCCCACAGTGCACAAGATTTTCAATATTTCCACCTTCTTGCCAATGCTTATTATTTTCAGCTTTTTTTGGATAGTGGGATTCATTTCTCTGATAACTAAATATGTTGAGTATCTTTAATTTGTTGGCTCTGTTTTTTTTTTTTTTGAAAAATGTCTGTTCAATTCTTTTACCCATTTTTAGTTGGGTCATTTGTTTTTTTGTTGTTAATAGATTATCTTTTTTTATACATTCTTTATATTGACGCCATTAGTTTGTGTATGATTAAGGAATATTTTTCCCAGTCTTTAGATTTCCTTTTCTTTCTATTATTTTCTATTCTGTGACAATGTTTTAAATTTGTGTATTTTTCTTTTTCTTGGTTCCTTTGGTGTCATATTCAGTAATCATTGGAAAATCCAGTGAACTGGAGTCTTTATTTGTATATTTGAGACCCTTAACATTCCTACAAGATTTAGGATGTTTTTTCTGACATTTCCAAAAATTGTCATTGTAATTTTGATAGAGATTGCTTTCAGTCAGTAGGTCACTTTCATTTATAAGCACATTTTAACAATATTAAATCTTCTAATTTGTAAATAGGAAATGTCTTTGCATTCATTTGTGTCTTCTTTATTTCTTTCAGCAATATTTTGTGATTTTCATTGTAAAAGTCTTGCCTTTTTCATGAAGTTTATTTTTAAGTGTTTTATTATGGATGCTATTATATGTGATAGTTTTCTTCCTTTTCAGATTGTTCATTGCTGGTGAACTGATTATTGTATGCTGATTTTGTATCCTACTGACTTCAATTATTCCTGTGTGTGTGTGTGTGTGTGTGATCATTAGAATTTTCTATATACTGAGTCATCTAATCTTTGATAGTATGATTTTACTTTGTCAATTTGGATGACTTTTCTTTCTTTTTCTTGCCTGATTGCTCTGATA
This sequence comes from Callospermophilus lateralis, assembly GCF_048772815.1. Classification (NCBI taxonomy): domain Eukaryota; kingdom Metazoa; phylum Chordata; class Mammalia; order Rodentia; family Sciuridae; genus Callospermophilus; species Callospermophilus lateralis. The sequence goes on along the minus strand of NC_135305.1, from coordinate 143,230,593 downwards.
AGACTTCTAGAATTATGATGAATAGAAGCAGTGAGAGTTGGCATGCTGGCCTCATTCTGATCTTAGAGGGAAAGTTTTACATCTGAGTACGATATTGGTAGCTGTGGCCTTTTTATATATGGCCCTTATTATATTGACATAATTTACTTCTAGTCCTTATTTTTTTTTTTTTGTGTGTGTGTGTGTGTGTGTGTGTGTTTGTGTTTGTTCTTTTGTTTTTTGTTTGGGTACCAGGGATTGAACTCAGGGGCACTCAACCACTGAGCCACATCCCCAGCCCTATTTTGTATGTTATTTAGAGACAGGATTTTCCTAAATTGCTTAGTGCCTCACTTTTGTGAGGTTGGCTTTGAACTCAAGATCCTCCTACCTCAGCCTCCCCGCCACTGGGATTATAGGTGTGCAACACTGTTCCCAACTGTGTTTTTGAAAGAATTTTTGTCAGAACATGTTTTATGTGTATCAATTGATGTGTTTTTTCCCTTCACTTTGTCAATGTATTATATTTCTTTGATATTATGAAAATCATCTTTAAGATACTTGAGAAACAGATGGTGTTATGTATAAAATCTTGTCAATCTGAATGTATTTTGTGGTTATTTATAAGGAATCAGCATTTACTTGATTTACTTTTTTTTATCACATACAGTTCCCATGTGAGTAAATTTAAAGCCATAAGATTTATGAAATAAATTTGTGAGAAACAAATAATATTGAAAATAGAAGTTTGCATGTGTATAAAAATAATAAATTAATATTTTTTATTTGTCATTTTGTTCACTTACAACATTCAAAATTAGAATCTGGCCTTTATGACACTAGTAATTTTTGAAATGTTAGACATTTTATTTATATTATACTCTTATTTATATTATATGTAAAAGTGATTTCATTGTCACAATATTGAAATATCTTTTTTTAACAAATGATACTTGGTCTAAAATTTGTGGGGGAGATGAATACTTTGTAAAACTTGTTGAAAGTAATAGAAGTAATTTCTGTGGTTTTTGTATTTTGTTTTATCAAATTGTATCTAGGCTTCAACCATTTTCTTGTGTAATGATAAACTCTTTCTTGTTAGTCATCCTTGATCTAAGAATGCTTTGTCTATAAATTTGTCATGACCACATGCTGAAAATAATAATTATTATTGTAATAATAATAGCTACCACTCATTGAAGGTTTATTTTTGTCATGCACTGGATCAAGACTTTTATTAGTCCTTATAAAAGTTCTTCAGGGTAGGTACTCTTTGCAGTTTTTGTTTTACAGATGAGAATATGAGGGCAGCGAATAGTTAGGCCACTTTGCTGAAGCTCATGCACCTAGTCAGTGGCAGAGCAGGACAAGAACAGATGATTTTAGTATAAGACATAATTTAAATCATCTACATGTTCCCATTTAGTCACTTAATAATTTCATTTTTTGATAGTTCAATGACTAAAATTTTTCTTTTAAATAAAATTTCAATATTACTTCTTATGTGTTCAAGATTCTTCTTCTATTCCCCCTGACCAGGACGGGCAACCTGAAATTTTGCATACATCTGGAATTCAGCTACTCAGAGACTTTCTTCTCAATTTCATACAGCAACAAATTATAAGTTTACTCAAATCCACCTCAAATGTTTTAGTTACTTCAAAATTGTATGTGAATATGTTTTGATTTATTTTATTGTTACTTTAAAACCCTGGCTATTGCTATTTCTCCTAGACGTTTAGTCCAGAATCACTTAGTCATATAAAACAGTTTTATAATTAGTATTTAGAATAAAATTCTCTGAAAGAATAACTTCATTCTACATCATTCAAACATTGGAAGAACTCTGCATTTTTTCCTATATAGAGAATATGAAGCAATTGATGTGATGAATTAGTTTATTCTTTAGAATTAATTTAATTGTGAACTAAATAATTTTAAAATTTAGAGATTTCACAGCTGTTCATTAATGTTAAAAATAAAAAATCAATTATAAACATGTAGATAAAATATCTGCACCATGAATTACAAGTTGACTGCTCAAATTTGATCTGCAAAACTTAATATTAATTCACTATGTCTTGAAATAATGGCACAGAAGTGGTTTCAAAGAGTAAAGCATGAAAATTAGCTAATATAATTGTGTTTGTTTAATTATTGATGATTAAAGCATGGAATGTCCCAAGGTTTTACAAAAAACTTTGAAGAGTTTGTGTAAATTTAAATTTTTATTCACAAACATTTACTAAAAGGATCAATTGTTTGTTAACCATTAGTCACTAGGAATTCAAGGTTGAATAGACTATACTACCTGACTTCTTACTTCTGTTTTAAATGAAGTATGTAACACAGAGATGGTTGACTTGCAAATATCTCCCCTATTCATCTTGGGAGAGAATACTGTGCATCTCCTTACATTTGGTTAGCTTTATTGACCTAAAATTTATATGGAGTAAAAATTCACCAATTTTAGGCATAAAATTTTAGGGGTCTTGACATATGCTCACATTTATATAACTGTCATAAACATTAAGATGTAGAATATTGTCATCAACCATGCATATGCCTGCAATTTCAGTGACTCTGGAGGCCAAGGCAGGAAGATTGTAAATATAATTCCAGTCATGGTAACTTAGAGAGATTCTTTCTAAAACAAAAGGATGGCTGGGGATATGGTTCAGTGGTAGAATGCTTGCTTAGCTTGTTTAAAGCCCTGGGTTCGATCCACAGCACTGCAAGAATTTTTAAGAAGGTCGGTGCTGGGAGCCATCAGCCAAGTAGGTATGACAATCTCCTTGCCAGCTTACTCCCATGCTGTCTAGTGGAAGGACTTCTGAAAGGTGACCTTGCTCAAGGACCAGGGCAGTTTAGCATAATAGGAGATTAGGGTGTTCCCCCTTTAGAATAGGGCGTATCCTGCTGCTGAGTTCCTCTTGAGTTCTTAGGGTCAGACAGTATATTTTGGGAGACAGAAGCCCATGTGGAGTGGATTTGGGCAGAGAGAGGATTTGGGAGAAGTGGATTTGGGCAAAGAACGTGGATTCCCCCAGAACGTGTTTGTAGATGGCCGGTGTGAGTTCGGGAATAAAGAATTGCTGTTTGAATCTACAAGCTGTGTGGAGACTCGTGATTTGTGCCCACCCAGAGACTGCGGCATTTGGTGGCTCGTACGCGGAATGCCTGAAGCTTGGGGGTAAGTGAAATTGCTCGCCCCTGAGGGAAGGCGAGAGAATGGGTGAGCATTTCAAAAAACAATGTGTTCTTCTTTTGATTTATTTTGTTTTTCTTTCAAGCTGCCTATCCCTAGAAATTTCTCAGGCAAACTGGAAAAAATGGTTGACTAAAGGCTTGAAGTTTGTCGGCCCTGAGGAAGAGAAAATTGATAAACGATTTTTTATTCCGTTTTTGCTTCATTCAGTTTCGGTTTTGTTTTGTGTTATCTTATTGGGTTGTGTTATCTTTATAGTAGATTAAAACAAACTGAAAAGATGTTAAGTAAATTGTTAGAGGTTCAGAACATGGAGAAAGACATTTTAGATCAAGCAAAAGAGAAGGTCTCTCGAGCTAGTCAGACAGAGGAAGAAAATTTAAAGGAAAAGGGGTTGTTAGGAAAAAGGCCACAACAGGAGGCTGTTACTAACTCTGTTTTATCACAAGAGGGTTTAATTCAACCAACAGCCCCACCGATAGAGACAGGTGAGTGGCCCTCAAACCCCGTAGTTGATAATTGGGATCCTGAGACAGGACCTCGAAGATTAGCATGCCCTGTACTTGAGCAGGCAGGAGGGCAGCGAATTCACCATGCTTTAGATTTTAAAACAGTGAAGCAGTTAAAGGAGGCTGTAACAACCTATGGTCCCCAAGCTCCCTTCACGGTAAGCATGGTCGAGTCCATTACTAACTTGGACATGACGCCAGCAGATTGGGCTAGCATGTGTAAATCTGTGCTAAATGGAGGACAATATTTGTTATGGAAGGTTGCCAATGAGGAATTTTGCGCAGAGACAGCTAGGCGAAATGCAACAGCCGGTTACCCTCAAAGAAATCTAGAGATGTTGCTAGGGAAAGGACCTTATGAGGGTCAGCGGCAACAAATTGAATATGATCCTGCTATATATGCACAAATTGCTGCAGACGCAGTTAGGGCATGGAAGACTTTACAAGGACATGGAGATTTACAAGGTCAGCTATCTAAGGTAATACAGAGAGCTAATGAACCTTACGCTGACTTTGTAGATAGGCTAATTCAAACGGCTGCCAAAATATTTGGGGATACGGAACAAGCAATGCCATTAATAAAACAACTGGCTTATGACCAAGCAAATCGTTGCTGCAGAGAGGTTATTAGACCATGGAGACATGAAGATTTAAACACATATATTAAATTATGTAGAGATATTAATGAACAAGGGCAAGTCTTGGCAGCTGCAGTACAACAGGGTTTAGATGCCAGGCCAAAAACATGCTATGATTGTGAACAAACAGGACATTTTAAAAGGAGTTTCCCCATAGGAGGAGGATTTAACAAAACTAGGTATCAAAGAAATAGAATACCGGGTATTTGCCCAAGATGCCGTAGAGGGAGACATTGGGCTAATGAATGCCGTTCTCAAACTACCATAGAGGGTACTCCCTTATCAAAAAACGGACAAGGACCAGGTATTTACCCACGATATCGTGGAGAAAGGCATCAGGCTCCATTGCCAAAAAACGGACAGCCGGGCCCAATGCTCCGGGGCCCACAACCACAAATATACGGGGCAGTGGAGGAACCCAGCAACACCATCAGAGTAGTGCCCAGGACACATTGTCCATTAAATCCCTCATCAGACAAACCCGAGGGAGCGCAGGGTTGGACATCTGCACCTCTGCCAGAGCAGTACTAACTCCAGAGATGGGAGTTCAAATCATTCCTTCAGGAATAAAAGGACCTCTTCCCCAAGGGACAGTAGGCTTATTATTGGGACGTAGTTCATCTACATTAAAAGGACTTATGATAAGTCCTGGGGTAATTGATCCCGATTATGTAGGTGAAATAAAAATTATAGCTAGTTCTCCAAGAGGTATATCAGTAATTTCACCTGGAGATAGAATAGCACAGTTGTTAATAATACCCAGCCTACATAATAAATTTCCTAGTCATAGTGTAAAAAGAGGTTCCAGGGGATTAGGCTCCACAGGTGTAGATTGGGCTATGTTGTCTTTAAATTTAGATTCTCTCCCAATGTTAAAACTAAATATTCAAGGACACGACTTTAATGGGCTACAGGACACAGGTGCAGACCTTAGCATCATATCTAGTCAGGAATGGCCAAAACATTGGCCATTACAACAAGCCACTCAAACGCTTCGAGGCCTAGGAGTGGCTACTAATCCCCATAGAAGTGCAATGATATTAGATTGGAAGGATCCTGAAGGATGTGAGGGAACTATACAGCACTATGTATTGGATCATCTTCCTATAAATTTATGGGGACGAAATGTCCTAGATCAATAAGGTTTGACGTTAACAAATAACATCAATCCTAATGCGCCCACTACTAGGGCTAGACAAGGTTTTAGGAAAGAAAAAAGATTAGGAAAACAAGGACAAGGTATAGCAGCACCAATTCAAATAGATCAAGGAACAGACAGACATGGGTTGGATTTTCAGAAAGGGCCACTGAGACAATAAAAATTACTTGGAAATCAGAAAGACCAATGTGGGTTCCTCAGTGGCCCCTGACTAAAGAAAAGATACAAGTAGCCCATGATCTGGTCAAACAACAATTAGTGGAAGGACATATACAATCTTCCATATCTCCTCATAATACTCCCATTTTTGTCATTAAAAAGAAATCTGGTAAATGGAGATTATTGCAAGATTTAAGAGCCATTAATAATGAGATGGTTATTATGGGACCTGCTCAATCAGGGATTCCTCAATTGTCTGCTTTGCCAAAAACCTGGCATGTTTTAGCCATAGATATTAAAGATTGTTTTTTTTCAATTCCAATTCATCCCAAGGATAGTCCACGTTTTGCATTTACTATCCCTGCATTAAATCATGAAGGTCCTGATCAGAGATATGAATGGAAAGTACTCCCTCAAGGGATGGCTAACAGTCCAACTATGTGTCAAATATATGTTAATAAAGCAATCCAGCCACTTAGAAATCAAAATCCTGAACTACAAATATTTCACTATATGGATGATGTATTATTGGCACATAAAGATAAAAACATATTGCTGGAATGTTATGCCACACTTACAAACTTTTTAAAAAATTATAATCTAGAGATAGCAATAGATAAAGTACAATTAAATTTTCCAATTAATTATTTAGGAGTTCTATTATCCTCAACCATGGTCCGTCCACCAAAAATTCAAATACGAGTAGATCAACTCAAGTCACTTAACGACTTTCAAAAGTTATTGGGAGACATAAATTGGATAAGGCCTTATCTAGGCATACCAACAGGAGAGTTGGGACCTTTATTTGATATTCTAAAAGGTCCATCAGATCCAAACTCACCCCGCATGTTAACGCCTGAAGCAAGAAAGGCATTGAAAATTATTGAAACATATATGGAAAATATACATTTGGATAGAATTGATATAAGTTTGCCTTTATTATTTATTGTACTACCAACAAAAAATATTCCTACAGGAGTATTTTGGCAAGAAGGTCCATTATTGTGGATACATTTATCTTATTCTCCTAACACTATTCTTACTAGGTATCCTGAGGCTGTAGGACAATTAATACTCAAAGGAATAAAAGCAGCAAAGGGAGTGTTTGGAATTTCTCCCAATAAAATTATTACTCCATACACTATGCATCAAATTGATGAGTTAGCTAAAGAGTTAAATACTTGGGCAATAATCATGTGTAAATCTAATGTTTCATTTGATAATCACTTACCATCTAATCCTTTGTTGTCTTTTTGGTCTAAGCATCCTGTAGTTTTTCCAAAAATGACAAAAAAAAACCCCTATCATGAATGCTCCAAATATATTCACTGATGGGTCAAATAATGGTACAGCAGCAGTAGTTACCCCTGATCAAACTTTTACATTTTTAGTACCCAAACAATCAGCTCAAAAGGTAGAGCTTAATGCAGTATTACAAGCCTTTTTAATGTTTAAAGATTCTGTATTTAATTTATTTTCTGATAGTCAGTATGTAGTTAATGCGATAGTATCTCTTGAAGATGCTGGTAGGATTTCCCCTTCTTCTACTGTTTTCTCTTTGTTTTCCACTATACAAAGTCTAATCTGGGACAGAAAAGATCCATTCTTTATAGGACATATTAGAACACATACAGGATTGCCTGGAGCCCTTAGTTTGGGCAATGATTTAGCAGATAAAACTACATATGACATACATATTTTCTCTACACTAGAAGAAGCTACGAATTTTCATAAAAAATTCCATGTTAATGCTAATACTTTACAAAAGCATTTTAAAATAACTAAGGAACAAGCCAGACATATAATAAAACAATGTCAAAATTGTGTGACCTTTTTACCACAAGTTAATCTTGGAAATGAGATAATGTTAGGTGTGCTTTTAAGTGCGCAATGAATCCCTGTTGAATCAAATTATAGTAATCACGGTCTTTTCTGTCTCCAGATATGCAAACAGATTCAGGGAACCTCATCATGTGAAGTAAATAAGACTTTATTCTCTTATAAACCTCCTTGTATTCTCTTTGCCATTTTTTTCTCTAGCCCTTTAGCTCTGCAGGCCTGAAATCACAAATTCAGCTACTTTGACACACATGGATTGGTAGTGGGTTTATGCCACCTGTGGCAAAATTGGGTCCTTATTTGGGAGGATGTTTAGATTTATCTTAAAGAGAGATATTTGCCTCTACTTCTCTTCTCCTTTAACTGCAGACATCTCAGGAAGAAGCATAGGAAATAACAACCAATCATTTTATTCTCTTTGAACGGTCAACTAATTGAAGTGTACCTTGTCTTAGGTATAGTCACATAGATGGCTGGGTACAGCCCTGAGAAGGGGTAGAGGAAGGCTCAAGGAAAGGGATTATTATAGGGATTCTTAGGACCCATCTTTTACTCTCCAAGGTGTCAAGATCCCAAACAATTTATCTTCAATTATGTAAAATCATGATGAAAAACTGTAATGAGTGTCAGCCTGGCTGGATTTGGTTCACTACAAAAAGAGCTCCCCACAAAGCAAGATCATGTCTTTTCCTGGCAAATATCCTATACATAGGATGTCATTGATAAAGGTTTACTGAGTAAAGAATGGATGAATGTTCTAGTGCCAACCCTGGATGTGACTCCTGTATGATCTTAATATCTGTTGACTCTTCTCCAACTCATTGCCACAATGCTACGTCAGAACATCATCTCTTACCTGACTTACTTGCCTATCTTTGTAACTGGGACCTCCACTTTACTCAGGACCACATATCCTTGCCTGAATCCTGGTTCCTTTTTCTGTGTCCTGGAAGCAACACTATGTTTTTAACATGAAAATTTGACCAGGACATTTCCCACTTACAACTGCCCTGTGACTTTTTATTATCCTTAGTTTCAAAGTCTAAATTTTAGTTTGTGCATTTGATTTGCAATACCAAACTCAGAGCAGCTTTATTATATCTACAGTATTATCTATTCCCATGACCATTTTTGTATACCGTGATCAAGCCATACTGAATGACCTTAATGCATTCATTATAAGACATTGTTTTGATTTTTCACATTGTAACAGACATTTTAACTATATGAATCTTTCTTATAGACAATGATACATTTACCATGTTTTTTTCTTTTGTGTTGGTGCAGAGATGATGTTGTTTTTTTTTAATATTTTATATCAGACTCAATAGACAAAACAGTATTTTAATTTCCTTGAACATGCCAAGTCAATTTAAATTCTGGCTGTTGACATAGGTGGGTAAACTTGCATAATATCTATCTGGTTAACATTGTTCTAAAGAATGTCTCTTAGTTGTTGTCCAGCTCTATAGGACTTAGCTTTCTTAGTATAATGTTCTTGAGCAAATATTTATATAAGACCAAAATATATTTATACCCCCAAAGTTCAATAAAAGATTTTCTAAAAAAATGACTTGAAGGAAAATCATTGAGTTACAATCCAAATAGCACTGCAAGAGTGGAAGAGTCATTTTATACAAACTGAAAAATGTGTCATATGTCAGAAGTGAACGAGTTCCTTTTGGAGATTGCTGCCTGTAAGATATATAGCCCAGTGCCTTCTCGATGTGAGCAATTCTGTGCACTATATGGCTGTCTTAAATGTGTTTGCCCAGTGGCTTGTATATTTACCCTTTGTCCTTGCATAGATGTTTGTAATAGCATTGAAGAGCATCATGGAAAGATAAGAGTTTGAAAAAGATGACAAAGCTAGAAGATGCCCCTGCCATTTTAATAGGTAACTAGAAAATTAATATACTTTACAATGTAAAGTGACCATATGTTATTTATGTATTCTTAGAACATTGTTATATTTTATGAAATTGCTTGAGAATTTGGGTTGAGGTAGATGGTATATCCTTCTATACACTGTTGCAAAGATATGATCATATTTTACCAGGGCCTTATCATGTGTGGACACAAAAAAAAACTTGCTTTGGACAATGGAATGATATCAAATGCACACCGAACAGAGATATAAAGTGGCCTTGTGTACTGTTTATCTAATTTATAATTTCTCATATGTTTTGATTTTTTTATATTCTTAAATGCATTTAAAATTTATCATTATTATTACTATTAACATGTTAATTATACAAATTAATGGGATTCAGTCTGATAATTCCATACATGCATACATTGTGTATTGATCATATTCAGCAACCCTTAATCTATCTATCTCTCTCTTGAAATTCTTCCCAATACCTAGTATTAGCTCTCTTTTAATTCTACTTATAGGCTAATTTTTGTTTTTAAGTTTTCATATATGATAAAAATATAGACCACTTGTGTTTCCATGCCTGTATTATTTTACCTAACATGATATCTCTAGTCCCATCCATTTTATTTCAAGTGACAGGACTCCATTCTTTCTTATGGCTGAATAAGACTCTATTGTGTATATATGCATCATATGTTCTTTATTCACTAATCTGTTGACAGGCACCTCAGCTTATTCTATATTTTAGATATTGTGAATAGTGCTACAATAAACATGGAAACGTAGGGGTCTCTTTTGTATGCTGACTTGATTTTCTTCATATTAACCTAAGGAATGGGGTAGTTGGGTCATAAGGTAGTTCTCTTTTTAGTTTTATAGGAATCTGCATACTGTTTTTCATAGTGGTCATACTAATTTACATTCCCACCTCTGTGTATAAAGATTACTCTTTCTCTAAATCATCTCCAGCATTTTCCCTTTGTTTGCTTGTTTTTAAATAATAGACATTCTAACCAGGGTTACATGGCACTTCATTGTAGTTTTAACTTACACTTCCTTTATATCTAATACTAATCACTAGCCATTTGTATTTTTTTCTTTAGAGTATTATCCATTCATCTCATTTACACATTTAAAAAATGGATCACTAGTTTTTTGGTCGTTAAGTCTTTGAACTTGTTCTATATTCTGGATTTTAACCCTCTGTCTGATGAAATGGTGGCAGATATTTTCTCACATTCTGTAGGTTATCTCTGCACTTGTTTTGCTCTGCATAAACTTTTTAGTTTGATGTAATCCCATTTGTCACTCCTTGTTTTTTTCCATTGCTTTTAGAGACCTATCGAGAAAATTATTGCCATTATCAGTAAGTGTTTCTCCTATGTTTTACTTGAAGAGTTTCAGTCCTAGGTCTTAACGATTTTGATTCACTTTGAATTGATTTTGTATAAGGTGAGAGAAAGGAGTCAAGTTTAATCTACTGCATGTGGATATCCAGTTTCCCCAGAACCATTTGCTAAAGAGGCTATCCTTTCTAAAATGTATGTTTTCCACAACTTTGTCATGAAAGAGTTGGCTATAAATATTTGAATTTACTTTGGGGTTCTTTTTTCTGTTACATAAGTCTATGCATCTACTTTTATGCCAATACCATGCTATTTGGGATAATATGGCTTTGTAGTATGCCTTGAAATTGGATATTGTGATGCTTCTAGATTTGCTCTTTTTGCATAACATTGCTTTCAGTATTTAGAATCTATTGTGCTTCCATGTAGATTCTAGGGTTGTTTTGTCTAGTTTTGTAAAGAATTTCATTGATATTTTAATGTGGATTGCATTGAATCTTTAGATTGTTGTGGGTAGTATGGACATTTTCATACTATTAATTCTTATGATTTATTAACACAGGGCTAATTTAGTTGAGTTTGTTGCTACTGCGACCATAATGCCTGACAAGAACAATTTTTGAGGAGAAAAGTTTACTTGGAATTCACAGTTTCAGAGGTCTCAGCCACTAGATAGCCAACTCCATTGCTTTGTGCCCAGAAGTGAGACAGAACATCATGGTGGAAGTGTCGTGGATGAAAGCAACACAGGGCATGGAAATAGAATGGAGAGAGAGAAAGAGAAAGTGGGGATGGACTCCCCACCTCAACACAGACAAAATATTAACACCAACTGCACACACTTTGATACCCACTTCCTCCAGTCACACCCTACCTGCCTACAGTGGTAACCCAGTTAATCCCTATCAGCGGATAATTCACTGATTACGCGGGGGCTCTTGTTCTCTTTTGATGCAAAACAATAGAGGATGTGACTTTAAGTTTCTTGAATTTGTTAAGACTTCTTTTGTGGCCTAATATATGATTTGTTCTAGAGAAAGTTTCATGCATTACTGAAAAGCACATATATCCTGCAGCTGTTGAATAGAATATTCAGTAAATGTGAAATACATTTGATTTATACTATGGTTTAATTCTGATGTTTCTTTGTTGACTTTTTGTGGGGCTGGATGATCTGTTTGTGAGTGTGGGACATTGAAAAGCCTCACCATTATTAGGTTTAAATCTATCTCTCCCTTTGGGTTTAATGGGGTTTCTATTATAAATTTGGGATATATTGATCCTTTAATTATTATATAGTGACCTTTGTGTCTTACAGTTTTTGTCTTAAAGTCTATTATATCAGATACAAGAATAGGTAACCTGTTTATTTTCAGAATTCACTTGCTTGGAATGTCATTTCCTATCCTTTCAATTTTAGTCTTTGAGTATTTAATGGTGTGTTGAGTTTATCACATGGAGCATTTTGTTGGATCTTGTTTTTCAAGTCATTCACCCAGTATGTACCTTTTACTTGGAGAACTAAGAGTACTTACATTCAGATTTATCAATGAAAATTGTGGATTTCTGTCTGAAATTTTTTAAATTTTATTCTAGTTGTTTTATTTTTTTTATTTTTTTTTAAATGTTTTTTAGTTGCCAATGGACCCTTATTTTATTTATTTATATGTGGTGCTGGGAAATGAACCCAGTGCCTCACACATGCTAGGCAGGCGCTCTACCACGCAGCCACCACCCCAGCCCCATAGTTGTTTTAAAAATATTTTGTTTCTCCCCTTCTTATTCATCTTCTTGGTTTGATGATTAACTGTTTGGGTAATGTTTTATTTGTTCTGTTTCTCATTTGTGTATCTATTCTTTTCATGATATTTATACTTTCACATGGGATTGTAATGGTATTTATATTTCTTCCATTCCTGATATAGAATACCCTTAAACACTTTTGAAAGAATGGTCGATAGTCACAAATTTCTTTATTTTTTTTCTTATGTTGGAAAATTCATATAATTTCTTCATTTCTGAAGGATAGTCTTGCTGGGTGTAGTATTCTTGGTTAAAATTTATTTTCTTAAAACATTTGAAATCCATCATTATATGCCTTCCTTGCCTGAAGTATTTTTAGGGTATCTATTGAGAAATCTGCTATTATCATATTGGGGTTGCCATTAAATGTGACTTGGCACTTTTCTCTAACAGGTTTTAATTCTTTATTTCTCCTATACATTTGACAGCTTGACTAAAATATGTCATGCTGAGAATATTTTCTGATCAGGTCTGTTTGGGGTTTGATATACATCCTGTACCTGAATGTCCATATCTTTTCAAAAATTAGTGATGTTTTCTGCTATTATAAAATTTCACAGATTTTCTATGCCTTGAACTTTTATTTCTTCTCCTCAAGTATGTCAACGAGGCAGATATGTGATCTTTTATGGTGTCCCAAGGATAATGTATCCTCTCTTCATCCTTTCATGCTTTCCTATTATTGATTATATGGATATGATATTTCAAAATATCTATCTTCATATTGAGATATTCATGTTACGATATTATTTTTCCACTTTTTTAACCTGTTGATACTTCCAACTTCATTTCCAAAATTTCTGATTGTTTCTCCTTTTTTCTTATGGTAACACAGATTGAACTCAAGGTCAGTTGACACTGAGCCATATTTCCAGCCCTATTTTGTAATTTACTCAGAGACAAGGTCTCATTGAGTTGCTGAGCATCTCATTATTGCTGAGGCTGGCTTTGAACTCATGATCCTTCTGCCTCACCCTTCTGAGCTGCTAGGAATACAGGTGTGTGCCACCATGTCCAGCTCTGATTGGTTCTTTTTAACAATCTTTATTTATGGTTGAGCTCAGTGGTAAAGCTATCTGTGCAAAGCCCTGAATTCAATCCCCAGTACTATTAAATAAATAAATAAGCCTCTTTGTGGAATTTCTCATTTATATCCTGCACTGGCTTTAATGATTTCATTTCATTGTTCTTGTGCATTTCACTCAGTCTTTTAAAAATCACTTTTTGAAAATTCTTCATCAGGCATTTCATCAACTTCAGTATCTTTGGAATCTGTCACTATGGAGTTATGATCTTTAAGAGACATCATATTACCTTATTTTTTTGTTTCATGTGTTCATTTGTTGAGAATTTTATATCTGATGTAAAGATGATTTCTACCATTTTATGTCTGGCCTTCTTAGTTATAAGTTTTCTCCTGATTTTATGTCTTGGAAACTTAGCTTGTAATGCAGTGTTTAGTTTATTTTCAGTTGGATACCTTTGCATAATCTCCCTGTAACTTGGACTATGATTAGGTGCATGTGAGCACAGTGAGTACCATATTGGAAAGACCTACTGTCTCTCTGGGTCACACAATAGTTGAGACACTCTAGCAATTCTGTTAGATATGGTGTACACAGCCAACTGTGCAGAGTCCACCCTGTGTTGTTACTTCTACAATGGGGATGATGGCCTCTATCTGGTGATATGGGTTTTCTCAGGCACTGTTGATACTGGCTCTGTTACTCTATGATACTGACTGCTCTAGTAGTGGTGAGGGGTCTGAAGAACTTGGCCTCAGATTGGACTCTGGTGTGCACACAGTTGTTTCATGGGGGAGATTTGGGGGCAGGAATTATAACATCCCTCTGTGGCCCTCTGGGTAGCCTTGACAGCAATATGCGATGAAAAAGGTGTACAGGAGACCCATGCAGGGAAAAATTCAGGTTCAGTGGCAGCAAAAGTTGTTTTCTTTCTTTCTTTCTTTCTTTCTTTCTTTCTTTCTTTCTTTCTTTCTTTCTTTCTTTCTTTCCTTCCTTCCTTCCTTCTTTCCTTGTTGCTTCAGAGGCGTGTCTGCCCAGGAGCAGGACATGAGACACACGCACCCTGCAAATGCTGTTCATGCCTGGGGATGGGAGTATACTTCAGGGCTTTTCTCCACCCCCATGCCCATTCTTTTAGGTATTGGATCTGTCAGGGATTGAGTGGGAGTGGGTTGCAGATGGAGCTGAGCAAATTTTTTTCTCTGGTCTTTCTTGGGCTGTGCATACCACAGGTGTGGTCACAGCCAGAGCTGCAGCAGTGTTCTTGGGGGACTGCCCTAGCATGCCCCTATGAACAGGGGAGGAGTGGATCCTGAGTTGTCTCTCAGTTATATTGGTAACAGTCACCTATCCACAGCACTAGGTGATTGGTGAATGGAAGCATACTGTCAACCACCTTTAGTCTTCCTGGTACCCTTGTGTAATACACACCTGGCCATGTCCTGGGTTTCAGAGGGTAGGCTTCTTGATCCTCCAGTTCTTGAGTGCAAGTCCTCCACTCCCCTCCTCATTACAACACTGTTACTCACAAAGTAACACCCTCAGTGGGTTGTGTTGAAGTCACTCCTTGGAGCTACATCCTGAGCCAGTGCAGGCAAATGCCATTGGGTTCCAGAGATGGGAAATAGAAATTCAGACAATGGGTCCCTTCTCTAGAGGAGACTTGGCTGACTGCTGGGTTTATCCTGGGTGTTCACTGGAAAATGAAGTGAATTCCTTTTCCAAAGCCAGAATACTGAGCAGATTTCATGCCCCTTATCAATTTAAGTTATAATTCTGTAAGAAGCCTTGAAACTTCCTGCTAGTTAAAATTGACGGTCTGCTGATAGAGTTTGCTGGAAATCTTTCTTTCATCTTTTCTTATGCCGAGAGGAGATTCTGCCTCATCCAGCTCTGGAGCAGGGGTGGGCTACTTTTCCTTTCTATGCTGCTGTCCCAAGTTTCTGGATTTTATAAGATTTTTCTTTTTCCACTCTTGAATTCCAGTGTTCTCCCATGTTGAATTTTAGTGTTCTTTCAGTATGTAACGATACACTGCTGCTTTGATATTTCTTTGTGGGAAAGAAAATAAATGCTGCATGCCTCTATTCAGTCATCTTGCTAGTCTACTCTAACAATTTTCCCTTCTTAGGGATAGTGAAGGACTCAATCAAAAGCTTGCCTTTCATATGTAAAGTGACAGATCTGTGTTGTAACACCTCGGTCTGACCTGTGCACTCCAGGAGACAATATTCCACTACTTTAATCATCCCAGGGACGGATATAAAGCAACTAGGACCACACCTGTAGCTCAGAATCTGCTAAATTTTTCAAGATAGTTAATCCTAAATTGTTTACTATGCTCCGCCCTTTCCATAGGAATACAAATAAAAGCTCTAATTTGGCTTTACCCTTGTTCTACTTCCTGACAACTGACTTCTCCACATGACCTCATGACACCCTTTCTCCCTCCTCCTGCTAGGACCTGTGGGCGTAATAAATCCTTTCCTTGAGCCCTCCTCTGTCCCTTCTTAGGGCTGTACCCAGTCATCTATGTGACTATACCTACAATCATATAAAATAACACATCACAGCTTGTGCATTTCATCTTGTTCTATTATGCATCTGCCTTTCTCTATAAGGCAGTCATACCTCCAGCAGAGTTGTTATGTTCTGAGAATAATGAGATACATGGAATAGTCGGGAACCCAACTCACAGCTTGAGCCAACCATGTCAAACACAGCATAGATTCACCAAATTCCAGTCTGTTTTTAAATGTGTAAGCAAGAAATAAATTCTTATTTTTTTTTTGTAAGCTAAGGAGTTGAAGGTAGAGTGTTTTGACAGTTTTATTATGGAATAACTCCAGATTAATATCATGTAAAGTATCATTAACTTCAGAAAATAGGCTGCCAGGTACTCAAAGCATCTGCTTTTTTGGAAGGAAATGCTGCATACCTCTATGCAGCCATCTTGCTAATCTACTCTAACAATTACACTGGAGATAGATTCAACCATTTTATATCCTTCCCGTTAGCCAAGTGACACTAATTTAACCTTTACTTGTATGTTCATTTTCTAAGCACCTGAATTGAGTAAGGGCCCCAGGCACATTATTCATAGCACTGTTTTCCTCTACATTATGCTATTTATCAAAATGTGCTCTAGTTGTTTATTTATGCTATTTATTCACTATGATTTTACATACCTAGAGGATAGTAGCAATGGCCATTCCTAGCATTTAACATGATGTTTGGCACACAATAGACTCTTAAAAATTATTTTCTGAATCAAACAAATAACTCAATCTATTTCTGAATATGTTTGACTATGAATAAAGTATTTTATCTTTATAGTTTCATTTTCATCTTGTGAAAATTAGAGTGTTGGTCTAAATAATTTCTAAGACTCCATTTCTGTAACAATATTCAAGTGTCAGAATTAAAAAAATTATTTGCTCGACCATGAAGTTTACATTAAAAATATGCAAATTTTATAATTGCTTATTGAAACTTTTATAAAGGAAAATGACAAAAGAAAATTAAAATGGAATCTCATACACCCCACTTATATGTTAATAGCTTTTTTATTTAAATGCATATAAATGTGTGTATATATACATATATATATATATATGTATATATACACACACACACACACACACACACACACAAAATCTCTATGGACAAAAAATCTCTAGCCTTTTCTTGAATATATTTTTATAACTTTTAATATGATTAAGGTTTCATTCTATTTATATTTTTGTACATATTTTACTTAAGGTAATATCATGATATATATTTAAATAGAATTCCTACTTCATTGTATTTCTATTGTTAAAAATAATTATAGTCTTTAAAATTATGGATTTCCCCACCAATTATAGCTTTGGTTGCTCCAATTAGTTTTTGAATTTCATCTTCTTCATTTTTTGTTAAATTCTTGATCCTTTATTTATTAATGTAAAAAATAAGCAATCAAACTACTAATGTGATCAGCCTTGTTTCAAGCCCAGTAATCACAGCTGACTACATCAGAAGTCTATGTCCTGCCTTACATAATGTCTAACTGCTTGAAGTCTAAACTGTAGATGAAACAAGAAAACTAGGTCTCACCTGCCTAAGAGTAAACAATCATTTCACCTTTCTTTTAAATTATCAAACAAAAATTTACTTGAACACCCACCTGCCATTTTGAACAAATAAGCCCCTATGTGTTAATAAGATTTTCCCAAGTTTCCATACTGTAGGTTCTAATGAGCAGGTATTGTGTTCTACTCCGAAGGACTTTCCCACAAAGCCATTTGCTGCTGTGGTCAGTTGGCTTCTCAAAGCAATTCATGTTGTCAAACCAGGGCACTTGACACAGGAGTTTAGGAAAATGATCGCTTAACTATTTTATACAAGCACAATGGGTACTTCCCTTTCTTTACAAATACATAACTGGAGTACTCTCTCAGATTGGTTTCACAAAAGTGAATTGAAGGCATTTGGAGAATAGCTACTTTTAACTTTAAAATGGCAGTTTTCTGCAAACTTTTCCTATTATTTCCAAAAATTATCTCAGAATGAAATGAGCTAGGAAAGGAATTACATTATGTACTTCAGATTTCTGTTTTGAACTGTAGTTACTTTTGAATATAAGGTTTTTTATTACTTTTAAAATTGTTTTTTTCTTTTTAAAAATATATTTTACTAAATAAAGCAAAGGTTTGGTATGTGGATAATTATTTTTTAATGTACTATAGATTGCTTAAAAATTTGCTGCTCAGGTACAATATTAACCTGTAAATTTGCATGGGTAGGTGCTATAAAGACTGAAAAGATAGATCATTAAATTCCCAGGCCTCCTAGCAGACTGGGGTAATGCTTGCCTGTCTCATCTGCTGGGAGGTATGTGATAAAGCCTTTGCTTTATAGATGTAAACTCTTTTTAAAGATCTCATTAGTCTGATCTTTTTATTTGGATAAAATCACCATAGATGAACCAGGGATGGCTCAGCTTGTATAAGCAAGGAGGGAACCTGAACAAAAGTGGTGATCATTGAGAAAGAATAGCAGAGAATTGTCTCCTGAAGAGACAATGCACAATTCTCCTAGATTTCAGTACAAATGTGAACATCATTATTCAAACGAACACCCTCTTCTCTCTATCTTCCCACTAAATTTCCCTCATACTGTACTTTACTATCTATAATATCTCATTTGTTTATTTATATAGTTATGCATTTTTTATCTGTATTTCTTTCCTAGACTGTAAGAAAAGACATTTACTCTTTTATTTGCTATGATAAACCCAAATTCTAGAATAGCAGAAAAAAATAACAAAATAGAAAGATATCAATAAAAATTGGTTCTGTGAATTAGTAAGAAAACCAACTATTTAAGAAATTCTCTCATCCAAACTTTGATTAGATCTGCATAGTAAGAAGTTTATAGAATCCTCCTTGTTTCAAATTATCATAGTTCAATGTATGTGGTCCATCTAATAATAATGAATGTGAATTATATGGAACTTATGAGTAACGTGTTTTCTTTAGTTGGGGACTTCATTAAAGAGTACATGGAGGAAATCATTCAATATTTTTCAGTCATTAGGGAAATGCAAACCAAAGGCATACTTATACCACTATGCCCAATGAAATTGTCAAAAAAAAAACAATGGATTGACAACACCAGTGTGGTCAAGCTCTGGAGCAGCAACTTTATCTGTCATAAATTGATGGTGGGAATATAAACTTTTATTATCACTGTGAGAATAGGTCTGGCATTTCCCTATAAAACAAAATATACACCTATTCCTATAAACTAGCAAGTTAACTTCCAAGTATTTACCCTAGAAAAATAAAAACATATGCAAGGATGTTCATAGCAGATTTATTTATAAGATCCCAAACTGGGATGTTAACACTAAGAGATGAGAAAACTGGATTATGTAACAAAAGAAAGTAAACTACAGAAATAGATTTATTTAAAAACAATAAAATGAGTAATTGAAGTCTTGTGCAAAGAAGTACACACAGTATGTTTTCTTGTATATGAAATTCTTGGGCCAAGGATTGACTGAAAAAGATTATGAGATATTTTGTAGATTACCATACAACTGACTTCTTTTTATAAATGTTCAGATTGCAAATATTTGAAGCCTTGTGGGCAAGGAAATTCCTCTTCCAACTATGTAGCAAAAAAACAGCCATTTATTATATGTAAACAAAAAAGTACCTGTGTTTCAATTAAAGTGTAGTTTTAAAAAAGTATTGTAGCTCCGGATTTGGTCTGCAAAAGAGTAATAATAATGTGTATTTTGATGGGCAGTATACACAGGTATATGCATTTAGTAAAATTCTATAAGTAAACCTTTCATCTGAGCATTTCATTTTAGGTAACAAATGTTGGAATCCGGTTAATGACATTTGTGCTGAAGCACTTTGGCAGAAGTATATTAGTATCTGTAATTCAGTTTAAAAGATAAGATCTTAGAGATATGACTGAATAATGCATTAATGAAGAGATGACAGTGACAAAGCAATTGAGCAAAATGTTACTGCAAGAATCTAGTGGGTGGGTATAAGGATATTCACATTAAAATTATTTAAGTTTTGCCATACATATTACCTTGTTCATAATAAAATTGTGGATGGATGCCTTGGGGAAAGTGATCTGATGGCAAGCACAGGTGGTGGTAATGAATCGATTGCAGCTAGAACTGTATAGCATTTGCAGATTCATGAGGTGAGTAGCCCCTTGTTTGGGAGGTCAAGGATTATAGTATATTATTTTATTTTGGTCCTGGACCTGATTTTAGGTGAGTCATCTCAGTTATCTGTCTCAGTTTCTACATGCATATTTAATAATACATACTTAATAAATATTTTTTGAATTAATGTTTAATATGTTCCTACATAAATTAAAAGAAATGGATTAGATGATCTCTCAGGTCCCTTCCATGTTTTCACTCATATAAGATCATACATCCACTACTATAAATGTTTCAGAAGTTTATATATCAATATATAATTTTATCAATCATATATCATTTTGATTGATGAACTAAAATTAATATGTACAAGTGAATGATAACTTCCAGAAGTAGACCCCTTTAAAAAACCACAGATGTTATAAGTCAGGTTAGTAAGAAAATCAGTAACAAATTTAGCAATAGAATTATACTATTCTTCTTAATGATTTTTTCCAAATTTAAAATGTGTAAATAAATGTACATATGCTTCCTAAAGTTTAAAGTTTGGATCTAATAGTAGTCACATTATAAGAATGTTCCGTTCAATGAGACACATTTTTGTTTTAAACTGTAAGCATCCTGATTACTAGTTGAAGTATATGTTGTTAATATACCCCTCATAATTTATCTGGTTCAAGTGGCAATGATATTGTTGCAGATGATGAATGAATATCAACACTTCCTGGATTAGCATTTGTGTCCTTATTTGCTGAGTTTCAAGGTGAGTAGAAGAAAAAGAGACAATTGTGATATGACTCTCACAAGTACTTATAACATTATTCTCAGTATTTAACTAATGATAACTAAAAGAATTCCATTTTTATCAGGCACCCAGGGTGTACAATAAAATATTCATTTACCTTACACTGCATATAAAGCTCTTACTTTCAACACTTTGTTTCCTGAATAGGATTGCTATAGTGGTTCCCAGTACATTAGGCACCAATGCAATTATTGCCCTTCTTGTATACAGCCATCTAAATTAAATACCATTAAGTGAAATGTTCTCATAAATACTGTATATCTTTATAAATCTATTATCTATATTTTCTCAAAATACCATGCTTAATTGGTACAGTGAAATTAGTGTTTTGTTCTTACAATAATGTGATGAACTGAAGGATTCATCCAGGGGAAGAGAATCTATGGCTTCTGATTTATTGCATCCTACAAGATTTCTTTGTTACCATACTCTGAGAATCATACCTGTTATGCATGGTTACTTTTTTTAATGCATCTTCTTTTTATTTTTATGTTTGTGAACTCCATTTGGCCCCATGATCCTTCAGGTAAGCCAACCTTTTAAAAATATTTTTTTGTACTTCATATTTTTTTCTGGAATAGGCACTGAGCAAGACTGCTAATACTCAGAAAATACTCCTAAAGGAACCACAACACTGAACTAGAATAGTGGTTCACAAATGTGTTGGCACATTCAATCTGTTAAGAACCTTTAAAAATGTTCCAAAGCCCAGGATATACCCAAAGCCAAATAAGTCATAGTATTTGGTGATACACTCCTAGGGGATTCAAATCTGTGAATAAGTTTGGTAACACTCAGAATGGCAGTGATGATGAAATATATAGGAAAATACCATGAAGGCTTAAGTGGTCCAATGTTGAATTTTCAGTTCTTAGAGGGAAGATTTTAGGAATAATATGACACAAATCTGAAACAATTTTTATCCTCTGTAGATAAAGGTTAAATAAAGTTAAATACATGTAAAAATTGCAACTTTCCCGAAGATTTAATTGTTCAGAAGTAGCCACCAAATATTTATCAATTTGGGAATTGATTCTAAAAATATTAACTGAAAAACAGAGAAATGATTCAGTGGACATTTAGGGAAGATCCTGTTTAATCTGTTAATTCAGTACCTACTTAAGGCTTATCCCCAAATAAGATAGATATAAGAAATTATATAGATAATTACATGTTTTAGCGAAGGCAAACATTACAAAAAGACAGGACACTTTGTTTTGTTTCATGTATCTATATGATTTAAGAAAACAGGAGTTATATGACACACAGATGTATCATGCTGTGTATGGCTTTTGGATTTCAGAAAGAGCAACATTGTTGTTTTGAATCCAATCATATTTCCCTCTTGTTATTAACTTAGCATATAGAAATTTTTATATTATGTAGTTCATATTCAATAAATTTTCTAATTATATTCATGATAATGGACACACTTCTAGGTAATTTGATTCAAAAATCAAACCCAAGATGTTAAGTTGGTGAGAAGTAAGCATCTACTGGTGTCGACACTGTTGAATTTGTTGCTGTTATCATCTTCATCATCACATTTCCCCTTTAGTTGGTTTATTAAAAGCTGATAATATTGAGTCCTATCTGGAGAAAAAAATGAGTGGGTACAATTTTCTTATAAAAATGCAAATTATATGCTTATTGTTTTAATATTATTATAATGAAGCATCTAGAATATGTTTGATGCTGTGGTATAAAAAAGACCTCAATATATAAATTTTAAAATAATTTAGGAATTCTGAAATTTTTAAATGCACACAAATTTACATAGACAAGGAAGTACATGTCAGTATTGCTTGGTTTGGAATATTCTTGAATTGAACTGACTTTGTAAGTCCATCCCATTTCTTGTGAGCTTAGCATTAACATATGTTCTCAAAAGGCACTTTTTTTTACTTATAGAAACTGGGTCTTTAAATGGTAAAGATCATAAAGAGGAATAACATCTTGGTTGTCCTAGGACAGTCTTCACTTAAAATTTTTAGATCTAATTACTGACGACATATCTATTCACTGGTTTAAGGTATTAAGTTGCAGTTTTGACATTTTTCTCCCCATTCTAAACAAAAAGCAAAAACAGTAACCCTGGTCACCTCATATTTCAATAATAAGTAATCAACATATTTTTACTCAGCAGTTAAGAACCTGGCCTGTATATTTGTTTTGCTTTCCATAGCAAACATTTAAATTTATTTGCTAACACTTTAAAACTTAAAAAAATTAACATTTAAAAACATTTTTGAATTTTGGAATTGGAAAATTTTACACAAATGACCTGACTTCTGATTTATCTTGGAGTTAAAAACCAGCAATATACTGTCACTGGGCCTTGCCTTTCACCTGCAATATTTAGTTAGCCCTGGTAGCTGTTGCCCCTCTGCTTGGGCATGTCTTATCCCATTTGGCCTGGCTTACATTGCTTGTTTAGCTCCTAAGGATACTGAAAACTTTAGTAAAAATATTATTCAGATAAATAGTTTGGTATCAAAGCAGTAGTAACTCAATACACCAGAATTCTAATTATATCACAGGCCCCCTCCATTTATTGTAGTGCTGGTGATGGTATGGCTTGTGGTCCTTAGAATGCAGCAGGGAAGAACAAAAAACTACTTCCAATGGGGAGAGAAAATATTCATAAATCCTAACTCTGGTGCTACCAGTGCTGTTTTTATTTGATTGCATTTTTAGTTTTTCAGAACTTGAAGACAATCATGCAACAAGATAATTGTTTCCCCAATCATTTTTCTGCCCAAACATTAATACAGCTGTACTTGCAAAGCTAGTTAGCTAGCAAAGAGAAGGGTTGACAAAATCAGCTATTGGCGGGATGATGAATATTGTCAGGCAATGTCTAAATTGACTGCTACATCAAAACATGCACTGGCATTTGCACTTGACCTCCCCTTGGCCTGCTTCTGACTTTAGATGCCATTGTGGTAGACGGCTCCATGTGAGTTCAGACACATGGAGTACAGATGGCATCTGATCTCAAGCAGAACAGTGAATCTGTTCACTTTATTCTCCCCAAATTCTTTGAATATAGTCCCCATGGGCCATACAAAAAGTACAGCCTGGAAGAGGAGTTAATGCTCTTGAGGGCAGCCTTTGATTAATAGCCCTATGGGCCAGTGGATAAATGTTCCAACCTCTTGTCCTTCAGAAGACAG
Source organism: Callospermophilus lateralis (assembly GCF_048772815.1). Classification (NCBI taxonomy): domain Eukaryota; kingdom Metazoa; phylum Chordata; class Mammalia; order Rodentia; family Sciuridae; genus Callospermophilus; species Callospermophilus lateralis. The sequence goes on along the minus strand of NC_135305.1, from coordinate 143,206,392 downwards.
GAAGACAAAGGATGGATTAGACTTTCTTTTTTTTTTTTTTTAATGGTACTATACTTTGAAAATTCCAAAAAGCGATGAAAATCACATACAAGAGGATAGATTATATCCATATATCCATTGTCAGATGGCAAGGGCATTTTATCCACGTGAAAATTAGTAGAATGCTATATATTACCAGGAAGAATGGTGCCAAGAGATAAAGTTGATGGATATTATTTCCTTATTCAGTCTAGTGAACAGCAGGCAAAGTGGTTTTCTTTTCTTTCTTTTTTGTTTTCTTTTTTTAAGGGAGACAGAAATAGAAAACCACAGGCAGGAGAGAGACAATCATATGGAAGGAAAGGACAAAGAAAGGATATGGCAAAGAATGATGAGACACAAACCGAACTTGACAATTATATCTAGAGTGACATGGAAACATGTATGATAATTTAGGCAAAATAGCTTTCTGATTAGCTCTACATTTTTTTAATTTTAATAGTATTTGTTTGGAAGAGGAGTTTCTCCACTTTTGCATCCTTTAAGATGAAAATATGGCACTTTTAAACTTTTTTTTTTTTAAGAGAGAGTAAGAGAGGGAGAGAGGGAGAGAGAGAGAGAGAGAGAGAGAGAGAGAGAGAGAGGGAGAGAATTTTAATATTTATTTTTTAGTTATCGGCAGACACAACATCTTTGTTTGTATGTGGTGCTGAGGATCGAACCCGGGCCGCACGCATGCCAGGTGAGCGCACTACCACTTGAGCCACATCCCCAGCCCACTTTTCAGCTTCTATATGTAGTATATATCACTCAGCTTCAACAGTATGTTTGATGTGTTACTCCAATTTATGATGAATAATGAATGAATGCTGTTCATGAGTGAGATGCCATGTTAATTGGTTAGTTCTTCAGAGTGTTTGGCCAAACATTTTCCCAAATTTATTTATTAATGACTTTATATCCCAAGTGAATGATATTACACATATTTTTCTTTGACCTTATCTCTCTGATAACTGAATTCAAATAAGAAATTATTGCTTTGAGGGCCAGAAAATATGTATTTCTAATATATTGCCATAAATATTCATTAAATTAACAAAACCCTTGAATTTTGAGTATACTTCTATAACTAAGTAGCTTTTCAGTATTGAATTAAACAGAACCAAGTACTGATCTTGGTATCAGGTCCAACTCACATGTCCACCTGTGAAATTTTGCATAGCTTCAAAATTCTTTAAAGGTTGAATAAATAATAAAAATATGCCTAATATGTTTTATGCATGTGGCTGGATGTTGGGATATAGAGATGAATAGGACATTTTTCCTGCAATAGAGTGGTGGACAGGGCCATGCACTATTGAATCTCCTTTGTGTCATTGCTTATATTTTACATATGGATCTTTTGGGGGAAATCAGAGAACATTTCCTATGATAGAAGGTTAACAAGCCAGATTCCCACATTCTGAGAGTTATGATAGACAACTTAGGCACATGATCTTGTTTCTGTCTGTGACATTGGTCCCGGGTTGGATATAGAAGTAGAACCATCATGAATCTCTCTTCCTGGTGGCAAGCAGCAGTAGTAAATTCTGCAGGATCAAGTCTCTCATGCAGTAGAGATATCAGAGAAGGCCTTGATACCTGGTGGTTGGAAAGCAAGAATGGTGGTTGTTTCCTCTCCAGATTAATCCTACACATCGTTTTGTTAGTTGAACCTGATTCCATATGTACCATCTATTTTATTCCATAGGCCACCTTTTAATTGATTCATCAAACTATGCATTATCTTTTTAATGAATTCATATTCTATTTCTATTATCCAAAATTAAGTTGTTAATGTTTGAAAAATGTTAGTTTCTTATAATTACATGTTAAATGTTTGTAAAGTAATTTTCATGTTACTTTACAAAGAAAGTGACAGTGACAGAGATGTGAGAAGGGAATACAAAATAAGGCTGGCATAGTCTGAAAATGATTAAATTAATTTGACATTGAGGTAGATAGGTCATTTTGTAATGACAAGTCAGAATCTTGTAAAAATAAATGTAGATTTATGCACCTTATTTGGTAAAAATTTTATTTTGTTTCATTATATGAGAAATTTTATTCAAATGGTATCAAATCCAGGCTTCTTCTTTGAACACAGACTCTCATATACAACTGACTGACTCACCACACTTGCTGATTACAGGCTCCTATATTAGTTTCCTTGTACTGCCATAACAAAGTACCATGCTGAGTAGTTTAATCAGCTAAAATTTATTACTTCCTGGTTCTGGAAGCAATAAGTCCTAGGTCAAGGTTTTGGCAGAGTTAGTTCCTCTGAGGGATGTCAGGAAAAGTCTATTACATACCTCTTTACTACCTTCATGTAGTTTGACTGCAACTTCTGGCATTCCTTTATTTATAGACTCAGTACCCTAATCTCTGCTTTTCCTCTGAACATGACATTTTCCCGGTTTTGTCTGTCAGTATCCCAGTTTCCCCTTTTTACATGATATAGGGGGTCAGGACTTCTGCATCTTTTGTGGGGACAGATTTCAACTTACCTCATTCTTAATGTATCCAAATGCAAATGCTTGGTTTCCATTCTCCCTCCCCACTGTCCTACCCACTCACCAGTTTGCTCTTCCTGGACTTTTCCAACTTGGATAAATGGCATTTTCATTCTTCTCTGCTTCAGGGCAATACTCTGGAGATGCGGTATAGTAGATGGGTAAAAACACTGACTTAGGAATCAAAAGGCCTTGGCTTCATTAATTTTACCCCAGTTACAAGTTGCATAGGCTTGGCAGTTTACCTATCTGCCTCAGTTCACTGATCTGTAAAATGAAGATAATTATGGTACCAACCCATAGGTTGAAAAGAAAAGGTTTAAGTCAATTAGCAAGTTTTACATTTGTGGGAGTCAATAATTCTCCTTTCTAATTAGAATAAAGAAGAGAGTCATTATTTAAATCTCATTTGTTATACATACAAATGTATACATAATATATAACAATATATGTATTATTATATAATATTTAACATATATGTATATAGAAAACAATATAGTCATTGTTTTCAAAGTTGAGAATAATATAAGAAAATTAAAATTCATTCAAAAATATTCATAAATAAAAATCTCTTCATAAAAAATGAGGTGTGAAACTAAATGATAGGAGCAAAATGTGTAATGCTCAATAAATAAGCAATTTATGTTTGATTTTTAAAAAACATCTGTTTTCTTTCAAATAGCTTATTTATGTATAAATTAAATGAATTCTAATACTTAAAAGCTTAGAGAAATAATCAACCTAAAAAGTCAAGGAAGTCATTTCACAGAATATATAGTCTGAATCAGTATTCTAAATTTCTTCTTAAAGAATTGATAATTTTATTTTTCATGTAAATGATTCTGCATATTCAAAAGTTGTGGAATATCAAGACTTTTGCAGCCTTGAAAGAATAAATAGATAGAGAATTGTCATATCACATACAGGAAATGAATCACTTCTGGCTAATGGTGGGGATGTCAACCCAACATGTGGGTCACACAGCAGTGACAGGTTTTAAAAATAAAATGTAAGTTGGCATTCTAATTTTAAATATAAAAGAGAAAATATAGTCATTATTATTTTATAGAGAGCTGTTTTCTTCCTTTAATGAATTCTACGATATATTTAAGATCTAAACTTATATTCTGAGGAGTCACAGGATAGAGGTGATGATCCTCATTTATACCTAGCAAGTCTGATACAGACCAAGGTGAAGCAGCTCATTCATACTCAGGTAGAATCATTGCCTGAAGACTGAATGGAAAGCCTGGGGATTCTTATTAGCCATGCCTAGTTTCTATTCCCAACGTTAGTTGCTTCATTTTGTTTTATAAAGCTGTTACATAGTGAATACAAAACCTCTGTTAATATATGCAAATTAAATCAAAATTGCAGTTATGTCAATAAACCTGGTTAATTCAAGCAAAGGTATTTAATATGACTTTTATTACTTCAAATATTACAATTTACTATTGACAGGAATAGTAGTAGCTGGTGATAATTTTTGTTAATCACCCGAGTAAATCTATTTCTCTCTCCAGTTTTACATACTTTTAAGGATGTGTTGTAAGATTTCTATCAGATTAGAGGAGGCATTTTTAACTAGATTTTCAATCCCTTAGTATAATAGCTTTTTAGGCTCCTGTTTTTATTTCTGTCAAATTAATGAATGAATCAATTATCAACCAATCAATTCATTCACTCTAAATTCTACCAGCATCTGTCATTCTGAAACGTCCATGTGAATGTACTCACTATTGTACTGCAGTCTTTGGAAGAACTTTAGTCATGGACTCCTATCTCCAGCCCACTGGATTAACCATGTGGGTAGCAGAGAGGGCTGTTCCACTGAATTCTCTTTTCAAGAATAAGGGGAAAATGTGAGTTTTACCCTGCAGTAGTATTGTCTGAAAGTGTCAAGGACCTACCTGTGATCCTCCATCTTGCTATGGTGATGGTGAAATGGGTAGAATGTTGTTTGTCTTTCTTGTGTTGTCACCTAATTTGGAATGACAAAGCCTGGGTCCTGTGTGGAGAAACTCCTCCCAGGGAGAAGAAGGGTATCAGGTGTGCAACCAGTGACTATTTTCCTTTGAAGTGAAGTCACTGTAGTATTTTAGTGAGAACTGAGGACTCTAAAAATCACTGAGTTGTTTTTTTTTAATACTGAGGTGGGGCTCAAGTAATCTTATTTTTGATTTTTCATAAATATACAAGGATGTCTACACCTCTATACAAGTAATTTTGCAAATTAACCCAGTATTATACCTTCACTGTGTATGTTGGTTATTTGGGTTGCAGTGTTTGCATCCATATTTTAATAGTTTTATAGGAAGGTTTTAAGCAGTATGAGTGGGTTCAGTTCCTCAGAGCTTTATATTGAGAAGTATATTGACCAAGGAAATCACTGGAAAGTAAGAAAACTGACCTGTCAGATAACAGTAACTAATTCAGAAATTTGAAGCAATAATAAAATGTAGAAAGCGTGTAAGAAATAAAAATTCTCATATCTTGTAACCATTTCATATATGACTATATTAGACCATTGATATAGTAAAATACTAAATTTATTGGCAATGTGATAAAAGAGTAATTAGGATACTCTAGATGTATCTGAAATAAAATACAATTGCTTTTATAAAAAGTCATGCAAAATTCTTGATTGTTCATGGGAATAATTAAATTTTAGTGATTCTGTTTTAGAAAAATGGCAAACTGTAGACCCAATCATTGCCTGATAAGTAAAATTTTATTGCAACACAACCAAGACCATTTAATTTATTGTGTACTTGCTTGTGAGTTACATTAATAAGAGAGTTCAGTAGTTGTGACAGTTATCCCACCAAGCCAACACTATTATCTGACTCTTAATAGAAATAAATTTGCCAACCTCTAGATGAAACAATTTCAATTGTACATTTTAGTGGTCATTTAAACTGTCAGACATGATGTCAGAATCCAATATATGTGTGACTTTAAGATGAGGAAAGCAGACTCTGCAAACTTAGGTGAATTGTGTATTTAGGACTTCTTCAAGGACAAGGCTTTCCTTTGTAAAATTATAGATTTTAAAAATCATTGCCTTTATTTCAATGGAATTAATTCATTGTTACTAATGCTAATGGGAAGAGTTGATTTTCAATATGAATTGAGAAGCTTTATTATAAAGCATATGTTCAGTCAGTTCCTTTTCATAGTCTGAGATATTGAGTTGCGATTTTTAAGAAGTTTTATTTCATAGAGCAGACTTGTTCACAATTGACTAGCCCTAGGATAATATTAAATTATTCCAACAATGACTACCTTTGGGGTTAGTAAAATTTTACTTGGAAAAAAAAAATAACAACTAAAACAAGCAAGGGCATATAAAAGTATATAAAAGTAGCTTTTTCTTCCGTAAGATTCTTCAATTTCATAAGCTTAGGGAAAAATAATTAATAGAAAAATAATAGCTAATGATAGGAAATCCAAATACATATAAAAGCACTTGTGCTCATAATTTTGGTTATAAATGTTTCTGTAGTCCTCACTGGCATCAGATATCATGATCATCTGGAAAAAAAGTCATTAAGAAATATTTATCAAGCATTCACGGTATCTGCTTGTCCATACATGTGCTATAACACACATTTAGCAAACAAATAAATAAGAATGTATTTGAGAATTTAGAATGACCAAAATACTTTCTAGAAAGGGTTGTAATGTTTAACATATTTTTTTAATAGACAAAGGGAGAGGACAGGATAAAGCAACTTTCTAAAGTGACAGTTAATGTCTTGTATTTAATAACTGAAAATGCAATATCGACTGCTTAAAATTTTGAGATTCTGGGGGTGTGTATAATTACCTTTCATTTAATATATTATCATTAAAAAATAGAATTGAGAGTTAAAAGAGTTCATGTTTCCCTCTGTCCACTCAGTTTCAGTTCCTTGCTATGTATAGTGTGTGCTTTTAGTGCTCTCATTCTCCAATTATCTTCCTCACTTTGAAATTATATCAGAGACAATAGAGAATAGGAATCTAAGTTGTGTTTCAAAAGTAAATAATGAGGCAGTTTACTCAATAGGGATAGTCATGCTGCTCTTGTTTTTCCCTCGGTAAAATGTTTGTAATCTCTGCTGGCTCTTATTGGCATAAAGTTTTCTATAATCTCTCCAGCTCAATATCTGAGGATTCTGAAGATGTATTTTATTTTCTTGTAACAAATAAGCATTTTTAAAGGTTTGTGGTTTTTGCTCAGAGTCTGTATATAGCAATTAACAGATGGAATTTTCACTCAGATAACCGCAAAGAACTGCTCTCCATATATAAAAATAACAGTGCAGATCAAATGTTCCTTCGGCTGTGGCTCTTAACACTCTCCAGATATGCCTCAGCCATGTCTGGAGGTATAGTAACCACAATTTATCTCCCACAGACAGTTTTTACACGTCCTATCCAATGTGCCATGTAAAATGCAGGAAGTGGGTATCCTGTTTTATTAGTGTGAATGTATATGAATGAGGGTATATCCTCTGGAACATTAATTATTCATTTGTGCATTCACTGTTAAAAACATTTTTTAAAAAAACTAACAGTGCATTTTTTTCTCTATACTAGTGTTTTATTGACAAAGAATCCACAGAAATAGCAGAGAAATTGTACTCAAATTAATGCCTTTTGGCAATAGAAACACGTATTATTTCAATATGAATACTGAAACACCTTTGAGAGACTCAGAATTGATTTCTCTTCTTTGGAAAGCATATTTTAGAGTTCATTGGTGGCTAGTGACAGCAATATGGAAAAGTGGTGAGCTCTGGGGAGAAAATTATTGCAAAATTTAAATAAAATAATTGCATTATTTATACTGCTTGGCACAAAATAAATACACAATTAAAAATTATCTACCCGTAATAATGAATACTATTATTGCTATTAATATTCCTAATTTTATTACCAGTAGCATGATGAGTTTGGTTTGAGAGGGAAACATTAGAACCAAAATATTTTTTTCTCCAAAATTTTTTCATGTTTGCATTGGGAAAATTTCCATGTATCTGATTTATATGTGGTACAAACTAATGTCCTGTAATCAAACATGCGAGATGATACCTTGTTTCACTACTTTTGTGATTATAAGCTGTATCATTTTGTTTAGTTGTTTAGGACTCATGAGAATAAAATCATTTTAGAAAATTTTGAAAAGTGAACATAGAATTTAATATTAATTTAACTGATTTTCCCCTTTCATGTAATTACTTCTGTAGGAAAAGAAATAAGAGCCACTACACTAGTTACCATTCAAGAAAGGAGGATCCAGGTTTGTATACTGGTTAATTATCCATATATACTTTAAGGTAGCAGATATGAATTTCCATCCATAAACTAAAATGCCCAAAGACTGTGATTTTACTTTTGTGTCTACTTTAAAGCCCTAATAGGATAATAGTCAAATTCAATTCTGTTTGGGGTTCCCAGTTTTCAAAGGGTCATGTCCAATTTTCAAGGGGATTTATACTGCCAAGTCGGAACACTTCAATCACCTGTTCACTGAGGCATTGGCTGATGCCATCATGATTCAGCAGTATTCCGTTACCTCAAAAATCCCAGTTCTCTTTCAGAGTGGTTTCTGGTCCTCTATGCATGGCTTCACAGGTGTTAGGACACTCTAATAATTCTGCACAATTCTCTAGGACTACCAATGGATGTGGAGATTTGCAGAGATTTGTAATATAAAAGCCAGGACCTGGAGTTTTCATTGTTTGGTTTTTAAGTGAGTGTGTGCTAACCTTCTAGAGGATACTGCATCATCATCATCATCATCATCATCATCATCATCATATCATCATCATCATCATATTATTATTATTATTATTATTATTATTATTATTATTATTATTATTATTTGATGGGGGGAACACCAGGTGAGGGAAAGAAATTAACATTTCAAATATTGTCCTTACACAGGACTTGTGCACAGTAGCTCCCACTTTAGATTCCCATACCACAACCCTTAATTACCCAAGAGATTGTGGGTTCTAATAGCCATACCACAAATATGGTAATAGGTGGAGAGGTATTTTTGCTGAGGAGAAGGCACAATGGGACTATGCTCATGTCCTTCCCATATTTATTCAAAACCTCCTCTTATGCAGAATATTTACATTGAGGAAAAAAGTACATGGCAAGGGACCCAATTGTCCAAGAATCAGAAGATAGTATTTTCATTGTTAGCAATTATAAACTTGCAGCAAATATTTTGTGTAGGAATTTTGATTTGTTTGGTTCAATCAAGCAAACAAGAAGATTCAAAAATAGCAAAAGCATTTCCCTTTTATTGTTTATTACCTCATCTGCCTAAAAATCTGAAATCATTATGTGGATAGGTCATGAAGGGATTACACTTAAGTGGACCAGTACAAAAAGTCACCTTATAAAAAACTAAAGTTACAGCTTAATCACTTCAGATCAACCCTAATCACTTTAGTTCATCCTTACATAGTAGTATTCAGATTAAGGATAGAACACTTTTGATAAATCATCTTCTACTATAAAGTAACAGAGATTCTTAAGGTAGAAAATTTGCAAGATTATGGGGAAGAAGTTAGAAAGCTAAGGATTTATTATTTCATCCCTTCACCTTAGGTTAGTCTGTTTTTAGTAAGTTCAATAAGTCATTTGTAACATGAGTGAGATAATGAGCTTAATATCTACCCATCCTGCCATATTCTTCTCTCAGATAAACCTGTAGATGTTTCCTGCACATCATAGGAAAACCAAGATATCATTCACTCCTGTCACAACTCAAACTTCCAAGCCTCTTCTCCTCCAACTCCAAGTTACAACATTCAAATGTTAGCATTCACCTTCCTGGGTACCCCAAACACCTAATTATCAGGGAAGATTTCAATGAATTACTTTCTACTTATTAAGTCACATTCTCTGTTTTTAACTTATACCATTGTTCACTTGAGTATATTGGACCATTCAACAAGCATGTGGCAGAGTTCTAGGCAAAAGGCTTGAAATATTCATTCAGAATATACTTTATTATTTTGATCTCTAATGAAGTAAATAAAGGAAATATATAAATAGCAGCATTCATTTACCCCATTCATTCATCTATTGCCCAACTTGACACTTCTTGCTTTAATACCTCTGTTTGTTAAACATTTCAGAAAAGGAAGTTTTAATAAAATAAGAAGGTGGGGATGTTTAATAAAATGCATCCAAGTTGTAGGCTAACAAGTCAATTTTCTTAAGTGTTCCAAAGAGCACTGCATCTAATGAGTGGTTCTGTGTGTTATATCACTGAGCAGTACCTTAGAGAAGTTCTGGGCTTCCTCCAAGGTCTTCATGTGAAAAAGCAAAATGTTAAGTGGAATTTCTCTCTTTTGTAAACAACTCAACTTAATTCAGACTTCCTGAAAATGTTAAGCAAGATCCTTAAAGGAATTTTATTGAGGGGTCTCTTTCTATTGAAATAAACTCACAACCAAAATCAATGCAGAAATACAGTCCAATGGAATTAGAAGTGATTCACAGTTAAATTTTTAAAATATGTTTTTAGTTGTCAATAGACCTTTATTTAATTTATGTATATTGTGGTACTGAGAATTGAACCAAGTACCTCACATGATAGGCAAGTGCTCTACCACTGAGCTATGGCCCTAAACCTCAAAGGTAAATTTTGACAGTCTGGCTATCATGGTAATTGAGCTGAATTTTATGAAATTATGTTATCTACCAAATTTGTTACTACCAAATTTGATTTTCGTTTATCCCAGTGATCATTTAGGAATTTCCAGTTAAAAAAAGAGAAAAAGAAAGAAAATTATTCAGTGTACTTATTTGTTAAAATAATACACTAAACAAGATGGTCAGATGAATTAAATTAAAAACTGAGTTTTATATAATAGCCATCTTCAAATCATATATTTATCATCTTCAAATAAGATCCAAACTTCAACCTGACATGTCACTTGTTAGAAATGGCAATTAGCCACTGGATATAGTATGATATAGTTTTTTAAAATAGTTATCCATGGTCCCTTCCCCCATGCCCAGCCTCTGATCCCAATAGTCTTTCAAATTTAATGAGATCTAAATCTAATAGATTGAGACACAGATAATTATGGGTTTTTGTAGAAAAAAATAGTCAAATTTTACCAGTTTAGTAATTCATCATAATATATAAATACAACTATCTTTTGCTGAAAGAAAAAACACAGCTCACAATTACACTTATTGCTACTTTTCTAGTGTTGCTGTAGTGAGTCAAATTTACATTCAGTTTTCAAAATATTAAAAATTAAAAGAAGGTATGTAAAGCAAAAAATGAATCATATCACAATATTTATTAGAAAATTAAATTTTCAAAATAAGAAATTTGTATAAATAAATGAAAACTTGACAATGAAGATTCAGTTATCATGTTGGAATTAAATGCCACTCAGAAAATTGTATAGGTTATAAATCTACAGAAACAGAGAGAAAAGATAAAAATGGCAGGTACAGAAAGTAATATTTAAGATTAAACATCCCTTTCTCATAATGATTGTAGTTTCTTTTAAGGAATGAAAGTTTTAATTTACATCAAGAAGTAAGATATTCAGTATGCTTCATAAGTAGTTAGGCAAAAGTAAACAGAAAAATGGTAGATTAGAATAACAAAATTAAAATTTTATTTTGATCTTGAGAATAAGCGTGAGACTTCTCTCACATTTACTTGAAAACAGAATCTTTTTTTCATTCCCATAGGATATTTATTTATATATTTTGAAAATAATTTTCTACAGATCTAAGTTTAGAATTCTGTATTTATATTTTACTTTAAATATGGTGTTCATAGTAGACTTCAGATTTTAACAATATTACACAGAAGATGTATTTTTCACTCCCAAGTTTGCTTAATATTATCAGAAAGGAATGATGAATTTTGTTAGATCCTATTTTAATAATAGGATTATTTGAAAACAATGTTTTAAAATATGTGATAATTTATTTAAAAATATAATGTTTCAACATATGTAAAGGTCAACCAAACTATAATTCAAATACAATATACTTGAAAGTTTTGGTTAGTAAATTGAAATGAAGAAAATAAAATTTGAAAGACCATATTTAAAAAGTAGTTCAATTATAAAAAAAATTATGAGTAAAAAATAATAAGGTAAAACAGAGAGGAAATAATAAATTACAATTGGGAAATAAATAAACAAGGCAGCTTTTTTGAAGAGATTGATCACCTTTTCTAGTCAACACAATGAAAGAAATATAAGAGAACAAATATTGGAAATGATAATGATTCTATGGTCACAGATGCAGATATTTGGAAAATTGTAAAGGAAATACAGTGAACAACCCTATGCTGGTCATATGTACTTTTCATAGAAAAACTTAAATTACCAAAATTAATTTAAAAAGTGGAAAATATAAAGAGCCAATGATGAAAAATCTAGTGAAAAATAAATATAAAAAATTCCATATAAATCAAAGCTATGTCATTTCCTTCATAAAATAAGCCTATATAAAGTTTTCAGGGGATAGTTAACATGTATTTATAGAGAAAAGAGGATAATAAAAGTTTTGAAAATTTCTAATTTAATAAAAAAATTAAGACTTTAGTTTTAGGAAAACCTGAAAAATTGCTTGTACAATATACAAATCCTTCAGAAAAATCTCATGTACAATGAATTTAAATTTATTACACTTTGGGATTATTAGATAGAATAATAGGTCAACATGAGGAAATTTATCAATGTAATTATTAAATAATTAAATCATAGAAAGGAAATCACATATAATAGGATTTGATTAAGTTCATCATTATTTTCTGATAATACTACACTTGGGAGTGAAAAATCCTTAGCATGATATTGCTGAAATTCTAAAGTCAATCACCAGCCAATCATCAACACTATTTTTAAAGTGAAATGAAAATACAACATTTCAAATTTAAATCTCTAGAAAACTGCCTTTAGAAGGCAGACATATATATTCTATGGGGGACAAGAGTTCTGTTTTCAAATAAATGTGTACTTATTCTCAGACAGTGTGCATTATACCGTATTTGTACAGTGTAAAAGATCTAAGAAGCTCTATGCTAAAATAACATTAAATGCTAAGCATTGGTAGAGTAATGTGAAAAGAAGTCACCTTATGAGCAGCATGCATATTAAAATTTTGTATAGCACTTCAAGTTACCATTTTTAGAAATTTAAAACCCAAAGTATATTCACCAAAGCCACAAATAAGAAAAGACCTTCATTTTCACAAAGATGGGCAGCCATTTTTCCCAGTGTGTTGAAATTTCAATTCAAGTAAGAATGGTAGGGAAGAAGAAAGAAAAACATGAGGTAGAAAGGGGAATAATTGAATGTCAAGTATTAGAAAAAAAGAGAAAAAAATTATGCGTAAATTTAAAATATTGTCTTAATCTTAATTATATCAATTTAAAAGTTTTGAATCAAGAAGTTTATTAAAATAGCTTATTACAAAGTCAATATATGAAATTTAGTATTTCTTCTAAATTGCCAAAAGATATTAGGTATAAATTTTAGTGGAAAAAATCCCAAGTATAAGAACAAAATTGTAATTTAACTAAGAACATACTTTATTGAAAATAAGTAATGCATATATGTTAAAAACACAATTTTCAAAACTATATTTAAAAGAAGTAAAAATATTTTAAAGTGTAAAAAACTGTTTTAAAATATTTTAAAATATTTTTAAAATATGAAACTATTAATTGTTATAAAAATGTGTACATGGAATAAAACCATTTGTTCTCAAGAATCTTAACATTGTAAAGAAAGCTAATTTATCTCAAATAAACCTGTCAATTTACTCTTACTTCAATCAAAATAACTTTTTATTTCTGGTCATTAAGTAAATTATTCAAATAAAAGGGAAAAGTTAATTCTAAATCTTACCCAGAAAAATTTAGATAGTAGGATAGTTAAGAAATTATGGAAAGGAAAGGAAAGAATTCATTATAAATCAGTAATTAGAAATACAGTGGAATGATAAAAGAATAGCCATACATACAACTAAAATAGGGCAGAATTTCCAGAAAACAAATAAGTTATGGTAAGTTTGAAAAAAGTGTTGTGTAACAAATTTAAAAACTACCAGATAATCAGTGAGGATTAAGAACAAGTCCAACCAAGGGCAAATGAAAATCTGGGAGAAAGTTGATGTCATAAAACAAAAAAGGGGAATGTAAGTTGGAATGAACTATCTGGAGAAAGTTCAGTAGGCATCAAGGGTGTTCAATATGTACAAGATCTTTGGACCCTGACTTCCTTTTTTTCTCCCTGTTTTTACTATATATTGCAAAGAAGAAATAACGAACTTCACAAAGACATATTCTTGAGGCTGTTAATGTCAGTGTTTTATATATATATATATATATATATATATATATATATATACACACACACACATACACACACACACATACACACACACATACATACATACATATATACGTGTATATATATATATATATATATATATATATATATATATATATATGCTAATTGCTATATATTTGGATCATCTGGGCTTTTTGTTTGTCCATTATTTCTGAAGTCACTTGGAATTTAGAACTTGAACTCATCGCCTCTTTCTAAAATCTTTTCATTACACTGGGATTTTTCGCCTCTCATAAGAAAGTGAAGTCCTTTGATATATTCAGTTTCCCACGGCCTTGTTTCTGTCAAAGACATCAAATGCCTAATGAGAGTTTCTACTTCACCAAGATCATTAGATAGGAGTCTTTCCTTTCTTTCTAATAAATGGATGACAATCTATATTGGTTTTGCTCTGTTCTGCCATATGTATCTGGCCTAGTGCCATGTGTTCCCAGATCACTTTAGTTAACTTTGCAGAAATTTATTTTCTTGATATGTATGTGATAGCATATGTTTTTAGCTTGTATCCTGTAACATTCTGTGCTCTGAGTGGGGTGAAGTCAATATTAAATGTAATTAATTTGAAATAAAATTTCCCATAACGAATTATTTTTAAAAATGTCTGGAACAATTTGATGTGAAATGTTATAGCAATCCAAGGAAATTTTGTTCACTTTAGGCTCAGGTAGTCTTGGTTAAGAGACTTCCCTTGTACTATAATAGGTTTAATGAAACAAAATCCTATTTGACACGTATGGACCTTGCTGTAGGAAATTGGCAGTAGGGGCTTCAATTCTTAACATAAAAAAAACTTACAAAATAAACAACAATAATAAACGAACATTAAAAGTTAAATGAAATATTTTCAAATTAGGTTTATATTCAGTGTATTTACGAAGAAAAATTATAAAAATAAGATTATATAATTTCTTTTACCTGTCAAATGCTAATAACATGTTTACCAACTCTATGAATTTAAAAAAAAAAATTCTGTGTTATGACAAAGTAGAAGCTATGGGGAAAATGTTTATTTGAGTGATTATAGGTAAATATATAATTTTATTATTTAAATTTAGTAAAACACATTAAAATAATTATTATTTTACTAATGGATAGAGAAGTTTATTTTTCATGAAAAATGTTACACTTTAGTATCTTAAGAAAACAGAATTATTGAAACAAATATTTTGGTCTGTTGTAAAATGAAACAGTTTGAATCAAATAAAAAAAAAACTTAAGATTTTATGTGAGGTAGAGTCATATTTTAAGACAGGTATCTAACATATTAATCTGTAATTGAAAAGAAAAAAAGTATTTGCTCACTTCAAGTATTTATACAGCCTTATGAGGCTCAGATAAAGGCAATGATATCACAGCTTGGAGAAAAATATAATTACTTCATTCATTCTACTTTTCCTCTTCTGGCTTTCTCCCTCTCATTTTTTCCTCTGTGTCCATTTTATATGCTCTGGAAAATAAGCTTGAGAGCTTACACACACAAAGAAATGATAAAATGTCACCTCGAGAGCTTTCATCAAAGGCAAACTCAAACTAAATATTCTAACAAAAGGTAAGTGAACAAAGAGTTAAAATGTGGTAACAAATATGTAATGAGCTGCAAGGAAAATCGATAATTGCACTCCAGATCTGTGGAAACTATACTGTCCCGGATCCAACAGAGACACAGTTCTGCCGCATTATTTTGTGAACCAAGCTCTCTTGTGGGAACGGACTGCAGAGAACATTTTAGTGGGAGGAAGAGAGCAATAGGAAGAGGAGTATGATTCATGTTCAGCATCTCAAGTGAAGGATAGAGTGCAAGCATGGAATAATAAAACAAAAACAAAGTATTCAGCATGACAAGAAGGTTACTGTTAGAGAGCTCTTAGAGTTATTTAAAAAGGTTAGTCTATGAATAAACATGCAAAGAGAGATGTTAATGAATAATAAAAGAGTAATGGGGACTGGGTGAAGAGATTAATGTTAATCTTACCCAAAGCAGATACAAATTAACATTGGACTAACATGTTTGTAATCACTTCTCAAGGCAAAAATTCAATTAATGTGACTATATCAATATTTCAAATCTCATTCCTTTTAAAGTATACTTGCCTCTCTTCCTATAAGCTTGCTCTCTTCTGTGAATGACTGTAGCTCAGTCTTGTCAATACTTGAGGAGACTTATAAGTGGTGTGGTTGGGAGAAATTGGGAGCAATTCTCTAAATCACAGTGTTATGAAGCAGAATTGCCTTAGGGCATGTTTCAATTGGGAAGTTCAGTTTAGAGAGGAGTAATTACTCTAAAGAAAATAGATGTGTAAGCCCGGAACAGTATGTCTTACTTCATTATTTTACTTAATATTTTATACAACACACAAACACACACACACACACACACACACACACACACACACACACAAACACACACATTTGAGAGGAGAAAGGGAGAAAGATGCCTGTGATTTCTGGCAAATACACATTTTCATGTATCAGCTGTCAGTCTCAGAACTGGTGTATGTAATTCATACACCAATTAATTCATTGTAATTAATAAGCATTATATCAAATGAATCAGTATAGGTAAACATTATGTGAATACCACTACCAAAAGGGGAAAATACCTTAGAAGCTAAATGTAAAACAATTTCTGAGTGTGAGCTAAATCTTATCTTTTTTCATGGCCTGCATTGATGATAGGCAAAGCAAAATGAATATTTTCCTAAGAATTATCAATGTGTCTGATTTTTTTCCACAAGAGATTTATTTTATCTCATATCCTTTTCTTTTGTTGGTAGTCACTAGATACACTTTATATAGTGATTTATTCCTCTTGTTTGTCATATAATATAAGTACCTGTCATAGTTTGTTTAAGGTGTCAGAGACTTAGAAAAATTTTATGAAACTAAATGGACTCCTCAAATAAGTGTTTTGCATCTGGGCAGAATGTGTAGTTTATGTTGTGATGCCTTGACACGTTTATATAATAAGAGGTGCTAACTCTATCATACTATGATAGATTGAACTTGTTTGAAGCATGGTGCTGTAGAAAAATAGGTTTACATGCTGTTGTCTGCAAAACCAAATGACTATCCAAAGCAATTCACCCTATTAAAATAACTGTCTAGGCAATCTCACTTCTATACTTTTAATAGACAGCATATAGTTCCCCTATAAAAGAAACAAGAAATGGTTTCCATACTGAATGAGTTCCCAGAGGTGCTGGGATTTGTCTCAATATATAAATCGTTTCCATCTCTCCTCATCTTTGCTTCTCATCCAAGTGGTGAATTTTCTGTCAATAGCATTAGCCTGGCTAAACCAGTGCAACACAGAAGGATATTCTGGAGGTGAGATTACCATTTTTCATTTATATAGAAAATTATATCCAGTATTCCTGCTTGAAAAGGATTATTCTGTGATATGGGCAGAATTCTGCCTTCTCATTAAAAGAGGCAGTCAACAATTTTACTTTTTGTATTTTATAGTTTTAAAGAAGTTGGATATGGCAGGAAAGACTATGTGAGATTTCATACTGTTAAATTCTCCAGGGGAAAATCACCACTTGTGCATTCTCCTCAGATTTCTTTGGTAACTAAAAGCCCAATGCTGTGCTGATAGCTTCCCATGGCCATCAATTCTACTACCTGCATCAATAATTTTGACCAAAGGAAGAAAGTTAATATGATGAAATAAAATGAACTTTGTCAAGTTCATTAAAGTTCAGTTACAAACTGACAAACCCAGGAATATTCTGAAAAAGAATGTTGCTGTAGTCTATGATTCTCCTTGAATTTACTTCTGCTGCTTCTCTTCATATATTGTTCTGGGGGTAGGCATAATCTCATAACAGTTTTTCTTCTAGTTCTATTATACTATTTTTACCATCATTATCATCATCAGGATCAATGATGAGATATTTAAAATGTCAGTTACTCAATGAAATTGATTGCCAAGAGGCAAGTTTGTGTTTTTTAAATGATTGTTTTATAATATTAAAACAATAATTTTTTCTGTTTTTCAAGAAAAAGTGTGGCTTAAAGAGCATAATTAATTTAAGATCACACAGCAAGTAAATTGAATAAGTCATATCCAAATCCATATTTGAATGCAAAGCTAAGGCATATATGGTATGCTGTTTTCATACCAATACTCTGAAAGCAAATTTCTTCTACATATTTATCTCATTATTATATGCTTTACCTAAACTGGCAGATTTGATTAAATTCCTTTGAGAAACAGAAATACTCCTTATTAAACCTTCACTAGGACATCAGGCATCAGGAACAAGGTGCCTTGATTTACCATCCATAAAAGGAAAAAAATTAATGCTAATGAGTTTATTCTTTAATAAGTAATCAAGTGGTTTACTTTTATTTGATATTGTCTTCCAATTATTGAGAATATGTATTTAAAGTCAGGCACAGCAATGAAATATGCCTCTTTTCTTTTTCTTTGTTCATTTTATTAATTTATAACATAGCAATATGAGTTTCTTAGTACTTGTCAAAAGAATTTACACTTTAACTGGCAATAGAAAAGCTCAAAAAGACAGGTAGTGCCATTATTTCTTTGAATAGAGAAATTGGACTAAACTGACAGGTGTAAGATAAGTGAGGCAAAATAAAAGTGACTAAAGAATTTAACTCCCTAAAGAAGGAAATTATTGAGGCACCACCAACAGTACACCACTTCTGTAGCTATTACTGATCACAGTAAAACATGTAAAGAAAGGTATGCCCGTGACTTGCAGCTAAATTTCTTCAACTAATACAGCACTCTTTTCAATGTATTCTGAATCATTTCAAGTTACTTTTTGTGGAATAAATTCTTCTATGTTCCATTCCATGGATGAAATAAAGTAAATATCTTTAAGTTAATATTTATATAATTAAAACTATACAGCCTACCACTTGAAGCCAGCAGATAAACATTTCTGTTATTTTGTGGATATTTTTTTTAGGTTTTTGGTTTCCCAGCATCCATCTTTTTTTGAGGGGAATTATCTTTTCCCCATTTCATGCAGTGTTAGTTTGACTGTAATTTAAAGTATATTTTTGTTCTCACCATGTGGCACCAAAAAATTATTGGCAGTTGTTTTTTTTAAGAAGTCCTTTCTCTTAAAACTCCAATAATGCAAAAGAAAGGATAATCGTAACTTCTCTCCTGGATACTGAATTTTGAACAAACAATGCAAAGATGAGAAAAGTAATTGAGTTTCAATATAACCATAGTACCCTTCTTTCTGTGTAATACTTTCTATAACTTTAAGGAGTCTTCCAACTCTGTTGGTTAAAATGTCCTTTGCATTTGTGAGCTCCCTGTATCTTTCCAATTAGCTTATCATTCCCTCACTAAGGACACCTTTTATTGCTTGCATCTAAGAATAGTAAATAGCTTAAATTCCAAAAGCAACTAGCAAATGGGAAAATTTTTGCTAGTAAGTAGATAGAATTTGTGATTTATTAAAGATAATTCCATGCCCAGACCATAACATATTATTAAGGTTCAGAAGAAATCAATTTGGTTATCACATTCATTAAAGCTATTTTACCTTTGCTATCTAATTAACATCAAGTCCAATGTCTCCATTTTTTGGTCTACTCCAATCTAATATCCATTCAGTACATAAGGAAATATTTTTAAATTTGAAAATCAGTAATTTTATCTTAAGCTTCTTTGGTAGCTCCCAATTGTTCTGCAGATAAAATTTTTAAAAAATCTGCGCTTAGTAAGGCCATGAATAATCTAGCCCATTGCTCATTTCTCTATTTCCCTCTCATGTTTGGTCAGTTCTTTTATTTTTTATTGGGTAAATTATAGTTATACATAATAGTGGGATTCATCATGTCATATTTGTACATGCACTACATAATTGATCAATCTCATTTCCTAGTAAATCCCTTTTTCTTACTACTGACCTACTTGATCTATGCTCTCCTGATCTTCCTTCTGATTATTATTATTGTTATCATTATTATTATTATTATTTTAATTAGTGAAGAATTAACATTGTCAAAAAGGCCATATTATCAAAAACAATTTGCATATTCAATATAATCCCAAGTAAACTACCAATGACATTTTTCACAACACTAGAAAAAAAAGTATTAAAATTCTGGTTGAAGAATAAAAGACCCAGAATAGTCAAAGCAATACTGAACTGTAAGAGCAATGCATGAATCATTATAATACCTGATCTCAAATTATGCTACAAAGCTAGATAGTAAAAAAAACAGCATAGTATTGGCATAAAAATAGACATGAAGACCAATAGAATAGAATAGAAAAACAGAGACAAATATACAGAGACACAGTCGCCTGATCCTTCACAAAGATTCAGAAACATACACTGGGAAAAAATACAGCCTTTTTAACAAATGGTGCTGGGTAAAGTATATATTTCTCACAGTGTACAAAAATCAACTCAAAGTGCATCAAAGAAATAGGAATTAGACCAGAAACATTGCAACTTTGAGAAGAAAGTATAGAATCAACTCTCCAACATACAAGCACAGGCACCAACTTCCTTAATGGGACTTCTAAACCTCAAGAAATAAAACTGAGAATCAAAAACAGCATCAAATTTAAAAATCATCTGCAAAGGAAATGAGTAAGGGAATGAAAAGAACCTACATACAGTGAAAATGTCTGCCAACTACTCTTCTGATAAGGGATTGATATCAAGAATATGTAACCAACTCAAAGACATCAAAAAATAACAAAAAAGGCCCAATCAATAAATTGGCAAAAGACCTAAACAGATATTTTTTTAAAAGAAGAGATACAAATCGCCAAGAAATATATGAAAAACAATGTTCAACATTCTTAGCAATCAGAAAAATGCAAATGAAAGCTACACTGAGACTTTATTTCACTTCAGTTAGGATAGCAATCATCATTGGACTACAAATAATAATAATTGCTGACAAGGATGTGGGGGGAAAAGGTACATGAATATTATTGATGGGACTGCAAGTTGGTACAACTATTTTGAAAATAGTATGGAAATTTCTCAGAAGACTATGGGTGGACTGACCACATGACCTACTTCTACTACTCCTTCCTATTTATCCAAGAGAACTCAAACCAGCATACTATTGAGATACATGAATATTTGATTTTTATAGCAGCAAAATTCACAATAGCCAAGTTATAGAACCAGACTAGGTGTCCTTTAACAGATGAATGGATGAATAAAATGTGATATGTTTGTGTGTTTGTGTGTGTGTATATATATATATATAGTCACACACATATAATGTGATACACACAAACACACACACACACACACACACATACACACACACAGAGTTTTATTCAGCCATAAGAAAAATGGAATTATGTAATTTTTGCTAAATGGATGAAACTGGAGAACATCATGCTAAGTGAAATAAGCCAGACCCATAAAGTGAAAGGCTGAATGTTTTCTCTCATACGTGGAAGGTAAAGAGAGGGAGGGAAAAAAGAACAAAAAAGTGAGGTGGGAATATTATGAAAATAGAAGGAAGAACAATAGAGTAGAAGAAGGGAATCAAGAAGAAGGGATGAAGGGGGGATACTATGGAATAAATCTCCTAAATTATGTTATGTCCACCTATGAAATAGGTCTCAATGAATCCTGCTTATACATATATACTTATAATTCATTGCTCATTCTTAAACTTCAACTCTTAAATTATGACTAACTTCAATTCCTAAGTTACAAACCAGTTCAAAGTTTTTAAGTTTTTAAAATTCTGAAACTGTCTCTTCCTCAAGTTTTTGCTTCCAATTTAAATGTATTCTTAAGAAAATTATTTCCTATCTACAGTTTTCACTTCTCTGCCCATGTGTGTTCACCTCATTATTTTATCATATTTAATTACATAGTATGTTTTTCACTTGTTTCTTGTTGGTATAGAATGTAAAATCCACAGCATATTGATTCACAATTGGAAATCACAGTGCATTTTCTGTGCAGATCTGAATTGAAACATTTTCTTATGATGACACAGTTTATTATCCTTTTTTTCAGTAAAGTGAAAGTTCTTTTTGTTTTAATTCTTCATTTCATAAAAGTACATATTTTAGTGCTCAGAAATTATCTTAGACATCTTTATGCAAGCTTGTTTTTTACAGAATAGAAAATGAGTGGTAATTTGAAGTGTGAATGCTTACTTCTTTTGTTTTGCATAATGGTAATGAGATTAAGGTGGGTACATTACAAGCATGAGCTCTACCTAAAGTTTTATCAGATAATAAAACACTCACTGTATCAAGGGAAACCTAACAAAACTTCCCTGTACCTGTGAAGCTTTTCTGTGTTGTGAACATCAGGAGACTCCAGGATCTCATACAGACAGGGAAATGCTATATATGAACCAATATGTGCTGTGTCAGTTGGTCAAATCCCAACTTTGCTTCTCACAAAAACAACTCTCATAGAAATAGTTATCAAATTAAGAGAGCGCACTCAACACTTTTGAAAGAAATGATTCAAATTTTCCACTTTGGATCGGTAAGCAAGTGATAAGAATCTTGAAATACAGATGATTTCTGTAGAAAATTCAGATTTCATTTTAAAACAGAGCAGTTGCTGTGATACTTATATACCCTAATGAAGAATGAACATAAGTAAAAATAAAAGTGTCCAATTGAGCCCATAAAATCTAATATTCTAAGAATACAAATAAAAAATTTAATTCTGTAAAAGTAAAATATGGATCTTGATTTCCATATGAAATATAGTTTTCACATTAAACTTATAATCAATTTTCTAATATGGTATAATATACCACTTAGTGAATCTGGTCTGGGCAAGAAGAGTAACATGGAGAAAGTCTGTCTTTAACTTCTCTTTGTTAGAAAAATATGGTGCAAATATTATTTCTAGGAAGCAAAGAAAGTTTTACTGTTAGAAATGGAAGAAATTTTTTCTTTAGTTTTATGATCAGAGCATTTCCTCTATGATATTACTATTTATAGATGAAGTTAATCTAGTTTAAGATTTTAATCTTTATAGATACTACAAATAATCAACTTTTCACAAAGGTACCAAAAGTGTCCTAAATCTAATTTAACAGGTTTTGTTAAGTGTCTCTGCTCTGTAAAGCACGAGGCAGTAGAGTTTTTTGTATGTAGGCTCTTCTCATATAATTCTGAATTTACCAGGCTGTAGGACACCTGTCCAGATTGGGGAAGCATTCTGGCTTTTCAAAGAGTAATGAGGACTATCACTTGGAGACTGTGGTAAAACACAGATTCTGTTTCGGCAGAACTGGTATGGAGCCTAGAATTTGCATTTCTAACATGTCCAAAGTAATGTTGATGTTTTTGGCATATGAACCAAACTTTGATCAGAGATGTTATATAGTAGAATTGAAGTAGATCCTAATGAGGGAACTTCTCTTGATCAGATTTACTTCTAGTAAATATCTATGGGATAATAAATGTGGAGGAGATATTCTAAAAACAAGGAAACCATATTAGTGACAGAATACATATAAGATATTCATCACATTTAATGGAAATTTATGAATATTATGATGCTTTTTGGAATGAGGGATATTGATCACTTATTACATACTTGATAAACTACAAAGTTTTATTATGCATGATTGCAACATTGTAAGATTTACTGATAGGTAGTGAAAATGCATAGAGTTGAAATTAATAATGAGAGATGTCTGCCATTAGTTAGATGCAGCCATTAATTAAGGGGATACCAGATACACAGGAGTGATGGGAGATATAGAAAAGACAAACAGGGCTGGGGTTGTGGCTCAGTGGTAGATCACTGGCCTAGCATGTGTGAGGCACTGGGTTCAATTGCCATTACCACATACAAATAAATAAATAAAAGTCCATCAACAACTAATAAAATATTTAAGAAAAGAAAACACAAACAGACAAACATAGGGAGAAAAAGCTGGGGCGAGGTGGGTAGCCAAGCCCTGGTGAAGCTTGACTTATTCAGAGCTAGCTCAACACGTTTACTATATAGGTTTTATCATCAAAAGGTTAATTGTGGGAAAGTTTCAGAAAACAGGCGATCTGAAGGATGCAGAACTGGCAAGACATTAAGGTCACCTTGTTTTGCTCAGAATTCTCTCTTCTTGCGAGAAGGTGCTGAACTCCAGGCCTAGACTGATAATAAGCCGTGCACCTTCCCACATAGCCCCCCTTGCCAGTATTACTATAGTAGCTGGGGTATCTTGACCTGCACCTTAGCACAGGCAGCTCCCAGCCACAAGAGTCAGAGAGGCCATGATTTCAATCACTGCTCTGCATACATATCATCATCTCAGAAATTTGAAACTTTTTTTTCAAAATTCATCTTCCTTGATAATCCTGAGAATCTGCAAAGATGCTTTCACATGTAAATACTAGGCAATTTTTGAGAAGTTATTGCAAGTGTTAATTATCACAATTCTGCCTTTTGCTGTGTGAGCTTCTGCCTGCTTCTTTGTGCAAGAAGGAAAGCCCTCCCTCCTTCTTGGATCAATTCTTCAGGTCTTCCCATAGTAGAGGAATTGGGTATGAGAACCTTTTAATTTGGAAATAGAACCTTTTAATCCTCAGAGTAAAGAGAACCTGAAAATAGAAAGAAGAAAACGTATATTGATACTGAGTTGGATGGCCAGCACATTCTTTACTTGCTAGTTGTAATCATTCTGGGTTCTGCCCTTTCTTCTAGACATTGTTCCCGTAAGATGCACTCCTTATTCTCTCCCTTTTCTGGTTTTCTTCAACAACTGCTTATTCATCAGACAACTCTGTTAATGAGTTCATATTTTTTCACAATCTATTGTAAATTAAAACTTGGGACTAGATAACATTTTAGCAAACTTACTTATTGAAACCTATCACGTTTTTAAAATTTAGAACTTTCTGTAACATTTAAGAAGTTGGTATGTATAAAACACAAAGAGGACTTCTAAAAGTATTCATTATGTAATGAATGCTACCTGCTTCTCTATCAGTTTCAGTCCTGGCTCAAGAATTAACTTCTCATGTTTGCACAATTATTTAATTCCAATAGCAACCTTATAAGTTAGACATTTCAATTTTGAGGAACATTTTAATTACGTAAACCAATTAAGCCACAAGAATATTAAGTTTCACAAAGTCAGATAGCTAGTAAATGCTAAAACCAAATATATTTACCTGCTTGGATTTGAAAGATAAAAATTCAGGAACTAATAAAATAATAGCTCCATTTCTTAAACATTAACTGTATTCTGATTAGTATTATAAATACTTGACAGGCTTTAACACTGTTATTCTTCAAAAATCAGTGAGGTAGGATTTTTATAATTAGGTCAAAGAAGAACAGACTGCATCCAAAGGTCACATAGAAAGTATATGTCATAGCTAAGATTCAAATTAATTCAGAAATCATAGCACTAGCAGCATGTTCTTAACTACATTAATGTCTTTCTATAAAAGGTGGAGTGATCTTGGAGTATAGATAAAAGATTAAGGTAATAGATAATGTCTAAAATGCAACCTAACCAAAAGTGCTTGATAATGCCAACTATGTGTATTATGATATGAACTACCTGGTTTCAAACACTTTTTCATGATGAAAACTTATCATGATGAAATTCTTTGCCCGGAGGTAGAAAGCAGGTCACCACCTACAGTGCCATTCACTTGAACTGAATCCACAGAAGCATAGAACCAGACACAGGGACATTACATGGAGGTCAGGCTAAATAAAATCATGAAGAAAGTGAATTGCCAAAACTGAAAAGAGAATCTTAAATGGAAATTTTCTGAGAGCAGAAGAAAGTGTCAGGAGCATGAATTCCTGAGTGGTCATCTACATCCAGGTTTAATCTAACTAGGGTCAGACCCAGTTAAAATTGCAATTCCTATCCCCAGGAATTTTCTTCTTGATTTTAAAAAGGAACACCTGATAAGAGATTAAGATCTGGTTTTGAAACCTTTCATGATATTAGACATAGGTTGAATGAGAAAAAGTCAAGTTAGAAGTAATGTGGAAAAAGGGAGGCCCATAAATATGTAGGGCAGGATAATGGGGCAATGGAAAATTCTACAATTTCTTAATCACAAGAAATTAAGCAGATAATTGAATTGGAGATAGGATTTTCATCTATCTCTTCCAATGACTACCAGTAGAGTTGTCTATCTGGTCTGGCGGTATTGCATACTCTTCCACTAACTACTTGTTTCTTTTAAGAAGAAAGCATCTCAGCTTCTAACCCATTTTTCAGAAATCTGTGATGATAGGGTTGGAATCATCAGCCACATTTTAGTTTCTCCATTTGACTGCTTATCTTGTTCTGTCAATAAAGGGCACTAGAGTATGAATAAAGACTAGAGGGGGCAGGAAGGAACTTGTTCTATCTGGTTTGCTTCCACCTTCTATCAGTATTCACCAGTAATGTGTCTTCACTTTGACAGTGGCAATTCACTCCAGTTAGTAGCAGAGGAATCTGGTTTGAATTAATTCCAACGTTTGCAGAAGCAGCCTCATTGTACTCCCTCAGAGCCATCAGCATGATCCAAAAAGTATGGCTGACAGCTCCATGGGGTCTGTCTTCTGAATTGAGAGATATCAGCAAGTTCCAGCATCATCTTCTATTGAGCAATCTGAAATTCAGCTTTACAGAATCCTTCCTTCCTTCAATAACTGCAGCCTCTTCTCTGCCCCAGGGATGGAAGTTGTACCCTGCAGTTGCCTCCTCTGTGAGAGCTTGCTCTTTCTTAACTTTTTAATCATTCAGTACTTACTTACAATGATTTTACAGTGCACCCTCCCAGATTCAGGTGCTGCTCATGTGATAATATGAAGGCTTTTGTGAAAGCGTCTTCACACAGATGTTTAGCCCTCTGGCTCTTATGTCTTCTGCCATGTAAGCACAGTATTTCTCCCCTCTAGAGGATGCAACCCTCACCAGACAACCCAACCTGCTCACATCTTGATTTTGGGCTTACTTTGTGAGAAATAAATTTTTGGTTCTTTATAAATTCCCCAGTGTTGAAAATTCTTTTATAGCAGCACAAGTGGATGAAAATACTAGTTAAAAACCTCTATGTACATATACTTGGCTAAAAAAAAAGTATGTGAGCTCTGTTTTCTAACTAGACTATATTGATAAAACATAGATATGACCTTGATAGGTCCCTTAAACAAAAACCAAGTTATTTTCAGCTGTAAGTTCTATGACTTTCCATATGGCTATAACAATTTTGCTTTTAAAATATGCTCTCTATTAAAATATGCCCTAAAATAAAATAATTTGGTTAGAAGGAAAGATCTAGACATTTCATTTTGCTTTCACAAGGACCATGTAGTTAGCAGACTAGTAGTTTCCATCAAAGACATTATACATCTCACTCATAAAGATAATATGAAGTCAGTAAATTTCACAATCCAAAGAATCAAGGACCAGATGCATGCTATGTTGGGGCATGGCTGGGGATGCTTTCTGAGGAAGAAAAGCTTAAGTAAGAATCTGAGGTATAATAACTGAAGAATGAGAAGATCCATTATTATTTTTTCTATAATTTATGAACATAGACTTGATACTCAATAATGCTACTGGGTTTATATATTCTTAATCCAAAAAAACCCAACTCTATGTTGTTTTCATTATATTTTTAAAATCACCCCTAAGAAAATCACCCCTAAGAAAATCACCCTTAAGAAAATCACCAATAAGACAATCAAGGCTTCAAGAGGTTTCATAGTAGCTTGTTCATTACCCACAACAACTAAGGAATAGAAATGGATTCAAAGACTGGTTCATGATGCTCCAAAATTCTCTCTCTTGATTCTTGTGTTTAGCTTTCTATCATGAAGGTAGAGGATCAAGAAGACAATGGGGGACATTAATGGGGCCCAAAGAGAAAATATTAACAGAAATATACTAATTACAGATGTTATATACATCAACTTCCAGTTCTTAATATTTCTTTTGAAATTGTGACTTGCATTTTAATATGAGTGTATGGCTCAACTCTTTTATCATTTTATATCAATGTAATTGTTTTATCATCTTTATATCTTCCAGTACAAATTCTTTATCAGTGATGACATTTAAGCAATCAGGCATCACTGAGTTGTATCCCCAGCCCTTTCAATTTTTTATTTTTATTTTGAGACAGGTTTTCACTAAGTTGTCCAGGGTGGCCTTCAACTTGCCATCCTCTTGTCTTAGCCTACTCTGGCTTCAGAGTGTGGTACTGTACCTAACTCTAAAATGTTCTTCATAAATGTTTTTCTTTTTAGTAGAACAAGGATCACACTTTTAAAACTGTTGATTATGTTGTCTCTGTACTGTCCTTTAATAGAAAACAGTGCTTTTTTTGTTTTTTATGGCATTACCACATTTGGAGAGCTCCTCATTTGAAATTGTCTGGATATTTTCTTCATGATTCAGTTCAAAATAAACATATTGGTAGTAAAGTCATGTCCATTTATTTTTACTATACTTCTCACTGAATCCATGCTCTGCATTGCAAGATCCCAGTGTATACTTGAAACTTTATATTGTAGTGAACTCTCTATAGACTGTTTTATCCTACAAATTCATACCACTGTTAAAATTTAATTTATAAAGTAGGCATTCTAAGGGATTAACCATTAATAATAAAATAAAACATTTATGACAATATACTATAATAAAATTGTCAGTATCATTACTCTTGCTTTTGGGAGCCATTATTAAGTAAGTTACTTGAATACTAGCAATTGATACTTCAATAGTTGATCTGATAACCAAGGTGACTACTAAGTGACAAATGGGCAGATAGTATATATAGTATGGATTTTCTGGACAATAGGTGATGCAGTTCCTGAGAAGAATGGAACCATGATATCATGATATTTCATAATGTTACTCAGAATCATAGGTAATCAAACTTATGAATTTTTTTGTTTCTGGAATTTTCCATTTGGTATTTTTTGATCACAATTTACCGCAGATAATGGAAACCACACAAAGTGAAACCAACGATAAGGGAGACTACAGTACATTATATCAGAAAACAACAAAATTATGTCAGTTTGTCTCACTATGCTGGTGCTAAATCACTTCATTAAAATGGTGTATGCCAGATTGTCCCTTGTAAGAAAGTTCTCTTTATAATTACTAATTTAATGTTGCATAGCTTGAAATTTATTTATTGACAACTATACATATTCTTTTTAATATAAATATAAACATGTTTGTATTATAGTAGATGCCAGCAGTCCTATTTATGGATTAATTTCTGAAATGCACTATTAATTTCCCATTTTCTGTTAGTAAAAAATTGCTTATAATGTTTTTTCAAGTTTCTCTAGAGAATAAGATGAAAATTTTTGGTAAATAAGACATTTAAATAATGGTCATTATAATATGTTTACTTTAGGCTCTAGAACTCATTTCACTTGTTCATTTTTTTTCCATAAAGCACATTGCTTTATTCATTTTTCATGTTCTGAAATTTCCCTTCTGTCATTTGCAAATCTGCTAGCCTCATTAGTTATAATAATTTCTTCCAAACATAGGAATCCTTAATCTTGCATCTCATTTACTAATTTTCATGTGTTTTATAATTATTAATAGAATACTTAATTTGTATTTTATTTATTATTAAGTCCTAATGTCTAGTACTCAAAAAAAAAAATTTTCAGGCTTCCAGAATCATAGTATAGGTAGTTTCACATATATGTTCACAGTTGTTAAATATTTTATATACTTTAGTGAGGTAATTTGTCATAGCAAGTTTGGTGATTTACTAAAAACAGTTATAGGATCCAACCTATATTTGTACTCAGGCCTATGATTTATTTCAGTGAAAGGACATGAAGCATAATGAGCAAAGAGGAAAGGTGTATGGAGCAAGGTCCAAAGGAAACCAGGTAGAAGGTTCCAGGAGTCCTTGGGCTCTGGAGTTTCATGAGGCTGGTTTAATTCCTCCAATAGGAATTAATGATATGATAGCATAATAAGATGTTTTTACTAAGAAAGCCCTCCTTGAAGGTACTGTCCTGGGTTTTCCTCAGGGACTAATGACTGCCTAAGATGTACCAGAATACTAGTCTCACTGAAGAAAAGCAGATTCTCAGCATAAACCACATTTTTTTATACAGCTCAGGTAAAGTAAGAAATTTTATCTGAGCAACTTTTATCAGTTTGCGAATGTCCCTTTCAAAACCAAGGACTGAGCTTGGAAGTTGGCCTTTCTACAGCCATTTCAGATTTACTATGTTAGTTATTTTCTGCACAATTAATTTAACATTAGTACATATTTATTTACTTCACCCTTATTTCTACTTGACTTTCAGTTGTATAAAAGAAGGAATAAGGTATTTTTGTCCATTTGTAAAGTCAATAACTTTTTTTGCATTTGCTAATGGATAGGATAATTAATATCAGACCTTCATTTTTATAGGCAAACAACTATATATGTGCTGTTTTCACCCATTTGTTGTGATTTTGGACATCTTTACACATAAACTAATTCACTTAGTCTCTATGTGCAGTGGCCAAATTTAAAACTTTTATTATTTAAATATTTTGTATTTTTAATTCCTTTTTAACAGATAATAGTCTACAGTCAGCATAAGAATAATTTTAATGAAACCATTTCTATAAAGGAAAGATTTTCTTTTATGTAAAAGCTAGAGTCAAAAGGAAGCGAAAGTTTGGGGGAATCCCATTGAAATGAAAGGGAGATCAGTAGAATAGAGGAAAGGGACCAGGGGAAGAGAGGGAAAAGGGAAGAAACAGGAAAAATACTGGAGAATGATGTTGACCAAATTATATTGCCATACTCTGTGCATATATGAATATGTAATAAATCCCACCATTATGTACAGCTATAATGCACCAATAAGAATGGAGAGGAAAAGATTAAAATAGAGAATAGTGGTACTAAAGTGATACTAAATGTGATACTATTATATTGTGCAATATTTTTACATAAAAACTCAGATGCGTGCTTGTCAACAATAAATTACTATAGTAAAAATAAATATTGGAAAGTTGTGTAGGCCAGATTTTAAATGCATTTGGTTCAATGAGTTTGTAATTCATAGTTTGCAAATTATGATGGAATTTCTATTTTTAATGTGTACTTTCTAGCTTGTTTCATTTATACAAAAAAGTTTTATTTTATATTTTCCTTTGTTAAATAATTTTTCTAATTATTGTCCATTTGCTGTAGTTTAATACTGTAGATTTTTTTAAAAAAATATTTGTTTTTGTTTTTCAGAGCAGCTTTAATTTATAAAAATGCTGATCATAAAGTATGGATGTTATGCATTATGCAAATCTCATGTAACTCTACATACAAGGCTAATTAAGGCTAAGAGCAAATTTTCAAGTAAATGTGAACCTTAGTTAATATATTAATAGTTGTTCATCATTTGTAACAAGGGCTTCACACCAGTGCAAGATGAATAATGTCTTATGGAAAAGTATAATGTCGTGTGTCTGATATGAGAGTATTATACGGAATAGCCTTCTTGGTTTCCACTCCCTTAAAATTTCCTTACTCTCTACCTATTCTCACCTTTCCAACATCCTTCCCCACCCTCTGACAACCACTATTTATATCTCTAGGTGGTCTTTTTTAGAATGTTATATATCATAGTCATACAGTATGTAGCCTTTTCATACTTGCTTCTTTCACTTAGAAATATGCATTTAAGGGGTTGCTTAGCATGTGTAAGGCACTGGGTTCAATTTTTACCACTACATATAAAAAATAAAATAAAAGTCCAACAACTAAATATATATATATATATATATATATATATGCTTTTATTATTTAAATATTTTGTATTTTTACATCTTTTTTAACAGATAATAGTCAACAGTATATATATATATATATATATATATATATATATATATATATATATATATATATATATATAAAGGGTTTTGCACATGCATGCATGGATTGGTAGCTTATTTATTTTTATCATTAAACAGAATCCTTTTGTGTGCATATACCTCTCTTATTCATCCATTTACCTATTGAATGGCATCTTGATTGCTTCTAAATTTTGCAATTTTAAGTAAAGCTGCTATAAATATTATTGTATAGTTTTCAATCAATTTATTAAGTCTGTGAGATTTTTAGTTCATTTGGGTAAAAGAGAGTGCACTTGCTATTATATGTGATAGTTTTCTTCCTTTCCATATTGTTCATTGTTGGTGAACTGATTATTGTATATTGATTTTGTATCCTACTAACTTCAAGTATTCCTGTGTGTGTGTGTGTGTGTGTGTGTGTGTGTGTGTGTGATCATTAGAATTTTCTATATACTGAGTCATCTAATCTTTGATAGTATGATTTTACTTTGTCAATTTGGATGACTTTTCTTTCTTTTTCTTGCCTGATTGCTCTGATAAGACTTCAAGAATTATGATGAATAGACACAGTGAGAGTTGGCATTTTGGCCTCATTCTGATTTTAGAGGGAAAGTTTTACATCTGAGTATGATATTGGTAGCTGTGACCTTTTTATATATGGCCCTTATTATATTGACGTAATTTATTTCTAGTCCTTATTTGTGTGTGTGTGTGTGTGTGTGTGTGTATGTGTGTGTGTGTTTGTGTTGGTTTTGTTCTTTTGTTTTTTGTTTGGGTACCAGGGATTGAACTCAGGGGCACTCAACCACTGAGCCACATCCCTAGCCATATTTTGTATGTTATTTAGAGACAGGATTTTCCTAAATTGCTTAGTGCCTCACTTTTGTGAGGTTGGCTTTGAACTCACGATCCTCCTACCTCAGCCTCCCCGCCACTGGGATTATAAATGTGCAACACTGTTCCCAACTGTGTTTTTGAAAGAATTTTTGTCAGAACATGTTTTATGTGTATCAATTGATGTGTTTTCTTCCCTTGGTCAATGTATTCTATTTCTTTGATATGATGAAAATCATCTTTAAGTTACTTGAGAAACAGATAGTGTTATGTATAAAATCTTGTCAATCTGAATGTATTTTGTGGTTATTTATAAGGAATCAGCAATTACTTGATTTACCTTTTTTATCACATAGAGTTCTCATGTGAATAAATTTAAAGCCATAAGATTTATGAAATAAATTATTGAGAAACAAAAAATATTGAAAATAGAAGTTTTCATGTGTATAAAAATCATAAATTAATATTTTTTATTTGTCATTTTGTTCACTTACAACATTCAAAATTAGAATCTGGCCTTTATGACACTAGTAATTTTTGAAATCTTAGACTTTTTATTTATATTATACTCTTATTTATATTATATGTAAAAGTGATTTTATTGTCACAATATTGAAATATCTTTTTTTAACAAATGATACTTGGCCTAAAATTTGTGGGGGAGATGAATACTTTGTAAAACTTGTTGAAAGTAATAGAAGTAATTTCTGTGGTTTTTGTATTTTGTTTTATCAAATTGTATCTAGGCTTCAACCATTTTCTTGGGTAATGATAAACTCTTTCTTGTTAGTCATCCTTAATCTAAGCATGCTTTGTCTATAAATTTGTCATGACCACATGCTGATAATAATAATTATTATTGTAATAATAATAGCTACCCTTCATTGAAGGTTTATTTTTGTCATGCACTGGCTCAAGACTTTTATTAGTCCTTATAAAAGTTCTTCAGGGTAGGTACTCTTTGCAGTTTTTGTTTTACAGATGAGAATATGAGGGCAGCGAATAGTTAGGCCACTTTGCTGAAGCTCATGCACCTAGTCAGTGGCAGAGCAGGACAAGAACAGATGATTTTAGTATAAGACATACTTTAAATCATCTATATGTTCCCATTTACTCATTTAATAATTTCATTGTTTGATAGTTCAATGACTAAAATTTTTCTTTTAAATAAAATTTCAATATTACTTCTTATGTGTTCAAGATTCTTCTTCTATTTCCCCCCCAGGACGGGCAACCTGAAATTTTGTATACATCTGGAATTCAGTTACTCAGAAACTTTCTTCTCAATTTCATACAGCAACAAATTATAAGTTTACTCAAATCCACCTCAAATGTTTTAGTTACTTCAAAATTGTATGTGAATATGTTTTGATTTATTTTATTGTTACTTTAAAACCCTGGCTATTGCTATTTCTTCTAGATGTTTAGTCCAGAATCACTTAGTCATATAAAACAGTTTTATAATTAGTATTTAGAATAAAATTCTCTGAAAGAATAACTTCATTCTACATAATTCAAACATTCGAAGAACTCTGCATTTTTCCTATATAGAGAATATGAAGCAATTGATGTGATGAATTAGTTTATTCTTTAGAATTAATTTAATTGTGAACTAAATAATTTTAAAATTTAGAGATTTCACAGCTGTTTCATTAATGTTAAAAATAAAAAATCAATTATAAACATGTAGATAAAATATCTGCACCATGAATTAAAAGTTGACTGCTCAAATTTGATCTGCAAAACTTAATATTAATTCACTATGTCTTGAAATAGTGACACAGAAGTGGTTTCAAAGAGTAAAACATGAATTAGCTAATATAATTGTGTTTGTTTAATTATTGATGATTAAAGCATTGAATGTCCCAAGGTTTTACAAAAAACTTTGAGGGGTTTGTGTGTATTTAAATTTTTATTCACAAACATTTACTAAAAGGATCAATTGTTTGTTAAACATTAATCACTAGGAATTCAAGGTTGAATAGACTATACTACATGACTTCTTACTTCTGTTTTAAATGAAGTGTGTAACAAAGCAGTAACCACAGAGATCCCTATTGCACAAATCCCCCCTATTCATCTTGGGAGAGAATACTGTGCATCTCCTTACATTTGGTTATCTTTATCGACCTAAAATTTATATGGAGTAAAAATTCACAATTTTTAGGCATAAAATTCTAGGGGTCTTGACAGATGCTCACATTTATATAACTGTCATCACCATTAAGATGTAGAATATTGTCATCAGCCATGTATATGCCTGCAATTTCAGTGACTCTGGAGGCCAAGGCAGGAAGATTTTAAATATAATTCCAGCCTTGGTAATTTTGAGAGATTCTATCTAAAACAAAAGGATGGCTGGGGATATGGTTCAGTGGTAGAATGCTTGGTTAGCTTGTGTAAAGCCCTGGGTTCAATCCACAGTACTGCACGAATTTTTAAGAAGGTGGGGGAAAAACGTCTGGATATATAGCTCAGTGATAAGGTTGGGGTTCAATTTCCAGTATTGTGAAATTTCTGTAAAATTTCTTTTACTTTTGCAGTTAATCTGCTACTTCTATTTCTTTGTTACTGGCAACAATTGATTGACTTTTTAGCACTACAGTTTAGCTTCTGTATTCTCTTACATCTGTAATGATGAAGTATACCTAATTATTTTAAGATTCATCCATGTTTTAGCCTACATCAGTTTTCCATTTCCTTTTAATTGTTAAATAGTGTTCCATTGTATGAATACATTCTATAATTTGTTTATTCATTTCTTAGAGAAAATGTGGTTATAGAGTTTTGAATAAAGCTACATCATTATTTACCTAAAGGTCTGTTTTAATCATACATCTTTACTATTTTTTGTAAATATGTAAAAATTGCCTAAACACTTGGTAAGTTTATGTTTAATTGCAAAAACACCAAGGGTTGACATTTCTTCCTTGTTTACCATTTAGAAAATATTGCCAACATTCAGTATGATGCTAATTGCAGGTTTTTCAGTGATGCCCATTATGAAATTGAGGGGGTTTATAGTTTGTTGAGAGTTTTTCTTTTAAATCATTGATTTTTTTGAGGGGGGAGGTCATAAGTTCCAGGACAGCCTCAGCAACTTAGTAAGCCCCTTAGTTAACTGTGTCTCAAAAAGAGAACTCAAGGAGAGAGAAGATGGTGGATTAGAGGAAGGATGTACTTCTCAGTAGTTCCTTAGCAACAGACTTACAAATTAAAAGATAGCTCCACAATAGCATGGGTAACTAAGGGAACTCACTGAAACATAATGCTGGACTGTAAAAGAAACCATAGAAGCACAGAAAGTCAGAAACTTCCAACATGGTATAAGAATATGTTAGAAATTCTCTAGATTGACTGTAGTGGTAGCAGTTGTTGGGAGGGGGAGCAAAGGCAGAGTGAAAAGACAGCATGGCCACAGACAAAGAAATTAAAAATAAAGAATTGGCTTGGGGAGACCTGTGGATTAGAGAGGAAGGCTGAAATGAATGGACACAAGGTTATGTGGGTTACAGTTCAATGAAGATAAACCAAAAATAGTTCACCCCATAGTGGATAGTTCAAATACTTAAGTGGGAACCAGGATTGCTGGCAGAAAGCAGTCATAGGAGGAGAATGCTCCTGGTTACAGAAACCAGTAGCCACCTGGTGCTGGAATCAGGTATAAGTGGTGTGCAACAGTGAGCAGAGCTAGGAAATAGTGAATTCATCAAGGAAATTACCAGTAGTTGTCTATTATAATTCCCATAGTGTTCCTGAACAGATGGCTGAAAGAGGCATTAAGAAAATTGTAACTGGACCATATAGGCTCTGGAATGAAGGAGAGAAAGTTCCCTTTGTTGCAGCCCCAATAAGAGCTGTTGGAAAGACACCTCTAGCAGCTACACAGGACCATCCACACTCCAGGGCAGATACCAGGTAATTAATATTTATAGCAGTGAAGGTGAAACCTGTGGAGGTTTTTCCCTAGGCCCTAAATGTGGATTTTACCTGAGGCCTTAGAGATCCAGATATCCTGCAGAGACTGGCCTCTCCCTAGAAATAAGGGGTGTGTATCAAATCTCACATACTGACAGACTTCCAAGTTCAGCCAAGACTCAATCCCAATTTTTGGAACTCCAAATTTAGAACTATCTACCACCCACACTATACAAATACATAGTTTGTTAGTGCTCCACAGTCTATCCCACCCTGTACTAGGAGAGTAGATACTGATATCTACTACAATCAACTTTGCCTCCTAGCCACAATGGCTGACAGCTGAGGAATACAACACTGAACTCAAGGGTTACAAAGCCAATTATAAATATAAAGAATGAAATCCCCTCTCTACCAACAGTCTTGACCACCTCAATGGAAATCAGTCCTTTATTTCTCATTAAGATTCTTTCTCTTGTTTTTCTTATTTGATCCCCCATTTTCTCTATATTCCCATTTTAATGTAGTTTTTATTTTAATTTATTTTTCTAAAAATATCATTTCACTGTATTTGGGGTTTTTTAATTTTTTTTATTTTGCAAGATTTTTTTGTGTGTATGTGGATGTGTATGTTCTCATGTGTATGTGTTTATTTTTATGTATGTAATGTATATATTCATATGATTCGACTTTTACTTTAACCACTATCTTCTGCACCTGTTTATTATTTAGCCTTGGTTTGACATAGGTGAGGAATAATTATACATGGGTTTGTATTCTAATTTTTTGTCTTATAAAACTGTGATTGAACTAATATTAAAATTTCACATCTTATAAAATTTTGAAAATGTACACAATAAAATTTGGTGTGCATTAATTGAAGAAAAACCACAGAAAACTAAAAAAAAAGTGATGGAATTTCTTAACATGATAAAAGGATATTGAAAACTCCCTAGAGTAAACATCCTTCTTTAGTCAGAAATGTTGAAGTCCCTTTAGGAGCAGAATGATAATCACGTAGTCCACTTTAATTGCCCCTATTTCTCTCTGTCTGGAGGTGCTTACCATTGCACTAACAAAAGAAAATGAAATGAAACTCTCTGTTTGTAGACAAGATAATACTATTCATAGAAAGTCTCAAAGAATCTACAAATATTTCCTTAGAGTAATACTTTAGCAAATATTCTGAACATAAAAATAACTAGTTAGCATAGTTTATTTCAGCAGCATATCACATGATGCTTGATAAGTCTGGTTTTATAAAAAATTTATTTTTCTTTCTCACAGTTTTTTCTACTCCCAAGGACCCCTTGGACTCTCTTCCATCTTTTGCTCTTTCTTTGTTTTGGGTCAGCAGAC
Source organism: Callospermophilus lateralis (assembly GCF_048772815.1). Classification (NCBI taxonomy): domain Eukaryota; kingdom Metazoa; phylum Chordata; class Mammalia; order Rodentia; family Sciuridae; genus Callospermophilus; species Callospermophilus lateralis. Next base: position 143,168,543 of record NC_135305.1, on the reverse strand, counting down.
CACACACAAATCCAGATACTATCCCTATGGATTCCAAGTAACCCAGACTTCTAAATGTTGAAGTGGTTTCTATAATATATTACTCAGGGTTCTTTAGAGGAACAGAATCAACAGGAAGTATGATTATAAAAAGGGGATTCAAATGACGTGCACAACCAGAAGCTATCTATTTGACAATGGCCATGTTTTGGCTGGAAAGCTGGAGGAACCAGTAGCTGCATAGTCTGAGATACTGATGCTTCAGAACAAGAGGGATCAATGATGCTACCCCAATCCGAAACTGAAGGCTTCTGGAGAAACACCCTGGAGTGAAGGAGCAAGAGTCTGATATCCTCAAGCAATGACAGCAATGATCAAGAACCTTTGTGAAGTTTCTTTATAAAATCAGCACACTGGTATTTTCTTTTGGACTGAACATTTTATTTCCTGCTCTGGTGAAATTCTTGGGTTTGATGAGAAGATATAGCCAGAGAGACCAGGTTTCTGTAGTTATTTGTTTGTCTGTTTTCTCTTGTTTTCAGAGGTCTTTGGGAAACAGGCAAACAAAGCCCCCCACCCCCCATGCAAGAACACAATCCTTCAACAAATGATCCCACAAGTATGGAAGAAGGTGAAACTTCAAAGAAGAATTATAAAAATGATTATTAAAATGTCAGTGAACTAAAAAATAGATCTAATTAACAATGAATTAAGATAGCAAATGCGGGAGATAAAACACCATTTCAAGAGAGAAATCACTATTGAAAAAAATCATAACTCCTAGAAATGAAAAACACAGTGACTCAAATTAAAAATTCACTTGAAAACATCACCAACAGATTTGATTGCATAGAAATTTTCGGGCCTTGAAGATATATGATCTTAAATACTCAGTTTGTAATAAAGGAGAAAAAAATAAACACCACTATCAGACTATAGAAGAGTGCTGTGACAGCATCAAGAGAATAAACCTGAGAGTCATCAGGATAGAAGAGAATATGAAAATACAGGCTAAAGGCATCAAGAACATTTTCAGTGAGATAGTAACAGAAAATTCTCCATATCAGAAATGAAATAGACATTAACATACAGAATGCATACATGATCCCAAGTAGACAATTCAGAAGAGAAACTTTCCAAGACACTTCATAATTAAAATACCTAATATAGAAAATAAGGACAGAATATTTAAAAAGGTGAGAGAAACATGTCAGTTCACATTTAGAGGAAAACCAAGAAGACTCACCACTGACTTCTCAACTCAGGTTCTAAAGTCAAGAAGGGCCTAGAAGAGATATTACATGCTCTTCAAAGAAAAGAATTGCTATCTAAGATTGCTATATCCAGCAAAGGTCTCTTTCAAAATTAGAGAGGAAATAAAAACTTTCCATGACAAGGGTAAGAAATCATGATCTCTAAATCAGCACTGAATTGCATATAGAGAAACCCCACAAGAAACCCCAAAGCTCCCAAATAAATGAGAATCACTAGAAGTGTAACCAACTAAGTGACAATCGAGACAGAATTAATACAGGTAACAAATCAAAATGGCAGGAAGCTGCAAACATATAACCATAATAATAATGAAGGTAAATGATCTCCACTGCCCAATTAAAAATATATATATTAACAGAAAGCAAAAGAAAGTAAGATCCAACTACATACTGTTTGCAGGAGACTCATTTCATAGGCAAACATATCCAAGCTGATGAGGAAAAATCTTTCATGTCAATTGAGTCTTAAGCAGGAATAGCTGTTCTCATATCTGACAAAACAGATTTTATGCAAAAATTAATCAGAAGAGGCAAATAAGGGAATAATTTAGTAAAAAGTTATAGCAGTAGTAAATATATATGCCCAAATGGCAGTGCAACTGATTAAATTAAAAAATACTTCTTGACAATGAATTCCAAATGTACATTAAATACAATAAATGGAGTTATGTGACTATGATTTTTATCACCAATAGACAGGACATCCAAATATGACATCCATAAGGATATTAGCCAGGTGCAGTGGTGCACACTTGGAATCCTAGTTACTCTGGAGACTGAGGTAGAATGACTGGAAGTTCAAGGCCAGCCTCAGCTACTTAGTGGGCCCTAAACAATGTAGCAAGACCATATTTCAGAATTTTAAAAGGGCTAGAGATGTAGCTCAGTGATAAATCGCCCAAGGTTTAATCCCCAATGCCAAAAAGCTTAAAAAATACTATAAATCAAATGGACCTCATATAAATCTAGGGAATATTTTATCCCAAATCAGCTGAATTTATCTTCTTTTCACCCCTCATGGAACTTATTCCAAAATATATTATGTTCTAGGTAACAATGTTCTAGCAAATACAGAAACATATAAACCCATGTATCCTATCAATTTAAAATAGAATGAAATGAGAAATCAACAGCATAATAATAATAACAACCACATAAATAAATGGAGATGGAATAATACTCTTCCAAAATCAGTAAAGACAGGAAACAATAAAGATTAAAGCCAAAATTAATGAAATGGAGAATAAAAAATAACACATGGCATCAATGAAACAAAGAGTAGGTTCTTTGAAAAGATAAATAAGAATTGTTAAGAAAAAGAGAGAGAAAGGCCCCAATAAAATTAAATATGAAAAAGGAAATATCCCACAGACACTTCTGAAATCCACAGTATCATAGAAACTATTTCGAAAATTTATATTCCAATAAACTGGAAAATATAGAAGACATTGGCAAATTCCTAGATAACATGTGGCCTGACCAAAGTGAACCAGAAAGATACAGAAAATCTAAAAAGACCAATATTAAGTAATGAAATTGAAATAGCAATTAAAATCCTTCCAACAAAGAAAAACCTAAGACTGGATAGATTCTCAGCAGTTTTACCAGACCTTTGTGAAAGAACTAACATAGTCTTTCTCAAATTATTCCATGGAAATGAAGGGGAAGGGACACTTCCAAATAAATTCTATGAAGCCATATAACCCTAATACCAAAACCAAACAGGGACCCGTCAAGAAAATAAAACTACAAACTAATATCACTGATGAACATGGATGCAAAAATTCTTTAATAAATTTTGGCCTATTATATTCAGAAGCACCTTAAGAGGGGTTGTGTTTATGTTGGATTACTTGCTTAGCACATGTGATCCACTGGGTTTGATCCTCAGCACCACATAAAAAAAAAACAACAACAACAACAACAAAAGAATATTGTGTCCATCTATAAGTAAAAATATTTTTTAAAAAAATACATCAAGACAATAATACATCATGATCAATCTCAAGAATGTAAAATTGGTTCAACATATGCAAATCAAAAGTGTAACTCACTACTTAAATAGAATTAAGTACGGGAATCATATGGTGATCTTAATAGATGCAGAAAAATGCCTTTGATAAAATACAGCAAAAAAAAAATCAAGAAGAAGGGGAAAATTGGATATCATAAATATATAGGGATGGTCAGTGGAGTAGAAATAAAAAGATTGAGAGGGAGGCATGAGAGATGGGAAGGAGGAGGAAATAATTTAATGAATTTAGCCAAACTTCATGATATGCATATATAAATATACCACAGAAAGTATCACCTTTATGTATATGTAGAAAATGCCAATCAAAAATAAACCAGCAAGTGAAAGGAATGTCAGTAGAATAGACTGAGGGAAATAGGGGGATGAAGTGGGGAAGGAAATGGGATTGGAATCAAATCCCACACATGTATGATTTTTGTCAACATGAACTCATCTAGTATGTACAACAATCATGCTCTAGAAAACAAAACAAAACAAAATTAGAGTGGCCAAGTGCCCCTGGGTTTAATTCATAGTACCTACCCCCCCAAATTAGAACATTTTAAGACATGAAATATTTTATGCTAAATCTGTTTACCTTTTAAAAAAGATTGTGATAATTGAGAGTCCAATGTCCCTAAGAATAAGGAGGCCGTGCAGTTGAACAAGTATGAGTATGCAGACATATTTTAAAAGTTAGAATGGCTCTAGTGTTTTTGTTAGCTTTTTCGCTGCTGTGACCAAAATATCTGAGGAGACCAACTTTAGAAGAGAAAAAGTTTGAGGGATCACAGTTTAGACGTCTCAGTCCTTAGACAGCTGGCTTCATTTCTTGGGACTCTATTTGAGATGGGTGTGGTGGAGGGAAGCAGTTCACATGATCAGGAAGCAGAGAGAGCCTATTCTCAGCTCACCAAATGTATTCCACAAAGGTACACCCTCAATGACCCACCTTTTCCAGCCACTCGCAGAAGCCTACAGTTACTACCCAGTTAATCCCAGTCAGGGGGTTAATTCACTGATTGGATTAAGGCTTCCATGACCCAAGTCATTTTACCTCTGAATGTTCTTGCATTGTCTCATACATGAGCTTTTGGGGGAATACCTAGTATCTAAATGATACGAGCAAGTTACATGATATATTTCTTAAAAGTTAATTACAACCTAAACAGAGGCACACTTTAAGAAGAATAACCTCACACCCTCATTTGGAGTACCATTAGCATTTTCATCCCTGCAATTGAAGTCTTTTAATACAGTGATAATGAGCTTGCAAGGCTGCATTCTAAGTATCCTGTAGAATATATGGAAGAAAACTTGCAGTTTGAAGTACTAAAGGTTTATATAACTGTAGCAAAGTAAGGAAGTGTATACTTATTTGGCAGGATGCATTTTATATCTTATTTTCTAATTAAAATGCTTCACTGACTCCCCATTACTCTTTACAAAAATCATTTGAGTATCGTTTACCTAATTGAATTTTTCAAATCTCAACATATTAGTGTAACTAAGATCATGGCAGTATCAATATCAAGACACAGCTTATTACCTCTCTACTTCAAAAGTGAAAAGGGCAAGAAGAAACATCTTGCCATAGATCTGTGGAATCTTTACTCTTTTCTATTTTTATAGGCTACATAACCATTATTCACGCTATGGACAGATATCTTTAAGGTCCATCAATTATCCTCTTACATACTGATTTTATTTCACAGATAAATGACAGCTATTCTTCCCGCCTCTTCTCACCTTTATTCCTGTTCAAAATGGCAAATTGTACAGACAATAATTCTATAGAACTTTGCAACAAAGCAATTAGCTGATAACCGAAGATCAGATGGGAAAACATCCCTATATAAATGTATCAACATTTGGTTTGGAGAGAAAGCATAACATATATATTAATGAACTGGAAAAGTTATTTTCAAGTATTTTCTTGAGGAAGATAAAGTGAACACAAATGAATAACTTCTTACTGCATTAAGTACTAGAAAGAAAATAAACTAAGGTACTAAAATAGAGAAGATAATGAGAGAGAAACAGAACACATGGATTACATTCATCCTTTCATGTCTCAGTGGAATTAGCTCAAGGTTTTTGATGGGCCTCAACTCATCAAGTTTTGAAACTACAGGAGTTCTCAATTGCAGTGAATTAAAGAAGGTAGAGGACAGGAAATCACCTCAGGGCCGATTTTCTTCATCAGAGATTGATTTTCACCAGACCTATTACTTAGGAACAAAATTTTAATAGTAATTACACTGATTAATATGAATCTAATCTTCTTGTTAATATTTGCATTTAATCACTAGTAAATAATAAAAAAATTGCAATAGTTTATAATGGTGGAATCTGAGTAGTAAATTTCAAAGAAATTGGTAATAGATAATCTATCATTTTCTGTCTATAACTTATATGGTATTAAGATAAATGGCTGGGCGTGTTGGCATAGACCTGTAATTTCAGCATTTCAGAAGGCTGAGGAAGGAGGATTGCAAATGTGAGGCCAGCCCCCCAAAATATAGCAAGATCCTATCTTAAAATTAAAAAGATAAAAAGGAATGGTCTTGTGGCTAGAGATCCCTGCATGTTATCCTTAGTATTGAAAAACTGGAGATAAGGGAAGGGAGAGAAAGTTATCCCGGTGTCCAATTAAAAAACAAAGGTTTTAATTCAAGAAATATTTACTTTATTTCTACTATTCCAGGTGTTGTGCTAGATAACTAATTGTAGATTGAAGAAAACAAGCATTGTCTGTCCTCATGGACTTTACAGTCCAGGAGGAAATACAGCATACTTTAAATGAATATGGTCAGAAGTGGTAGTGAATGCAAAGATGGCAGAGAACAGCCTATTACAAGAGAATAACTAAGGAATATTATTTATTTTGGGGAGTTCAAGGACTGTGACACATTTGAGAGTTTTATCTGGCTTTGAACGCCTAATCTGCCATGGTTTCGCTACATGTTGTCAGAAGACAAGAGTCTCCTGCGTTAAGGAAACACAACTTCATTACTCACAGTACAGCATGCATCATGAACATTAGCATATTGATTGTTGCTTTCCCATGCCTCCAAATGTTATAAAGAAATATGATATGGACCCATGGGGATGGTATGTGTCTTGTGAGGTTGCATTGCTTGTAAAGAACCTTGAGCTTGGAGAATTACCCCTCTTGTACTGAGTAGTAAGCAAGCCAGCTTGCACAATACAGAAAGTTATTACTTTATATGTCCAGGTTCATTGTTGCAAATAATAGAATCACAATGGAATTGCTTTATTGGCATGTCATGCAAGAACATATTCAGGGATCACGTCCTGCTTCTGGTTCTGTTCATGTCTTCTGCTTCTTCTTCAGCAGAAGAGGAAGGCCAAATAAGTTATCTGTGAGATAATTTCTTTTTTATATAATTTCAATAGGATAAAATTGGCATACAATAAACTGCATATAAAGTGTACAGTTTGATAATCTTGGCCATGGATACAGTCCATCAAACCATCAAAACAGACCAGATCAATGAATATATCCACACTCTGCCCAATTTTTTTTGTCTCCCTTTGTAATTCCTTCCCCCCATCTCTGCATCTCCCTCTACCAGGCAAACACTCATCTGTTTTCATCATTGTATTTTTTATCTCCTAGAATTCTGTACAAACTGAATGATACAATTTATATGTTATTTGTTTATACTCTTATGTGCACTTGTTTTATTGAGGTTCATCTATATTGTATTTGTTCTTATTGCTCCATTGTATTCCATTATGTGGATATATTACATTGTCTTTATACATTCCTCTGTGGATGACATTAGGTTATTTCTGATTCTTTTCTCTTAAAATGCTTTGAATGTTCATGTTTTAGCTTTATGTGGACATATACTGTCACTTCTATTGAATAAATATCTGGGAATGGGTTGGTACAACTATATGGTAGGTATATATTTAACATTTGGAGGAAATACCAAACTGTTGCAAAATGATTATACAGTTTGTCCTTTCCACCAAAAGTGTATTCTCACCAGCATCTGAGAGATTTTTCTTTGGTCTTTTAATTTTAGCCATTTGAACAGTTATGAGGTTCTACCTCATTTTAGTTTTAATTCGCATTTTCATTTTGGTGAAAGATATTGAGTTTTTTTAAGGCTCTTATTTGCCAGTCATATACTTTCTCAATGAAAGTTTCATTGAAAAAATTAGATCGTCTTATTACTGAGATTTGATAGATATTTATATATTCTGGATAGAAATGCTCTATATACTTATTATTGAGGAAGTTTAAGTAGTTTGTGTCTTTCAAGGAAACAGTTCATGAAAGTTTTCTAATTTACTGGCATAGTTTTTCAAAATTCCTTTAATATTCTCTTGTTGTCTGCAGAATATGTAATGAGGTCACCTCTCATATGGCTCATATGGTTTATGTTTTTCCTCTCTTCTTAATCCATGAGGCTAGAAGTTTGCCAGTGTTACTTACCTTCTTCAGATCCAGTTTTGGGTTTCAGTGTTTTTCCGTTTTATTGAAATCTATGCAAATATGCAGATATTTATTTTCTTTTTCTATATTTTCTTTGGGCTTTTTTGCCCCCCTTTTTTTCTAAAATGTTCTTAAAATGTAAGCATAAGTTATTGATTTGAGACATTTCTTCTTTTTCAAATGTAAATGCCTATATAAATTATCTCCCAAGTCTTTCTTACAGCTGATAGCTCACAGATTTTGCTGTTTTATTATAATTTTAGTTCAGTTCAAGGTAAATTCTAAGTTATTTATCTCTCTCCCTCCCACCTTCCTTTCCTCCTTCTTATGTCTTACGTTTCAAATATGTGAGAATTTGGGGGTATGTTTTTATTATTCATTTCTAATCTAACACTATTTTGTTTAAAGAAGATATATTTTGTATGAAAGCCCATGTATTGTCAATCTCAGCATATATTTTACATATATTGAAGAAAATATGTCTTTGATGTTTTGGATGAAGTATTGTAAAAAATGCATAGTCAGTCAATTGGGTTTTAGTTTTGTTCAATTTTCTGTATCCTAATTTTTATGTACTTGTTTTTATCAGTTATCAAGAGAAGAAGTTGAAATCTTCAACTATAATATGAGTTTGTCTATTTTTAATATAGATTAAGATTCAGAATATATGTTCCATACAACAAATTTAATGCAGCATCTGAGAAGAAAGTTACTGTTACTAGCATTATTTTATGAAGTATAATTAAAATATATCTTTAATTATTTGGTGGTATTGTGGTATTTATCACATCAGCTTCATATTGAAAAGAAATATTCATTTACCACATTTTATTGTTTTATCATTTATCTAATCCATGCTGTTATTTTTTTTGGAAGCTTCTATGTTTTTGAAATAAGCCTCCAAAGGAGAAAATCCCAAATTATTGTGTCTTTATAATGACGTATGGAAGCGTCTTCAACAATATAGTCCAAACATCCAAGGAAATTTTAATGCAAGTGGAACTCCAGACCTGTATGTTGACCTACAACACATGGAAGATGATACACAGGATATATTCATATCAAAAAAGTCAGATTATGAGTATGTTTCTCTAATTTGATCTGTTTGTTGGCATGTAAAGGTTTTATGTTTCTTATATTTATTATTAATCAGAAATCGTGCATTCACTAAGCTGCTAAATATTTGTAATAATTGTTATTTATTTATGTACTTTAACTTAAGACTTTTATCTGAAGAAATGAAACTTCACCCTTAGGTGACCTTCCTAAGGTCAGTTTCAAAATACAATAATAAATAGGAAAATTGGAAATTAGAAGTGAACATATGTGGTCATTGTTTTTTGTTTGTTTTAATTTTTTTTTGTAGATGTAGATGGACAGCATGACTTTATTTTATTTGCTTATTTTTGTATGTGGTGCTAAGGATCGAACCCAGTGCCTCATATGTGTTAGGCAAGCCCTCTGCTACTGAGCCCCAGCTTCCCCCATTGTTTATTAATTGATAATTTTAATATATCTTAATTATATCAGATTGCATTATTATGAGGAGTTAATGTTTGACCTGAGATCTAGATAATCTGAAAAAGTAATCATGAGAGACATGGAGTGAGATTTTTGCAGGCAGATCAAACTTAGAGGTCTCAAAAACACTAAAATGGAGAGGTTTGAGGAAGAGAAAGTAGTCAATATAGCTGACGCACAGTGAATGAAGAAGAGAGGGGTGTAATACTAGGCCAGAGTAGAAGGGAAATAGGAGATCACGTGGGGCTTTATAGGCCATCCTAATGGGGTTGGGTTTTATTCCAATACAGTTACAAAACACTGATTTTAAACAGAGAAATGATATAAACTGATAAGTGGTTTGAAATTAGCATACTGGCCTCTTTGCAGACGAGTAAGGGGGGTTAAAAAACAGGAGGAATAATGTTTCCCATTGAAACTATTTTGTTTTTCCAGAGAAAAGATGACAATGATTTTAAATAACTTTAAATAGAATGAGCAGATAAGATTGTAATAATTGATCAGATTGATCCAAGATGGGTTTTAAATCAAGATATAGTTTAGAGGACAAACAAGTAGAATTTCCTGATAGGTTAGATTTGAGAATAAAGGAGAAATTGAAGATATGACTAGATAAGTTGGTAGAAGTCTAGGATTGGAAAACTGTTTTTTCTAAGAGTTGTGTTGAATTTAGGTTTTGTTTGCAACTGCTGAACTGAAAATGCAAATAGAGTTCTTGAGAAAATAATTAAATATTAGTTAGGGCTAGAAATATGTACTGTCATGAATTACTTAATGATGGGGAAAATTCTGAGAACATAATTATTAGGTGATTTTATTACTATGTGGACCTCATAGAGTGTACTTACACAAACCTAGATGGCATGAGTAAATCACACCACATGGCCTCTTGATAGTCAAGAAACAACGTACACAACATGTGTGTGGCTGCTGATGATATAAAATACTGTTTTATAGTAAACTTTGTTTTGTTTTTTTAAGTAAACGGAGTATACTGTAAAATATATATACAATATATATGATAAATATAATATAATAAATACATAACCAGTAATGTAATCATTTACTATTTTCAGTTAAACACTGTACTTAATTGTATGTGCTGTGCTTTTACAGCACAGGTAGTACAGTAGGTTTGTTTATACCAGAATCACTACAGACACATGAATAATACATTGCACTGTGACAATATGATAGCTATGGTGTCACTAGGTAATAGGAATTTTTCAGCTTCATTATAATTTTATGTGACCACTGTCATGTATAAGTTACACTATTAAGAAAAATGTCCTCATGAAGCATGTGGTTATATTAGGGAGTTAAAATCAAAACAATCTTTTTTAACATGACTGGAAAAGATTACATAGGAAAGATATATATATATATATATATATATATATATATATATATATATATATATATATAGAGAGAGAGAGAGAGAGAGAGAGAGAGAGAGAGAGAGAAAAGAAAATCCTTGCCTCATAAAGACACTCCAGCATTTATAGGTTGGGAAATGCAATGGCTCCTACAAAGGAGACTAAGTGAAGAAAAAGATGAGCTAGAAGAACACGTCAAAGTAGTATATAACCCCAAAGGGGGTCGGGTCGGCACCTGTGTGATGCTCCTGAGAAGCTAAAGAATTTAAGGACTCAGAATAGACCCTTGCTATAGCAAGATTAAGGCCTTTGGAAACCTAAATATGAAATAGTATTATTATTAGTAAAAAAAAAAAGCATTATTAGAATTGAGTGTAAGAGAATGGAAGATGGACATCTAGAATGATGACACAAAGGGCTCTGCTGAGCTGGCCCTCTTCAAAGCTGGTGAAAAGTATAAGAAAGGAAACTAACCACAATAACAAATAGCATCTATTAAGCAAAATCTTAAGAAAATTTGTTAAGAAAGGCTACAGTCCATAATATTTGACCCAAAGACTGTTCTCTCATTTCCCTTCCCAATTCAGTGAGATACAGACTACTCTAGACTGTAGCCACCAAGAACCTTGGGTTCCCTCTCTTGCCAGATGCCAGCTGCAAGCTTTCTTCCTGGGAGGAGCACAACTTCAGTGTTTCTTCTCATTCCCTTAACTGCCTGTCACATAGGCTTACTCCAAGCCCAGTATGATTAAAAAGTAGAAGTCCCTTGTTTTGCCCAGCCCCCATTTGAGGAATGGCTCCCTGCACATAGTGAGCTGAAAATACAAGGGCCCCACGAAGCTATGCTCAGGTCTCTGGAATTGTGATTTCCTGCCAGTAAATGCACAGTAAGATCCCCCCCCCCATTCCATCAAGTGTTCAGTTCCTGGATTGAGGAGGTTTCACTTAAAATTTAGGTTCCACTTTCTGCCTAGTCACCTTTAGAGCCTGGAATAGAGATTTTGCCTGGGGGAGAAGCAGGCAGTAAAACAGCTCCTGATCTTTTCCCAAAGTAACTATCTATATTTATAACAGCCTGGAAAGGTATAAGCCTGAGAGCACTCTCCAAAACCTGGGCAGTTGTAAAAGGCAACGGGGGAGGTGATTTGTAGATCTAGTGAAGATTCAGAGTAGATGATAGATTAGCTAGTCTTCAGGAAAGTACCAGGGAACAAGACAACTAGGTGTACTCCTGGAATTAGAATAAATATCAACTATGACCTCAGAAACTGTTCTGTCAAAGGAGCTACAATTAAATAGGATTCATTTGTAGAGAAGTTATGCCTACTGCATTATTGAAAACCTAAGACAGTCCATTAGTGGAGTTTAACATGAAGGTGTGCTCAGGAAAAGCAAGGTGAAGTCCCAGGGTGACTTCTCACGCCCAAACCTATATCTCACTGAGGAAAAGTATCACAAGCTTAACACTATGGGAGAGAGAATTTAAATAATCCAGCAAGTCACCAAATAAATAAACAAGTAGCTATAACAAGCCCCAAACCAGGGGATCAGTACCCAGAGTTGATATAATATATTATCTAAATTGTCCAATTTCCACAAAAAGATTATTGAACATGTAAAGAAACTTGAAAATTGACTGACATATGAAAAGTGAAACAAAAAACAAAACTCAAGGACACTGCCTGAGAAAAACTGGATGCTAAATTTAACAGAAAAAGAATTTGAAGTAGCTTTTATAAAAGTGTTCAGAACTCAAGGATTTAAAAGTGAGGAAGATTTGAGGACAATGTTGTATCACACAGAGGCTTCCAATACAGAGGCATTATTTTTTTTAAATTTTTTTTTAATATTTATTTTTTTTAGTTATCAGCGGGCACAACATCTTTTTTTTGTATGTGGTGCTGAGGATCTAACCCGGGCCGCACGCATGTCAGGCGAGCTTGCTACCGCTTGAGCCACATCCCCAGCCCCACAGAGGCATTATTTAAAAAATATTAATGGAAATTATGGCATTGAAAGGCACAATAACTGAAATAAGAAACTGACTAGAGGAGGTCAACAATAGATTTGAACAGGCAGAAAAAAGGATTAGCTAACTCAAAGCTAGATCAATAGAGATTATGCAAACCACAAAACAGAAAAAGAATGAAAAAAAATAAACAGAGCCTCAACAAAAATGGGATATCTATAACCATCTCTGTGTAATGAGATTACCACAAGGAGAGAGAGAAAGAAGAAAGAAAAATATTCAAAGAAATAATGACTGAAATCTTCCAAAATTTAATGAGAAGCCATAACCAACAATGTTCAGAAAGTTCAACAAACTCCAAGTTGGATTAATAAAAAAGCTCTACAATCACATCAGTATAAAAATGTCTCTTGATATTAAGGGGTTTGCAAGAATGCTTAATAGGAGCAACTTACTTTTTTGATACTTGCACAGCTTAAGGGCAGATTCAGAGACTATTTTACTAAGAGCTTTGAAATGAAGATGAATTAGAAAAATCAGGGTGCCAATTGAGAGTTCATAAGACCTGTTAAGCTTATGAAAATCTGGTAGGAAAAAGTCACATATCTCTAATCACAATAAGGTCAAAGAATGTGTTTTTAATGTAAAATCTACCCTTATGGGAATGCAAAGCCTAACTCTTCTTTTTTTGAATCATCTACTTTGTTTCTCTTTGATGTCATTTCTACTATTCACCTGTCATCTATTTGTTATGCTCCTCTGTTTGGCAGACATAGCCAGGTATGGATTGACCTTTGTCAGGGCTTTGCACTTTCTGTTCTCTCCTCATAAAAAGCTCTTCCCCAGATAATCTGAATAACCTGCTACCTCTTTTCCTTTAGGTCTTTGCAGTAAACTTTTCCTTGTCACATCCTATCAAAAATTTAATGGGTTGGGGAGACAAATCTATTCTCTGTCTTTCTTACTTTATTTTTACTGTAGCACTTATCACTATCATATTCCATATTGAACCCATTAAATTTATTTGTTTTTGTGTCTCTCTCTTATGTAGAGGTATTCATACTTAATCAAAACTGTGCTCACTGCTATATATCCTGCACCTATTAAATAAAGCTAAATATTATTAAGTAGAGATAATAATATTTGTGGGAAGAAGAGAGAGAAAAGCTGTGCTATATGAAACTCTGTCCTCAGACTGGGAGACCTTAAAAATAGAACAGTTCAAAATTTGGAATTCTTTAATAAAGTTAAAATAAAGATAATTATAAATATATACTTTTACATACAAAATAGGTAATTCTTTCAAATACAGAACAGATTTTAGGAAACTTACCTATATTGACATTGTAATCAACAGGGACTCTGCAGCAGATTTGGAGACCAAGAGTGTTGGCACTTATATTTAGGGGTCAGAATTTCTGCAGAATTGGAAAGAGGCTTCTTAAGGAAAATAAATAACAGGAGAATATAATTAAATAGATGACATGGAATTCAGTAAGAGGATTGCCTTGAACAGATTTAGATACTAGCTCATCACTGCTTCCAAGTGATCTTTGCATCTTTATCTGTTATAGGAATTATAAAATTTGCACTTCACCTGTCCATTTTCCCACTAGAGTATAAAACATTCTTTCATCTGTTTCTTCCCAGCACTTGTCAAAGTGCCTGGTGCATATTATTCTCTGTAAATATGTGTTGGTGAAATACTTATTGAATAAGAATGCATTAAGAGAAAACTATGGAATTATGATGCAGGAGCCAAGAGCATTCTGACCTCTAGGCCTCTCAGTGGACCAGAGGGTGAGAGAGAGAGAAAGCCAGGTTTCATATACATGAAGAACACGTCAGATATTGTCACTCTTAACATTTAAGATGAAGAGAAATTTGCTCTTTAAAAAAATGAAGAAGTAGTAGAAGGATCACAAACAGGAGATTTGAAAGTATCTTCAGTTTTCAATGAAAATCTAATAGACTTGGATATAGTCAATGGAAAGCTAACATCTAATCATTTGGATGCTAAATGAGAATGTAGAAATTTCTGGAGACTGGAAATGTAAGGAGGAAAGAAATGTGTGTAGTAGATTAAATTTTATTTTGTGAAGAGTCTTGTAAAACAAATTAGTTCAGAACTTCAGTTGGGGTTATTTGCATAATCATAGGACTTTCACAAATACTTTGCAGTTTGTCCTTATTCTTTTTAGTAACACAAGCAGGGAAAACTGATAATAGCCTAGATATGTACCCTTTTCTCTCAGTGAACTTTATGGAAGATGATGACAGCTGTGAGTGAAAAGGGTTGAGCTAATGGAGCAGGCCTCTGGAGGTTTGTGTCTCTTGTGTAGGCTTGAGACTCTCTAAATAGGGCTTGGTAAGTAAAGGCATATCCTTCATTAGAATTAATAGACTCTTAAATATTATTATCCTAGTTTCAAGTGACAGATAATAGTAGGTACTGCTACATATTATATTACATTTATAACTGGGACTGATATAAAAATTAAAATACTTATGTGATCCTTAGTAAACATTTAATCATGAAATATATTTATATATTATGTATTTTTTGTTTATTTATTTACTTATTTATTTAGTACCAAAGATTGAACCCAGAGGCACTTAACCACTGAGTCACATCCTCAGCCCCTTTTTTATTTATTGTTTTAATTCTGAAACAGGGTCTCGCTAAGTTGCTTAGAGCCTCGCTAAGTTGCTGACACTGTCTTTAATTTCATGATCCTCTAGCCTTGGCCTCCTGAGCCACTGGGATTACAGGCATGGGCCTCCATACCTGGCTATTTATATATATTAAAAAATATTTTCTTTCTTTTTGCTAATATAGCTACTCTTTATAGTAGATATATTTAAAAGGTATTTATTGCCTGATTACACTAGCACTTAGTATTGTATAATTTAAACTAATTTTTTTTTTAAATTTTCACAGTCCAGAAAAGGCTTTGAAAGACTCACTACAACCCTATGTGGCTGCTTATCTCTCAAAATCCTTATCTCAACTCTTTGATCCTATCAACTTGGTTTTCCCCCTAGTGGGCATAATCCACCTTCCTCTGATGAACTTGATGGTATTATTAAAACTATAGCAAGGTACGTAGTTTTTGTCCTGCCTTCAGATGCCTGCCACATTTGTCATTAATGTATAATGGCAGTGCATTTTGAATTTACTTTAAATTATTCAGGTAATTACGCCTATAATTAAGGAGTCCTGCAGTGAATGATTATACACATAATAAGTAGAGATTCCAATTAATGAAATTTATTCTAAAAATAGTCTATTATAATCTGTATCTTGCCAAAGTTGGAAAGTAAACCTAGCTTTTTATATCATAGTGAATTCCTAATATCTCATAGCAAAATAAGAATAAAATAATTTTACAAATTGAGAAACTAAAACATAACTGTTAGTGTTTTTTTATCCTAAACCCAGAAAGTGCTTCATGGCAAAACAGAGTTCTAATCCTCATTAGCCTACTTGTGTTTGCTATTTTAAGATTTCTTAGTGTATGTGACGGCATTTACAACTCCAAAAAAGGAAGGTATCCTAGCTGAGGTGCCACCTGAATGCTGGCAGGCAGTGTAATTATCCTTTAGCCTTAGATTAGTTTGCAGTTGAGACTCTCTCAGTTCCTGTCACCACTGGCAGGTTGTTTTGAGAGTAAACCTGTACATTTGAAATGGACATTTTAAAAAGGAAAACTAGTGGCTGGGTATTATTGGACCCAAGTGTAGAACTGTCTTAGTTATTTTAGACTATAAATTTGAAGATGGTGATTCTGAAGAATGGAAGAGTAAAACTAAAAAGCCACAGGTATTATATACATATCATCAGCTGCAAACACACTATAAAGAGTCTAGATTGCCCAGCATCGTGGTTCTAAACCTCTTTGCTGTTATATTAACTTGCTGAACATTTGACTCTGTATTTTTTAGTCTAAGGTGTGTTACCTTTTTAGTGTGCAGGTGATAAAATTACGGTCCTAGATTCAACTTGAACTCTTAAACCTATTTGTATAAACATTAACCCAGCACCTCTCCTATGCCAGTTACATCTTTACAGTGGTGGTATAATAAAAAAAAAATAATCAGGACCTTGAAAAAGCATACTGATACCAATGTTTAATACAACAAAAAATTGAACATTAATAAAATTATATCTCAACACTATACGAGAGCACTTATTGTCACACATAATATGCACTAATATTGTTCCAAACTCCTTCTGTTTCTTTGTGATAATCTGGAAATTATCAACATCCTGTCTACTTCAGAGATCATTACTTTTCTTCCTTGCCTGTATATGAGTTTTCATGCAGTTTTTAACTTTTAGTATTCTTTTCATGGTCTTTGTAAAAAGTCACTATTTTTGATTAGTCATGTTCAAGTCAGATTAATTAATTGTTAAAGATGAAAATATACACAACAAGGATATACTTAGAAGAATCCAAGTTTATAAAATTTCTTATTATAGCCATTATGCTTTTGATATATTTTAAAAGCTGGTCTATACAAAATAGCATGCATTGACATAATTTCTAGAAAAACTGAGTATCTTTATGTATCATGTGTAATTTATATTTTTAGACTATGTCCTTCCAAGGTCATCATTTCCATTCAGGAGCTGTCATTTTATTGCAGATGTCTGTGATATGCAGTGCCTCTAATTGCAATTATCAGTATTTGCAAGGGTGTGTGTTTAAAAATCTGTACACAATTCACTCTGTTAGTCACAGACTGAACCCACACATGATGTGCTTTTATTAATGGGAAACTGGTCATTAACAAAGCTATCTCTCAAATCACTTTTTCCTAATGCTGGATTTAGGTGAGGTGGGGGATAAAACAATGGAAACAATCAGCAAAATGTATAAAAAGAAACACCACATTGCTTATAGGGCTTAGGCTTATATGTTGTGCTTTATTTTGTTGATGAACATATTTTGCTAATATAAAAAAGTTTCTGGTTTCTGCAGTGAACTAAATGTTGCTGCTATTGATGAAAACCTCACATTAGCTGTGTCAGAAAATGTAGCAAAGACCATTCAGTTATATGGTGTAAAATCAGAGCAGCATGTAAGTAGTTCCCTTTTCTGTAAGCTTTAATGGTTTTGTTTAAAATTACTAATTACATAATACTTGACTAAACATAATTAACATCATAACAAATGAAGTAATCTATTTTTGCCAATATCTGAGTTGTTTAATTTGGTTCTGTATTAATTTTAGAATAGCTTGTTGACAAGTTGACTGAATTGTTTAAAATGATCCTTGGGTATGTAGAGCCTTCCTACTTGTAATTCCAATGGAAGGTCCAACTTTGTTTGCTATCACACAGTACTATTTTCCATTAAATTCTTCTTGTTGTCTTGACAAATAATTTAGAGGCATCTTTTTTTTAAAAAAAATGTTTATTAAAAACCAGCCATACAGAGAAATGGAAGCTGTCTGTAAGCAATTAGATGACTAATTTTTCTCTTAAACTTTGTTTATAGATACCTTATAATAATATTCATTGCTTTAAAAAACACAGGTTTTTTGCTATAAATGAAATTCAGTATTATATCTAGAAAAATTTAATCTGGTTACTGAAAATGTCAGAGAAAAATGTTCTTATGAGATGGTTTCACTAGAGGAAAGAATCAGCATATGTATAAGAAATATCTTGCATTTTGGTGGTGCCAGGGGTGAGAGAGGTTAGATGGTAGTAATGGGAATATATCTGGGAGAATTATTACAAAGGGCTTTGAAAACAATAAAAATAATGTAAGAACTATGGTGTATGCCTGTAATTCCAACAATTCGGGAAGCTGAGGTAAAGGATTACAAATTTAAAGCCAGCCTCAGCAATGTAGAACCTGCCTTACAATAAAATTAGAAAGGAATCAGTTGTAGCTTAGTGATAGAATACTCCTGAGTTCAGTCCTCAGTACCAAGAAGAAAAGAAAGAAAAAAAAATCAACACACATCAACTAACATACTTGAATTGATATTTTTGCTTAAATAGTCTGGGCTCTAGGTTGCTTAGGCATTTTTAACCTACAGTGATGAAGGTTGAGTTTTTCATTTCTTAATAGAATTCTTACCCCTCCCAATTTTACTTTTCAACTTTCATTTTAGTATATAAGGAAACTCTTTATTGAATAAAATTACAAAGAAAACCATGTGCTTTATTTATTTATTTAGATACTGGGGATTGAACCCAGGGGTGCCTTGCCCCTGACCTATATCCCTAGCCCTTTTTTTAAAGTTATTTTTTATTTTGAGAGAGGGTCTTGCTAAGTTGCTATGCCTTCACTAAGTTGCTGAGGCTGGCCTCAAATTTGAGATCATCCTGCCTCAGTCTCAAGTGGCTGGGATTGAGCTGGGTGGATGGGATTGAGCTAGGAATATGGCTCAGTGGTAGAACACTTGCCTATCATACATGAGGCCTTGTGTTGGAGCCCAGCACTACAAAAAAGAAAGGATCAAGTGGCTGGAATTATAGGTGTGTACCATCCTAGCTGGTATAATTTTAACAACATTTTATGTTGTTTAGTTCTTGGCTGTTAATAATACCATTCCTGCTACTCCTCTATATTTTTAAATTTGATGTGTTTTGTTCTTTGATCTTTCCATGTTCTTACTCTTAAATGTTTGTTTGGTGGTACAAGGAATTGAACCCAGGGCACAGGGCCTCCCCCATTCTAGGCAAGCATTCTTCCACTGAGTTACATCCCAGCCTTCATTATTCTTATTCTTTTGAATAGTTTCACTAAAGACAGAGGAAATAGTCAAATACTAAGTACTTGGTTGAAGTAAGAAAGTAAACAGATTTTTAAGTGGAATAACAACTTTTATATAAATGGAAATGTTGACTCAAGATTTGGAATGAAAGATCAATCTTTAAATAAGGGATTCCTTTTACAGTTGAAAAATTAAATCTCAAATCTAGCAGGTTTAAAAGTGACATAAATCAGATTATTAATGGAACATTTAGATGCTAAGATAAAGGAAATCTAGAAATTTAAAGATAGGTATGCTTTCAGAGAGGGTGACTTGAAAATACAAGCTGAAATTAATTAATTAGTTAATTAATTTTTAGAGTTTTAAGGATATCAGTGACATGGAGAAATACTATATAACATTAAGTGGGGAAAGTATGATACAAAACTGTGTGTGTGTTAATTAGCTTTGCATTTTAACAACCTAAAATTTAGAATGCCCAACTATCCAGGATCCAAAATTTATTTTCCTAAAACTTAAAAGTTTTCTGCTGCCAAGCACTTTAATATACTTAATTATAGCTTTCATACATATCAGGAGAAAGGCTCATGAGAGGATTTTCAAACTGCTTTTAACAGTGTGGGTATAGTAGATTATAAAAAAATAAATCACGTTTAAAGTACATTTATAATCTTACAATAACAGATCAGAAATTATTTTTATCATTACATACATATTTTTCCCAAAGCCTTTTCTGTTAATAATCATCAAAGACCAGTGTCATACAAACATAAATTTCTGTAAAAAGAAATCTTTAAATCCTTTCCTCCATCCCTTCTTTGCTCCCTCCCTCTCTCTTGAATGTGTCATAAATGTCCATTCGTTCATTCCTTCCTTCCTTCCTTCCTTCCTTCCTTCCTTCCTTCCTTCCTTCCTTCCTTCCTTCCGTGGTGAATCTGAATCTGAATACCCTCTGGTATCAGAGGGTAGCTTAGACTCATTTTTCCCCTTGGGTACCAGGGATTGAACATAGGATCACTTAACCACTGAGCCACATCCCCAGCCCTATTTTGTATTTTATTTAGACATAGGGTCTCACTGAGTTGCTTAGCACCTCACTTTTACTAAAACTGGCCTTGAACTCAATGATTCTCTTGCCTCAGCCTCCAAGCGACAGGGATAGAATCATTATTAAACGCTGTATTCACTATAAGCAATCATGGATTATGAAAAGCCATTAACATATATCATATATATATATATATATATATATATATATATACATATTTGTGATTTGCTTATTCACTTTACAAAATAACAGAGATATGTAACTACTATTTCAATACATGCATAATATATATTATGTATATCATGGTTTATTAATTTATATGATCTTTATATATAGTTAGATGATAATTTAGTAGTTTAATTTTGAGATAAGAAGGTTTGCCACTGAATTCTCTCATGCGAATTTTAAGCAATAGAATATACATCCTGTAGTAAGTATTTTTTATAATGTGTCATGAATGTCAGCTTTCTAGGTGAATTTTTGTGAAAAATAAGAGCACTGGTATTTAAAATCTCTCCATTTAAAAATTCTTATTCATTTGCCTTGACAGCAATTGTGAAGTTATAATCAATTTACTGAGTAGAATTTTATGTTCAGAACTCATAGGTATAGATATATAAACCATAGTATTTTATGATTGAACTGAACAAATTATTTAATAGCAATGTAATGCTTATTTGTTTCTATAGTCTGAAATTGCCTTACAGAAGAAAATGACACTAGGCTTTATAATGGAAAGTGTGAATTGATGTTTTTCCTGCCCCCAGTGTGTTACAAAGAAATTAAAATTTCACGATTAAGGGAACTGTTAGTGCACCTTTATAATTTATGGGAATATAAGCTTTTTTGAAAACAAAATTGTTGGTAAATAATAATAAATATTCCATTAAAAAGTGAATTATTACATATTTTTCAGCAGTAACTATTACCTTGTGGTTTTAAGGAATCTAGAATCTTAGTGTAAACATCAAATGTTATGAACTATGAGAAAGTAAAATTGATATATAATTTGGTTGCAAACTGAAATAATAATAGGAGTGACGTTTTACAGAAGTTTCCCATTTCAATACAAGTCAGTAGTTGTAGACACTAGGGTTTTGTTTTAAGGCCTTGTAAATATATACTTATTCTTTGTTTAATTTCATATGTAACTTGGAGACTTGGCATTCCCTTAATGGAAGAAAACTTGCATGTGTGTTATTTAAATACTCATGTAGAGACATATGAGTTCAATGTTTATAGTTTTAAAATAATTATTTAGTGGATACTTTAATGTCATCTTCATGAATACCTCTTCATATAGCATTATATGGTAATGACTTATGTTGTTCACATTCAAATAAATAAAAGATGAAAGGAAATATGAAAATCTTGAAATAGTTTTTTTAAAGAGAGAGAGAGAATGAGAATTTTTAAATATTCATTTTTTAGTTTTCAGTGGACACAACATCATTATTTTATTTTTATGTTGTGCTGAGGATCTAACCCAGTGCCTCACGCATGCCAAGTGAATGTGCTACCGCTTGAGCCACATCCCCAGCCCTGGAATAGTTTTTACATTATACTTTTATGTAATAAGGCATTCCTTTTTGTTGAAGGCATTCCCTTTAAAATTTGCAACAAGACAGGGATGCCTTCTCTCACCACTTCTATTCAACATAGATCTGGAAGCACTAACCAGAGCAATTAGACAGATGGAAGAACTTAAGCTAGCACATTTTGCTGATGTATGATTCTATACCTAGCAGACCAAAAAGGTTCTACCAAGAAACTTCTAGAACTAATCAATGAATTCAGCACAGTGGCAGGATATAAAATCAACACCCATAAGGCATTCCTGTATATCAGTGACAAATCCTATGAAATGGAAATGAGGACAACTACCAAATTCATAATATCCTCAAAAAAATACTTAGGAATCAACTTAACCAAAGAGGTGAAAGATCTATAAAATGATAACTACAGAACCCTAAAGAGAGAAATAGAAGAAGACCTTAGAAGATGGAAAGATATACCTTGCTCATGGATAGGCAGAATTAATATTATTAAAATGGCCATATTACCAAAAGCACTTTACAGATTCAATGTGATTCCTATCAAAATCCCAATGGCATTCCTCACAGAAATAGAAAAAGCAATTATCAATTTCATCTGGAAAAATAAGAGACCCAGAATGGCTAAAGAAATTCTAAGCAGGAAGAGTGAAACAGGTGGTATCATAAACCAGATCTTAAACTATACTACAGAGCAATAGTAAGAAAAACAGCATGGTACTGGAACCCAAACAGACTGGTAGACCAATGGTACAGAATAGAGGACACAGGGACCAACCCACAAAATTACAACTACCTTATATTAGACAAAGCTGCTAAAAGCATGCAATGGAGAAAGGATAGCAACTTCAACAAATGGTGCTGGGAAAACTGGAAATCCATAAGCAACAAAATGAAATTGAATCCCTTTCTCTCACCATGAACAAAAGTTAACTCAAAATGGATCAATAATCTAGGAATCAAACCAGAGACTCTGTGTCTAATAGAAGAAAAAGTTGGCCCTAATCTCCATCACTGGGATCAGGCCCCAAATTTCTTAATAAGACACCTATAGCACAAGAGTTAAAACCAAGAATCAACAAATGGGATGAATTTAAACTGAAAAGTTTTTTCTCAGCAAGAGAAATAATATGTGAGGTGAATAGGGAGCCTACATCCTGGGAACAAATTTTTACCCCTCACACATCAGATAAAGCTCTCATCTCAAGGGTATACAAAGAACTCCAAAAGTTAAATAACAAAGAACTAAATAACCCAATCAACAAATTGGGCCAAGGACTTGAACAGACACTTCTCAGAAGATGCAATCAATCAACAAATACATGAAAAGATGTTCACCATCTCTAGATCAGAGAAATACAAATTAAAACTACTCTAAGAATCCACCTCACTCCAGTAAGAATGGCAGCCATTATGAAATCAAACAACAACAACTGCTGGCGAGGATGTGGGGAAAAAGGTACACTCATACATTGCTGGTGGGACTGCAATTTGGTGCAGCCAATTTGAAAAGCAGTATGGAGATTATTTGGAAAGCCAGAATGGAACCACCATTTGACCCATCTATTCCTCTTCTCAGACTATACCCAAAAGACCTCAAAACAGCATACTACAGGGACACAGCCACATCAATGTTTATAGCAGCAGAATTCACAATAGGTGGAAACAACTTAGATGCCCTTCAATGGATGAATGGGTTAAAAAAAAACTGTGGCATATATACACAATCGAATATTACTCAGCACTAAAAAAGAAGAAGATCATGACATTTGCAGGGAAATGAATGGCATTAGAGCAGATTATGCTAAGTGAAGTTAGCCAATCCCTAAAAATCAAATGCCGAATGTCTTCTCTGATATAATGGGGGTGACTCAAAATGGTGTAGGAAGGAAGAGCATGAGAAGAAGATTACCTCTAGATAGGGAAGAGAGGTGGGAGGGAAAGGGAGGGAGAAGGGGAATTGCACAGAAGATGGAAGGAGACCCTCATCGTTATACAGAATACATGTATGACGATATGAGGGGAAAAAAGAAGTGTGTCACATTAGATTGGGTAGAGAGAAGTGATGGGAGGGGAGAGGAGGGTAAGGGGGAAAGGAAGGTCAGCAGAATAAAAGAGACATTAGTATTGCTGTATGTATATATGTGACTGCATGACCAATGTGATTCTGCAACACGTTCACTCAGAAAAATGAGAAATTATACCCCATCTGATTCAAATGTATGATATGTCAAGATCATTGTACTGTCATGTATAACTAATTAAAACAAATTTTAAAAAATAAAGAAATAAATTATACAAATAATATTTTTTGTTATAATAGTTTTTACATTATTTATAAGTAAAAGATAAGTATGTTCTCTTGGACTAAATATGTACTTAGTTATAACAAAAACATGCTGGACCCTTTGGGTTAGCTACCCTCTTGATCCTTTAGCTAGCTCTCTTTCATATTCTGCTTTACATTAGACTACTTTAGAATCACTGCTTTTCCCCTCCCTTTAAGATAGCTTTATGACTTGCTTCCTAGACAAATAATAGCTTGATTTTCTGGAGGCTGTTCCAGGTCAGTGGTAGGTGGATTGTCAGGCTTGTCTAAAAGTCGGTAGGCTTTATTGATGACAGAGAACATTGCTACACAATGGTGATTCTCATCATAAAATACTTCCATGAGAAAGGAAAAAATTCAGAGTTTTCAGTTAAAATCTGTTAATGCCTGTATTAGTTATCTGCTGCCACAAGAATACTGTGTAACTAGCAGCCACAAATCAATTCGTATTTATTGATTGCTCTTTGCTGGTCAGAAGAAGTATAGCCATGTAGCTTTGCTGACCTTGGATAAGTTTTCTCCTGTGTTGGCTGGCTGCTGATCTAGCGTTAACCACAATTAAGATTATTTTTTGTATGTATAATCCTACAGCAAGCTCTGCTGGGCTTGACCTTACAGTGAAGGCAGAGGCACAGGAGAGAAAGAGACCCAATTAAGTGTGGTTCACCAAAATGGCTCAACCACAGTACCAAATTAAACAGCAAATAGAGATGCAAGGAGAGGTGAAGGATTGGGGATAATTATGTCATCTATCACAAAGCCAATTTGGAAGTGTGGCAACTACTAAAAAAGAGAGCTTGTGAACTTTACTTTTTATTCCCAAAGGTAAATAATCTTGCTATTTGAATTCTAACCAACTTGTATTTGTTTAGGTTTTATGTCATTTGGCTACTAGCTTCAGAGTCACAAAAAATAAAAATTCATTGCTATAGTAATTTCATAATTTTCTTTTGTTTGTTTGTTACTTAATGATTTTAATTCATGTTAATATTATATTTTTAAATTGAGGTTTTTTTGGTTGTTTTTATTGAAGCTGTGGTCTTGCTCTGTTGCTTGGGCTGCCCCCCCGGCTCCTGGGCTCAAGTGGTCCTCCTGCTTTTGCCTTCCAAGTAGCAGTATAGCTGGGACTACAGGCGCACATCACTGTGCCTGAATATTAGCCTTTGTCTGAACAGCTAGGACTTCATTTAATGATACTATATGTGTTTACCCTTTATCATATTCCTTAATTTTTGTTATTCCAGAACTTGTTTCATTACAACAACTAAATAATATCAAAAAATATTTTCCATCATCTATTTCCTCTACCTTTCTTATTTAAAATATTCCTATTAATTTTTTCCTTTTCTCCAAAATGTGAAGTTTCCTTAGTCTATGAGCGAAATAAATCTTCCATTTCCATCCTAGGAAACATAGTGTTAGTTAAAGGATTGAAAAGGAATTGAACAATTGGATCTTACCCTGTAATTTTTCACTGCCATGTTAGCACTTGATGCAATTAAGATAATTTGATCAA
Source organism: Callospermophilus lateralis (assembly GCF_048772815.1). Classification (NCBI taxonomy): domain Eukaryota; kingdom Metazoa; phylum Chordata; class Mammalia; order Rodentia; family Sciuridae; genus Callospermophilus; species Callospermophilus lateralis. Next base: position 143,142,758 of record NC_135305.1, on the reverse strand, counting down.
TAAGTTATTCAATTTTTCCAAGTGTTCTCATTGAGACAATTTATCTGAATTACCTAGTCATTTTTTTCACAGGAAGTGGAAATCTTAACATTGTAGAGCCCTTACATCTTCCCAACCCTTTCTTTCTTTATTTGTTTGTGTGCTTATTTTTTCATTTATTTGTTTGTTTGTTTTGCACCAGAGATTGAACCCAGGGGTCTTAACCACTGAACCGCCTCCCCAGCCCTTTTTATTTTTCATTTTGAGACAGAGTCTAGTTAAGTTAGATACTCACTAAGTTGCTGAGGAAGGCCTTGAACTTGGATCTTCCTGCCCCAGTTTTCCAAGTCTTATTGAGATTACAGGCATGTATCATCATACCTGGCTGTTACATCTTTTCAAGTATATTAGTGATCAAATAGAGCTTTTAATACTACCTATTCCCAAGGTATGGAATATGATTTAATTTCTTCATGGATAATACAAAATTATACCAAAGTATATTTCTGGAAAAAAACATTGTCAGCATTTAGTCAAGATTAGGCTGTGCTTCACTATGAGTAGCCTCTACTACCCTAGCATAGATGACATATAAATGCATATAACAACAAAGGTGTAGTCATACTCACAATTAAGGTCTAAAGAAAACCTACACTTACTATATAAGGCTGTTATAGGTATGGACTTGCTACATGAGGCAAGATTGCCTTGCAAATGGAGCCAAGGCCTAACATGTTCTGGTTGGGCCTGCAGTGTCCCAGTGTGACTAGATATCTCTGTTGCTAGCATTACCTAAGGCTCTGAATTGAGAATTAGAATAGAAATGATTGGGAGGGATATATGAGTAAAGATGCCTCTATAAACCCCAGATATTAAGGACAAACTGAGAGACAACACAAGACATACTAGCTCTGAAGAATAGTTAGGATACAAAGTTAAATTTAGTATATTCAAATTTAAAAGAGGTTATTTACATCTTAAAAGCTATTAATTATCTTAGATTATAATTAACTTCACCAGACATAGCATACTTTTTGGCAACTGCCTTTTATTCAGCTCATTAGTATGAAGTTGTGCCTATTTAGAGTTTTCTTTGACATAGCTGAACAATAATAAAATGGTGACATACAGAAAAATTCTCTCTGTGATGGGAACCAAGAAAATAATTTCTCCCTCTCTGGGAACACTTTTTATCATTTTTCAATGTGTGAGGATATGGTTAGTCTAGCAGATTAGTGGATAGGTTTTATGGGATCTTTGAATCCCAGGAATTATAAATGTTATATGATATGTAAATTTTTTTCTGAGAAAATGCTGCAACAGATTTCAAAAAAGCCTGTGATGCCTATTCTCAAAATACCTGAGAAATATCTGTAAAATCCTCCTAAATATTTAGAAACTAAAGATCATAATTCTAAATGACTTATGGGTCAAAGAGAGAATTGGAAAAAAAAAACTTTGTTGAGATACAATTTTGCATACCATAAAATTCATGCATTTGAAAAAAATTTAATTGTGATAAAATGCACATAAGTTATAATTTACAACCTAGTAAAGTGTAGTAATACACATCAAATACACATCAGTCCCAGATTCTCTGGAGGCTGATGTAGGAGGATTGCTGGAGCCTTTAAATTTGAGGCCAGTCTGGGAAATACGGACCCTAATTTTTTTAAAAAAATCTCGATCTCACCTTGCTTAAAGTGTACAGTTAGTATATTCACATTGTTATGTAATTTATGTGTTCTGGTTACCAACTTGTCTGAGTCCAGCTTGTATAGTCATATACAACATATTGTGTAGAATGAACTAATTACTTAGAGATAAACAGCAAGGGACAAAAGAAGCTTAGGATTCATGGTAAACCAGTCCTCCAAGGATGAAGTCTCAATTGCATGTGTCCTACTTGCAACAAGGGTGAGGCCCTCTAAAGCATTTTATACCTCAGGGTCACTTGAAAAGATGGAAAATTTTAAAAAATGCATTTCAAACTATGTAAAAATGAAAATACAACATACCAACATTGATAGAATCTAGTTAACTTAGTGAGGTTCAGAGCATTAAAATCTCATAGTGGGAAGAAAAAGGTCTTAACTTAATGATCTTATAATTTTTCACATAATGAATTAGAAAGGAGAGTCGTTGGGAACTAGCACAGTATAATACTTGCCTAGCATGCATGGAGACCCTGAATTCAATCCCCAGGCCTTCCTGGGAGAGCAAATTAAACTCATAACAGGCAGAAGGAGGGAAGTAATAAAAATGAGAACAGGAATCAATCAAATTGAAAACACAAAACCAATAGAGAAGATCAATGAAACAAAAATCTTATTTTAGAATTATAAATAACTTCAGTGAAATCATTGTACTTAAAATGTACAACCCTCCACACTATTTCTATTTATCATCTACAAACAGAAAATACAATTTATTTTTGAAAATGCTTTAAAGGCAGCAAAACAACAAAGTCTTAGGAACAATTTGACAAAATATGGGCGGGCTTCTACATTGAAAACTATACAGCATTATTGAAAAAAAATAAGAATGAGATAAGTGATGGTATATATCCTATTCATGCCTTAGATGACTCAGTATTACAAAGATGTTAATTCTTGTGAAATTAATATGTAGATTTGATGTAACTTCCATAAAAATCCTAACAGATTTTCATTTACAGAAATTGATAAGGTGATTTTAAGATTATTATGGAAATGCAAAATGTCAAGAATAGGAAGGACACTTTAAAGAAGAACATTGTAGGAAGATTTGATATTCTAGCTAATAAACTTTATCATATTTAAGATGGTGAAATATTAGTGCCAGTGTAGATGGATAGAACATTGAAAGAGAAAACAACCCCACACATAAGCAGTTACTTACTGTGTGACAAAAATGGCACTGAAGAATAGTGGAGAAAGAATATCTAGAAAGTCTCCTAGGATATAATAAACTAATCTTAGGATAAAAAGCTGAAAAAGGACACAGATTAGAAATTGAAATGTGGGAATGCCTTTTGTATTTTTCCTTAGTTTCTTCAAACAACCACCTTTCCACAGTTTAAATAGCCTAAAACTTCTAAAATACATTTTGTTAAACTAAATGTATTATATGTCCTGGAAGTCTGGGGAAAATAAAGGAATAAAATGTGTACATAGAAGGGTATGTGTGCCAAAAGAAATTCATTTCCGTTTCCTAGGTTCTAGATTTCTTATATTCATTTTTGTTAATTTCAAACATACGATAGAACTATTTTTGCTAAGGATTTGATTTAGTTGGGAGATTAAATTTCTAACTGTAATCATTCTAGTTGAACTTCAAAGATTAACAATAATGACAAGTTTTGTGCTCTTGGAAATTCAGATCTCCTTACTTCATCTCTCATGCATCCAAATAGCTTTTAAAAATTAGCAGAAGAAATATTTTCTTTAGTCTATTAAATATTTGTATGTACTGATTTGGAAAAGCCCAAGATGTATTATTAGGTTAGAAAAAGAAGATAAGAATAAACAGTAGACCTGCTTGTAAGTAAATTAAATATATAAATAAATGCTATTTTATGATTTTCCTTTTCTGCCCCCTCCAGAAGATCACATGAGAAACTATTAGTTGATGACACTGTGGAGAATGGGACTTAGGATATGAAGTATTTGTTGTTGTTGTTGTTTTGTTTTGTTTTTGATTCCTTTAAGTTTTGTTTCAGTTTTAAACTAGATGTAGGTTAGAGGAAGAAATAGCCAGGTGTGGTGAGCTATTTGGAATGCTGTGGCCAGGAAGACCACAAATTCTAATCAAGTTTTGGCAACTTAGAAATACCGTGTTTCAACATAAAAAATGAAAAGGACTAGGGATGTAGCTCAGTGGTAAAGTGCCCTGGGTTCAATCCCCTTCCCCCTAAATACCATCAAAAATATAATAGAAAAGAAAGAAAAGAAGAAGAAATACTTTGATTATTACCCACACAGAGGTTGATCATACTGAATGGGACAGAGAAATTAAGTACCAGTGGTTTACAAGCCAACAAGGGTCTGGTAGCTGTTGAATCAATTTGCTTGGACTTTGGTTGAATCACCAGATCTTCCAGATTTTGGGACTACTTCTTCACCTTTCCCTACATGTCTGGATTCTTAGAAACTGACAAACTAAAGACTAACTGTGATTGCTTTCCCAGAGTTCCTTGTGACCCAGTCTGTCTTCCTGAAACTATTTGTGACCTTAACCCTCAATCATACTAGCCCTTGCCTTTATTCTGAACAATACGGAAAACTTTAATGATTGGAAATATAAGGAGAAATCTAACTCAAAAAGGAAGTGTTGAATGGAAGAATTAATATCACAAAAAATTGATCAATATGTAGGAAAATATAATCTTTATTTTCCTTTAAAAAAACATTTATTTTTTTAGTTTTAGGTGGACACAATATCTTTATTTTACATTTATGTGGTGCTGAGGATCAAACCCAGTGCCTTATGCATGATAGGCAAGTACGCTGAGCCACAACCCCAGCCCCTTATCTTTAATTTCTTTAAAAAATAAATAATAATGGCTGATATAGAAAATAGAAATAGATTTGAAATAAAATATAAGTCCACATTAAGGTGTCACGAATTTTAAAACTTTCTAAAATACTTTTTTTAACCTTTCAAAAATTTTTAAAATTCTTTTTAGTTATATATGACAGTAGAATGTATTTTGACATATTATACATACATGGAGTATAACCTCCCATTCTTGTGGCTGGACAAGCAGTTACACTGGTTGTGTACTTATATATAAACATAGGAAAGTCATATCCGATTTATTCTACTGATTACCCTTTCCTTAATTCTCTTTGTCTAAAGATTTGTATGATTTAGAAGGATTATGAAGTCATAAGTACTTGAACTTAGATTGAATGTTAATTTTTAACGATTTAATTATGACCTGAGATAATAAAAATAGAATGTATAACTTCTAACTACTTTGGTGGCAAAAGGAATAAAAAGAAAACTATCAGTACAATAAAAGGCTGAAAAGAAGGCAGAATAAAAGAACAAAAGTAAAATGATATATAGAAAGTTCATAATAAGGTGGTAAAATAAGTCTCCATGCATATTAAATACAAACAATTGGCCACTGACATTCAAATAGAAAATATGAATAAATTTAGCTTTCTGCAACATACCTAAAATATAAGGACAGATAGGGGATAAAAGTAAATGAATGGAGAAATATATTTGAGACAAATATTAATCAGAAAAAGACTGACATAACTATATTACCATCAGATAAAATTGACCTTAAGGAAAACACTTTAGGGATTGGGGAAGATCGCTTGCTGAGCAAAGGAATAGTGTACTGAGAAGGCATAAAAATTATCATTGACATCATAACCTCAAATTAATAGAGAAAAAGTAGATATAATTACAGAGAGAAATTTACAAATCCTTTACAAAAATGGGGGGTTTGATAGTGAGTGGGGTCATTCAGGCCACAGTAGAATGATAAATCTTTAGACCTATCCTCTTGGGACTTTCTTAGGCTGTTTAATTTATGGCAACCACAAACATAGTGTGACAAATATAATAGTGACATAGTTTGAAAAATAGATTTCTGATATTTTTAGAGAAACAGTTGCTCTCAGGTAATTAACCTTTTAATTTTTTTCTAAACATTGCTATTAAGATTGATATCTGGATAAAACTTAATTAACTTGGAGTTCAGTAATACGCTTTGTTGTTATGGCTTAAAATGAAATTTATTTATATATAACAATTTTTTCCTATGGAAAGTAATAATGGCTACATGTGATAGTACATACATACAATCCCTGCTACTCAACAGGCTACGGCAGGAGTATTGCTTAATCCTAGAAGTTTGAGACTGACCGAGCAACATAAGGTGATCTCCATCGCACCCATGCAATTGTGCACATGCTTTCTCTCTCTCTCTCTCTCTCTCTCTCTCTCTCTCTCTCTCTCTCTCTCTCTCTCTCTCTCTCTCCCAGAGTTTAAACCCAGAAGTATCTAACCACTGAGCAATAGTACCAGACAATTTTTATTTTGAGACAAGGATTGCTAAGTTGCTCAGGGCCTTGTTAATTGCTGAGGCTGGCCTCAAACTTACAATCCTCCTGCCCCAGTCTCCCAAGCCACTGGGGTTATAGGTGTGCAATAACCACACCCAGCCTCATCTCTTTATGCAAAAGGAATAATGCATGTTATAAAATTGTGTTGATTAATGTAGGCCTTAATAATAAGATATAATGATTTTAAGTGTTCAGTAGCCATGAGAGTAACAAACTTTCTTATCCTTTGAAAGTTCTATAGTTTGAAATCCAACTTGTATTATACTCAAGTTACTATAAACCACAGGTCTTAATCTCTGTTTTTATACTGATTTATAAGTTAGTGGTCTTCATTATTCAAAAATGGGGAAAACTCTGTATATATCACATGGTAAACAGTTCTTATTCAAAGAAATAAAAATATGCAGACTTGTGACTGTAATTAACAAGACCAATGTTAAAAAGCCTGTGATTGGTCATGAGTAGGTGGTAAATCCATGGGCTGTATAAAAACTTAAGAGTACTGGAAGGAAAATAAAGTCAAAACTTTTGGGGAGTATCATGTTAAATGATCTGTTTTTAGAAAGTTGTTTGCTTCACCACCCAGCATTGGTGCCAGGTGGAGATTTTCCCTTGAAGGACAGGAACCTGGAGATGTAAAGGAAGTTAAAGAGAAAGGTAGGTTGTTAGAATGCCTCATAGCAGCAGGATGTCTGAGCCAAAAGTTGTATTTCTTTCCTGGTGCTGTTCTTGCTCATCTCTTATGTAAACACAAGATTTAATTTTGCTTTCTGCTTCTTTTTTATGTATTAACTTTCCCAAAGGGGAAATGTTTCAAGTGTTTTCTTTTTGAAAATGCATTTCTGAAGGGTTTAGTCTAACATCAGATTATAACATTAGAGCTGAATCTGTTCTATGCTTAAGTATACCTGTCTTTACTTTTTAAATAGCTATGTAGTAACACTTTTCTTTTTATCTAGTAGTAAAATATTTAATACATTTAGCAGTCTATAATATAGCAAAGAACTAGGAAGGAAAGGAAAATATTCTTTGAATGGATAGACTTGATATCATAATGTCTGTACATACAAAAGCACACATTTAACTCACAGGGATGTCTCCTAGCTTTAACGTATTTAGTTCTCTAGTTGTACACTTTAAGACATATTAGACCAAGATGAAGGGAGAGTATCAACAAGAGGTCAATAAAGAAAATGCTTACAAGTTAGAAATAGGGGAAGGAGAAGCAAACTTTAAAAGATTGTTAGCTGTAGCCATTAATTGATTGAAAGGGCAAGAGGCTATAATTCTCTACTAAGTTCTAGTAAGTCATTTTTAAACAGAAGAGGTGTAATGCTCAAATGTACTGCTTACTTTAACAGTAGTCAACATCTACAATGGTTAAGTTAAATAGAATTTGCCTTTTTAAGATATAGTGAAATATAAACTATCATATGACATAAATTGTAGGAAGGTTTCCTTGAAAATAGTTTTCAAAGGTTTTAGCACATTAGTTTTATTCATGGTGGGTTAAGTCGGTTTCCCAGGAAATGAGGAATTGCTGTGTAAATCTATGAAATTGTCCTTTGCTGTTCCTCTGCAGAAACACATCCTAAATCTGGACTCCAAATATAATACAATTTCTGATGTTTTACCAGTTATATTTAATATTAGATATATTTGATAATTTAATAGTATTTACATGTGTATCTAAATATTATTTCTATTTTTATAGGATAATTGACATTATAATAAATCAAAGTTACATTTAATAATAATTCTTATCTTATATTCTAAACTAAACCAGAAATCTATGAAGAAATCATTTGATAAATAAAAATCAGTTATTTTCATCAGTGTCATGGGTGATTGATTGAAATGTACCTTAAAGAGATTTACTTTTTCCTAATAGTTTTGGCAAGTAAAGAGTGATCAAAGCATTTTTTGTTTGTTTGTTTTATATCTTTATGAGATGGAAATTGTATACTTTTGAATTTTATAATCAACAAAATTATTTTGTATAATATTTCCTAAGTCTCTGAAACAACTGAGCTTTTAGATACTAGGTGGAATTCCAAAGTGCTTTTTACTGATGTTTTACTATTTTCTTCTTTATTTGATGCTTCATACTTTTTCTCAACATTTTTACTTTATTTCTTTTCACTCTTTTTGTGAGAACAGATTACAACATAGATAAATATTTTCTTTACTATTAACACTATAACAGAACATCTACCACTCTTCTTTGTTCTAACTGGTGAATTGCCTAATATACCCAATGATTCCCTTATTCTTAGGTTTTCTTTCTGCATATAATTTTCTGTATTATTTTCTTAGGATACATTTCCAATAGAGGCATATATAAAGAAACAGCAGTTTTAAAGTGCTTGGAATTTATTCCCCTTAAGATTTTCTGATCTAGAATAACCATAGTCTATGCCTGCATTCTACCAAATTTGGGATGCACACACACACACACACACACACACACACACACACACAATGTACACACAAAAATGTGATGTATTATTATTGTTGTTCTTTTAAAGAAAAGCAGAAAGAGTAATATCTGGCTCTCATGTTATCATTCCCATGCACGTCAAAGAGTACAATGAGTTGTGGCCTGCTAGGCCTTCTCAACATAGCAATCTGGGAAGTGACTAGAGATCTCTTGGATTTGACCCTGGAGATAAAATCTATGAGTGATTCCAGATTTACATCATATCAGTACTTTAGACATATGCTATATGTCTAAAAGCTTAATGTAGGGCAAGTAAAGCTAGAATAAGAATTGAGAACATGAGGGCTAATAATCCACTTAGTATGAATGGATTATAAATTGCACAGGCAAATAGAAAACATTATTCTGGTTTAATGTGTTGCATTGGGCTTAGGGGATTTATAGGCATATAGTTTTCTGGGTCGTCTAATAGGTCTGAGGAGAATAAAACTAAGGCTAACATAAAAATAAGGAGCATCAAGCCTAGGTATCTTCAATTGTAAAGTAGGGGTGAAAATGGAATATTTTTTAATTTTTTTTTAGTTATAGATGCACACAACACCTTTTTTGTTTATTTTTATGTGGTTCTGGGAATGAACCCAGTGGTGAAAAGGTATTTTAATGAGATGCTTAGATCAGGGGTTACTAATAGTGTATGGACCAAGCTATATGGGCAAAGACCAAGCAGACTTTATTTTACCCTGAGACTCCAGACTCCCATGGGAAAGCCCCACCTCTGTACCCCTCAATAGTTGCTTAGCATAGCATGTTTGGCAACACAAAAGGGCAATTTTTATACAATGTAAAAGTGTTCTCTCTTTGGTCCCCATTTTTCTTGGACAATGTACACTTTCAGAGATAGATTGTCTAGATGTATTAACTTTGATTCCTTTTCTATGGGGTTCCTAGAATGGTATAGAAAAGGAATGTTGTTGAGATGGTGTATATAGATATCATCAAAATAATTGAGTATTTCATATTAACTTGTGGACAGGAGGGAAATCTGCAAACAAGACTGTAATATAATTAAGTAACTTTGCCAAGTGATTTATTCACTTTGTAAAAGACCTGATTAAAGGTTGATTTTCGTCATGAAATTAAAAGAAGTGTGTCGCGACCCCTTGCCCGCAAGGAAGACGCAACTCAGGAATCTTCTTTCAGCAGTTTATTCAGGCCTTGATTAAAGTATCTTTTTGTGACCTCCCTCTCTCTCTTCCCCCGAGCGCCCAAGCACAGCCTAATAAAGCCTCCCACGTACCAATCTTAAGCCGCCGCGTGGATCTTTCTTATAGGGTGGCAAGGGATAGCGTGCCAACTCTCCACAAAAGAATTTGTTTATCACAGGCCACAGTGGAAGCCGGCGCCATCTTCTAATGGCGGCCACAATCTACAACAATGGCTTACCACAGTTCCCCCTTCTAATTTATAAAACAATGCAGGCGAAAGTAGAGGTCCTATCCCACTGTGCAGAAGCGGCTGCAATGTATGGTTCAGTCCTAAGGAGGCGCCTTCCCCAGACCTGACCCCATATCAGCCGACGCCTTTTTTCGTAGGGCGGGGGTGTGGACGTCAAACCCGCATGCAATAGGACATGCTTTCCTTGAGGTCCGTTGAGGGATCACTCAAGTGCAGTGCTTTGCCTCGCATCCTGCATCGTGACAACGGCGAGAAGTAGGGCAACACAGGTAGCCTGGTAACATAACAAATTTTTAGTTGGCAACACAATCCCTAAGCCCCAGAGGAGAGTAAAGAGTCTGTAGCCGAGAAGAAAGACCAGTCCTAAAACCCATCTGCGTGCAATGGTAACAAGACCTGCAGAGTGCAAGGGCTATTCAGTACTGGGGGAGAATGAGAAAGAGGACATGCCAATCCCAGTGCAATGTGAAATTAACTTGGGGTGCAATGACCATGTCAAAGATTTACTGTTTAAGCTGCGCAAGCCAGACTTGAGGTGAATTGCCATTTTCTAAAGCTGCAAGAGCTTGGATGATCATAGCCTTATCGTGAGCATTGCGGGCCTTGAGGCGACAGAGAAACCACAAACAGAGAAACATACCGAAGCAACACATTGCACCAAAAATGCCTACCTTCACCCACTCTTTAAAAAAGGAAAAGGCAGAAGATATCCAATCGGTGAATTGACCCAAAGTCACGGGATCAACACGGGTGCTATTCAAGACAGCTATCTGGGTTAGTTGAGACTGGATCATGTCTTCCGCTTCCATGGACCAATTTCCAGCCAAATATTTGCCAATGATGCGGGAAGCATTCCTGGAATTATTAAATCTGACAGAGGTTATGCATAAATGTGCACGTTGGTCAACACAACCCAAAAGCACTAAGTCAGCCAATTCTTCTACCTGAGCTTGGAGTAAATCTATTCTTTGGTTGGCAGCTAAAATCCCTGACAAAATATGTTGATTAATTGTATTTTGGGATTCAAGTATGGTGGAAGTTTGTTGGACAACTTGATTAATAGTGGCAGCAGTTTGTACTTGATTGGCCATAGCCACTCCGGCCGTAACCACTGCAGCAGCAGATATCGCCACGGCTGTCACTATAGCCGCTGTGATCCCAAAATCTCTGCGGACTCTAAGTAGCTCAACAATAGGGAATTTATCAGGATCCGCAGTGACCGGGATTGGGACGAAAGTTGGAATTTTCATAATCACTGCTACAGTCCAGGAACCATTCCAACACTCAGATAAGAGACAGGTAGTATGAGAACAATCCAGCATCCCCGATGAGGTGGCCTTAGCCAAAAGGAATAAGAAGGGGGATTGGACACAGACCATTGCAGGAGGCAATGTGGCATTATACAACAGAGAGTTGAATGAAACAGATGTAAGTCTATTACCTTGTTCACTTTCCCTAACAGTACCAGAAATATTAGCCAGCCAACTTTTGGCTCCTACCAACTGAGCCAGTGCAGAAATATCGGCTGAAGACCCCTTTTCATTGGAAATCAGCCATTGAAACCAGGACCAACCTACTCCTGTAGAGGAGCTGGCACTATTGTTAAAGTTATAAACATACCTATTAAGAGAGGGGGAAAGGGAGAAACCTTTAGCAATTTGATGTTTCTCCCAAGAATGATCCTGACAAGGCGTAAATGTTGGGGGGAAATCAAGATTAGGGGAACAGTAAGGAGAGGCCTTGAAATGAGTGGCATTATAAATACTACTAGAAGAAGGAGGCACTGGGGTTAGTGCCTCGGAGATAATAGCCAAGGTAGTTATGTTAAGAGCAGAGCTGCTGTTTGCGGGGGCCCCTGAGCCTGATTGCTTCCCCGAAGCTACCTTGCTCAATACAGCACTGATAATGCTTCCTGAGACCTGATTGGACAGCAGTTAGTCAAATTTTTGGTCTTAAGGCTAATGTAATTAGCGTTTCTAAGGCTGAAACAAAAAACTCCTGTGAGATTAACTTGAGATTGATTAAAAATTCTCTCCATGTCCCCTCTAGGAGAGGCACAGGGAGCAGACATCTCACATGAGGTTGAAAAAAGAGTGGGGAGGACACTACAATTACCATGAACCGGCATCGGCATTGGCCATGCCCGTGCCACTGCCCACCACCGCATTGGTGTTGCCTGTGCCATCGGCACCAGCACCAGAGCCAGAGCACTTAGCAGAATGAAGATCCTCATCACAGGATTGTTGTGGTATCTCTTGTTGCTGGTCAGTTGATGTCGAGACTCTTCTTGTCAAGCGTTCAGGGACCCACAATGGTTCCGTACGATCCTGGGGAAAAACACATACAGATCCTCGTGCCCATGTCAGCACGGGGTCAGGGCCGTTCCATTGGCCCGTAAGAACATCCTTCCACTTAACATAGCCAATCACAGAGGGCTGAGGGGACACATGTCTATCGGCCGCAGAGCGACCATGAATATCCAAATTCAAAAAATTAATGGTAAAGAGAGCTAAGGACAGGCGTTCTTTAGGAGTGTGTTCAGCTCCTATTCCCCCTTTTTGTTTTTGTAAAGTTTCCTTTAAGGTGCGATGAGCACGCTCAACAATGCCTTGTCCTTGAGGATTATAAGGCAAACCATGAGTAAGTTGCACTCCCATAGTAGAACAAAAAGCTGTAAATTGTCTGCCAGTATAAGCAGGTCCATTATCAGTCTTAAGGGATGCAGGTGCACCCCATGCTGCCCATGCCTCTAAACAGTGAGTAATGACATTACGTGCCTTTTCTCCCGATAAAGCAGAAGCATGGATAATTCCAGAGCACGTATCAACGGAAACATGCACATACTTAAGGTTACCAAAGTCAGGTATATGTGTCACATCCATTTGCCAAACAATCAATGGCTTTAATCCCCGTGGGTTTACTCCATAATTAGGGGGATGAAGAAATGTGACACAATGGGGACATTGCAATACTATCTGCCGAGCATCCGCTCTTGAGATGGAAAAACGCCTGCGCAGAGTTAACATGGAAGTTTTGGTGAAACAACTTAGCCCCCTCTAAGGAGGAAGCCAAGCATATTAATTGACCTCTAGTGGCTAAGTCCGCACAGGCATTACCTTGGGATAACGGACCAGGAAGAGAGGTGTGAGCCCTGATGTGCATTGGATAAAAAGAAGCAGTGCGGTTAGAGATAAGCTGTTGAAGCTGAGTAAAGTAAACAGACACATTGTGGGCATCACTAATAGTTCCCACGGCCTCCAGGACTTTTAGTGCTTGTACCACATAGCTGGAGTCCGAAATAAAATTAAAAGGAAAAGAACACTGTTTAAAAACTTCAATAACAATTTGTAGTTCTACCCATTGTGGATTTCCAGGAGCAAATTGATGCTGGATAGGGGGAGAGTCATTAATTACATAAGCTCCCATTCCAGACTTGGAACCATCAGTAAAAATGTTAACAGCCCCCGTGTTTGGGCATGGAAAGCTCTCCTCGAAACACCCCCACCGTACGGCGGCGGGTCCGGAGGATCTTTTTTTTTTTTTTTCCTTCTTCTGAGCTCCTGTTTATTTTTGTTCGCTTTTCCCATAGTTAGACTCCCTAGCTGCCGAGACAGTCTCCCGAGCTCCTCCTGCTCATCTTCCTCCTCTTCTGACCCACTTTTGCATGGGAGTGTGCGCAGTGTACTGAGATCTGGATACAAGCGTTTCCTCCCCCGTTTCTCGCTCTGCACATTCCCTTCCTCCTGAAATATTTCACTCCGTGCCAGAGACAATCGCCTCCTCCCCTGTTTCTCGCTCTGCACACTGCCATCCTCCTGAAATACGTCACTGGCTGCCGGAGATAATTGTTTCCTCCCCTGTTTCTCGCTCCGCACACTCCCACCCTCCTGAAATACCTCACTGCCTGCCATTTCTGATCTTTCTTCATGTAATTGCTCTAAAACTTCTTGTCCTTTAGTAAGTGCTTCCTGACATCTGCCATCTGCGAGGCAACTACGGATCATCTTCCAAAGGGGTATCACCCCACCCTCTAATATGCCCTGCTCAGAAGCAAAATCAAGATCTGTGCCTAACTTATCCCAGCTAGGCAGAGTAAAGCTGCCCGAGAACGGAAACCACGATGCAGCAATATCTGTCTTCTGTAAAAATCTCTGTAAAGTACTACGTTTCACTTCTAGGCCCTTGGAACGTAACAGGTTATCTAGGGCCAGGAGAAGCGGACTTGAAGATACGGCACCCATGACACAACAAAAGACACACAAAAAACAAAAGTGAAAGTAAGAGCGAAAGTACACAGTGCAGCTGCAATAAGATGTAATGCTCTCTCTGGCTTTACAGAGGAGCTGCTGCTTTGATAGCGGGTCCCAATTACCTAGGACTAATCTCCGCTTTGACCGCGGGTCCCAATTATCTAGGACTGATCTCCGCTTTGATAGCGGGTCCCAATTATCTAGGACTGATCTCCGCTTTGATAGCGGGTCCCACTTACCTGGGACTAACCGGTGCACCACCCCTGACTGCTGAAAGTTCTGGTTCCCGGGTTTTCAGCACCACTTGTCGCGACCCCTTGCCCGCAAGGAAGACGCAACTCAGGAATCTTCTTTCAGAAGTTTATTCAGGCCTTGATTAAAGTATCTTTTTGTGACCTCCCTCTCTCTCTTCCCCCGAGCGCCCAAGCACAGCCTAATAAAGCCTCCCACGTACCAATCTTAAGCCGCCGCGTGGATCTTTCTTATAGGGTGGCAAGGGATAGCGTGCCAACTCTCCACAAAAGAATTTGTTTATCACAGGCCACAGTGGAAGCTGGCGCCATCTTCTAATGGCGGCCACAATCTACAACAATGGCTTACCACAGAAGTGTGTCTTCAGCTTTGTCTTATGCAACAATTTTATCAGTGAACTCGATAGGAAGGTAAATGCTTTGATTAAAACATGTGCAGATTACAAAATCTGGATGGGGCATAGAATATAATCATTGATAGAATAAGGTCCCAAGTATCATTAAAAGTAATTCCAGGATGAATTAAAGCCAAACAAAAGGTAGCCTATGTAAAATAGTATAAATTTGTATACCTATTATCAGAAAACTGAACTATTTAAACTTAAATGGAATAAATATTACACTTGATGTATATTGATATGGGATTTTTTTCTGACTCTAACCCTCATTTGAAATAGTAACTCTTAAGTACAGAATTACTAAAATAGCTGTAGAGTTTAATAATAATAACCTAGGGTCTAAAATGTGGGATTTTCTGATAAATAACATATGGCATGTAAGGGAAAAAATGTCAAGGATGAACACACTATCATTGGCCCAAGATGCTGAGAGTGGTGGATACCATTTACTGAAATAGAGAAAACTGTGTTAGAAAAATCTGCAGAATGAAGGAAGTTAGGAATCAAGAGCAAGAGCTGGGATTTGGGCAATGTGAAGTATTAGTAGAGGGTTTGAATAAGCACTGAGATATGTGCATCTGGGATTTAAAGGAGAAGTGAATACTAAATCTTCAGTATATTTTATTGGTTCTCCAGCAGGGGTGATTTTCCGTCTATTTCCTCTTTTCCCCAAGGACATTATCTAATGTCTGAAAATATTTTTGATTGTCACCTGTGTGTGTGTGTGTGTGTGTGTGTGTGTGTGTGTGTGTAGTTGCTACTGGGATCTAGTGGCTGAATGCCAAGGATTTGCTACATATCCTACAATGCTTAAGAGCCCTTCACAACAAATAATTATCAGGTCTAGAATCTCAGCAGTGCTCAATTTTGTGTATATAAAGCAATCATATTGGGAGAAGCTTTATATAGAAAAGAAAAAAGATAGGGTCAATGAGGAGGAACCAGTAAAGAGAAGCAAACATGTAAGGAATGGCCTGGTGGGTTATTTGGTAGCCAACTGAAAAAATGTTTGAAGAAGAGAAACTGATCAATTGTGCCAGGGTACTATAGGTATAAATGGAAGAACACCAATTTTTTCATTGTGGAAGTCTGTTGATTTTGACAGGAGCTGCTTTGGAAAATGGAGACAGTAGCTTAAATGAAATGATTTTAGGATATAATGGGAGGAAAGGAAATGGAAACAAGCTTTTAAACAACTTTTTGGGTTTTTCTAGAAAAATCAGCTACTAAATGCTAATGGGAATTTTCCATTGGGAAGAGAGAAAGTGATGATCCAGCAGAGGGAGGACATAATTTTAGGAGCAATAATTGTTTTGAGGGATGCATCTGGTATAATGTCAAATTATTGACTATAAATTGAAGCATGGAGAGTTCATTTATAAGACACGTTAGAGATAAAAATGAAAGTGACACTATGATAAAGAAAGTTTCTGATTGCTCCTACTTTTTAAAGAAAAATAGACAAGTTGTCAGCTGAGAGTAAGAAGGAATGAGGATTACAGAAAATGGAGATTACAGAAAAGGGGAGAGAAAAGGAGACAGTGACTGGCATATAAATGGATTGACAGGTATCACTAAGGACCCATCTTAGCTTCGTAGTCATGGATTTAAAATGGGACCAGTGTGGTATAAATTTGCTCCCAAGATGTAGGCTCTGTATTCACCCTACTGATTGTTTCTTTTGCTGAGAGGAAGCTTTTCAGTTTGAATCCTTCCCACTTGATGATTCTTTATTTTAATTCTTGTGCTATAGGAATCTTATTAAGAAAGTCGAGGCCTAATCCAACATGATGGAGATTTGGGCCTACTTTTTCTTCTTGTAGGCCCAGTGTCTCTGGTTTAATTCCCAGGCCCTTGGTCCACTTTGAGTTGAGTTTTGTGTATGGTGAGAGATAGGAGTATAATTTCATTGTGTTGCATATGGATTTCCTTTTTTCTCAGCACCATTTGTTGAAGAGGCTATCTTTTCTCCAATATATGTTTTTAGTGCTTTTGTCTTATATAAGATAACTGTAATTATGTGGATTTATTCAGCACTAAAAGAGAATAAAATCATGACAGACTTTTCAAAATTTGCACATATATTAAGAACTTCATTGATAAGAGTCTGTAAGTTCTCAACTTACATTTTTAAAAAGAATTTCTCATTACTAGCGATGCTTCAGAATCAGTTTTTATGAAATTGATGAATTTCTCATGTCAATATTAAAATAACATTATTAAGCAGTAATTTGTTGCCAGAGTCTACCTTACAAATATAATTTTGAAGGTTTGCGTAAAATGATTTATGATGGTGTGCCACACTACTCTGTCACACCCTTTCTCATGGATATTTCAATTATCTCCATTTTTCTCCCATTATTAACAATATTGAGCTAGATAGATAGCCTTGTTGTAAATCTTTGGTTATGGCTTTATTCTTGCCCCTTAGGATAAGTTTCAAGAAGTGGAATTACACACTTTAGATAACCCAGTTTCTTTTATGACTTCCTGCCTTTTGCTGAATTAGTTGTACATTGAAACCCTTATAAACGGTTCGTGTAAGTGCCCATTCCTTCCAAGTATCATTGCTCTAAATTCATTAGTGAATTTCACAGCAATTTTGACAAGTGGACCAGTGCATTCTCTCCATGCCCAGGAGATGTCTGTGGTCTCAGTTTGCCAACTCCCAGATCTTCAGCAGCTGCCCCATCTCTGTCTTCTGTCTCTGTCTCTGGACACAAATCTGGCCTCACAATAGACTCTGAACCTGAGCCAGTTTTTCAAAAACAGGTTTGACTCTGACTTAAATCCCCCAGAGCCTGCACCCAGACAGCAGAACCTAGTCTGGGGCACGAGACCTAAGGGTTCCACCTGCTTCAGCCCAGAAGCTCCCTGCTTCCCTTCGTGCCCACCCCCTTCCCTAGTGTCTCTGCTGGGCTACCCCATCACTACCCAGCACCCATTCTTCTGTGATACCAGCTTGGGCATCAACCCACAGAGGGAGCACACCTTCTCTAACTCTGTGGCTCCTAGAAAGGACCACGAGTCTGTCCCCCATGACTAGACAGGTCCCTTAGTGCAGGCAAGCCCTCTTTATTGTCTCCAGGCCTGTCCCTCAGGAAATGTTTATGACCAAGGCAGTGAGGGTACATCCTTGGGAGACCAAGTCAAATCCTCACTTCATTCTCAGGGGAGGGCTTTACAGAACACCCCTTCTCTTAGACCATCATAGGTCAAAGCTGAGGATGTAGCTCAGTGGTAGAGAGGGGCTTATCATGGGCCAACCACTGGACTCACTCCTCAGCACTTCCCTTTTTGTCACAAAATGCAAGACAAGGTCATGCATCTACAGCTCTGGGAAGGAGGCAACCTCACGATGAAGCCCTGGTTGAGGATTGTTGCCTGAGGGTCTGATGACTGGATCCCTGCTTCCCATCGTAAGTGGTCCAGCCAGACCATAATGGTGCATAATGGAGCTCATCTTTTGCTCTGTAACTAGATTTGCTGCAGCTGCTCTGGTCATCCCCCATGAAAATCCCTCGAGTTTAAACATGTTTCCTACAAAGTGGTGTCTATAAAGGGACCCAATAAGGCAAGTCTCAATGTCAGTTGTAGCATGCAAACAAAGCCCTTCCTTAGCTACATGAACCTCTGGCCTAGGCATCTCCTCTGTTTCAGATGCCCACCATAAGTGTGCACAGTGTGTGGCTAGAACTGAGGGTCACTGTTAAGGATTGGCCCTGTCCAGAACTTGGTGCTTAGAATGGGGTTTTCAAAATAAATTCTGACACCTCTCAGAGAAAATGTATATGAATGTGAAAAACTGTTATGAGAAAAGTGTGATGAACATTCAAATTACCTGACTAAATACAGGGCCTACTGACAGGTGAGGTTTGTTATTAAATGAAGTTACTACTGGTGCAGTGACAGGAATGAAACCAAGCTTTTTCCTTATTGAGTGTCGTGAAAATTTTCCAGATTTGGATGGGATATATTTTGCATGTAAATTGAGGTATTCTTGGTGTGGAATGAACTGTACGCATGGAAAGTTTATCATTTGCTATATTTAGTTGATATTATTTCTTGTTAATGTTACCTTCAGTGAGGTCTCAGTTGGCAACAGACACCCACCATGAAAATCTGCACATTCAGAAAATTGTTTATGTCATCTCCAGGAAACCATATCATATTAAAATAGAAAGATAAACTAAAGAGCAAAACTTGTATTTCAGATGAAGATAAGCAAACTTATCATGGTTTTTGATGGGGCCTCCTGACCTATGCTTTCTCCAGGAATGGACTCCATCATGCCATTTGGGGGAACTAGGAGGATGCAGAATGACTATTAGCATATGGACTTATTGCTTATGAATTGTTCAGGGCATTTCTTGATATGGACAGCAGTGAAAATACACAGCAAAGAAAAGAACAAGAATGAATGAGAACGAGAGCCTTGGGTTTTCTAGGTAGACTAGAAATATGTGTGATATGTACATTTGAAATTTTGTAGCACTAGGTGTATATCTTTCTAGAGTTGATGACTGAGGCCACCTTAAAAGTATGCAAAATATTTCATATCTCTGTAGCAGATATGAATACACTAATATATTGTAATAACCTGGAGTGTAATATATCACAAAGTGATGAATACAGTTCCTTATCCCATAGCATTACCATCAGGACAATTTCCTGAATTCTTATACCTTCTTTTACTTACAGAGTCAAGAACCTGGATCTTTTGGCTCAGTGTCATCTCTATCTACAGAGTGCGTCTAGTTACCAGAACTTAAGATCTGGGTGTCATGAAGTGTGAAGGAATTGTATCATAAAAATCATGCATTAGTGTGGTTTTATTTTTAGAAAATGGACTTTTGTGCTGGGCATGTTAGAACAGAATTTCTGAGGAAGGTCACACAGTCTCAGAAATGCATACACAATTATTACACATGGACATGCTCAGAGATACCTCCCCACCCTCATTCACATCAATGCACACCACCAAAAAGATAGATGTTTCAGGATCATGGTAGATAGCCATAATCATCACTAGATTATCACTTTTTCACCACATCCCAATCCTCATTTCCAAAAAAAAAAAATCTAAATCCAGGATAACTTTTTACATAGAAACAGGAAGGAATGTGTGACCTATCTAAGTACAGAAGTTTTCCTTAGTATGTTAGGGAGTTGATAATACTTAAATTTCTCATTTGCTGCAGAGGCTACCTGTAGTTATAGATAGGAAGACATTGTGAGCATGAGATCATTCACACATGTCTACTATTGGCTGTGGTTGCATTAGATAACTAGATGGGAAACAGAAGATTGGGACAAAAATCACAAAGTAAGGCAGAGAGGGCACTTGTGAAAAGACATGAGCTTTGCATGAGGGATTTCTCAAGTACAATTTGATGACATGCACAAGATTCTTTTTATACCAAGGAAAAGTGCCAGTGAGGAAAATGCTCACTACAATCATTTGCCAATTGTTGTTGTCATATGTGAATGTCATTTTGAATCATTCTCAGATAATAGTTGTGTAGTTTTAATTCCACCACAAAAGAAATTGTATGAGTCACCTATAATGAACACTGTTATATTTTCATGCATGAATTTGAATTAAAAGGAAGAAAACAACACTTATATCTTAGACAAAAAAGGGTCACAATAGTTCAGCAATATAATTTGGTTGGTCTCCTCCAAAATCTGTTAATACCACATGCATGATGACCCAATTGCAATCTAGGGAAATATAGTGTAACTGTCAGTACATTGGTTTGCTGATGAATTACTCTAGGGACTTCCTTACTGTGGATTGGGTCTAGAGTGTTTGGAGATGGTTGTTTAACACACACAGGCTTCGTTGCTGCTGGAATATGATTGTTTCTGAATGGCAAGAGAAGGACCATACCAGGAAACAAAAATTAAAAATAGAGAATAAATGGAAGGAACTACAATGAGAAATGAAATATTCTACTGTTACATTAGAAGGTTTCAGCATTCTTTTATAACACTTGACAGATCCATCAGGAAGAAAAGAAAAAAGTATACTCTTGAATCAATGATCTCTGTTATGGGTCATATTACTTCCACCAAAATACATGTTTAAGTCTTAACACGAATACCTCCAAATTTTACTGGGTTTGAAATGAGAGTCATTGTGATCTTAGCAACTAAAGTTAACTTCTTGGAGCAGGGTGGACCCAGTCTCCAAATAAGGAATCTTTTCTCATAAGAAGTTGGGGCACATTCATGAGGGACTAGTGCCATGTGATGATGGAAGCAGAGAGTAAAGTGCTACAGTTGAAAACCAAGTGGAACAAGAATGGCCACCAAACCAGTACAAGTTAAGAATGGGCAGAAAAAATTCTTTCCTAAAGTTTTCAGACGGGAGCATGGTCTTGCTAACAGGTCAATGTGGGATTTCTAGGGAATAGAGCTCTAAGATAGTACACTTGCATTACTTCAACTCAAGATAGCTGTTTCTTAGATATGGAAACCCTAGGAATTTACCAATTATCAATCACATAGATCTAATTGGCATTTATACAAATATTTCATACAATGAGAGAATAAAATTTTTTCATGTTTTCATGTTTACATGATTATTCATCAAGATAGAGTATAATTTGGCCCTAAAAATTCCTTGGTTTATTGTGCAAATTGGCTGGCAGGAGAAGGGAAATTGGCAGACTGGAGGAAGGATGGACCCATGACACTTTTTCAGTGCCAGACTTAGATGGCAAAAAAGACTGCTTTTCAGTGAGGGAGGGAACTAAAGGAACTCACCAAATCCTAATAGTGAATGAAAAAAATTGTAGAGGCATATAAATTTAGAAATTCAAGCAAAATAAAAAATTAATTACAAAATGGAAGCAAATTTAAGGTACAGAGAACATTTATTTCTTGTAGCTCCACAACTGTAATGCAAACAGTGGGAATAATGCCTTTCCTCAGGTGGGCTAAAGTGGGATTTTACTAAGACTCAATAGTGGATACTCAGGGAGTCTTACAGAATCAGAAACTTGAGTACATTAAACAAAGACAAAGTAGAATACATTCGATCCAAGCTGGTCGTGGCAGAAGCAGCAGCAGCAGCAGCAGCAGCAGCAGCAATAGTGGTACTGCTAGATCACAGAAGAAGGGAAAATGCACAGAAACAAAATTGACAGATTTAGTGTGAAAATTCTGAGGTCAAAGAGGCAGAATTACCTTAGCTGAAGAAGATGTTTCTTTGCACTGTACACTGGTGCAAGAAGGGAACTCTGTGATTCCCACTGTTCCTAGAGAACAAGGCAGGAGCCACCTTGACACAGCCAAGATGCTGCTGCCATTTCAGGAGACTGGAGCTGGAAGATCTGAACAGGAATATATGCAAGATCCTGACAGGCATCTGCCACGGGATCTAGGTGTTGCCTGGCTGAGCTAGAGCAAAAGGCATGGAGAGCATTCTACCCAGGGAAACTCAAGTCACAGATGTGAAAGAAATTCCTGGTCCCTTCCCCCTTGAGTCTGGTGCCTCCCAGGACCAGCTGAAGGGGGTTGAGAATTTGAAGGAGCTGGTGTAAAAATAGGCTGGTGTGAAGAGCTGCCCTGACAATAAGCCCAGGAAGCATAGAAAGGTCATTTCACAGACAGCAGGGAGGGTGTGGGAAGAAAAAAAAAAGATGACTAGCACAGCCTGGGAAATGAGATAAAACAGAGTTAGCTGTTGACAATGTGTTAGTAAGAAAATATAGGGTCATAATAGTAATTCAAATAACAGTTAAAAGAGTTTTAATTGATAAGTGATAATTGTAAATATCTGGGGGTATATACTGAGCTTTGAATTCAAGTATATATTGTACTCTAATGGAATGCCCAGCAACTTAAATATTTATTGTCTTTTTTTTTTCCAGTGAGAAGAACTCTGTCATTTTCTACAGCAAGAATGATAAATATGTTAACTGAAATAGGTCAGTCACAGAAGGACAAGTGCTGCATAATATTACTCTTTCGTGGAGACTGAAAAATTGATCTCATGGAAGATGAGAGTAGAATATTAGTTAGCTGAGCAGGGGAGACAATGTTACAATTGAATATTAGGAAAGAAGTTCTGATAAATTATTGCAGTCTGTGTGCAGACTTAAAAAAATAAAATCTGGGTCTGGAGTTGCGGCTAATTTGGAGAGTGCTTGCCTAGCATGTGTGAAGCATTGGATTTGATTCTTAGCACAGCATAGAAATAAATAAATAATGAATGAATAAATAAATAAATAAATAAATAAGCATGAATGACTAACAAAAATTATAAAAAATAACAAAATTTATTTCTAATAAATTTTGAAGGAAGGATTAAAATGTTCTTAGATTTTACACGACTGAACTCATTTTTCCCCATTGGGGCAGCAAAGCACCTGATTCAGATTGGGATTTAGGATGACATTGCAATATGTGAGGTCTAAAACTTAACAAAATATTTTGTGTGCAAACACAATTTCTGAGGCGGAATCATAGAAAGGCAGAGAAAATAGTGACCATAAGCAGAGGCTATGGTCATGTGGCTTTTGTTCAAATCCTACCTCAAAACATTACACACCTGTACACTTAAATAAACTCCTCTGTCTCTCAATTGTTTGCAAAAGTGTGCATCTGATTGATTGCAGTGGTATAAGGCTGACAATGAGCACATACAGGCAGCCTTAAGAAGACTGGTGCTTAATATGGGTGCTGAATTGTCCTGTCATTAAATAGGACACTTCATTAAATGTGTGGAAAATAAGCTCAATCATTGACAGTGTTTGAAGAGAGAGGTGTGAAACAGATTTCATCCTCCAGGGCAATGGTTGAAGAAAGTCTATTCTTCATTCTTTACAGATGGATATCTGCAAAGCTCTTGGAGAATATCTGTGACCTCCTGTGACCCCATAGCAGTCTTAAGGGATTAGTGGAGCAGAGTCTGTACACAAGAATATTGAGTTTAGGTGTTTGTAATTTGGAGATTTTATGTGACTTGCCCAGATTCACAACAGTGATGAGTGCTGGATGAGGGACAGGAATGTAGCTACTTACCTGAGACCAGAAATCCCTGAGCACTTGAGTCCTCTAGTGGATACCCTAGAACCAGGAACCCAGAACTCATCTCAGTCTTTCCCAAATACTCCTCCCCTGGGTCCAGTTTAGTATGAGGTTTCAGTAGCAGATACTCGAATGACACCCAGAAAAATATTGAAGTCATAACCCAGGCTCTTGCCTCCTTGTCACAATTACTAACTTAAAAAATGATGACTTCATGCAAATGAAGCCTATCTGAAGGTCAAGAGTAGAGTCTACACTTGTGGCCATCCTCCTAAAGTGTCTTCTCACTGTTAGCAGCTTCTCAGTGAGCTGTCCTGATGAGTAGTTGACCACCCAAATCATCAGGGCTCTGTGGGGAAAAACAACTGATTCAGAACTTTGGACATTCTAAACCAACTGTCACTTGATGGCTGTGCCAAGAATGAAGTTTCCTTGTGCTTTTCTCACCTGGATGGACTGTTAATGTGAATTAATGGGGGGAAACAGATACCCTGGTACGATCTCAATAAAGCCAATAAAATTTCAAAGACAAAAAATATATATGTTTATACATATATATATCTTGAAAAAAAAAAGACATTATTTTAAACAAATGATGCTGGGAAAATGGATAGCTATATTAGCAAATGAAATTAGACCCCTGTCTCTCACATTGCACAAAATTCAAATTGAAATGGATCAAAGACTTAGAAATTGGACCAGAAACTTTACAACTGCTAGATGAAAAGACAGGGTCAAGATGCCATCGTAGAGATGCTGACACCAACTTCCTTAACAGGTCCTAAAAAACACAAGAAATAAAACTGAAAGTCAATAAGTGAGATGCCATCAAACTAAAAACATTCTGCAGCAAAAGAAACAATAAACAATGTGAAGAGGGAGCTGACGGAATGGAGAAAATCTTGGCCAGCTATTCATCTGATAGAGAATTAATATTCCAAATATAAAAAGACTTCCAAAAACCTAACTCTGAGAAATAAATAGCTTAATTAATTAATGGGTAAAAGAACTAAACAGAAATTTCTCAAAAGAAGAAACACAAATATTCAATAAATATACGACAAAATATTCAAGGTCTCTATCCATCAGGAAAATGCAAATGAAAACTGCACTAAGATTTCATCTCACTCCAGTCAGAATGCAATTATCAAGAACAAAACAACAATAAATGCTGATGAGGTTGTGGGGAAAGGTACACTTGTACATTATTGTGGGACTGCAGTCTAGAACAACCACTCTGGAAAGCAGCATGGATATTCCTCAGAAGTTTAGGAATGGACCCAATACATGACCCCACTATCCCACTTCTTGGTATTTCCCCAAAAGATCAAAACTAGTTGTGGTGAGAGGCAGGGGTCTGATTTCATTTTTCTATATGAGGATATGTAGTTTCCCTACAAAACTTGTTTAAAAGATTGGCTTTTCCAAGAAACATTTTTGGCACTTATGGGGATACAGTCAACTGAATGTTACTAGCTGCACATTTTACAATAACTAAATTATGAACTCAAATGAGATGCTCAACCAATAGACAGATAGATCAAGAATGGATCACAAAAGTGTCGTGTGGAATACAAATGATTTCTAGTCAGACATAAAAAAATTAAAATTGTGGCATTTGCTGGTAGAGTGGATGGAAATGGAGTATTTAACAGCATGCAAGAAATCTATGGAGCACTGTAAACAAAGCAATGGATGCATTATGTGTATCTCACAAGAAGCAAAGAAATGGGAAGAAATGTGCTATGAATTAATAAATAACTAAGAGCACAAAGATTAGGATAGATCTTAATCTTTCCTTTTAAGGGGCTCAATGAGATCCAAATAGGTGACATCAAAGATCTCCAAGGTTATGTATTTGATGTCAAAACTATTAGAATCAAGTACAAAACCAAACTATAGAGAGGATCAAGAGACAAAAAGCTCCTTAAACTCAGGTGATTCTTAGTAAAATTAATATCAGATCTCTCAACAGAACCTATACAGGCCAGAAACAGAGATGAAATATCAAGTGATAAAAGAAAAGCCTTTCACCCTTTTAAAATTCTACAACTGACATGAGATTTTTTTCTAAAATAAATAATAAACCATGTTTTTATGGTTTGTATCTGATATGTTCCCCCAAAGGTGAAAGTGTTGAAAGCAAGTTCCCCCATGCAGCAAGTTACAGAGATGGGGTTTTTGTGCAATAATTAGATGATGAGGGCTCTAACATCATCAATTGATTAATCCATGATGACTGAATGGACTACTGGCAAGTGGGACTTAGTTGGGGCAAGTAAATCAATGAGGGAATGCTCTGGAAGGAGTTATCATTTCTCTAGTCTCTCTCTCTCTCTCTCTCTCTCTCTCTCTCTCTCTCTCTCTCTCTCTCTCTCTTTCTCTCTCCCCCTGAACCCCCTTCCCCACTCATCTTCCCAGATTCCTTGAATAAGTTTCCTCCACCACATAAGTTCTTTTTATATTTTTGCCACATTTCTAGTTTATTAATGGTGCGTTATTGTTTTTCACATTTATTTACTTATGTTTAATTTGTTCTTTTTGGATACATATGAAAGTAGAGTGTATTTTAATATATATGTAGAATATAACATTCTACAGGATCTAATTCTTGTGAATTATTGTTTTATATACAGATGGAGTTTGTAGTTAGTATTACAGTATAATTTGGTCAATAGCACTCCCCTGACCCTCCCTTCTCCCTTCTCACCTGCTAACTTGATCCTAGTCTTCTGATCTCCCTTTGATTTTCATGAGATTCACCCCTACTGCTTTGCTTTCTCTTCTCTAGCTTCTGCATATGAGAGAAAACACAATTAACCTTCTGATTCTTACTTATTTCACTAATCCTAATGGTCTCTAGTTCAATCCATTTTTCTGCAAATGACAAAATTTTATTTTTTTCTTTATAACTAAATGAGAATTCATTGTGTACATTTATCACATTTTTTTCTCCATTCATCCACTGATGGATATGTAGTCTGGTTCTATAGTTTGCCAATGTGAATTTTGGTTTTATAAATATAGGTACCATGCTTCACTGTAATAGTATGACTTTAATTTTTCAGGATGTATTCTGAAGAATGGTATAGCTAGGTCACATGGTAGTTCCATGCCTGTTCTTTGAGGAGCCTCCATAATGATTTGCATAGACGTGTACTGATACACCATCTCATGAACAGTTTTAAAATGCATCTTTCTCTCCACATCCACTCTAGTATTTATAATGATTTATATTCTTAATGACTGCCATTCTGACTAGTGTGAGATAAAAATTTCAGTGTAGTTTTGAATTGCATTTTCTTAATTGCTAATGATGTTGAACATTTTTCCTATATTTGTTGGCCACTTCATCTTTTGAGAAGAGTCTGTTTAATTCATTTGTTCATTTACTATCTAAGTTTTTAAATTTTTTGCTGTAAAGTTTTTTGGGCTTTTGTATATGCTACATCATAATCTCATCAGAAGAGTAGCTAATAAAAACTTACTCACATTCTGTCAGTTCTCTTTAAGACTTCTAATTATTTCCCATGGTATGCAGAAGCTTTTGAATTGGTACCATCCTCTTTATCACTTTCACCATACTCTTCCACCATGATGTTCTCTATTGCCTCAAGACCAAAGGAATGGAGTCAGCTGTTTATAGACTGAAACCATGAGCACCCAGATATATTTTTCCTCCTCTAATTGTTCTTTTTTTCCTTTACTGTCTTTTTTTTAATTTTGTTTTTTAAAAGTAGAATGCATTTTGACACATTGTACACAAAATAAGCACTACTTCTTAGTCCTCTAGTGTACATGTAGCAGAGTCACTCCAGGAGTATAATCAAATACATATATAAGCTAATGATGTCTATCTCATTCTGCTGTCCTTCCCATCACCACAAACCCACCCCTCCCCACCCTCCCTGCTACACAAATGAAAGTTCCTCCATTCTTCCCTATTCTCCCTACATCACTAGGATCGGCATCTCCTTATCAGAGAAAACATTCAGCTTTTAGATTTGGGGGATTGGATTATTTCACTTAGCATGATATTCTCTAGTTTCATCCATTTACCTACAAATGCCACGATTTCATTCTTTTTTATGGCTGAGTAATATTCTATTCTGTGTATATACCATGTTTTCTTTATCCTTTCATCTGTTGAAGGGCATCTATGTTGTTTTCATACTTTAGCATTTGTGAATTGAGCTGCTATAAACATTTATGTATCTGTGTCATTATAGCAATCTGAGTTTAAGTCTTTGGGGTATAAACTCAGAAGTGTGATAGCTGGGTCAAATGGTGGTTCCAGTCCAAGTTTTCTGAGGAATCTCCATACTGCTTTCCATAGTGGTTGCACCAATTTGCAGTCCCACTAGCAATGTATGAGTATAAATTTTTCACAACATCCACACCAACACTTGCTATTGATTGTATTCTTCATAATTGCCATTCTTACTGGAGTATGATGAAATCTTAGAGTAGATTTGATTTGCATTTCTTTAACTGGTAGAGATGATGAACATTTTTTTCATTTTTTACTGGTCAATTGTATCTCTTCTTGTGAGAAAAGTTTGTGCACTTCCTTAGCCCATTTATTGAATGGGTTATTTGGTTTTTTGGTGTCAAGTTTCTTTAGTTCTTTATATATAAAACCTGGAGATCAGTGCTCTATCTGAGGTGCATGTGCTAAAAATTTCTTCCCATTCTATAGCCTCTCCATTCACATTATTGATGGTTTCCTTTACTGAGAAGTTTACTTAGTGTCAATCTATCCCATTTATTGATTCTTAATTTTACTTCTTGCACTTTAGGAGTCTTGTTTAGGAAATTAGGTTCTGAGCCATTGTGAGAAAGATTTGGGCCTACCTTTTCTTTTGTTGGTATCTGTCCTACTCTTTTTGATCTACTTTGAGTTTATTTTTGTGCAGGGTTAATTTTGTGGATTTTTGTGCAGAGAGATAGAGGTTGAATTTCATTTTGCTACATATAGATTTCCAGTTTGCTAAACACCATTTGTTGAAGAGGCTATCTTTTCTCCAATGTATGTTTTTCACATCTTTGATTAATATGAAACAACCATATTTATGTGGCTTTGTCTCTGTATCTTCTATTTTATATCATTGTTCTATATGTCTCTTTTGGTACCACACCATGCTGTTTTTGTACTGTTGCTCTGTAGTATAGTTTAAGGTCTCATCTTGTGATGCCTCCTGCTTCACTTTTGTTGCTGAGGATTGATTTGTCTTTTCTGAGCTTATGATTTTTAAAATGAATTCTGTGTTTGCTTTTTTCTATTTATTTTGAGAATTTAATTGGTATTTTTTATAGGAATAGCATTAAAACTGTGTAACAATTTTGGTTGTATGGCCATTTTTACTATATTATACCTATCCAATAGAATGAGAGACATTTCCATACCCCAAGTGCTCCTTCAATGTCTTTCTTTAGTGTTCTGTAATTCTCATTGTAGATGTCTTTCATCTCTTAGATGAAAGAGGTGATGGATTAGATGGATTCCCAACTACTTTTTGAGGCTATTGTGAATGGGTGGTTTTCCTACTTTTTTGTCCAGTGGATTCATCGCTTCTGTATAGAAATAAACTTGATTTATGGGTATAGATTTTATGTCCTGCTACTCTGCTGTATTCACTTATTAGTTCTAGAAGTTTTCTGGGGGAATTTTTTGGATCTTCTACATATAGAAGCATGTCATCAGCAAATAGTGATAGTTTGAGTTTTTTCCTTTGTGAATCCCTTTAATTTCTTTCATATCTCTGATTGCTCTTCCTAGAGTTTCATTGACTATGTTGAATTGAATTGGTGAAAGAGGGCATCCCTGTCTTGTTCCAGTTTTTAGAAGTAATGCTTTCTCTTTTAACTCTCCTGTTCTTGATTTGAGCACACAAGTGAAAAAGCAAAGCAATTAGGTGGTTTTGTCCCCAGACGACTTGGACAGAGTTTAGTGATGTGACAAGCCTTGCATATCTCTATACCTGCCATCCAGGAGCTGCAGCCAAGTCAGGGGTATGACTAGTGGCAGAGCCATTGCTGTCAATGCCTCCTTTAGCCTGCCTTCTGGGGCAGAAGGACGCTGGTAATAGCCCATGGCTTCTGGTCCCCTGAATCACGGCCAAGTGTGACTGTCCTGGTTTCCTCACATTCTTTTCTTTGGTACCAAGGTACCCATGACCACTGTGGGGCCAGGCTGTGCTGGCACTGATGTCCTCCAGTCAGCTCAAGTTCTGCAACTCTGGCTCAGTTGTGAGGCAGAGTCTACCTTGCAGCCGGAGGATGTTCTTTGTATTCTAACATGGGTGTGAGTCTTGTACACCTTCTGCACCTCTGGGTATAAACAGGAACCTAATTGTGTGCTCATGTGCAGATCCCTGCCCAAAGTCAGTCTCTGCAGGGTGAAGCTTTTGTCCTGAGTATCCCAATATGCACGTGATAGCTTCCTTGTGGTGCATTCACTCACTTAAATGCTTATGAGAAAAAAACAGTTCAACTTAATCCTTTTATTTAATTTCACAGAGTCTTTTTTAACTCTTAGAAGCATAAATCTTCTTGTTTTGTACATAAGAACTTTTTTTAAAAAAACGAATAAATCAAGCATCACACACACACACACACACACACACACACACACAATGTTCACAAACAGGCCACTTTAGTTGATTAAATCTGAAGTATTTATCATGGTAAATTCTGAGCAGCCAAAGGCACAGATCTAGCCGCCCTCACAGGCCCCGTGCCACCTAGAATTTGATTGGGGCAGTGCCCCCACAGGCAGTGGGATGAACTGGTGGCCAGCAGAAAACTGGCTGAGTATTCACCATATATATATATATACCCTTGCTGAGGCCACATGTGTTTCTTTGCTTAGTCAAAGTGATTGTTGTCAGTCTATAGAGTGACATGGACTCTCATCTGCCTCTGGTTAATACTCTGATTATGGGGCTTCTTTGGTTTCATGACATTATCCCTCTAATTGGCGGGATGCCTGACTACTCACTCTCAAGAGCTCAGCTCTGTGCAACCTCAATTCTGACTAAATTCACAAAAACCATGGGGACTCAATGCATTCCTCAGGCAAGTCCAGTTTCTGGCACTTGGACTATATTATGTACAACACTGAAGCAATGAGAGAAAAAAAAGGAATTTCCAGTGCCCTTTGGCAGTCTACTGTGGGAAGGAGGCTCTCAAAGAGGGGAACAAACGCCACCTATGAAGTTACACTAGATAATGTGAACAATCAACAAAATCAGGAGATTGCTTAATAAACAGAATGCTATTTATTAACTCATTTCACAAATGAATGAACTATAACAGTGTCACATCGCAAAGAAATTGCAATCAGTGGGCACAAGTTAATTGGGTGACCCAGTGTAGGAGGACAAGGTGGGTCTTCTGCTGAGTCAGATTTTATCAGTGGTCTCAGCTGTCCAGCTTCAACCAGGGAAGGCTCCAGGAAGGTCAACAGCCTTACTGAGCTGGGCATATGGCATAGGATAACACAGTAGGGTCAGGGGAGTGGTCATGGGTCAATTCCTGGAAAGTGCCTCTGACATGGTCCCTGGAGACTAAGGCTGATTGAATGCTCCAAAGAGCAGGTGGAGGAAGTTGAGGCTCCTACCCTCCCCCTTTGTGTTCTCTTGAACCCCAATGCTTGAAAAAAGGCTCCCCAGTACTCCCAAGTCAGCTGCTGCATGAGAGGAGCAAGTTTGCAAATCACCACTAGTCACTTCCAGAATCCTGAGAGAGCATAAGATGATTAAAGGAGACAAGGTATGTTCTGGATATCAGGTGTTTGAGCTCTGGGAAATTACTCCCCATCTTGCTCCCATCATGCTCTGCACAGGTGACATGCTTACTCCTGTTCCTAGTCTCATCCCTCAACTGGACCCACCCTACACCCTGACCTAGCCCAGGCAGAGCCTCAGGATGGAATGTTGGAATGGGACCTTTATCCTCAGGCACCCTCTTGTCTCCTCTCTTACAGACTCTGTGACTGTCATTGAGCTGAAACAGTTGGCCTTGGTGTCAGTTGCACTGGGACAGATGGCCACAATCATCAGCTCTGGAGACAGCCTTGCCAGTGAATATGCTGGGCACTGGTACCCGTAGAAGCAGAGGACAGGTCTTATTCCTATGCAGATCATTCAGCTCTTTGTGTTCACAGCTTCTTTGGTGTTATCAGAGGCAGCACAGCCTATGTGGCCCAGGTCCCTATGTTGTGGAGCTAAATCTCCTGGTGGTGGAGCCAGTGTTTTTCAGTCCCACCCTCACAACTCAGCTTCTCTACCCAAGCAACAACCAGCAGGTTTCTTCTCAGATACTTCAACACCTCCTGCTCCATGCTAGGCCTGCAGGACAAGGAGGGCACTAGCAGACACAACCCTGCAGAGGTGGGGTGCACAGACATGAGTGGCCCTGTCATTGCCACCTGCACCAGTGGCCCTCAAGAGAATGCCTCCTAGAGGCTCAAACAATAGATTCCAGAACAGCTTAACTCACCAGTTCCCCCTGATTATGTCTTGAACTGATTTTTTTCCACCATACTCTTCTGCCATGATATTTGCCATTGCCTCAGAGAACAATGGAATGGAGTCAATTGTGTATGGATTGTGACGTGGGAAACCTTGTGAATCCAAATAAATTATTTATCTTATAAATATTGTGTTTCCCCCCCTTTTCTTTCTTTCTTTTATTTTTTAACAGTAGAATGCATTTTTTACAGATTGTACACAAATTGAGCACAACTTCTTCCTCTGGCACTACATGTGGCAGAGTCTCTCCACTAGTGTAATCATACATGTATACAGGGTAATAATGTTTGTCTCATTCTACTGTCCTTCCCATCCCCACAGCCCCACTTCTCCCCTCTGTCCCCTCAACACAAACCAAAGTGCCTTTCTGATTCTGCCTGATCCTCCCAGCCCCATTATGGATCAGCAACTGCTTATCAGAGAAAAATTTTAGCTTTTTCAATTTTGGGGATTGGTTTATTTCACTTAGCATGATATTCTCTAGTTCCATATATTTTCCTGCAAATGACATAATTTTATTATTCGTTTAGGCTGAGTAATATTCCATTGTGTATATGTACCATATTTTCTTTCTCCATTCATCTGTTGAAGGGCATCTAGGTTGGTTCCACAGTTTAGCTATTGTGAACTGAGCCATTCTAAGCATTGATGTGGCTGTAACATTCTGGTATACTGATTTTAAGTTCATTGGTTATAAACTGAGAAATGGGTTAGCTAAGTGCCTTTAGTCCAAGTTTTCTGAGGTATCTTCATACTGTTTCACATAGTGGCAGGACCAATTTGCAGTCTCACCAGCAATATATGAAGGTAACTTTTTTCCAACATTTTTCGTGATACTTGTTATTGCCTGTATTTTTGATACATTGCCATTCTGCAGTGAAATAACATCTTATAGTAGTTTTGATTTACATTTCTTTCGTTGTTAGAGATGATGAACATTTTTTTCCAATGCGTATTTATTGGTTGTATTTCTTCTTCTGTGAAGTGTCTATTCAGTTCCTTAGCCCATTTATTGATTGTGTTATTTGGCTTTTTGGTGTTCAGATTTTTAAGTTCTTCATGTATCCTGGAGATTAGTGTCTATCTGAGGTCTGTCCCATTCTGTAGAATCTCTCATCATGTTATTGTTTGTTTCTCTTACTGAGAAGAAGTTTTTAGTGTCTGTCCATCCCATTATCTATTTTCGATTATACCTCTTGCACTTGAAAAGTCTTGTCCAAGAATTAAGGTCCTGAGCCAATGAGATGAAGATTTGGACCAACTTTTTCTTCTACTGGGTGCATGATCTCTGTTCTACTGCCAGTATTTGATCCACTTTCAGTTGATTTTTGTGCAGGTGAGGGATAATGGTTGAATGTTATTTTGCTACATATGGATTTTCAGTTTTCCCAGCATCATGTATTGAAAAGCCTATGTTTTCTCTAATGTATATTTTTGGCACCATTGTCTACTATGAGATAAGCATATCTGTGTGCGTTTGTCTCTGTGTCTTGTATTTTGTATTATTGTTCCACATGTATCCTTTGGTACCATTACCATCCTGTTTTTGTTACTATTGCTCCATAGTATAGTTTAAGGTCCAGTATTGTGATGCCTCCTGCTTCATTCTTCTTGCCAGGGATTGCTTCTTCTATTCTAGGCCTTTTATTTTTCCAAATAAATTTTGTGGTTCCTTTTTCTAGTTCTTTGAAGAATGTCATTCATTGGTACAGATGTAATGCAAATCAAAGTATTCTAAGATTCCATCTCACTCCAGTCAGAATGGCAGTCATCAAGATTACAGACAACAATAAGAGTTGGCCAGAATGTGGGGAAAAAGGTACACTCATACATTGCTTGTGAGATGTAATTCAGTGTAGCTAATCTGGAAGTCAGTATGAAGATTTCTTGGAAACTTGTAACATAACCACCATTTGACCCTGCTATCCCATTCCTTGGCTTAGACAGAAAGGACTGAATAAAGCATACTACAGGGACAAAGGCATATCAATATTTATAGCAGCATAATATACAATAGCTAAATTGTGGAACCAAACCAGATGCCCTTCAGTAGATTAATACATAGAGAAACTTTGGTATATATACACAATGGAATATTACTCAGAACTAAAAGAGAATAAAATAATAGCATTTACAAATAAATGGATGGAGTAGGAGAATGTAATGCTAAGTGAAGTAAGCCAGTTCCAAAAACACCAAAGGCCAAATGCTTTTTTTGATATGAGGATGCTCTCATAATGATGATAGCAGGGGCATGGGAGGAATGGAGGAACTTTAGATGGAACACAGGGAAGGGAGAAGAATGGAGAGGGCATGGGGGTACAAATGATGGTGAAATGAGTTAGACATCATTACCCTAAGTATATATATGAAGACATGAATGGTGTGAAAATACTTTGTGTACAATCAGAGACTTGAAAATGATTATCTCTATGTACAATATGAAATAAATTGCATTCTGCAATCATATAACAAATTAAAATGAATAAATATTTTAATAGAAAAGTGAATAAATAAACAGGGGGAGGACATCCACCTTGCTTTCATGAGATCAAGAAATAAAGCCCACAGCAGCCATGGCAGTGAAGTTTGGCGAGCATGCCAGTGGCTTTCTCCACAAGGAGGTGGTCCAATTCATTAACAATGAAGCTCTCCTGAACAGTGGTGGCCCAGAATTCTACATGGCCTTTTGCTCTAGTCCCTGGAACAAGGTGGAGGACTGGCTTTGCACTGTGGTCATGGACTCTCTGGTGCCTCAGGACCTCAAAAGGGCACCTGGAGCGCCTTTCCCTGGGTGTGTGAGTAGTGGCCAGGTAGCAGGAGCAGCAGAGGCATTGGTTCTGTCAGCTGCGAGACCATGTGGAGAAGTGTGAGGTGGCTTGCTGGGCTTTGGTCTCTCAGCTGTAGCAGCTGTGTGAGGAGCGTGGTGATGCTACCACTCAGCTGTGCTTCACTCAGGTTGCCTTGCAGCAGGTGATGTATGAGCATGAAGTGCTATGTGGAAGGCTACTTGAGGCTTAGAGCTCAGTATTGGCAGATCCATTGCCCCCAAATGTTGTACTTGTTATGGGAACCCAATAGCATGGTATTGTGGTGTAGTCCCTGGAAGAAGAGGAGCAGGCAGAAGTGTTGGTGCTTGGAGCATAGTGCATGCCACATTTGGAGGCCCAGATGCCAGCCCCAGTACCTTTGCTTTGTGTGCCAGGACACCCATGCATGTCCTTGGCTCCAGGCAATGCAACCCCATGTGCAAATGTCTGTGCTCCATTCAGTGCCAATCCCAGTGGGATTCCTATACTCCTCTACAAGCCTCTGTAATAATAAAATCAGGATCAGCAGGAGCAACAGCCACAGCAGCGGCAGCATTTGCACCCCAGGTGCTTCCTGTAGTGATCTATCCACCAGGCTTGTGGGCTCCAGTGGGGTGCCAGGAGGGAATGGCTCCTCAATGTGTCCAGAGTTGCTGGTGTGACTAGAGTTGCCTGAGTTTCTGGGGCCAATATAATATCCTGAGAACCTCCCAGGTAGATGCAACCTGGGAGATAGAAAAATCCCCAAGTAAAAAGAAGGTCCTGAAGGTCTCCAGGGAATGACTTCCCTGAGGGGAAGCATAAGCCAAAGCCAGAAAGAGGGTCAGGAGAGGCCCCAGGGGAGAGACCCCATGTGGGAGATCATTAGTCTTAGTCTGGTGCATTTAATAAAAAAAGAATGTCATTGGGATTTTTACATTAAATCTTTGTAAATGTTTTGGTATTAAGACCATTTTTGATATATTAATTCTGCCTATTCAAGACCATGAGAAATCTTTCCATTTTCTAAGATCTTTTTCAATTACTTTCTTTGGTATTGTTTAATTTTTATTGTAGAGGTATTTCACCACTTTTGTTAGATTGATTCCCAAGTTTTTTTTTTTGTTGTTGTTGTTATTGTTTGTTTGTTTATTGTGTTTTGCTTTGTGTTGAGGCTAGAGTGAATGGGGAGGTTTTCCTAATTTCTCTTGCTATTGATTCATTGCTAATGTATAGAAATGCATCTGTTTCATGGGTATTGATTTTATATCCTAATTTGCTGAATGTATGTATTGGTTCTAGATGTTTTCTGGGAGAATTTTTTGGATCTTCTAAATATAGAAATATGTCATAAGCAAATAGTAATAATTTGAGTTCTTTTTCTAATCATATCACTTTAATTTCTTTCATTGGTCGGATTCCTCTGACTGGAGTTTAAGGACTATACTGAATAGAAGGGACGAGAGAGTACATCCCTGTCTTGCTTGAGTTTCATTAGAGAAAATGCTTTCTGTTTTTCTCATTTAGAATTATGTTGGCCTTGGGCTTAGCATAGATAGCTTTTAAAATGTGGAGGTATTGCAGACCTTGTTTGTTTAAGCTCATCATGGGCATCTTCAAGCATGGCTTCTTGTGGTATGAGATGACAGGGTCAGGTGATAAGCAAAAGAATGGATTCATCAGCAGGAGTCATGGAAGAAGAAGATTAATTAAAATGACTGGATTAAATCCTACTAAATAGAAAATAGTTTGATTTTCAAATTTCAAATAAGGGGGATATAATCTTAAAATCCCACCAGAAATCTCTCCAAATATTAAAATACAATGCTTTGTGTGTATTTTCATTCTGATTCAAAAAGAAGTTTTAATTTTTTCTATCTAAAAATGTCTAGAGGTTCAGAAAGATTGAGATATCTGTAGGTTTGGCATTTCAAACCAGAAATGGAATATATTTTGATTCTCAAAATTATAGCTATGCCTCCCTTTCAACCCATTATTATATGATCAATGAAATTATTTGAAGAGCAAAATCTTTTTTCCTGATTTAATATATTTTCATAAATAGAGAATATTAATGTATGGGTCTAGGTTTCAGTATTTAAAGAAATAATCACACACTCTCCAATAACACACTTGGACATGAAAATACACTTACAAAGAGAATAGTTGCAGCTCAGAATGTGGCATGTGCTCACAATGAAAGTTCCATGTTGACCAGTCACCATGGTAATGTGGGATGCATATCTTACCTTCCATTTCCACTCAGTTGATCTAGTGAGTGAGTTGGTATCGGTTAGAATTGGAGAAGAGTAGGGAGGTTTTGAGTTCCTGGTCGGCCATGGGAAATCTAAATTGCTGCGGGGAAGGTATGTTGTCAGTGATTATTTTAAGGCTGTTTCTTCAAAGGGCAGTTAACATTTACTGAATGTATTTTTCTCTTGATTTTTTTTATCTCTGACCCTGAATCTTCTCTCCTGAGATTTAAGTATTTGGTGATATTGCTTTATAACTCAATTCATATATTTGCTTGTACTATTGACCTGGTTATTGAAAATGTTTTTCTAAATTTAGAAAAAATGAACCATTCCTAAGGCCAATATCATGTGTGCTCTTAAAGTGAATAAATAAAAAGGGGGAGGACATTCACCTTGGTTTCATGAGATGAAGAAATAAATTGAGAGAGAGTAAATGGATGCTAAGTAAGGCAATATATATCCCATGAAAGGGCAATTAGAGGCCAAACTCAACTGAATGTATATGAACATCTAAAAATAATGCTAGAGAAGTCTTAATTAAGACATTTGTAGAAAGGAAAGAGTACTGAGATTTCAGGGAAAGTTTCCAAGGGGTTGATGACTACAGGATCCCTGGTGTTTGGGGGTTACTGGGAAGAAGGCAGAAAGGACAGTGCCATGAGGTCAAAGGAGTGATCATCTGATAATGGAGGAAATGAGAGCCTTGGGGATCTTCAAGGAGGATCGATGGAGGATCACAGATTGTACTTACTGGTGGATCCGTGTAGGCAGATAAGTATGGCCTCTGGCCCTGCAGGATCTAGGAAGAGGCGTGGAAGATCAGGAGAAGGAATATATGAGATCAGAGCTGGTGCATCTACAGCAACCACGTTTTCAAGCAGGCCTTGTCTGCCTGCGCAGGTGATGGCCAGAATGTTAGTCTGCAGACACGGCGGGAAGGCCAGATTCTGAAATGGAAACACCAAAGCATCATTCCAGGGTATCTTCCCCCCCCCCCCCGCCATTAATTCACATTAACAGGCCATCCAGGTTAGAAAAGCACAAGGAAACTTCATTCTTGGCACATCCATCAAGTGGCAGTTGGTTTAGAATGTCCTAAGTTCTCAAACAGTTTATGAGCCCCACAGAGCCCTGATGATTTGGGTCATCAACTGCTCATCAGGATGGCTCACTGAGAGGCAGCTAGCAGTGAGAAGACCCTGGGGGAGGGTGGCTACAAGTGTGTACTCTACTCTTGACCTTCAGATAGGCTTTATTTGCATGAAATCATTATTTTTAAGTCAGTAATTGTGATGAAGAGGCAGAAGCCTGAGTTATGACTGGAACATTTTTCTTGGTATAATTCAACTGTCTGCTACTGAAGCCTCAAGGAGGCTTCAGGGGAGAAATATTTGAGAAAGACTGAGAAAACTTCTGGGTTCCTGTTCTAGGGAATCCACTAGAGGATTCAAGTGCTCAGGAATCTCTGGTCCCAGGTAAATCTCTGGACACTCCTGTCCCACATCCACCACTCATCATTGTTGTGAATCTGGGAAAGTCACATAAAATCTCCAAATTACAAACACCTAAACTCAAAATTGTGGTGGACAGACTCTGTTTCACCCATCCCTTTAGGCTGATATGGAGTCACAGGAGGTCACAGACATTCTCCATGAGCTTTACAGATATCCATCTGTAAAGAATGAGGAATAGACTTTCTTCACCCATTGCTCTGGAGGATGACCTCTGTTTGACACCTCTCTGTTCAAACACTGTCAACGATTAAGCTTATTTTTCCACACATTTAATGAAGTGTCCTATTTAATGACATGACACATTAGCACCCATATGAAACACCAGTCTTCTTAAGGATGCCTAGATGTTATCACTGTCAGCGTTACACCATTACATGGATCAGATGCACATTTTTCCAAACAATGGAGACAGAGGGGTTTATTTAACTGCAGAGGTATGTAATGTTTTGAGGTAGTATTTGAACAAAAGCCACATAACCACAGCCTCTGCTCATGGTCACTGTTTTCTCTGCCTTTCTATGATTCTTCCTTAGTAATTGTGTTTGTGCATACAATATTTTGTTGGGTTTTAGACCTCACACATTGCAATGTCATCCTAAATCCCAATCTGACACCACTGCCCCAGTGGTGAAAAATGATTTCAGTAGTGTGAAATCTAAGAACATTCACATCCCTCCTTTAAATTTTATTAAACAGATTTTGTTATATTTTGAAATTTGTTTCAGTTATTTATGCACATTTATCTATCTATCTAT
Source organism: Callospermophilus lateralis (assembly GCF_048772815.1). NCBI lineage: Eukaryota > Metazoa > Chordata > Mammalia > Rodentia > Sciuridae > Callospermophilus > Callospermophilus lateralis. The sequence goes on along the minus strand of NC_135305.1, from coordinate 143,103,034 downwards.
CTATCTATCTATCTATCTATCTATCATCTATCTATCTATCTATCTATTTATTTATTTAATTGTGGTGCTGAGAATCACACCTTTGCCTCACACATGCTAGGCAAGCACTCTTTAAATGAGCTACAAACCCAGACCCAGATTTTGTGATATTTAACTCTGCTCACAGACTGCAAAAATACATCAGAACTTTTTTTTTCTAATATTCAATTGTAACATTGTCTCCCCTACTCTACTAATTAATATTCTACTCTCAATTTCTATGCAATCAACTTTTTAGTCTCCACAAAAGAGTGATATTTTGCAGCATTTGTCCTTTTGTGTCTGACCTATTTCAGTTAATGTAATTACCAACCTTGTTGATGAAAATGACAGAGTTCTTCTCACTGAAAAAAAATACAAGAAATATTTAAGATACTGGGCATGCTCTTTGTGTATAATATATACTTGAATTCAAAGCTCAAATTATACCCCCAGATATTTACAATTATCACTTATCAATTAAAACTGTTTGAATCATTACTTGAATTACTATTGATGACACATTGTTTTTCTTGCTAGCACGTTATCAATAGATAACTCTGTTTTATTCCATTTCCCAGGCTCTTGTCTCCCACGTGAGCACCGGAAAACATCAAAACATGCAGAAGACATCCACAGGCCTTGGTCCAGAGAAGTCCACCTGTTGCCACCAAACATCCTTGTGCCCAAGGAAAAGTCCAAAAAAGGTACCTTGAAAATCCTGTCATTGTTGTTCACTCTGCAATAATGATTCTAGTTCATTCAGAGTTCCAATTCTTTTTTTTTTTTTTGATGTGTACAAATTGATGTGCTTTGAGTCATTCAGCAGTGATGCAGGTCCAAAAGTAAAGATCTAGTTACCTTTTAATTTTGTGCACTTGATTCATTCAACTGTTGATGGACATTCGATTGATCTTACCATGTATTTATGGTGAATGCTACAAACATTGAAGTGATTGTATCATTATATTATGCTGACTTGCAGTTCTAGAGAATAAGCAAAGAGGAATGTAATAGCTGAGGCTTGTGTGTTTCACTCTTGGGTTTTTCATGGATCTCCACATTGCTTTCCAGAGTTGTCCTAATAATTTACAGTCTCATCAACATTATTTCTCCTACCCTTGCCAGTATTTCTATGGGTATCCAGTTTTCCCAACACCATTTGTTTAAAACATGATGTCCTCTCTAACATATATTTTGGTGCCCTTGTCAGGGATCAGGCGGCTGTAAGTATCAGGTGGGTTGTCTCTGTGTGGTATATTCTATTTCATGGATCTTCATATCTATTTTCAGTTCAATACCATACTGTTTTTGCTACTCATCTCTATAGTAAAATTTAAAATTGGGTATTGTGATGGCTTTCACATTACGTTTTCTTGCTCAGATATGCTTTGGCAAATTGTTGTTGTTGTTATTATTATTATGCCAAGTGAATTTCAGGGTTGGTTTTTCAATACTGTAAGGAATATCATTGGTAGTTTGAAGGGGATTGTGTTGAATTCATTGAATCTGTATATTGCCATTTATAGTATGGCCACTTTGACAATATCAGTTCCGCCTATACACGAACACAGAAGTTCTTTGGACCTTCTGAGATCAATTTCTATTTTTTTCCTGCATTCCATGGTTTTCATTGTAGAAATCTTACACCCTTTTGGGTATATTCATTCTCAGGGGCATTTTCAGATTATTGTAAAAGGGATGGTTTTTGGAATTCTATATCAGTGCCATCAATGTTGGAATATAGTAACGCTATTGATTTATGAGTGCTGATCTTTCCTCCTGATACATTGCTAAGTTCACCAGGTCTGGAATTCTTATGTTGAAAATTCTTGGCACCATCAACTTGGCTGTGTCAAGAAGGCTCCTGCCTTACTCTCTGGGGCCAGCGGGAATCACAGAGTTCCCTTCTTGCACCAGTGTACAGTGCAAAGAAGTCTCTTCTTTAGCCACGCCAAGGAAACACTGCCTCTCTGACCTCAGGATTTTCAACTTAATCTATCTATTTTGTTTCTGTGCATGTTCCCTCCCTATGTGATCTAGCAGTGCCACTATTCCTGCTGATGTAGCTGCTGCTGATGGTGACACCACCAGCTTGGATCCCATGTACTTTCTTTTTTTTGTCTTTGTTTAATGTACCCAAGTTTTTGATTCTCTAAGACTCCCTGAGTATCCACTATTGAGTTTTAGTGAAACCCCTCTTTTGCTCATCTGTGAGGAAGGACTATTCGCACTGTTTGCATTACAAGTTGTAGAGCTGCAAGAAATAAAGTTTCTCTCTATCTTAAATTTGCTTCCATTTTGTAATGTATTATTTCTTTTACTTAATTTTCTTACTTTATATGCCTCTATGATTTTTTTTCCATTCACTATTAAGTTTTGGTGAGTTCCTTTAGTTCCCCCTCACTGAGAAGCAGTTTTTTTTTTTTTTTTTTTTTTTTTTTGCCTTCTAAGTCTGGGTTCATCCTTCCTCCAATCTGCCAACTTCCCTTTTCCTGACAGCAAATTTGCACAATATCTCAAGACACCAAGGAATTTTTAAGGCCAAAATATACTCTATTTTGATGAATAACTCACATGAACTTGAAAACAAATTTTATTCTCTTGTGGTTGTATGAAGTATTTGTACAAATGCCAATTAGATCAATGTGAATGATAATGGTGTTGGTAAATTCCTAGGGTTTCCATATCTAAGAACCAGCATTCTTGGGTTGAAGTAATGCAACTATACTATCTTAGAGCTCTATTCTCTAAAAATCCCACATTGACCTGTTAGCAGAAACATGCTACTTCTGAAAACTTTAGGGAAGAATTTTTCCTGCCCATTCTTAACTTCTATGGTTTGGTGGCCATCCTTGGTCTGCTTGGTTTTCAACTGCAGCATTTTACTCTGTACTTCCATCACCACATGGCATTAGTCCCTCATGAATGTGCCCTATCTTCTTATGAGAACAGATGCCCTATTTGGAGAATGGGTCCATCCTGCTCCAAGAAGATACCTTTAATTGCTAAGATCACATTGACTCTCATTTCAGACCTAGTAAAATTTGGAGGTACTGGTGTTAGGACTTAAACATGTATTGGGGTGGAAATAATATGACCCATAACAGAGATGACTGATTCAAGAGTATACTTTTTCTTTTTTTCTTGATGGATCTGTCAAGTGTTATGAAGAAATGTGGAAACTACTAGTGTAACCGTAGAATATTTCATTTCTCATTGTAGTTTCTTCCATTTATTTTCTATTTTTAATTTTTGTTTCCTGGTATGCTCCTTCTCTTGGCGTTCAGAAACAATCATATTCCAGCAGCAACGAAGCCTGTGTGTGTTAAACAACCATCTCCAAACACTCTAGATCCATGTCCACAGTAAGTAAGCCCCTGGAGTAATTCATCAGCAAACCAATGTACTGACAATGACTCTGTATTTCCCTAGATTCCAAGCAGGTCATCATGCAAGTGGCATCAATGAGTTTGGAAGGAGACCAAATAAATTGTATTGCTGAGGTAATGTGACCCTTATTTGTCTAAGATATAAATGTTGTTCTGTTCCTTTTAGTTTCAAATTCATGCATGAAAATATGACAGTGATCATTATGGGTGACTCATAAAATTTCTTTTGTGGATGAAATTACAACTGCACCTCTATTCTCTGTGACAATGATTCAAGATGACATTCACATATGAGAACAACCATTGTCAAATGATTGTAATGAGCATTTTCCTCAGTGGCACTTTCCCTTGGTAGAAAATGAATTTTGTGCATGTCATCAAATTGTACCTGAAAAATCTTTCCTGCAAAGCTCTAGTCTTTTCACAAGTACACTCTCTGCCTTAATTTGTGATCTTTGCCCCAACTGCTGTTTCGCATCTAGTTATTTAATGTCACCACAGCCAACAGTAGACTTGGGCGAATGATCTCCTGCTCACACTGTCTTCCTTTCTGTAACTACAGGTAGCCTCTGCAGCAAATGGGAAATGTAAGTATTCTCAACTCCCTAACGTGCTGAGGAAAACCTCTGTATTTAGATAGGTCAGACAATCCTTCCTGTCTCTATGAAAAAAGTTATCCTGGATTTAGATTTCTTTTGGAAATGAGGATTGGGATTTGGTGACAAAGCAAAAATCCAGCGAAGGATTGTGGCCATCTACCATGATCCTGAGACAGCTGTCTTTTGGGTGGTGTGCATTTATGTGAATGAAGGTGGGGAGGTATCTCTGAGCATGTCCATGTGTAATAATTGTGTATGCATTTGTGAGGCTGTGGGAGCTTTCTGAGAAATTCTGTTCTAACATGCCCAGCACAAGTGTCCATTTTCTAAAAATAAAAACCCACACTAATGCATGATTTGTATGATACAATTCCTTCACACTTCATGACACCCAGATCTTAAGTTCTGGTTACTAGGCCCACTCGGTAGATAGAGATGATGCTGAGTCAAAAGATCCAGTTTCTCATCTTTGTGAGTGATAGAAGATATAAGATTTCAGAAAATTGTTCTCATGGTAATGCTTTGGATAGGGAAATGTATTCATCACTTAGTGATATATCACACTCCAAGTTATTCCAATATATTAGTGTACTCATATCTCCTACAGAGTTGTGAGATATTTTCCATACTTTTAAAGTGGCCTCAGTGGTCATCTCTATAAAGATATATACCTAGGGGTACAAAATATCAAATGTACATATCACACGTGGTTCTAGTGTAGCTGGAAAACCAAAGGTTCTGCTTCTCATTAATTCTTGTTCTTTTCTTTGCTGTGTATTTTCACTGCTGTTCATATCAAGAAATGCCCTGAACAATTCATAAGCAATAAGTCATATAATAATAGTCATTCTGCATCCTCCTAGTTCCCCCAAATGGCATGGTTGAGTTCATTCCTGGAGAAAGCATGGGTCAGGAGGCCCCATCAAAATCCATGGTAAGTTTGCTTATCTTCCTCTGAAATCCAAGTGTTCCTTTTATTTTCTCTTTCATTATAATATGATATGATTTCTTGGAAATGACAAAAACAATTTTCTGAGTGTGCAGATTTTCATGGGGGTGTCTGTTGTCAACTGAGACCTCACTGAATGCAACATTAACAAGAAAGAATATCAACTACACATTGTATGGTAGCAAACTTTGTGCCTGGCTGTGGTTTTCCCTCCTGGCCATTGATTTCCTTATTTATCACCTCATATAGACCTGTGACACAAATTCCCCTAGAGAAGCTTGTGTCATTTGGTGAGTGTACATTTGCTTTGTCGTTGCCTTTGAGTTCCCTTGAATTGACCACTTTCTCATTGGATTTTCTAATGTCAAAAAGTAAAAAAAAAAAAAAAAAAAAAAAAAGACTTGTGCACACAGGACAGAGCATGGCTTGATATTCATAGTGACTCCTTTTCTGTATTTACAGGAGGATTCAAGAGGAGCTATAAGTGGTATGTATCCTGGCCTCACTCTCTTCCTGATGCAAAATGTAGATGATGCCAAGGGTCGGACAGTCTTCTTTTCTTTTGAGTGTAGAGTCTCAGTAATTCCACTAACTCTTTGAAGAGAATGAAAAGTGAGGAGCTTGTGGTCCAAATTGATTTAAAAAAACAACACAAACATATGGACACCCCCCCCCCCACACACACACACAAAAAAAACCCACAAAAAACTATGGCCATTCTCTATAGTTACTGATAGCACCTGTGAGAGTTGAATGATGTGGTTAGTTCCAGGAATAATTTGTATGTGTTTCTCTGGGTACATCCATATCATGTGATTCTGAGTGTACCTGTGTATTCGTTTTTGCACATTTGTGTGTTTCTCTAGATATATACACACCAAGATGCCAATGTCATGTTTATACAAACATGCATGTTTATACAAAACATGCCATGTCCATTAGATCATGATTTTGTATATGTGTGAATAGAACAAATGATGAATTTTCCATGTGTGCAGTTCATTCCATGCCAAGAATACCTCAATTAACATGCAAAATATATCCCATCCAGACATGGAAAATTTTCACAACACTCAGTAAGGAAAAAGCTCTGTTTCATTCCTGTCACTGCACCAGTAGTTTCATTTAATAACAAACATCACCTGTCAGTAGGCCCTGTATTTAGTCAGGGCATTTGATTGTTCATCACACTTCACTCATGACAGCTTTTCACGTTCATATACATTTTCTCTGAAAGGTGTCAGAATTTATTTTCCAAACCCTATTCTAAGCACAAAATTCTGGACAGAGCCAATCCTTAACAGTGACCCTCAGGTCCACCAGCACACTGTGCTCAGTTATGGCAGGAATCTGAGACAGAGAAGATGCCCAGGCCAGAGTTTCCAGTAGCAAAGGAAGGGATTTATTTGCATGTTCCAACTGACATTGAAACCTTCCTTTTTGGGTCCTTTGGTAGACAATACCTTGTGAGAAACATGTTTAAACTCAAGGGACATTCATGGGGGATGACCAGTGCAGCTGCAGCTCATTTAGTTACAGAGCAAAAGATGGGCTCCAGTGAAGGTCAAGCTCAGCTCAGCAGTGGTGTCTGATCCCAGAGTCCAGGTCTGTTCTGCTCCTTGTGTGGCCTGCAGGATATCACATTGACAGTGTCTCTGATAGGTCTTCACATTGTTGGTCTCAAATGCTATCCAGGTCCTTCTAATCAGACATACATGGATACTGACATTGACTGGTCACTGTGAGGGTGGAACCACTGTGCTCATCATTCCTCCTCATTTCTGAGCTCATCCCTGCAGAGTGTCTTCATCTTAGTCCCTATCAGCATTTGATGAATGCCCTTCTGTGCTAAAACCTCACTTGGCCAGCATGTGGGGCTCTACAGTGAGCCAGTTATCCACCTGGCATCTCACCAGGACCAGCCAGAATTGTTAGGGAAGTTTAGAAAATAGCACTGTGTCCCACATTTCTAATCAGCTCTAGGTGGATGTGCCTAACCTTGTGGGGAGCCATCTGGATTTTAATGTTGATTTTGTTGATTCAGATTCCTCAGTCCCTCAGAGAGTTCCTGACTCTTTTGCATGAGTCCACAGTCTACTTTTAAATGAGGAGTGAGTTTATGCTACCAAACTGCTTTCCAAGGAAACCTAGGGGAAGGAAATTTATGCTTGCTTCATCTTTGAACTCCAGGTCTTGGTCATCCAAAACAGCAATCACTTTTTGGATGTGGTATACATTTTTAATTTTATTTAAATTTTAATACAAAACTTTCAAAGCCTTAACCCAGTTCCACATTTCAAGTGGCCATTAGACCCATGTGCATAAGGCAGAGAACATTCACATTCTCTTTTGGGCAGCTGCTCTGATAATGGCACAGTATATGCTCTGTGAGTTTGTATTCCTGAAACTTTTGGCATCATGGTTTGCATGCAAACTTGGTCTATTTCAAGGAGAGAGTAATAATGTGTCAATGGAAGAAAGTAGTTAAAATTTGAAAACTTCAATCTTGAAGGTTTGCAATTTTTCTGACTCCCCAGAGCTCAGAGATGGTCTGGAAGCCAGAACAGAGATCAGGGTGATCCTGACCATTAATATGTGACTCTGTTTTTCTTGCTAATAATAAATCCCTTGAGACTGAATAATTTATACAGGTGTGTTTAGCTTACAGTCCTGAAGATACAAGAGTATGGCACTGGCAAACACTTGGCTTTAGTGAATGCCCTCTTAGCTGCATTGCATGATTGGGGCATCAGCATGGTTGCAGGTGCAGGATGGAGACATCAGATGGGAAGACAGGAAGCCAGCAGGGATCAGATGATTTATTTTCTCTTCTTATATAACCAGGATCTAGCAAGGGTTTGAGAAATATATATTCCTACTTCTGAGTCTCATACTCTTAAATGATCTCATCACGTCCAAGGAGACCCTTCCTCATACAGGTTTCACAACTCTCATTATTACCATACTAATAACCAAGCCTCAATCACACAATTCTGTGCAGGACAAATATCATGCAATCCTAGTAACCATCATGAGCTTACTTGTGACAAAGAATGCATGAGACAATCCTAAGTAATGCTGTTGCTGATGTTTGTGTCTCTAAAGGTTGGACATGGAGCAAAGATTATGATTCAAGCAGTGACGAGGAAGAGACTGCAGGTAGGAACAGCCCTAAGGGTATGACTAAATGAGAAAGGTTTTCTTCTAGAAGTTGAGTTCACCTAACTCATGTGGGAAATGAGGAACTGGCATGAAATAAAAATAAACAGAAATATGTATTGTTTTTATAAAAATAAGAGCTAGTAGACCTCGTGACTTTGAGCATCCTGTTTATAAGAAGACATTTTTCTGCTTTGACAGTTAAACACAATCGTCCATGAAATTCCCACTTTGTCCTTAATTTGCCTCTTCTAAGCATCAAGTAGCTTGGCTTTTATTGTTGGCTATTTTTTTTGGCATTGTGCATGAAAGAATTAAAATCTGCACTTTAGTTTTGATGCACAATGGAAGGAATCTAGTGGAACACACTTTCTTAAAGTGACTTTCTTAAACTGTAATTGAAGCTCTCACTAGTGCTAAGCAGTGAATAAGAAGTCACAATTCCCCTCTGCATGTTCTCTTCTTAGAGAAGCACTTTCTCTTCTGTGTTTTTCTACTCCTGGTTTAAAATAAACTCCCAAATGTGGGCAACTTAAAGAACATTGTTTCAGTGCTCCCTTGACAGGTCAATGTGTTCTCCTATAAAAGAGTTGGGAGAAGTTCCTCCTTGAACATGTTTCTAACCTCCAGTCTTCATCTAATTGCCAAGCCCTGGGACTAGGAGGAACATCTGAATGTGCTTATATTCAAGAGGCCTAACTCTGGAAAGTCAGGGAGACTCTGGCTTCCTCTTGGAGGAACAGGATGACACAGACATCCCTACTGAGTACAGTGGCAGAATGTGAACTGGAAAAGAGCTCTTGTGATCCTAGATCTGTTTCTCATTGCAGAGGTGAGGTGATGGAGGCCAGGAGATAAGAGTGCAGACAAGAGGAAGAATGGAGAGCTTTGTCTTTGTCTCTAGGACACCAGGAGCAGTATCAATCAAGTTCTCACCTTGACTTTAAATCTGCCTTTCCTTTTTCTAAGGCCACATCATCACAATCAAGGCCATGGTACATAGGGAAGACGTAGAAACTGATGCAGAGGAGGAGGACAAGGAGGAGGAGGAGGAGGAGAAGGAGAAGGAGGAGGAGGAGGAGGAGAAGGAGGAGGAGGAGGAGGAGGAGGAGAAGGAGGAGGAGGAGGAGGAGAAGGAGGAGGAGGAGGAGGAGGAGGAGGAGGAGGAGGAGGTGGAGGAGGAGGATGAGAAGATGGAGGAGGAGGAAGAGAAAAGGACCAGTAATCTGTACGTAATTGATTTCCTGTTAGTTCTCTTATTTATCCTTTCTTATGCAGAGCCTCTGTAGCTTTTCTATGTTTCATATTTCCCATATTTATGACATTTGAAACATTATCATATTTCCCACATTTTCTAAATGTGCTTTCCTCATCCAGATGGTTGAGATCCTTGGACCTTCAATTTCTGTTAAATCTCTCTGCACTAACATTCTTAGTCTTTCCCTGGTTTTGACCACAGGCCACACCACTTAATCATGCTGAGCAATACAGCATGGCCATGTACAGAGCTTGAGTGTAGGGGTCTTCAGAAATATTGAGTTGTTGCCTGATGTATGAGACATAATCAATCTGGCTCTGTTCTAGAAAACACTGAGTAGCTGGGTTCTTCTGCCTTTGCTGGCTCTGAGCATGCATGAATTTACCCTTCCTTTCCTAGGTCAAGATTACACAATTGGAAAGTAGTTCCCATAACATGAATTGTTTCCAGGGGCCCTCTCCTGGTTTAAAATGTGGGCTCAATGCAGCAAAAGTGATAAAGCAGTTTAGGAAGAGGAAATTTGTGTGTGGAAAAAACTTGAGGGAGAGGAGAGGTCAAAATCACATGTTCTCTATTATTTAAGTTTCTTTGTTGCACTTTATGCAATCCATCAGAAGAAATAGAGCACTGAAGGTTCCATAGTTGCATGTGACCATGGCCATGCAAGGGAAGGTACAATTTGGTTAAAATCAGTGCAGGAAGCTGTCTGAGGAATGGCGCTACAGAGGGTAGGGCTGGAGGAGCAGGGTCCTTGCTCCACCCTGTGTCATCACAGGGGCTGCTCCTCAGGTCCCAGATGTGTGCTACTCAGCCTTTACACCCAAATGTCCTAGAGAACCCTTCCCATTGCCTCATGTTCACTCTCTAGGGGAGCAGCCTCAGAAGGTTCTGAAGGTGAATCTTCATGAGAATTTGCTGCTGAGGACATTCATAGAGATTCTCTGCCCACAGACAACAGCCTCAGCTGAAGGCAACATACCTGCCTCAGTGCTCCCTGCCCAGAGCCCAGGAAAGATCAGGGCCCAATTCATCTTGCATTTCCTGAGAACAATTGTGGTTCTGGACACTCTCTGTGGCCAGCAACTCATCCAAAGTGACATTTTTTCCCTGTTTCTGTGTTATAGACTCCGTAAAACACCTGGGAGAGAAGTAATTTTGGCCTCGGGACACGGGAGAGATGACACCTGTAGTGTGCAGCACCTAGAATTAGCCAGCAAGACTTAGGGAAGGAGTTGTTTTTATGGTTCCAAAGACATAACAGTCTATTATGTGTAGAATTTACAGATTTATGTGTTCTTTGTTTATTAATTTTAATATTAGTACTTCTTGTTAAATTTTTAAATAAAATTATATTTCCTTGGTAAGAGTTGCTTTTTCAACTCATTCTGTAAAATAAAACACATTAAAAAGAAGTAGGTGTTCCTGAGGTAGATCTCAATGAATTACAAAGTAGTTACCCTGGTGACCCCCATCACCATCAGTACTCTCCTCTCATACCCCTAAGTTTGCTTTTTAGGTTGTTTTTTTTAGGTTGGTATTATAATATTCACTAAATTAACAATGTGGGTGAATAGGTACAATAAAGAAATGAATAATTAAATTTCAAGGTAAGTAAAATCCCAACAAAATTTCATAAGTGTTCAATTAATTGATCCATTTATTAGCTAACTAAATATCAAGTCAAGACACCCAATATAAGAAAGGACTGGGAAACAATTGGCAATTTTCATTTATAAAAATTGTGGTTTTACATTTTTGAATCCTTTTCTCAAGAATAATTTTTGTTATAATATATCACATACATATAAAACAAGTTGGAAACATACATTATAAACTTGTACCAATGGTGATAAATTCATTAAATGACATGTATCTCATTGGAAATAGTTTGGTTTCCATATAGAGAGAGCATGAAAACTACTAAGATAATAATAAAGTCTAGACAAAATATATATATCTGCTGTACAAACATATGGGCATCACTCCAATCTAACCATGCTAAAATTACATAGTATTGTAAAAATATGTCTTAAAACTGTATACTTTAATAAGAAATAGTTCAATAAAGAATGATAATACAGGGACTGTGGTTGTAGCTAAGTGGTAGAGTGCTTACCTCACATGTGTGAGGCCATGGGTTTGATCCTAAGCACCACATATAATAAATAATATAAAGGCATTGTGTCCATCTACAACTAAAAGGTTTTTTAAAAAAGAATGATGGGCTGGGGATATAGCTCAATGGTAGAGCACTCACCTAGCCTAAGTGAGGCACTGGGTTTGATTCTCAGCACCACATATAAATAATAAAATAAATGTCCATTGACCACTAAACAAATATGTAAGAGAAAAAGAATGGTAATATTGAGAACCAAGGCATTCAGATTTCAAAATTCATGCTTCTTTTTCATTGATCCAATATTTTGTCAACTAAGATTTCAAAATTTGTTCAGAGCCAACATTAGTCATACATGTTACTCATCTATTATTTCATAAATTTTCTTTCCCGATTGAAGACCTTTGATAAATATCCAAAATATTCGGTTAAATATATATGAAATGAAGCTGAAAGAATTTATAGTTTCATTTTTCACTGTCACCTCAAGTGTTTGAGTATTACATGTTATTCAACTAAAACAACAAAATTAATATCATAATGGCACAGCCTGTATTGTAAATAAATTAAAACAACAGCATGTGTAACATGAAGTCAGAACAGTGGCACATTAAATGAATATGTAATTTAATCTTGGGATAAGAAATTGAAAGATGATCAGTACTGTGGGATGATTTGGGACATAATGCTTTACTCTACTGTTCAATACAGGTTCTAGAACCCCTTTCACCTACACATGGATGGAGTTGGGGGACAAAAAGCTGAGCTGGAAGACAACATTTTATTTGTCTTTTTTTTCACCTAGATTGTAAGATAAATGAACAGACAAGTCTCTCAGCCTGCTGCACTGACCACAGACAAGCAAAAGCAATAACCATTTAAGTGATCAGCAGGCAGGCACGGTCAGGTCATTACTGGGCAAAGAGTTCAGAGACCAGAAGTTCATAGGTTAGTTGCCAGTGTCAGCTCCACTTTCAGTCATAATCCTTTGGAAAGGATGGACACACATACTGTGCCTTCGAATTTTAGTAGCCACTGCACCTCATACACCATTGGGTTCAATAGAGTACTCAAGAACTGAAGTGGCTGGTGCCAACATGTAAGATATTTGTAGGGTGTGCAGATCAACCCAGCCTCTGGCCCTGGAGGGACAATCACAGCATTAGTGTGAGGAGTTCCTTTTGGCAGGACAAAGGTTGGTATTTGTCTGATCAAAGGCATCCTTTTGCAATCCTTTTATTTTTTGTACCAACATTTAGGGTCAGCTGGAGAAGAGTACTCAGGGTCACTTCACAGAGAAAAGGAACAGCCCCAGTTATGATCCTTGGAGCAGCCTGGGCTGCTGCCAAAAGAGAAAAGGCAAGGTCTGGTGATTTAATGTGGGCACCTCTGCAGGTGTCATTCAGAATCAGAAGCTTCATCAACTACATCTTCTTCAGTTTTCCCAATACAGTGACACATCATGGATGTACCTTGTTCTCAAATTTTTATTAAGGATGGATAAAATAAACATTCTATAATTTTAACTCAGTTTGAACATTTTTCCCATTCTGCTGCAGGTACCAGAATTTGCCTCAATTCTTCAGTGGCCCTCTATAGTTTACTTTGCTCTATTCTGAGCACTTTCCACAGTAATTAGTACATCTAAATCTTCATGTATATACTCCCAATTCAGTTTGCTCTATTTTGCTCCTCCTTCTCTTTATCTTTGAGACTTTGCCTCAGGCCATCGTTTTACCTCCAGTTTCTGCCTCAAGCTCTTTAGCTGTAAATCCTCTGGTTCCAAAGATCCTACTAAGAAAATTAAAATCTAAATATTTAAATTTTTAAAATTTGTTTACACAAATAGAGAAAAGCTTTTCATTTCTTTGGTTGTAGATGATGCAGAGTCACTCCATTCATTAAATCATACCATACAAAGGGTAGTAATGTCTTTCTCATTCCACCATCTCATCCCCACACACCCTCCCCTCCACCTCCTCTCCTCTGCTCAATCCAAAATGTTCCATTCTTCTCTTGACTCTCCTTCAGAATGTTATAGACCTGATCCACTTATCAGAAAAAAATATTTGGCCTTTGCTTTTTGGGATTGACTTATTCTGTTCCATGATATTCCCAACTCTCTCCACTTATCTGACAATGCTATAATTTCATTCTTCTTTAAGGCTGAGTAATATTCCATTCTGGAAATGTACTACAGTTTGTTTATACATTCAAATGTTGAAGGGCATCAGGATTGTTTCCATGGTTTAGCTACTGTGAATTCAGCTGCTATGAACAGTGATATCACTGCATCACTAGGGTGTGATTTTAAGTCTTTGGTGTATACATCTAAGAGTGGGAATGCTGTGTAAAATAGTGATTCCATTAAAAGTTTTCTAAGGAATCTCCAATCTGCTTTCCAAAGTGGTCACACCATTTTGGAGTCGCTAAAATCAGAATATTCTCCTACAGACACATTTAGTTTCTCTCATAACTGAACAATAGGCCCCAAATAATCAGAAAATTTTGCAATCCTCTTATTTTTGTACTGACATTTAATGTGTGTGCATGACTTTATGTACTCTGCTAATTCTTTTCTCTGGCAGCTGCTGAAGGTGGTTGAAGATCCCTCAGAATTTAGACAGGATGCTCAAGAGCTGCTTGTCCTTCACCAACTGCATCAGGTTATCTGGGATTACCATTTCCCCTGACCATATTCCAGTCTCCACAGACCACATTACCCTATGCCTTGGCATTAGTGCCAGAAAGAAGGTATGGGTGGGGGTAACTCTGAGAACTGTCTGCTGAGGACCCAGTGTACCTCTCTGCACTGGCTCCTGCTCTAGGCACAGAGCTGAGGACCATGGAGGCTTCTATATGAGCTACAGTGAATGTTGATGAATGTGTATGTATTCCAGTGTGAGGAGACACTGTGACATGCCACAGTGGTTCTGGTCCCCAGCTGTATGGACAAACATATCCTCTCTATATATGCTAATAGAGGACTTGGTGATAGGAGACAAAATCTGCTATTTAGGGAAAGACCCCCAGGAGATTCCTAATGCAGACCATGGCATTTGGGAACTGTCATGTCACCTGTTGTAGAGAATTATACGCCTTTTGAAGAACAGCTCATGGTGCAAAGCCTGTTGCTGGTAGGTACAAAATAACACCAGTCATCACTTGAATATGAAGCCAGAACTGTGTAATTTGCCAGTGAGAAGGTCAAGGAGGCTTAGCATCATGGATAATTTGCATCTGGGAAGGAGCAAGAGCAGGGCTCCCTCCCAGTACTCTGCATGGGCATATGGTAAAGGCCCCATGTTTCCAACTTTCCAGCACCAGACACTATCCCAGGAGTTCCATGTGTATGTCCTATGGGAAGAGGTGAGGCTTTGGGCAAAAGGTGAGCGTGACACTGCTGCTACCTGATGACTCTGGTCCAAAAATGTCTAATAAAACCATGAAAGCTGATTATGCAAAGTCTCCTAACCACATTAAATTACAGAAGCATGCATAATTATTTTAATAATGTTATATAACCCACTATAGTAAAGAAGTATCATTTCCACAAAGATAAGATGAACACTTATTTGTGATATAATGTATATACTTTTTCTCATGTCATTTCTTTAAAAAAGGTTTTATATATTTATATTACATGTCAATTTGGACAGTAAAATTTTCTCAGAAATGTTTGATCTTTTTCTATTTTCTCATTTACATTTTTAAGGTAGATTTACTTAACCAAATAACTGAAGCCGGATTGGTAATTTTCTAACCACTGAGTTGTTAACAGAAATAATATTCACCCTTTGATATTTGAAGCCAGATATGTAAATGTGATTTGTGTTTATTAGAATAAATTCAACTTTGAAGAAATTGGATGTTTGTTTCAAAACTACTCTTTGACCAACTATCTTATGAAAGTCCATAATTTAAGTGGTATACTAATATAACACTTCTAAATCTATATAGTATAATTGTTTAAAATTTGTATTTCTTATTTTTAGATGTACATGACAGTAGAGTGGTTTTGGATATATATATATATATATATATATATATATATATATATATATGGAACATAATTTATCATTCTTGTGGTTTTACATGATTCAGAGTTACACTGGTAGTGTATTCATATAGAGAGACAGAAGTTATATAAATAATCTAATTGTGGAGTATAAAAAAGCAGTCCTTTCACTGTTCAATGTTACAAGCTTCTTCTATTTTCACATTTATTTTCACAGAAATGCAGTTGATTTTAAGTGACTGTTTTCATCATCACGGTTTTACTATAAAGAAAATAAACTCTCTGTTTGCAAAGTCATGAAGGTATTTTGATGCCAGGTCATAATCACCAAAGAGTGACCTGAGAAGGAAATGATCCTGATGATGAGGTGGATCTTAATTCAATTTGTGTATCTCAGGTGGTTTCCTTCCCTATAAACACGTTTTCCCAAACAGCTCATGAACAAAAAGTCCAGCTTTCATGAAGAGAGAGTATTCATGTGGTCATGACAACATATTTCCACTCACAGAGGTGACCTGCCTATAGCCAGGTGGCAACAGCAGAACCCAACCCTGAGTTCTAATATGAGGTTATTTCCTATGGGAAGAGGCCAGGTACCTCAGAGCAGATTGATGACACTAGAATTTTCATCATGGCAGACTGACATTAGTTCTCAGTGAAACATGCATTTACCCTTGAGGGAGCTTGTTTTTCTTGCCTGCAGTGCTTCTGCCAAAACTGTTATCCATGGACTTAGTGAACACCTTAACCACCCTGGTGATATTCAACATGGGTCTTCTGAACACAATGCTTATGTCACAAAGGTCAGTAATCAAGCCATATTCCTGCCATTACTACTCTTACATTTCCCCAACATTCTAAAACACCAGGTCTGACAAAAAGGTTGACTGGCTTTTGAGGAGCCAAAGATGAATCTTGGTGAGTGGTTACACCCATATCCAATTCATAATGATGTTTGTGGCATATGCAGAATTCCTGAAGCTGGAATTAGGGCCTGGGACTGGGAATGACTCCACACACTAGTGACTCACTAGCACAATGTTTGATTCCCATTTCAGTAATTCAACCCTATTATTGATCTAGTGCAGAGGACTTAGTTCTAAACACAGGACACAAGAATAACTGCTCTAACCTGGGTTTAAGCCTCCCTTTTGCTACTCATGACAAGGAATCATTAGACCAATTTGGGGCTATTGGGTCATGATTGGTCCTGATAATCAGGGGAATTAGTTTGCCATTGCTGACTCAAAATAAGGAGGCAATGCATAGAAAGAAGCATGTTCTCTAGTACTTCCTTGGACTGCACTTAAGGTCAGAATACCAACACAATCCAACTCAGCAGGGCTATTGGTGCACCTATGTTGTATGAAGTGATGATTTGTGCCTTCCACCTGGCACTACTAGCTAGAGATCTACATTAGCCAAAGCATTTTTTTTTTTTTGGTGGTCAAGGGAATTAGAATACAGAAGTAAGAAATCACCAATTAGAATTCTATGGAAAAATATTTTAATGTGAATATATTTGAATATGTTTTCCTTCCTCTGTCTGATTCTAGTGTTAACTAACATAGGTGTGTTAAAAATATGTAACTATCCAAGCCTGGTGTCACGTGCCTGTAATCCCAGCTGCTTGGTAGACTGAAGCAGGAGGATCATGTTATCAAAGAAGACTCAAGAATAGCTTAGTGCTTTGCTATTCAGTGAGACCCTGTCTCTAAATAAAACACAAGATAAGGTTGGGGATGTGACTCAGTGGCCCATTGCTCCTGAGTTCAATCCCTGGTTCAAAAGGGAAAAAAAAGTTAACATTTTATTTCAATATTTAATTTACAGGATATCATAGGTGGAAGACAATGAACATATTTGAGCTCAAAAAATGTATTATCTTGCTTAAAAAAGATGCACATTTTTTGGGGTGGTAGTTTGGTGGATCATCTTATTACATGAAGCCTGGATATCATAATTATGTTTAGGTGGAGACTGAGTGATCATGGAAGTGGCAATGAGTTTCTGGTTGACACACGTGGAATATGGTGCCATGTTTAGTTTAAAATGTGATAGTTTTAGTGTATTTCTCAAAATTGATCACATGTATATTTCTGGTAGTAGAAGGAACGCTTCTGTTGTACAAGCCATGGAGGCTAGAAGTGAATCCCTGCAATCTTGTGACTCATGCCTGCATATGTGTATCTGTTAGGCCACTACATAGAGAGGAGGGGTCAGGTTGTTTACATGTCCTTGGATTCACCTCTAGCATGGTTCTGATGCTTCAACTATTGCATAACTCAGAATAACTAGGACATATGGCTCAATTTTCATTATAAAAATGCAAGGAATGAGTGGTACTAGATGGAGCATCAGGATATTTACCATGGAGTTTATTATCCCAGAGCAGCTTTCTGAGGATACAATGGCCTTCCTGGTCCATTACTAGTCAGGTATGTTGTTGCTGTGATCAAAATCTGACAAGAAAAAATGAGAGGAGGAATTTTCTTTTTTGTCTCAGGATTTGAGATTTGTCAGTTCATACATGGCCATCTCAATTGCTGTTTTTAAACTGAGGCAGAATATCATGGCTGAATGACATAGAGAAGAAAAGCATCTTGAATCATGACAATCAGGAAGCAGGGAGACCTCTGTCTCCCAGAGAAACCAGGAACAAAATAGAAACCCCAAAGTCTCATCTCCAGACAACCTCATTCAGCCACAGTCTGCCTGCATATAGTTACCATCTATATCATTGGAGTTAACCACTGATTAGTTTACAACTCACAACCTTTTCATTTTTTCCTCTCAAGATTCTTGCATTGCCTTCCCCATGATATTTATGGCACACCCTATATCCAAACCCTAAGAGTCCCTGAGTGCCTTTGTGGGACATCTTTCTTCATTGATTTCTCTCCTCAAATGCACAGCACAGCCGGGCTTTCTGAGACCACTCTCGCTTCATCTCTAGATTTTGGAGGTAAGTGTGTGTTTGGTCAACATGGAAGTTATGAATCCTCTGGGCATCTTATTAATAGGAAGCCACTCAAAATAGCTATGGGGACAAAAGAAGAGACTGAGGAGTTGGAGGTTCAGCATTCAACTTTCTTCAAGCTGCTTTGGGCAAAATATCACCATTGACTTCCCTGACCACTGGTTACAGTCACTTTCCAGGTTTTGAATCCTTTGCCACTTTTCCAATTCTTCTGAGCTGTTTTTTTTTTTTTTTAATTGCGTCTAGTTCTGATGGGCTGCTGCCCTTTCATATTCCTGTCCAAAGGCAGGGTAGCTCCCTGCTGAGAGACCACTGATGACAAGTGACTCAGCATAAGGTCACCATAGACCCTCACATTCCTCATGGTCCTATTAGTATCTCCCACATGGACTTTGGTTTCATCTTTGGCATTTAATTTAATATTTCTGTTCTTGTTTACATGCTTTTATGTATTTCACGTGTTATATATTGTTTACTTAATCAACTGACTACATTTATGGATTTACCACCAATTTTAGTCTCAAACATTGTGTTTGACACATCTCATTCTGCAATGTACAATAAGTGGCCACATTTATTCTTATTTTTTTAATCTTCCATGCTTTATGTGACATGTAAAAAAGCACTACAATCCAGTCCTGACAGACAAAACAAATTAAGGTACCTTATTTCTGTGAAGTTCATCAGTATCACAGTTTCCATGGCTGAGCTTTAAAAAATGAATTCTCAAGTATTCCTCAAGCAGAGAGGATCCTGCCTCTGAACTAAGGTGAATTCCAGGTTTAGGGCTATGAACTGAGGCAGATGAGAGTTAGTGTCAATCTGAGATTCTCCTCAGGGAGCCTGTCCATTTTTCATGCAGGGAGAAGTGACCAAGTGCCCCCTTCCTTCATGCAAGACCACATAGGAAATTCTTCCTGAGAAAGGTATGTATGGCTGGAGGTGGGAGGAAATGCCAGAGAAGACTGTGCAGGCAACTTTGGAAGACCCTAGGATAGAGAAGCCTTACCATGGATGACTTCTGGACAGTGATAAAAATCCCCTGAGATTAGCAGGAGGCACATGCAGTCATGCTGGGAGAAGGAAATAGACCCGAGGAGCCGCATATTCTCACACTGTGCTCCCTCCTACAGCATCTGAAGCTTAGTATGTTCTCCCTTACAAAATTCAACCAGTGTGGTCTGCCATGCTTACACATACAATCAGCCTCCTTCAGTGCATTTCCCTGGTGAGGTCTTCTTTGTCCCTTGGCTATTTCCAGTGTCCTGGGGGGTGATCCTGTGTTAGTCTGACCCTCAGAATATCACTGCAATGTCACTGCAACCCCAGACACAGATTAAAAACTCCTGATGTCCATTCAGGGACTACAGTTGGACTCCTCCTTTTCACCCCAAGGCTGGCCTCACTCCTGAACTCTGTGCAACCAAAGCTTCTCTCCTGGATTCCTCTGAATGCCCTTCCACTGACACTTGCTGGTTGAGGATTCACAGAGTGGCAGCCCCTCTCCTGAGGACCCCAAATCTTCTGTCTCTGGAGAGCCTATTGTCAGTATGTCTAGCCTCACTCTGTGCCAGTTGTGCCAAAATGTACCCTGTCCTGTGTCTCTGATTGGTGGCATTGACAGTGCATGGGAAGTCATGGCAGGTCACGTTCATGTCAACAGGTGCCTTGTTTCTGTTAGAAGAGAATCTGCCAAACCCAAGCCTATCTCCCCACATGCAATAGTGTACAGAAATTGTGTGAAAGTTTGTGTGGATGCAGGCTTCTTAGGTATTGAGAAACCAAGACTCATGTGTTCCATTTAATGTCATCACAGATAATGACAGACTTCTGCCAATGTGCTGATTTCTACATATATTTTACCCCCTTTTTTTTAGGTTCCTCACTGCTCCACTAGCAGCTTCCATTGTGATTTGTTTATTTTCCCCCGTCATACCACTTTTGTTACCTTTCATGTCCTTTTATTAATTTTTGAAATTTATTTTTATAGTGGTTTCTATGTGCTTTACATCAATACCAACATAGTTTGCAATGATGCTGCCTGAGTTGTATTGTCATGCTCCCTCTCCTCCCACCCTCATGTATTCCTTCTTGTTTATGATGCTGTTGTCATAAGTATGATGTGCATACTGGCATTCTTGTGTTCATTTCCATTATTGATTCAAACTATGAACTTTATTTCTCCTGTCTTTAATTCACATGGTAATATGTTAGAAACTAAATTACAAAACTATATCATTGTTAGGATTTATGATCAGCTATGTAAGTACCTTTAGCAGAGATATTAATTCTTCAGGTTCTCAAGTTCCCATCTCTTACCCTTCTTAAGTTTTTGGACTCCCCTCAGTATTGCATGCTGGGCAGGACTACCAGAACCCCAAATGAGCTCTGTAACTCTCCCATTTGTGGTTGTCAGCTCTTTTTCACTGTGACCATTATACCTGACAGGAAAAAGTTAGAGAAGGGCACATTAATTTTTGGCTGGTGGCTTCACAGGTCTCCATGAGCTTCTGAGTCTATCACAGAAACAGCATGGTAGAAGGGCATGGTGGAATATGTAGAAGAATAAAACTAGACCATTATTTCTCACATTGCATAAAAATCAACTGAAAATATATCAAAGAGAAATGGTGAGCCATGTCTGAGCATGTGAAACAGCAGCAGCAGTCTAGGCCACAAGAAGAACAGGTGTGGAGCCTGCCTGGGTGCCATCAGGGCAGGACAAGATCTCTGAGCAGGTGCCATTGCCATTGCCTTTGCACTGCCCCCACACTTCCATGGAAAAGGAAGAATAGTCATGGCGGTGTTGCTCAGGAGATGCAGCTTGCATGAACAGGGCATGTTCTACTCTTAAAGGAGCAGGTCACTGTGGTGTGTGGGCAGGTGTGCATAATGAATCTTCAGCACCAGGCCTGCTGTCAGCTCTGCAGCCGCCATGGGCATGGCTGGCCCTAGTCACCCGCTGAGCATCTGGGACCAGGCCTTCTGTCATGAGGGCAAGCTGGTCTCTGCCACTGGAAGCTGTGGTGGTGGGCTCCTGAACATAGGTGGTGGGAGCGGCCCTGCAGGCAGATTGGCATGGGCATGGCTCCAGGCAAGTTGGCGAGCCTAGCTCTGCTTGTTGCCTCAGATCTGGCTCCTGCTGGGCTTTGTGCTGGCCTCACAGGCTTGTTCTTCTCTGTGCTTCA
This sequence comes from Callospermophilus lateralis, assembly GCF_048772815.1. NCBI lineage: Eukaryota > Metazoa > Chordata > Mammalia > Rodentia > Sciuridae > Callospermophilus > Callospermophilus lateralis. The sequence continues at coordinate 143,081,357 of NC_135305.1, read as the reverse complement.
GAGCTACAACCAGTGAGACCCGTGGGTCAGTTGTGACATAGCAGACTGGAGGACTGTGGGCACAGCAAAAGGACCCAGGCCTGCAGGGCACAGGAAGATGTCTGTGAGGCACAAGGCTTTTCCCAGTTGGTGGCCTCATATGACAGGAACCTCCTCTTTGTGGGAGTAATGACCACCCAGAAATACTTCAGACTCCTGCTGTGTCCACCTTCAGAACATGACCTAAGACAATTCTTGGGATAGTGGAGTTTTTCTCTACTGAGGGTTCAGACACATCTGTACCAATTCCAGAAGTGTCACTGTGGGGTGTGGATGGCACTTGCCCACCCCAGAAGACTTTTATGATGCTTAAGTATATGCATGAGCACCACTTAGACAGTGATCTGGAAGCAGATGATGATCTTTATATCAAAGGAGATTATCTGAAGAGATTTCTGAGGAGCTTGAATATCAGTGAGCCCCTTTTTCTCAGGCAGACAGGACTGAGCTCTACAGAAGTGTTTTGGGTCTTGTGAGATGCATCAGCTTTTTCTTAAAATGAGAATTCTGAAAAGAACAAGAAGGGGTACATCTGAGAACTCCATTACAGTAAGATTCTCCAAGCTATCGCATTTAACCTGAACAAAAACCAAAGCTACCAGCATAAACTGCATAGCTACATTCTCAGTCAGCAAATTGCAGAGCAGCATCATCACACAATACAGTTCCAATGAGAAATCATCCTAATGAGCAAATACAGCAACACCGAGATGCATAAAGAGGACCAACATCTGGGAATCCTTGCTTCCTTCCTGAGGTTTCAGTCCTGCCATCAAGAGGAAATTCTGCAATGGGAATTTCTGACTGGGTAGAATTTATATTTGGCTGTGGAGAGTTAGCAAACCTCCACCCCCCCCAAAAAAAAAGGAATGAACTCAGCCTAGATGGAAGCCTTGGGTGACATTTTCATGTAGGTTGTGGAAATGATCAAGGCCACCACCAAGACCTAGGAATGCATCATGGATTTCAAGTAGATCCTGTGTGGCTATCATCTTGTGGTGAATCCCATGTATGGGGCAGAGTACATTCTGAACCTGCTCCTTCTACACAGGAAGTATAAAGGCAAGAAGATGTCAGTTCCAGTGAGGAGGCATGCAGACCTATAGCAGATTTTCAGCAAGATCCAGTTTGTGGAGCATTAGGAACTAGACACTCAGGAGCTGGCCAAAAGAATCAACCAGAAGTCTGAAAACCTATTCTTCCTCTCTAGTTCCTTGAATAAGCTTCTTCCTTTCCAGTTCCCTGGATCCAAGAACAAATGCAAAGAGCCCAAAGATTAAAATGTCATATACTGGACATTTTGACATGTTTATGAGGTTTCTGGGAAACTTGGGGAAGACATGTCCCACCCCAAATCAGAACACCAAAGTGGTTGTACTACATTTTAATTCTGACTCCAACCCTGATAAGGCTAAACTAGTAGAACAGATGAGAGATTATAGCAGTAAGTACCCTAAAAGTGATATGAAAATTTTGCCTGTGTCTGTAGAATTTTCAATTGTTCTGGCCCTCAGGGTGGGATGTTCTCAATTATTAACAAATCTTTGCACTTCTTCTGTGAAATTGACTGCTGTTTACCATGGAACTCCTGCAACAGTGTTGAGCAAATACAGTTTGGGGCCAAGAAACACATTCCCCAATCATCTTTAGACAGTGTGATTGAAACATTATTTATGGTGAGAAAGTTACTATGGAAAACCATTTTTCCTTTTACTCAAAAAAAAAAAAACCTGGCTTCTAAAGAAGCTGTGTTTTTGACATTACTGGTACTTAAAGGGATATCTTGCCCAAGTGGGTGGCAATTTCCATTCTCACCTGGGGATGAAGGATCTGGAAATCTTCAGCAATGTTCTCCAAGCAGGTTTGAAGATGTTCAGAAGCCAGGATGTAGGAATAGTGCATGTCCAGAACCCTGTCTTTCATGAACCCTAATCTGGATTCCCAAAGAATACAAAATGTGTTTGTGGTCCAAAGCATCATCACATGATTCCATGCAGCAATTAGCTGAAATGTGACTGGAGAAAAATAATCCAAGTTACAGTCAAAGCAGCCAGTCAACTCCGCTGGCCAAAACATTTTTAATTATCTATTTAGAAAAATTTTAGTTAGATCAGCTATTAAAGTCCATGCAAGGATACAATTTCTAAGTGATTTTCTTACATAAGACTCCTTTAATATTCAGCTTTGTGAACAAAATTATGATTAGTGTTTGCCTTTGAATACGTATTCCTTTGAACATTATGTAGCAGAAATGTTTTGGATGATTTGAAATGTCTTGGATGAAAAAAAAAAATCTCTTGAATGCCTTCCAGGTCCCTTCTCTACAGTCCTATGACAAAAAAAATGAACATTCTCATGAAGTATTACTGTAACAAAAAGATACAAAACACTGTAACATTCTTTTTTTAAATATTGCTCAGTTTTGTCTCTTTTTACAAGTTGTTTTAAAGTCATCTCAAGTTCTAGTGCAGGAAGTTGAGCAGCAAGTGCATGCAACTGATGTTGCGGTCTGGTCTTATGGCAGTGTTGAGATGGTGAAACCTTTAAGATCTGAGGATTGTGGAAGGTCTTCAGTCATAGATGGTGTACCCTTCAAGGGGAAAATGGAGTCCTCATTTCTCTCTCTCTCTTCCTCTTTTCCTTACCTGCCTTGAGGTGGGATGATCCTCTCTACCGCGTGCTACCCAACATGATCGACTTCCTTACTTCAGGGCCAAAGTGATGGAGTCAACTAATCATGGACCAAAACATTCATACCTGAGAGGCAGAAAAGACCTTTTATCCATTTAAGTTGATTATTTCTGGTGTTTGTTAGAATGATGGAAAGCTAACACTGCAGGAATGCAGAACCAGAGTTTTATCCCTGCATCTCTCTTCCTATAACCACCTGTGCAGCCTTCCACTGAATGTCCAGCCTCCTTTGCTGGTCAATATTGGACTGTTCATGTCAGGTTCCATTCTCCACATTAGATGGAGAGATTAAAGTTAAAGAATTAAAATTTTCTCCAAAAAACACCATCCAGTTTCAGGCTAGCTTCATCCCAGGTGTTTTAAAAGGTCTGGTCCTTCCAGATCTTGGCTGTTATTGGTCAAGTCCAAGGACACAGATTTTATACAAAGATGCTTTGTGTCTTAGGCAAGAAAAACTCCCTCTCTGTACTTCCACTAAGTCATCAATAGAAGGAACTCGAATATCCTTGCCAGGTTGGTGAGACTGTGATACCATATTCTACTAGGAGATAAGAGTCTCTCCTAATTCCTGGGGAGAGCTGAGGTAGGGGATACTCTCCTACCTAAATATTACCAGAGGAGGCAGGGTTCTTAAGGGGACTTGGATCTACAGAGCTAGCCCCTACCTGAGAATTCTGAGGCTCAGAACCATTCTTATGTCCCCAGAATAATACCATCATCCTCTGTCTCAGAATCCCCAATTCCCCACTCTGCAGTGGGACAATCACAAGAAATGAGAAGAATCATTGGGGCTGAAAGGGAGCAGGAAGTTGAGGACACCTGGGCCTGGGAAAGATGAGCGTCCTATAGCCACAGGGAGAGTCTCTGAGGCGTGTGAGTAGAAATGAGGCAGCAGGAGGCTAGGACAAGTACTTCTGACAAGGGAACAACTGGAAAAGCATATCTACCCCTTTTCACCAGGAGAGACAATCCAGGCTCCAGAGACACTGATAAAAGGGCTAGATAGACCCATACTCCTATGTCAGTGCCAGAATTCAGCTCTCATTTTATGTCAGTCTAGAGAAGGGGAGGGTGTGAGCATCTAGAGCTGCAGCTGCAACAGCTGGGGAGATCCCCAGCCCAGCCCCCTGAGGATTTCCCAGGATCAGGCCAGACCTATGCTTTTGAATTTTTGAGTGTGGCCACGTTAGGATGTGGTCTCTGGTGAGACATCTGCTGCAGGTGCATGAGCTGATTGGGGGAGGGCAGGTGAGGCTGGGGGAAGTATAGCTGGGGATGCTATGTTTAGGGACAATTTAATTTATTCTCCCTCAGACTTGGGACAGTCTCTTGGGGAAACCACAGCTTCTAGGTCCTGAGTAGTGAGATAGCCATGCCCATATAGGGGTGCTGTGGATGGAACAGCTGTAGCCCAGACTCCTAGGATGGAACCTGTCACCAGTTCCCAGCATGTGAGGAGTCCAAGGCCTGAGGTAGGAGTGAGACATGCACCCCCACAGAGAGAAGCTGAACTGGCTCAGGGACCTCCCAGGGCTTGTCCCCTGAGCCATGCAGGACATCTTTTACACCACCTTGTTCATCTACAAGTTCAGTGACATGTGGGGTTTATTAGCACCAGTCTTGGCCCTCAGAAAAGGAGAAAACAACATTGTGCCATGGGAAGATTCAGCCTGGGGATCCTTGAAATCTGATCTGATGAGTTAAGAAAAATCAGTCAGTTATGATTACCAACCTTCATTTTATCTCTTTCTTTCTTCTCTTTATGATCATTATTGATAATTGTGAAGGTTCTGAGACTTTACCTAATTTGCAAGCTAAAATGCAAGCTTGCCACAGTTTCACAGATGCTGCAGAACACAAAAGACTCCTAGATCAGAGACAAAGAACATATTACCACTCACAGAATAGCAGGTTCCCCAAAGCAGCACTTTCTTTCACTGTTTCCACAAAGCCATGCAAAGAAGGTCAGGTGACATTTGTGAACAAGATTTGAGCACCCCAAATGTTTTATTTTGAAGAGCAAGCCTACCTGTTCTCTGTTCCAAAGGGAAACTCTCTACCTTCCAAGGTTGCTCACTAAACAAATATCCTTGAAAACACAGTCCAGAATAAAGTTGTTCAACACTTGGGCTGAAGAGACATGAAGAAATGCAGAGCTCCATGAATATTTTTTCCTTACACTCATGATCTATACTCACAATGGGAAATTCCATTTCCATTACTACATCCCATGGATATTGCTAGACTGATTTTCACCAAACTTAGTGAGAATTTTGAGGAGTTTATACTTCAAAACAAGCAACTCTTGAAAGAGGTCTTTTGGAAAATTTACCTTGGTTGCTTGTAGGAGGACCCTTTAATAATTGCTAAAACAAACAAGACAAATTCCCACAGCACTGCATTTCTGAACTTGAAGGAATGCATTTAAGTTCTTATGGTACAACAAGGTAATTATGGTTGACAACAATTCATTGTATATTTCAAAGTAGCTAATAGAGAGGATTTGACAGTTCCCCACACAAGAAATGATAAATGTTTGAGTCAATGCATTTGCCAATGCCCCTGACCTAGTCATTTTAAATATATATATATATATATATATATATATATATATATTTAAAATGACTATATAAATTCACATATTTAAACCCATAAACGTGTATACATATTATGTATTAATTAACACTAAATTTAACCCATAAATGTGAATAGATATCATGTATTAATTAACACTAATTTTTTTTTCTGGCAGAAAAAGCAACAGGAAAACAAAAGTACTGATCCCCACTTCAGTCCTATGAGTATCAGAGCAGGGAGTTTTCATCAGGATGTAAAATTCAAAGTCCTAAGAATCTCAGACATTTGTACACTAGTCTTCAGGGCATCAGAGTACAGAGATGTGAAGGAGCCCAAATGGCACCAGTGCACAAGTAACGCAGAAGAAAACTCTATTCAATAAGGTTCAGATTGGGCCCATGTTTAACTGAGCAGCTATCATAGAATGGACTCAGAGCTTTGAGTTTTCCCATGCACTGAGCAGCCTGACACCATCTGGAGAACAGTCATTATCATCAACAAACAATGCCCTGGTGCCATTCAAAGACCAGGCTCCAAAATCCAACTTTAGCAACTCTAGCCTACTTCTTGGCCCTATGGCATCACAAAAGTAAGGCAACTTCCTGAGCATCAACTTTCTTATCTTCAAATAGGGGAGGGTTAAAGTGTGTAAAGCACTCAACCAGTGATAAAGCATCATGACTAACATGAAATTATGAATTATATATCTTTTCCTCAATGCACCCCAACTCTAAGCCTGGGCCCATCCCCCTCCTCCTCCGTCACTGCCTAACAGAACTCAAACTTTGGCTCAGCATGGAGCTAGGCACAAGTCTTCCTGGTGGACCAAAGACTGGAAATGCAAGGGACAAGCTCATTTCTAGTTTCTAGCTTATCTTTCACCCCACTTAAAGAACAAATTTGTACCCTACATTCATCTTCTCTGGGTCCTAATTTTCTCATCTGTAAAACAGAGACACTTGCCCCAAGGGTACCCCAAGAGTTGTTCTGAACCCAAAGTGAGATAGCAAACAAGGAAACCAGCATTCATCAGACACTAGCTGGTCTCACTAGCCCTCATAACCTCCCTGATACACAAGAAACATTCTCCCCATTTTACAGACAAGAAAACTGAAGCCCAGAAGTGACCTATGCCTGAAGGGACTCAGCATCTTGATCTCACCACCACTGCTTGTCTGGGTGGGGGGGGTACAGAATCACTCCCTGTAAGGAGGATCCTTTCCTGATTCAAGAGAGAGCTAGACAGGAGCAGGCCAGGCTTGGCCATCCCAGCCAAGATAGGGTTAGTCTAAACTGGCCAGAATGCAATGTGTAGGAGTCTAGCCTGGGGCCTGATCAGAAAAGCCACAGCCCTGTCCCCTCCTCCTGACATCAAGTCTTCTGGGGCTCCTGTTCCAATGAGCACTCAGCCAATTTCCACAGCCTCTCTAGGCCCCTGGGTGACAGTCCACACACCCATGATGCCCTTGGGGAACTAAGGAAAGATGCAAAAGGTGTTCCAGGAGGGCCCCACCCAGGGCTCCAGGTGTGGGACCAGACAGGTGGCTGCCCTGAGGATTGGGCCCTAAATCCTTAACAAAGCAGGGCAGTTGGCAGATATCTCTCTGCAAGAGACCCCCAGGGGTAACAGCCATGGATCCTGGATCAGGCCAACTGAGGACAGGGACCAGAGCCAATCCAGGAAGAGGATGGGGCCAAGGGTCACATGGACCTGTATATACTGAAGCAGTCACTGCCAGCAGAAGGACCAGGACTATACCCTCTATGTACCTCATGCCACAAAGATGCCTCTGACCCTGAGAGCAGATAGGCCCAGGGTAGGCCACTTGGTACTGGACCCTCCTGTTGCTGCTGGGCATGGCAGTAGATTCCCATGGTAGAGGCCCCAACTGTAGCAACTAGGAATGGGCTTTGGGTCCAGGTGCCTGACCATGAAGCAGTCTGTCCAACCTGCAGAGCCTTGGAGCAAGTAAGGAGTCTTGGAGGAATATGGGAGTCTCAGCTGAAGCTGGGAATGGGTGGAAGAGGAGGAGGGCAAGAGAGGTGGCAAAAGGGGTGACAAAGGATCAGCTTTAGATGCTGGCCTAAAGTGCTGATTTTTTGTCCATTTGGGGTTTGTTTGAATTAATTTTCAACATTCTATTGAACTATTATTAATCTTGGCTCCTCAGTCCTTCACTCACTCCTATCTATAGTCCATTGGTAGAATCTCCCATTTGCACAGGGTTCAGTTTTTTTCACTCCTCCTTCTCCACGCTTCCTCTTGGCTGTGCTCTGCACCATTATGGTCTGGCTGGACCACTTATGATGGGAAGCAGGGATCCAGTCATCAGACCCTCAGGCAACAATCCTCAACCAGGGCTTCATCGTGAGGTTGCCTCCTTCCCAGAGCTGTAGATGCATGACCTTGTCTTGCATTTTGTGACAAAAAGGGAAGTGCTGAGGAGTGAATCCAGTGGTTGGCCCATGATAAGCCCCTCTCTACCACTGAGCTACATCCTCAGCTTTGACCTATGATGGTCTAAGAGAAGGGGTGTTCTGTAAAGCCCTCCCCTGAGAATGAAGTGAGGATTTGACTTGGTCTCCCAAGGATGTACCCTCACTGCCTTGGTCATAAACATTTCCTGAGGGACAGGCCTGGAGACAATAAAGAGGGATTGCCTGCACTAAGGGACCTGTCTAGTCATGGGGGACAGACTCGTGGTCCTTTCTAGGAGCCACAGAGTTAGAGAAGGTGTGCTCCCTCTGTGGGTTGATGCCCAAGCTGGTATCACAGACGAATGGGTGCTGGGTAGTGATGGGGTAGCCCAGCAGAGACACTAGGGAAGGGGGTGGGCACCAAGGGAAGCAGGGAGCTTCTGGGCTGAAGCAGGTGAAACCCTTAGGTCTCGTGCCCCAGACTAGGTTCTGCTGTCTGGGTGCAGGCTCTGGGGGATTTAAGTCAGAGTCAAACCTGTTTTTGAAAAACTGGCTCAGGTTCGGAGTCTATTGTGAGGCCAGATTTGTGTCCAGAGACAGAGACAGAAGACAGAGATGGGGCAGCTGCTGAAGATCTGGGAGTTGGCAAACTGAGACCACAGACATCTCCTGGGCATGGAGAGAATGCACTGGTCCACTTGTCAAAATTGCTGTGAAATTCACTAATGAATTTAGAGCAATGATACTTGGAAGGAATGGGCACTTACACGAACCGTTTATAAGGGTTTCAATGTACAACTAATTCAGCAAAAGGCAGGAAGTCATAAAAGAAACTGGGTTATCTAAAGTGTGTAATTCCACTTCTTGAAACTTATCCTAAGGGGCAAGAATAAAGCCATAACCAAAGATTTACAACAAGGCTATCTATCTAGCTCAATATTGTTAATAATGGGAGAAAACTGGAGATAATTGAAATATCCATGAGAAAGGGTGTGACAGAGTAGTGTGGCACATCATCATAAATCATTTTACGCAAACCTTCAAAATTATATTTGTAAGGTAGACTCTGGCAACAAATTACTGCTTAATAATGTTATTTTAATATTGACATGAGAAATTCATCAATTTCATAAAAACTGATTCTGAAGCATCGCTAGTAATGAGAAATTCTTTTTAAAAATGTAAGTTGAGAACTTACAGACTCTTATCAATGATGTTCTTAATATATGTGTGAATTTTGAAAAGTCTGTCATGATTTTATTCTCTTTTAATGATGAATAAATCCACACAATTACAGTTATCTTATCTAAGACAAAAGCACTAAAAACATATATTGGAGAAAAGATAGCCTCTTCAACAAATGGTGCTGAGAAAAAAGGAAATCCATATGCAACACAATGAAATTATACTCCTATCTCTCACCATACACAAAACTCAACTCAAAGTGGACCAAGGGCCTGGGAAATAAACCAGAGACACTGGGCCTACAAGAAGAAAAAGTAGGCCCAAATCTCCATCATGTTGGATTAGGCCTCGACTTTCTTAATAAGATTCCTATAGCACAAGAGTTAAAATAAAGAATCAACAAGTGGGAAGGATTCAAACTGAAAAGCTTCCTCTCAGCAAAAGAAACAATCAGTAGGGTGAATACAGAGCCTACATCTTGGGAGCAAATTTATACCACACTGGTCCCATTTTAAATCCATGACTACGAAGCTAAGATGGGTCCTTACTGATACCTGTCAATCCATTTATATGCCAGTCACTGTCTCCTTTTCTCTCCCCTTTTCTGTAATCTCCAAAACCTCATTCCTTCTTACTCTCAGCTGGCAACTTGTCTATTTTTCTTAAAAAAGTAGGAGCAATCAGAAACTTTCTTTAGCATAGTGTCACTTACATTTTTATCTCTAACGTGTCTTATAAATGAATCGTCCATGCTTCAATTTATAGTCAATAATTTGACATTATACCAGATGCATCCCTCAAAACAATTATTACTCCTAAAATTATGTCCTCCCTGTGCTGGATCATCACTTTCTCTCTTCCCAATGCACAAGTTTCATTATCATTTAGCAGTTGATCTTTCTAGAAAAACCCAAAAAGTTGTTTAAAAGCTTGTTTCCATTCCCTTTCCTCCCATTATATCCTAAAATCATTCCATTTAGGCTACTGTCTCCATTTTCCAAAGCAGCTCCTGTCAAAATCAACAGACTTCCACAATGAAAAATTGGTGTTCTTCCATTTATACCTATAGTACCCTGGCACAATTGATCAGTTTCTCTTCTTCAAACATTTTTCAGTTGGCTACCAAATAACCCACCAGGCCATTCCTTACATGTTTGCTTCTCTTTACTGATTCCTCCTCATTGACCCTATCTTTTTTCTTTTCTATCTAAAGCTTCTCCCAATATGATTGCTTTATATACACAAAATTGAGCACTGCTGAGATTCTAGACCTGATAATTATTTGTTGTGAAGGGCTCTTAAGCATTGTAGGATATGTAGCAAATCCTTGGCATTCAGCCACTAGATCCCAGTAGCATCTCCACACACACACACACACACACACACACACACACACACACACGTGACAATCAAAAATATTTTCAGACATTGGATAATGTCCTTGGGGAAAAGAGGAAATGGACAGAAAAAACACCCGTGCTGGAGAACCAATGAAATATACTGAAGATTTAGTATTCACGTCTCCTTTGAATCCCAGATGCAAATATCTCAGTGCTTATTCAAACCCTCTACTAATACTGCAAATTGCCCAAAGCCCAGCTCTTGCTCTTGATTCCTAACTTCCTTCATTCTCCAGATTTTTCTAACACAGTTTTCTCTATTTCAGTAAATGGTATCTACCACTCTCAGCATCTTGGGCCAATGATAGTGTATTCATCCTTGACATTTTTTCCCTTACATGCCATATGTAATTTATCAGCAAATCCCACATTTCAGACCATAGGTTATTATTATTAAACCATACAGCTATTTTAGTAATTCTGTACTTAAGAGTTACTATTTCAAATGAGGGTTAGAGTCAGACAAAAATCCCAATCAATTTACATCAAGTGCAATATTTATTCCATTTAAGTTTAAATAGTTCAGTTTTCTGATAATAAGTATACAAATTTATACTATTTTACATAGGCTACCTTTTGTTTTGGCTTTAATTCATCCTGGAATTACTTTTAATGATACTTGGGACCTTATTCTATCAATGATTATATTCTATGCCCCATCCAGATTTTGTAATCTGCACATGTTTTAATCAAAGCATTTACCTTCCTATCAAGTTCACTGATAAAATTGTTGCACAAGACAAAGCTGAAGACACACTTCTTTTTTATTTCATGATGAAAATCAACCATTAATAAGGCCTTTTACAGAGTGAATAAATCACTTGGCAAAGTCACTTAATTATATTACAGTCTTGTTTGCAGATTTCCCTCCTGTCCACAAGTTAATATGAAATACTAAATTATTTTGCTGAAATCTTGATATATCATCTCTACAACATTCTCTTTCTATACCATTCTAGGAACCCCATAGAAAAGGAAACAAAGTTAATACATCCAGACAATCTATCTCTGAAAGTGTACATTGTCCAAGTAAAATGGGGACCAAAGAGAGAACACTTTTACATTGTATAAAAATTGCCATTTTGTGTTGCCAAACATGCTATGCTAAGCAACTATTGAGGGGTACAGAGGTGGGGCTTTCCCATGGGAGAAGCATTTCTTACATGACCTGGAGTCTCAGGCAAAATAAAGTCTGTTTGGTCATTGCCCATATAGCTTGGCCCATACACTATTAGTAACCCCTGATCTACAGCATCTCATTAAAATACCTTTTCACCACTGGGTTCATTCCCAGAACCACATAAAAATAAACAAAAAAGGTGTTGTGTTCATCTTTAACTAAAAAAATATTTTTAAAAAATATTCCATTTTCTCCCCTACTTTACAATTGAAGATACCTAGGCTTGATGCTCCTAATTTTTATGTTAGCCTTAGTTTTATTCTCCTCAGACCTATTAGAAGGTCCAGAAAACTATATGCCTATAAATCCCCTAAGCACAATGCAACACATTAAACCAGAATAATGTTTCCTATTTGCCTGTGCAATTTATAATCTATTCCTACTATGTGGATTATTATCCCTCATGTTCTCTATTCTTATTCTAGCTTTACTTGCCCTACATTAAGCTTTCAGACATATAGCATATGTCCAAAGTACTGATATGATGTAAATCTGGAATTACTCATAGATTTTATCTCCAGGGTCAAATCCAAGAGATCTCTAGTCACTTCCCAGATTGCTATGTTGAGAAGGCATAGCAGGCCACAACTCATTGTACTCTTTGACGTGCATGGGAATGATAACATGAGAGCCAGATATTACTCTTTCTGCTTTTCTTTAAAAGAACACATCAGATTTTTGTGTGTACATTGAGTCTGTGTGTGTGTCTGTGTGTGTATCCCAAATTTGGTAGAATGCAGGCATAGCCTATGGTTATTCTAGATCAGGAAATCTTAAGGGGAATAATACAGAAAATTATATGCATAAAGAAAACCTAAGAATAAGAGAATCGTTGGGTATATTAGGCAATTCACCAGTTAGAACAAAAAAGATTGGTAGATGTTCCGTTATAGTGTTAATAGTAATGAAAATATTTATCTATATTGTAATCTGCTCTCACAAAAAGAGTGAAAGCAAATAAAGTAAAAATGTCGAGAAAAAGTATGAAGCATCAAATAAAGAAGAAAATAGTAAAACATCAGTAAAAAGCACTTTGGAATTCCACCTAGAATCTAAAAGCTCAGTTGTTTCAGAGACTTAGAAAATATTATAAAAGATAATTTTGTTGAGTATAAAATTCAAAAGTATACAATTTCCATCTCATAAAGATATAAAACAAACAAACAAACAAAAATGCTTTGATTACTCTTTACTTGCCAAAACTATTAGGAAAAAGTAAATCTCTTTAAGGTACATTTCAATCAATCAGACATGACACTGATGAAAATAACTGGTTTTATTTAGGTTTATGTATCAAATGATTTCTTCATATATTTCTGGTTTAGATTAGAATATAAGATAAGAATTATTATTAAATATAACTTTGATTTATTATAATGTCAATTATCCTATAAAAATAGAAATAATGTTAGATACACATGTAAATACTATTAAATTATCAAATATCTCTAATAATATATATAACTGGTAAAACGTCAGAAATTGTATTATATTTGGAGTGCAGATTTAGGATGTGTTTCTGCAGAGGAACAGCAAAGGACAATTTCATAGATTTACACAGCAATTCCTCATTTCCTGGGAAACCGACTTAACCCACCATGAATAAAACTAATGTGCTAAAACCATTGAAAACTATTTTCAAGGAAACCTTCCTACAATTTATGTCACATGATAGTTTATATTTCACTATATCTTAAAAAGGCAAATTCTATTTAACTTAACCATTGTAGATGTTGACTACTGTTAAAGTGAGCAGTACATTTGACCATTACACCTCTTCTGTTTAAAAATGACTTACTAGAACTTAGTAGAGAATGTATAGCTGCTTGCCTTTTCAATCATTTAATGGCTACAGCTAACGATCTTTTAAAATTTGCTTCTCCTTCCCCTATTTCTAACATTTATGTCTTTTCTTTATTGACCTCTTGTTGATACTCTCCCTTCATCTTGGTCTAATATGTCTTAAAAGTGTACAACTAGAGAACTAAACACGTTAAAGCTAGGAGACTTCCCTGTGAGTTAAATGTGTGCTTTTGTGTGTACAGACATTATGATATCAAGTCTATCCATTCAAAGGATATTTTCCTTTCCTTCCTAGTTCTTTGCTATATTATAGACTGCTAAATTTATTAACTATTTAACTACTAGATAAAAAGAAAAGTGTTACTACATAGCTATTTAAAAAGTAAAGACAGGTATACTTAAGCATAGAACAGATTCAGCTCTAATGTTATATCCTGATGTTAGACTAAACCCTTCAGAAATGCATTTTCAAAAAGAAAACACTTGAAACATTTCCCCTTTGGACAGTTAATACATAAAAAAGAAGCAGAAAGCAAAATTAAATCTTTTGTTTACATAAGAGATGAGCAAGAACAGCACACAGGAATGAAATACAACTTTTGGCTCAGACATCCTGCTACTTTGAGGCATTCTAACAACCTACCTTTCTCTTTAACTTCCTTTACATCTCCAGGTTTCTGTCCTTCAAGGGAAAATCTCCACCTGGCACCAATGCTGGGTGGTGAAGCAAACAACTTTCTAAAAACAGATAATTTAACATGATACTCCCCAAAAGCTTTTACTTTATTTTCCTTCCAGTACTCTCAAGTTTTTATACAGCCCATGGATTTACCACCTGCTCATGACCAATCACAGGGTTTTTAACATTGGTCTTGTTAATTACAGTCACAAGTCTGCATATTTTTATTTCTTTGAATAAGAACTGTTTACCATGTGATATATACAGAGTTTCCCATTTTTGAATAATGAAGACCATTAATTTATAAATCAACATAAAAAACAGAGAATAAGACCTGTGATTTATAGTAACTTGAGTATAATACAGGTTAGATTTCAAACTATAGAACTTTCAAAGAATAAGAAAGTTTGTTACTCTCATGGCTACTGAACACTTAAAATCATTATATCTTATTATAAGGCCTACGTTAATCAACGCATTTTTATAACATGCATTATTCCTTTTGCATAAAGAGATGGGGCTGGGTGTGGTATTGCACACCTATAACCCCAGTGGCTTGGGAGGCTGAGGCAGGAGGATTGTAAGTTTGAGGCCAGCCTCAGCAATTAAGCAAGGCCCTGAGCAACTTAGCAAACCTTGTCTCAAAATTAAAATTGTCTGGGACTGTTGCTCAGTGTTTAGATATTTAGATACTTCTGGGTTCAAACTCTGGGGGAGAGAGAGACAGAGAAAGAGAGAGAGAGAGAGAGAGAGAGAGAGAGAGAGAGAGAGAGAGAGAGAGAGAGAGAGAAGAGAGAGAGAGAAAGCATGTGCACACTTGCATGTGTGCAATGGAGATCACCTTATGTTGCTCGGTCAGTCTCAAATTTCTATGATTAAGCAATACTCCTTCATAGCCTGTTGAGTAGCTGGGATTTCATGTATGTACTATCACATGTAGCCATTATTACTTTCCATAGTAAAAAAAATTCTTTTTATTTTAAGCCTTAACAACAAAGCGTATTACTGAACTCCAAGTTAATTAAGTTTTATCCAGATATCAATCTTATTAGCAATGTTTAGAAAAAAATAAAAAGGTTAATTACCTGAGAGCAACTATTTCTCTCAGAAATCTATTTTTCAAACTATGTCACTATTATATTTGTCACACTACGTTTGTGGTTGCCATAAATTAAACAGACTAAGAAAGTCCCAAGAGGATAGGTCTAAAGATTTATCATTCTACTGTGGCCTGAAAGACCCCACTCACTATCACAACCTCCCATTTTTGTAAAGGATTTGTAAATTTCTCTTTGTAATTATATCTACTTTTGCTCTATTAATTTGAGGTTATGATGTCAATGATAATTTTTATGCCTTCTCAGTACACTATCCCTTTGCTCAGCAAGCGACCTTCCCCAACCCCTAAAGTGTTTTCCTTAAGGTCAATTTTATCTGATGGTAATATAGTTATGTCAGTCTTTTTCTGATTAATATTTGTCTCAAATATATTTCTCCATTCATTTACTTTTATCCCCTATCTGTCCTTATATTTTAGGTATGTTGCAGAAAGCTAAATTTATTCATATTTTCTATTTGAATGTCAGTGGCCAATTGTTTGTATTTAATATGCATGGAGACTTATTTTACCAGCTTATTATGAACTTTCTATATATCATTTTACTTTTGTTCTTTTATTCTGCCTTCTTTTCAGCCTTTTATTGTACTGATAGTTTTCTTTTTATTCCTTTTGCCACCAAACTAGTTAGAATTTATACATTCTATTTTTATTATCTCAGGTCATAATTAAATTGTTAAAAATTAACATTCAATCTAAGTTCAAGTACTTATGACTTCATAATCCTTCTAAATAATACAAATATTTAGACAAAGAGAATTAAGGAAAGGGTAATCAGTAGAATAAATCAGATATAACTTTCCTATGTTTATATATGTACACAACTAGTGTAACTGCTTGTCCAGCCACAAGAATGGGAGGTTATACTCCATGTATGTATAATATGTCAAAATACATTCTACTGTCATATATAACTAAAAAGATAAAAAAAATTTGAAAGGATATTTTAGGAAGTATTTTAGGAAGTTTTAAAATTCATGACACCTTAATGTGGACTTATATTTTATTTCAACCCTATTTCTAATTTCCATATCAGCCATTATTATTTATTTTTTTTAAGAAATTAAAGATAATGGGCTGGGGTTGTGGCTCAGAGGTAGAGTACTTGCCTAGCATGCATAAGGCACTGGGTTCGATCCTCAGCACCACATAAATGTAAAATAAAATATTGTGTCCATTTAAAACTAAAAAATGAATCTTTTTTTTAAAAGGAAATTAAAGATTATATTTTCCTACATACTGATTAATTATTTTGTGATATTAATTCTTCCATTCAACACTTTCTTTTTGAGTTAGATTTCTCCTTCTAATTCCAATCATTAAAGTTTTCTGTGTTGTTCAGAATAAAGGCAAGGGCTAGCATGATTGAGGGTTAAGGTCACAAATAGTTTCAGGAAGACAGACTGGGTCACAAGGAACTCTGGGAAAGCAATCACAGTTAGTCTTTAGTCTGTCAGTTTCTAAGAATCCAGACATGTAGGGAAAGGTGAAGAAGTAGTCCCCAAATCTGGAAGATCTGGTGATTCAACCAAAGTCCAAGCAAATTGATTCAACAGCAACCAGACTCTTGTTGGCTTGTAAACCACTGGTACTTAATTTCTCTGTCCCATTCAGTATGATCAACCTCTGTGTGGGTAATAATCAAAGTATTTCTTATTTTTTTCTTTCTGTTCTTTTATATTTTTGATGGTATTTAAGGGGAAGGGGATTGAACCCAGGGCACTTTACCACTGAGCTACATCCCTAGTCCTTGTCATTTTTTATATTGAAACACGGTATTTCTAAGTTGCCAAAACTTGATTAGAATTTGTGGTCTTCCTGGCCTCAGCATCCCAAATATCCCACCACACCTGGCTATTTCTTCCTCTAAAACCTACATCTAGTTTAAAATTGAAACAAAACTTAAAGGAACCAAAAACAAAACAAAACAACAACAACAACAACAACAACAACAACAAATACTTCATATCCTAAGTCCCATTCTCCACAGTGTCATAAACTAATAGTTTCTTATGTGATCTTCTGAAGGGGGCAGAAAAGGAAAATCATAAAATAGCATTTATTTATATATTTAATTTACTTACAAGCAGGTCTACTGTTTATTCTTATCTTCTTTTTCTAACCTAATAATACATCTTGGACTTTTCCAAATCAGTACATACAAATATGTAATAGAGTAAAGAAAATATTTCTCCTGCTAATTTTTAAAAGCTATTTGGATGCATGAGAGATGAAGTAAGGAGATCTGAATTTCCAAGAGCACAAAACTTGTCATTATTGTTAATCTTTGAAGTTCAACTAGAATGATTACAGTTAGAAATTCAATCTCCCAACTAAATCAAATCCTTAGCAAAAAAAGATCTATCGTATGTTTGAAATTAACAAAAGTGAATATAAGAAATCTAGAACCTAGGAAACGGAAAAGAATTTCTTCTGGCACACATACCCTTCTATGTACACATTTTATTCCTTTATTTTCCCCAGACTTCCAGGACATATAATACATTTAGTTTAACAAAATGTATTTTAGAAGTTTTTTGGCTATTTAAAATGTGGAAAGGTGGTTGTTTGAAGAAACTAAGGAAAAATACAAAAGGCATTCCCACATTTCAATTTATAATCTGTGTCCTTTTTCAGCTTTTTATCCTATGATTAATTTATTATATCTAGGAGACTTTCTAGATATTCTTTCTCCACTATTCTTCAGTGCCATTTTTGTCACACAGTAAGTAACTGCTTATGTGTGGGGTTGTTTTCTCTTTCAATGTTCTATCCATCTACACTGGCACTAATACTTCACCATCTTAAATATGATAAAGTTTATTAGCTAGAATATCAAATCTTCCTACAATGTTCTTCTTTAAAGTGTCCTTCCTATTCTTGACATTTTGCATTTCCATAATAATCTTAAAATCACCTTATCAATTTCTGTAAATGAAAATCTGTTAGGATTTTTATGGAAGTTACATCAAATCTACATATTAATTTCACAAGAATTGACATCTTTGTAATACTGAGTCATCTAAGGCATGAATAGGATATATACCATCATTTATCTCATTCTTATTGTTTTTCAATAATGCTGTATAGTTTTCAATGTAGAAGCCCGCCCATATTTTGTCAAATTGTTCCTAAGACTTTGATGTTTTGCTGCCTTTAAAGCATTTTCAAAAATAAATTGTATTTTCTGTTTGTAGATGATAAATAGAAATAGTGTGGGGGGGTTGTACATTTTAAGTACAATGATTTCACTGAAGTTATTTATAATTCTAAAATAAGATTTTTGTTTCATTGATCTTCTCTATTGGTTTTGTGTTTTCAATTTGATTGATTCCTGTTCTCATTTTTATTACTTCCCTCCTTCTGCCTGTTATGAGTTTAATTTGCTCTCCCAGGAAGGCCTGGGGACTGAATTCAGGGTCTCCATGCATGCTAGGCAAGTATTATACTGTGCTAGATTCCCAACGACTCTGCTTTCTAATTCACTATGTGAAAAATTATAAGATCATTAAGTTAAGACCTTTTTCTTCCCACTATGAGAATTTAATGCTCTGAACCTAACTGAGTTAACTAGATTCTATCAAAGTTGGTATGGTTGTATTTTCATTTTTACGTAGTTTGAAATGTATTTTTTTTTAATTTTCCATCTTTTCAAGTGACCCTGAGGTATAAAATGCTTTAGAGGCCCTCACCCTTGGTGCAAGTAGGACACATGCAATTGAGACTTCATCCTTGGAGGACTGGTTTACCATGAATCCTAAGCTTCTGTTGTCCCTTGCTGTTTATCTCTAAGTAATTAGTTCATTCTACACAATATGTTGTATATGACTATACAAGCTGGACTCAGACAAGTTGGTAACCAGAACACATAAATTACATAACAATGTGAATATACTAACTGTACACTTTAAGCAAGGTGAGATGGAGATTTTTTTAAAAAAATTAGGGTCCGTATTTCCCAGACTGGCCTCAAACTTAAAGGCTCCAGCAATCCTCCTACATCAGCCTCCAGAGAATCTGGGACTGATGTGTATTTGATGTGTATTACTACACTTTACTACGTTGTAAATTATAACTTATGTGCATTTTATCACAATTAAATTTTTTTCAAATGCATGAATTTTATGGTATGCAAAATTGTATCTCAACAAAGTTTTTTTTTTCCAATTCTCTCTTTGACCGATAAGTCATTTAGAATTATGATCTTTAGTTTCTAAATATTTAGGAGGATTTTACAGATATTTTTCAGGTATTTTGAGAGTAGGCATCACAGGCTTTTTTGAAATTTGTTGCAGCATTTTCTCAGAAAAAATTTACATATCATATAACATTTATAATTCCTGGGATTCAAGGATACCATAAAACCTATCCACTGATCTGCTAGACTAACCATATCCTCACACATTGAAAAATGATAAAAAGTGTTCCCAGAGAGGGAGAAATTATTTTCTTGGTTCCCATCACAGAGAGAATTTTTCTGTATGTCACCATTTTATTATTATTCAGCTATGTCAAAGAAAACTCTAAATAGGCACAACTTCATACTAATGAGCTGAATAAAAGGCAGTTGCCAAAAAGTATGCTATGTCTGGTGAAGTTAATTATAATCTAAGATAATTAATAGCTTTTAAGATGTAAATAACCTCACTAATATCCTTGAAAAGATGTAACAGCCAGGTATGATGGTACATGCCTGTAATCTCAATAAGACTTGGAAAACTGGGGCAGGAAGATCCAAGTTCAAGGCCTTCCTCAGCAACTTAGTGAGTATCTAACTTAACTAGACTCTGTCTCAAAATGAAAAATAAAAAGGGCTGGGGAGGCGGTTCAGTGGTTAAGACCCCTGGGTTCAATCTCTGGTGCAAAAAAACAAACAAATAAATGAAAAAATAAGCACACAAACAAATAAAGAAAGAAAGGGTTGGGAAGATGTAAGGGCTCTACAATGTTAAGATTTCCACTTCCTGTGAAAAAAATGACTAGGTAATTCAGATAAATTGTCTCAATGAGAACACTTGGAAAAATTGAATAACTTATTGATCAAATTATCTTGATTGCATCAAGTGCTAACATGGCAGTGAAAAATTACAGGGTAAGATCCAATTGTTCAATTCCTTTTCAATCCTTTAACTAACACTATGTTTCCTAGGATGGAAATGGAAGATTTATTTCGCTCATAGACTAAGGAAACTTCACATTTTGGAAAAAAGGAAAAAATTAATAGGAATATTTTAAATAAGAAAGGTAGAGGAAATAGATGATGGAAAATATTTTTTGATATTATTTAGTTGTTGTAATGAAACAAGTTCTGGAATAACAAAAATTAAGGAATATGATAAAGGGTAAACACATATAGTATCATTAAATGAAGTCCTAGCTGTTCAGACAAAGACTAATATTCAGGCACAGTGATGTGCGCCTGTAGTCCCAGCTATACTGCTACTTGGAAGGCAAAAGCAGGAGGACCACTTGAGCCCAGGAGCCAGGGGGCAGCCCAAGCAACAGAGCAAGACCACAGCTTCAATAACAACAACAGCAACAAAAAAACCACTCAATTTAAAAATATAATATTAACATGAATTAAAATCATTAAGTAACAAACAAACAAAACAAAATTATGAAATTACTATAGCAATGAATTTTTATTTTTTGTGACTCTGAAGCTAGTAGCCAAATGACACAAAACCTAAACAAATACAAGTTGGTTAAAATTCAAATAGCAAGATTATTTACCTTTGGGAATAAAAAGTAAAGTTCACAAGCTCTCTTTTTTAGTAGTTGCCACACTTCCAAATTGGCTTTATGATAGATGACATAATTATCCCCAGTCCTTCACCTCTCCTTGCATCTCTATTTGCTGTTTAATTTGGTACTGTGGTTGAGCCATTTTGGTGAACCATACTTAATGGGGTCTCTTTCTCTCCTGTGCCTCTGCCTTCACTGTAAGGTCAAGCCCAGCAGAGCTTGCTGTAGGATTATACATACAAAACATAATCTTAATTGTGGTTAACGCTGGATCAGCAGCCAGCCAACACAGGAGAAAACTTATCCAAGGTCAGCAAAGCTACATGGCTATACTCCTTCTGACCAGCAAAGAGCAATCAATAAATACGAATTGGTTTGTGGCTGCTAGTTACACAGTGTTCTTGTGGCAGCAGATAACTAATACAGGCATTAACAGATTTTAACTGAAAACTCTGAATTTTTTCCTTTCTCATGGAAGTATTTTATGATGAGAATCACCATTGTGTAGCAATGCTCTCTGTCATCAATAAAGCCTACCGACTTTTAGACAAGCCTGACAATCCACCTACCACTGACCTGGAACAGCCTCCAGAAAATCAAGCTATTATTTGTCTAGGAAGCAAGTCATAAAGCTATCTTAAAGGGAGAGGAAAATCAGTGATTCTAAAGTAGTCTTATGTAAAGCAGAATATGAAAGAGAGCTAGCTAAAGGATCAAGAGGGTAGTTAACCCAAAGGGTCCAGCATGTTTTTGTTATAGCTAAGTGCATATTTATTCCAAGAGAACATACTTATCTTTTACTTATAAATAATGTAAAAACTATTATAGCAAAAATATTATTTATATAATTTATTTCTTTATTTTTTAAAATTTGTTTTAATTAGTTATACATGACAGTACAATGATCTTGACATATCATACATTTGAATCAGATGGGGTATAATTTCTCATTTTTCTGAGTGTACAGGTTGCAGAATCACATTGGTCATGCAGTCACATATATACATACAGCAATGCTAATGTCTCTTTTATTCTGCTGACCTTCCTTTCCCCCTTCTCCTACTCTCCCCTCCCATCACTTCTCTCTACCCAATCTAATGTGAAACACTTCTTTTTTTCCCCTCATATCGTCATACATGTATTCTGTAAAATGATGAGGGTCTCCTTCCATCTTCTGTGCAATTCTCCTTCTCCCTCCCTTTCCCTCCTATCTCTCTTCCCTATCTAGAGGTAATCTTTTTCTCATGCTCTTCCTTCCTACACCATTTTGAGTCACCCCCATTATATCAGAGAAGACATTCGGCATTTGATTTTTAGGGATTGGCTAACTTCACTTAGCATAATCTGCTCTAATGCCATTCATTTCCCTGCAAATGTCATGATCTTCTTCTTTTTTAGTGCTGAGTAATATTCGATTGTGTATATATGCCACAGTTTTTTTTTTAACCCATTCATCCATTGAAGGGCATCTAAGTTGTTTCCACCTATTGTGAATTGTGCTGCTATAAACACTGATGTGGCTCTGTCCCTGTAGTATGCTGTTTTTAGGTCTTTTGGGTATAGTCTGAGAAGAGGAATAGATGGGTCAAATGGTGGTTCCATTCTGGCTTTCCAAATAATCTCCATACTTTTCAAATTGGCTGCACCAAATTGCAGTCCCACAAGCAATGTATGAGTGTACCTTTTTCCCCACATCCTCACCAGCACTTGTTGTTGTTTGATTTCATAATGGCTGCCATTCTTACTGGAGTGAGGTGGATTCTTAGAGTAGTTTTAATTTGTATTTCTCTGATTCCTAGATATGGTGACCATCTTTTCGTGTACTTGTTGATTGATTGCATCTTCTGAGAAGTGTCTGTTCAGGTCCTTGGCCCAATTTGTTGATTGGGTTATTTATTTTTTTGTTATTTAACTTTTTGAGTTCTTTGTATACCCTTGAGATGAGAGCTTTATCTGATGTGTGAGGGGTAAAAATTTGTTCCCAGGATGTAGGCTCCCTATTCACCTCACATATTATTTCTCTTGCTGAGAAAAAACTTTTCAGTTTAAATTCATCCCATTTGTTGATTCTTGGTTTTAACTCTTGTGCTATAGGTGTCTTATTAAGAAATTTGGGGCCCGATCCCACGTGATGGAGATTAGGGGCAACTTTTTCTTCTATTAGACAGAGAATCTCTGATTTGATTCCTAGATCATTGATCCATTTTGAGTTAACTTTTGTTCATGGTGAGAGAAAGGGATTCAATTTCATTTTGTTGCTTATGGATTTCCAGTTTTCCCAGCACCATTTGTTGAAGTTGCTATCCTTTCTCCATTGCATGCTTTTAGCAGCTTTGTCTAATATAAGGTAGTTGTAATTTTGTGGGTTGGTCCCTGTGTCCTCTATTCTGTACCATTGGTCTACCAGCCTGTTTGGGTGCCAGTACCATGCTGTTTTTGTTACTATTGCTCTGTAGTATAGTTTAAGATCTGGTATATGATACCACCTGTTTCACTCTTCCCGCTTAGAATTTCTTTAGCCATTCTGGGTCTCTTATTTTTCCAGATGAAATTGATAATTGCTTTTTTCTATTTCTGTGAGGAATGCCATTGGGATTTTGATAGGAATCACATTGAATCTGTAAAGTGCTTTTGGTAATATGGCCATTTTAATAATATTAATTCTGCCTATCCATGAGCAAGGTATATCTTTCCATCTTCTAAGGTCTTCTTCTATTTCTCTCTTTAGGGTTCTGTAGTTATCATTTTATAGATCTTTCACCTCTTTGGTTAAGTTGATTCCTAAGTATTTTTTTGAGGATATTATGAATTTGGTAGTTGTCCTCATTTCCATTTCATAGGATTTGTCACTGATATACAGGAATGCCTTATGAATGTTGATTTTATATCCTGCCACTGTGCTGAATTCATTTCAGATTGTATTTTCAAGTCACCCTCTCTGAAAGCATACCTATCATTAAATTTCTAGATTTCCTTTATCTTAGCATCTAAATGTTCCATTAATAATCTGATTTATGTCACTTTTAAACCTGGTAGATTTGAGATTTAATTTTTCAACTGTAAAAGGAATCCCCTATTTAAAGTTTGATCTTTCATTCCTAATCTTGAGTCAACATTTCCATTTATATAAAGGTTGTTATTCTACTTAAAAATCTGTTTACTTTCTTACTTCAACCACGTACTTAGTATTTGACTATTTCCTCTGTCTTTAGTGAAACTATTCAAAAGAATAAGAATAATGAAGGCTGGGATGTAACTCAGTGGAAGAATGCTTGCCTAGAATGGGGGAGGCCCTGTGCCCTGGGTTCAATTCCTTGTACCACCAAACATTTAAGAGTAAAGACATGGAAAGTTCAAAGAACAAAACACATCAAATTTAAAAACATAGAGGAGTAGCAGGAATGGTATTATTAACAGCCAAGAATTAAACAACATAAAATGTTGTTAAAATTATACCAGCTAGGATGGTACACACCTATAATTCCAGTCACTTGATCCTTTTTTTTGCAGTGCTGGGCTCCAACACAGGGCCTCATGCATGATAGGCAAGTGTTCTACCACTGAGCCATATTCCTAGCTCAATCCCATCCACCCAGCTCAATCCCAGCCACTTGAGACTGAGGCAGGATGATCTCAAATTTGAGGCCAGCCTCAGCAACTTAGTGAAGGCATAGCAACTTAGCAAGACCCTCTCTCAAAATAAAAAAAATAACTTTAAAAAAAGGGCTAGGGATGTAGGTTAGAGGCAAGGCACCCCTGGGTTCAATCCCCATTATCTAAATACATAAATAAATGAATAAATAAATGAAGCACATGGTTTTCTTTGTAATTTTATTCAATAAAGACTTTCCTTATATACTAAAACGAAAGTTGAAAAGTAAAATTGGGAGGGGTAAGAATTCTATTAAGAAATGAAAAACTCAACCTTCATCACTGTAGGTTAAAAATGCCTAAGCAACCTAGAGCCAAGACTATTTAAGCAAAAATATCAATTCAAGTATGTTAGTTGATGTGTTTTGATTTTTTTCTTTCTTTTCTTCTTGGTACTGAGGACTAAACTCAGGAGTATTCTACCACTAAGCTACAACTGATTCCTTTCTAATTTTATTGTATGGCAGGTTCTACATTGCTGAGGCTTGCTTTAAATTTGTAATCCTTTACCTCAGGCTCCTGAGTTGTTGGAATTGCAGGCATACACCATAGTTCTTAGATTATTTTTATTGTTTTCAAAGCCCTTTGTAATAATTACCAGATATATTCCCATTACTACCACCTAACCTCTCTCACCCCTGCCACCACCCAAATGCAAGATATTTCTTATACATATGCTGATTCTTTCCTCTAGTGAAACCATCTCATAAGAACATTTTTCTCTGACATTTTCAGTAACCAGAATAAATTTTTCTAGATATAATACTGAATTCATTTATAGCAAAAAACCTGTGTTTTTAAAGCAATGAATATTATTATAAGGTATCTATAAACAAAGTTTAAGAGAAAAAATTAGTCATCTAATTGCTTACAGAGAGCTTCCATTTCTCTGTATGGTTGGTTTTTAATAAACAAAATTTTTTTTAAAAAAAAAGATGCCTCTAAATTATTTGTCAAGACAACAAGAAGAATTTAATGGAAAATAGTACTAAGTGATAGCAAACAAAATTGGACTTTCCTTTGGAACTACAAGTAGGAAGGCTCTACATACACAAGGATCATTTTAAACAAATTATTTCAGTCAACTTGTCAACAAGCTATTCTAAAATTAATACAGAACCAAATTAAACAACTCAGATATTGGCAAAAATAGATTACTTCATTTGTTACAATGTTAGTTATGTTTAGTCAAGTATTATGTAATTAGTAATTTTAAACAAAATCATTAAAGCTTACAGAAAAGGGAACTACTTACATGCTGCTCTGATTTTACACCATATAACTGAATGGTCTTTGCTACATTTTTCTGACACAGCTAATGTGAGGTTTTCATCAATAGCAGCAACATTTAGTTCACTGCAGAAAACAGAAACTTTTTTATATTAGCAAAATATGTTCATCAACAAAGTAAAGCACAACATATAAGCCTAAGCCCTATAAGCAATGTGGTGTTTCTTTTTATACATTTTGCTGATTGTTTCCATTGTTTTATCCCCCACCTCACCTAAATCCAGCATTAGGAAAAAGTGATTTGAGAGATAGCTTTGTTAATGACCAGTTTCCCATTAATAAAAGCACATCATGTGTGGGTTCAGTCTGTGACTAACAGAGTGAATTGTGTACAGATTTTTAAACACACACCCTTGCAAATACTGATAATTGCAATTAGAGGCACTGCATATCACAGACATCTGCAATAAAATGACAGCTCCTGAATGGAAATGATGACCTTGGAAGGACATAGTCTGAAAATATAAATTACACATGATACATAAAGATACTCAGTTTTTCTAGAAATTATGTCAATGCATGCTATTTTGTATAGACCAGCTTTTAAAATATATCAAAAGCATAATGGCTATAATAAGAAATTTTATAAACTTGGATTCTTCTAAGTATATCCTTGTTGTGTATCTTTTCATCTTTAACAATTAATTAATCTGACTTTAACATGACTAATCAAAAATAGTGACTTTTTACAAAGACCATGAAAAGAATACTAAAAGTTAAAAACTGCATGAAAACTCATATACAGGTAAGCTAGAAAAGTAATTATCTCTGAAGTAGACAGGGTGTTGATAATTTCCAGATTATCCCAAAGAAACAGAAGGAGTTTGGAACAATATTAGTGCATATTATGTGTGACAATAAGTGCTCTCGTATAGTGTTGAGACAAAATTTTATGAATGTTCACTTTTAAATTATATTAAACATTGGCATCAGTATGCTTCTTCAAGGTCCTGATTATTGTTTTTTATTATACCACCACTGTCAAGATGTAACTGGCATAGGAGAGGTGCTGTGTTAATGTTTATATAAATAGGTTTAAGAGTTCAAGTTGAATCTAGCACCGTAATTTTAGCACCTGCACACTAAAAAGGTAATACACCTTAGACTAAAAAATACAGAGTCAAATCTTCAGCAAGTTAATATAACAGCAAAGAGGTTTAGAACCATGATGCTGGGCAATCTAGACTCTTTATAGCTGTGTTTGCAGCTGATGATATGTATATAATACCTGTAGCTTTTTAGTTTTACTCTCCCATTCTTCAGAATCACCATCTTCAAATTCATAGTCTAAAATAACTGAGACAGTTCTACACTTGGGTCCAATAATACCCAACCACTAGTTTTCCTTTTTAAAATGTCCATTTCAATGTACAGGCTTACTCTCAAAACAACCTGCCAGTGGTGACAGGAACTGAGAGAGTCTCAACTGCAAACTAATCTAAGGCTAAAGGATAATTACACTGCCTGCCAGCATTCAGGTGGCACCTCAGCTAGGATACCTTCCTTTTTTGGAGTTATAAATGCCGTCACATTCACTAAGAAATCTTAAAATAGCAAACACAAGTAGGCTAATGAGAACTCTGTTTTGCCATGAAGCACTTTCTGGGTTTAAGATAAAAAACACTAACAGTTATGTTTTAGTTTCTCAATTTGTAAAATTATTTTATTCTTATTTTGCTATGAGATACTAGTAATTCACTATGATATAAAAAGCTAGGTTTACTTTCCAACTTTGGCAAGATACAGATTATAATAGACTATTTTTAGAATAAATTTCATTAATTGGAATCTCTACTTATTATGTGTATAATCATTCACTGCAGGACTCCTTAATTATAGGCCTAATTACCTGAATAATTTGAAGTAAATTCAAAATGCACTGCCATTATACATTAATGACAAATGTGGCAGGCATCTGAAGGCAGGACAAAAACTACATGCCTTGCTATAGTTTTAATAATACCATCAAGTTCATCAGAGGAAGGTGGATTATGCCTACTAGGGGAAAAACCAAGTTGATAGGATCAAAGAGTTGAGATAAGGATTTTGAGAGATAAGCAGCCTCATACGGTTGTAGTGAGTCTTTCAAAGCCTTTTCTGGACTGTGAAAATTTTTAAAAAAATTAGTTTAAATTATACAATACTAAGTGCTAGTGTAATCAGGCAATAAATACCCTTTAAATATATCTACTATAAAGAGTAGCTATATTAGCAAAAAGAAAGAAAATATTTTTAATATATATAAATAGCCAGGTATGGAGGCCCATGCCTGTAATCTCAGTGGCTCAGGAGGCCAAGGCTAGAGGATCATGAAATTAAAGACAGTGTCAGCAACTTAGCGAGGCTCTAAGCAACTTGGCGAGACCCTGTTTCAGAATAAAAAAATAAATAAAAAAGGGCTGAGGATGTGACTCAGTGGTTAAGTGCCTCTGGGTTCAATCGTTGGTAATAAATAAATAAATAAATGAATAAGTATATAATATATAAATATATTTCATGATTAAATGTTTACTAAGGATCACATAAGTATTTTAATTTTTACATCAGTCCCAGCTATAAATGTAATATAATATGTAGCAGTACCTACTATTATCTGTCACTTGAAACTAGGATAATGATATTTAAGGGTCTATTAATTCTAATGAAGGATATGCCTTTACTTACCAAGCCCTATTTACAGAGTCTCAAGCCTACACAAGAGACGCAAACCTCCAGAGGCCTGCTCCATTAGCTCAACCCTTTTCACTCACAGATGTCATCATCTTCCATAAAGTTCACTGAGAGAAAAGGGTACATATCTAGGCTATTATCAGTTTTCCCTGCTTGTGTTACTAAAAAGAATAAGGACAAACTGCAAAGTATTTGTGAAAGTCCTATGATTACGCAAATAACCCCAACTGAAGTTCTGAACTAATTTGTTTTACAAGACTCTTCACAAAATAAAATATAATCTACTACACACATTTCTTTCCTCCTTACATTTCCAGTCTCCAGAAATTTCTACATTCTCCTTTAGCAGCCAAATGATTAGATGTTAGCTTTCCTTTGACAATATCCAAGTCTATTAGATTTTCATTGAAAACTGAAGATAATTTCAAATCTCCTGTTTGTGATCCTTCTACTACTTCTTCATTTTTTTAAAGAGCAAATTTCTCTTCATCTTAAATGTTAAGAGTGACAATATCTGACCTGTTCTTCACGTATATGAAACCTGGCTTTCTCTCTCTCTCACCCTCTGGTCCACTGAGAGGCCTAGAGGTCAGAATGCTCTTGGCTCCTGCATCATAATTCCATAGTTTTCTCTTAATGCATTCTTATTCAATAAGTATTTCACCAACACATATTTACAGAGAATAATATGCACCAGGCACTTTGACAAGTGCTGGGAAGAAACAGATGAAAGAATGTTTTATACTCTAGTGGAAAAAATGGACAGGTGAAGTGCAAATTTTATAATTTATATAACAGATAAAGATGCAAAGATCACTTGGAAGCAGTGATGAGCTAGTATCTAAATCTGTTCAAGGCAATCATCTTACTGAATTCCATGTCATCCATTTAACTGTATTCTCCTGTTATTTATTTTCCTTAAGAAGCCTCTTTCCAATTCTGCAGAAATTCTGACCCCTGAATATAAGTGCCAACACTCTTGGTCTCCAAATCTGCTGCAGAGTACCCTTTGATTACAATGTCAATATAGGTAACTTTCTTAAAATCTGTTCTGTATTTGAAAGAATTACCTATTTTGTATGTGAAAGTGTATATTTATAATTATCTTTATTTTAACTTTATTAAAGAACTTCCAAATTTTGAACTGTTCTATTTTTAAGGTCTCCCAGTCTGAGGACAACGTTTCATATAGCCCAGCTTTTCTCTCTCTTCTTCCCACAAATATTATTATTTCTACTTAATAATATTTAGCTTTATTTAATAGTTTCAGGAAATATAGTGGTGAGCACAGTTTTTATTAAGTATGAATACCTCTATATAAGAGAGAGACACAAAAATAAATTTAATGGGTTCAACATGGAATATGATAGTGATAAGTGCTACAGTAAAAATAAAGTAAGAAAGACAGAGGATAGATTTGTCTCCCCAACCCATTAAATCTTTGATAGGATGTGGCAAGGAAAAGTTTACTGCAAAGACCTAAGGGAAAAGAGGTAGCAGGTTATTCAGATTTTCTGGGGAAGAGCTTTCTATGAGGAGGGAACAGCAAGTCCAAAGCCCTGACAAAGGTCAATCCATACCTGGCTATGTCTGCCAAACAGAGGAGCATAACAAGTAGATGACAAGTGAATAGTAGAAAATGACATCAAAGAGAAACAAAGTAAATGATTCAAAAAAAGAAGAATTAGGCTTTGCATTCCCGTAAGGGTAGATTTTACTTTAAAAACACATTCTTTGACCTTATTGTGATTAGAGACATGTGACTTTTTCCTACCAGATTTTCATAAGCTTAACAGGTCTTATGAACTCTCAATTGGCACCCTGATTTTTCTAATTCATCTTCATTTTGAAGCTCTTAGTAAAATAGTCTCTGAGTCTGCCCTTAAGCTGTGCAAGTATCAAAAAAGTAAGTTGCTCCTATTAAGTATTCTTGTAAACCCCTTAATATCAAGAGACATTTTTATACTGATGTGATTGTAGAGCTTTTTCATTAATCCAACTTGGAGTTTGTTGAACTTTCTGAACATTGTAGGTTATGGCTTCTCATTAAATTTTGGAAGATTTCAGTCATTATTTCTTTGAATATTTTTCTTTCTTCTTTCTCTCTCTCCTTGTGGTAATCTCATTACACAGAGATGGCTATAGATATCCCACTTTTGTTGAGGCTCTGTTTATTTTTTTCATTCTTTTTCTGTTTTGTGGTTTGCACAATCTCTATTGATCTAGCTTTGAGTTAGCTAATCCTTTGTTCTGCCTGTTCAAATCTATTGTTGACCTCCTCTAGTCAGTTTCTTATTTCAGTTATTGTGCCTTTCAGTGCCATAATTTCGATTAATTTTTTAAAATAAAGTCTCTGTATTGGAAGCCTCTGTGTGATACAACATTGTCCTCAAATCTTCCTCACTTTTAAATCCTTGAGTTCTGAACACTTTTATAAAAGCTACTTCAAAATCTTTTTTTGTTAAATTTAGCATCCAGTTGCTCTCAGGCAGTGTCCTTGAGTTTTGTTTTTTGTTTCACTTTTCATATGTCAGTCAATTTTCAAGTTTCTTTTCATGTTCCATAATCTTTTCGTGGAAATTGGACAATTTAAATAATGTATTATATCAACTCTGGGTACTGATCCCCTGGTTTGGGGCTTGTTATAGCTACTTGTTTATTTATTTGGTGACTTGCTGGATTATTTAAATTCTCTCTCCCATAGTATTAAGCTTGTGATACTTTTCCTCAGTGAGATATAGGTTTGGGCATGAGAAGTCACCCTGGGACTTCACCTTGCTTTTCCTGAGCACACCTTCATGTTAAACTCCACTAATGGACTGTCTTAGGTATTCAATAATGCAGTAGGCATAACTTCTCTACAAATGAATCCTATTTAATTGTAGCTCCTTTGACAGAACAGTTTCTGAGGTCATAGTTGATATTTATTCTAATTCCAGGAGTACACCTAGTTGTCTTGTTCCCTGGTACTTTCCTGAAGACTAGCTAATCTATCATCTACTCTGAATCTTCACTAGATCTACAAATCACCTCCCCCGTTGCCTTTTACAACTGCCCAGGTTTTGGAGAGTGCTCTCAGGCTTATACCTTTCCAGGCTGTTATAAATATAGATAGTTACTTTGGGAAAAGATCAGGAGCTGTTTTACTGCCTGCTTCTCCCCCAGGCAAAATCTCTATTCCAGGCTCTAAAGGTGACTAGGCAGAAAGTGGAACCTAAATTTTGAGTGAAACCTCCTCAATCCAGGAACTGAACACTTGATGGAATGGGGGGGGGGTCTTACTGTGCATTTACTGGCAGGAAATCACAATTCCAGAGACCTGAGCATAGCTTCATGGGGCCCTTGTATTTTCAGCTCACTATGTGCAGGGAGCCATTCCTCAAATGGGGGCTGGGCAAAACAAGGGACTTCTACTTTTTAATCATACTGGGCTTGGAGTAAGCCTATGTGACAGGCAGTTAAGGGAATGAGAAGAAACACTGAAGTTGTGCTCCTCCCAGGAAGAAAGCCTGCAGCTGGCAGATCTGGCAAGAGAGGGAACCCAAGGTTCTTGGTGGCTACAGTCCAGAGTAGTCTGTATCTCACTGAATTGGGAAGGGAAATGAGGGAACAGTCTTTGGGTCAAATATTATGGACTGTAGCCTTTCTTAACAAATTTTCTTAATATTTTGCTTAATAGATGCTATTTGTTATTGTGGTTAGTTTCCTTTCTTATACTTTTCACCAGCTTTGAAGAGGGCCAGCTCAGCAGAGCCCTTTGTGTCATCACTCTAGATGTCCATCTTCCATTCTCTTACACTCAATTCTAATAATGCTTTTTTTTTACTAATAATAATACTATTTCATATTTAGGTTTCCAAAGGCCTTAATCTTGCTATAGCAAGGGTCTATTCTGAGTCCTTAAATTCTTTAGCTTCTCAGGAGCATCACACAGGTGCCGACCCGACCCCCTTTGGGGTTATATACTACTTTGAGATGTTCTTCTAGCTCATCTTTTTCTTCCCTTAGTCTCCTTTGTAGGAGCCATTGCATTTCCCAACCTATAAGTGCTGGAGTGTCTTTATGAGGCAAGGATTTTCTTTGCTCTCTCTCTCTCTCTCTCTCTCTCTCTCTCTCTATATATATATATATATATATATATATATATATATATATATATATATATATCTCTTTCCTATGTAATCTTTTCCAGTCATGTTAAAAAAGATTGTTTTGATTTTAACTCCCTAATATAACCACATGCTTCATGAGGACATTTTTCTTAATAGTGTAACTTATACATGACAGTGGTCACATAAAATTATAATGAAGCTGAAAAATTCCTATTACCTAGTGACACCATAGCTATCATATTGTCACAGTGCAATGTATTATTCATGTGTCTGTAGTGAGTCTGGTATAAACAAACCTACTGTACTACCTGTGCTGTAAAAGCACAGCACATACAATTAAGTACAGTGTTTAACTGAAAATAGTAAATGATTACATTACTGGTTATGTATTTATTATATTATATTTATCATATATATTGTATATATATTTTACAGTATACTCTGTTTACTTAAAAAAACAAAACAAAGTTTACTATAAAACAGTATTTTATATCATCAGCAGCCACACACATGTTGTGTACATTGTTTCTT
Organism: Callospermophilus lateralis; assembly: GCF_048772815.1. Lineage (NCBI taxonomy): Eukaryota > Metazoa > Chordata > Mammalia > Rodentia > Sciuridae > Callospermophilus > Callospermophilus lateralis. Next base: position 143,048,269 of record NC_135305.1, on the reverse strand, counting down.
GACTATCAAGAGGCCATGTGGTGTGATTTACTCATGCCATCTAGGTTTCTGTAAGTACACTCTATGAGGTCCACATAGTAATAAAACCACCTAATAATTATGTTCTCAGAACTTGCCCCATCATTAAGTAATTCATGACAGTACATATTTCTAGCCCTAACTAATATTTAATTATTTTCTCAAGAACTCTATTTGCATTTTCAGATCAGCAGTTGCAAACAAAACCTAAATTCAACACAACTCTTAGAAAAAACAGTTTTCCAATTCTAGACTTCTACCAACTTATCTAGTCATATCTACAAATTCTCCTTTCCTCTCAAATCTAACCTATCAGGAAATTCTACTTGTTTGTCCTCTAAACTATATCTTGATTTAAAACCCATCTTGGATCAATCTGATCAATTCTTACAATCTTATCTGCTCATTCTATTTAAAGTTATTTAAAATCATTTCCATCTTTTCTCTGGAAAAACAAAATAGTTTCAATGGGAAACATTATTCCTCCTGTGTTTTAACCCCCCTTACTCGTCTGCAAAGAGGCCAGTATGCTAATTTCAAACCACTTATCAGTTTATATCATTTCTCTGTTTAAAATTAGTGATTTGTAACTGTATTGGAATAAAACCCAACCCCATTAGCATGGCCTATAAAGCCCCACATGATCTCCTATTTCCCTTCTACTCTGGCCTAGTATTACACCCCTCTTTTCTTCATTCACTGTGCATCAGCTATATTGGCTACTTTCTCTTCCTCAAACCTCTCCATTTTAGTGTATTTGAGACCTCTAAGTTTGATCTGCCTGCAAAAATCTCACTCCACGTGTCTCATGATTACTTTATCAGATTATCTAGATCTCAGGTCAAACATTAACTCCTCATAATAATGCAATCTGATATAATTAAGATATATTAAAATTATCAATTAATAAACAATGGGGGAAGCTGGGGCTCAGTAGCAGAGGGCTTGCCTAGCACATATGAGGCACTGGGTTCGATCCTTAGCACCACATACAAAATAAGCAAATAAAATAAAGGCATGCTGTCCATCTAAATCTACAAAAAAAAAAAAATTAAAACAAACAAAAAACAATGACCACATATGTTCACTTCTAATTTCCAATTATCCTATTTATTATTGTATTTTGAAATTGACCTTAGGAAGGTCACCTAAGAGTGAAGTTTCATTTCTTCAGATAAAAGTATTAAGTTAAAGTACATAAATAAATAACAATTATTACAAATATTTAGCAGCATAGTGAATGCATGGTTTCTGATTAATAATAAATATAAGAAACATAAAACCTTTACATGCCAACAAACAGATCAAATTAAAGAAACATACTCATAATCTGACTTTTTTGGTATGAATATATCCTGTGTATCATCTTCCATGTGTTGTAGGTCAACATACAGGTCTGGAGTTCCACTTGCATTAAAATTTCCTTGGATGTTTGGACTATATTGTTGAAGACGCTTCCATACGTCATTATAAAGACACAATAATTTGGGATTTTCTCCTTTGGAGGCTTATTTCAAAAACATAGAAGGTTCCAAAAAAAAATAACAGCATGGATTAGATAAATGATAAAACAATAAAATGTGATAAATGAATATTTCTTTTCAATATGAAGCTGATGTGATAAATAGCACAATACTAGCAAATAATTAAAGATATATTTTAATTATACTTCATAAAATAATGCTAGTAACAGTAACTTTCTTCTCAGATGATGCATTAAATTTGTTGTATGGAACATATATTCTGAATCTTAATCTATATTAAAAATAGACAAACTCATATTATAGTTGAAGATTTCAACTTCTTCTCTTGATAACTGATAAAAACAAGTACATAAAAATTAGGATACAGAAAATTGAACAAAACTAAAACCCAATTGACTGACTATGCATTTTTTACAATACTTCATCCAAAACATCAAAGACATATTTTCTTCAATATATGTAAAATATATGCTGAGATTGACAATACATGGGCTTTCATACAAAATATATCTTCTTTAAACAAAATAGTGTTAGATTAGAAATGAATAACAAAAACATACCCCCAAATTCTCACATATTTGAAATGTAAGACATAAGAAGGAGGAAAGGAAGGTGGGAGGGAAAGAGATAAATAACTTAGAATTTACCTTGAACTGAACTAAAATTATAATAAAACAGCAAAATCTGTGAGCTATCAGTTGTAAGAAAGACTTGGGAGATAATTTATATAGGCATTTACATTTGAAAAAGAAGAAATGTCTCAAATCAATAACTTATGCTTACATTTTAAGAACATTTTAGAAAAAAAGGGGGGGAAAAAGACCAAAGAAAATATAGAAAAAGAAAATAAATATCTGCATATTTGCATAGATTTCAATAAAACGGAAAAACACTGAAACCCAAAACTGGATCTGAAGAAGGTAAGTAACACTGGCAAACTTCTAGCCTCATGGATTAAGAAGAGAGGAAAAACATAAACCATATGAGCCATATGAGAGGTGACCTCATTACATATTCTGCAGACAACAAGAGAATATTAAAGGAATTTTGAAAAACTATGCCAGTAAATTAGAAAACTTTCATGAACTGTTTCCTTGAAAGACACAAACTACTTAAACTTCCTCAATAGTAAGTATATAGAGCATTTCTATCCAGAATATATAAATATCTATCAAATCTCAGTAATAAGATGATCTAATTTTTTCAATGAAACCTTCATTGAGAAAGTATATGACTGGAAAATAAGAGCCTGAAAAAAACTCAATATCTTTCACCAAAATGAAAATGCGAATTAAAACTAAAATGAGGTAGAACTTCATAACTGTTCAAATGGCTAAAATTAAAAAGACCAAAGAAAAATCTCTCAGATGCTGGTGAGAATACACTTTTGGTGGAAAGGACAAACTGTATAATCATTTTGCAACCGTTTGGTATTTCCTCCAAATGTTAAATATATACCTACCATATAGTTGTACCAACCCATTCCCAGATATTTATTCAATAGAAGTGACAGTATATGTCCACATAAAGCTAAAACATGAACATTCAAAGCATTTTAAGAGAAAAGAATCAGAAATAACCTAATGTCATCCACAGAGGAATGTATAAAGACAATGTAATATATCCACATAATGGAATACAATGGAGCAATAAGAACAAATACAATATAGATGAACCTCAATAAAACAAGTGCACATAAGAGTATAAACAAATAACATATAAATTGTATCATTCAGTTTGTACAGAATTCTAGGAGATAAAAAATACAATGATGAAAACAGATGAGTGTTTGCCTGGTAGAGGGAGATGCAGAGATGGGGGGAAGGAATTACAAAGGGAGACAAAAAAAAATTGGGCAGAGTGTGGATATATTCATTGATCTGGTCTGTTTTGATGGTTTGATGGACTGTATCCATGGCCAAGATTATCAAACTGTACACTTTATATGCAGTTTATTGTATGCCAATTTTATCCTATTGAAATTATATAAAAAAGAAATTATCTCACAGATAACTTATTTGGCCTTCCTCTTCTGCTGAAGAAGAAGCAGAAGACATGAACAGAACCAGAAGCAGGACGTGATCCCTGAATATGTTCTTGCATGACATGCCAATAAAGCAATTCCATTGTGATTCTATTATTTGCAACAATGAACCTGGACATATAAAGTAATAACTTTCTGTATTGTGCAAGCTGGCTTGCTTACTACTCAGTACAAGAGGGGTAATTTCTCCAAGCTCAAGGTTCTTTACAAGCAATGCAACCTCACAAGACACATACCATCCCCATGGGTCCATATCATATTTCTTTATAACATTTGGAGGCATGGGAAAGCAACAATCAATATGCTAATGTTCATGATGCATGCTGTACTGTGAGTAATGAAGTTGTGTTTCCTTAACGCAGGAGACTCTTGTCTTCTGACAACATGTAGCGAAACCATGGCAGATTAGGCGTTCAAAGCCAGATAAAACTCTCAAATGCTTCACAGTCCTTGAACTCTCCAAAATAAATAATATTCCTTAGTTATTCTCTTGTAATAGGCTGTTCTCTGCCATCTTTGCATTCACTACCACTTCTGACCATATTCATTTAAAGTATGCTGTATTTCCTCCTGGACTGTAAAGTCCATGAGGACAGACAATGCTTGTTTTCTTCAATCTACAATTAGTTATCTAGCACAACACCTGGAATAGTAGAAATAAAGTAAATATTTCTTGAATTAAAACCTTTGTTTTTTAATTGGACACCGGGATAACTTTCTCTCCCTTCCCTTATCTCCAGTTTTTCAATACTAAGGATAACATGCAGGGATCTCTAGCCACAAGACCATTCCTTTTTATCTTTTTAATTTTAAGATAGGATCTTGCTATATTTTGGGGGGCTGGCCTCACATTTGCAATCCTCCTTCCTCAGCCTTCTGAAATGCTGAAATTACAGGTCTATGCCAACACGCCCAGCCATTTATCTTAATACCATATAAGTTATAGACAGAAAATGATAGATTATCTATTACCAATTTCTTTGAAATTTACTACTCAGATTCCACCATTATAAACTATTGCAATTTTTTATTATTTACTAGTGATTAAATACAAATATTAACAAGAAGATGAGATTCATATTAATCAGTGTAATTACTATTAAAATTTTGTTCCTAAGTAATAGGTCTGGTGAAAAGCAATCTCTGATGAAGAAAATCGGCCCTGAGGTGATTTCCTGTCCTCTACCTTCTTTAATTCACTGCAATTGAGAACTCCTGTAGTTTCAAAACTTGATGAGTTGAGGCCCATCAAAAACCTTGAGCTAATTCCACTGAGACATGAAAGGATGAATGTAATCCATGTGTTCTGTTTCTCTCTCATTATCTTCTCTATTTTAGTACCTTAGTTTATTTTCTTTCTAGCACTTAATGCAGTAAGAAGTTATTCGTTTGTGTTCACTTTATCTTCCTCAAGAAAATACTTGAAAATAACTTTTCCAGTTCATTAATATATATGTTATGCTTTCTCTCCAAACCAAATGTTGATACATTTATATAGGGATGTTTTCCCATCTGATCTTCGGTTATCAGCTAATTGCTTTGTTGCAAAGTTCTATAGAATTATTGTCTGTACAATTTGCCATTTTGAACAGGAATAAAGGTGAGAAGAGGCGGGAAGAATAGCTGTCATTTATCTGTGAAATAAAATCAGTATGTAAGAGGATAATTGATGGACCTTAAAGATATCTGTCCATAGCGTGAATAATGGTTATGTAGCCTATAAAAATAGAAAAGAGTAAAGATTCCACAGATCTATGGCAAGATGTTTCTTCTTGCCCTTTTCACTTTTGAAGTAGAGAGGTAATAAGCTGTGTCTTGATATTGATACTGCCATGATCTTAGTTACACTAATATGTTGAGATTTGAAAAATTCAATTAGGTAAATGATACTCAAATGATTTTTGTAAAGAGTAATGGGGAGTCAGTGAAGCATTTTAATTAGAAAATAAGATATAAAATGCATCCTGCCAAATAAGTATACACTTCCTTACTTTGCTACAGTTATATAAACCTTTAGTACTTCAAACTGCAAGTTTTCTTCCATATATTCTACAGGATACTTAGAATGCAGCCTTGCAAGCTCATTATCACTGTATTAAAAGACTTCAATTGCAGGGATGAAAATGCTAATGGTACTCCAAATGAGGGTGTGAGGTTATTCTTCTTAAAGTGTGCATGTGTTTAGGTCATAATTAACTTTTAAGAAATATATCATGTAACTTGCTCTTATCATTTAGATACTAGGTATTTCCCCAAAAGCTCATGTTTGAGACAATGCAAGAACATTCAGAGGTAAAATGACTTGGGTCATGGAAGCCTTAATCCAATTAGTGAATTAATCCCCTGACTGGGATTAACTGGGTAGTAACTGTAGGCTTCTGAGAGTGGCTGGAAAAGGTGAGTCATTGAGGGTGTACCTTTGTGGAATACATTTGGTGAGCTGAGAATAGGCTCTCTCTGCTTCCTGATCATGTGAACTGCTTTCCTCCACCATACCCATCTCAAATAGAGTCCCAAGAAATGAAGCCAGCTGTCTAAGGACTGAGACGTCTAAACTGTGATCCATCAAACTTTTCCTCTTCTAAAGTTGGTCTCCTCAGATCTTTTGGTCACAGCAGCGAAAAAGCTAACAAAAACACTAGAGCCATTCTAACTTTTTAAAATATGTCTGCATACTCATACTTGTTCTACTGCATGGCCTCCTTATTCTTAGGGACATTGGACTCTCAATTATCACAATCTTTTTTAAAAGGTAAACAGATTTAGCATAAAATATTTCATGTCTTAAAATGTTCTAATTTTGGGGGGTGGGTACTATGAATTAAACCCAGGGGCACTTGGCCACTCTAATTTTGTTTTGTTTTGTTTTCTAGAGCATGATTGTTGTACATACTAGATGAGTTCATGTTGACAAAAATCATACATGTGTGGGATTTGATTCCAATCCCATTTCCTTCCCCACTTCATCCCCCTATTTCCCTCAGTCTATTCTACTGACATTCCTTTCACTTGCTGGTTTATTTTTGATTGGCATTTTCTACATATACATAAAGGTGATACTTTCTGTGGTATATTTATATATGCATATCATGAAGTTTGGCTAAATTCATTAAATTATTTCCTCCTCCTTCCCATCTCTCATGCCTCCCTCTCAATCTTTTTATTTCTACTCCACTGACCATCCCTATATATTTATGATATCCAATTTTCCCCTTCTTCTTGATTTTTTTGCTGTATTTTATCAAAGGCATTTTTCTGCATCTATTAAGATCACCATATGATTCCCATACTTAATTCTATTTAAGTAGTGAGTTACACTTTTGATTTGCATATGTTGAACCAATTTTACATTCTTGAGATTGATCATGGTGTATTATCTTCTTGATGTATTTTTTTAAAAAATATTTTTACTTATAGATGGACACAATATTCTTTTGTTGTTGTTGTTGTTGTTTGTTTTTTATGTGGTGCTGAGGATCAAACCCAGTGGATCACATGTGCTAAGCAAGTAATCCACCATAAACACAACCCCTCTTAAGGTGCTTCTGAATGTAATTGGCCAAAGTTTATTAAAGAATTTTTGCATCCATGTTCATCAGTGATATTAGTTTGTAGTTTTATTTTCTTGACGGGTCCCTGTTTGGTTTTGTTATTAGGGTTATATGGCTTCATAGAATTTATTTGGAAGTGTCCCTTCCCCTTCATTTCCATGGAATAATTTGAGAAAGACTATGTTAGTTCTTTCACAAAGGTCTGGTAAAACTGCTGAGAATCTATCCAGTCTTAGGTTTTTCTTTGTTGGAAGGCTTTTAATTGCTATTTCAATTTCATTACTTAATATTGGTCTTTTTAGCTTTTCTGTATCTTTCTGGTTCACTTTGGTCAGGCCACATGTTATCTAGGAATTTGCCAATGTCTTCTATATTTTCCAGTTTATTGGAATATAAATTTTCAAAATAGTTTCTATAATACTGTGGATTTCAGAAGTGTCTGTGGGATATTTCCTTTTTCATATTTAATTTTATTGGGGCCTTTCTCTCTCTTTTTCTTAACAATTCTTATTTATCTTTTCAAAGAACCTACTCTTTGTTTCATTGATGCCATGTGTTATTTTTTTATTCTCCATTTCATTAATTTTGGCTTTAATCTTTATTGTTTCCTGTCTTTACTGATTTTGGAAGAGTATTATTCCATCTCCATTTATTTATGTGGTTGTTATTATTATTATGCTGTTGATTTCTCATTTCATTCTATTTTAAATTGATAGGATACATGGGTTTATATGTTTCTGTATTTGCTAGAACATTGTTACCTAGAACATAATATATTTTGGAATAAGTTCCATGAGGGGTGAAAAGAAGATAAATTCAGCTGATTTGGGATAAAATATTCCCTAGATTTATATGAGGTCCATTTGATTTATAGTATTTTTTAAGCTTTTTGGCATTGGGGATTAAACCTTGGGCGATTTATCACTGAGCTACATCTCTAGCCCTTTTAAAATTCTGAAATATGGTCTTGCTACATTGTTTAGGGCCCACTAAGTAGCTGAGGCTGGCCTTGAACTTCCAGTCATTCTACCTCAGTCTCCAGAGTAACTAGGATTCCAAGTGTGCACCACTGCACCTGGCTAATATCCTTATGGATGTCATATTTGGATGTCCTGTCTATTGGTGATAAAAAACATAGTCACATAACTCCATTTATTGTATTTAATGTACATTTGGAATTCATTGTCAAGAAGTATTTTTTAATTTAATCAGTTGCACTGCCATTTGGGCATATATATTTACTACTGCTATAACTTTTTACTAAATTATTCCCTTATTTGCCTCTTCTGATTAATTTTTGCATAAAATCTGTTTTGTCATATATGAGAACAGCTATTCCTGCTTAAGACTCAATTGACATGAAAGATTTTTCCTCATCAGCTTGGATCTGTTTGCCTATGAAATGAGTCTCCTGCAAACAGTATGTAGTTGGATCTTACTTTCTTTTGCTTTCTGCTAATATATATATTTTTAATTGGGCAGTTGAGATCATTTACCTTCATTATTATTATGGTTATATGTTTGCAGCTTCCTGCCATTTTGATTTGTTACCTGTATTAATTCTGTCTCGATTGTCACTTAGTTGGTTACACTTCTAGTGATTCTCATTTATTTGGGAGCTTTGGGGTTTCTTGTGGGGTTTCTCTATATGCAATTCAGTGCTGATTTAGAGGTCATGATTTCTTACCCTTGTCATGGAAAGTTTTTATTTCCTCTCTAATTTTGAAAGAGACCTTTGCTAGATATAGCAATCTTAGATAGCAATTCTTTTCTTTGAAGAGCATGTAATATCTCTTCTAGGCCCTTCTTGACTTTAGAACCTGAGTTGAGAAGTCAGTGGTGAGTCTTCTTGGTTTTCCTCTAAATGTGAACTGACATATTTCTCTCACCTTTTTAAATATTCTGTCCTTATTTTCTATATTAGGTATTTTAATTATGAAGTGTCTTGGAAAGTTTCTCTTCTGAATTGTCTACTTGGGATCATGTATGCATTCTGTATGTTAATGTCTATTTCATTTCTGATATGGAGAATTTTCTGTTACTATCTCACTGAAAATGTTCTTGATGCCTTTAGCCTGTATTTTCATATTCTCTTCTATCCTGATGACTCTCAGGTTTATTCTCTTGATGCTGTCACAGCACTCTTCTATAGTCTGATAGTGGTGTTTATTTTTTTCTCCTTTATTACAAACTGAGTATTTAAGATCATATATCTTCAAGGCCCGAAAATTTCTATGCAATCAAATCTGTTGGTGATGTTTTCAAGTGAATTTTTAATTTGAGTCACTGTGTTTTTCATTTCTAGGAGTTATGATTTTTTTCAATAGTGATTTCTCTCTTGAAATGGTGTTTTATCTCCCGCATTTGCTATCTTAATTCATTGTTAATTAGATCTATTTTTTAGTTCACTGACATTTTAATAATCATTTTTATAATTCTTCTTTGAAGTTTCACCTTCTTCCATACTTGTGGGATCATTTGTTGAAGGATTGTGTTCTTGCATGGGGGGTGGGGGGCTTTGTTTGCCTGTTTCCCAAAGACCTCTGAAAACAAGAGAAAACAGACAAACAAATAACTACAGAAACCTGGTCTCTCTGGCTATATCTTCTCATCAAACCCAAGAATTTTACCAGAGCAGGAAATAAAATGTTCAGTCCAAAAGAAAATACCAGTGTGCTGATTTTATAAAGAAACTTCACAAAGGTTCTTGATCATTGCTGTCATTGCTTGAGGATATCAGACTCTTGCTCCTTCACTCCAGGGTGTTTCTCCAGAAGCCTTCAGTTTCGGATTGGGGTAGCATCATTGATCCCTCTTGTTCTGAAGCATCAGTATCTCAGACTATGCAGCTACTGGTTCCTCCAGCTTTCCAGCCAAAACATGGCCATTGTCAAATAGATAGCTTCTGGTTGTGCACGTCATTTGAATCCCCTTTTTATAATCATACTTCCTGTTGATTCTGTTCCTCTAAAGAACCCTGAGTAATATATTATAGAAACCACTTCAACATTTAGAAGTCTGGGTTACTTGGAATCCATAGGGATAGTATCTGGATTTGTGTGTGGTCTGCTGACCCAAAACAAAGAAAGAGCAAAAGATGGAAGAGAGTCCAAGGGGTCCTTGGGAGTAGAAAAAACTGTGAGAAAGAAAAATAAATTTTTTATAAAACCAGACTTATCAAGCATCATGTGATATGCTGCTGAAATAAACTATGCTAACTAGTTATTTTTATGTTCAGAATATTTGCTAAAGTATTACTCTAAGGAAATATTTGTAGATTCTTTGAGACTTTCTATGAATAGTATTATCTTGTCTACAAACAGAGAGTTTCATTTCATTTTCTTTTGTTAGTGCAATGGTAAGCACCTCCAGACCAGAGAGAAATAGGGGCAATTAAAGTGGACTACTTGATTACATCTGCTCCTAAAGGGACTTCAACATTTCTGATTAAAGAAGGATGTTTACTCTAGGGAGTTTTCAATGTCCTTTTATCATGTTAAGAAATTCCATCACTTTTTTTTTAGTTTTCTGTGGTTTTTCTTCAATTAATGCACACCAAATTTTATTGTGTACATTTTCAAAATTTTATAAGATGTGAAATTTTAATATTAGTTCAATCACAGTTTTATAAGACAAAAAAATTAGAATACAAACCCATGTATAATTATTCCTTACCTATGTCAAACCAAGGCTAAATAATAAACAGGTGCAGAAGATAGTGGTTAAAGTAAAAGTCAAATCATATGAATATATACATTACATACATAAAAATAAACACATACACATGAGAACATACACATCCACATACACACAAAAAAATCTTGCAAAATAAAAAAAAAATTTAAAAAACCCCAAATACAGTGAAATGATATTTTTAGAAAAATAAATTAAAATAAAAACTACATTAAAATTGGAATATAGAGAAAATGGGGGATCAAATAAGAAAAACAAGAGAAAGAATCTTAATGAGAAATAAAGGACTGATTTCCATTGAGGTGGTCAAGACTGTTGGTAGAGAGGGGATTTCATTCTTTATATTTATAATTGGCTTTGTAACCCTTGAGTCCAGTGTTGTATTCCTCAGCTGTCAGCCATTGTGGCTAGGAGGCAAAGTTGATTGTAGTAGATATCAGTATCTACTCTCCTAGTATAGGGTGGGATAGACTGTGGAGCACTAACAAACTATGTATTTGTATAGTGTGGGTGGTAGATAGTTCTAAATTTGGAGTTCCAAAAATTGGGATTGAGTCTTGTCTGAACTTTGGAAGTCTGTCAGTATGTGAGATTTGATACACACCCCTTATTTCTAGGGAGAGGCCAGTCTCTGCAGGATATCTGGATCTCTAAGGCCTCAGGTAAAATCCACATTTAGGGCCTAGGGAAAAACTTCCACAGGTTTCACCTTCACTGCTATAAATATTAATTACCTGGTATCTGCCCTGGAGTGTGAATGGTCCTGTGTAGCTGCTAGAGGTGTCTTTCCAACAGCTCTTATTGGGGCCAGCAACAAAGGGAACTTTCTCTCCTTCATTCCAGAGCCTATATGGTCCAGTTACAATTTTCTTAATGCCTCTTTCAGCCATCTGTTCAGGAACACTATGGGAATTATAATAGACAACTACTGGTAATTTCCTTGATGAATTCACTATTTCCTAGCTCTGCTCACTGTTGCACACCACTTATACCTGATTCCAGCACCAGGTGGCTACTGGTTTCTGTAACCAGGAGCATTCTCCTCCTGTGACTGCTTTCTGCCAGCAATCCTGGTTCCCACTTAAGTATTTGAACTATCCACTATGGGGTGAACTATTTTTGGTTTATCTTCATTGAACTGTAACCCACATAACCTTGTGTCCATTCATTTCAGCCTTCCTCTCTAATCCACAGGTCTCCCCAAGCCAATTCTTCTTTATTTTTAATTTCTTTATCTGCGGCCATGCTGTCTTTTCACTCTGCCTTTGCTCCCCCTCCCAACAACCACTACCACTACAGTCAATCTAGAGAATTTCTAACATATTCTTATACCATGTTGGAAGTTTCTGACTTTCTGTGCTTCTATGGTTTCTTTTACAGTCCAGCATTATGTTTCAGTGAGTTCCCTTAGTTACCCATGCTATTGTGGAGCTATCTTTTAATTTGTAAGTCTGTTGCTAAGGAACTACTGAGAAGTACATCCTTCCTCTAATCCACCATCTTCTCTCTCCTTGAGTTCTCTTTTTGAGACACAGTTAACTAAGGGGCTTACAAAGTTGCTGAGGCTGTCCTGGAACTTATGACCTCCCCCCTCAAAAAAATCAATGATTTAAAAGAAAAACTCTCAACAAACTATAAACCCCCTCAATTTCATAATGGGCATCACTGAAAAACCTGCAATTAGCATCATACTGAATGTTGGCAATATTTTCTAAATGGTAAACCAGGAAGAAATGTCAACCCTTGGAGTTTTTGCAATTAAACATAAACTTACCAAGTGTTTAGGCAATTTTTAAATATTTACAAAAAATAGTGAAGATGTATGATTAAAACAGACCTTTAGGTAAATAATGATGTAGCTTTATTCAAAACTCTATAACCACATTTTCCCTAAGAAATGAATAAACAAATTATAGAATATATTCATACAATGGAACACTATTTAACAATTAAAAGGAAATGGAAAACTGATGTAGGCTAAAACATGGATGAATCTTAAAATAATTAGGTATACTTCATCATTACAGATTTAAGAGAATACAGAAGCTAAACTGTAGTGCTAAAAAGTCAATCAATTGTTGCCAGTAACAAAGAAATAGAAGTAGCAGATTAACTGCAAAAGTAAAAGAAATTTTACAGAAATTTCACAATACTGGAAATTGAACCCCAACCTTATCACTGAGCTGTATATCCAGACGTTTTTCCCCCACCTTCTTAAAAATTCGTGCAGTACTGTGGATTGAACCCAGGGCTTTACACAAGCTAACCAAGCATTCTACCACTGAACCATATCCCCAGCCATCCTTTTGTTTTAGATAGAATCTCTCAAAATTACCAAGGCTGGAATTATATTTAAAATCTTCCTGCCTTGGCCTCCAGAGTCACTGAAATTGCAGGCATATACATGGCTGATGACAATATTCTACATCTTAATGGTGATGACAGTTATATAAATGTGAGCATCTGTCAAGACCCCTAGAATTTTATGCCTAAAAATAGTGAATTTTTACTCCATACAAATTTTAGGTTGATAAAGCTAACCAAATGTAAGGAGATGCACAGTATTCTCTCCCAAGATGAATAGGGGGAATTTGTGCAATAGGGATCTCTGTGGTTACTGCTTTGTTACATACTTCATTTAAAACAGAAGTAAGAAGTCAGGTAGTATAGTCTATTCAAACTTGAATTCCTAGTGACTAATGTTTAACAACAATTGATCCTTTTAGTAAATGTTTGTGAATAAAAATTTAAATACACACAAACTCTTCAAAGTTTTTTGTAAAACCTTGGGACATTAAATGCTTTAATCATCAATAATTAAACAAACACAATTATATTAGCTAATTCATGTTTTACTCTTTGAAACCACTTCTGTGTCACTATTTCAAGACATAGTGAATTAATATTAAGTTTTGCAGATCAAATTTGAGCAGTCAACTTTTAATTCATGGTGCAGATATTTTATCTACATGTTTATAATTGATTTTTTATTTTTAACATTAATGAAACAGCTGTGAAATCTCTAAATTTTAAAATTATTTAGTTCACAAATAAATTAATTCTAAAGAATAAACTAATTCATCACATCAATTGCTTCATATTCTCTATATAGGAAAAATGCAGAGTTCTTCGAATGTTTGAATGATGTAGAATTAACTTATTCTTTCAGAGAATTTTATTCTAAATACTAATTATAAAACTGTTTTATATGACTAAGTGATTCTGGATTAAACATCTAGAAGAAATAGCAATAGCCAGGGGTTTTAAAGTAACAATAAAATAAATCAAAACATATTCACATACAATTTTGAAGTAACTAAAACATTTGAGGTGGATTTGAGTAAACTTATAATTTGTTGCTGTATGAAATTGAGAAGAAAGTTTCTGAGTAACTGAATTCCAGATGTATACAAAATTTCAGGTTGCCCGTCCTGGGGGGAAAATAGAAGAAGAATCTTGAACACATAAGAAGTAATATTGAAATTTTATTTAAAAGAAAAATTTTAGTCATTGAACTATCAAACAATGAAATTATTAAGTGACTAAATGGGAACATGTAGATGATTTAAATTATGTCTTATACTAAAATCATCTGTTCTTGTCCTGCTCTGCCACTGACTAGGTACATGAGCTTCAGCAAAGTGGCCTAACTATTCGCTGCCCTCATATTCTCATCTGTAAAACAAAAACTGCAAAGAGTACCTACCCTGAAGAACTTTTATAAGGACTAATAAAAGTCTTGAGCCAGTGCATGACAAAAATAAACCTTCAATGAATGGTAGCTATTATTATTACAATAATAATTATTATTATCAGCATGTGGTCATGACAAATTTATAGACAAAACATGCTTATATCAAGGATGACTAACAAGAAAGAGTTTATAATTACACAAGAAAATGGTTGAAGCCTAGATACAATTTGATAAAACAAAATACAAAAACCACAGGAATTACTTCTATTACTTTCAACAAGTTTTACAAAGTATTCATCTCCCCCACAAATTTTAGACCAAGTATCATTTGTTAAAAAAAGATATTTCAATATTGTCACAGTGAAATCATTTTTACATATAATATAAATAAGAGTATAATATAAATAAAATGTTTAACATTTCAAAAATTACTAGTGTCATAAAGGCCAGATTCTAATTTTGAATGTTGTAAGTGAACAAAATGACAAATGAAAAATATTAATTTATGATTTTTATACACATGCAAACTTCTATTTTCAATGTTTTTTGTTTCTCACTAATTTATTTTATAAATCTTATGGCTTTAAATTTACTCACATGGGAACTGTATGTGATAAAAAAGGTAAATCAAGTAATTGTTGATTCCTTATAAATAACAACAAAATGCATTTAGATTGACAAGATTTTATACATAACACCATCTGTTTCTCAAGTATCTTAAAGATGATTTTCATCATATCAAAGAAGTATAATACATTGACCAAGGGAAGAAAACACATCAATTGATACACATAAAACATGTTCTGACAAAAATTCTTTCAAAAACACAGTTGGGAACAGTGTTGCACACCTATAATCCCAGTGGCAGGGAGGCTGAGGTAGGAGGATCGTGAATTCAAAGCCAACCTCACAAAAGTGAGGCACTAAGCAATTTAGGAAAATCCTGTCTCTAAATAACATACAAAATAGGGCTGGGGATGTGGCTCAGTAGTTGAGTGTCCCTGAGTTCAATCCCTGGTACCCAAACAAAAAACAAAAGAACAAAAGAAACACACACACACACACACACACACACAAATAAGGACTAGAAGTAAATTACGTCAATATAATAAGGG
Organism: Callospermophilus lateralis; assembly: GCF_048772815.1. Taxonomy (NCBI): domain Eukaryota; kingdom Metazoa; phylum Chordata; class Mammalia; order Rodentia; family Sciuridae; genus Callospermophilus; species Callospermophilus lateralis. The sequence continues at coordinate 143,032,670 of NC_135305.1, read as the reverse complement.
CCATATATAAAAAGGCCACAGCTACCAATATTGTACTCAGATGTAAAACTTTCCCTCTAAGATCAGAATGAGGCCAGCATGCCAACTCTCACTGCGTCTATTCATCATAATTCTAGAAGTCTTATCAGAGCAATCAGGCAAGAAAAAGAAAGAAAAGGCATCCAAATTGACAAAGTAAAATCATACTATCAAAGATTAGATGACTCAGTATATAGAAAATTCTAATGATCACACACACACACACACACACACACACACACACAGGAATACTTGAAGTCAGTAGGATACAAAATCAACATACAATAATCAGTTCACCAACAATGAACAATCTGAAAAGGAAGAAAACTATCATATATAATAGCAAGTGCACTCTCATTTACCCAAATGAACTAAAAATCTCACAGACTTAATAAATTGATTGAAAACTATACAATAATATTTATAGCAGCTTTACTTAAAATTGCAAAATTTAGAAGCAATCAAGATGCCATTCAATAGGTAAATGGATGAATAAGAGAGGTATATGCATACAAAAGGATTCTGTTTAATGATAAAAATAAATAAGCTACCAAGCCATGAATGCATGTATGCATGTGCAAAACCCTTTATATATATGTATATGTGTGTGTATATATATATATATATATATATATATATATATATATATATATATATATATACTGACTGTAGACTATTACCTGTTAAAAAAGATGTAAAAATACAAAATATTTAAATAATAAAAATGAATTACAGTAGAGGGGGTAGAGAGAGAAGAGGGGAGGGGAGGGGGGCAGGGGGGATAGTAGAGGATAGGAAAGGCAGCAGAATACAACAGACACCAGAATGGCAATATGTAAATCAATGGTTGTGCAACTGATGTGATTCTGCAATCTGTATACGGGGTAAAAATGGGAGTTCATATCCCACTTGAATCAAAGTGTGAAATATGATATATCAAGAACTATGTAATGTTTTGAACAACCAACAATAAAAATTAATTTAAAAAAAAGGAAAAAAATAAATAATAAAAGCATATATATATATATATATATATATATATATATATATATATATATATAATATTTAGTTGTTGATGGACTTTTATTTTATTTTTTATATGTAGTGGTAAAAATTGAACCCAGTGCCTCACACATGCTAAGCAACCCCTTAAATGCATATTTCTAAGTGAAAGAAGCAAGTATGAAAAAGCTACATACTGTATGACTATGATATATAACATTCTAAAAAAGACCACCTAGAGATATAAATCAATGCTTGTCAGAGGATGGGGAAGTATGTTGGAAAGGTGTGAATAGGTAGAGAGTAAGGAAATTTTAGGGGAGTGGAAACCAAGAAGGCTATTCCGTATAATACTCTCATATCAGACACACGACATTATACTTTTCCATAAGACATTATGCATCTTGCACTGGTGTGAAGCCCTTGTTACAAATGATGAACAACTATTCATATATTAACTAAGGTTCACATTTACTTGAGAATTTGCCCTTAGCCTTAATTAGCCTTGTATGTAGAGTTACATGAGATTTGCATAATGCATAGCATCCATACTTTATGATCAGCATTTTTATAACTTAAAGCTGCTCTGAAAAACAAAAACAAATATTTTTTTAAAAAAATCTACAGTATTAAACTACAGCAAATGGACAATAATTAGAAAAATTATTTAACAAAGGAAAATATAAAATAAAACTTTTTTTGTATAAATGAAACAAGCTAGAAAGTACACATTAAAAACAGAAATTCCATCATAATTTGCAAACTATGAATTATAAACTCATTGAACCAAATGCATTTAAAATCTGGCCTACACAAATTTCCAATATTTATTTTTACTATAGTAATTTATTGTTGACAAGCACACATCTGAGTTTTTATGTAAAAAAAATTGCACAATATAATAGTATCACATTTAGAACCACTTTAGTACCACTATTATCTATTTTAATCTTTTCCTCTCCATTCTTATTGGTGCATTATAGGTGTACATAATGGTGGGATTTATTACATATTCATATATGCAGAGTATGGCAATATAATTTGGTCAGCATCATTCTCCAGTATTTTTCCTGTTTCTTCCCTTTTCCCTCTCTTCCCCTGGTCCCATTCCTCTATTCTACTGATCTCCCTTTCATTTCAATGGGATTCCCCCAAACTTTCGCTTCCTTTTGACTCTAGCTTTTACATAAAAGAAAATCTTTCCTTTATAGAAATGGTTTCATTAAAATTATTCTTATGCTGACTGTAAACTATTATCTGTTAAAAAGGAATTAAAAATACAAAATATTTAAATAATAAAAGTTTTAAATTTGGCCACTGCACATAGAGACTAAGTGAATTAGTTTATGTGTAAAGATGTTCAAAATCACAACAAATGGGTGAAAACAGCACATATATAGTTGTTTGCCTATAAAAATGAAGGTCTGATATTAATTATCCTATCCATTAGCAAATGCAAAAAAAGTTATTGACTTTAAAAATGGACAAAAATACCTTATTCCTTCTATTATACAACTGAAAGTCAAGTAGAAATAAAGGTGAAGTAAATAAATATGTACTAATGTTAAATTAATTGTGCAGAAAATAACTAACATAGTAAATCTGAGATGGCTATAGAAAGGCCAACTTGCAAGCTCAGTTCTTGGTTTTGAAAGGGACATTCTCAAACTGATAAAAGTTGTTTAGATAAAGTTTCTTTGTCTTCTTTTACCTGAGCTGTATAAAAAATGTGGTTTATGCTGAATATCTGCTTTTCTTCAGTGAGTCTAGTATTCTGGTACATCTTAGGCAGTCATCAGTCCCTGAGAATAACCCAGGACAGTACCTTCAAGGAGGGTTTTCTTAGTAAAAACATCTTATTATGCTATCATATCATTAATTCCTATTGGAGTAATTAAACCAGCCTCATGAAACTCCAGAGCCCAAGGACTCCTGGAACCTTGTACCTGGTTTCCTTTGGACCTTGCTCCATATACCTTTCCTCTTTGTTCATTATGCTTCATGTCCTTTCATTGAAATAAATCATAGGCCTGCGTACAAATATAGGTTGGATCCTATAACTGTTTTTAGTAAATCACCAAACTTGCTGTGACAAATTACCTCACTAAAGTATATAAAATATTTAACAACTGTGAACGTATATGTGAAACTACCTATACTATGATTCTGGAAGCCTGAAAAACTTTTTTTTTTTGAGTACTAGACATTAGGACTTAATAATAAATAAAATGCAAATTAATTATTCTATTAATAATTATAAAACACATAAAAATTAAAGAATGAGATGTAAGATTAAGGATTCCTATGTTTGGAAGAAATTATTATAACTAATGAGGCTAGCAGATTTGCAAATGACAGAAGGGAAATTTCAGAACATGAAAAATGAATAAAGCAATGTGCTTTATGGAAAAAAATGAACAAGTGAAATGAGTTCTAGAGCCTAAAGTAAACATATTATAATGACCATTATTTAAATGTCTTATTTACCAAAATTTTTCATCTTATCCTCTAGAGAAACTTGAAAAAAAATTATGAGCAATTTTTTACATGACAGAAAATGGGAAATTAGTAGTGCATTTCAGAAATTAATCCATAAATAGGACTGCTGCTAGCATCTACTATACTACAAACATGTTCACATTTATATTAAAAAGAATATGTATAGTTGTCAATTAATAAGTTTTCCAACTGCCAATGGATATGCAGGTGCTGTAAGGGAGGAACACAAATGATCCTGGTGCATATCTTTCTACCTTCTAAAAGGAAGATGTAAAAACAGCTTTGTTTGAATATATATTGAATTTCTTCAATGAAACAAATGTGTGAAACAGGGTCCCTCTTGTTAGTTAATACTTTGTGTAGATGCTGCACCTAAAAACCGGGTGCAAGGGAGGAGAAGGAAGAGTATACTTAATTGGGTATTTTAAAATAAAACAAATGAAAAGCTAGGGTACTTAAAAAAACAAGGTAAAACAAGGTGCATTTCAGAAACTACTCTTTAAATAGTATTGCTGCTGACATCTATGAAAAACAAGTACACATATAAGGGAAAGGAAATGGTATTATACTAGAGTATTACACATATTACAATCAGTTAATGAAGGTGTTTTGAATGCTAAGAGATTGTGGGGGATAGTATTAAATTCAGGGCTGCTCTGCTAGAGAGTATTTGATTAAAATTTATTTTTTAATTTTAAAACAGTATCTCACTAAGTTGCCCAGGCTGGCCTTTTGTGATCTTCCCAACTCAGCCTCCCAAATGGGTGGGATTCCCAGAGTGGACCAGAAGACCTGGCTGAATGCTCAGATTTTAAAAACCCTTCCCCAAATGATACAATTTTGAATAACCAGGAGTGAGCTAATAATGTTTTTTTGCATCCCATGAAATATTTATCTGTACACATAGCACAGATATGATCCATAAGTTTCTCCATATTGGTCCAGAGGGAAGCACGAAAATCTGCAGTATTTTCTGGGGTTTGCATTGCAGGACCTCCTAGTTATAAAGGATAAAGAAATATGAAAAATAAAACTTTCAGGATACAACAAAATGTATGCTATTCTGAAAGCATAAAAAAGCTAAAAAAAGAGAAAAACATAAGAAGCTCCTTCTTTAAGAAAACCTTTTGTGCTTAAGAAAGAAATCATAGACACACAGACACACACAATGAGGGAGGAACACAAAGAAATTAATGAAAATGGCTTTCTAAAAGGGAGATGAGGGTGGTGGGAAATGGAACAAGATGAAAGTTACAGAGATAGAAATGGGTCTTTGTGACTAACACAACTGAGTTAACATATTTCAAAATATATTTTGTATTCGTGCAAATATTTCAAATATTCCAAAAGCAAATTTAAATATAAAGTAATGAAAAAGGCAAACTCTAAAAGTGAATATAAACAAATATAGAAATAAAACTATCTGTACATAAAATTAATAATACAACCACATGAGGGAAAACAATTCAAATAATTTTTGATCACAGAAAAGTGACTTCAGTGAGATATCTGATGGACAGAAAGTGACAAATGGGAGCACAGACTATACAGTGAGGATACATTTGACAAAAAGATGGTGTACATCATAGAAATAAATAACTTTTTAAAATATTTTTTGGTTGTAGTTGAACACAATATCTTTATTTTACTTATTTATTTTCATGTGGTGCTGAGGATAGAACCCAGTGCCACACATGTGCTAGGCAAGCACTCTACTGCTGAGCCACAATCCCAACCCAGAAATAATGAACTTGATGGGTATTTTGCTAAATGTGGTAATGATGGAGTAATTCTACAACAAGTGTTTACTTTAGAATAGGACAAATGAAGATCCTCAGTATTAACAGACTAATGAAAATGCAAGATGAACCTGGTACATATTGTTTCAGAGAACAAAGAAGTGTTAAAAGATAAAAGGAAATTTATTGAAAGGATGCATGAATGTGACTAGAGGGAACTTCAACAAAACAAATTGGGGACAATCTGGCCATCCAAAATAAGACTGATGATGATGGATTATAATAATGATCAAAAATAATTCATGAGTTCACAGAGATAATAAAATATTTAAAAATAAATGAAACTGATCTTTAAACAAAATTTGTCAGTTAATAAGTGCAGAAAGAATGACAGAAAAAAATGCTTGGTTGTAAAAACTGGTATAAGTATTAACTGAGAGAAAGATTACCAATAAATACAAAATATAAGGTGATATATTATAGGAAACAAGATATTTATGGAAAAAATTGAACAAATGAAATGAGTTCTAGAGCCTAAAATGAATGTATTATAATGACCATTATTTAAATGTCTTATTAACCAAAAATTTTCATCTTATTCTCTAGAGAAACTTGAAAAAACATTATAAGCAATTTTTTACATGTCAGAAAATGGGAAATTAGTAGTGCATTTCAGAAATTAATCCATAAATAGGATTGCTGGCATCTACTATAATACATACATGTTTACATTTATATTAAAAAGAATATGTATAGTTGTCAATAAATAAATTTCATGCTATGCAACATTAAATTAGTAATTATAAAGAGAACTTTCTTACAAGGGGCAATCTGGCATACACCATTTTAATGAAGTGATTTAGCACCAGCATAGTGAGACAAACTGACATAATTTTGTTGTTTTCTGATATAATGTACTGTAGTCTCCCTTATCTTTGGTTTCACTTTGTGTGGTTTCCATTACCCACAGTAAATTGTGATCAAAAAATACCAAATGGAAAATTCCAGAAGCAAAAAAATTCTTAAGTTTGATTACATATGATTTTGAGTAACGTTATGAAATATCATGATATCATGGTTCCATTCTTCTCAGGAACTGCATCAACCATTGTCCAGAAAATCCATACTATATATACTATCTGCCCATTTGTCACTTAGTAGTCACCTTGGTTATCAGATCAACTATTGAAGTATCAATTGCTAGTATTCAAGTAACTTACTTAATAATGGCTCCCAAAAGCAAGAGTAATGATACTGACAATTTTATTATAGTATATTGTCATAAATGTTTTATTTTATTATTAATGGTTAATCCCTTATTATGCCTACTTTATAAATTAAATTTTAACAGAGGTATGAATTTGTAGGATAAAATATAGTCTATAGAGAGTTTACTACAATATAAAGTTTCAAGTATACACTGGGATCTTGCAATGCAGAGCATGGATTCAGTGAGAAGTATAGTAAAAATAAATGGACATGACTTTACTACCAATATGTTTATTTTGAACTGAATCATAAAGAAAATATACAGACAAATTCAAATGAGGGGCTCTCCAAATGTGGTAATGCCATAAAAAACAAAAAAGCACTGTTTTCTATTAAAGGACAGTACGGAGACAACATAATCAACAGTTTTAAAAGTGTGATCCTTGATCTACTAAAAAGAAAAACATTTATGAAGAACATTTTAGAGTTAGGAACAGTACCACACTCTGAAGCCAGAGTAGGCTAAGACAAGAGGATGGCAAGTTGAAGGCCGACCTGGACAACTTAGTGATACCCTGTCTCAAAATAAAAATAAAAATTGAAAGGGCTGGGGATACAACTGATTGCATAAATGTCATCATTGATAAAGAATTTGTACTGGAAGATATAAAGATGATAAAACAATTAAATTTATATAAAATGATAAAAGAGTTGAGCCATACACTCATATTAAAATGCAAGTCACAATTTCAAAACAAATATTAAGAACTGGAAGTTGATGTATATAACATCTGTAATTAGTATATTTTTGTTAATCTTTTCTCTTTGGGCCCCATTAATGTCCCCCATTGTCTTCTTGATCCTCTACCTTCATGATAGAAAGCTACACACAAGAATCAAGAGAGAGGATTTTGGAGCATCATGGGCCAGTCTTTGAATCCATTTCTATTCCTTAGTTGTTGTGGGTAATGAGCAAGCTACTATGAAACCTCTTGAAGCCTTGATTGTCTTATTGGTGATTTTCTTATGGGTGATTTTCTTAGGGGTGATTTTCTTAGGGGTGATTTTTAAAATATAATGAAAACAACATAGAGTTGTTTTTGGATTAAGAATATATAAACCCAGTAGCATTATCAGGTATCAAGTCTATGTTCATAAATTATAGAAAAAAATAATAATGGATCTTATTCTTCAGTTATTATACCTCAGATTCTGACTTGAGCTTTTCTTCCTCAGACAGCATCCCCAGCTGTACTCCAACACAGCATGCATCTGGTCCTTGATTCTTTGGATTGTGAAATTTACTATGACTTCATATTATCTTTATGAGCTGAGATGTATAATGTCTTTGGTGGAAACTACTAGTCAGATAACTACATAGTCCTTGTGAAAGCAAAATGAAATGTCTAGATCTTTCCTTATAACCAGTTTACCAGTCAGAGCATATTTTAATAGAGAACATATTTTAATAGTGAAATTGTTATAGCCATATGGAAAGTCATAGAACTCACAGCTGAAAATAACTTGGTTTTTGTTTAAGGGGCCTATCAAGGTCATACCTATGTTTTATCAATCTAGTCTAGTTGGAAAACGGAGCTCACATACTTTTTTTTTAGCCAAGTATATGTACATAGAGGTTTTTAACTAGTATTTTCATCCACTTGTGCTGCTATAAAAGAATTTCCAACACTGAGGAATTTATAAAGAACCAAAAATTTATTTCTCACAATTCTTGGGCCAGTAAGCCAAAAATCAAGATGTGAGCAGGTTGGGTTGTCTGGTGAGGGTTGCATCCTCTAGAGGGGAGAAATGCTGTGCTTACATGGCAGAAGACATAAGAGCCAGAGGGCTAAACATCTGCATGAAGACACTTTTACAAAGGCCTTCATATTATCACATGAGCAGCACCTGAATCTGGGAGGGTGCCCTGTAAAATCATTGTAACTAAGTACTGAATGATTGAAGAGTTAAGAAAGAGCAAGCTCTCACAGAGGAGGCAACTGCAGGGTGCAACTTCCATCCCTGGGGCAGAGAAGAGGCTGCAATTATTGAAACTGAAACTCAGAAGTCTCAAGGAAGGATTCTGTAAAGCTGGATTTCAGATTTCTCAATAGAAGATGATGCTGGAACTTGCTGATATCTCTCAGTTCAGAAGACAGAGCCCATGGAGCTGTCAGCCATACTTTTTGGATCATGCCAATGGCGCTGAGGGAGTACAATGAGGCTGCTTCTGCAAATGTTGGTAATATTTCAAACCAGATTCCTCTGCTACTAACTGGAGTGAATTGCCACTGTCAAAGTGAAGACACATTACTAGTGAATACTGATAGAAGGTGGAAGCAAACCAGATAGAACAAGTTCCTTTCTGCCCCCTCTAGTCTTCTATTCATACTCTAGTGCCCTTTATTGACAGAACAAGATAAGCAGTCAAATGGAGAAACTAAAATGTGACTGATGATTCCAGCCCTATCATCACAGATTTCTGAAAATTGGGTTAGAAGCTGAGATACTTTCTTCTTAAAAGAAACAAGTAGTTAGTGGAAGAGTATGCAATACCGCCAGACCAGATAGACAACTCTACTGGTAGTCATTGGAAGAGATAGATGAAAATCCTATCTCCAATTCAATTATCTGTTTAATTTCTTGTGATTAAGAAATTGTAGAATTTTCCATTGCCCCATTATCCTGCCCTACATATTTATGGGCCTCCCTTTTTCCACATTACTTCTAACTTGACTTTTTATCATTCAACCTATGTCTAATATCATGAAAGGTTTCAAAACCAGATCTTAATCTCTTATCAGGTGTTCATTTTTAAAATCAAGAAGGAAATTCCTGGGGCTAGGAATTGCAATTTTAACTGGGTCTGACCCTAGTTAGATTAAACCTGGATGTAGATGACCACTCAGGAATTCATGCTCCTGACACTTTCTTCTGCTCTCAGAAAATTTCCATTTAAGATTCTCTTTTCAGTTTTGGCAATTCACTTTCTTCATGATTTTTCTTAGCCTGACCTCCATGCAATGTCCCTGTGTCTGGGTCTATGCTTCTGTGGATTCAGTTCAACTGAATGGCACTGTAGGTGGTGACCTGCTTTCTACCCCTGAGCAAAGATTTTCATTATGGTAAGTTTTCATCATGAAAAAGTGTTTGAAACCAGGTAGTTCATACCATAATACACATAGTTGGCATTATCAAGCACTTTTGGTTAGGTTGCATTTTAGAAATTATCTATTACCTTAATCTTTTATCTATACTCCAAGATCACTCCATCTTTTATAGAAAGACATTAAGGTAGTTAAGAACATTGTGCTAGTGCTATGATTTCTGAATTAATTTGAATCTTAGCTATCACGTATACTTACTATGTCACTTTTGGATGCAGTCTGTTCTTCTTTGACCTAATTATAAAAATCCTACCTCACTGATTTTTGAAGAATAACAGTGTTAAAGCCTGGCAAGTATTTATAATACTAATCAGAATACAGTTAATGTTTAAGAAATGGAGCTATTATTTTATTAGTTCCTGAATTATCTTTCAAATCCAAGCAGGTAAATATATTTGGTTTTAGCATTTACTAGCTATCTGACTTTGTGAAACTTAATATTCTTGTGGCTTAATTGGTTTACATAATTAAAATGTTCCTCAAATTGAAATGTCTAACTTATAAGGTTGCTATTGGAATTAAATAATTGTGCAAACATGAGAAGTTAATTCTTGAGCCAGGACTGAAACTGATAGAGAAACAGGTATCATTCATTACATAATGAATACTTTTAGAAGTCCTCTTTGTATTTTAAACATACCAACTTCTTAAATGTTACAGAAAGTTCTAAATTTTAAAAACGTGATAGGTTTCAATAAGTAAGTTTGCTAAAATGTTATCTAATCCTAAGTTTTAATTTACAATAGATTGTGAAAAAATATGAACTCATTAACAGAGTTGTCTGATGAATAAACAGTTGTTGAAGAAAACCAGAAAAGGGAGAGAATAAGGAGTGCATCTTACGGGAACAATGTCTAGAAGAAAGGGCAGAACCCAGAATGATTACAACTAGCAAGTAAAGAATGTGCTGGCCATCCAACTCAGTATCAATATACGTTTTCTTCTTTCTATTTTCAGGTTCTCTTTACTCTGAGGATTAAATGGTTCTATTTCCAAATTAAAAGGTTCTCATACCCAATTCTTCTACTATGGGAAGACCTGAAGAATTGATCCAAGAAGGAGGGAGGGCTTTCCTTCTTGCAGGAAGAAGCAGGCAGAAGCTCACACAGCAAAAGGCAGAATTGTGATAATTAACACTTGCAATAACTTCTCAAAAATTGCCTAGTATTTACATGTGAAAGCATCTTTGCAGATTCTCAGGATTATCAAGGAAGATGAATTTTGAAAAAAAAGTTTCAAATTTCTGAGATGATGATATGTATGCAGAGCAGTGATCGAAATCATGGCCTCTCTGACTCTTGTGGCTGGGAGCTGCCTGTGCTAAGGTGCAGGTCAAGATACCCCAGCTACTATAGTAATACTGGCAAGGGGGGCTATGTGGGAAGGTGCACGGCTTATTATCAGTCTAGGCCTGGAGTTCAGCACCTTCTTGCAAGAAGAGAGAATTCTGAGCAAAACAAGGTGACCTTAATGTCTTGCCAGTTCTGCATCCTTCAGATTGCCTGTTTTCTGAAACTTTCCCACAATTAACCTTTTGATGATAAAACCTATATAGTAAACTTGTTGAGCTAGCTCTGAATCAGTCAAGCTTCACCAGGGCTTGGCTACCCACCTCGCCCCAGCTTTTTCTCCCTATGTTTGTTTGTTTGTGTTTTCTTTTCTTAAATATTTTATTAGTTGTTGATGGACCTTTATTTATTTATTTGTATGTGGTAATGGCAATTGAACACAGTGCCTCACACATGCTAGGCCAGTGATCTACCACTGAGCCACAACCCCAGCCCTGTTTGTCTTTTCTTTATCTCCCATCACTCCTGTGTATCTGGTATCCCCTTAATTAATGGCTGCATCTAACTAATGGCAGACATCTCTCATTATTAATTTCAACTCTATACATTTTCACTACCTATCAGTAAATCTTACAATGTTGCAATTATGCATAATAAAACTTTGTAGTTTATCAAGTATGTAATAAGTGATCAATATCGCTCATTCCAAAAAGCATCATAATATTCATAAATTTCCATTGAATGTGATGAATATCTTATATGTATTCTGTCACTAATATGGTTTCCTTGTTTTTAGAATATCTCCTCCACATTTATTATCCCATAGATATTTACTAGAAGTAAATCTGATCATGAGAAGTTCCCTCATTAGGATCTACTTCAATTCTACTATATAACATCTCTGATCAAAGTTTGGTCCATATGCCAGAAGCATCAACATTACTTTGGACATGTTAGAAATGCAAATTCTAGGCTCCATACCAGTTCTGCTGAAACAGAATCTCTGTTTTACCACAGTCTGCAAGTGATAGTCCTCATTACTCTTTGAAAAGCCAGAATGCTTCCCCAATCTGGACAGGTGTCCTACAGTCTGGTAAATTCAGAATTATATGAGAAGAGCCTACATACAGAAAACTCTACTGCCTCGTGCTTTACAGAGCAGAGACACTTAACAAAACCTGTTAAATTAGATTTAGGACACATTTGGGGTAAAAAGTTGATTATTTGTATTATCTATAAAGATTAAAATCTTAAACTAGATTAACTTCATCTATAAATAGTAATATCATAGAGGAAATGCTCTGATCATAAAACTAAAGAAAAAATTTCTTCCATTTCTAACAGTAAAACTTTCTTTGCTTCCTAGAAATAATATTTGCACCATATTTTTCTAACAAAGAGAAGTTAAAGACAGACTTTCTCCATGTTAATCTTCTTGCCCAGACCAGATTCACTAAGTGGTATATTATACCATATTAGAAAATTGATTATAAGTTTAATGTGAAAACTATATTTCATATGGAAATCAAGATCCATATTTTACTTTTACAGAATTAAATTTTTTATTTGTATTCTTAGAATATTAGATTTTATGGGCTCAATTGGACACTTTTATTTTTACTTATGTTCATTCTTCATTAGGGTATATAAGTATCACAGCAACTGCTCTGTTTTAAAATGAAATCTGAATTTTCTACAGAAATCATCTGTATTTCAAGATTCTAATCACTCGCTTACTGATCCAAAGTGGAAAATTTGAATCATTTCTTTCAAAAGTATTGAGTGCACTCTCTTAATTTGATAACTATTTCTATGAGAGTTGTTTTTGTGAGAAGCAAAATTGGGATTTGACCAACTGACACAGCACATATTGGTTCATATATAGCATTTCCCTGTCTGTATGAGATCCTGGAGTCTCCTGATGTTCACAACACAGAAAAGCTTCACAGGTACAGGGAAGTTTTGTTAGGTTTCCCTTGATACAGTGAGTGTTTTATTATCTGATAAAACTTTAGGTAGAGCTCATGCTTGTAATGTACCCACCTTAATCTCATTACCATTATGCAAAACAAAAGAAGTAGGCATTCACACTTCAAATTACTACTCATTTTCTATTCTGTAAAAAACAAGCTTGCATAAAGATGTCCAAGATAATTTCTGAGCACTAAAATATGTACTTTTATGAAATGAAGAATTAAAACAAAAAGAACTTTCACTTTACTGAAAAAAAGGATAATAAACTGTGTCATCATAAGGAAATGTTTCAATTCAGATCTGCACAGAAAATGCACTGTGATTTCCAATTGTGAATCAATATGCTGTGGATTTTACATTCTAGGGACTATACCAACAAGAAACAAGTGAAAAACATACTATGTAATTAAATATGATAAAATAATGAGGTGAACACACATGGGCAGAGAACTGAAAACTGTAGATAGGAAATAATTTTCTTAAGAGTACATTTAAATTGGAAGCAAAAACTTGAGGAAGAGACAGTTTCAGAATTTTAAAAACTTAAAAACTTTGAACTGGTTTATAACTTAGGAATTGAAGTTAGTCATAATTTAAGAGTTGAAGTTTAAGAATGAGCAAGGAATTATAAGTATATATGTATAAGCAGGATTCATTGAGACCTATTTCATAGGTGGACATAACATAATTTGGGAGATTTATTCCATAGTATCCCCCCCTTCCTCCCTTCTTCTTGATTCCCTTCTTCTACTCTATTGTTCTTCCTTCTATTTTCATAATATTCCCACCTCACTTTTTTGTTCTTTTTTCCCTCCCTATCTTTACCTTCCACGTATGAGAGAAAACATTCAGCCTTTCACTTTATGGGTCTGGCTTATTTCACTTAGCATGATGTTCTCCAGTTTCATCCATTTAGCAAAAATTACATAATTCCATTTTTCTTATGGCTGAATAAAACTCTGTGTGTATGTGTGTGTGTGTGTTTGTGTGTATCACATTATATGTGTGTGACTATATATATATATATATATATATATATATATATATATATATATACACACACACACAAACACACACACATATCACATTTTATTCATCCATTCATCTGTTAAAGGACACCTAGTCTGGTTCTATAACTTGGCTATTGTGAATTTTGCTGCTATAAAATCAAATATTCATGTATCTCAATAGTATGCTGGTTTGAGTTCTCTTGGATAAATAGGAAGGAGTAGTAGAAGTAGGTCATGTGGTCAGTCCACCCATAGTCTTCTGAGAAATTTCCATACTATTTTCAAAATAGTTGTACCAACTTGCAGTCCCATCAATAATATTCATGTACCTTTTCCCCCAACATCCTTGTCAGCAATTATCATTATTTGTAGTCCGATGATGATTGCTATCCTAACTGAAGTGAAATAAAGTCTCAGTGTAGCTTTCATTTGCATTTTTCTGATTGCTAAGGATGTTGAACATTTTTTTTCATATATTTCTTGGCGATTTGTATCTCTTCTTTTAAAAAATATCTGTTTAGGTCTTTTGCCAATTTATTGATTGGGCCTTTTTTGTTATTTTTTGATGTCTTTGAGTTGGTTACATATTGTTGATATCAATCCCTTATCAGAAGAGTAGTTGGCAGACATTTTCACTGTATGTAGGTTCTTTTCATTCCCTTACTCATTTCCTTTGCAGATGATTTTTAAATTTGATGCTGTTTTTGATTCTCAGTTTTATTTCTTGAGGTTTAGAAGTCCCATTAAGGAAGTTGGTGCCTGTGCTTGTATTTTGGAGAGTTGAATCTATACTTTCTTCTCAAAGTTGCAATGTTTTTGGTCTAATTCCTATGTCTTTGATGCACTTTGAGTTGATTTTTGTACACTGTGAGAAATATATACTTTACCCACCACCATTTGTTAAAAAGGCTGTATTTTTTCCCAATGTATGTTTCTGAATCTTTGTGAAGGATCAGGCGACTGTGTCTCTGTATATTTGTCTCTGTTTTCTATTCTATTCTATTGGTCTTCATGTCTATTTTTATGCTAATACTATGCTGTTTTTTTTTACTATCTAGCTTTGTAGCATAATTTGAGATCAGGTATTATAATGTTTCATGCATTGCTCTTACAGTTCAGTATTGCTTTGACTATTCTGGGTCTTTTATTCTTCAACCAGAATTTTAATACTTTTTTTTCCTAGTGTTGTGAAGAATGTCATTGGTAGTTTACTTGGGATTATATTGAATATGCAAATTGTTTTTGATAATATGGCCTTTTTGACAATGTTAATTCTTCACTAATTAAAATAATAATAATAATAATAACAATAATAATAATCAGAAGGAAGATCAGGAGAGCATAGATCAAGTAGGTCAGTAGTAAGAAAAAGGGATTTGCTAGGAAATGAGATTGATCAATTATGTAGTGCATGTACAAATATGACATGATGAATCCCACTATTATGTATAACTATAATTTACCAATAAAAAATAAAAGAACTGACCAAACATGAGAGGGAAAGAGAGAAATGAGCAATGGGCTAGATTATTCATGGCCTTACTAAGCACAGATTTTTTAAAAATTTTATCTGCAGAACAATTGGGAGCTACCAAAGAAGCTTAAGATAAAATTACTGATTTTCAAATTTAAAAATATTTCCTTATGTACTGAATGGATATTAGATTGGAGTAGACCAAAAAATGGAGACATTGAACTTGATGTTAATTAGATAGCAAAGGTAAAATAGCTTTAATGAATGTGATAACCAAATTGATTTCTTCTGAACCTTAATAATATGTTATGGTCTGGGCATGGAATTATCTTTAATAAATCACAAATTCTATCTACTTACTAGCAAAAAATTTCCCATTTGCTAGTTGCTTTTGGAATTTAAGCTATTTACTATTCTTAGATGCAAGCAATAAAAGGTGTCCTTAGTGAGGGAACGATAAGCTAATTGGAAAGATACAGGGAGCTCACAAATGCAAAGGACATTTTAACCAACAGAGTTGGAAGACTCCTTAAAGTTATAGAAAGTATTACACAGAAAGAAGGGTACTATGGTTATATTGAAACTCAATTACTTTTCTCATCTTTGCATTGTTTGTTCAAAATTCAGTATCCAGGAGAGAAGTTACGATTATCCTTTCTTTTGCATTATTGGAGTTTTAAGAGAAAGGACTTCTTAAAAAAAAACAACTGCCAATAATTTTTTGGTGCCACATGGTGAGAACAAAAATATACTTTAAATTACAGTCAAACTAACACTGCGTGAAATGGGGAAAAGATAATTCCCCCCCAGAAAAGATGGATGCTGGGAAACCACAAACCTAAAAAAAATATCCACAAAATAACAGAAATGTTTATCTGCTGGCTTCAGGTGGTAGGCTGTATAGTTTTAATTATATAAATATTAACTTAAAGATATTTACTTTATTTCATCCATGGAATGGAACTTAGAAGAATTTATTCCACAAAAAGTAACTTGAAATGATTCAGAATACATTGAAAAGAGTGCTGTATTTAGTTGAAGAAATTTAGCTGCAAGTCATGGGCATACCTTTCTTTACATGTTTTACTGTGATCAGTAATAGCTACAGAAGTGGTGGGCTGTTGGTGGTGCCTCAATAATATCCTTCTTTAGGGAGTTAAATTCTTTAGTCACTTTTATTTTGCCTCACTTACCTTACACCTGTCAGTTTAGTCCAGTTTCTCTATTCAAAGAAATAATGGCACTACCTGTCTTTTTGAGCTTTTCTATTGCCGGTTAAAGTGTAAATTCTTTTGACACGTACTAAGAAACTCATATTGCTGTTATAAATTAACAAAATGAACAAAGAAAAAGAAAACAGGCATATTTCATTGCTGTGCCTGACTTTAAATACATATTCTCAATAATTGGAAGACAATATCAAATAAAAGTAAACCACTTGATTACTTATCAAAGAATAAACTCATTAGCATTATTTTTTCCTTTTATGGATGGTAAATCAAGGCACCTTGTTCCTGATGCCTAATGTCCTAGTGGAGGTTTAGTAAGGAGTATTTCTGTTTCTCAAGGGAATTTAATCAAATCTGCCAGTTTAGGTAAAGCATATAATAATGAGATAAATATGTAAAAGAAATTTGCTTTCAGAGTATTGGTATGAAAACAGCATACCATATATGCCTTAGCTTTGCATTCAAATATGGATTTGGATATGACTTATTCAATTTACTTGCTGTGTGATCTTAAATTAATTATGCTCTTTAAGCCACACTTTTTCTTGAAAAACAGAAAAAATTATTGTTTTAATATTATAAAACAATCATTTAAAAAACACAAACTTGCCTCTTGTCAATCAATTTCATTGAGTAACTGAAATTTTAAATATCTCATCATTGATTCTGATGATGATAATGATGGTAAAAATAGTATAATAGAACTAGAAGTAAAACTGTTAAGAGATTATGCCTACCCCCAGAACAATATATGAAGAGAAGCAGCAGAAGTAAATTCGAGGAGAATCATAGACTACAGTAACATCCTTTTTCAGAATATTCCTGGGTTTGTCAGTTTGCAACTGAACTTTAATGAACTTGACAAAGTTCATTTTATTTCATCATATTAACCTTCTTCCTTTGGTCAAAATTATTGATGCAGGTAGTAGAATTGATGGCCATGGGAAGCTATCAGACAGCATTGGGCTTTTAGTTACCAAAGGAATCTGAGGAGAATGCACAAGTGGTGATTTTCCCCTGGAGAATTTAACAGTATGAAATCTCACATAGTCTTTCCTGCCATATCCAACTTCTTTAAAACTATAAAATAAAAAAAAAGTAAAATTGTTGACTGCCTCTTTTAATGAGAAGGCAGAATTCTGCCCATATCACAGAATAATCCTTTTCAAGCAGGAATACTGGATATAATTTTCTATATAAATGAAAAATGGTAATCTCACCTCCAGAATATCCTTCTGTGTTGCACTGGTTTAGCCAGGCTAATGCTATTGACAGAAAATTCACCACTTGGATGAGAAGCAAAGATGAGGAGAAATGGAAACGATTTATATAATGAGACAAATCCCAGCACCTCTGGGAACTCATTCAGTATGGAAACCATTTCTTTTTTCTTTTATAGGGGAACTATATGCTGTCTATTAAAAGTATAGAAGTGAGATTGCCTGGACAGTTATTTTAATAGGGTGAATTGCTTTGGATAGTCATTTGGTTTTGCAGACAACAGCATATAAACCTATTTTTCTACAGCACCATGCTTCAAACAAGTCCAATCTATCATAGTATGATGGAGTTAGCACCTCTTATTATATAAAGGTGTCAAGGCATCACAACATAAACTACACATTCTGCCCAGATGCAAAACACTCATTTGAGGAGTCCATTTAGTTTCATAAAATTTTTCTAAGTCTCTGACACCTTCAACAAACTATGACAGGTACTTATATTATATGACAAACAAGAGGAATAAATCACTATATAAAGTGTATCTAGTGACTACCAACAAAAGAAAAGGATATGAGATAAAATAAATCTCTTGTGGAAAAAAATCAGACACATTGATAATTCTTAGGAAAATATTCATTTTGCTTTGCCTATCATCAATGCAGGCCATGAAAAAAGATAAGATTTAGCTCACACTCAGAAATTGCTTTACATTTAGCTTCTAAGGTATTTTCCCCTTTTGGTAGTGGTATTCACATGATGTTTACCTATACTGATTCATTTGATATAATGCTTATTAATTACAATTAATTAATTGGTGTATGAATTACATACACCAATTCTGTGACTGACAGCTTATACATGAAAATGTGTATTTGCCAGAAATCACAGGCATCTTTCTCCTATCAAATGTGTGTGTTTGTGTGTGTGTGTGTGTGTGTGTGTGTGTGTGTGTGTTTGTGTGTTGTATAAAATATTAAGTAAAATAATGAAAGCAAGACATACTGTTCCGGGCTTACACATCTATTTTCTTTAGAGTAATTACTCCTCTCTAAACTGAACTTCCCAATTGAAACATGCCCTAAGGCAATTCTGCTTCATAACACTGTGATTTAGAGAATTGCTCCCAATTTCTCCCAACCACACCACTTATAAGTCTCCTCAAGTATTGACAAGACTGAGCTACAGTCATTCACAGAGGAGAGCAAGCTTATAGGAAGAGAGGCAAGTATACTTTAAAGGGAATGAGATTTGAAATATTGATATAGTCACATTAACTGAATTTTTGCCTTGAGAAGTGATTACAAAAATGTTAGTCCAATGTTAATTTGTATCTGCTTTGGGTAAGATTAACATTAATCTCTTCACCCAGTCCCCATTACTCTTTTATTATTCATTAACGTCTCTCTTTGCATGTGTAAGAGACCTTGATGAAGCATGTTTATTCATAGACTAACCTTTTTAAATAATTCTAAGAGCTCTCTAACAGTGTCCTTCTTGTCATGCTGAATACTTTGTTTTTGTTTCATTATTCCATGCTTGCACTCTATCCTTCACTTGAGATGCTGAACATGAATCATACTCCTCTTCCTATTGCTCTCTTCCTCCCACTAAAATGTTCTCTGCAGTCCGTTCCCACAAGAGAGCTTGGTTCACAAAATACTTCGGCAGAACTGTGTCTCTGTTGGATCCGGGACAGTATAGTTTCCACAGATCTGGAGTGCAATTATCGATTTTTCTTGCAGCTCATTACATATTTGTTACCACATTTTAACTCATTATTCACTTACCTTTTGTTAGAATATTTAGTTTGAGTTTGCCTTTGATGAAAGCTCTCAAGGTGACATTTTAATCATTTCTTTGTGTGTGTAAGCTCTCAAGCTTATTTTCCAGAGCATATAAAATGGACAAAGAGGAAAAAATGAGAGGGAGAAAGCCAGAAGAGGAAAAGTAGAATGAATGAAGTAATTATATTTTTCTCCAAGCTGTGATATCATTGCCTTTATCTGAGCCTCATAAGGCTGTATAAATACTTGAAGTGAGCAAATATTTTTTTTCTTTTCAATTACAGGTTAATATGTTAGATACCTGTCTTAAAATATAACACTCTACCTCACATAAAATCTTAAGTTTCTTTTATTTGATTCAAACTGTTTCATTCTACAACAGACCAAAATATTTGTTTCAATAATTCTGTTTTTTTTAAGATACTAAAGTGTAACATTTTTCATGAAAAATAAACTTCTCTATCTATTAGTAAAATAATAATTATTTTAATGTGTTTTACTAAATTTAAATAATAAAATTATATATTTACCCATAATCACTCAAATAAACATTTTCCCCATAGCTTCTACTTTGTCATAACACAGAATTTTTTTTAAATTCATAGAGTTGGTAAACATGTTATTAGCATTTGACAGGTAAAAGAAATTATATAATCTTATTTTTATAATTTTTCTTCATAAATACACTGAATATAAACCTAATTTGAAAATATTTCATTTAACTTTTAATGTTTGGATCACTGCCAAAATTATTATTGTTGTTTATTTTGTAAGTTTTTTTTATGTTAAGAATTGAAGCCCCTACTGCCAATTTCCTACAGCAAGGTCCATACGTGTCAAATAGGATTTTGTTTCATCAAACCTATTATTGTACAAGGGAAGTCTCTTAACAAAGACTACCTGAGCCTACAGTGAACAAAATTTCCTTGGATTGCCATAACATTTCACATCAAATTGTTCCAGACATTTTTTTTAATAATTCGTTATGGGAAATTTTATTTCAAATTAATTACATTTAATATTGACTTCACTCCACTCAGAGCACAGAATGTTACAGGATACAAGCTAAAAACATATGCTATCACATACATATCAAGAAAATGAATTTCTGCAAAGTTAACTAAAGTGATCTGGAACACATGGCACTAGGCCAGATACATATGGCAGAACAGAGCAAAACCAATATAGATTGCCATCCATTTATTAGAAAGAAAGGAAAGACTCCTATCTAATGATCTTGGTGAAGTAGAAACTCTCATTAGGCATTTTATGTCTTTTCCAGAAACAAGGCCGTGGGAAACTGAATATATCAAAGGACTTCACTTTCTTATGAGAGGCGAAAAATCCCAGTGTAATGAAGAGATTTTAGAAAGAGGCAATGAGTTCAAGTTCTAAATTCCAAGTGACTTCAGAAATAATGGACAAGCAAAAAGCCCAGATCATCCAAATATATAGCAATTAGCATATATATATATACACACGTATATATGTATGTATGTATGTATGTGTGTGTGTATGTGTGTGTGTGTGCGTGTGTGTGTGTGTGTGTGTGTGTATATATATATATATATATATATATATATATATATATATATATATATATATATAAAACACTGACATTAACAGCCTCAAGAATATGTCTTTGTGAAGTTCATTATTTCTTCTTTGCAATATATAGTAAAAACAGGGAGAAAAAAAGGAAGTCAGGGTCCAAAGATCTTGTACATATTGAACACCCTTGATGCCTACTGAACTTTCTCCAGATAGTTCATTCCAACTTACATTCCCCTTTTTTGTTTTATGACATCAACTTTCTCCCACATTTTCATTTGCCCTTGGTTGGACTTGTTCTTAATCCTCACTGATTATCTGGTAGTTTTTAAATTTGTTACACAACACTTTTTTCAAACTTACCATAACTTATTTGTTTTCTGGAAATTCTACCCTATTTTAGTTGTATGTATGGCTATTCTTTTATCATTCCACTGTATTTCTAATTACTGATTTATAATGAATTCTTTCCTTTCCTTTCCATAATTTCTTAACTATCCTACTATCTAAATTTTTCTGGGTAAGATTTAGAATTAACTTTTCCCTTTTATTTGAATAATTTACTTAATGACCAGAAATAAAAAGTTATTTTGATTGAAATAAGAGTAAATTGACAGGTTTATTTGAGATAAATTAGCTTTCTTACAATGTTAAGATTCTTGAGAACAAATGGTTTTATTCCATGTACACATTTTTATAACAATTAATAGTTTCATACTTTAAAAATATTTTAAAACTGTTTTTTACACTTTAAATATAGTTTTGAAAATTGTGTTTTTAACATATGTGCATTACTTATTTTCAATAAAGTATGTTCTTAGTTAAATTACAATTTTGTTCTTATACTTGGGATTTTTTCCACTAAAATTTATACCTAATATCTTTTGGCAATTTATAAGAAATACTAAATTTCATATATTGACTTTGTAATAAGCTATTTTAATAAATTTCTTGATTCAAAACTTTTAAATTGATATAATTAAGATTAAGACAATATTTTAAATTTACACATAATTTTTTTCTCTTTTTTTTCTAATACTTGGCATTCAATTATTCCCCTTTCTACCTCATGTTTTTCTTTCTTCTTCCCTACCATTCTTACTTGAATTGAAATTTCAACACACTGGGAAAAATGGCTGCCCATCTTTGTGAAAATGAAGGTCTTTTCTTATTTGTGGCTTTGGTGAATATACATTGGGTTTTAAATTTCTAAAAATGGTAACTTGAAGTGCTATACAAAATTTTAATATGCATGCTGCTCATAAGGTGACTTCTTTTCACATTACTCTACCAATGGTTAGCATTTAAAATGTTATTTTAGCATAGAGCTTCTTAGATCTTTTACACTGTACAAATACGGTATAATGCACACTGTCTGAGAATAAGTACACATTTATTTGAAAACAGAACTCTTGTCCCCCATAGAATATATATGTATGCCTTCTAAAGGTAGTTTTCTAGAGATTTAAATTTGAAATGTTGTATTTTCATTTCACTTTAAAAATAGTGTTGATGATTGGCTGGTGATTGGCTTTAGAATTTCAGCAATATCATGCTAAGGATTTTTCACTCCCAAGTGTAGTATTATCAGAAAATAATGATGAACTTAATCAAATCCTATTATATATGATTTCCTTTCTATGATTTAATTATTTATTAATTACATTGATAAATTTCCTCATGTTGACCTATTATTCTATCTAATAATCCCAAAGTGTAATAAATTTAAATTCATTGTACATGAGACTTTTCTGCAGGATTTGTATATTGTACAAGCAATTTTTCAGGTTTTCCTAAAACTAAAATCTTAATTTTTTTATTAAATTAGAAATTTTCAAAAATTTTATTATCCTCTTTTCTCTATAAATACATGTTAACTATCCCCTGAAAACTTTATATAGGCTTATTTTATGAAGGAAATGACGTAGCTTTGATTTATATGAAATTTTTTATATTTATTTTTCACTAGATTTTTCATCATTGGCTCTTTATATTTTCCACTTTTTAAATTAATTTTGGTAATTTAAGTTTTTCTACGAAATGTACATATGACCAGCATAGGGTTGTTCACTGTATTTCCTTTACAATTTTCCAAATATCTGCATCTGTGACCATAGAATCATTATCATTTCCAATATTTGTTCTCTTATATTTCTTTCATTGTGTTGACTGGAAAAGGTGATAGATCTCTTCAAAAAAGCTGCCTTGTTTATTTATTTCCCAATTGTAATTTATTATTTCCTCTCTGTTTTACCTTATTATTTTTTTACTCATAATTTTTTCATAATTGAACTACTTTTTAAATATGGTCTTTCAAATTTTATTTTCTTCATTTCAATTTACTAACCAAAACTTTCAAGTATATTGTATTTGAATTTAGTTTGGTTGACCTTTACATATGTTGAAACATTATATTTTTAAATGAATTATCACATATTTTAAAACATTGTTTTCAAATAATCCTATTATTAAAATAGGATCTAACAAAATTCATCATTCCTTTCTGATAATATTAAGCAAACTTGGGAGTGAAAAATACATCTGTGTAATATTGTTGAAATCTGAAGTCTACTATGAACACCATATTTAAAGTAAAATATAAATACAGAATTCTAAACTTAGATCTGTAGAAAACTATTTTCAAAATATATAAATAAATATCCTATGGGAATGAAAAAAAGATTCTGTTTTCAAGTAAATGTGAGAGAAGTCTCACGCTTATTCTCAAGATCAAAATAAAATTTTAATTTTGTTATTCTGATCTACCATTTTTCTGTTTACTTTTGCCTAACTACTTATGAAGCATACTGAATATCTTATTTCTTGATGTAAATTAAAACTTTCATTCCTTAAAAGAAACTACAATCATTATGAGAAAGGGATGTTTAATCTTAAATATTACTTTCTGTACCTGCCATTTTTATCTTTTCTCTCTGTTTCTATAGATTTATAACCTATACAATTTTCTGAGTGGCATTTAATTCCAACATGATAACCGAATCTTTATTGTCAAGTTTTCATTTATTTATACAAATTTCTTATTTTGAAAATTTAATTTTCTAATAAATATTGTGATATGATTCATTTTTTGCTTTACATACCTTCTTCTAATTTTTAATATTTTGAAAACTGAATGTAAATTTGACTCACTACAGCAACACTAGAAAAGCAGCAATAAGTGTAATTGTGAGCTGTTTTTTTTCTTTCAGCAAAAGATAGTTGTATTTATATATTATGATGAATTACTAAACTGGTAAAATTTGACTATTTTTTTCTACAAAAACCCATAATTATCTGTGTCTCTATCTATTAGATTTAGATCTCATTAAATTTGAAAGACTATTGGGATCAGAGGCTGGGCATGGGGGAAGGGACCATGGATAACTATTTTAAAAAACTATATCATACTATATCCAGTGGCTAATTGACATTTCTAACAAGTGACATGTCAGGTTGAAGTTTGGATCTTATTTGAAGATGATAAATATATGATTTGAAGATGGCTATTATATAAAACTCAGTTTTTAATTTAATTCATCTGACCATCTTGTTTAGTGTATTATTTTAACAAATAAGTACACTGAATAATTTTCTTTGTTTTTCTCTTTTTTTTTAACTGGAAATTCCTAAATGATCACTGGGATAAAGGAAAATCAAATTTGGTAGTAACACAGTTCTCACTAGATAACATAATTTCATAAAATTCAGTTCAATTACCATGATAGCCAGACTGTCAAAATTTACCTTTGAGGTTTAGGGCCATAGCTCAGTGGTAGAGCACTTGCCTATCATGTGAGGTACTTGGTTCAATTCTTAGTACCATATCCTTGGTTCAATTCTCAGTACCACAAAATACATAAATTAAATAAAGGTCTATTGACAACTAAAAATGTATTTTAAAAATTTAACTGTGAATCACTTCTAGTTCCATTGGACTGTATTTCTGCATTGATTTTGGTTGTGAGTTTATTTCAATAGAAAGAGACCCCTCAATAAAATTCCTTTAAGGATCTTGCTTAACTTTTTCAGGAAGTCTGAATTAAGTTGAGTTGTTTATAAAAGAGAGAAATTCCACTTAACATTTTGCTTTTTCACATGAAGACCTCGGAGGAAGCACAGAACTTCTCTAAGGTACTGCTCAGTGATATAACACACAGAACCACTCATTAGATGCAGTGCTCTTTGGAGCACTTAAGAAAATTGACTTGTTAGCCTACAACTTGGATGCATTTTATTAAACATCCCCCCCTTCATATTTTATTAAAACTTCCTTTTCTGAAATGTTTAACAAACAGAGGTATTAAAGCAAGAAGTGTCAAGTTGGGCAATAGATGAATGAATGGGGTAAATGAATGCTGCTATTTATATATTTCCTTTATTTACTTCATTAGAGATCAAAATAATAAAGTATATTCTGAATGAATATTTCAAGCCTTTTGCCTAGAACTCTGCCACATGCTTGTTGAATGGTCCAATATACTCAAGTGAACAATGGTATAAGTTAAAAACAGAGAATGTGACTTAATAAGTAGAAAGTAATTCATTGAAATCTTCCCTGATAATTAGGTGTTTGGGGTACCCAGGAAGGTGAATGCTAACATTTGAATGTTGTAACTTGGAGTTGGAGGAGAAGAGGCTTGGAAGTTTGAGTTGTGACAGGAGTGAATGATATCTTGGTTTTCCTATGATGTGCAGGAAACATCTACAGGTTTATCTGAGAGAAGAATATGGCAGGATGGGTAGATATTAAGCTCATTATCTCACTCACGTTACAAATGACTTATTGAACTTACTAAAAACAAACTAATCTAAGGTGAAGGGATGAAATAATAAATCCTTAGCTTTCTAACTTCTTTCCCATAATCTTGCAAATTTTCTACCTTAAGAATCTCTGTTACTTTATAGTAGAAGATGATTTACCAAAAGTGTTCTATCCTTAATGTGAATACTACTATGTAAGGATGAACTAAAGTGATTAGGGTTGATCTGAAGTGATTAAGCTGTAACTTTAGTTTTTTATAAGGTGACTTTTTGTACTGGTCCACTTAAGTGTAATCCCTTCATGACCTATCCACATAATGATTTCAGATTTTTAGGCAGATGAGGTAATAAGAAATAAAAGGGAAATGCTTTTGCTATTTTTGAATCTTCTTGTTTGCTTGATTGAACCAAACAAATCAAAATTCCTACACAAAATATTTGCTGCAAGTTTATAATTGCTAACAATAAAAATACTATCTTCTGATTCTTGGACAATTGGGTCCCTTGCCATGTACTTTTTTCCTCAATGTAAATCTTCTGCATAAGAGGAGGTTTTGAATAAATATGGGAAGGACATGAGCATAGTCGCATTGTGCCTTCTCCTCAGCAAAAATACCTCTCCACCTATTACCATATTTGTGGTATGGCTATTAGAACCCACAATCTCTTGGGTAATTAAGGGTGTGGTATGGGAATCTAAAGTGGGAGCTACTGTGCACAAGTCCTGTGTAAGGACAATATTTGAAATGTTAACTTCTTTCCCTCACCTGGTGTTCCCCCCATCAAATAATAATAATAATAATAATAATAATAATAATAATAATAAGATGATGATGATGATATGATGATGATGATGATTATGATGATGATGCAGTATCCTCTAGAAGGTTAGCACACACTCACTTAAAAACCAAACAATGAAAACTCCAGGTCCTGGCTTTTATATTACAAATCTCTGCAAATCTCCACATCAATTGGTAGTCCTAGAGAATTGTGCAGAATTATTAGAGTGTTCTAACACCTGTGAAGCCATGCAGAGAGGACCAGAAACCATTCTGAAAGAGAACTGGGATTTTTGAGGTAACGGAATACTGCTGGATCATGATGGCATCAGCCAATGCCTCAGTGAACAGGTCATTGAAATGTTCCGACTTGGCAGTATAAATCCCCTTGAAAATTGGACATGACCCTTTGAAAACTGGGAACCCCAAACAGAATTGAATTTGACTATTATCCTATTAGGGCTTTAAAGTAGACACAAAAGTAAAGTCACACTCTTTGGGCATTTTAGTTTATGGATGGAAATTCATATCTGCTACCTTAAACTATATATGGATAATTAACCAGCATACAAACCTGGAACCTCCTTTCTTGAACGGTAACTAGTGTAGTGGCTCTTATTTCTTTTCCTACAGAAGTAATTACATGAAAGGGGAAAATCAGTTAAATTAATATTAAATTCTATGTTCACTTTTCAAAATTTTCTAAAATGATTTTATTCTCATGAGTCCTAAACAACTAAACAAAATGATACAGCTTATAATCACAAAAGTAGTGAAACAAGGTATCATCTCGCATGTTTGATTACAGGACATTAGTTTGTACCACATATAAATCAGATACATGGAAATTTTCCCAATGCAAACATGAAAAAATTTTGGAGAAAAAAATATTTTGGTTCTAATCTTTCCGTCTCAAACCAAACTCATCATGCTACTGGTAATAAAATTAGGAATATTAATAGCAATAATAGTATTCATTATTATGGGTAGATAATTTTTAATTGTGTATTTATTTTGTGCCAAGCAGTATAAATAATGCAATTATTTTATTTAAATTTTGCAATAATTTTCTCCCCAGAGCTCACCACTTTTCCATATTGCTGTCACTAGCCACCAATGAACTCTACAATATGCTTTCCAAAGAAGAGAAATCAATTCTGAGTCTCTCAAAGGTGTTTCAGTATTCATTTTGAAATAATACGTGTTTCTATTGCCAAAAGGCATTATTTTGAGTACAATTTCTCTGCTATTTCTGTGGATTCTTTGTC
This sequence comes from Callospermophilus lateralis, assembly GCF_048772815.1. Classification (NCBI taxonomy): domain Eukaryota; kingdom Metazoa; phylum Chordata; class Mammalia; order Rodentia; family Sciuridae; genus Callospermophilus; species Callospermophilus lateralis. Next base: position 143,004,690 of record NC_135305.1, on the reverse strand, counting down.
AATAAAACACTAGTATAGAGAAAAAAAATGCACTGTTAGTTTTTTTAAAAAATGTTTTTAACAGTGAATGCACAAATGAATAATTAATGTTCCAGAGGATATACCCTCATTCATATACATTGACACTAATAAAACAGGATACCCACTTCCTGCATTTTACATGGAACATTGGATAGGACATGTAAAAACTGTCTGTGGGAGATAAATTGTGGTTACTATACCTCCAGACATGGCTGAGGCATATCTGGAGAGGAACATTTTATCTGCACTGTTATTTTTATATATGGAGAGCAGTTCTTTGCGGTTATCTGAGTGAAAATTCCATCTGTTAATTGCTATATACAGACTCTGAGCAGAAACCACAAACCTTTAAAAATGCTTATTTGTTACAAGAAAATAAAATACATCTTCAGAATCCTCAGATATTGAGCTGGAGAGATTATAGAAAACTTTATGCCAATAAGAGCCAGCAGAGATTACAAACATTTTACCAAGGGAAAAACAAGAGCAGCCTGACTATCCCTATTGAGTAAACTGCCTCATTATTTACTTTTGAAACACAACTTAGATTCCTGTTCTCTATCATCTCTGATATAATTTCAAAGTGAGGAAGATAATTGGAGAATGAGAGCACTAAAAGCACATACCATACATAGCAAGAAACTGAAACTGAGTGGACAGAGGGAAACATGAACTCTTTTAACTCTCAATTCTATTTTTTAATGATAATATATGAAATGAAAGGTAATTATACATACCCCCAGAATCTCAAAATTTTAAGCAGTCGGTATTGCATTTTCAGTTATTAAATACAAGACATTAACTGTCACTTTAGAAAGTTGCTTTATCCTGTCCTCTCCCTTTGTCTATTAAAAAATATGTTAAGCATTACAACACTTTCTAGAAAGTATTTTGGTCATTCTAAATTCTCAAATACATTCTTATTTATTTGTTTGCTAAATGTGTGATATAACACATGTATGTACAAGCAGATACCGTGAATGCTTGATAAATATTTCTTAATGACTTTTTTTTCCAGATGATCATGATATCTGATGCCAGTGAGGACTACAGAAACATTTATAACCAAAATTATGAGCACAAGTGCCTTTATATGTATTTGGATTTCCTATCATTAGCTATTATTTTTCTATTAATCATTTTTCCTAAGCTAATGAAATTGAAGAATCTTACGGAAGAAAAAGCTACTTTTATATATTTTATATGCCCTTGCTTGTTTTAGTTGTTATTTTTTTTTCAAGTAAAATTTTACTAACCCCAAAGGTAGTCACTGTTGAAATAATTTAATATTATCCTAGGGCTAGTCAATTGTGAACAAGTCTGCTCTATGATATAAAACTTCTTAAAAATCGCAATTCAACATCTCAGACTATGAAAAGGAACTGACTGAACATATACTTTATAATAAAGCTTCTCAATTCATATTGAAAATCAACTCTTCCCATTAGCATTAGTAACAATGAATTAATTCCATAATAAAGGCAATGATTTTAAAAATCTATAATTTTACAAACGAAAGCCTTGTCCTTGAAGAAGTCCTAAATACACAATTCACCTAAATTTGCAGAGCCTGCTTTCCTCATATTAAAGTCACACATGTATTGGATTCTGACATCATGTCTGACAGTTTAAATGACCACCAAAATGTACAATTGAAATTGTTTCATCTAGAGGTTGGCAAATTTATTTCTATTAAGAGTCAGATAATAGTTTTGGCTTGGTGGGATAACTGTCACAACTACTGAACTCTCTTATTAATGTAACTCACAAGCAAGTACACAATAAATTAAATGGTCTTGGTTGTGTTGCAATAAAATTTTACTTATCAGGCAATGATTGGGTCTACAGTTTGCCATTTTTCTAAAACAGAATCACTAAAATTTAATTATTCCCATGAACAATCAAGAATTTTGCATGACTTTTTATAAAAGCAATTGTATTTTATTTCAGATACATCTAGAGTATCCTAATTACTCTTTTATCACATTGCCAATAAATTTAGTATTTTACTATATCAATGGTCTAATATAGTCATATATGAAATGGTTACAAGATATGAGAATTTTTATTTCTTACATGCTTTCTACATTTTATTATTGCTTCAAATTTCTGAATTAGTTACTGTTATCTGACAGGTCAGTTTTCTTACTTTCCAGTGATTTCCTTGGTCAATATACTTCTCAATATAAAGCTCTGAGGAACTGAACCCACTCATACTGCTTAAAACCTTCCTATAAAATTATTAAAATATTGATGCAAGCACTGCAACCCAAATAACCAACATACACAGTGAAGGTATAATACTGGGTTAATTTGCAAAATTACTTGTATAAACAATTTTGGAATACAAAAAGCTTCATCCTTTACCTACAGTTATAAGGTGTGACTTCACTCTTATTCACAGTACTACACTACCAACAACATGTCAACTTTAATGTTTCTGCCTACTTCTCTTCTCTCTTGACATTACCAGGAGGTAACATGTCCTTTATGTGTACTTTCAGCAGCACAAAGCCCCTGTTTAGAATGGTTTACTAGTGCTAGCTGAGAGCTGTAGCGTACTTAGTGGACTCCTCAATTACTGCAGCTTGATCCTGCCCTTATGCAGACTGAGACAATGTTTTTTTTCTACTTTATCATCTTGTGACCTTTTAAAGTGTGCATACTTTACCTACTTAAATTAGCAAAAACCCATTTTCTCCTTTCAGTAACAATAGCCACATAGATTATTCAAACTTTACAAGTGTAAAAAAGAATGACTTAGCATTTAACTTGAACTAAGAAAGGCTTTCTTTTTACTGCTGATTTAGACTCTCCCTCTCACTACATCTCATTTATCATACATGTTGCTGGCAAATAAAGAAATGTTGGAGAGTGCTTATGTGTTTAATTTATGTTACAACACTCCATGTTCAACCCTGACATACATCCAAGAATGTTGAATCAATCTGGCATCAAGCAGTTCATGCCTTGATGATTAATTACAAATCTAATAGAGAAGATAAACAACTCCCATTGCAATTGGAGAACAGTAAACATACGTTTCTTTAATCATGGATAAGTTACTAAATCCTATTCATCATAGGTATGTAGGTTTGTTATCAGCATCTGCTGTGAATCATATGAAGTTATTATTTTCATTCTACAGCACCAATGGGTGTTTATGGAAATAACTGTACATTATACAATTTTGATTCCACAGAAAGAAAAATAATTATTTGGAATGCAATTTGGACTGCAATATTTCTTTTTCATTGCCTCTCATTTGGCAGCTTATCCTACTCAGATATTATCACCAATATGCCATACATAAACTCACATTCATTACTGGTACTTAGGCTTATTAACTAAACAGCAACTATATTGTCACAGGAGGATTATGGGAATGCATACAACTGAGGGCTGCAATGTTTCCTTTTTTAAACCATAATGTAAACAATCTGCCTGGAAGTATAAAAAGTGTCACTAAAGCAAAAGCAGTATTTTATGGGTATGCCCATTTTATAGTGATTCATGGATAAATTACTAAATCCTATTCATCACAGAGGTGTAGACATCCTTGTATATTTATGAAAAATCAAAAATAAGATTACTTGAGCCCCACCTCAATATTAAAAAAAAACACAAGTCAGTGATTTTTAGAGTCCTCAGTTCTCACTAAAATACTACAGTGACTTCACTTCAAAGGAAAACAGTCACTGGTTGCACACCTGATACCCTTCTTCTCTCTGGGAAGAGTTTCTCCACACAGGACCCAGGTTTTGTCATTCCAAATTAGGTGACAACACAAGAAAGACAAACAACATTCTACCCATTTCACCATCACCATAGCAAGATGTAGGATCACAGGTAGGTCCTTGACACTTTCAGACAATACTACTGCAGGGTAAAACTCACATTTTTTCCTCATTCTTGAAAAGAGAATTCAGTGGAACAGCCCTCTCTGCTACCCACATGGTTAATCCAGTGGGCTGGAGATAGGAGTCCATGACTAAAGTTCTTCCAAAGACTGCAGTATAATAGTGAGTTCATTTACATGGACATTTCAGAATGACAGATGCTGGTAGAATTTAGAGTGAATGAATTGATTGGTTGATAATTGATTCATTCATTAATTTGACAGAAATAAAAACAGGAGCCTAAAAAGCTATTATATCTAAGGGATTAAAACTCTAGTTAAAAATGCCTCCTCTAATCTGATAGAAATCTTACAACACATCCTTAAAAGTATGTAAAACTGGAGAGAGAAATAGATTTACTGGGGAGATTAACAAAAATTATCACCAGCTACTACTATTCCTGTAAATAGTAAATTGTAATATTTGAAGTAATAAAAGTCATATTAAATACATTTGCTTGAATTAACCAGGTTTATTGACATAACTGCAATTCTGATTTAATTTGCATATATTAACAGAGGTTTTGTATTCACTATGTAACAGCTTTATAAAACAAAATGAAGCAAATAACGTTGGGAATAGAAACTAGGCCTGGCTAATAAGAATCCCCAGGCTTTCCATTCAGTCTTCAGGCAATGATTCTACCTGAGTATGAATGAGCTGCTTCACCTTGGTCTGTATCAGACTTGCTAGGTATAAATGAGGATCATCACCTCTATCCTGTGACTCCTCAGAATATAAGTTTAGATCTTAAATATAGCCTAGAATTCATTAAAGGAAGAAAACGGCTCTATATAAAATAATAATGACTATATTTTCTCTTTTATATTTAAAATTAGAATGCCAACTTACATTTTATCTTAAAACCTGTCACTGCTGTGTGACCCACATGTTGGGTTGACATCCCCACCATTAGCAAGAAGTGATTCATTTCCTGTATGTGATATGACAATTCTCTATCTATTTATTCTTTCAAGGCTGCAAAAGTCCTGATTTTCCACAACGTTTGAATATGCAGAATTATTTACATGAAAAATAAAATTATCAATTCTTGAAGAAGAAATTTAGAATACTGATTCAGACTATATATTCTGTGAAATGACTTCCTTGACTTTTTAGGTTGATTATTTCTCTAAGCTTTTAAGTATTAGAATTCATTTAATTTATACATAAATAAGCTATTTGAAAGAAAACAGACGTTTTTAAAAAATCAAACATAAATTGCTTATTTATTGAGCATTACACATTTTGCTCCTATCATTTAGTTTCACACCTTATTTTCTATGAAGAGATTTTTATTTATGAATATTTTTGAATGAATTTTAATTTTCTTATATTATTCTCATCTTTGAAAACAATGACTATATTGTTTTCTATATACATATATGTTAAATATTATATAATAATACATATATTGTTATATATTATACATACATTTATATGTATAACAAATGAGATTTAAATAATGACTCTCTTCTTTATTCTAATTAAAAAGGAGAATTATTGACTCCCACAAATGTAAAACTTGCTAATTGACTTAAACCTTTTCTTTTCAACCTATGGGTTGGTATCATAATTATCTTCATTTTACAGATCAGTGAACTGAGGCAGATAGGTAAACTGCCAAGCCTATGCAACTTGTAACTGGGGTAAAATTAATGAAGCCAAGGCCTTTTGATTCCTAAGTCAGTGTTTTTACCCATCTACTATACCGCATCTCCAGAGTATTGCCCTGAAGTAGAGAAGAATGAAAATGCCATTTATCCAAGTAGGGAAAAGTCCAGGAAGAGCAAACTGGTGAGTGGGTAGGAGAGTGGGGAGGGAGAATGGAAACCAAGCATTTGCACTTGGATACATTAAGAATGAGGTAAGTTGAAATCTGTCCCCACAAAAGATGCTGAAGTCCTGACCCCCTATATCATGTAAAAAGGGGAAACTGGGATACTGACAGACAAAACCGGGAAAATGTCATGTTCAGAGGAAAAGCAGAGATTAGGGTACTGAGTCTATAAATAAAGGAATGCCAGAAGTTGCAGTCAAACTACATGAAGGTAGTAAAGAGGTATGTAATAGACTTTTCCTGACATCCCTCAGAGGAACTAACTCTGCCAAAACCTTGACCTAGGACTTACTGCTTCCAGAACCAGGAAGTAATAAATTTTAGCTGATTAAACTAATCAGCATGGTACTTTGTTATGGCAGTACAAGGAAACTAATATAGGAGCCTGTAATCAGCAAGTGTGGTGAGTCAGCAGTTGTATATGAGAGTCTGTGTTCAAGGAAGAAGCCTGGATTTGATACCATTTGAATAATTTTTTTCATATAATAAAACAAAATAAAATTTTTACCAAATAAGGTGCATAAATCTGTATTTATTTTTACAAGATTCTGACTTGTCATTATAAAATGACCTATATCTACCTATCTACCTCAATGTCAAATTAATTTAATCATTTTCAGACTATGCTAGCCTTATTTTGTATTCCCTTCTCACATCTCTGTCACTGTCACTTTCTTTGTAAAGTAACATGAAAATTACTTTACAAACATTTAACATGAAATTATAAGAAACTAACATTTTTCAAACATTAACAACTTAATTTTGGATAATAGAAATAGAATATGAATTCATTAAAAAGATAATGCATAGTTTGATGAATCAATTAAAAGGCGGCCTATGGAATAAAATAGATGGTACATATGGAATCAGGTTCAACTAACAAAACGATGTGTAGGATTAATCTGGTAAGGAAACAACCACCATCCTTGCTTTCCAACCACCAGGTATCAAGGCCTTCTCTGATATCTCTACTGCATGAGAGACTTGATCCTGCAGAATTTACTACTGCTGCTTGCCACCAGGAAGAGAGATTCATGATGGGTCTACTTCTATATCCAACCCAGGACCAATGTCACAGACAGACAGAAACAAGATCATGTGCCTAAATTGTCTATCATAACTCTCAGAATGTGGGAATCTGGCTTGTTAACCTTCTATCATAGGAAATGTTCTCTGATTTCCCACAAAAGATCCATATGTAAAATATAAGCAATTACACAAAGGAGATTCAATAGTGCATGGCCCTGTCCACCACTCTATTGCAGGAAAAATGTCCTATTCATCTCTATATCCCAACATCCAGCCACATGCATAAAACATATTAGGCATATTTTTATTATTTATTCAACCTTTAAAGAATTTTGAAGCTATGCAAAATTTCATAGGTGGACATGTGAGTTGGACCTGATACCAAGATCAGTAGCTTGGTTCTGTTTAATTCAATACTGAAAAGCTACTTAGTTATAGAAGTATACTCAAAATTCAAGGGTTTTGTTAATTTAACGAATATTTATGGCAATATATTAGAAATACATATTTTCTGGCCCTCAAAGCAATAATTTCTTATTTGAATTCAGTTATCAGAGAGATAAGGTCAAAGAAAAATATGTGTAATATCATTCACTTGGGATATAAAATCATTAATAAATAAATTTTGGAAAATGTTTGGCCAAACACTCTGAAGAACTAACCAATTAACATGGCATCTCACTCATGAACACCATTCATTCATTATTCATCATAAATTGGAGTAACACATCAAACATACTGTTGGAGCTGAGTGATATATACTACATATAGAAGTTTAAAAGTGGGCTGGGGATGTGGCTCGCCTGGCATGAGTGCGGCCCCGGGTTCGATCCTCAGCACCACATACAAACAAAGATGTTGTGTCCGCTGATAACTAAAAAATAAATATTAAAATTCTCTCTCTCTCTCTCTCTCTCTCTCTCTCTCTCTCTCCCTCTCTCACTCTCTCTTAAAAAAAAAGTTTAAAAGTGGCATATTTTCATCTTAAAGGATGCAAAAGTGGAGAAACTCCTCTTCCAAACAAATACTATTAAAATTAAAAAAATGTAGAGCTAATCAGAAAGCTATTTTGCCTAAATCATCATACATGTTTCCATGTCACTCTAGATATAATTGTCAAGTTCGGTTTGTGTCTCATCATTCTTTGCCATATCCTTTCTTTGTCCTTTCCTTCCATATGATTGTCTCTCTCCTGCCTGTGGTTTTCTATTTCTGTCTCCCTTAAAAAAAGAAAACAAAAAAGAAAGAAAAGAAAACCACTTTGCCTGCTGTTCCCTAAACTGAATAAGGAAATAATATTCATCAACTTTATCTCTTGGCACCATTCTTCCTGGTAATATATAGCATTCTACTAATTTTCACGTGGATAAAATGCCCTTGCCATCTGACAATGGATATATGGATATAATCTATCCTCTTGTATGTGTTTTTCATCGCTTTTTGGAACTTTCAAAGTATAGTACCATTAAAAAAAAAAAGAAAGTCTAATCCATCCTTTGTCTTCCTGTCTTCTGAAGGACAAGAGGTTGGAACATTTATCCACTGGCCCATAGGGCTATTAATCAAAGGCTGCCCTCAAGAGCATTAACTCCTCTTCCAGTCTGTACTTTTTGTATGGCCCAGGGGGACTATATTCAAAGAATTTGGGGAGAATAAAGTGAACAGATTCACTGTTCTGCTTCAGATCAGATGCCATCTGTATAAGATGTGTCTGAACTCACATGGAGCCGTCTACCACAATGGCATCTAAAGTCAGAAGCAGGCCAAGGGGAGGTCAAGTGCAAATGCCAGTGCATGTTTTGATGTAGCAGTCAATTTAGACATTGCCTGACAATATTCATCATCCCGCCAATAGCTGATTTTGTCAACCCTTCTCTTTGCTAGTACAGCTGTATTAATGTTTGGGCAGAAAAATGATTGGGGAAACAATTATCTTGTTGCATGATTGTCTTCAAGTTCTGAAAAACTAAAAATGCAATCACATAAAAACAGCACTGGTAGCACCAGAGTTAGGATTTATGAATATTTTCTCTCCCCATTGGAAGTAGTTTTTTGATCTTCCCTGCTGCATTCTAAGGACCACAAGCCATACCATCACCAGCACTACAATAAATGGAGGGGGCCTGTGATATAATTAGAATTCTGGTGTATTGAGTTACTACTGCTTTGATACCAAACTATTTATCTGAATAACATTTTTTCTAAAGTTTCCAGTATCCTTAGGAGCTAAACAAGCAAGGTAAGCCAGGCCAAATGGGATAAGACATGCCCAAGCAGAGGGGCAACAGCTACCAGGGCTAACTAAATATTGCAGGTGAAAGGCAAGGCCCAGTGACAGTATATTGCTGGTTTTTTAACTCCAAGATAAATCAGAAGTCAGGTCATTTGTGTAAAATTTTCCAATTCCAAAATTCAAAAATGTTTTTAAATGTTAATTTTTTTAAGTTTTAAAGTGTTAGCAAATAAATTTAAATGTTTGCTATGCAAAGCAAAACAAATATACAGGCCAGGTTCTTAACTGCTGAGTAAAAATATGTTGATTACTTATTATTGAAATATGAGGTGACCAGGGTTACTGTTTTGGCTTTTTGTTTAGAATGGGGAGAAAAATGTCAAAACTGCAACTCAATACCTTAAACCAGTGAATAGATATGTCGTCAGTAATTAGATCTAAAAATTTTAAGTGAAGACTGTCCTAGGACAACCAAGATGTTATTCCTCTTTATGATCTTTACCATTTAAAGACCCAGTTTCTATAAGTGAAAAAAAGGTGCCTTTTGAGAACATATGTTAATGCTAAGCTCACAAGAAATGGAATGGACATACAAAATTACCTGACCTAAAGTCAGTTCAATTCAAGAATATTCCAAACCAAGCAATACTGACATGTACTTCCTTGTCTATGTAAATTTGTGTGCATTTAAAAATTTTAGAATTCCTAAATTATTTTAAAATTTATATATTGAGGTCTTTTTTATACCACAGCATCAAACATATTCTAGATGCTTCATTATAATAATATTAAAACAATAAGCATATAATTTGCATTTTTATAAGAAAATTGTACCCACTCATTTTTTTCTCCAGATAGGACTCAATATTATCAGCTTTTAATAAACCAACTAAAGGGGAAATGTGATGATGAAGATGATAACAGCAACAAATTCAACAGTGTCGACACCAGTAGATGCTTACTTCTCACCAACTTAACATCTTGGGTTTGATTTTTGAATCAAATTACCTAGAAGTGTGTCCATTATCATGAATATAATTAGAAAATTTATTGAATATGAACTACATAATATAAAAATTTCTATATGCTAAGTTAATAACAAGAGGGAAATATGATTGGATTCAAAACAACAATGTTGCTCTTTCTGAAATCCAAAAGCCATACACAGCATGATACATCTGTGTGTCATATAACTCCTGTTTTCTTAAATCATATAGATACATGAAACAAAACAAAGTGTCCTGTCTTTTTGTAATGTTTGCCTTCGCTAAAACATGTAATTATCTATATAATTTCTTATATCTATCTTATTTGGGGATAAGCCTTAAGTAGGTACTGAATTAACAGATTAAACAGGATCTTCCCTAAATGTCCACTGAATCATTTCTCTGTTTTTCAGTTAATATTTTTAGAATCAATTCCCAAATTGATAAATATTTGGTGGCTACTTCTGAACAATTAAAACTTCGGGAAAGTTGCAATTTTTACATGTATTTAACTTTATTTAACCTTTATCTACAGAGGATAAAAATTGTTTCAGATTTGTGTCATATTATTCCTAAAATCTTCCCTCTAAGAACTGAAAATTCAACATTGGACCACTTAAGCCTTCATGGTATTTTCCTATAGATTTCATCATCACTGCCATTCTGAGTGTTACCAAACTTATTCACATATTTGAATCCCCTAGGAGTGTATCACCAAATACTATGACTTATTTGGCTTTGGGTATATCCTGGGCTTTGGAACATTTTTAAAGGTTCTTAACAGATTGAATGTGCCAACACATTTGTGAACCACTATTCTAGTTCAGTGTTGTGGTTCCTTTAGGAGTATTTTCTGAGTATTAGCAGTCTTGCTCAGTGCCTATTCCAGAAAAAAATATGAAGTACAAAAAAATATTTTTAAAAGGTTGGCTTACCTGAAGGATCATGGGGCCAAATGGAGTTCACAAACATAAAAATAAAAAGAAGATGCATTAAAAAAAGTAACCATGCATAACAGGTATGATTCTCAGAGTATGGTAACAAAGAAATCTTGTAGGATGCAATAAATCAGAAGCCATAGATTCTCTTCCCCTGGATGAATCCTTCAGTTCATCACATTATTGTAAGAACAAAACACTAATTTCACTGTACCAATTAAGCATGGTATTTTGAGAAAATATAGATAATAGATTTATAAAGATATACAGTATTTATGAGAACATTTCACTTAATGGTATTTAATTTAGATGGCTGTATACAAGAAGGGCAATAATTGCATTGGTGCCTAATGTACTGGGAACCACTATAGCAATCCTATTCAGGAAACAAAGTGTTGAAAGTAAGAGCTTTATATGCAGTGTAAGGTAAATGAATATTTTATTGTACACCCTGGGTGCCTGATAAAAATGGAATTCTTTTAGTTATCATTAGTTAAATACTGAGAATAATGTTATAAGTACTTGTGAGAGTCATATCACAATTGTCTCTTTTTCTTCTACTCACCTTGAAACTCAGCAAATAAGGACACAAATGCTAATCCAGGAAGTGTTGATATTCATTCATCATCTGCAACAATATCATTGCCACTTGAACCAGATAAATTATGAGGGGTATTTTAACAACTTATACTTCAACTAGTAATCAGGATGCTTACAGTTTAAAACAAAAATGTGTCTCATTGAACGGAACATTCTTATAATGTGACTACTATTAGATCCAAACTTTAAACTTTAGGAAGCATATGTACATTTATTTACACATTTTAAATTTGGAAAAAATCATTAAGAAGAATAGTATAATTCTATTGCTAAATTTGTTACTGATTTTCTTACTAACCTGACTTATAACATCTGTGGTTTTTTAAAGGGGTCTACTTCTGGAAGTTATCATTCACTTGTACATATTAATTTTAGTTCATCAATCAAAATGATATATGATTGATAAAATTATATATTGATATATAAACTTCTGAAACATTTATAGTAGTGGATGTATGATCTTATATGAGTGAAAACATGGAAGGGACCTGAGAGATCATCTAATCCATTTCTTTTAATTTATGTAGGAACATATTAAACATTAATTCAAAAAATATTTATTAAGTATGTATTATTAAATATGCATGTAGAAACTGAGACAGATAACTGAGATGACTCACCTAAAATCAGGTCCAGGACCAAAATAAAATAATATACTATAATCCTTGACCTCCCAAACAAGGGGCTACTCACCTCATGAATCTGCAAATGCTATACAGTTCTAGCTGCAATCGATTCATTACCACCACCTGTGCTTGCCATCAGATCACTTTCCCCAAGGCATCCATCCACAATTTTATTATGAACAAGGTAATATGTATGGCAAAACTTAAATAATTTTAATGTGAATATCCTTATACCCACCCACTAGATTCTTGCAGTAACATTTTGCTCAATTGCTTTGTCACTGTCATCTCTTCATTAATGCATTATTCAGTCATATCTCTAAGATCTTATCTTTTAAACTGAATTACAGATACTAATATACTTCTGCCAAAGTGCTTCAGCACAAATGTCATTAACCGGATTCCAACATTTGTTACCTAAAATGAAATGCTCAGATGAAAGGTTTACTTATAGAATTTTACTAAATGCATATACCTGTGTATACTGCCCATCAAAATACACATTATTATTACTCTTTTGCAGACCAAATCCGGAGCTACAATACTTTTTTAAAAGTACACTTTAATTGAAACACAGGTGCTTTTTTTGTTTACATATAATAAATGGCTGTTTTTTTTGCTACATAGTTGGAAGAGGAATTTCCTTGCCCACAAGGCTTCAAATATTTGCAATCTGTACATTTATAAAAAGAAGTCAGTTGTATGGTAATCTACAAAATATCTCATAATCTTTTTCAGTCAATCCTTGGCCCAAGAATTTCATGTACAAGAAAACATACTGTATGTCCTTCTTTGCACAAGACTTCAATTACTCATTTTATTGTTTTTAAATAAATCTATTTCTGTAGTTTACTTTCTTTTGTTACATAACCCAGTTTTCTCATCTCTTAGTGTTAACATCCCAGTTTGGGATCTTATAAATAAATCTGCTATGAACATCCTTGCATATGTTTTTATTTTTCTAGGGTAAATACTTGGAAGTTAACTTGCTAGTTTATAGGAATAGGTGTATACTTTGTTTTATAGGGAAATGCCAGAACTATTCTCACAGTAATAATAAAAGTTTATATTCCCACCATCAATTTATGACAGATAAAGTTGCTGCTCCAGAGCTTGACCACACTGGTGTTGTCAATCCATTGTTTTTTTGACAATTTCATTGGGCATAGTGGTATAAGTATGCCTTTGGTTTGCATTTCCCTAATGACTGAAAAATATTGAATGATTTCCTCCATGTACTCTTTAATGAAGTCCCCAACTAAAGGAAACACGTTACTCATAAGTTCCATATAATTCACATTCATTATTATTAGATGGTCCACATACATTGAACTATGATAATTTGAAACAAGGAGGATTCTATAAACTTCTTACTATGCAGATCTAATCAAAGTTTGGATGAGAGAATTTCTTAAATAGTTGGTTTTCTTACTAATTCAAAGAACCAATTTTTATTGATATCTTTCTATTTTGTTGTTTTTTCTGCTATTCTAGAATTTGGGTTTATCATAGCAAATAAAAGAGTAAATGTCTTTTCTTACAGTCTAGGAAAGAAATACAGATAAAAATGCATAACTATATAAATAAACAAATGAGATATTATAGATAGTAAAGTACAGTATGAGGGAAATTCAGTGGAAAGATAGAGAGAAGAGGGTGTTCGTTTGAATAATGATGGTCACATTTGTACTGAAATCTAGGAGAATTGTGCATTGACTCTTCAGGAGACAATTCTCTGCTATTCTTTCTCAATGATCACCACTTTTGTTCAGGTTCCCTCCTTGCTTATACAAGCTGAGCCATCCCTGGTTCATCTATGGTGGTTTTATCCAAATAAAAAGATCAGACTAATGAGATCTTTAAAAAGAGTTTACATCTATAAAGCAAAGGCTTTATCACATACCTCCCAGCAGATGAGACAGGCAAGCATTACCCCAGTCTGCTAGGAGGCCTGGGAATTTAATGATCTATCTTTTCAATCTTTATAGCACCTACCCATGCAAATTTACAGGTTAATATTGTACCTGAGCAGCAAATTTTTAAGCAATCTATAGTACATTAAAAAATAATTATCCACATACCAAACCTTTGCTTTATTTAGTAAAATATATTTTTAAAAAGAAAAAAAATTTAAAGTAATAAAAAACCTTATATTCAAAAGTAACTACAGTTCAAAACAGAAATCTGAAGTACATAATGTAATTCCTTTCCTAGCTCATTTCATTCTGAGATAATTTTTGGAAATAATAGGAAAAGTTTGCAGAAAACTGCCATTTTAAAGTTATAAGTAGCTATTCTCTAAATGCCCTCAATTCCCTTTTGTGAAACCAATCTGAGAGAGTACTCCAGTTACGTGTTTGTAAAGAAAGGGAAGTACCCATTGTGCTTGTATAAAATAGTTAAGCGATCATTTTCCTAATCTCCTGTGTCAAGTGAACTGGTTTGACAACATGAATTGCTTTGAGAAGCCAACTGACCACAGCAGCAAATGGCTTTGTGGGAAAGTCCTTCGGAGTAGAACACAATACCTGCTCATTAGAACCTACAGTACGGAAACTTGGGAAAATCTTATTAACACATAGGGGCTTATTTGTTCAAAATGGCAGGTGGGTGCTCAAGTAAATTTTTGTTTGATAATTTAAAAGAAAGGTGAAATGATTTTTTACTCTTAGGCAGGTGAGACCTAGTTTTCTTGTTTCATCTACAGTTTAGACTTCAAGCAGTTAGACATTATGTAAGGCAGGACATAGACTTCTTATGTAGTCAGCTGGGCTTGAAACAAGGCTGATCACATTAGTAGTTTGATTGCTTAATTTTTTTTTACATTAATAAATAAAGGATCAAGAATTTAACAAAAAATAAAGAAGATGAAATTCAAAAACTAATTGGAGCAACCAAAGCTATAATTGGTGGGAAAATCCATAATTTTAAAGACTATAATTATTTTTAACAATAGAAATACAATGAAGTAGGAATTCTATTTAAATTTATATCATGATATTACCTTAAGTAAAATATGTACAAAAATATAAATAGAATAAAACCTTAATCATATTAAAAGTTATAAAAATATATTCAAGAAAAGGCTAGAGATTTTTTGTCCATAGAGATTTTGTGTGTGTGTGTGTGTGTGTGTGTGTGTGTGTATATATATATATATATATATATATATATATATATATATATTCATATACACACATTTATATGCATTTAAATAAAAAAGCTATTAACATATAAGTGGAGTGTATGAGATTCCATTTTAATTTTCTTTTGTCATTTTCCTTTATAAAAGTTTCAATAAGCAATTATAAAATTTGCATATTTTTAATGTAAACTTCATGGTCGAGCAAATAATTTTTTTAATTCTGACACTTGAAAATTGTTACAGAAATGGAGTCTTAGAAATTATTTAGACCAACACTCTAATTTTCACAAGATGAAAATGAAACTATAAAGATAAAATACTTTATTCATAGTCAAACATATTCAGAAATAGATTGAGTTATTTGTTTGATTTGAAAATAATTTTTAAGAGTCTATTGTGTGCCAAACATCATGATAAATGCTAGGAATGGCCATTGCTACTATCCTCTAGGTATGTAAAATCATAGTGAATAAATAGCACAAATAAACAACTAGAGCACATTTTGATAAATAGCATAATGTAGAGGAAAACAGTGCTATGAATAATGTGCCTGGGGCCCTTACTCAATTCAGGTGCTTAGAAAATGAACATACAAGTAAAGGTTAAATTAGTGTCACTTGGCTAATGGGAAGGATACAAAATGGTTCAATCTATCTCCGGTGTAATTGTTAGAGTAGATTAGCAAGATGACTGCATAGAGGCATGCAGCAATTCCTTCCAAAAAAGCAGATGCTTTGAGTACCTGGCAGCCTATTTTCTGAAGTTAATGATACTTTACATGATATTAATCTGGAGTTGTTCCATAATAAAACTGTCAAAACACTCTACCTTCAACTCCTTAGCTTACAAAAAAAATAAGAATTTATTTCTTGCTTACACATTTAAACACAGACTGGAATTTGGTGAATCTATGCTGTGTTTGACATGGTTGGCTCAAGCTGTGAGTTGGGTCCCAGACTATTCCATGTATCTCATTATTCTCAGAACATAACAACTCTGCTGAAGGTATGACTGCCTTATAGAGAAAGGCAGATGCATAATAGAACAAGATGAAATGCACAAGCTGTGATGTGTTATTTTATATGATTGTAGGTACAGTCACATAGATGACTGGGTACAGCCTTAAGATGGGACAGAGGAAGGCTCAAGGAAAGGGTTTATTACGCCCGCAGGTCCTAGCAGGAGGAGAAAGGGTGTCATGAGGTCATGTGGAGAAGTCAGGTTTTCAGGAAGTAGAACAAGGGTAAAGCCAAATTAGAGCTTTTATTTGTATTCCTATGGAAAGGGCGGAGCATAGTAAACAATTTAGGATTAACTATCTTGAAAAATTTAGCAGATTCTGAGCTACAGGTGTGGTCCTAGTTGCTTGATACCCGTCCCTGGGATGATTAAAGTAGTGGAATATTGTCTCCTGGAGTGCACAGGTCAGACCGAGGTGTTACAACACAGATCCGTCACTTTACGTATCAAAGGCAAGCTTTTGATTGAGTCCTTCACTATCCCTAAAAAGGGAAAATTGTTAGAGTAGATTAGCAAGATGACTGAATAGAGGCATGCAGCATTTATTTTCTTTCCCACAAAGAAATATCAAAGCAGCAGTGTATCCTTACATACTGAAAGAACACTAAAATTCAACATGGGAGAACACTGGAATTCAAGAGTGGAAAAAGAAAAATAAAATCCAGAAACTTGGGACAGCAGCATAGAAAGGAAAAGTAGCCCACCCCTGCTCCAGAGCTGGATGAGGCAGAATCTCCCCTCTGCATAAGAAAAGATGAAAGAAAGATTCCCAGCAAACTCTATCAGCAGACTGTCAATTTTAACTAGCAGGAAGTTTCAAGGCTTCTTACAGAATTATAACTTAAATTGATAAGGGGCATGAAATCTGCTCAATATTCTGGCTTTGGAAAAGGAATTCACTTCATATTCCAGTGAACACCCAGGATAAACCCAGCAGTCAGCCAAGTCTCCTCTAGAGAAGGGACCCATTGTCTGAATTTCTATTTCCCATCTCTGGAACCCAATGGCATTTGCCTGCACTGGCTCAGGATGTAGCTCCAAGGAGTGACTTCAACACAACCCACTGAGGGTGTTACTTTGTGAGAAACAGTGTTGTAATGAGGAGGGGAGTGGAGGACTTGCACTCAAGAACTGGAGGATCAAGAAGCCTACCCTCTGAAACCCAGGACATGGCCAGGTGTGTATTACACAAGGGTACCAGGAAGACTAAAGGTGGTTGACAGTATGCTTCCATTCACCAATCACCTAGTGCTGTGGATAGGTGACTGTTACCAATATAACTGAGAGACAACTCAGGATCCACTCCTCCCCTGCTCATAGGGGCATGCTAGGGCAGTCCCCCAAGAACACTGCTGCAGCTCTGGCTGTGACCACACCTATGGTATGCACAGCCCAAGAAAGACCAGAGAAAAAAATTTGCTCAGCTCCATCTGCAACCCACTCCCACTCAATCCCTGACAGATCCAATACCTAAAAGAATGGGCATGGGGGTGGAGAAAAGCCCTGAAGTATACTCCCATCCCCAGGCATGAACAGCATTTGCAGGTTGGGTGTGTCTCATGTCCTGCTCCTGGGCAGACATGCCTCTGAAGCAACAAGGAAAGAAAGAAGGAAAGAAGGAAAGAAGGAATGAAAGAAAGAAAGAAAGAAAGAAAGAAAGAAAGAAAGAAAGAAAGAAAGAAAGAAAGAAAGAAAACAATTTTTGCTGCCACTGAACCTATATAGATTCCCTGCATGGGTTTCCTGTACACCTTTTTCATCACATATTGCTGTCAAGGCTACCCAGAGGGCCACAGAGGGATGTTATAATTCCAGCCCCCAAATCTGCCCCATGAAAGAACTGTGTGCACATCAGAGTCCAATCTGAGGCCAAGTTCTTCAGACCCCTCACCACTACTAGAGCAGTCAGTATCATAGAGTAACAGAGCCAGTATCAACAGTGCCTGAGAAAACCCATATCACCAGATAGAGGCCATTATCCCTATTGTAGAAGTAACAACACAGGGTAGACTCTGCACAGTTGGCTGTGTACACCATATCTAACAGAATTGCTAGAGTGTCTCAACTATTGTGTGACCCAGAGAGACAGTAGGTCTTTCCAATATGGTACTCACTGTGCTCACATGCACCTAATCATAGTCCAAGTTACAGGGAGATTATGCAAAGGTATCCAACTGAAAATAAACTAAACACTGCATTACAAGCTAAGTTTCCAAGACATATCATCAGGAGAAAACTTATAACTAAGAAGGCCAGACATAAAATGGTAGAAATCATCTTTACATCAGATATAAAATTCTCAACAAATGAACACGTGAAACATAAAAAAATAAGGTAATATGATGTCTCTTAAAGATCATAACTCCATAGTGACAGATTCCAAAGATACTGAAGTTGATGAAATGCCTGATGAAGAATTTTAAAAAAATGATTTTTAAAAGACTGAGTGAAATGCACAAGAACAATGAAATGAAATCATTAAAGCCAGTGCAGGATATAAATGTGAAATTCCACAAAGAGGCTTATTTATTTATTTAATAGTACTGGGGATTGAATTCAGGGCTTTGCACAGATAGCTTTACCACTGAGCTCAACCATAAATAAAGATTGTTAAAAAGAACCAATCAGAGCTGGACATGGTGGCACACACCTGTATTCCTAGCAGCTCAGAAGGTTGAGGCAGAAGGGTCATGAGTTCAAAACCAGCCTCAGCAATAATGAGATGCTTAGCAACTCAGTGAGACCTTGTCTCTGAGTAAATTACAAAACAGGGCTGGAAATATGGCTCAGTGGTCAACTGACCTTGAGTTCAATGCGTGCTACCATAAGAAAAAAAGAGAAACAATCAGAAATTTTGGAAATGAAGTTGGAAGTATCAACAACAGGTTAAAAAAGTGGAAAAATAATATCTTAATATGAATATCTCAATATGAAAATAGATATTTTGAAATATCATATCCATATAATCATTAGTAGGAAAGCATGAAAGGATGAAGAGAGGATACATTATCCTTGGGACACCGTAAAAGATCAAATATCTGCCTCATTGACATACTTGAGGGGAAGAAATAAAAGTTCAAGGCATAGAAAATCTGTGCAATTTTATAGTAGCAGAAAACATCACTAATTTTTGAAAAGATATGGACATTCAGGTATAGGATGTATATCAAACCCCAAACAGACCTGATCAGAAAATATTCTCAGCATGACATATTTTAGTCAAGCTGTCAAAAGTATAGGAGAAATAAAGAATTAAAACCTGTAAGAGAAAAGTTCCAAGTCACATTTAATGGCAACCCCAATATGGTAATAGCAGATTTCTCAATAGATACCCAACAAACACTTCAGGCAAGGAAGGCATATAATGATGGATTTCAAATGTTTTAAGGAAATAAATTTTAACCAAGAATACTACACCCAGCAAGACTATCCTTCAGAAATGAAGAAATTATATGAATTTTCCAACATAAGGAAAAAAATTAAAGAAATTTGTGACTATTGACCATCCTTTCAAAAGTGTTTAAGGGTATTCTATATCAGGAATGGAAGAAATATAAATACCATTACAATCCCATGTGAAAGTATAAATATCACGAAAAGAATAGATACACAAATGAGAAACAGAAGAAATAAAACATTCCCCAAACAGTTAATCATCAAACCAAGAAGATGAATAACAAGGGGAGAAACAAAATATTTTTAAAACAACTAGAATAAAATTAAAAAAAATTCAGACAGAAATCCACACTTTTCATTGATAAATCTGAATGTAAGTACTCTTAGTTCTCCAAGTAAAAGGTACATACTGGGTGAATGACTTGAAAAACAAGACCCAACAAAATGCTCCATGTGATAAACTCACCACACCATTAAATACTCAAAGACTAAAATTGAAAGGATAGGAAATGACATTCCAAGCAAGTGAATTCTGAAAATAAGCAGGTTACCTATTCTTGTATCTGATATAATAGACTTTAAGACAAAAACTGCAAGACACAAAGGTCACTATATAATAATTAAAGGATCAATATATCCCAAATTTATAATAGAAACCCCATTAAACCCAAAGGGAGAGATAGATTCAAACCTAATAATGGTGGGGCTTTTCAATGTCCCACACTCACAAACAGATCATCCAGCCCCACAAAAAGTCAACAAAGAAACATCAGAATTAAACCATAGTATAAATCAAATGTATTTCACATTTACTGAATATTCTATTCAACAGCTGCAGGATATATGTGCTTTTCAGTAGTGCATGAAACTTTCTCTAGAACAAATCATATATTAGGCCACAAAAGAAGTCTTAACAAATTCAAGAAACTTAAAGTCATATCCTCTATCTTTTTGCATCAAAAGAGAACAAGAGCCCCAGCGTAATCAGTGAATTATCCCCTGATAGGGATTAACTGGGTTACCACTGTAGGCAGGTAGGGTGTGACTGGAGGAAATGGGTATCAGAGTGTGTGCAGTGGGTGTTAATAATTTGTCTGTGTTGAGGGGGGGGGAGTCCATCCCCACTTTCTCTTTCTCTCTCTCCATCCTATTTCCATGCCCTGTGTTGCTTTCATCCACCACACTCTTCCACCATGATGTTCTGTCTCACTTCTGGGCACAAAGCAATGGAGTTGGCTATCTAGTGGCTGAGACCTCTGAAACTGTGAATTCCAAATAAACTTTTCTCCTCAAAAAATTGTTCTTGTCAGGCATTTTGGTCACAGTAGCAACAAACTCAACTAAATTAGCCCTGTGTTAATAAATCATAAGAATTAATAGTATGAAAATGTCCATATTACCCACAACAATCTAAAGATTCAATGCAATCCACATTAAAATATCAATGAAATTCTTTACAAAACTAGAAAAAACAACCCTAGAATCTACATGGAAGCACAAGAGATTCTAAATACTGAAAGCAATGTTAAGCAAAAAGAGCAAATCTAGAAGCATCACAATATCCAATTTCAAGGCATACTACAAAGTCATATTATGCAAAATAGCATGGTATTGGCATAAAAGTAGATGCATAGACTTATGTAACAGAAAAAAGAACCCCAAAGTAAATTCAAATATTTATAGCCAACTCTTTCATGACAAAGTTGTGGAAAACATACATTTTAGAAAGGATAGCCTCTTTAGCAAATGGTTCTGGGGAAACTGGATATCCACATGCAGTATATTAAACTTGACTCCTTTCTCTCACCCTATACAAAATCAATTCAAAGTGAATCAAAATCGTTAAGACCTAGGACTGAAACTCTTCAAGTAAAACTTAGGAGAAACACTTACTGATAATGGCAATAATTTTCTCGATAGGTCTCTAAAAGCAATGGAAAAAAACAAGGAGTGACAAATGGGATTACATCAAACTAAAAAGTTTATGCAGAGCAAAAACAAGTGCAGAGACAACCTACAGAATGTGAGAAAATATCTGCCACCATTTCATCAGACAGAGGGTTAAAAATCCAGAATATAGAACAAGTTCAAAGACTTAACAACCAAAAGACTAGTGACCCATTTTTTTTTTAATGTGTAAATGAGATGAGTGGATAATACTCTAAAGAAAAAATACAAATGGCTAGTGATTATTATTAAATATAAAGGAAGTGTAAGTTAAAACTACAATGAAGTACCATGTAACCCTGGTTAGAATGTCTATTATTTAAAAACAAGCAAACAAAGGGAAAATGCTGGAGATGATTTAGAGAAAGAGTAATCTTTATACACAGAGGTGGGAATGTAAATTAGTATGACCACTATGAAAAACGGTATGCAGATTCCTATAAAACTAAAAAGAGAACTACCTTATGACCCAACTACCCCATTCCTTAGGTTAATATGAAGAAAATCAAGTCAGCATACAAAAGAGACCCTTACATCCCCATGTTTATTGTAGCACTATTCACAATAGCTAAAATATAGAATAAGCTGAGGTGCCTGTCGACAGATTAGTGGATAAAGAACATATGATGCATATATACACAATAGAGTCTTATTCAGCCATAAGAAAGAATGGAGTCCTGTCACTTGAAATAAAATGGATGGGCGTAGAGATATCATGTTAACTAAAATAATACAGGCATGGAAACACAAGTGGTCTATATTTTTTATCATGTATGAAAACTTAAAAACAAAAATTAGCCTATAAGTAGTATTAAAAGAGAGCTATTACTAGGTATTGGGAAGAATTTCAAGAGAGAGATAGATAGCGCTGAATATGATCAATACACAATGTATGCATGTATGGAATTATCAGACTGAATCCCATTAATTTGTATAATTAATATGTTAGTAGTAATAATAATAATAAATTTTAAAAGCATTTAAAATATCAAAAAATCAAAATATATGAGAAATTATAAATTAGATAAACAGTACACAAGGCCACTTCATATCTCTGTTCGCTGTGCATTTGATATCATTCCATTGTCCAAAGCAAGTTATTTTTCTGTGTCCACACATGATAAAGCCCTGGTAAAATATGATCATATCTTTGCAACAGTGTATAGAAGGATATATCATCTACCTCAACCCAAATTCTCAAGCAATTTCATAAAATATAACAATGTTCTAAGAATACATAAATAACATGGTCACTTTACATTATAAAGTATATTAATTTTCTAGTTACCTATTAAAATGGCAGGGGCATCTTCTAGCTTTGTCATCTTTTTCAAACTCTTATCTTTCCATGATGCTCTTCAATGCTATTACAAACATCTATGCAAGGACAAAGGGTAAATATACAAGCCACTGGGCAAACACATTTAAGACAGCCATATAGTGCACAGAATTGCTCACATCGAGAAGGCACTGGGCTATTTATCTTACAGGCAGCAATCTCCAAAAGGAACTCATTCTCTTCTGACATATGACACATTTTTCAGTTTGTATAAAATGACTCTGCCACTCTTGCAGTTCTATTTGGATTGTAACTCAATGATTTTCCTTCAAGTCATTTTTTTTAGAAAATATTTTATTGAACTTTGGGGGTATAAATATATTTTGGTCTTATATAAATATTTGCTGAAGAACATTATATTAAGAAAGCTAAATCCTATAGAGCTGGACAATAACTAAGAGACAATTCTTTAGAAGAATGTTAACCAGATAGATATTATGCAAGTTTACACACCTATGTCAACAGCCAGAATTTAAATTGACTTGGCATGTTCAAGGAAATTAAAATACTGTTTTGTCTATTGAGTCTGATATCAAATATAAAAAAACAACATAATCTCTGCACCAACACAAAAGAAAAAAACATGGTAAATGTATCATTGTCTATAAGAAAGATTCATATAGTTAAAATGTCTGTTACAATGTGAAAAATCAAAACAATGTCTTATAATGAATGCATTAAGGTCATTCAGTATGGCTTGATCACGGTATACAAAAATGGTCATGGGAATAGATAATACTGTAGATATAATAAAGCTGCTTTGAGTTTGGTATTGCAAATCAAATGCACAAACTAAAATTTAGACTTTGAAACTAAGGATAATAAAAAGTCACAGGGCAGTTGTAAGTGGGAAATGTCCTGGTCAAATTTTCATGTTAAAAACATAGTGTTGCTTCCAGTACACAGAAAAAGGAACCAGGATTCAGGCAAGGATATATGGTCCTGAGTAAAGTGGAGGTCCCAGTTACAAAGATAGGCAAGTAAGTCAGGTAAGAGATGATGTTCTGATGTAGCATTGTGGCAATGAGTTGGAGAAGAGTCAACAGATATTAAGATCATTCAGGAGTCACATCCAGGGTTGGCACCAGAACATTCATCCATTCTTTACTCAGTAAACCTTTATCAATGACATCCTAGGTATATGATATTTGCCAGGAACAGACATGATCTTGCTTTGTGGGGTGCTCTTTTTTAGTGAACCAAATCCAGCCAGGCTGACTCATTACAGTTTTTTATCATGATTTTACATCATTGAAGATAAATTGTTTGGGATCTTGACACCTTGGAGAGTAAAAGATGGGTCCTAGGAATCCCTATAATAATCCCTTTCCTTGAGCCTTCCTCTACCCCTTCTCAGGGCTGTACCCAGTCATCTATGTGACTATACCTAAGACAAGGTACACTTCAATTAGTTGACCGTTCAAAGAGAATAAAATGATTGGTTGTTATTTCCTATGCTTCTTCCTGAGATGTCTGCAGTTAAAGGAGAAGAGAAGCAGCTGCCTTAGTAGAGGCAAATATCTCTCTTTAAGATAAATCTAAACATCCTCCCAAATAAGGACCCAATTTTGCCACAGGTGGCATAAACCCACTACCAATCCATGTGTGTCAAAGTAGCTGAATTTGTGATTTCAGGCCTGCAGAGCTAAAGGGCTAGAGAAAAAAATGGCAAAGAGAATAGAAGGAGGTTGATAAGAGAATAAAGTCTTATTTACTTCATATGATGAGGTTCCCTGAATCTGTTTGCATATCTGGAGACAGAAAAGACCATGATTACTATAATTTGATTCAACAGGGATTCATTGTGCACTTAAAAGCACACCTAACATTATCTCATTTCCAATGGAAGAAAGAGGATTTCATTGAAATCAAAATGTGATTCTGTCTTCCTTCCTCACTACAAACTGTTCTTCCTCATCATTTTAGTCAAGAAAGAAAATTGTTACATGATACTTGAAATTCCTTATGTGCGTTTGTCTGTCATGAACCTGGGCATTTTATTTCATGTCTGAGACATCTTTCTGTAAAGTCTTGTGATGCAGAGGTCATTTTGATTGCTTAATTCATTGCTTTATTCAATTACCAAATTATGGTTGCTATATCCACGGCCTGACAGACACTTTTTCAGAGCTTGGGAGAAAGCAGCAAGTACTATAGTTCTTTCCATCATGGTGGCAACATCCCATTGGGATACTGGAAAATCAATGCAAAAAAATATAGATATGTATTTTTTGCAATAGTTTAAGAACAAAGGTTTAACTGGATTTAAGAGCAAAGGGAGATGTGGGGAATGTGAAGCTGTCTTAGGCCAGGCAATTCATGAAAGCCTCTCTCTGGAGGTAACAATGTAGTGACCTTAATTAAGAAAAGCCAAGGGGCATGCAAGCATCTGGGAGATAAGCTTTATAAGAAAAGGAAGAATAAAAGCCCCCTGGCCACCAAGGGGGAGGGCATACATTTAATATCTTTAAGGAACAGCCAAGAGAACACTGTACCTGGAGGAAATGAAAAAGAGCACAGGAAACAGAAGAGGTTACAGAGGTCATGAATAAATCAAATAGAATGCTGATGGCATGGGAAGGGATTTGTATTTTACTCCAGATGCTAACTGGAGTAAAATGCTAGAGGGATTTGGGTGGGGAAAGAACTTGACTTGTGATAGTAAGATCATTCTAGCTACTATGTGAAGAATAAATGGTGCCAAATGCCCTTGGAAGCGAGGAGGACAATAAGGAAGCTATTGCAAATTTTCAAGCCATTAGAGATGGTGGTGTGCCCAGAGTGGTGAAAATAAATGCTTTGAGAAGGGCTGAGATTTGGCATATATTTTAAATTATTAAGCTCATGGGATTCATAGTATAGAAAAAGGAGGGGAGACAGCAATGAATGAATTCAATGTTTTTGCTTGAGTAACTTGCCAAACTGCATTGGATGAAAGTATATGTTTGTGTATGTGCATTTTTGTGTGCACATGGCTGTGCATGAATATCTGTGGACTTGAGAGTTGTTTCTGGATATGTTTTAAACCTCTATTAGTTTCCCGCATGGAGGTACCATGAAGTGTATGAACTGTCTTGCTCATTATTATAGCATATAGAGCAATGCCTGAAAATTATTATGAGGAAAAGAAAAAGATTGTTGGATGAGAGCATAAATAAATGTATGAATGAAAATTAAGATGTTGTACCAATTTGGTCTTAAAATTTGAAATTCAGGAGTTTTCTGCATAGGGTTGCTATAAGACTTCAGTACTGAATGAGATCATTTTCATAGTCTCTATAGACAGAGAAGAATCTCCAAGGATGGCTTTCTGGTGCACCCAACCCAACATTTTAATACAGATAGAAGAATATCAGCAAATAAACTGAGAAGTTTCAGTCAGTAAATAGAAAACAAGTAGAGCGCTATTTCTCAGAAGATATGTGAAGAAAGTATTTTGACTGAGAAAGACTTTCTTATTGGAAAATGTGGGAGCTACTCTAATATTTTAAAATATTAGCATTGTCTAGATATAACTTGGAAAAAAATGTTAGTTGTTTTCATTGTCAGAATTTAACAGTGTGTTCCAACTTAGCTGCAACTATTGAAATAGCATTAACTAGAAAACAATGCATAACTACCTCTAGACTGTCTGAAGAACACAGAGTTAATTAATCAGACTATCTGTTATAGGTGACCATACATATTTGTGAAACTATTGGCTATATGAAAGTGAAAGAGAGCATGATTTTTTAATGTTTGTAGGACAACAGGCATTATTCCTGATTTTCACAGGTGTGATCACCCTGTCCTGCTGAGGCCTTGTATAATACATGGAGTCATGGCCCAAGGAAAGAAATAAAAATGCTGTGTTTTCATAGGGAACAAGAAAATATGAGGGTGAGTCTTGCAGTTCATAGGTTTCAACAGGAAGGCAACCAGATTAAAGAAAATAGCTAGAGGTTCAAGTTTTTGAAGGACAGGTCTGGTTTGGTGCCCAGAAAAGGAAACAGAAGGATGTCAAGAGAAAGGAAAACAGAAGAGCCTTTTCAAGTGCTCTTGTATGTAAAAGCAAACAATGCTTACAGTTCTGCCATAGCTAGTTCCCTTTTTCTGGTTTTCTTTTATCTCTTTCCATATATATATATATATATATATATATATATATATATATATATATATATATATATATAATTCAAGAAATGACAAAAGCTGGCTTTTGTTTCAGAATACTTGTCCAAGAATCCAAACACTTATTCTTCAGACCTATCACAGGGATATATTATTTATATAATCCTAATAAAATAATTTGGTAGCTCAAGTTTTCAAATCCTTCTAGTCCAAATCTCAAAAGTAAATAACAGTAGTAATATATTTTATAATTTTAGGGTAAAGATCTGATGACATATTTTATGCAAACTTCTTCATAATTTAGAAAGTTCTCAAAAAACGGGAGCTTTAGTATATTCTAAAATGAATGACTAATTTTGATATGTTCCAGGCAAAATACAAAATCAGCTCAGAAAGTCAGTTTTCCATGCTTTTGTCTATACGCATTTCTAATAATCCGTTAGAAGACCTAGAGACTGGATCTTCTGTAGCTATAATATTATGCCATGTGCACTTTTACAAGTTAATGACTAAAACTGCACTTTGATGCTGAGTCCTACTCAGCTTATAGATCCTAGATTTTGAAAAACAAACATGTTATTTCATAATGCTTCTCCCAGTGGCACCTCAGTACTTCTTGTTTGTTTTGCCTATAATGTTCTTTCCTTATTTCTGTTATTACTTAATTGATCCTCCTTTTTGCATAAAAAAACTTTTGCATAAAAGTTCAGCTGAAAAAGAAATGACCTTCTATCTGTCAAGACCTCTAATACAGCTTGTGCAAGGGCAGAGTGAAATTTTGGGGTGGGTGGAGTGGATATCTCAAAGACACTGTCTTAGCCAATTCTGGTGAAGAACTTTCAACAGAATGTGGAAGATATGGTGCAGACATAGTAGACTGCATCTGAGCATATTTATTCTTCCTATGTTACTGGTAGTGCGTGGTCAGCAGTCAGAATGCCTGAGCACTGTTCTTTACTACCCAAGTTGCTGACCCTGGTATCAGGGACAGACCACCCACCTGCCTCCTTAATAAGAAAGGTAATACTCTGATATTCTCTTTCACAAAGTGAATGTAAGAATCTCTGCTCACCTCCAAATTGTTTAAATGATAATCATTTAAAATAGGTTCTTCCTGAATATTGATTCATACCATGCTTAAAATATTAAAATATTTCTTTTTTTCTGATATCATTTTTTAATTGGTTGCTCAAGACAATACAATGATCTTGACATAACATATATTTGATTCAAATGGGGTATGAATTCTTATTTTTCCACGTGTTCAATTGCAGGATCACATTGGTTATACAGCCACATTTATACATACAGCAATACTAGTGTCTGTTGTATTCTGCTGCCCTTCCTATTCCCTCTCCCCTCCCCTCCCCTCCCATCACCTCTCTCTACCCAATCTACTGTGACACTTTTCTCTCTTTTTTTTCTTCCCCCTCACACCATCATATATGTAATTTTGTAAAACAATGAGGGTCTCCTTCCATCTTCCATGCAATTCCCCTTCTCCCTCCTATTCCCTCCCACCTCTCATCCCTATTTAGTGGTAATCTTCTTCTCATGCTCTTCCTCCCTACTCTGTTTTGAGTCACCCCCCATATCAAAGAATACATTCGGCATTTGATTTTTAAGGATTGGCTAACTTCACTTAGCATAATCTGCTCTAATGCCATCCATTTTCCCTGCAAATGCCATGATTTTGTTATTTTTTAGTGCTGAGGAATATTCCACTGTGTATTAATGCCACGTTTTTTATCCATTCATCTATTGAAGGGCATCTAGGTTGGCTCCACAGTCTAGCTATTGTGAATTGTGCAGCTATGAATATTGATATAGCTGTGTCCCTGTAGTATGCTCTTTTTAGGTCTTTTGGGTATACGCCAAGAAGGGGAATAGCTGGGTCAAATGGTGGCTCCATTCCCAGCTTTCGAAGGAATCTCCATACTGCTTTCCAAATTGGCTGAACCAATTTGCAGTCCCACCAGCAATGTACAAGTGTATCTTTTTCCCCACATCCTCGCCAGCACTTGCTGTTGTTTGACTTCATAATGGCTGCCATTCTTACTGGAGTGAGATAGTAGTATCTTAGAGTGTTTTTAATTTTCATTTCTCTGATCGCAAGAGATGGTGAGCATTTTTTTGTGTAATTGTTGATTAATTGTATATCCTCCTCTGAGAAGTGTCTGTTCAGATCCTTGGCCCATTTGTTGATTGGGTTATTTGTTTTATTATTTTTTAATTTCTTGAGTTCTTTGTAAATTCTGGAGATTAGAGCTCTATCTGAAGTGTGAAGAGTAAAAATCTGTTCCCAGGATATAGGCTCCCTATTTACCTCACATATTATTTTTCTTTCTGAGAAAAATATTTTCAGTTTGATTAAATCCCATTTGTTGATTCTTGATTTTAACTCTTGTGCTATGGGTGTCCTATTTAATTTAATATTTTAATATTTTAGAATTAGAAGAGCATATCATTTGCTAAGAAAATGTAACTATTACCAAAAACTTGGTACCTGTCTCTTAGAATATTCACTTTCTCCAAAGTCTGTCTTTGCAAAAGGCCAACAGAAAAAGGCTAACTAGTAGATGCATACATTTTTAAAACTAGAATGGTGGCAGCTGAACCAGGCTACATATTTTACCTCGACACCCATGGCCAGAAGAGATATCAAATGGAAAAAAAAAATTGAACTCTACTGAGTATAGACTGCAGGGTGTTAAGGTGAAGTCAAAATTGGAAAAGTGGTCTGGATTGAGCTATTGACTATTTTATATTGACATACTGAATGCAGCTGTAAAGAAGTAGGTCTCCATGCATACGATGTTGTTTTGAATCTTGAGAGCCCTTAAGCATAAGATTGAATGTGCAGGGATTGTTTGAAGGAGTAGCAAATGGACAAACTGGGTCAAAGTTAAAATATCATAATGTTTAATGCATTCTGCAAAGACAGACTTTTTTTTAAGCCAGCTAGTTGGATACAGACATGAACAAATGTTGATAAAGAAAAAAGAAGCAGCATTCTGCCAAAAACAAAAGAGCTCTCCCAGAAGCACAAAAAAATGAGGCAGAGGTGAAGGGCTGTGGGAAGCAGAGAGAACAACATTGCTTATTTGGGATTCGAGGTTAAGAAGTAAGAAGTGTATCCTCAGGCACCTGTGGAAAAGACAAAAAGTCAAGGATGAATCTCAACAGATAAATTAGTGAAAGATGACTATCTTGGTGGAAATAAATAAGAAAGTTTTGCTAAAACATATTTGCTCTCTTTCTCTTTTTATGAAGAAAAAAATCAGACACAGAAGACAAAAATAGAGAATGTTAACCTCAGGAGGAATTCATTTTTTAAGGTGGAAAAAAATCCATAGACATAAGGATAAAAACAATGGTATTGAATGTCCTTGGGCCACTGTTCTTATTTCAGAAAATACTCAGTTACTTAGGATTATTTCTGAAGTTGCCAGTTAACTCCAGATGTCCATAATTCTACTAATAAAAGATGAGACAGTGAGATTAGCTATTAAAGGAAAATATGAGAAGCTTTTTCTTTTATTTACAGTGTAGAGATATTTTCTGTTGTGATCTGTTTGTTTGTAACATAGTTTACCATGGACTTCCTAAGTCAGCTTCACTCCAAAGGATCTTGATGAGTTCAAAATTTGAGAATGGCTATGTATGTGCATCAACTGGTTTAGGTTGACTTCTCAAGCAAGTTAAGGGGCCTTAAATTAAGGGGCCTTATTCATCCATTTTTCCCTCTCCAGCATAACAATGCTAGTTTCAGAGATGGTGTTTTCCAATGCAGAGGTCTCTAATTCACTGTGCAACATGCCTACCCCTAACACCTACCAGGTCATTATGAGCACTCCATCCTGAGCATTTCAGGGACAGGGGATCTTCTTCTTCTTCTTTTTTTTTTTTTTTTTTTTTGCTTTTATATATAAAGTTTTTTTTTTCTTTTTTTTTTTAAATATTTTTTTTATTGGTTGTTCAAAACATTACAAAGCTCATGGCATATCATCTTCCATACATTTGATTCAAATGGGTTATCAGCTCCCATTTTTACCCCAATTACAAGTTGCAGAATCACATCGGTTGCACATCCACATTTTTACATAATACCATATTAATGACTGTTGTATTCTGCTACCTTTCCTATCCCCTACTATCCCCCCTCCCCTTCCCTCTCCTCTTCCCTCTCTACCCCATCTGCTGTGGTTTAATTCTCTCCCTTTTTTTTTTTCCCTTTCCATTCTCACACGTGACTGGGTGACTCCCGGTTAGGGTCTGAGGCGCTCTGGCTGTGTTGGAGCTTTCCCGGCCCTCTCCTGATGAGGGAACCTGTCCGTGTGGGGGTGTAACTGACCACTGACCCCGGAGGCCCAATCACTGACCCTGACCTTGGAGTGCGGCCCCCCCTTCAACCTTCATTGGATGGAATTATCCCCTGAATTTCTTGCTCCCCAATAAAAGGCTACTCCCTGGCATGCTCTCTCTCTCTTTCTCCTGCTAGCCCTGAGTAATCCTTGCTGCCCTGCCGGGCGGTTAGAGGAGGGAACCAGAGAGGGGAGCAGTCTCGGACCTAGTCATAGAAAAAGGTAACTGAGTCTGTGTGTTTATTTCGATCTCACTAGCTAACTTTTATGCCAAGAACCTCATTACTGAAACCATTGCGCTGGCCGCATGGTAGAATTAGAGCAGATAATGCTAAGTGAAGCTAGCCAATCCTTAAAAAACAAATGCCAAATGTCTCCTTTGATATAAAGAGAGCAACCAAGATCAGAACAGGGAAGAAGAGCATGAGGAAAAGATTAACATTTAACAGAGACGAGTGGGGTGGGAGAGAGGAAGAGAGAAGGGAAACTGTATGGAAATGGAAGGAGACCCTCATTGTTACATAAAACTACATATAAGAGGGGATCTTCTTTATTAGCCCAAAAGATGTTTGGCCTGATTTCCAAGCTTCTGTTTTCTGATTTGCCCTTAGGTCTTGATAACACCTGGACTCTGTCTCCTTCAATTACCTGATCTCACTTGAATATTTCCATACCTGGAGGTTCCCAGCCTTTGATATTTTCAGAATCTCTCAGAAATACTTTTAAAACTCATAATGACTTTTTTGTGACCTAAAATTGTACAGTGGGGAGCAATTAGGAAACTTCATATTAACATACCATCTTTTCCTTTACCCATCTTACAGGAGGAACTATCTACTTCTTCACTCATCTTATGTTCATAACGGAGGATTCTATAAAGAAAGTCATAGGGGGAGGGGGATAGTAGAGGATAGGAAAGGCAGCAGAATACAACAGACACTAGTATGGCAATATGTAAATCAATGGATGTGTAACCGATGTGATACTGCAATCTGTATACAGGGTAAAAATTGGAGTTCATAACCCACTTGAATCAAAGTGTGAAATATGATATATCAAGAACTATGTGATGTTTTGAACAACCAACAATAAAAATTTAAAAAAGAGAAAAAATTATATATATATATATATATATATATATATATATATATTTTTTTTTTTTTTAATAAAAGTTTTACATGGCATAGAAGTATCATAAGAAAATGAAGACCTGAATAAATGGATAAATGTGTACTTTTACAATGAGTTCAATTAAAAGTAGACAGTTGAAGGCAAATGTGATTGGTTTAAGGAGAATAATTCAATAGCAATAAATTAAGGGTAAATGTTGCAAGGCATACATGAACATCCTTTTCTATGATTTGTAATGTGCAGAGATAGGATGCTCTTTCCTGTAAGATGAGGAGGCAACCTCTCACAAGAGGATCTAGTGATGAGCTTAATGGGAAGGTCAGAAAATCCTTTCTAGGTTTTATGACTTGTTTTCATGAAAAATGAAATGGAGGATTAGAGACCTTCCAACATGTGCTGTTTTCTCAAATGCCAAGGTGCCATATTGTGGGGGAGTGTGTTGAACTCCACCAAAGGTACTATTCGTCTCTCCTGAGAGTTTACTGTCAACAGGCTTTTCTGAACCCAGGAGATAGACTGGCTTCATATCCAGATACTAAAAAATACTTATTCTAATATCAATTTCCTCATATTTAAATGATACCATATTGCTTAGAGTTTGGGAGGAGCCCAAATTGTCATATTATTATTGTATTTCTAAAATATTCCCTTTATTTTGTATAAACTTGAGGCTTGTTTTCTTTTTGAGAAAGAACTATGAGACTTTTTATGAAATTAAAATAATACTAGAAATTATAATAATAGGCAACATAATATTCTGAGGAGTTCTTCAAATAAATTTAGATTTCATTTTTTACAAGGATGCTATTTTAAAATCACAGTTATTGTCTCCATTGTATATATGGCACCACTGAGGTAGCACATTCTTACCAGGGATTTGAAGGAAAGATGTAGACCTATGATTCAAACTCAAGGGCAACTGACCCCTCTATTCTGATGCGAGATTCATTGCCATAGCAGAGGGGAAATAATAAAGCATAGACCTTTTCTAAAGTGTTTTTGGTGGATCATCATCACTCAGCAAGTTTCAGAAGGGTTGCTTAACTACAATTTATTAATAATAGTTGTGTGCTAGCACACTTAAGCCTATGTGAAAACAAATGTAAGGTAGCCATTGAAGTGCTTTCACCAAACCATGGTGAGTACATAGTTCTATTGGACTTTTTAATCTAGTAACTGGGAGTGTGCAATTAAGATTAACTACTTCTCCACAAGTCACATTTATGGTAAAGCTCTGTCCCTTACCATAATTGTGACTTTGAGCTAGCTATGTAATTCAATGTGACTTAATCTCTATAAGGTTCAGTTGTTTTTTTTTTTTCCCTCAAAGGGAGAAAATTATATATCTCTGATAGCACTTTTGTATAAGCATATGCAAAGTGCTTAGTGAATTCTCAATACACAGAATCCATTATCATTATCATTATTATGAATCCTGGAAAGCCCAGAAGAACTCTTAAGGTGACACTAACCACTGAAAACACTAAAGAGAAAAACAAAGGAACACTCACTTTTCCTTATTGATACATATTGAACCCAAAAGTATTAATAATGAGGCAGCAGGACAGCACAAAAGGAAATGAAAGACAGAGAGCAACATATTTACAATAAAGAAATCTCATTACCATGAATGTCTTTAGAATTCTGCATATTTATTTCAGTGACAGGTTTTATTATTAACATTAATAAGCATTTAAGAGGGAACACATCAACCCCAATGGGAACCTTTAACAGTTCAATTCCAAGTAATAGTCACTTGTTTCAATTATAATTAACCTTAATTTTCATAGTTTAATATGTCTTCATTCTAAAGAAAGTATGGATAAGTATTTTTAACAAAGTGCTTGCCATGTTATTTTAATTCTTTATTAGAATTTTACTCTTCAATGAGTAGAGCTTGAAAGCCAGTATTATTTGACATAAAACACACAGTCATTAATCTGGTCTTTTTAATACTGCTGAAAAATATTTTAAAAGTCACCTGTAAATAAAATGCACAATTATGAAGCTGAACATCATTAATCATTTAAATTTAATTTGCAATTTCTTTTCAACATTAATTTTAGAGTAAAAAATGTCAAACATATTAAAATGCTGGCCTGACAGGAACCCTGAGGAGGAACAGAGAAATGATCTCTTTTGGTAGAAGATCAAATAACCATGACACGACTTGTTCTTCAGGAAACAAAACTCTCAGAAGCTGGACATTTCACAACAACCTTCCTACAGCAGGTAGTATAAGTTAATAATTGATCATTATATTAACTATTAAAAGTCTTGAAGTAAGAGCTCAGACTTCCACTTCATATTTACTTTTATAATTCTCCTATTACTGCATTCTGGTTCAAATAAAACAGAAACAACATAAAACAGTGGGGGGAAACAGATGACCTCTGCAGATTGACCCCAGCCTTCTGATTGATTTTGTGTCTATATTAAGCACTATAGCTTTTATAGCAATACTAGTAGAGTCTACTCAAGGACTTGGGTTATTCTTTTTTTCCACCACAAAACCTACCCTGTGGAAGCCACTGTGGTAGAAATTCAAACAGTAAAGTACACAAAACCAAAAAACACTGAAACTTTCACTCATTTATCATTATTATTTGCCAAGCACAATGTAAATTTTCAAGAATATAACATGAAATGTGGTTTTTTGTTCTCCTGATGCTTACTTAAACAAGAAAACACACAAACAATTATAAATATGCATTTCCTTTAAAGAAAAATTATGTGAGCTTAAGAGTTTGCATGGAAGAGTTAATTTATTAGGCAGGCTAGGGGAGACTACTGTAGGAAGTGGCCCTTGAGCTAGTCCATAGGAGGATATACCTGGTGCACATAAGAGAGAAGAGCATGTGAAGTAATGAGAACAACATAGTCAAAGAACTTTGGAGGGAGGAAGCATGGCAAATATAAAGGCTAAAACAAAGGGCGACTTGAAGCAGAAATCGGCAAGGCATATTGAACAAGCTTGGGAAAAGCAGAGTAGGAATACCAAACAGTGAGTGGGACAGCCGAAGGACTCTGTTCCATGGCTTGAAGTATGTGTTAAACTCATAAAGTTTGCCTTTTGAAAGATTGTTGGTTCTGACTTTTGCATGCAGAGTGGATCTGAGGATGGCATAGTTAATGAACATTGATCTTTGGTGTATGTGGGTGGTGATGGAACCAAGGATTGAACTCAGGGGCACTCAACCACTAAGCCCCATCTCCAGCCCTATTTTGTATTTTATTTAGAGACAGGATCTCACTGAGTTGCTTGGTGCCTTGCCATTACTGAGGCTTGCTTTGAACTTGCCATCCTTCTACCTCAGCCTCCCAAGCTGTTGGGATTATAGGCATGCACCACCATACACAGCTTGTACATTGATTTTTAAAGAGGATTTGAAATAAAGAGTCTGATCAAAAAAATATTTGACCCTCATAGTTTTGTTTAATTGAATTTTTGGCATTGAGAGAAATCTAATCATTCTACATGTGCCTACTCAAATGTACATGTAGCTAGTAAAACAGAGGAGCTGATTTTTAAAAATTTACTTATTTATTTTAATTAGGTATGTATGACAGAAGAATGCATTTTGATTAATTGTACACAATTGCAGCACAACTTTTCATTTCTCTGATTGTACACCATGTAGCTTCACACCATATGTGCAGTCGGTCATACATGTACCTAGGGTATTAATATCCCTCATATTCAAGAGGAACTGAATTTTAAACCCATTTAACATTAAGTATTTCAATTTTTTAACAGCCAAAATGTGAATCTAAGTTACCTATTCTAAAAAAATCCTATCTGATCTCTCTCTTTCTCTCTTTTCTTGTTGATTCTGTTCTGTAGAAGTCAAAGGGAGAAGGTAATATCAATGTAATCTTTCTTCTCAGAAGAGAAGAAATCTGATCTCCCCTTACTTCTGGGTAGTTGGCACAATTTGAGGTTATGCATACACTGAGGATTTCTTGGGACAGTTGGTTTTACACCAGTTTTGTCAGCATGCCATTATGGTCTCCCCTTAAAATAGTGTCCAGGTTTGGATGATAAATTACATGGCTGTCTTAGGCAATGGCGACTGAAAATGTTAGATTTATTGCACAAGACATATTTGCAAAAATAAGAAAAGTAAGATGAAATACATCCTCAAGTTTCTTGGTTAAAGTTTTCACTAGAAAGTTTTATAACATTGAAGAAAAAAATAAATGCAAAATTAATTATATGTATTAAATTATAAACTGTAAAATTGTATGAAGTTGATGACTATTGAGACTATTAGAGGTGGTTAGGTTTTGTCAGGTTCTCTTTAGTGATGTCATTTAAGCGTCATTCATTAATTCTTATTTGCCTCACTTTTCCTGTAAATAACTCATTAACCACCCACAATTTCTTCTCTGACTGATTAAATGGTATAAACATTGAGAATAACAACATGAATGACATAAATGCCAAGAATTCATTTGAAATGTAAAAATATACTTAATACAGTGGTTCTGTTTATGACTCCTACAAGCATACTTAAGGAAGCACACAGTTAAATAATATCAGTAATTAAATAGGATTGGTAGAAAACCCCTCATTTTCTTAATTCTTTGTAGTCTATGTGTCAGAATCTTTACATAGAAAATGTAATGGATCAAATTAATAAAGAAATGGGCAGTGTACTGTTCTGTGAACTTGTCTAATAGATACATCTGTGCCACAACAATCTGAAAAATTGAGATAAATCAGAACTTTTGAGCAGGAGTACATAGATTATTGTAGCAAATATTGAAGTAAAACAAGTGAAGCTATAACTCAGTTGTTCATACTGAGCTTTTCTGCATTCTTCATTGTTCTTTCATGCATGCTGAAAATGGGTGACATTTTTCACAGTGATGGAAAAGATTACTCATTGAAGTTCTTTTGATCTTAGATGCCCAAACACTCTGTTCCCGTCTAAGAGAAAGTTGAATTCAGCAGTTACAGAGGAAAATATTATTCTCATGTAGACATGACACCTGAAGAAGGCTGTATTAACACATAGAACAGTTATAATACTTGCTCCAAGATTATATGGATGGAGCAAAGACTAAGAAACAGCAAATAGTTTAATTAACAGATACACACACTGATGTAACTGTGGGAAAGATGTTAGTCAAGTGAAGGATATTTTCCCATCCCAGATAGCATCCTGAAGAAAAGTCATTTTCCAACAAATATACTATTATACGAAATGCCACAGTCTGGCTGCAGCAAAATAACCGGGGGGTGATGAGCAGCTTGTGTACATTGATACAGCAGGAGTGGGAGACGTTTATTGTAGGACCAGAGGGGTATATATACATTCCACACAGCTTATCTTAATTAACATAAACTAGATACAGCAGTCAACCAAAAAGAAATCTCCACACTTAATGGCTCACTGGCGTTACTTCACAAACCACTCCCTCTGGCAAAATGCCAGATGCTAACTTGACTTGTTTACACACTCTAACATTTCCCCCTTTTGTTTAATTAAAATAATGACCATAGTGGTTTTTACACAAACACCATAAATAATATGCTACAAGCAGAAGGGGAGGATACAAAATGCCACAATACCAAGCCAATTGATGGCTCCATGCAAGAAGACCTTGGAAAAATTATACCAGCAATGACACTGTTTGCAAAGATACCGAGTTACAATTTGTTGTAGATTACAGTTTGTTGTCTCAGTCCAGGTAAAGCAGTGTCTCAATAGATTAACTCATAGTCCAGGTAAATCACAGCCCAGGTAAGTTAACAGTCCAGATAAGTTCTGCAGGCAGCTAGCTTGATCCGAAGTCTCCTCGGGTTCTCAGCAACACTGGAAATTCTTCCACCCTCGTCCTCACCGGCACTGGGATGAAGGCAGAACTCCAGCAACGATGCTAAAGAAAATCCTGTAGTATTCCACTAAGAAAACAACCTTCTGAACAATTTAGTACATTATCTCAAGGTTTTTTACATTTGAAATAAGCCTTAATGGTGCTCATTACTCATTAGCTCCCAGGTGTGGGAGAACCATTGTAGTTACTGGCCTTGGAAATGATCAAACTTCAGGGACGTGGGCGGTCTTCTACCTGCAGCCTGCAGAGTCCTGGGCATCCCCAGATGGCCCTGGGGAGAGTCCGGGGAGTGTTCTGGACTCAAACTGCCACTGGGCACAGGGAGCAAGAGCCTGCGAGACTGTGCTTCTGGGTCAGGTTTGGATTTGGGCTCTCGCAGTGGCGTCCCGCTCCCTGGGCGGGGGGGCGGGGAAGAGCCGGCTGCCGAAGCTTGGAAAGTCCTTGCTGCACCATGACTGGCTCCTGCACGTGGGAGCTGCTGCGCTGATTCATGCACCCTCCGGTAATGAAAAGTATTCAGTAATAGCATTTTTATTATTATTATTATTCAATTTATCTTTTAAATATTTTTATTTATTTTTTTAAATTAATTTTTATTGTTGGTAATAGCCTTTTGCTGCATCTTTTTTCCTGATAATCCTTCTTCTTCTGAACTTTCTTTTTCTTTCTTACTAGAGTTCCTGGGCTGCCATCAACACATGCCCTAACTATTCTTGGTTCCACTGGGGTTCCTCCTTCCCTTATCAATTTACTTAACACCCCTTCCATATTTTCATCACAAAGACAATACAATATTTCAAGACAAAACAAGACACAAACATACTGTATCAATTTTCTCCATTTTCTCAAAATGGCCATTTTTCCTCTCGCCCTATCTGTCTAGGGACAAGGAGATTTGCTCCCGTCCTATCTAGGGATGGGCAGCTTTTTTATTTTCGTCACTTATCCCTGAGTGTTCCGGGGCTCCCCGTAACGGGCCACCATCTGCTGCAGTCTGGCTGCAGCAAAATAACCGGGGGGTGACGAGCAACTTGTGTACATTGATACAGCAGGAGTGGGAGCTGTTTATTGCAGGACCAGAGGGGTATATATACATTCCACACAGCTTATCTTAATTAACATAAACTAGATACAGCAGTCAATCAATTAGGAATCTCCACACTTAATGGCTCACTGGCATTACTTCACAAACCACTCCCTCTGGCAAAATACCAGGTGCCATCTTGACTTGTTACACACTCTAACAACGAAACTCCTTCAAACATTTAATAACTCTGCCAGTCCCCACAACATATGTGTCCAAACTACTTGGATCAAAGGAGTGATTTCATTTTTTTCATTGATTTTTACAAAAGCACATAGGCATAGAGGCAACTCTTATAGATCACAGATTAATGATAATAATCCAAACCTGACGTGTTGGAGGCAGACAGAGAATGTGTGAATTCTCTGCTCTCACACAAGATTTGCTACAAATTAGTGTAAATTGTAGACTGATGTGAAGCACAGAATCAGACCAGCATATCACACATGTCCAAGGACAGAAGTAGAAAGTCCTGATGAGAAGCAGGTCAGAGATGCACTGAATATTCCAGGTTATCACATTCTCGAGTGACTAAGAAATGGAGGAAACTTTAGTGGAAGGTGGCTGGGTCACTGGAAACATTTCCCTAAGTTATTGCTTTGAGAGAGCTGTTATAAAATATCAGGACTGATACCCAACTTGGTTTACTGACTCATCATGAGATCTCTCCTTTCACACTGGTTTACATCATGATGTCATTGACTAAAGAACACTTGCCAGAGACTGAATAGATGGGGTCTTCTGATTTGGGACTTTCATCCTCAAAAACTGTGATCTAAATAAGCCTCTTTTATTTTTCAAGTTCCCAGCTTCAAGTGTTTTATTATAGTAATAGAAAACTGACTAATACCACTCAAGAGACATTTCAAAATAAACTTGCCTGGAACTGAACTTCCTCCAACTTGGTTCTTTCTCAAACTTGAAGGGAGGAGTGGAGAAATAAAAAAATGAGATGTATATGATTATTAAAAATATTAGTTAAGTTATTTTTAATTTAAGGTCAGATATTATTTGGCCTAAAGAAAAGATCCTTCTGTGTAAAACAACATGAATCAACCTGCAGGATATTATGCTAGGCGGAATAAGTCAGATACAGAAAAAAGAATACTGCACAATGTCAGTTATCTATGAAATCTAAAGAAGTTAAATACATAGAAACAAAGCATAATGACAGTTATGAGGGCACAGGATGGGAGGGAAGGAGAGATGTAAGTCCAATTGTATAAAGTTTCAGTTGTTAACATCAAGGTCTAGAATTCTACCATA
This sequence comes from Callospermophilus lateralis, assembly GCF_048772815.1. Lineage (NCBI taxonomy): Eukaryota > Metazoa > Chordata > Mammalia > Rodentia > Sciuridae > Callospermophilus > Callospermophilus lateralis. Next base: position 142,963,872 of record NC_135305.1, on the reverse strand, counting down.
CAGCATGAGGACTATAGTTAATATTATTGTTAGTATACTGGATATTTACTTAAGTAAACAGTTTTCTAATGCTTTTATCCCACTCATGTGTGTAAAGAGGTGGATATGTTAATTTGACCATAGCAATCCTTGCGCCATGTCTATCCATTTCAAACCACCATGTTGTAAAAAACATACACTAGCCGGGTGTGGTGGTACATGTCTATGTCTATAGTTTCAGCAGTTAGGAAGGCTGAGACAGGAGGATGGCAAGTTCCATCCAGCCTCAGCAATTTAGAGAAGCACTAAGCAACATAATGAGAATCACTCTCAAAAAATAAAAAGGGCTAGTGATGTCACTCAGTGGGTTCAATCTCTGGTAGTAAATAAATGAATAAATAAATGATAAACAAATAAAACAAAACATTTTTCTCCCTATTAAATTTCACCACCACCATTTAACTCTTTGATCAAAATTTAAAGCTAGAAGTAATTTTTTATAACTCCCTATTCTAATATTGGGAAACACTGCCAATTATTCCTCAAATACTTGTTTTTCATTGTTACCATTATGGTTTATGTAACTATTATTTCTCACTCAGCAGAAAATAAGCCCACACATTGTCTCCTTCCTCCCATTCTTATTTTGCTCCAGCACATTCTCCACTGTCCAATATTTCATGTAGGCTCTTTGTCCTCAGGGAGAAGGTTGTTTTGTATTATTGTCCTGCCATCAGGTCCAAAGCCAGAGTACAATGTCATTTTAATCTCTTCTACTTTCCTCTCTTGGCCTCTGTGTTCATCTTTTCCTTTTCCCTTTTCAAGGATACTTTTAAAAATAAAATTCAGTTTCCATATTAACACAAAATCCCAGTCTAAGGATGATTTTCATCAGCACTTTTCATGACAGGATGGGTTCATCTTGGGTCACGCATCTGTCAATCTTAAAAGTGAGCATGGGCTCCTGCACTTTCAGAAGCAACAATGGTGACTGTCAGCCCTGGTACATTCTCACCCCAAAATCTGAGTCTTAGGGGACTTTGGAGTCTGACACATGGAGCTCATTAGGCACATCATTAGGCACACAATGTCTCCTAAATAAAGGTAAAGATAATGATGGGTTGCTTTTCAGCACCTATGTCTGCCTCCTTCATTGTCCTATGCTTTTCCCACTTTACTCTGACAGCTACATCCTTCTAGAACATTCTTAAATGAGAGCAAAATTTGCCATGTCTCTTTTTCCACTACACTGGAAGGTAAGGCAGAGTCAGAAATGTGTTTCAGTTGTCCTCAGACCTTAGTGTTTGATGATAAGCACCAGTACCACAATAGGTGCTTAATAATACTTTCTTCATGTAAAAACAATATTTTGAAATATTTAGGAATTATTTCAAATGAAAAAATATTGTCAGGTACAATTCCAAGTTCAGGAAAATGTGCATGATCTTCTGAGTGTACAAACCACAGAGAAACTGGCTCACCTTTCTTCCCTTGAGCCCACTCATGGGAGGGGACCATAACCTGCCAGTGTGAAGGATGGCTTTAGGAGACAGTGGCTGTGGCATATAACATCCATGGAGCACTTATTATTCAAAGGCACCTTAATGGATTAACTCATGGAACCTGCATAGCAGTCCCAAGAGCCCACTTGTACAGATGAAGAACTCAAGAAAGAATAAGAAGCAATGTAGCATGTCCAAACCACACAGCTCATGAGGGTTGATCACATCCACTCCAATGGTTCTGCTGTTAGCCACTGTTAAGACAACTCAGAGCCCCAAGAGCACAGCTAAAATTGCCCCTGGACTCACTCCCCTCTGGACTGCCACGTGAAGAAACAGAGACCATAATCAATTTAGTTACTTAATTAACTCTTTTGTTACTTGCATATAAAAATAGGCTAACAGATTAAGTGATTCTGTTATTATTGCTAGCTGATGTAGTCTACTAGGGCAACTTGAGGGCATTTCCCAACTCGTTCCCCTTTCTATAGAGAAGTTTATCAGAGTAGATCTCAAGAGGTTCAATAAACAGCAAATCACTGTGTTCATGAAATATTTTTAAAATATCAAGATGCTCACCTAGATGCAATTCTACTTTGACTCTTGTTAAATTTTAACATAGAATGAATTTATCTAGAAAAAATAGAGAAAAAGCCTGCCCAGAAACATTATATATATAATGTATAATATATATACTATATACATTTTATATATATATATATAAATTTGTTTTTCCTAGGTCATCTGTAAAACAAGGAGACTCAATTACAAATAATTTTTCTTTTCAGACATGATTAAAATCACTTCAAACCTCATATAATTGCTGGGAGAAAAAGAACCCTGGACACCTCACCACTACCGCAGTGTAAGGATTTCTATGTGGAAATAAAGCCCTGACAACACTCATATCACTCTTCATTCATGCAGCAATTAACTGAAGTGCACAATTGAGTTTGTCTTCCACATGCAAACTGTATCCAGGACACGAATAACAAAATAACAAGAAGCAAACCAGAAAGCAATAAATACATCCCTTTTCAATGTGCAGCAGTGCCCACACACATACATACACACACACCTATAATTTAAGAATTACAGGAACTTCCTAGAAAAGAAACAAAATCACTGTGCTTTGTAAAACATCACCAAAGGTTGCACTAGGAGTTGTTTAGTTTGGTGAGAAAACATGGTAGTTTTTTAAATTCTGAAGACATTGACTCAAATACCCAGTGTGATGGAGCTGTAAATGTCTAAGGAGGATGTTCTGATGCAGCCCACCTTCCACCTGACTAAAACCATAAGAACCATGGGGTAAGAAGAAGTGCATGTGACACCTTTGTGCTAGGGCTTGCTGTGGGAGAGCCATCCAGAAGCAGCACTCACAAGTGGGCCAGAAGAATGCTGATCATGCTATCTGCATCAATACCCATATGAACAGGAAGGTAGAAATGAAGGGTCTGAGGAGCAGGCATCCCCCAAAGCACCCTACTCTGCTCTTTCTTCTTCACCAAGGGAGCATTTGCACCAATCTGCTGCAGGTATCCTTACACATGATTTTAACAGCACCTCATTAGCAGACTATTCTTGTTCATCAACTAGCATTTAGTTAGGGACTACTGGAGGTATGCAGAGAGCATGTGCCCATAAACTGGTGCTCAAGAACTAGTATGGCCTTCTCAAGGTCACATAGCCCATGAATCTGATGAGGAAAGGAATCTCAAATGCTATGGACTGAATGTTTGTACACGTTTAAATTCATATGCTGGAATCCCAACCCTACAAGGTGACAGTATTAGAAGGTGAGTCCTTGGATAGAAAATCAGCTCAGAATGGTGGAGTCCTTATGCATGGGATTAAGATATTTGTTAAAGAACCCAAAGAGCTCTCTTGTTTTTTTTTTTTTTTCTGCCATCTGAGGGCATGCCAAGAAGGCATCCTTTTGCAATCATAAAAGAGCCCTCAGTAGAACCCAGACACCCTGGCTTCCTGGTCTTGAGCTTCCCACAGCCAGAGATGTGAGAAATAACCTCGAATTGTTTAGAAGCCACCCAGCCTGCATTGCTTTGTTAGAGTAGCCTAAAGCTGCTGAAACACCAGATCATCAGACTCAAACCTGTGTTATTACCAGGACATGTCAAGTATGATAATATTGATTTCAACCAAGTGAAGATATGTTTGAAGTCATTGACTGTGATGCTTGGACAAGTTTCAGGAGAGGTATGAAAGACTAGAGTCCCCAGAAATTCATCTTATTTTGGTGTACTGGGAGCCCTGACATCCGAATTGAATCATCCAGGTAGCAGGGTGCAAAGACAAGCTCCTCTGGGAAGGATCACCCCTGCCAGCACCTCTACTGATCAGCACAGGAAAGCAATAAATACATCCCTTTTCAATGTGCAGCAGTGCCCACACACATACATACTCGCACACCTTCCTCAAATCCCAGATCCATGGTCAGCAATAATAGGAGATGAGAAAACAATGCCATTGCTTCCTTAGGTCCTGGCTACAACCAGTTGGAAGTGTATGAAAAACTGTTTAACCACAATGTTTTTTTGTGACGATTAACAACTAGAACACGTGAAAAATGCCAATGAGAAGTAACAGAAAAATATGGGGTCAGAACTTTCGACTTTGGGGTAGGGGCAATGCTGAGGAAAGAGAGTTGCCAACCACATAACTGGGAAATGGGCCACCTGGTTTTGAAGCCTCAGACACAACAACTGCTTGGGAGGATGTATGCCAACCAAATGAAAATGGACCAGACTCTTCACAAGGAGTCAGTGGCCAGGGCCACCAGGAGCTGCACTCACAGCAAAATTAGGAAAACGTTCTACAAAGAGAGAGAGGGCTTGGAAGGAAACCTCACTGCAATCAAGAATGTTCTTTTCTTTGAGCTATTTCCTTATCAGCTTGGAAAGAAAAATAATTAACATAAACAGTAGCCACTAGACTTGGCTGGAGGTAGGAAAAACCAGCGCACAGGATTTGCAGTCAAAAGATTCAAGTTCAAGCCCCAGTGTTCCTCCACTATTCTGTGTGAATGGGATAAGTCAATGGGAACTCTCTGAGCCTTAGATTCCTCACCCATAACACTATCCAGCAGATAGATACATTGCAGGGCCATTAACAGACCCAAGTACCCTATGGGTATAGAAACAAAGCCTGAGTTTCCTTATTATTCTTAATTGTTTGATATTTGGCAATTAGGTGATTCTCAAAGACTCAGAGGAAATAACAACCAAAACTGAAATAGTGTTCCAAGAAGAAATTTCTTGGTTCCAACATGATTTTAACCACAAAGAGATCAAGACACTAAATTCATTTGATCTTCTAAAAACATAAAGCCTCCCAGATTATTAAAATATGAAAACATACCATATTTATTTATCAAGATAACTTAACTCTGATAATGAAATATAATCATTATAAACTAGAAAAAGAAAAACTGTAGAAACAGTCTCACAAGATATTGACATAGATACTAAAAGAATGCCTGAATAAACAGAATTCACATGTCAAGACTAAGGGAAGATGGCATTTGTCTTTGTTTTACAGGAGTTGGTCTTATATTGTTCATATTAAATTATTCTCGGGGGGCTGGGGATGTGGCTCAAGTGGTAGCGCGCTCGCCTGGCATGCGTGTGGCCCGGGTTCGATTCTCAGCACCACGTACAAACAAAGATGTTGTGTCCGCCGATAACTAAAAAATAAATATTTAAAAAAAAATTATTCTCAGTAATACTAAGATTATGAGAGAGTGAGAAAACCCAGTGCTACATAATAATTCAATATTGTTGAGAAAATTGTCATTAAAAATGACATTAAATATAAATATTGTACTGGAAAATGAATCTTAATTAATCTGTATAATTTGATTGTACATTGTGAAATTTGACGATATCAAAATTAAATCATTCTTGTCATACCCAGAAAAATTTGGCCAGAAATTTAGGCAAAGGGAGTGCTCATTTCTGTGGGTTTCAGATAAGTACTTTCTCAAGGACTTCCTAAAGACTGGGAAGGGATTCCTTCTCATTCTACATGCCTGCATGCTTTGCACATATGCAGACTTCTTAAACAAAAGTTTATCTTTAACACTCTGTGGGATTGCAACAATTCAGACAAGAGGCCCTGAATGGAGCACTTGTCCAACAACAGCAGGCATCTCCATCCATGAGGTGACTCCACCAATCCAGGCCTTGAGTGTCCAAGAAACAAAGCTCTGTCTCCAAGTAGGTACATAAAATTCTCTATTTGACTGTAATTTTTTTCCCTTGTTTCAATCTTCCTGAACACAGCTACTATAGCTCTTGTGTTTCCCTTGCAATGCTACTCTATTCCTAAATGATTATTGCTATTCCTTGGAGAATCTTTCTCTGGCTGTCATTTAGATTGACAATAAATAAAATTCCAAAGATAAGAAGTAAAAACATTGTGGGATGGATCAGAATCAAATGAGATAGTAGCAATAGAAACTAGGTAGTTTCTGCATCTCCCAGAATCCCCCATAAAACACATCTAGGGAGACTAGGTAAATCTAAACCCCACAAATTATGTCTCCTTATCTTTTACTTCCCGGCTACTATAATGTTTTAACTTCTCATCTTTGGATTCTTATCTGTTAAAATCTAAATTACAATCAGAAAAAAATGATCCAATGAACCACATCCACAGAGCTCTAATATGGGAACAGGAAAGGATATGTTCACAGCAGCAGAGGTCTGACCAAGGAAGCAGATAACAGAAAACAACTCCTCTAGGGCCTGAGGAACAGAGACCCTATACAACAGAACCCTGTCTGTGGAGACTAGAAACAAACCCATCAAAAGCAATGGAAGGGATGGGATTTTCCATGCTCCATAACAAATCTGGGTAGGGCAGCTATGGTCCCCACCCATACATCTTCCGAACTCACCAGAGACCTTCTTCAGGACAACATCAGGAGCACTAAGGAGACAGCTGAGGGAAGGAACCAAATAGAACCTAGTAGGTAAATGCAGGGCAAGAAATGTAGATTAAATAGAAAAAGCCTGCCACTGAAGACAGTGAAAATGGAAATGGGGGCGGCAGTGGCTGTAAGTTCCAGAAAGTCTCACAAAATAGGAACACAAGGGAGAGTACAGAGGGGACACTGGCTCTCTGATGGCCTTGTGGGATTCCCTGAAAATAAGAGCAGGATTTTGGAAAGATATAAGCTCTATTTTTAATACTGTATATAGAAGGTATTATGGTTTGAATCTGCAATGTTCCCCTAAAGCTTTGTGATGAAAACATGGTCCCAATGCAGCACAGTTCAGAAGTGGGTCTTCTGGACAGTGATTGGATGATGAGGGTTCTGACCTCATCAGTGGATTAATCCACTGATAGATGGACGGATTATTGGAAGATGGAACCTAGTTAGAGGAAGTATGTCTTTGGAGTATGCCCTGGAAAGATTTCAATGGTCCCCAGCCCCTTTCCTCCATCTCTTTACTTCCTGGCTACTATAAGCTAAGCAGCATTCCTCCGCCATCCCTTCCACCATGATGTTCTGCCTCACCTCAGACCTAGGGCAATGCAGTTGGCCTACTATGGACTGAATCCTTCTAAACTGTAAGCCAGAATAAATCTTTCCTTGCTACATATTTTGGTCACAGCAATGAAATTTTTAATAGAAAACCAAATAGTCATCCCTAGATCATACAAGACTGAGAGAGCTTGGAACTAGAATACAAGGAACATTAAGGGAAACCTTCAAGGTGAAATAAATGACATCAGAAAAAGGCAGTCCAAATCCACAGGAAGAGACACAGAGCCATCCAACAGACCACGTACATGGGCACATTGTTTCTCTTTTCCAAGGAGGCTTAAAATCCTTAAAATCATTACCACCACACAGTATCATTGGGTTTAAGTCAAACGTAGGCATTTTATATATTTATGGATTGCAATAATAGAATATCAGAGGGCAAGGAAAGGGATGCATGGTGAATTATCCCACCTCAGCACAGAGCCATCAGATGGGGACCCACCCAAGAGACAGAGGGAAAGCTGGTCCCTGCTATGGTATCAGCACAACTCTAAGAGCAGCAGCAAGAACATAAGCCAAGGCAGAGCCTCTGAGCCACAGAGATAAACACACTTCCCGTGACTGGAAAGAGCAGGACTCAGAGATCTATTCCTCCCCCAACTTAGTTTTCTTTGATTAGATCTAGGAACCCAATTAACACAAGAGCAGATTAACAAGAGAAAAATGTATTTTTATTAAAATTTACCTATATAGTGAGATTATCACAAGAGAATGAAATCCAAAAATGAAATCAAAGCATGACACATTTATACTTTCTAGACAAAGAATGATAAATGTATGAATGGATGGTAGGACGTATGGGTCCCAGAGTTTGGGGATGGGATGTAGAAACTCATGAAAGATAAAGGTAACTTCAGAGTTTGCTTATTCCAGTTAAAAGTCTCTAATGATGAAGGCTATATTTTAGCACTGGTATATGAAGGGCACCCATCCCAAAAGAATCTTCATGGCTTTCTACATGTAGGAAAAGACAGGCCAAATGGCTCTTTCCAATGCTACAGTTCTTCATATGATTTCAGCTTGAAATAATCAACATATCAGCTTGGCATATTTTGAGATAGCACAACCTTAACCCAAAAGTGGTGGGTCAGCATCAAAAGAGAATTTGTCTCCAATCCCATCTTGGAATGCATTCCCTTGCAGTCAGTCAGAAATATATGGCAGGTATTAAATAAGCATGGCTTGGAGAGTTTACCACTCTCATATTTATTGATAATTGTGCTACATTTGAATTTAGATAGGTCTGCATATTTAATTTTCTAAAATTTTAAGCTACTCTAGATTTTATCAAATAGTAAAATAGATGTAACAGTTATTATGAGAAGGACATTTTCTGGAGTATACTTTTAGTTTATTTATGATGCCACACAACATAAAGTGCATGAAACATACATATTTTTATTGAAAGAGAGATTTGATCATTTGGGGGTTTGTTCTTTTAGATCTCTTTTACATAAAATCCAACAAAAAGATAATATTCAAATTCTAGTTTGATAATTTAATGCTTAACCAATTTAATTTTTTTTTAATCTCATAAGTAAGGTATTTTTTAGGGCAGCACAAGCCATTCCCATCACCCAGCTATGGGTGAGGACTGCCATGAACCAGAGCACACACAGATCAATAAGCAGGTATTGTAACCTTGAGGTGTTTACCCTCAGCTACGCACTTATCTTCTCACATCTGAACTGAATGCTTGACTAAAGAAGTCACAAGGTTTAAAAACAGGTAAAGACTTATAAACCTTGTCTACCCTTTCATTGGAAATTTTAAAATCTGTATTTTCTTTTCTGTTCTAGGATTGTATGTATATAGAGATAAAGCCCATCTACCCTGAGACAGTTAACTCACCTCACTGAGGGGGGGGCCCTTGTGGGTCAGCAACAAAGGAGAAGTTGTCTCCAATCTCATTAAAGAACTATGGACTGGAAGCAAATGCTGGATATTGGTCAGAAGTGGTAGGGAAGGGGGCGCTGAAAAGATGGCCTCCAGCCCAACAGGACCTTGAGACCTTGACTCCAGGCTGCTCGGCGTGCCTGAATTCCTGATTCCTCATCTATCAGGTGGACCTAGGTAGCTTCTGTGAAATTAGCAGAGGACTTGTTCTCTGAAGAATTAGGTGTGATCGTGGTTTGTTTTCTCCTGATGGAAAAAAAGAAAACAAGATGGATCCACCCAAAGGTGGCTTCTTCAATGAGTCTGCTAGAAAAAAGAAATATTTGACTTTGTGAAAACTAGTGTTTAATAATTTGTAAAAAAAACCAAACAAACAATTGTCTTGCTTAATGTACTTTAATGGAAACATAAATTTAGTTATGTGGGCAGAGCAGTAATCAGCATAATAGTGCAAGTGTCATTCAAGTTCATTTCTAAACATGAAAAACTCAGTTAATTTTTCAAGGGCATAATCCTTGGTCACTTAGAAAAAGACTCAGATTGTAGAAAATGCCTTTTATGGCCATTTTACTTTTATTATAAATGGAGTCTCAGAGGATGAAGGTCAGGAGGGCTGGTGCATGAGCCTGGGTGGATGACACACAGACAAGCATGGTGGCACACACCTTTAACCCCAGTGGTTCTGGAGGCTGAGGCAGGAGAATCAGGAGTTCCAAGCCAGCTTCAGCAAAAGTGAGGCACTAAGCAACTTAGTAAGACTCTGTCTTAGAATATAGGGCTGGGGATGTGGCTCAGTGGTATAGAGCTCCTGAGTTCAATCTATGGTAATCTCCAAAAAAGAGGATGAAATTATTTCTCTTTTTTATTTTTTGAAACAGGTGTGAGCTTCTGAATAACTGGCTGTGTTCACGTGGCTGTTTCTGGGCCACTGACCACTGGTGTAACTGTATTCCGTCTCATCGCCTGCAAATGAGTATTCCATTGAAGCTATATCATAAGGTCATCTAAGAATTAATTTGGAAAGCTATTTGATGAAGGTAAACCCAGGACTTGCACACTATAGGTAGTCACCAATTATAGTCCTCTTCTTATCATTATACCATTCCTAAAACTTACAAACATAGAAATCAGATGAAGCCTAGTTGCTCCCAGCATGGTGGATATCTGGTTTGCTAAGGGCTACCAGAAGACCACACTCTTTCCTTGAGTGGATGATCAGGCCTCATGAAAAACACTACTGCCACAACTTTGGAAAAAGTTGAGAAAAGACCAAGGCAAATTTGTGTGGCTAATCTTTGTTCAACTTAAAAATCCCAGATAGTCTTCATTGTTAAGATAAACTCTCTGAGGAGTTATCTGAAGGAAAAGAAAATATTTTGACCATTAAAAGACCCTCTAAATAACAAATATCAAAGGCCTCTCTTGTGTTAGGCAACTTCACTTATCTCAGGCTCACAGGCTATTTTTTATTTTTATTTTTATTTATTTTTTAGTTCTCCAATTCATTTACAAGTGATTGTATCATAGGAACTTTGACAACAAAATAATGGTCTGCAAAGAGAACAGCCATAAGATGCAAAATACCTTCCCTTAACTAGTAAAAACTAATAATTTAAAATTAATTGCAATGCTATTTTTTTGTATTGGGGATTGAACCCAGGGGCACTTAACCACTAAGCCACATCTCCAGCCTTTTTTATTTTTTTTTATTTTGAGATAGGGTCTCACTAATTTACTTAGGGCCTCACTAAATTGCTGAGACTTCGAACCTGTGATTCTCTTGCCTCAGCCTCCCGAGTGGCTGGGATCACAGACATGTGTCACCATACCCAGCTAATTGCAATGCTTCAAATGAGTATTTCCTTTTCTGAAGCAGCAGAGTAGGTTGCATGAGGATTGGGACAGTTTGGTATAAAAGAGGCCTATTTTAGGGGCAATATTCTTCAGGTTACTTGAAATAATCTTGAGCATTCTTTCTTATTACTCAGATCTATATTTTCACAGGGATTTGGCTAGTTCATGTAAGTGGATTTTGGGATTTAAAACAGATGTTTATAGTATGTAGGTTAATCATCTACTTAAATGGTCATTTAATAAAGATATTGAGGATTTGATGTGTCAGAAATTGCCCACATTAATTCATTCAACCTTTTCTCTTCACACTTCTACTATCTGCTATCTATGTCTTCTCTGTGCAAGGTACTTCCCTTTAAGCTGGAAGATGTCCAATAAATTAGTCAATATCCCTTGGAACTAAATCTAATTTTAATACAACTCATAGTCAAGAGTGTTTGAACATATGTTAGATATGAAGCATTGCACTATTTCTCAACACACTCTTGTAAAGTTAGTATGTGTGGTCCCATACCACAATTGAGGAGACTAACTTGTGGCCACCATCACCCAGCTCAGGACTGGCATGTGCTCTCAGGCTGCCTTGACTGTCAACATGAGAATACATCATGCCACAGGTGAGCACTTCCATCCACATTTCTATGTGTATCTTACAAAATAGATGCTGATTTATATCACCTCATCTGCTCTGGGAGATTTACATTAAGTCTGCCCTCTATAAGATTTTATCACTTCCTGATTGATTATACTACTTAATTTTGATTTCCATTCTTAGACTAGAATTTTACCTTATTCTCAATTCACAAAAGATTTATTTTCTCTTCCCATGCCCAACAGGCATGGAGTCTGGTCCCATTTTTGTGATCCCATTTATCCCTTCAATTATTCTGGCTCTCCTGTCCAGCTATCTAGAGCATTTGAGCATTACAGATTCTAGTGGAAGTTAACCGTGATGGACAAAAGACAGTGTGGAACAGCACAAAATTAAGGACAGACATAGAGAAGGAGAGAGGAACAGCAGAAGGGTAAGATACAGAGAGAGAAAGAGTTGTATCTCTATTCTATACAGAACTAGATTTCCCATGGGCAACTATCTTGTACAGAACTCTCCTATCATTTCATTACCGCCTATCTCAAAATTTATATTTATTTCTTATGCCAGTCAGAATATAGGCAGATGACTTTGGCTTTCTCCTTTTAAACCAGGTTCCATGAGGCTTTGCCTTTCATTTTCAAAATGGTTCATCAAAGCATTTTGATGAACATGTGAATATCTATTTTACAGTAGAAATCTACTAAGGGCAAAGCACCAATAATAAGTGGTATGTGAAGTATAATTTGAGTTGTTCTCACTCTAGTGATATAGATACTAATTACCTGAGAATCCAGTGTCTTGCCCAAGATCAAGAGCCAGGAAGAGACAAAAGTAGAGGCCGAGCCACATTTTCCTACCTCAGTTCATACCTCCTGATGGTTCCTCCTCTACACTAGGATGGCCTAGCCAGAGTGTGTGATAAACAGAATGAATAGAACAAATACGCTAAATACATGCTAAGTGAAATCAAAAGTCAATGATAATAGCTAAGAACAATGAAACGACTAGGTATAAATTTAACAAACAGGTAGAGGATTTGTAGACTGAAAACCACAAATGCTGATCAAAGAAATCATAAATGAATGAAGATTAGAAGACCAAACATAGTATAGAGGACAATGCTTCCCAAATCAATTGGTAGTCTAAATGCAATGTCTATCAAAGTCTCTACAAGTCTTTATAGACATTGAAAAAGTTTATTTAAAAGGATGTGTGAAAAGGCACAGAATCTATAACTAAAGCAATCTTTGCAAAAACTTATAGAGAAATCTTTCTTCCAAAGTAGTTACATAATCAAAACAGTATGGTATTTGATAGAGAGCAGACACATAGATTAATAGAACAAGATCTTCAACATCATTAGCATTTTGGAAAATGCAAATCAAAAATCATAGTGATACACAAGTTTTCAACAAGTAGGATGGTTATAATTAAAAATATAGTTACTAATTAGTATTGGTTAGGATGTGGAGAAACTGGAGCTTGCAAACATTGCTGGTAGGAATGCAAAACTAGTGCAGCCATTTCAGAAAAGTTTGAAAGTTTCTTAAAATGTTAAGTTTAAGTTACCATATAGCCTAGCAATTCTCCATACCCAAGATAAATTAAAATACATATGCACATAAACTGTGCATGCAAATGATCAGAGGAGCCTTTGTCATAACAGCTAAAAAGTGCAAGCCATCTGAATGTCCATTAACTGGTGAATGGATAAACAAAATGGTACATTCAAATAAGGAAACATAATAGAATATATTACCATCAGAATGTGGATGAAGCTCAAATAAATTTTACTAGATGTTAGCCATGCATTGTATGACTGCTTTTCCAAGAAATGACAAAAGGCAAATAGGATTTACTGCAAATAAGAAAGAGGTATTTTTCAGGTATTCGAAGCATTCTGAAACATGAGTGTTCACATTGTATTTAGGGTTGCACAACTGTATAAATCATGAAAATCATTACACTGTACACTTAAAATGGATGAATTGCCTTAATAAAGCTATTTCTTAGAAGCCAGTATTCTTTCTGCTCACAAGTAGTAAGGTTCCTTGAGGAACAAGGACTGTTTTTAATGCTCATAAGGGCTAGATGAATCACCAGAGACTGAGGATGAAAGAGTTGGTTAAGTACCAGATCACAGAAGGCCCTGTGGAACAGGTTAAGCCATGGAGATTTGAGATGATTCATAATTTCAAGGCCAGGGATGAGCCTGATTAGAGTTCTAAATTTAAAACCTTATTTGGGCATGAACATAAAGGATGGATTCAAAGAGATTTTAAATCCAAGCCCTTTGGAAATTTTTCTTAAATTATCAACCGGGCACCTAATACATACGAGTGCATGTTCACACATTCACTACCCTAACTTTTTTTTTTTTTGGTTTCTGAAAATGCACTAGATTTGAAGGCAAAGAACATACAACTGACTTTCCTATTTCTATCATCCCTACTTGTTCAATAATCTTACTTTACAGTGAAGATAAATTATGCATTTTTGAAGAGAAGATCCTAAAATGTTGTGGCCTGCTTCAAAGTCTGCAATTTATACAAGTAGACCCCCACTATTAGTCTCAGAATAAACACTCTTTGGCATTCCAGACAACAGTTACAATGCCTCCCAGCATTGAAATCATCTCCAAACACATCCAGTGTTCCTTGGTACAAATAATCTATCAGATCTTTATCTCTCTTACATAGAATTAAGATAATACTAACTATCATTTACAAATGGCTGATGCATTACCAAAACAACATATAAATGGTGTCTATCATTGTTCAAAAAGGAAAAACATTGCCCAACTCAAGTGCCTGGGTTCTCTTCAGGCACCTTCGTTTTTACAGCATTTTTTTTCAGAATATATTCAAATTGGAAAATCTTTTAAGTATACATATTTTGCCCCTGGATTGAAATAAATAGACAAAATTTGAAGTGACATTAACAGAAAGTCTTGTCAAGAAACATTTCAAAAGTGAAATTTTAATATCTTTGTGAAAATTCTAGTCAAAATAACCAATGATGAGAATTAGTGTTTCAAAGGACCTAATGATTACACGTGGGAATAGAATGCTTTCTTAAGGGAACAATGCAAAGCCGAGTGAAAATATGAGGTTATAAGTGAGAAGGCCACAGTGAGACGGAAAGATGCCTGCAAAATGTCTCAGAGTGGGGCTGCTATTGACTGAGATCATGGCCATGAAAAAAGCCAGACACTTCTAGGAGAGGTGATGAGCCCATTTTGAACTGTTATTTTAAATGCTAGTGGCAATGTGATGGGAGCTGCTGATAGTTTCAACCTGGTACTCACAAGAGAATTTGGGTAGCAAATGTGTATTTGTCTGCTATGAGATGAAGACAGAAGTTAAAGTCAAGAGAGAGACTGAAGTGACCTAGCATGGACAAACAATGTGTGAAGGGAGTAACCTAAAGCCAGAAATATGAGAACAATGTCATCTAAGGGGTTTGTGGAAGAAAGAAAGGAATAAGAAGGCCATCAGAGTTTCATATACTAAAAGAAGGAAAGTACTATACATTCAGAGTAGGAAAATAATGCAGGGAAGTCAAATGGAAGAAAACATGAGAGTTAGAATAATCAGAAGGTCATTAGTTACCTTTGAGGAAGCATTTTCAATTGTATGGTTGTGTGACAGAGTAGAAAAGTCAGATTCATTTGGCTTGAGATCTCAGGAGGAAATCAGTTAGCAGTGGCAACATATGGTAACTCTTTCCTTTGGGTTCTGTTAAGCATCCCCAAAGGTATAGGTGTTAAAAGCTTCATTATTAGCCTGTAGTGCTCCTGGGAGATGGGTGAACCCTTAGAAGGTGTGGCTTAGTGAAAGGAAGTTAGATCCTAATGGGGATGTACTTAAAGAGAACATTTTGCCTCTGGCCCTTCCTGCCTCTCTCTTTGCTTTCTGGCCACCGCAAAGTGAACAGGAATATTTTGCCAAATGCTTTTCCCATGAAATACTGTGCTGCCCCAAGCAACAGGGTCAAGCTATCATGGACTGAAATATCAGAAACTGTGAGCCAAATAAACCTTTTACCTTATCAAGTTGATTATCTCAGGTATTTTGTCATATTAATAGAGAGATGGCTAACGGACTCTTCTAGAAATTTAGTAAAAGGTGAGATAAAAGCAGGTTGAAAAGGAATGCATCCAGTGTAGGAATACCAAAGCAAAGGTAGAGACCACATATTCCAAAGTCAAACTTGGGAAGCCTTTCTTATATTCATATAAAAACATTCTTTTAAAAACAATTCTTCAAAGACTTTCCACTACAAAAGGAGTATAAAAATCCTCAGTTCTTTGGGTAATCAATGGCATTTTTCTTTCTTTTCTTTTTTTCACCCAGAGATATATCTTATTTGGTGCTAGTATGTGATTTTTTAATGTGAAGATATTTTAACATTGGTTAGAAAACATTTTATTCTTTTCTTTTCTTCTATTATTTTATTTTCAATTGATAATTATTGTATATATTTATGGGGTACAATGTGATACTTGGATATATGTTTAGTTAGTAGTATTTTTAATAACCCAGTAATATTTTATTCATTATTAGTTTATACAAGTAATATTCTTCATGTCAGGAAGAATATTACTTAGTGTAATATTCTTGTGTAATATTCATTCTACTGTCTCTGCTTGTTTCTTTGCCACCCAAAAACTATTCTATGATAATTCACTTTTTGTTTTCTTGGTACTATTGATAGAGTCAGGAGATTTTTTTTCTCCACAAACTGGCTGTATGTATTGAGAATCTGTAGTCAGGTGTAACCAACTCCAATCTGTAGCCAGGTGTAACCAACTCTAAATACCAGGTGTTTGTAGAAGGGCCTCAGGAGGGAGTGAGTATCAAGGGTTAACAGTGGTCAGCCAATGGGTTCAATGTTTTAGCTCTTAGGACAAGTTTTCTCACATAAATGATGAGGTGTTTTAGAGCTGTGGTCAAACTTTTTAAATAAACTAGAGCTGAGACCACAAACTATTAAGTGCAACATGTCAGTTAACAGTTATTTAATGTCCAATTCCAAGAAAGTACTGCTCACAAAGAATGTCCTTGAAAAGAGAACTGTGATATTTACAATGCCAAAAGGACTTTCCTGACTCAGCCATGTGCAAAATAAATATGTATGTGCACTTTAGCTCAGCCAACATTGTCCCCATTTAAAATGCAAATTTTGTCTTTCTTTACTTTTCCTACATAGAATTATTATTTTGTTTAACAGATAAGTAGAGCTGCACAGAATATTAATGCTTTTTTGTTACTTTTTCTGATTAAGAATAGCTATTATATTTGTATTTTACATTAATATATATTTTTCAGTTTTGAAATTACAGAATGTATTATCTGTAGTGTAAAAGAAATTAAAACTACTCAAAATCCTACCACTAAATAAACACACTTTGAATATTATATAAGAATATTGATACACAGGAAAAACATGTAAATATATAAAACAAAGATATCCATAGAAATTGTTTAATAAATATATACTATTGTATTTTTTGGATGTGCTATGTATTATTTTAGTAATTTTCTCTTGCTAGGTATTTAGGATGAATCCAATTTGTTACTATTTTTCACAATATTTAGAATGAATTTACATATATAAATACATATATATTGACATATTGATGCCTGAATTTCCTTAGCATACCTCTTAAAAATGAGATTGTTCAGAGGGATTGGCAGTATTTCAAATCAGATAATCAATAGTATTTGTCAGTGCATTACTAATAAGATATAATTTTTAAATAGTATTTTCAATTTTATAGTAGACACAATTTTCAACTACCCATTACATGTAAAATAAAAAAGAAAAGAATGTAAAAAATTATGACAAGATTATAGGTATTCCTTTTTCTCATCTTCATCTAATTTGGTCACTGCCAGCTTGTCTTTAGCAATTTGGAGTTTGTTTTTGGAGGACTTTGACTAAAACTCCTTTCTTTAATGGAATTATTGTTTTCCTTCATAAATGCAAGGTCTGTGTACAAATCATGATGACAGAGCTAAGGCTTCTCTAAAGGAAGTCACCTGCTCATGACTTGAGGCTGGCTCTGGTTCTACTTGCTAGTATGAGAGTCAGTTATCAAAGAGAACCCATGACAAAGAGTCTCACTTCCATGTTAATACACTCTCAAGGGGTGGAGACAGAAACAAAAACTAAGGATGAACCTGTAAAGTATGCACATTTTCCTTCTGCATTGAAAGAGCAGAATCTGTGAGTATATCGTGTTGGCATCCTAATGTGTTCCTGGGACTTGATGTTAACTCAATTGGACCTCAGTTCAGCCAGTCATTGCAAGAGCCCTGTCCTCTCAGGAGAGGCATATGCTATCCTTCCCACTTGGCCAACAAGAATGGAAGACACACAGGGCAGGAATGCTGTGAGGCTGATGGGCAAGAAGGGAGCACATTTTCCTGTTAGGAAAGAATAGACCATTCTCCCGGGCTGGAAAAGACAAGATAAATAGATCAGAGAGGCAGCAAACAGTTGCTGACCAGATACTGAAAACACAGAAGGTTGAATTCCAGTCAATTGCAGACCAGATTACAAGACAGGATATTAAGAAAGAAAAGATGTTGAGACCTTTTGCCCTGGCCATTTGTGTGACACATGCGTTAAAATTACTTTATGCATGGTACACGTGGCACCAGTCATCAACATACAATCAAACCCTTTACCCAATCAGAGCCATGGTCGATTGTTGTCTCTTTTCTGAATGTGATTTTCAAGTGTAGGTGTAATGAGGCTGAGATGATCTATGGTTTCTGCTTTCACACAGCTGGTATTTTGGAGATGTGGCAGGCAGGGGAGACAGGCCAAATCAGAGAAGTTTACGTTTGTTACCTTTAAGTCAATCAGCCTATACATGGCTTCTTCTCTTTCTCTGCAATTTTTTTGTCTCATCCATTCAGAGAGAACTTAAATGGGCAATAATCTCAAACACATAGGTAGTGGCAAATTAATAAGTATGTGTGCTGCTGGAGTGGCATTCAAGTTTACTTATCCCCACATCATCTGCTATCTAAAATCTCTGATGATAAGGAGTAGATAACAGGCACCTTACAATGTGATACTTTTTCACTAATATACTCTCCCACAGACACACAAGACACATGTACATACCCACCCAACCCTTCTCTGAAAATACCATGATATCTTTCACCCAGGCCTCTCCCACTGACATGTGCAGTTCAAGGGAAGAAGTCACAAGTCAAGAGGATGCCGACTTTCCTAAGTCATACACATAATAGTTAATTGTTGTATAAGATTGACAAGGAACAACCAAACAAATTACCTCAGCAGCATACAACAATAAGCACTTGATTTCACTAACATCCATGGTTCAGCCAGGCAGCTTGACAGATCTGAGCTAGGCTCAAGGACTCATTCTGTGTATCAATCATGGGTTGACTGGAGACCAGCTATGCAGCTTTGATGCTTTGAGAAGATAGCCACATATGTCTGTGGACATGGTTTGGATAGTGTATAAAAGTAAAGAAGCAAGAGAGAATAAAGAGTGATCAACAGCCAGAAGAGTATATAGCATCACTTCCTCACATTCCATTGTCCAGATTTAGGAAATGGAAAAATTTATTTCATCTCTTGATGAAAGGGGCTCCACAGTTCCACTGCAAACTACTTGGATACTGGAAAGAATAGGAAACACAAGACACTTTCACAGTTAATCCACTACTCTATTAAAATGCAGCCTGTGAGAGAAAAGGCATGTATTAGTCAGCTTCACATTTCTACTACAAAATACTTGAGGCAACTAATTAATAATAAAGAGAAGAGTTTTCTTTATCTCACAGTTTTGAAGGTTCAGTCATTAAGCCTGAATTGACCCAGTTGTTTATATGTTGCTTATGGTGGCACATCTTGGCCGGAGCATACGAAAAAGGAAAATGGTCATACACAGAGCCAGAATTTAGAGAGAGTGTGAGAGAGACATCAGGATACCAAAATCCTCTTTGATGGTTTACCCCAAAGATCTAGAGACCTCCCACTAAGTCCCATTTACTAAAGGTTTCACTACTTCCTAATAGCACCATCATGAGGAACTTGCCTTTAATACTTGAGTCCCTCGGAACATCCAGCATCTAATTAATAGCAAACAAGTGGTCTATAATATAGCCATGTTAGATAAGCCAACACCCAGCCAGACTTCAGTCCTGCATGAAATCTGCAAGGACAGAGAACCTCCCAGGTGAGCCCAGTCTAGGTCAGCAGAACTAGCAGATGTGCAGGAGCCACTATATGTATTGGAGACCTACATGGCAAGTGATTTGATTCAGTCTAGAAATCTAAATCTTTGGATCCCAATCAAATGTTTCTACCCTGAAGTCTGCTACCATTTGTAATATTTGTTGAATGACTTAAGCAATGAAAGAATACATGAATCAACATGAATAATTTAAGGCCCAATTCTAAAGCAGTGTGTTGTTATTTTAGTTTGACATAATTTCTACCAGGATGAAGGCTTTATAGATCAGGGATTTCTTTATTTTCTGCCCTCAAACCACTAGAAGAATGACTGTCACTCAGTACATATTGGTAGTTTTGTTATAGGTTTCAAGCTGTTATGAGTAAAATTCCTTCAAAATGCATTTTCTTTAATTCACTCAGGTTAAATTTCTCTCATACATAAGACTGGAGTGGAGAAGCAAGGCACCCCAGGTAAAGAACATACTCCAAGGCCTTCCTGACTCCCCAGCCCCACCAGCAACATAGCATTATAAAAGGTTGCCCACAAGGAGCACATAACACCAAGTGAAGACAGATAGGAGCAAGGCCAGTGGTGTGACTTCATTTAAAAAAAAAAAAAACTTTCAGCAAGAAAAAGATGAATTTAAAAGCTCAATCAAAACTGCCAATGGTGATTGTGAAAAAATACAGCAGTTGTTACTCCTGTACAATAGATAATGAATTTTTAATTAGTAAGTGTTCCTGGAATGTATTTATTCAAAAAGGTTGAAAATCCAGAAAGATGGTTGAGATATTTAGTATTCCTATACTTAATATTTATTTGAAGCATATAAATATTTGATAGATGTCAAAATTCTCCTGGCACGTTTTATCATAAAAATTAACATTATATTACCTTACAATGCCCAGAGACCAGTAAGACACTTCATCAGTCTTTTTTATTAGTAAGGTTTAAAAATATCTATTTTTAGAGTCCAAGATTTTTATGAAACTCTGGTTTTGTGTATAGAAATAAAAATTGTTTCAACCCACCCTACAAAAATGTTCAATTTTTTATTTTTAAATACACATACATGTATACATATACATGCACACAAAGACTTACACGCACTTGGAAAATGAAAACAGCGTTAAAATACTCAAAATATATGAACCCAATAAATAATGCAGTACTTAAAGGAATGCTATCATTCCCTTATGAGATATTCATTTGATCTAGAGTTGCAAATGAACGTAAGTGTGTTAGTTAGCTTTCCATTACAGTAACAAGTACCCAAGGTAAATCAACTTACAGGGAGAAAAGGTTGATTTGGGCTGATAGATTTGGAGGTTCAGACCATGTCTAATTGGCTCTATTACATTAGATCTACAGTGGCATATCATGGTGGGAGCACTTGGCAGAGCAAAGCTGTTCATCTCAGGGCCAGGAGTGAGAAGATAGAGACAGAGAAAGGGGTTAGGGTTCTACTATTGCCTTGGAGGGCACTCTCCCAATGACTAAAAAAAATCACTAAGCCCCACTTCTTAAAATTTCCACCAGCTCAAATAATGCAAAACTAGGAACCAAGCCTTTAACATAAGGAAATTTGGAGGAGATTCATGATCCAAACTACAATAATGAATTTACAAAACATAGATTTATATTCATTAAAGATCATATCTGATAAAAAAGTAGTGGTACATCCATAGGACAATAATATAATTTTACAATTTCAGCATTTAAAGTAGGTCCAAAGAACTCCAAGGCAAAACTGACTCTACTTCACCATTTTATTTATAAGCACTGAGACCATTTAGATATAGACCTTGCCTAAAGTGCTACAGCCCAGAGACAAGAGGCCTGATTCTCAAACTCATGATTCTAGCATGCCCTACTTTCTTCCAATGGATTTTATTCCAGAAAATGATAGGTGTTAAATCTCTAAATCCAACTGCAAATTGTTTAGCAAATAACCTTCATTTTTTAACTGGAATGAGAATTAACATGTCCATAATGAAGATAGCATGGTGAGAAATTTATAGAGTATGAATCCAGGTGCCTTTGTGTTTTCCATTCTACCACATTCTTTTTTTATTTCATAAATTCAGAGTATAATTCCATTTGGTATATTTTAATATATAAAAAACATCATGATGTCCTGAGAAGGAAAACTTCTTCAAGCTTAATAACAAAGTAATGAAAATATAAATCTGAAACAGTGGCATGACATTGACTTTGTTGTCCCCCAATCCCACCCTTCACATGTGAATTCCTATTAACAAATGCACATCACATTTAAATATACACACTACATAGCAGATCTTTAAAGCAATTGAGAATATTCCAAATACTACATAACCCCATTCATATCCCAGCAGCAGTAAAAACCCTGGAACTCCGCAATTTTGATCTGTCTCCTGACAGCTTATTGGAAACAAAGGGCAATGGAGCAGTTAAAAGGCTAATGTCCAGTAGAACTTAAAACAGAGATGGAAAGAATTTTCCTTTCAGGAATTTAGAAATCCTTAATCAGATTTTGTAAAATGGTTAATTAACAATAAAACTCACAAAATCAAAATGTAAAAATAACAGTGTCCTCCCAAGAACACATATCATGTGCTATCTTGCTTAGTTGTACACTGTCTAAACACAGTTGTACAGTCTGTTACTTAAAAACCCAGACATGCTCTTTACAAATATGTTGAAAACTCAGGTTCAAGCACAGAGACAGTACATGGGTGGTAGCTCAATTCCTGGAAATGGGTGCCATATCCATTGCAGCCCCTCTGAGTCTCCATGACAACAGGAGAGCTGCTCCTAAGGGAGTAATGCAGACCCATGGGTCACAGATACTGAAGTGAACCAGCTGTACCAGACACCTGCTCTGGGATATTTGGTTATTTATTTAAAGCTCTCTCAGGTTGAGAAGAACAAATAAACTAACCCCTGGGAAGCCCTCGGCTAAGTTAACAGATGTTAAAGTTTCAGTAACTGTTATTTTTATCATTGTATGAAGATTCAAGGGGAGCGCCTGGGCCACTATAGGTCCACAGAAATGGAATCCTTTATTGTTTTAGCCAACTTTGGCCAGTTTTTAGCTATTTTTCTACCATATTACTTCACAACTTAGATGGAGTGGTTTCTCCCTGGTCTCCACTTACACTCCATCATTTTAATAGATGTTTAAACATTTCTCAGGACTCTGTGGCACTCCATCTGTAACAATATTTCACATGCACTTACTTCATCTCAGCAATGAAAATAATATATTCTTTTAAACTTTTCAAAAACATCACTACTTTCTCCATGCAAAACTATGTAGGACCCTTTGATGTTTTTTGTTCTCATAATTGTAAGGCATGCTGGGCATTTTAATTTCCTAGTCATCTACATATCAAAATATTAGCCACCCTTTTAGAGTTGTAGTCATGCACTTGACAAAGATGAAGAATGCTATTTTTTCATATTAATAGAATTATATTTCATATCTGATATTTACTGAAGAGGTCTTTAAGCACTCCTTTGACATTATAATTAGGTGATATATGTTTGACTCAGGGAAGAGTTTTAATAATAGAACACAGAACCCCAAAGAGCCAGTTCTTGGTTTTTAAATCTCAAAATACAGAAATACACCAAATAGAGAAATACAGTCAATCTTCTGTATATGGGTGCTACATTCATATATTCAACCAAAAATGGATCAGAAATATGTAGTTTTATATCTGCAGTGGAACAAATGCAGATTTTTTTCTTGTCATTATTCTCTAATCAATAGAGTAAAACAACTATTTGTGTAATTTTTTTAAAATCTACTTTTTTTTGGATGTCAATGGACTTTATTTTATTGACTTATATGCAGTGCTGAGAATTGACCCAGTGTCTCACACATGCTAAGCAAGCACCCTAACACTGAGGCACAACCCCAGCCCCTTAAGTAATATTTTTATTGTATTGGTTATCATAAATAATCTAGAGATTATTGAAAGTAGACAACATGATGTGGGTAGGTTATATGCAAAGACTACATCATTTGACATCAAAGGCTTAATCATACAGAATTTGATATTCATAAGCTCTCTCAGAACCAGTCCCCCAAGGATACCTAGGAGGGACAGTATGCAATGACTCTCCTGTCCTCCATAATAAGAAAAAACAAACAAAGAGAAACCCTCCCCAAATCACAAAAGAAAGAAAAAATGTGAGGAAGCACAGGAAACTTTTATGTCATCACTGACCAAGGGCTGAAACCATGTCCACCCTAAGGCAGGTCTAGGGAGAGAAAAGAACATTCTGGACAAGCTGGAGGAATGAGAGCAGAGTGACTTTCACATGCCTCTCTTACTGAAGCTCTAGGAGGTGGCAAAGCCTTGAGGGCTTCCTGTACTCTAGACTGACAAGAACAAGCAGGCTAGACTAGTCTGGGTTTTCTTATAGCCATGGTATTATAGCCACAGCTTAGCCCAAATTGTGGGCTGAAAGCCCCATGAGGTAGGGCAGCTACTTTATAGAGTCCAGAGCTACCCAGTCTCCCTAAAAGAAATTAAATCAATACAGCTTCTCCCAAACTACATACAGTAACAAAGAAAACCTTGGGAATACCTCTGGAATGCATTGTCTCAGTAATTCATCTAGAAGAAGCTTCTAGAGATTGTTGCTAGCTGAAGGTTACCAAAACCCCTTCCACTCATCTTGGATAAGAGGAATGGGGTGGAGCTGATCCAAGAGTAAATTACACCCAGGGAGTGCTAATTCCAACCCAGTGCTCCCCATTGCCTCTTCAGGATCTCAGCTAAAGGTGAGCCAACTGACATCCTACCCCCAGCACAGAGACATGTAAAACCCTGGTGATCTGCACCAGGGAGGACAAACTTCTGTGCCACAGACCACCCACAGAGAACCTGCACCAACAGGACCCACAGTTGCAGAAAGCCATACAGATCTCATGTAACACTGCCACAAAGGAAGCCCCAGCAGAGTGTAGTGGGTGCTCAGTGATTAACAGCCATTGGCCATAGAATCTTGAATGAAGGCAAGCCAACTGACACACTACCGCAGTCATGGGTATGGTACCCTGGTGAATTTTATCAGCCAGAGTGGAAGTTTCTGTGCCAGACTGCACACAGAAAGCCTTTATTCACAGGCTTCACGGTTTCAGACAGCCACCAAGCTCTATGCCACTATGAAGAAGTCCTGGAATTCCCCAATATTCAGTGACAGCTCTGAGCCCTGCTCCCTGTGCCCCTGCACCCAAAATAAACAGCAGCATATTCAGCATACTCCAAGGAGGCAAATTCAGGTCTCCAGGTTGAACAATAACCAATGGCTGGTTAAAAATAGAAAAACTAGGAAAATAATTCCTGTGCCCTATCACCTCTAACGGAGTACATAGCTGTGACTCCCAGAGTTGCCAGTTAACTTAATTCTCATTCATTAGGATAATTGGGATAATCCCAAGCAGCCAGCATAGAACACAATGACAGTAGACCCCCATAAATGGACTTACAAAGGACCAGCCCAGACACCAGCCACCACATAATTTGCCAAGATATGAGCCCACCAACCTGCAACCTGTGCACTTCAGAGGGGGGCAGCATCCCTACACTACCCCCACTGGCCACCCAGAACTACATCAACCAGCCTATAATATGTCTACCCTAGAACACCACATCTCACATGCTGGAGAATATAAACTGGGAGAGCCCACACTAGATTTAACAGCACTGGATACACAGAACTTCTCTTCAGGAGGCCATACAAAACTTCATCCCCTAACAGGGAGTAATCTGACCTCTCAGTAACAAATGATTCAGAACCATCTCTTCTGACTCACAAAATAAACTAGGTACCTAGATACCACAAAGATCAGAGGGGGCCTCCTAGAATTGAATTAGATATGAGCTAGTGTGATCAGAACCTTCACATTCAGAGAAACTTAAAGTCAAGGTGTGATGGACATCTTCTTATACTCCCAAATCCCAAATACATCCAAGTCCGAAAGACTCAACAAGAAATCTCCCTTCCTCAGCATGGATTATCACAAAGAGTTTTAATGTCAATTGCGCTCAAACAGATATCATTTTCATTTTGAATTGATTGATGTACCCTTATTATTTGATATTGCAGCTCTGAACACAACTGGTTGTATTTCTTCTAAGCATTAACTGGAATCATTCTTTCTACCATTGCTTTCTTAGGTCAGATTTATACTTGCTTCTTATAGCCTTTCTTTTTCCTCTTGCAGTACCTGATTTTACCCCCAATAGCCCCCATTTTTCCTCTTTTTATCTTACTTTGTTTTTTCTATCTTTTATTTTTTCTTTGCTCATTTTTTCTCTTCTTCCTATTTCAATCTCTACATGGCCTCATAGTAATTAATATCTTCAATCACTAATTTTTTGCCCTATCAATAACATTACTACAATTTATACTTGGATTAGAGGAACTGTGGAGAATATTTTCAATAAGTATTTTTCTCCTGATTTTTATTACTGCATGTATTTAAACTGAAGGGAGTTAATAAGGTTTACTATTTTCTCTCTAAGTGAAGATGAATTCTAGACATAGCAGAGGACACACAATAAGTGGGAGTATCAGTACTTGCATATTTACCCATCCTGAGACATTTAAGATAAAGCAGCTCAGTAAATAATCCCTAGCATAAAGTAGAAGAGATAATCAAAACATCAGAAGCCTTGACATAAAAATAATATTAAAAAGCAAGGGAACAAATCACCCCAAACATCGCATTCCTTAAAAATTCCTTAAAAATTAATCCAACTGACACCAAAATGGAGGAAATATCAGATAAGTAATTTAGGAATTTTACAGTCAAATTCTCAATGAACTAAAAAAGATGTAAGGAATGGACTAAGAGATAAAATACAGGAACGGATACATTATGTTAATGGCAAGGCAGAGATTCTGAAAAAGAACAATATAACCTGGAAATTAAAAAAAATAATAGATTAGACTACTTTGAAGACACATTCTCAGGGATAGAAGACAAAGTACATAACCTTGAAATTAAAGTTGACAATGGCCAGAATAATCAAGAAATCAGGGATAATATTACAAGATCAAAAATAAGAATCATTGGTATAAAAGACAACACTTAAATACAAACTAAAGGAATGCACAACCTCTTCAATGTAATAAAATCAGAAAAAATTTCCAAACCTTAGGAATGGGCTGGAAATCCAAATGCAAAGATGTACTAAGAACCCAAAATAGGCAAGATAAATAAGACCCTCTCCAAGACACATTATAGACACAAGAACAGAATTTTTAAAAGACACAATACAGTAAGTCACATTTAAAGGTAAGCCAATAAAACATTCTAAAGATTTCTCACCCCAGAATCTAAAATCCATGAGGTTTTAGAATAATCTCTACCAAACCCTGAAAGATAATTTATATTGAGCAAGATTATTATACCAAGCAAAACTATCCTTCAGATGAAGTAAAATCTTTCCACAAGCATAAACTAATAGAATTCATAAAAACTAAGTCAGCACTATAGAACATGCTTGATGAATTATTTCATGAGTGCCGCAATCTGGCTGGGCACAAATCATGAGCCACTCAAGCAGGAACAAACTTCATTTTCAAACTCCACGAGCACACTCCACACACGGTCCCCCGGAACCTCTCCGGAACGCCACCCATGCAGCTCCTCTAGGCACACACCACACCAACCGGAAATCCCTCCTCAGGACCTTCCCCAACCAACGCAAACCCTCCAGGAATCCACGTGAGAACTCCAAAGTAGTGCAAGAACTCCAAAGCAGCGGGCAAGAGCCGCCCCATTGCCCACCAGTAAAGGTCAAATATATAATACAATCAATCCAGCATCACAGCACTTATATATAGACTAACTCAAATCATCATCTCAATGGTTCGCTGGAGTCACCTTTCAAACATTCCCTCTGGCAAATGTCAGGCGTCATACCAACCAAGGCCATGGCTCTCAACATCTCCCCATCCCTTTTTAATTAAACACCAAGCATGTGGTTTAGGGACCATGCCTGTCTTAGGTTGTCCATTTCTACATATGGTCTTTACCCATCATCCGATAAGCTGACCTCAAGGCATCAGCTTTTTGTCTTAGGATGGTACCATTGAAATTGGATCATACACATCATTGACTACCGGTCCAGCATACAGCCATATTTGTGGATAGGCCTTGCATCAGTGTGTGGGGGGGTGAGGTTCTTTGCCTCACCTCTGTTGACCCCCAAATTTGGCCTTTGCACCAGTGAGGGGTGAGGTTTTTTGCCTCACCTCTGTTGGCCCCCGAATTTGGCCTTGGTACCAGTGGGGGGTGAGGTTTATTGCCTCACCTCTGTTGGCCCCAAAATTTGGCCTTTGTACCAGTGGGGGGGTGAGATTTTTTGCCTCACCTCTGTTGACCCCCAAATTTTAGCTGAATGACCATCACAAGCAGAAGGGAGGAGGATACAGAAATGCCACGACACCCAAGCCAATTGACAGCTCCTTTGGAAAAATTGTACCACTGGTGACACCATCAGCAAAGATACTGCAGCACTACCACAATTTGCTGCACCAACAGATAGTTCACAATGCATACAAGTGATACATAGTCCAGGCAAGTTCTGCAAGCAGTTCAAAGCAGAGGAATCTATTAATATGTTCATTTCCTCCCAAAGTAAATCGACCCCTTAATTGAGCATCACTTGTTGAGTTACATTATTCATTGATGCACCAGTTTATACAGTTTGTTGTGATAGCTATTGCAGAAGCTGTAGTTTGGTTTTATCTTTGTCTTCACCAGCATTGGGATGAAGATAAGAATTCTGGCAATGATGGCTAAAAAAAATTTTGTAACATTCCAGCAGGCACTAAAAGAAAGCAATTTTCTAAACAATTTAGTATCCTGAATAGAATTAGATATAATGAAAAGGAAAGGTGAAAGTAAACAAACAGATCTGTTAACCTCCTTTTTTTGTCCACATATTAAAACAATCCTCAACAGCTGTTTACACAATTTAAATTAAACCATTTAAATCACGTGAATAAAAAAATATGTAGATCCATTTTTTCATGAGCACTCCTCATATATGATATATGAACATACACACATACAGACATACAACACAAAACACAAGTGTGCACACATAACATAAAACACATAAGACAATAGTAAAGGCCTTGTAGATTTACACAGGTGAAATCTCCATTGCATTGTTTAAAAATTCCACAGTCAAAAAATAGAACTGATCAGAAAAATATTAAACTAGGTCTGTATGAGCTCAAAAAATAAAATAGAACATCATGATGTGGGAAAATGCAATAATAAAATAGATATTGAAAAAGGCATCCTGGTTACCACCAGGGTTTGACCCTTCTTTGGATATCCCAACCTTTTTCCTGTAACTTGCATAATGGGTCTGAAGGTATTCCTAAAAGCAAGCCCCAAGGTTTTTATTACATTTGAAATAGGCTTTAATGGTGTTCATTATTCATTAGCCTCTAGGTGTGGGAGAACAACTGCTGTAGATGTAAGGATGTCAGCTGTTATGGATTTGAGCCAAGTCATCTTCTTTTTGTTCTGTAGAAAAAGTTTTAGTTAGTCTCTCTGGAATCCAAATCAGGTACTGTTCTCTGTGGAAAAACACAAACAGAACCCCTACTCCAGACAATCACGGGGTCAGGATCTTTCCATTGTCCTGTTAAAATATCCTTCAAAAGTACCTTAGGCTTATGTACATTTTTGGGATACATATGCCTTTCCACAGCACTAAGCCCTGATGAATCCAAATTTAAAAAGTTTAGAGTAAAAAGGGTTTTTTTAAGTTGATCTTTGGGGGATATATACCCCTTCCCAATTCCTTCTTTTTGCTTTAATAAGTACATTTTAATAGTTTGATGAGCTCTTTCAACTATGCCTTGTCCCTGTGGATTGTATGGGATTCCTGTTATATGAGTAATGCCAAATGATGAGCAAAATTGTTTAAAAGAGGTAGAAGTATAACCAGGGGCATTATATGTATTTAACTGTTTTGGAATGTCCACAGTGGCAAAATTTTGTAAGCAATGAGCTATAATATCTTTAGTTTTTTCTCCAGCATGAAGAGAGCCCATCAAAAATCCAGAATAAGTATCAACTGTAACATACAAATATTTTAATTTTCCAAATTCTGGAAAACGTATGACATCCATCTGCCAAATATGGTTAGGAATCAGTCCTCTAGGATAGACTCCAAGATTAACTTGTGGTAAAAAGGTCACACAATTTTGATATTCTTTTATTATTTGTCTACCTTGTTCCTTAGTTATTTTAAAATGCTTTTGTAAAGTATTAGCATTGACATTGATATGGAACTTATTATGAAAATTTGTAGCTTCTTCTAGTGTAGAGAAAATATGTATGTCATGTGTAGTTTTATCTGCTAAATCATTGCCCAATCTAAGGGCTCCAGGCAATCCTTTATGTGCCCTGATATGTCCTATAAAGAATGAATCTTTTCTAATCCAGATTAGCCTGGTATAGTTGAAAACAAAGAGAAAACAGTAGAGAAAAGGGAAATCCTACCAGCATCTTCAGGGGATGCTATAGCATTAACTATATACTAACTATCAGAAAATAAATTAAATACAGAATCTTAAAACATCTCAAAAGCTTGTAATACTGCATTAAGCTCTACCTTTTGAGCTGATTGTTTGGGTACTAAAAATGTAAAAGTTTGACCAGGGGTAGCTACTGCTGCTGTACCATTATTTGACCCATCAGTGAATATATTTGGAGCATTCATGATAGGTGTTTTTCTTGTCATTTTTGGAAAAACTACAGGATGCAAAGACCAAAAAGACAACGAAGGATTAGATGGTGATTATCAAATGAAACATTAAATTTACACATGATTATTGCCCATGTATTTAACTCATTAGCTAACTCATCAATTTGATCCATAATATATGGAGTAATAATTTTATTGGGAAAAATT
Source organism: Callospermophilus lateralis (assembly GCF_048772815.1). Taxonomy (NCBI): domain Eukaryota; kingdom Metazoa; phylum Chordata; class Mammalia; order Rodentia; family Sciuridae; genus Callospermophilus; species Callospermophilus lateralis. The sequence goes on along the minus strand of NC_135305.1, from coordinate 142,933,304 downwards.
CCAAACACTCCCTTTGCTACTTTTATTCCTTTGAGTATCAATTGTCCTACAGCCTCAGGATACCTAGAAAGAATAGTGTTAAAAGAATAAGATAAATGTATCCGCAATAATGGACCTTCTTGCCAAAATACTCCTGTAGGAATATTTTTTGTTGTACAATAAATAATAAAGGCAAAGTTTTATCAATTCTATCCAAAATCATATTTTCCATATATGTTTCAATGATTTTTAATGCCTTTTTTTGCTTCATGCGCTAACATTCAGGGTGAATTTGGATCTGATGGACCTTTTAGGATATCAAATAAAGGTCCCAACTCTCCTGTTGGTATGCCTAGATAAGGCCTTATCCAATTTATGTCTCCTAATAACTTTTGAAAGTCATTAAGTGATTTGAGTTGATCTACTCATATTTGAATTTTTGGTGGACAGAACATGGTTGAGGATAATAGAACTCCTAAATAATTAATTGGAAAGTTTAACTGTACTTTATATATTGCTATATCTACATTATAATTTTTTAATAAGTTTCTAAGTGTGGCATAATATTCTAGCAATGTGTTTTTATCTTTGTGTGCTAACAATACATCATTCATATAGTGAAATATTTGTAGTTCAGGATTTTGGTTTCTAAGTGGCTGGATTGCTTTGTTAACATAAATTTGACACATAGTTGGGCTGTTAGCCATCCCTTGAGGGAGTACTTTCTATTCATATCTCTGATCAGGACCTTCATGATTCAGTTCAGGGATAGTAAATGCAAAACGTGGACTATCCTCAGGATGAATTGGAATTTAAAAAAAAAAACAATCTTTAATAACTATAGCTAAAACATACCAGGTTTTTGGCAAAGCAGACAATTTGGGAATCCCCAATTGATTAGGTCCCAAAATAACCATCTCATTATTAATGGCTTTTAAATCTTGCAATAATCTTCATTTACCAGATTTCTTTTTGATGACAAAAATGGCACTATTATGGGGAGATACGGAAGGTTGTATATGTCCCTCCAATAATTGTTGTTTGACCAGATCATATGATACTTGTATCTTTTCTTTAGTCAGGGGCCACTGAGGAACCCATACTGGTCTTTCTGATTTCCAAGTAATTTTTATTGTCTCAGTGACCCCTTCTGAAAACCCAATCCATATCTATTTATTCCTTCATCTATTTCAATTGGTGCTGCTATACCTTGTTCTTGTCCTCCTAATCTTTTTTTCTTTCCTAAAACCTTGTCTAGCCCTAATAGTGGGCGCATTTGGATTGATGTTATTTGTTAATGTCAAATCTGATTGATCTAGGACATCTCGTCCCCATAAATTTATAGGAAGATGATCCAATGGCTGTATACTTCCTTCACATCCTTCAGGATCCTTCCAATCTAACACCATTGCACTTCTATGGGGATTAGTTGCCACTCCTAGGCCTTGAAGCATTTGAGTGGCTTGTTGTAACAACCAATGTTTTGGTCATTCGGGATGAGAGATAATGCTAAGGTCTGCACGTGCATCCAGTAGCTCATTAAATTCATGTCCTTGGATATTTAGTTTTAGCATGGGGCGAGAATCTAAATTTAAATATAGCATGGCCCATTCTACACCTGTGGAGCCTAATCCCCTGGAACCTCTTTCTATACTACGACTGGAAAATTTATCATGTAGGCTGGGTATTATTAATAACTGTGCTATTCTGTCTCCTGGTGAAACTACTGATATACCCCTTGGAGAACTGGCTATAATTTTTATTTCACCTTCATAATTGGGATCAATTACCCCAGGACTTATCATAAGTCCTTTTAGAGTAGAAGAACTGTGTCCTAATAATAAGCCTACTGTTCCTTGGGGAAGAGGTCCTTTTACTCCTATGGGAATGATTTGAACTCCCATTTCTGGAGTTAGTACTGCTCTGGTGGAGGTGCAGATGTCCAATCCTGCTCCTCTGGTCTGTCTAGTGAGGTATCTAATGGATAATGTGTCCTGGGCACTACACTGAATGTGTTGCTGGGTTCCTCCGATGCCCCGTATATTTGTGTTTGTGGGCCCTAGAGCAATAGGCCCCCCATTTTTTGGCAATGAAGCCCAATGTTTTTATCCATGATATTATGGGTAAACACCTGGTCTTTGTCCATTTTTTGATAATGGAGTACCCTCTATAGTGGTTTGAGAATGCATTCATTAGCCCAATGTCTTTCTCTATGGCATTGTGGGCAAATACCTGGTATTCTACCCCTTTGATACCTAGTTTTGTTAACACCTCCTCCTATGGAGCAACTCCTTTTAAAATTTCCCATTTGTTCACAATTGTAACATGTTTTTGGCCTGGCACCTAAAGCATGTTGTACTGCAGCTGCCAAGACTTGCCCTTGTTCATTAATGTCTCTGCATAATTTAATATATGTGTTTAAATCTCCATGTTTCCATGGTCTAATGGCCTCCCTGCACCATCTCTTTGCTTGTTCATAGGCTAGTTGTTTTATTAATGGCATCACTTGTTCTACATCCCCAAAGATTCTGGTAGCTGTTTGTATAAGCCTATCTACAAATTCAGCATAAGGTTCATTAGCTCCTTGTATTACTTTAGATAATTGACCTTGTAAATCTCCATGCCCCTGTAAAATTTTCCATACCCTAACCACAGATGAAGTGATTTATGAATATATGGCAGGATCATATCTAATTTTTTGCAGCTGACCCTAATAAAGTCCCTCTCCTAACAACATATCTAGATTTCTCTGAGGATAACCGACTGCTGCATTTCACCTAGCCATCTCCGTGTAAAATTCCTGATTGGCAACCTTCCATAACAGATATTGTCCTCCATTTACCACAGCTTTGCACATACTAGCCCAATCTGCTGGCATCATGTTCAAGTTGGTAATGGATTCGACCATACTTACAGTGAAGGGCTCTTGAGGACCATAGGTTGTTACAGCCTCTTTCAGCTGCTTCACTGTTTTGAAATCTAAAGCATGGTGAACTCGCTGCCCTCCTCCTCCTCAAATACAGGGCATGCTAATCTTTGAGGTCTTGTCTCAGGATTCCGTCTATCAACTACGGGGGTTGAGGGACACTCAGCATATGTTGTCTCCATAGGTAGAGCTGTTGGTTGAATTACACCCTCTGGTGATAGAACAGTGTTAGTAGCAGACTCCTGTTGAAACTTCTCCCCTGATAGCTTTTTCTCATCTAAACTTTCTTCCCCTTTCTGACTATCTCGAGAGGCCTCCTCTTTTTCCTTATCTAATATGTCTTCTACCATAATCTGAACTGAAAGCTTTGGACTAGGCAAACAAAATTATATCACCATCCACAATGGCAATGTGCCACTTGGTAAAGTTCACGGGTTTTTCTTTTCCCTCTTCCTTAAGTCTTCATATGATGGTCCCATTGTGATATATTCAACAACTCCTCCTTATTGGCTTTTTAAGGGGCGAGATTTTTGTATTGTATCAACGTATGACCTAACTGTTCTTGGTTTTACTGGGGTGCCTCCTTCCTCTAGCAATTTACTTAACACTCTTTCAGTTTGTTTTTTGCTAATTTCTGACCCCATATCTCTGCTACAAAATAACACAACCCAACAAGATAACACAAAACAAAACTGAAACAGAATGAAACAAAAAACGAACAAAAATGCATTGTATCAATTTTTCTATTTTCTTGAAATGTATATCCGTGGTCTATCTCTATCTCTTCTTCAGGGCCAAACAACTTTTCCAGCATCCTATTTATTTCTAGGGGCAGGCAGCTTGAAACAGAAATGTAAGAAATCAAACAAGAACACATTATTTTCTGAAATGGTCACCCATTCTCTCGCGCTGCCCTCAGGGGTGAGCAGTTTCACTTACCCCCAAGCTTCAGGCGTTCCCCATGCAGGCCACCAAATGCAGCAGTCTGGCTGGGCACAAATAACTGGGAGGTCGAGCCACTTGTAGATTCAAGTAGGCACAAACTTTGTTTTCAAACTCACATGAATGCCACCTATGCGACCCTCCAGGAACACCACGAGAGCTCAACAGGAACTCAACCAACCCATGTGAACTCTCTAGGAATTCCGCGAGAGCTCAACAGGAACTCAACCAACCCACGCGAACAATCTAGGAACTCCACGAGAGCTCAACTGGAACTCAAGGGGAACTCCATGAGCACTCAAAAATAGTGGGCACCCAAGGCAGCAGGAACTGCCCCTTCTGGAAAAATGCCAGGCACCATCTTGACCTGGCCGTGGCTCTCAACACTAGAGGCTGGAAATCTTAGATGAGGGTTTCAGCAGTGTAGGTTCCTGTGTGGTGTATGAGTGAAAGATTTGTTCTAGGCTTCTTTCTTTGTTTTGTAGATTATTATCCTCTTTTGTCTTCTTTCTATATGCAAGTGTCCAAATTTCCTCTTTTTTCTAAAGATACCATTTTTACTGGATCAGGGACTCTCCTAATGACTTAATTTTCATTTAATTACTTTAAACACCATTTCTTCAATGCATCCATATTCTGAGGTACAAGGGATTATGACTTCAATACAAAAATCTTAAGGGATTTCAATTTAGCTTACAACAGTTGAACGTAATTGGAGTCAATGGATTTGAGAAATACTCAGAAGCTAAAATTTTCAGAAGTGGTGAGATGGAGAGTAAGATTTCAAGGATGATAAGACTTCTGGTAGGTAGCAGTGACTTTAATATGAGTGCAAACAGAAGCACATTTAGAGGAATAATGATGAGCTCTCTATGGCATGTGCTTGCTTGTAGGTGCTCATGATATCCATACCTTACCTGTACAATATAGATGATAGATGTCATTTAGGCAGTTTATTTGAATCTGGAGCTCAGAAGAGGCTTGGGATAGATCATTAATTTGGGAGATCTCAGGTATTGAGAGCAAGGGTGGGGATGTAGCTCAGTTGTAGAGAACTTCCCTAGCATGTGGGAAACACTGTCTTCAATATCCAGCACTGAGGTGGGGGGGAAATGAAGAATGAGAAAAGGCTGTTATAGATGTCAGTAGAAGCTTTCCTAGCATGTGTGATACTGTGTGTTTAATCTCTAGTATTGGGAAAAATAGGGAAAAAAAGAACTTACAATATTTATGTAGAATTCCATTTTCTTAAGTCATGTATACATTTGAGATGGGGGAAGATAGTATAATTTCTACCTACAATTTTTTTAAGTACTTTAAACTATTTCTGTGTATTTTATATTATACATATTTTATATTTTATGTCATATTGATAATTTATAAACAATAAGGAAACATATGTTAGCATGTGAACGTGGTGGGGGAAGCTAAGGTAACAATGTTTTGGGGAGAATATGATACTAAATTTAATTTCAGTGACAATTCAAAAAAAATGAATTTTTCTTATAGATTTTTAAAATACTAATTAATAATTCATTCCAAAAGGTGCAACTTTAACACCAAGAGGGAGAAAATAGTTCTAGTTTTTATGATAGGGAAGGTAGAGGCACAAAATTAAGACCTTACAATAGTTCATTACCTCCAAAATTGAACCCTGCTTTATAAAATCTTATTCCTTAGTATTTATCTTCATTTTAAGGAATTTCTCCTGTCATGCCCCCTTTCTCAGAGGTAGAAGTAGATTGTATCTTCTTTCTTATGCTCATCCCTCTTGTTTCTACATCTACTCATCTCTTACAATACACATATTATATTTAAGCATAATTTATGCTATTATATATGCAATAGTCATATGTAATTTATATAAAATTTCATATCTCCTTAAGAAGAGAAACATGTATTTTAAGTATATAACTATAGCTAATTCTTTCATTTTGTCTTTAGGGAGAGTGATGATAAAGAAAAATGCTGATACTGCAGTAAACTATTTGGAAAGGGTTTTAAAATCCTTTAATACTGTAGCTTAACAGTGATCTCGAGGGAAGAGTATGGGATCAGGAATTTGAGTATGAAGTGGAACTTTTATTTTTCACCCCAAATATTGCAGTATCAAATATTTTTTACATTGAGAATTGAATATTCTATTTAGAATTAACACTTAAACATCTATATTACTCTGAAATAGTAAAAAAAGAGAGAGAGAGAGAGAGAGAGAGAGAGAGAGAGAGAGAGCATCACTTTTGATTTTTTCGTCCAGAGATAACTCTGTTAACATTCTGGAAAAAAATCTTCTGAATGGTATACACTTCACAAGGTATTTTGTTTTGTTTGTTTTGTGATGCTAGGGATCAACCTAGGGCTCCTTTTATTGTAGGCAAGTATTATACCACTGAACTATGTGCACAACATCCCTGCCATCATTTTTATAGGTTTTTATTTATTGTATTTCAGGATGTATTAATAACGTGACTACTTTAGTGTTTCATAAAACTCAATGTATGATAACATGTATTTTTGTTTTCTCTCTGAACAACATATATAAAAAAGTCGACTTTTTTTATTTTTAACTGAAATCATTTTGATTGTATAAAGTTTTTTATTTTGCTTTGTGGTATTGTGAAGTCTGTATTTAATTTCTATATCTTCTTTCTTTTGTGATCAAACACAGCAAAACATTTTTTCCTGAAGGGTACTTTTCAGCAAAGGGAATCTTTTCTTTGTCTTATTGTTAGGATTCCTCTCCTTTGACTAAGATGATTAAGAACTAACTTAAAATTTCTATCTACTTGTTATCTTTGATCAAATCTGCAGGCCCCTTATTCACAACATGATCTCTGCACAGAGATCTCTGGCATGGACTTTTTGCTAAGTATTTTACATCTTTTTAAAAAATTTTAGTTTTGCTTCCTTGGCTTTTCTCTAACCTCTTCTCAATATGCGTGCTTAGAAACACTTCATCAAGGACCAAAGAGTGATACTGCTGATTCCTTCTCTCCCCTGCCCGTGTCTCAGAGGGAGAAGGTAGAGGTAATTTGTATGTTCTTTCTCAGGCTCATCTCTCTTCTCTTGTTTCTACATCTACTCATTTCTCTCTTTTCCTCCACTAACAGGAAGGAAGATCTCTCAGTGGCCTACCAAATGAGAACAAACAAACAACAGCAACAACAACAAAAATAAAAACCTGGGTCCTTTCTCTCTCTCTCTCTCGCTCGCTCGCTCGCTCGCTCGCTCTCCTTCTTTCTTTCATGAATTTTTGGTAAGCTGCCTTATATCTCTACTTTCCCGTTTCTCTTTTGTCCCAAACTGATAAATTAAGTGTTCACTCTACCCAAATAAGTTTTAATGCAGTCCCATGATCCAGTCACTAAATCCTGCTGCCTACTTTTTAAGCCCTGTTTAACCGGACTCTTGAGGTGATTGACCATTTCTTCTGCCTTAAATTTCTCCCCCCTCAGCTACTCTCACTCTTTAGAATTTTTCATGGATTCTTCTTTCTCCTTCTACCCCTCCTTTTAAAGTGTTTTATTTATAAAATTTGAAACACATAGCAAACTCTAAAATTAGAATACATTACAATGATACATGGGCAAGCTCACATATGCTAACAGTTTCTATCACCTCCAGAGGCTGATTTCCCGTAAATCTCTTTCTGTAATCTCAGTCTTTCCCTTATGCAAGCAGTTTCCACATTAATGCTGACAGGTTCCAGAGGCCCAAGTCCACGTGAACTCATCTCTCTATCTACCTGATACTCATTCTGAAGTTTCATTTTAGTTGCCTAATCTCTGTGCTTCTGGTCGTTCACAAGCATATCTAGTCCCGGACCTTCTTAAATACATGTAAATCTTCTTATAGCCTACTCTTGGTACTCCTCTATTCCTACGGCCTGAGAAAAGTCCCTTTCACCAAAATTGTTTCTCCAGTGAATTCCTAACTGATCTCATTGCCTACAGGCTCACCAACACCCCATATACTACTATTCATCTTCCATGTTACCATCAGAGTGATTTCTCCTAAACCACAAACTTGGTCATAGTATTCATTCATGGAAATCCTTAGTAGTTGACTGGTATCTGTGATGAATTCAACTGTGCCTTGATCTGGCCCTTGTCTTCATCTCCATTCTCACCTGCTCCCTTTCTCTTGGATGTTCACTGTTTACTCATGGAATGAATTACTTTTTCATATCTCTGTATGTTTATTTCTCTGTTTGGAATGGTCTCTAGTTGCTTTTTACCATGAAAGATTGAATAGAATAAAAATCTTATAATTATCCCTGTTGTTTACATGAGGAAACCAAATCTGAGAAAATGAAGTCACATATCCAAGGACACAGAGCCAATATATAGTGGCAGAACTGAGTGTAAGTCAAGGTTCTCTGCAATCTTAGTTAGCTTGAAGGTTTTGGACCTCATTCTGTGTGCAACAAGAAGTGATCAAATATATTTGAGCAAGGAAATTCATGATCTGTTCTGGAGTATAAAGGTATAGAAACTAAATATCTACTTTGAAAGTCAAATTCTGTTTAAGTATTATTATTCAATGTTTCTTTTTTTAATTAATTTTTATTGTTGGTTGTTCAAAACATTACATAGTTCTTGATATATCCTATTTCACACTTTGATTCAAGTGGGATACGAACTCCCACTTTTACCCCGTATACAGATTGCAGAATCACATCAGTTTCACAACCATTGATTTACATATTGCCATTCTGGTGTCTTTTGTATTCTGCTCCCTTTCCTATCCTCTGCTATCCCCCCTCCCCCCTCCCGTCCCCTCTTCTCTCTCTACCCCCTGTACTGTAATTAATTTCTCCCCCTTATATTTTTCCCCCTTTCCCCTCACTTCCTCTTGTATGTAATTTTGTATGCCCCTGAGGGTCTCCTTCCATTTACATGCAATTTCCCTTCTCCCTCCGTTCTGTTGTTTTCATTGTATAAGTCTTTCACCTCTTTTGTTAGGTTGATTCCCAAGTATTTTATTTTTTTTGAGGATATTGTGAATGGGGTGGTTGTCCTCATTTCCATTTCAGAGGATTTGTCACTGATATACAGGAATGCCTTTGATTTATGCGTGTTGATTTTATATCCTGCCACTTTGCTGAATTCATTTATTAGCTCTAATAGTTTCTTTGTAGACCATTTTGGGTCTGCTAGGTATAGAATCATGTCATCTGCAAATAGTGATAATTTGAGTTCTTCTTTTCCTATTTTTATGCCTATAATTTCTTTTGTCTGTCTAATTGCTCTGGCCAGTGATTCTAGAACTATGTTGAACAGAAATGGTGAGAGAGGGCATCCCTGTCTTGTTCCAGATTTTAGAGGGAATGCCTTCAGTTTTTCTCCATTCAGAATGATGCTAGCCTGAGACTTAGCATAGATTGCTTTTACAATATTGAGGTATGTTCCTGTTATTCCTAGTTTTTCTAGAGTTTTGAACATAAAGGGAATCTGTACTTTGTCGAATGCTTTTTCCGCATCTATCGAGATGATCATATGGTTCTTATTTTTAAGCCTATTGATGTGGTGAATAACATTTATTGATTTCCGTATATTGAAACAACCTTGCATCCCAGGGATAAATCCTACCTGATCATGGTGCACAATTTTTTTGATATGTTTTTGTATCCGGTTCTCCAGAAGTTTATTGAGGATTTTTGCATCTAGGTTCATTAGAGATATTGGTCTGTAGTTTTCTTTCTTTGAAGTGTCTTTGTCTGGTTTAGGATCAGGGTGATGTTGGCCTCATAGAATGAATTTGGAAGTTCTCCCTCTTTTTCTATTTCCTGAAATAGCTTGAAAAGTAATGGTATTAGTTCCTCTTTAAAGGTTTTGTAAAACTCTGCTGTATACCCATCCGGTCCTGGGCTTTTCTTAGTTGGTAGTCTTTTGATGGTTTCTTCTATTTCCTCAATTGATATTGGTCTGTTTAGGTTGTCAATATCCTCCTGACTCAATCTGGGCAGATCATATGACTTAAGAAATTTATGGATGCCTTCACTATCTTCTATTTTATTGGAGTATAAGGATTCAAAATAATTTCTGATAATCTTCTGTATTTCTGAAGTGTCTGTTGTGATATTGCCTTTTTCATCCCGTATGCTAGTAATTTGAGTTCTCTCTCTTCTTCTCTTCGTTAGTGTGGCTTAGGGTCTGTCGATTTTATTTATTTTTTCAAAGAACCAACTTTTAGTTTTGTCAATTTTTTCAATTGTTTCTTTTGTTTCGATTTCATTAATTTCAGCTCTAATTTTAATTATTTCTTGTCTTCTACTTCTTTTGCTGTTGTTTTGCTCTTCTTTTTCTAGGATTTTGAGTTGAAGTATTAGATCATTTATTTGTTGGTTTTTTTCTTTTTTTAAGGAATGAACTCCAAGCAATAAATTTTCCTCTTAGAACTGCTTTCAATGTGTCCCATAGATTCCGATATGTTGTGTCTGTGTTTTCATTTATCTCTAAGAATTTTTTAATTTCCTCCTTGATGTCTTCTATAACCCATTGATCATTCAGTAACTTATTGTTCATTCTCCAACTGATGCATGATTTTTCCTTACTTCTTTTATCATTGATTTTCAATTTCATTCCATTATGATCAGATAAGATGCATGGTATTATCTCTACTCCTTTATATTGTCTAAGAGTTGCCCTGTGACATAATATATGATCTATTTTTGAGAAGGATCCATGTGATGCTGAGAAAAAAAGTGTAACTGCTTGATCTTGGGTGGTATATTCTATATATGTCAATTAAGTCTAGGTTATTAATTATGTTATTGAGTTCTATAGTTTTCTTATTCAACTTTTGTTTGGAAGATCTGTCCAGTGGTGAGAAAGGTGTGTTGAAGTCTCCCATGATTATTGTATGGTGGTCTATTAGACTCTTGAACTTGAGAAGAGTTTGTTTAATGAACATAGCTGCACCATTGTTTGGGGCATATATATTTATGATTGTTATGTCTTGTTGGTGTATGGTTCCCTTGAGCAGTATGTAGTGTCCCTCTTTATCCCTTTTGATTAACTTTGGCTTGAAATCTATTTTATTTGATATGAGTATGGACACTCCTGCTTGTTTCCGAAGTCCATATGAATGATATGATTTTCCCCAACCTTTCACCTTCAGTCTATGTATGTCTTTTCCTATCAAATGCGTCTCCTGAAGGCAGCATATTGTTGGGTCTTGTATTGTGATCCATTCTACTAGCCTGTGTCCCTTAATTGGTGAGTTTAAGCCATTAACATTTAGGATTATTATTGAGATATGGGTTGTTCTTCCAGCCATATTTGTTTATTTATGTTACTAAACATGGTTTGTTTTCCTCTTTGATTATTCCCCCCCCCCTTTACTGTACTACCTCCCGCTGTTGGTTTTCATTGATATTTTCCATTTCCTCTTCCTGTAATATTTTGCCGAGGATGTTTTGAAGAGATGGTTTTCTAGCTGCAAATTCTTTTAACTTTTGTTTATCATGGAAAGTTTTAATTTCATCTTCCATCCTGAAGCTTAATTTCGCTGGATACACAATTCTTGGTTGGAACCCATTTTCTTTCAGTGTTTGAAATATGTTATTCCAGGATCTTCTAGCTTTCAGAGTCTGTGTTGAAAGATCAGCTGTTATCCTGATTGGTTTACTCCTAAAAGTAATCTTCTTCCTTTCTCTTGTAGCTTTTAAAATTCTCTCCTTATTCTGTATGTTGGGCGTCTTCATTATAATGTGTCTAGGTGTGGATCTCTTATGATTTTGCACATTCAGCGTCCTGTAGGCTTCTAGGATTTGGGATTCTGTCTCATTCTTCAAGTCTGGGAAGTTTTCTCGTATTATTTCATTAAATAGATTGCTCATTCCTTTGGATTGGACCTCTATACCTTCTGAAATCCCAATGACTCTTAAGTTTGGTCTCTTTATGTTATCCCATATTTCTTGAATGTTCTGCTCATGGTTTCTTAACAGCTTTGCTGAGCTGTCTATGTTCTTCTCCAGTTGAAATACTTTGTCTTCATTGTCTGATGTTCTATCTTCTAAGTGTTCTACTCTGCTGGTAGTATTCTCAATTGAGTTTTTAAGTTCGTTTATTGCTTCCTGCATTTCCAGGATTTCTGTTTGTTTGTTTTTTATAACCTCTATCTCCCTGTATAATTGATCTTTTGCTTCTTGGATTTGTTTATGTAATTCATTGTCGAAGTGGTCGAAGTGGTCTTTCATTATCTGATTTTGCTGTCTAATGTCTTCCTTGAGACTCCAGATCATCTGAAGCCTGTATATCCTGAATTCTTTATCTGACATTCCATCTGCTGCAGATATTACCTCTTCTAAAGTTGAGTTGACCTGCATTGCTTGTGGTCCTTTCTTTCCTTGTCTTTTCATACTGATTGCGTTTCTTTCTGCTTGGTGAAACTGTTGTGTTATTGATTTTTCCCCCTATATATTTATATTGCTCTTGTATAGTTGCAAAGTCTCCCTCGCAGGCTTTGGCGGTGGTTCTGCCCCTCCTCCAATTGGGGCAATGTGCCTACCACGCCGGCAGGCCGCTGGGTCTGTACTTTCGGTGGGCCTGCTCTTTCGGTGGTCACAGGTCCGCCTACCTTGCAGGTGTGAGCAGCGGCTCTGCCCCTCCGCTGGCCGCTAGGCCTGTTCTGTCTGTCGGTTGCAGGTCTGTCTACCTAGCAGGCGCTGGTGGCGGCTCTGCCCCTCCCCCAACCAGGGCGATGTGTCTGGCGGGCCACTGGGCCTGTTTTGTCAGTGGTCACGGTTCTGCCTACCTTGCAGGCGCGTGGGGCAGCTGTGCCCCTCCGCAGGTTGCTGGGCCTGACCAGCCGGTGGGTCGCAGGACTGCCTACCTTGCAGGCTCAGGGGGTGGCTCTGACGCTCTGTGGATTGCTGTGCCTGTTCTGCTGGTGGGTCGCGGGTCCGCCTACCTTGCAGGCGTCCAGCAGCTCTGCCCCTCCCACAACCAGGGCGATGTGTCTGGCGGGCCACTGGGCCTGTTTTGTCGGTGGTCACAGTTCCGCCTACCTTGCACGCACGTGGAGCAGCTGTGTCCCTCCGAGAGTTGCTGGGCCTGACCTGCCGGTGGGTGGCAGGTGCGCCTACCTTGCAGGCGCGGGGGTGGCTCTGCCGCTCTGCGGATTACTGTGCCTGGTGTGCTGTTGGGTCGCGGGTCCACCAACCTTGCAGGCACCTGGCAACTCTGCCCCTCCCCCAACCGGGGGGATGTGTCTGGAGGGCCACTGGGCCTGTTTTGTTGGTGGTCACGGTTCCGCCTACCTTGCAGGCGCGTGGAGCAGCTGTGCTCTTCCTTGGGTTGCTGGGCCTGACCTGCTGGTGGGTGTCAGGTGCGCCTACCTTGCAGGCATGGGGGGTGGCTCTGCCGCTGTGCGGGTCGCTGGGTCTGATCTGCTGGTGAGTCGCAGGTCTGCCTACCTCGCAGGTGCCCGGCGGCTCTGCCCCTCCCCCAACCTGGGCGATGTGTCTGGCCGGCAGCTGGGCCTGTTCTGTCGGTGGTCACGGTTCCGCCTACCTAGCAGGCGTGTGCGGCAGCTGTGCCCCTCTGCAAGTTGCTGGGCCTGACCTGCCGGTGGGTCGCAGGACTGCCTATCTTGCAGGCTCGGGGGGTGGCTCTGCCGCTCTGCGGATTGCTGTGCCTGTTCTGCTCTTGGGTCGCAGGTCCGCCTACCTTGCAGGCACCGGGCGGCTCTGCCCCTCCCCCAACCGGGGCGATGTGTCTGGCGGGCCACTGGGCCTGTTTTGTCGGTGGTCACGGTTCCGCCTACCTTGCAGGCGCGTGTAGCAGCTGTGCCCCTCCTCCGGATGCTGGGCCTGACCTGCCAGTGGGTGTCAGGTGCCCCTATCTTGCAGTCGTGGGGGGTGGTTCTCTCAAAGTTTCTTTTTGTACATTTAATTTTGTTCTAAATCAGAGAAAAAAGCAAAGGCTGACTTATAATTCTAAATAATAGATTCATCTAAATAGAAAATTTTTGCTATTCCTCATAATCTATATTTATTCATACTTATATGGATAATATGTATCTGATTTTGGTTTTGTGGTACTGGGAATTGAGCCCAGGTTGCTTTACCACAGACCTATATCTCCATCCCTTTTTATTTTTTATTTTGAATCAGGGTCTCACTTTGTTGCTGCCTAAGTCTTCCAGGAAGTGGGGGATCATGTGTATATGCCACCATGCCCAGCTCCAAGTTGTATAAATAGCAAACCTTTCCCTGAATTGATCTAATAACATAATTGTATTGTACTTCTTAACTGTAAGACAATATTTGTATGAATTATAAATAGATTAATGTCAAATATTAATTGACATCTAATTGGATTAAAATTTACTTAAATTAACTATGTTTCAAAATACATAGAACAAGTATGTAACTGACTAATTTTACTTGAAATAATGAAATGATTTTATTTATTTTTATTTTTTTATTCAGTGTAAGAAACTGTATTTGTATAATGTATTGTAGTTTTGACAATAACATTAATGATAATTAAAATGAATATATTTTACTCTTCAGATTTTGGCACAATATATAGGTACTGTATATTTATTATGTATGCCAAGTGGACACTTTATAAACCCATATATCATATACCTATATGTGTATATATTTAATATATGTATGTATTAATTTAAAATACTGTCCTACTTACAAATCTGCTTTTTTTCTTATTATTTCCCACACATTCCACAACCCTCTGAATCTGCTTCATCTTTTTTCAATCTAAGAACATTTCATACCCATTATTTTTCCAATAACTATCTGTCCTCTTGCATCTTTGATATGCATCTTTGGTAACTGGCTCTAGCTCTTAATATATTTTATTTATTCATTTATTTTTTTTGATACTTGGATTGAACCCAGGGGTGCTTTACCATGGAGCTGCATACTTAGACTTTTTATCTTTTTAGCTTGAAAAAGCGTCTCACTGACTTGCTCAGGGTTTTGCCAAATTGCTGAGACTGAACTAGAACTAGTGATTTTCCTGCCTCAGCTTCCTCTGTTGCTGGGATTATAGGCATGCACCATTGTGTCCAATCTATAGATCTTAAATTATAACCCATCCTTAGGATTGACTGACTGAGTAGGTTATTGATTCATTAATTTATTCAACAATTGTTTGGGGGTTTCTCAGAGAAACAAAACTAATAAGATATAGGTAGTTGGACACATAGCTAGAATGATTGATTGATTGCAAGAAATTGACTCACCAGATCACAAAAAAAGATAATAAACTTATATAAATTCAGCAAGAGATAGAGCCAGGGGAGCTGATGGTGTAGTTGAGTTCAAGGACTGATAGACTCGATACCTAGAAAGAGCCAAAGTTGTTCAAGTTGGGAGGCAAGAAAAAGTCAAATGTTCCACGCACAGGCAGTTAGGGAGAATTTTCTTTTACTCCAGCCCTTTTTTTCTTTTTAAGGTCTTCAACTAATGTCATATAGTCCACTCATATTGAGGAAGGCAATAACTTTCTCAGTTTGCTGATTCAAATACTAATTTTAACCCTACCCAACTTTTTAAAAAAATACTTATTTTTTGCATACACACACACACACACACACACACACACACACGTTGTAGATAGACATACCTTTATTTTGTTTATTTTTATGCACTGCTGAGGATGAAATCCAGTGCCTCACATGTGCCTCCCTCCCTCACATGTGTGATACAGACACACCCAAAAGAATTTTTTTCTTTTTTTATTGGTTGTTCAAAACATTATAAAGCTCTTGACATATCATATTTCATACATTAGATTCAAGATGGTTATGAACTCCCAATTTTACCCCAAATACAGATTGCAGAATCACATTGGTTACATATCCACATTTTTACATAATGCCCTATTAGTGATTGTTGTATTCTGCTACCTTTCCTATCCTCTACTATCCCCCCTCCCCTCCCCACCCATTTTCTCTCTCTACCCCATCTACTGTAATTCATTTCTCTCCTTGTTAATTTTCCCATTGCCCTCACAACCTCTTATATGTAATTTTGTATAACAATGAGGGTCTCCCTCCATTACCAAGCAATTTCCTTTATTTCTCCCTTTCCCTCCCACCTCATGTATCTGTTTAGTGTTAATCTTTTCTTCCTGCTCTTCCTCCCTGCTCTGTTCTTAGTTGTTCTCATTATATCAAAGAAGACATTTGGTATTTGTTTTTTAGGGATTGGCTAGCTTCACTAAGCATAATCTGCTCTAGTGCCATCCATTTCCTTGCAAATTCCATGATTTTGTCATTTTTTAGTGCTGTGTAGTACTCCATGGTGTATAAATGCCACATTTTTTTTTTATCCATTCATCTATTGAAGGGCATCTGGGTTGGTTCCACAGTCTAGCTATTGTGAATTGTGCTGCTATGAACATCGATGTGGCAGTATCCCTGTAGTACGCTCTTTAAAGGTCTTCAGGGAATAGTCCAAGAAGGGCAATAGCTGGGTCAAATGGTGGTTCCATTCCCAGCCTTCCCAGGAATCTCCATACTGCTTTCCAAATTGGCTGCACCAATTTGCAGTCCCATCAGCAATGTACAAGAGTACCCTTTTCCCCACATCCTCGCCAGCACTTGTTGTTGTTTGACTTCATAATGGCCGCCAATCTTACTGGATTGAGATGGTATCTTAGGGTGGTTTTGATTTGCATTTCTCTGACTGCTAGAGATGGTGAGCATTTTTTCATGTACTTGTTGAATTCAGCAAAGTTGCAGGATATAAAATCAACATGCATAAATCAAAGGCATTTCTGTACATCAGCGACAAAACTTCTGAAACGGAAATGAGGAAAAACACTCCATTCACAATATCCTCAAAAAAAAAAAAATACTTGGGAATCAACCTAACAAAAGAGGTGAAAGATTTATACAATGAAAACTACAGAACCCTAAAAAGAGAAGTAGAAGAAGATCTTGGAAGATGGAAAAATGTACCCTGTTCATGGATAGGCAGAACTAACATCATCAAAATGGCGATATTACCAAAAGTTCTCTATAGGTTTAATGCAATGCCCATCAAAATCCCAATGGCATTTCTTGTAGAAATAGATAAAGCAATCATGAAATTCATATGTAAAAATAAAAGACCCAGAATAGCAAAAGCAATTCTAAGCAGGAAGTGTGAATCAAGAGGTATAGCGATACCAGATTTCAAACAATATTACAGAGCAATAGTAACTAAAACAGCATGGTACTGGTACCAAAACAGGCGGGTGGATCAATGGTACAGAATAGACGACAGAGAGACTAATCCACAAAGTTACAGCTATCTTATATTTGATAAAGGGTCAAAAAGCATGCAATGGAGGAAGGATAGCATCTTCAACAAATGGTGTTGGGAAAACTGGAAATCCATATGCAACAAAATGAAACTGAATCCCCTCCTCTCTCCATGCACAAAAGTCAACTCAAAGTGGATCAAGGAGCTTGATATCAAATCAGAGACTCTGCATCAGATAGAAGAAAAAGTTGGCTCTGATCTACATATTGTGGGGTCGGGCTCCAAATTCCTTAATAGGACACCCATAGCACAAGAGTTAATAACAAGAATCAACAAATGGGACTTACTTAAACTGAAAAGTTTTTTCTCAGCAAGAGGAAAAATAAGAGAGGTAAATAGGTAGCCTACATCATGGGAACAAATTTTTACTCCCCACACTTCAGATAGAGCCCTAATATCCAGAGTATACCAAGAACTCAAAAAATTAGACAGTAAGATAACCAAAAACCCAATCAACAAATGGGCCAAAGACCTGAACAGACACTTCTCAGAGGAGTAATAAGTTATTATTTTGTGTTCACTTTATCTTCCTCAAGAAATTACTTGAAAATAACTTTACCAATTCATTAATATATATGTTATGCTTTCTCTCCAAAACAAATGTTGATATATTTATATAGGGTTTTTTTTCCCATCTGTTCTATGGTTATCAGCTAATTGCTTTGTTACAAAGTTCCATAGAATTATTGTCTTGTTCAATTTGCCATTTTGAACAGCAATAAAGGTGAGAAGAGGTGGGAAGAATAGCTGTCATTTATCTGTGAAATAAAATCAGTATGTAAGAGGATAGTTGATGGATCTTAAAGATATCTATCCATAGCATGCATAATGGTTATGTAGCCTATAAAAATAGAAAAGAGTAAAGATTCCACAGATCTATGGCAAGATGTTTCTTCTTGCCCTTTTCACTTTTGAAGCAGAGGTAATAAGCTGTGTCTTGATATTGATGCTGCTCATGATCTTAGTTACATTAATATGTTGAGATTTGAAAAATTCAATTAGGTAAATGATACTCAAATGATTTTTGTAAAGAGTAATGGGGAGTCAGTGAAGCATTTTAATTAGAAAATAAGGTATAAAATGCATCCTGCCAAATAAGTATACACTTCCTTACTTTGCTACAGTTATATAAACCTTTAGTACTTCAAACTGCAAGTTTTCTTCCATATATTCTCAGGATACTTAGAATGGAGCCTTGCAAGCTCATTATCACTGTATTAAAAGACTTCAATTGCAGGGATGAAAATGCTAATGGTACTCCAAATGAGGGTGTGAGGTTATTCTCCTTAAAGAGTGCCTCTGTTTAGGTTGTAATTAACTTTTAAGAAATATATCATGTAACTTGCTCTTTTGGTTTAGATACTAGGTATTCCCCCAAAAGCTCATGTATGAGACAATGCAACAACATTCAGAGGTAAAATGACTTGGGTCATAGAAGCCTTAATCTAATCAGTGAATTAATCCCCTGACTGGGATTAACTGGGTAGTAACTGTAGGCTTCTGCAAGTGGCTGGAAAAGGTGGGTCATTGAGGGTGTACCTTTGTGGAATACATTTGGTGAGCTGAGAATAGGCTCTCTCTGCTTCCTGATCATGTGAACTGCTTCCCTCCACCATACCCATCTCAAATAGAGTCCCAAGAAATGAAGCCAGCTGTCTAAGGACTGAGATCTCTAAACTGTGATCCCTCAAACTTTTCCTCTTCTAAAGTTGGTCTCCTCAGATCTTTTGGTCACAGCAGCGAAAAAGCTAACAAAAACATTAGAGCCATTCTAACTTTTAAAAATATGTCTGCATACTCATAATTGTTCACCTGCATGGCCTCCTTATTCTTAGGGACATTGGCCTCTCAATTATCACAATCTTTTTTAAAAGGTAAATAGATTTAGCATAAAATATTTCATGTCTTAAAATGTTCTAATTTTGGGGGGTGGGTACTATGAATCAAACCCAGGGGCACTTGGCCACTCTAATTTTGTTTTGTTTTGTTTTCTAGAGCATGATTGTTGTACATACTAGATGAGTTCATTTTGACAAAAATCATACATGCGTGGGATTTGATTTCAATCCCATTTCCTTCCCCACTTCATCCCCCTATTTCCCTCAGTCTATTGTCCTGACATTCCTTTCACTTGCTGGTTTATTTTTGATTGGCATTTTCTACATATACATAAAGGTGATACTTTCTGTGATATATTTATATATGCATATCATGAAGTTTTGCTAAATTCATGAAATTATTTCCTCCTCTTTCTCATCTCTCATGCCTCCCTCTTGATCTTTTTTTTTCTACTCCACTGACCATCCCTATATATTTATGATATCCAATTTTCCCCTTCTTCTTGATTTTTTTGCTGTATTTTATCAAAGGCATTTTTCTGAATCTATTAAGATCACCATATGATTCCTGTACTTAATTCTATTTAAGTAATGAGTTACACTTTTGATTTGCATATGTTGAACCAATTTTACATTCTTGAGATTGATCATGATGTATTATCTTCTTGATGTATTTTTTTTAAAAATTTTACTTATAGATGGACACAATATCCTTTTATTGTTGTTGTTGTTTGTTTTTTATGTGGTGCTGAGGATCAAACCCAGTGGATCACATGTGCTAAGCAAGTAATCCACCATAAACACAACCCCTCTTAAGGTGCTTCTGAATATAATAGGCCAAAATTTATTAAAGAATTTTTGCATCTATGTTCTTCAGTGATATTAGTTTGTAGCTTTATTTTCTTGATGGGTCCCTGTTTGGTTTTGGTATTAGGGTTATATGGCTTCATAGAATTTATTTGGAAGTGTCCCTTCCCCTTCATTTCCATGGAATAATTTGAGAAAGACTATGTTAGTTCTTTCACAAAGGTCTGGTAAAACTCTGCTGAGAATCTATCCAGTCTTAGGTTTTTCATTGTTGGAAGGCTTTTAATTGCTATTTCAATTTCATTACTTAATATTGGTCTTTTTAGGTTTTCTTTATCTTTCTGGTGCACTTTGGTCAGGCTACATGTTATCTAGGAATTTGCCAATGTCTTCTATATTTTCCAGTTTATTGGAATATAAATTTTCGGAATAGTTTCTATGATACTGCGGATTTCAGAAGTGTCTGTAGGATATTTCCTTTTTCACCTTTAATTTTATTTGGGCCTGTCTCTCTATTTTCTTATCAATCCTTATTTATCTTTTCAAAGAACCTACTCTTTGTTTCATTGAGGCCATGTATTATTTTTTTATTCTTCATTTCATTAATTTTGGCTATAATCTTAATTGTTTCCTGTCTTTACTGATTTTGGAAGAGTATTATTCCATCTCCATTCATTTATTTGGTTGTTATTATTATTTCGCTGTTGATTTCTCATTTCATTCTATTTTAAATTGATAGGATACATGGGTTAATATGTTTCTGTATTTGCTCGCACATTGTTACCTAGAACATAATATATTTTGGAATAAGCTCCATGAGCTGCTGAAAAGAAGATAAATTCAGCTGATTTGGAATAAAATATTCCCTAGATTTATATAAGGTCCATTTGTTTTATAGTATTTTTTAAGCTTTTTTGGCATTGGGGATTAAACCTTGGGCGATTTATCACTGAGCTACATCTCTAGCCCATTTAAAATTCTGAGATATGGTCTTGCCACATTGTTTAGGCCCCACTAAGTAGCTGAGGCTGGCCTTGAACTTCCAGTCATTCTGCCTCAGACTCCAGAGTAACTAGGATTCCAAGTGTGCACCACTGCACCTGGCTAAAATCCTTATGGATGTCATATTTGGATGTCCTGTCTATTGGTGATAAAAAGCATATTCAAATAACTCCATTTATTGTATTTAGTGTTCATTTGGAATTCATTGCCAAGAAGTATTTTTTAATTTAATCAGTTGCACTGCCATTTGGGCATATATATTTGCTACTGCTATAACTTTTTACTAAATTATTCCCTTATTTGCCTCTTCTGATTAATTTTTACATAAAATCTGTTTTGTCAGATATGAAAACAGCTATTCCTGCTTAAGACTCAATTGACATGAAAGATTTTTCCTCATCAGCTTGGATCTGTTTGCCAATGAAATGAGTCTCCTGCAATCAGTATGTAGTTGGATCTTAGTTTCTTTTGATTTCTTCTAATATATATATATATATATATATATATATATATATATATATATATATATATATATATATATATATTTTAATTGAGCAGTTGAGATCATTTACCTTCATTATTATCAAGGTTATATGTTTTCAGCTTCCTGCCATTTTGATTTGTTACGTGTATTAATTCTGTCTTGATTGTCACTTAGTTGGTTACACTTCAAGTGATTCTCATTTATTTGGGAGCTTTGGGGTTTCTTTTAGGGTTTCTCTATATGCAATTCAGTGCTGATTTAGAGGTCATGATTTCTTACCCTTGTCATGGAAAGTTTTATTTCCTCTCTAATTTTGAAAGAGACCTTTGCTGGATATAGCAATCTTAGATAGCAATTCTTTCTTTGAAGAGCATGTAATATCTCTTCTGGGCCCTCCTTGACTTTAGAACCTGAGTTGAAGTCAGTGGTGAGTCTTCTTGGTTTTCCTCTAAATGTGAACTGACATGTTTCTCTCACCTTTTTAAATATTCTGTCCTTATTTTCTATATTAGGTATTTTAATTATGAAGTGTCTTGGAAAGTTTCTCTTCTGATCTTGTCTACTTGGGATCATGCATGCATTCTGTATGTTAATGTCTATTTCATTTCTGATATGGCGAATTTTCTGTTACTATCTCACTGAAAATGTTCTTGATGCCTTTGCCCTGTATTTTCATATTCTCTTCTATCCTGATGATCTCAGGTTTATTCTCTTGATGCTGTCACAGCACTCTTCTATAGTCTGATCGTGGTGTATTTTTTTCTCCTTTTATTACAAACTGAGTATTTAAGATCATATATCTTCAAGGCCTGAAGATTTCTATGCAATCAAATCTGTTGGTGATGTTTTCAAGTGAAGTTTTAATTTGAGTCACTGTGTTTTTCATTTCTAGGAGTTATGATTTTTTTTCAATAGTGATTTCTCTCTTGAAATGGTCGTTAATCTCCTGCATTTGTTGTCTTAATTCATTGTTAATTAGATCTATTTTTAGTTAACTGACATTTTAATAATCATTTTTTATAATTCTTCTTTGAAGTTTCACCTTCTTCCATACTTGTGGGATCATTTGTTGGAGGATTGTGTTCTTGCACAGGGAGTGGGGGGCTTTGTTTTCCTGTTTCCCAAAGACCTCTGAAAACATGAGGAAACAGACAAACAAATAACTACAGAAACCTGGTCTCTCTGGCTATATCTTCTCATCAAACCCAAGAATTTCTCCAGAGCAGGAAATAAAATGTTCAGTCCAAAAGAAAATACCAGTGTGCTGATTTTATAAAGAAACTTCACAAAGGTTCTTGATTATTGCTGTCATTGCTTGAGGATATCAGACTTTTGCTCCTTCACTCCAGGGTGTTTCTCCAGAAGCCTTCAGTTTCGGGTTGGGGTAGCATCATTGATCCCTCTTGTTCTGAAGCATCAGTATCTCAGGCTATGCAGCTACTGGTTCCTCCAGCTTTCCAGCCAAAACATGGCCATTGTCAAATAGGTAGCTTCTGGTTGTGCACGCCATTTGAATCCCCTTTTTATAATCATACTTCCTGTTGATTCTGTTTCTCTAAAGAACCCTGAGTAATATATTATAGAAACCACTTCAACATTTAGAAGTCTGGGTTACTTGGAATCCATAGGGATAGTATCTGGATTTGTGTGTGGTCTGCTGACCCAAAACAAAGAAAGAGCAAAAGATGGAAGAGAGTCCAAGGGGTCCTTGGGAAGAGAAAAAACTGTGAGGAAGAAAAACAATTTTTTTTACAAAACCAGACTTATCAAGCATCATGTGATATGCTGCTGAAATAAACTATGCTAACTAGTTATTTTTATGTTCAGAATATTTGCTAAAGTATTACTCTAAGGAAATATTTGTAGATTCTTTGAGACTTTCTATGAATAGTATTATCTTGTCTACAAATAGAGAGTTTCATTTCATTTTCTTTTCTTAGTGCAATGGTAAGCACCTCCAGACAGAGAGAAATAGGGGCAATTAAAGTGAACTACGTGATTATCATTCTGCTCCTAAAGGGACTTCAACATTTCTGACTAAAGAAGGATGTTTACTCTAGGGAGTTTTCAATGTCCTTTTATCATGTTAAGAAATTCCATCACTTTTTTAGTTTTCTGTGTTTTTTCCTCAATTAATGCACATCAAATTTTATTGTGTACATTTTCAAAATTTTATATACTGTGAAATTTTAATATTAATTCCATCATAGTTTTATAAGACAAAAAATTAGAATACAAACCCATGTATAATTATTCCTCACCTATGTCAAACCAAGGCTAAATAATAAACAGGTGCAGAAGATAGTGGTTAAAGTAAAAGTCAAATCATATGAATATATACATTACATACATAAAAATAAACACATTTTCAAACTTTCCTGCATGATGAGAACATACACATCCACATACACACAAAAAATCTTGCCAAATAAAAAAAAATTAAAAAAAAAACAAAATACAGTGAAATAATGTTTTTTAAAAAATGAATTAAAATAAAAAACTACATTGAAATGGGAATATAGAGAAAATGGGAGATAAAGATAAGAAAAACAAGAGAAAGACTCTTAATGAGAAATAAAGGACTGATTTCCATTCAGTTGGTCAACACTGTTGGTAGAGAGGGGATTTCATTCTTTATATTTATAACTGGCTTTGTAACCCTTGAGTCCAGTATTGTAATCCTCAGCTGTCAGCCATTGTGGCTAGGAGGCAAAGTTGATTGTTGTAGATATCAGTATCTACTCTCCTAGTATAGGGTGGCATAGACTGTGGAGCGCTAACAAACTATGTATTTGTATAGTGTGGGTGGTGTATAGTTCTAAATTGGGAGTTCCAGAAATTGGGATTGAGTCTTGCCTGAACTTTGGAAGTCTGTCAGTATGTGAGATTTGATACACACCCCTTATTTCTAGGGAGAGGCCAGTCTCTGCAGGATATCTGGATCTCTAAGGCCTCAGGTAAAATCCACATTTAGGGCCTAGGGAAAAACCTCCACAGGTTTCACCTTCACTGCTATAAATATTAATTACCTGGTATCTGCCCTGGAGTGTGGATGGTCCTGTGTAGCTGCTAGAGGTGTCTTTCCAACAGCTCTTATTGGGGCCAGCAACAAAGGTAACTTTCTCTCCTTCATTCCAGAGCCTATATGGTCCAGTTACAATTTTCTTAATGCCTCTTTCAGGCACCTGTTCAGGAACACTATGGGAATTATAATAGACAACTACTGGTAATTTCCTTGATGAATTCACTATCTCCTAGTTCTGCTCACTGTTGCACACCACTTATACCTGATTCCAGCACCAGGTGGCTACTGGTTTCTGTAACCAGGAGCATTTTCCTCCTGTGACTGCTTTCTGCCAGCGATCCTGGTTCCCACTTAAGTATTTGAACTATCCACTATGGGGTGAACTATTTTTAGTTTATCTTCATTGAACTGTAACCCGCATAACCCTGTGTCCATTCATTTCAGCCTTCCTCTCTAATCCACAGGTGTCCCCAAGCCAATTCTTCTTTATTTTTAATTTCTTTATCTGCGGCTATGCTGTCTTTTCACTCTGCCTTTGCTCCCCCTCCCAACAACCGCTACCACTACAGTCAATCTAGAGAATTTCTAACATATTCTTATACCATGTTGGAAGTTTCTGACTTTCTGTGTTTCTATGGTTTCTTTTACAGTCCAGCATTATGTTTCAGTGAGTTCCCTCAGTTACCCATGCTATTGTGTAGCTATCTTTTAATTTGTAAGTCCGTTGCTAAGGAACTACTGAGAAGTACATCCTTCCTCTAATCCACCATCTTCTCTCTCCTTGAGTTCTCTTTTTGAGACACAGTTAACTAAGGGGCTTACTAAGTTGCTGAGCTGTCCTGGAACTTATGACCTCCCCCCAAAAAATCAATGATTTAAAAGAAAAACTCTCAACAAACTAGAAACCCCCTCAGTTTGATAATGGGCATCACTGAAAAACCTGCAATTAGTATCATACTGAATGTTCACAATGTTTTCTAAGATGGTAAACAAGGCAGAAATGTCAACCCTATCTATATCTATACAGTACCAGAGATATAATGCACTACTGTTACAACATATGACTAAACCACTAAGGGTCACTCCAGGTGAAGTGCGCTGGCACAAAATAATGACACACAGAGAAATACTTTCTCTTTGGGTTCTGTGATGGCTCCTTTGACCCAGTTCCCACAAAGGAGGCAAGGCAGGCAAGAAAGAGAGCAAGGAGCTCATCCTGAACCCCTTTATTGCAGAGAAGCCATTCAAATGAGATAAGGGTTTGGGTATCAGGGGATTGAGTCTAGCTTCCTGATGTCATGCTGTCAGCAGAATGACTGACATCTTGGAAGGGCCACGCCCATCCCATTGCTATACAGGGACCATAGGCAGAGCAAGTGAAAAGGACACATTCATCACCAGCCCAAAGGGGAAAGGTCAGCCCAGTCCACTTTGTGAGCTCAATTCTTATAATTCACACACACACTCACACAGCCCATGGCTGGCTCATCACATACAGAGCTCCTTTCCAGAGTGGCTCAACACACCACAATAATTCAAAGAAAAAAAAAGGAAGGGGAAGAAAACAAGAAAGGGAGTGTTATGATTTGAATACGAGGTTTCCACCAAAAGCTCATGTGTGAAACAATGCAAAAACATTTAGAGGTGAAATGATAGGATTATAATAGCCTTAACTTAATCAATGTCTTAATTTACTCAAACGAATTAAATGGGTAGTAGTAATGTAGAGTGTGGATGGAAGGGGTATGTCACTGAAGCCATCCATGCCTTTGGAGTATTCATTTTGTTCCTGGTGAGTGGAACTGTCTCCACTTCCTGGCAATCATATCTAATGTGCTTTTTTTCCTCCACGTCCTTCTACCACGATGTTCTGCCTCACCTCAGGCTGAATGCAATGGAGCTGACCATCTATGGTCTATGATTTCTAAAACCATGAGGCCCAAATAAACCTTTCCTCCTCTAATTGTTCTTGTCAGGCCTTTTGGTCACAGTGGTCAAAAAAGTGACTAAGGGTAGGAAGGAAACAAAAGAAAGAAAGCTGGCTAACCAGACTGGAAAAAAACTGTTTTTTTGGTTTTTTTTGCAGGCAACATGATCATGTGTATAGACTATTCCTAAGAAATCTCCAACAACTACTAGAAATAATCAGCAAGATTAGCAAACTCCCAAGACAGAAGATAGAAATAAAGTTATCCTATATTTATATACTTTAATAATTAATACTTATAAAGTAAAATTTAAAAAAAAACATGATTTATCATAGCAACAAAATGTAAGAAATAGTTTTAAAATTACAACATCATTTGCTAGACACTAAAAACCATATAGCAGTTATAAATGAAAATATAAAAATCCTAAATAAACAGGGAGATAATATCATGCTGTGGATGAGAAAATGCAATTTTGAGTTGAAATTCATTACAAATTGATGCACAGACTCAGTGCAATCCTAATCAAAACCTTGGGAGTGAATTTTTGTAAAAATGAAAAAGTAAATCCAAAATGTCTATAGAAATGCAAAGCACCAAAAATACATCAAATCATTTTGATAAAAAACAAGATAGGAAGACTGATGCTATTGTGAAATGAAAACCTTCCATGATCAGCAAATGTTAGAAGAATTTACGAAAGCCTGTTGGAAGTTTCTGACTCGATAGTTTCTGTTATGATATGAATGATTACGTCTTTCAAAACTAATATGTTGATGCGGAAAAAATTAATATGTTGAAACTTAATCAACAACATGATTATACTAGGAGCTGGGTCTTTGAGAGGTGATGAGGACAAGAGGTAGGGTCCCTAATGAGTGAGATTAGTAAGTACCCTTATAAACACAGTTCAGAGAGCTTCCTTGTCTCTTCAGTACGTGCTCCTCCACCGTGGGAGGACACAGTGAGAAGGCACAATCTATGAACCAGAAAATTGTCCCTCACCAAGTAACAAATCTGCTGGCACATTGATCTTGGACTTCCTGGCCTTCAGAACTATGAGACATGGATTTGTGATGTTTATAAGTTACCCAGTCTGAGGTATTTTGTTACAGTGGCTTGAATACACTAAGAAAGCACCATTAGTCCTTACACTAGAAATAAAAACACTGTAAAAAACAACTATACACCCACATAGCTAACATTAAAATGATTGTAAAAATTGAAAAGAATGTACAGCAAATGGAAAAATCATATATTTTTGAAAATGGTTTGGGAGTTTTTGCAATTAAATAAACTTACCAAGTGTTTAGGCAATTTTTACATATTTACAAAAAATAGTGAAGATGTATGTTGTTTAAAACTGAACTTTAGGTAAATAATGATGTAGCTTTATTCAAAACTCTATGACCACATTTTCCCCAACTGGGAAATGAATAAACAAATTATAGAATATATTCATACAATGGAACAATACTTAACAATTATAAGGAAATAGAAAACTGATGTAGGCTAAAACATGGATGAATCTTAAAATAATTAGGTATACTTCATCATTACAGATTTAAGAGGATACAGAAGCTAAACTGTAGTGCTAAAAAGTCAATCAATTGTTGCCAGTAACAAAGAAGTAGAAGTAGCAAATTAACGGCAAAAGTAAGAGAAATTTTACAGAAATTTCACAATACTGGAAATTGAACCCCAACTTTATCACTGAGCTATATATCCAGATTTTTCCCCCACCTTCTTAACAATTCTTGCAGTGCTGTGGATCGAACCCAGGGCTTTAAACAAGCTAAGCAAGCATTCTACCACTGAACCATATCCCCAGCCATCCTTTTGTTTTAGAAAGAATCTCTCTAAATTACCATGACTGGAATTATATTTACAATCTTCCTGCCTTGGCCTCCAGAGTCACTGAAATTGCAGGCATATGCATGGTTGATGACAATATTCTACATCTTAATGTTTATGACAGTTATATAAATGTGAGCATATGTCAAGACCCCTAAAATTTTATGCCTAAAATTGGTGAATTTTTACTCCATATAAATTTTAGGTCAATAAAGCTAACCAAATGTAAGGAGATGCACAGTATTCTCTCCCAAGATGAATAGGGGAGATATTTGCAAGTCAGCCATCTTTGTGGTTACTCTTTTGTTACATACTTCATTTAAAACAGAAGTAAGAAGTCAGGTAGTATAGTCTATTCAACCTTGAATTCCTAGTGACTAATGGTTAACAAACAATTGATCCTTTTAGTAAATGTTTGTGAATAAAAATTTAAATTCACACAAACTCTTCAAAGTTTTTTGTAAAACCTTGGGACATTCCATGCTTTAATCATCAATAATTAAACAAACACAATTATATTAGCTAATTTTCATGCTTTACTCTTTGAAACCACTTCTGTGCCATTATTTCAAGACATAGTGAATTAATATTAAGTTTTGCAGATCAAATTTGAGCAGTCAACTTTTAATTCATGGTGCAGATATTTTATCTACATGTTTATAATTGATTTTTTATTTTTAACATTAATGAACAGCTGTGAAATCTCTAAATTTTAAAATTATTTAGTTCACAATTAAATTAATTCTAAAGAATAAACTAATTCATCACATCAATTGCTTCATATTCTCTATATAGGAAAAAATGCAGAGTTCTTCCAATGTTTGAATGATGTAGAATGAAGTTATTCTTTCAGAGAATTTTATTCTAAATACTAATTATAAAACTGTTTTATATGACTAAGTGATTCTGGACTAAACATCTAGAAGAAATAGCTATAGCCAGGGTTTTAAAGTAACAATAAAATAAATCAAAACATATTCACATACAATTTTGAAGTAACTAAAACATTTGAGGTGGATTTGAGTAAACTTATAATTTGTTGCTGTATGAAATTGAGAAGAAAGTTTCTGAGTAACTGAATTCCAGATGTATACAAAATTTCAGGTTGCCCGTCCTGGGGGGAAAATAGAAGAAGAATCTTGAACACATAAGAAGTAATATTGAAATTTTATTTAAAAGAAAAATTTTAGTCATTGAACTATCAAACAATGAAATTATTAAGTGACTAAATGTTAACATAAAGATGATTTAAAGTATGTCTTATCCGAAAATCATCTGTTCTTGTCCTGCTCTGCCACTGACTAGGTGCATGAGCTTCAGCAAAGTGGCCTAACTATTCGCTGCCCTCATATTCTCATCTGTAAAACAAAAACTGCAAAGAGTACCTACCCTGAAGAACTTTTATAAGGACTAATAAAAGTCTTGAGCCAGTGCATGACAAAAATAAACCTTCAATGAATGGTAGCTATTATTATTACAATAATAATTATTATTATCAGCATGTGGTCATGACAAATTTATAGACAAAACATGCTTATATCAAGGATGACTAACAAGAAAGAGTTTATCATTACACAAGAAAATGGTTGAAGCCTAGATACAATTTGATAAAACAAAATTAAAAAACCACAGAAATTACTTCTATTACTTTCAACAAGTTTTACATAGTATTCATCTCCCCCACAAATTTTAGACCAAGTATCATTTGTTAAAAAAAGATATTTCAATATTGTCACAGTGAAAGCATTTTTACATATAATATAAATAAGGGTGTAATATAAATAAAATGTTTAACATTTCAAAAATTACTAGTGTCATAAAGGCCAGATTCTAATTTTGAATGTTGTAAGTGAACAAAATGACAAATGAAAAATATTAATTTATGATTTTTATACACATGCAAACTTCTATTTTCAATGTTTTTTGTTTCTCACTAATTTATTTCATAAATCTTATGGCTTTAAATTTACTCACATGGGAACTGTATGTGATAAAAAAGGTAAATCAAGTAATTGTTGATTCCTTATAAATAACAACAAAATACATTTAGATTGACAAGATTTTATACATAACACATCTGTTTCTCAAGTATCTTAAAGATGAAATTCATCATATCAAAGAAGTATAATACATTGACCAAGGGAAGAAAACACATCAATTGATACACATAAAACATGTTCTGACAAAAATTCTTTCAAAAACACAGTTGGGAACAGTGTTGCACACCTATAATCCCAGTGGCGGGGAGGCTGAGGTAGGAGGATCGTGAATTCAAAGCCAACCTCACAAAAGTGAGGCACTAAGCAATTTAGGAAAATCCTGTCTCTAAATAACATACAAAATAGGGCTGGGGATGTGGCTCAGTAGTTGAGTGTCCCTGAGTTCAATCCCTGGTACCCAAACAAAAAACAAAAGAACAAAACAAACACAAACACACACACACACACACACACACACACACAAATAAGGACTAGAAGTAAATTATGTCAATATAATAAGGGCCATATATAAAAAGGCCACAGCTACCAATATCGTACTCAGATGTAAAACTTTCCCTCTAAGATCAGAATGAGGCCAACATGCCAACTCTCACTGCTTCTATTCATCATGATTCTAGAAGTCTTATCAGAGCAATCAGGCAAGAAAAAGAAAGAAAAGGCATCCAAATTGACAAAGTAAAATCATACTATCAAAGATTAGATGACTCAGTATATAGAAAATTCTAATGATCTCACACACACACACACACACACACACACACACACACACACACAGGAATAATTGAAGTCAGTAGGATACAAAATCAGCATACAATAATCAGTTCACCAGCAATGAACAATCTGAAAAGGGAGAAAACTATCACATATAATAGCATCCATAATAAAACACTTAAAAATAAACTTCACAAAAAAGGCAAGACTTTTACAATGAAAATCACAAAATATTGCTGAAAGAAATAAAGAAGACACAAATGAATGCAAAGACATTTCCTATTTACAAATTAGAAGATTTAATATTGTTAAAATGTGCTTATAAATGAAAGTTATCTACTGACTGAAAGCAATCCCTATCAAAATTACAATGACAATTTTTGGAAATGTCAGAAAAAACATCCTAAATCTTGTAGGAATGTTAAGGGTCTCAAATATACAAATAAAAACTCCAGTGTCACTGGATTTTCCAATGATTACTGAATATGACACCAAAGGAACCAAGAAAAAGAAAAATACACAAATTTAAAACATTGTCACACAATAGAAAATAATAGAAAGAAAAGGAAATCTAAAGACTGGGAAAAATATTCCTTAATCATACACACACTAATGGGGTCGATATCCAGAATGTATAAAAAAAGATAATCTATTAACAACAAAAAAACAAATGACCCAACTAAAAATGGGTAAAAGCATTGAACAGACATTTTTCCAAAAAAAAAAAAAACAGAGCCAACAAATTAAAGATACTTAACATATTTAGTTATCAGAGAAATGAATCCCACTATCCAAAAAAAGCTGAAAATAATAAGCATTGGCAAGAAGGTGGAAAAATTGAAAATCTTGTGCACTGTGGAAAATAAAGTAAAATGGTGCAGTTATTATTAAAAAAAAACCTGTAGGGATGTTCCTCAAAAAATTAAAATTAGAATTACTCTATGTTTCAGCAATCCCACCTCCAAGTAAACAACTAAAAGCAAAATATTGGCACACTCAATATCATTGCAGCCTTATCCATAAAAGTCAAAAGGTAAAAGCATCCCAAAAGTCTATCAGTGGATGATTGGATAAAGAAAATGATTCCTATGCTATGCATCTTTTACATATATAGTGTAATATTATTTAGCCTTAAATATAAAATACTTTCATATGCTAAAATGTTAGGGTCTGTAAACAAATCAAGATGTCACCTAGCATTTTGCCAGAGGCAGTGGTTTGTGAAGTAATGCCAGCGAGCCATTAAGTATGGAGATTTCTTATTGGTTTACTGCGTATCTGGTTTATGTTAATTAAGATAAGCTGTGTGTAATGTATATATACCCCTCGTGTCCTACAATAAACGGCTCCCACTCCTGCTGTATCAATGTACACAAGTTGTTCATCACCCTCTGGTTATTTTGCTGCAGCTGGACTGCGGCACTAAAACATGAATTGACCTTGCAGACATTATACTAAGTGAAATACATCAGTCACAAAAAGACAAATACTGAATAATTCTACTTTTAGAAGTAGAGAGCAGTGGTTGACAGAAATTGGGGAGGGGAAAAAAGAGTTGTTGTTCAATAGATAGAATTTTGGTTTTAGAGTGAAAAAGTTCTAGAGATCTTTTGCACAAGAAGATATATATAGAGAGATAGATAAAGATATAGATATATAGATAAATAGATGGTTAACAGTATTGTGATACACAATTACAAATGGTTACAATGGTTTTATGTTGTGCTTTGCCACAATTAAAAAATGTATTTTATGATTAAATTTATTTTATGATTATTTTTTATTTATTTTACAATTATAAATGAATTAGGTTTAAGGTTATTTTTATTTGCTTTTATGCTCTAAGGTAAATGCAGATTTATGTGTACTTCCTGATTGGAGACACTGGTTTATTAATTTTGCATGTTTCCCCCTCTATTACTGATATTAGTCCTACCTATTTAGTTTCATAATGTAGATAATTGTTTTAACAATAATAATTTTCTTTCATCTGAAACTTCTCCATTTACATTCTTAAGCAAGAATTGATTCAATTTTCCTTTTTTAGTATATGCATGTGTGTTCATAGAAGTACTCTAGCTGTTTAGTTTGTTTTTTTTGTGTGTGTGTGTCTGTGGTGTTAGGGATCAAATCCATAGTCTTACATAAGAAAAGGCAAGCTCTCTACCACTGAACTACATCTCCAAGGCTCCTAGTCATTTACTTTGGAGGGAGAGTTAAACATGAATTATAAAATAAATTAGTTTCCTTATTTCAAAAAGGTTATTGTAATATATATTTCAGATATCTATCATAGGCTGTGATATTTTCCTTCCACAAAAATGTGAAAGAATTTCAATAGTTAAAAGAGTAAAAAATGTTTTCATGGTAATTTGTTCTTAACTGAAGAAAATGTAAATGGAATTGATTTATTCATGCATTCTACTTCTTCAATTGATTACATCTTCCTGACAATTATCTGTTACTTCAAATTTTAAAGTGAAAGTTTGTGAAACTTACTTTATACAAATATGTTATCATTTGTCTTGTTCATCCAAAATGATTATTAACTCTTCTGCTTTCCTTTGAAAAATGTTTATTAATCCATTTAGTCTATTATTTGCTTTTTGATGTGACTCCTAAGAGTAATATTTTAATTCTATTTTTTAAACACAATTGTTGTCATTTAGTAAGAAATTATAACTCAAATTATATTTAACTAATAGGTTGTTCTTGCTTTCATCATTTCATATTATGCTGTCTTTCTGTTTCCTTTCTTTTCTGTGCCCTGCAGAATTTTTGTTTGCTTTTATCTTCCCTAGAGGCTTGAGTACCACAGATTCTGATTTCAAGTATATCAAAGGTTACATTTTTTTTCCAAAAACAGTTTAACCTTATATTATCTCATATTTCTCAATTTTCAAAGAGCAAAATTCAAATATATTTTCTGAGGCTACTGTTAAAAAATAGAATTCTAAATTTTAAGAATTTATAAGTTAAATATCAATATCAACATCTAAACAAAATAATATATAATTATTTCCTAAATAAGTACTAGTTAATGTAGGTTAAACCTTTAGGTTAAATATTTAGGTTAAACTCAAGCAACCATCAGATTATCAGTGTTTGTGTGACATTATAATACAAAGTGAAAATACCAGTTAATAATTGGAAGAGCAAGAGAAAGTACACCATAGGCAAAATTTAATAAGGAAGCCATAAGACAAAGGTTCAAATTCTGACTACCATTTACTTGTTGTGTGACTTTGAATAAGTTACTTTTGCTATACCTCAGCTTCCTTATCTGTAAAATGGAAAAACGTTTCTATATTGAGTTAATACTCATGAAGTACTTAAAAAAGTTCCTGGCACAGTAAGCACTATATCAACATTTGTCAATATTGCTACTATTTTTAGTTTACAATTGAAGTAACTAATTTATCTTGATCATCCTTGTATCTTCAGTGTACATACATAATCTTATACCTAATAAATTATTCTGTGTTGATTAATTTTATTCATTAACTTTACTAGGCTATAGGATGCCTAGATAATCCAAAATAGGACACCCATAGCACAAAAGTTAATAACAAGAATCAACAAATGGGACTTACTTAAACTGAAAAGTTTTCTCTCAGCAAGAGAAACAATAAAAGAGGTAAATAGGGAGCCTACATCATGGGAACAAATTTTTACTCCTCACACTTCAGATAGAGCCCTAATATCCAGAGTATACAAAGAACTCAAAAAATTAAACAATAAGAAAACAAATAACCCAATCAACAAATGGGCCAAAGACCTGAACAGACACTTCTCAGAGGAGGACATACAATCAATCAACAAGTACATGAAAAATTGCTCACCATCTCTAGCAGTCAGAGAAATGCAAATCAAAACCACCCTAAGATACCATCTCACTCCAGTAAGATTGGCGGCCATTATGAAGTCAAACAACAACAAGTGCTGGCGAGGATGTGGGGAAAAGGGTACTCTTGTACATTGCTAGTGGTACTGCAAACTGGTACGGCCAATCTGGAAAGCAGTATGGAGATTCCTGGGAAAGCTGGGAATGGAACCACCATTTGACCCAGCTATTGCCCTTCTCGGACTATTCCCTGAAGACCTTAAAAGAACGTACTACAGGGATACTGCCACATCGATGTTCATAGCAGCACAATTCACAATAGCTAGACTGTGGAACCAACCCAGATGCCCTTCAATAGATGAATGGATAAAAAAAAATGTGGCATTTATACACCATGGAGTATTACGCAGCACTAAAAAATTACAAAATCATGGAATTTGCAGGGAAATGGATGGCACTAGAGCAGATTATGCTTAGTGAAGCTAGCCAATCCCTAAAAAACAAATACCAAATGTCTTCTTGATATAATGAGAACAACTAAGAACAGAGCAGGGAGGAAGAACAGGAAGAAAAGATTAACACTAAACAGATACATGAGGTGGGAGGGAAAGGGAGAAAAAAAAGGAAATTGCTTAGTAATGGAGGGAGACCCTCATTGTTATACAAAATTACATATAAGAGGTTGTGAGGGGAATGGGAAAATTAACAAGGAGAGAAATGAATTACAGTAGATGGGGTAGAGAGAGAAGATGGGTGGGGAGGGGAGTGGGGATAGTAGAGGATAGGAAAGGTAGCAGAATACAATAATTACTAATAGGGCATTATGTAAAAATGTGGATGTGTAACCGATGTGATTCTGCAATCTGTATTTGGGGTAAAATTGGGAGTTCATAACCATCTTGAATCTAATGTATGAAATATGATATGTCAAGAGCTTTATAATGTTTTGAACAACCAATTAAAAAAAAGAAAAAAAATTATTTTGGGTTTGTCTGTATCACACATGTGAGGGAGGGAGGCACATGTGAGGCACTGGATTTCACCCTCAGCAGTGCATAAAAATAAACAAAATAAAGGTATGTCTATCTACAACGTGTGTGTGTGTGTGTGTGTGTGTGTGTATGCAAAAAATAAGTATTTTTTTAAAAAGTTGGGTAGGGTTAAAATTAGCATTTGAATCAGCAAACTGAGAAAGTTATTGCCTTCTTCAATGTGAGTGGACTATACGACATTAGTTGAAGACCTTAAAAAGAAAAAAAGGGCTGGAGTAAAAGAAAATTCTCCCTAACTGCCTGTGCGTGGAACATTTGACTTTTTCTTGCCTCCCAACTTGAACAACTTTGGCTCTCTCTGGGTATCGAGTCTATCAGTCCTTGAACTCAACTACACCATCAGTTCCCCTGGCTCTATCTCTTGCTGAATTTATATCAGTTTATTATCAGTTTTTGTGATCTGGTGAGTCAATTTCTTGCAATCAATCAATCATTCTAGCTATGTGTCCAACTACCTATATCTTATTAGTTTTGTTTCTCTGAGAAACCCCAAACAATTGTTGAATAAATTAATGAATCAATAACCTACTCAGTCAGTCAATCCTAAGGATGGGTTATAATTTAAGATCTATAGATTGGACACAATGGTGCATGCCTAAAATCCCAGCAACAGAGGAAGCTGAGGCAGGAAAATCACTAGTTCTAGTTCAGTCTCAGCAATTTGGCAAAACCCTGAGCAAGTCAGTGAGACGCTTTTTCAAGCTAAAAAGATAAAAAGACTAAGTATGCAGCTCCATGGTAAAGCACCCCTGGGTTCAATCCAAGTATCAAAAAAAAAAATAAATGAATAAATAAAATATATTAAGAGCTAGAGCCAGTTACCAAAGATGCATATCAAAGATGCAAGAGGACAGATAGTTATTGGAAAAATAATGGGTATGAAATGTTCTTAGATTGAAAAAAGATGAAGCAGATTCAGAGGGTTGTGGAATGTGTGGGAAATAATAAGAAAAAAAGCAGATTTGTAAGTAGGACAGTATTTTAAATTAATACATACATATATTAAATATATACACATATAGGTATATGATATATGGGTTTATAAAGTGTCCACTTGGCATACATAATAAATATACAGTACCTATATACTGTGCCAAAATCTGAAGAGTAAAATATATTCATTTTAATTATCATTAATGTTATTGTCAAAACTACAATACATTATACAAATACAGTTTCTTACACTGAATAAAAAAATAAAAATAAATAAAATCATTTCATTATTTCAAGTAAAATTAGTCAGTTACATACTTGTTCTATGTATTTTGAAACATAGTTAATTTAAGTAAATTTTAATCCAATTAGATGTCGACTAATATTTGACATTAATCTATTTATAATTAATACAAATATTGTCTTACAGTCAAGAAGTACAATACAATTATGTTATTAGATCAATTCAGGGAAAGGTTTGCTATTTATACAACTTGGAGCTGGACATGGTGGCATATACACATGATCCCCACTACCTGGAAGTCTTAGGCAGCAACAAAGTGAGACCCTGATTCAAAATAAAAAATAAAAAGGGATGGAGATATAGGTCAGTGGTAAAGCAACCTGGGCTCAATTCCCAGTACCACAAAACCAAAATCAGATACATATTATTCATATAAGTAGAATAAATATAGATTATGAGGAACAGCAAAAATTTTCTATTTAGGTGAATCTATTATTTAGAATTATAAGTCAGCCTTTGCTTTTTTTTCTGATTTGGAACAAAATTAAATGTACACAAAGAAACTTTGAATAATAATACCTAAACAGAATTTGACTTTCAAAGTAGATATTTAGTTTCTATACCTTTATACTCCAGAACAGATCATGAATTTCCTTGCTCAAATATATTTGATCGCTTCTTGTTGCACACAGAATGAGGTCCAAAACCTTCAAGCTAACTAAGATTGCAGAGAACCTTGACTTACATTCAGTTCTGCCACTATATATTGGCTCTGTGTCCTTGGGTACGTGACTTCATTTTCTCAGATTTGGTTTCCTCATGTAAACAACAGGGATAATTATAAGATTTTTATTCTATTCAATCTTTCATGGTAAAGAGCAACTAGAGACCATTCCAAACAGAGAAATAAACATACAGAGATATGAAAAAGTAATTCATTCCATGAGTAAACACTGAACATCCAAGAGAAAGGGAGCAGGTGAGAATGGAGATGAAGACAAGGGTCAGATCAAGGCACAGTTGAATTCATCACAGATACCAGTCAACTACTAAGGATTTCCATGAATGAATACTATGACCAAGTTTGTGGTTTAGGAGAAATCACTCTGATGGTAACATGGAAGATGAATAGTAGTATATGGGGTGTTGGTGAGCCTGTAGGCAACGAGATCAGTTAGGAATTCACTGGAGAAACAATTTTGGTGAAAGGGACTTTTCTCAGGCCGTAGGAATAGAGGAGTACCAAGAGTAGGCTATAAGAAGATTTACATGTATTTAAGAAGGTCCGGGACTAGATATGCTTGTGAACGACCAGAAGCACAGAGATTAGGCAACTAAAACGAAACTTCAGAATGAGTATCAGGTAGATAGAGAGATGAGTTCACGTGGACTTGGGCCTCTGGAACCTGTCAGCATCCATGTGGAAACTGCTTGCATAAGAGCAAGACTGAGACTACAGAAAGAGATTTACGGGAAATCAGCCTCTGGAGGTGATAGAAACTGTTAGCATATGTGAGCTTGCCCATGTATCATTGTAATGTACTCTAATTTTAGAGTTTGCTATGTGTTTCAAATTTTATAAATAAAACACTTTAAAAGGAGGGGTAGAAGGAGAAAGAAGAATCCACGAAAAATTCTAAAGAGTGAGAGTAGCTGAGGGGGGAGAAATTTAAGGCAGAAGAAATGGTCAATCACCTCAAGAGTCCGGTTAAACAAGGCTTAAAAAGTAGGCAGCAGGATTTAGTGACTGGATCATGGGACTGCATTAAAACTTATTTGGGTAGAGTGAACACTTAATTTATCAGTTTGGGATAAAAGAGAAACAGGAAAGTAGAGATATAAGGCAGCTTACAAAAAATTCATGAAAGAAAGGAGGAGAGCGAGAGCGAGAGTGAGAGCGAGAGAGAGAGAGAGAGAGAGAGAGAGAGAGAGAGAAAGGACCCAGGTTTTTATTTTTGTTGTTGCTGCTGTTGTTTGTTTGTTCTCATTTGGTAGGCCACTGAGAGATCTTCCTTCCTGTTAGTGGAGGAAAAGAGAGAAATGAGTAGATGTAGAAACAAGAGAAGAGAGATGAGCCTGAGAAAGAACATACAAATTACCTCTACCTTCTCCCTCTGAGACACGGGCAGGGGAGAGAAGGAATCAGCAGTATCACTCTTTGGTCCTTGATGAAGTGTTTCTAAGCACGCATATTGAGAAGAGGTTAGAGAAAAGCCAAGGAAGCAAAACTAAAATTTTTTAAAAAGATGTAAAATACTCAGCAAAAAGTCCATGCCAGAGATCTCTGTGCAGAGATCATGTTGTGAATAAGGGGCCTGCAGATTTGATCAAAGATAACAAGTAGATAGAAATTTTAAGTTAGTTCTTAATCATCTTAGTCAAAGGAGAGGAATCCTAGCAATAAGACAAAGAAAAGATTCCCTTTGCTGAAAAGTACCCTTCAGGAAAAAATGTTTTGCTGTGTTTGATCACAAAAGAAAGAAGATATAGAAATTAAATACGGACTTCACAATACCACAAAGCAAAATAAAAAACTTTATACAATCAAAATAATTTCAGTTAAAAATAAAAAATTGACTTTTTTTATATATGTTGTTCAGAGAGAAAACAAAAATACATGTTATCATACATTGAGTTTTATAAAACACTAAAAGTAGTCACGTTATTAATACATCCTGAAATACAATAAATAAAAACCTATAAAAATGATGGCAGGGATGTTGTGCATATAGTTCAGTGGTATAATACTTGCCTACAATAAAAGGAGCCCCAGGTTGATCCCTAGCATCACAAAACAAACAAAACAAAATACCTTGTGAAGTGTATACCATTCAGAAGATTTTTTTTCCAGAATGTTTACAGAGTTATCTCTGGATGAAAAAATCAAAAGTGATGCTCTCTCTCTCTCTCTCTTTTTTTACTATTTCAGAGTAATATAGACGTTTAAGTGTTAATTCTAAATAGAATATTCAATTCTCAATGTAAAAAATATTTGATACTGCAATATTTGGGGTGAAAAATAAAAGTTCCACTTCATACTCAAATTCTTGATCCCATACTCTTCCCTGGAGATCACTGTTAAGCTACAGTATTAAAGGATTTTAAAACCCTTTCCAAATAGTTTACTGCAGTATCAGTCATTTTTCTTTATCATCACTCCCTGTAAAGACAAAATGAAAGAATTAGCTATAGTTATATACTTAAAATACATGTTTCTCTTCTTAAGGAGATATAAAATTTTATATAAATTACATATGACTATAGCGTATATATAATAGCATAAATTATGCTTAAATATAATACGTGTATTGTAAGAGATGAGTAGATGTAGAAACAAGAGGGATGAGCATAAGAAAGAAGATACAATCTACTTCTACCTCTGAGAATGGGGGCATGACAGGAGAAATTCCTTAAAAAGAAGATAAATACTAAGGAATAAGATTTTATAAAGCAGGGTTCAATTTTGGAGGTAATGAACTATTGTAAGGTCTGAATTTTGTGCCTCTACCTTCCCTATCATATAAACTAGAACTATTTTCTCCCTCTTGGTGTTAAAGTTGCACCTTTTGGAATGAATTATTAATTAGTATTTTAAAATTATATAATCAAAATTCATTTTTTTGAATTGTCACTGAAATTAAATTTAGTATCATATTCTCCCCAAAACATTGTTACCTTAGCTTCCCCCACCACGTTCACATGCTAACATATGTTTCCTTATTGTTTATAAATTATAAACATGACATAAAATATAAAATATGTATAATATAAAATACACAGAAATAGTTTAAACTACTTAAAAAAATTTGTAGGTAGAAATTATACTATCTTCCCCCATCTCAAATGTATACATGACTTAAGAAAATGGGATTCTACATAAATATTGTAAGTTCTTTTTTTCCCTATTTTTCCCAATACTAGAGATTAAACACACAGTATCACACATGCTAGGAAAGCTTCTACTGACATCTATAACAGCCTTTTCTCATTCTTCCTTTCCCCCCCACCTCAGTGCTGGATATTGAAGACAGTGTTTCCCACATGCTAGGGAAGTTCTCTACAACTGAGCTACATCCCCACCCTTGCTCTCAATACCTGAGATCTCCCAAATTCATGATCTATCCCAAGCCTCTTCTGAGCTCCAGATTCAAATAAACTGCCTGAATGACATCTATCATCTATATTGTACAGGTAAGGTATGGATATCATGAGCACCTACAAGCAAGCACATGCCATAGAGAGCTCATCATTATTCCTCTAAATGTGCTTCTGTTTGCACTCATATTAAAGTCACTGCTACCTACCAGAAGTCTTATCATGCTTGAAATCTTACTCTCCATCTCACCACTTCTGAAAATTTTAGCTTCTGAGTATTTCTCAAATCCATTGACTCCAATTACGTTCAACTGTTGTAAGCTAAATTGAAATCCCTTAAGATTTTTGTATTGAAGTCATAATCCCTTGTACCTCAGAATATGGATGCATTGAAGAAATGGTGTTTAAAGTAATTAAATGAAAATTAAGTCATTAGGAGAGTCCCTGATCCAGGAAAAATGGTATCTTTAGAAAAAAAGAGGAAATTTGGACACATGCATACAGAAGGAAGACAAAAGAGGATAATAATCTACAAAACAAAGAAAGAAGCCTAGAACAAATCTTTCACTCATACACCACACAGGAACCTACACTGCTGAAACCCTCATCTAAGATTTCCAGCCTCTAGTGTTGAGAGCCACGGCCAGGACAAGATGGTGCCTGGCAATTTTCCAGAAGGGGCGGTTCCTGCTGCCTTGGGTGCCCGCTATTTTTGAGTACTCATGGAGTTCCCCTTGAGTTCCAGTTGAGCTCTCGTGGAGTTCCTAGAGAGTTCACGTGGGTTGGTTGAGTTCCTGTTGAGTTGAGCTCTTGCGGAGTTCCTGGAGGTTCGCGTAGGTGGCGTTCGTGTGAGTTCGAAAATAAAGTTTGTGCCTGCTTGAATCTACAAGTGGCTCGACCTCCCAGTTATTTGTGCCCAGCCCGACTGTGGCATTTGGTGGCCTGCACGGGGAACACCTGAAGCTTGGGGGTAAGTGAAACTGCTCACCCCTGAGAGCAAGGCGAGAGAATGGGTGACCATTTCAAAAAACAATGTGTTCTTGTTTTGATTTCTTACATTTCTGTTTCAAGCTGCCTGCCCCTAGAAACAAATAGGAAGCTGGAAAAGTTGTTCAGCCCTGAAGAAGAGATAGAGATAGACCACGGATATACATTTCAAGAAAATAGAAAAATTGATACAATGCATTTTTGTTCGTGTTTTGTTTCATTCTGTTTCAGTTTTGTTTTGTGTTATCTTGTTGGGTTGCGTTATTTTGTAGCAGAGATATGGGGTCAGAAATTAGCAAATAACAAACTGAAAGAGTGTTAAGTAAATTGCTAGAGGAAGGAGGCACCCCAGTAAAACCAAGAACAGTTAGGGCATACGTTGATACAATACAAAAATCTCGCCCCTTAAAAAGCCAATAAGGAGAAGTTGTTGAATATATCACAATGGGACCGTCATGGTGAAGACTTAAGGAAGAGGGAAAAGAAAATTCAGGAACTTTGGCAGTTGGCACATTGCCATTGTGGATGGTGATACGATTTTGTTTGCCTAGTCCAAAGCTTAAGTTCAGATTATGGTAGAAGACATATTAGATAAGGAAAAAGAGGAGGCTTCTTGAGATAGTCAGAAAGGGGAAGAAAGTTTAGATG
This sequence comes from Callospermophilus lateralis, assembly GCF_048772815.1. Taxonomy (NCBI): domain Eukaryota; kingdom Metazoa; phylum Chordata; class Mammalia; order Rodentia; family Sciuridae; genus Callospermophilus; species Callospermophilus lateralis. The sequence goes on along the minus strand of NC_135305.1, from coordinate 142,890,720 downwards.
AGAAAAAGCTATCAGGGGAGAAGTTCCAGCAGGAGTCTGCTACTAACACCGTTCTATCACCAGAGGGCGTAATTCAACCAACAGCTCCACCTATGGAGACAACATATGCTGAGT